>NW_024429189.1:104732506-107594173 GCF_017639785.1 Mesocricetus auratus
TAAGTGGTCCCCTTTTCCAGTCTCCTAGTCTGTCTCTTACATGGTACCTGGATGAAAATGGTTATGACTAGTTGAGAAGAAGTATTATTGTAGATATGAGGGAGAACACAGGCAGAGTCTTGTGGAAAGGTCCAGACTGTGCTGGGCCCTGAGAGGAGTGGGTGGGAAGAGGAGAGAAAGGACCAGGAAACTCCTGGGAACAGAGAGTGCAGAGAAACCAACCATGTGGCCAAAAGGGCTGAAGGTACATAAGGATCAGGGAGTGGGGGAAGGGAAGTCCCGTCCCTGTGCTGGAGAGGTTTGGGGTAGGGGGCCCTGTGAGATGTGCTGCCGATTGCCACAGTCCTCAGTGAGACTTATCCCACGTCTCTTTGAGACCTCACAGTAACCAGTGGGTTGCTGTTTTTCTCCTGTGGATTTCACTGGCTCTACTTGTCCAGTTTTTTTCTTGGATTGACAAGAGTGGTCTTTTAGTGTTCTCCTTGAAGGAGGGTCCAGGATTCCTGGAAGAATTTGACTGGATGTCATCATCCTCTTTGGGTGTAGTTACTTAAACTTACATGCTTCACTGACTTGTCTAAGAGCACGGCTTCAGTCTTCCGGTGATCTGGAACTGTCATTGTCATACAATGACATACAATGATGGCATCTAGAGAGTTGAGGGTTTCCTAATCAGTCTTCAACTCTTTGTCAGAGTGAATCAGTGCACTCCGTGTTGTGGTGTTCCTCATTGCTGTTCCCTCTCCCATTGTCTAAGACAGTTGCCCTCTCCACCTGCCTTCCTCTGTGTTTATTTCTTTTTGGTCTCCGCTGCAGCCATTTTAAGTCTGTGGGTCTCTGTGCCTCGTGGAAAGATCTCTCTTCTGTTACTTTAGTGGAATACATGGAAAGGACACTAAATACTGGACATGAATCTTTAGAATGAGAAATCACTGATGGCTGCAGATGGCATGCACTATTGTCTTGTAGGGTGGTCATTGTTACTGTGGGGAGAGAGGAGATGTTCTTCAGACCTCCCATCCAGCTCAGCAGAATTCACTTTCTTCAGCAAGGCCCTAACTTTCTTTGCTAGGGTTCTTCTTAGGGATTTATGTTTTTGTTGCTTTTGTACTTTGTTTATCAAATTGACTTGCCAGTCAGAGGGATGGGGGTTTTGTGTATTTATTTTATGACTGCCTCTTACTCTGAGAGTATTGAGACTTATTGTCTTTGTTTTCCTACTTACAAACACATTTGCAGATAATGACATATTTACATCCTTGTAGTAATTACATTTTAAATTTTGGCTTTATGGCAAGTTGCACTAGAATTAGCATTTGCAATCATATAAAATGCTTCTGGAACAGTGTTACTGTACAAACTTGTGTTTTATTTTGATAGACAAAAGAGAAGTGCAAATTTAACTTTTGGTTTGTCATGGTCCCATGTCAGGACAAGGGAAATTTATCCTTTCATTCATATATAAGACTTTTTCATATTCTAAAGCATGATATTTGAATGTTGCTAGCATGCAGCCATTGGCATCTGTCATGTATCACTGGTCTTTCTTAAAGTATCAAACTGAGTTGAGTCTCAATTACCAGTGTGAATCAAGCCTGTCTCTGTTGATGATTCTTCAGAAAGTTAAATTCACCGGAAGACTGAAATATAACACACTCAATCTCAACCATGTTTTCTTTGATGTTGGATATGAGTCAGTCACAGGGGTGATTTGGAAGAAAATATTCCTGGTTAGTAAATTCTGACCTTATCTATTGACAACTTTTGAAATAATGCACCATCTCTTCATGAGACACTTCTGCAGTTGATTCTTGCATTGACTGCACATCTTCATTTCCTCCTAAAGCATTGCTTTTTTGGTTTTCTTGTACAGATTTTTTAATGTATGCTAATTTTTTCCCTAACTTACTACTTGGAATGGGCCAAAGCTCACTTCCTACTAACCTCAGTGCAAATACTCACAGTACTTTAATACATTACAGTGCACCTCTATGCACAACAACAAATGTATGTTGTTACCTGCTCAGACAGCTTCAAGTTCTTTTTTTGACCTAAATTGCCTTAAATAAGACAGTCTTAGCAAGCCCAATATTGAAAGTTCTTTCTCTATTAAGCTGGTCTATCTGCATCCCACTTCCTTTCCTGGCCTATTCATTCTAAAACCATTGATGTTGTCTTGAGTTTTCTTTCCTACATTGTTCTAGGATATCTATTGCTACTGTCTCCCAGACTGTGTTCAGAATTCTGCCTTCAACCAAAACCAGAATGTAGTTCCTTTTCTCATCTCTCCTATCAGCATGTTTCTCTCTTTCCTATCAACTCTTGCTGGTACTACTGCAGTGGCCTCCCAAGGTAAGACCTAGTTCCCTTTTGTTAGCTTGTCTTTATTAATATAACTACCAGAATGATTTCTTTCTTCTCCTCTGCCCTCACCCCTCTGCTTTTCCTCCTTGGACTGAAGGTTGGACCTGGAGTTTTGCACATGCTAGGGAACTGCTCTAGCACTGATCCTCATCCTCCACCCCCAATGATCTTTTGCAAATTTGAATCATCCTGGACAGAAAAATCTCCAGAGCCCTGTGTGTCACATAGGCCAGATTCTTTAGGATTGACACTGCTTACACACTTGGGTTCCCACTGACTCTGACCTCTTCTCCCATTCCTCCTCTCCCACTCTGCACTCCAGCTGGTCACCCTTTGCTGACCCTTGAACACAGTAGGCTGTACTTTCCCTCTGCCTGTCATATTATGCACACCCCTCGTCCAGAATTTTCCAGAGACTGGGGCATTGCTGTCCTCCCTGCTTTAGTCACTGTAGTTGTCATTTCAGTTTGCTTACATTGTAGCCTCAATTTGAGTTCTTCAAATCTAAGAACTCAAACTAAAAACTCGGCCTCTTTCCTTTTTATATGGCAAGACAGTGTGTCTGACCTTCACGTTCGTACTGTGAAACACACACACACACACACACACACACACACACACACACACACACACACACTAAATTAAATGTCATACAGATTTTAAATCATGGTGTGGTACACTCTAGACATACACAAACCCAGTAGCTGTTATGTAAATCCAAATTTAAAGATTTTTTTTCTATTCTTGTTTTACTCAAGATGTATTTAGTTTCTTACATGCATTAAGGCTCACTTTTTTGTATGGCTTTTATGAGTAAGAGTAATCTGCATGTTCAGAAGTGTAAATATTTTAGGCATAGTTTTTAGATACAGAAAGAGTATGATAGAGCAGCATTGATCTGCTTATCTTTGAAACTGGCTGGACCAACATTTGTTATTAGGAAAACTTAATAACATGGTACAAACATTTTATATTGAGTTCTCATAGTCAGTACTATTGTCCAAAACTGAAAGGAAAGATTTCTCTGATGATGAATCATGTTTCCTATAGGCTCAGCCATTAATGGGCAGTCTAGTTGGAAATATTCTTTGTTGTTCCAGGTCTATACTTTGTTAAGGGTCTCCTGCAGGTAATTGCTGCCCTGGTGAAAGGTTGTATTTATTCATATGTTCAAACAGGATTTCTCCTGCTTGCCATGCACACACTCTGCTACCAAGCACTTTTTCCGGCCCTGTGCAAAGTTTTGGTGTTACTGTTTTTTTTTAAACTGCTTATTTATTTTATTATTTTGTCTGTTCATTTTGAATTGCCACCTCATTTCTCTGTATCTGCTGTTTTTGTTTTTTCAAGTCATATTCCTGCTCATTAGTGAGGAACTAACTTTGGTCCCTTGGACTATCTCTTATTTTTTAAATCTCTTCATAGAAAAGGGCTTCTGATGCCAACCAGTACCTATTTTTCATGCTTGTTAGTGGAAAATATAAGCAGTTAGTCAAAGTCAAAACACATTTAATATGACTTGGGATGATCTACATGCCCAAATAACCTAGAAATCCATTAAGTTCTTAATTGGGAACCCAGTGGGCAGCTCTCCCCAAATCTTACTAGCAACAGTGGAAATGCTAGCAAGGTTCCCAGAAACACCTTTTAAAGTGGAGGGTTCAGGCTTCAGGGAGCTGCTGGCAGCCAGCCAGTTCTCATTTACCCCCTCCCCCCATTTCCTGTTCTGTCTCTGTAGACAGGGATGTGTGCACAGTGCCTCCTCTTTAACTCACCCTCTTTGGTAGTTTAGGGGCATAAGATCCATGAGTGTCTGAAGCTGCAGAGTGTCTGTTTAAAGGTGGACTATTCTGAACGTGGCCAGCAATGGAGAGAAGAGTATGCAGTTAGGGCATCCCCACATTTTCTCAGATGACATCAACAGATTTAATAAGCACGGATAGCTCCTTTATTTGATTATTTCTAGTTCATTTGCTACATACTATACAATAAGTATTTCTGTGGGATCCAGTCATGTATCCCTGAAGTTTTTAGCTGCTTTCTTTTACCAGTGTCAGGAAAATCTCCCTCCGCACAGCTTGCATCAGTCCTGAGTTCCTGTTAGCAAGTGTCTCTGGCATGTCCTCACCAGGCAGGATGTACCTGACAATGCGGAAGGGTTATTTTTGTTTATAATGGCTTTGTAGAGTTCCAAGAAGTGTTGGTAAACTTTTTGTACCTCTGTTATGCTAAGCTATTAGATCTTGTACTTTGGATGGATCATTTTTTTTATCAGTGTGTGGTTTTGTTGATAGATATCCCAGTTTTAATCTGTGCATTGTGGTTAGAAAACACTGATTCACTGACCTATGTAAATTTTTCAGATGTTGGCACTTTGCATTATATAGTTTCAAGAAATCATTTAATATTACAGCTGCTTTCATTGTAACATTTTAAGTGTTGGGAAGTTTGCAGACTCTTGATGTTGTAATCACGATTCCCAAAATTCAGGATTTTGCCCAGAGGCTTGAATTTTACCATCAGCAATAGATATTTTCTGTTTTTTGTGTTTTTTTTTTTTTTACTTGAAATGCCAGGCTTACTTCTTTTGGGAAATTGTGTGCCAGAGTCTTGATAAGCATACCTTGCTCACTCTCAACTAATAAGGGCTAGCAAATGCTGCTGATTTGACTCACACAAGTTTCACAAATGCTTCACTCAAGTTAACTGATATTTTAGCTTTATCAGAACCTCCTTGTGCAAGCTTTAAAAAGGTGTATACTCAAGTGCTGAATTTACTGCATGGGCTGCTCTAACTGTGGCTTCTCTTACATGTTTCCCCATGAAATGTTACTTTGATCTTAGCTAAGGAATGTACAGTTGTGCTAATCTTCATTTACCCAGACTATTCACCAATTGCCTAAATACTCCATGATTGGTGTGGCTGGGAAGAATGGGGAAGGCAAAGTGACTTACTCTATCATTTACTATATTCAAAATATTTTCCTTTCTGCTTTTTAGGGTACACTGGGGTGACCTCCCATAGGCTGTGCGTGACCTCTTGGGAGTTCTCTGTCCTTTCTGTCTGTGTCAGATAGCTCTTCTCTGGAGACCAGCTCCGCATCACTACTGCCTGATGTTGCTCTGGGACTCTTGCTGGTACCTACTTCTAACACTTCCCCAATACTTCCATAAGCAGTGCAGTTCACAAAAGATACTCGATACTTTTAATAAAACAGATGCACACAGAATGTATTTACCTTATGCCGGCTCCCAGAAATATAGTTTTAAAGCCAGGAGAACTCTTCTGGAAAATTCAAATATTATTCTCTCTCTCTCTCTCTCTCTCTCTCTCTCTCTCTCTCTCTCTCTCTCTCTCTCTCTCTCTCTCTCTCTCTCTCTCTCCCTTCCTCTCTTTCTCCCCTTCCTCTCTTTCTCCCCTTCCCCTCCCTCCCTCCCTCCCTCCCTTCCTCCCTCCCTCCCTCCCTCCCTTCCTCCCTCCCTCCCTCCCTCTCCAGAATAAAGTTGATATTACCTCAGTGTTGTGAGGGAATATGTAGACTGTTGCTGAGCTGCATGGCCGCCTCCCTTCCTTTTGTACACCCGACTGCTTGACCACCTTCCTTCCCTTCCTCTTGTACTCCCAACGGCAAGACACCCATGTAAGCACTATACTTTTCTGCTTGTGTTAGGAGATAATTTGAGAGGAGACATTGCGAGGGTGGTGGTTTGCTAGGAAACATGAGTTTTTGGGCTGCCCTATTCACACAAGCCTATTTTATTGCTTTGTTTGAAGATTTGTTTGAAGATTGGGTGTGTCTAATGTAGTGGAAATTCATCCATTCAGTGTTAAGTACAGATGAAACACATTTCAGAGCCACAGAAAGTCTTTCTAATTATCATTTTTTGGATTATTCATATGACTACTTCCCTCCTTTCATGTGAATCACAGAATTTATCATCCTTTCCAGTTCATTAAATCACTAAGATCCTCTGCTGCTACTCTATAAATAAATATGCTTGACCATGAATTGGGTTTGGTGGAAAGCAGCTTGTCCCTGTAAGTGATCTTGTTGTGGTTAACCCACACTTCTCTGTGAATGTCTGCACTGCCTTAAATGTTAGGCTTCCAGTGAACCAGAGCCTTACTTTAAGTGCATGTAAGGGCTTGCTTTAGGTTGAGCTTTATTATCTTCAGTTTCATTAGCTACAAGCTGAATGTAGTATTATAAACTCATGTGTGCTTGGACATGTCTGGGAGAGCCTCGGGATACATTCAGTAGCTCTCTATGTTCTTTGCCACTGTGCCTAGTTTAAGCTTGCAACACAGACAGTTGGAAACACTTAGACCTCAGTCTCAGGCCATTCTACCACAAGATCAGTTGCATTGCACTAATTTAGTATGGAGTGCTAATTGGACTTGGACATGTTGGGCCTGAACTTTGCTCTTATGTAACCAGAGAATGCCAGGTGTGTGGGTGTGGCCTGTTAGCTCTAGATAGAGATGTCAGATGCAGCTCCAGAGAATGAATTCTTTAATCTGGTGACCTGGGGTGAGGTAGAACAGTTGGCTGTGGAGGGTGCAAATGCCAAGGGTGCCTGGACTTGAGGTAGCCTCTGGACTGCAGGGTGAAGGATGGGGTAAGCTTCTGATCCATTTATAGAAAAGTAGGGCTCTGAGGACGCCTGGATGCTGCAGAGTTGTGTGCTGTGTAGAAACAAAAAACAAGTCAGAAGAGCTATAGTGAGTGAGTTAGAGTGGGGTGGTAGACATAGATTCAGAACACATTGCAAGTGCTGTGGATTTTTCCTGATTGTGAGAAGTAAGATATTGTTGATTTTGTTTCTTTTGCCTGCGTAGGTGCTTGCTGTGTTCTCCTGGTATGCAGGCCAGTCCATTCTCACTGTGTTAGGATAGTCTTTTTATGAAGACCATTTCAGTGCAGCTGAGATTTGGCCACCTACCATTTAAGAAATAGCTCTTTTTTTCCTCCATGTTGATGCTATTTTCAGTTTTACTAGAGAATATTAATATAAGCAGATAGCGAATCTTCAGTAGTTCCATGACATGCCCACAGCTGCCTGAGCAAAGAGCTAGCTGGCGTAGATATAAATTTTGTATTCTCTTTAGAGCCTAAGGGTGACTTTGGCCTGATTCTAGTTGTCACCACACTGATGTGGATCTCCTATGAGACAGTGCTGCTGTAAACTGTGGTAAAATAGTTCTTAGTATATTATTAATAAAAATGAAGATTAACCCTCTTTGAAGATATACGTTAACTTTAGTGGCAGTTAGGGTCTATAATACATGCTTCTGCCTGGGGGTTGTGTGATATAGATTGGGGAAACCCAGACTTAAGAACAAGTTGATGACTTTTGAAAGTGAGACATATTTTAAGAGCAATTAGATTATTTTATCTTTAGCTCTGGGTAGTACAAGCACTGACCTGCTTAGATAGTATCCTTATCACAAAAAGCAAAACTCACTGAGTATGTTATTGGAATTGAACTTTGGTTTCAAATACCTTATTTTGTTGTTCCAGTATAGAGAATCAAGTTAAGTATAGAAACTCCTCAGCATCTACTCATTTTATAACAACAAGTGAGATGAACAACAGATGGATGCTTTACCAGTGCTACCTTATTTCCAGTGGCAAATGGGAGGGTCTTTGAATGTTTCTTGGTGTTGATGTCATTAAGGTTACATAAACGTTTATAGTACCTGTGCTTGAGTGAGTAGGGGAACAGCACACATTTGTGTTGCTTTGTACTTAGAATTCTCATGTTTTAGGATTTTTCACTAAGAGTGAAATTTGCCTATGACAGATTTGGGATCCCACTATTAATCAAGACTGTCGAAAATAAATATTAAGGTGATTGGAAATTGTCTGGATTTTTTTTTTTTACCATTCAGTGTGCTCATTGGAGCAGGATGACTTTCCCAATTGAATCAAATGTTCTTTCTTTAGTTTGTGAGTGACACAGGCTTCAGTCATGATCTGATCTGATTGTAATGTTCTTGGTGATTCTCCTCCGAATACAGGGTGGAGTCTAAGTCACCCTAAAGTAAATGACCATCTTTGTGATATACTTTCTTTTTTTAATTGACTGAAACACATTGTTTTCCTTCTCTGTCATGTAAAACAAACAGATGACCTGGAAAAGATGACAGCAATGATTGTGTGGAGTTGTTCCATTGTGGCCATTTGCAGTAGAGTTAGAGTTTCCTATTGGATCAGAGACTTTCAAAGAGCTCTCATGCCCTGCAATTTCTTTGGATAAATTGTTTTCAAGTGCATAATAAGAGTCATCTGGGGGAGGGGTGTATGGTCTTTATAGTTGTGTTTCTCACTTGTAAACTGACATGTTAATACAGAGTATTTATTTGAATATATACAGCATCTTTTAGGACTCATTTCACCCCCATTGCTTACTTTATTCACTTGTTACTCTTTGATTGATAAATATCTCTTGTAACTATTACCCAGTGAGTTGTTGGTTTCTGCTAACTTCTTTTACTTACATTCAGAGATGTTTGACCATGCCTTGTAATGGAAGTTCTCACTTCAGAATTCCATCTACATTTTCCACCATATCAACGGTTGTCATAGTAGCAGTCTCAATTGAGAATTGTGATTATATACTTATCAAATGCCTGCATGATGCAAATTCAATTATTCTAATGCAGGTCAGCCAGAATTCTCAGCATTCATCTTGTCTGCTTAAGGGCATAGTTAAGCAACCTAGAGAAAAGATTACTTCGTTCTGTTGAGTTATGTGAATGTGACATTATTTCACTGACTTTAGGGTGCCATGAACTATAAGATATGTTATTTTTGATATAGTATAGGAAAAAAGGTATAGTGGTTACATTCATTAGATGCTGTCTTATAAGCATTAGAATCCAGATTAAAGTATATGTGTGTAGGAAAACTTAATAAAACATTGCATGTGCATTTACAAAAAATTTTATTGTAATAAATAAATAAGAAGCTATATTTAATGAGTAATTATTTTGGTTATGTATAAACTTTTTACTTATTTTTGCATATGTATCTATCTATCTATCTATCTATATATATATATATATATTCATGTCTTTGTAGGTGCCTGTAGATGCCAGAAAGTGGCATCAGATCCCCTGTAACCACTTGAAGTGTGGATTAGGAAGCAAATTGTCGTCCTCTTCAAGAGTAGCAAGTTCTCTTAGCCACTAAGCCAATAAGTAGATTTGAGAAAATTATCTATAAGGTCATTTACACTATGTAAACCTTTGTGATTGAGTTACCTTTCTATCAAAATACCATCCTTTACAAAATAATATATGATATATTCCTTTAAATAGACGTCTCGAGAGTGTCACATGATACATCTTAGATACTCATTTTCAAGATTATTTCATTTAATATATGATTGAATAATTTCAGATTTAAATGAATTGTTTAATCTATACAGTGTATGTCCTGAGATACAGTGTGTTTCAGGGCTGTAATTATCAGGTATGTTAAATGCTGTTTAGGATTCAGGTATGTTAAATGATGTATAGGATTTTTAAAAGAATTGTTTTTTGAGAATTGATGCATTCTGACTTTGTATGCTTCCCCCTCAGATTTCAAGGTTAACTAGAGTTCTTCCTGGTAAAGGATGTGACTTAGTAAACTGACCATATGCCTGCTTCACCCTTGTAGACAACTAAGGCATGCTTTCCCTAAAGGCTTGTATTAGGTATGGTCGCCCTTGGTGCTAGAGTTCAAAGTGGCTCATTGAGAGTGTCCAGTTTGAGTTGGTTAGTGTGAGCATTGTCAGGTGGCTGGATGGCTGCTTGCAGCTTCCGGTTTTGTTACAGGTTCAGTGGGGCAGTATCCCACACTTGCCTCCTGATTGCTTAAGTCCAGCAGACATGCAGCCTGCAGTGTTGGTTCCAGGTGTAGATTTGGCAATAACAGTGCAGGATTCTGACATTGCTGTGGCTCTGCTCAAAATGCATACATAGTTCAGAGACTTGAAGAATCTGAGCAGGCTACAAGGAACTTGGGTCTTGTGTGGTCCACAGGTGGGACCAGAACATGCCTGGAGAGATGCTGCGTCAGTAGCTGTGCTGCTTGGAGACGGTGCAGGGTTGGGAAGGCAGAATGCCGGTTGCCTTTGTGTTCATCATAAATGATGTTTTCTGCTTGAGTCCAATTGCTGCTGGTAGTGCGAACTTACCTTTGTAGACCACTTTAAACATTTATCAGAGTGCTTTCACAAACATATAATTTTGACATCACGTTAAACGTGAGAGGGCTGAGCTGTGTGCAATTATTCTATTTGGCAGATGAGGAAAATGAGACTCTCAGATGCTAAGAAACCAACTTTACTGGCTCTTGCCTTTTTCACTATACATGCTGTGGTGTTTGCCTCTTCATTTATCTCCAAATTTAGAAAGCATGTAGCATGTTTTCCAGCAGCTGCTGCTATCTTTAGGGACTGCCAGAGTTTTGTCACTTATCTCTCTACCTCCCAGATCACAAGCATAACATTTGCTTGGTGCTGAAAGGAAAAAATAAGCAAAACCCAAACAGCATTGTATCACAAGTCATCAGGCTGAACGGTTTTCCTGTGACTTGGGTTGAAAGTGACTCTTCCAGTCCATCTTGGGTTTTAGGTGTCTTATAGTAAGCCATATACAAGTCTAGACAAGGAGACTAGAGTTAGAACAAGCTAAACCAGAGTTGCCAGCATTGTTGTTGCAGTCACAGAACTCCATGTTAACCAGGAATAGCTGGTTTTCTGACTTTAGACTTATTGATAGCCTCTTGGGTTTCAGCTAGCTCTCCATGGCTGTTCCTGCCCAGTGGAGGACTTTCTGGATCCTGTCCTTTGAGCACTCCTTCCTGAACTGCCCCAGCAGGGGTGTGGTCCAGTACGTCTGTAGCTTTTGTCTTTGTGAACTCTGCACATATATTTTTCTTTTACAGCAGAATAGGTGTATAAATAGAGGCATGTGTGAGTGATACACCAGACTGAGTGGGGCAAACAGAGCATGGCAAGCAGACCTGCCTCCCAGTTCATGGGTTGCCCTACTCTCTTCTACTGTGGACTTTTCTTTACAAATCCCTCACACTTCCAGCAGGAGGCTTCTCAGTGAGACTGCTGTTTTTCAGGCTTCTAAGATTCCCTTCCCCAAACTGCCTATGCAAGTTGTGATCCAACTTTCTGACAATAATCAATAGAAACCCACTGTTATTAGCTAACCTTTGGACCTGGTTTCTGCTCCTCCCTGTTGAGTGCCTAATGCACTGCAGGGTCTGCTCTGCTCCTTGTATTTGGAGAATGCTTTCTTTAAAGGTTGAAGGGCATCCTGGCCCAGTTGCCTCATTAAGGCAGATTAACATTGTCTCAAAAAGCTCTGAAATTGAGGAAGTCTAAAGTGGGAAAATTCTATTTGGGAGGAGGTTCTAGATGATTCCTTCCTAACAGGTGCTGTGTCATGATTGAAGAGAGTAGATGAGACTCTGTTTATATTTAAATAAGGGGAGGCACATACCATATTTAATGTGCTACAGTAGCAACAAAAACAGAGAATAAAGATACTCAAATTAATACTAGGTTTGTTTGCTTTCCATAATATTTAACAGTAGCAGTTTTCAATCTGTGGGGCAAGAACCCTTTGGGGGTCAAATGACCTTTTCACAAGGGTCACTCACCTAAGACCATGAGAAAACACAGATATTTACATTACAATTCTTAGCAGTAGCAAAATGACAATTATTAAGTAGCAACAAAAACCATTTATGACTGGGGGTCACCACAGCATGAAGAACTGTGCTAGAGTAGCAGCATTAGGAATTTGAGAATCACTGCCTTACTGTGTTCTGGATCATGTCTTACTCAAAGACAGATGAAAGCCACTGTTACTGTTTCCAGAAATATTGTTGCACACTGCAAGTTGTATGTGCAGTTTGAGGGGTTTCAAATGTACTCTGTGGGGGTCTTACTTTTGCTTTCTCCTGATTGTCCCTAGTCAAAGTTGTTGATAGAAAAGAGCCTTGAATGTTAACGTTTAGGTGCCTCACAGAATAATCAGTTGTCCTTAAACTAGTCATTAGTAAGATTGACTGTATCAAGAACTACATCAAAATATAAAGAATAACATAGAAAAAATTGGCTTGAGCTTTATACTACTTGAGCTCTTCAGAAATATGTTCTCTGTTCAAAGTCAGACTGTAAAATATGAGGTAACTGCATTAAGCCTCGGTTGGAGAAATGCCCTTCCAAACAACCTCACTGCTGTGCTGAGAAAAGTGAGTTCCTTAAAGACTAACTTGATTTCAGAGCCCTACCCCCACCCCACCCCCACCCCTATCTAGTTAGGTGGCTTAGCTGAAAGGGTGCTGGGTTGCTTTCTGAGACAGAGTTGTGGAGTTGATTGGTTAAGGTTCTTCTGCTTGGTATTTTTGAATCGTGTCTGTTGGTTGACCTCCAAGAATCAGGCCTAGAGCTGCTTTTCCGGAGAACAACACATCTCAGGCATGCTCATTTGCCTGGCTCCTCACCTTTATCCTAGAATCACGCCCTTAACCAGAGAAGAATTGCAGAATAAGATAGAAGAGTTAAGTTCTTAGCCCAAACTAAGTTAAATTGTCTTGAGTTGTTTGCTGATTCATTTGAATTGAAGGCAAAATGTGCTGCTGGGTGCTGGGTGTCACAGAATCTGGATCTTTGGGGAAGTCTTTCTCAAACTTCAATCACACACACACACACACACACACACACACACACACACACACACACACACACACACACACACGGAAAGCCCTTGTTAAAATAATTCTGGTTTGATCCAGTTAAGATTCTGCTTTCCCTAAAGGCTCCTGGCTCATTCCTCATTCTGCTGCTGGCCCTGGGGCTTCAGGTTTAGCCGCAGTGTTGGCCTGCTTTGTTTGTCACCAGAGCAGGAAAGGCAGCTGTGTGTGCCTTTCCCATTGTCTGCCTTCTAACTGCCACCTCTCTGCCCTCTGGGCCTGAGTGACAGAGTGGCCTTCTGCAGCAAGTCAGCACTCACTCGGGCCTCCTTCACTCAGTTTTACTTGCACTTTTCGAGCTTTCTTACAGAGCTTGATTTCGCAAATACCTGTGATCTTTAGTTTCAGAATGAGTATTTTCTAAAGCATTACATAATTCGCTTTCTTAAACTACGGCTGTTATGCACTTTTCCTCTCCTCCTTGAGGGAGAAGCTATAGCCTTGGAGGCTTTCTTTGGGGTGGTATTGAACTAGTTGTAATGACCACAAAGCCTCCCGTGTTGGTCTTACATTTCTTCTGTTTTGTCATTTTCAGTTGACCGATGATAAGGACTGTCTCACAGCAGTGGTTTCCCTTTCCATTTTAATTGATTAGTTCTGACCTGAGAAGCCAGATACTGGGTTTGTTAGAAATATGATGAGGGTTTATGCTCAGAAGGACCTGCCCCTCAGAGGGCTTTCAGGCAGACGAGAAGCCGCCAGTGGAGAGACCCTCTGTTCCAGCCCTCTCCTGATAGGCGGCTCCCACAGGAGCTGCTTGTTTGTTTGCTTTGTGCCTTTTCCTTGGTGTCTGTGAGTGTGAGTGCGTCTGTCTGTGAATGTGTGTGTGAGTGTGTATGGTGTGGGATGTTTGTGTGTCTGGTGTAGTGTATGTGTGGTGGGGAAGGGTATTTGTGTGTGTGCTGTTTGTGTGGTATGTGTATGTATGTTTTGTGGTATGTGGGCTGTGAATGTGTATAATGTATGAGGTGTTTTGTGTGTCTGTTGTGTTGTGGTAGGTATGATATATAAGGTGTTTGTGTGTGGTGTGATGTAATTGTGTAGTGGATGTGGGTGTTTGTGTGTATGTATAGTGGGTGTGGGTGTTTGTGTGCCTGTGTATGGTGTATGCTTGTGTGTCCAATGATATGTGTGTGTGTGTGTGTGTGTGGTGTGGCGGGTGCATTGTTTGTGTGTTTTAAGTGTATATAGTCCAGAGGTTGACACAGCGTGTCTCCCATCTCTCTCTGCCTTTTCTTTTTTTCTGTTTTGAGAGAGAGTCTATTCATTTAGCTGTAGCTCATCAGTTGACCGGGCTCCTGGCTGGTGAGGCTGTACTTAACCCCTCACTCACTGCTTGAGTTAGTGTTCCAGGTGCATGCTGTTGTGCATAGCTTTGCATTTCTCCCCCACACTTCCTCCTCTGTGCTGGGGATCCAAACTCAGGTCTGTTTTTGCATGGCAAGTACTTTACTCACCAAGCCATCTTCACCAGCTCTTCTAGATACTTCTACAACAGATTATTATATCTCTAACATTGTGCTCAAAGTACAGATGAAGGCTTTCTATAAGGTACGGATGCATGTTGTCTTAACCCTGCAATTGATAACAGTTGTAATGAATAAGCAGCGCTTAGACTCCACCTAGAATGGAGATAGGTACTTTGTCTTATACGCTGTGCCTGCCGTGCATTTGCAAATGAGGTTCAATAATAATGACAATGAGGAGGGTGTCTTTGGGCTGACTTAGTGATTAGGATGCTGGGGACTGAAAGGCCAATTCCTGGTATATAATACTATTGGTAACAGTAACAACTAGTTCTCATTTGCTTAGTAGTCACTATGCAGGTGAACGTTCCATGGTGTGCAGAGCTGTGACCCCGAAGCGCACTTTATTGAGGGGCAGCAGATAGCCTCCGTGCTCTGAGAAAATGAGGGTAATTCTGTAGCTAGGAGTGAGAGTCACTCAAGTCACTAGTCCTTCTCTACAAATAAGAAAGCATGGGTAGCTGCTAGGGCAGCTTTATTCCCATCTAAAGAAAGAGCCCTTTTGCCTTTAACTAGGTAATACAGACTTTGATCATTTAAATAGACCTGTTACTGGTGCTGCGTTAGAGCTTATGGATTATTTTACTTAAAATGTGTATGATAAGATTAAGTTTAGCTGTAAGAGTTGAGTGGTTTTTGAGATCTGAGCAGGGCCTACTCTGACATATTTTTAGTGAATTACAGTGTCTAAACACTGATTACCAGATTTGTCTCATTTGAATGCTATTTTCATGTCTAGAATTTGTCCTATGTTTCAGCTCAGCTAAGCGTGCTGGTATAATTAATATAATTAACAGTGTTTTGTGACCTGGGACTCATGACCAAGATCATTGCAGAGCTAGAAAACCTTGAAAAGTAAGCTGAATGCATGACCTTAGTAAAACATTCAGAAAGACTGGGAAACAACCTCCCCTCGCCTATGAAACTGTAATGTGTTTGGTTTGCTTTTAGTACATTGATTCCCTTTGGCTTCAGAGACTACAGGATTCTGCTCAAAATAGTTGCAAGTAAATGCGGATAGGAGGAAGATTTTGCCAGAAAGAGAGATTAGACATATGCGTTCCCATGCTTTGTTAATGGGTTTTGCTTGTTTGGGTTGAAATGAAAATGCTCCTGTGCTAAAGAGAAATAAACCCTGTCCTTCCTGTTTGCAAATGTATTTCATTTGCTGTTTATCTTAATTTAAATATACAGTAGAAAAGAGAATGTAACTGCTGTTCCTTTAATATCAGAGCTGTGCATGCTACAATAGGTGTCACTGTTTGGCTTGGTCCAATCCTGATTGGTGGCTTCAGCTATTGGCTCAGAGCGCTGTCTGACTCCGGCTGCAGGGCTGTAATACCTACTCTCCTCTCTCCGATCCATTCACCACACAACTTCGTAGCCGAACAGACTCCTCGCTGGGCTCGCTCGGCACATCCTGCTAACCTAATTCAGAAAGCAAGCGCCACAGCTCTCTGCCTGCCGTCTTTGCTCAGCATAGCCTTTTCAGGTGATCCAGAAAACGGCTATTTTTATGAGCAAATAAGAAAAGCAGGAATCATGATGGGAATGTATTTAACAGATCCGGTCCTGGATAAAACTTAAAGCCAGTTCCTCTTCAACATAGTGAAAAGGTCACCTTGCCTGGCTGAGAAAAGCAGCAAAATACCAGCTTGTCGTTTTTGGTTAACATGCTAGCTCTGGCTAGCCTCTTTGCCTAGATGTTCCAGCAAATTTGGGATATCTAGCTCTAAAGAGAGACATCCTGTACTCATGGTAGATGATAAAGAAAAGAACATGAAATGTCTCACCTTCTTCTTGATGCTTCCAGAGACAGTAAAGAACAGGTCCAAGAAAGGTTCAAAGAAAGCAAGCAGCAGCAGCAGCGGCAGCGGCGGTGGCAGTAGCAGCAGTGGTGGCAGCAGCGGCAGCAAGTTGTCCCCAGTTTGTTATGAAATAATTACCTTGAAGACTAAAAAGAAGAAGAAGATGGCTGCTGATATATTCCCCCGGAAGAAACCAGCCAGCTCCAGCAGCACCACTGTCCAGCAGCACCACCAGCACAATCTGTGTAACAACAACCTCATTCCGGCCCCCAACTGGCAGGGTCTTTATCCCACCATCAGAGAAAGGTAAGAGAGTGCCGGCCAGCATATTTACTTTCAAAGTTTGCCAGTGCTGAACTTTCTGCTTTTGCATGACCTGTACTGCATTTCAGCATGAATCTCCGCCTCCCCTTTTCCCAGAAGCTTTACTGGTAATGGAAAGCCACCTTGTATCTTTTCCAAAACAGTACAGCTGTTTTCCTCTCAGATTAAAACAAAAATATTTTTGCAAGCTGTAACGTTTACCAGCAGGGTTGTGTCTGTGGAGCACAGAAGAGAAACCCTTTATTTGTCCTAAGCTGTGTGAAAGTTTGGATAACTTTTAAAACTTCAGTTTCTTCCCATGTGTCTGCAGTGATTTCAGACTGCAGTTGTGCAGTTGGACCCTTTATTTGCTCTTTTGCTGTGAAGTCACTGAACTGTTGCTGCTTAGCTTGAGTAGCTTCTTTAAGTTTTGCATGCTGGGGAAAGGGATGGTAAGAATGCAGGCTGCTGTGAATTAATGAATTGCCTCTGTTTGTAGAAATGCGGTGATGTTCAATAATGACTTGATGGCAGATGTACATTTTGTGGTTGGGCCGCCAGGTGGGACTCAGCGGTTGCCAGGACACAAAGTAAGCAACAGCTGCATTACCGGTTAGCCTTGAGATTTATGCAGAGGGACCCTCTCAGCCCAGAGCTTGGTGTGGCCAGCTTGCCGATGGCAGGCAGTGCATGTTTCACCAGATTGCAGAGAAAGCAGACCCTTTCCAAGGGCTTTGGCCACACGTAATTTTGTCTTTGTTCCCGTCTACACACTTGTATATATTACACACAAACATGCCCTCTTCACTCTCCAATGATTGCAGATGTTGTTTTAACAGGTTTGGAAGGTCCTCTGTTCCTATAGAAATCAAATAAATAAACTCTGGTTTTACTTATTTCACATGGCAGTGTACATTAATGTCAAAGCTTCAGACACTGATAGAGATCATGTCTTGTGTGACAGTCTTATGCTTCCCTGTCAGGATACACTGTACCCTGGTTGTTTCAAAGACACAGGCTAGGTCCTTTGCATTCCCCTACCCCTGACTTGCTAGTTGTTTTTCGGGATTGACTTGCTGAAATGCTTTCAGTTTAGTGCGTGAAATGAGATTTCCCTTTCTCCGCAGTATGTGTTAGCTGTTGGGAGCTCAGTGTTCCATGCAATGTTTTATGGAGAACTTGCTGAGGACAAAGATGAAATCCGAATACCAGACGTCGAACCTGCTGCTTTCCTCGCCATGCTGAAGTAAGCATTATTTGTGCGTTTGTTTGGAAAGACTTTGCCTGTGCTGACTGCGTTTGTGCTCTGCTGGCTTCCGAGTCGGGTGTGAGTTCTGTGTAAGAGGAGATTCTAAAGAGAGAGGGTGCTGCTTGCCTTGTAAATGGCTTTGGAGGAAACTGCTCTACATCTTTCCGTGGAAGTCATATGGAATGTTGCAGGGACTTAGAGTCTTGTCTTAGCCTAGAGCCTACGGGCATACAGCTTATGCAGTGAGCTGCTTTTTACCCACATTTTAGAAGAGAAATAGCTCTCTGCTGTAGATGTCCTTCAATATAGGCGTGTTCTCCTCCTGAGAGCAGTGTGTGTTAAGGCTTCAGGGAAATACACCTTCACTTCTCAATTGTAGAAATTATGTACTTTGTTGTTAGCAACACTGGGGAGACACGTGTTTTCTGAGTTGCCTCATGCTGCCAGAAGTGGAGCTCATTATCTGATCTTTGCCCACACATTTTTCACATACAAAATTGGACATGCTTATTTATGGTGATGAAGAGATTTTTGAATGGTAAAGTAGTTTCCTACAGATTTGTGCAAGCATTCTTCACTTAGCAGTATAGACGTGTAAAAGACATTAGGCTAGTTGCATGCTTACATATATGAGTTCAAGGTTATCTGCTGCTCTGGGGATTTAAGTTCCCTGGAATACATTTTTAGAAAAAGTTTGAAAAAAAATTGCCCAGTGGGTCAACCAGTTCGACACTATTCTCGCAAACTGTTAAAAATGATTATTATTTACTATTCACTGCTTACTGAAAAAGAAGCTATAGTTAGGTATACAGTTTGTAAGTATTTATCTCCTTGTTCCTGTTATAGCCTTGAAATCTGATTGAACTAGAACCCTGACAGTGGAAAGCAGGGAGATTAAAGGCAAGTGAGCTTGTGAAGCATCATAATGTTAACTGCTTCCTTACTTTTTAGCCTTCAGAGTCCATTAGACACAATCATCCAGAAACCACTTTCACCTGCTTGGATGCTTACCCTTCCTTCATCACTGCATGTGAAGTCAGCTTTGGATGTGACGGTGCCATCTGTTGTTGAGTGGAATGCCCCCCTGGCTAGCATTTGGGCCTTGCTGAAGTCAAGTGAGCTGTTGTATCCTAGATGTGTACACAGTCAGTAAGCATGAGCAAGAATGACAGAAAGTGACATCTTCCCCAAGTCATTTGATTTATCATTTGCCAAGTATCTTAGATATGTATTGTCCAGTTCATACTAGTACAGTTTTTAGAAATTATCTATGGAGTCAGGTGAAATAGTAAGAATAGAACTGCAGTGAGGTTCCATCCGCCTTGCTGGTGTGCTGTAGTTGAGACAGTAACTGAGTTTCCTCCTCCTGCATTCTGGGTGACTAGCTGTACCTTTAGAAAAGGAGTGGTAGCTCCCATGAGTTCCAGGGAAGTCTATGAATCCAGCCCATGTTCTGGATGCTTCCCTAGCCTCTGGGCAAAGTGCAACTGTACTACAGCTGTGTTGTTGAGTGGTCTTGCCAGTGTAACTGGCTTTGCCAATTAGAGAAGAGTTTCCTGGAAGCAAAAGGCCCTTCTGTGTGTGACTATGGAAACTTTGGCTTATGTATGTATTCGTGTATGTGTGTGTATGTATGTATGTATGTATGTATGTATATGTATATATTTTTCTTGTAAAAAGCTTGATTTCTTAACTTAGTTAATGTCTTACAAACAGGAAACAAAATATCTCTTAAAAAAAACAGATAAAGTATTCTGTGAGTTAGCTGGAACACTTGACATGGTAAATTTTCTTTGTTGTTCATTGGTAGAGTTCTTACTGACTGTTCTTTTGTCCTGGAGTATAAGATAGCAAGTGGTTTCCAACCTTATATACTGTTTTGAGAAATTGCCAGCAGCCCCCAAACACCAAGAGGTATTTCATCTCTTAAGATAGGTACAACTCACTGAAGCACAGAATCAATGTGCATTTAAGCTCTCTGCTTTGTCTTTTAATAGATGCATGTGGAAATAATGTATTCCTCAGTGCTGAGAGTAGGAGGAATATGTGGGGGACACATGAGTTTAGAAATTTAGAACTCAAAAGATTCTCTGACGTTAACTAAAAAGGTAATATTGAAGTTTGAATTTGACAATTTATTGAACTTGGAGCCACTTCAGAAATATTTAATATCAGGTTTTATTTTTATTTTGCATTTTACAAAAGTCCAAAATCATTAAAATACAATTTTTTACCTTAGTGTCAAAAGACATTTATTTTTGTTTGAATGTGTAGAAAATAATTGTTGTACCTTAAACTTTGGTGGAACTGAAGAGAGAGCACAGAGGTTGAGAGTACCAGAGTTCAGGTCCTAGACCCCTATCAGACAGCTCAAAAACTGCCTGCAACTCCAGTTCCAGGGAATCCAGTGCCCTCTTCTGGTCTCCAGGCGTATCCAGATTCACAAACATACACGCATGCACACACATAAGTATATAATAAATATTCTTTTAAACTGTGGAATTGGGAATGACAGTGCTTTAACTTAGCAAAGTATAATAGAATTTTGCTGTGTTTTCATAATCTTATCTCTGATACACAGTCATCTTTTAGATAATTGCAGTATCTCCTGTTTTGTTAAAAACAGATAGGATAGAGGATGAATAATAACACAAAGTTAATCTCTTTAATTATATAAGCTTGCTGCTGAGCCGAAATGTCAGTGCCTTGTGAATGTATTTCAGATGTTTTTCTAACGTGTTTGTAGTAACTGTCACATGACTTTATAATCTTGGACCAACTTGAAGGCAGTGGCTTCCTTCCTTGCTGCACATGCTCATTTTTTGGAAATCCGCTTACATGTTGGATGCTTTCTTTCAGATACATCTATTGTGATGAAATTGACTTGGCTGCGGACACAGTGCTGGCCACACTGTATGCTGCCAAAAAGTACATAGTTCCTCACCTTGCCAGAGCCTGTGTTAATTTCCTGGAGACGAGCCTGAGCGCCAAGAATGCCTGTGTACTCCTGTCTCAGAGCTGCCTGTTTGAGGAGCCAGACCTGACACAGCGTTGCTGGGAGGTGATTGATGCTCAAGCTGAGTTAGCACTCAAGTCTGAGGGATTCTGTGACATCGACTTCCAGACCCTCGAAAGTATCCTCCGCAGGGAAACGCTGAATGCCAAAGAAATAGTGGTTTTTGAGGCAGCCCTAAACTGGGCTGAAGTAGAATGCCAGCGGCAGGATCTGGCCTTGAGCATTGAAAATAAACGCAAGGTCCTAGGAAAAGCCCTATACTTGATCCGCATCCCCACCATGGCTCTGGATGACTTTGCAAATGGTGCTGCACAGTCTGGCGTATTAACTCTCAACGAGACCAATGACATCTTCCTCTGGTACACTGCATCCAAAAAACCAGAGCTGCAGTTTGTGAGTAAAGCTCGAAAGGGCCTGGTCCCCCAGCGTTGTCACCGATTCCAGTCATGTGCCTATCGGAGCAACCAGTGGCGCTATCGGGGTCGCTGTGACAGCATCCAGTTTGCAGTTGATAAGAGAGTATTCATCGCAGGCTTTGGGCTGTATGGCTCCAGCTGTGGCTCTGCGGAGTACAGCGCCAAGATTGAACTCAAACGGCAGGGCGTTGTCCTGGGCCAGAACTTGAGCAAGTACTTCTCAGATGGATCCAGCAATACCTTCCCTGTGTGGTTTGAATACCCGGTGCAGATTGAGCCAGACACCTTCTACACAGCTAGTGTCGTGCTGGATGGCAATGAACTCAGCTACTTTGGACAGGAAGGCATGACGGAAGTTCAGTGTGGCAAGGTGACTGTCCAGTTTCAGTGCTCCTCAGACAGCACCAACGGCACTGGGGTACAGGGGGGGCAGATCCCCGAACTCATATTCTATGCTTGAACCTTCCTTTCCTTATACATCATGAGGCATCCACATGGGCCCTCCTTGCCTGACGCTTAGCTCGTCTCCAGATATGTGGTCAGCACAGGTAATTTGTAATGAATGAAGCAGTAGGCAGTTTCTAATGTCTTTGAACCTTTTAATTATGTACAGGCTAAAATGCAACATTCCGCTTTTAACTATATGCTTAGAAGAGCCAAGTTCTTACTCAGGCTTCGTGGTTTTAGAGTTGCGTCTGTATGCCTAGGGAGATCATGTGCTTTTTCAAGTGCCCACCAACCTCCCACTTTTGTACCTCTGAAGAAGATTTTTAGATCGACTTGAATTTCCTTTGCTGAATAGAAATATGTATTCTAAAGTAATATCATCAAGTTATTTTTAAACGGAATCCCCCCTTCCTCTGAAAATGAATAAATAAAAACAAAAAACAGGTAACCCTCAGTGTACAATTTTGAAGGAATATTTGCTTTGTAACAAGTAAACTTAGAAAGTAAACAGTAGGCCAGTGGTCATGTTTGACTCTGTTTATTTCCATCTGTTGCTTCTGTACCTTGCTTCTGTGTTCTTTGTATCTTAAGTTCATCTATGTGTTTCATACTGAACAGTTGACACTGTTGGTGTAAGGAATTGGATGTTTGCTTAGGCCAAGACTTCTGCTACAAAGCAAACTTAGATTCTATCAGTTTAGCAGACAAGTTCCTGAGCAAGAGTCTTATTTTGGGACGGATAAAATTAGAAAATGTTATTGTCAGTAGAAAAAAAAAGTTGCAAACCTGTTAATTCATACTACAACAGGTAAGAAGGAAGCCTGGAAATGTCCTATAAAATGAATAGTCCAGTTTATCAGTGAGAAGCTTACACAGTTTGGAAAAGCCACTCTTGCCTGGTAATTTTGGACACCCCCGTCTCTTTCTCTCTGTCTGTCTCTCTCTGTATCTCTCTGCCTCTGCCTCTCTCTGTCTCTATTGGCTTGTTCTTAAGTCTTACTGTATAGGATTCAAGTTTCTCCCTTTCTTCCCTGTTAGAAGAGGACCAAATAGTGGAGGTATGGAGTAATGGTAGCACTACTTGTCAATGTGATAAAGTACTTTTATACTTTCCTTTGTAATTGAAACATTCTTTATCTGCTCTGTGACCATAGACGATCTTATTTGTTGATTATGAGCAAGTTTCTGGACTGCTAGAACCTGGCCTCTGGCCATCTTAAAGTGCCAATATATGCCTGCAGGGTTTTTGAAAAATGGTTCGGAGTGACACTGGGTTATACCGAGTATTCACCTCATCAGCATCACATGCGGCTCTTCCTTTTCCATGGTACCATAAGCAAAGAGGGAAAAGCTCACAGACAACTTCTCCTCCCATGATGGCTCGTGCCTGTGACCCTGGTAGTGTCCAGTGTGGTCACTTGAAACTGAAATATCCATGTGTTTCTGGGCAGCTTTTCTGCTCAGCGTGGTCCTGAGATGGCTCCCCGCCACCCAGAGTGTGGTCCCTGGCCACCTCCTTCTCCTGCTCTATAAGCCAAAGTAAAGCTGGCTTCCCTAGAGCAGGGGCTAGTCCTGGGGTGTGTGTCTGTCTGCGCAATGTGCGCATGAAAGTGTGCTTGCCATCTCAGGAACTGCCTCCTCCCTGCCTGGCTAGAAATGCCTCCCACCCCCTGCTGGTGCCGGCAAGACCCAGTGAGTGACTGCTTCCACTCACTGTGCTTCTGGGCCACTTCTTCCCCTACAGATAAGGGCTTGCGGCCTTTGGCCTGCATCCCTGGTGGAGGAGAGCACTGGATTATGGGAAATGTTTTAATCATTTTGCCATTACTTACTTCTGTTTGCATAGGTGACCAAAAGCTGTTATCCATGACTAGATGAGTATTCCTAGGACAACATTACAAAATGATCTCTTAATAGCTTCCTAATAAAGGAGATGACAGGTTGTAGTTTTGGCAAAACATCAATAAAATAAAGGTACATTGTCAATTGAAATTACTTCTACAAAGGCTTTTGTTTTAAAATTATGGTTAAACATTTCAGTAACTCATAGCTACCATACAGATTGGTAAGCTTGACCAGAAGGCACTTACTTTAAAGCCAGAGGAGAAGGAATTTTGTTTAGCACTGTTTGAGTCCTGTCAGATAGTTGGGCTGGGTGTGATAACCTTCAAGGGGCAGCATCCACCCCCAACCTCACTCTTACTGTGACTTAGCTGCCTTCCCTGTGGCTAGGCAAGTATAGTTCACTGAGGATGGGAGAACATGACTTTATATTAATCATTATTATGTTTTCAAAAAAGACACATCTACTTACTGATTGGCCTCTGCCAAGAACTGTGGATAAGATTGGAAAGCTGTACCTAAAACAAGAAATTTTATGTTCTGAACCTGTTCTTTTATCTGCATTTTCAGCAAAATGAAAGATAATGCGCTTGCTTTGGTTTTCTTTGATAATTTTGAACTTTGTAGTTTGTAAGAATAGAAACCATTGTTCTGACAGGGCTGGCAGCTGTAGTGTATAAACACAACTTTATTAAGCAGAAAATGCTGTAGATGCTTTTCCCAGCATACCTTGCAGTCTTTATCATTGTTCATACTGGGGATAAGGGTAACTAGGCTAGCAGTTCTAATGCAACATTCTTTAATCATATCGTAAGATAGTATTTAAGTAAATGGTCTCATTTCTGCATAATTATTGCACTGAACTGTCTTTTTTTCAAGGTGTTTAAATAAGCTCAGCTAATTCAGTACACTGTAGGCAACTGCATCAGTGTGCTTGACTTTAGCAGCTTACAGCATTATTTATGAAGGAAAATACATAAATATGAAGTACCTCATGTTGAATGTTATTGTACTGTATTTTTAATGTAACAGTGCAGATCTTGTTAGACACATGAATGTGTATAATCATGTTAAATGCAAATAAAATAAAACTGGTTCATAGATTTGCTTTCTTAGCATTTTTGTTGCTCCCTTGAAATAGTAAAAAATTAATTCTGTCCCCTATTGGTGCCACTGTATTTTACAATGATGATTTCACAGGAGCATTTATTTGTGAAGTATACAGTATCTTTGATTCCTAAAGAAGGTGAAACTTGAGGTAAAAGCATAAGAGAACAATGAATATGTTAATCATTTGCATTGTTCAAAGCCTGACTGTTCACTTAATAAGAGTGAGCGAATGGATGCATTTATAGTCCTGTTATGGAATTTGTGGTTGGCTGGCATTCCAAGCTATAGTTGCCATAGTTGCTTAAATGTCTCGGTCTCCCTGTGCTAAGGGGGTGTTGTGCTGAACAGCATCTGGGTTCTGATGGGACCTGTATTGCTATTTCCCAAGGTCTTAATTGGATCCAGAAATAAACTGTCAAAGAAGAATTTTAG
This sequence comes from Mesocricetus auratus, assembly GCF_017639785.1. NCBI lineage: Eukaryota > Metazoa > Chordata > Mammalia > Rodentia > Cricetidae > Mesocricetus > Mesocricetus auratus. Next base: position 104,757,786 of record NW_024429189.1, read on the forward strand.
TGTAGTTGTTATATAATCATTTCGTTTCCCATTCTGCTCCCCAGTGTGACTGCTTCTTGGCCTCTTGGATAGCAGTAAGGTGTATCTCTCTGTGTCACATACATATTGCACACAAAATACCCATGCACTCATTTGTAGTTATGTATACATAGTTATGCATATTACATATTTTCTTCTGTGCACCTCTCCAGTACTTTTCTACTGGCCTTTCTTGTGAATTCTCTACATTTGTGTAACTACTTCACATATCCAGGTTCAGACTCTACGGTTTAACTTACTCAAAGGAATTTTGGAATTACTCCTAAGCATGAAAACTGAAATCCTCCACCCCTATCCCCATGAGCTCAACCACAGTTGCAACCTGAATTGCAAAGATCTTTAATCCACCCAAGTCTCAGCTTTTATCTCTTCTTTGTTTCTATTTAAAGTTAATCCACATGTTTGTTTTCATTATCCCAAGACAGTTGGGAATGATCCAACTCCATTGTTGGGACCAAAGATTAACATGTCACTGAAATTATACCTTCCTGGTTGACTAGCTTGCCTGGGAAGGCTGTAGGCCAATCCTTGAGAGAAAACTGGAAAGTAGAAACTAACTGGTATAAAATGTAGGGACCCAAAGAAGTAAGTGAGCTGAAAGCATCTGTGGAGCCTTGGAGAAGCTTCAGTGGAATTTCCAGGAGATGTATTCCAATGTTCTTTCCACAGGAAGTGCCTTCCACTGACAGACCAATTGCTTTTCTTGTTGTAAACGTTGCTGTCTACTTTTTAGAATATATGCTCTACCAAAACCACTTCTGGAGAATTTGTTTCCAAAATAGAGTTTATGAATTTATTTCCATAATATTGGTTGGTGGTGGAAAGTCCCAGTTGAGAATTGCCAGCGTCGGGTGAGAAGAAAAGGTTTGTAAAAATGGGTAGATGCCACCAAGGATATTGAAGTGCTGCTAAGCATATGACGTGGCTGTCATCAACTTGCTTCTGAGGAATGTTTGGCCACGTTTTCTTCACAACAACCTTTCCCTTCTGTTGTCTTTTCTAACCCTTTCTGGGTGAGTAGAGGTGGTTCCCATGATGCATGCTCTGACCTTATAATTACTGTTTAGTTGCCTGTGTGTTGTAATATCCAGTGGAAAACATCTTTGCTAGTAGATACTATTTTATACTCTTAATATCTAAAAAGCCCCTAACGTCAAGATAAGCTAAACAGCACTGCAAGCCACATCTGCCTTATAGGTCCCTCTGTGTGACAGTTAGCTACTCATTACACTCCTCGTAAGCTGCTGGTAACAGGCGGAGTGGTTGTATGTTAAGGTTTCTGTGAGGCAGTCTTTCTTCACTAAGGCCATAGTGGTATAAAAAGTTACTTAAATAAGGACATACTTCAGTTTTTATTACTTTGGGAGCAGTTTTATAACTAATAGACTGTTTCTTTTATGCCCATTATTTCATTTGTTACTGTGGAAGAATGGCATGCCTGAAAAAAAAATCTGATTAAAAACAAAGTCTTATGAATGACCTTGTTGATTTTAACATGAAGACATTTTCTGTGAAACTTGAATGACAAGATGTTTTGGTATGTGGCAGTCATCACTGGGCCTATACAATTTGCATTTTCTTTCCTATCAAGAGAATGGTAATGACTATTTAAAAGCACATGAATAATATTTCAGAGCTTGAAGTAGAGAGTATCACCTTCTGTTATACTGTAGAATGTATAGAAATGTTCTTTTGAGACATTCTCTGCATCTTAGGGAATCCTCATTTTAGTGCTTCCCAAACTGTAAACTTTAAATTACTTCAGCATCTTTTATTACAGTGTTGAAACTACATGAATCCTTAACTAATTCAAAACTGAAAGTTGTCATTGATCTTTACTCTTAAAGAAAAATTTCATTTCTAAGAATATTTATAGACAGTAGTGGACTGGAGATCAATGTCTTTCTGGCTTCAACATGACATAGAAGGTTTAATGAGTCATTCAGAGGATTAACTCACTGCTTATTCATTCATTGATTTTTTTTTTAATTGGAGCTTTGCTTCATCATAAGCAGTCGGAGGTGTAGGGAGGCAGGCCAGGAAGATGCATGCCATAGTGTGGGGAGATTGTGGTGGAAGTCAAGGATGCGCTGATGTTAAATACAGAAGAATCATAGGTGACTGAGCCCCATTCCCCAGAAGTTCTGCGGGAACTTCCTCCTGATGTCAGTGTTGCTGTCTACAGATCACATCAAGTATCACTGACCCAGAAAGAGTGCAAGACGGGCTTTGCGAGTACCAATCAGCAGAGCTGAAAGGAAGTAGGGCAGGAAGACTGGAGCTTCTGGTAGATCATTAGCAACACATAGATCAGCTTCAAGATGGAAGAGAAAATGATTGCTGCCATAAATGGCAAACTAATGTGGAGCCCAGAAGAAAATTCCAAAACAACTATATTAAGACATCCCAATGTGGCCATCTATGTAGAACGAAGCCACATCCTGTGTGCTGGGTTTGGAATAGGATACTGACTTAGCAGGAATAGAAAGCAAGCATACCATGTATCTGGCTCATTTATCTGACCTTTAGACACAAAATAAGGCAGTTAACACCTACGAGGTTTCAGAATAGACAAGACAAATTTGTATTTTAGGCACTGAACTCTGGGCAGGATAGACTGGATCCGGCCAGAGGCCAGGAGAACATTAGGTTGGGAGAATAATGTACATGAAAATTAAAGCAGCTTGGAGATGGTTTAAAACAGTGCAGATCTGGGGAATATAGAGAGGAGATCCCTAGTGTATAGTTGCATTTTGAAATATCCCAATGTAAAGGGACTTACCGAAAATGGTGACATCTCTCACATTATTGTTTGTTCCTATGGATTTTTGTCTGAACTAAGTAGTTGTGTTATAGAAACCCTTCAAGATTATCCCCTTACATTCTGTAAAGAATAAGCTAAAATCAAATTTTGACGTGGTGCAGTGGCTAATGACTCAGCCTGGAGCTGGACCACCATCTGCTCTCATAACTCAGCTCAGTTTGCATGTGACTTGACGCAAGTTGCTCTGCCTCTGAACCTATGCAGGAAAGTGGTGAAAATGCCTTTCTGGGAGAATTAGGTGATGACCATTAGTATTCCAAAGCACTTGTGACAGTGCTTGGTTAACAGAAAGTACACCTCTAAGTGGTAAGTGAAAGCAGAGATGGAGAGTCACAAAGTAAACCATAAACATTCCTCACCTGTGCATATGTACTTTCAGTTTACACATTCTGTTAGCAAGTTGTCACCATAGATAGTTGGAAAAGACCTTGGTGCTGTTCTTTTAAATCCTCACACTCAATAGCCACAAGGTTTGTAAAAGCTACAAAGGCCTGTATTGTTGAAGAATTCTCATACTTTAATTAGATTTCTAATAAGAGCTTTAATTTTATCATGTTAATGAGATGCAGAAATGATTTATTATGGTGTGGATGTTTCTGGCACATCAGATGCCTTCTCTGCTAGGATTTTTCAGATGACTGTAAAAGCTTGAGGAGGGTGCAATAAATGATTCTTCAGACATTTTTCAAAGAGAAGTCTATTTTGAAGGTGTTAAACATTCTGTTTTATTAATTTCAATGTTAAAATGATGTCTTATTGTCTGGTGGTCTTAGGTGATTTAGGATTTAACTCTTGCAAATATTTTGTGATTAGAACTAGCTTTAGATTGAAGTTGTTTGTTGGCAGCAAGCTTTACCTTTACTGTGAGTGGTGTGAATCTGAATTGTGTGGGGAATGTTTGAAGGGTGGGATACATTTATTTCAGTCAAGACTGGTGTCCTGGTAGTACTGGTGCATCTGCCCTGGCTTCACAGTTGTTGGCAATCATCTCTGCGCTGCCTGGAAGTGCCTGCAGCCCTCTACATCTTACCTGGCTCTCCAGCCAGTGCCAGGACATCTTTCCTAGGGCTACTAACATCTGGAAGTGAATCCCTCTCCCCTTTTTGTTCCTCGAGGATTAGATTCTCAGCTCTTTTGTAGAAAAATTCTCTAAGGAATTCATTCTGCACAGATTTGCATGTAGGTGGTGTAAAGAGGGTATCTGATTTATAGGGTACAGAGAGACGCTCCTGACAAGTTGAGAGCCCCCATGCCCCTCGCACCCCCATCGCTGCCGATGTGGCCTGTTTCTGCTGAGACTGTTTTGTTTCTCATCCTCCTGCAGTCTACCAGGCTCATTCTAATGGTTCAAGAAAATGACCCACAACAGCAAGAAACATACCAGATCTCTCAAGACGTGGGCTCATAACTTGTATGTCATCACTTCCACAGTATTCCATTGGTCAAAGCTGGTCATAAGGCCATTCAATTAAGTGCCCTACCCTTTATAGGGTTATCAGACCAGGGTTGTAGATTAAGAATAGGCTGACTTGTTGGGCCATGGGGATAGTCACCGGGACACAACATGGAACCTTCTTAAAGGAGCCTATCAATGAATTTATGGTCCTTCTGATCCCAGAACTAAGAGCCACATAGAATTAACTACACAGACATTATTTGCTCTAAACTTTTCAGTAGTCATTATAAAGAACCAATAGAAGAGAGGTAAACTTTCTACTCATAGCATCAGTTTGCCAAATATAAATATGGCATCACAGGCAGATCCCTGTTTTACCTGGAGTCAGTGCACACCTTAGTGGTATTTTTTTCCTAGTCACAACTTCACTCTCAACTGTGGCCCATTGACCTCACCATTCAGTCTTATTCAAGAAGCCAGATCTCTGCCCATCTTTATTTATAGCATTGTTCCCTGAAGACCTCCAGGTGCAGGTTGATGGTGACACACTGCTTTCTGACTCAGAGTCAGAAGGAAAGGTGTCATGCTCTTCAGTCTAATAGCCCACCCAGTCATTGCTGTAAGAGGAACTGGGTAAAGGTTGGCTTGGGGAGGGAGAACTTAGGTATTCTAGTTGCCAAGAAACCTTGGATAGCTACTTCTCGGGTTTCTTGTACTCATTTTTTGATTTCTTCAGGGTACCCTGCCTGACCCACGGTGTGCAACATGGAAAGCCAAGTGGGTAGGTGTTTAGGGTCATATTCAACATAAAATAGAACAATGATGATGTAGTTAAGATTTGTTCACATTTAATTAGTGCTGTTGCTCTTTATTAGAAGTCCATGGTTATAGGTGATATTTAGATTGGTGATAGCATTTGCTCTGAATGAGGCTCCATAACCAATGGCTTCCTAAAGTTATTCACTGGTGGCAGAGGACCTGGGGCTGCAGTTGAACAGCATCCTGATTGAACCTCTTCCTAGTTGTAGAATTTTAAAGCTCTCATCTCTTTTTCTCCCTTTTTGTACTCTACACAGGAAAAAATATCTCCCTATAACGACAATGTCCCAGGGATACCTAACCAAGCAGAGGAAGCTACATACATCTATTCTCAAAGATATTATTTACTAATTTATTATAAGACAGTCACACTATGTAACTCTGGCTATCCTGGAGTTAACTATGTAGATTAGCCTGCCTCTGCATCCTCAGTGCTGGGATTAGAGACATGTACCTCTACACCATGGGTATATTTTAATGGATATTCTAATATTCCAATATTCAAACTAATTAGATATGCAAGAAAACTACTTAAGTGTGATTTATTTGTTTTTCCATTTGTAGTAGGTTTTCTCACCATTCTTTAATGTCTAATGTTTCATTTTGGAGGCAGGGTACACAAGAACAATACAAATGAACTAAGCTCTTCCAAAGAGCTCAGAAGAAATGTCCATTTTTCCAGGTAAACAATGACTATACCCATATATTCAAATCATCCATATAAGCAAATTTCTTTGGCATCTGATGCCAACAAATCCCTACCAAATGGCTTCTCAGAGCATCAATAAATAGATTGGGTTAATATTTGGGTTTTGTCATATGATTTCCATTTACATGAGGGGCAGGTAGTTTCCCAGGCTCCTGCCTCTGTGTCCTGGGTAGGCACACCTATCACTGTGTACAGCTAGAGCAGTCCCTCATTGGCTAGAAGTTATCTTGTCTTGTCAACATCATGCCTGATTGTGAACAACTCTCAGAATCATGTAGAAAAGGAAAGGCATTTGACCATTTCCTGCTGACCTGTCATTTTGTGCTAAGCCCAAAAGTGTATGCTAAATTGATGTCTCTGTTGCCATTTCTCTCCAAGCACTTTCCTTTCTGGTTAACAATGGAAACATTTTTGCAGTTGTTGATGGACAAGAGTAACCCATCATGAACTGTGAAGCCTATAAAGGGGTTGGATCCTTTTATTGCATAGAGATGTCCATCAATAGAGCGCATTTCCATCATTCAGGATGAAAGAACCACGAATCTCACCCAGGTAGCAAAACAGAGGACATGCAGCACAAATTCAGACTAAGAAATGCACTCCCTGGTTTTCTTCCAGTGCAGAGGGAGCTTCTTCTCAAGCCCGATGATTTACCACCAAACAAAACAAATGGAAGCAAAGGTTTATAGGTTGAACTTCCTGAAGGGGATGTGGGCTTCACTGTAAAATCTATCTTTGTGTGTTTGGAAATTTCCATTCAAAGGTTAGTTAAAACTGAGTAGGTATAGTACCTCAGAGCTAATTAAGATGCAGCTCCTGGACAGAAGTAGCTTAACCCTTACATTTAATTTGTGATTCTAAAAGGACCCACTCCAAACACCTAAGCTGAAGACACAATTGCAAAGTGAAGCTGGTTTGTGTGCAAAAAAGGGACCTCTGTAGTCAACTCTACTGTGACATAGACTAGGTTTTCATGCTCCTGAATTTTAAAGCTTAAATAATATATCCTCCTAAATGCATGGATTCATACTTATGTTCAGCTGCTTAAATGAGGGTTCCCAGTTCATAAAATTCCTAATTAAGTAGAGAAGCTTTCTAAATTTTTGATCCTTGTTAATCATATTTTGGAGAAGCCTGGAAGTTTAGATCATGACTTCATTAGGGCATTCACACAGTTCCCCTGGTGGCAACATAATCTAATTTTAGCAAATTTTAATTGCAAGTGCTGCAAGGGTTTATGAGCATTGGAGATGAGTCTCAGAAGCTCTGGCTTTTGTTTGCAGTGCTCTGTGCCTTTCAGCAAGTCTTTGTCTAGCCATACCTCACAGTTACAGTGCTCACGACAGCCATATGAATGCCTGTCTGTATGCTATATGTGTAAATATTATGAGTTCTAAATTAAGCTTACAAACTACTCCATCAGATATGCTCTGCTGTCTTAGTCAAGTTGATAAAACTGCTGAGCAAAATATGCCCTACAATTCTGCTTTGATAATTCTGTGAGACAGAATAGAATCCAGGTCCAGGTTTCAAATTCTTGGCCCTACAGAACTGTGTACCCATGTGCTAAGCTTACAGACCTTCAGTTTCCACCCCTGACTTCATCTAGAAGAACAAGATGTCTCTTTACTTATGGATGGTTTCCAGTACCCATACATTCAAATTGATCCACTATAGCCCAATACCCAAGAATTGTCTTTGGTATCTATGTGAGAACATCCTGGTGACATGGCCTGTGCTTAAAAGGAAGGTCCATTAGGACCAAGAAAGCTTGGTCCACATACTACATGATGCAGAGGTTGAAGGGTTCAAGGTGATCATGTTCCCCTGATTAAGGGGCTCAGAGGCACCACGAGGAAAATTTTGTTATCTTCTTTTTGCTATCCTAAATCAGTGGTTTTCAACCTTCTTAATGTTGTGACCCATCAATACAGCCTCTTGTGTTGTGAGCCCTATCCATAGAAGTATTTCATTGTTACTCTATAACAGTAATTTTGCTAGTTTTATGATTTGTAACATAAATATGTGATATATGTGACCTCCAAAGGTGTCACAACCCACAAGTTGAGAACTGCTGCCCTAAATATTGGAGTGTATATCAAGATTGTAATTGAGCCCTGTAACCTTATGATAATGCCTATTCATTTCTCATGGTTTTATAGTCCTTGTGTATTTCTCATTCAATAAATACACATCTTTCTTGGTACCAAGGTAAGACAGATAATTTCATGTATCAATTTGATGAGACTAAGGAATACCCAGATGTTGTGGGATCCCGCCTGGGTCCTGTTGCAGCTTTAGCCTCCAAATAACACATAAGACACTATATTATTTATGAAGCTGTTGGCCGTTTGCTATGATTTTTAATCGCCTAGCTCTGACTTAATTATTGACCCATAATTACTAATATATATTTTTAAAAGGACTTATCTTTCCGAGAATGCCAAACTTGTGTTCTCTTCTCTAGGGATCACATCATGACAGCTCTCTTCACTACATTTCCTAGAGTCCTCCTAGACTCTTAGTCCCATCTATCTTGCTTCCCTCTTGGCCAACGGTGCTTTATTTACATATACACAGAAGGATTTCCCATATCACCCAGACACCTGCTAGGTATGTCTGTGAGAGTATTTCTGGGAGGTCTTATCATTGAAATAATAGATCAAAGTATTACAAAGAAAGCAAACCTCTATCCATCCACCCTCACTAATGTGGCTCATTTAATATACTGAAAGTTCTAAAAGGAAAAAGAGGTGAAGAAGGACAAAATCTCTCTCTCTTCTTGAGCTAAGATGCTCAAATTCTACTCTTGAATACTGGAGCCATGGTCATCCCCACCTCCACGCCCCTCAGTCTTTCACATTGTACATATGTGGTATTTATATCAAGTCCTCATCTTCTCAGTCTTAAGACCTGGACTCAATTGTGCTGATGGCTTTCTTGCTCTTCAGCTTCCCCAGGAGACATTATAAGACTTTTTGACCTCTGATATTACATGGTTCAATTCCAGTATTAACCTCTCCCTGTCCTATCTATCTAAAAAACAGTGTCTAATACATGGAGATACGATAGTGGGAAAGACAAACCAAAATTTGTGTTTCACAGAACTTACTTTCCAGTGAAAGAGAGGATGATGAATGAGGTCTGACAGTTTTAAACATGATCCTGAATTATTTGCTTCTCTGTCAATATGAAGCAGGATCAATGTCTACTCCTTTGAACTTTGCTGATTTATAGTGTCCAGAAGTGATGGTGATACAGTGTGACTTTGAAGGCTATAAAAAAGGTCATGATCCCTCTTGACTTCAGACACTCCTAGAGCTACTAGTGATAATGACAGCTACCATGAGAACATTGCATATGCTGGTGGTCACATGTTGTATTCTGGTCAGCATACCAACGTCAATCTAGCCTTTAGTGTAGTAACATGACATGGAATAGGAAGACAGATTGACAGTGGATTGTCTAGGCTCAGATGACCCTTCCCCAGCCATTCAAGTTATTTCCAAGCTGTGTTATCAGATATCAGTAAACAGAAATCATCACGTATCTTTGTCCAAAACTAATTCACAGAATGGTGAGCAGAATGAAGACATCGCCATTCATGACAGTTTTTTGACATAGTGAGTAGTAACCCCTACTTTTCTGCTGAGCTCAGCCCTGTGATTCAAATTTGTGTCATTCAAGTTTGTGTGTTCAGATGCCTGTTGTGTGCTTTGTTTGAGTGTCCAAGTGGTCATCTTAAAATCTATTTCCAAGGGAATTACTGATTACTTCTACTCCTGACCAAACAAAAGAAACCACTAGCAATAACAGAATGTATCTGCTTCTGTGTAGACTCTAAAGTAAATGTCATGACTCCCAATCTAGCTGCAAGATTCTTTGTTTTTCATCACTGCCCATATCTAATCTATTAGTAAATCCTTCTGTTTCCGTATTGAAAATAGATCTGCAATCTGTGCATTTCTGCACCTCTCCCCTCCCTGTGTGAAAGCCCTCCCTGCATTTATCTCTCAGCTGAAACAACTCTCCTCGTATTCAGATATGCTTTTCATACAGCACCCGAGAAATGTACACCAGGACCATCAGGTCTGGACAATACAGTGCAGTGAGTGGGTGTGCATGTAGTTGCTTCATTCCTCCCAGTTCTCTAGTAGTAGCAAATGATATGCATGGAACTAGAGAAATTAAAAGGGCAAACCTGTGAACAAATACAAAATATATATTTCCAGGAAAAGGAAACACACACAGGCAAGTGCACATACACATGCATGGACACACATGCACACACAGACATGCACACAAATGCACATGGATATTTAAATGCACATACATGGATGCATGTCACACACATACACTTCATTTAATGTGTGTTTCCTCTAGGCTTAATATTATGTTGCCATTTTGATGCTGTAATGACTTCCAGGAAATTGTGGTCTGCAATTATGACAGCAAAATAAGCAATATATAGCAGGTAAACCTCTACATGACAATGGATATGACACAATTGGCATTCCCTTGTGGATGGAGAGAAGGGAGACTAAGGCCATCACCTGGAGATTCTAGTTACCACTTTTTTCTGGTCAGCCAGGCATAGTCTTAAAAATGTAGGAGCACACAAGAGTGAAATTTGGCTGAGTTTGGGATCTGTCATTCATGCTTGGGAGTCACCCATGTTTCTGTGAGGAGCCCAGGAAGCCCCTGTATTTACCAAGTTGAACTTGATGGAATACTTGGATCTTCCAGTTCCTTCTCTAGTTGAGGTGAGTCTTTCATAACTGCAAGGGTCCTGGAACCCTGATGCAGGGCAGTGAGAGAATAAAGTACAGGTATTCAGAAACATGGACACAGAGAAGCTGGGGCCAAGTGGACTGGATTCTCTGGTGGAGACGTCACAAAACCCCCAGAAACTCAGTCTGTGTATTATATAGTTGAGCAGGTAGGTGGGGTTATTCCAGAAATCTGGAGAAGGAGGAAGAATTTATAGTAGAGAGCTGAATCAACACGGGAGGTTTAGCAAATCTCAGTGGAAGCAGTCTCTGTAGGGGAGTAGTCTTCAGACAGTAAATATCTGCTGGGTCGAGGGGTTGAGGAAATAACCGTGAACATTTTCAGCATTGGCACTCCGGCTGGAGGAAGGTTTTGCCATGGCCAGCTCCTATCAACGGTACAAACACACTCAGGACTTCAAAATCAGCCATAACAGCACACACGAACACACACACACACACACACACACACACACACACACACACACACACACGAGGAAATATTCCTTCCATTTGGCTACATAGATGGTGTTAGAGCCCAAAGAAGAAATTGGGCACTGACAGAATACCTCCCTTGGCCATTTGAGGGCTTTTGGGTGTGGAAGTGCAGCTACCAACAGAGCAATATTATCAAAAAGAATAATAGCCCTGGATAGCCCAGGGAAGGGCTATCCAGAAATAGCCATGAGAGCCAGTGAGGCAAGAGAGGCTGTAGCTGACAGAGAAATTACCAAGACCTTAACAATGAAACACTAGTCTCTGACAGAACTAGTGGGTACCAGAGAGATGAGAGAAAAGGAAGGTCTGAATCCTGTCATCTGCTTGTGGTAGTCACTGAGTTGGGAGACTTCAGAACAAGGCATTAAAGTGGGAGTACCTGAGAAATAAGACCTAGTAAGGGCTGGCACATATTCAGGTTATGTTAGAGACTGATGTCGAAGAAAATACAGAGTTCTTATGTTTTACTTGCAGGTCTAAATCTACCAGTTCAGCAGCCCCCTCCCTAGGTGGTCTGCAGGGGATGATTCCTGTGTCATTATATTCATACTGCTATGTGATTTCCTGCACAATGAATGTTCTGACTTGTGAAATTAGTAGGATATCGTATGGTAATTGTGTGTTACTTTAACATTTGTCTGAAAAGATACATAACTTGTGATTTGCATTTTTGGGTCATTCACACTTATGGAAAGCCAGCAGCCATCCTCACAAAAGGACTAAGGTAATTTTCCTGGAACAAGATGCAAATAGTGTAGAATTGAGACCTCTGCCCACATGAGAGTGTTAACCAGGCATGGCATCAAGGAACTGGGAGAGAAGACAGATTCTCAAAGACACAGTGTAAAACTTTGAAATACTAATATTTTGGCAAAAAATCCTTAAACTGCTTGTTACTCTTGGTTAAAATTAAACCAAATCAATAAGTCAGGTTCCTAAACAAACCTCAGAGATGAAGAGTAAATCAACTTCAGTAAATCAAACTAGCTGTGCCATCCTAACTCAAAGCTGAATAAAGCTGAAAGCTAAACTAATGGTGATAAATATATTTCAGACATTCATTTTGAGTTTTTAGCCACATAGAACTCATAATTGATGGTTAAGTTTAGGCCAACAGTAATAGGATAAATTCAGCTATTTCTCCCATGATGGCCAGAGGAGTGAAGCAGTTTCCATGCCCAAGGCTCAAGGGAAGTATACAGTCTTTATGTCCATTTCAATAAGAGGTTCTGGCCATGAAGACTTGTTGCAGTTTGCTTTATTTTCGTTTCATGTTCTAAACTGCCTTGACCTCTGTACAGTAGTCTAACCTCTTACTGTACTCTAATGAAAGCCTACTTAACCTTTCTTCTAGTCTCTATCTGTGATTCTTTATCTGAAAAGGTGCTCTGGAGGAAGTAGCCATAACCTTAGGGCATCTCACTGGAGGATCAAGGTGACTTTCTGGTTATCAGGTCACAAGGTTTGGTACCAGCCTTTAGGTGAATCATCTTAGAAACAGTTCCTTCTACCATAGTCATACCTTCAGCTGACACCCCAAGTACATCTCAGTGAGAAACCCCAAAAGAATCTCCCTCTTAAATCTGATCCAGATCTGTGACCCATATAAATTATATGGGTTAATAAATTTGTAGATTTTAAGCCCGTCTGCATTAAGAAAATCTGTGCACTTGGGGACAACCAACTTTTGTACCCAAAATAAACTCAGATATGATGTTTCATTTCCCACATCTATGGGCTCTATATTTTTATTGGTTTAAATCCTACTGGCTAAGATGACTGAGTTCTGCTTCATGTAGCTGTAGTAGGCTACCCTATGCACATAAATATGGAGACTGGAATCCAAGACAGAAAGAGAAAACATGTGCACACATTTCAAGCCTCTACTTGTATCAAATGTATTGTTCTATTGTCCAAAGGAAGGAATAGACCAAACATAGCCTTGTAAGGTAAAGACATGCAAGGGTATGGTGTGGATAGTTATGACACTGTGGGGCCATAGAGAAATGTTTAGAATGGCAAAACATTTGTTTGATTTCCACAGCTGTTTAATCCAATACTCCTTATTCTCTTATTTTTAATTTTTAAAATTCACTTGTTTTTATGTGTATTTGTTTTTTCTCTGTCTGCATCCATGTCTATACATGCAGAGGCTCGAAGAAGGCATTGGGGCCCTTGGAACTGGAGTTACAGATAGTTGTGAACCACCATATGGGTACTGGGAATTGAACTCAGGTCCTCTGGAAATGGAACCAGTGCTCTTAACTGCTGAATCATATTTCCACCTTCACTTTTCCTTAATTTTTAATGAATAAGTCTGTGAACATAGATATAATTTTAAAGTTAAGTCTTTTTACATTGTATCAGGTCAGTGTTCATATCAAAATTCCTTGATGTTATTTTCTTCCTAAGCTTTCCATACATCTTGATGGACTATCTGGCAATAAAATCTTTCCCACATGATTTTTTTTAAAAATTCCATTAAATTGTAGAATGTAGTCAATTTTTCCAACACACACATTCCTTGCTGCTTTGCTTCTAAGAGCAGCACTAAGAAACAAAAAAGAAAACTACTTGTTACCAGAAACCCATGATTGTCTCTCCCTGTACTAGAAGGTGCACTGTTTCCCAGCGGGTCAATGTCTGTCCTTTGAAGTAGAGCATCCAGTAGTGATTTTGTATTGAGTTGTGCTTTTACAACACTTTACACTCACTAGGATAGCATGAATTGAATGCATATTCTTGTCTTTCCCATTTATTTCTAATTGTTTTAAAACTATTTTAATCCATTTGCAGTGTATTTAAAAAAAATAATAGTGCATAGATGTGAGGAAACAGACTGAAACAACATTTAAAGTTGGCTAGAGATTTCTTTGTGTTGCTAGGCATTTCAGGAGGATTCTCTGCTACAGAACCTTCCAGAGCAAAGTACTATGGGTGTTACTGGCCTTATGTGCTGTTGTAAACTCATAGGAAATATGGCAGCTTTCTTCTTTGAAGGCTTTTTTTTTATTTTGTTTTTTATTTAGGTTAGAAACAATCTTGTTTCACATGTCAATCCCGGCTCTCTCTCCCTCTCCTCCTCCCCCTCCCTCCCTACCACGTCCCCCAGTTCCCCACCCAATCTCCAGTCCGATCCCCAAGGAGGGTGAGGCACTCCATGGTGGATCTCCAGCAACTTTTATTTCATCCAGGGCAGGGCCTAGGCCCTCCCACAAGAATCCCAGCTGAGAGAGCCTCCCACATTGTGGCATGAGCACTCAAAGTCTATTTGTACACTAGGGATAAATACTACCCAAGGCCCCATAGATTACCTAGGCCTCCTCACTGACACCCACATTCGGAGGGTCTGGGTCAGTCCCATGCTTTCCACACAGCCATCAATCTGGAGTCCAAGAGCTCCCCCTTGTTCAGGTCAGCTGTTTCTGTGGGTTAAACCAGCCCACTCTTAACTCCTTTGCCCATCAGTTCTCTCATTCTAACACTGGATTCAGGAGTTCAGTTCAGTGTTTGTCTGTGGGTATCAGCCTCTGCTTTCATCAGTCGCAGATGCCCCTTAACTGAAGAGTGGATAGAGAAAATGTGGGACATTTACACAATGGAGTACTATTCAGTGGAAAAAAAACAATGGAATCTTGAAATTTGCAGGCAAATGGAAGGCACTAGAAGAAACCATCCTGAGTGAGGTAACCCAGTCACAAAAAGAGAAACATGGTATGTACTCACTCATTTATGGATTTTAGACATGAATCAGGGGAGTACCCAGCCTACAATCCCATTGCCAGAGAGTCTAGGAAACAGAACCTTCATTCTTTGAAGGCTTTATGAACTGAAAAGGCATGGGACTTGGCCTGTTTCCACATGGATTATATAAACTGTCAGTACTTAACAAAATGATTCCAGTAGATTAACCAAGAATTTTCAGTACCTTGAACCTTCAGAACAGCCAGTGATTGACACTTTTGTTGAAGCAAGCATTTCCTCTGAGATTTTTGGGTGCTGTTTGAGGTTAGAATTCCGCAGTCCTGTGGAGGTCTTCAGGCATATTCATCTCATTCAGTCCTCATACCCTTGGAAACTCTGGTGAAGCAATGATGGAGGGCAGATTGTAAGTCTTCAAAGAATGCATAATCTCTCCCCACATTACTCCCATACCCTGCTTATTGTTCCTTGCTAATATTTAAGGTTTCCATTTTTGCTTCCATGTTATACCTCCAGGTAGACATTAAATGGATGAGGTCCACTGATGTAAAAGTTTCAGGAGAGCCCATGATTTAACATGCAGTCAATACTGCCTAAGGACATCTATGAATCAGTTACCTGTTACTCTGTAACAAATTACTGTAGTCCTCAAATGTTTTAAACCAGTGATTCTCAACCTTCCTAATGTTGTGATCCTTTAATACAGTTCCTCATGTTGTGGTGAACCCCCCCTAACCATAGACTTATTTCATTACTACTTATGAACGTAAATATCTGATATACAGAATAACTGGTATGTGCCCCTCAAAGGGGTCATGTCCCACAGGTGACGAACGTGTTTTAAAACAGTAAGAGTTTATCATAGCTACATAGTGGGGTATGCAGCTCTTCTCAGCTCAGCTTGCCTGTGCACATGTGGCCATCAGTCCAGGACGGACTCTTGTGTTTAAGGCTTGGCTATCTGTAGGTTGGTCTGGGTTGGGCCAGGTTGATTAGACTTACCTCTGTTCCATGTCATCTCTCACTTCCCATCAGGGTACCGAAGGGTTGTCCTCATGTGTAAGACTGAACTTCAAGACAGTGGCTATGAAGTTCTCTTGAAGCCTAAGCTCAGAGCAAGCATTTTATCCCTTCTGCCACATTCTGTTGGCTAAAGTAAGCTGTGAGACCCCAAAACTTCAAGAGGCAAGGGAAGATGCTGCACTTCATTCTGAGAGAAACCAGAAGTTCATATTATAAAGGTTATGATTTCATAGAGGGGTTGGAAATTGGAGCCTTTTTTGTAAACAGTCTACCAAAGTCAAGATAAATGTCAGGATGAAGACTGACTTTATTTGTCTCGCTGCTGGACACAAAGAAAGTAGATAGGAACCCTTTGAGATGCTGGCAGCTTCTTTACTACTCTGAGGGAAGCCAACCCAAGGACCAAGCCAACACACAGTGAGGAATAGAACAAGAATTCCAAGAGGAAAGTATCATAGCTCTCCTGATATTGTAGACCATGGACCCCTGAGTGTTGGCCAACAATCAGTATTTCTCCTTGGATCTTCCAGATATACCCGTAAATTGTAACATTATCCAAGTCTGTGTGACTGGCATTTTACCTTTGCAACGTAGACCCACAAATGGACCTGTAATTCACTGAAGTAATAGTTCCTTTTAAAGTAGTGCCTCCTCATCCAAGAAAACCAGGATCTCCTGTAGGTGTGAAGAGAGTCTGGGGAACTGCAGAAGGCAGTGAGCAGTGAGTCAGTCAGCCTCAGGACTAAAGAGCAGGAGAGCTTACTCCAAAGAAGTTCATGCCTGTGCCTCTAGTCTTGCATTTATGAACTATTTAACAGTCTGCAAGGGTCACTTAAATTTTCAGATATAATTTTCTGTCTCTTCTGGGAGAAATTACATGTTTTAGTAGACAGTTACTCAAGGTCTTTTTAATTTATGGCTTCTGAAATGTTCCCTTATTTATTTTCTCCATATGTCTACCAGTCAGGATTTTATTGAATATGTATTTACATCCACCCATGTTGTTGGTATCCTGAGTGTGCTTTCCTTGAACGTATGGAACCTTTAAGATTCTAAAACACTTTTTAATCAGAATTAAACTCACACACAAGCCATCATAATTTTAGTAGTTAGATTTCTCATTTATTTTGAGACATCCCTGGGTAGCTTGGAATTTGCTATGTAGAATAAGCTGGCTTCACACACACTGGGATCTGTCTGCATCTGCCTCTTGAGTGCTGGAATTGCCACTATATCCATCTCTGGCAGTCAAATTTCAAATGCTGTAGATTCACAAAGAACAATGAAACACATCTTTGTGAAGTGTTCATGACTTCCGTTAGCCACTCTACTGATTTTAACAATAAGATAATGTACCAAGCTTCACCATCTAACAATATCGTCAGTAGTAGCAATAATACCATATGGTTCAGGTATGAGGATGAGGGAATCCTTCTCACTCTACTGTAATGAGAAGTCAGACATGGATGGAAATATAATGACAGAACGTGGAAAGTCATACACTAATTCAAATCAGCCCCTGAGCATCAGGAAGAAAACTGAGTTGGAAAAAGCATACACAAGTTTTCATCAAGTTTGAATTAAGCCTAGTCTAGGGAAAGTTGTAAATATTTTGAATATAAAGGCTAATATCAATGGATGTCTGCGAATTGCCATCTCAGCTCAATGATGTAAAAAGTTTGGCTTAAGCAGAGCAACCATGTACCTCCCTGTATTGTGCATTGGTGTTGTATATACACTACACAATATCAAAAGCACTGGTCATGTAAACTGTGATATAAACGAATCTCCCTGCAGTGGTATAGGCACAATATACAATCTGCCTTGTATGATAGCTGTACATTAAAATCCCTAGTGTTATTTGTTAAATGATTTGTTACAAATGCTGTCCAATTTTATAATCTCTCTGTGTATTTTACTCTTCAATCCTTTGTTCAGAGCTTGTGATAGTTTGGATGAGAAATGTCCCCCATCTGCTCAAATATTTGAACACTTGGTCCTCTGTTGGTAGTGCTGTTTGGGGAGGTTTTATGGCCTTACTGGAAGACATACATCTTTGAGGAAGACTTTGAGAGTCCATAGCCTCACCCCATTTCCTGTTCTCTTTTCTCTGTTTTGTCTTCGTGGTTGGAGATGTGATCTCTCCACTTCCTGCTCTAGCTTCCTGCTGCCATACCTCCCTTCTCAATATGGATTCTCTGTCTGGAAAACTGAGCCAAAGAAACTCTTTTTTCACAATAATTGTTTTTGGTCATTCTTTTAAATCAGGGCAACAGAAAAGTCATTAATACAAAGTGTTTCCTCCTAAGAAAAAAGGTGGGGCCCAGCTTCACTTAGTGACAAATAGTCCCACTGCTCACTTTTCACCAAGCCCTCTCCTAGGGGAATGACTAGGGCTGGAAAGGAAAGAGCTGGCAATCAGCTCAGATCAGCCAATCAGTTGTTTCTCAGGAGCTATTGTCAGTCAAACTTGATGCTTCTTCTTCCCAAGAAATGCTTCCCTCTTCATCACAGAAACAGCCTTTCTACTGTCCATGTAGAGGCTCTACGAATACCTGTCACTGTAATGGAGTTTCCACTGATATTTTCCTCACACTGTCAACTCTTCGGGAGCATCTGTGTTGCTCTCTGATAAATAGAATGATAATACTTTAACTTAATATTTTGCTCTCTATTTCACACTTTGCTAAAGACCCTACTATATTCAGTATCTTTTCAAGGTAGGTATAACTTCCCTGACTTCCACATTGTTAAAGACATTGAACCTGAAAGCATTGAATGTGTTAGGTCAGAACTGGACTAGAAACTAAGCCACATTGTCTTCCGCAAAACAAACAAACAAACAAACAAACCTCTCAGCTATATCACAGGGGATTTTAGCAGAGCCAGCTCTGGACTAGGGTATTAGGATATGTAAGCATTGGAGTAGTCTCTCAGTGTCTTACTCCATAACATATTCTTTAACTGTGGAGTCTACAATGACTAAAGGAGATTGCCGACTGTGTTACAGAGAAAGGACAGAGAGAGAGTCCAGTGGTGCAGTGACTCTATCTCTTATTGGCTGTCTCAAATTAGTTCACAACACCCAGCCAGCCCATTATTTAATAAAATCACAACCCTACAACCCTGTAAGACAAGTGAGTGGCAATGGTAACTAAATTACATCAAATGTTCATATTGAGTCTATACTTGGCCACATGATCTACATTGTCAAATAAAGCAGTAACAAATGGCACATATATTTGTTACTTTTGTGTCAATAAACAAAATATCTGATCCATGGACATAGCTGAAAAGAGGAATAAAGCTTTATTCTAGTTTATAGTTTTAGAGGTATTAGTGTGCTGTGGTCGGAAGACATGGCAGCAATCATGGTGGGAGACTTGTGGCAGAGTCTGTCCCATTATGGAATACCAGGAAGCAGAGAGTGTGAAAGGAACCAGTGACCCACCACTGGTGACTGACTTCTCCCAGATGGAACCCACCTCCTAAGGTTTCCATAGTTTCTTAAAATAGTGCCAACTTGGGGATCAGTTCTTTGAAATATGAATTTACATAGGGCATTTCATATCCAAACTTTAACAGAACACAAGCTGAAACTTGAAATGAACTTGTCAACTTCTACTTCTGCTCTGTAATGCCTGTTATGAAAATAAGCCCAGGCCACCTTGATGGAGGGATCTGACCGACATGAAGTTAGAAGACAAATCACCCAGCTAAGGCCTTTCTAGTTGTTGTATTAACATCTGGAAGCTGGCCTGACTCCAAACACAGAACCATTCATTCAGCCCACAGATTCATAGAAAACAGTAAGCAGTTATTTGAAGCCATGAAGCTTCTATGTTTGTTATATAACAACACATAACCTGTACAGTGACCGTGCTTGTTTCTGGACCACAGCCAGTGAAGCCTCCATTGCCAAGTGGCCCTTGGATTCATGCTGATGGCAGCACAGATGTTCTTTGAGAAGCAGATGTAGCAACTGGCACCATATGACCTTCAGATTGACTAAGGCCACCCACAGAGCTCATGCCATTACTGAGCCTGCTCATAGCTAAGGGCTGTATGCTATGGTTTTAATGTGTCCCTTTCAAAATTCCTGTGTTCCAATGTGATAATATTTAAAAGGGGCCTATTTAAAACTTAGTAGGTCATGAGGGCTCCTTCCTCATTAGTAGAATTTTGGTTCTCATTAAAGATGTATTACTTAGCCTTTGGCCCTCTTGTCCTTCTGCCATGAGAACAAATGCCATCACTCCTCTATGGAGAATGCAGCAACCAGAACCTTTTTTCAAAGCTGCATGAAGTCTTCTGGATTTTCCAGTGCCTAGATCTTAAGTTTCACGGCCTCCAGGTTCACTTGGAAAAACTATGATATTCGAGTAATACAGCTTTCACATTTCCTGTTGGGACTCTTGCTTCTGGAACTCTTGAGTTGACAGGCATGAAGGTAGGAGGCATGCGGCCACCATGCTGGGAGGAAGATGCATAGAGGTATTCCAGCCAGCACTCAATGTATATCACAGGTAACGGAAAACATTACCAGCGGATGCCTTCAGGTGGCTCCAGCCCTGACAATCAAGCCCTGCAGCCTAAAGCTGATGTCCTGTATACTACTCTGGGGACAGTCTTCCACTAGTGTACCTTATTCAAATTCTTCAGCTATGGAATCTGTAACAAATGGTGTTTTCTAAATATCATTATGGGATGGTTTGTTTTGATGAGGTAGCAATAGACATGCTGTTTAACTCTTTTCTGTTACTTAGTACTGCCAAATTGCTTTGCTTATTGATTGATTGATTTTTCTTGTATCTTTTTCTCCATGTTAAAAATTAGGCAAGCTCTGCTACCGCAGGTACTTACCTATATTGACCAAGACAGGACTAGCACATACCTGGTGGTCAATAAGTATTTGTTGAATGAATGAAAGAATGGGTGTTCATAATAGAATGGGTGTTTATAAGAGTTTCTGATGAGCGTTTCTTTCTTTTCTTTTCATCTTTTGGCCTTGGGCAACAAAACTGGGACCTGTTTGTGTGAAATAATGTGTGTGTAAACTTTCCTGTCAAACATTCAGTTGCTCATTCAATAAATATGCACGAAACATCTGTCCCACATCACAAGCCAGCCTCTGTAGTTCTCACTAGGAGCCCTGTCTGGGAGGTGCACTGATAACTAAAATACAGAGCATCATAGGTATAATGTGGCCACAGAAGTGAGCCCCTTAAAAGGCAGAGACAGAGACAATGTCTGCATAATATGGATTTTCATTTTTTAAGAGTTCTTCTCATAGCCCCAGAATAAACAGGTACACCATAAATATGTATTGGCCTGTAAGCAAGCAAATATTTTTTTTCAGTCAGACAGAAAGCAAAAGAGTATATGAGAAGGGTAAGTAACTATGCAGAAGCGGGGAAGGGCTCCTATTAAATAGCGAAGAGGCATGGTGTCCCAGTCTGCTTACTGTGTAATCACGAAGAGCCATCACAGGGCCCAGTATAAAGTGTCTTTCGACATGTCACTGTCTTTCGAAAGCAGGCCCATTGAAACGACATGAAAAAATAATGGCATCTCCCTCAGGTTTCTGCTTGAAGGTGGATCCATGCAATCTCAGCATTTTATCCTTGACGCTCCCCTGAGAAGGTACACTGGGGAAGCAATTTGTATCTCTTTTAACTAAGACAGGAAGCCTTGAAGTCTATGGGTCATCCACTTCCCTCAGACTCCCATCCAATTGCTGAGAAACATGTCAGATCTGAAGATTTTGTGGGCTGTTAACTGCATGTGATTTTTCCCCTGGCATTTACATCTCAGGCAAATGAAAAGCCTTGGGTTTTACAGCCAAGTTAGGATGCTGAGAATGTTCTTATATAGAGTGTGTCTGATATTAATTAAGATAGAAAGTTTATGTGTATGATCAAGGAAACAGGATACATTGCATTAGTGTTTATTAAATGAATGAGAACAACTAAGAGATTGATGCGTGCTCTTTAAGGTGTTACGAATTTTGAACACATTCTCTCCCTGCCCCCATTCTCTGGGGTGAGGTGGGGGCAGTTAGGTAGCTCTGCCAGTGTTTCTTTGTAGAGTGAGAAACTGAGTTTTAAAAAGCAACAAATAGAATAGAGAAGCAAGTATATGCAGTTCCTTATTTATAATGCTTTATGCAACAGTGAACTTTGGACCTTTCTGAGCCCCCAAACATCACCAGCAGAGAAGTAAAGTTGGGACTGGTAAGATGGTTCAGTGGGTGGAAACATTTGCCGAGTAAGCCCAGTGACCTAGGTTAGCTTCCCAGAATCCATGTAAGTTAGACGGAAGGACAGAACCAATCCACAAAGTGGCTTTCTTACCTATACATGCATGTCATGGCATGCACAGTGCCCCCCTCTGTCATATACCACAAACACACAAATGATGATGATTTGTTTAATGCAGAAGAAGGGGAAGATGAGGTCCATCAGACCACACACAAAAACAGATGATTCTGTGCAGACAATGGCCTGGGTAAAGTGTGAAAGTCATATCGAAATAACCATCTTTCTCAACAAGGAAAGATTTCTCTCTTGCCTTATGTATTCTTCACTAGTTTGAGAGTTCTTGTGTATTTATGTAACCTCCTCTGTAGGAAGCATTATAATGTGTTGAAAAGTCAAAGATGCTTAAGTCTTTGTCTCATAGTTATCACAAGCTTCAGGTTTCTCATTTGTCATACAGGCTGTACCATCTATACTGTAGAATTGTTGGATAACTGATATGCTCTATGCGAAGTAACTTACACATGGCTTGCCACATAAGTAGGCAAATAAACCTTACTTGTCTGTCCTTATATTTAAGCCATCGGGTACGATCCTTGAAGGCAGAAATCTGGCACAGTGCCTTTCAGATGAGAACTTCATAAATATTTATCAAATGCATGGATGGATGAATAACCATAGGGTGAAAGCCTATTAATCACTGTAAAGCTACCAGTAAAACCAAATATATTTCAGCAACTTTTTCAAATAGGATACTATTGATTTACCACCTAGGATTCACATTTGGGTCTTCCTGCAAGCAGATGGCTTTCCTCCACTACATAGCAATTTCTCTAATCAGGCTCTGTCTAGCCAGCACTCCTAGGACCCTGGTATCTTTGTATATCAACAGCAACAGCAATTGTTTCTGCACTGCAGACCCAGAAGACAAGAGCCACCTATTCTAACAATAACTTTCTACAGGAGAAACTTGATCATATGGTCATACCTAGAAGCAAGTGAGTCTCTCCTCCCATGACCTGCCCACTCTCTCTGTCTTTCTCCTTCCATGCAACCCACCCCCATGTTGAATAACAGAGCTCCTGATCTATCTGACCCAAAGACAATGACATAACATAAATCAAAACCTGGTATAAGGTCACCTGCTGCCCAGTCCTCCCTTTACTCAGGTAATCTGCTATCTCTTGTGTCTAATAAATCACCTCAAAATATAGCTGTTTAGAAAAATAAGTATGTTATGTCTCATATGTCTGTCTTGGCCTCCCAGCAGTACTGGTGGTCATCTTAAAGGCTGTGTGGGAGCTGCCTGCTCTAGAGGTAGCTTGGGTGGAGGCTCATACTGCTCTATGTGGAGGCTCCTCCTCCAGGAAACTAGCTAGCTCAGGGTTTGCCAAATGTCGACTGGATGATGGAGACAGGGATAGGAAGCATGCTTGGCCTTTGAGGCTAATGGCTAGACATCACTTCTGCAATGTTCTATTAACAGAAACAAGTCATAAGCTGGACCCAGAGTCGAGAGACAGTGGAAAGAGATTGTGCCTCTTCGTGTGAGAATCTGAAAAGCATATTGCATAGCAAGAGAGAACAGAGGCATGGTTTTGTAGTCAGTGTATCATATAGTGGGTACCGCAAGCTACCTGAAAACCTAGCGCTCGTCCAATAACATCCGTATCACTTCTCAAGTCTTTTGATTAAGATCAAGTGTAATAACTTTCTCAATCAGTGTATGGGTGTTTGTCAGCAATGTGCCTATGTTGAGTTGGAGAGAAGACAAAGAAGGTTTTGTGGTCTTTGCTTTGAACAACATGCAGCCAAATGCATAAGCAATGCCAAGAAAGGCAAAACCAGGAGTGAATTAGCATGAAGTGAATTAGATGGGGAAAGCTGTGAGATGAAAAGAAGAGACTATGCAAGGGAGCAGTGGCAAACTCATCCTGAGCCTTATACACAGAGCCCTCTAGAGTGTGTTGATTTCCTTCTTAAACTTCCTGACTGTAGGAATGCCAGGATTTTGGGCTTTTGTACTATCAGTAGCTAGATGCATGGATAACATCCTGGACCCCTGTTCCTGTAGGTGAAATGGGAGAAGCTTGGAGGCTGTAGATACATCTTTTACCAACAGGTCAGAGGAACTGAGGATGAATGTAAAAAATTGGACCCTATAGGCCTGGATGAGGCATTAGCTTGCCGTTTGGAACTCTTCACACAGTAGAATGCTTGTTCTACCCTGTGCAGGCAGTGTTTCTGATGCTTCCCTTGTTTCCACTCATCAAACCCTTTTTGGCATTGAAATTTATCATGCAATAAATGCAAACTCCAAGGCATGGCCACAGGAAAGTGAAGTCATTAGACCAAGCAGTGAGGTGGCTGGGCTGGGCTGGGATCTGGACACTGTAGTTCCCCTTCTACTGGCTCATGGGCTGTTCCCTGCTTGCTGTCTGCTTGCCCGATTGCTCTTTCCAAGGACTGTAAGTTTTTATGGCACAGCAAGGGGACAGTATTCTAGGTCCCCTGTTTCAGGAAATCAGAATGAGGTTGGGGAAGAAAAGGGAATATTTCATCAGCTAAGAGATAATTTCAATCCGTGTGCTTAATTAGGTCAGATACCCATTTTCCTCTGAGTCTTTTCTAGTTCTTTGAAGTCAAAGGACACACTGGAGTGGGAGAGGGGAAATAGTGGAAAGAGAATTGGGAAGAAGCAGCCTACATACTTAAAAAATTCCACTGGTCCTTTTAGAGGGTTGAATTCAAATAAAATTAGTTATCAACTTTATCGACATAAAAATGCTTAAAATAAAATGTAGGGCAAACCCCTGAAGGGGGGAAATCTTCAGCATGAAGAAGACTTGCCCAACTCGTTAAAAGTCACACTTCTACTATCTCCCTGCAACACTAATAGAGTTTACAGCCAGTCCAAACACTCCTGAGTGATTTAGCTATTTTAGGTAAAATAGAAGATTCCATATAGATTTGAAAGTTTCCAAGGAGGAAGCATGATGAGGTAATAAGTCTGCAGGTTTGGACTGCAGCCTCTGAGGATGGTTCTCATAGTGGCTGTAGGACAACGACTTTGTCTGCACAAGGATTGATTGCCCTTGTGACTGTGCTAGTCCTTGCAGTTGCCAGTGGTCATGTGTGACAGGTGGTGGACTTGAATCATCATTAGTCTGACTAAAGTTCATATTTTGCCTGTGTGTGTATGTGTGTGTGTGTGTATTTATATATGTGTGTACATGTTTGATGTATGTTTATATATGTGTTTGTATGAGTGTGTCCATGTGTATATGCAGGTGGGTGGATGATAGAAGTCAGATTTTAAGTTTTTTCTTTAAATTCTTTTCAGCTTAGTTTTTGAAACCGAATCTCTCACTGAACCTTGAGCTCACTGGTTCAGCTAGGCTGCCTGGCTAGTACACCCCAGATATTTGCCCATTTCTGCCTTCCCAGTACAGGGGATACAGACATGCACTCCCACAGTGAACATTTTTACATAATTGCTGGGATCCAACTCAGGACCTCTTATTTCCCCAGCCCCAAGAACTCAACTCTGGCTTTACATTATTTTATTAATTTATATTCCAGCAGCCATATGCCACGAGTGGCTGCCCAATAGACACTCAGAAAGCTTTTAACCTTCTGTGAATGAGGTTCTTTCACATAGTCCTTAAGATCAGAAACCTATGTTCCAACGTCTTTCAAATAGATGAAGAAATCAAGTATGTCAGCTAAATTTGGCTCCATAACAAACCACCCCATGACACTGACTTGAAATAACTGTGATTTACTTAGCCCATGATACTGTGGCTAACAAATTTAGGGTGGGTGTAGCCGGACAGCTTTGCTTCTCTGTTCTAAATCTGTGCATTTGTGGGCAGATCCTGGTCAGTTGAGACTGGCTAGCATAGGGTAATCTCAGGACCATGATTTATCCTCCCAGTATGTGGAACCTACCTCTGAAAGACTAGCCCAGCCCAGGATGACTAAGCAGGTTTCAACGAAGGCATCTCACCTGTACAAGCCCCACAGGCCATCTTCAAGGACAGGCACTGTTGCGTTTACTACCTGCTGTTGATCAGAGCAAGTTAAATGACTGGCTAAGAGGACAGTGACAGAAAACAGAGCCCAACTTTTGATGGGGCAGGCAGTAGAGTTCACTGCAGAGTGTGGATACAGGGAGGCATGAACAATTGTGAACATTTCTTATCCTCAGTAACTCTGAGTGTCAAGAGTGTAAATAAACTCTTTTTTACCTGAGGAAAATGAACAAACTTTTAAGACAACCCAACCCCCATCCTGGAATCCTGGCTTTTGGGTTGTTTCCTGGATTCTCTGTATAAAATAAGCTTTCTTAATCCTCAGTTTCCTAATCTACAGAAGGGCAAGGATGAAGTAACTTCCTCTTCTTCCACCAGCTCCCAGTTGGTGTTTAATGTTGCACTTCTTGGCTATTCTCAGATAGGGAATCAGCAAAGGAGAAATGGTGGACATATCTCTGTGAGCCCTGTCAAGTACCTGAAAGCTGCCTCTTTGGCTAAGGGCTCTTGAAATACCAGAAGAAATTACTCAAAGGAAAAAAAAAGAAAGGAAGAAAATAAAAAAAGATGGCAAGTCTTTACAGTAGTACTCAGCTTTTTGGAAGAAGGTTCGTAAAAGATTGAATTTGGAAAGGATGGAGTTTTTCTTGTAGGCTTTTCTAATTTATAATGTAACCACTTCCTTTTCCTTTCATAACTATGATGTCCATGAATGGAGTAATCTAAATATCCTCCCAGGCTCAGAAGCTTGACAGTATTTTCACATTGATCTCCCATCCGCTAAATCAACCCTTGCAGATCTGTGAGCAGCATTGCCAATAAAATTCCTCTGCTAAAAGAGGGCTGCTGTTTCTGTTTCCCGTTTCACAGGCCATGAATCTCCGGGATGGAGTTCTTGCTGATGGAAACGCCTTCGAGCAGCCAACTCATGACTGTCAGTTCAGATTTCTGTATTTTGCCAAATTGCTGGCTCACAAGTCTTCACTTGTGAAATAAACAGAAATGAGTACAAGGAGAAAAGATCCAGGAGAAAGAGGCTGTGGGTGATACTCATGAAATGATGATAAAGATGAGAAGAGGAAGGAGAAAGCAGGGGAGGGAAGGAGAATGGCAGACGATAGTAGAAGCCCAAGAGAGAGCAAAGGGAGGGAACTAGGATGGGGAGGGAAGGAGAAGAGAAGGGCTACAGGCAAGTGGAGTGGGTGAGACAGGGAGGAAGGGCATGGAGAGGAGCAAAAGCGAGTGGTGGCAGGGGGTAGGAGAGACAGAGTGAATGATGGGGAAAAGAAGATCTGTGGGAGTCAGACTCAGTACACAGCCAGTCTTTGTGAACTCTGGTCACTCCTCTTTCCTCCGCAGGAGCTTTCCTGACAGTGGATTCTTAGGGAAAGAAGCTCAGCTGCTTTTAGTAACTGAACTGAATGGGAGTCAAATGGAAGAATTCTTGCATTTGTTCTGGCCTCCTAAGCTGAAACTGCTGACCCAGGAGACTGCACATCTCTGCATATTTATTTGTCTTTTCAAAATACAAAACCGTTGCTCATTCTTAAGGTGCACCTTTTGTTGATAGGAAGTTCTTCTTTATGTGATTTCTTGCTTTGTTTTTGTTTTTGAGACTTCTTGCTACAGCATCCAGGCTGATCTGGAACTCATGAAACTCTTGCCTCCTAGGAGCTGGGATTACTGGTGTTTGTTTATATGCCCAGCTTTGCATAAATTTTTGTTCTTAAACAAAACACTATGTTTATCACAGATTATCAAATCTGATCTGTAGTATTTGAAACATCTTGGACAGACAATCTTCCTTAACTTAGAATGGCTGAAATCAGGTTCTGAGATGAGGGCTTGTGAGCAAATGGTCTATTAGAAACAAACTCTGGGAAGGAGTGGGGAAGACAGGATGCTGAGAGCTTAAGGGTAAGCATGACACCAATTTGAGAAAATCTGGGGCATTAATTATACACCCAAAATTATAGCCACAAAAGTAAAAGACCTAGCTTTACATAATCTTGCCTAGAGGTAAGTCACATTTCTACCTCTAAATACTGGAAAGCAAATCCCCTAAAATTGGAGGGCAGCAGAAGGGAAGTTAAATAGTCTGGGGTGCAGACAGTGCCTACCACACTTTAACAGGGAACTCTTAAACTTAGGGTCTAGGTAGATAACTGGCCCACAGAAAGAGAAGTCATTCCAGACTGGTTAAAGACTAGCCATTCACAGGATAGCATGTGCACCTCACAACAGACACACAGTAGAGCCCATTGTTAGCAGTGGTGGCAATCACTGTGTGCCGGGTGCTCTGTGCACAGCAGTAGTTATTTCATACAGTAGAACGGAGGTTATATGAACCCTGGGTCTAATTTTAGTCTAAAAATATCTCCAGGCATAGTCTCAGTGCAGGTTTGTCACTGGCCTAAGGAATGGCTTCCTTCAAATTTTATTTTATTTTCCCTTGTCATGGCAATGATCTTCATGAGATTCCAGATATTTCTGCTTGGAAAGAAACAACAAGAATAATGTCTTTTCAGTTATTACTGAATTAATACTGGGCAATCGACCCTGCTTTCAAGTCATAATCAGTATTTCAAGCTGCTTCTAGGCTTTAATCTTCTATCTTTTGTCCTTGAGGTCTCTGCTTCAATGGGATTTGTTCCTGGAAGATAACTTGCTTCTTTCTAAACAAGGCAGTAAATATCCTAAAATGGGAAATGATAAAATTAGAGTTAAATAAGGGAAACCTGAGAAGGAATATTAGAAGAAAGAGTGATTAAATTAATCTAACTGTACTTTGGAGATGGGCTTTCTGGGCAGTTTCTTATCTAACTTAGACAACAGTAGGGCGCGTGCGTGCGCGCGCGCGCACACACACACACACACACACACACACAGACACACACACATACACACAAATATGATATAGCTCATGATTTTGAGTGAAGTTATTTTTAAGCTTCTGGGAGCACACACACAAAGACTCAGTTCAATGTGATCTTTCTGGAGATTTTATAGATGGCCCGTTAAGGATGCATTCTATGCTGACTTGAGTTGCCTACCCCCTTACTTGACATCATTCCTTCCCAGAATCACCATATTTGCATAAAAATTTGGTATGAAAAATATGGTGAACCTCTAGGCAGATGGAGGTCTTTGACGACTAATTATCTGTGAATGGTGACAACTTGGAGATATTCTTCCGAACAGACTTAGCTGTGACAATGCTCTGCAAATACAGGGACACAGTGTTACTCTGTAGAGGGCTGGGATGGGAGGAGGCCACAGGCTGGAGAGTCTGGTGTCTTGGCATTAGGACAGGGGCAAATATGATGACCAGGATCCTCAGAATGCATTGCTCCCAAAGGTCTTCCCATATTGTATCTATACCTTTACCTACCTTCTTCCTAACCCTAAGGACTAGAGAGTGAACTTCCTGTCTATTAGCCACAGCCACATTCCAGATCCTCATTTTTGGACTTTGTGCATCTACTCCTTTTTCCTTTTGGGGAAGTCCTTATCTTGGTATGGATAAGAATCACCTGAAGGGCTTGATAATCCAGATACCTGGCTCACACTCCCAGTGACTCAGATCCTGCTACCTGGCCAGCTCCCTGGTGATGATGATTCCATAAGGTAGGGGCCTCCCTTGTTGTAATCCTACACCAAGAAAATGACAAAGGATTCAGGACTCCAAACCTGCTTCCTGTATCCAGTTCTAGCCTGCCCAATAGTTTCTTTCCTTGCCCACAAGTGTCTAGGTGTTTGTCTTCATTGGTATAATAAAACACCTGTCACAGCTATGGCACAGGTTGTGTAGTGGTTAGCAGTAGCACCCATATTTAAAGAGGTCATGCACTTAGTCTGCCAATTTCTCCCACACCATCTGTACTCTGTTAAGTCACACCCATTGCTTCCTCAAGGTGTCTGCTGTCCCCTAATTTGTTAGTGTGATTTAATTAACATTAAGCTTTACAGAGATTATGTCTTAATTCAGACATGTGATACTGACAGTAGAAAATGCAAGTCTTAGTGGCAGCCTCTGTAGAGAATGATAGAGATTCTCGAGACCACACAGAAGGACATCTGCTAAGTCTCCATGAGGAATTTAACTTTGCTTCTCAAAAGGTGATATGATAATGTGAAAATAGTTAACAAAAGCTGGTAAGTATCCTTTTGGTAGTAAAGAGGTCTCATAAAACTAGGACCTTTTAGTTTAGCAACCTAGAGCAGTCTGTGGAGATGTTAAAAGAGGGGCTGGAGAGATAACTCAATGGTTAGGAGCATTTTGAGGTTCAGATCACAGCATCCACCTGATGGATCAAAAATGTCCCTAACTGCGGTTTTAGTGGATTCAGCAGTCTATTCTGAGCTCTATAGGCACTAGGCATGCACATGGTGTATATACATATATCCAGGCAAAGCACTGGTACACATATATCGGAACAATTGCATCAGAAAAATGTTTAAAAAGATGGTAAAGGATGCAAGAAGTTCACTGGAGTTATGCTTAGTAAAATTCCATTTTCTTTTTCTGTTGTCCCTTTTTCCTTTCCCTAAGACACATGTGTAGTTGAATGTAATTCAAATTCTGACCTAGCAATTGGATTTCTGTGATACTGTACTCTGTTTCCTGAGCTTTGGAGGGCTTTGGCTTCTGAGTATATAAATCATACCTTCTTCATAGGCTTATAGGGGTCAGTTCATCCACTGATATAAGGTATGTTAAGGTCCTTAAGCAGCATGATACCCAGTGAATGTTTGTCCAATGTTGGTCATTGTCATTATTATCTTACTCTAGTCAATGAGTGCAGGGACTAAACAGGGGAAGGCTACATTTGGATGGCCTCTCTCACTTGTCCTTACCAGAATGATCAATCCAATCTAATCTAAATACCATGCTGCCTTTTCCTTTTGTTCATTCCTTCAATAGATGTTTATTCACTAAGTATCTGATCACTTGTAAAATGGGGATAGTATATACATACCTATATGTGTGTATGCATATATATATTGTAATATATATTCTAATATACCTAGTAGAGTTGTAAGAAATTAAATGAAATGCTTACATTAAATATAGTGCCAGTGTTTGGGAAATGCTTAATAATATTTGGTTAGTTACATGAAACTTCAACTTTGGCAAATCATAATAGATGTCCAAATGTTACCTTTTTTTAGTGTCCAATTTTTTCTGACACAGTGTCTTTCTGTGCTACCCAGATTGGTCTTGAATGTGTTATCCTTTTGTTACAGCTTCCTTAGTGATGGATCCACAAGTATGTACTATATAGCTGGCTCTTACTTATTTTTTAATGTTATTACTGTTTTATTTTTATCAACTGTGTGGGTATATCAGTTAATTCCTGCTGTGAAACATCCTCCAGCCTCATAGACAAAAACAAAACAAAACAAAACAAAAGAATTAACTTGAGACTATGGGCCAGCTACCTAGTTCCATTGTTTGGATACAGGTCTTGAGTCTATATTGATCTAGTAAACTGCACAGAGGCTTGATGCCATTGGATGCCTCTGTGGCTTGTCTTAAAGTGTGTGTTCTGCTTTACAGCAAAAGAACTGAGCTTATTCATGAGGTCATGGCAAAATTCCAAGGAGAATGTGAGTCTCTCAGCCTCACACCCAATATTGGCTAAAGCAAGTCACACAGGGAACCCCAAATCCAAGAGCTAAGAAAACACTCCATTCTTGATATGGAGGGCTGAAATGTCACATTGCCAAGAATAAAGATACAGGAGCAGAGGAGAAATGAAGCCTTTTCTCTTGTAACACAAGCTAAAGCAAGAAGTATATACTTCATTTTGTATTCCCTAGTCCCACTATTTGCATTAGTTCTTTAAGTTTGGAAACATTTCTCTTATTTTCAGTGATGTGACCAAGCGTGTGCTGAAGTTGGCTTATTAAGCATGCACTCTACTATTGAACTCTACCCCAGCCCCTGAAGGTGTTTTTTTGACAAATAATAAAAAGCCACCTGCCCTTTCATGATGAGCTAATTCTTATCTCCTCATCTTTTGACTCTTCTGGAGTTTTAGGAGAACACAGGCTAGGACATGCAAGGACAGATTCAGAACCTTGAATAACTCCATGTTTCTACCTTAAAATAATCAAAGTATAATCACCTTGGCAAGCAAACAAAGAAACTCTAAGGCATCTTGCATTAACATTTTTCATAGATGCCCTTGATATTCCTTTCACCCATCTCCTCTAAATCATCAGTAATGATGTTAGAAAAGACCCTTTTGGAAAAACAAAGAAATTGTTGGTTGCACTGTCTGATATCATTGGGGGGGGGGACTGGTTTGGTTGTTTAGACCTGTAGTTACAAAGGATTTTATGGAGATCCTGTGACCAAGCTAAAGTTGCTGTGTCATTCTGTACATGCACTAACATGTTTTCTCCCGCTAAAGGTATAATGCTAGCCCTCATTACAGGTTACAAAAATAAAAGCACGGTGAAGTTAGAAACCTGCTCAAAGTCCTATAACTACACACACAGTCTCGACTGAACTTGCATAACCATTATGTACAGTCTTAGAAGAAAGTACATTATTACTCTAATCAAATTTTAGAAGACATCACTAATGCCAGTGAATTTGTGGATACAGTATAGACTGTACTTGAGCATAAATATAAATTCCTATTTTAACTTTTTAGAATTAACCAACAATCAAAAGTGGCATATAGTAGGGGCTCCCAGTTACCTCAATGATAACATCTCGAGTCTTAGATCATGGGCCTCAGATCAGGATCAAACCTGAGTCCTTCAACATTGTTCTGTGATAGTATCTATGTGGCCTTTGGGTTCAGTTTCACCATCTTAAACCAAACAAACAACATATCCACACCAGGAACAACTGCCAGTGACCTCACAAGTTGTTGTGAGGATGAAGTAACATCAGTAAGTTTACATCTGACTCACTATGGGTCACTAGCAAAGAATCATTCCCTTCCTTCCTCATCTTAGCAGCTTCCCACTAGTGCTTCCCAGTGATCTCACAGAATGAAAGGGTTAAAATGATTGCCATATCAGGAAAAGAGGTGATGTGGCCAGTTTGTACTAAGAATACCACATAGGGAGCTTATTAAAGATTTAGGTTCATGACTGTACCTATGATCTGCTTCTTCCTGTCATCTTGGGGAAGAGCTGAAAAACCTGATCTTTGCACTGAATCTCATGTTCTCTGACCTTTGCAATGAATCTCTCTCTGGTCTGGTTGATCCTCAAGGAGTCCCCCGTTAATTCTGTAGTTCTGAGTTAGCCACCCTTTCTCAGTAATTGCTCTCAGCCATTGA
This sequence comes from Mesocricetus auratus, assembly GCF_017639785.1. Taxonomy (NCBI): domain Eukaryota; kingdom Metazoa; phylum Chordata; class Mammalia; order Rodentia; family Cricetidae; genus Mesocricetus; species Mesocricetus auratus. The sequence goes on from NW_024429189.1 coordinate 104,791,160, forward strand.
ATACCTCTTCAGCTTTAACATGGAAGTACATTCTTTGCCTGCATCTGTTTAATTTTTCTGACAGTTTGGTTAGCACCGTTCTCATCCACACTGAACACAAAAGGAAACTGAGAGATGAAGAAACCTGCAGACTTGGATTCCAGCTCTAGCCACTGAGTACTCTTGTTAAACTAATCCTTCTTGAGCCTCCATCATCACAAGAAAGAGTCGAGGGGGAGTCTTATGTCTCTTCTGTTCATCCAGGAGGTAGTGTGATCCAATAATGAAATCAATCTGCTGTTTGAAAAATCCTGCAGAGGGCTTCTCTGGACATTGGCTGATAAACTAAGCCCTCTTACAACTGAACTATGCCAGGAGGTCCGGGGATGAGGAAACAGTCTGGGGACTGGGTAGGAGGAAGAACTGCCTTAAGTTGCCTGCCGTTGAGCAACACAGCTGTAGGTAATTATTTGTTCCTAGCTATAAATAAATAAAAAGATCCTTAAGAACAACAAGAGAGAAAATACAGTTTGGTGAAGGGAGGGGAACCTCACAGGGTGTGTTCCATCAGTGGTTTTGAATAAAAGAGTCAGGGGTAGGATTGGTCTTAATCACCACCTACCCTAGCAAGGAGGCCTTTCTAGCAGCTGGTGTCTGTAACAGGCGACAGGTTATGGTCAGGTAAGCCTTAACAAGGTTGATTACTTATATTTACTTGCTCTGTGCTTCTAACACAGAACCAACAGCACATATTCAAATACTGTGTTGTGTGGAGAAAGGGAAAAAGACCCTGGGTTCCACCCTCGGGTATTTATTTCCCCTTTTCCTTTGTCTCAGCCACAGGGCTGTATGTCTGTAAACTTGGCCCCATGCTTGGGCATTTCTCAAAGCAAGCGTGCCCTTAGGATATGAACAATGGTGAGGGTGTCATATAATTTGAGGAAGATATCCCCTGGACCCAATTGAAACTGCTTCCAGCACCGGAATTTCTGGATATCAGAATACTAGATCTCCATTGGCAAAGCATTCTTAGTTTTGTAAAATGGCAAATAACCTCGAGTTAAAAAAAAATGCCTCCACTCTCATTTGAATCACTGTGGCCAAACGCCAAACGGTCACTTTTCCATTCCTAGATTTTGATGGGTTTGGAGAGAAGAAATGTGGAAGTGCTGGATATTTGCTGTTCAGGGTGTGTCTCTGACTGACTACCTCTGAATCTGCATGCTAGAACATTCCCAGTGGACCTATGTGTATATTAAAGTTTGAGAAGCACTAATCTACTTGATGTCTGAGTCTGAACTGGAGCTGCCAAGCCCCCATGTCAAGGAAGGGAAAAAGATATTCTGGCAATGCAAGGACAGACTCTAATGTGCACGCAGAGCAGAATGTACTTCAAGAACAAGGCTGTTGCCTGACCATGGGTGAGAATTTCAGACTCACGGTGGACAATAACAAAACAAGAATGGCCTTGCCTGGCTGTCATCTGCTAGGCATTCTTCCACAGTCAGCAGAAAATTTCCACTATCACACTTTCCCAAATTCTCAGTCATGGTGGCATCTTTTCAGAATATATTTAGATATTCAGCCAGCACCAATATGATACTTTTCTTATATGTAACCTGAAATGCTCATAAAGGACAGCTCTCATCTACTGGAATCCATAGCAGATCTTTTGGAAGGGGAATGACAGTACAATTCAAATCACACTCAGAATAACTTTGGATTCCAGAGTAGGGTATATTATCTTTTATCAATTGAAACACTGAAGTTTGATAGCTTACCAATGATCAGTAGAAACTGAAACTCAAATCCCGTTGTGATGCACAGAGCTTGATCTTGTTCCTATGGAATTATTGTTATCCATATAGGGTATAAATCTCTTCCCCACCTCTGATAATAGTCCTCATGTATGTCATTATCTTAAAAATTTTGAAGATCATTCTATTATACCCATATAGTGCATGAAAACTGGGACCCTGATATGGGCTGGGTTATAATTTGGAAAAATTAAAAGAGCTAATTGAGCTTTAAACTAAATATGATAGATATGAACTATTTAATTAAATGAAATGAGGGAACTGAAATAAGGCAATTATCTTGTATGGACTCTCAACAAGTCTAAATTTTTAGGGAGAGGCTACTTTGCTTGTTTACATGTGAGGTTCATATTGCTCAAGGTTTAATTGAGGATGCCAACACATGCATTTCTTCCCAGCCATGACGTTGCACCCACAACAAACACCAGGACTGTAATGTGTGCCATGAACTTTGGGAGCTCATGAAGGGGTCCCTGTCAGAAGCTTGAGTCCCTCTCCTTTAATGCACCACAGAGTGTTCCCCAGGAATGAAATTCACCTCCCCACTTTACATTCCTTTATTTTCTTCCATTTCTGGCTGCTGATCTAGAGTATGGCAAACCTTGTACTCACATGACTTACCTGCGAGAAGACAACTAAAATAAGTGATTGCATTTAATATACCTGAACACATGGGACTAAATGGGATGCTAAAGTGAAGCATACATAGAACATATGTATTTCTCATTGTCCATGACAGCCAGGGACAGTGAAGTCTGAAAAGAAAGACCTACAAGAGCAAAGACCCCAAGGAAGGAATGAATTTGGTTTGTTTATTTTTCTTTGCAACAAACTTTGGTAGCACTTCTCAGGTGCCAGGAGCTGATGTGGATACTTGGCAAAACTGCTTCATTGAATCCTAGTAAAAACTGTGGGAGGTATACATTATTGTTTTTGTTCACACTACAGTTTTTAAATGAGAAAGCTGAGGCACAAAACATGGTAAGTAGATTGTCCAAGGTCACACAAGAGGTGGAGCTAGGATACCTACTCAAGTCTGATGTGAAAAATCATGTTCATAAGCATTTTGCCAATGATCAGCAAACACTGCCTTGTGGGTTTCCAGTAGTCTTTGCAAAAAAACAGAAACCCTCATTCCTGGCTTCCTTCCCCATCCATAGAGATATAGTTGGTTTGGGTCAAAGAGGGGCACTGTAACTTTTGATTTCTAGAATTTATTCTTTGATAGTTTCATACATGTATAAAGTATATTTTGATCACAATTCCCCCTCAGTACCCTTGCTTAACCTTGCCCACTTACTTCCTTTAATTCTCTTTTTGCAATAAGCATTCCTCCTACTTTCATGTATTTTTTAAATGATGAAATTGAATCAATTAGGGCCTGACATTGTGTTTTAAAGGCCCTGGGTAATTGGAATGTCCAATATATTTGCTGATCAAGACCCCATGTGGCAATAGATCATCTGAGGGAGACATTCTTTCTCTAATTCCCCAGTTGGTTGGCTTCTGTCTTCATGTATTTTGCTAAAATCAGAAACATTTACAGTAAGACAAGATGAGTTATGATGAACTAGGAGTATCTGTTACAAAAGAGATGTAATTTCTATCTGTAGTTTGTTGTTAGACACACAGTGTGTATGTAGCACTCACCCGTATCTGATAGACTGTCATTTTGCTGACTTTGGGAGAGAACTTTCAAAGGACACAATGCTAGCCCTGCGTGTATAGGGCACAGATTACTAGAGGTAGTCTCTGACCTCAGCAGTGTTAGCTCATGGCCTTTGAATGGACCCACTTTATTTTTTCTACAGAAGCTGATGGAAATTCAAAGCAGGCTTTGTTCACGACTGTCACACAAATTGGTCAGCAGGTTCTAGTGCTGTATGCTCTGTTTACCAGGAAACCAGATGGAACCAGGTAGTGGTCTACTGCAGGTCTTGAACATTGTAATAGGCTCTGGTGCTCATTGAAATCACAACCAGCATGGAAAGCTAGGAAGGTTACTACTTGGTTAGGTAGGAACAAGATTTCAGTCTGTGATTTCACATTTTGGACCAGCTACATCTTTTCTCTCTCTTAAAGGTTAAAAATTAGGGCAGTTTCCCTGGCACTAAGGTTCACCTTAGTAGAACTAAGCAGATGAAGGTAACAAGCACATGCCTCTGAATCAAGATTGCACTGGTCTATAGGTAAGTTGGTTTCAGTATCTGCAATAGGTTGTCTGTCCAGCAAGTCCCATATATAAATGTGTGAAATGAGACCACGGAAATATTAGCTCCTGTTGAATAAATATGAGGAGAGAATTTCCCAATGTTACATTGGGTGAGTTGTTGAACTGGAATTGCAAATGAGGGTGTATTCACCAGGTGTGGCTGATTAAACTCCACACCCCTATTCATGTGGAGGGAAGCCATCTTAGGACTCCTAAATGGGCAGTGAAGTGATGAAAAGAGGTGATTAAGGCACAGATGCCACGGGTAGGCTCCACACTACTTACAATCAATGGTACAACATAACATTTTATGTGATTATAATGTTTCACGAGTGTAGCAATGGCTCTGCTATAAAACGCCCCATCAGAGTCCCAGCTGGTAAACCAGGGATTATAAAGTAGAGTTGCAGGTTGGGAAGTCAGTGCCATCCACAGTCTCCATTAATGTTGTGTACAATTAACAGTCATGGGTACTGGCTCAGAGCTGACTCCCAGTATGAGGAATTATGAGGCTTTCTACAGAGCAGTAAATTTGGTGGATGTATGTCAAAGACATCTGATGGAATTCTAGCTCTTTAGAATTTTTTTTCTTTCCTTGCTTCCAGTGCTTTGATTTTCTGAAAGATGATTTTCTAAGGAAACATTTCAAATGTTGATGAGAATGTAGTGATCATTAGATAAATAAATGAATAAAATAGGGAAATTATGGCTGTCTGTAAGACCCAGCCTCTTGGTTGTGGAGAGCATAGACAATATGACAATCCTCATCCTTGTTAGGAGTTATTAGACTCTGGGGAAAACACGCCAAACACTGTGTGTATCTATTAGGTCATACATACATATATACATTAACTGAGTGTCAATGTAGTCTCTGAGCACAGTCTATTTTCTTAACCAGGAAACAGTAGAATTCTGCTAATAACTAGCCTACTTTCATTTCATTGAAAAGAAGGAATGATCTCCCTTAATTATGATGTGGCAGTAATAATGAAACCAGGCACAGATTATACAGGGAAATGTCTTCTCTCCTTTCCCACTGGGGCAATTCTAGATCTTTTTCAGAAAGGAGAAGTGTATTAGGCCTCTGAGCACATGATGGAAACCAGAGATCAAATCATGCTTACCTTACCCAGCACAGGCATGGAGGAAAAGGGTAGGGTTATGGATCTGAACTGACTGTTAGGGCAGTGGCAAAAAAGATGGGAGACAAAAAGGCAAGTGTCTAAAGACTCAGCACATTAGAAAACAAGATTGCAAAGAAGATGGATTTTGGGATATATTTAAAATAAAACTAGAGGAGTTATGTTCATGAAGTGATCTCCTGTACCAACTCATTCAAGGGTACCTCCCACTTTCTCTTTTAAGAGGTTCAGTGTGGCTGGATTTATATTGAGGTCTTTGATCCATTTGGATTTAAGTTCATGCATAGTGATAGATATGGATCTATCTGCAATCTTCTACATGTCTGTATCCAGTTATGCCAGAAATATTTGTTGAAGATGTTTTCTTTTTTCCATTGTATAGTTTTAGCTTCTTTGTCAAAAATCAGATGTTCATACGTGTGTGGGTTAATATCAGGTTCTTCAATTTGATTCCATTGGTCTACCTGTCTGTTTTTGTGCCAATAACAAGCTGTTTTCATTATTATAGCTCTATAGTAGACCTTGACATCAGGATGGTGATGCCTCTGGAAGTTCCTTTATTGTAGAGGGTTGTTTTAGCTATCCTAGGTTTTTGTTTTTCCATATAAAGTTGAGTATTGTTCTTTCAAGGACTGTGAAAAATTATGCTGGTATTTTGATGGGGATTACATTGAATCTCTAGATTGCTTTTGGCAAGATTGACATTTTTACTGTGTTGATCCCACTTATCCAAGAGCATGGGAGATCTTTTCCATTGATATTGACAATTAATAAATGGAACCTCCTGAAACTCAGAAGCTTCTGTAATGCAAAGGACATAGTCAACAAGACAAAACAGCAGCCCACAGAATGGGAAAAGATCTTCATCTGTCCCACATCTGACAGAGGACTGATTTCCAAAATATACAGAGTACTCAAGAAGCTAGTCGTCAACATACCAAACAATTCAATTAAAAAGTGGGGTTCAGAACTAAATAGAGAATTTTCAATAGAGGAACCTAAAATGGCTGAAACACTAAGAAACATTCTTAGCTATCAGGGAAATGCAAATAAAAACAACTCTGAGATACCATCTTACACTGGCAACAATGGCTAAAATCAAAACCACCAATGACAGTCTGTGCTGGAGTGGATGTGGAGAAAGAGGAACATTCCTCCTTTGCTGGTGGGAGTGCAAACTTGTATGGCCACTTTGGGAATTAGTATGGTGGTTTCTCAGGAAAGTGGGAATCAGTCTACTTCATGATCCAGCAATTCCTGTCTTGGGCATTAACCCAAAGAATGCACATTCATACAACAAGGACATATGTTCAACTATGTTCATAGCAGCATTGTTTGTAATAACCAGAACCTGGAAGCAACCTAAATGCCCCTCAACTGAAGAATGGGTGGAGAAAATGTGGTACATTTACACAATGGAGTATTACTCAGAGGGGTAGGGAGGATGAAATCTTGAAATTTGCAGGCAAATGGATGGAACTAGAAGAAACTATCCTGAGTGAGGTAACCCAGTCACAGAAAGACAAGCATGAGCCTTCATCTAGTAGCTGATAGAAGCTGAAGCAGACACCCATAGCTAAGCACTAAGCCGTACTCCTGGAATCCAGGTGTAGAGAGGGAGGAAGGATGAGCAAAGGAGTCAAAACCTTCTTGGAGAAACCGGCAGAAAGAACTGACCTGACCTAGTGAGAGCACAGGCAACCAGCATTGAACTGAACCAAACCCTTTGAGTGTGGGTGCCAGTTAGGAGGTCTGGGCAGTCTATGGGACCTCTAACACTGGATCCAGTATTTATCCCTAGTTCACAAATGTACTTCGGGAGCTCATTCCCTATGGTGGGATATTATTTCAGCCCAGATACATGGAGGAAGGCCTAAACCCTCCCCTAAATGATGTGACAGACTTTGATGATTTCCCCATGGAAGGTCTTACTGTACTTGGGGAGCAGGTGGGAGTGGATTGGGGGAGTTGGTAGCAGGCATGAAAGGATGGGAGGGAGAGGGAAGAGGGGATTGATATGTAAAATGTTTGTTTCTAAATAAAAAATAAAATAAAAATAGACAAATAGAATCCCTCTTTGAGATAGTTCAAGAAAAAAAAAATACCATTTACATTCTGACTAGGTTTCAGTGGATGGGCCATTATCTATGTGGAGATAATAGTACAGAGTAAGGTATGTTGAGCATGTACCATGGAACACTTCATCTCACACAGCTTAAAGTGTTCCATAATCTCCATGCCTTTCTTGCCTTCATGCTCCTTGTCTAGAGATGTCAGTTTTGACATACAGAGCATCTTCAGGAGTTTTGGACTTAGTCATTCTTAGTGAATTGGTGTTATGGCCTGGCAACAATTGGTGGTGGTGTGCTGGCAAGTTACCCTTATTGGTGGTAGATTAGCAGAAGTGATCACAAAGTGGAGGACATTAAAATATATATATGGGCATTTTGAGCATAAATTGGGCAGAACAGCTTGGCATTGCTGTCAGAATGACTGTTTTATAAATCTAGGTTCCACCTTGTACTGGGACAATTCAAAGAGTGCATGGACTGGCTTAGGTGTAATTTCAGTGAATTGGATAATAAGGTTTCACCCCACAGAAGCCATTTTAACCTACATATTTGTCTAAAGTTATGAGAGGAAATGAGAAATCAGGGACACCAAGGCTGTTTGTGTTTTTAGGTCTCTATCATTTGGCACAATCTGTATCATCTTCATAACTCGATTCTAGATTTCTATTAGACTGATCAGGTGCAATCTAAGAGTTGGTCTTCATCTAGCATTCTATAACAATTTGTTGGAAATGGCTCTGAAGTTGAAACTTAATAAACAAAACTGATGGGGGAAGTCCTTCTGTGTATATGTCACGGTTTGGTTTATGAGTAAAGCACTGTTGGCCAATAGGGAAGCAAGATAGGTGGGACTAGGAGTCGAGGAGGATTCTGGGAAAGAGAGGCACAGTCAGTCACGATGTAGGATACCAGAGGAATAAGAGATCTGTTCCCTTTATCCAGTAAGACAAGACCATGTGGAAATACTCAGATTAGCAGTTATGAGTTAATAATTAAGTCAGAATTAGCCAATAAGAAACCAAGCAAACAGCCAACAGCTTCATAATATAGTGTCTCGTGTGTTATTTGAGGACTGAGACATTAGTGGGACCCAAGCTGCTGGCAGGAAGACTACATGTTACATAAAACAACAATCAAACAATTTAGACTTTGGAAATAGACACAGATGATTTCCACAGTTACTGATATTGAAATAATATAATGATGGTCTTGTATGGAGAGAAGAAGTGAGCATAACTCATAACCATAACTCATTTGTTCATCTTTACTTGAAGATCCATCCCTTCAAATAATTTCCACGATGTTACACTTTTGAGAACAGCATGAAACAGATGGTGTTTCACAGAAGCCACTGCTAGGCAAATGAAGAGAGAAGCTATCATCTTTTTTATTGTTATTTTTTTTATTCAGGTTAGTAACAATCTTGTTTCACATGTCAATCCCAGCTCCCTCTCTCTTCCTTCCTCCCTTGCCCTCTCCACCAGGTTCCCCAGTCCCCCCAACCAATCTCCACTCCGATACCCAGGGAGGATGAGGCCCTCCATGGTGGATCTCCAGTAACTGTCATTTCATCCAGGGCAGGGCCTACATCCTCCCCCAAGAGTCCCGGGTGAGAGAGCCTCCCATATTGTGGCACTGCTTGGGGTTCTAGTGTCTGGTTTCCAACTTACTTTAGTATGTGTTAAGCCAACTTGATTCAGTGAGAATGAGGCTCTGGCTGCAGCAGAGGTACGTTGTGCTTTGGCCATTGTTGTAGGCTTGGAACACCTTGGAGTTGATGCTGTGGCCTTAACTGAAGGTTTTTGAACACTCCCTGCTGTGTTTCTTTTCTGCTTATAGTGTCTACAAGAGGTCCTATTAAGAATCCTATGAATTTGGGTTGAGAAACAAAGCAAACTGAAACAGCTCCTTCATCCTTCCTTGCACCTGTAGGCTACTGTATGACAAATTATCCCATAACTTAGGGACTTTCCACAACATTATATTGGCTACCTCTTGAAGTTTCCATGGATGAGTAATATTCAGTAGTGGTTTAGCTCAGGAGTTCAGGTAAAATGTGGGAAGGAAGCAATTATCCGAAGACTTCACTGGGACTGGAGGGCCCACTTCCAACCTGGTTGTTAAGTTCATCTCCACATAGACTTATATCTATCCTAGTGACAAGTGATTGTCTTTTTCTAAATCAAACAAAGAAGCCATAATATAGAGGGAAGCAGGAAAAAGTTTGCCTTTTTATGACAAAGCATGAGTAGTCACACACCATCAAATGTATCATATTTTAATCATTGGAACTGAATCACTATGTTCAGCCCACATGTAAGAGGAGAGGAGTAGACACCATCTTTCAAAATAGGACAGTGTCTGTGGATTTGTGGACAAATTTTATAGCCCTCAATCTTGCCATATAATTTGCCTTTCCAAATAGTGAGTTAATCTACCCTATACCATTGTGGTGATTTGAGTAGGTATGGCCCACATAGACTTATGTTTGAATGCTTGGCACATAGGAGTGTCACTGTCATGAGCTATGGTGTTGCTGGAGTAGGTGTGGACTTATTGGAGGAAGTATGCCACACTCAGTAAGACAGTTTAATTCCTGTTGTCTGCATATCAAGATGTAGAACTCTCAGTTTTTTCTCTAGCACCATGTTTGTCTGCATGCCTCCATGTTTCTCACCATGATTATAATGGACTAAACCTTTGAACCTGTAAGCCAGGTCCAATTAAATGCTTCCTTTATAAGAGTTGCCATGGTCATGGTGTCTCTTTGCAGCAATAGAGATCCTTTCTAAGACACCCATGAATGTAGATTCAGGGTATGTTCAGGTAAATAAGAAAATATGGCACAATGAAGATTTGATTAAATCTTCTTAAATCTCTGATATTACATTATAAATAAATCCAAGAAGACTATTGAATAAAGATAGCTATACCATATTCAATCTAGAATATTAGATACTTACAAACATAAGTGAAATTATCCCCAAACCTAGAAACATACAATTAAAGCAAGATAGGAAGCAACCAAACAAACCTCTGCATCCTATCAGACCACCAGGAAAAAAAAACTGGCTATCAAGAACAACAGAAACAAAAGAAAGCTTACAAAGGCATGGAAACTGAGCAACTCAATACTGAGTAAAAAATGTGCCAAGACAAAAATTATGAGAGAAATAAAAGACTTTCTAGAACTGAATGAAAATGAATACACAACATACCCAAACTCCTGAGACACAATGAAGGTGGTTCAAAGAGGCAAGTTCATAGCATTAAGTGCCCATATAAACATATTACAGAGATCCCATGCTAGTTTCTTACAGAAAATCTGAAATCTCCAGAGCAAAAAAAAAACATAATCACACTCAAAATAAAGAGATGGCAAGAATAATGAAACTTGGGAATGAAGTTTAAAAAAGAGAAACAATATCAACAAAACCCCAAACCAACAATACTAAGAATCAATGGAACAAAGGAGTTGGTTATTTGAGAAAATCAATAAGATCAACAAACTTTTAGTCAAATCAATTAAAAGGCATAGGTAAAATACACAAATTAACAAAATTAGAGATGAATAAGAGAAATTCCTCAGTAGACACTGAGGAAACCTATGGAATCATAGGAATATACTTAAAAAACCTGTACTCCCACCAAATTGGAAAATATAAAGGAAAAGTATAATTTTCTGAATCCATATCACTTACCAAAGTTAAACACATTTTAAGTAAGCAATGAGACAGAATTATGATCCCTAGTGAAATAAATGTCTATGAATAAAAAAAAGTCCAGGGATGCATGATTTTAGCATAGACTTCCAAGAAAAGTTAATGCCAATATTCCACAAATAATTTCACAAATTAAAAATAGAGCATTTTCAAATTCATTTTACAAGACCATAGTTACTCTGATATCCAAGCCACATAAAGACACAGCAAAGAAAATTACAAATTTCCCTTATGAACATATAAGCAAAACTTTTCAATAATATACTTGCAAACCAAATCCAAGAACATATCAAAAATATAATCTACCATGATCAAATAGATTTTACCCCTGAGATATAGGGATTGTTCAATATAGTCAAATTGGTAAATGTAACCTGTCATATAAATAAACTGAAAGAGAAAAATTGCAAGGTCATCATATTAAATGCAGAAAAGTCTTTTGACAAAATCCAACAATCTTTCATAATCAAAGTCCTGGAGAGATTAGGGATACAAGGAATGCATTTTAATGTAATGAAGGCAGTTTATAGTAAACACATGGCCAACATCAAATGGAGAGAAACTCAAAACAATTCCACTAAAATCAGGATTAAGACAAGGTTGTCCACTCTCTCCACACTTATTCAGTATGGAACTTAAAGTCTTAGCTAGATCAACAAGAAAACTTCAGGTGGTCATGGGGATACAAATAGGATGGGAAGGAGTCGGAGAATCTTTATTTGAACTTGATATGATAGTAGCCATAACTGGTTAACTCCTACAGCTGATAAACATTTTCAGCAAAGTAACTGGATACAAAATTAACTCACAGAAATCAGTAGCCTTCCTATATACAAATGTCAAACAGACTGAGAAAGAAATCAGGGAAACAATACTTTTCACAATAGTTTCAAATAATATAAAATATCTTGGGGGTAACTCTAACCAAGCAAGTGAAAGATTTATATTACTAAAATCTTTAAGACACTGAAGAAAGAAATTGAAGAAGATATCAAAAGATGGGGAGAAAAGGTCCCTGTCTTTGCGTTTCTGTTGCTGTGCAGAGACACTATGGCCACAACAACTATTATAAAGGAAAACATTTAATTGGGTGTAAGAGAAGCTTTTTCTTTTAGAGCAGCCTTCCCGCCAGCCTGGTTCTAGAGCCATATCAGTCCCAAATAAACATACAGGAGGCTATATTAATTATGAAGCTGTTGGCCTTGCTTGTTTCTTACTGGCTAGCTCTGACTTAAGTAATTACCCCATAATTGTTAATCTAAGTATGTCTCTTACCGGAGAAGTTTCCGGGCTTCCTACCCCATGGTGTTCATCTCAACTCTCTGTGTGTTTCTCCTTCCCAGAGTTCTCCTGGACTCCTAGTCCCACCTATCTAGATTCCTATTGGCTCAACAGTGATTTATTGACATAAGACTTCCCAAACAATTGGGGTAGTTTAAAGTTCAGAGATTTAATCCATTAATATCATGGTGGGACATAACAGCATACAGGCAGACCTTGTGATAGAGAGGGAGCTGAGAATTCTATATCTTGATCAGAAAGCAAGGGGAAGTGAACTGATATACTGGGCATGACTTGAGCATACATGACACCTTAAAGCCCTCCTCCACAGTGACACACTTCCTCCAACAAGGCCATATCTACTCCGACAAAGCCATACATTCTAACAGTGGTATTCCCTATTAACTTATGGGGAAAATTACATTCATATTACCAAACCCCCCATGTATCTGGATAGGTAGGATTAATATAGTAAAAATGGACATTTTACCAAAAGTAATTTACAAATTCAATAAATCACCTCATTATTCTAATGCAATTCTTCACATATCTCAGTAAGACACTTTCCCACTTCACATGGAAATTTACCCACAAAAAATATCCAGAACAGCTAAAGCCATCCTTAATAATAAAAGAATTGCTGGAAGTATCACCATGCCTGCTTTTAAGTTGTACTACAGAGCTATTGTAGAAAAACAGCATGGTGCTGGCACCAAAGCAGGCATGTTGTTCCATAGAATCAAACTTAAGACTCAGCCATAAACCCTGAAGACACCTGATTTTTGATAAGCTAGAAATACACACTGGACAAAAGACAGCAGCTTCAACAAATGCTGTAGTCACAATGCACAAAAATCAACTTCAAGTGGATCAAAGACCTCAACATAAAACCAGGTACACTTAACTTGATAGAGGAGAAAGTACGGAATAGCTTTGAACACATTGGCTGAAGACTTTCTGAATAGAACACTGTTAACTAAAGCACCAAGATCAACAACTAATAAATGAGACCTCATAAAACTGAAAAGCTTCTGTGTAGCAAAGAATACTGTAATTCTTGGCAATGAGAAAAGATTTTTTACCAATTACACATCTGATAGAAAGCTAATAGTAGCCAAAATACATAAAAAGTCTGCAGAAAACTAGCTATCAAGAAAACATATAACCCAATTAAAATGGGGTACAGAACTAAACAGAGAATTCTTAAAAGAGAAAATTCAAATGACTGAAAATAAAAAATGTTCAGCATACTGGTAAGAATGTACTGTAAGGGAAATAGTCATTGCTGGTGGGAATGGACTGAATATTATAAATCTAACTGTTTTGTTGATTATAGTTTTATTATATTATAGGTAAAACCTTTGATTTTTATTTAGACAAAAGGGGGGAAACATTTAAATATAGTTATTTTTTCCTCTTTGCTCTTTGGTAGTCCACCAACCAGATCCCAAATAAATAAATGGGGACTTATTTTTATTTATGAATGCCTGGCTTTAGCTTGACTTTTTTCTAGCCAGCTTGTCTTATTTAACTTAAATTATTCCATTTCTCTTTTTTCTACATTTTCCTCTGAACTTTAAACCTCTTTTTGTTCTATATATCTTGTTTTCCTTCATACTCCATGGCTGTCTGTGTAGCTGGATAGCTGGACCTGACATCCTCTTTTCCTTTTCCTTTTTATGCTCCTCCCTCCTCTCTTCTTCCAAGCCTAGAATTTTCCTCCTGTTTATTCTCTCTGCCTTGCAGCCCTGCTTATCACCTATCCCTCCCTCCTGCCTATCTATTGGCTATTCAACTCTTTATTAGACAAATCAGGTATTTTAGACAGGCAAAGTAACACAGTTTTACATTAAACAAAAGCAACATAAAAGAGTGCAACATATTTTTGCATCATTAAACAAATATTCAACAGCATAAATGAATGTAACATATCTTAAACTAAACTAATAATCCACAACAGAGGTAAAAGAGAGAGGGGATCAAGAGAGGGAATATGGGGAGAGATATCTAAATTAAGGTTTGTTTGAGGGATAGTATGGAAACCTAGTAGAGTAGAAGCTTCCTAAAACCTACATATACATGAAGGAGATCTAAAGGAATTTGCAGAATAATGGAGGAGATGGTGCCCCAACTGACTATCTGTTGTCACCAAGTGAAGCTTCTAGTACTGGGTGGGTTGCATATAATTTAGTTGTTAGCCAATGGAGTCCCATTCGAATCCACAAGGAGCCTAGGATGTAGCATATATACAATGGGTTGCTCACTACAAACTGTTGACAAGGCCCCATTGTCACAGACAACACATATGTAATTCACTGAAGATGGTGAAGTAGAGCTGGTACCTACATAGAGCTTTTACCCTTACATTCTAGTATCCTTAGTATAGGGAGGTAGTCTGTATGCTACCAAAGGAAAAATGCAAACACCAACTTAGCCACAAAATCTTTTATCTACAATGGTGTCTTGCCTGTAAGATATGTTTATTGCAATGGTAGCACAAAGTTTGTGTAAGTAACCAACTAAGATCTAATTTGACTTAAGGCCCACTCTACAAGTTGGAACTCGTATATAACACTGCTTGGGTGGTCAAAAACCTGAGACTAGATAGCTCAAATATCTAGGTTAAAAGCAAATATGACTCTTCTACTAAGAAAACATAGCAATAAAATGACTCCTAATGACATTCTACTATACACACAGATCAGTGTCTTATTCAGCCATCAACAAAGAAGCTTCCTCCTGTAACAGATGGGAACAAATACAGAGTGAGAGACCTTGGAACACTCAATGTTGAATGGGTTGCCTCCATCAAATCTTTCCCCTCAGGGTTCAGAGACCCCTGAGGAAAAGGAGGTGAAACAATTATAAGAGCCTGAGAAGATAGAGTTTAACAAGGAAACAGGGCCAGCTAAAGTCACATGATTGATACTCATATGAAATCATGGAAAGAGCAGCATGCATGGGTCTGTACCTAATGGCATCTTAGACCTGAAAGAAGAAGTAAACACATGACCCTATCCCTTACCCGTGAGCTACCTCCAATTGATAAACACTTGAAAATGAAAATTCATTTTTTCCAAGGGAGTATCATTGAGAAAAGAAACTACTCTTAAGATGTGACCCCATGCCTGGCATCTCCTTGTTTCCTAATGTCAAGTCAAGCCTTATTTTTTTATTTTTATTATATACATATATCCTTTTACCCTACAAGGTCTTTGCATGTTATTACTACTTCCAATTTCCAGGTTAGTGTTTTTATGGGATTCCTGACTGTGCAAATGAGTTCATCTCTGTATCTGTATCTGTTTCTTGAACCACTTCTTTGGATTTTGTCGTTCTGTTTGTTTTGGCCTATTCTAATGTTAGTTTTTGTTTTAATATATTATGTGTTAATATTGTATTAATATATTAGTTGTATTATTATTGATTATAAGCCTGCTTGTTTTCTAATGAGAGACAGAAATGGGTAGGATTTCTGGATGAAAGGGCAGGCAGGGGGGAATTAGGAGTAGTGGAGGAAGGGGAAATGGTAATCAGAAAAGTACTATACAGCAAAACATATTTTCAATAAAAATATATATATATATTTTTAAAGATTTTATTTATTTATTAATATGTATACAATGTTCTGTCTGCACGCCAGAAGAGGGCACCAGATCTCATTACAGATGGTTGTGAGCCACCATATGGTTGCTGGGAATTGAACTCAGGACCTCTGGAAGAGCAGCCAGTGCTCTTAACCACTGAGTCATCTCTCCAGCCCTCAATAAAAAATATTTTAAAGAATGAAAAATCCTATTAGATACACAAGAAAGCTCTAGTTTGGGTTTGAGAGGACTACATGGAGCTAAAAATCCAAAGTGCCTCAACTATTCCCAGTAGGTCTAGCTTGTATCACCTGTAGCTTACCCAATACCAGGTTGGGGAACAAGCCTGGAGAGACTGACAGTTGCTGGTTACCCCAGTTGGCTCTAGAGGTGTGAGCACAAATGAACATTTATTGTTGTTTGTCTGGCAGCATGTTTTCTTCTGAGTCACAATGATATACTGTTACAGCATGTTAGAGTGACAGCAGAGGAAATTTAGACGGCTATGCATGAAAGTTTCTCAATCAGCTAATATTGAGATTGATATAGACATAGGATCAATCCTTTGGAGACTTGAACTGCAAGTATCTAAGTATGTGAGCCATAGATTTAATATTTTTTTCAAGGACCCTGCCACCTGTATGCTGCAAATACAAGGTGATTCCATTGTGACTGGGTTTTCCTGCTAAACAATATGCTGTGGGGTTATTCCTTGCTGTGGCATATAGTTGGAGTTGGTGGTTTTCCTTGTTGCCTGGTAGTCCATTCTACAAGTGAACACACTGTAACTTACTCTTTTCCGGATAATAGTTTGGTTGCTTTTTTTTAATTTTATTTTCCAGTTTAAATTTAGATAAGAAACGAGGTTGCTTCACAAGTCAGTTCCAGGTCCCTCTCCCATTCCCTCCCCTCCTCCCTTGCCCTCCCCCCAACCCCCCCCCCCGTTATCCCCTCATTCCCCCAGGGAGGGTGAGGCCCTCCATGGGGGTGTCCATAGTCTGTCATTTCATATAGGGCAGTTTGGTTGCTTTTTATAATAAATGGTTTACAATTTGAGGGCATTATGAGTAGACTATGCTTTCTGGTATAAACTTGCTTCTTTTAATGGCTTTGGGAGTTTTAGAAGATAGTAGAAACAAAAGAATAAAAAAATGCCCATTCGTCTTGATCCAACTTGTTGTTTTCATCACTTACCAAAAACCAAAATCCATTTCAGAGCGTTTCCCTAATAGAAGATTAGGCATCAGGTTCACATTTGCTCTGTTATGAGAAAGAGGGAAAAATACAGAGAACATTTTGAAATTTGCAAGACCAGTTAATAAAATACTCACAATGTTCTTTAGATCTTGGGCTTTTCTATACAAGTCTACCTTCTCTCCCTTCTTTTTCCTTTTCTGCCTTCCCTCCAATCATTTACAGATAGATGTGAATTTCTACAAGCAGTTAAGCAGGCCTCAGATGGGGATATTTTTCATGAAAGTGAAGATAAAGTCAAGCGATTTTCAATTTTCTTCAAATGGCTTCTTTTCTGGGAAATAGTTTCTGACTTTCATAAATACGAACGCATTTGTTTTTTTCTGCTTATTACAGCCTGTTCCATAAGTCTCCCTGAGCTATACTGAAGGCCATGAAGGCTGCCAGAAGCCCCAGCTTCCCCACCCTTAGGATTCTGTGGCCTTGCCATTAGAGGCAACATAACATTTCATCTGCCAATGGTGATGGGAAAGTTTCAATTTGGGCTGGCCAGGTACACAATATTATCTACAAATGGCAGGTTGTGGGCTGTTATTTTCTAGACTATAGGCTATTGAAATCATTTTTGAACACGGGCTAGTAGAGGACAATCTCCCTATGCTCTATAGGCCACAAGTATTTTCAGGAAAAAAAACCCCAAAACTAGCTGCTTCAAATTATTTTCTTGGATAAGCAACCAGTCAATATAGTTTTGAAAGGGCATTTCTACTCTTAGTGGAAATAAGAAGTCAGTTCTTCTGTGTCTACTCTTCAGTGCCTTCCAACAAAGCCAACTGAAGTTTTAGCTTCTCAGATAGGGTCATAATGTCCACACACCATAAATCAGGCCAGTCAGATTGGCAGTTTATTCCTAGTATTTCAGTTTGAATTATTAGGTGTATAGACTATCTCAATTGTGTAGAATTTGAGAATATGGAGTTTGAGATTACAGGAATTTATCTTCCTTATAAGACTATACCCCATAATGAATGGAAACCTTGTTTATTATGTTTAAGGACTATCATTTCTCCATTCTTCTGAGTGGTGCCGGGGAAAAAAGAGCTTCTCTCTCTTGGTTATGTCCATTTGTGTAAATGTGAACCCAATTTCTACAACTGTTTCAAACTGCAAAGGCCAGAGAAGGTGACTGTGTCTCTATTTAGGATGACTTGCAAAAGAAACCAATAATTAGCCCTGAGTTTGGGGTTTGTGTTTCTCCCCCTCAAGGCAAGTTGGACTCTAAGACATACACAGAGCTTGGTGTTTGAATCTCATTCTTTTTGAGGCAGAAAACTCACGCAATAGGAATCTTTTGCGTTTCTATTTGAGCTGCCTGGAGACAAATATAGTGAAATGAATAGGTTTTTAATTTAATTGGCTTCCCAGTGTGAATCCAAAAATAGAAGGCACAATCCATCTTGGAATTGCTGTAGGACTCACTGGAGTCTAAATCCCAGCATAGGCAACCCACCTCACTCAGAGTCAAACTTCCTCCCCAGTGCCAGACCCCCTACTGGAACTTGGGCAATTTAGTTCCAAACGGATATTAGAAAACAATCATTCATTCATTATTAGTTGTGATTGGCCTCTCTTCTTATACTATTAACTGCATAACATGTATAAGAAGGAAACAGTATTTGTATATGTGTGTGTAGTATGCTTCAAAACCAAACATAAGCATGGAAGAGAAGAAATTAATGTTGCTTGTTTTTGTTTTATTTTGCTTTTAATTTTATGTGTATGAGTATTTTTCCTGCATGTATGGCCATACTCCCTGTGTAGGCCTGGTGCTAGTTGGTGGAGGCCAGAAGAAGGCATGTTTCCTGGAAATGGAGTTATAGCTGTTGTAAACTTCCTTGTGAGTGACGGGAATTGAATCCAGGGGCTGTGGAAGAAAAGTCAGTGCTCAGTGCTCGTAACTGCTGAGTCTCCTCTCATGGTGGATTTTTAAAGTGAAAATGGAAGAGAATGTTATATTATATCTAGATTGCCAAGCTATCAGAAACGTCTTACATTTGTGTCTGATGCCTGTGAAGGCTAAGAGTCTGTTGGGAAGCTTTTGGATGAGAAGTGAAGGGAAGGGGGGATAAAAGAGGGGAGATGGGAGAAGAGAGAGAGGGAAAGGGGAGAGGTTGCAAGAGAGGGGAGAGGGGGAGGGGGAGGAAAAAGGGATGGAAGAAGGGAGCAAGGGGGAGGAAAGGGGAAGGGGGAGAGGAAAGAGGGGAGAGAGGGGAGAAAGAGAGAGGGAGAGGCAGAAGGAAGAGGTGAGAGAGGAATGAGGAAGTGGGGGAGAGAGGAGAGAGAACAGCCTCTTCTTTTGGCCCTGGAGCAAGACTGCAATGAAAAGGCCCCCTGTGGATTTGCTTGTTGTTGCTGGGATTAGAGATGGACTGTCACCCCAGAAAGGCAGATGTTTCCCCCAGAGGACTTTCCCTTGCATGCTGACAGAAAGAGCAATGCCATCAGTTTCTTTGTAATTTCTATTTTTTCTTCTCTCTAAAATAAAGACAAATCCTGACATTGAATATGTTCCTCTCTAGAGCTCTGGTAGAATTCCAATGCTGAGGAGGGGAAAAAATAAACTAAAAATGTCCTTTTGTTTAAAATACAAGAATACAGTGCATGAGTTTGGCTGAGCTGGAAAGTTCCAGAGAAGAGAACAGCTAGTGCCTTCCTCACTGCTGGAAACTTCTTGTTTGATTTCACTTGCGTCTTTCCAGCCTTGCAGACCTTCTCAGACCTACCTGCTCTTAGCATGTGTGCATGTGTGTGCATGTGATGTGTGCACATGTGTGCACATGTGCCCGTGTGTGTGTGTAGTTCTTTTTATAAGATGATTGTCTTTGTAGTAGATTCTCTCTGTTTTTATTAATTTCCTAAGATGGTGGACCTAGACAGATTTAGAAGATTGTAGCAAGTTTAGGCTGATAATTCACCTTTCCAACCCCTTTCATGTTCCTTCTTAGCTTTCCCTCTAGCTCTGATCCTGCCCAACTAACATCTGCCTGTGCATCAACTGAATTCTCAGAATAAGCCACTGTCCTGACAGAGCCTCAGAGAAGAGTACCAGTTCCTGCATACTAGCATTCCAGTTGGAGATTTCTGAAGGTTA
Source organism: Mesocricetus auratus (assembly GCF_017639785.1). NCBI lineage: Eukaryota > Metazoa > Chordata > Mammalia > Rodentia > Cricetidae > Mesocricetus > Mesocricetus auratus. The sequence goes on from NW_024429189.1 coordinate 104,811,317, forward strand.
ATCTTACTCACCTGCTTTCTTTTATTTATATTTTATGCCTGATGGGCATGCAGGCTAGAAAACGGCAATGAGCCCTCTGAAATTGGAGTTACTGATAGTTGTGAATCACCATCTGAATGCTGGAAATCAAATCTGGACATTCTAGAGGATCAACAAGTCTCTAAGCTGCTGAACTGAAGGATCTCTCCAGCCCCCTTTGTGTATCCTCATTGTACATCCATTCAAACCATTTTATTTCTTGTTTGTTTTGTTTGTTAGTTTCATCTTTCCCTATTTTGTTTTGTTTTTTTGATCTACCCCAAATTTATCCCAACTCTGCTCAGTAGCCCAGGGTGGCCTTAAAATCCTCATCTTCCCAAGGACTTTGAGCTCCTTGTACATATTGGGTATCAATTCAGATATATGATTTGTAAATATTTTCTCCTAATCTATGGGTTATATCATTTTGGTTTGTTGTTGTCATTTTGTTTATTTTTGTAGGGTTTATTGTGGTTGGTTTATTGTTTTTTTTTTCTCTTTTTTTTTTGGCTTTGGTTTTACAAAAGCCTTTCATTTTGGAATCATATCCAAGGCATTATTTCTAATTCATTGTCATGGAGCTGTCCATGATGTTTTTTTCTAGAAGTTTTATAGTTTACAGTTTAAATATAAACAAATATTTACTTTTCTATCAGGCTATTTTAAAAATTATGCCAAAGAATGAAAACCTTTCCCTAGGAATGCCATATTAGAGGAAGGGAAAGACTGAAGCCCAAGTATCATCCAGAAGAGGAACTTGTCTCTCAAGAAAAAATTTCACATAGCTCTGACAATTTATGGGACTTACTTGAAGGATAGACATGAGCCAAGGCAATAAGGGTCAGTGATGAGCCTGTCCACACATTACCCAAAACTATTTAGCTATGCATACCACTTGCCTTCTGTTTAAACCCAAGCTCCTTGTCAGTACCTGGAATGGACTTATGGGCCACTGGAGCCCTGTGTTTCCCTTCCCAATGTGGCCGCACTGAATAAGTAGTCTTTCTTTACTTTTCACTATTGCTTGCTTCTTTATATTGGAATATTGGGGATCTGCAGGTAAGTTGTGTTTGTTGGAATTGTTAGAGACCAGTCTTTGGACCTAAAAACTACATTAATACAAGTGCATGGTCTCTTGTGGAATCTGAAAATGGTGGGCCTTTGATTACAGATCTAGTTCATTGGTGAGCACTTCTCTGCAAAATACTGGACTTATGCAAATTGACAATATATCATTCATTACCAGAAGCCAGAGGGTCAAAAACAGATTGGACAAGGAAAGGGTGAGACTCTGAGCCATGAAATCACAGCTGGTGTAACACTGGTGACTATAGTAATAATAATTTATACTATGTTTCAAAATCACCAACAGAAAAGACTTCCAATGTTCTCTCTACAACAAAATGATAGGTATGTGAGGTTGTGGGTCCATTAAGTGGCCTGACTTGGTCATTCCACAGCATATACATTTAAAGAAACATCAAGCCATACCTGTAAGTATATATGACTATTGACTATCAACTAACAACAAATTTAGGAAGAGAAGTCCTGCCCTTTAGGAGACAGGACTGGCTCCATGCCTCTCTGTCTGCAGACCCAGAGCAGCACTCCTTGCTTTGGACTTCAGCCTTCTCATCTGTGGCAGGAAGGTCTTTCATGATAAGGTGACTGCTCAGTCTGCAGCTTTAGCTAAATTGCTGTTTCTTGAGTAGAGGAACAAATTTCTATTTGACATGCATGATAACTACAAACTTTTTTGTAATGTTTTCATTTAAATTTGAAACATGAATGCTTCACATGTCAATCCCAGCTCCCTCTCCCACCCCTCCTCCCTTGTCCCTCCACAAGTTTTCCCCAGCCCCCCATCCAATCCCCACATCGTTCCCCAGGGAGGGTGAGGCCCTCCTTGGGGGGATCTCTAAAGTCTGTCATTTCATCCAGGGCAGGACCTAGGCCCTTCTCCATGTGTCCAGGCTGAGAGAGCATATCTCTATTTGGAATGGGCTCCCAAAGATCATTCATAAACCATGGTAAACACTGATCTACTACCCAAGGCCCCAGTGATTTCTGAGGCCTCTTCACTGAGTCTACATTCAAGGAGTCTGGATCAGTCCCCTGTTGGCGTCTCAGGCATCAGTCTGGGATTCAAGAGCTCCCCCTTATCCGGTCAGCTGTCTTTGTGAATTTCACCATCATGGTCCTGACCCCTTTGCTCATCACTCCTCCATCTCTGTCACTAGGTTCCAGGTGTTCAGTTCAGTGTTTAGCTGTGGGTATCTGTCTCTGCTTCCATCAGTCACTGGATGGCATAGTTCTAGGATGGTATATAAGGTAGTCATCAACCTTACCATCAAGGAGGGGCATTTAATGTAGTCTCTCCACTATTGCTTAGTTTGCCAGTTGGTATTATCCTTGTAGATCTCTGGAGATCTCACTAGTGTCAACTCCCTCCTCAAGCATATAATGACTCAATCTATTATGGTATCTCTCATCCTGCTCTCCTCTATTATTACCTCAACTCAACCTTCCTGCTCCCCCATACCTTCTTCTCCCCTCCTCTTATCCCCCTCTCTTTTTCCTGGCTCCTTCTCCCCTACCCTGATGTTCTCAATATGCTCAGGAGATCTTGCCTCATTCCACTTCTCTGGGGTATCATGCATCTCTTTTGGGAACCTCCCTGTTTCCCAGACTCACTGGCACTGGGATTGTAGGCCGAGACTCCCCTGATCCATATCTAAAATCCGTATATGAGTGAGTACATACCATGTTTGTCTTTTTGTGTCTGGGTTACCTCACTCAGGATGGTTTCTTCTAGTGCCATTCTTTTGCCTGAAAATTTCAAGATTCCATTGTTTTTTTTTCCTCTGAATAGTACTCCATTGGGTAAATGTACCACATTTTCTCTATCCACTCTTCAGTTGAGGAGCATCTAGGTTGCTTCCAGGTTGTGGCTATTACAAATAATGCTGCTATGAACATAGTAGAACAAACATCCTTGTTGTATGAATGTGCATCTTTTGGGTATATGCCTAAAAGTGGAATTGCTGGGTCTTGTGGTAGAGTGAGTCCCATTTTTCTGAGGAATCTTCATACTGATTTCCATAGTGGCTGTACAAGTTGGCACTGCCATAAGCAGTGGAGGAGTGTTTCCCTTTCTCCACAATGTCTCCAGCACAAACTGTCATTGGTGTTTTGATTTTAGCTATTCTGACAGGAGTAAGATGATATCTCAGAGTTGCTTTGATTGATAACTGCAAACTTTTGTACAAAGGATTTCACTCTCTCTCTCTCTCTCTCTCTCTCTCTCTCTCTGTGTGTGTGTGTGTGTGTGTGTCTGTGTGTGTGCAAGCACAAGCGTGTGCATGAACAAATTTGCCTATGCCCGTGCATGTGTGTCCACTGGCTTTTTATCTCTCACCTTTGGGATTGCTTCTACCTCCCTTTTGGAGCTGTTAATAATTAATAGTAGCACCAGCATTTGTAAGCCAGTGGTAGTATGTTTTGATTTTATCGTTTCTTTTCATGAATTATGGATAGCATTAAAATGTGATTTTTTTAAGTCTAGGAAGGAAGGAGAAGGATGAGAGGTCAGCGAAGATGAGAGGGTAGGCGATCTTGCTCTGCCGTCTTTGGTCAGGCTTAATAAACAGCGTTCAGCTTGAAGGAATTTAAGAGGGCTGTCCTTCTGTTCCTCACCACGTCTTCCTTCATGGGTGGGAAGAAGCAACTGCAGCTGGAATACAGATTAATAAGTAGAGCCTTGAAACCCTCCATCTGCCAGAGCATATATCACCACACAAAGCAGGTCTTTCCCAGATGTCACTCAAAAGAGTAAACACCTGAATTGACACACTTGGGTTCTGAACAGATCTAGACTCATAAAAATGAATTTTTGAGCTGGCGTTGTCACTGGCTGTGGCTTTAAATAAGATGGGGATATGATAGGCTCCTGATCTTTAAAATGCTGAGACAATACCAGATTCCGCTGGCAAATATGACTGTCCTGGGAGTAAAATTAAACTGTGACTGTTAAGAAACACAATTGAAACACCTCTCATTTGAATGAAGTTATCAAGAAATGGAACACTCAACCAACAAGCAGAGGCAGAACACTTTCCTAATGTTGGGCTTCTAGCTAGAGTGCAGAAAGAGAACATACAGCAAAATGGAAGGAAGTAAAGTGTTGAATTTAAAGGTATTCACATAGACATTTCATAGAAAGTATTCATGGATGGCTCACAGCTACAGAAAACGATACTCAGTGTTATCAGCCATGAGGGAAATGTAAAGTGAGCCCACACTGAGGGACTCCTGTGTATTGATGTGGAGCAATGCTGCCAGCTGACCAGAATGTGAAAAAGAACATTTTATAAATGTTAAATATAGACTTACCAAATGATCAATACTTTCATTCCTTGGTACTTAGACAAGATAAATGAAAATTTGTCCTCACAAATATGTATATATGAGTATTCCAAACAACTGAAATTTTCTTATACTGGTAAATAAATGAATACTGCTACATTCATTCAGTTGAACATTACTCAGCCATAAAAAGGAGTACACACAAGTAAGCATAGATTCATATGTTTTGTTCAGTGTTTGTTTTTTGGCAATTCAGCTGTGAGAGAAAATTTAATCCTTGTTACTCCACAAGGGCTGGGAGCAAAAGTTTCAAATATACACATTTTACTGCACATGAGGAACTATCACAGTGCATTCCCATCCTGGAGTATGAACTATAAACTGGACAGAGAGCTTTATAAAACTCTCCTTCTAGTTTCAGGGATGAAAGATAACTGAAGGGGACTAGCTAGGTGATACAGAGCAGTATATAACTAATCCACTCTGCTTCATTGTTGTCTGTCACAGTTTACTGCAGCTGTCCTACCCATATCATTTCTGAGTGCCCTGGCTCTGCCCACAACCGGTAGGAAGTGCTTGAGAATCAATGCTTCTTAGAGCATCATCTAAACAAATACTGGTGGGAGTTAATTAAAAAGTAGGAGGTAACTGAGGAGTTATCTACCTGCCCTCATAGTCCCCAGCAAAAGCAAAATCAACCAGTAGTGTACCTAGTGGTAACTCAGTGACATGCTCTCTATTCACTGCCTTTCCTAACTATGACTCATATTCTCTACTGTCCACTCCATGTCACAATTAGTATTTCCTGACATTATAGCCCCCTAACTCGTAAGCCACTTTTATAGTTGAACACTTGTCCTATAGTGTGACTGGTAAAATTCTAACTGTAACAGTAACTAGCAGTACATTTACAATAATCTGGCTGTCTAATAGTCATATATTCCTTTCTTTTTTCTTTTCTTTTCTTTTTTTTTGGAGGGGGTGTTGAGACAGGGTTTCTCTGTGTCTTTGGAGCTCTTGTGGACCAGGCTGGTCTCAAACTATGAGTCCAGGCCTCGCATGCCCAGTGTATTACCATGGCCCTACCTATTTCTATCTGTGATATCAGATGCGTGAGTAATTTGAGATATGGCAGGAAAGTGGCTACCACTCTGGCTTAGAACTGCATTTCCAGATATATGTTTAAAGAAAACAAATGAGAATTAGTATGAGATCTAGCTGAGACTTTTGCAATGCAGTCCTGGGTTTTTATAGAAGAGATGTGGCAATGATAGTTGGGCATTCCTAATTTGGAAATCTGAAATCCCAAATGCTCCAAAATGCAGAGTGGAAAATTCCACATCTAATCTCATGAGACAGGTCACCATGAAATCATAAGCACACTAAAAATATTATGTAAAATTATCTTCAAACTGTATGTCTAGTACATGAAGCATGACATCTTTATTTTTTCCAACTTGAGTTCCATCCTCATAACTTCCTATTATGCATATGTAAATATTCCAAAATCTAAAATTTTTTGGTTTCAAGAAATTCACATAAGAGATTTTTAACTTATACTTTTCAGTCATTAAGTAATAATGTTAAAGGTAATTGTATTTTGATAGATGAAAATGTTTTCAGCTGATTATTGGGCACAAAAGGGACATTGTGAGACAATAAATATAACATCCTATTTATTTGTGCTTTGTAGTAGATAAGTTTTCCATGTCCCAAATATCTTTTTTCAAATGCATCGCCCCACACCTGCCCAGCCTCCCACACAGTGCAGAACCAATTGAGAACTATACTCCAGCTTATGGCCTATTCAGATCCCATTTAACAGCAATGATGAATCCTAACAGGGACTTTGCCATTTCCTATAATTACTCACAAAGTGCTTCCTTCTGGAGAAAGAACTCTTCCATTTTTGCTTTCTGTCAAATTCTTCCACTACCTCATAAAGGGAGGCATACCGAGTCACTCATGAACCTAGCATACAAGTTCTATCTCAACAGAGCTAGGTTTTGAATTTCAGTTACTCTTTTACATCAGTGAAGTAGTTATAGTCAAATGAATGTTGTCTACAAATCTTCCATGTCTGTACAGGGTTAAACATATATTGAGGAAGGAATACCTTAAGGTAATAATTTGAATGAGAGGAAAAAGTTCCCCTTACAACCTCCTTTTAAGTGTAACAATTTTTCTGCCTACAGCAAATCAGAATCAAGCAATAGAGATGTTAGTTACAGAGGTTGATGATCCATCTTGATGAGAGTATTTGAAAAGTGGCAAGTTTGTGGAAAGAGTTGGAAGATAAATGAAAATAAATATTTCAGAGTTTATTCAGGGATGAATGCATGGAAAAACCAGAATCAGAAACATGAAGAGACATTAAGGTAAACTTGTCAATCAACAGTCTAAAGTCCTGAGATTAAATTATTTTCTTAAACTTAATAGCTACCAGCTAACATGAAAAGACAAATGGGTATTTGTTTTAAGTAGGACTTCAAATACTTCCCATTTATTAACTGAAAGGAGAAGCAGCCTTTCATTGACCCCCCACTTGTTAGTTAAAGGAGACCAAAGTAGGTAGATTTACATTGAAGTCACTCATGGGCCTTGGCAAGATCATTTTAGAGGAGTTATTCTTAAACCAGGAAAGAGGCTGTGTTTAACTGAAGAAAGTTTGAAAATTATTGCAAGTCTGAGGTGGGACACTGAGAACACATTTCTAAATGTTTCCATTGTAGCAAGTCTTTCTCTGTCATGCTGACCAATTCCCAAATAATGACACGGAGACTTATTATTAATTATGAAAGCTTGGCCTTAGCTTCGGCTTGTCCCACTAGCTCTTATAACTTAAATTAACCTGCTTTTATTACTCTACATTTTACCATGTGATCTCTACTTCTCCCATTCTGTATGTCCAACTCTACTTTCCTGTGGCATCTCTCTGGTGTCTAGATTCATCTCCTACTTCCCCTCTCTCTGCCCTGAAGTCCCAATTATATATTTTGCCTAGCTATCAACTATTCAGCTCTTTATCAAACCAATCACAGCAATATATGTTCCCACAATGTACACATATCTGACAACACTCCACAGATACACCCTAAAAACACTGGATGTTGTTGGATTTGATCTATTAGTCTTGGTCACAAGTGCCTTCACCTGAAAAGCCACACCAATTGGCCTTGTTGTATACCATTACATGTTTAAGTGGAGTTGATACTGCCATAGGAATCTGACAGTTTCATGGAGTTGGCTTTGTGAATCAGTAAACCATCTTTCAGATTCTCTGACAAGAGTAAAACCAGAGCTATAGGGTCATGCATGGCATTGCCTGGAGGTGAGCAGTATGTGGCACCTTGCTTTGTATTACACTAGTATATAGCTTTCATACTTCAACATTTTGATTAAAGGCCCCCTCCCTTCCCTTCTCTACAATATAAACTCAAATCACAGTATTTTCTTTTCCATAAATGGCTGTTGACATCATTGTTTGGTAAGACTGACAGATTTTTCTTATTGTTTGTTTGATTTAAGACCCAGAAACTTTCAGGCATCTTGCTGAAGGCTTCTTCCCATGTTTGAATGAAAAACAAAACAAAAGGCTGTACGTGCCAAGCAGTAGGCAGGTGTGTTTATATTGATTCTATCTATAGCTGCTATTTACTCTGTTCTTAGAGGATGGTCTTCTTCATGCTGTGAACTTCAAGATTTCAGAACTTTTGGATGGTATTAACTCAAAATGCTCTTTTTCTGCCTCAAGTCTTCCTAACTTTGACTACTTGGTACCTGAGACAATCATGTGCTAGGTTTGAATTAGTGTCCCATGTGGACACAAATGAGAGACCTGATCACTCCTGTAGACTTTGTGTATACTAGCAGAAGAAAGCCATGCTCAAAAACAACTCATTCTTCCGAATCTGGTAGTTGATGTCGCAGCTGTGATGTAGACCAAGTCTAGTTGACTTTCCTAGGTTTGGCATGTGTTTGCTGGCAGTTGATGCTGAGCTTGGGAATGGCTTCCCCCACTGGGCCTCTGCTGGGATAATGGCTCTCCCAGCACATTTCTCACACACCTTCCATTGAAGAATCAGAGGAAGAGAACAGGTAACAGGTCTTTCAGGCTCTTACTTGCTTCAAAGTTGCTCTTCATCCATTGGCCAAAACAAGAAGCACAGCCAAGTCCAGGGTCTTAGGAGGTCATTACCAAAGCCATGGGAGCAGTGGGAAACTGGGACTACTAATGTGATAAGCCTATTACAAATATTAGAGTGAAACGTGATGGTTTATGTAAGGGTAATAGAGGCACCATTATTTTCCTTGTCATTGATGAAAAATGTGATAGCATTCTAAAAACAAAGAATGGGCATGCACTTAGACTGTATTAGTGAGTGCAGCTAAATTGAGGGACTGTGTGTGTTGGGAGGGGGGTGACGTTTTTCATTTTTTTGGGAGACCTTTGAAATCTCTTTTCTTAGATCTCATGGGAAGTGTAAGAGGATAACCTTAAAGGCAGTGCCAACTGGGAGATTTTTCTGCAAATAAACACTGCTCTCATTTTCAACATCTCGATTCTGACATAAGAGCTGCCTGTATTCTGAGGCTGGAATTCATCTTTGGAAAGATGATCATTTTTTTTCTCCTTTGACAGAAGCCAAGAAAAAGTATTTGTTTTCAAGATATGAGTTACATGCTTTCTTCTTCCCCTAGTCCACATGGGTTTTTCTGTTTTATAAATTAAAACTTGTGATTTTCCCATAAACCCATGTTCAAATGAAAATAAGAAATTGTATTCTGAAGCAATGCTGGCTTTGTACTTGTTCATTTTACATATAATTATTGTAACTAGCTTCATATTAAAATGTTAACAGGCACTCTCATGGAGACAAGGACCCTCATGCTCTCATCTGTAGAGCCTGTGACCCTGTAGATTGCCCTCCTCCTGTGTTGACAATGTATAGAATGTGTCTGTTCCACATTCTCTCCCTTACATTATCCCAGGGAACTTACTGGGTACGGGATAATGCCAGGATGTTTCTGGTAATAACCTGGCCACTGATCTGTATTTGTATTTTGCCTAGAAAAGTCTCTTTAAACCACGAGGAAGAAATTTTTTTAAAGTTCTCATGATTAACACACTTGGACCCTGACAAAAACTAAGAAAATGTTGTGTTTTCTCTCTCTTGGTGGGCAGCCCGAAGATCTTGGCATTCTCATTTGCCTGCAAATTCGTTTCAAATGAATGTTTGTATGTTTCCAGTTTTTATTTCTATAATCACTGGACCAAAGCCTCCCACTTCCCATATTAATATAGAAAACATCTTTCCTTTCATTTTTTAAAAATACAGTTTCACCATGTAGTCCAGGCTGACCTCAAATTCGCAGAGCTCCATCTGCCTCTGCCTTCCCAGTGCTGGGATTACAGGTGTGCACCACCACACCTGGCAAGCATCTTAAAAATAAAAGTGAGAACATAGAAGTAGTGAGGCTACATGTAACTTTTCTAAAGATTGTAGTTTAAAATGTAGTGATCAAAAAGTACATTGTTCTAAGAAATGTTTCCAAATTTTTAAGTGACACAGTGCTGTGGAAGAATTCTCAGTCCATTTCTTTAGCTTTTTTTGTTACATGCTTAATAAAACAACAAGATACTGAGAATGGCACAGCTAAGAAAACCAAAGCCACCAAATGTCACAGTTGAGTATAGCTGAATTCACTGATGCTTACAATTGGTGTGTCATGTGGGTGGATACCAGCAGTGTGATCTCAGGGTCAGCCTTGGCTCCCTCATATCTTCTACATACAACCCTTAATTTTTAGCAAATCCTGGGATACTGGTGTACACATTCATTTGTGAGAAGTCCTGCCATAATTGTATTATGATTTATCTAGTACGTCTAAATTTAATAGACACTCTTATTGTAGAGTACTTTAGCAATAGCCATGAGTCTATTATTGTCTCTGAGTTTAAATGCTGGTATTTGTCAGCTGGAGACATATAACTTTCAGGTATAGTGATTAAAAATTGGGGAGAGCATCCTTATGATAAAGTTCTTTGAAATAGAGATTGTAAGTATTAGGTCTTATTACTTTACCAGGGAAGTGCTTGGATCTCAGCATTTCAGCTAGTACAAGTTTTAAACAGTAATGAAGCTATGAACTCTCAAAACAATCTTCTACCCTCACACCGTTACACACATCCTACAATCTGAATTCTGTAAAGGCGTTCGTTCAAGTCTACTATGGCATCTACTGTGTGTTCTCTATGTTGAAAGATATACTGCTTACAATCTGCTCCTTCCTGTCAATGGTGGCCCAGCCATTACTCAATTTCCTTTAAGATTTTTTCCAAAATTGTGGTCCTCTCTGGCAGTAATATCACCTTGCCTAGGAACCTGCTGTAGTTACAGGACCTCTAGCCTGCCTAGAAGCCTGCTCTACAGATGGGCTTCTCAACCTAAGAGGCTGTCATGGTTACTTTTCTGTCAACTTGGCACAAGATAGAGTTTTTTGAGAAGAGGAACCTCATTTAAGAAAATACCTCTATCAGATGGTTTGTAGGCAAGTCTCTGGGGACATCTTCTTGATTAGAGCTTGTGATGACAGATCCCAGCCACTGTGTGTGTGTGTGTGTGTGTGTGTGTGTGTGTGTGTAGGTGTTAGGTGTGGGGGAATGCCACCCCTGGGCAGGTGATTCTGTTTGTTTAAGAAAGCAGACTGACCAACCCAGAAAGGTGCAAGCAAGTAAGCAGCATTCATCTGCTTCAGTTCCTGCCTTCAGAGTCCTACCATCCCTTCATGATTTAGTGTGATCAGAGTGTAAAAGCCAAATAAAACCTTTCCTTCTCTAGGTTTTGGTTGTGGTCATAGTGATTTATCACAGCAATAGAAAGCAAGCTAAGACAGCTGCACAAAGGACTCCCCTCAGGAGCTTTGAAAGATGTTAATGCAAGGGTCACTAAGCCAATTCAGTTTATCTTTGGTTGTGGCTTCAGGAGTCTATACTTAAGGTTGTAGGTGATACTCTGGAGGCAAAATGAGGCAGCAAGAATCAAAAGTTTTATAAGTATTTGTCATCTGAAGTTGTCATTCGAATGTGACAGAAAGAATTTTAGAAGTGGAAGAAGAGCCAAGTGGACTCAGTGTGGCTATAGCTGGCAGGCATTGGGAAGTGTTAAGCCTGCAACTCAATGTTATCACATGTGCTTCTTTGATACAAAGCAGAATAACTTCTTTCTTCCCTGACACTCTGGTAAATTTTGCAAGTGGTTGGATGGTATTCTAAAAATAAGAAATAAAGGCTGACGAGTGCCTGCATTCAACCAGGCAGAGCAATGTAGGTATGGTTCAGGTGCCGAGATAAAATTTCAGAGATCTTGTTAAATTCAAAGTTCAGATAAATAGTGGGAACCATGTGTTTTGATCATTTTTATTTGCTTTATTTTGAGTGAGCTCTAAAGTGCTTTATGAGGCTCAGGAGCTGAGGGCGTTATGGGGATGTAAGTTTTGAATTGGCACAACTCTTGGAAAGAATGTTTGGACTGAGGAAAGGCGCCTGTGTACAGTGGGTCTGACTCAGAGCTTCTCTTTATTATTCATTTTCTAGTTTTCTGGGTCTCTCCACCTTGCTCCCCCAGCAGCCTTTGCCTTTCCTTTGTCTTCTAAAGTGAACTTGACTTTGTGTTTGTGTTTTGCTCAGTGTTGTCCTCCAGTTCCGGGAAAAAAAGCTCTTGCTTTTAAAGTAAGTTCACAGTCCCTGGTGTTTATGAAAAGGCTCTTATTTATTTACCATCTTCTAGCACACCACAGCACTGAGGATACGTCCATAAATTTACATCTCTAAAATGCTCTTATTCTTCTTTATAACATGATAGACAGTTTCCTGGGGCAAGAAATGGAGTGAGCCCAGGGTGTGGTGAGAAAATATGGGGGTGGAGATGAAAAGCAACAGCAAAATGAGAACAAGAATTTTGTGTGAAACTAGCCCCCACCAACTCTCTCTCCCTCTGCCTGTTACAAAGAGCCCTTTGCAGATGGTAGAGAGCAGGCAGGGAGCTCCCTGAAAACCACCAAGTCTGTTTATGCATGTTATTTTCATTTGAATAGTGCTTTTTCAAGTGCTGCCTCAATCCATGCCCAAGCTTGGGTGGTCATGGAGGTATATAAAGAGCCAAAGGCAGGCCTAGAATGTTCTTTTCTTGATTGTATGATGAACAAGAAAGAAAAAGAGAGGAATGGGACAACCTGGGGTCTCTAGGTTCACTCTTAGGACAGGGACATCATTAGCTGAGACTAATTGGAGTCACAGGTCTCATCCAAGATGAGTAAATCGGCATCACTGAGAAGGAGAATCTAACAAGCCAGCCAGATGATGCCTGTGCAGGCAGAAGTCTGAAAACCAGAACAATTTTACCTTTTCTCCTTCAATTAGGAAACCTTTGTTTTCTTCCTAGTGCTGATGTCTTGAGAGGCATGGACATGAGCATGTAGGCTGGACTTGTCAACACAAGATGAGGAGAGGAAAGAATTAGCAATCCTCTGTGCCTTGAAATATTTTCCTTACATTGGATAGTGAAGTTGGGAATGGGACTGGTGATGAAAACTGAAGTGCCTCCCCAGCCCCCACACCATAAGCCTTGATTTTGTTGAATATTCTCAACTCCTGACTGGCTGACTAGATCTTTGTGATTGTGGACAGTTGGACTGAAGCAAATCCAGAGCAATATTTTCTGAGGCTGTCTGGTTCCCTTAATATAGCCCACTTCTGTATCTGACACAGTATTTTCTCAACTATCAGGTAAAATTTGGGAATTATTAACTGACAACCAACTTCTACCACTTCTACCAACTAAAGGACTAAGACTGTCATTAGACAGTGTGAAAAATCTGTATAGAGATTTCCCTCCTTTCCTGAAAGATGCCTACCAGATGTTCTCAGAAATGCCTTAATCCATGACTTTATTTGCTTTGTGACTATAAAAGTTCATGTAATCGTTTCTATGTTAGACACATGTGTTTTGAGCAACCAGAATCCATATTCTCTAACCCTGATGAAGTAGATAAAACCATAAAGGCCAGATAAAGGTTTAGAAGACATGGCACTGAAATAGTATCCAGAATGAATTGGGGAAGATGACAGATAAATGTATTGGGCAACAATGAGTAAATAATCAATGTGAACATTATGTAATTTGTTATAGGACCATTTCTTACACTATGTTATTTTTGTATGTTTTTTGTGTACATATCCTTGAGACCAGGGAAGCACACTTTCACACAGGATGTATACAATATATCATGTCTGTCCGAGTCTCTGGATCTTTCCTAATTTCCTAGTCATGTGCAACTCTCTGTCCCTGGCCCTGGAGCTCAGACCTGTCACATGGCTCACTCATATGGGTTAAGAATGAACTCTTTCATATTTCCTCTGAGATGAGAACTCTGATTTGACTTGGTGGCAAAGGCAAAAGGAACAATGGCACATTAATAGAACTAGGATGTATTCTGTCAACTTCACAAAGTCAACAGTCAAATAGCGAATACTTTCCATCAGCTACTAACTTCTATATCCAGACCCCAAATTTGCTTGGTTTTGCTTTTAAAGAAGTCACATATATACACAATAATAGTTTATTGAGAATAAAAATGTGACATCTAAATGTAATTAAAAATGATGCCACTTGACAGGAACAACACTACTCAGTTGGTGTCAAGAATATTCACATTTGATTTATAGGGCTATGATACTTATTCATGAGTCCTCCTGCTATTAAAGGCCAACTATTAATCTACTGGTCCTGGTTGAAGCCTAGGGCTGCATAGAGAGCTTTAAGAGCTACAAGAGCTGGGCTTACAGTCCCATGCTCTCAGAGATCCTGATATGATAGAGCCTGAAGTAGCCTATGCATCAAGATTATAAAAAAGCACCCTGGGGCCAGGGTAAAGAGCTACTGTCTTATCTAGTTCATAACTAAAATTCTTATACTTTCAACCTAGTGAATCTTAGCCTTGGAAGTAAATTAGAACCACCAAATTATGGCAATGCTAAGATCCAGTGGTAGCTTTTGGTTGCTGTGATAAAATACCTGAATCAATAAACTTGAGAGGAGGCAAGTTTGATTCAGGGACAGTTTTTAATGTTTTTGTTTATGGTTGGTTATACTTGCTAGCTGTGGTGAGGTCATATATCATGAAGAGATTAGGAAGAAATAGGGGACCCCAATGACTTAATATATTGCAATAGGCTCTACCTCTTAAAGGTTCCAACAACTTCTAATAGCCTTAAATCTTCAATACATGGATCTGTAGGGGACATTTCAGGCCTAGACTTTAGCATGCTTCATCTCCTGAGATTTGGGCTTCATTATCTGGAGTAGCCTAATCTCTCTGCTCTACTCTTAGTAGTCAGTGTGGGTGTCTCCACCCAAATCCTACCTGCTGAGAGCTGAGGGGGTAGAAAACCTGAGTTTTATATAGTCAAGAACTCTAACATTGTCGTAACCGGGAAAATGCTAATTCAAGAATGGGTGGGAATTCATCATGACAGGTCTCAACCTATTTAATTTGAAATGTTGATAATTCAGATAAGCACCATATATATGCATCCCTGTGCATGTGCTGTATAACAACTCAAAATGAGAAGCCTGGCTCCTCCTGTTGCAAACAAAGGAAGTAGAATCCATTTCCCCCCTTTTAGTCAGGAAATTTGCCTTATAAAACTTGTAAATGTGTTTTTTAATCTTTCTCTTTGAAAAATATCTTTTAGAAATGAAATAAGCCCATTACTGCGTTTGTACTGTCTTTCTCAGAGACCATGTCTTTGAACATTAATCCTGAACTGACCATGAAACTTTCTCTGCTGGCCAGCTTTTGCAGTTTTGGAAAATAATATTCACACTGCTGGGGAAGAAAAGGCATCAGTTCTTTTATCCAGCATTGGGCCATTCATGCTGCAGTCTCAACCTGTTAGGCAAATATGCCCATTGCTACAATAGTGGCTCAACTGTTGATTGGATGTGAGGTCTGCTCTATGCCAGAAAACTCATACCTAGTACTGACAACAAAATAAAAAAAATTACTAAAGTTGTAGGCCCCAGGGGAAAACCCTCTGATGTTTTTCTCAATGATCAGTTGTCTTCTTAATATTTATGTAAAGATCCACGTTTGTGCAGCTTCAAACCTTGGTCAGAAAAGTTTCTTATTTTAGTATTTAGTGGTTAATGCGGAACACATATTCCTGTTCAAAGTGTTGAGAGTAAACAGCCGTGAGTGCTCAGCATTAGATGGATCATCTGTATTGACTCTCCAACCCCAAGGCTTAGGAAGCATTGCAGAAGTGGGAGCAGAAAGATTGTAAGATCCAGAGTCAGGAGATGAGATATGGACAGGACATGGCTGTTAAACAAGTGAACTCACACCTACATATCATAAACAAGACCTAGATAGGATCAAGCCAGTTAAAAACTTGAATATTGATTGTGGAGGTATTTACAAGGCTTCCCCCTCTCCCAACTGAGAATTGAAGAATCCCTTTTCTTTAGGGATATGGCCACTGTTTCTCTATGCCTCAGGGGATGACCTCACATTCATGCAAACATGGCAGCTCTAATTGGACTCAGATGATTAAAATAAATAATTAATTAAGAAGTAGGATAGGAGGTTGGGAGGGAGATGATAAAGGGGGATTGGGGGATTAGGAGCAGATGTAAGGACCAATATGTCCAAGATATTATGAAAATTTCATAGGAAAAATCAGGTTAGGAGTTCATATTCATCCTCTGCCTAGATAATGAATACAAGTTAACATGGATAGTAAACCCAATTCCTAACTAAGGTAGGAGGAACTAACTATGCAGAGCCAGGGGTGTAGTAAAATCATCTAATCAGAGAACTAGTTACTCTTTATCTTGAAAACTTGTATAAGATTTTGTATAAGTGTGGTGTCTGTCTTTGCAGTCCCTAAGTGTGTTGCCTTTGATGCAAAGAACATTCCAGTGTACCTGTTTTCTCTTAAACTAGAAACTCTTAGCTAAAGGTTCTGGGTCTTTGTTTTATTTGTTTCTCCACTTTTATTCTGGTAGCATTCCTAGGAGAGTGTTAATGTATGAGAGAGAGAGAGAGAGAGAGAGAGAGAGAGAGAGAGAGAGAGAGAGAGAGAGAGAGAGAGAGAGAGAGAACATATGCTTGCTTGTCCCATATGATACTTGTTCTCTACTACCTATAAGATGATTATATCCTATAATGTACTCACACAGACATGCACTGTACACATGTGAGTATTTGTGTGTGTCCTTGTGATGAGACTAAGGGACTGAGCTTAAGATTCATTATAAAGAATTGGAATTCTGTCATTTGTAACAACATGGATAGAACATGGGGACATTATGAAATAAACTAGACACAGAAAGACAATAAGGTGTGGTATCTCATATCTCATCTCTGCACTAAAAAAAGCTGCGAAAAGTGCTGGACCACCACCTACAGGGTCAGAAAATATCCAGGGCTGGTGGTAGATCTGTAGGGCAGTGAATGTGAGGTCACGAATTGGAGATGAACTGGAGGAGGAGTAAGGAGGCACTGACCCAGTGGAGAAGTAGAAGATTTCTCTCTTTGGAACCATCTCAGTGTCCCTAGGGGCTTGGGACACACCGACCTGGCCTCAATCATGCTAGCTTTCTGCAGTCCCGGGGAAACTTATTAGAACTCCAATTGAGCTAATGTGAACAGATGGGGCTGAAATGACATTTTACTAAAGATGGATGGTAACCAGATACAGTGACCTTGGATCTTCTTCTGATGACCAAGGAGAGGTGCAGAGTAGTTGGTAGAGCCAGTGGGAGTTCTCTTTTCTTTTAACATTCACTTTTGCTACAATAATTTCAAGAGTTCATTTGGGATCTATGGTGGAGTACATGAGCAGCAGACCTCTTAGATTCCTGCTCCACCCTCAATCCTCCACCCACCACCTCAACAAAAAGCTCCTTTGTGCCCACTTGACCTTGGCTTCGTGAATGCAGCCTTTATGTGAGCCCCACTTCAGAGTGTGCTGTGAGCTTCCTTAAGTGCAATGGTTTTGACGTCAACTTCTGAAACCGCAAAGTAAAAGAGCTAGAAAGAATTTCTGAAATGGCCTGACCTGACTTCATTCCTTCACTGTCCTCATCTCATCTCTCTCTCTCTCTTTCTCTTTCTCTCTCTCTCTCTCTCTCTCTCTCTCTCTCTTTCTCTGTGTGTGTGTGTGTATGTGTGTGTGTGTGTGAGAGAGAGAGAGAGAGAGAGAGAGAGAGAGAGAGAGAGAGAGAGAGAGAGAGAGAGAGAGAGAGAGAGAGAGAGAGAGGAGAGAGAAGGAAATAGGACCAGAAAGTTCAAGGGACTTGCCCATAATAAAGCAGCTGGTTGACTATTGAACCATTCTGCTGCTTCCGAACCTAGAAACATTTGCCTATAATCGCTGCCCATCATTTTTCAACTTCATCCTGCTGAAAGTCCCATGGGAAAACGAATGGACCTATAGTCCTATCAAAATGTTAAATCATTTTCTCCTGCTTATATATCAGGGGAAGTTTGCAAACTTGTCTTGAGTCCCTCCTTTCCAGGGAGAGGCTTACCATAGAATGTGTTCTAGTTCAGCTGGGTTTTCAGCTTGACAGGACTCTGCCTCATTACTAATGCAGTCAATTTAAGGCTGTTGATGCAAATGCACTTAGTAGCCGGAAGCATGCATTAATTTTATTTTGGCTCAGGGTTGCTGGATTTTAGGAGCACACCTATTTTGGACTTGAATCTTAAAAGAGTATCAACTTTACATTTGGCCTGTAGACCAAAATACAAGATGTTTTGCTACTCAGTAGCTCTCTTTGGGGCAAGAAGCTTTGTACTTTTTAATGTCTACTTAGGCACTGACTTCTCTACCTGGAAGGCATCTTTTCATAATTTGACTCCATTTTGATCCCAGTGAAGTATTTCTTTCTCTGAGAAGATTTCTGTGACCTCTCTGTGATGTTAGCTGCTAGGTCCTCTACTGCCTTCTGGGAAGACCTTGTTACATTACATGCAGCGGTACCCAGTAACTGAAGCAAGTGGTATCTGGATATGGGCCCATGAACAAGTGAAAGAGGACATTCCATTCTTAGATGTAGTATTGTATCCACTTGCTGTTTGATCCCATCATGGAACATTCTGGAAGAGGCAGAACCAGTACTCAAAGCAGATCATGTTATTTTGAGAACAGAGAAAAGAGTGACTTTAATGTGACATGAAGACCCCACTGATAATCTGATAAAATTAATGGCAAGAGCTAAGACAAATAAGCCCATCCTTATGGGCTTTCTTAACCTAGCCCAAAGGGACCACTTGCTGGGACATTCACTAAAGTAATCTTATTAAGTAATGAGGCTGGTCTTTAAAAAATATCAGAAATGTACTCTTTAAAGGATTCTGCAGATCTGACTGTACTTTAACAAACCAGGGGACCATACTTAGTTACTATCCTAATTCTAAGACTTAGATCCACCCTGATTAAATGCTATTTGCATGCTATAAATTTACTAGACTTGTATTTGTTCAATAAATTATCAACTGTCCACATACAGTCATATAAGTGTAAGTCTATGATATTAAAGCAAAGTAAAATCCAAAATTTAGTAACTGGGTTGCATTAGCCTCAAGTGCTCAATAGCCAGATGATGTACCCTCAGGTTTTGACAAGTATACATTGGTAAAATGCTACAGATAAGACAGGGTATTTTCTAGCCTTGTAGAAAGACATGTTGGAAAATAATGCATTAAAGATGGTGTCTTCAAAAACTAATTTTAAAGTCTATCTAAATGTCAACTGAAGGAAAACACCGAATTCCAAAATGTGAAGTTCACATCATGTGCCTCACTTTCCAGGTATTATTATTGGCTTCCATGGGGATTCTGTCTTCCCTGAGTGGTAGGGACTTTGCTCTAATGGTGTGTGGCTGTGCACCATTTCTGGTTCATTGACAACTTCATTTTGTCCTGCCTTATATTCTGTATGTCTCCACTTTAGTAGCTTCTGAGTGACTACTGGTAGTCTTCTCTGTGTAGTACATCTGAAAATCTAGAAAAACACTGTGACTGAATCTCTTCTCCTAAGACTCAGGTCAACTTTTAGCCAGTTAGGCAGCATGACTGAGAAGCCTGCAGATTGCAACACTGTTACCATCAGCCTCTGGTTGTCTAGTCTTCATCTGTCTCCTCTGCAGGCTTTTACACAGCTGTGCCTGTGCCTGTATTTGCCCTGGACCTGTAATTAAAGATTTGCTGCTTGCATTATTTTTATGGGAGAGAAAGCTTTTCTTTAGTGCTGTGCTGGCAATGTATAACAACTGGCTTTCTAAGGGAGAAAGGGCTTTGATTTCTGGTGTTAACTGAATATCATAGCATAAACACTTATACAAAGACTGATTTCAAATTTCCAGTATGACATCTTAGAATACAGTTCTGGGAAGTTTTCCCAACACACAGGCACGTACAGTATCTGAAAATAACCTCAAGACCATGGAAGGTAGCAAAACATAAAATAATTAGAACTATGAAATCTGAGTGTTTTTACCTTTGCATGCAAATATATATATATATATATATTTTTCAAGTTGTGGCTTGTGTTTAATAACTGGCCCATAGACCTTCTAGAGATTGAGCAACTGACTCTCTTTGAGATGGTATAAGCAGATGCTAACACATCACTTTTCACTGAAGAAATACAATTCATCTACATAAGAGTGGTCTATTTCTAACTGCAATCCTGTTGTAGTATTGGAACCATTGGGGCATACACTTGAAGATTCAAAGGATGCAGGAGTCTATTGTTTGAGATTACTACAGAGCTAAATAAATGAGAGAGCTTTAGTATTAGATATTATTAAACATATTCAGAGATTTAGGCCACCAAAATGGAAGAAGATCTATGCTTCCATAAAACAATTTGCCTGGCTTGCATAAACTTTGTAGAAATGGGCCAGTATGTTGCTGTTTGGGAATATTGGTGAAGTGGTAATCACTCTGGACTCCTCCACAGCTCCATGATCTCCTTAAGAAACCCAAGAGATTTGAATAAGGGTATTTCCTGTTGCTTTAGGAAGCCCAGGACTTCATAGTATTATACAATACTGTACTTAAAAAAAATCCCATCTGTGCTTGCATGTTGCCTAAGGAGGTTTGTTTTGTTTTGTTTTATTCCTGTAATGAGAAACTCCTAAAAAATGAGAATAAATATCTGTTCATTGTGGTGTCTGAGTTAGGATGAAAGCGTTTGATCAATGTGCAGTGAATACCAGCTGCAGAATGGGAAGGATGACCAGTGCAGGGCAGGGAAAGGCAACTTAGTCTGTGTTTCTGGCTCATTACTGCAAAATCTCAGATACAATTAAAGTTTATCAGTACCAAAAGGAGATCTCCAAGTGTTTTCCCACTGTTTGAGGGTCCTTTCACCCACAATGAACAGAAAGATAGAAGAATAACTAATGTGAACTTGGAAACTGAGATTTCTGGAGATAATTTTTTTAGATCTTTTATTTCCTACCTTCATCATTCTGAGAAGACTATGCCTCCCAGCCTGTTTCTACATCTACTCATTTCCACCTTACCAAATAATCAAAAGTAAACGAAGTGATATGTGGACCACAAACATGTATTTCTTTAATAGAATGCATTTCTAGGTCCTTGATGTTGGGTAAACAAAAGAGTCCTCAACATTACCTCAGTCACTTGCCTCAAGTATGCTCTGTGACTACTGAGGCAACCCAGGGTTAAAGGATTAGGGTTAAAGGAATTATTTCACTCCTGTGTTCAGTCAAGGTGTATTGGTAGAAGCTGGGAAAATGAAGTTTGTACCTTTCCAAGGCCTTGGAGGAATTCCAAGATTAGTGAGTGAGTGAAATATTTAGCCATGTTATAAAATAATGTAAACTGGGAGTTTTGTCCATCAGATAGGATTCAAAAGATACACTGATTAAAATAAATCTTCTAACTAGGAGCTTCGAACAGCCAGACATCTTCCAGAACTCTCTGTCTTATGACTCTCCTTGAGTGCTCTTGGCTTATAAAAAGCAAGTTCAGGTCCATCCCCAAGGTAAATAGACAGCAGAAAGTAAATGCTGGAGCTGAATGACACAGCTTTAAAACCTACCTCTTGAAATCCTTGCCAGCCAAAGTCTATAGGCAAGCTCAGGATGCTCAGGGTTGTTGCGCTTTGTTGTTTGGGGATAAAGCCACACTGTTCCTATCAGACAGAGGCTCTGTCACAACCTGGCATCAAACACTCCAATACCTTCCTCTGTTGAGAAAAATGGATCCTTCTACTGAGGTCTCCATGTATCTCTGTTGCATCTGTGAATTTGGGCATTCTGCAGGCAATGGGCTGCTTCTTCTTTCAGGTATTTATACTTTACTCGTTCCCTCTCCAACACTCCTGGCTAGGAGGCCTCCTTTTTTACATTTGCATTACATATTCTATAGTTGACAGCATGGGGGAATAAGATATCCAAGGGGGCATAGCTTTAAGAGAGATGAGTTAAGCCTTTCCCACTCCTTCTTGCCTGCCAGTTGTGCTGAGCTCCCAGAATCTGATGTGCACAGCTGAAATTGCACACAAGCTTGGCAGTTACTTCGCTGAACAGGTTGGACAGAGCAGAACAGGTATGAGCTCCATTTGTGAAGTCTGCCAATTCCTGGTGTTTCATACTGCTTTTGGTTTTTGTGGGTAATACTCAAGCATATTCCATTATAACAAAAGCACCCTAGGAATAATAATACTTCAGCAGCTGTCTTCTGTTAGGGCTCATTATCTTAAGAACTAGGAAGACTTCAGGCTTAGAGAAGGAACTATAAAATAAATGGTTAATCTGTTAATTGCTGCCATTGTCTGAGGGAACCTATCTGCTTCCTACAAGAGATTATTTTTCTTTCAGGGTACAGCCTTTCTCTTGTGGATTGTTGCCTTCATCTGGGTGGGGATGTCTGCCCTCCAAGGTTTGGCTCTTCCTGGAATCCAAGGTGATTATACATGTGTGTCAGTGACTTATTCCTGTACCTTTACCCTTTACCAAGGATGAGACATGACAGGTGGGCAGACTTGAGCAGGAGTCTGAGCCAAAGTAAAGGAGATAGAAAATGAAGGCAGAGATGTCAGGCTTTCACTCTGCTTTCAGTTACAGACTAGGACACACAAGTAACTACTCCTTATTAAAAGCAATTTCCAAGTGCCTGATTCAAAATAATGCTGTCTTCTTGTGTGTGTCCCTTTCTGGAAGTTCTTACAAAAGAGCATTTTTTTAGGCAAATCTTAGTGATAAACGTATGATACTATGGACAACTTCTCATTCTTCTCCTCAGTCCAGACCATACCACTTATGACTCAGAATCATGTATGATCTCAAGCCCCTCCTATGTTTGTTAGTAGAATTAGCACCTGGATGATACAAGATATAATGAAAAAAATGAAGTCAATGGTGAGTCTTCACGAAAGGACTAGCTATCAAGTATCTGAAAATTCCATTTGCTTTTTTTGCTGTTAAGAGAATGAGAAAGGAGATTTATTTTTTTCCATTTCTGTGGAAATAGTCCACTTGCTTTTCTTTGAAACTGAGTAAAGCAAATTGTACTTTTGAAAAATACACAGTGTTAGGCAGCTAGTTGGATATTAGCAGGTCTGGCAGTCACAGTGCATGGGCCTCTCCTTCATAATCAGCAGTTTCTCAAGCCAACATTGAGATTGCTGGGCTCTGATTGCAGAGCTAAAGAGTAGGATCAGAGTCATATTGTCTCTGTGTGGAGCTATGACATCATGAATGACCTAGGAAGTCATTAATAGATAGCTATGTAAATCTTACATGATGGTTTTCAAGCCAAAGCCTTTTAGGTAAAGACTAAGGACATACTATATTATCCCTAACATCTGAATGGTCCTGCCAATACCTGGACAGAACAATACCCTTTGAAAAGATGTCTTAGAGACCTTAGAAATATTATAAATCTGCCTAAAATGCTGTCATGATGGTCTCTAGCCTTTTCTATTCTCACTCTTTATGAGGTCTCTACTTTGTTCTGTAATGAACAACTTGTTTTCAACACTGAGCTACGTCTCATCTGAATTCTTTTAACAGAAGTCACAAGAATTACAGAGCTGTGTCAACCAGAGCATATCCTGGTGACAACACACTAGTGATATTAGACATGGGTAATTTAAAATTACCATGGTAGATGTCAGAAAACTTGAACCCTACTTCTGTATTCATGACTCACTAACTGTAGGGTGTTGGGTAAGCTGCCTTGCTTGAGCCTCAATTGCCTATGCTATAAAGTGAGATTTTAATCCTTTTCTGCATGTTAATATATATACATATATATAAATTTGCATGAATATATTATTGTATGGCTATCATACATAATTATGCTATTATATACTAAGTATTTATTTTATAAATAATATAATATATTAAGGAAATATACACAAGAGTTATTGTAACAATAACACTTAACTAATAAACATCACCTGAAAGTTGGTTCTGGGATAATATGAACATGTTAGATAATATGAACATGTTATTATATATTATATCTACCCCCTTTTCTTACTTTTACTGTTTCACCACTCTATCTAAATGAATTGGTCAAAGCTAGAACCTTCTAGTGCCAAACATGGCTAGACCTATTAGTTTCAGGTTGTTTACATCCATTCTCTCCAGGCCCATATGCTCAAGTCTGTTGACTCCCATGCTCTCCAGATTGTTGGTGCCCATGCACCCCAGGCCAGTGGCTATATGATACATTACAGGGCCTATGTGTTCCAGATTGGCTCCTATGCCTGTGGAGCCCACGAGATTTATGCTCAGGCCTATATATCCCATGGCAGGGCCCGTGGTTTGGTTCTTATGGTCAGTGGTACGGCCATGTGCTCCAGGGCAAGCCTATGCCAGTACCCATATACCCCACACCAGAGCCAATATGCTCCATGGTCTGGCCCATGTGCTCAATACTGGAGGCCATGTTGTCAAAACCTAGTGGGTTCATGTGCTTATTACTAGATCCCATGCACTCAGCTGATCTCATTTAGTCCAAGACAGGCTCATATGCTCAATCTCAGAGCCCACCCTGTTCATGCCATGACCTAGGCCTGTGCCTTTTCCCTCCATGGCAGCACTTCTAATTCAATGCCAGGGCCCATCCTCTCCATCCAGGGACACTGCCTACACCTCCACTTCCACCACCTCCCTGATTAGTTACGATCTGTCCTCTCTTCAGTGCACTGCTTAAGATTTCATTTGTTTTTCCCATGTTCATTCCAGATTCAAATCACTCCGGGTTTCCATACCACCACCAAAGACTCCTTCCATATTTCCAATTTTACTTATTCCAAATCCTATGCCTTCCATTCCCATTCCTGGAGAACCTAGGTTTCTCAATCCTGGAGGACATAAGTTTCCCATTCCATTGCCTTTCTTCCAGTGGTTGACATCATTAGTCCTAGCTTCATGAAAATAACACCAAGTCCATGGAAAAGTTGCTGTGGCCATCCAGGAGAGGAAAATCTCCCATTTTAAGACTCATTCATTTTGACATGCATTGGTCTACCAAACAACAACTGGCCACTAAACATAGATATAGCTTCAGTGGATTAGTCAAAAATCATAGTTCCTATTCCACAGCTTTGGCCATGGTTATCTTCCAGAGTGTCTCCTCATACCACCCCACCAGCCATACCAAATACTTACTTCAGTTTCTTCCATCCAACTTTTTAATCTAGATTTGCTACAAATGCCCTGCTTCTAGGTTGTCCATTCTGTAATGCATGGATATTTTATTTGGGATGTTAGGGTTATTTAGGATACTGGTTGGATATCAACCGTTCCTGGACCACCTGCTCCCATACCCACCCCACCAGTCACAGCTTTCCCCTTCCACGTATGTTACCTCACCAAGTTTTTCTCTAACCAGGTGTTTAACTGCCATTTCACATCAAAAGGTATGTTGGTAATGAGAGCTCTGTATCTTTTGGTTGGATTGCCATAGGACTCAACGTGACTGCCCCCTCTTTTTATGCTTTTCTCCTTCTATTCTCATTCCGAGGAGGTCTTGGAGCTGAAGCCTTTGGACCTGGAGCTCCTGTGTCACTCATCATGCAGGTTGCACTTCCTCCATTTTTGGTTCTGTCACTGCCACTTCAGCTTCTGCTTTGACCCCTGCCACCATTTGCTCTGAGTCTGTACTTTCTGGAGGGAGTGGGCTGTGTGGAGCTGCACCTGCATGCTCATGTGACCCCCACATATCACTTCTTTATTTTTTATGGTATCCTTTAGATAATAATAAACTAAAGGAGGATTATGAGAAGCTGTTCTGTACCTTATGAGAATCTCAGGTGGAATAACCTAGAGCTTATGACAGGAGTCTGAAGTGGAGGTGGCTCATGTCCCAAACAGAACAGGGGTTTGATGCTTCAACGAGATGATTTCCGAACTGAGCTGTATTAGAGAACAGCTGATGCCTCTGAAGAACTCATTACCTATTTTGTGGTGGCAAAAAACCTTAATATTTTATAGGGACACAAAAGCAATCTGTGCTGTGAATTTACAACAGTTTAAACTGAGCTTGAGTTTGTATTTTCTTTTTTTTTTTTTTACATTTTTTTTATTTTTAGAAACACTCTTATTTACATATCCATCCCCCCCACTCCATCATCTTCCCATCTTCCCTTGCTTCCCACCGACCTCACAAGCCACCCACCACCCACTCCCCAGGGATAATGAGACCCTCTACGGGGGATCATCAAAGTCCATCACATCATTTGGGAGAGGACTCAGGCCTTCCTTTCCGTATCTGGGCTGCAATAGTATCCCACCATTGGGAAAAGTCTCCCCAAGTCCATTTGTGGCCTAGGAATAAACCACTGCCAGAGGTTCCATAGACTCTCTTGGCCTCCTAGCTGGTACCCACATGGGCTTGGTTCGGTCCAGTGCTGGTTCCCCGGCTTTACGACTGGGATATGTGTGCTCTCATTAGGTCAGGTCAACTGTTTCTGCGCTCCACTTCCATCTTGGTTCATGTGGTCATCTCTCTTCTCTCTCCTAGAATCCAGTTGTGGAAAGGGAAGACTTTGTATTTTCTATTCATGATCTATGCTCAGAGTTGCAAGGTCTCAGCCAATAGGATCAAATATGACTTAAAAATGAAGCTTCATGAGGAAAATATTCAAGGACACAATCTAACCACTAATTGATGCATGACATGGATCTCTAAATAGGGGAATGTTCAAAGTACATATGCAAAAGTAAAACAGCTCTAGAATTTTATGCTCATAATTATAAAGGAAAAGAATACGATGCAACAAAGAACAAATAAAATAATTTGTATAATTATATCAGTTATTCAAATAAACATTAGTTATTCAAATAAATATCAATCATCTAAATTCTGTCAAAATAAAAATATTATACTATTTTGAAAATCAAAAGTAATCTCATGCATTGGCATACATAAAATGAAATGAATATAAAACAGGGATAATCAAAACTATAACTAAAATGTATCAAGAAATAAAGTTAAAATAAAATTAAGGTGAAAACATTATTGTCAAATAAATGAATGAGGTATATGAACAAAACCTTAAACAGGGAAAAAGCAAATAGATGATGGCCAAAGTTTTGTTCAATAAGGGGGACACTGCAGTTGTATAAAATTTATGCTTTAAAATCTCATCTGTGAAACACAAACCACACAAAGCAAACAGACCATAAATACAAAGAAACTGACAAAGCTCAATGGTAAGTTAGCTGATGATAAACAGATATATGAATTCCAAATGTCAAATAACTAAAAATTGGAAACAATATGCAGTAATGAAGACTATAATTGAGAAACCCAATTTAGTACAAGCATGATAAGATGAAGTTCCTGGAGTGAATGTATTTCTTTTATTTTGCAAACTGTTGGGACAAAATGTACACTTTCCCTATTTTTTGGAATAGTCGTGACTACCAATTACATATTTAGTCACAGAGAAAATCTTAATAAATACATCGCAAATAAAGATCTTACCTGCTATATTCTCTAAATATATATAATTAAGGAAGACATTGGGAATACTAAGTCCAGAGGGAACATTACATGGAACTGAGCTTTCTTCTCTAAATAGTACTGGATCAATAAAGAAATTAAATTGAAATTATACAGTATATTACATATTTGGAAAATAATGGAGAAATGAACATTTGGTATAAAGGCCTATAAATTGGTTACAGCTATATGATACAAACCATCTAGCAGAATAATATCAGTAGGTTTTCCCCTGTGACCTATGATTTATATAGAAAGGTATGGGTTTAACATGTGGAAACATCCTTAAATCCAATCAGAAAGAGATTGGTTACTCATATGACACTAGTGTCACTATTGCTCCAGTGAGTTTGTCTTAACAGGCTGGTCATTACTGTAGCTCACAGGGTCCACAGGTAGCTGAGATTTATGATTACATTTCTCTCTGTTAGGGTATGTAGGATTTTTCAGCAATATGAATGCTATCCATAGGGATAAGGCTTCCAAGTCAGTACTAGCTTCATTTATCCATGTTCTATGACTAAAGCATGGCATGTATTCATCAACAGGGCCATATTGTCAGTTTTCAGAGGATAACCAGAAGCATTGGCAATAGTCTGCTGTATGGGGGAGAGGTATATGGTATTTCAATGGCCAACAAACCCTAAAAAGGTAACCTATTCTTGACATTGGGCTTTATATTTGCTAAGCCTGTGGTGTCTAGTGTGGGCATTGTTTTCTAATTATAGAACAACTCAACTTAAATTCTTTTTATACAATTGTAAGCATATATTTTAGGATGATTCTACAGTAGAAAGTTTCCATATAACTTTTTAAAAAATGTCTTTAGTGTTAGTTATCCCTCCCTGTATTGCTTCTTGTACTCTCTGCCTTCCTATTCCCCACCCCCATTTAACTCTTCTGTTCATTATTCCTCTTCAACCATTTATATCCCTGTGTTCTTTATTCTATCTCCCCCCCTTGGAAACAACCTCCATGATCCTAACTACTTTCCTGAACTCTATGGGTACTCCAAATGGAATGCACATATCTGAAGATTGTAAGCTAACATCTACAAATGAGAGAAAACATTCAGTGTTTGTCATTCTGGATCTGAGATTCCTCACTCAGAACAATTGTTTATAGTTTTACCCATTTAGCTGAGTATTTCATAATTTTGTTATCATTCTACCGTATAAGTGAACTGCATTTTATTAACCATTCATCAGTTGATAGACATCAAAGCTGTTTCCACTTCCTGACTATTGTGACTAGAGCAGCAATGAACATGGATGATCAGGTAAGATCATGGAAACTGGGAATGTATGGGATTTCATAAATATGTAAAACCAATAATCTTTATAAGAGAAATAGAAATTTAAAAATAGGAATAAATTATTATTAGTGATAAAAACAAGACAATGAGTAAAATTTGGAAGAATAGTTCAGAAAAGACAAAAAAATCCCTCAAATATTATTCAAGGGTATAAAATAAGATTTAAGTTAATTGAAAGAAGAATATCATATTCCTGAAAGGGAAGACTAATATTTTAAAGGTACTCACTTACCCCAATGTATTATATACATGTAGTACAATTTCAATATGAATTATACCTGGCCAAAATTCCAATTACATTGGAATACTAAGTGACTTAAAAAGCCAAGAAAGTTGAGACAAAGAATAATGACTATGAATAGAATATGAGACATTCTTTCCTCTCTTTTTGTCTATTCCTTTAAGGCAAGGTCTCTTCATGAATCTAGTTATTCCTGGGTAGGTTGAAAGTCAGGAAGCCTCAGTAATTCTTATATTCAACCTCTGCACAGTTTGGATTACATGTATGCATGGAATGCCTGGCTTATTACATTGGTGCTGGCATCTGAACTTTGGTACTCATGTTGTATAGCATATGTTCTTAACTACTGAACAATTTCTTCAGTACATAACAGCATTTATTAAAATTATGTTTTTGAAAAGAGCTACAGCTTTGGTTTCCTATTACTCTAGCAAGAAATTCCCACATGATCTGATGGCCAGAGATAATAGCAATGCATTTCCTCAGGCTCTGGAAGCCAGCAGTCAAAAGTGAAGGTGCCTAAGGGGCGCCTGCCCCCCCCCGCTTCTCTTCCAGCTTCTGGCACCAGTTTTCTCTGCAGGAGGCTGCATTGTTACAGTTTCTGCCTACTGAGTGATGCTGGCTTTCTACTCTGTGTCTTAACTGAACTCTGTCTCTCTCAGAAGGATGCAGGTGATGGTACAGATACACACAGCAGTAATCCTGGGTCATCTCCTACTGTCCACTTCTTTAACTGAATCACATTTGCAAAAGCTCTTTGACCAAGTGAGATCAATTACAAGTATGTAGGGTCCAAAATTAATGCTCACATATCTCTAGTGCGGAGGCCTTTTTCAGCTTTCTATAGTCATTATGATTAGAATATTTTCCTTGAATGGCAAATAGATCAATGGATAGAAGAGCCCTGAAAGAAACCCAAACACAAATGTGAACTAGATGAAAAGAATATTTGCATTTCAATTCATTACCAAAAGATAATATATTTGATAATTATTTGTAGAAGAAAATAGATATTCCCATATCTTGAACAAATGAAATAAGTCCAAGGTATATCAACTTGCAAATGTAGAAGAAAAATGAGCAGAAATTTTGAGACAATGGTAATAGCCAATAGAAGGAAAAAAGCATGGCTATATTAACATATGAAATGGAAAATTAATATTCCATAAATATCTCTTAAAACATCAAAAGCCTAATGTTCAATAGCAATAATTTTTGAATTTATTTAATATAATATTTTTATTAATTTATTTAAAATTCGTACAATGTATTTTGATCACATTCCTTCTACTTCTCCAATCTCCTCCAAGATCTACCTCCCACATTCCTTTCCAAATTCATGTCCTCTTTTTCTTCTTAAGTAACTCAGAGAGTTCAACTTGTACTGTTCATTTCTTCCTGGGCAGTGCTGTTCAATTGAGTGTGGTTGACTTATCAGGGGCTACATCCTTACAGAAAGTTGACTCTCATTTTCTCAGAAACCCTTAACATCATCTGTCAATGATGGGGATGAGGCTTGTGAGACTCTCCAGGAACTTTTACTTTCTCTTTACAGATCTTTCTGTTTTGTGTTACAATGGACATTATTGTGTAGTAAAAAGTAAATGAATGTTTGAAGAGGGAAATTTTACTTGTATTTTAGAGTTCCATAAACATAGGTTGGAGTCCTGGCTATCAGATTATTGAATATTTATGAGGCTTACCTTCATATCTGTGAATAGGAAGCAGCATTTTCTTCTCTAGGCTGAGGTATTATTATGTCTGCACTTGTTTTATAGTGGAGAGTTCTAAGTACAACACACTGTGGAAAATGAGGGGCGTGAGGTCACAGGCCTTGTGCTTGACCTGTGAAGGGAGAATAATTCATCTCTATTGTTTGGGTGTGGATTGATCACCAATGATTTTGATATTGGAAGCTTGTTTCTCAGCATGGTGGATTAAATAGCGGGTACCTTTAACAGGTGGCCCTTATTGAGAGGTTATTAGGTTATTAAGTCATTGGAAGTTAAAGTTCATGAAAGAGATTAATGTGATTTCTCTAGGACCCTTTTAGTTCTTGATAGTTAAAATTATAAAAAGAAGAAAGTTTTCTCTTCTTACTCTCTGGCTGACTGTCTTGCTACATGGTCTCCTCCTTCTCATATACAGGCATCTGCCATTGTGATGCTGTCTTCTTGGAAGTCCTCACTGGAGTGAGTGCTCATGCAATATCCTTCATGGAGATGAATACAAAATAACAAATTTGTAAAATGAACTAAATGCAGTTACTTTTGCACATTATCCATCTTCAGGTATTTTGCTATAGCAATGGTAAATGGACCAAAATACACTTAGAAATAAAAACCTGAGAATATGTGTATTCACATTGGAAACTAGAAGCACAGAGTTGGAGAGAGGCTTGAAGTCCCATCTCTATCCACATACAGATTCCTGAGACCACTATATCAGTCATATATACTTCCAGCTGGCATGATGATAAGAACTCACATCCTTTTAAAATGAGTGCTTCTCAGTTTATTGTCTAGTCACCAATGCCTTGTGAGGTTTTATATATTTCTTCTCTTTTCATTTTAAATTCCTAGATTCTTGACTGATTTTGCTGAAAATAAGATATAGTTTTTGAATTCTACTAGTAAGGGATTATGGAAATTACTTAAAGGACTTAGGCTAAGAGGCCGTTGAATTACAAAAGGTACAATTTCTCAAACCAGTATCCATCATTTAGGACATATTCAAGCTCCAGGAGATTATCGCAGCCCTACTCTGACAATTCCTAACACTGACTTGAATAGTAAATTAGCTTTACTGTTAGAGGCCAGAATTAAAGAAGGAGGGCTTTTCTAATTTCAGAAAGAAACCAAGGCCAAGAAAGGAAATCATATTGTCCTTTCAGTAGCATGCAGCTTATCAATGCTGACTGGTAACAACACTTATGCTTTTAAGTCCTGGTCTAAGTTTATTCCCATGTTCGTGCTCCCACTGCTTGGTAGAGGAGAGAGACCACTCCTGGCTGCCTCAAATGGTGTTTTGTCCCACTCGCACCAACTTGAATGTCTGTTTTTTCTTTTTTGAAGGTGAATAAAAACCACTGGACTTGTATTATCTACCTCAACACATAGCTTTAGTTTTTCCAGATAGATATACTGAAGCCAACAGTCACTAAAGAATTCTTGTAGAACTATACAAGACACTACTGGATTAAATGACCATTTCTACCTAATATGCTGGCTTACTGGATTTGGGTGGGGAAAATGTCTTCAAAAAAGTTTTCTATTTAAAATTTACTCTACGTCTGATGGGGAACAACTAACTTGCTGCTGGACATATCATACACCTATCTGTTCTACAGGAAAGTTAATCCTGTGTGAATTTATTTTTCACATATTGTGGTGGTTTGAAAAAATATGGTCCCCAAAGGGAGTGGTACTGTTGGGAGGTGTGGCTTTGTTGCAGTATGTATGGCCTCGACCGAAGAAGTGTATCATTATAGAGGTGGGTTTGAGGTCTTATATGTGCTCAAGCTTCATTCAGTGTGACACCATGACCACTTCTTATTGCCTGAAAAATATAGGACTCTCAGCTATTTCTCTAGCACCACCTCTGCCTGCATGCCTCTATGTCTCACTCTGACGGTAATAGACTAAACTTCTGAAATGTAAGAGGACCACCCCCACTTAAATGTTTTCCTTTATAAGAGTTGCTGTGGTCATGTTGTCTCCTCACAGCAATAGAAACCCTAACTGATACATATATAAAATTATGAACTTTATAAGCATACGTTCAAAAAACCAGACAATTTTTATCAACAACCCTCTCTATTAAAATGCCAGTCTAACCTAGTAGTTCTTAACCTGTGAGTTGCGACCCTTTGGGGGGGATCAATATAACATATATACTGCATATCAGATATTTACATTATGATTTGTGACAATAGCAAAATTACAGTTATGAAGTAGCAACAGAAATAATTTTATGGTTAGGGGTCACTCCAGCATGAGAAATTGTATTAAAGGGTCACTGCATTAGAAGGTTGAGAACCACTGATTAACCTTTTCCCTTTTATAGCAGCTTTTACTTTCCACAGTTCAGTGGGCAAACCCTCACCCCTGCTAACTCATTATGTATACATTTAGAGATAGATTCTCAGTACACTGTTTTTCCCCAAACACAGAATTTTCAATTTTTATAAGGACTTGAGTCTTACCAAACTTACATTATGGAACCTAAGCTTGGGTGTAGGTTTGAGGTACAACTAAATTACATGCGTTCAGACTGAAGAAGCATCGAGCCAGGAGTGAAGCTAGCAGAGAAGCTAGCTATAGTGTGTGCTGACTGCAAGATACACTGTAGACCACCAGGGCTTGCTACCTCTGGAGAGCACTAGGAGGCAGGGGAGAACACACTTTAAGAGTTGGACCTCCTTATGAGAGGAATGGACCAACTCTCCTCATTGGTTGGAATATGCTCCCGAAGGCATGAAGTGTCCAGTGATTCGGGCCTGCTTGTCAAGAGCAGAGAGGAAAAACCCAAGAGAACAAGTTGACTTGCAGAATGTCACCATTACTGGGGCACCACACCATATGCCGAATCAACCTTGTGGGAAACAACCTCATATCTTAATTTGAGCAACTTTATTTTATAAATATGTTAGGCTTTCTGCTGTGATCTTACAAAAATAATTTAGGCATACATTCTTAAGCAAAGTGAAAAAGTAAATTCATTTATTGGCTATATTTTAATTCTGAGGAGAAGCACTAGTATTCATTGTGATTCTAATTTTATTTTTGTTATCACTTAAAAATATTGAGAGTAGCTGGATTCTGAATTAGAAGTTAAAGACCCATGAAGTTCACTCCAATTTTGACACTTAAGCCTGCATTATCTTGTTGGCAGGAAATAAAACTCCTGCCCACATATGCTTCTCAAACAAACAAGTAATTAGAGCTGAAAAAGAAATACAAATAAAAATATTCAGTATGTTTGCATTGACAGTAAAAAGAGAACACACCGTAGGTATACAGATCATAAAAGTCTATGCAATGACAACAGATATGGACCCTTTCTCCAGTGCTCCATAGAATGTCCACTATTCTTGTCCTTCAACTTTTACCTTTTCAGGGACAAACTCAAAGATTGGGACATTGCAACTGGTTCTATTATGCCTTGAGTGAGAATTTTCGACACTGATATTTTTTTTCTTTTAAGAAGATCCCATTTTCCTTATTTTTTATTTTTTATTTTTTCATTTTTAAATTTAAATTTAAATTAGAAACAAGGTTGCTTCACATGTCAATTCCAGGTCCCTCTCCCTTTCCCTCCCCTCCTCATATGCCCTTCCACCAACCCCTCCAATATCCCCTCATTTCCCCAGGGAGGGCGAGGCCCTCCATGGGGGTGTCCATAGTCTGTCATTTCATCCAGGGCAGGGCCCAAACCCTCCCCCAAGAGTTCAGGGTGAGAGTGCATCTCTCATTGTTGGATAGGAGCCCAAAGTCCATTTGTATACCCGGGATAAATGCTGCTCTACTACCCAAGCCTCAATAGATTACCTAGGCCTCCTTACTGACACCCACATTCAGGGGGTCTTGATCAGTCTCATGCTGGATTCCCAGCCATCAGTCTGGGATTCAAGAGCTAACCCTTGTCAGGTCAGCCCAATTTTTTTTAGAATTACATGTGTTTACTTACATCATCTACACCCCTTCTTCAACCTCTTCCATATCCCTCTATTTCCTTTAAAATATTATTGACCTATTATATTGTTGTTACTTTCTTTCTCTCTCTCTTTGTGTGTGTGTGTGTGTGTGTGTGTGTGTGTGTGTGCAGTTTTGTGAGATTTCCTCCATCTGCACTGACATGTAAATTGTTGTCATATTGCGGTTCTTATTTAGGCAATCATATTGTTAAAAGATTTCTTGGGTGCAGTTTCCATGTCATAAATAGAAGATACAGTCTTGCAGCTGATGTCCTTGTCCTCTGGCTCTTACAATCCCCCCAAAATGTTTCATGAGCCATAGGTATATAGTTGTATTGTAGATGTATCAATTGGGTCTAGGAACCATATGGTCAGAAGTTCTCTACATTTTGACAGGTGTGTCTTTTTGTAATTATGTCCATCTTCTGCAAAGGGAGAGCTCATTTATCTGTGAGTATAGGAATATTTAGAATGAAGTTAGAAATTATACAGGCTTAGAAAAGTAGCTTAGTAATAAGCTCTCCTCTAGGATCCATGACTTTACGAGCCATCAATGGTTGACTAGTCTTATAGTAACAATCATTAATTCTTTCCTCTGGAGCAGACCTTAAGTCCAATTAAACAACTTCTGTTTGCCTAATGATATAAGCTCTACTCTACTACTATATCCTGCATCTTGTCAGGCTGGTATTACTGAGTTTCATAGTCTTTACATCTGTGTATGATTTTGGGTTGCTTTTCTCCTTTGTTAGCTTACATGGCACCTTCAGATACTATGAGAGGTAGTCCTCAGGGAAGGAGGCTTCCAGATCAGGGGAAGCATTGCCTGCATGTGCTTAGCAAGAGGAAAATCGTGTCTGGCACTGGAAACCTAACCAACTATCCAGGGTTAGTGAAGTCCTGGATCTTGAAGGAGAACCTATAACTGTTACTTTACCTAACAGGCATAATCCCTAACTGCATTCATTCTAAATATTTGTCCTTTTGCCCACAGACAAGTGTAATTCTTATAACTCATCAAGAAGACTTCTGTTTGCTACAGATGGAAACCATTACAAAAAACCACAGTGAAGAGCAGTAGACAATCCTAGTTGACCTCTACAGTACAACTCTTGCATGTAAGTCTCAGGGATCATTGTGTAAAAGGTGGAAGGAAGATAGTAAGAGCCAGAGGATAGTAGGTATTGCTATGAGAGTGTGTCTCGTTTTAACACCATAAGCTACATCCATAAAATCTCACCAACATAACTGGCTAAACATGATCTTAACAAGGAGAACAGTATACATGCTAGTGTAGAAGGCATAATGCTCAGAAGGCCTCAGCCATCTACAAAGAACTACAGGCACCTAAGGAATGGTGAGAATGGAAGAAATAGTCTTCCAGGGAAGAACACTCCAGTTGATTATCCACTTCTAAATAGTCAACTCTGAAAACATACATAAAAGAACATTATACAGACTAAGTTGTACTTAATGTATTTAGGAATATACACTGACAAATATAATAATTAATATAAAAAGACATGGATTGGAAAGAGCAAAGAGGGATATGTGGAAAGATTTGGAGGGAGAAATGCAAAGAGGGAATGATGTAATTATACCATAATCTCAAAAACTAAAATAAAAAAATCATTACTTTCTTAAGACTGGACTTGCTCTGACATCATTAAACTTGTTACCATGTGTGTTTTGTGGCTATCCAAGGCCTATCCCTTTGCAAAAAGTCTTATAACCTAGTTCCTGTCAAAGGTATGCAGGCACCACTGTTATTTATAGGCTATTACAAAAGCACACTGCTATGTTACATTTAATGGAGAAATCATAGTCAGGGTTCAGAGCTCATTATAGGAAGCCAGTTATGCTGATAGTATTTAATGATTTATTGACTCAACTCTTCCTGCTTTTGAGTTGAAGTTGATGGATGTGGAGATGTTTTCATGTTTCAAATAGACTAAAGGCAATGATAATATGTGGTAGATGCTCTAACTCAGCCATAGAACCTATCCTTGTATTGTCTGCCAGTACATGTGGATTAGAAAGGACTCGGGTCTGGCACAGAGGAAATGGTAGGAGATCCACAGGGATAACCCCAACTAAGAATCTAGGCAGTGGTGGAATGATTGCCTTTGATGCCCTTCCTCTATAATGAGATTGATGACTACCTTAGTTACCATTCCTAGAGCCTTGATCCAGTAACTGATCGAAGGAGAATCAGGCACCCACAGCTAAACACCGAGCCACACTCCCAGAATCGAGTTGCAGAGGAGAGGGAGGAGAGATGGCCAAATGAACCAAGATGGAACTTGAGATATCCGCAGAAACAATTGATCTGACCTAATGAGAGTGGGGGAACCAGCATTGGACTAAACCAAGCCCTC
This sequence comes from Mesocricetus auratus, assembly GCF_017639785.1. Classification (NCBI taxonomy): domain Eukaryota; kingdom Metazoa; phylum Chordata; class Mammalia; order Rodentia; family Cricetidae; genus Mesocricetus; species Mesocricetus auratus. The sequence goes on from NW_024429189.1 coordinate 104,848,396, forward strand.
TGAATGTGGGTACCAGCTAGGAGGCCAAGACAGTCTATGGAACCCCTAACAGTGGAGCCAGGGTTTATTCTTAGGTCACAAATGAACTTTGGGAGCCCATTCCCTATGGAGGGATAATTTTGTAGCTCAGATACAGAAAGGAGGGCCTGGGTCCTCCCCCAAATGATGTTATGGACTTTGATGATCCCCTTTGGAGGGTCTCACTATCCCTGGGGAGTGGGTGGTAGGTGGGTTGGGGGGTCAGTGGGAAGCATGGGAGAATGGAAAGGCGAGGGAATGGGAGGATGGATATGTAAATAAGAGTGTTTCTAAAACTAAAATAAATAAAAATGGGAAGGACTCGAGTATCACCAATGTGTTTCTTAGTGGGTCTTTAGTGGAGAATATAGGAAATAGTGGTGGTATAACTGAAAGTGACAGGGACCCTTGGAAAGACTAAGTGATGTACTTACTATGTAACTGCACAAAAATGACCTTTTCAATTTGTCTGAGTATTGACTCAGAATATGAAATTTATTTTTCAGATAAGTCACGAGTACAGTTTTTCAGGTCTTTTCTGTAATTGAGACATAGTTTGCATAGAGTCAAATTTATTAGAATTGCATGCATGGAAGTGTAAGTGTTTACATATACACAACAGATACCCTTTTCAAGACAAAGAACACTTTCTTCACCCTAGAAAGTTCCTTTTCAGTATTTCCAGCCAACTCCTCCCACGTTCAGCCAGTTATTTTATGTATTCTGTTACTACAGAATAATTTTCCTTTTTGTGGAGTGTCATATAACTAGAATCATGTGAGATACACTTTTTGCATGGAACTTTTCCCACAAATATTATGTTTCATTCTTTGAAATTCAAATATGTGTAGCTGTATACATTGTTCATTCCTTCATATTGCTGAATAGTATTCTATTGTGTAAATATAGCACACTGTATTTCTCAACCCTCCTGTTGATAGATATTTGGTTTGTTTCCAATTCTTAGGCTATGTGAATAGAGCTGCTCTAAATATACTTCTATAGAGATTTTTATGGTCATATATTTTCATTTCTTTTGGATAAACTCTAGTATTGAAATTGCTAGAATATGGAAAGTCTACATGCAAATTTACATTATTTTGTGGCTCAAGTGGCTTGGGAATAAATTTTAAGAGTTTAAATATAACAGAATTTATAGACTATTTCTAAAATTTAGAAGTTTTATGTATATGTGTATACACAGGGAGGAAAGGGGTATTTTAATTACATGCAACATTTCGCTCAGTAGGGAAAATGTATATTATTAGCTTTATTGTCATGTGGAAGCCTGATAAAAATATCATTTCAAGTGTGCATTCATCATCCAGTAATGTCATTCAAGTTTATCTTTTCTTAGCACAAGCCAATAGCGTCGATGAACACTTGCTAAACAATCCTGATTGCATGTAGTGTTTCTTATCTAGGAAGAGTGCACTCTAGGACCAATGTTGATGACTGTTGATGGCCACTCACAGATTGTGTGTGTGAAAACAACTTAAGGGTCCCTAAATGACCAAAGATAATACAAAGAAGAAAATATTGGAGGAAGAACTAAGAAAAAAGTCAGAACTGTAGTATGGAGAATGATGATAAGAATTGGTGAACTACATTAATTAGTTAGTCTATGTTAATAACCTTTCCATTATTATAACAAGTACCTGTGGTACCCACTTTTTAAACAGAGAAGTCTTATTTTGGCTAGCACTGCTGGAGTTTTTAGTGCATTGATCCTACTGCTTTAAGTCTATGGTGAAGCACTACTTTGTATCAGCAGGTATGCAGCAGAACACAAATATCACCTCGTAGCCCTGAAGTAAAAAAGAAGAGGTAGGGGCTGGGATCACACTGTCTCCTTAAAGGGAATACTCCACCTGACCCAAATCCTCCTAGTAGGTCCTATCTTTAAAGGTTCTACCACTTCCCAGTAATGCCAGACTTGGAACTAAGCCTTTAATATGCAGGCTTTGGGTGTCATCTAAGATGCAGTCTTTCTTGTTTTGCATACAATGATTAATAAAGCATTAAATACACAAGGGTTACAGTGGAACAAGGAGGAGGATCTACTGAAAAATACATTCCATTCTGGGTTCTGCATAGAAGGGAACCATACAGAAATTACTTCATAAGACCTTAGGAATTCATGATTAGTAGGCTTACCTCAATAGGTTCTTTTTAACTCCTGCAGGTCAGGTTAGGAATTGTGGTGTAAAACTTGCATCTATAAGTAGGAACTTATCAACTTCTTCCTGGTGCTGGTCCATTAACCCCCTTATCTCTCTCTCTCTCTCTGAGGAGGAGTTATGGAGTTATTTTTCACTGTTGGGTTATTGTGTGACCTCAGTAAGTTCATTTTTTTTTGCATTTGGCAAGTTCCCTTGAATGATTTTGCTTGATGAGTGGAATACTAGAGATTTTTGCTGTTACCAAGATGACTTCTCAATTAAATGTTAGAATTTCAATCTAGACTCCCAATTAGCCTATGGATCTCCTACATGAAGACTGCCTATTTTAATGATACAGGAATTTTTGTTGCTGGGTCTGGGCAATTCTGTGTGTTTAAAAGCCTGGAGTGGTCTTTGTTGGCCTACTGTCATCAAATGCTTGAATGGACATCTATTTCTTACTCATCCTTTCTCTTAAATTTGTATCAGATATGAAACACCACTAGGTTGACATCTTAGCTTCACTAGGAAGATTTGTTAAGAATAACGAATGCTTTACTGTTTGGAAACCAGAGGAAAGCCACTATCTACTTCCAGATTGTGGCATTTGCTGAACATAGATAACTCAAGGACGGGATCCCCATGTTCTAAAAAAGTATTGTTACTAAGACTTCCTCTCTTCTTTTTGTGGGAATTGTCATTTGTGAAATTTGATGTTGGGTTACAACTTTTGTCAACACTGTTTTCTAATGTTTGTTTAGTTTTTTTGAGGCAGAAATCCAATTCAGTGCATTTGCTTGATCTTTTATCACTGTATGTCTCCCATCACCTGGCGAGAATGGAAGCAGCAGGCAATTTAATTTGCTCACAGTATAATCTCAGGTCCCTTTGAGCTAGAGCTTTTAGCAGCTCTGTGCCCTAATTGTTGATTTACTACCTGCTTCTGGTTAGAGTGCCCTGCCTGCCTCTGCTTGAATTCACTTGCTATCACATTAGTTGAAGTATTCAAGACACCCTGGGAGTGGAAAGGGTCCAGGAAAGATGGGGCCAGTGCTTATTGTTCAGTGTCCAGCTATTCCCGATGCACATTCTCCCCTGTGCTATTCTTGTTGTTTTCAGGAGTGTGAGTAAGGAAGTAAAGGCAAGGATAATAAAATCAAGGAAAACCTTCAAGGAGAGGCAGAGAAGGAGGAGAGACTGGGAGGAGGGCAAGCACATCACCAAGCAGAAGAGCTCAGACAGAGTGGATCGCCCTTCCCTCCCACTTCTCCAGCTGCTGTGGATTTAGTAACTTACCTAATTCAGTGATGTTCCCATGTATCATGAAGAGTTCTTTCTGCTGAAGTGCCTGTTTGCCTCAAGATGGGCTGGATGAAATCTTAACCATAGATTTAGTAACCAACATGCATTAAATCACCTTGCTCTTGCAGGGAGTCTGCCCTGGGGAGAGACACAAACCCCTGACAGTTCCCATCCTATCCTTGAGCCACAGCTGAAGTTTAGCAGTTGCAAGCACATAACATCTGCTAGAGTCGGGTCACCCTTAAGTCTCAGGGACATGGATTGGGATCCAGCAATTTTCCTGTTACTTACTCATCCAGTTTACTGACTGCTCAACACAGAGCAATCACATTTACAAAATTCTGGTTAAAACAAAGTGGTGGAATAGTTGAGCAGATTGACAAACTTGATTTCATTGTATTCTTCTCATGGGAGATGGAAATTCATCCACACTACTGTGCAGTGAGGTTCTCTAAAGACACACTAGTAATGAATGCCACAGCAGTGGGGGAAGAAGTTTTGTGACTACCAGAGCACCAGGTGACCTGTATTAAGGACATAAATGTTATGATGAATTGAAAACATCTTCCAAGGCAGTGTAAAGAAATGGACAATGGCATTTACAAACACACCCACCCCCCCACACACATCCCTTGACATCAGCCATATAATTTCATAGTGAGAAAATGCAGATGGCTGGGAAAGAACCTAAGGTTCAGAGAGATTCCACTCAGCTCCTTGTAGAATCTGCTTATTTGGAAGGCATTGGAAATTTTAAGGTCAGGAGAGTATCTACTCACAGCCAAACCTGAAGACCTCTTGTCTCTGGTATGATGTGTGAAGAAAATGCAATCTAGAGCTCACCACTTTAAACAGAGATGCTTCATATATCTGCAGTATAGTTTCCTCCTTTACAGTTCTATTCAGGAGGTGTGTACGCAGTGTATTCTCTGCCTATAGCTATTCAGTCTGGATAGTGAACTTATGCTGTAGTTTTTATAACTAGAAATGCTACCAAATCCTTTCTAAGTCTTACATACTATTCTCTGACAATGATTGTGAGTGGAGCTCTCTAGAGACGTGGGGTGTCAGCAAGGGAGAGCCTACCTTAAAATTTTTCTTAAAGTCAGTTGCTTGAAGAATTTCTAGCAATCTTCCAGTGGAGAACTTGGAAGTTGTCATGACTATGTGGCTTTAATTTAAGGAGAAATAAAGGAATAAAGGACTGATAACACAACTGGATTAAGTATCTTTCTTTGAGAAAGGGCTATTTTCAGAAATTTTGAACACAAGTGAGCTGGATGGTCATCAAGGGAACTGAAATTCCTTAAATAAAAATTTAAATTAATTAATTTTGGGATAATAATATAACAATATTTCTTCTGACTGATTCCTCACTTTAAATACCACCATATATCCCTCCTCACTCTTCTCCAACTTCAGGACCTCCTTTTTCACTAATTGTTAACACATAGACACACTCACACACACACACACACACACACACACACACACACACAGAATCCTAAATTAGACATGTTCAGTCCAGATGATGTTACTTGTATGCCTATTTTCAAGGCTGACTTTTTTTTTCTAAGAAAAGGATGATCCCACCCTGGAAGTTTCACCCATCCTCACCATGTCTCACTTTACTATGTCACCTTCTCTCAAGTTGAGAAAAGACAAGCAAGGTGGACAAGCCATGAGAATGTATAGATTTGGAGGAACAGACTGCCATGGGAGAATGAGGAATTTGGAATAGCCAGCATTAGAAGAAGCACAGAATTAAAATACTGTCAGGTAGACCATAGGTGCTGAGAGGATCACTCAAAGGTGTGGGCTAAAGGAGTACTTCTCAAACTTCCTAAGGCTGCAGCCCTTTAATACACCTCGTGTTGTGGTGACCCCCTGCACCATAAGACTTTTTTTGTTGCTGCTGCATGATTAAATTTTGCTACTGTTATGAATTTTAATGTAAGTATCTGATATGCAGAATATCTGATTGGTAACTCCTGTGAAAAGGTCATTTGACCCACAAAGGAGTGTCCCACAAACTAATAACCACTGGTCTAGAAGCAGATCCTGAATCTTCAACTGGATGTCAGTTCAGATAGTATATTGGATAGTTTTATGTCAATTTACACAAGTTAGAGTTATCTGAAAGGAGGAAACCTTAATTAGGAAAACGCTGCTATAAGATCAGGCTATAGGCAAACCTGTGTGGCATTTTCTTATTAAGGAATTAATGTGGGCGAACCTAGCCCATTCTTGGTGGTGTCATCCCTAGCCTGGTGGTCCTGGGTTCTATAAAAAAGCAGGCTGAGCAAGCTATGGAGACCAAGCCAATAAATAGCACTCCATTGTGGCTTCTGCATCAACTCCTCCCTCTAGGTTCCTTTCCTGTGTGTGTTCATCTTCTGACTTCCTTTGATGAGGAACACTGAAATGGATGGGTAAGTCAAATAAACCTATTCCTCTCCAAGTTATCTTGATCATGGTGTTTCATCACAACAATAGAAATCCCAAATAAGGCCGACAGAGTGGATGATATTTCCCATTTTGCATCTTGATACTGCTCCAAAATTAGTCTGGAAGGTCAGCAGATAGTCAGTTCTCTAATATATGTTAAGTGGATGAGTAAGGCTTGAGCATCTATTTCTCTTGGACCTTTATGGGAGAAAGTTGAGATTCAAAGAACTAAGTGTATTGGTATACCTGTAACCCCAGAACTTGGTAGGTAAAGGCAAGAGAATCAAAAGTTCGAGGCCATCTTAAACTACATAGTAAGTTCAAGATGAAGAAAACAAGAAGAGAAGGAGGAACAGGAGAAGAACGAGGAGAAACAGCAGGAGGAAGAGAAAGAGGAGGATGAGGAGGAGCAGGAGGACATTCTCAAAACAAAAGGAATGTACTTAAAATCTAGTCCTGTTGTCATAAAATGCTGCACAGAGAATGTGAATTGAGAAGGATCCCAGGATCCCAGGATATGAGTTGCATTGTCTTAGAGATAAAGCCTTCCAGTTCATTGTACTATGGCTGGCTGGTTTATAAGCTGAAGATACTCCTATATATCTATATCCATATAGATGCTCGACATGGTGATGACTGAAAAATATTTATGGATCAAGTTCTTAAGCATGTGCCTTTTTCATCACTCTTACTCATCTCCAGATGAGGGCTAGCCCATTTTTTTCCTAGCTCCTTCGCCCCATGTTGCCCATAAACAGAAATAATTATAAATTATACCACAGGCTAGTCAATAGGAAGCCTTCTGAACCCTGGCTTTAATTTATCATGGGTGATAGTTCATTTCACAATGCCCCACAAGACAGGAATAACTTATTTTAATTGGCCATCATTTGTAGTCCACAGCATGGTCTACTTTAGAAATGACACTGCCACTTTATTGTAACTGTATTTCTCTGACTCATGACTTTCTAACCAAAGGGAATAGATCAATTTTTCATAAATCATAAAAAGTACACAGGAAAATAAAACAGATTTCTTTCCCTAGCTCTCTCATACAGTGCCAACAAATAAAAGACTGTATAGCTTGGTGACTATACAGCTAAACTTGGAATTCTCCCAAGGAAGGTGACAGAGGAGGTGACAGCAGAGAGAAAAGATCACAGCTTGGGCCTGGAAAAAGGAACAACATGACCATTCTCCAAGTTTCTTTGACTCTTTGTTAATGAGGCTGACAATCTAGACTCCTGTAGCTGCAGTGAATGTGATGGTTTTGTTCTAAAGAGTCTTTCTTCCTCATTATAAACAGTCATGGGCTAGTCCTGAGGATCTGGCATATCTATGTGATGTCATTAAGATTGCTGTAACTTTCAAAGGCCAAAGAAATAGCAAAGCTATGCCTGAGGTGTGAACAAAAGGGAGTGGCAAGATCTGGCCTCCCATGTAAGGCCTCTCTAACCAAATTTCCTATGTGAACAGAAGCTAGCATTCAGGATCTTAGTGGTACCCCATCTATCTATCTATCTATCTATCTATCTATCTATCTATCTATCTATCTATCTATCTATCTATCCAACCATCATCTATTTCTTCCTCTCCCTATCTTAACAAGGGATCTTTGGGGAGTAATTGGGAAATGGAAAGAGGGTATACAAACTCTATTGCCAAGAATTTCCATTGTAGGAAAGATCTGATGGTAAGAGTAGATTGGTTTAAACAGAAGCAGAGGTTTCTATCAACCATATTAATTTAACCAAGGGTCATTCTGGGTTCCCATGGTGGAGGGAGCCTATCTTCTAGTATATCCCATACTGCACTTGATTTCCTTGCAGCCAGTCATGGTATTGGTTCAAATCACTGCAGACCCAACTTAGCAACTCACATGCCCTGCCATGAAGACAGACACATTGAAAGATACCTTTTAAAACATTAGCTTGTGTTAATTAAATAAGATAATGAATGACATTGAAGGCAGACACTTTTGAATAACACTAATATATTTGAATAATAAGCTTCTAGATCATAGAAGTAGGCCCATGAGGAGGTAGGAAGGCATTTTTTCCTGCTAAGGGTTAGACTTTTCAAGAAACAGAAAATGAGAAATTAAAGTATATGTAGGTATGCCTAAGTGTACAAATGCTTTGTATCCTATCCAGAACTTAAACTACTACTAAAACAAAAAGTGTTTCAACTATACCAAGAATTAAAATTATACATCTCCCAAGAGTGTGTATGTGTGTGTGTGTGTGTGTGTGTGTGTGTGTCTCCAGAAGAGTTTCTTATAATACAAACAAAAATTGTTTTTTAAGCCAGGTGTCCAAATGTGGGACATAAATCCTTATGAAAGCATTTCCAATGAAACACTCCAATGCCTTAAAAAACACAAAATTCTTACTGTCTCAGTTCTAGTTTCCCACACAACTGTTCAAAAAAAATGGAAGCCATCATTTAAGTGAAAGGATGTGGTATACAGTTAGTTTAAGACAGCTTTTCATGCATTTGTATAAAACATCTTCACTTGTAAAAGTCATGGTCTATGTGTATACACATAATTACACAGAAGTACAGTGTGTGGTTTAAATAGGAATGGCTCCCACAGATTCATGTGTTTGAATGATTGGCCCATAGGGCATGGTACTGCTAGGAAGTGTGGCCTTGTTGGAGAAAGTGTGTCACTATGGTGGTGGATTTTGAGGTCCACCAATGACACAGTCTCCTGAGGCCTGTGGATCAAGATGTAGAACTCTCAGCTCCTTCTCCAGCACCATGTTTGCCTGTATGCCACCATGTCCCACCATGATGGGCTAAACTCCTAAACTGTAAGATATCACCAATTATATGTTTTTCTTTTTAAGAGTTGCTGTAGTCATGGTGTCTCTTCACAGCAATAGAAACCCTAGCTAAGACATATAATTTACTTGTCATCTGGAAATACTCAAGAGTCACCATTCTTACACAAAACTGGTATATTTTGATTTATAATGTTTAAATAGTCAAATATTCCTTCAGAATTATTGACCTGAAAATATTTTAATTGATCCACTCAGTCTCTATTTTCTCTCCTCTCAATACCTTGGTACAGTTTAGTAATAGATTAGTAGGCTCCTAGAAATATACATTATGTATAGCTTCTGATTTCTGCCTTGTTTAGGGGAGCTTTGTTTGTTCTTCTGTTTATTTTGATATTTGTTTGTTTTGTTTTTTCTGTTCTTGTTTACTTGTTTGTTTTGGAATAGGACCTGACTATGCAGTCGGACTGGCCTTGAACACAGAATTCTCCTGCTTCTGCCTTTCAAGTGCTGGGCTGAGAGCGATGTGCCACTCTGCCTGGCTTACATTTGAATTTTAACTGAGTAAGTGTTATTTGGCTGTTTGCTGGAGTCCCCTGTTCAGGAACAGCAATTCTAGAATGTCACTTTAGTATTCTCAATGTATTTGTTTTGTTAGACTACCCCATTAAAGCACCCCAGGTTACATAGTGTAAGAAATGTGAGTTTGGGTCAGTTTTATTGTGTATAACTTCTAGTGTCACAGTTTCATTTTCAAATGTGCTGTAAGCATGCCATTAAAGAAGTGGATTGCCAAAACATAGACAGAAAGAAAAGGTGCAATTACCCAGCCAAGGATTTTAGGAGACGTCTCTGAGCAGTTGATGAAATGAAGATGTCTGGAAACTTTATTGCCTCTAATTTGCACAGCATCCACTCCCAACCCCCATGTGTATGTGTGAGCAGATCTTGAAGAAAGTTTGACATTTAGCTTTATAAGGAAAACACTTTGGGGGCTCTTCTTAACAACCATGGCAAGTTTTCGTAGGTGATTTAGCAAATGTCAAAACTTTTCTTCTAACGATGGGCTTGATTTATACAGCTAAGCTGGTATTTGCATCACCCAGATGACTCAGAACTTAGGTGGCTTTTATAGCATGGTAGCCCCCATTACTACTCACCTTCCAATTTCCTCTGCCCCTGAAGCATGACCTGCAACTGCTTGTCTTCCTCTTAGCATTTCCCCAATACTTGATCTCTAACCCAACTTCAAAATCTCTCTTCCTCCCAGTCATGATGCCAATGGATATGCACAGCAGCATTTGCTTTTCCTTCTTCATTTCTTCTTCCCGTGAAAACAAAGCTTACTTATCTTCATAATTACATGCTTTTTTGTCTTTCAATCATAAAATCAAGTAAGCTAATTAAGCTCCTCACCAGTAAAGTAGCACATTTTGTATATGTCCATCACATGCATGAACCAGCTGTGGGGTTGGCAAGGAGAGTTGGCTCAGCCAACTAGCCTGGAGTATACAACACAGTGGTTAAACAATGAAAGACACTCCTCAATACAAGGAAAGGAGAGAGCCAACTCCCCAAATAGTTGTCCTTTAGCTTACACATCCACACCAGAGTATGGTGCTTGCCCTCAATCTCTCTCTCTCTCTCTCTCTCTTTGTGTGTGTGTGTGTGTGTGTGTGTGTGTGTGTATGTATGTCTTTCTCTCCAAGTAAATAAATATATACAGAACCGAGCTATATGTAATTCTTATTTACCTACTTAGTATAAGCTTCCATTTTTTTCAATAACAACTCTCAGACTTACTGATGATTCTTTCTTTTGCCTATTGCTGGTCATTTAGCATTTGTCAAATACCCCACAGGGTGAAAATGTGTCATGTATCCAGACTAGCCAATTACAGCCTAGTATTCCCCTGGCCTCAATGATAAAATGAGAATGTGACTTCATAATAACCAGCCAGGGCTGAGGTTGATGGTGAATAAAGACCTTATTTTTCTCATAGGGATTGTTGAAAACATAACCTGAATGTTATACCTATGTGTAGGGTTGCCCTGCCTAACACTGAAGCTACTTACAAAACTAAAGGCAGTAGGTGGAGGAAAGGGCAGCTGCAGACTGTGGAATCATCAGAACAGACACAGTCTGCCTTTAAATTTTCTTTAATGTTTTCTTACACCAGTCTGGGGTTTCTGTCATTTCTAATGGTGTGTGGTACACTCCTCTCCTCTGAGAACAAGTGTGGTGAGATATAGCTACCTGGTTGTGTTTGATAGATGGGCTGATGTTCTGCTTCTCACTCCATTGGTCCAGTTTATCCCCTTTTCTCAGAATTCTGTCCTTGGATGACTTCATTATTGCTCTCTCTTTCCTGGTTAAGTTTAGCAGCTATGGTTTTAGATCAGGTCCTTTGCAGGCTAATGCTTTCTATGCCCCTCCCTCATACCAAACCATCAGTTATGCATTCTAGACATTTTCAATTGGCAAAAACTTCTAACTTTTAATTCTAAGAACACTTGCAGTTGGAACAGTAAACTGAATTTATCATCTTCTTCACTGTTACCTCTAATTTATCACAAGTTTTAGCTATTAATACACAATGATGCTATATTTTCCTCTTCAAGGAATATAACCTAGAGTAATTCTAGGTCCCTTTCTCTGTAAACTTGAAAACAATAAATTCATTGTATTTTACTATCTCATATCATAGAGATACTCTCTATGAAGCAATCCCCAATTTTATGATTTCTTAAGATTTTTAAACAGCTTTTTAACTGCTTCATTTTATGAAATATTTTTGCTATGAAAGTTTTCTGGGTGTGCATGTCTCTCTGTGTATGCTTACACATTCATGCATGTGTGTACTGCGGCTATGACATGAATGCTCAAGCTATGGCTTACATGTGGCTCTCCTTTAAAAAGTCTAATGAGGGAATTTGCTTCCAAAATACACATATAAGTGATTAAAGAGAATAAAAATTTAATCCCATTGTGGCCTTTATAGTTAAAGCCACTGGAAAGTGGTTAGGTTTAAGTAAAGTCTCTAGAGTTGAGTACCCCTTATTTTATCTTGATGACTGTATAGGAAAATGAAGAGGTTCTCACAGGCAAGGATTTGAGCCCTCTGTTCATTGCCATGTGTAATGGTTGATCTTGGTTGACATCTTGACTAAATGTTATCATCTAAAACCCACAGAGGTAGACATGCTTGAGAGAGACTTCCTTGTGTGGGTCATTTGTTGTCATTCTAAATCTCTAGCATGCTTTCTGGTGACAGACCACAAAGCAACATGGGAGAAGGAAAATGAAGCTTTCGGATTAAAAGGAAGCTTTTGTATTTTCCTGCTTGCCCCTTGCTCTTTCTGGCAAGTTCATCTACTTTGTTGCTGAGGCACTCCTTTGCTGGTATTAGAACCTACATCCTCAGGACTTCAATGTAGACTGAAGACCAGAATCTCTTTAGGGATTATCCAGAACCTTAGTACCAGAGTGGGGCTGTTGAGACATCCAGTGTCATGCACTGAACAACTACCAGGTTCTTTGCTTTTCCATTGGAGGACAGCCATCACTGGAGTACCCAGACCACAGCCTGAAAGCTACTATATTAAATCCCTTTTGATGCTATCTATGTGCCACACTGGAACTCTGCCTTGAAGAAGGTCATCACCAAGTGTCCCCTAAACCTTGTGCCTCTATAACTATAACTCTGAATAAACATCTTTATAAATGTAGTCTTCCTAGAGTATTTCCTTATCCTAACAATAATCACATTAACGCCTTCATATGTATTTATATCTTCAAGTATACTTTTATTTTATTGCACCATGTCTTAAATCCATTCTTGCCTAAATAAGATTATATATAAATTACTAACAACACTTTTCAAGATCTGGACCTTGAATTTATTTTCTGTTATTACCTTTTACATATCACTAACGTTATCAAGCTAATTACACTTGCTAAAGAATACTGTGTTCCAATGGGAGGAGGGGGGTGGAGGGAGTGGGAGGAAAGGACAGAGGGGGAACTGGGATTGGAATTTAAAAAATAAATTAATAAAAAAAGACAGAGAAAATTGCTGTGTTCTAAACTGGAAGGATAAATGACATTGGACACTGAGATGAGCAAAGAAAACAGACATCATTCCTGTCTAGATAAGTCAAAGATTAAAAAAAAAGCAATAATGTATAGTCAGCATTCAATAGCAGACAGATTTACCACTTATTCCAACATGGACGGAAGTGGAATTCTCTGGGCCACAATGTCATCCAAGTGGTATCACAGCAGAGAATAACAGTGTGTGAATAATGGAACATACACACCAGAAGGCTAGGACATCTAACTACCTTCAGGAAGTCAAACTCCCCATGCAGAAATAAGCTTACATATACAAGCCTGGGATAGTTTTCTCTGTTGGATGGCAAGGATAGCTTCAGCTGAGCCAAGTACCCCATGTGAATCTTGGAAGCAAAATGACAAGTGCAGAACAGTCAGTCCTGAAAAAGCCTCAAAAGTCACTCTTTCGCTCTCCAGGTTAATGATTCCTAGCTAAAAATCAGTCTTCTACCTGAGGGTGATTAGTCACTCATCATTTGTTCCATGCTATTGAAATCCTTAGCCTTAAGATTGGACATTCCAGGAGGATACAAGGGTCATTTTGTCACATTTGCAATGTCTGCTTTAATCTTTTCTGCCTCTAACTGGACAACAGCTACTCACCTCTCAACGTCCAAAGTAGTCTTCGCCTTTGTAAAGATATCTCTATATTTTCACTGTTTTGCCTTTCGCTTTACTTTTCAGACCTCCACTTCTAGAACACACTAGGAAGGGCTTTCCCCTGACTGTGTTTGCTCTACTTGTCTTGGCATCTCAAGGATGTAAGTCTTTCTGTCACATAGTAGGTCCTCACAAATTTTTAAGTGACTGAATGAGTTTAGATAGAGTAAGGAAAGGTAATGGGTCTAGAGAATGAAATGTATACACAGGTTGTTTGTGAGATCCTATTAGGGATTTGATGGAAAATGTGTCATAGAAATGGATTACAGACATCAGGTTTTTATGAGTAATGAAATGTTGTTCTTACATTTTTGGTTGTGAGCCTAGAGTTTAATGGCTGCGCCATCCCTCTAGACCATGAAATGTTTTTCTAAATATATGGTATGTAGAATCTGGTTGAGAAAAATGTGAAATATTTAAACAAATGCATTAATGAGTTACTATTAAGAGAATATGTTAGAAATATATTTCTTGATAAAAATATATTTCTTGGTAAAAATGTTAGTTCAAATGTCAATTTAAAGTGTTGACATTTGACAACATCACACGGTATTGATTTTGTGTATGAACTTGGTCTATCACGGAGGATTTAGCTACTACAACAAACTCTCAAATCAGATGTCTTTCCACAATAGAGATTTGAATCTTGCTCAAGCAATGGGAATAGTTTTTGCTTGACTGTTCTGCTCGGTGCTATGTTTTAGAGGCGCAAGCGGCCTTTATTACTAAGTATACAGTGTCAGAGCTTCAAGATGGCTTTACCACCTTCAGTTTTCCACAGGAGTTGGCAAGAGGTCAGTAAAGTTGAGGATGGAACTGACGAGGTTTACTGCCCATTTTCAGCTATGTGACCACACTAAGTTTACAGGAGTGAAAAGCATCATTGGAAGATATAGGCCACAGTGCCTTCTTCACTGTGCAAAAGAAAGTCAGAAGTAAGGAAGAAAGGAAGGAAAAAGTAGGAAGGAGAAGGGAAAAGAGAAGTAATAGAGAAAAGGAAAAAAACAGATGGGTGGCTATATGAAGGAAATGAAACATCAGTAGAAAATAATGTACCCAGCCCTATTTTGCCTATCATAAGAAGTTTGCCTTAAAAAGATGTCTGGCAATGTATTAAAAGCCTAAGTATTATTTTCTATCTCTGTAAATGGTTGCTCTGTACTTATTCAACTTGAAAGGATGATTTAAAAGTAGTGATTCTATTATGACTGCCGCCATCATCATCATCACCATCAGCAGCAGCCACATTATAATCACTGTCATCATCATATCTTCATTGCAAGTCTAACATGATATATATGTCACTGCATCAGGTAATGGAGTTTCAAGGATGCATAAAGGTCTTGAGGATCTTATAACAAAGTTTGGAAGTCAGAGTAACTACATTTAGAAAGTAAATCACAATGCAGGACTGTATGTGCTTAGTGCTAAATGAGCAATGCTGATAGCATAGAGAAGTGGGCCTGCACAAGATAGATGTAATGGACTTCTAAGAAGTGTGGAAAATCATAGGATATAATAACCATGAGGGCCTTTAAGGGATACAGGTCTCCTTCACTTTATAAATGTGGCCGCTGCTTTATAAAGATTACTGCTTCCTTGATTATGTGAGACTCTCTCCTTCAGCCTGGCTGCCTCTACATCTTGCCTTTCACTCTGAAAATATGACACAAGTAAGGTTGTGATAGATCATACCCAAGCCCTAAAAACCTGATGGCTTCTGTTCAGGCCCCTTAGAATTTCTACTCTAGAGAAGGTCAGCCATCAGATGAGAGGGATGTCCATGCTGTGAAATAGCTTATGCCAGACACATGGAGTGTCTGTGAGGAAGGGGGATGCCTTGACAGCTGTTAGTCATTACAACTCAAACACTGGGCATGCAAATACAGTAGCCATCCTGGATGTCTAGCCAAGTCACATATTCCTGTGACTCCATCTTCTGCCACCATCTGCCTACAATCACAGCAGTGAAAATGTCCTTGCTGGGTCCAACCAGCCCAGGAGGCCACGGTTGCATTAAGCTGTTGAGGTTTGGAGTAGTGTTCCAGAGCATATGGTAACCAAAACAGTGAGAAACAGATGACACAGACCACAAGCTCTCCCTGATGACAGATACTGTGTGTCATGTGCCTTCACTACTGATTCTGTGCCCTTGAAGCCAGGCCTTCTTAAGTTTTAGTAGGTCTTCGAATCACTTGGTAGGGATGTTACTCCACCTCCCATTACTGGGTTCCACTCCTCTAGCTATTCTTCTTACACCCTTCAGAGTCAGTACCTGTGTGTTTGAACTTCTGACAAGCTCACAGGTGATGGTGAGGTTGTCGGTGTATTGACCACACTTTGGATATGTTTGCCAAGGCCCAGACCTGAGGTCATCTCAGTGCATGTTAAGCAAGTAGCATCTGCTCATTTACCACTATGCTTCTCCCCTGTTTCCTGTTTGCTGCATGCCTAGCTAAGTTGTTGAAAAGCACAAAGAATACGCCTTGTTCAGAACGTGTCCAGGTGTAGCCGAGCCTGGGTTTGCTTTTCCAGCTGTAGGCTGCAGAAGCCCATGTGGTCTGAAATCTAGACACCCTTATCTAGCTCTGCTTTCTCCAGGCTTGACAGTGCTGGTTTTATGACCTGGTTACCAGAAGCAATTAGGGGCCTCATCCAGATTTTCAGATCCATTTCCCATGGAGACACATGTTAGGAATCTCCCACCGTGAATTTAATTAGCAGAAAATGTGGCTAAGCCTGTGACTTGCTGTGCTGATAAGAGCCACGACTGCCCAGTGAGAGCAGCTCCCCTTTCTTTAAAAATGGCAAGCTCCTTAAAAGGGGTAATGGATCTCAGCCGGACAGGAGGAACTCTCTGTGCAGCCTGATTATGCATATCCAAGCGGCTCACATATTTTGCTTCTGTTCAATTGAAAGAACTTACCTCAGCAGAGACACTAGCAAGAAAGGCTAAGGTTTACGAATGACAATGTCAGGTATCTCCCTGTGTCTTTTGGCCTGTCGATGGTTTGGGTGAGATACAACAATCATATTTAATTTTGTAATTGCTATTGTAGGTTATCTTTTGAGTATCTATACCCTATATTCATGGCAAGTGTGCTATGAATTTGTTTTAGGTTATCTCTCTATAAAAACGCTATGTTTATAGTCAACTTTTATTGTGGGAGAGTTTGAATGTGACCTTGTTAGTCATTAATGAAAGTCACAGGCAAACATTTGTGAAGCATCAGTGAGTGAATAGGCTCCTCGTATGCAGAATATCCATGCTATCTATTACAAAGCCCATTAGTTAGAATGTAAGAAATTGATAGAATATGTTCCTTCTATTATAATTCTATATGAGGATTAATGGCTACATCAAGTGCCATATGGTATAATTTGACATTGACTAAAGCTATCCATAAATGGAGAGTTTTGAGTATCCCCCAGAGTTTCTGATTTGAAGTAATTGATTGATGAAAAAGAATTTAGTCAGGACTTTGTACTAATGGGGCCCAATGGGTTGTGGTGGGTGGCCACAGTCTGGTGGAAATGTGATTTCTAAGGATTTAGTTACAAAGGAGGAAATACTAGGTGTGTTTGTTAACACTTTGTGTTTTTGATCACAGTATGACTTCATGCAATCAAAAGCAGCAAGATCTGAAGAAATCTATCTTTTTTAAATTCATGATTTCCAAAGTAAAATAGTCTTATTGAATAAATTCAAGCACATACGCTTTTATTTTCATATGTTCAAATCCTGCTGGAAAGGGCATATTTGCTTTCATTTTTATTGGTCACCTGTATTTCTCTTTCTTTTTCTGGTCTACTCTTCAGTGTTAATCTTCTATTTCCTCTTCCTTATTTAGGAAATTGGTATTTTTGCCTTCATTTTTCACTGCTTAAAAGTGATTACATGGACAAAAGCCTGCTGAGCTGTGAGCTTGGAGGCCTGTTGGTAACATGGGCCCTGAAAGATCTCAGGAGGGTACTCAAGCCCTATGGTCAGGCAAGGTGGTTTTATAAAAAGCACGGGAGCAAAGGTGGGTGAGTGTCTGTAGATCTCATCTTAATGTCTTCATGGAATGGTCAGTGAAAAAATATTTTTAAAGGTAGACTAACAAGAGGCTGTGTAACCTAGTCGAAGGTTCTGGTCATGTGCTGCTTCTGTTTCCACTGACTTTGCAGTCTGTGCACATGAGAATTTTTGGAAGAGACTGAGCTGTCCCAACAAGGTTGCTAGTAACTGATCAGAAAGTCAGGCTGTTTGAAGATGCTCCTGAGCTATGGTGGGTCCACCCAAGACAGGGCTAGTAAGGTGTAGTCAGTAAGCACACCACTCTCTGACTTGGAGGGTTATTTGTTTTGCTCTACCAAGGTGTTTTTTTCCTCATTAACATTTTTTGTAGTGTTACAGTTTTGCCTGTTTTGAAAGGTTTGTAACTGTAGCTTGAAGGACCATGGAAGGAAAGGCATTGCCACTTACATGTTGGAGGGCGTAATTCACTGTGTCAGTTCCCATGAAACCACAAAAGGCTGAACTTCTACATTTTTGGTACACGAACGAAACCGAATTTGAATCTGGATCCTTCTCAGGAAGGAGGGTCTCACCTTCAGTAGCCACCCTTGCAAAAAAATAAATAAATAACCTCTTAAAATGCCCAGAAAATCTAGTTTAAAAAAATCAAGCACTCCAATTATCTCACATTTAGCATATTTGATTGACTTGGATGGTCTGGTTATTTTAATCAAGGAAAAAACTATATTTGAGGCTTTAGTTTGTTACTACTGGGAAATTTGATTTATCTGTTTTGAACAGCCATCTGGAGTAAGTTTATTCATATTGCGTGTCAGGCATATATTTATGCTATAAGATCAAAATCCCTAAATTGCATCCTTTTGAAATTTTAGACATTATATAATGACAATTCCCAACACCACAATGAAGTGATTACATGGTTTTCAAAAATTGAAACATTGCACAACAAAAAGATGACTATGTATAATGAACAAGTTCATTTATTCCAATATAAATGTGTGGAGAATCATGCAATGCATACACAATGAGCAGAGATGAATCTGCTGTCATTAGAAATGCAATTATGTATATTGAAATCCTCAAGGTCTAGATATGCTTTTTTATTCAGTCTAAACCAGTTACAATTCATTTGTTAGAGGTTTCCCTTAATTATGTCATAAATAAATCAAGTAATTCATAATTGATAAGAACTTTGTAAAAATATTGATAATATGTGTACTCATGTATCTTTCTCAGTGAGAGTTGCGCTTGCCCTGGCCAGCTTTATGTATTATGCAAAGTCCCCTAGGTAGCTTTGAGCCTTAAAACTGTCACCCATCTACTCAATATTGTTTCTTTTTGAGAGCATCATTGTTCCCCATATGTTTCACAGTCTCCCTACCAATCAAGTCACAAAAAAAAAATCATAGGCACTTGGCCAAACAAAAGAATAATGTAATGGTAATGGAATACTAACTCTGCATGTAGCATACAAATACAAAAACTTTCTGTTTCAACTGGACCAACATGAGTTAGGCTTCTAAAACTGAAACTTACTATTTGATCTTAGGTAAATTATTTGACGTTTCTGTGTGTTCTTTTATAAAACAGAATATTCTTAACATCCTCGTAGGGTATGCTGAGGATTTAATGAGGTACTTTCTGCATTGTTCTTGATAGAGTGTGACTCTCATGTTGGACCAATAATATTAGTTCCTTTTTTTCTGCTTTAATGTTAGTTGCTTTATTTTGTCAATGGCAATCCAGTCTTCTTGGACAAAGCAATTAACTTCATTGCTGTATCAAAATGTCTCAACTACAGACAATGAAGTCCACATGTGTGAATGTGTACTCCATCATTTAACAACAAATCTAGAAATAGGTGTCTCCAAAGATATGACAGTGGCTCATTGATGTCATCAAGGACCCTTCCTTATTCCCTGTGTTGTTATTTTACTAGAGTCTCCTTATGATTGCAGGCTGGGTGTTTCTTTTCAGGCATCACATATAAACATAGAAACATCCAGCTGAAAAAGAACAATGACTCTCCCATTAATATCTTTTCATAATGACAAAATTTTCTTTATCACTTACTAGCAGATTTGGGATCAGACTCCATTGACCAAAGTCAGAAAACATCCCATATCCTTGTTTTAAGAGAAGTTTTGGGCCAGGCGGTGGTGGCACACGCCTTTATTCCCAGCACCCAGGAGGCAGAGGCAGACGGATCTCTGTGAGTCTGTGAGTTCGAGGCCAGGCTGGACCAACAGCCTCCAAAACAATACAGAGAAACCCTGTCTCGTAAAACCAAAAAAAAAAAAAAAAAAGAGACAAGTTTTGGAAAATAACCGGGCCTTCTTTTTTTATTATTTACATTTTTCTTGATAGAGGTCTGGTGAGATGCCTGGGAAGATAAAACCACTTGCTGAGTCAACCTGATAACATGAGTTTGCATCGTGAACCCATATGAAGGTAGAAGAGGACAACTGACTCCACAAAGTTACAAGATGGGGGCAGAATCTAAATGATGAAAATGTCTTTCTAAAAGTTCTTCCAAATTACTTGGTAGATGGGTTTCATCACACTCAAGCTCACTGGAGAAGCGTGTTGGAGTTTATGCCAGAACTTGAGCTTTTTCTTAACTTCAACTAAGAGCTGGAGATAGCTATCTGAGAGTTCAGAATGGAGGAATAATGACTAAAAAAGAGTCACAGCAAAAATCAAGTGATAGTACATTTTTGTCATCCTGTGGAGCAATAGGAAGATCTTTGGGATTTAGGGTATTCAACTAGTTGATTCTAAAGGGCAACCCCAATGTGTGTATGCATTCACTTACTCTCCAAAGATTCATCACAGATATACTGTGAGCAGGTACTGTCATAGGTGCTGGGGCCTGATGAGGACCAGATAGTCTCTGACATCAAGAAGTTTCTGATCAACTCCCAGAAGCAGTTATGCATAAACAACCATAAACTCAGTTTATTGTTCTATTTTAGCCAGCTGTTCTGTGATATAAAGTGCTGAGACTGAGATATGCAGATGTGTGTGTATGCAGTGAGGGGTGGCCTGGATGTTTCAGTGATGATGGTGTGGAAGTTACAGTGAGTGAAGGACAGAGTATAAGAACATTCCCAGACACAGAGAAGTAAGAAATACCTTCAATGTAAGAACTTCACTCTGTCTTCCCATATATTGTCTCCAGTTTTTACAACAAATGGTGAAAGAGAGGGTCCAAGACCTCTTTCTTGTCTTACAGATGAAGTACATGAAAAAGGGGCAGTTACATTTCAATTCCAAAGTCATAGTAGATGGAAAATTTGGCATGGGAATCATGATATAGCTGGTGTAAGATCCCTGACCTTGTCGCTAAATAGTTTGCCTTCCCATTGCCTCAAGGAACCTTATAGGTATGATAGCTAGGGTCCACAGTAGCAGATTACATAAAAATGGGTTTCATTTGAGGCTGACATGGTACAAGCATCAATACTATATTTCCAATTATTTATCTATTAACCTCTAGCCTTTTACTCACAGAACTAGGTCTAAGTAGCCTGGAGAAAGGTAGATTCTTGCACATTGTTGATGAAGAGTCTGAGGAAACCATGCAAGTGGATTCCCTTTGTGGATAAATAAATTTTATGGCAAGTCAATCCCAAACCTCACCTAAACTTCACCATGTCAGAACCCCGATTTGCCTCTTGATATTGCATTGAAAACTTCTGTCTTTAAAAACAGTTAAAACCTCTATTTTTCAGATTTATCCAATACAACACATGCATTCAATGTACACTTTTGAATTTTGTCTTCATAACCTCTTTCTTTGTTACTGAATTTGTATAAATTCAGTAAACTTTCAACGCTTCAGTTTTCATTATTAGTCAAAAGGGTAGTTCTGTTTTGTGTGTTTCTCTTTTAAAAACTTGTGTTGTGGTACTCAGAGTAGGACTCTTCACAGGTGCTTAAATCATGAAAGGCCTACCTTCTTGAGTAAGTAAAGGCCAGGGGATTCTTCTTACAAATATGGTGAAACTTGAAGCATAGAGCAGCTCTCAGTAGACATGGATCATATGAGCACTTTAGGGACTGTAAATCTAATAAATGTATTGTTACCCACTCTTGGAATTCTGTTACAGTAGTGCATAACACACTAAGAGAAAGACCTAGTGGAATCAAATTTTCAGTGATACTCATACTTCAAAATGAGCTAAATTATAATGTGTTTGGTACGTACACTTACTTCTCCTGTTTTATACCTTTAAGCGATGTGCAATTTTCGTTCAGTAGATTTTGATATTCCCAAGTCTCTCAGTTTACCCAGAAATCTAAGCTTCATATTAGAAATACCAAGGGAATTAAAAACAAAAATATTAATGGCCAAAACTTACTCCATACTAATTAAATAGTAACCCATAGAGCGTTTTATATTATATTCCTAGGTGACTCTTTCTTGAAGCTGACCTCTTTTCAAACATTAATGAATATACCATGCTTCTGAGCTCCTGGGGAAAAATAACTTAGATTTTTGGCTTGGTATTTCTGGGGTGAGTCCTGAAACTGAAGCTTTAAAACACTCCCAGGTGATGCTGTACTGATGGCCAATGGCCCACATCTTATGTAGTGAGAAGAACTTAGAAATAAGATTACTGGCCTGGAGAGATGGCTCAGTGGTTAAGAGCACTGACTGTTCTTCTAGATGTCCAGAGTTCAATTCCCAGCGACCACATGTGGCTCATAACCACCTATAATGAAATCTGATGCCCTCTACTGGTATGCAGTCAAAATGCTGATAGGACACTGTATATATAATAAGTAAATACATCTTTAATAATAAAGAAGATTGTCATCCTGACCAAGAATATATTGATCCCCTCAGTCTCTAGTATAATTGGATAATATTCCCATACTCTGTTAAGATACCTCTTTTCTGGAAAATGTAGGTAAAATCTGACTTCATTGAAATTGCCCTTGTATTTTGCCTTCTCTATTTCTTCATGTCATAAAGCTATCCAGGAAGGTCTGGGGACACAGAGGAAGTTCTTAGTGTCCCATTCAGGGCAGGTTTTCTCACTAATTGGAATGAACTGAGGTTGTGTTGCATGAATGACGGGGTCTGCTCAGAAGCTACTGGAGGCATGGATACCATGGGTCTCTAGAGACATCATATCTCAAGCTGAACATTTATAGTCTGTGGGTATGAGGTGGTTTGTTTCAATAGATCCAAAATGCAGTTTCTATTCAGTAGATATGGGTGAAATCCTAAAGATTTACATCAAACTAGCTCCCAAGTGGTGTGCTGATCTTGTTTGTTCCTTCTGTAGAACTCTTTAAAGCCAGTGAAGGAATATTAGCCTGAAGCTTCCCATCATTTCCATTGGCTATTTCAAAGTAGACTCACATAGAGGCTTACTTCTGCATAATGTACACCAGAGGACCCATTTAAGATGGAGGATCATGCTTTCCCCTTTCAATGCTACCAACAAAATGGAGAAGAGAGCTGAAGGAGACACTGTAGGACATTGGGATGAGATTTTTGGGCGGCATATGTAAGTGAAGGGATGGGTTTTTTTGATAGCTGTGGTTATTTAAAGGAGGCTGATGGGTGAGGACTCCTTATTTACAGCCTGCAAAGGTTTTTTTCCCACCCGTGCTGGAGAATGCTTAGTTCTATATACCGAGTCTTCCAGCTTCATGAGATGTATGTCGATCCTAGGAAGATGGGCATATGATGAGGCAGCAGGTGTCTTCATTACCACAAAGGATCCTGATGCTACTGTGATGTGGCCACATTGGCATTCAGACACAATGCCCCTTAGCCTTTTCTGTGACTAGCTTCTGCCTGCTTATAAGCCCCATATTTAAGACAAGTCCTCCCTTGTGGTACAAAATATTACCTCTTTGATGTAAATATTGGAGTGCTTTAGGCTTTGAGGTCATGCTTCCTAAGATGAAGGCCATGCTCCTTTTCTTAAGAGTTCCTTTCTCTCTGTAATTTCCAGCATGACAAGAAGATTGACAACAAGATCAGGAATGTGTACCCTGTCAGGAAGAGATCTAGTAAGAATTTCTTTTGCACCTCCTGCCTTCTCCTTAAGGATTTTAGGACTCTCTTCATCTTTGTCCATTAACCCTATATCCCAGTATCCTTTGAATATGTCTGTAACCCTAGACATGACTTCTACTTGTAATGTCTGTTGTCTTCCCTCTTCAATGGTGGTGATGAAGTGTTGGGGAAGTCCTGTTATTTGCCTGTTATTTGTCAATAAAGTACTGTTGAGCCTATAGGGAATCTAGATGGGAGGGACTAGGAGTCCAGGAGAACTCTGGGAAGGAGAAACACAGGAGAGTCAAGATGTAATGCCATGGGGGTAGGAAGCCCGGAATCATTCTCCAGTAAGAGAAATACTTAAATTAACAATTATGGGATAATTACTTAAGTCAGAGGTAGCCAGTAAGAAACAAGCAAGGCCAACAGCTTCATAATTAATATAGCCTCCTGTGTGTTTATTTGGGACTGATGCGGCTCTGGAACCAGGCTGGCAGGAAAGCGGCTCTGGAACCAGGCTGGCGGAACGGCTCCTTCTCAAGGAAAAAGCTTCTCTTAACAAAATGGTGATCAGGAGTGGGATGATGAATTTCCACGCAAAATAACAAAAGCTTTAAAGGAATTTTAGAAACAGAAGAACGGAGAGAAGCACAGATTTTTGGTAGCAGCATTTTTCTCAGGTGTGCTCTGTTTTGCTAGCGACAAGCCGAGATTCACGTGGCTCGCTTACTGGAGTCTTCCTGACTGGGCATAAAAAGAAAAAAAAAACCCAACAAGGTTGTTTTAAGAGACTCTGCTAATGATTAAAAGGTGTGTACGTACAGCTGGAAGTGGCAGCTTTTGCTGGATGTCACCATGGACTGAGGCGGTAAGCTGGAATCACGCTTATGCCCGCCATCTTGAAACGGCAGTTTAAAACAGCCGCGGTTTTACAGATAAGACACGTGGCCAGAAAAACATAAAAATTTACAGTATAGTCAGACTTGGATGAACAAAACCTCTAAAGGTTTACAGTGTGTTTAAAAATATACGTGAGATTGAGAGAGAAAATGAAACAACAAAGTGGTATATAAATACAGAAGCCGGCTGTGGTGGCGCATGCTGGTAGGAATTGCTCCAGAAGCAGAGGCAGGCAGATTTCCAAAGAGAAACCCTGTCTCAGAGAAAAATAAATAAAAGTAAAAGAAATAGAGTAATAATAAATAATAAATAAATAAGTCATGTAAAGATGGAAAATACACAGAAAGTCTGGATACTGTATGCTATTATGTTTTTCAGTTTTTTGGTTGCTAAGGAAGGAACAACTAAAGTACACTTGATTGTAAATGCTGCTGAATTAATTCAACTTATATCTTTTGAAAATGCCTTGACTTCAAAATTTAAGTATAAGGATATGTTACTCGGAAAAGGAGATTTTATTTATGTTTCTACAGAAAATGAAAAGCTGAGGATTCCTTCCAGGCTTCTGTGGTTCGACAAACCAAGACCCCCGGAAGCAATGGATCAGATGTTCCAACAATTGAGACAGCTAAGATGATGCAGCTTTACAGACCCCGAAAATACGGACTTATACAGGTTTCTGAGTTTTGTCATGATCTCCATGGTATGAACAGCGCCCCCTTCCAGCAGGAAGCAGTTAGGAATGAGCGACGTCCCAATTCCCATCTTGTTTATAAATCTTTGTTTTCATTTAAATGGGATTGTTTATAATTGGTTAATGATCACAACCAATCTCCTTTTAATGGTAAAAAGGGGAATTATGGTATGGGTATTGTTTTTCATTTATTGATATAAATTCAAGGTCAATTTTGTGATGTGTATATTTCTCCTCTTGATTAAGTATTGTGCTTATACTGATCTTTTAAAACGTAATACATAATTGAATACAGACTATAAATAGTTACTTATAATAGAATTTATAGTTAGGTAAGTTAGGTTTTCTAGATATACAGAAATATATTTGAGATAGATAAACAGTCTTCAATCCTCTCAAAGACCTTCGGAACATGGCATTTAAAATGGTTTAGGGTTTTTCTTGACAATGAGAAATGTCTGCTCCTGGCAGCACCAATTATGTCTGAGAGGAAAATGGGCATCGAAGAAACTTGTTATGTAGTTTGCTTTCAACATGGCAAGATTAGCCATTTGGGCAAGAAACTGCTCTTGCCTAGACTGTTTGACTGTTTCTGTATAAACTGGACATGCAGGACCCACAGGAAAGTGAATGCTGAACTCAGTCTTACAGGGTTCCTGCTTCATGGAAGAGTCTACGAGACTTTCTGCAGGACAAAGAAAAATGACTGACAGACTGCCAATGCAGATGGACAGTTTGAAATTTCCTGCTTTGCTGAGAAGTGTTCCAGACACATTGTGGCCTATGGGCTGAAGATGGATGCCCCAACGTTACAGAGGAACTTCGGGTGACTGTCCAGGCAGTAAGATACCTCTGTCAATCCTAGTGTTTATATATTATCCTTCTGTGGTCTTTGATGGAGTTGAAGACAGATAGTTATAATTATAGTTTTCCTTAGTTATGATAAAAGATAAGCTACATATAGGACTTTGGACTCACAAGGATGGGATACATGATATTTTCTTTAAATCTTGCTAAAATATTGTAACTATGTTCTTATTTGATAACTGTTCTGTTATATATGATTTGACTATGTTAAAGTTAAGACCTTTCTTTTTGTTTAAACAGAAAAGAGGAGATGTTGGGGAAGTCCTGTTATTTGCCTGTTATTTGTCAATAAAGTACTGTTGAGCCTATAGGGAATCTAGATGGGAGGGACTAGGTGTCCAGGAGAACTCTGGGAAGGAGAAACACAGGAGAGTCAAGATGTAATGCCATGGGAGTAGGAAGCCCGGAATCATTCTCCGGTAAGAGAAATACTTAGATGAATAATTATGGGATAATTACTTAAGTCAGAGGTAGCCAGTAAGAAACAAGCAAGGCCAACAGCTTCATAATTAATATAGCCTCCTGTGTGTTTATTTGGGACTGATGCGGCTCTGGAACCAGGCTGGCGGGAAAGCGGCTCTGGAACCAGGCTGGCGGAACGGCTCCTTCTCAAGGAAAAAGCTTCTCTTAACAATGAAGGAGTATTGTTGTTAGACTTGAGAAATCCTACATCTCTTCCTGGAGCAGGAGAGATAGTTCAGTGGTTAAGAGCATCTGCTGCTCTGGCAGAAGACTCAAACTTGGTTCCCAGAACCACATGGTAATCTCACAATGACCCATACCTCCACTTCCAGGGGATCATACACCCTCTTCTGGCTTCTAGAAGCACTAGGAACTCACATGCACATACACACATCCAGGTACCCACACATTCGTATGAAATAAAAATAAATAAAAAACCAAAAAAACAACAACAAAACATTCCTTTGTGCCATAGGTAGGGGCAATGACCAAGGCTGAAGTAGGAGCTCCTGATTATCTCTGTCAATATAACACAAGCATCCTAGTGATTCTTGCTTAAAACACCCTTCTCAGAGTTGCAAATAGGACGTTGCATGCTTGTTTCCCTTAATAACAGATCTCCGGAGATTCTTTCTCCTCATTAACCCAAGCTCAGCAAGGCTCATTTCCATCCCTGTGGTTCAGAAAATGTCCTGGAAGTCACATCATTTTCTCTCTAAAACCCACCAGATTCTCCAGCATTTGGTTAGCAAAACAAACAAAAACATTCCATTCTCTCTGTTGAGCCCTCCAGACTTTACAAAAAAATCAAAAAAACAAAAACAAAAAAACCGAAACAAAACACATTTCTGGTTTTGCAGATGAAATTCTGGAGTTTACCTATTCATTTCTCTGACAGAAACTGGCCTCCTGGGTTACTTTGGATTTCAGATCTGAATGATCATTCTCCACCCTCTCCTTGTTTAGGTGCACACAGACCCCTCCCTAGTAATGGGTACTTCCAATTCAGTGGGAAAGAAATTAGTGGGAAGAGACACTGCAAATAACAAGGAGGGAAGACACATTGTCAGGGAAAGTCTCATGGGAGAACTCACTGCTCTACAGAGGTCTAGGATGGTCAAATGCAGAACCCCATACTGCCTCCTCCTCTCTCCCCTCTCTATCCTCAATTCTGTATCTCTAAGTTACTATGGCTCCTGCAAGAGGGGGGACTGTGTGAGCAACTTAAAATGAAGCAGAAGAAAAGACACTTACTTTACTTGACTTCTTCTGAATTCAAAGGAACGGTATCTCTGAAAAGCCTGTTGGCCTTTTCTTCTCAATAGGAGTTAAATGTTCCTTTCTTTCTTTTTTTTTTCTTTCCTTTTAATTCTTAAAGCTCAAGTCAAAGTAAAAAGTTTACACTTTCAAACTACTTCTCTTCAAGATGATTTTAAATGTAAAAGTTGTGAGATTTATCTTGGGATGCTAATGGAGTCTTTATGTCTAAAGCTAGTGTAGAGGCATAGGGACAGTGTGCACACCCTGGAAATGCCTCTGGAACTTAGCATAGAGGTATGCTTCAAATACAATGATACAGTGAGAAAGAAAAATCTGTCTGCTTTAGCCCATTGACTGTCATTCCCAATGCACATGCAGTCTGTCTGCATTGAAAACATTTCCACCAGGCAGGGAAGAAAATGTGATGCGAATCTGAGAAGAAAATTATAAAAGTGAATGGGACTGTTCACAGCACAGCGGAACTCAAGGGGGAGACCTTGTGAAAGCAACAGCAGCAATAGGTATTTAGATATTCACTTACTCTAAATAATATGTTGCCTTGGGGTGTCTTCTAGGTGACCAGTTAACGTGGGCATCATAGGATACTAGAAACAGGCTTTCTGGAGACTTTCTATGTTTATCTCAGTACATCTATTCCATATTCCTCATCTTTCTGTTCTCTTTTAATTCTTAACTTGACTCTTGTTGCTTCTGTTGGTATCATTTTTAATGACAAATCAATCTTCTAGCCAAAAAGTTTCTTCTATGCTTCTAACAGAGCCATTCATTTTTATTAGCTTATATAGTGGGTTGCAATATGACATTTCCATATGTGCATATAATATACTTTTATCATTTTCCTCAATATATTTTCTTGTAACCCACATCCTGTTTATGCTTTCATATATCTCTGAGTTCCCTTTCCTTTTATGCACTCCATACCCCACAAGAGAGAAAGCTTCTGAGACTTGGTTTGGTGAAACTTAGCTTTAACATTATGATCTCTAATTCCATCTATTTTCCTGCCAAATATGTAAATATATTCTTACTTATGGTTGATTAAAACTGCATTATATAAATATATATACATATATGTATATATAGTGAGAGTGAGAGAGAGAGAGAGAGAGAGAGAGAGAGAGAGAGAGAGAGAGAGATTGAGAGCTGAGCTGTGTTTTCTTCATCCATTCT
Source organism: Mesocricetus auratus (assembly GCF_017639785.1). Lineage (NCBI taxonomy): Eukaryota > Metazoa > Chordata > Mammalia > Rodentia > Cricetidae > Mesocricetus > Mesocricetus auratus. The sequence goes on from NW_024429189.1 coordinate 104,877,302, forward strand.
TCTGTTGATGAATACCTTGACTGGTTCTGTACATTGGCTATTGTGAATAGTCAGTAATAAATAAGGGTATACAGTTATCTCTGATAAATATTGGCCAAACCCTCTGGGTCACACAGTAGTTCTATTCTTTATTTGTTCATTTCTCTCTGTGTGTATACCTACATCTGTGTGTTATGCAGGCATAGGGAGATCAGAAGACAACTTCTCAGAGTTAGTTTTCTCCTTCTACAGGGATCTAAATCAGGTCCTTAAGCTTGACATCAAGTGCCCTCACATGCTGAACAGACCCCAATTTGTACTTTTTCAGGATTCTCCATGGCAATGTCCATAATGGCTGGACTGATTTACATCCCCAGAGTGTAAGGGTTCCCTTCTCCCACATGCACCCGCTTCCCAGCATCTTTTTAACCTGTTTTCTGTCCCTACTCAAAGATAGCAATGTGGTCAGAAGCCCTGGGATGCTTCTAGTCAGGTTCTAATTGTTCATATTGATGTTGATCATGGAATTTCTTGTTTGTGTAACTTTGGTGTATTTTTTCTAGTTGTGTGTTCTATTTCAACAAAAGATAAAACTTCCAAAGTTTAGCAGGAAGGATGTGCACATCACTAAAATCTTATGCATCTTGTTAATACGTAAGACCATTTCATAATTAATTTCAGAGAAACACATCATGGCAAGGGTATTTGGGTACATAGACTGTCTGTGATGGAAAGAACCTAAGTACATTATAGCCTACTACCATTGCTTTAGTAAGAAAAAGGGGAGACTAGGGAAATGAGGGGATGTTGGTGGGGTTGGTGGGAGGGCACGGGAGGAGGGGAGGGAAAGGGAGAGGGACCTGGAATTGACATGTGAAGCAACCTTGTTTCTAATTTAAATTTAAAATATAAAAAAAGAAAATGGGGAGAGTTGACAGTTTAGTCATTTAATCAAGGTAGCCTGCTTGAGACATTGGAAATGCAATTGAGAACAGTCAGTCCATGTTTTCTATTCCTCTATTTATGTAGTACCATGAAGGACATCTACTATATAGTAACAAGAGCTAATAGTGGCTAAGAGTAGCATTGGCTACTAAATATTGTAGTCACTATGCTCTTATAGAAGAAAGTAAACAACCATAATTTCCTTTTATCAGGCTTTCTTACACAGTTATGTGTATAATGTTTTTCCTTAAGTTTGAGAGCCAACATTCTCTGTATGACAATTGGGATTTCACCAAACCTTAGTGCAATAGTAAGACAGTTGACACAGAGGCTGCAAAAAACAAACAAACAAACAAAAATCAAAAAAGCTTGTACAGCAAACAAAGACCTCTCAGCCTGGAAACTGAATGTACAGCTTTCTGTGTGGAGTGGAAATAAAGTGAGAATGATGTCCTGTTAACAGCATGTCCCTTATCCCCATTGGTTGAGAGAAACAAATGAGAGTTTCCAGGTTGCTAGCCAGTGCCTTGCACAAAAGCCAGACACTTCTCTCCAGAATTATGAGCCTAGTTCAGTGTTCTGTGGAAATAGGCACTTTCCAGATCATTCTCTGATCATCCTGCTGATGGAATTTACACTAAACGCTGTCATTACTGAGCTATAATGTGTGGAAGTAATTTTCTTTCAGCGTTGGGTAACAGAGAGAACTTGTTTTGTGCCTGTTATTAGTCTACATTTGAGAGAAATTCATTTGCTGGAGGAGAGTTATTAACGCAACCTAATGCAATATTTGTGGGAGAAATAATAAAATTGATAAATTATAGGTGAACAAGGCCAGAGTTCTTCTGTATTTCCTTCTGGGAACCACTGCGGATTTCCAGTATGTGTTGTGTTGCAGCTTCCTAGATGGATGATTTGTCTGTTTGGTATGGCTTTAAAGACACATGCTCTTGGCAGAGAAGCCAAAACATAGCTGAAAGATCTGCCACTGCTAGATTATTAGCATCTGTCATGTCACCATTCGTGTACATGCGTGTGTGTGTGTGTGTGTGTGTGTGTGTGTGTGTGTGTGTAAGTGAGGACTCAATTTTTGGTATATTCCCACAGTATTTAGCAATCTGTCAAAGACAGTCAGATAAATACACAAGTAATGCTGTCTATTCTTGTTTTTTAGGATGAAATGCACTATATTTTCAAATTCCTTTGGGAATTTTTTGTTACATTGTTTGATTTGGGGCCTGCGGAAGAATTCTCCATTATGCCAATTTGCTTTCCCTTTGAGATTTATACTTTCTTCAAAAAATAATACTTCTATCAATTGACAGTTTTGTACAGTGTATTTTGATTACCCCCAAGCTCAGCTCCTCCTGTATGTACCCTTTCTCTCTTTACCTTCCAGCTTAACAAACTTTGAGCTCTTTTTTTCTTTTTCACTTTCTCAATGAGTCCTTTTTAGGTTACCCAACTAATCTTGGGAGCAGAGCCTACTCTGGACTATGGTAGACCTACGACGGGTCATATCACTAAAGAAAATTGATTCTCCCTCAGCTATTGAAAGGCAATAGCTCCTCAGATAATGGTGGAATTTCAGGCTGCCCTCCACCCTTCATGCCAGGATGATGTCTGGCTTGAATTTATGCAAGTCTTGTGCATGCTGTCACAATTACTCTGAATTCCTATGTGCAACTTCCCTCTTATTAGTGAGTTTGACAGCTTCCTAGCCCACTATTTCCCAAACTTCAGAGCACATGGAATCATCTGAAAACTTTTAAGATGTACTGTGGGCTTCATCTCATATTCTAAGTAAGTAGGTCAGGTGGAGTTCAGGAAAGTGCATTTTGTTCATATGTCTTTGAGATGAGGCTGCTGGTCTGTGAGTAGTATCACTGTGGAAATGAGATATTTGCATTTAGTTATATAACACTAAGCCCTACATCCTTCTTAAAATTCTGCTGGAAGACTTACTGGCCAGATTATAAGGGTCTCAAGTGTTCAATGACCCTTGCTATTATCCCCCCCCTTATTTTTCTCCCATGTCTAATATCTATGCCTCTTTTATTCTAGGTAATCAAGCTTAAGAGCTTGGGGTCCACTTGCTCAACTGTCTCATCTTTAGTTTTTGTTCATTATGTATCAGATCCATGACAGATCATCTTTACAATGACCCCTGCCTCCCCAGTTTGTCACATGCTTCTGTAGTTCTGGAGGACTGTTCTCATACGTGCCTTGTTTGTGCATCCCCTATTCCCAGAATGTCATATGATATTTGTCCCTTTTCTTTTTTTTTTATTAATATTTTTTTATTTTCCATTTTAAATTTAGATAAGAAACAAGGTTGCTTCACAAGTCAGTACGAGGTCCCTCTCCCTTTCCCTCCCCTCCTCCCGTGCCCTCCCCCCCATCCCCCCCCTTATGCCCTCATTCCCCCAGGGAGGGTGAGGCCCTCCATGGGGGTGTCCATAGTCTGTCATTTCATATAGGGCAGGGCCTAGACCCTTCCCCAAGAGTTCAGGGTGAGAGTGCACCTCACATTGTTCTATGGGAGTCCAAAGTCCGTGTGTATACTTGGGATGGGTACTGATCTGCTGTCCAAGGCTCAATAGATTACCTAGGCCTCCTCACTGACACCCAGATTCGGGGGGTCTTGATCAGTCCCATGCTGGATTCCCAGGCTGATGCCTGGGATTCAAGAGTTAACCTTTGTCAGGTCAGCTGTTTCTGGGGGTTCAACCAGCCCAGTCTTAATCCCTTTGATCATCAGTCCTCCCTCTCTGATACTGGCTTTCTTGAGTTCAGCTCAGTACTTAACCAGCCAGTAAATGAAGTTTCTGTTTCCCAGACTCTCTGGCAATAGGATTGTAGGCTGGCACTCCCCAGATCTATGTCTAAAATCCATATATGAGAGAGTACATGCCATGTTTCTCTTTTTGTGACTGGGTTACCTCACTCAGGATGGTTTCTTCTAGTGTCATCCATTTGCCTGCGAATCTCATGATTCCATTATTTTTTTCTGCTGAATAGTACTCCATTGTGTAGATGTACCACATTTTCTCTATCCATTCTTCGGGTGAGGGACATCTAGGTTGCTTCCAAGTTCTGGCTATTACAAATAAAGCTGCTATGAACATAGTGGAACAGACATCTTTGTTATATGAATGGGCATCTTTTGGATATATGCCTAAGAGTGCAGTTGCTGGGTCTTGTGGTAGGTTTATTCCCATTTTTCTGAGGAATCTCCATACTGCTTTCCAAAGTGGCTGAACCAGTTGGCACTCCCACCAGCAATGGAGGAGTGTCCCCCTTTCACCACATCCTCTCCAGCATAAATTGTCATTGGTGTTTTTGATTTTAGCCATTCTGACAGGAGTGAGATGGTATCTCAGAGTTGCTTTGATTTGCATTTCCCGGATGGCTAAGGATGTTGAGCACTTTCTCAAGTGCCTCTCAGCCATTTTAGACTCCTCTATTGAAAACTCTCTATTTAGTTCTGCAGCCCACTTCTTAATTGGGTCCTTTGCTGTTTTGGAGACTTGCTTCTTGAGTTCTTTGTAAATTTTGGAGATCAACCCTCTGTCAGATGTGGGATTAGTGAATATTTTTTCCCATTCTGTGGGCTGCCTTTTTGTCTTGCTGACTGTGTCCTTTGCCTTACAGAAGCTTCTCAGTTTCAGTAGGTCCCATTTATTAATTGTTGATCTCACTGTCTGTGCTACTGGTGTTATGTTCAGGAAGCTGTCTCCTGAACCAATTCGTTCAAGGGTACCACCCACTTTCTCTTCTAAGAGGTTCAGTGTGGCTGGATTTATGTTGAGGTCTTTGATCCATTTGGACTTAAGTTTTGTGCATGGCGATAAACATGGATCGATCCGCATTTTTCTACATGCCAGTCTCCAATTATGCCAGCACCATTTGTTGAAGATGCTTTCTTTATTCCATTGTATATTTTTAGCTTCTTTGTCAAAGATCAGATGTTCGTACGTGTGTGGGTTAATACCCGGATTTTCAATTCGATTCCATTGGTCTGCCTGTCTATTTTTGTGCCAATACCAAACTGTTTTCAGGACTATAGCTCTATAATAGAGCTTGAGGTCAGGGATAGTGATGCCTCCGGACGTTGCCTTGTTGAACAGGGTTGTTTTGGCTATCCTGGGTCTTTTGTTTTTCCATACAAAATTGATTATTGTTCTTTCAAGGTCTGTGAAGAATTGTGCTGGGATTTTAATGGGGATAGCATTGAATCTGTAGATTGCTTTTGGCAGGATTGCCATTTTTACTATATTGATCCTACCTATCCAAGAGCATGGGAGATCTTTCCGTTTTCTGAGGGCTTCTTTAATTTCTTTCTTTAAAGATTCAAAGTTCTTACGATACAGGTCTTTCACTTGTTTGGTTAGCGTTACCCCAAGGTATTTTATATTGTTTGTGGCAATTGTAAAGGGTGATGTTTCTCTGATTTCTCTTTCAGCCCTTTTATCATCTGTATATAGTAGGGCTACTGACTTTCTTGAGTTGATCTTGTAACCTGCCACTTTGCTGAAGGTGTTAATCAGCTGTAAGAGTTCCCTGGTAGAGTTCTTTGGGTCATTGATGTAAACTATCATATCGTCTGCAAACAGTGAAAGTTTGACTTCTTCCTTCCCAATTTGTATCCCCTTGATCCCCCTTTGTTGTCGTATGGCTATAGCTAGAACTTCAAGTACCATGTTGAAAAGGTATGGAGAGAGTGGACAGCCTTGTTTTGTTCCTGGTTTTAGAGGAATTGCGTTGAGTTTCTGTCCATTTAGTTTGATGTTGGCTGTTGGTTTACTGTATATGGCTTTTATTATGTTTAAGTATGTCCCTGTTATCCCAGATCTCTCCAAGACCTTTATCATGAAGGGGTGTTGGATTTTGTCAAAGGCTTTTTCAGCATCTAGTGAGATGATCATGTGATTTTTGTTTTTCAGCTTGTTTATATGGTGGATTACGTTGATGGATTTTCGTATGTTGAACCATCAAGGTTATTGAAGCCTCATAGAAAGAGTTTGGCAAAGACCCTTCTGCTTCTATTGTGTGGAACACTTTGAGAAGAATTGGTATAAGCTGTTCTTTGAATTTGTGGTAGAATTCCGCACTGAGGCCATCTGGACCTGGACTTTTTTTGGTTGGGAGACTTTTGATGACAGCTTCTATTTCCATAGGGGTTATAGGTCTATTTAAATTGCTTATCTGTTCTTGATTTAGTTTTGGCAAATGATAGCTGTCCAGGAAGTCATCCATTTCCTTTAAATTTTCGAATTTTGTGGAGTACAGGTTTTCAAAGTATGACCTAATGATTCTCTGGATTTCCTCAGAGTCTGTTGTTATGTCCCCCTTTTCATTTCTGATTTTGTTAATTTGCGTGTTCACTCTCTGCTGTTTGGTAAGTTTGGACAAAGGTTTGTCTATCTTGTTGATTTTCTCAAAGAACCAACTCTTCGTTGCATTGATTCTTTGTATTGTTTTCCTGGTTTCTACTTTGTTGATTTCAGCCCTCAATTTGATTATTTCCTGGCGTCTACTCCTCCTGGGGGAGTTTGCTTCTTTGTGTTCTAGAGCTTTTAGCTGTGATGTTAATTCTCTGGTATAACTGTTTTCCTGTTTCTTCATGTGAGCACTTAGTGCTATGAACTTCCCCGTAGCACTGCTTTCAAAGTGTCCCATAGGTTTGGGTATGTTGTGTCTTCATTCTCATTGAATTCGAGGAAGTCTTTAATTTCTTTTTTTATTTCCTCTTTGACCCAGGGATGGTGCAGTTGAGCATTATTCAATTTCCATGAGTTTGTAGGTTTTCTGCAATTTGTGTTGTTGTTGAATTCTAATTTTAAGGCATGGTGGTCTGATAAGATGCATGGAGTTATTCCAATTTTTTTGTAGCTGCTGAGGTTTGATATGTTGCCAAGTATGTGGTCGATTTTTGAGAAGGTTCCATGTGGTGGTGAGAAGAAGGTATATTCTTTTTTATGTGGATGAAATGTTCTATAGATATCTGTTAATCCCAGTTGGGTCATTACTTCTATTAGACCCTTTGCTTCTTTGTTGAGTTCCTGTCTGGTATTCCTGTCTAGTGGTGAGAGTGGTGTGTTGAAATCTCCCACTATAACTGTGTGGGGCTTTAGATGAGATTTAAGTTCTAATAATGTTTCTTTAACGAATGTAGATGCCTTTGTATTGGGGGCATAGATGTTCAGGATAGACACTTCGTCTTGGTGGGTTTCACCTGTGATGAGTATGTAATGACCTCCTTCATCTCTTTTGATTGATTTTATTTTAAAGTCTAGTTTGTTAGATATTAGGATTGCTACCCCTGCTTGTTTCTTGGGTCCATTTGATTGAAAAATTTTTTCCCAACCTTTAACTCTCAAGTAATGTCTGTCTTTGAGGGTGAGGTGTGTTTCTTGTATGCAGCAGAAGGAAGGGTTCTGTCTTCGAATCCATTCTGCTAGTCTGTGTCTTTTTATGGGTGAGTTAAGGCCGTTAATATTGAGGGATATTAATGACCATTGACTACTCATCCTTCTTCGCTTTGTGATGGTTGTTGTTGGTGGAATTATGGGTGGAATTTCGCCCCTTTGTTCTTTTGGCTGTTGGTAGAGAGGGATTCTCTAATGCTTATGTTTTTCTGGTTGTAGTTAGCTTCCTTGGGTTGGAGATTTCCTTCCAAAATTTTCTGTAGGGCTGGGTTAGTGGACACATATTGGTTGAATCTAGTTTTGTCATGGAATATCTTGTTTTCTCCGTCTATAGTGATTGAGAGCTTTGCCGGGTATAGTAGTCTGGGCTGGCATCCATGGTCTCTTAGTGTAGGTAGAATATCTATCCAGGACCTTCTGGCTTTCAGAGTTTCCATGGAGAAATCAGGTGTAATTCTGATAGGTCTGCCTTTATATGTTACTTGACCTTTTTCCTTAGCTGCTCTTAATATTCTTTCTTTATTCTGTATGTTTGGGGTCTTGATTATTATGTGGCGAGGGGATTTTTTTGTGGTCCACTCTATTTGGTGTTCTGTAGGCTTCTTGTACCTTCATTGGCATGTCTTTCTTAAGGTTGGGAAAGTTTTCTTCTATGATTTTGTTGAATATGCCTTCTGCCCCTTTGAGGTGGATTTCTTCTCCTTCTTCTATACCTATTATTCTTAGGTTTGGTCTTTTCATGGTGTCCCATAATTCCTGGATGTTTTGTGTTAAGGATTTGTTGGATTTAAGGTTTTCTTTGGTTGATAAATCCATTTCTCCTAATGTATCTTCAACACTTGAGATTCTCTCTTCCATCTCTTCTATTCTGTTGGTAATGCTTGTATTGGTAGTGCCTGACTGTTTGTCCAGCTTTTCTATTTTCTGCCTTTCTTCAGACTGTGTTTTTTTTTAGTGTCTCTATTTCAGTTTTCAACCCTTGCAGCGTTTGCATTGCTTCTTGCAATTTTCTGTTTATCTGTTCGTCCGTTTGTTGCCTTTTATGAATTTTTTGGTTTGTTCTTTCTTCCATTTCTTGCATTTTTTGGTTTGCTTTTTGTTCCATTTCTTGGATTTTGTGCTTTGTTTCTTCTTCCATTTCCTGCCTTTTTTGGTTTGTTTCTTCCTCCATTTTTTGCTTTGTTTTTTCTACCATTTCTTGCATTTTTTGCTTTGTTTCTTCTTCCATTTCCTGCCTTATTTGGTATGTTTCTTCTTCTAATTCTTGCATTTTTTGCTTTGCTTTTTCTTCCATTTCTTGCATTTTTTGCTTCATTTCTTCTTCCATTTCGTGCCTTTTTTGGTTTGTTTTTTCTTCCAATTCTTGCATTTTTTGGTTTGTTTTTTCCTCCATTTCTTGCATTTTTTGGTTTGTTTTTTCTTCCATTTCTTTGAGGGATTTTCCAATATCCTCTTTTATGGCCTCTATCATTTTCATGAAAGTGCTTTTAAGGTCGTTCTCTTCTGCTTCCTTCGCGTTGGAATATTGGGGTCTTGCTGGTGTGGAGTCTCTAGAATCTGGCGGTGTCATATTTGTTTTTCTGTTGCTGACTGTGTTTTTGTATTGTCTCTTTCCCATCTCTTCTTCTAGTGGGTGCAGAAAGAGCCCCTTCCTGGTCTGGGGACCAGAGTTCCCTTTGGTGGGTGCTAGTAAGTCCAGTAATCTGGTGGTTCTTCTATGCCTTGTCCAAATGCTGGTCCGTGGGTAGAGAAGAAGAACAGGAATCTGGGGCGCTTAGCCTCCTACCTGGTCCCCTGGACCCTATGCTGGGTCCTGTTGTACCTGATCCCCGGAACTGCTACTCCCCTGGTCTCCCTGGCTCCTGCAGTTTCCTGGTCTCTTTGGTGGGAGAGAAGATCTGGAGTCTGGGGTGCTTGGCTCCCGCCGGGATTGGGAGCTCTGTGCAGTTCCCAGGCAATCTGCAGGCTCTGGAACACAGGCCGGGAAGCTGGCCTGTTTACCTGATGATGCCAGAGGGACAGCTACTTCCCTGTGCGCCCAGCCTCCTCTCCTTTCCTGGAATCGTTGGTGGGAGAGAAGATCTGGAGTCTGGGGTGCTTGGCTCCCGCCGTGATTGGGAGCTCTGTGCAGTTCCCAGGCGATCTGCAGGCTCTGGAACACAGGCCGGGAAGCTGGCCTGTTTACCTGATGCTCCCGCCGGGATTGGGAGCTCTGTGCAGTTCCCAGGCGATCTGCAGGCTCTGGAACACAGGCCGGGAAGCTGGCCTGTTTACCTGATGCTCCCGCCGGGATTGGGAGCTCTGTGCAGTTCCCAGGCGATCTGCAGGCTCTGGAACTCAGGCCGGGAAGCTGGCCTGTTTACCTGATGATGCCAGAGGGACAGCTACTTCCCTGTGCGCCCAGCCTCCTCTCCTTTCCTGGAATCGTTGGTGGGAGAGAAGATCTGGAGTCTGGGGTGCTTGGCTCCCGCCGGGATTGGGAGCTCTGTGCAGTTCCCAGGCAATCTGCAGGCTCTGGAACACAGGCCGGGAAGCTGGCCTGTTTACCTGATGATGCCAGAGGGACAGCTACTTCCCTGTGCGCCCAGCCTCCTCTCCTTTCCTGGAATCGTTGGTGGGAGAGAAGATCTGGAGTCTGGGGTGCTTGGCTCCCGCCGTGATTGGGAGCTCTGTGCAGTTCCCAGGCGATCTGCAGGCTCTGGAACACAGGCCGGGAAGCTGGCCTGTTTACCTGATGCTCCTGCCGGGATTGGGAGCTCTGTGCAGTTCCCAGGCGATCTGCAGGCTCTGGAACACAGGCCGGGAAGCTGGCCTGTTTACCTGATGCTCCCGCCGGGATTGGGAGCTCTGTGCAGTTCCCAGGCGATCTGCAGGCTCTGGAACTCAGGCCGGGAAGCTGGCCTGTTTACCTGATGATGCCAGAGGGACAGCTACTTCCCTGTGCGCCCAGCCTCCTCTCCTTTCCTGGAATCGTTGGTGGGAGAGAAGATCTGGAGTCTGGGGTGCTTGGCTCCCGCCGGGATTGGGAGCTCTGTGCAGTTCCCAGGCGATCTGCAGGCTCTGGAACACAGGCCGGGAAGCTGGCCTGTTTACCTGATGATGCCAGAGGGACAGCTACTTCCCTGTGCGCCCAGCCTCCTCTCCTTTCCTGGAATCGTTGGTGGGAGAGAAGATCTGGAGTCTGGGGTGCTTGGCTCCCGCCGGGATTGGGAGCTCTGTGCAGTTCCCAGGCGATCTGCAGGCTCTGGAACACAGGCCGGGAAGCTGGCCTGTTTACCTGATGATGCCAGAGGGACAGCTACTTCCCTGTGCGCCCAGCCTCCTCTCCTTTCCTGGAATCGTTGGTGGGAGAGAAGATCTGGAGTCTGGGGTGCTTGGCTCCCGCCGGGATTGGGAGCTCTGTGCAGTTCCCAGGCGATCTGCAGGCTCTGGAACACAGGCCGGGAAGCTGGCCTGTTTACCTGATGCTCCTGCCGGGATTGGGAGCTCTGTGCAGTTCCCAGGCGATCTGCAGGCTCTGGAACTCAGGCCGGGAAGCTGGCCTGTTTACCTGATGCTCCCTCCGGGATTGGGAGCTCTGTGCAGTTCCCAGGCGATCTGCAGGCTCTGGAACACAGGCCGGGAAGCTGGCCTGTTTGATATTTGTCCCTTTTCACATGTGATACAGCTAAATTCTCTCTTGGTCATAGAGGGATAGAGAGCTGGTTTACATTATATTAAAGTCTCTGGCCACTCAGATTTCTAGAGGAAACATAAAATAATTGAGTCTTTAGATAGGAAATTCTTAAGGCAATTTTGTCTTAGGTCCATTCCTCTGTTTCTGAGACTCATTTTCAGTCAACCTTGACTGAACAAGAGTAAAACCACATCCCACTTACTAATATTAGTCTTGTATTTTACCCCTTGCCCACAGTATTGGTTGAAAACTAAACTGTTCTTAATGGTATAGAGATGACCTTTACATTGGCTGAACAATTGTGTTAATTATAGGCTTTTAAATTTAATAGAGAAAGAGAAAAGGAAGGGATTACAATATTGGAACAAAACCATAATATTAACTACCAATTTCTATTACTGTTTGCTTTCCATATTGACAAACTTAACTTGCCAAGGGCTAAAAATTGATTTGTCCTGCCTCATTTCCGTTACACTTAAAGTCATTATGTGGAACAACAGCAGCCTTTACAAAGAGGAAAAATGTATCTATCTTCACAATTAACTAGGAAACTGACATTTAAGTATTTCAGAGGACTGTGTCCTCACTGTAGACATGGTAATTGTTAAGGATGTGATACTATGAAATAGCAAGTCTCAAACACTGTTAACCTTTTCTGTGCTCTGACAGCGAGGTTAGATTGTATATCCTTTGCGTCAGGGAACCTAAAAATAACTCTTGATTTTTTCTTCTAGCTCATTAGTCAATACACATCTTTTGCATGTGGTATTATGGAACATAGGTTTTAAAAATGACATAGTTTCTTATTCGTAAAGATCTACTGTTTAAGTGGGGGCAAAAAGACACACGGATAAGCCCAAAGTAGAGTATCCTGCATAAAGACAGCATGTAAGGACTCTGTGAACATAAGGAAAAGGAAACATTTCCTGGGTAATGTTAAGGGAAGGCAGAAGTGGAAAAACATCAGTGTCTGGTGGGGAAGGGTGTTCTGTTGTGAACTTGAGGGCTTTCCAGTTCATTAGGGACCTGCCTAAGATGAAGGTCACCTGGAATGTGTGGTATCAGAAGAGTTAGATAGAGGCAGAAGAATCTTTATGAATGGAGTGCCACAATGATGCCTAGGTTTTCAGAAGCTGAACTTTGTAGTACAGAACTAAAGACAGAGAGAGCTGCGCCTTCCCTGGAGCCAGTGAGAAAGAAGGGATTAAGACAGAGTGGTGTTGAGGTAGCATGTGATGCATTGTCACTGACTTTTCAGAAAGACTTTGTTCGGCTCTTTGTCCTAAAAACCAAACTTACTATAGGAGTCTAAAGCAAGGGATTGATCAAGCTTGGACTGCAGGAGAAAAGGAGGAGAAAAGGCAGAGTGGGGCAAGGGAGGTCAGGAGATGCAAGGTTTCTCCAAAGATGGAGAGTGCTCCAGCAGGTACTCCAAAATATGAATCCAAGCAGAAGTTGTCCTGGATTGAGGAAAACTGGGTCAGGCTTTTGTGTCTATTAGACATTTGTCAGCTACAACTTGCCTCCAGGTGTAGCATGAGGTGTAACCTCCCAGGTGTTATGTGACAGGTGGCCTTTGCTGCAGGCAATTCTCCAGAAAAAGGGCAAGTGTGAGGTGATGGCAGCCAGTACTCCCAGTGGTTTGGAGAGGATGAGTATGCTTGTCCAGTGGTTGTGGCACTGCAGGATCTGCTCCACAGATCTTATGCCCCAATAAAAAATTATTTGAGTTTTCTTTCTCCCCCTTAGATCACACAGTCTACCATACCAACTATGGCACATACTTAACTAGAAAGTAAAAACAGTGTAATATTCATAATGCCTGTACTGTGCCTCCTTCTTGAAGGAGCTACTACTTTCATATACTTTTATGTCAAAGCTCTAAAGTAAATATTAAGTCAAAATGATGATCTGTTTAAGCTAGAATCCACAGAAAAGGCAGCGGAGACCTTGGAGGCTAAGCTCTCTCACATACCTCGTAAGCTATGGTCCTGTGTTGTAGCTAGTGTTTCTTTCCACCCACCACTCTTCAACCAGAAATAAGCACACAGATGCTATATTAATTATAAAATTGTTATCCGATGGCTAGGGCTTGTTGTTGACTAGCTCTGTTTTAATCATTAACCTATTTCTATAAATCTATATATTTCCAAGTGGTCTTGGCTTACCAGAGAATGCCCGGACCTGTTACTCCTTTGGTGGCTACATGGCGTCTCTTTGTTTCGCTTCTCTGCCTCTCTCCCCAGCTTTCTCCTAATCTATTCCTGCTTATCTTCCTGCCTCTATTGGCTAAACAGTGTTTTTTTCATCAACCAATAAGAGACGCATATATATATATATATATATATATATATGCTCTATGTGGTGGCTCATCCCTAGGTTAGCTGAATCTCTTCATGTGATAGCTTAGAAGGATTCCAGGAATCAGAGCAGCAACACTCACAGTCTGTTTCTAAGCTAAATAACTGGCAGCTGTTCACTTTTGTTTTAGTCTGTTCATACCAAATCAAAAGAATATTAACAGGACAGAGAAGAAAGGAACCCTGAAGTTATGAGAAGAGAATGAATTGGGGAAGGCTTGTAAGTAAGGCCTGTAGTCCAATTTAATAGTTCAACTAAGCTTTTTGCTTTATGGTCATCAATGTGTTGAATCTAAAACCTGAAAGTTTCATTCACAAAATAATTGACAGCTTTCTCCTCCTACACAAACTTCTTCATGATTTACATATTCGAATTTGACTTATAGCCATGGTACAAGCAAAAATATGTAAAATATGCAAACATCTATAAATTGTGAAGCCAAATGTATTTTAATATGTTTGTACTCTGGTTTTAGTTCACAGAGAACACACCCACTGACAGATAAGGAAAGAGAAATCCACACTTGAACTTCACTTTTCGATGTATTACTTGTGGAGTATTCGTGTGACCTGTTAGCCACTGGAGTGTGTTCTGAGAAAATGATTTTAGACAGCTAATCCCTCACATTTGACAACCTGTGTCATAAAAGCCTCACCATATTTCAGTCCTGCAGAGGTGTTGCTCTGCAGAGGAGGGAGGGTTATGAAGGAAAATGTCCCCAGCATGTCTTCAGACTGTGTGTCAGGAAGTTGGAAGGGCCCATAGCTGCACATTGCCCATTAGTCACCTTGCAGTTATTTTTCAGAGTGAAGATTAAAGGTCTTGTTGTGTCTTTATTGGCATCTCCACAATGGATAACGTACACCATCTGACTATCTAACTTTCCTATTTGCCTTCTTTCGTCAAAATTGTTGCTTGGCCAGAGTCATCAATCCTAGTCCCTTAAACATGCCTGTGTTGCCGGGCAGTGGTGGTGCACGCCTTTAATCCCAGCACTCGGGAGGCAGAGGCAGGCGGGTCTCTGTGAGTTCGAGGCTGGGCTGGACCGATAGCCTCCAAAACAATACAGAGAACCCTGTCTCGTAAAAACAAAAACAAAAACAAAAAAAAACCCAAAAACATGCCTGTGTTACCATGTCCCTTTCTTGCCTGTGTCAAAGCTCACCATATTCTCAAGAAAGTGATCAGCATGTCTAGGATCCTGTACTTCATCTATGCTGAGTGGCATTTATAAGTCACTATCAGACTCAGACTGTTCTGTCTGAAAGAGAGGCCTGCTTTTCTTATATAAAATTTTGTTCCATTTTTGATCTCCAAGTCTGGTGGGCGAGCTATCTCAGCTGTGCATATAGTATTTGGCTATGCTGGCTCCTAGCAAGATGCCAAGTGGTTCACTTGCTTTATTACTCTATCCACATTGAACAGCCAGCCCCAAGAGATACACAGTGGTATCTGCAGAGTGGACAAAAAACAGACAACCAGTAATTAATTAATATACCAGGATTTTAAAAATAAGAAACAAAAACTGAACACTTTACATGTCTTTATAACCTAACATTTCTCCATTTAGCTAGTTATGTTGAGTCTCTGTTTTGATGAGGACACTTTCTATATTAAGAGAAGGCCTAGTCCATCAATGTCTTATAGGCCCACATGGGCAGACGATTGTTATTGAGTGACTTTTGTAGGTCAGGTGAAGACATTTGCAATGTTGGAGTAACTGTCCCATCTTATCAGCATCTACAGTAAGCAATATTAACCTGTAGGATATAAGCTGTATCATTTTTTGTCCTCACAGAGCTGTGTATAAACCATATAATTTCTCTTAGGTTCTGTGTTCACATCCATAAAGATAGAAAACAACTCCAAGAATCATTTTGGTCCTGACAGTTTTCACTAGGTTCTTTAAGAAAAAGTCTGGCATCTCTTTGATAGAATGAGATGGTTTTGAAATCTAGACAAACATATTCAACACTTAAAAGCAATTCATTATTCTCTTACTTGTTCACTGTGCCTTTCAGGGTCAGGACTACTTTCCTTCATCCCAATGTATTTGGGAAGCTAACCCTTGATGTAAACACATCTGTCATGCACCAAAATGTTCTCAGCAAATTTCCATGCTATCTATGGTCCTGAGATTGTTAAAACAGTGAGAACAGAAGTGCTTATATATTCCTGACTGGGTTTTATCAAGAGAACGTTTGTCAAATCCTGTTATAAATATACTTACCCAAAGGTTCACTTTAGTTCTACTTGGGTACATAATAGAACACTTGGAAATTTATTGCTGGTAGGAGTGGCCTCAACTTGAACAACTTAAGTGGTGAAAGGCCTGTTTTGGCAAAATTTATACCTTAATCCCAAATTCCCGGAGGAGTCCCCAGGGAAAGTGGATGATACTATAATTTTTTTAAAATAATCTCACAAGGATAGAAGAGAACAATGATCTGTTTGCTTATGACTTACTACACCCGGAGTCATCACTGATCTTTTGCTTTCCCATGTTTGCAGACCACCCAACCTCATAGAATTATAATTGAACACTTTCACAAGCTCAGCCCCAAATATGATTACCCCTTACATTGGTGTGCTAACCTGTGTGCTAACCATTGGCAATGATGGATTATTTTAAGGTTGTCTTTTTGTGGCTCTCAGTATTGAAAAATGCTTTCTTTCTGGCACTGCACTTGCCTGTCCTCCTACACAATGAAGCAAATGTCTTCACGACAGATGGGCCATGCTGCAGTCCCTAGAAGTCAGCAAATTGGAGGCTTATTACACCACAGGAAATATACTGTCAAGAGACCTCCATGGAAGTTAAGCGCTTCTCGAAAGCCAAATGGTCAATATGAGGTCTAACCTGGCAAACAACTACGTGTGCATGGAGATGGGTATGCTCCTTACAGCCTGGGGCAGTGTTTGTCAGCATTCTATTAGATCTTTATAAGGAGCTACCAATTACCATAGAGGAGCACATTAAAATTTTGTGCCGGGACATGGGTGGGTGAGTTCAGTTTGGGATCTTGGAGTGCCATCACGAGGTAAGAGGTAGGCTCCCTCTATTGGAAACAAAATTGTTCCTGAAGGTATTTAGGGTGCCCCTGAACCCTGATATCGCAATGACACTCAGGTCTGGGGAGTGATGGAATTTAATTGCAATCCAGTGACCTTCCTGCAAAAGAGAAAGCATAATGCCCCCAGGATTTATCCCCTTTCTGGTCTAGCTCCTTCTACCAAACCTCTTTTTATCACTTGTTTACATTATCTAGCCGTATGGTCATTCCAAAATGGAATGGTTGGAAACAGTGATAAACATTTATTTTACTCAACTCTACATCTTGACCCACGTGTTTCTTCACTGCATATGTCGTTAGGTGAGGAGGATCAAATTTAGGTGAATGGTTCACTCCTACGTTGGCTCCTTCCTATGGCACCTGGTCATCAAAAGAAGCTTACCTCCTGCCCCTCTTCACTTAAGCTTCCAAATCGCTTGCTCTTGCCTCCTCGCAGCATGACTGTTCCCAAAGATCAGCATCCCATGAAGAAAATATGAACAAGAGCTGTCCTGCCTTTTGTGACCTATCCTGGAAGTCACAGTGTCACATCTGTTGTTTTACAGTTTTTCTAAAAGTCCATGTAGTTGTAAAGAGCTGTTCAGGTTCAGGGTGATGTAATTCATAGAGGATTGGTGTGGGTGACAAAACTCTTCAGGGTTACATGGGGAAAGAAATATTGTGGTGACTACATGTGGAATATGAAATCTGTGATCATGCCTCATTGCATCAGGTATGTTCTCTATTGGGGATCAATTTTGCTGTTGCAATAGTGTTCCTCTCTTAGATATTCATGTAGATCCCTCTGTCACCTTCTGTATATCTCCACCAACATATTTTCTTGTCTGAAAGTATTTCACTAGACACGATGTAAAGATTTAAAATATTTCCCAGCTCCACTAACTTTTAAAAGCTTCTCAGTACATAGATTCTGCATGCTTGATGTATCCTGGCATTTGTTGTCCCTTCTATTATGTTGAAAACTAGCTTCCACATAAGTAAGGAGTTTGTTTATTTCATTTATTGTTCTTTCCTAAGTGCTAGAGGATTATCTGACACAAACTAGGACTCAGTAAATATTTGTTTAAGTAAACAAATGAACATCTTCCCTTAGAAATGGCACTGACTCTGGTCCCACATTTACTTTGTTTCTTATGTGTTAAACAGTGGTAAACATGTCTACAAAACAAGATTTTAAATAATGACTATTAAATGTGATGGGTTAGAATAACTTCATTTGGGAGTAAATTAACAACAAGCTGACAGTATTCCATTTCTAGTCACTCATATCACTTTTCCTTCCTCATCTACAGCTATTCAGAGCTGACCAGTATGAACATTCAGTGCTCCTCTGACCATACTTCTGATCACACCCAGGATCTGTCTAAAGAGAAAGAAGAAAATCATAGATGATACCCAGAAGACAAGATGTCACTTTGGCAATGAACCTGTAGGTGTTTGCTTGCTACTCCTTCCATTGCCTGTCATCTGAGACGATTGACCTGCAAGATGATTAGAAGGTGGTCTTTTCCCAATAGGGATCAATGTTCAGAATTCACAGAGCAGGGTTAGGAAATGGAAAGAACACAGAAAAAGCTATTATTACCTCAACTGTTATCGTATAGTTGCTTGGGTAATTTTGCTATCCTGAGGGAATGACCTTTTTCATTTCAGCATCATTCTTGAAACAGACAGTCACTGCTCTCGCTTGTTAGCACATTCTGTAGAGGTGTCTGGAAGAAAGTAGTGACATTTCAAAATGGATTAATCAAGGATGTTTTAAATTGGATGTGTTCTTGAATTTCATTTAAATGTTACTTGCTATAGAATACAAGTTGGTATCAGGCTGGCATGCCCTAGACCCCATTATCACACATATAGTTCCTGAAGTTCACAAAGAATCTGTGCTAAAATGATCTTGAGGACACTTCTCTGTATGTAGCAATTAATAAAATTATTTTCCAGCTAAATTAGAGAGGAATAAGATCCACATGCCACAGCAGTTTTAACCTGGTGGACACTATGGCAATAGTGTCCTAGATACATCATCTGAATCAGTTTAGCACACACAGTTGCATCATCTGTCCCTTGCTCACACAAAGACACTGAATCCAGAGATATCTAGCAGGGAGGGTGAGGGTGGTCTCGCTTCCTGTGTTTAGGGGTATATGGGAAAAATGGGATTCCAGAGTTCTGGCAGGGGTTCTGCCTCCTTAAGCAGGGGTTACAAGAATGAAAGGGCTTTACATGCTTTGATTGCTTCTGAGACTAAGCAAGAATAATACAGACTATTAATGTAATTTATGGACAGAAGCACTTTGAATTTAAATGAAGCGACCAATGGCCCCTTTGATTGGCATTTATATCTCCTTTTATAGAGAACACATCGAGTAGTCTTATAATTCTTGGCAGTTTTGATTGTAAAATATATGAGACTTTAAGCTCCCTGGAAGAAAGAATAGATGATTAATGTTAATAATTAATGACTAAATATACAAGAAATATGAATAGCGTGTTTTATATTTACACAGTTATTGTCTTACCTTGTTGAAAAACACTATATGCTTCATTGTTAGAACTGCAATAAGACACTGTGTTGTCTAAGCCACATAAAAGAAGACATTCAACCTAATCCCTAAATCCTATTAATTTCTTTACTCACATTACAGAACAAAAACTGCAAACATTTGACTTTACTGTTCAAACTAATGTCCTCAAAGCAATGTGACTGATTAAAGACATAGATAAAAAAAATCAAATAACTTGGTTAAAATGCTTAGGTACAAAGCCATTGGGAGTGTCAAGAAAGAATATGGGGATCTAAAATGAATAAAAATAAATATAAATAAGAAGCCAGGCAAATAAAAGTTGCTATATCAAAGATGTGAGCATGCTTCTTCTTTTTCTGTGTGTGTGTACATGGGATGCTGAGCGAAGCACCTCTCGGCTGTCAGCAAAAATACAGTTCTAATAAGAGTGTGTATTGTTATGGGGGAAACTATTTCAAGAGAAAATGTACATATCTTAGATTATCTCTAGCACTTGGAAAATTGCAAAATGTTTTATCACCTCCATTTTCTACCCCCTCCTTTCCTGCAACCATAATCATGGCCGTGTGGAACAAGGTAGATGGAGACAACAAAAATGGATGGGTATTGTATTCAACTGAATTTAAGCTTTGCCTTCACATCAAACTGGAACAAATCAATAAGGATAGTAAATGCTATATCTAGCAGATTTTCATTCAAAGGCTATTTGAAATACTTTAAAGAAAAAATATAATAGATAAATGGTTTAAAAGTTAGTGAAATAGGGGTGAATATTTTTGTGAAATGAAGAAAATGTGACCCCCAAAATCATCAGTTTGTACATTGTATTAAGGGAAATCCATTCACCTGTTTGAGATGGGATTCAATTTGATTTTGTTTTTAAAACAAAGAAAAGAGAAAATATGAACAGCTACATGGTTTATATCACTTTAACTCCTCTTCTTAGAAAAATACACCTATTCCATTTTCTTAGTTTTGGGAGAAGTTTTCACTTTTTGTGCTTACATTGTTCACTTTGTTTTCTTCCTCCCCTGGGCTTTTAAAGTAAGATTCTGATGACAGGGAAAGAGATGACTTCTCCCATTCTATTCCTTCAAGGTTTGTGGTGTAAGCCTCTGAGGTCGCCTACCCTATCTTTTGTGGACTCAACTATTATGTTAGCCTTTGCTTCATCCATAATCTGTTCCTAATCATAGCACTCAGGAGGCAGAGGCAGAGGGACCTCTGTGAGTCTTGGTCTACATAGTGAGTTCCAGAACATCCAGGGATACAAAGAAACCCTGCTTCAAAAACAATCAAACAAACAAGCTACCTCAAAACGTATTACCTTAAACCAATATTGAGTATCTGACTCAGAATTGCGTGGGTAGGCAATTAGAAGAGGTAAACCAAGATAGTCACAGCTATTCTTGCTTAACTCTCCCCCATGCTGCTACAGGCCCCTGGCAGCTGTGCTCTGACTGGATGGACTGGCATGACCTCACACACAGGTTTGGCAGACTGAAGGCCTCAGTGACTTGGCTATTGTGTGTGTACTTGCTGAACTCTTTTAACTATCTTGGACCTCCAAGTGTGAAAAAAAAAAGCAAGCTATCTTCCACATGCAAGCTCCTTGCAAACGTCTCCTTAAATGCTGTTTGCTCATGTCCCACTGGCTAAAACAAGACACATGTCCAAGATGAGATTCAAAGGGAGGGACCACCTTTTCCTTCGATACAGAGTAGCTTAAGGAACAGATCTGCAGCTGTAGCTTTTTACAAGACATCTTTGTCCTGTAGGGAGGGCAAATGTGGGAATTGTGCGATGATGCTTTTGGAGAAAGAGAGAGTCATCTTTCCCACTGATGTAACAGAAATGAGAAACCACTTGCTCTAGGAGGTGTAGAGAGACCAAGAGAGGCATAGACAAGGCAGCCTGAAACCATGTCTGTGAAAGTGCGCGCATGCCTGATGATGATGCATGAAATGAACTCACCTGTGCTGCATGCGATGTTACCCAATTTTCCATTTCTGTTGCAAAGGAGAAATACTGAATAATTATGAATTGACTTTTATATCTCAGTTGTAAAGTAAAATAGTTCAATTAGCTTTTATTTATTAATTTGCCTAACCATCAGAAAACACTTTGACCTCATGCCAGACTCCCAGGATGCCTTCTGTTGTTTCTGACACAGCCCTGTATGACAGCCACCACAAATGTCCTTACACCACACTCTTCTCAGCTACCATGTCATACCATTTCCCTGCTTCCGTTCCCTGCAGGAATCTCAGCTGCTGAGGGAACTGATACCGGATGCCCTTTGAAGATGTTGGGAGTACTTAGGTGCTGGGGTAAGCTTTGCCTATCAGCAGTGTTCCGTTTCCTCTAGTCTCATAGCCTTATAAGGGTTTCTATAATAACCATCTTTTTGGTATTAATATTTGTTTTCTTGACACAATTTCTTGGTTCTTTTTCCCTCTCTCATTCAAATAATTTTGACAGACCCAACTTTGGATTCTTCATGTAAATTTTGTATCAGTTATCCATGGTCACAAAATGCTCGCTCTGAAACAAATATCCTCCAATCTCTTAAATCTGTTTGCAAGATGGTGCTTATGGCTCACATACTCCTGTGGTAAGCTGTCAGAGTCAGGTGGCTTCATCATTTTGGCTATATTTTGTGACATATCTAGGTGACATAGCTCCATGTTTCATCTTTGATAAAGAAGGTGGCCTAAATTTCAGAGGGGGTTGTTATTGTTTAGTTTTTAGAATTACTTTAATTATTCATTTTTATTAATTGAATTTATCCATTTATTTTTTATCCAGGCTGCAGTTTCCCCTCCCTCTTCTCCCCAAAACTCCCCTCTGTTCATCCTCCAATCTACTCCTCCTCTTTTTCTGTTCAGAAAAGGGCAGGCCTCTCATGGGAATCAATAAAACATTGTATATCAAGTTGAAGTAGGACTAAGTTCCTCCTTTTATATTAAGGTTGGGCAAGGCAACCCAGTATGAGTAATATGTTCCCCAAAGCCAGCCAAAGCTTTAGGGTCAGCCCCTGCTTCCACTGGTAGGAGTACCACAAGTAGACCAAGCTACATAACTTCACATATATGTGGAGGGCCTAGATTGGCCCCATGCAGACTTGCTGTGTGTCAATCCAGATTCTCTGTGCTCCTATGAGCCCAGGCTAATTTTTTCTGTGAGAACTCTTGTGATGTACTTGACCCCCTTGCCCTGTACAATCTTTCCTCCCTCTCTTTAGCAGGATTCCTCCAGCCTGGCCCAATACTTGGTTACGGGTCTCTGCATTTGTTTACATCAGTTTACTGGATGAAGGCTCTCTGATGATAGCTGGGGTAGTCACCAAAACCTCAGCCCATCCCATAGACAGGGCAGACTGCAGGTCAAAAGTTGTGTGGCTGGGCGTTTTTTTGTTTGTTTGTTTGTTTGCTTTCTTGCTTGTTTTTAGTTTTTTAAAGATGTCTTTATTTATATGCATGCTCTACCTACATATATACCTGAATGGAAGTATAGATCATTAGATACCATTATAGATGGTTGTGAGCCACCGTGAGGTTGCTGAGAATTGAACTCAGGACCCCTGGAAGAGTGTCAGTGATCTTATCTGCTAAACCACCTCTCTAGCTCCCTACAATGACACTTCTATTCAAAGAAGTTTACCAAGAAAGCTCAGATTACAAGGACAGGGAAGTAGTTCTCACCTCTTAATGAAGACAACTAGCAAGTCACATCACAAAGTATGTAGATGCCAGTAAGGGCAGCTGATTGCAGCTGTCTATACAACCAGTCTAACTACCACACACAACATCTCTGAATCCTGGGGCAAGTACAAGTTTGCAGGGCGGACCATTCCACATGGATGTTAGGGAGATTAATTTGGTGATCTTTCTAATAAGGTGGAAGATAAATTGACTTGGGTGTGGATATCAGAGGTTGGTGTAACCAAGGAAGTGGCTTTTATTTTAATGCAATGTGATAAATCAGGAGGGACCAAGACAGGCATAGCAAATAGGCTGCCTGCCTTGTGATCGATTTGTAGTAAATGCCTAGAGTGAGGTATTGGAGAGAGTTATGTGGCCACTTTTCTGGGTGAGCTGAGCCTGTGGCCTAGATCAATTGGCCATGTCCACTGTGGTTACTGAAGAGAGAACCAATGGCACACTGCATGTATTCACCACCATGTCAGTTTCATCAAGAGCAGTAGCCATGAGGTCAAAGAGTCTTCTACAAGGTAGAATTAGAAAACACTGGTGAAGGGAAGCTGTGAATGATAGAAAATCTGGAACTTTGGATTTTTTTTTTGGTGAATCATGTTATTGCTTAGATCATCTATTTAAGGAATGGTCTTGAGTATTTCATAGATCTTTGTCATATTTTGGAAAGCATACACAGTTTTCTGTTATAAAACATGCCAAAGATTAGATGCTATTAAAATAGGTTCTTGGGTACACAGGCATTTGTTACACTATAGCAGCCGTCTTTGACTCATGAGGCACATGTGCCAACACCCCCAGTGAATGACAAAAGCAGCAGAGAGTTGGAATGTTATGTGTGCTGTGCTTTTCCAATATACATTCATAGCCAGGGCCAAAGTGTAATTCTTTCTCACAATTTTGTGGGTAGAATATTTTAACATAATTCTTAGCAACCATTTTTTATTCATTAAGTTGAGAATTTTGACCTTGACTTCAAAATCAATACTCTGCATCTCCTCTAGCATACTCATATTGACAGTGTCACTGTTCTTGTTCATTGGGGCCACTAGGTAAACAAAATAGAGGTTACCTCAACAAGAAAACACTGTAATACTCCCAGTTCTAGGTCTGAGAACCTACAAGGCTAACCACTGCCTAAGACACAGACAGTTCATGCATACAGGCTATACTGGACGCATGAGGGATGGTATGGAATTCACTATGCCACTTGCAATGCTGTATGACATCAAACTTCAGAATTACTCGTTTCTGGAGTTTTCCAATAGCACATCATTTCCATGTGGATATGGAGCAATTGCCATCTTCTGAGTATTTCTATGAGGGTGTTTGAATGAGATTAGCATTGAAATGGGCCTCTGGATTAAAAGAGATGTTATTCTTCAATGTAGACGTCTCTCATTCAATCAGATTTGAATAGGACTAAAAGACCAACCAACCTCCAAATAAGAGGGAATCACACCTAGTCAGCAGCCTTTTAAATTGAAGATAGCTGTTTTAATCTGCCTTTAATTTCAGATTGAAGCTTTAGCTCTTTCTTGGTTTCCCGTTTTCAGCTATAACTTCACTCTTACGTTTCCTGACTCTTAGAACTGTACACTTCTAACTGATGAGAGAACGAAATTCAAATCTAGTTGGGTAAAAGCAGCAGGGCTGAGAGTGTTCTAGATAGAGACCAGAAATTGAACAGGGCATGCTGACTCTATGTTCCTTGTCATCTCCCACTCCTGCCTGGAATCTGTAAGTAAGGACATGACTACCCTGAGATGAGGCATCTGGACACCTCATGGTTGGGCTATCCAAACTGCCTTGCTCATCCCTATCCCCACATCTTAAACTGGTTCTGCAAGTCCTTTAACAATTACTAGATTTGTAGCTCAATGGCACCTACTTCTTCAGACCTATTCTTGGTCTTCTCTAACTCTAAAGTGACCACCTATAAATCTATAATCGAGTGTTCCCTTAAAACTCATCTTCTGTCATCTGTAGTTTTGTTCTTCAAGTTCTTAGGACAAGCACCCAAAAGCCACCTGCTCAAGGTGGCTTTGGTAACCTGTGAGTTTTCTTGGCCACAGCTTCCTGACTCCAGTTAAGCCTACTTGAGGGGAAAGGAAAGGTTCCCTTTGAACTCAAAGACACCTCCATGTAGGAGGAAAACAATGTCGCCATCAACCATGTGACTTACTAGAGGCACATACAGATGAGGTAATAAAAGAGCGGTTTACCACACCGCTAACCACACCCACTTTAGGCAGACTAAAGACATATACGGATGGACGTAAAGATGTATACCTACCTAGGCAGTGAACTACGTCACTAGCCAGGCCCACTTTTGGGCATGGCTAGGGGGCATTACAGGGGAAGGCATAAAAGATTGAACAACGGAACTCAAGTCTTGCTCTCTTTTTCCAGCTTTCAGCTTCCAGTTCAGCGGCGGAAAACTACTCGGCTCATCTGGCTTACTTGTTTGGTATCTTGTGAGTAATTTCTACAATAAATACTTAGTTTTACTTTCAGTAAGTGTGCCGTTTATCGTTACAGCATCATTTGGTACATCACCTCCAAATTCTCCTTATCACAGTCTGTTTTCTTCCTGAGACCTCCCCACACATCTTGGAGCTGCTGACTTTCTGGATCCCCTCCCTAGCCAGTCGATCCTGCAGCTCTTAGCACTTCTTATTCTCATGAACTAACATGATGTTTTCCTATTTTCATGGGTTCTGTGCTCTGGGAGAGTACTAATGTAGAATTATCAACACGTATCCTGCTTCTAATAAGGCATGTGGACAGGATGGAATGGGATACTCTGGGATATTTCAGATCTGTTTTGGAGTCTTTCACATGAGAAGCTGCTACTCCCAGCTTCTTTATAGTAGTTGTCCCCAGGAGATAGTATTCCAAGAGGACAAGCATTTCTGAGACCTCTGCTTCTGTCACATTTGATAATGTCTCATTGTTGCAAGCAAATCTCAAAGCCAAGGCCAGGATCAGTGTGAAAGGAGACCACATAATACCATGGATGTCTGGACTGCAGTGCAACCAGAACACTAAAAGCTGCCACTAGGGGGTGTTGCATAAATTCCACCTGGGCATGTTGACAGATGTGTTGTGTGCAGTCACCATAGGAAAACCAGGTGACATGTTTCTAAAGCTAAGAAAATATCAATACCTTTAAACTCAGTAGATACATTTAGACGCTATGATTATAGAGACAGACACTGATACACACATATTCAACAGTTGCTGCAACATGGACAACAACCAATTAGAACAGATTTTTGCCTTTAGCCTCACAGCAGAGTCTCAGAGATCTATAATGCTAGAGGTTTTTCAGGGGTCCCAGAAAAGGAAGTAGGGCATTTAAACAATGGGAGCCCCATTGAGAAGACAATGGGTAGTGGCTGGTGCCCAGGGTGGGAAATCCTGCAGTCTGTTCAGACTAATGTACAAAAAGCTTCTGTAAGTTGCCTGTTTCCTTTGTAGGCGAGACACTTCAAGAAGAGGATCGCAGAGATAATTTGTGAGTTATTGAGACATAGTAGCGAGCTATAGTATCATCCAGAATGGTTAACTGCTGAAGCCATGAGCAATGAGTATTGTTAATACTAGGGTGGAAAATTAGACTAAACCATAGATTAAATCAGTGTTTATCTACTTTGGACCTATAAAAAGTGTACTTTCATATACCTCAATCTAATCCGCAATGGTATGAGAGAGGTCTAAAAGGCACAATAACAAGTAAATGGTGGAGGGGGTGGGGAACATGAGAAGCCCTCAAAAGGAAATGAAAGAAATGGCTGGGTGGAGGCCAAAGGAAAACTCCCCTTGAGAGGAAGGGAGTGGAGCGGCTGGGCTTGCTTTAAAGGACAAGGGAGAGGAAGAGAGACAAAAGGCCTGCTGTGTCTTTTGTATTTGGCAGGGAGAGGGCCATTGGAGACTGGGTGAACTCAGTATTTGAGAAAAGATCAAGGCAGTTGCTGTTGAGATAAGCCCCCTGGGGTGTTATTACCCAGGGGAGACCTAAAGCTGTCTTCCTGGTTCACTTGCCTGAAGGTACCTGTGTATTATTAGTCTCCCACCTTTTGCTATAGATAGTACCTCTAGCATGTGAGGGTAGCCATCACAATCACTGAGTTAGTTTTCAAGGACTTCATGACCAACCTTGTCAGGCATTGAGTCTTCATGTGTGCCTGTGCACACTTCTGATGGAGAGTAAAATAGGGTGCAAAGCTCAGCATCTCTGCCTGGGGTTGTGTCTGTGTCCTTTATTACCTCAACTCTGAGTCAGGCTATTTCTGTTCAACTCTGCACGTAGACGTGTACCTCACTTACGGACTATTTGTTCAGACTGGCCTACAAAAAATCTTCCTTAAGTTGTTTTTCTCCTTTGTAGACTAAGGAAGCCAAGGAGAGGATGACTACATGTGCTGTTTACCACAATGTAATGACCTTATGATTATGTGCTTACCAGTTACCGGGTTTCACAATGTCCCTTTACAGAGTGCTAGAGAAATAACTACAGTATCTGGCCATGAGTCTTCTCCTAAACTAAGTTTCCTTCTGTTTTCTTCATCTAAAGGTAAAAGGTACCTGAAACTCATGCTGGGAGATCTTTTTTTTTTTTTTTGAACACTGGTTTATTTTGCTGACTTACCAGGGAAATATTGTTCTTGATTCGGAGTCCCTTTTCAAGGTGCCAGTAAACAGACAGGTGTTTGTTAGTAGTGTGAGAGCTTGATAAGGATAACTTTTGAGGATTTGCCTGGCAGTAGTAGGAGGTAGTTGGTAACTGATTGAGAATAAGGGTAGACCACATTACATTTTAATTTTTTTAAGATGAGAAAGGTTTGTCCATACTTTATGATTAACAGAAGAGGTTTCAGTTTACCAACATGCTACCTGTTAGCAAACTGAAGTAACTTAAATACCAGTGCTAGTTCAACTACAATGGCTGCTGTCAACCTTCACCAAGGCTGGTGATTCTCAACCATAGCAATGTATTAGACTCTCTGGAGGCACTTACAAAATATTAAAGGCCAAAGCTTACACTAGACACTCTGATGTAATTGTTCTCAGATGCTGTTATGAGTGAACTGTGTTTCTCCAGAAAGGTTCATGGAAATCTTAACTCCAAGTTCCTCCAACTATGACCTAAACTGGGATAGCATCTTAGTGATTGTAAGTTAAAATGAGTTCATCAAGGCAGGTCCTAATCTGCTATAACTGGTACTCTTATGAAAAGGAGAGATTTGACCACAGGGTCAGATAAACCAAGAGAAGGGATGTATGGAGAGACTGGCACATGCTGGCTAAAGATTAGATCAGTGCTATACTGCCACAACCTGGAGAATACATGGGACTACTGGTTGCTAGAAGACAGAAAGGGCAAGAAAGAATCCTTCCCTTACGGTCTCAGAGGAAGCATGAGCAACACATTGATACAGATTGGGCCTGTGCAACAAAGATTTCTGTCAGGTTTCTTTGCATATGAGCATATGTGATGGGGGTGGATTTGAATATACATGTTTGTGTGTGTGCAGGGTACGTGCATGCACATATGTACATGCGTGTGTATAGGACCAAAGTTGACATTGGGTGTCTTTGTTAATTGTCCTCCACCTTATAAATTGAGGGTCTCTCACTTGAACCCAGAGCTGATTGATTTAGCTGGTGTGTGAAGCAACTTTGCTCCTGGGATCCTATGTCTGCCCCTTCAGCAGTGCCATTACAGGTGGATGTCTCTGACCAGCATTTACATGGGTGATGGGGACCTATATTCCTGTCCTAGTGCTTGCTTAGCAAGTGTTTTATCCAGTGAGTCAGCATTCCAGCCTAGTTTCTGTTCTTCAAAGTCACTCAGTTTGTGGCACTTTGTAATAGCAACCCCAAGACATTAATGTAGGAGGGCTTGGAAATTGATAGTACTAGTATTTACTAAAGTGATTCTGATATGTAACAGGCATTGATTTTAATTATGATATCTACTATTGAGGGAACCAGGTATACAGCTGGTGCAACATATATAGGAAATAATGTCCAAATTATGTTATGTAGACACAATTCTCACAAAGATCATTTTTATGACTTAGTAATGCACTGAGGGATTTTAATACTTACTGATGTGCTTTTCCCTAAGTTAGGGCATTACACTAGAGAAGAGGCATTCACTGTCTGACTCTTCTGCAATTTCTTGCCTGGATGCTCATTTTCAGGGTAATCTCTCACCATGAGTAATTAGGTTCTGGAATTCCCATCAGCTATGCTTTCTAAGTCTCCTTGTGCGGTATTCTCTTTTTGGTGCTTAAAAGCAAGTCTTGTACCTGTCCCTGTTGGACTTTCTTTTGACCATTTATAATGTAACATTTCTCTAATTTGTTAAAGTTACTCAGAATTCTCATCTTGTAGCCCAACATTCTAATTCTTATGCTCTCAAGGAGAGTCCTCAGGACAATTGAATTAAGAATTATATGGACTCCAGGAGGAATCAATTTGGAAAAGATCAGATAATAGAAGGTTTATTATATTATATAGCACATTAAAGTGTAAAGATGCATGAAAGATATATGGTCATGCATGAATTATATAGACAGTTCCTTAAATGAAGCTGGGAGAACAGTCTTTGCCTGGACAGATTATGAAATGTGGAATCTTGTAACTGTCACTTACCATGTGGCTCCTCTGCATTTGGTATCATCCTCTGCACCAGGTAGCTGGTCATAATGCCACCTCCCAATTCATGGGCTTGAATAGCTCAGAACCATATTTAGAGACAAGGAATTTCAAGATGAAGCTACAAATGAGGTCTTTAGGGCATCCTTTAGTCATTATAATCAGTTTTTATCTTACAAGAAATTCAGATATATACACGCATAGGCCAAAGACCACATGAAGACAGAGGGAGATGAAAGTGACCATGTAAAAACTAAGAGAGAGGCCTCAGAGGAAATCACCCTTTCTGATGCCTTATCTCACTTAATCTGTGACTGAGAGAAAATAATTTCTGGGACTTAGCTTGAATGGTTTCTTCCAGTTTGTTATCAAGCCCAACGTAGTTTAAAGTACCTACTATGTTAGAATTTGTGTTTTAACATCATCTATAGCAGATCCCTGGATATAAGAAATATTAATCTAGGACATTCGCTTTAAAACTTTTGTGGGGGGTTGGCATAAGAGTTACCTTTAGAATATACTAAGCTACAGATTGCTGGACTTCATTACCAGAGGTGCTGATTCTTCAGGCCTGGGTTTCTAATAAGCTTTTGGTGCTTCTGGGCTGCCCACAACACCTTAGCGTGCCAATGAAACCAGCAGCAGCCTTACATGAACAGCAATCAAAAGTCAATTAAGAGGCCCCAGCCTATTCCTCTCTACTAGAGCATAGGCACAGGAACAGCAATACAGTTCTCAGGCTTAAACTTAAGAAGTGGTGGTCCAGAAAGTGGGGTCACAAGTATCTTGAGATATTCTCTTATAGTCATTTCTATGTATTCTCAAGAACATGTTCTCACTGGGTTTAGTAGCACAGGCCTGCACAGCTGTGAGGTAGAAGCAGGAGGATTAGGAGTTCAAAGTCACTCTCATCCACATAGTGAAATCCAGGACAGTGTGGGCTACATGAAACCCTGTCTCAAGAATCAAACTAAGCCAAAAGAAAACGAAAATAACACCCTTCCAACTAAGAGATATTTGTAGGAAGCAGGCATGTAGCTCAACACTATCAAACTTGACTAGCATGCACTGGATGGATGCAGATTCAATTCTAGCCCCAGAGAAGAGGAGGAAAAGGAAAGAAAGGAAAAGAAAGGAGGAGACGGAGGAAATGCAACTGCTATTGAGAGATGTGATTGCAGCATGGTTCCTAAAACAGTGACCTCCACACAGGTAAGTCCTATGGAATCACCCCATTATTAGCCTGACTGTAGATTTTGACTTACTTAGTCTAAGGGGGGGGGTCCTAGAACTTGCATTTCTTAACAAATTCCCAGGCAACGGTTGGGCTGTTAATTCAGAGACCACATTTGGCAATCACAGAGTTAAGAAACTCGAAGATTTTGTGGTGCGGATCTGAGTTCTAGATTTCCTAGTATGGTATAAACATCAGCCACCCATGCCCTTTCTCTCTTGCCTGCTTCTCATATAGACATTGTTGCAAGCTGAGTGCTCACTTTCTTCATCGGATCTGCAGCTAGCAGCCAGCATGTTACACTATGACACAGTTGCAGCTAGGGAAATTAAAGCAGAAATCCAAAGGGTGGAGAGCAGCTCTGAGAAGATCATTTCCTTGTACAACAGCAGCCCAAGAACTTCAGCTCTCCTTCTCTGCCTGAGTGTGGATGATGCCTGATGGACCTAAAGCAGCTTCCTGGGCCCATAGATATGGCCCAGAATAAAGACGGCAGGGGCCAGTCAGGAACAGCGAACCAGTGCTGACAACATTTGCTACCTGCTGCTGCAGTTTTGCAGGACACAAAGCCTTTCTGGCCTGAACCACAGTCAACTGCATTTCCGGTTACTTACAGCTAAAACACTTCCTAAGAGGGCTGGTGAGAAAGGGAGAGAGGGAGGCAGAGGAGGAGGGAGAAAGGAGAAGCATATAAACCACACATACACATGCACACTACACACATACACCACATACACATACACACCACATATACATACACACCACACACAAATACACACAACACACATGCACACCACACACATACATTCCACACACAATACACACCACACACATACATTCCACACACAATACACACCACACACATACATTCCACACACAATACATACCACACACATACACACCACACACACATACACATCACACACAATACACACCACACACATACACACCACAAACACATAAACATCACACACATACATACCACATATACACCACACACACACACACACACACACACACACACACACACACATGCAGAAAGACAGAAAAGGAAAGGGGAAGTTGTGAGGATTCATTCTTTTAAGTTAAAATACAAAAAGAAACGAAAACAACTCCCCCATCACGTAATAATCACAGCAACAGCTGTAATCTTCCATCTTCTGTGACCATGGTGATAAACGGGTGTTTCAACCTGCACAAACAAGCAGAACAAACGAACTAATTAAATCTAGATTTCGGAAACATCTTGATTCTCATTTGGATGACAATAAAAGGAAGCAAGGCAAAGGTGTACAGACATTCTAGATTAACATTTGTTAACTGCTAGTACAGACTGTACACGCTACATTCTTCCCTAATGAGCTATAGTTTAGGCAAATAAAGCTGTTCATTTATTGAAGTGACTCTGCTTAACTTACATCTGTAATCATTAATAAACCTAGCTCACTTAATGTTTCCTGAGTGTTTGACCTTGGCTGTGTCTTTCTGGCTTATTCCTGGCTCCCACATTTGGTCAACACATTCCTCCAGAACGCCTTTCATCAGCTTGGAAATCACTCTCACCTGCTGTTTCCCCATGTATGTCTGCATAAACAGGCATATTCATGAGCAATGAGAAAAATAAACAAAGGTAGAGTTACAAACAGACTCACACAAAAAAGAAAGGAGGTGTATCTTAAAACATCCCTCTCAGATGGGCTCGTGCTGGGAGACTTCTTTGCTCAAACTTCTGTACAACCTGAATTTTTATGGTTACAAAATAATTAGTCCCTGAGTCAGCTTTTAATCTTATGTTAATGAGACCCCCTACAGTCTTGGCACATACCTTCAAATTACAGATTGATCTATAATTAATAAGGCTCATAATACCAGTACCTGAGACAAAAGCAATTTGGGGGCAGTGGGAAAGAGGGCACTGAAAAGTTTAGTGACAGAATTTGCAACTTCATGCTTTCCACATCCTAAATTGGGTTGCAAGTTGGGGACAGCAGCAAGTTTCTCTGAGCAGGAAGATAGCTGACACAAGCTTGCTGCAGGAAAAAAAGAATGAACTTTTATCCAAGGTCTTAGGAGGGACTGTAGATGCTGCATCTAATTTCTGTGTTTACCAAAAACTTTCCTGCCTACAGCAAATTTGTTCAATGTGTGGATAGATTTCCACCTTAGCATGAGACATTTGTTTGCAACTGCCTTTAACTTCTGGGGGTGGGAGGGCCATCAGAACATAGAGCCATTATTTTTTGCAGCCTTGTGATTTTTCTACTTGATTATTTTACAGGCTCAAAATTCCCAGTGATTGGAGGAGAGGAACCCTTGCTGGTTAATTAAAATCTAATTTTCTATTCTATCATAATTGCAGCAGCAGAAGGAGAAAAAAATAAGACTTATTATCCTAAAAATGAAAATGATCCCTGGACTGCTTGGGCTTATTATGAGTGTTGTGTTACAATTTGTCTGAAATTTAATCAGCAGAATAAACATGGCCATCAGCTCTGTGAAATCATTTGTTTTAAAGGCTCTAGGTGATGGGCAGCCTAATTTTGTTCAGTGTTTTCTCGACAGCCTGTTTAGACGTCTTGATAAAGACAAGAAAAGAAGACAGAGCTGAGACCACTTGTATGTGGTGGACTTACTGAGTGTGACTCTCTGAGCATTTGTGTGTGGTGGACTTACTGTGTGTGACTCTCTGAGCATGATTTCCAAAACACTATAGGACATAAGAGTAGATGCTCTGTTTAAGAGAAGATCTGGAATCATTTCTGTAATTCTAGGAAGAAAATTAATTTCAGTTCACGCTGCATCTTTTGGAATCCATGCAGTAGTAAAGGATTGGGGTGGCTGAACTGAGAAATACTGTAGAGGTGGGATGGGACATCTGCTGCTCGGCTTCAGAGCATGTGGGCTGGGGTGTGAAGGGCACCACTGGCAAGGTGGCGACCCTGCACTTTGGGATTAGAGATGGCCATCCCACTGTAATTACTTGGTTCACTGAATCTAATAGGTAGCAAGAGCTGATTTTTGCTTTTAACTTTTCACTGAGTCATCATGTAATCGCAGAGGTTTATAGCTCTAGTTGTGTGGGTGGGAAGATGGGATATGGTTAGTAGTGGGTACATGGTGAATTTTCCTTTTTCTTTTTTTGTATTGGAGCTGAGGAACAAACCCAAAGCCTTGTACTCCACCACTGAATTAAATTCCCAACTCGTATGTGGTGAATTTTAAATTTTCACTTTGTATGTGAATGCATTGCATACACAAATAAAGTACAACATAATACTGAATATGAAAATTTACACCTATATTTACAGAAAGTACTTTCTGTATTTTTATGTGTGATTCTGTATGTTTGTCTTATGTACTGAGGTCTTGATTTGATTTCCAGCACAATAAAACAAAAAATCATCTTGTATATAAATATAATATGTATAAATGCCATATATAACATTATTATATGTACATGCATATTTATATGTCTATATAAGAATGCATATATATGTGTAAGAATACTTTCATGTATAAAATGGTTTTTACTATGAGGTATTATGAATATTATTAGATAGGATATAGAATACACACTAAACTATCCTGTGCTGAGAAATCATATTTTCTCACTGGATAATGATTATGTATTTTTTTAGCTTTAAATATCCTTTGAATGTAAACCATACCTTTTACAATGCTCAGTAGGTCAATAATAGAGAGGAAAGCCTTCATGCCCATTTTGCCTGTTTCTATGATAATTATTTTCTTGTTCTGATGAGTGATGATTCCTGGTTTCCTTGCTCTCAAGTCTCTGACTTCACATCAGGTGTGGAGCAAAACCTTCTGGATGCAACAGTTTAGACTGTCTTGGGACTGGTCATTCTTTTTGCCTTCTTCTGCCATCTGAAATGATTCTGAGAATCTCCAAAATCCATCACATATCCTTGCTTCTTGTGCTAATTGATGCTCATAGGATTCAAATGTATGCATGACCCACTTCCTTCCATCTTTCACGGAAGGTGAACAACATATTTGTAACCCCACTTAGGGACAAGACCTAGACCTGTATTCTCATGCACATGAGAACGGGGAAGATGGGCAAATTCCAGGTTTCTGGGTCCCAGTTTACAAAATTCCAATGTAGTGGTCTAACCTAAGCATAAGGAGATCCATTTCAATGAGCCGCTAAGCCAGTGGTTCTCGATCGCTTATGGGGTAGAATGACCTTTTCAGAGAGGTCATCTAAGATCATCGGAAAACACAGATAATTACATCAGAATTCATAAAAGTAGCAAAATTACATTATGAAATAGAAATAAAAATAATTTATGGTTGGAGTCACCATGACATGAAGAACTGTAATAAAAAGGTGAGAATCATTGTTGTAGGCAGTTATGGTGCGTTTGTTCTCTGGGTCACACTTTGGGCCTGAGATCTAATTGTCCTGAAAATGCAAATGTCAAACGGGCAGGGACAACAACACCAATGCACTCCAGACTCAGAGCTGAGCCATTCCTGACACACACCAAGTCATATTCAGGCAACAGAGAAATCTCAGTGTAGTCACGTGCACATGGAAAGTGGAGGAGCACAAGGGAGACACCAATGTGTCAGGTGGCTGTGTCTGAAAGACCCTAAAGAGCACTGTGACTGAATGAGGAGTTTTCCAACTTCCCACAATACTGGAGTAAAATTCAGTGTTCCAAGTCTGCGAATCAGCCCCGGGAAGAAGCATACGTTTCTCAGGAACTCAGAAACGAGCTGCTAAGACGTAAAGGTATGAAATCGGATCACTTGTGTGTCAATTTATAGTGAAAAGCAAGGCAGCTGAGAGGTGTACAGTAGCAATATTGGTCTCTATGGGAAGTCAGGCAACAGGAGAATCCTAACAGCTTAGCTGAGCAAAAGTGGGCTCACTGGGAATTAGGGACAGGTATGTGTCCCTAGGGATCCAGCAGGGAGGGCTCCTGCTTATAAGAAAACCCTAGGTGTTGCCTTGCTTGAGAACTTTGGGAATAGAAACAGTGATTGCAGTCTGCCTGAGTCACTTGTTTGCATAACTGAGGAAGCCACTTCCAGTCAAGATGTTATGTGGAGAGGAGGAAGTTTCCATCAGATCACCCATTATGCCTTATTTTAAGAGGGATTTTCTGTGTTTTGCTCTAATTCTGTTCATTTCATAATGCCGGGCGTTGGTGGCGCACGCCTTTAATCCCAGCACTCGGGAGGCAGAGGCAGGAGGATCTCTATGAGTTCAAGACCAGCGTGGACTACCAAGTGAGTTCCAGGACAGCCTCCAAAGCCACAGAGAAACCCTGTCTCGAAAACCCAAAAAAAAAAAGGGGGGGGGTTATATTATAGCTCAGTGGTAGAGCATTTGACTGCAAAGCTTGGCTTTTAAAGGACAATTCAATTCATTACATCCTCAAGGACTGCCTAATAATGATTTGCATAATTCTGCCCCCTCACTCATGTTGTTAAAATTATTTTCAGTTCCAGAAGAAAACCCAAGGTCATGAAGTTATCTAGATGAATTATTTACCTTGAGCTGATATATTAAACGATACATTCCTAATTCAGGTCCCTGTGAATTACTTAAAAACAGTTTGTGCATAGATAAACAGATTATTATTAGTCTACTATGGTGCTTTGTTATAGGAAGAGGATAATTTCCCACCAGTGACAAGAGAAGCAGGAACTTTGGGTTTTAGCTGCAAGCCAGGGAATGCCAAGGGATGGAAGCTGAGAAGGAAGGACTCTGCTCAGTTGTAAGGGGACCTTAGTCCTCATGTCACCTTCATTCTGGACTTCTTGCTTCCAGAACCATGAGACTAAAAATTTCAGCAAGTCAAAGGCTATGGAACTAATGAACAACAGTTCCAGAAAATGAATACAGAGTTATTGTATGTTACTGAATTTACTCTTGATGTGGAAACTGGTAGGTCTCTCAGAGACCCCTGGGTGGTGTCTGTATCAACATATGCTTGGAAGAACTTAAAGTCAGTTATACCAGAATGCCACAGCTAATAATGGATAGCAACTGGAAGAAAAGTGCACCAATTTGAGTCAGGAGGTGTGCCTGCATTCAGGTGCACTCTATACAATTTCTTGGAGGTTCCAAATGGATGTACACCCTTGATGTCCACATCCTAGTTGGGCAACTTGTTCATGAATCTTTCCAAAAGTAGCTTTATTGAATTTCTAGTTTCATCTCTCTATTATCCAGTGATGCTTCCTAGGACCATCACAAATAAAACCCTGTATATATACTGAGCATATAATCACCAAAATGTTTCCTAGCAATAAAGTATATTACTTGCTCTTTGTTCTTGTGGATTCCTAGAAATGGGTGAATCTGGTGATTCTGGGAGCTATGAAGAGAGGTTGTGTTTACGATGTCAAGTGTTTGTAAGGCCCACTTTCAGTGCTTTATGAACACTAAATTTTTAACGATCTGCATGTATTTGCTTTAGGATTGTTTGTGCACACGTAGGCCTTGGACATACAGTAAACATCTTTAGGGAAAATAACACTTCCCACTCATTAATGAGACTAAAAGAAGTCTTAGTTACATGACCCTCTTCAGAATGTGAGGAGCAGAAGGGTAGCTTTTTGCTTCCCTGGGCTCTTGTGGTGGTCTGTGCTTCATAAACACACAATGATTGTGTAAATGTGTTAAATAAATAGAAATGCAGACTTTGTCTTGTGGACCCCCATCTTGAAAATAAACACAACCTCTCTTCATAGCTCCCAGAATCACCAGATCTGGATTTGATGGGAGGCTCTTTTACTGTGAAATGCACATAACAAAAATATAGCATTTTAGCCATTTTAACTATGCAATTAAATGGCAATAAATATGTTCCAAAATATTTTGAAAGCAACATTGCTCTTTTTAGAATTATTGTCACTAATTCAGAAATTATTTACCCCTAAAGCACCAACTATCTATTTCCCTATTGTCCATTCCCCTGGCCTCTAGTCTGTACCTGTGAATTTTTACTGTTCTGGGCCCTGTTATGGGAACTTGACTTCATTTTAGACCTCCATTCCCCAGGCTGTGGCTCTTGATGACTCATGCAGCCTTGCTTTCTCACACAGCCCCACCATGATATAGTAACAGCCTGTCATATAGCCCGGGAAGTGAGGTCAGTCAATAATGGCCATTAATTGCCAAAAATGATATTCAAGGAGCCTTTCCTTTTTATAAGTTGGTAATTTCAGATATATTAAAATGTGATGGAAAACTAACAAATATACTTAGTGTCTAAAATAAGTGGGATCGTGCAATCTTCATCCATTTGTATCAGGCTTACTTCATTTCTAGCATATTCTTATGGTTCCTCAATGCCATGTCATATATGAGGTTTTTATTGCTTTAAAATGCAATAAGTTTACATCACACTCACACACACACACACACACACACACACACACACACACACACCATATTTTTATCAACTCATCCACCAGTGGATACGTAGGTCATTTCCACCATCTGATTACCATGAATAAGTATGCTGCAACATTGATACACTGTATTGGAGCCCACCATCAATTCCATTGTGGAATTTCTGTACCACGTAGTAATTTTATGTTTATTCTTCTAGTGAATCACCAAACTATTTTTCATGACAGGTACAATTTTACATTGGAGGTAAGCTTAAGAATTAACAAATCTGTTGGGTTGGAAAGATGACTCAGTGGTTTTTTGCAGAGGTATTTAGTTTCATTGCCAGCACCCACATTAGGTGGATCACATCCTCCAGTTATTCCAGTTCTAGGGGTTCTGGTCCCTTTGGCATCCATAAACACTGCTGGGACATGATCTAGGTGTGGAGTATATGAGGAGATTTCAGAGTGATTGTGAGAGAACTCCAAGAAAACAAGACAATAGTCTTGTGACCTCGTTTTCTTCAAAACATGGAATTTTTCTTGGAATGTGTTTTTATGCTCCTCCAAGGTATAGTGGGTAAGAGTGGGTTTAGTTTACATTACTCATTATTGCTTGCTGCTGTTATTCAATGGGATATCTAAACTTTATATGCCTTTATATGCCTCTATGGAAAAACATGTTTTTGCCACTTGCAGCTTGTCTTTGTATTGCATACAGCTTCAACTCATAAGAGATATACTTATATTTTTTTTCTGTCTGGTGCTCTGAATAGACTATTGCATTGGGCTTTAGTCTACCTCATTTATTGGCTCCATTCTCCCAGGTACCACCTCATCTAGAGTGATGACAAAGCACCTTCATTCATACACACACACACACACAGACACACACACACATGCAATTTAAAAATAAAATCTAAAAAAATTAATAAAGAAGAGATATATTAACTTATATATGACAAAGCACATTCCTCCCTCTCCAAGCTGTGGTGATGCCTTCCTTGTTCCCTAGATGCTCATCACATACCTGTGTGAATATATGGTTAAGGCTTTGTGACAATCCTAACACTTTGGCTTTCATCTGTGAATAACTAACTGCTTATCATTATTTATTTTTTTTGAAAACCACTGAAGCTATATCTGGGAATGGGATAACACAACTGCCATGGAATGGCTGATACAGGAGGATTAGGAGTTCCAGGTTAGTCTGGATAAAAAGCTAGTTCCAAGGAATCATGGGCTACATAGTCAAAACTTGTGCCAAGAAACAAAATCTAAAACATAAACAGAATGATCACTGATGCTTTTATCTTAGAAGCAAAGTGAGAAGCAGTATAGTTTTCTGTCTGTTTGTTTTCAGCTTGTGGGGTCATCAGAAAGGATGGAACTCTGGGTCAACATTGTGCTTTTAATGGCTTTTTTAGCAATGTCCCTTGAAATCTAGCTGATCAAAGGCCCAGGGCACAGAGTGGGCACTGCCTACACTAACAAGCCTTAGTCACCAGCTTTTCCTGCCATGTTCTACAATGCCAAACTTCCTCAGTGTGGACTGTTGATAAGATACCCAAGTCCCAGAAACATTATTCCAAAATTGCGCGATTTTTTTCTTGGGCCCCTGTGTGCCTCTTTCTCAGATCTACCCTGTTTTCATCCTGTTGCCCAAGGGCTGCCTGGAGAATATCATTGGAAGTATAGAAGTATGGGTGTAATTTGAACTTCTAGGCCAATGTGCCCAAACATGTTCTTTCCAGATGTTTATAGGAAACACAGAGCAAGGACAGGGAAAGAGAATAAAGCCAAGGCGTGGAGCTGGGTCAGAGATAGAATGTACATTTGCAGGTTCCCTAGAGGATCAGAACAGAAAGGATAAATATGTATGTATGTGTGTATGTATGTATGTATGTATGTATGTATATTTAATCAGTCTGCATTAAAATGACAACCTTTGTCTCCAGATCCTTGATGCCCTAACTAACAGTGGAGTAGTCCCACACTTACTGTCTCACAGAGCAACCCAGTAGTTGCTGGTTTCCCTAGATTTGGTGCCTCAGCAGTCCCTGTTGGGAGCATAGTAGGAAGGTACTTGTGCCCACAGATCGCCACAGAAATCAACAATGTTAAACACACAGGATTGACTTTCCAATGGGAAAGAGGAAGAACCTGTTCTTCCATCCAGAAAGCTGAGAACTGGAAATGATTAACAGCCTGGTGATTTGTTATCTGTCAGGCCAGGCTGTATCAAGCTCTTACAACCAACACCAGAGGTGGCTGGTAATCTAAATGACTCATAGCCTGAGGCTCCCCCAAGCTCCCATAACCAGGACCAGAGGTGGCTAGCAACCCAAATGACCTCTACACTGTATGACAGAGACCACACCAGACCCTTCCTTAGACCCTTAAGCTTGTACAGGTCTTTAGAACCCATCTTCTTGAAGGAAATGACATGAACCCTGAGTTGAATTTCAATGTAATTATACTTCCTTGTGCTTCTTTGTGCATTGGGGATTACCAGGAAACGTTTTCCAGACTAAATGCATAGGGAATAAACTGTCTGTTATCAGAGTCCCAGAGGTCTTATCCAGGTTGATGAAGTCAATCTGCACCAGGTTTTCATTCATCTCTTTGCATGTTTCACTTCCCTATATGACACCTGTAGGGAACCCCTCAGTCCTATCATATCGTATCACAGACTAGCTAATCACCTACCACCTTGTTCCAACATGGTGCTCCAAACAGAGTCTGAACCTTTGAAACTGATATTGAACCTCTCAGTCATTATGATGTAATGTCTTCCCAGACATGAGTGAAGGGCTCTCACTGGCCTGAGCATGGCAAACACAGGTCTGAGAATGGCATGGCAGACAAACTTCGTGCCAGCAGGTTTTGACTTTTGCCTTTCCCTCTCCCTTGTTAAACCTTTAGATTGTATTCCCAAAGCTAGTTACCAGGGTCTATTCTCTTATTTGGCCACTTTCTTATTTCCTGACTCATTCCTGAGACTGATCATCAGGGTCTAACTATTAAAACATCAAGGTCCAGCAATCAAAAGTCATTACTTTGACTAACCAATCAGAACTTACCAACACATCCTAGCTCATTCTAATACCCCTCTCCCCTCTTAAAATTAACACTTGCAAATCAATTTGCTGCTCTTTCTGCCTGATTCTGATTTAGCTCCCTGTCTCTTTGCCTTGCTTAATAAAGGGTCTCTTTGTGTCTGGTTTTTGCTTGGAAAATGGTGTTTGGATGTGGTCTGTGCTTAATTCTTGGTAGAAGAGAGCACCTATAGTATTCAGGTTCCTTCAGTGAGGTCATAGCACATCTTATCAGTTGTAGACTACATACTTAACATTAAGTATGTTTTCTGGAGTCTCATTTCTTCTTGTTGTGCTAGGATTACAGATGTAGCCCACTATGTCTGGCTCAGGTGACCTTTAAGTGCTTCGTACATAGTGTTAGGTTCCTTATTTCTAGACAGACTTGCCTGGAATGATCTGGACCTCCTGTGCTCCCCCTCAGTTTGCCAAATACAAAGTTTTCTATCTTAGCACCTGAATCAAGATGTATTGTGCCCATGAAGAGTTTTATTACTTGCTGTTTTCATTGTTGGAAAACCCTAGATAGCATCATCAAAAGTACAGAATCTTCTTTCTTTCTTAACTGTCCCTCTGGAAGGAGTAATGGTTGTCCTTATTTTCCTAAGGTGGCTGCTACAGCTCCAAACTTCACATTGTCACTTGACAGTATCTTGAACAAGAAGCAAAGGGCACTAAAAAGCCACTATTTTCCTAGAATCTACTCTTTATTCCTGGTACACTATTTCACCTGAGTGGCCCATCAAGACTCTTCTGTCCTATTGACCACATACAATTGCATTGGTTACTTCTAGACAAATCACGGGCAAAATGGGATGAGTTCTTTGGTGGACGCAGATGACTTGTCCTTTAGAGGGGCTGCATACACTGCACCCTAAAAAAGTCTGGGCTCCTCTCAGCAATAAGTCAGGGAGAACATGCTTAAGGCTGGAAGCCATAGCAACAAGACTGAGTTACTTTCCTTAGAATTGTAAAGGAGGATTAGCAATTAGCAAGTAAAGAAGAAAGGGGATTTGTCACAGTAGAGAGAAGGCAGCCACAGCTAAGCTTGTAATAAGTAGATTGCAAGAAGAAAATGTTCAAATGAAATTCATGGGCCTTCATTATAAATGGTGAGTGATTAACGGCATTGCATTTCATTAAATTTATGAGTTGTCCTTGTTATACAACACATCGCTAATAAATAACTGCGGATGGATTAATATTGCTGTTCTCCATCAATATTTTCACGATGTCTTTTCACCGAAATTAACTGTTGGCAGGAGAAAAATCAAGCAAAACCCTTCAATGTTGATGAAGCAAAATGACTTAATCAGCTCATGCCAGAAATAAGAAAAAATACAGTCACTACCTAAAACCCTGACCAACCACTCAACTGCTGACATTCCAAGGAGGAGAGGCAGATTGCTTGGCCTTTCCTTTTCTCATGCCAGGGATAAATACAGACCACTGCAGGAAGAGCGATGCCATAGATCTAAACACTGCCCAGGTGTCTCCTGAACCACACTGTTTCTTCTACTCACCTATAGCTTTCCTACAAGTCTAAGTTTATATTCCAGTACACAAAGAGATGAGATTTACACCTAAAATGTCTCTCCTAGGTTCATATGCTGGAAGCTTGATCCCATGCAAAAATGTTGGGAGGTGATTGGATCAAGAGAGTTCTAACATAATCTACTGGTAGATGCATAATTTAATGACACTGTTGAAAGGTGGTAGAAAAATGAAGGGGGAAAGAAAAACTAAATTATTAGTGTGTCCTAGAAATGTAGAGTATGCCTACCTTTTACTTTCTCCTTTTTCTCTTCCCCTTAACTTCTCCCTCTCTCTTCTCTCTCTTTCACTCCTCCCCATGCCCCTCTATAATATAATGAGAGTGCAGCTCCTGTCTACCACAGCCCCTATTCCTGATCAGCAGGTCAAGTTGGCAAGGAGCTAAAATCTCAGAAACATCAGTCATGAGAAGTCGTTACTCGTTTAATTTATTTCTTCTCAGGTATTTTTGAAATAGTAGTAGTAAGAAAAGCATGCAATATCCTTTCTTAAACAAAGAACAATATGCATTTGTCATGACCTCTAGTTATCCAATATATAGTGCTTAACCTGGAGGTCAACATAGGTTTCTGTAACTTCATTTCTAAGCAGTCCTGGTAAAGAGACATTTCTCATTAAGTCAGGGATCTACTACAATGACAGAGGTACTCTCTAGTTCTGGTTAGCGATACTCACATGCAGGACTGGCATACAGGAGGCATGACCTTCTCATTGATCAGTTGGGCTGTCCCACAGTACAGTAGACAGTTTCCCACACATACTCTTAGAAATACAATGTGGAATCAGTCAGTCTCTTAAGGTCTGAGCCTGGAAACTAGTAAGGAATCACATCTGCTTTATTTGTCAGAGAGCCCAGGCTCAAGGACTGAGAACATAGATCCCACTCTCAATAGGAAGAGTTTCAAAGCCTATGGGTAGCACGTTTTAACTTACCACATCAGCTTGAATGCCATATCCTTAGAGAGGTTTTGCATGGCCACCACTAATGGCCCACTATAGTCATTTTCTTGTCACTGTCCTTTGATTTTTCTTACTTGAGCACAGTTTGAAAACATACTTTTTTAATTGCCTGATTTCAGTGTTACTTTCTAGTCAGTATATAATTTCTACAAGAGTATGAAAATGAAGTATTTTGTTCATAACTATATCTTCTCACACTACATTCCCCCAAATGCTTAATGTACAGTTAATATTTATTAGGTAATGAGTACATGGAATGTTGTATCCTGTAACACCTCTGGCAAACCAACAAATCATAAAAAATTATAAACTATTCACTATTTTAATAACCATTCCAAATCATAACAAGAATTATAAACTATTCACTATTTTAATAACAATTCCTGATGTTCCTTTTATAATCTGACTCTCATTATTACCATCCCCCCAGGTGCCAGTGAATGCAGCCCCTTTGTCAAAGATGTGAAGTCAGAAGTCAAAGCTACACAGAAGGAAGGTATTTTTGGCTGAGCCCTGCCTTATGGAAATTCACCAATATTCTGTCACACAAATTCCTAGCTCTGACATGAAAAAATTGGATTAGGAAATAGCGAGGGAAGAGATATTCATGAAGGTGTAGCTTTCCAAGTGCAAAGAAGAAAATGTCTTCGTGTATTTGTTACTGTTCATGGTTATAGAGTTATTGGGAAGCAAACAGTAACAATGCAGTGGAAATTCAGAGAAAATGGGCTGAGTGACTTATTGCCTGTTGGTCCAGAGCCTGCAAATCTGTTTTTGAAAGCACAACTGGGATAAAGCTACAGAATAATGTGCTGCTTTTTACCTGCTCCAAAGTCCTTTATTGGGTCCCAGGAGGGAAACTGGAGAGAGAAGGGGAATAAAAGAAACTCACAAGCCTGGTTCTGTATGTAGGCTGGGAGCAACATGATAGATAAGCATCAGGCTTCTATTTTCATCTGAAATTAGTGACAAGTCCCCTTTAATGAGGGCAGACCTTGCTATGACTGTGCATCTCCATTTCTTTTTGGAATCAAATAAAGTCAATTAAAATCATTGCATGGGAAGCAATTCATAGTCTTTTATTAGCAGCACAATGGTGTTGTTTTCCTTTGTCACCAAGGTAGCAATTAACAGGCTTCTAATGTCACAGAGGTGGATGATAGGTGAAATGGGTTGTTAGGAAGGTAGATGTGTTCAGATCTCTTCAAAGAGAAGCAGTCCTCTAAAGTTATGAGGCTGCTCAGAGCCACCTTTTTGGGCAGTGGGTTATGTTCTAAA
Organism: Mesocricetus auratus; assembly: GCF_017639785.1. Taxonomy (NCBI): domain Eukaryota; kingdom Metazoa; phylum Chordata; class Mammalia; order Rodentia; family Cricetidae; genus Mesocricetus; species Mesocricetus auratus. The sequence goes on from NW_024429189.1 coordinate 104,922,179, forward strand.
AGAGGAGCTGTAACTGGTTAAAGTGATGAGCTAAGTAAACTGGGCATGTATGGTACTGCTTCCAAATCCTGAGGATATTATGGGAGAGGGGGTGTAAGGACTGTGGGGGCTGCAAGATGGAGGGGAGTGCATTGAAACTGTCTACTGTGTAAGACATTGGATGGGGGGTATCCTTATGTATATATGTTTCCCTTATTAGTTGATGAATAAAACACTGATTGACCAGTAGCCAGGCAGGAAGTATAGGTGGGGCTACCAGATGAAGAGAATTTTAGGGAGATGATGCAGAGGGTGAGCAGCCAGGGAGACACCATGTAGCCACTGCAGGAGTAATAGGTCCGGGCATTCTCTGATAAGCCAAGACTACATGGAGATACATAGTTTAATAGAAATAGGTTACTAATTAAGAGAGAGGCAGCCAATAAGAAGCCTGAGCCATCAGCCAAACAGTTCTAATTAATGTAAGCCTCTGTGTGTTTATTTGACACTGAAGGTCAATGGGATCAGGCGGGAAAGAAATTCCATCTACAGACATTGCTGATGCAATCATGAAGACACAGCAGTTGTGACTATCTGCACAATGCCTGAAAAAACGAAAGAAAGAAAAGAGGCACAGAAAAGAGAGTAGGAGGGTGATTAGTTAAAGTTTGGGTGATAGGAGTCTGAAGGGGATGAGAAAGGGTGCCAAGAGGGGCATGTGATCCAAATGCATTGTACACAAGCCTGGAATAGTCAAAATAAATACAGTATCCTCTTCATGCTACTGACCTCTTTACATGAACATGTAGACTTTCCTCCAGGTGCTGGATTTATTCTGTTGAACATTTTAAGAATAGTGTTTATCTTGGTGTATTTAGGTATTAAGTAATATAAAGCAGACATTGAAGTTACTTGTGAGAAATAAAAAGGAAAATTTTAGAACTTGTGATTGTTGTAAGCTACTACTTGGGGGTTTTGGTGATTACTTTTGTGTGTTGTATTTTTCAACATATTGATTTTGTTTCTGATTCTGTTTTATGTATGACTTTACTTTATATCTTAGTTATATAAAAGTAATGGGCTTGGAATTTAGGTTAAGAAGGAAATGCTTTTTTGGGAGTTGGTGACTTTTTTCTCAAAAAGACACTGAGAGAACAAAGAAAGTAGAAATCAAAGAATAGATGTGTATCCAGCATCAGTGAGGAACTGTGACGACCCAAACATTTTAATACAAAAATTGAGCAGGAACTATGCTCAGTGTGGAGCCTGATTAGACCAAACAGAGCTCTTTATCTTACCTTTCATCCTAGAATTTTTCTGCCAGTTTTCTCAAAGTCTCCAAATTATTGCTGTGGTTCTGATTTTCCAGGTTGCGATTCTGAATCACCAAGATGTTATGTTCTTGTCTTTCATTTGAATCAGGCTACTAAACATGCTATTTGTTTCTGTTTTTAAATCTCTCATAATTGTAGCTTATTGATATTATATTTTTTCTCATTTTTGGTTTAGAGTGAAGTTTTATCTTGCTAATAGACATATTAAGCTTACATAAGTTAAATTAATCAAATGTGGGGTTAGAATAAAAAAACTGTAATGTCTACAGAAAAATCCTGACTTGGAAAAAGGTGGGGAGACCATCTGATGATATGCTAGATAAAAATGGTCATTAAGAGGAGATGCCATGAACATATACTTTATACTGTTATATACACACAAACAAAACAAAAGTACTGCTTTACATTAAAGTTGCTTAATGGAAGTTTAATGGAAGTCTCTACCTAGAAACTATTGTATCGCACAGAACTAAAATGAGTTCTAACATTACTTAAGTTGCCTATTTCTACCTGTTTGGCACAACTCCTTCCTCTTATCTTCTAAAGGCAACTCTTAGAAAGAAACCACCTTAAGGAATGATTACCATAGCCAGCCAGCCAAAAGTCCTGCTGTAAATCCTATTTGTTAAGTAAGGATTATTTTTATTGCCACCTGAAAATGTCTGTATGCTTTAATGTTGACAAATTTTGATTCTACAATTTCTATTCCTGTAAACATGCCTAACTGTGACAGAAATTCCATTTGGTGGTCATAGGACTCAGAAACCATCCTCAGGTGGCCAAAATGATACCTGACCTCTAAGAGCTGTAAGAAATTGTGGGGGACCTTCTCTAGGCATTATCTGAGTAGTGTTTGTATGGGAATAAGGAGGAGTTCTCCCATTTTCCTGAGTGCAAAGTTGATTATTCTCTGGAATTTCATGACAAGCCAAGTAAACTCAAGTGCCTCAGGATGAGCAAAGATGGAGAAAGAAAAATACTTGAGGAGGTTTGTTAAGAAAGGAGAAGAATACACTAGATTCTGCAGATTGGAAATCTAGAATACAAGGCACCAGACACTGTCTTGACTGCAAAAAAAAAAAAAAAAGGAGGATGAAAGACAAGAATGTCTTGTGGTGATATCTTGCTTGTACAAATAAAGCTTGTCTGAGAGACCAGAGAAGGAACAAGTCAAAGGTACCTTTACCTCATAAGCTTCCTGATGAGAGCAAGTTCTCGTTTCTTTCAGCTTATATCCTCTCTTTACCCAGCTATCTCACTTCCTGTTTCCACACAGCCATCTCATTTCCTGTCCTTCTATACAGACTTCCAGGCTTCTGTGGCTAGCCAGTGGCAAGATCCACCCTCTGATCTTCAATAGAATTGAGATAATGGCCTTAGGGTATGACTTCAGTGTGCCAACATGACCCCTTATAAGGAACAGGAGGGGCTCACTTGGGCTTTCTCTTGGGTTATGGTCTAAGCATCCTGCTTGCAGACCCTGTAGGTGCGGAAAACTAAGTAATTATTTACCATCATTGTGTGAGTGCTCCCCACATAAATATCTGCTATTCTTATTTTGGGCATTTGTGGGCTTCCCTTAACCTGCTTTCAATGGCTAGTTGAGTTTGACCTCTAAGATAACTTTCCAGATTTGTCCAAATCTAGAAACCAAATGCAGTAGCAAGGAACAACAGTGCTGCATAAGTTTACTGGAGCTGAGCATCTTTAAGGACCCAGCAACTTTTCAGGATGTTTTTACATATGTTCTTAAACTAGTGCGAATTTCCTCCAAAAATGGAGAATATAGAAGGAGCTGGAGTGCAGATGTACTGTCTAAAGTGATTCCAAAAAATGCCAATGCAATCTGCAAAGGACCAGGTCAGGGAAGGCGAGGCTGCAATGTCAGGACATATTCTAAAGCAATGAGGCTGAAACTGTTTGTAGTGAAGTTGCTTGTAGTCTGGGCTGGAAGGTGGCTGAGCAATAGGCTGACTCTTCCTTATTTTTCCAAAACTCACTTTAAAGACATTTACTTACTGTTGTTGGAGGAGAAATCTCTCCAGAACACTCTCTGCTCTCCCTGATAACATCTTATGCACCATTCCTATCTATAAAGAATTTAACCCCTAAATTCTTCTATACTCGCTTGTCCCCTCCCCCACAAGCTTTAGAACTGTGTTTTATTGATTCATTTCAAGGGGACAGGAAAGTCTTTGCTTTGTCACCCTGCTTCTTTCTACCTCAGTGTCTTTGCACACAAAAGCCCCATGTATAATTTTTCATGACAGACAATACCCCAGTTATATATATGCATATGTAACTACATGTAAAAAAACTATGTAGAGATATGTGTGTACACCTGTATGTATGCATACACATACATGGAAAGCTTATAAAATGGAAAGGAGTATGCTCCATTTCCTTAGCTCAGTGAGTGTCACTTTGATAACCTGCCCTTTGTGGGTGGTGCCCCTCTCTGGGCTTGTTTTCCTAGTTATAAGAAAACAGGCTGAGCAAGTCATGTTGAGTAAGCCAGTAAGTACACTTTTCCACAGGCTTTGTATCAGCTCCTGTCCCAGGTTCCTGCCCTGTTGGAATTCCTGTCCTGACTTCCTTCAATGATAGACTACAATGTGGATGTACAAGCCAAATAAACTCGTTACTCCTTAACTTGCTTTCAGTCATGGCACTTGATCACAGCAATAAAAAGCCTAACTAATACAATGAATATTTTTAAGTATGTGATACCATTGATCTCTTTAAGTGAACAGTTGAATGGGAGAAGGGAAAAAGTAAGAAGAGTGAAAACTCTGTAGGGATATTTCTAAATATCCTGGCATAAATTCAAATTTTCTCCTTGATTTTAATAGGATCATTGAAATTCAGTGCTGAATATTATCTAATTCCATTTACATGCATGAGGATATTTATATGCATACATTTTCAGTGTCTTTGTGCACATGTATATACATACCCATGTGCTTATGCAAGTGTTTATGTGAGCATGTGCACATTTATGTGTGTGCCCATGTCATTCTCAGGAATACTGTCTATCTCCTTTGAGATAGGGTTTCTCATTGGCCTAGTGTTCACCACTTAGGGTGTAGTATCTGAACAGCAATAGGGACCCTTCTGTCTCTGTCTCCTTAGTGCTTAGCCTAGAAGCATGTGCCATCATACTCAGCATTTTTATGTGAGTTCTGGCCTTAAATTCAGGTCCTGATGCTTTAAGGGCAACCACTTTATTGACAGAGCAATTTGTTCAGCCCATCCTTTTTATTTGCTGTAAGTTAGAACCTTTTTGGAAGGCCTTTTAAACTTGGGCTACACTGGTTATCCTTTCACAGATGTGTGTGATACAGAAAATTCTGTTACATCATAACTGACAGGACTGAGCATCCTTGGTTGTTTTACTTTGTCTTTATTTGTAGAGATTAACGTCACTGGAGTGGACATTGAACAATGACCCAGTCCTACCCTGTTTCTATTTGAACAGTAAGTGAAGTATCCACACTGAACATTAGTTGTGATCTGTCATCTTATATTTCAAAAGGAAAATCCCAAGTAATTTCAAATTGGGACAAACATTGAAATAAAATTATTATATGGAGAGATAGCCAATATTCATTAATTGTAGTTTATTTATTTATTTAATTATAGGTCTTGAGATGCCATTGCTATGTTGCCCAGGACAGTCTCTAGGTCCTGCTGCCATAGCCTCCCACGTTTCTGAGTATCACCACATATGGTCATGTCAAGATTTTGGTAGAGCCAAGAGCTCTTAATAAAGGTTCTGAGGACCTCCTGGAGAACAGAATATACAATCAATTTAGTATATGTGTTGAGTGTTCACTTCAGTGCTAGAAATAATAGGAAAGTTTACTTTCACCAAATGGCACCAGTCATTCACATTACATTTTCTGGAGGAGTAATTCTCAACATGTGGATCAGGACCCTGTAAAGGGAGGCTTTTCCTCTGCCAGCCGCTTTGGTTTTTCCCTGCCAGCCGCTTGGGCTCTGCCACATTGTAGTCCCCAAATAAACACACAAGACACTATATTAAATTATGAAGCTGTTGGCCTTGCTTGTTTCTTACTGGCTAGCTCTGACTTAAGTATTTAACCCGTCTAAGTATTTCTCTTACCGGAGAAAGGGATCCGGACTTCTGACCCCTATGGTAGCTACATCTTGACTTCCTGTGTTTCTCCTTCCCAGAGTCCTCCTCGACTCCTAATCCCACCTATCTTGGTTCCCTATTGGCCAACAGTGCTTTATTGACATATACACAGGACTCCCCCATCAGGACCCCTTGGGGTCAAATGGCTCTTTCATAAGGGATAACTCAGACCATCAGAAAACACAGATGTTTGCATTGAAATTAATAGTAGTAGAAAAATTACAGTTATGAAGAAGCAATAAAATAATTTTATAGTTGGGATCATCACAACATGAAAAACTGTAGTAAAAGGTCCTAGCATTAGGAAAGTTGAAAACCACTGATCCAGAGTTTTATTTGAAGTAGTAATATTAATGCAAAATTGTTGTAGTGATATTTTCTGGTTCCTACCTTTAAAAAAATGCTCTATTTAAGATCTAGGCTAAAACCCCATTTTATTTCAGTTTCTCTCATGAGCAAGACAAGTCTTATTTACATCATTATTTACAGGTGTATTGCTGGAAGATCAGTTCTTGGGAGATGATCCTCAACCTCGGATTTCCTAGGGAATAATGACTCTCTATCAAAAATCTGCTTATCAACAAATGGGGGCTCATTCCATTTAGATGACAGCAATAGTCATGTTGAAAATGTCTTCTGAATCAAAATCTCAAATATTCAACATAGATTTTTTTCTTATGCAGCATATCTAAGAAATACAATGTTCTAATATAGCCATACATGGTCATGATAAACATTATGTGAAGTGAACATTAATAATTCATGCTTGGGATGGTAACACATCTCATTCTCAGATATACAAGAATAAAGTAGAGTTTGCTTTTTTTTTTTTTTGGTTTTTACGAGACAGGGTTTCTCTGTTTTGGAGGCTGTCGGTCCAGCCTGGCCTCGAACTCACAGAGATCTGCCTGCCTCTGCCTCCCGAGTGCTGGGATTAAAGGCGTGCGCCACCACCAGCCGGCAGAGTTTGCTTTAGTAGTTGCTGGAGACTCTATGTCAAGCATAGAGACAGAATATGCCCTAAATTCTCCATGGCTAATTATATTACCAAAACTTACAATCTTTCAAGGGAACAAAATACTTTAAAATATGTACCTTTGGTTCTTAGAATAGTGTCATCTTAGTAGGCACTGAACAATTATTCTAGGGACTGACAGGTTAAATACAGAGAAAGAATAAGTTATATAAAGAATGTGGGTAATATTAATAGCAATTTCTTATGTTACTCAACATTTTATTTTTAGCTAGAAGTTCCAGAAACCAAACTTAAAACAGGAATTTGTTAGTTTACTGAGTTGGTAAGTTAAAAGGTGGCTAGCCTTAAGAATTCCTTGATGAATGGATACTTTTGTATATGGTTGATAGAAAGGCAACATGGTAAAACCACTTTGGAAAATAGTTTAATGATTTCTGATTAAGTTAACTGTATATGACCCAGTGATTTCATTCCTGTGTATTTACACAATGGAAATGAAAACCCATGCATGCTTGTGCTCTCTGTGTTTATTGGAGTCTGTTCCCCATTTGTCTCAATCTAGGAACAGCCTAAATTTTCCCTAGTGATGGATTGGACAAACACACTTTGGAATATCTATGTGACAGAATACTAGGCCAGACTTTGGGAAGACCACTGCCATAAACTGTGATGAGAAGTTTCATCTCTAGTTGTCCTGAATTATATACCTTGGTTCTGAAGAGATATTCCATTTGTCTTACCCAAGGAAAAGCCTGAATTTAAGCTTATTACTACTGTTGATACCTACCCCAGGGCCATTGTTTTAGAAACAAATAACACAGCTAAGTAGTTATTCACATGTGGATATAAATTTTGAAACAAGATATTTATAAAATGGATAATGTTCTTCTGTAAAATTAATGGATATGACAACTTGTTCTCATAAACCCACACTTAAAACTTTCAATGTTTATAACAAAGGAGCCCACATCTCTAAATAAAATGTTTGGATGTTTTTGGTCTTTTCATTTAAACAAAAAAACAATGAGTATTTATGTATTTCTGCTTTTCTTGGTCAGATTATATGGGCAGTTTTCATTTCATATCCCATGTCCATCCTTACATGGAAATCCTGTGAAAATGGGAAGACTGATGTGAGGCTTGTGTTACTCAATGCATGTCATTCAGAATTTACAGAACTTTCAGTTTTACTTTGTCAATGCAATTTCTATTTTCAAGTGATCAAGAGTTGTAAATAATCTTTGATCATATGCAGCTCAGCACTAGCTACTTAAATCCCCTCAAATATATTACTGCTAGAATATGTTTTGAATCAAGGAGACTGAAATTATAGAGATTTAAAATCATGGAAACCACAAAGGTATGTTACTGATCTTTCATCATTATAAAACCTCTTGAAACATATCTCTCCTAGCCTTAGTTTCTAGCCATTTCTATTTCTAATAAAATCTAAAAGACAAATGTACAGAAATTCATAAGTTCTGAAAATGACAGTGTGGCCCAAAGACAAAGACCTTCCTGTATAATCTGTGGGCCTAGACAACACATGACACTTAGGCATTTGTGACTTTTGAGACCATGTCCAGGGCATGCCTCTCAAGGACCTAAATCACTGCAGTTCCATTGGGTATTTGCTAATCAGACCTCTACTTAACAACCACTCTTCCTCTCCCTTCCTTTTGACTTCATGACCTTTGAGAGTTTGGCTGTCTGCATTTTCACTCCTGCCATAAATATGTTTTGGCAGGAAGCTCACTTGAAACACTATGGATTCTATGTAAGAATTCTATTGAGGAATTCTATTGGAAACACCTATGTGGGAGTCAAAGGGATCTAGTAGAACCAAAGGAATTGACATTCTGCATCAGTGGCTACAGGAATCTCAGATAACCCTAAATGGTGCTTGGGACGTGGGATAGTCCTAATGAAGGGGAAGGATCTTAGAGACCAGTCTCCAGGGAAAAATGCAGCTGTGTGTCACCCACAGCTGTTAAGCCCAGAATCATGAAAATGAAAGCCTCCTCCATGGGATGATTCGGGTGACATCCTCTAGCCGCATGTTGTTGCAGGTACAAAGTCTCATGCTCACATATCTCTATCTGGAATATTAGTGAGTTTAATTTAATCAGGATAAAAGTTGGTGGGAAATGGTGCTTCCAGAATATTCCTAGATCAGTCCCTTCTTTCATTCCTTCTCTAGTTCTCTTCTCACCTCAGAATATCCCTTCCTTATGAGCCTTCTTTTATGCAAATTGAAAGGTGGCTGTTTCTCTCATACCTTAAACATAGAACCTGAAAAGGTGAAGGGCATGAAGGCTTGTCCTCTTTCCACACAGTAGTCCTCCAATCCAGCTGAGTAGCAAAGAGCCTTCCACCTAGAATTTATGAGTTGCATTCATCAGTACTATCTAGCTCTTTAGACACAGACCTACAGGCCCTTGTACTTTGTGCAGGAATATGTACCCCAAAACATATAATCTCACTTCTTGCCACGATATCCTATAGGTACATTTTGTCTACCCAGAGGTTGCATGCCACTTTGGAGACCCAGCAGCAGCAGCCACAGCAACAGCAGCAGCAGCAGCAGCAACAAGAAGCACCTATGTGTATTAGTTTCTTGTTGCTGATATAACAAATTACCATTATCTTGGGGACTTATAGTGGGCACCAACCTTTATTGATTATTGCTAGAACTTAGATTGGCTTAAAATCAAGTGTTCGGGGGTCTGGGTTTATTTCTGGGTGTTGTAATAGTATTTACACCATTTTTCTTCCAAGCCTCTATAGGCTGCCTATATTCCTGAGAGTCCCTCCTGTCTCCAAAGCCAGCAAAGGCCTGTCAAAGCCTTCACCCACCACAGCTCATGGGCTCTTATTTTCTATCTCCTTCTTCCATAATTAAATTGTGATGATATTGCCTACCTGAATAATCCATAATAATTTATTTTAAGGTGAGATGACAGTCACCTTAATTCAACCTGCAATCTTAATTGTCATGTGTCCTTTCTTATGTATAGGAACAGGTAATACAAGTTTAACCTCCACTCTCTCAAAGTCTGTTGGAACCAGTTGACAGGAGACAGTTTAGTGGGAGAAAGAAGCACACAATTTTATTAACCACAAGAACTAAACAAAATAAGAAAACCAAAGAATGCTGCGCATGATGGCCTATGCCTTCGATCTCTGCACTCAGGATAAGAGGCAGCATGGAGTTCGAGGCCAGCCTTGTCCTCATAATAAATTCTAGGTCTACCAAGGCTACAAAGTGAAACCCTGTCTCAAAAAAATTAAGGAAGTCTCATAAGGTTGAAGATTAAATAATTTCTTCAAAGGGCAGAGAGAAATAATGGAAAACAGACAACTTTAAAGAGGTAGGAAATGAGTTTGTAAAGTTAGGAATGAGCCCAAAGATAATCACCAGGTGCAATTTCTCTGGGTTCCCTAGGAGTTGCCTATAGTTAAGAGAAAATGGAGGATCGAACTTCATTTTAGGCAAAAGCTGTCATTTCATAGAGGAAGTCCCCCACAAGGTCTGTCTGAGCTGGTAAACATACATGTAAAGTCTATCTATCTGGGTATGGTGTCTCTTTTGGACCTGGTGTATTAAAACTAACAAAATTGAGATGGCTTCTTATTTTATTTATTTAATAAATCCCAACCCTATGAGGAGATAATACATGTCTCCCTCTGTTTCTCTCATACCTCATCACCATACAGGTTCTAAAGATGAAGGAGTCACCATATTGCCTGTCACACTTCCAAGGTCTAAAGTTTTCAGCCTAAATAGACTCCAGCTCACATAGAGTGCAAACCCACAGTAGTGAGAACTTCCTAGAGCCTACCCTGGAAGGATGTAAGGAAGGCACTTTGGAAGGCAAGCTGGTCTGAAGTCCATGTGAGACCTCCCACAGAACTAAGGTGACCTAGTCAGGACCTAGAGAGGGCAGCCCACCAGCCTAGCCAGGAAAGCCTTTGTGGGTACTTTTGCCCTAGGGGTCTGTATTGGGCCAGGCCTACCTACACTGCTTAAAGGAAAAAGGAGACACTGTGCTTCAATTTCGTGTTTTAATAGGCTAATTGATATTTAAAGTAAAATTCTGTAAGGTCTTTGCTATTTCTGAGAAGTTACCATTATAGATGTTTCTGTTCTTTTACTGAATTTCATTTTACTTTATAGGCTAGCTTTAATTATTTCTGGAATTACATGTGAAATAAGTCAAAGAAAGTTTTCAGCTTTACTGGAAACTGTCTTCTTTATGCATGCAAGCTCAGAAACATAGCTGTATTCATTTGTAATTGCATTTCCTCACCCAATGGATGACTTAAGGTCATGGAGAAAGAGCCCTCTATGTGGTTAGCTTGTTTTGAAAATTTAAGACTCTATTTATATGAAAAGCAACTAAATCTTTTAGGCTTGTGGTAAATTTCTAGAACATTTCTGGTCTGCAGTCAGAACATTGTATATTTCAGGCTGCAAAGCTGGTATCCAGCTTCTGAATCGTCAATACAAAGAACCAGATGAGTCTCTCTAAAGTGACATGTGTCAAGTGCCATAGCATCTTATAAACTGAGCTTGGTGTCAAATGATAAGAATATGGAACTCCAGTCAGTCTATGGAGCTGAAGCATCATCAGTTAAGTTTGGGAGGTTTTTCTTTTCGTATCCTGAAGTTGTACAGCCAGTCTCGAAACTGTAGTGCTTACCCAAGCTGCACCAACCAAACTTGAATATTTACCTTCCTAAATCTTTGTTTAATTTTGTTATTTATCTTTTTTGTTGTTGTTCTCCATGATTGAGAGAGTAAAGCCTTAACCTTTAAAACTTATTTATTTCTTATTATTTATTTATTGCTAGTGCATGTGGGATGGGAGTACACAAGTGAGCTCCTGCCTTTTTGCATGCCACCATGTGCATGCGGAGGTCAGAGGACAACTTCCAGGAGTTGGTTCTTGCCTTCCACCTTTCTGAGGCAACTTCCCTCTTTTTTCTGCCACTGATCAGTGTACTCCAGGTTTGCTTATCTGTGGTTCTCTGGTGTCTGTCTCCCATCTTCCCAGCCATAGAAACCCTGGAATTATAGATACCTGCTACCTCATGCATTTTACCAATCCACCTCATTGGTCCCATAAACACTCACCATTTCTTGGAAGTGTTTGACTCTTGTATTTCATTTTTTTCCTGGGATGTTTACATATAAACCTCCCACACTGTCTTCTCAGCATTTTCTAGAGAGTAGGACTGAAGTTCCACGCAACAAACACAAGACTAGTAGTTGGTTGATTAATTGAAAAGATATATTTAAAGGAAGCAACCATAAAGATGATTAATTCATGCCTTAAACACCTTTATTTAACTTAAAACATATAAATTGACATTTATTTGCCAATCTTTGATGTAAATCAGTCTTTGACTCTGGGTCTGTTAATTGGCCCTGATATGTTGTCTCTCCTTATACATCACACCCCTAATGCATCCCTTATGATTCCTGACTTCAATTTCTTTACATTGAAGCAGAATTATTGTTCTGACTTTTGGAGCAATCTATTTGAATAAGTTTCTATAGTTGCTTCAGTTCCTCTAACACCTCATTCAACATATTTCTATTCACTTGCTTTCATAAAAGCTTTTGGAAATATTCAAGTTATTTTTCATTGAAAGATTTTTTTCTTCACAAATTCATATTTCATTCATTTGCACAAATCCAATTTACATAATGCTTATTTGCTTATATAATGACAATTAGTACTCTAATGAATTTGGTAATAATTGCAACTGACTCCTAGTAAACATGGGCGATCTCTGGCAGAAATAAGCCTGTTAGGTACTAAACAAAAGCTTTGGATTGAGGATTTGGATGTTTAGGGTACTGCAGTAGATTTTGACTGTACCCACACCTAGCGCTAACTGACTGACTTACTATGGATGCCACATGCACAGCTTTGGTATCCTTCCTCAAGTACCCATGCCTCTCTGTGTAAGTACAGATTCATGACAGTTAAGTATAGATGGAGAAAGACTCCAGCTTTCTGTCTTTGAAACTGTCCACTTAGTCCCCTGACTTCTCATAGTCACCCACCCAGTAATAGTCCTTTATTGGCTTCCTTCCCCGTTTCTTCCTGTGTCTTGTTAAATTGTCTTCCTAGGAAAACAAAACAAACCAAAACAAGCAACAACAACAACAACATAAAACCCTTTCACTGTGATCCTTGGCAATAATTGTTCTTTTGAGGGAACCCAATATAACTATATACCCATTGAAATATTAAAGACAGCAATGGGAGAATTAATGGGTCACTGGATATAGTAGTTTGAATGAGAATTACCCCAATAGGTTCAGGTAGTTGAATACTTGGTGCCAACTAGGGTGGGACTGTTTGTAAAACATTAGGAGGTATATCCTTGCTGGAAGAGATGTGAATCAAGATGTGAAGTCTCAGCTACTGCCCCAGCACTATGCCTACCTGCTGCTGTCATGATTCCCATCATTAATGGTCATGGACTCAACTTCTGAAACTATAAGCCCCTAATAAACTCTTCTGTGAGTTGTTGTAGAAGTAGAAAAGTTACTAAGACAGTACATTAAGCAGAAGTTACGTAAGACGTCTTCCACCATGAAGGGGAAGCTCTGTCTCTTGAACTTCACACTGTTAAGAAATTTCTATCCTTATCTTTAGACACATAGTCTATCTTTGCAACTGACATTTTTACTTCTACTTTGAAGGCCTTACATGTCTTGTCCTAAAAAAGTGTTAAAAGCTTCTAGCTAGGGCAAAAGTTTACAATGTGTTTTTAAATTTTTCTGAATGCACAAGCTGGCCACCTGGATATTTGGCATCTTAATCTTTATTTATGTTTCCTATCCTCATTTCTAACTTATATTCACTTTGAGCCTCTGGTAAATTCACTGCTGTGGAATACTTCTTTAACCATGCAAAGATGTTTGTTTATGTTGTGGAATAATATTTTAACAGTGCAAATGTGTGTTACATTTGTTTATGCTGTATTTGTTTAATGGTGTAAAGCTGTGTTTCCTTGCCTGCCTAAGGCATCTGATTCATCTAATAAGAAGCTGAGCTGAGCAGGCCAATAGGTAGACAATAGTGGGATAGGCAGCGTGGCAGGCAGAGAGAATAAGGAGGAGGAGGATGTTCAAGGATAATAGAAAAAGGTAGAAAGATAAGGAGAAGCCCAGGGCCAGCCAACCAGGTAGCCACCTGCTAGCCAAAAATAGACGAAGACATACAGAATGATGAAAGAAAGGCAAAAAGCCCAGAGGCAAAATGAAGATCTAGAGAAACAGGGTAATTTAAGATATAAGAGCTAGTGGGACAAACATAAGATAATACCAAGCTTTCTTAACTAATAAGTCCCCATGTCATAATTTTGGAGCAGGTTGGTGGCCCAAAGGATACCACTTTTCTGAGACTCCTACTCAGGCTCCAGAAGCCCAGTCCTAGTTTTTCTTGCTCTCCAGCTCTCCCCTTATCCCTTTGACTTTCCCTCTTGCATCATGGGTTTGAGGTCTGCCTCTCATTATCTCCATGGACTCCAGGTAATGCTGAAAATATAGGCCTTTATGAATATTGTCCTGATCAATCTAACTTCCTACCACTTAGAACCATCTAAATGTTTTTCTTCAGAAATGCACAATATTGAATTAATCCTCTTTCAGGAACAGAACAAGACTATTGTACTCTCTCCCCCTTTCTTAAGAGCAAGTATTTAGATTGTGAAGTGATTGAACCACTCTCATTCTCTATTATTAATGGAAAATTGGCCATGAATTGCTGAGGCGTGACTAGCACATTCCCCAACACAGCTGCGGGTGCTTTATGTTGGATCATTTTTGGTTTCTGAGAATAAAAGGAGAGAACAGTTCAGAGCTATCACCTCTCTAAACAGAACCCTGTGTCACTCTCAGCAGAGAACAACTGCTACAAAGAGAGAACTGCCAGGGAGAAAGAGCCACCTTCAGCCAATGTTCTTCCTCCCTTCCTTCCTTCCTTTATTTCCTATTTAGTTTTCATTCCTGTTTATATCGTGTGGTGGATTTGACTGAAAGCTTTGAGAAGGTATCCATTGAATATTTTCTTTTTTTTGACCATTTCAAAAACTAATCTAAATTTCCTGTTTGCTTGGGAAATGCTCCATAATTAATACATGCATTGTAATCATGACATCACCTTACCATAATCTGAAGGCACACTATGTTTTGTTTAATATCTTTACCAATACGTTATTCATTTTAATCCTCAAAGATCCCAGTGAAGCATTTATTGGTATTCCCATTTTAGAGATGGAAGTGTTCAGATAGATGCAATTGATCGTCATAAAGAAACAACCCTTGGAAAGGAGCTGTTCTTTTCTCTTCAGTAGACATTTAGCTCTGGTCTCTCCAAGTCTGCTTTTCTTCTGGGCTCATCTATCCCTCATTAAACCATTTCTTCCTGACTCCAGATAAAAGCCATGGAATAGCTGCTGAGTGTTGAGCTCTATTAACATTGAGTTTATACTGTGTGTGGTGTGTGCCTTTAAAAGAGTCCCAATGATTTTTTTTTCTAGTATGAGCCTAGGGAAGAAAGTATTTCTTACGAGGTTCTGAATTTCACATCTCTTTTCTGCTTGTCATAATTTTAGACACATGAAAATGATCATGGAGTCAATCAACGATAATGCCATCACTGCTGGCAAAAGTCACAAGACAGAGAAAGTTTCAGTGGTTTCAAAGTGGCTAGTTCCTGTATGCGAGCCCTGCTTGTTTCATTTCCTGCTCTCTTTTCTTTTCTTTTCCTTCTTATTTTTCATCTTTTTCCCTTTGTGTTTTCTTTTTTTTCAAGAAGAGTTTACTTTTATTAAAGAAAAGTACATTTCATGAAAACCATAAGGAGAGAGTAATATTTTCATTTAATTTGAAGGAGGGAGTAATTTATTGCTGCCTAATTTTTAACAAAGAAATTCCAGACTGGTTTTAGACTTCAAGTCTATTATTCTGAGCTTGCGACCACATATGATTTTATTTCCACTTGTCTATATATTTTACAACCTCTTCCTTCCCATACCACCATCTTCCCTGAATTTTACTTTCATTGTGTCCTGTTTCTGATGCCTTTAAAGAAAATTGAGACCTTCCATTTCAAAATCTGATCACCTGTTCCTCTTAGCACTTTACTCTCCTCTCTTCCTTCCTTGCTTTCTAAGATATATACCCCTAGCTGGTGTGGACTCATTAAGTAGAGTGGTGTGTCTGCAAACTTGTGGTGATCTTCTTTTCTCTATCTCTAATGCTAGAATTAAAGGTCTGTGCAGCTACACCTGGATTTCTGAATTTCTGCACATTTCATGGGTTGCCAACAAGTTGCTCATTTAGGTAAGGTAAGATCTCAGTTTGGAATTTGTCACTTTTAATTTTAAAGAATCCCACAAGTTTCCTTGCCAGTGCATTACTTCATCTGAGCCATGCAAGAAAAGCACCAACAGCTCCACCATTAGCATATTTTCCTGTTTGTAGCTGAATTAGCTGCATTTGTGTTTATGTGAAACTAATCCACTGATGAAACCAACAGTTAAGCAACCTGATATCAGAGCATCTCTCTCTCTCTCTCTTTCTCTCTCTCTCTCTCTTTTTCTCTCTCTCCCTCTCTCTCTCCCCCTCCCTCCCTCTCTCCCTCCCTCCCCCCCCCTCTCTGTGTGTGTGTGTGTGTGTGTGTGTGTGTATTCTCTCTATACAGCTCAAGCTGACCTTGAATTCTCACTGTTCATGGCTCAGCCTCTCAAATGCTGGGATTATAGGTTGCTCTACATCTGTCCTTCCTTCTTCTGCAAGTCCAGTTCTTATATTTATTTTTACCAAAGTCTTGGTTTTTGTTTTCAGTTTTATTGTTTAATTTTTTGTCACTGTTTAATGTCAGAGAAGGTAAGACAATGCAACTGATGAAGTATAGTCCAACTACTTGATTAGACACAATTTTTAATATCCTTAAAATAAAAATCTCCATGTTCTATAAACTCATGTGTTTTAATTTTAAATTTAATAAATATTTATTCCAGTTTATTTCATCTTCAATAAATTTCTATTTACTGTTTATTTAACATTTATTTTGCTTAAATATTGTCATTAGTTCTGGAGAACTTAACAAATGTGTAAGATGTGATACTCAATCTTTTTTTTTTTTGAGTAAGAAGTTGTATTAGATAGGAGAGGGAGGGGGAAGGAAAGAGAAAAGAGGTAAAGAGACACAAAGGGAGGCCAGAAGAGAAGAGGGAGTCAGGAGCAGAAAGAGAGAACAGAGACAGAAGAGCCAGAAAGAGAGTGAAAAGAGCAATAAGAGAGAAAGAGGCAGAAAGAGCAGAAAGAAAGCAATAGAGAGTAAATGGGTGGGGTTCTGTCTTTTAAAGGAGTCCTTTGCACCTGCGTGCAAACTAGTATTCATGGAACCCTGGGCTGACCAGAGTACTGACTGAATGTATTCTGTGATGCCTCAAACTTAAACCCTCCATTTTTTCTCCAAAAATCTGTTGTTTATTATTTTTTTCTCTTAAGAGTTGAGAGGAATTCCCTTATACAAATCTAAAATCAAGAAAAGACACTTTATCACAGCCATTGTGTATTGCCTGTTGTGGCCCCTTCTCTTGACAGGATTGGTGTCTGCTTCGAAGAACTACACAAGTGCAGGCACAGGTTGCTTCTTATTCTCAAGGCAGCTTTTAGCTGGTGATGATGGATCTTAATGCCATTTGCATTTTGCAGCTCTTAGGAGGCCAAGTTGAAACTAGACTTCATGTGAAATCATGGTTTTCTTCTTCCTCTGCTGTCTTCCACTTTTCCCATCCTATACAGCTTCCTCTTGAGAGCATTTTCATTTGCTGAGTGTCCCCTTATAGACTCTTCTGGCAGAGAACAAGAACCAGGCCTGTGGTTTAGCTTTTGTCATCATAACACAATAGGGGTCATCTGGAAAGAGGGAACATCAATGGAGAAAATAACTCTATCAGACTGGCCTGTAGGCAAGTCAGTGAGATGTTTTCATAATGGTTGGTGGGTGGTATCAGCCTTGGGCAGGTACTTCTGTGTTTTACAAAAAGGCAGGCTCAGCAAAGCATGGGAACAAGACAATAAGGAGCATTCTCCCATAGTCTCTGTTTCCTGGGCTGACCTTCCTTCATGATGGCCTGTAGTTGTGAGATGAACAAACCGCTCCATTCTCTCCCCACTGCTTATGTCACAGCAATCGAAAGCAAACTGGGATAGACCTACTATTTTTTTGAAGTTTTTCTCTTGTAGATATTTTTCATATGCAAGTCATATTTATCCTTCCTACCAGCTACCGAGCTTAGCAGTCCAACTCAGAGCTTCAGCCTCGTGGTATTGGAGTTTGATGACAAACATAGATTCTCCATACATTGCTTCATAGCTGCACAAGCTGGTGTGTTTCAGGAGAGATGCAAGTCCTGCATTCCTTCATTCCCTATAATAGTATAGCAGCAGCTGGACTAATTTGAGATCAGAGAAAAAATGCCTATGGATGTAAAGACTTTGTCTTTTTTTCCTTTACATGTTCATCTTCTATGGAAAACTTGCTGGAAACAGGAAAAAATGAACTTCGTTGTGATTTCCACATAAACTGAAGTAAATGAAGAATCTATAGAGAAGACATTTGATGCTTTTCTCTAGTACTAATATGGATGTCTAACTGAACCATTTGGACTGCAGAGCAATAGGAGATTGGTGAGGGAGGTCTTTTTTAATAGCCAATGATTGTTCAGTTGTGAATGAATACCAGAATGTTTTCTAAGTATAAATGCAAGGAATAAAGTAGAAAAAGCAGGCCAAAACTGTTAATTTGTTTACTAAGTGGGGTCCCTACATGAATAACTAACACAAGCAGCATTAGGATGAGGGTGATGGGGGAGAAGACAGGAAGTTCTATGCAGGGCAAGAACTTTTGTTGATAACATTTGTTTTTTAAGTTTGGTGGACAAGTTTGGACAAAGGGAAGATAGCTTTATTGGTTGCATATATTATGAGAAAATATCCAACTGTACCAGTATATTTACATGTCCATGAGATTCATGTAATTATTGTCTCACCTTATGTTTGAGGGAACCAGATTTAAAATGAGCAAACTTGCCTAGCACAGATGGTGGAGGGATTGATCTGAATTTAACACCCATTTGCTTGGTTCTAGGCCATGGCATGCTGTGTTGTGTACTGGGCCAACTTCTCTCTGATCTTGCTGCATATTTGTGATCTTCTAATGTCCTCTCTATCCACAGATTTGGAAATCTGAAACTCTGACACATCACTTATGCTTTATAGCTCATTTTAGAACCAGTTGTCCCGCTGTAATGACACTGAAGGCAAGTCTATGAGGTTCTTAGCATCTGTCACATTTCCAGCAGGAAGCTGCCCTTTTCTGAACCATTGATACATCTAGGTTTTTGGTAGAGGGAATTAGTGAACAGGTCCAGATTTGGTGAGTCAGCAACAATTGTGGTCTGCCATGTTTTATCACAGTCCCTCTCAACTTCAACTTTTACCATCTAGAAAAGGGACATTACTTAGTTCAGTTGTCATTGGAATGTTTCTCCTTTTCTTTCATTGGTTCAATTGCCTTCCTTCAAGCTTACTCAGATATGAGATAAAATGATTGTAATACCTTACTGACTTTTGACCTTTTGATTGTTAACTTTTACTTCAGCTGGCATATAGTACTAAGCCCAATAAAGACATTTTAGAAAAATAATTCACAAGCCTTTCTTTTTTAATTTTTATTTTTAGATTTAAATTTAAATTAGAAACAAGATTGCTTCACATGTTAAACCCAGGTCCCTCTCCCTTTCCCTCCCCTCGTCTCAGGCCCTCCCACCAATCCTCCCAGTACCCCCTCATTTCCCCAGGGAGGGTGAGGCCCTCCATGGGCATGTCTATAGTCTGTCATTTCATCCAGGGTAGGGCCTAGACTTTGCCCCAAGATTCCAGGGTGAGAGTGCATCTCTCATTGCTGGATGGGCACCCAAAGTCCATTTGTATGCCAGGAATAAATACTGATCTACTACCCAAGGCTTAATAGATTGCCTAGGGCTCCTCACTGACACCCACATTCAGGGCATCTTGATCAGTCCCATGCTGGATTCCCAGCCATCATGTGGGATTCAAGAGCTAACCCCTGTCAGGTCAGCTGTGTCTGGGTGTTAAATTAGCCAAATCTTAACCTGTTTGTTCATCAGTTCTCCCTGTATGTCACTGGGTTCCTTGAGTTCAGCTCAGTGTTTAGCTGCAGCAGTCTGCTTGTGTTTCCATCAGCCATTGTATGAAGGTTCTGTTCCCCAGATTCTCTGGCACTCCCCAGATCTATATCTAAAATCCATATATGGGAAAGTACATACCATGTTTGTCCTTTTGTGACTGGGTTACCTCACTCAAGATGGTTTCTTCTAGTGCCATCCATTTGCCTGCAAATTTAAGGATCCATTTTTTTTTTCTGCTGAATAGTACTCTGTTGTAAATGTACCACATTTTCTCTATCTACTCTTCAGGTGAGGAGCATGTAGGTTGCTTCCAGGTTCCAGCTATTACAAATAATGCTGCTATGAACATAGTGGAACAGACATCCTTGTTGTATGAATGTGCATCTTTTGGATATATGCCTAAGGGTGGAATTGCTTGGTTTTGTAGTAGGCTTATTCCCATTTTACTGAGGAATCTCCATACTGATTTCGAAAGTGGCTGTATGAATTGACACTCCCACCAGCAGTGGAGGAGTGTTCCCCATTCTCCACAACCTTTCTAGCATAAACTGTCATTGGTGTTTTTGATTTTAGCCATTTTGACAGGAGTAAGATGGTATCTCAGAGTTGCTTTGATTTGCATTTCCTGGATGGCTACGGATGTGAGCACTTTCTCAAGTGCCTCTCAGCCATTTTAGACTCCTCTATTGAGAATTCTCTATTTAGTTCTGTAGCCCACTTTTTAATTGGATCATTCGGTGTTTTGGAGACTTGCTTCTTGAGTTCTTTGTAAATTTTGGAGATCTGCCCCATGTCAGATGTGGGGTTAGTGAAAATTTTTTCCCATTCTGTGGACTACCTTTTTGTCTTGTTGACTGTATCCTTTGCCTTACAAAAGCTTCTCAGTTTCAGGAGATCCCATTTATTAATTATTGAGCTCACTGTCTGTGCTACTGGTCTTATGTTCAGGAAGCAGTCTCCTGTACCAATTCATTCAAGGGTACCACCCACTTTCTCTTTTAAGTGTTTCAGTATAGCTGGATTATTGATTATTGTTCTTTCAAGGTCTGTGAAGAATTGTGCTGGTATTTTAATGGGGATTGCATTGAATCTGTAGATTGCTTTTGGCAGGATTGCCATTTTCACTACATTAATCCTACCTATCCAAGAGCATGGGAGATTTTTCCATTTTCTGAGGGCTTCTTTAATTTCTTTCTTTAAAGACTCAACGTTCTTGAGATACAGATCTTTCACTTGTTTGGGTAGAGTTACCTCTAGGTATTTTATGTTGTGTGTGGCAATTGTAAAGGGTAATGTTTCTCTGATTTCTTTCTCATCCCTTTTGTCATCTGTATATAGTAGGGCTACTGATTTTCTTGAGTTGATCTTGTAACCTGCCCCTTTGCTGAAAGTGTTTATGAGCTGTAGGAGTTCCCTGATAGAGTTTTTTTTGGATCACTTATGTTAACTATCATATCATCTGCAAACAGTGAAAGTTTGACCTCTTCCTTTCCAATTTGTATCCCTTGATCTCCTTTTGTTGTCGTATTGCTCTAGCTAAAACTTCAAGTACAGTATTGAAAAGGTATGGAGAGAGTGGACAGCCTTGTCTTGTTCCTGATTTTAGCGGTATTGTGTTGAGTATCTGTCCATTTAGTTTGATGTTGGCTGTTGGTTTGCAGTATATAGCTTTTATTATGTCTAGGTATGTTCCTATTATCCCAGATCTCTCCAAGAACTTTATCATGAAGGGGTGTTAGATTGTATCAAAGGACATTTCTGAATCTAGTGAGATGATCGTGTGATTTTTGTTTCTCAGCTTATTTATATGGTGGATTACATTGATGGATTTTCATATGTTGAACCATCCCTGCATTGCTGGGATGAAACCTACTTGATTGTGGTGAATGATTGTTTTGATGTGTTCTTGGATCCTATTTGCCAGTATTTTTTTGGTATATGTTGTTTTATTGTTGAAATTTCTAGTGAAATACTTTACATGCTTGAATATCTTCCAGGAGAGACACTACGTATGTTATTAATATGCTTGAAGGTTTCAGTGGCTCTATTCCTTAACAGATTTTAAATCTTAAAAAAGATCCAATTTGCCAGTATTTTATTGAGTATTTTTGCATCAATGTTCATGAGGGATATTGGTCTAGACTTCTCTTTCTTAGTTGTGTCTTTGTGTGGTTTGGGTATCAAGGTTATTGAAGCCTAGTAGAAAGTTTGGCAAAGACCCTTCTGCTTTTATTGCGTGGAATACTTTCAGAAGAATTGGTATAAGCTGTTCTTTGAATTTCTGGTAGAATTCTGCACTGCGGCAGAAGTTTTGGTTGGGAGACTTTCGATGACTGCTTCTATTTCCATAGAGCTTATAGGTCTATTTATTTTCCTTATCTGTTCTTGATTTGATTTTTCAAAGTGATAGCTACCCAGAAAATTGTCCATTTCCTTTAAATTTTCGAATTTTGTGGAGTACAGGTTTTCAAAGTATTACCTGTTATATCTCTGAATTTCCTCAGAATTCATTGTTATATCCCCCTTTTCATTTCTGATTTTGTTAATTTGAATGTTTACACTCTGCCATTTGGTAAGTTTGGATAATGGTTTGTCTATCTTGTTGATTTTCTCAAAGAACCAACTCTTCGTTGCATTGATTCTTTGTATTGTTTTCCTAGTCTCTACTTTATTGATTTCATCCCTCAGTTTGATTATTTCCTGGCATTTTCTCCTCCTGAGTGAGTTTGCTTCTTTGTGTTCTAGAACTTTCAGCTGTGCTGTTAATTCTCTAGTGTAACTATTCTCCAGTTTCTTCATGTGGGCACCTAGTGCTATGAACTTCCCTCATAGTACTGCTTTCAAAGTGGCCCATAGGTTTGGGTATGTTGTGTCTTCATTCTTATTGAATTCAAGAAAGTCATTAATTTCTTTATTATTTCTTCTTTGACCCAGGAATAGTGCAATTGTGCATTATTCAATTTCCATGAGTTTGTAGGGTTTTTGCAATTTGTGTTGTTGTTGAATTCTAATTTTAATGCATGGTGGTCTAATAAGATGCATGGAGTTATTCCAACTTTTTTGTTCCCGTTGAGGTTTGATATGTTGCCAAGTATGTGGTCCATTTTTGAGAATGTTCCATGTGGTGCTGAGAAGAAGTTATATTCCTTTTTATTTGGATGGAATGTTCTATAGATGTCTGTTAATCCCAATTGGGTAGCAACTTCTATTAGCCCCTTTGCTTCTTTGTTAACTTTCTGACTGGTATTCTTGTCTAGTGGTGAGAGTGGGCTGTTGAAGTCTCCCACTATATGTGTGTGGGGCTTTATATGTGATTTGAGTTTTAGTAATGTTTCTTTTACTAACGTGGATGCCTTTGTATTTGGGTCATAGATGTACAGAATTGAAAATTCATCTTGGTGGATTTCTCCTTTGATGAGTATATAATGACCTCCTTGATCTCTTTTTTAAAATTTTATTTTAAAGTCTAATTTGTTAGATTTTAGGATTGCTACCCCCGCTTGTTTCTTGGGTCCATTTGATTGCAAAATCTTTTCACAACCTTTAACTCCCAAGTAATGTCTGTCTTTGAGGCTGAGGTCTGTTTCTTGTATGCAGCAGAAGGATGCGTTCTGTCCTCAAATCCATTCTGTTAACCTGTGTCTTTTTATGGGTGAGTTAAGGCCATTAATATTGAGGGATATTAATGACCATTGATTGCTCATTCTTCTTTGAGTTGGAATGACTGTTGTTGTTGGAATTATGTGTAGAATTCCACCCCTTTTTTCTTTTGGCTGTTGGTAAAGTGTGATTATCTAATGCCTATGTTTTTCTGGTTGTAGTTAGATTCCTTGGGTTGGAGTTTTCCTTCCAGAACTTTCTGTAGGGCTGGGTTAGTGGATATTTATTGCTTGAATCTGGTTTTGTCATGGAATATCTTATTTTCTCCATCTATAGTGATTGAAAGCTTTGCTGGGTATAGTAGTCTGGGCTGGCATCCATGGTCTCTTAGTGTTGGTAGAATGTCCATCCAGGACCTTCTGGCTTTCAGAGTTTCCATGGAGAAGTCAGGTGCAATTCTGATAGGTTTGCCTTTATATGTTACTTGACCTTTTTCCTTAGCTGCTCTTAATATTCTTTCTTTATTCTGTATATTTGGGGTTTTGATTATTATGTGGCGAGGGGGACTTTTTTGGTGGTCCACTCTATTTGGTATTCTGTAAGCTTCTTGTAACTTCATTGGCATGCTTTTCTTTAGGTTGGGGAAGTTTTCTTCTATGATTTTGTTGGATATATTTTCTGCCCCTTTGAGGTGGTTTTCTTCTTCTTCTTCTAAATCTATTCTTCTTAGATTTGGTTTTTTTTATGGTGTCCCATATTTCCTGGATATTTTGTGTTAGGGATTTGTTGGACTTAAGATTTTCTTTGGTCGATGAATCAATTTCTCCTAGTGTATCTTTAATACCTGAGATTCTCTCTTTCATCTCTTGTATTCTGTTGGTTATGCTTGCATCTATAGTACCTGACTGTTTGCCCAGCTTTTCTATTTCCAGCCTTCCTTCAGATTGTGTTTTTTTTTTATTGTCTCCACTTCAGTTTTCAACCCTTGCACTATTTGAATTGTTTCTTGCCATTTTTGCTTTGTCATTTCGTCCATTTGTTGCATTTTTTGGTTTGTTTTTTCTTCCATTTCTTGCATTTTTAATTGTTTTTTTCTTCCATTTGTTTGTGGGATTTTCCTATATCCTCTTTTAGGGCCTCTATCATTTTTTTTTTATACATCCACAGTTTTATTTTCATTTTATAAAGACATAGTCCCCCCACCATGAACTGGAAGTTTATCAGTGCAGAAAAGGAAGTGAAGAGAGTAACAAACCCTATATATGTTGTTTCACTACTATACTATACACACACCAAGGGCACAGTTTTAAATTTTCTTTTCTTTATATAGGTGTTTTCGCTGTATAGAGTCTATGTACTATATAAGCACTTGGTACCCATTTAGGCCAGAAGAAGGCATCAGATTCCCTGGAACTGGAGTTACCAAAGTTGTTTGTTCACTGTGTCCATGCTGGGAATCAAATTTGGGTCTTCCCCAGTATGACAACTCAGGAACCAACATAGGACCAAATGAGACCCCCTGAACTGGGTGTCAGCTTGGAGCACTGGGCAGTCTATGGGGCCTCTGGCAGTGGAACCAGAATGCATCCCTAGTGCACAAACGGACTTCGGGAGCCCATTTCCCATGGAGAGATACTCTCTTAGCCTAGGCCCTGCCCCAGTGACTTGATAGATTTTGATGACCCCTCATGGAAGGCCTCACCCTTCCTGGAGAGTGGATGGGGGATGGTATGGAGGGTCTATAGGGAACAGAGAAGGATGGGAGGAAGAGGGAACTGGGATTGATATGTAAAATAAGATTGTTTCTAATTTAAATAAAATTTATAATAAAATTGGGTCCTCTAGAAAAGCAGCAAATACTCGTAATTAGTGAGCCATTTCTCCAGTCCCACACAGTAAAACTCTTATAACCGAGAGGGGCCTCTATCATTTTCATGAAGTTGTTTTTAAGGTCGTTCTCTTCTGCTTGATTTGCATTGGAATGTTGAAATCTTGATGGTGTGGAGTCTCTAGAATCTGGTGATGTGGTGTCATGTTTGTTTTTCTGTTGCTGAATGTGTTTTTGTATTGTCTCTTTCCTAACCCTTCTTCTAGTGGGTTCAGAAAGAGCTCCTTACTGGTCTGGTGGTTAGGGAACCAGAGTTCCTTTTTGGTGGGTACAAGCAAGTCCAATACTCTGGTACTTTTCCTCTTTTTGTTCCTAGTCCTAGTCCCATGGGTGGAGAAGAAGACAGAAGACTGGGAATCTGAGGTGCGGGTGTTTAGGCTCCCACTGGTGGTCTGCAGGCACTGGTCCTGGTTCCCTGTCCCGTTGGTGGAATAGAAGACCAGGAATCTCTGGTGCATGTCTCCCCCTTGGAGGGGAGGCTTTCTGGCAGTCCCCAGGCAGTCCTCAGGAACTGGAAGGCAGGCCGGAATACAGGACCTGTTTTCCACAAGCCTGTCATATTCCAGTATGCAAGCCATTTTCTTCATAGTTCCATAGCTTATGCATTTATTCATAATTCGTCCATACTACTCATGCCTGTAACACATTATTTTAGATTAGGATAAGTTCTCTGGAGATCACCGTGTGTCTGCTATTCACAAAGTACATGAGAATCTTAAGCTTGGGCATGTGAATTTGCCTAGGGTTACAGGATTACATGATGGAAAGGCTAAAAGCTGTCGTCATCATTGTCATCAATTCTAGGATTCCACTACAATTCTAAAATGTCAGGAAAATCCATACAAGCACACCATACACTTTGATGTAATTTCTGCCATTTGTGTTGGTGTGGAGGATATCTGAAGGTCATTTCAAAAAGAGCAGATCCTACCATGGCAATTTATTCAAGTTGGGCTCCAAGGAGCAACCAGTGATGGTGTAGAAGTCAGTGGAGAGGAAAGGAAGGAATTATTTCAGGTTAAATTCCAGCTTTACCCTTAAATCTTAGACTGTATCGGGTATATAAATGATACTGTGTAGATTTTTTTCCTGGGAAATTAAGAATCTGAACTCTCATACTTTTTACCAGTCAGTCACTGGCCTTGGATCCTCTTTGGAGATGTAAACTTGTGATTCTACCCAAAGTAGCTCCTGTACTCCAAGCTGAAAAGAATGCCTTTGTAGGAAGGTACTACAGATATAAGGTATGAATAATGCAAGTGCCTAAAGTTTAGATATGCATATACAGAAAAATACTATCAAGCAAACCTGAATAGAGCTCCAACACTTTACAACACTGTACACCGTATGTACATGATCTACCATATGCTTATGATGTGACATTAATTCTCTAACATTTTGCTGAGATGTGAGTCTTCTATGACACTTCCTGATCCTCCATGGCTCTCTGTCTTTATCCTCCGTGTTTTAGTATCGCTCTACGAAGGCTTTCGATAAGCTTCCATCTTAACCCATAGCTCTTGGTTTTATTGCGTTGCACTGTTTCTTCAAAGGACTTATACATGTATGAATTTATTATTTATAAAGTTTAGAATACCTCTGCCCAATGTAATTTCTGTGAAATATGAAGTCTTATCTTTCTTTTCATCATTTTATTCACAGCACTGAGAACTCTTGGCACATGTTAGGTATTTAATGTATATTTGTTAAATAGTTATGTATACATGGATAAAAAAATCAGGAAGGGAAATGTAGAACTACAATGAAGTTCTGACAGTACTTGGTATTATACATGGAATTTCTTATTATTCTTTCCTTTATATTATGCCAGGAAATATATGAAAGATTATATAAAGTTCAATCTATAGTCTCTCAAAATGTTACAGATAATATTAGTCTTAATGGATACATTTTACATTAGTATAATATGTCCAGAATATTTTTTAAGAAAATTGTGGTATTGAATGGAGCTTTTTAGTTATTTGATACATTGCATCTCTCAATGGAATGAAATAGCTCCCCTTTCCTCAGAATATGTGTGCATTTCATTATGTCATTATTGGATATATGTTTGGCGTAAAAGTACTGTTACATTTTTGCACGGGACATATATTGTAGAAAATTTCTCTGAATTGGTGTGACATTCTGCCTTACAATGTACACCATTGGTATTAGTCACATCCCCCTTTCTTTTCTGCCAAAATGAAGAGAGGATATTGATTAATAATATAACCTACCCTCCATTTCTCAGGTTAGAACCTGGTCTAGGAATTCAGAAAGTTTCAGATCTTTCCCACTGCACCAATATTTTTCTTCCATTAGACAAATGCCATTTCCCTTAGTAGCAATTTAGTCATTACCCCATAATATGAAAGAAGTGTGAAATCTGTCACAAAGGATATGATGTTGTGACACAAAGAGAGATCCTTTGGGAGGTTTAACCAGGTTTTCTACAAGATTGAAATGAATGTGACATTATGTTCATATTCATAATTAAATTTATTCCTTTTTAATGTGTATGTGAATGTGTGCTCTTAACTATGAAGAAAATGAGAAAATCTGTTCTGACTACAGACTGAAGACTGACCAATCTTAACCTAAACATAGCACATTAAATGTGTGGGCCATGTCGTAATTTCAGTTTCAGGCACTCAGTGTGATGCAGTAAAGTATAGCTGTGACTTTTGGCATGGGCTAATAATAGATGGCTAATGGACTCCCCAGGTGAATTGTAATTACCTTTAAATGCCTTTCATCTCTGCTGAACATGAGAGATTGAAGCTGCTCTCGTGGCCTCTCACTGATATGCCTTTAGTTTCAGAGTAATGATGGCAGAAATAGATCCCTAAGAAATATTTGTTGAAACTGGAAATTGAAATAGGAATAGAT
This sequence comes from Mesocricetus auratus, assembly GCF_017639785.1. NCBI lineage: Eukaryota > Metazoa > Chordata > Mammalia > Rodentia > Cricetidae > Mesocricetus > Mesocricetus auratus. The sequence continues at coordinate 104,950,252 of NW_024429189.1, forward strand.
ACAATGGAAAGAAGTCAACATATAGGGAAGCAAAAGACAAAAGAGCAAGAAGAGGTTGAAGAAAATAAGAAAGGAGGGAAGGAGGAAGGGAAGGCAGAGGAGGGAAGAAAGGAGAACTGAGAGTAGGACACTAGAGGATCAGCATGATGAAGTATTTCCTGCACCTACTCAAAGCATAACTTGCCAGCAAACGAAATAACTTGAAGAAGTAACGTTTTAAGCTGCTGAGTAACCAGAAAGAATGTAATGGACTGGGAGTAAATGTAAGATGTAGGGAACTGCAATGTAGTCAACCTCATTTATTCTCTCAGACTGTTCCTGTACCTCACTTATTAGGAACACAATTCTAAGCCTTAACCAGAGAGGCAAGAAAATAGTCATGGTAATTATTATGTAGTCATGTTAATGCTATTTTGATTTTATAAAATAAAATAGAATATTGTATCTTCCTGTATGCCCTATATCCAGTATAATTCTAGAATGAGATCTCAGTTTTGATTTTATTCCTCAACACCAGTAGGAAGGACTGATAATGAACCTTTAAGTATAATAAGCATAGAGATCCATCAGGAGCAATAATTTCTCTCTCACTGAAACCATACACCTAATACTCAGTATATTCAGGATGTATTACTTCATTTCACTGACTGGGAGAGTACTGAGTTAGACAGGTGTAACCAGCTCTAGAGAATTTATTGCAATGGGACTTGAAACAGGGTGGTATGACTGGACATTCTGGGATCCAGATGTAGAGAGTGTATATGGGATAAATGAGTTTCTTCTGCAACATCTAATGCTATGGGTTTATAGAGGGCACCAAGGTCATTATGAAATTGGAAGGCCATGAATCAGAATTTCTTCAGTGTATTGACCTTATCCTATATCTGATGTATTACCCAAAATTAGCTAAGCAGCAACTTATTTTTGATTACTTAGTTATGAGTTTCATGGGGACTCATAAAAAGGTTTTTTAATGTCTGCTGTCTGAATTCCATGCAACATTCCTAGGTTATGAGGACAGTTCTTCAGGCAGGAGTCTTGGGAATATTTGGCAAGTATGATCAACTTGTTATACAGGACCAGAAAATGTTCTGAGGGTAGAAGTAGTGTATATCCTGCCTGGTGACATAACTCACCCAAGCTGGTTGCAGGTAATGACTGGGATTTAGCAATTTTGAGAACAGAACTTCAAAGCCTGAGAATTCTGATATCTTAGACTGAACTTGACTGAACTGAAGGGCTGCACTGTGATTGTGTGAGTTCTGAGCCTCATAATGGAGATTCTGCTTGCTATTTGTTAATCCCCTCCTCTCCTTATCACCTGTTGGAGGATGAAACACCATGTAGTTGGTCCAGGTCACCTTAGTTTCTCCTTGTGACAATTAAGCAACTGGGAGTTATTTGAGAAACTAAAGCCAATATCAGCAAAATCAGCAAGCTGACACTTATCCAATCACAGATATGACAGCAATGAACATGTGATAATGTGCTGCTAAAGTTTTATGCTTGTTTGTCTGGCAGTGTTATCATGCCAACAGACAAGGAATCTAATTTGCCAGCTATGAGTGTAGAAAAATAAGTGGAAAATTGCTCCTCTGCAGTAAGTATCAATAACCTTGACAAGGTTTTCTCATTGTCAATAACATCTGGGTAACATATGCTTACATGGGTACATTTGATTCTTCATTTATAAAAATGACCAGAAAGGATACAGATGAAGAAACGGGAGTATGAGTCTTTCTTCTAGTTTAAAGTAATAATCATTGATTTTCCCAGAAGCCTTCTAGGTATGGTTTCTGAGTATACAGATTTTAGCTGTTAAGATATCATGAATGATACCAGACCAATGAAGGATGGGTTGGTATAAAATGAGTCCTTTCTAATGTAGCATAGGAAAAATACCTTTCAAGCAAGAAAAAACATGTAATTGTTGATGCCCCCAGGGTAGGAGGACCAGGCTGAGCACAACGGAGCAATAGTGTTTCTATACATTAAAAAAAGTATTTTAGGGGGAAAATTACAGTTTGGAAAAATAGAAAAAATCTGCATAGAAAGGTTGCAATTGCAACTAGTATAACATTTTCTGTGTTCAAAAATTTTCTCAGTTTCACTCAACAATGTGTGTATAGTGTAGGCACTGCCAATAGTAGACATGGAAGATGGTCGTTCTGTCATTTACATCTGAGATAGTTTCTATCAAGAGAGTTGATAGAAAACTCTTTTTGCTTTGTTTTTTTCTTCAAGACAGGATTTCTTTGTGAAACAGCCCCAGCTGTCCTGGAACTCGCTCTATAGACCATGCTGGCCACAAACTAACGGAGATCCATTTGCTTCTGCTTTTCCAGTGATGGAATTAAAGGCAAGAGCTGCTACACCCTGACTGATAGAAAACTCTTAACGTGAATTTAGGTCTTATTTCAATATTGCATGTCTTCATTTCTGTCGTCATGCATTCATTTAAACACGAGATATATTTTAATTGCCTATGGGCTGATTGTTTGGCAGAGATAAGGATGCACCAATAATTAAACATGGTTGCTGACTTTAAGAGCTAAGGGAAAGGAAGGCAGAAAATTTGTCCACAGTTATTGATCAGTATGACAAATATCATAACACAGCCAGGTACCAAGTTGATTTTCTATAAATAGGCAGAGATTGTGGAATGAACAAATTACGTTAAGAATAACAGAACAGATTCTTACTCTAGGTCTTGTGGATGAGCTTAAGGTCATCATGTAAGCTAAAGGATCATCAATTATTCCTTCCAGTAGACCTAACATAAGCTTTCAAAAGTATAAGCCGGCACCTTTAAGTTAACTGTTGTTATTGATGACTTCTGTGTTTTCTCATTGCCTGGTTAGTCTAGGTGGTGTCTGGGAGGCATTTTCTGCTACTTTTATTGCTATTGTAAGACAACTATTATAATTATGAATTGGCTGAATTTGATGCCTTCTGTTTTACCTGTTTAAATATTCTTTGAATTCTTGAAGTAGATAGAGACATGGGAGAACCTGTCCTGATGTCTTAGCTGGGGGAGGTGGAGTGTCTTAGGGGATACAGACTCCCATCGGTTTGCCCTGCCTTTTGATATTGTGAGATATTATCATTGACAAAGTCTATGCTCAAGGATCACACATTGAATTTTAAAAGCAAGTGCAAAAAATCATTAGGTCTTAAGTTTATAGTTTGGTGCTGGACCACAATTACAGTCATTCTTGGTCACAGGTGGCTTCATGCACATTGCAGGTCAAAAGCTGTACATAAGCTGTGGCAGGGGTGTTCAGAGTCTAGACAGAGCTGAGATGAGATTATTGTACAGATGACTGAGGAATTCGTTTTAGGAGAATAACAGGGAGAGGAACCAAAGGGAGCAGGAAGAAAGAACCTACACCAAAATACAGTTTCAGCCTCAGCCAGATTCCACAGGGAGCTCTGCAGGGTAGATATTTCCAAGGCCTTGTTCATCTTGAGATAACAGTCTATGTGATCCAATAGCAGTTCACAACTTCAGGGTCCTTCCTTTCTCTAATGAGATAGAAGGAACATGTATACTTCTTCAGGGTTTCTACCTAAGGTGAGTTCCCCCACTAGCCAGGGACCTATTTCTAAGAGCATGTATCTGTGTGCAGTTAATAGCTAGCAGTAACAGTAGCTGGGCACTGGCCCGGCCACCAACAGTTCTAATGCCAAGGCATTGTGCACACAAGGAAACCTCACCGTGAGACACAGTCGTAGGAGTCAGAGGTCTGAAGGTTTCCTCTTTGCATACAGATACTGTCACTTTTAGTCTGCGAACTTGACAAGTTACTTAAAATGTCTGTAAAATTGAGGTAATTCACTGCCCATTTGGGTGAGGACAAAATGACACATTTGATTCAAGAGCTCGTAGGAAAAAATTCCACCACACTGCTAGTTAAGAGATTTCAGCATCTGTCTTGAAGTACTTACCATGACTACACCAGGCTGCACAGAGTTGTCTTTGGCTCCTACAGAACAATGTTTGCCTTGTTGCAATGTTACTGTCTCCCTTCACCCGAGCAGCAGGCTTCCTGAATCCTTAACAACAGAGTCAGGCATGTAAAGACTTAAAACATCAAACTGATGTCTCAAAGCACGTACCTGTTGTTGTGTTAGAAAGATGGAGCTGCACCAGAAGCCTCTCAGACAACCATGATAGATAACAAAGGAGGTAGCTGTTGGCCCAAAGGGAAAGGTTTATTTTTTAAAATAAGGTTGCAAATATTATTATTTTCCCCATTACTTTTACTTTCTGTTACCACTACTCTAATACTATGGAATTTCCACTTTAGAACATCCAATGAATACACAGTACTGTAAAACATGTATGCTAGAGAAGAAAAATGAATAAATACTCCTTTATGCTCCAGTGAAAAACAAAATGTCCAAATAACTTCAGAATTTCTAAACAAAAAAACTTCCATAATTTTTATGTGTATAATAAGGTATACATAAACTCAGAAAATAATTGCAATTTATTGAGTAGAAAACAAGTGTTGGTTTGAGATAAGTAAATATCAGAAATCTGGAATATTATTATATGTGGAACTATTAAAATCAGGCATTAATGAATACATGAAAGGAATAGGCAATTGGTTTTCAATTTCAAAGACTTATGCTTTGTTAACTAGCTGGGCAAGTTACTTCAATTACTGAAATTAAAATGTTGAAGTAAATTTAATCAGCCTGTGGCTGTCTGCCTTAGGTAAACACACTGTCTCTGTTGATACTGTTTTATGGCAAACCCAGTAGTGTTTCTTCATACTTGAACTGAGCCCCAGTTTAAGACATTTGCCTTCTGTTAAAAACAATCTCATTACTGTGAGTCAGAATAATTACAGATGATCCTAATGGTCTTAATTTGTAGAATGATTCTCATTGATCACATTTGCATAGCTCTACTGTTAAAGTCATTTCAAAAACATCTTGGTGTGGCTTCAACTCTTATTAATAAATGCTGAGGCAAATAAAAGTATAAAGTTCATAGGGATGATTGGCCAAAAGCATGTGAAAATATGCTCACTATTAATTAGAGAGATAAAATTGAAACCATAGTAAAGTATGCTTTCACAATCATATTGTTGGCAAAAATGTTTGTCTTATATCATCAGGTGTTAAAGAGGCATGAAACCACTGGTGGTGGGAGTTAAAATTGGGTCAATTGCTCCAGGAGAAATATTTATCAAATGTGTCAAGTAACTGTTTCATACAGTAATATGTAACAAATTCCCCAATTCCTTAAAATAAGAATCATTTCACAGACTCATTCATGCATCTGTATTCTGGTAGACAAATCTACAATGTCCAGATAAGGCATACACTTGAGTTTTGGATCTGGACTCTGGTTTAGGATGGCTGTTAAAATGCTTGGACTGTGATCCATATAGTTCTACTAAGTGTCTATTATGTCTAGAGGACAATGCACATTCTGCTAGCAGTTTCAGAGGTGCCATGGCAAGAGCATTCAATTCTCTCAAAAGAAAGCAGAAATATCAATGTACTCTCAGGCTTTTTCACATCATGTAGACCAAAGCAGGGTAGGGAATGGTGTTATACTAATGTAGGGAAATGGAGTGAAAATATGTAGGCCATTCACTGGGGATACTCATTCAACCTATCTGTCAAATAAAGAAGCATTAAATAAATTCTATGAGTCAACATTTCCAATAGTAAAATCTTTGAAGCACATAGACAAGGAGACCTACGCAAGTTTATTGGCTGTGGTACTATTTATAATGACGTAAAACTTAAAAAGATCTTTAATATTAACTTAAACTCTTGAATAAATAATGAACTGTAGAAATAATAAAAGTAAACAATATTTTGAAAGAAAGAAAATCATATCCAAACTTAGGAGATGCAGCACTCCATTACTAAAAAGGAATTTTATTGTTACGGTGCGTGCTCGCATTAAAAAAAAAAGATGTCAGCTAAACTGTGTACCTCAGCAATTTGAGAAAGAAACACAGATAAATTTAGCAGAGTAAAGACCAACACAAGAGTAAAATAAATGAAATTAAGATGAGATTCAATAAAAATGATGACATGCCTGAAAAGAAAAGCAAAATGACAAGTCTTTATCTTGGTGGTTCTCAACTTTCCAATGCTGCTAACCTTTCATATAGTTCCTCATGTTTTGATGACCCCCCCAACCAGAAAAATATTTTCAATGCTGCTTCACACTTCTATTTTTGCTACAGTTACGAATCATAATGTAAATAACTGTCTTTTCCGATGGTCTTAGGCAACCCCTGTGAAAGGGTCATTTGACCCTCCAAAGGTGTCCTGGCCCACAGGTTGATAACCTCTGCTTAGCTAGATTAAGAAGAACAAGAGAGAATATTTAAATTGATGGCAAAGAAATAGGGCCACTAAAGGCTTCTTCTATACATGATTATGTCAACCAGTTGAAAAAAGTCATGAAAAATTTGGTAAATTCATAGAAACATACAACATGCCAAAAGTGAAATAGGTAACTTGAAGATACCTATAACTAACTAGAAGATTGATTAGTAACCAAAACTAAAAATAAATCTAGGATTAGATAGCTTCCTTGGTGAATTTTATCAGACACTGGATGAATTAATGTTGTACTCTCCTCAAAATCAATTATAGAGGCCACTTCTAACCTCATTTTCTGAGGTCAGCAGCTGTACACTGATGCCAAAACAAGATCAAGAAACTACAGACAATGACCAATCAAATCCCCAATGATTCCAGATATAAGAATCCTCAACAAAGTGGAAATCAAGCTCAGAACGACATAAAATCATTCAAGCACTATTACCTATGGATGCAACATAGCAAACTGTGATACGCAGCTCAGTCTTGATTTGTTGGCTTTACTTCCTGGTTTAGTTTTGAAATGGATCAGGGTGGTAGAGGAGGCAATATTACCTTCAGAACTCAGTTGACAAGCTTTATCTCAAGAGTTGTCAAAAACAATGACCATTGATTGATATCTGCAAGAATGTACAAGAAACACACATTTTCTACATCTGCTCCAGATTTTCTGGGTCAACGCATCTGGAAGTGGGATTCATCTGTGTTTCAGGTTGTCTCATTGTTCCTGGTGCATGCTCAACTTTGAAGAGTAACAGAATCACTTCTTTCTAGTAACACATGCTGCATCTAAGCAATGAATGAAGTTGCAGAAAAATATAAATGTGTGTTTGCTCTACTTCTATAGAGAAACACTCATTCTTTGTTTATATGGGACAATGGATAAGGAATGGGCCATTCAAAGCAGGGACTCCACAAAGTGTTGCTCTGAAATATCTGATTTCATTCGATTATAGCTCCGGATCAACAAAGTTAGAAACTGAAAAAATGAGAACAGAAGAAAAACGTATTTATTCACACTGCTAATTCTCATACTTTTGAGCTTGGGTTGCACACCATTTTTAATGGAAAAATTATATAGCTCACTTTGTTACATAATATAAATCACCATCTATTTCACAGATTTGATAGAAAGATGGAAGACAGTTCAGCTTCAAATCACAGTTTTATTTGCTTTAATGAAATAAAATGCCTGTGGAATTTAATGGAATATGCCTCATAAAAACTAGTTTAACTTTTATTCTAGTGCCCACATCTATCATGCAGCAATTTTCAATGAAGGTTGAAATTCTGTAAAATTTAATCACCAACTATGGAGAAAATAGCTCACTATGAAATGTATTAAACTTCCATTTGGAACCCATTTGTGTCTTATTTTACTTGCCTAGTGGAACTTCTAAGGAGCCTTTCCGTGCTCCGAAGAGCATGTGTCTGTTCTGGCTGGTATGTTTTTGTTTTTTTCCTCCTGACAACCATGTATCACACCAGTAAGTGTCTGGAGTGCTCAGTATCTGCCAGGCACCATTGTAGGTGGGGCAGACTGATTAGCAACTGACTGAGATAGAGCTACTGGTATTGTCATGTGCCATCAGGGACACAGAAATTAATCCATGATTTTCTAACATGTCACACTGTCTGATTAATTCCTTAAACAAAACAGAAACAAATTGGGTGTAAGGAGAATCACAGCAATGCTGTACATTGGGTAGCCCAGGAGATCTCTGATTGTAACGGAACTAGGAAATTTAGCCATAGGGACAGGGAGAAGATCTCAGAAAGGAGACAGAGTGCAAAGACCCCAGCAGAGAGCATGCCAAGGTGTCAGAGAAGCCATGAATAGCTGCCTGACTGAAGTTGAGGTGTAGGGTACAGTGCCTTGGAGTGCAGCATAAATCTGTCATTTAGTAATTTGTGAACAGTTCGCTCTTTTTCTGCCAAAAAGAGATTTTGGAGCATCGTCTCAAATCAATCACCTTCATTTCTTATGTTGCATACTAATTTTTAGGCTGATATAAATATATCATTAGAAAAACCTTCCCTCCTGTCAGATTATTAAACTCCTAATTTGATGTCTTCATTACTATGATGTGGGTATGGCAACAGAAAATACTTGTGAAACTGACCAGGTCCCCTTCCTCTCTCACAGGGAGCTTCCCTTTATACAGTGGAATTTACAGATGTTTTTCCCTGGATGAGGGCTTGGTGTGGTGTGGGTACTAAAGGTTATAAGGATGAGATCGAAATTCCTTTCGTTTTTAACCTGAAATGAATTATGGAGGTTGCTGAAGTCTTTTTCAGTTTGTATCTTGGGTTGCTTTAAGCATATGGTTAACTTTGGACAAAGGTAGAGTGTTTGAAATTATGTTGGAAACTTCAGATCATGGGAGAGCAAGTGGATGTCACAGTGTCTGTCATATGTTGTAGCTATAGAAAATCCTGAAGAGTCTTGCTCCACTCTTCCCTTGCATTGTTAACTATAATGTGCTACACTTGCATCCTTCTAAAACCCTTTCCCATACTATTTTCTATTGGGACTGGCTTACAGATGATCTGGGCATCACAAAGCTCCACCTGAAAACATGAAATCGGGATTTTCAGTCTGGTGCTTAGGCATCAGCTCTTGCAAAGCTCATTACTATCTTCCAGCTTGCATAGCCTGAGAATCCCTGAGCAGTGTTTGCTCTAGAGTCCCTTACAACTGGTATTCTCCTGTCCCCACCCTAAGTCAAATTGCTCTGTGGACCATGCCCCTCTGCTTTTAACACCCTGCAGGGTTTTCACATTCCTTTGTGGCAATAATTATTTAGTATTTATCTTTCTTAGACTCTTCAAAGTGATCCCTTAAATGCTTGTTTACTGTGACATCCATCATTGGCCAACCTGGTGTTTTGCTATCAAGAATAATGATTAAACCAGAGTTAAATTATTTCCTCACTTTGGTTTCTGCATTAATGAAGTGACCCTTACACATGACCAGCTGAGCACTGAATGAGGTCGCTTAAGGGAAATTTATCTTTTCTAAATAGGGCTTTGTGGTTTAAACTAAAGTAATTGATTGGGCATACAATAATGAGTGACATGCTATAAGGATGTAAATAAAAAGCATGCTTGTAATTTCCTACCATGCAACTTTTTTTTTGTATGTGGGAACATGACTCTTGCTCTATATTCAAGAAAGCGTACAGTGTTTTTTTAAAGGTGTTTTGCGGCATTGCTTTCATTGTGCTGTAAGGTGCTGTGCATGCTACCGGGAAAGAAAACTAATCATTAATCTTACCCAGCTATGAACTCTGTGAGCTACAATAGCAACCAAGCCTTGCAAGACATGCCCACTGGGGCAATAATGGCATGAATGTCATGGGAATAACCAGGCATTTAGGTTACAAGATTAAATACAGACTTGGCACTATTATTGGGTTAGGAATCTATGACTAGACAAGCCTTAGGCTGTAGGGGAGAACCTTCTTCTATTTTTATAATAAAAAGACATAATATTAAACACACCTATAAGGACTTGCTGTCAACATTTCTCAGCTTTCCTCAGAGAAGCTTCTGTTTGTATAGATGACACCCACCACAGAGGTCTAAATGTGGTCAACATACAAAGAAAAAGAAACTATAGAATGATCAGCCCTAAATAAAACATCTACATTTTAATCTCTTCTTGTAAGGCTCAGTGGCCATTGCAGAAGATGAGGTGTCAAGAGGCAGTGAGTAACTATAAGCCACAGTATCTTCTAGACCAGTGGAATTCACAGCATGCATATGACATCTGTAAACTCAGGCCACACTAAATGTCACCATGAAAATGGGAGGTGGCCACAAAGTCCTACCTCTTGCCAAGGAGCTATTAGTAATTGGTAGCTGCTTGGGGAAGCAGAACCAGTTTTCTTGAAGAATATTGCCTTTAGAAAATTGATTGTGCTCTCCAGTGGGAGGTCAGTGACCAAGGTACCAAATATAAGCAGAGTTTCTACCTAAGTACATCACATGCTTTCTCTTCATCTCACAGCAATCAGTATCATGGAGAGATCACATGTTAACATCCAATTAATTTAGGAAGCTTGGAATCACAAAATATATACATATATGTTTTAGACTACAATTGCATGAAACTAGAAAATCTATAAATGTTTGAAAATTAAATAATGAACTCCTTGTCAGCCAGTGGATAAATTAAGGAATCAACAGAGGGAGTTAGAAGACATCTTAATACATGGGTTAGGAGTACAGCAAACTAGCAGAGTGTGTGCTTAGATTCTGTGAGGTCCTGGATTTAAAAGGTAATAAGATATAACAAATCAAAAACAAATAAGTAAGCAGTTAGGCATCACTAAATGAATTCAATATAGTTCTTCATATAAAACCAACCTACAAAATTAAATTGTATTTTTTACACTAACAATGATTTATCTCCAAAGGAAAATAAACTAGCAATACAATACTAATTGCAACAAAAATAGTAAAACACATAAGAATAAAAATGTAGTTAGTGAAAATTTACACACAGAGTCCTCTAAATCATGGCTTCTTCATCCTTTTAAACCGTGTTTTTACCTGAAAAACATGTACATTGTTCAGGTATATAGGTATACAAATTAGACATTTACTGAAAAAAAGATCATTGAGAATTATTTGAAAACTTTCTTGGTATAGATAATATTACCACTTATTATGGATAATGTGAGGGTTTATTTTCACAAGAAGAATTAAATCTTGCTTGAAATTTGATTATGTAGAACATAGAGAATTTTAAGATTTAATTGATTTTTATTTTATAGTTATCAATGCTGATAATATCTCCTTCTACAAATACATAATTCAAATGTCAGAAACAATGTTTCCGGCAATTTCATATTGTTAGAAGCTGTGTTCTAGGAGCTCCAGTTGTACAATCAGTTAGCGCAGGGTACTTATATAGAAGTTATGTTTTAATCCCAAGCCAAATAAGTTAGTTTAAGAAATTTGTATGAAACTTAGAAACACAAAAAGCAACTTTAAAATAAAATACTGTAATATAATACAATCTAAAAATGTACTAATTTGATACTTATAAATTATGGTAGGAATATATTAAAAACATTTCTGTAAGCCACCATCTTTGCATAACTGCAGAACACACTGTAAGCACAAAGTAAGCCCTACAATTCATAACATATGATAATCCTAAATCTAAATTAGTGTGTCAAACAGTTTGCTTGATGATGTATTTTGCATTATTTATGCAGAGTACAAAACTAAACTGTAAAGTTTGTTTGAAACAAAGGACCCTAAATAAACAATGCTCAGGAATAAAGACGAAAGCTAGATGTGTTACACTCCTTGAATTCAGAAAATATTTAAAAGCTTCAGTGGTTAAAATTACATGATGTCAGTACAAACAGACATGTAGACCACGTACAGAAAGAAAGAACCCAAAACAAGCCTTCTCATTATGCTCATGTCTTAACAGAGTACCCAGAAAGCAAAATGGTGAATTCAGTCTCAACAAGTGATGCTGAAAATGCTGCACACCACCCATATAAAAGAGTAAAATTGGATGTTCTTCCCACACCACACAAATATCGACTAAATTTAATGTCTTAAACCTATCGCCAGAAGATTCTAAAGTCCAAAACTCTAGGCAGTTGTGGAAAATAAGGTTTCTCAAAGAAAGTAAGGCACAAGTTTCCTGATATTTTGTCAGTGATTTGATGGTCATTACATAAAAACACAGACAGTAAAAAATAGGTGTCAACTTCTAAGGTTTCTACAATGACAAGAAAGCATATAAAGAGAGAAATGTATATGAGAGAACACGGAAGAGCTGTATCTATTAAGGAGAGACTATCCCAGATACACAAGAGATTCCTGTAAATTGATAGAAAAAAATGATGTAAGAATCCCATTTAAAAAGTTGTCAGAGGAATTAGAATAGACATTTTCTTCTCAAAGATGGGCAGATGGTTGCAGAGCTATGAATGCATGCTCAGTATCACTAATTGCTGGGGAAACGTCGAACAAAGCACTGCATTTGTGAATCAGCAGTAGCAGACACTGTCCATTTTCAGACAGAGGGGAGTAGTCACATGGATGTGGAGAAAACACAATTCTTGTATTCTTTACAAAGTCACCCCAAATAATATTTTCTGTGCAGATAACAACATAATGTTGATTTTTATCAATACCAAATTTAAAAAAACAAAATTTCATACAAAAATTCTAATCATGGGTTTCAAATTGTTTTTGATAAATAAAAACAACATCATGATCAAGTTAGTTTATTCCAGGAACACAAGATTATTTAAACACTTAAAATCAACTATTGTGTTTTATCTCATTAACAAAATATGATAGAAGATATATAATTCTACCCTAATACTACATGAACTTGCAAAATATGTTCATTTATATATTGTGGTAAAATATTGTCATTATGATAACCCTTAATAAATTAAAATGACAAGAACCTTTCTTCCTTTCCTTCTTCTTTCTTTCTTCCTTTCTTTTTTATTTATTTGAGACAGGGTGACCATGTAGCTTTGGAGCCTGTCCTGGAACTTACTCTGTCGACCAGGCTGTCCTTGAACTCACAGAGATCCACCTACTTTTGCTTTCAGAGTGCTGGAATTAAAGACATGAGCCACCACCACCCAGTGACAAGAAGTAGATCTGAGAACTGAGAAGAGAATCAGAGAACATCTAATACCACAATGGATTTCCAGATTTGTAAAAACAGTTCTATTCATGCAACAAGACAGAGTAATATCAAGCAAGCAAATAAATATTGTTCAAGTTAGGAAAGAAGAAATAGAACTAACTGCACCATGAAGACATGAATGGATTGTTTTGTTTGAATAGAAAAAGCTAAAGGAATCTTCAGAATTTATTTTAGTTGTCACTGGATATATGATCACCACTAAAATCACATACCATATGCATCAACAATGAATGTTCAGAATAGTAAAATATGTGATCACAGTTTCAAAAATGCTAGGTAACTAGACAAATTTTTTCTAACTCCTAACGAAATAGAAGCAGTCATCAAAAGTCTCTCAGCCAAAAAATGCCCAGGCCCAGATGCTTTCGGTGCAGAATTCTACCAGAAATTCAAAGAAGTGCTAATCCAATACTCCTCAAAGTGTTCTACACAATAGAAGTAGGAGGTTCACTGCCAAACTCTTTTTACAAGGCTACAATTACATTGTTACCCAAGCCACACAAAGACATAACTAAGAAGGAAAACTACAGATCAGTTTCCTTTATGAGAATTGATGCAAAACTACTCAATAAAATACTAGAAAATCGAATCCAAGAACACATTAGAAAAATCATCCACCATGATTAAATAGGCTTCATCCCTGGGATGCTGGGATGGTTCAACATACAAAAAAAATTCTGTCAACGTAATCCATCATATAAACAAACTGCAAAGGAAAAACCACGTGATAATCTCACTAGATGCTGAAAAAGCTTTTGACAAAAATCCAACACCCCTTCATTACAAAGGCCCTAGAGATATTAGGGATAACAGGAACATACCTGAACATAATAAAAGCAATATACTGTAAACCAACAGCTAACATCAAACTAAATGGAGAGAAACTCAATGCAATTCCTCTAAAATCAGGAACAAGACAAGGATGTCCTCTCTCTCCATATCTCTTCAACATTGTACTTGAAGTTCTTGCTAGAGCAATATGACAAGAGATCAAAAGGATACAAATAGGAAAAGAAGAAGTCAAACTTTCACTATTTGCAGATGATATGATACTTTACATAAGTGACCTGAAAAACTCTACAAGGGAATTCATACAGCTGATAAACACCTTCAGCAAAGTGGCAGGAAACAAGGTTAACTCAAAAAAAATCAGTATCCCTATTATATACAGACGATAACTGGGCTAAGAAAGAAATCAGAGAAACATCACCCTTTATAATAGCCACAAACAACATTAAATATCTGGGGATAATGCTAACCAAACAAGTGAAAGACCTGTATAGCCAGAACTTTGTGTCTCAAAATAAACTGTATATCTAATGAAAGAAATTAAAGAAGATACCAGAAAATGGAAAGATCTCCCATGCTCTTGTATCGGTAGGTCAACATAGTAAAAATGGCTATCTTGCCAAAAGCAATCTATAGATTCAGTGCAGTCCTCATCAAAATAAAATACCGGCACAATCCTTCACAGAACTTGAAGGAACAATAATCAACTTTATATGAAAAAATAAAAGACCCAGGATAGCCAAAACAACCCTATACAATAAAGGAACTTCTGGAGGCATCACCATCCCTGACTTCAAACTCTATTATAGAGCTATATTCCTGAAAACAGCTTGGAATTGGCACAAAAATAGACAGGTAGACCAATGGAATCAAATCAAAAACCATGATTTTAACTCATTCCAGAAACATAATGATGGTAACAGCTTTTAATTTTCTACAATTAATAACAAAGATTTCCATCCCAGGCGCTCTTCAATAATTTTCAATCTGCCCATAAGGAAATGGTTATCTTCTCCTTGGATATTAGGCATGAATATACCATGTCAGCAGAATACAGCAGAAAAATTATAACCTCAGAGACAAGGCTCTAGGATACAAGGATTCAGTTTGATCATGGTGTTCTTTACTCTCCAGACTCTTCCTCGGAGTGCTTATCTTAATTGCATTAAAAGGAAATAAAGTGAAGCCAGAAAAACATTTTGACAGTTCGGAGAAAGTCTTTTTATTTTGAACTTCTATCTATCTGTCTGTCTATCTGTCTATCTATCTATCTATCTATCTATCTATCTATCTATCTATCATCTAATCTATCCTTCTTTCTTTAATGTTGCACCTCAGCATGTATAAAATATGTGTACTAAATTAACAACTAATACAATTTCTTAAGTCGGAACTAATGAACAGGAATAATTAAATGGAGTCAGATAAGGGACCACAGTGTAGAGGTAGTAATATTTGGAGAGGTCACTAACACGAAAGGCCTTTGAAAAAGTCACATGGAGACCAACTACTGTAAAATCTTCCTTAAATATACACATATATAAAAATAATTGAAATGGAGTTACCCTATAACAACACAACAATATGTCTACTAGATATCAGACTAGCAAAAAACTCTGTACTAGGAATGGGTTATCTCTCTTCAAGTTTTTGGCCAGTGGGAACTCCATAGATTCCCAAACATTACAGGCAAACATTACAGTTCTTCACTATCCTCTAGAGTTCAACAGTTAGACCTTGTTACTGAAGACACTACTTACTTAGGTCATAAACATAGGGAAGTCATGTGGTTACTGACCTTGTAACCTCATTTCTACCTACTAAATATCATAGTGCTAAAAGGCACCCTGTGTAGGAGAAAATGAATCACCATTTTCACCTGTCTGTGAACCCTTATAACCACAATAATGATTTTTTGGCAAGGTATGCCCATTGGTACAATAGTAATACAAGTGTTATAGAACTAATCAGTCACTTTCTGATTACTTTTGAGGCAATATAGCCCAGTGGTTATAACCCATATCTGGCATAGGAAATGAGTACAAGAACTGGTCGCTGTGTGGATCATAGACCCTAGGGAAACCCAGTACTGCTATTCTCTTAAATGAACATATTAATAAAATTACTTCCAATGACCTGTATCTCAAGCCTCATCAGAGAAGTATCTTCTTGCAGAAGATGAAAGTACACAGAGAGGCCTACAACTGGTCAATGTGAAGAGAATAAGAGATTTCAGAGTGCTAGATGTAAATGGGATGTCAATGTTATATATATATGAAGGCTCAGTATCATTGCAGAAGAGAAAACAGAAAGATCGTAAGAGCCACAGGTGGTAGATGACTCAAGGAAACTCTTTTCTGTATATAACAGAGAAGTTGAACACATGAATTCATTTCAATTGTGACAACATTCCCAAACCTGTGCAGGCTCAAGCCAGACAAAAATGCAAGCATAAATTGGAAAGGTTGTCACAAGGTCCCATCCCTGGCAGAGGAACTATTGACAGGTGTTATGTTCTGAGACTGGGAGAATCCAATTTCTTTAATGGTGAACTACCTTACATATTTTCATACTCCAGGGCAGGCCTCCCCACCAAAGAGTAGATGGGTGATACAAACTGAGCTTGGTATGTGTGAGGAGACATTATGAAGTAGCATAGTACAGGGAGGTGGCATAGATCTGGTAGGAGTTGAGGATGGGGGTAGATATGATCAAACTATGTTGTATGGGATTTTGAAAGAATTAGTAAAAATTTATTGAAAATACCCTAATTGATAAGTGAAAAATACAGAAGGATATGAAGAGGTTGACTACTGTTACACATATAGAAGTCATTTTAATGTCTCCTATCAAAGATGACTTAGTAGTTAAGAGAACATACTGCCCTTGCAGAGGACCACAGTTCTATTCCCAGCAACCATACTAAGTATCTTACAATTACTTAAACTCCAGCACCCGGAGCATTTTATGTTCTAGTCTCCACTGGCGCTAGCACTCACAGGCATGCACATACTTTTATAAACATAATTAAAAATAAAAATAATTATTAAATTTTTATGATAAAGATAAAAAAGCCATTTTTAGCTAGCTTCCTGTGACAATTCCCTGCCATGTTTCCAGATTCTGGTTATGGGGTACCCTATCTGAGAACAGGGAAGACCTTATGAGATTCATGCGCCACCTTTAGAGGCAAATGTATACATCCCACACCCCACTTGTTAATTCTGGTTAATTGTGGAGGTAAACCAGAACCACTAGATTATGTCTCTGAGGAAATTCTAGTGAAACCTGGAGTCAAAATACAAAGTTTCATGTACAGAGAGGCCTCATATCTGGCTGGTCAACAGAATTCCTATACCTCTGCGAACAGAGCTAGGAACTAGAAGGACATTCGAGGACTGGGAGCCAAAGCTGGGGATGTTGGATAGACCCAGTGGGGATTTGGAATTGGAGAAATACTCAGAGTGACCTAAACTAATGGGTGCCTAGTGTCTGAATGAGGTCATTACCTGTTTTCTGTTGTCTTGGTTCTGTTTTCCCTTGTTGCTTTGATTCTGTCTTGTCTTGTTGCTGTACCTGTCATTAGCCTTTAGAAACAATGCTTGTTCAATGAGGTACTAAAGCTACACTGGGATGTATTTAATAGAAGAATGTAGTTTGCTTGTAGCCAAAATTTGTATTTAAGAATAACAGAGACTGGGTTGTTTGCTGTGTTGGAACTTTGTTTTGCTTACTACAGATTATGATTGTGCCCTGTATCTTAACTCAAGAAAAAAAGAAGTACTTTATTTTGATATTGAAGGAACACACAGTTAAGACATTTTAAACTTCTCTAAAAGAAAATTTTGGACTTAAAAAATTAAAAAATAATGGTGTTTTTAAAGAACATCGTCTAAAAATATTTAAGTTTATAAAGCTGTGGAATATTTTAAATTTATAAGATTTAGCCAGAATTTCTTTGTTAATATGTGTTCTTAATAAAAAGATAATCAGAGCCTATATGTGAAGGGAAACCTTTCCTTGCTAGCCGCTTTGGTTTATCACCCTCCAGTTGCCTGGGCTCTGCCGCGTTGTAGTCCCCAAATAACACACAAAACGCTATATTAATTATGAAGCTGTTGGCCTTGCTTGTTTCTTACTGGCTAGCTCTGACGTAAGTATTTATCCCATAATTTCTAATCTAAGTATTTCTCTTACCGGAGAGGTTTCGGGGCTTCCTACCCCATGGTGTTACATCTTGACTCCCTGTGTTTCTCCTACCCAGAGTCCTCCTCGACTCCTAGTCCCACCTATCTTACTTCGCTATTGGCCAACAGTGCTTTATTGACAAATACACAGGACTTCCCCAACATCTTCTCTTTTCTGTTTAAACAAAAAGAAAGGCCTTAACTTTAACATAGTCAAATTATATATAACAGAACAGTTATCAAGTAAGAACACAGTTACAATATTTTGCCAACATTTAGCAAGATTTAAAGAAAATATCATCCATCCCATTCTTGTGAGTCCAAAGTCCTATATGTACATTATCTTTTATCATAACTAAGGAAAACTATAACTATAACTACCTGTCTTTAACTCCATCAAAGACCACAGAAGGAAAATATATAAACACTAGGATTGACAGAGACATCTTGCTACCTGGACAGTCACCCAAAGTTCCTCTGTAATGTTGGGGCATCCATCTTCAGCCCATAGGCCACAATGTATCCAGAATATTTCTCAGCAAAGCAGGAAATTTCAAAACTGTCCATCTGCATTGGCAGCCTGTCAGCCATTTCTCTGTGTCCTGCACAAAGTCTCATAGACTCTTCCGTGAAGCAGGAACCCTATAAGACTTAGTTCAGCAGTCACTTTCCTGTGGGTCCTGCATGTCCAGTTTATACAGCAACAGTCAAGCAGTCTAGGCAAGAGCAGTTTCTTGCCCAAATGGCTAATCTTGCCACGTTGAAAGCAAATTCCATAACAAGTTTCTTCGATGCCCATCTTCCTCTCAGACGTAATTGGTGCTGCCAGGAGCAGACATTTCTCATTGTGAAGAAAAACCCTAAATCATTTTAAATGCCATTTTCTGAACGTCTTTAAAAGGTTTGAAGACTATCTATCTGTCTCAAATACATCTCTATCTAGCTAGAAAACCTAACTTACCTAACTATAAGTTCTGACTATTATAAGTAACTGTCTATAATCTGTATTTAATTACGCATTACATTTTAAAAGATCAGTATAAGCACAATACTTAATCAAGAGGAGAAATATACATATCACAAAATTGACCTTGAATTTGTATCAATAAATGAAAAACCATACCCATACCATAATTCCCCTTTTTACCATTAAAAAGAGATTGGCTATGATCATTAACCAATTATAAACAACCCCATTTAAATGAAAGCAAAGATTTATAAACAAGATGGGAATTAGGACGTCACTCATTCCAAACTGCTTCATGCATAAACAAAATCTCCTCTTCCAAGTAACATATCCTTATACTTAAATTTTGAATTCAAGGCATTTTCAAAACATATAAGTTGAATTAATTCAGCAGCATTTATAATCAAGTGTACTTTAGCAGTTGTTCCTTCCTGAGCAATCAAAACACTGAAAAACACAATAGCGTGCAGTATCCAGACTCTCTGTGTATTTTCCATCTTTACGTAGCTTATTTATTTATTTATTTATTATTATTACTCTATTTCTTTTACTTTTATTTATTTTTCGCTGAGACAGGGTTTCTCTTTGGAAATCTGCCTGCCTCTGCCTCTGCAGCAGATCCTACCAGCATGCGCCACCACAGCCAGCTTCTCTATTTACCACTTTGCCGGTTTTTTTTTCTCAATCTTACATATATTTTTAAACACACTGTAAACCTTTAGAGGTTTTGTTTATCCAAGTATGACTTTACTGCAAATCTTTATGTTTTTCTGGCCATGTGTCTTATCTGTTTTATCTGCCGTTTTTTCCAAGATGGCGGGCATAATCGTGACTCCAGCTGCCAGCTTTGAGATGTGGTCACTGCCACTTCCAGCTCTATGTACAACTTTTAAATCAATGTTGGGGAAGTCCTGTGTATTTGTCATCAAAGCACACTGTTGGCTAATAGTGCTTTACTGACAAATACACAGGACTTCCCCAACACCTATACATTAGAGCCACAACTAAACATCAGAGACTGAGGTATTCTTATCTTAGGATGCAGTAAGACAATGACCTTAAGCAATCTGGCAAAGAACTTGGAGCAATTTCTCAACCTATGGGGTGCAATCATTTGTGGGTCAGGAGACCTTTTTACAGGGGCAGCCTAGGGTCACCTGCATGTTGAATATTTGCAATGTAATTCATAACAATGGCAAAATTACAGTTGTAAAATAGCAACAAGAACTATTTTATGGTTGAGGGTTGGTCACCACATTGAAAAAGTTGAAAACCACTGTATTAGAGAATGTCTCTTCTTACCTAATGTCTATTCAGGATAACAGAGATTGATTTAAGAATGCACATCTAACATCGGTTTTTGCTAGTTTTGTTGTATTGATGTAGCTATTTTGGTAAACTGAATCATGCAGGGAGCTCTTATGCTCTGTAATGGTTCACTGGGTAACGACCGGAAAAATAAAGATTCCAATCTTCATATGTACTGTATTCATAAAAATAGCTTCAATTCAGAACTTATTATTTTTATTATGGACTGTTAAAGATTAAGCTTTAATATGTTCAACACTATAGTTGTAGTTATCATAAGTACTAATGCACTTAAATACAGGGAAAAAGCCTTATTTAGCCTCCTGTATATGCTTTCAAGGTATAGCCTAACCCAAATAACTGAAAGGAAGCAAGGCTTGTTTAGCTGAGATTACTTAATAGATATTAGTCCTCAAACTTTTCAGAGACCTTCTGAATATGACATTAATGATGTTTAAACTAACTATGACAGACTCCCAGATCCTTGCAGTGATACCCAAGGTCTCTGAGAAGATAATGGTCACTATGACTCCA
Source organism: Mesocricetus auratus (assembly GCF_017639785.1). NCBI lineage: Eukaryota > Metazoa > Chordata > Mammalia > Rodentia > Cricetidae > Mesocricetus > Mesocricetus auratus. The sequence continues at coordinate 104,971,097 of NW_024429189.1, forward strand.
CCAGGATTGTGGTAATGACAACTACTAAGAAAGACAGCCTCAGTGCCAACCTGTCACCAGGACACTGTCAAAACTGTGAACAAACAAGACACTGGAGAGTTGATTGCCCTGCTTTGCCTAGAGAGAATATTGTCAGACCCTACCATGTTCCTCCTCCATAAGAAAACATCTCATCTTCTGGGCCTGGTAGCTGAAGACTGATACTGTTCTGGTTCCTCTGCCCCATCACCATAGATACCCCATGAACCTGGAATGACTGTCTAGGTAATGAACTTTGGACGACTTTCTGTCATTTCAACAGATATATAGGCCATTTGCATTACACTTCCTGCAATAGTTTATCCTTCTCAGATCTCTGGTGACATTGATAATTAGGCTAATTGTAGCTTTGTCAGCTTGTCAACAGCAAGGTCGTTATAGCTTCTTCTCCCAAGGCTACAACCAGCTTGTGAGTTCATTAGTTAGTTCACTAGTTAGTTAAAGATACTAGGTCTCTTGTTAAAAAGGCAGACAGGTTTGCCTTGCTCACAGGCTTCATATTAAAGGATAAGCATGTTTCAGGTGTAACTTACCACCGAAAGAACATGCTTTGGGATGATTGTTGTCAATAATAATTGTGTCTCATAAATGATTAGGTGGAAAAATTGTTCTGAGTTATATAAAGGTCTGAGGATATAAAAGCTTAAATAAGTTCTAAGGGTCTCAGAAAATGATTTAAGACATATAAAAATGAAAAAAAATGCTTCAGATTTATTCTACTTCTGTGCCATTGTTACATAAAATTTCAAAGGTCCAGAGTTTTAACATTGATCAATAGACATCTGATAAGCTAGTAGAGCACTGACCACCTCCTATTCAGTCACAAGCTTAAGATTAAATTTTCTTTGGTTGTCTTCTATATATAGACATAAGAATGTTTCTCCTTGGGCTAAAACATTTCTGTCCAATCTATATATCTGGCTCTCTGGACATAGGAAAATTGTTCATGCTTTTTAGCCCAGAGCCATAGAATTTGCTGTTTCGAAGTTATAAATCTGTTCCAACTGTTTTGCAGATACCTGCTGGCTGGTTTTTCTATAGTGTAGATTTCACTACAACATTAATGCTGATATACTTATAACTTGTATCTACTCTGGTAAACTAAAAGTTTATGCAAGCTTCAGGGAGTCAAGGGAACTGTAAGTCTTAGATCCACCTGTCACAGGTCAAATGGACTCCAGATAAGTATAGACTAAGTTTCCCCACTTCCTGAGGATTCAATCTCTTTCTCCCCTGGTCTTAGGATTCCTTCCATTCCCCAATTACTAGGACTGTGGGGCACAAAGTTCAAAATGTAAGTTCCTAAATTTTAACTTCTGTCCCTAGTCTATATTTGTCTTGGCAGATTTATACTTGGCTGACTCGCACCATCAGGGATCACCTGAAGACTGCAAGCTGCTGAGCTCTGGACTTGCTGAAAGCCAATATAAACTAGTCCAGCTAATGTGAGTACTCCCTATCTCTTCAGCTGGATCAGTGCATCAGATTCTTCTGATAAATTCCCCATTGTCTAGCCTTTGACTAGTTTTTCTGTCTTCCTGGGCTTTGATTAAGACCCCCTAGTTTCAGCTAGACATAGTTACAGAAGAGAGTATGTTGTCCTTTGCCCCCACCAATAGGCTGAAATGATAATTCAGAAAGAAACTCCTTGCCATAGGGAACAAAATGGTGCCTATAATGCCCATGGCATACCAGAAAAATAGGCCCAGATTTATCAAATGGTAAATTAATTAACTAAAATTATTCTACAATATGATAGGACACTTGACCTCCTTTATGCCAAAAATATTACATGTATTTCAGAAAAAATAGCAATATGATGAGTATTATGACTTGCTTAGGGAATTAAACAATGGCTGGTTTGATGTGAGAGACTTTTAAATGGTTTACAAATTCAGGGTTAGCCTCCATATTTCTGCTTTCAAAACAAGAAGCTTCTGTGTGAAGATCTCTGGAAAGGCTAGCAGGATAAGTCGACTGTGGCCTTCAAGGGATGAAAGAGTGTGAGACTAGCTAGATGATCCTACTTAAATATAAACTTATTCTAACTTGCCACAAATACCCAAGAGATCCTGGGTAAGTCAAGGTAAAGGGTCAAATGAATTGTCCAGCTGTCGCACAAAATTATTAATGAAACTAGTAGTTACAGTAGCAACATCCACAATAGCAAATAAACAGAAGCAGCCAAGATGTCCATATTAAAGAATTGATAAATAAACACCCATACAATATAATATTATTTCTCCATAAGAAATAACTTGTACCCCAGACTGGTGACTGAGAGGCCAGCATAGGTCTGATCTAGACCCTCTGAATGTGGGTGTCAGTGAGGAGGCTTTGTCAATCTGTGGGGCCTCAGAGAGTGGATCAGTATTCATCCCAGAGTACTAGTGGGCTTTGGGAGAGCATTCCACATGGATGAATGCTCTCTCAGCCTGGACACATGGGGGAGAGCCTAGGCCCTGCCTGGGATGATATGACAGACTTTGAAGATCCCCCATGGAGGGCCTTGCCCTCCCTAGGGAGCTGAGGGCCATGGGGTAGGGAATTGGGGGAGTTGGTGGGGCAGGGGAGGAGGGGAAGCAGGGAGAGCTAGGATTGACTTGTGAAGCAGGCTTGTTTCTAATTCAAATTAAAAAATAATAAAAAAATAACTTGTACAAAATGTAAATAGATGAATTTTGAGAAACTGCTAAATGAAGAATCCAATAGAAATGGCCACTTATCCCTTTGCCTCACAGACTGTAGCACTTGGAAGTGCAGGCCTTTCACCTAGCCTGGGGAGCACAGTTGAGTTGACCCTGTTGGTATGGGGGCAGGTGAGCTGGCCCTGAGGGTGTGAGATTGGGAGAACTGGCTCTGCTGCTCTCCTCTGCCATGTGCTGGCAAGGAAGAGGGAAAGATGCCCTGCCCTCTGTCACTTGTGACAGGTGGGAGAGCTATCTCTCCCCCTTACCACTTGCAGAACCTGGGAAAGCAGGCCCTGCACTTCATCTGGGTAGCAGAGCAGAGCTAACCCTGTTGATAGGGGTTGCAGGTGCGCTGACTTAGGAACATGAGCATAGTCCCCTCCCAGGCCCCTTTATCGGCAAGGAGAGTTGTTCTCACTGCTTCAGGTAGGTGGGAGAACTGGCCCTGCCCATCACTAGCTATAGCACTTGGGAGAGTGGCTCCTGCATCTCCCCTAGGCAAGCAACATAGTAAAACTGGCCCTGGTGGTGTAGTTCTGTGGGTGAGCCAGCCCTGAGGGCATGAAAGTAGAACTGGCCCCACCCACCACTTGCTCTTTGATGCTATAGTACTATGGTATGACCTAGCAGTGGGAGTGCTGGAGAGCTCACACTAGTGAGAATGGGTGAGAGTTGGCAGGTTGTCCAACCCTGAAACCACCCAGGCCCAAAACTCAGTCTACAGTTTGGTCCACCCCAGCATGGATTCCAGCTGTGATCTGCTGAAGCAAGTGAAGGGGCCAGTTCTGCAGACCCAATGCTGGAGATTCTCCACAAAAGGGCGACAAAATATCCAAAAGGAGTCCCTGTGAGGGCCTAGTTACCAATAGTGTAGCAGAAACCAGAGGCCTGAAACCAGAATCATGACTCTGCAATGAATACTGGCAAATAAAGATGTATGGACTAAGGGGTACATGGCGGGACTCACTGTCACACTACAACTTCCATGATGAGATTGTTCTTTTCCTTACCTTCTTTTTTTCTTCTTTTATCCCTTAATTTTTATTTATTTTATTTTGGGGAGGATGGTTGCAAGGGAAGAGTGCAGATATGAAGGAATGGAGAGATGAATGGGATGGAGATGCATGATGTGAAATTCACAAAGAACAAATAAAAAGTTAAGAAAAAGATGTGGCCACATATTATATGATTTTTTACATGAAATTTCCATTTGACTGGAAAACATGTAGTAATTTTGAGGAGCTACTGGTAGAAGGAATGGAGATGAAATGTTAATGAGTGTGGAGTTCCTTTTTGGGGTAATGAAAAAACTCTAAAATGAAATTGTGGCAAAGGTTGCAGAATTGTGGACTTCAAGTGAGTGAATGTTACAGTATGTGAAATCATTGTTTTAAAATATATATCAGGTGGTTTACTTGATCTTGCCAAATAAAAGTAGATTTGTGGGCTTATACATTTAGATATAGTAAGAGAATATTTAATTTTTGAATCATCAAGAGCTAGGTGTATTAATTTCAAATCTGCTAACTCAGGATACTTGTCATAAATATTAAGAGAAAAATATTTTGTATGTATGCTTTGGTTAAAAATTAAGCATTTTGTGCAAAGTGTAAGTTGCTATATATACATATCTGGGTAGTGCAAACTATTATTTTGGAGAAGTGCCAAAATAGGTTATGCAGATTTTCAAAATATCAAATATAAGGAAAAAACCAAATAAAATTGCCTTTTAAAGTGCTTTTCTAACCACATATTCATGTGAAAAGCACATGCTAATATTTCATCTTTGTTTCTTTACTCTGCTTGCCAATGAAGCAGGCAAGGTGTGATATTTTAATCATCTGTGCTGCTTTAATATTCTAGCAACGTTTTTTTCTCACTAAGTTCTCAACAGAGTCATTTTTCAAACAGACGCTATGAGAAGGAGTGAGAGAAACTTTTATCATGTTTTGCATAGGAAACTCATCAGATGAATTGGTAAATACTTAAAATAGTTTGTTGGAAGGAATTAAAAAGTGAATTGTAAAGAGATAATTGAAATATAGTGACACATTCTTTTTAAAGTAAAATAAGTTTAAACTTTAAAATATAACCAGTGACCCAACAGGGCCCAAATTATTCTTTGTAGTTAACTCCCAACTTATGTTTGTTAATTTTTTCCCCTCTTGCACTGTAAACTTCTCAAAGTCAAATGAGGAAAAACAGGTACCCACACAGCAATTCAAGAGTTATATTATGATGTCCCACATTATACTAAAGTTTAAAAAAACCTATTAAATATTTTATAGAGGTCTTTAGAGGGAAGCTCAAGGCTTTAAATATAAGGACAAGTAGAAGCTAGTTTTGCCATTTTGATTTGAGCAGTGAATAAGCTGTCCATATGTTGAAACTGTAGTCTCCCCAGTTAATATTAACAATTGTTACATGTTAATAAAAGGTAAAATACATTAAAACTTAAAAATAAGATTGTGAATAACAGTGAATGAACTATCTTCTTACTCAAAGAATGAGGAGCAGTGTGTTTAATGTCAGTAAATCAACCTTTTGAATACGGCAGTAGATAAAGCATTCTTATGTGATTTTGTTAGCATTGGAGACAGGACTGTATTATGTCCTCTCACAAATGAAGATATGGAATCTTATACAGATTAAATAGATCATTTCTGTAAAACTGAATATGCAAGACCTAAATCCAAGTTATTTACTAAATCATTACTGAACAATTACATAGTAGCCTTATGCTTACTGTGATTAATTGTGCTAGAGATTGGCCTAAATATAGTAGTAGACAGGGATGACTATGGACATGCAAGAAATTAGTGCAGTAATAAGAAGATATAAATTTTCCAGGGGTTACAGATGACTATTGGGAAAGAGTCACTCACAACCTTCTCAATGTTTGCAAAGTCCTTGTCTCGTTCATGATGGAGCTCAATGATAGCCTCTAACGTTTATTCTCCCAAATTGTATTCCATTCCTGCTTGCTCATGGCCATCCTGTGCTATTTTATCTTCTTCTGTTATTGCTGTTAAGGGTAATACTTTCTTATGAGTATATTTCAAATGTTCAAGATAGTATAACTCACTGGCATGTTTTTAACCAGTTTTAATAAACTGTTTAATATGTTAGTGTTATCAATGTGTGTTTTCACTCATACTTTCTCCACACTGTGTAGCATGTTGGGGCAAGCCCTACTTGTGCCTATTTTAAACTATAACTTGGGTTGTATTGACCTCAGCAGTGAAGCTGTTTTCCTCAGCCTAGTCTGAGTAACAATGTCTATACTCTTACTCAGGGCTTAGAAATGGAGAGGAATAGAAGAGAGCAAGAGAAGAGACACATCAAAAGAGGGAGTCACTATAGGTATAAGGAGAAATCTGGCAGTAGGGAATTGTACAGAGATCCACAAGGATGACCCCAACTAGCAACCTAAGCAATAGTGGAGAGGCTACCTTAAATGCTATTCTAGAGTCTTCATCCATTAGTTGATGGAAGCAGAAGCAGAGATCCACAACTAAGCAATGAGCCAATTCCTGGAATCCAATTTCAGAGAGGGAGAAGTGGAGAACAAAGGGGTCAAGACAATGCTGGGAAAAACCACAGAAATAGCTGACCTGAGCAAGTGGGAACTCATGGACTCCAGTCTGACAGCTGGAGAACCAACATAAGACCAAACCAGGCACCGTGAACGTGGATGTCAGCTAGAAGCACTGGGCAGTGCACCAACAGACATTGGGAGCCCATTTCCCATGGAGGGATACTCTCTTAGCCTAGATACACTGGGGAGGGACTAGGCTTTGCCCCAAATGACTTAACAGATTTTGATGATCTCTCATGGAAGGCCTCATTCTCCCTGGGGAGTGGATGGGGGATGGGATGGGGGATCAGTAAGGTGCATGGGAGAATGAGAGGGAGAGGGAACTGGGATTGATGTGTAAAATAAGATTGTTTCTAATTTAAATAAATTTTATAAAAAAAGAAAGAAATCAATTTTAGAACTTCTGTTGTAACTAATAGTAACAACAACAACAACAAAACATGGATCTTACTTCTCATTGGCATATTTCAATCATTTGTGATATCTAACTTCAGAGGCCCTAGAAACCAATACTTGCCGACACACTGTCCTACTGCCAAGGGGTGTAGCCTACTCAAAGGATGCAGTGACTGAAAGAGGTGAATAGTGAGACACAGAGCATCATTTCCCCCCCATGAACTTAGCCTAGCAAAGGTCTTTGCTTTTGATGCTACAGATCGTTGACTTTGAATTTTATGAATTGCTTCCACAATATATTCTTTTTTTTTTTTTTGAGTTTATGAGACAGGGTTTCTCTGAATTGTTTTGGAGGCTGTCGGGACCAGCCGGGCTTGGAACTCACAGAGATCTGCCTGCCTCTGCCTCCCGAGTGCTGGGACTAAAGGCGTGTGCCACCACCGCCCGGCAATATATTCTAAAATCTTAGAACTTTATACCCTTCACTATTTTGTTTACTAGTATGGATTTCTTAACTAGTGTAATATGAATGAAAGACTCATCCTATGATGTCTACATGGTAAATAAAATGTGAATCAGAGAACTTTTTAGTGGGAGATGGGATTGGTGATAAATTCTGAGCATAGGGTTTGAAGATCCTGATGGCAGTACTAAACGTTTTAGAATTCATTGCTGGGAAAGCACATCCTTTTTTAAAATAGGGGACAGAGGCATGGTACAACCTGGTTTGTCCTCAAAAATAAAATTATCTAGATGCCAGGGGAAAGCTGTGATGAAGAAAAAGATGTGGATATAGGGAGAGGAGTCACTGTCTGCATGATGAAGCATGGGGTATGGAAAAAATGAAACTAATCTGCAACAGTTCACAGGCAGAAATAATAGAAGTCCTGGTAAACACTGCAGAATTTCACAACCGATTGGTCTCTGGAATCATTAAAATGTGTGTTTCCGAGGCAGATTCTTTTTCAAAAACTTTTTTTTATCTTCTTTGTATTACATCACAGTACATACTCGTGTTCTATAAATTTCAGCTCGTTTGTATTTAAGGAAGCTGTCAAGCAGATTCTCATATATTCTACTTGGAATTACTTTTCAGGACACAATTGTTAAAAGGAATTTAGATTTTGATTAGTGCCCTACTCTAAGTTACTACGCATTGAGCAAAACAGTGTGCTCTTTTGCCAGACTGTCTTGTCTTGAGAGATCTTATTTTAAATGCAGCTTTTGATTCCATTTTGAGAATGGAATATGCCTATACACCTGGTTGGATTTGTGCAGGGTGCTGTTACTCTAGCACTACCCACATAGTACATACTGATAAATTACTTATTCCTTTTTGTAGAAAGAGCAACACCCTTTAAAATTGTCAGAATGAATTGAGATTGTGGGAACATACCGTAGTATTAAAATCGTATCAGAAAAACTAAGTCCAATTCTTATTCGATGTACCGGAACATGAAAAGAATTAATTTATTTGAACCTTCTAACAAATGTTGAAAACACCACCTACCTGTTCAGGTATGTTCTTCAAAGTCATGCAGTCAAATTACTCTTGAATGTTGCTGGGTCTTTAATCCAGTTTGGTAATCACTTTTGCAGTAGCTTATTTAACTGTCATCACATTCATGCATATGGACCTGCTCTCCATTTATCCATCCATCCATCCATCCTTCCATCCATCCATCCATCCATCCATCCATCCATCCATCCATCCATCCATCCATCCATCCATTCTCCATTACTTCTACTAGTACTAGTCTTGACCTTTCACTTTTGTAGCTGAACTCATTCATCTCTACATTTCTGTTCTCGAACATGTAACTTATTCAGATGCTTTTTACGGCTTCTTCTCTGAATCGCTGTTTGGGTTTTTGTCCCTACAAATTTTATTTAAATTTATATTAGCCTACTTCTGAAACCCCTTTAACTTCTCTGTGGCCTCTTTAACTTTTTTTAGTCATTCTTCAGTCTACACACACACAGGCGTACACACACACACACACACACACACACACACACACACACTAATTTGTCATGTGTGTTTAAGAGTTAAAAATGGAACAAAAGAATCTGTGTTCATTTCTGAAGGGTGCTTACCAAGGAAAAGAGCAAATAGGTGCCATTGAAAATGCAGTATCTTGTACTTCTCATTATTGGATGTACACTCTAACATTTCAGAAAGATATAAATATGTCTTTCTTTGTTTCTAACCTAGTACATTTATGGCACACTATATTCATATTTTAATTTGAACTTTTTGTAAACTATTATGATACCTGATCACGTAGGGAATACTGTTACAAACCATGCAGAAAGAAGAGCCTTTTTGCACTGCTCTTTATTATGAACTTGAAATCCCTTGGGCAGGAATTCTGATAGAACATAACAAGAATGAATTGACTACTCCTTTTAATGTCTTAGGCCTCAGGTGGAGGGCTCTGATTTGGATGCCTTGAATGTCTGCTATCATTTAACATTTCAGCAGTTTAGTCAGAGATGACTTGGAAGTTTTTTTGCTGGACTAATTTAAGAGCATGGACTCAGATGAGACTGTACTGATTGAGCTGTTTCTTCTGGGCTTGGAGTGGCCATCAATTTCATGGAGGAGGAGAGATCTCTGTGGTGTCCTATACAATACTTCAGCTCATCAGTAATGGAAATTAAATAAATAATGCAGTAAAGGGATGATGAAACCAATCGTAAAGGTAATGGGCTATTAGGGGATTATTAGTGTATTTAAGTGGTAGAATATTGACTAAATTGGGTTCCAGTGATATAGCTTTTGTGAGTCACGATAATGTTTTTAGAGAACCAGATGATTTTGAATTACCCATGTTCCTATAAATAATCACATTGAATTCATTGGTTCTCTACATGGACTCGTGAAGAATAATTTATTTGGTCAGAATCATTTACTTGGCTCAACATGAAGTGTGTAGACATTTTATGGCTCCCCAGGAGATGCCATGCAACAACTGTCAATTCTAGCATATTTCTATATCCTGTCCTAATGATCTTGTGCTGTGTTACTCTTATAAGGAGACATGAACACGTCTATTTATCCCAGATAAAGAATGACAATAAAGATGATAAACCAATCACAAATAACACAAATGATTCCATCATAGTTTATTTCAGTGAATTGGTGAGTTTGCTGCAGTTGTATGGGTGAAGTTTACTTATAGGAGAAAAGATGACTAGAAGGCAATTGTATTATCCAGAAGCTCTAGCTTGCATGATGACTCTAGAATACATGATGACTCATGGAAGCTGAAAGCCTGGAGCTCCTTGCATGACTTGCATTTAGCTCAGAAGGTCAATACTTCTTTTCCCAGAAATCATTAATGCTTATATAAACATAGAAAGGGCCTTTACATATCATATAAATTCCAGGGGGTTCCTGGGAGTTGTAAGTGGTTTGCTTTCTGGGCCCTGTAAACTTTCTTAATTTATCAAATATTAAAAATACTCCCTGAGTATAGAATGTTTAAATTTGGGGAAATTGATGTTGTATCTGTGTTTTCTTTCAACCTGACAACTGCATTCTGAGACATAAGAACTTAGGGTACATGAAATGAACATCCTAGGAGAGCCACAAACAGAGTTGGGTGGCTTTTGATGTTATAGCCTCAGAATTCACAAAAAATACTTCTGAATATTTTCTTAACTAAAGAAATCATATATCTATCCAGATTCAAGCTGAGTAAACAGAGATTCTCAAAGTGGCCAGTTCCAGGGAATAAACATTTATTTCTAAAATTGAAAACACAGCATTTGTAGACAGTCTATGATTACCTACAAATTTATTGTGCTTATAGTGTGTGCTATGCAAACTTCAGCAAGTATTTAACTTCTATCAAAGAATTCTTACCTTGATGTACTTTATATTTTTATCTGTCAAAGTGATAATGGCAGAATATGAATCTATTATTGTACTTATGATTTCAAAGAGTTCATTTCAAGAAAATTTTAGTATAATTTCTTGCTTATATCATTTTAAGAACTCAGTTACAAATATTAACTCTATCATTTACTTATACAAAGATCATATTTTCTACATTTACATGCACCTCAACTGGTCTTTAACACTAGGGGTGTTCCATAGCCTATGGCAAAAATCTTCCTTCTTGTAAGGTTTTGTATAGACCTTTGAGCAAGGGATGGTTTTATGGTTTTCAAAAACACTAATAGTCACAACAGCTGAAAATTATGTGAAATTTGATTATCAGTTCTCACTGATATTTATTGGAACAGGGTCATAATAATAGTTTGCTTACGAATGACCCCTGACTATCTTCAGATTCTGAGGGCTTTACCAGACTTTGCCATATGACTGGAAAAGTCTAAAACATTTGCTATTTGAACCATTACAGAAACCACTCTCCAACACTTGACATAAAGTACAGGGTATTTATAAATTCTCACTTTTTTTGGGTGATGAAATTGACTAATGCATATTACATCACATATAAGTAAAATAGGCAGGATATAAATTACCATTGAGAACAGAAGTTGGAGAAGGGAGATATTTATATCCAATGCAATCTAGTATTATCCCTTTACTCAATTATACTTTACATATATATATTTTTTATTTTTAAATTTAAATTAGAAGCAATTTAAATTGCTTCACATGTCAATCCAGGTCCCTCTCCATTTCCCTCCCCTCCTCCCGTGCCTGCCCCCCAACGCCCCCCCAATATCCCCTCATTTCCCCAGCAAGGGTGAGGCCCTCCATGGGGTTGTCCATAGTCTGTCATTTCATCCAGGGCAGGGCCTAGACCCTCCCCCAAGAGTTCAGGGTGAGAGTGCATCTCACTTTGTTGGATGGGAGTCCAAAGTCCATGTGTATACCCAGGATAAATACTGATCTACTGCCCAAGGCTCAATAGATTACTTAGGCCTCCTCACTGACACCCAAATTCAGGGGTTCTTGATCAGTCCCATGCTGTATTCCCAGGCATCAGCCTGGGATTCAAGAGTTAACCCTTGGCAGGTCAGCTGTTTCTGGGGGTTAAACCAGCTCAGTCTTAATCCCTTTGGTCATCAGTCCTCCCTCTCTGTCACTGGATTTCTTGAGTTCAGCTCAGTTCTTAACCGTGGGAAGCTGCCTCTTCTTTCATCAGCCACTGAATGAAGGTTCTGTTTCCCAGACTCTCTGGCCATGGGATTGTAGGCTGGCACTCCCCAGATCTATGTCTAAAATCCATATATGAGAGAGTACATGCCATGTTTCTCTTTTTGTCATTGGGTTGTCTCGCTCAGGATGGTTTCTTCTAGTGCCGCCCATTTGCCTGCAAATTTCATAATTCCATTGTTTTTTTCTGCTGAATAGTACTCCATTGTGTAAATGTACCACATTTTCCCTATCCACTCTTCTCCATTATACTTTTAAAGACTGCAATCCCAAACAATGTCACATGCCTTCATGCTGAAAAGGTTTGAGTCTCAATACTCTTTCTCTCCTCTGTTTCCTTCTCCACCTTGTTATATAGTGCAGGCTGACTTTGAACTCTCTATCTTCCCTTCTGTGCCTCTGAGTACTGGGATTCCATATGTGTGCTTGTACCATACTACTAGAACATAGAACCTCTCTGTCTCTCTGCTCTCTGTCTGTCTCTATCTCTGTCTGTCTGTCTGTCTGTCTGTCTGTTTCTCTCTCTCTCTCTCTCTCTCTCTCTCTTTCTCTCTCTCTCTCTCTCTCCTATATGAGTGTGTCCCTATCATCTTTTGTCTCAGAAGTCAAGCCATTGAGTCCAGCGATTTTTTTTGTTATTTAGAGATTTGTTGCAGCTAATCTGGGCTTATTATGTTTCTATATGAAGCTTTAGGTTTTTTTCCTTTGAGTCTGTACTTCTGTACATTGGTTTTGGAAATATGTCCAATCTTGGCCTTAACAGAGGCAATATATAGAGCTCTACTCCTCATTACTCAAATAGATGGCAAAAGAATTCATTGGGAAGGTTTCAAAAGGAGAAGAAAGAAGGTCTTATTGTAATACATAAGTAATAAAAACTAAAATTTAAAGCCTCACAAATATAAAGAAAACGAAAACATGTTCCCTTGCAGCTCTCTGTGAGACAGAAAATTGATAAAGCCTGTTGTTGCCACAGCTATGAGGGAGGCCTGCCCCTCCCTACTGACCAAATCTAAAATCGCCTTGAATTGTATTATAGCTAGATTTTCTCAGTGTGTTCTTAACTTTTCAAACATTGGCCATGCCAGGATAACTTATTCCCTTTCTTCTAAAGCTAGGAGTTAAAAATTCCCTTTATTCTACAGAACTGAAGGGTCTGTATTTCCCTCTAGGAACCCATTGTTCTGGTTATAGTATAATGCCCTAACCCTCTTAATATTCTGGGGACAGACACATCTGTCTTTCTCTTCAGGACCCATCACACTGCCCATGGTATGCTGTGATGACATTCCTAATAGTCGGATATCTGAAAGAAACTGATGGAATAGTAGTAGTAGCCTCTCCCTGAGGACCTGGGTTTATATAGTATGCTTTTAGAGATATACTTTGTCATCTTAACAAATACCTAATATCTAAAGGCCTGGTCCACTTCTAGAATCCCTCTCAAGAGACATTTGTTTGTACTAGAAGATATTCTATCTTCCTGTGTCCCATTTATTTCTATCCAGACAGCTACTCTTAAGTAATGCCCTGACCAAAAATGATGCTATGTTTAATTGTATCAGTAATGGAAGGCATCAAAGCAAAACACAAAATATCAGAAGCAATGTACTATTTAGATATCTAAACAGGGGAAGATAACTTACAAGCACTGACAGGCAGATCAACAAAGCCCTGTCCTAAATAAACATGTGGGAAACAAGAGAGAGAGAATTGTTGAGACAAAGACATTGCTAAGACAAGGGGTATGTCATCAGAAACTTCTATCAGGGTATTGAACTTGGTGTATTTAGAGAAGGGAAACAGGAGTAGCAAAGAACATTTGTGTCTTAGGAATTATCACCATAAACTTGGGATGCAGCATAGTGGTAAAGTTCCTGTTCAGCTTGTTTAAGACCTTGTGTTCTGGCAGCAAGTGAGGGAGAATTATCACCATAATATAGGTATGTATTCTTTTCACAGTGTAGAAGTCAGTGGGTGTCAGTCTAATATAATGGTTCTCAACCTGTGAGTTGCGACCCTTTGGCGGTCAAATAACCTTTTCACAGGGATCACCTAAGACCTTCAGAAAACACAGACATTTACATTACAATTCATAATAGTACCCAAATTATAGTTATGGGGTAGCAACAAAAATAATTTCATGGTTGGTGTCAACACAGAATGAGGAACTGCATTAGAAAAGTTGAGAACCACTGATTTAACAGACTGTACCTAATTCCCTTTATGGAGATGGTTATAGGTAGATACTTGTATATAGACTAACCACAGATAGGAGGAACAGAGAATGGAATACCATAGGAAAAATTGGCTAAGGCCTCTTTGTTTAACAGTAGTAGTCCTATACTCAAATTGCATGCAGCGTTTTGGGTAATCCTATGGTACAATACAGAATTACAAATGTTGGCTATAATATGCATATGTGTGAATATATAGTTACAAGAAACAATTCCTTAATCCAATTACATCAAATTGAGTTTGTTTGAACCATGAAAAACAAAGTAATTCCAAGATCAAGCAACTTTGAGAACCAGAGCAAGTTCTGAGAAATCCGGCCAAAGACAATCAAAGAACAGTTGTAGTAAAACAGAAATGAGGCATGCAAAACCACTTAATTGGCCACAGTTTAGTCAATCAACAAGTCAATTGGTTGCAGCTTAAGTAGTTAATTGATTACAGTGTCCAGCAGCCAACCAAATCTACTCACTGTGACTAAAGCCCATATTGGTTTGCTGGCCCCCACATAGAGTCCAGGACAATCACAGCTTCTTAGTGTGTGTGTGTGTGTGTGTGTGTGTGTGTGTGTGTGTGTGTGTGTGTGCATGTGCATATATGTGCGTGCATGTGCATACACACATGCTCTTGCACAGATGAAATATAAACAGCAAATAACACACAGTGTACCTAATGAAGGAGTCCCATCTGTTGTGCTGGTGTATGGCAGGGCTAGGGGTTGATAATGTTTTCTCAGTGAAGCTTATTTAACCCATAAGCTCACCAGTGCATCCTCTCCTTGGCATCAACAGAGGATGGATTAGACACTTGCCAGAAATTGACAGGGTCTGAGTGGGCCTCCTCCTTCCAGGACTTGGGTCTTCCCCTCTGGGAATCACACCTCTCCTCATGTGTCACACAGCATATTATTCTTTTTTTTCATAATAACCAGTGCAAATCCTTCTGGGGAATGGACTCTTCGATGTGGTGCATAAATTTAATTTGTTGTGAATGATTCTTATTAGACTCATTCTCATAGGTCATTGTTCTTCCTATAGACATTGGATGGTCTTGAACCAATCTCATGGGGAAGTGCTGAAACAGTACAAAGCATAATGAAGTCCATCTTCCTAGGTTTTCACCAGAGGGACAAGGAAAGTCTAAAATTTCCACCAGCTTTGAAGTTCTCCGACAAAGGGCCATTTTAAATGAATCAACAGAAACAAAGCAACATTGTGCAGCTGTGGCCATGCCTTCATAGTAGAAAATCCACATGCTTCATAATGAGGCACTTGTGTTAATCACCAGTCCTGAGTCCCCATGGACCTTCTTTCTGAACACTCGCATCTGCAGTGGTCTTGGTTTCTTTTCTCAACATAAGGCCATAGGAGAGAGAACACATGTGGTTTCCACAATTTCTCACAAAGACGTAAAGAATAATTACCGTGGGGCCAATTCTGGGACCTGCTTTCATCTCATTGTTTGTGCTGGGTGCACAGCTGAAATGCTCCAAATGACAAGGAATGAAGCTTCTGCAGCTTTTCCTTTGCAGAACTGCCTAGAATATAGGTAAGTCTTTCCTTTTGGGGTGTGATGGGCAGGAGATCCTGAGTAAAAACAACCCTATGTGGCATTTATGTTGTTCATGAGTCGTTATTTCTAAATTTTATTTTGCATGTCTCAAAAGGCCTACAATGTATTTTATTTATCATTGTGATTACACATCTATATGTGGAACATACATGTTTGATGATGTTAGGAACACACACAAATTGACCGATGGGAATCACAAGGATCCCATCAGGACCCAATCCATATGATTGTTGTTAGGGGAAAGAACATCTTGTATTATGCATTATCTTTCTGGAAAGAATTGGAGAACTTGGGGTTTTAAGTGAATGTCTGCAGAGATGGATTGCTGAGTATATATAGGTGAAGTTACAACAGAAACAGAACATCAGGAGCAGAGTAAAGACCAGCATGTGAAGACGGAAGGGAAGATAAGTTAAACTGGAGGATGGCAACATACCTTATCACACATGCTCCACATGAGCTGTCACTATATGGAGGATGTCACACCAGGCAATCCATGCAGAGCAAAGAGTGCTTACATCAAAGCAAACATTTGGGAACTTTTCATTTAGCGCCACCTGTGTGAAAAGCACTCTTCTCTATCACTGTCATTAAACTCATTTAATTTTCAGAACAACTTCACAGAAGAGATGGTGTTATTATAAGGTATTATAGACAAGAGACCTAAGAACATGGAACATCAGTTACTTCTCCAAGGTAACATTACTCCTACCTGAAATTTCTTCATTTAACTACTAGGCTTTTTAGCTCTTTCTTAACCATTATAGTTAGTGATAACTTATTATTTTTAGCTATCATTTTTATATTCATTAATGCTTTGCACCACTTCCAAATACTAACCACTGATTAAGAGAGTACTAGCATGACTGTGCATTATTTAAGGATCTTCATATCTAGAGTGCAGAACCTCAGCACTTACATTTGCTTCTTCCAATTTCTGTACCTTGATTAGTAATCAACTGTGACCTCATCTGGAAAATGAGTGCCCTGTCATTCAGGTTCAAGGCTTCTGGTTGTTGGTATATTTCATAGGCATGTGTTTCATCCTCTCCTCTAGGTTTCATCCTCTGAAGGGCACTTGCAACCATGTGACTTGCATTTAGGTGATTAAATGTAAGTGGAGGTAAATTCCAAACAGATTTTTTTAAAGGAGCTGCAATTAATTTTAATTTAACTTTTTACACATGTTATTCTCATTTCCCTCTCCCCTTCTCCCCTGGCCTCCCAACCCTGCCAACCGCCAACCCCACTCTATCCTCACTCCGCTCCTCAGGGAGAGTAAGGGCTTCCATCAGGGATTTTCAGAGTCTTTCATATCATCCAGGGCATGGCCTAGGTGCTCCCCCATGTGTCCAGGCTGACAGCATCCCTTCATGTGGAATGGGCTCCCAGAATCTATTTGTATGCCAGGAATAAATACTGAGCTACTACTCTCCAAGGTCCTATAGATTGCCCAGGCCTCTTCTCTGACACCGAGGTTCGGGGGGTTATCAAAACAGATGTTTTTTAATGTTTTTATTTTTAAGTTTAAATTTAGATTAGAAACAAGGTTGCTTCACATGTCAGTTCCAGGTCCCTCTCCATTTCCCTCCCCTCCTCCCATGCCCTCCCCCCAACCCCCCCCAATATCCCCTCATTTCCCCAGGGAGGGTGAGGCCCTCCATGGGGGTGTCCATAGTCTGTCATTTCATTGAGGGCAGGGCCTAGACCCTCCCCCAAGAGTTCAGGGTGAGAGTGCATCTCACATTGTTGGATGGGAGTCCAAAGTCCATGAGTATACCCGGGATAAATACTGATCTACTGCCCAAGGCTCAATAGATTACCTAGGCCTCCTCACTGACACCCACATTCAGGGGTGGATTCCCAGACATCAGCCTGGGATTCAAGAGTTAACCTTGGTCAGGTCAGCTGTTTCTGGGGGTTAAACCAGCTCAGTCTTATTCCCTTTTGTCATCTATCCTCCCTCTCTGTTACTGGCTTTCTTGAGTTCAGCTCAGTGCTTAGCCACGGGAGGCTGCCTCTGCTTCCATCAGCCACTGAATGAAGGTTCTGTTTCCCAGACTCTCTGGCCATGGGATTGTAGGCTGGCACTCCCCAGATCTATGTCTAAAATCCATATACATGCTATGTTTCTCTTTTTGTGACTGTGTTACCTCACTCAGGATGGTTTCTTCTAGTGTCATCCATTTGCCTGCAAATCTCAGGATTCCATTGTTTTTTTCTGCTAAATAGTATTCCACTGTGTAAATGTACCACATTTTCTCTATCCATTCTTCGGTAGAGGGGCATCTAGGTTGTTTCCAAGTTCTGGCTATTACAAACAATGCTGCTATGAACATAGTGGAACAGACATCCTTGTTGTATGAATGGGCATCTTTTGGATATATCCTAAGAGTGGAGTTGCTGGGTCTTGTTGTAGGTTTATTCCCATTTTTCTAAGGAATCTCCAAACTGATTTCGAAAGTGGCTGAACAAGTTGGCACTCCCACCAGCAATGGAGGAGTGTTCCCCTTTTACCACATCCTCTCCAGCATAAATTGTCGTTGGTGTTTTTGATTTTAGCCATTCTGACAGGAGTGAGGTGGTATCTCAGAGTTGTTTTGATTTGCATTTCCCAGACTGCTAAGGATGTTGAGCACTTTCTCAAGTGCCTCTCAGCCATTTTAGACTCCTCTATTGAAAATTCTCTATTTTGTTCTGCAGCCCACTTTTTAATTGGATCCTTTGCTGTTTTGGAGACTTGCTTCTTGAGTTCTTTTTAAATTATGGAGATCAACCCTCTGTCAGATGCAGAGTTAGTGAATATTTTTTCCCATTCTGTGGGCTGCCTTTTTGTCTTGCTGACTGTGTCCTTTGCCTTACAGAAGCTTCTCAGTTTCAGGAGGTCCCATTTATTAATTGTTGATCTCACTGTCTGTGCTACTGGTGTCATGTTCAGGAAGCTGTCTCCTGTACCAATTCGTTCATGGGTACCACCACTTTCTCTTCTAAGAAGTTCAGTGTGGCTGGATTTGTGTTGAGGTCTTTGATACATTTGGACTTAAGTTTTTGTGCATGGTGATAAACATGGATCGATCCGCATTCTTCTACATGCCAGTATGCAGTTATACCAGCACCATTTGTTGAAGATGTTTTCTTTATTCCATTGTATATTTTTAGCTTCTTTGTCAAATATCAGATGTTCATACGTGTGTGGGTTAATATCAGGGTTTTCAATTCGATTCCATTGGTCTACCTGTCTATTTTTGTGCCAATACCAAGCTGTTTTCAGGACTATAGTTCTATAATAGAGCTTGAAGTCAGAGATGGGGATGCCTCTGGATGTTGCCTTGTTGGGCAGGGTTGTTTTGGCTATCCTGGGTCTTTTGTTTTTCCATACAAAATTATTGTTCTTTCAAGGTCTGTGAAGAATTGTGCTGGGATTTTAATGGGGATTGCATTGAATCTGTAGATTGCTTTTGGCAGGATTGCCATTTTTACTACATTGATCCTACCCATCCAAGAGCATGGGAGATGTTTCCGTTTTCTGAGGGCTTCTTTAATTTCTTTCTTTGAAGATTCAAAGTTCTTGCAATATAGGTCTTTCACTTGTTTTTTTAACATTACCCCAAGGTATTCTATGTTGTTTGTGGCAATTGTAAAGGGTGATGTTTCTCTGATTTCTTTCTCATCCCTTTTTTCATCTGTATATAGTAGGGCTACTGATTTTCTTGAGTTGATCTTGTAGCCTGCCACTTCGCTGAAGGTGTTAATCAGCTTTAAGTGTTCCCTGGTAGAGTTCTTTAGGTCATTTATGTAAACTATCATATCATCTGCAAACAATGAAAGTTTGACCTCTTCCTTTCCAATTTGTATCCCCTTGGTCCCCTTTTTTGTCGTGTGGCAATGGCTAGAACTTCAAGTACAATGTTGAAGAGGTATGGAGAGAGTGGACAGCCTTGTCTTGTTACTGATTTTAGAGGAATTGCATTGAGTGTCTGTCCATTTAGTTTGATGTTGGCTGTTGGTTTACTGTATATAGCTTTTATTATGTTTAAGTGTGTTCCTGTTACCCCAGATGTCTCCAAGATATTTATCATGAAGTGGTGTTGGGTTTTGTCAAAGTTTTTCAGCATATAATGAGATGATCATGTGATTTTTGTTTTTCAGCTTGTTTATATGGTGGATTACATTGATGAATTTTCATATGTTGAACCATCCCTGCATCCCTGGGATGAAAGCTACTTGATTGTGGTGAATGATTGTTATGATGTGTTCTTGGATAGGAGTTGCCAATATTTTATTGAGTATTTTTGCATCAATGTTCATGAGGGATATTGGTCTGAAGTTTTCTTTCTTAGTTGTGTCTTTGTGTGGCTTGTGGATCAAGGTTATTGAAGCCTCATAGAAAGAGTTTGGCAAAGAACCTTCTGCTTCTATTGTATGGAATACTTTGAGAAGAATTGGTGTAAGCTCTTCTTTGAATTTCTGGTAGAATTCTGCACTGAGGCCATCTGGACCTGGGCTTTTTTTGGTTGGGAGACTTTTGATGACTGCTTCTATTTCCATAGGGGTTATAGGTCTATTTACATTGCTTATCTCTTCTTGATTTAATTTTGACAAGTGATAGCTATCCAGGACGTGGTCCATTTCCTTTAAATTTTTGAATTTTGTGGAGTACAGGTTTCAAAGTATGACCTAATGATTCTCTGGATTTCCTCAGAGTCTGTTGTTATGTCCCCCTTTTCATTTCTGATTTTGTTAATTTGCATGTTCACTCTCTGCTGTTTGGTAAGTTTGGACAAAGGTTTGTCTATATTGTTGATTTTCTCAAAGAACCAACTCTTCGTTACATTGATTCTTTGTATTGTTTTCCTAGTTTCTACTTTATTGATTTCAGCCCTCAATTTGATTATTTCTTGGCATCTACTCCTCCTGGGGGAGGAGGGGTTTATCAAAACAGATGTTTTAAGAACTAGTGAAAGCATGCCCATCTCTGCATTGAAAATCACAATGTGTCCCAAATCCCTGAGTGACTCTATCCGTAGAAGAACCTTCATATAGCCTGTGATGAACATGAAGCATGAGTAACACCGTTTAGGAAACTCATTCACGGAGCCCAGCCTGTCTTAGATGAGCTTTAGTGTAACCCAACCAGCTAGTCAGAACTAGTTCAGTTATGTTTCAGGGTTGGTGGTGGTGAGAAACAGATTCCTGATGATATCGCTTACTCTGTATATACAGCATGGAGGAACTTGGTGCTTTCCTGAGCATTTCATCCTCATGCAGGGACCTGAAATGACACATAAACTGCTCTTTTAAAAAGCCCTGGTTGCAGAGAACATTAAAACAAGTGTGATGCCATGAAGATATCCCAATAGTTAATTTACATCAGCATTGAGGAACTCAGACAACCACAAGAGTGAAGACAGCAGGAATTCTACCCTCATTCCAGGGCGCTAGAAGTACTCATGGAACAGTACCCACATGCTGCTTACAAAGCTTTTGTCTTTTCTTGCTTTCTCCCTATCTGTGCCATCCAACATGCAGAGCATCTGAACGTTGAACTTTAAAGTTTATGTCTATGTTGAAAATATGACAAGTATGCAAGTAAGTAGTCAGCAACTGGCATATTACTTAAAATGTTGCATGTGTATGCATATGTACACATATGTAATATGTGTGTGTGTGTGTCCCCGTGTGTCTGTATGTGTTATATAAAAGCTAACCAAATGAAATTTTCCTTTGGAGCCTGGCCATCTTTGCTCAGTTGGTATGGAAATGTGAAGTAGGATGCAGTATGGAAGGGTTAGCAGGAGACACAAGTTGAGAGGAGGAATGACTAACACTAATGTTTTTTGAAAAAGCCATAGGGTAACTTACTGTTTTATAAACTTTCTAAAGAAAATATCTCATGTAAAATAATTTAAATGGAGTTATACTACATGAGGGATAATTATCCCAAAAGTCATAGGGAGACAAATAAATAGCCCAGTACTAGGTATGAGACACATCCCCTCTAGTTGTTAGTCACAGGTGTACAGAGACCCTCCCAAATAATGCAGGTTATTACCATTGCTCTTGGTGGCATAACAGAACTTGATAGTAAGACACCAAACACATTATTCACAGGACATGGAGAAATCAAAGTGGTATTGGCCTAGAAGCTGCTACACTGCTGGATAGCTTTACTAGTACCAGAAAATTATATGCAATTTGCTGTGGGAGAGAAGACAGAGTCTTATCAAGCTGTGAAACCTGTGAGCTATAATAATGATTGGCATGACAAAATATGCACATGTGTGCAATAATTTTTTGGGTGTGACCACTTTCTAATTTAAGACTTCCTCCACAAGTGGAAACTCATACCCTGTACTCTAAATCTGCCAACAACCAGTGACTCTGGAGTTCAGAGGTTCTAAGAATAAACCTACTACTATTATTTTACTAAATTGACATAGTGTCAAACTAATATCCACATATATTTCTATACTCATAGATTAGTTCAGCTTTCTTCAGAAAAGTATATTTTGCCATGGATAGTAGTCAATAAAGAGACTCACAACTGGTCCAAGTACAGAAAACACGTGTTTACCAATGCATAAATGAGACATTTGTATCACACATTTTTATCCCAATGATCAGGAAGCATCATGGAAGAGAGGGCAGAAAGATTGTAGGAGGCAGAGGTTGTTGAACACTGTTGCTAGACAGTGTCTTCTGTGTATGTCAGGACAGTTGTACACATGAACTCACAATGGCTAAAGTTGCCTGTCTAACACCTGCACAAGATCAAGCTGATGGACACTATAGCATGGATAGGATACATACCAGCTTCTGCCCCAAGCTGAAGAGCTATTAACAGAAGATAGGAAGGAGTTTTCTTATTGGTGTAGGCCCTGGTAGGTTTATCATGTTCCAATGGGTAGCTCTACATCTATTTGTATATTTGTATCACAAATTGACTTCAGTGGATCATAGAAAAACAAAAAGGAAGGAGATGACCTTGGGAGGAAGATGTGTGAAGGAGATAAAAAAGAGTTGAGGGAGACAAGTGGGGGATGGATAAGACTGAATAGATAACATTCTCAAACAATAAGGAAACACATTAAAAATAAACTTATTTTGTAAAGAGAAAGATTCCAGAATTCTTCTGGATAACTTGGCTATCAGAGTCCTTTTAAAAGTGTAAGCCTTGCGGGGTGTTGGTGGCACACACCTTTAATCCCAGCACTTGGCAGGCAAATGCAGGCAGATCTCTGTGAGTTCGAGGCCAGCCTGTTCTACAGAGCGAGTTCCATGACAGCATCCAAAGCAATACAGAGAAACCCTGTCTCGAAAAAACAAACAAACAAAGAAAAAAACAAAAAACAAAAACAAACAAACAAAAAAGTGTTAAGCCTTGGGTATACTTTGCTTGGATTCAAAGGCATTTAAAGGGATGTCGGTACAATATTTTTTATATTTTTGCCAATTTCCATGGGCCAATTTTATAATGCAAGCCATAACCAGCTTTTTCACTTCCTGCTATGTGCCCCTTACTATTTATTACTCTACAAAGAAAGGACTACATGTTTAGATTTTTAAATTTGTAAGACTGATTGATTGAATTTTGTCTTCTTTCAAATATAAAGACGTGTGCCCAAAGCTTTTAGTTGGCTATATTTGTCACATGGCTACCACTCTTTTGACTAAAGAAAACAGGCACAGACAATTAGAAGGAACATTGTAGCTTGTACCGTCACAATGATTTTTTTCATCTTGATAATGACTCTCTCTAGTATCTAAATGAGTTCCCATGTGTAACCATTCATCTGGAACTTTCATTAGTGTTACCATGATGCCTATACACGGAACTCTAAACCAGTTGAAGCCCAACAGTTCGCCTTCATAGAAAATTGGATTCTGCTCCCTAGAAAATAACAGGGACATGCTGAATGTGGGAATCAATGGAAATCAATGGCATATTGCCTCATACAAATTAATGCAGACAGAAAGACTGTAATCTCTCAGAGTTAATTAGGGCCTCAGCAGAACCAGGCTTTAGTTATTGTGGTGGTTTGAGTGAAAATGGCTCTTACAGGCTCAAAGGGAATGATGCTTTTAGAAATTGTGGCCTTGTTGGAGTAGGTGTGTCACTGGGGGGGTGAACTTTGAGGTTTCAGAAGCTCAAGCCTGGCCCACTGTCTCTTTATCTTCCTGCTGCTCACGGATCCAGATGTAGCACTCTCAGCTCCCTCTCCAGCACCAAGTATGCCCGCACAGCCTAATGCTTCCTGCCATGGTGATAGAGAACTAAGCCTCTGAAAACTAAGCCAGTCCGAACTCAATGTTTTCCTTTATGAATTTTTATGATCCCAAGTAAGACAGAGATTGGCACCAGAGAGTGGGGTTTTGCTGTGATAGGACTGACAGTGCTTTTGTTTGGAGGAATGTAGACTTTGGGACTTTAGATTAGGAAAGCAGCTTAATGGGCCATACTAGTAGCAAGTCTTAATGAGCCATACTAGTAGGAGCATGGAAGACCATGGTGCTGAGGATGGTTTCAACTTTGGGGCCCAGTTCAAAAGGGTTCAGATGAGAAGAATATTATGTGGCCTAGTAATTGTTCTTGTGATATTTTGGTGAAGAATGTGGTTGCTTGTTGTCCTTTGTCTTCCTGAGGTTAAATTGAAGAGTTATGGATTGACATCTTTGGCAGAGATTTCCAGACAGCCTTGCATTGTTGCTTGGTTATTAGTAGCCACACTTAAACAGATTTATATAAAAATGAATAAACTAAGTAAGGAAAAATACAAAATGTACACTACTACAGGAAATGTAAACATATTAAAGAAACACCTGATGCTAAGTGAAACAAGGAGAGTGGTGACCTCGGAGAAATACCCCACCCACCTAAGCTCCCCATTTATTAAAAGGAATTAAAGAAAAATAAAAAGGAATTAAAGAAATGCTTTGGGCCAGGTGTGGTAGTACACATCTTTAATTCCAGCTCTCCATAGGCAGAAGCAGACAGATTTACATGACACAAGACACCATCAGGATATCCAAGGGGAGGCCCAGTGAGGGCCCAGTATCAGTAGAGTAGCAGAAACCTGAGACCCAAACCAGACCAATGACTTACTGCAAAGAACACTTTCAAGTAAAGATGTATGGAATAAATGATATGTTGTGTGACTCACTGTCACACTACAGCTTCCATGATGAGATATTTTTCATTTAAATTTTATTTTTGTCAGGTGTGAGGATGGATACAAATGGAGGAGGTTGAAAGAAATCAGGATGCATAATGTGAAATCCACAAAGAATCAATAACAAGTTAGAAAAAATTCTTACATTTCAACCTGTTTTTAATATTTGTTTATTTTCATAATTTTTCATCAATTGTCATTTCCTTTGTTTTCTGGAACCTGGTTATATGTCCTAGAATTTCCTTGAAAAATTAGTGTATTTCTTTGGCTCAAAGTAGCCCTAAGATTGACTTTTGATCAGCCTAAGTTGATTACATTTCATCAGCTCCATCAATCACTGTAAATTATCTATCTGCAGTCTATGAGCTATTCTGTCCCATAAAGCACTTCTGTACTTGGTGAATCTTTGTCTTGTCATTGTACTCTAGGGTTTGAGATTCATCCATATGAGTGAATTAGCTTATGCATTCGATTAATCTGACTGCTGGTATAAATTACACATTCACAGGAGTAAGCACTGCATGAGGTAAGAAGAGGTAAGCAACAGTGGAGCAGGACCAAAAAGCCTTGTAAGTTCTACAGAAATATTGCTCTTGAAATTAGTCATAAGGCCCAAGGATGAAATTTGCAGAAATATCCAAAGTTCTACAGACCCAACTCTGAGCTTACTAGAAACAAGGTCAAGAGGGAAACATTTAATGACTAAACACACAAGTTGAGTGGTGACATATAGCTACAACTTTTGGCCCAATAAAATCTAAGGAACATGGGGAGACCTTGAAAAACATTAGTTTGAGAGATTCTGTGTCCTTTCGTTAACTCAAACACTAAACAAAACTTCATCACACATATAGTATACTTTGTGTGTGTTACATTTGTATCTACAACAGGATCACATAAAGCAAAGTCTGTATTGCAGACAAGAAGGATGGGAATGGAATTTAAAAACTATCTTAGTTAGGGTTCCTGTTGCTGTGAATAGACACCGTGATCATGGAAACTCTTACAAGGGAAGATATTTAATTGGGGTTAGTTACAGTTCAGAGGTTTAATCCATTGTAACCATGGCAGGAAGCAGGAAAGCAGACATGGTGCTGGAAAAGGAGCTGAGAGTTCTACATCTGGATCTGCAGAAAGAAGAGAGAGCCCACCACCAGTGGCACACTTCCTCTGACAAGACCACATCTACTCCAACAAAGCCACACCTCCAAATAGTGCCATTCCCTATGAGTCTACGAGGGCCAATTTCATTCAAACCACCACATTCTACTCTCTGATTCCATAGGCTTGCAGCAATGTCATAATGCAGATATGCATTCTGTCCAACTTCTGAAGACTCATAGTCTATTAGTCTTAACTGCATTTAAAAATCTAAAGCCTCACTGGCAGCTTTCGTTGGCAGGTATCCCATGGTGCTAGCCTTTTTATGTGCTCCAGCAGCTTATGGAAGGGGTGGATGAAGGGGTTGTCCAACTCATAGTCCTGGTTCTGGGCCTGGGTGGTAGCTGGATTGATTGGTCAGCCCTTCAGCTCTCCCTCATTCCCACCACCAGGTGAGCTCTCCAGCATTGCCACTGCTCATCCAGTGGCAGAGGAACTGCTTTAGTTGTGGTATTGATGCTACCCCATATAGACTGTACTACAGGGAAAAAGAAAATGTAAAGGTGGTGTTGTTTGCAGATCACAAAGAGTAGAATTAAGCTCCCAGGGATGTTGTTCTTGCTGCCTATTCATCTTGTGAGTCATGAATCCTCAGAGAATCCTAAAGGCACTTTGGACAGTGATGGTTAGAAATATAAAAGAGACACTAAGATCTGGTTTGGGCTCAATGGTTGGGAAGTATGCAGAGGAAAATATTTCCAAAGGATCAAGTGGCCATGACTGAAGCAAATGTAGTGCGTGTGTGTGTGTGTGTGTGTGTGTGTGTGTGAGCGTGCACGCACATGCATGTATGCACACAGTTATGTATTCACCAGTGCAACTATATTTCAAGACAGAATTGTGATTACAGAAAGCACATGGGGTTGTTATGGTCTCACGTAACAGTATCCTTTATGTTAAGGATTCATGATATGACATAGCATCTTTCAGTGAAAATACTTTTGAGTTTTACATTAGTTAAGATTATTCTTTAAGTTTCTTGATGTCATTACTTTTTACTATGATCTATATTTAGTGGGAGAAGAAACTGAGATATGAAATACATGAATAGCTTTCCTACAATCAACTCCCAAGTCTGATGGCTAGAATTCAAGCAAATCAGACTGACCCAGCATATACCAGCCACGCCATTCTGAAACCTGGCTAGTACAGCCATGGCACACTATGAATAACTATTATGATAAATCATTATTAGAATGGACAAAAGATCTCTCTGCAGCCAGAATGAGCTATGTTCAAGTTTCCATCATTTAATACCTAGGCCCATTTCCAAGCTTGAATCTGAAATACAAATGGAATCTTCTTTTCTGGAAAACAGACTTTTTTCTAGAGACACATTTCCTTCACCATTCTGCATCCTGACTTAAGTAGTCCGCAGTCCTCCATGTGTTCACCCAGCTGGCGAGTGCAGACTGGCTTTTGGCCTTTACTATATGCTGGTCATTTCTTTCACACTGAACTACTTGGTGACAGGTGTGGCACATTATTTCAGGATTTTAAAAAAATTAGTCACTTTCACCCATTTCTCAGGAACATGTGCCCATCATGATCCCTTAAAATATTAAGTACAAGGAAATGCTCAAGTGATTCTGGAGGGCAAAGGAAATTTGGCTTTCTTAGTTAAAACAAGAGTCAATAAAACACTGTACCCACTTCATCAGCACAGTCTCAGAAACTGGATTTTTTACATCCTCTGAGAACTAACATGTCCACCAATTATCTCAAGATTCCGAATGATGGATTTGTCCCAGTAGAGCATGACCAGGCAATGCCATCTCTTTGTAACAACTTGTAAAGACCATTTATAGCAACACTCCTTCCATCCCTGGTTTGCAGTAGGCTCCAATTACAATTGACAAACTGTCAAGAGACAATCTACTGCCTGGTAGGAATATTGCAGGGGGCTGTTTCAAAAGGTAGAAGATAGGAACTTTTAACTTTATTTACCAGATAAAACACCTTTAAGGTAAACAATTGAAGGCAAGTATGAAGTTAGAAGAAAATGAAAATGTTTGTGGTAAATTGTTTTCTTTTTCAAGGATCCTGGACCACAATTAACAACAACAGGGAAGGACTTGATGACACCAATTACCCAGGAATTCTGATGGCAATTACATTGTTATCAGGAAAGGTTTAAATTCCAGCTAAAGGAAAACAAAACAAAGCAAAATTTTAAAAGTGTGTGATGACATTTTAATTTGCAAACAAAAATCCATCCCAGATCCCATGGGTAATGTCTGGTATATTTAGAGACCTTTTAAAATAAATGTCATGTTGAATAGATAGGGCCCCCACCAGTTTCATGAGCCCATGCACTTTGCTGAAGGTAGGCTGTAGCTCTGAGAAAGGAGTTTACATATGACCCTGCCTAGGAGTGTTGCATAAGTCAGGGTTCAGCATAGAATGCAGGTTTCTCTGGGCAATGCAGGCTGTTTCTACTCTGCCCACCTTAGCAGCTCAGCATTATGGCCATGATGGGGAAATGGTAAGAACAGTTCACTTCTCTGCCTTTCCACTGGTCAAATGGGTCAGAGAAAGGATACCAAGAAACACTGTTTTTAGAGTAAACCACCCTGACATAATGTAAGCTAGCACACTGACTCTTCAATCCTTTTACCTCAAAGGTTCTGGGATTTATTCATTCTACATTCAACAACCACATAATAAACTATCCAAACACTATTTAAACATTAGCACATCACAAATGATATCTTTTAGACTTTTGGGGGGAAAAGAACTTCAATCTGGTTCACAGAGATAGAGAGATTTGTGGATAAAACTGAAGAAAAAACCCCCAACGAATTCAAGATGACAAATGTAGTCTGAGATATGTGCATAGTGCTCCTTAGGAATAGTGAGGAAGGTGCTCTACGGGCACCAGTGAAGGCTGTCCTTGGCTAGAAATTGTAGTTGTGCCTGAGTAATTCAGTTGCTAGGCAGCTACCAAAAGGAATGGAGCATGTCCATGTAAAGACATGTACAACAGCGTTATAAGTAATAGTTACAAACTGGAAGGGGTCTAGATGGTCACAAACTGACAAACGTACAATTTGTTTAGTTTATTTGTAAAAATTTATAGTATGCAAAATAAAAAGAACATACTCTTTATTTATGTAATAAGATAGGTTAACTTTAAAATGGCAAGTAACTAATCAATGCCAGAAATACTATAAGAAGATTTTACTGGCATGGGATAAGTACAGGCCATAGGTTGTCTGCATAAAAGTATTCTATACAGTTGTATATGTTTACTAAATTTCACTGAACTGTATGCTTTCAATGACTGAGTTGTGTGGTATTTAACTCATGCTTTCTCTAGAATTCTTAAAAAGGAATTCTATTTTATCACTAAGATGGAGATGTTGCAAGCTGACGTGTGTGTGTGTGTGTGTGTGTGTGTGTGTGTGTGTGTGTTTTACAAGTGTGCCTGGTGGAGCCAACTACACTGACTCAGGTGATGAAATGGTTGAAAATCACAGAAAATGTTTCTTGTTGCTGTTAGCTCATGTTGCCTCTTGTTCATTGGCAGGCAGACTTCCTTTGAACTCTATGCAGGGAGCCAGATCCCTGATATCTGTGCCTCTCCTATTCTGATGTAGCTTCTAAAATGATAACTGTTCACAGTCTTTAATCCAAGGAAAGATCAGAGAAGCAAGTGAGAACAACATATGTATTAGGGAACACGTGCTAAAGGTCAAGCCCTACTGGCAATATACCTGATTCTTTCTCTCATTTATTGCGGAGAGTTTATCATATGGCAGTGCATGGAAGGCTGGGAGTTCAGTCTCCTGGTGCCTCTGGAGTGAGGAAAACAGAACCGACGAAGTGCTAACTAGCAAATCAGCTTAATTTCTAGTTTCATTTACTTCTCTTTGTATATTTGAAGTTTGAAACTGACATACTCATGCCCGAGTCACAGGAGGATTGTTCTCCAACAAGTGATTCATTCCAAAGAGGGATTCCATGGGTTCCACTGGAATGGCACTGACCACACAGTGCTTCATGCTGTTCATTGTGTAGAGCTGAAAGCTGTCTATAGGTATCAGTGCTCACAGCAAGAACACGCTGGTAGGTGAATCCTCCATAGTTATAAATCCCTACAACAGGGACTACGAAAAGCTGCAAGTGCTATCCCTTAGGACACTTGCTGACTCTGCAAACTTTAGAGCTAGTCCCTTTCATGACCAAGGAAGTGCGTGCACATGGGTTTCCAACAGTCTGCATGAGGTGATGGAGCAGTGTCTATGATGACAGGAGTGGGTTTCTTAACTGCAGTGACATGTGTGATTTACCAGTCTAAGCAGTCTCCATCTGAGCAAAGGGATCACTGCTGTGTGGAGAGTGGATCGATGCAACCACACACCATATCGATATTCTAGCTAATTAGAACTTTCCACCTGGGGACCACTGGTAGAAGGTCACAAAAACAATGGTGGCCTATTTGTTGACAGATCCTACCCTATTTCATGCTTAGCTCATCTTATTCTCTTCGTCATAGAGAAATTATCTAAGAGGGTACATGAAAGCTTTCAGCATTGCCATAAAACAGTGCTAGGGTGGCGAGAGGAGGGGTATTGATGGATTGTCCATTATCATCTGTGTGGGATCTCTCAGAAAAGAGCTGAGTACTCATTGCATCTCATGATGGAAGAGCAGAGGTGCTTAATTACAGTGAAGGGCTATTATCCCAGCAGTGTGCCAGTGATGGCTATAAACATTTGAGGTCTTTAGGATGAACTGCTCTGACTCAATAGTGGTTATTGGCCAGAAAGAACATCTCACATACTCTGCTTCCACATGTGTGCTTGGCTTAGGGTCTGAAGTGTTCCTGTCCAAACCCTTCACATACTATCTATCCACATCAAAGTATCCATCCAGGTGTTCTGTACCCAGCTCTCCAGACCTCATCCACAATGTCACTTTCTCCCTCACGTCTCTTTTAATGGCTTGACTGTCCTGATAAAATATTAGACCCACAAAGGTGGGGAACACTTTTTACTTTTTCTCCGTGATTTTTGCCACCCAGAAGAGTGTTGATTGTATAGAAACATGGAACAAAAACTTCCTAAATGAAAATGAACAAAGTCTATATAGCTAGAAGTTGATATGGCAGGGGAGTTGTGCAGGTTCAGAGGTGAGCAGAGGAGTGAGGACACTTTAGTAGGGAACAGGAAAAGTTGCAGGTGTTCCCTGGTTGGAGGCTGTTGGAATGTAGAGATGGAGGGGTGATTAGATGTGGGGCACACTGGGTAATCAGGTGCGGGAGCAGGGGGAATGTGTGGCTTTATCCTGCTGTTCTTATATTGGAAAAAGCAACACCAGTTGGGAGAGCTGTCAGCTATTGATCTATTCCTGGACATTTGGAGGACATTTGTTGAGCTGTTTGTGCTTTGACTTCTTGTTTGGATGCTTCCATTTCATCTACTATGCTTTGTTTTTTATCTAAGTGTTTATGTGTGTGTGTGTGTGTTTGTGTGTGTGTGTGTGTGTGTGATGTATGTGTGTATGAATGTGAATGTATGCATGCCATAGCACATGGGTGAGTTAGAAGACAAATTGTAAGTATAAGTTCTCTCCTTTCACTATGTGAGTTCTAGGTATCCAAGCCAGGTCATTAGGGTTGTTAGCAAAAACTTTCACCTACTGAGCCATCTTGCCTGCTCTCATATTCCATTTTAATTGAATTCAAGGACATGTAGGATCTTAAGATGTTTTCAATCTGTTGCTTTATTGGGACCATATTCAGCTCTGGGTATTTTCTATAATTAGGCCACACCATGGTTTTAAATTATTTCCTTCCTGTTCTTTTCCTTCTTACTCCTCCTCATCAACATCTTCTTCCTTTGCCTTCTCTTTCTCCTCTTTCCTTATGTGCATTTACTGTACAAAATGATGAGTGTCATAATGAAAATTTTCTTCATGTATATCACCTACTTTAACCATACTCATTTCCTATTACCTTCTCATATTTTCTTTCCCCATCTTGGCCCTCCTCTTTCTTTTCTCAATGTGTCTCCTACATACAACATGCATGCACGTATACACACACACACACACACACTCTCTCTCTCACTCACACACACACACACACACACACACACACTCACATTCACATGCCATGTAGGTTCCACATATGAGAGATAACATATGACATCTGTCTTTCTAATTCTAGGTTTTTTTGCTTACTATGATATCTTTACTTCCATAATTCCTCTGCCAATGACAGAATTTCATTCTTCTTTACATCAGAATCAGACGCCATCATGTATATATGACACCTTTTCTTTGTCCATGCATCTGTTGCTCAATACTTGGACTGATTCTGTAATTAACTATTATAAAAATGCTGCTGTACCATGGGTAAGCATATGTACCTTTAGTGTGCTGGTTTTGTTTCTGTGCTTCTATTTTTAGTGTTTTGAGGAAAGGAAATTCCATATTTATATACATAATGGCTGTACCAATTTACATGGTCACAAACAATGCATAAAGATTCCTCTTCTCCTACATCCTTGTCAGAATTTTGTTTTTTGAAAGATATTCATTCTTGTGGGAGTGAGATGGAATATCAATGGAGTTTTGACTGGCATTTCTTTGATAGATGAGGATATTGAATATGTTTTCATTAATCTATTGGCCACATGTATTTTGATATTTGAGAGAGAAGCATTTGTTTCATTTTCCTGTTTATTGATGATGTGTGTGTGTGCATGTGAATATATTTGTATGTATATGTTGTGGGAATATATTGTATATGTGTATATATGTATGTGTATGTGAGTGTATTTGTGTGTGTGTGTATGTGCATATTCCTGTATGATTTTTTTGTGTGTGTATGTTCAAATTTTAGCTTCTTCATATATTCTGGGTACTGATAGACTATCAGATGTTTAGGGCAAAGCTTTCTTGCCAGTCTGTAGTTGAATCTTCAGTGGTAATTGTTTGTGTTTGCTTTAAAACAATTTCCTAAGCTACTAGAGATCTTTCAAACCACCCATGCTCATGTTTGTAACTTCATATGTCCCCCCCATAGTAATTCCAGAGTCCCAGGTCTTATATTTATTCATGCTTCATACTCAATTGTAGCGCTAAAGAACATTGTCCTTAGGGCATAGTATACCTATTACCATCATAGTCAGAGTGGTTCTACTGCCTGCAGGTGCAGGGCCTGTTTATATTCCCCCATAGGAAGAGAGATGGGAAGTGTCACTAACTTCAGCAAGCTGTTCTCTTCCATATTTCCACTCATAAGTAGTACACAGCTCTGCTCCAACTAGACATGGTCTGCCAGATTATATAGGAGGTGGAGGGCAAGTGAAGGGGGAACTCAAAACCTATGAGCTTTTGGTCATATTATCACCCATGTTGAGGTAGGACTTTTCTGTAATATAGCTGTTTGGGTAGCAGCCATCTCCCGTAAGCTCCATAAGTACATTATTTCACCAAGATGGACTTGGATGAAATCCTTTGTCTTTCATCAGTGCTCTATCTGGGGCAAAGACATGTTTGTTCATTTCTCCTCAAAAAAAAGTAATTCAACAGTAGCCTAGGCTGGCCTTGTGGTCCGATTCTCCTGCCTCACCTTCTAGGGTTCTTGGATTGTGAGCATGTAACATCATATCCTACTGTTACATCTTCTCTCTAACATAAAATCTTACTGCGTTGTTTGCTTCATTCTCAACAGTTATTACTAAAATTACACAGATTATGGGTAATTCCTAAGACTAATACTCTTTCTCCATGTTCTTTCAACAAGAAAACTAAATAGAAAAGGAAGAGGTCTTTTTTTTCATTAAATTCCTTTTAGTTCCTGCACAGCTATGATTTTCCATTAGTCATCACCATAGCAAGAAGCCTTCTTCTCACTGAGCACAGATTTCTTTACTTCAGATTATCCCTTTTCAGCAGAGGATTTAAAGCAGAACCTAGAAAAAGATTTCCATGCTGTTAAAAGGTAAGGGCTTGAAATAAACAGAGGCCCAGAGAAAATAATACATGCAAGAAGAGCTTAGGGTCCATACTCCAGGTTCCTTTTTCATGGTTTAAGTGGCTTTTTACCAATGAGCTAAGCATTGCTTGCTACAGTTTTCATGGATGCTGTGTACATGCTCTCTCTTTACCCTGCTTAGAATATGAGAGGCAGGAAGCAAGTGTGATACAGTGTATTTATAAAGTGAAGGCAGGCTTGGCTCACCATGAACACTTAAATGCTATTGATAAATAATGCATAGTGAAGCTCCAGCTTGGAATTGAATGAACCCCCGAGTTCAAATGTGCTCTCTCTCTGGTTACATCCTCCTCATATTCTAGCAAAACATGTCAGTGAAGTTCAATATCAGTGGTTTAGAGGAGGGCAAAACAAGCCCCAGAGAAATAAGGTTTGTATGTCTGGAGCTATTGAATCTTCTCCCTAGAAACAAGTTTTCAGCTTGGTGTAAATGCTGTGGCAGACACCACATGTTCCTTCTTCTAGCTGATTTAAGAATGCTAACATGGCCTCATAGAGGTGATTGGTAGCTGCATTCTAAACACCATTTGTGTAAGACTTAAGGAAGGCATGACAATCTGTACCTTCAATGAACATCGGGCATATTAGAAACATTGAAAAGTAGACGCATGCCATAATGAAAACTGTCTAGAGAGCAGTAGCTATCAAATACAGAAGAGTCTGGTTCTATTGATTTAGGACACGAATCCACTTGAGACATATTAGAAAGCTTTATGAAAATGAACATTTGGCAAATACAACGTAGTAAAAATAAAGCTATGTTCTATTTCTTATCCTAGAAATAGACTTTTAGATAAAGAAATCAGGTTACAGAGGTTATAGAAGGTAGAATAAGAAGGATGTGGAGAGAGACAACACAAAATTCACTGAGGATCACATCAGTGACACAAAAGTACATATTCTCAGCCCCAGCCTTGACCTAAATCAGAATCTCAAGGACTGGGGCCATCCATCTGTATTTTAGTAAGTACTCCAGGTTATTGTTATGCATGCTAACCTTTGAGAACAGCTGTTGTAAAACATGCAGTATTGGCTAGAACCAAGTGTCAAGAGCAGGGATGGCAATTCTTTGTTCTCTTTTGTTATTCCTCTGAGTATGTATTTCACCACATCAACTCTTTCTGCACACCCATTGGGAGGGGCACTCTTTGGGGGCATGGCTTTGTTGGAATAGGTATGTATGACCTTGTTGGAGGAAGTGTGTCACTGTGGAGCTAGGCTTTAAAGTTGAAGCCATGGCCAGAATTTCAGTTCACTTTCTGTCACCTGTGGATCAAGATGTAGCTTCTTCCCTACTCTCAGCTCCTTCTGCAGCAACATGTCTGCCTTCATGTCATCGTGTCCTGCCATGAAGATAATGCACTAAACCTCCAAAACTATAAGCCACCCAATTAAATGTTTTACTTTATATGAATTTCCATGGTTGTGGTATCTCTTCACAGCAATAGAAACCCTAACTCAGACATGGTCAGCAATTAAGAGCACTTGCTATACTCACAGAGGATCTAGGTTCAGTTTCCAGGATCCACTTGGTGGCCTGCAATCACTTGAAACTCCATTCCAGGATGTGACACTGTTATAGCTTCTATAAGCCCCAGGATGCTCATGGCATACATACAAACCTGTTGGCAAAATACTAACACACATAAAATAAAGGTAAATAAATCTTAAGAAAACTATGAGTTAATTATCATTTTTCGGAAAGTCTGAATTTGAACGTAATTCAAATTCTGTATATTTGGGGCATTAATGTGATGCTGGAAGTGGAAAATTCTAAGCCTGATCTCATGTAACATGCTGCCATAGAAACACTCAATCATTTTCCCAAACTCTTTTTCCCTTGATCCGCTAAGTCTGGCTGCAGAATTTGGACCTTTATCCACACTAGTCTTCAGAAATCCATTTTATGAATATCTCTGAGTGACTGAAACAGAGGAAGCTCAGCACTTTCCCAGACTTGACTTCAGCAACTCTGAACCATGAGACCAGCAGGTTCAAACCTATGCTTCAATTGATTCTAATTCACAGCATTTCGTATACTATGGGCAGCTTCAGCTCATCAACAGAAGCTTCATAAGTAAATGCGTTTCTGACTCATATGGTTCCACGTACTCTACAACCTCACAAGATGCTTTTATTTAACATGAAAATGGCCTGGGGCCAGGATGTATTTACTGTCAATTTGGTTGGTATTTGTGAGTTGTGAATCACTGATGACTATCCTAGTAGGACTCTAGATTTTTGATTTAAATAGTCTGTGGCTTGTCTAGAGTGGGAAAAGGTGGAAAGTCTATAATGGGTTTTATAAGTTGAAGATCCTAGGTGTTTTGTTTTACAGGGCTAGTGACCAGACCTAGGTTTATATTTTTTTCGTGAAACTTGTAAGAGAAATTAGTTAATAAGAGTGTTTTCTGAATTGGTATGATGGAGCAACAAGTATTAAGATAATATTTTGTGAAAACCATATTTTTATAATCAGGAAAGTATAAAGATTAATTAAATATTTAAACTGAATGATTTTGTAGGCAGGAGTTCTCCTTAGTATTTTGCAATATGTGGAGTCCCAGTGTTATTAGAAAATAATGTTCTTCTACTATAAAACTTTCATTTGAACAGCAAGAGTTAGCAGAATTACCCACACTGACAAAATGAAAGGCACAGTACTTATTTGATATATTATAGAGTTAAATAGGGTTACAGACTAGCAAACTGGCAAAGAAGTCATGGTGTGAATACTGCAATGAGAGAGCACCAGTGCTCCAGGGTCACAGGATATCATCACCACATTTGGGGTATATAGTATGTGTGTGTGGTCTGTGTGTGTGCCCATCCGTACATGTGGGTTCCTATGCATGGATATGTGCAAGGACATTTATTAACCTATTATAGTTCCATTGCAACCAGGCACATTCTTTTGAGAAGTGTTCATCTCAAGCACTAATTGTCTGCTCTAGGTTTTGAGATAAAATTACTGAAGCTTCTTCACTGGAAAGAAAATATTTAGATGAACTTTTATATTTTGTACCAACACAGATTAAATACTGAAATAGTTTTCTGGGTCCTGAAAGTATAAGCATTTGTAAGAAAAAATATATTTGACAAGATTTCTGTTCAATTTTGTGAGTTCAGACTCCCTTTCCCCTAATTATTCATTTTCTAGAAACTTTCTTATTAACATATGTTATCTTCTAGTTTTTCACATATGTCTATGTTAGCAATGCTCTTTTTGTATATCAAATGCTACTGGCATTTTATTCTTAGGACTGTAGTTTCTCTGTACCCTGCCCTTACAAAATATAAAGCATATATGCCAAGTGGGATTTCCATAACTTGTCTCCTTATGTAAGAGGTACTGTTTCTGTTGGAATTCTTGAGATGATTGCTGGAGATCAGGTAGGATAAGCAGTTTCCACTGGGCACAGCTGTAACCAGCTTCAGACCTAATGTGTGTGGGCTTTGCACCTATTGCTCTTACCAATCCTAGCGTATCTCAGGTATCTGTATCTAATACACACATAAATTATCTGGCTCTAGAATGTGTTCATTTTCTTTTTCTGTCTTCAGATTCACTAATTGCTCTTTTCAGTTTTCTTTAAATTCATGTTGTGTTCACATTTCCATTTTAGATATTCCACGTGAAATATTCCTTTTTCTTTTAGTATCAAAGGCAGCATTCCATTAAAGTTGGCACGAAGCCATCTCCATATGAGCAAACTGCAACCTAATCTAGTGTATAAATGAGCTGCAACTGAACTGCTTATATTCTTGCCATAAGTAGCCAAGTCTTTGCAAACCCAACAGCTGGCCTCTTAGCTGATCACAGCCTGCAGACTGCTCAGCATGTCCAAATCACACTTTACTTCATCCAACTCTTTATATGTCACTTCCTGGTTCAGCTTGCTACCTGATACACCAATCTCCTCTCTGCTTAAGTTAGTAAACTGCTAAATCTAATCTGTTTAAAGTTGTTCTTGCAACAGCAATCAGAGGCTTGTTTGGACACAAAACTGAGGGAAGCTTGCAGGACCTCTCTGTCACATATGAATGCTCTCTTGGTTATTGCTATCCTCGTATTCTCTGTTATAAGCATCGTCTCCTCTTGTGACAAAGTAATTACTCAGAAGCACACAGAGCCATTAATTTCCTAATAATTAGAATTCATTTAGCCACTCTCTTTACTAATTTTTAGTTTTATTGAATAACAATAAGAGAATATGCTTTCTTTTTTGAAAATAATTATCATTTTTTTATTTAGGTTAGAAACAATCTTGTTTCACATGTCAATCCCAACTCACTCTCCCTCCCCTCCTCCCCTGCCCTCCTCACCAGGTCCCCCAGTCCCCAACCCAATCTCCACTCTGATCCCAAGGGAGGGCGAGGCCCTCCACAGTGGATCTCCAGGGACTTTCATTTCATCCAGGACAGGGCCTAGGGCCTCCCCCAAGAGTCCCAGTTAAGAGAGCCTCCTATATTGTAACATGGGCACTCAAAGTCTATTTGTACGTCAGGGATAAGTACTACCCATGGCCCCATAGATTACCTAGGCCTCCTCACTGACACTCATCTTCAGGGGGTCTGGGTCAGTCCCATGCTTTCCACACAGCCCAGAATATGTTTTCTAATTTCTTGGATCTCTTGAGACTTACTTACCTTTTAATAGAGAAATAAGGTATTTACTGAAAGGGAAATTTTTTTAGAGTAATTGAAACATTTGACCATGCCCAATAAGTATTCCATACTGTAATGTTAAAACTTAGAACTAATAAAAAGAGAGGAAAAAGTAAAATTATTCTCTTTACAAAGCTGATTAAAATTAATAATCAATTCAAATTCCATCTGTGCTAAATTTACATGCTTTCTTTAGCTGTGCCTTTCTCTCTGTGTGGGCTATCTTTTATTGATGCATATTCAGTAGTTATTTTAGAAATTTTATTGTACTTCTTGATAACCTTAAATTTGAAGTTCCACCTTCTCAGGGGAGAAAAAAATCCCCCTCCCCACTCCGACTCTCTTCATCACCCTGAGGAGAATACACCATGGCACATATTTCATTAGCCTCCTCTTCGCCCACAATGTAGTCTCTCAAATTTGCTAAAATTCAAGATTGCGGCTAATGAGTCACTGTTCTAAGCATTAAAACTTTTATTTTGGGGAATTGTTTGTATGGAACAGTGCAATGTGGAACCTTTTTGAAATTGCTGTTATTTTATTAATTTACCCGAGTTGTTTCTATATTTTTGTATTTGTATCCTGCAATGCAATTCTCTTCTATTTGTGCTCTTTAAGTAATATTCTGGAAAATGGGTTATGCTTGTTAAACTTTTTGAGATGTACGTAGCTGAAAATGTCTTTTAGATAATCTCATACATTAGCAGTGCAATTTTGCTGACTATGAAATGGAAACTTTGCAATTCCTTATTTAACCAAGTATTGAAAGACTGGTAAAACCTGACTCTTTAGACCTCCTTCTCCTTATTCTGGCACCCTGCATTCATTGAGCTGAAATCTCCTAAGAATGGAGCAAAGACACTGGATCACAACCTGGGATGTGGGAGAACCTTCGTGATGGCAGAGAGACTGAATGCTGAGCTTTTGAAATGCTCTTTTCTCAAGATGTAAAAAAAAAGCATGGCTCATTATTTCTTCAGTCTCCTGGAGACCTCCTTTGAACTTGGTTTAAGTGCAGAGCAGAAACTGTGCAGAGTGAAGTCCTTGACTTCATCCCCTTCCATTGTCATTCATAGACATTCCTCTCTCACTTAATATCTAGTCCCTGAACTTGTGTCTGCACTATTAGCAGTGATTGTTTTTTCATTTTTGTTATCTTGTTTATATTTTAAGGCATTTCATTAAAAAGTAGAGAAAAAATGTGTGGCTGTCTCAATTTCAATTGCATTGTTGCCATTTAATTAAGCAAAATTGTGCTTGTACTCTAAGGAAAAGCATCATAGAAATGCTAGATGAAATACAAACAATAGTGCTTGCGTGGGCTCCTCTTTGTATTTACTAACACTAAACACAAAAGAAAGCAAAGCATAAATCTCCCCCTTCCTGCCACAGAACATCTACTCAAATCCGTTCTGAGCACATTGTTCTGCTTAGAGTTCATTGATGCAGATTTAGTGTCTCAGATCCCAAGTGCCTAGTCCCAGAAATATTTTGGATAAGAGAATATTTTTCTTCTTAGGAATTGTGGAATATTTGCATATATGAAATAAGGAATCTTGAGAATTGAACCCAAGATTTCTTTAACTTGAAATTCATTGCTTTGCATGTATCTTAAACACAGTTGGAAGGAAATTTATACAGTAATTTTTAAAATTGTACCTGCATTTTGACTGTAATTTATCACATGAAGTAAGATACAGAATTTTCTCACTTGTATGGCCAAAATTCCTTATTTGGGAATATTTCAGATTTGCAGATGGGGTTTGTCCAACTAATGAATATCTGAAGACTTTAGTATCAGCCTCAGAGTATAGAAATTCCTCGCACCATAGGGGTGAACTGCAATTTGTTGCACAGTCCCTTGAGCCAAATCCCCACTAATTCCACGTTCTAGTGCCTTACATACAAACTGCTCCTCTGTTCATATTTCTAAACACTTGTGTTTTTCATCACAAAATGCAGAAGATAAAAAATGTAGATTTGCTAATCAGATACTGTGATGGTAATGCAGTTACTGTAGGCAATTAATACAGAAAAAACTGTCAGGAGTATCTGACATGTTATAAATATTCAACACATGCTTTTTGCTTTTATTAAAAGAACCATTTTCCCTTGAATATTTCAAAAATCATATACAACTTAAAATTCATTTAAGTAACTTTTGCCTAGGATGACTTCACTAGTCATTGTTCTCCATATTCCAGCCAAACTGTTTTCTAGGCTATTGCCAAAATTTTGTTTTGTTTTGTTTTTAATTTTGATATCTGTCAGAGTTGCTTTTCTCTCACGCTCAAGTGATGGGAGGGGCTGCTTGAATTTCTCCTTTGCTTCTCTCTGTTGTGCTGTGGGAGTCATGTTAATGACTATAAAGTTTTCATGAAATTGCTCACTGTTATTTCCAGGGCATTCACAGCATGAAGAATGCATCACCAAATACTATGATGAGATGCGTGCAAAAC
This sequence comes from Mesocricetus auratus, assembly GCF_017639785.1. NCBI lineage: Eukaryota > Metazoa > Chordata > Mammalia > Rodentia > Cricetidae > Mesocricetus > Mesocricetus auratus. The sequence continues at coordinate 105,012,230 of NW_024429189.1, forward strand.
TTTAAAATAGCTTGTTTTATCATCTCTAACCAATGCACCTATTAGGTAAAGAGTGGGTCATAAGCTTGCTGGGAAGTGAGTGGGTGGTGCAGAAATACTGGAAAGATACCCTGTTTAAAGGATTCCTCATTCTCACTTGAGGTAGGTGTTTCAAAGATGACGTTCCAATCTGGGTCAATTATCACACAGTTGTCTGAGCAAGAGAGCTGCAGGAAAGGGTGCTCAGTCCACCTCTCCATCTCTCCAGCACCACTGGTGAGTAAGGGTAGCTGCTCTTAGGATTTTAAGAAGAAGCTGGGCGGTGGTGGCGCACACCTTTAATCCCAGCACTCGGGAGGCAGAGGCAGGTGAATCTCTGTGAATTCGAGGCCGGGCTGGACTGATAGCCTCCAAAACAATACAGAGAAACCCTGTCTCGTAAAAACCAAAAAAAAAAAAAAGATTCTAAGAAGAAGAATAAATCAGAGTCTTGCTCTAGATGGGTCCTCAATCTTCCTAATGCTTAAAGCCATATCTAACATGGGAGTTCAGTGCAATATAGAATATAATATATTTATTTACCAGAATAGGAACCTACATACAAGATGGGGAGTCAGAAGCATGGCAGGCCTCCAGAGGAGAAGAGACAAAGAGAGATTCGTTTCTCTTTCACTTCCTTTTATCTTCACCTGTGCTAAATTTCCCTATCCCTGCCCTTATGGGCGGATAGCTTTGTGGGGCTCACCCCTAGACATATCATAATCTAAAAAAATATATATTCAATTCACATTCGGAAGTCCCCATAGTCTATAACAGTCTCAAATTTGTTTCAAAGTCCAAACTCTTCTGAGACGCATGACAGTCTCTTAACTACAATCACCTCCTGTAAAATTAAAATAAAAGAGCAGATCACATACTTCCAACATATAATGGCACAGAATATACATTTCCATGCCAAAATGGGAAGGGAGCATAGGCAGGAAATACTAGACCAAAGCAAGACTGAAATCCGGTGTGGCAAACTCCAAACTCTGCATCTCCGTATCTGATGCCAAAATGTTCTTCACATCTCCAACTCCATTCAGCTTTGTTAACTGCAACATACTTCTTTCTCTTGGGCTGGTTCCACTCCCTGTTAGCAGGTCTCCCTGGCAAGTATTCCAGAACTCTGGCATCTCTAACATTTTGGCCTCTTCAAAGCAGCCCGGGCTTCAACTTCACAGCTTCACATAATGGTCAAGCTACTAGGCCTCCATTCAGGGATACCCTGATACATGCCTTGCCTCAATGGTGTGGAGGCAAATTCAATAACTCATTCCTTATATCTTAACTCTAAAGCCAGAACCATATGGCCCAAGCTGCCAAGTTCTGCTGCTTGCTGCGGCTGGAACATGGCCCCTTTGTTTAATTACATCTTCACTGGCTTTCTGTCCTTCTTTTACTACCTAAACTTGTTTGTCCTGAAATTTGCTCTGTAGATCAGGATAGCCTCAGACTGATCTGCCTCTGCCTTCCCAGTGCTGGGATTAAAGGTGTGGCACACCACACCAAGCTATGATATTTTTCTTTAATTCCTTTTCAGCAGTTGGAAATTTAGCTGGGCAGCATCTTGCTATGAGGTAACCACTTCTATATTCCATTTCTTAATCATAATCACACAATAGAGGGTATACTAGGTTGTTTTGAGATATCTGCTGCCAATGAAAATAACCCAAAACTCTTCACTTTAGCATCTAGCAGACTCTTTGGACAAGGGCAGCTACTTGATTCACCAAAATATCAAATAACAGTATCTAGGCAACATACTAAAATTCTTCTCTGAAACCTCTTGAGTGAGCACTGACAGTTCAAATAACTCTTAGCACCTCTGTCTTCCATGTTCCTCCTAGTATGGTCCATTAAGCAGTGCTTACAGCATTCCACTGCTTCCCAAACCTGAAGTACCAAACTCCAAATTCCTACAAGCAAACACATGGTCAGGTCTATCACATTAATACCCCAGTACCGGGTACCAACTTCTGCCTTAGCTTGTTATTTTATTGCTGAGAAGGGACGCCATGCACACAATTCTTATAAAGTAAAACATTTCGTTGGGGTGACTTGCTTACAATTTCAAAGCTTCAGCCCATTGTCATCATAGTGGGAAAACATGGTGGTGTACAGGCAGACATGGTGTTGGAAACAAAGCTGAGAGTCCTACATCTTGCAGGCAATAGGACGTCTGCTAACACACTGGGAAGTATCATGAGCAAGGGAAGCTTCAAAATGAACTCCCACAGCGATACACGTCCTCCAACAAGGCCATACCCACTCCAACGAAACTGCACATTCTAATAGTACCGTTCCCTATGAGAGTATGGGGGATAATTACATTCAAACTACCACAGATATGAACTGGGGTCCTAGGGGTTCTTGCCAGTCCTTTAGGTGTAGGTGCCCACTCAAACCTTTGCACAGGGCTGTTCTAAAATGTAGGCTAATGGGCCATTTTACATAGAATAATTGCCTGTCGACACATTCCTGGCTTTAAGCTGCAGCACAGTTAAGGTACTATCAATCCTTGGAGATGGAGGTAGTCCCCTAAACTTGATCTTTTTCAGGTCCTTTGTAGTTTCTTTTTGAACATCTTCCACATTTCTTTCTTTTCTTGACATACCATCTACTTATCTGATTTTATATTTCTGTGCCTTTGTTTCCACATTGTCTCTGAGAATATTAAGTTGCATGAGAGAGGTGAAATTTGCCCATCTTGGTAACTGTTATAGCTGTCCCCTGGCATGAAAGTTTCTAAGTCACATGTACAAAGTTAATAAGTAAACTGACATAAATGAATATAGTCACATAACACAATAACTTTATATGTTTAAATAAGGAACAAACAATTAAATAGTCAGATGACCTAAGTGCAAGTAACACAAGTTTCTTGATATTAACAATGTTTTATTTCCTTTCAAAATCAAACTTTTTGTTGTTGTTTTATACTTGGCTGCTTCTTTAATTTTTTATTTTTCTTACCAATTCAGACCAGGTCTTGGGATACTGACTGGCACTAACATAGAAGGAACAAAAGGACAGGCAATAGAAGGATGAAGAGAAAGGAGGGTGTGGGTAACTCCAAATTGGGCCTACTCCTTTGTATGATCTGCAACAGATGCTATCTGCTAAGATCAAACAGCTGATCCTTGATTTAAGGGTAATCTGCTTATTATTATAGTCAACAGAGCTTGTAAATCTCCATTAGAGACTGATGAGAACTGAAGACAATAGCCCATACTGAAAGCACCAAATGACTCACGTTTCCCAACTTCTTCTTTGCCCATAATGTGAATGCTGCTAGGAAATATTGACATTTTCAGAGGTTTATAAGCAATAAACAATTCAAGTTCTGTATATTAAATGTGTCTTGAGTTACGGTCCAAATGGAAATTGGGCTCTACTTTGATAATCACCAGCAGTAGGTTTTGTTAGTGCTGTGTCTCATCCCAAGGTCTTTGTTCTCTCAAGCTGCTTGCGAGCATCTGACACTACGAGCTTCCTATTCTCCTGAAGGCAATTAGGTGCACCCAGTTTGCATAAGGCCTTTGCAAACCCCAGTACAGCTATTTACACAGCTGTAATCATTATAAATAAATTACTTCATAAATTTCAACAAATGAAGTCATGTTATTTTATTTTGTCTGCCTTGTCTCTTCTTTGTGCTGCCTAGTCACTAGTATGTCATTTACTTTTGCTTATTTGCTGAAATGAGATTTTAAAAACTCAATTAGTAACCAGGGGCACGGCTCTCTCCATCGGACTTCTGTTTTCCTGTGGGAGAGAAAACATTTTCAGAAAATAAAAACAGTGAAGGCACTGCTATAAAAGAACAGTGTGTGTTAAATTTTTGGATCATGCTTTTCTTTTGTCAGGTAGATTGATGAATATCTTTTATGGAATAAAAACTTTATAGGAGTGATGTTCGTTGAATCTACTGAGACTTGACAACTCCTCCTATTCCTACATTAGCAGGCTGAGGTGCCCTATTGAGGTTCCCCATTGTCACAGTAGTTGCACAGCTCCATCAGAGTCTGCCCGGGCCCAGCTTTTCTGTATTTGTCTGTTCTATTGTCATTGCTTTGCCATTGCAATCAGGTTTCCAGGACTGAGACAAGCTGGACAGGGCATTTCTCTTAAATTTCTTTCAAGATTTTTTGTCTTTAGATATTGATATCTTTTTATATGTGTAACTGTGTCTTTGTGCTCATTCCATTGGAGTTTCATGGATGTTTAGATCACTGCCTTTCACATTTGTGAAGTTTCTCACCAGTTTTTCATGGCCTTATTAAAGATGTCATTTATTATTTTTTGTAATGTTGTATTATTTTTGCATACCAAAGACAAATCTCACTTGTTTATGTAATATAAAGAGGATAAGCCCCCCTTATACATTGGTGGATTAAATTTGCTAATATTTTGTTAGGGAACTTTACTTCCATACTCAGGAGAGACATGAATCCATAGATTTTTGTTCTTGTAATTTATTTATCTAACTTTGATATTAAGGTAATGAAGTTTCATAGAATGGGTTAGAAAGTACTTCATATTTTATTACCTGAGTGGATAGCAGAGGACTCAGATTCTTCCTTGAATCTAGGTCAAATTTATCAGTGATGACATGTGAAAATGATAATTCCTGTATTGAAGGATCCTCCTTCTCCTTATCATCATCATCATCATCATCATCATCATCATCATCATCATCATCACACTAAAGGCAAGTCTTGTATCACTAAACTGCATCTAAAGCCCTCTGTGGGGTTATTAGTTATTTGTTCAATTCATTTAAAAAAATTAACACTACTGAAATTATCTCTTCCTTCTTGGGTTCAGTTTGGCTTAAAACTTTCAAGAAATTAATTTACTTTATCTATGTTAACAAATTCTTTGGAAAATTTGCACATTAGCAATTTTGTTAATGCTTTTAACACCTCATGCACACATGCCTGTCCATGTGTATTTGAAATTGTCATTAATTTATAGATGGTCAAAAAATTCCTGGCTTCACCTGTGATTCTAAGAATTTATTTTTAAACTAAACTATGTTAGCCAGATTGGCTTATTTCATATTTAATAAGCATGTAAAACTCATGCATACTATTGAAGCTCTACTCTAGAAGGAAAAGAAACTATGTGGAGAGTGCTTCTGCCGACAGCTCTGAGACAGACATGGCCTACATTTATGAAACAATGACTCTTCATATCTGGTCCATCAAGTAACTGAGTTTAAACTCTGATTAACCTACACACAGATAAATTACATTTATCTTGACTCCAGATGGCAAATGTACTTATGAATTCTGGTACTTGACTGCACTGCTGTTCTATTGAAATTGTACGCAGCTGCAAAGTGGTGATATTGTGTTATATATGTGGGAGGTATGCAAAATGCCTGCAGAGTGAAAAATTATTTTGAGTATGATTTTTACATATGTTACTGATGATACCTAACCCCAGACAGGATAATTCTATTAAATTTGATCCAATAACTGTCCCTGAAAAATTAAATTTATCTGCTGAATAAATTGTATGAAATATTATTTCATAGTGGCTATTTAAATTACAAAATGTCTTGTTTTTTTTAAAGTTGAAACAAAATCTCCTGTAGCCCTGATTGGACTGATTTTTTTATATAGCCAAAGATGGCCTTGAGCTGCTGACTGTCTTGATTTTCCTTCCAAAGTGCTAGGATACAGGTGTGTACCACTGTATCCATCTCCCAAATGTTCTGAATCAAGCAAAATCCTAGTATGTATAAAAAACTTACATGATGTCCCACTGATTCATTGTTTCCTTAATGGATAGCCATTGAAAGCTTACTGTATACAAACAGTTCTCCCTCATGCTGAAAGGCAGAAGTAATTGAATTAAGGAACAATAAACAAAGCCTTATCTTTTTATTTTTAATTAAAGAATTCATACAATATAGTCTGATTAAGTTTTCTCCTCCTCAATCCTCCCCAACATCCCACCCAACCATGGGCACATTCTTTATTTCTCTCTCTCTTTAGAAAGCAAACCAAAAAAAATTGAAACCAGAATTAAAAAAAAAAAAGAAAAAAACTCAAGACACACACAAATACACACATATACACAAAATAGAACCCATAAAACACAAAAGCAGAAACCATAATACACAAGAAAATAAGTAAGATAAGAAAAAGCCCTAACAAAGCAATGAGACAAAAAATCTACAAAAATACCATTGAATTTGTTTTGTTTAGGCATACACTGCTAGACATGGGGCCTGCCCGTAAGTGTGATTAACATACCCAGTAAGACTCCACTGGAGGAAGCTAGTATTTTCTCTGTAAGTGGATATCAATTGGAGGTAGTGTCTTAGTCAGGGTTGGGAGCCAGTGTCTACTTCCCAATCTCCTTACTAGGACCCTGTCTGGCTTAAACCAGTAGAGGTCCAGTAAAGCTGTGTCTTCTATTTGTGTTAAATCTCCTAGAGAAAGGGTAGATGCATTTTTTGACCCACTAATCATGAGAGATTAATAAACCATATTTACTAGAATTGTTTTATGGAATTACTTTGTGCAATATGGCAGCTACTAGCCACATGAACATTTTTAACTTTAAACTGATATGCTAAAAATTAAACATCACTTTGTCAGCCACATTGTCTTTATTTTTGGTACTCAATAGTCACATGCATACAACGTAGTGGGTTGTAACCCACTTTGTGGGTCAAACAATCCTTTCACAGGGGATGTATACCTGCATAACAGCAGCAAAATTACAGTTATGAAGTAGCAACAAAAATAATTTTATGGTTTGGGGTCACCACACATGAGGAACTGTATTAAAGTGTCACAGTAATATGAAGGTTAAGAACCACTGATCTAGTAGTTATCATTCTGAACCCTACAAATGTGGATAATTTTATCTTCACCCCAAATTCTGTTTAGCACCCCTGGTAGGGAAGTTGGAAGGAAAACTTTCTGATAGCTTCATTAAGTTAAAAATTAATTTCAGGCACATTTTATGAGCTAACTAATTTTTAGTACAACAGATACGTTTGTGAAGGGGAAAAAATAACAAAACAAAAGAAAACAAAACCCAAAAGCCAAAAGCCAAAACAAACCTCAGAAACAGCCTTTACAATACTGAAGTTAATTAGAAATATTCTTACCTTAGGTGTCCTCATTTTCTTTACAGGCAATACTAGAAAGTTGGGAGCTCATTGCAAATGAATGTTGAGGGTTACTGTGGGATCTTGTGACTCTTCAGGTAGCTCATTTTTCTCACTGAATTCTTTTCAGTGCGATACAGTTAGTATAGTGCAGCTCGACTGACTGAAAACACAGGACTGCTCTTGCCCTGTTACAGATAGCTGTGACTTCTGTATTTCCACCAATGGAAAGCACAATGGAGTGACAGGACCTTCCATGGGCCATGTGCTTAACCTAAGTTTTGAGCAGTCTTACAAGCCAGCTTCTGTTCCATTGCTTATAACACGCAGAGTACCCCACCGCCACCTATCATAAGGAAGAGTGAGAGATGCCTAAGTTTCTAAAAATGTGCACACTCAGCTGGCCTAGCCCCTAGCCTGGAACTAATCACTGCATTTGAGGTTTCTTTGTTACAGCAGCTAAAATCACCACAATGTATGTGAGAACAGATGCAGCCTTAATCTTGCATGAGGACTTTTAGAATTAGAAGTCAGAAACAGGGTTTTTTTTATCTTTTGCTCTCGATTGCAAATATTTTGGAACCACTGAATATTATTTAGGAAAATAAATTCATAACACTTTTCCTGAATAAACCATCATTTTTTATTCCACAGTAAAACTGCTTCCTGATTTTCATGCATCTCTTACCTCGGTGAGTTCCCTAGAAGTAACATCTGAACTAAGGATTCTCTTACATTTATTGGGTAAATTCAGGAGAGACATGTAAAATGCTCAGGAAAGCTGACCCTTATAAGAAGGAAGAAAGAACCAAGAGAATCATGGGTTCTGCTATAATCTAGCTTTGGCTTCACTGCACGGGGAGCTCTAGAGTAGAAATCATCCTGCTGAGAAACCAACAGGGTGCCTATGGGATTTGAGTTTTGACATCCCTCACTTGTTGAATGAACAGTGTCCATCCAGAGCAGGGTAGCCATAGAATATTATGTCTGAGTACGAGGACCCACTGGAGGAGGAGAGATGGGGGTGCTCTACTGAGGGTAAGAGGGCTTTCTCTGCACAGTTCTGCCTCACAGACTGGAAAGGAGCAACTCTAGCTGAAGCTTGAGCCTCCTAAATGAACACAGAGTGTATCTATAGCTTTGGCAGCCTTCTTGGGGAACTGAAAGCTGGCTTCCTTAGAGATAACCTAAAAGGAAGCATATTTTTAGAAATATCTTTGATCAGTTTCACATTATGAGGAATTTTAAAAAAAACAAAAAACAAAAAGCATACAGAAGACCACATGGAAGCTGTGGGTGGGAGCTGTGATTGTGCCTTTCAAGCAGTTCCTTCGACACTGCTATGCATCGGGCTCTGATAGTGTGATAGTCACACGAAGTGGCAGAGGGTTCCCGTACGGTGCCAGCCTGGTCCCTTCTGTCCGGCTGGTGTACCAGCTGAAGTGGGGGTGGAAGCTGGTGCCTTCCAGCTGCACTTTCTAGATTTTATATGTAAAAGAAGGGGTTTTCCAGTCACTTTGATGCCACTTTCCTGTGAGTTGTGACCATTCCTCCCGAATAGAGACCTTACTTAGAGCTCTGTTTCTGGAGTTTGGCATCTGTCTTCTATGTCCTTGTCTGATAGGGCCATCTTATCGACAGATGCTTAAGTGGTCAGCCCTTTGTCTCCCAACCCCTCAGAGGAAGCTATGGGCAACTACTGATGCTGGAATTAGAAATCCTACACATTGGCCTCTAACTAGAACCACTCTGTGGAGAAATTCACTGTATAACTGTGGGGTCTTTAAGGAATCAGACTCCAGCTGAGCCGACACTGCTGACCGGCTCTTCTCCTGCTCCCCATGCTCCCTTACCACATTCTCCTGGCACCTCTCCCTCACTGAATCCTTTAAAAGGAGCTTAGATGCCAGGCTTTGTACAACACTCATTGTCATGCCAGCAACTCAGAAGGTGGGGCAGGTCACTGAGCAGGTGGGTTGAGGAATGAATACTACTGATAATCTGGTCCACAATAAGTAATTTAGGGGTCTAGGTATAGGAAGAAGTGCATTTTCTCCTGTTTTTCAGTCACACAAAGATGTCTTTGATATGTGGGAACAAAGAAAAAGGCTCGTAGTGCATTCTCTTTTGAGAAACTGGAGAATTGTTTTCATCTGTTGGTTTCATTTAAGTCTGTATCCTTAGTGTTTGAGACAAGGGGTCCTCAAGTATTTGCTGAATGTGGTTGAACAAACATCTCATTGGTAGACTTTTCTATTTCAGAGCACACTTGGGATACAATAAATATATTAAAATGCCAGGCTTAAGGGACAAAAAAGATTAACCTACTTTTAGCTTTATTAACTTTGCTTTTGTAATCTTTCCAGTGAAGTGGGGCAAGCCTTATTAAATGCTAATTATCTTCTCTATTCTTTTGTATTCTGCTTGTTTTGTTCTTGAGGGTGTGTTTGTCATAGAGAAGTTATTCAATTCAAATATTCATCATATGTGAGCTCAAGACTATATTATTTCTGGACATTGCAAGTTACTGAATTCTAAAGGCCATGTTGAAAGCTGATTTTGACATTTTTTCAAATCAGCTGAGGGTATGGTTTATTGGGAGTACTGTGTAGTTCGAATCACCTATGGAATCCAGCAGGCTCTCCTTGATTTAAGGGGAAGGCTAGAATGTCAGGGTCTTTGGACTTTAGATGAGGCTATTTTTGGCAACAGTTTTTGTTAATATCTTTATTAGTGATGAAGTTTACACATTTTTCGACAGACGAGAGTAGAATGAAAGTGAATTTGGAAGTCTAGTGCCAATATTTTATGCCTAGAACCTGTGTCTTTTGGTTTCCTCTGTATTGTCTCAGTTAGTTGTTAAAGTTGGAACGTAGATCAAGTTCAAAATTTGAATGCCAAAGAACTCGTCCTTTGAGATTAATAACGTTTTAACTCCATTTTTGTTTTCATAGAACCATAAAATATCTACTCTGTGTTTTAAGGGTGTGATGAGGCAGTGGTAAGCAAATTCACACTAATGGGGCACAGAACTCTTGAACTATATTGTTTTGTGAATCTAGCACGCTGTTCCACATTGGTGCAACTGCATCATTTTACACACACACACACACACACACACACACACGCACACACGCACACACACACGTCTACATTCTGCCACATCTGTGTGATTTTTCTTATATCGATCCTAATGATCATAAGGTGATATCTTGCTGTGGTTACAATTTGCATTTCTTTGATTTTCATTGCTATTGAGCATATTTTGTGTTTTTATAACCATATATAAGTGTCTGGGAGAAATAACTATTCAAGCCCTTTAAACACCTTTAATTGGCTGTTTGATTTTTTTTTGGCGATGGGTGGATAGAAAAAGTTCTTCATACATTTTAATTTTATCTCTTATCAAATAAGCAGCCTGTAAGTACTTTCTCCCATTTTATAGGCTTGTTTTTTCACTGTGTTGCTTGTGTTCTTTGCATTTGCTATGTAGTTGTAGTTGTATTTATCTAGTTCTCTCTCTCTCTCTCTCTCTCTCTCTGTGTGTGTGTGTGTGTGTGTGTGTGTGTGTGTGTGTGTGCCCTTATGTATACAGGAACATATGTGTGTTTAAAAGCAAGAGGTTAATCCTAGTATTCATTCTTCAAGTGCATCCAACTTGTGAAGACAGGGTCCACTCATTGGCATGAGATTCACCAAATAGGAAAGGTTGTATTTCTTAAGTCCTCTGGATCTGCCTGTGTTTTTCTTGGTAGCTATGGGAATATAAGCAGGAGTTGGCATTACCAGTCTATTTTATATGTGAGCTGTAGATTTAGAGTGGCATTCAGGCCTCTCATCTATATTGACTTAATTTTTAAATATAGTGGGCAATAGCAGTCTCACCTCATTCTCTTTCATGTGGATGTTCAGTTATACCAGTCCCAATTTTAAAGAGATTGTTCTTTTCTCAATAAGTTATCTTGGAACTCTTGTCAAGCAAGCAACTTGACTATACACACAAAGGCATTTTCTATGATTACTGCCATTTTCTTGTCTACATTCATTCCAGGACTGTGCTATATTAATTCACATTACTTTAATACCTATGTATTGAAGTCAGGGAATGTGATGGTTTAACTTTTGTCCTTCTTTTCAGCATTAGCTTGCATATCTGAGATTTCACATTAATTTTGAGGTGGATGTTTCTATTTCAACAACAACAACAACAACAAATAAAATTACTGGTATGAATTCATCAGTGAGGTATTGAACAGTGAAGTATGTAATACCCCAGCATTGTTCTTTCTGCTTAGAATCGCTTTGGTTATCTGAGAGTTTTGTGATTACATATGAATTTTCTGATCATTTTTTTCTAATTCTATGAAGAATGCCATTGGAATTTTGATAGCAATTTCATTGAATCTGCATGAATGCATTTTATAATATTGTCTTTGTCTGATTGCATTGGGCAGTTGTGCATCTTCTGTTCTCTTTTCTTTGTTACTTTTGTGTTTTGAAGTTTGCATTGTATAGGTCTTTCACCTCCTTGGGAAGGTTTTATGTACACACACACACACACACACACACACACAGTCATCTTATGTGTTATAATTTGTTTCTTTCTCATTAAGTTCTTTATGGGATATAGGAAAATATTGAATATTTAATATGGGTGACATAGGGATATCAAATTTAGTGGTGAGCTTTCCAAGGTCTCCTGCTCTGCACACTTTTATCAGTTGTGGGTCTCTCTGTTAATTACCATATACTGAAAAATGAAATTTCTCTGATGAGAACTGAGAGATGCACTAGTCTGTGGATATAGAGATATGTTATTAGGAGTTGGCTTAATATTATATCCACTTAGCAGAATAATTGTAATAGCTTTCCTCCAGGATCTATGTCCTGGCTAGCTGCATGCTCTTGATCCTAACAAAGTTACCAGGTATGCTTTACATTTTGTGGAACAAGTTTTAAATTTAACCAGAATGAGGTTGGTTACTCCAATGACACCTGTTCCACTATTGTACCAGTGGACATGTCTAGCCAGGTCAGTCTTTACATCATTATCTATGAAAAATACAAATTAATATTTTGAGATTTCATCTTAACCTGGTCATAACATGTAAAACTAAAAATTAAATACATTAAGTAGATGTGTGGAGGAGGTAAATAATTATTCACTGTTGATAGAAATATCAAGTGGAAGCCAGTATAGAAATCAGTGTGGATTTTTAAAAGGCTAGAAATAACAAATGATCAAGCTGTTAAACTCTTGGGAAAATATTCAAAGGACTCTATATTATACTATAAAGATATCTGTTTATCCATGTTTGCTGATGCTTTATTCATAAAAGAAATGGAAATAATCTACATTCCCATCAACTGACCAATGGACAATGAAAACATATTTCATTTATTCAATGGAGTATTATTTAATTACTAAGAAAAATATTATATTGACAGGTATAAATGAATGAAACTGGAAGCTATCATTCTGAATAGAGTAACTAAGACCCCAGAAAAACAAGCACTACATATTAGCTCAAATCTTCAGATGTGTGTGCTTCATTCAGAATATATACAAAGATAAGGGAATCAGTGAAGGGCCATGGAGATAGTGAGTGGGATTTTCATGTAAGGGGAAAATAGGAATAATGGGACAAGCTAAATGGTATGGCAGATGGGAAAGCTGAGTAGTATAGGGAGCATGGAATGGCATAACTAACTAAGTACTTTCAAAAATTATTAAGGAAATCCACCATTACAGCAGCTTCCTAATACACACATGTATTTCAAGCAGTCTGCACTAAATGTATGTATCCAGGGTAAAACCTTACTAATCAGTTTGTCTATAGATAGATTATCAGACTTCTCAATCCTTTTCTGATATCTCGCTCCTCTTCATATCTGGCTTTGGGTCTATAGTTTTTCCAAGCTGCTTGTGTCTTCTTGTAGCTCCTTCCCAATTCTTATGTCCAGAGTATGACTGTTTTGAATCAAAGCAGATAGAATTCAGTTTTTCAGAACACTCTAAGACAAGCAGGGATGCTACTCATTGTCCATTAATTTTGTGCCTCCTGAGAGAGGAGTCTTGATAAGAGAGATTTATTTACAGTCCTCCTGTGGCGGATTGCACACAGAAACATGTCAAATTTTGTGGATTTTCCTATCCTTTGCTCTGGAACTTGATTGAGGAATTACAATGGCCTGTAGCTCTCTGCCTAAATTCTAGAGTTCTTAGATGTTTGGATATAGACACTGTTAATTTTTCTTTCCTGGTTAATATGTTGATCTCATTCCAGGAAATACTTTTAGAAATCAAAGCAAACAAAGAAATTCATTTATGGTGTTTCAAATGTTTAAATTAAGACAGAATACCAAAGTTTATTGCATTTTTCACTTGTTAAAGGAAAGGAATGTTTAATGCTAGAGGAAATAGTTACAGTGTGACTAGTTGAGCCCATTAGGAAAAGAGGACTCAGACTAGTTGAAGATAAAGCAGAATTGTGTTAAAACTACCACCTTGAAAATGGGAGTTCTTAGGGAAGTCCCTGGACCCTGCCCTGAGTGAAATGACAGACTCTAGATATCCTCTATGTGGAATGAATTGGCGATAGGGTAGGAAGCTGGGTGGGATGGTGGGGAGTGCGGGAGGAGGGGAGGGAGAAGGAACTGGGATTGACATGTGAAGCAAGCTATTTAAAATTAAAATAAAAAAATAAAAAAATCACAAAAAAGAAAATGGGAGTTCTACTAGGATAGGATAAAAAAATGCAAAAACAGATGATAAAATTCTTATAAAAATCCCAAAGTTATCTTGTTATGTCTTCTTTAACACATTCAGTAGACAGGCAAAGATCACGGGGACCATTATGTGCAAAAGATTCAGATTCAAAACATGGGATTTTTATAAAATGCATGCTAAAGATTAGAGAGGCTTTTTGTCTTTTCATTTTCTTTTTCAAAAGTGCAATTTAAATCAGGAAACAAAAAGTTATTTATTTATTCATTTTGTAAAAGCATCTTTTGAAATAACAGGTGGTAACTGAAGATTTAAAGATCAGAACTCTAAGTTTTGCTAAAATTGCGTCTTTAAATTCTAAGTGGGCAACTAAGGCTGGGTTTTCACACCAAACTCTCCCCATGCTCTGAGATTATTAAGTCTCCCTTCTCTGGTGCAGAGCTCCTTGCACCCACTTAGCTTCATTTCATCCTTACTCAAATCCATCCTCAGAAAGAGTTCACCTTAGTAAGACTGTAAGCCATTGCTCTGCCAGCCCTGGGACATTGAACTTAGATATGCTGTAAGAGTAATAGAATATCAGCCGGGTTTATATCTAAGGAGTTTCAGGCCCTTATGGAAGTGACTGTGACAGCTGAGTAGAGTAGTGAGGGCAGTTGTGAGATGTCACACTATCAATTTTATTCCTGGAAACGGTGGTAGTATTCCTCATTTGGAGAGAATTTATTAATTGAGATAGAATACTAAACTTCTACAATGGGAACTTGGTAAATATTTGCCATTCATGTCTTTATTTACTTGTTTACTTTTAGACAAAATTTTCACTATGGTACTCAAGTTGCCATAAAACTCACAATTCTTCTGTCTTTGCCTTGCTAGTGCTGCAACCACGGGCATGTATTACCTATACCAGATGTGTCACACCATTTCAAATATGTTTGCTCTAAACAGTCAGCAGAAAATGAGCCATGGGTGATCTTGAAGAACCACCCGTAGCATTTAATCAGAACAGAGCAAGCAAATTTGAGGGCTCCTTCATAAAACTAATTGTTCTACCTTTAGTAAGAAAGAATTCTCGGAACTACTGTCCAGACATATTGACTAATTACTTCGTTCTACATTTACGAGGCATGAGATGCATGGCAAGCATTGTTCCAGGCACCTGACTGATAGACGGTAACAAAACAGATAGAATTCTCTTTTTCTTGGAGCTTATTCCAGGGGTTGAAGAAGAATAAAGAAAGAATACAGACATGACTAATCAGTACATTTAATTATATACTAGAAGATGAAAAGTGCTAAGAAAATGAAAATAGATTATGACAAGAGATATTGGAAGTAGGAGAAACAGGTCTGCACCGGTCGTGCTTTAAACGGGCATCAGCACAGCGGATTTTGAACAATCCCACCTCTGATACCCACACCCTTAGTCAACAATTTTTTGTTCTCGTTCTTTAAAGTCCCACTGAATAAATATTTTAAGTTTAGGGGCTTGTTTGAGACCTCTTTCTAGCAGTGCCTTTCTTGTTTGGTTGGTTTTATATAACATTTTACAATATGGAAAAGCTTTGGTACCTTGTGGGCTATACGAGAACTCAGAACAGAATGGATTTTGCCAATTGAAAGTGGTTTTTCATACTCTACCCTGAAGCATATCAAACTGAGAAGTTTACTTTTAGGGCATATGCATGTATGCACATGGGAGAATGTACACTATCCTGAGGGCTATACGGGTTTTCTTACTTTTTTTCTATCTCAACAAAACTTATCAGAATGTAAATAAGATTGATGTGTGTAATAGGAATAAATTTTAATCAGCTCTCATACATTCTTAGTAATGATGATGACTTGATTATAGATGGTTGATTTCTCTCTGTAGAATGTTAGAAAGCATGATGGAGCTCCATGTTACTTCCTAACTAGCAGTCAGCACAAGAGCTAGGATTATGCCTTGCTAGAAAAGCATGAACTCTGCCATACTGCTTTTCCCACCTGGAATTCCATTGCTGACTCACCAGCCCCAGGAGTTTGCACAAAGATCCAGATTGACAAAGATACCTTCCCCCTCTTCTTCCTTTCTTCTAATCCTCCTGGCTTCTCCTTCTTTGAAGCAAAGGGATACTGAGTGTCATTGTTGTGAAAAGGGGAAAATATCTGAAGTTACTATGACTTGAAGAGTCCGTGATTACAATAAGTATATGAAAAATGAGCTTCTCATATCTTACATATTTTCAACTTGGCAATGTGATATCTAATATATTATAGGACATTAACTTTGGAAATCCTCACACACATATATTTTAAACATTTGGTGTGCTCATTCTCAGCATTTATATTGATCAGAGTTAGGAATGAGGAGCTGGTTTTGCACAGTCATGACCAGAGCAAAACATCGTCTGAGCTTGGCTGGATGGGAACCTCATTGCTGCCCATTCTTTGTTACCAAATGAATATGTGCTCCAGTTTGTAAATATTCAGAACACATGATGCACCAAGGCAGTTTGGTGATAATCACTAGCATCATACCTTCTGTATTTTAGGTATTTTGAGGAAAATTATTTTAGGCTTTGTGTATCTGAAGCCACCAACATGGCCTATCTAGAAGGCAAGCTCCAGTTTGTTTCTATGGTTGCCTTGTAAGTCAGCCTTTGGAGAAAGCCCTGCCTGATTGATCACCTGTACTAGGCATGTAGGTTTTGCTTTACCTATGAGACATCTTACAGATGTAAGGCAGGAGGAGTCAGAGATCCAGATTGGGTAATGACTAGGTCCTCTCTGATTTGTGTTCAATTATGTACTTCCCATGAAACAATGTAATCACATTCATTTCTATTTTGAGTTCCTTCTAAAATCACCCTGCCTTGCTTTCCCTTTTGGACCAGCATGTCCTTTTCTAAGGCAATCAAGCACATTGATGGGCTAACCCTTTCTTTGCTCAGTTGTCACTTTCATAGTAAGCCTCTGTCTTATGGTCACTCTTACATACTCTGTTTTCTCCATAGCCTTTTACCTTGTGGGTTGGAGACTTGCTCTTTTGGTGTCATAACTAGTATATAAAAGCACCATGGAGAAGGAAACCCATGCCTCACCTGTCCCCACCAACTCTGGACAGAGCCACAGATAATTCACAGAGCCATGCTTGGGAAAGCTTCATTGAATCATAGTAACAATCATATTAAGATAAAAACTAGCTGACATGCACTGTACTTACATGGAAATGTCCTTAAATATACGTCACTTCAGTATATCACAGGGGAAGACTCTAGTGTTAAGAAAGTTCACTGATGTAAACTGCAGCAAACACAGGCAATTTCTGGAAAGAATGCAGTTCAGTGCGATCAAGTTCTGAGAGCTGTTTTATCTGCTCATATCAGTTGGAAATCTTGCTGAGCTGGCAACTGATTTTCCTAACAATGATGATTAACATGAGATATAAAAATACCCTCGAATCATCAAAGAAAATTAGATTCTGATTAAGAACCTGCAAGCCCCCATTAGATGCATCTCTTAATTATTTAATAATCCATGAGTTGCTGTTAAGCAGGTAGCACATATAGCTGGAGGAGTTTATTTCCTAGTCTAGCAGGTAAATACTGGGTTTACTATGATGTGATCTCTCAAGGACAGTGTGTCTGCAAAAATGCCTGTGAGGAAACACGCCCTAGCTTAGTGTAAAATCCAATTGCATGGGAAATTGAGACTAAGGAAAAAAATTAAGAACAGTCAGACTGGTCCTCAGTAACCCAATAAGGTGGCAAAGTCTCCTTGATCACACCATCTATACCTGGGTTCTAGATCTTCCCCTGGCGAACTAACACAGACAATTATTTGAAACCCCTCACCTGGGAAGAGTGCAGTTTGGAAGGAGAAAACAACCAGATTGACATTCCCTCAGGCTGTTGAGAAATAACTAAATGAAACATCTAGCTCACTAGGTGGTAAACCAATCATTATCTTTTTGGTTCAAAGTCCTCAATATTAGAATACAGGAGCTGGGCTGTGAGAGATAGACCAGCTGGGGATATACAAACAGCAGGTATCTTGGTTCAAACAGCCGTGATAATCTGCTCATGTTTTATTATTATTATTTTTTTAATATCCCAAGGATTGAAACATATGTCTCATGAGTCTTGAACGATGCGAAGTGGTGTACCACTGTATGTGGAAAGAATTCCTAAGACTTCCAAGGCACCGTAGTCAGCATTATAAGTGGAGTGAAGGGAATATTTGAGATGTAATAATGAATTTTAGACCCAATGAACTCGGGGTGTGGAAAGTCAATAACCACAGGGAAGAAAGTAATAGAGAAAGAAGTCACTTTTAATCCAAACAGTAGCAAAGGCTTTGGCTGGGAATGTGAAGCACAGGGGAGGATGTGGAAGGGCAGAGGGGAGACCAGAGAACACCTGCCTTCCCATATTGCTTTAGGAACTTAAAGCACACTTTTGTTTTAATGCACATTCTTTGTTTTCTTCCAAGTAACTGAGGTTTTGGGATTTCTTCCTTCATAACAAGAAGTATAAAGCTGAAAACAGAAAACCAGCAGCACTTCTTGGAGCTTGATATTTCAGGAAAAATATCACTGTCCTCCAAACCAAAGGTAGACGGGTGGACACAGAGAATCCCAGTTCCTATGGTAGTCCCAGCAAGGGTCCAAATTCTGTAACCGATGAATTGCTAGAGTCTTAATATGGACCGACTTGAAAGATAAGAACTCCAGAGGAGGAGAGAAGGCTGGGCACACAGGGAAGTAGCTGTCCCTCTGGCATCATCAGGTAAACAGGCCAGCTTCCCGGCCTGTGTTCCAGAGCCTGCAGATCGCCTGGGAACTGCACAGAGCTCCCAATCCCGGCAGGAGCATCAGGTAAACAGGCCAGCTTCCCGGCCTGTGTTCCAGAGCCTGCAGATCGCCTGGGAACTGCACAGAGCTCCCAATCCCGGCGGGAGCCAAGCACCCCAGACTCCAGATCTTCTCTCCCACCAACGAGTCCAGGAAACTAGAGAAGGCTGGGAGCACAGGGAAGTAGCTGTCCCTCTGGCATCATCAGGTAAACAGGCCAGCTTCCCGGCCTGTGTTCCAGAGCCTGCAGATCGCCTGGGAACTGCACAGAGCTCCCAATCCCGGCGGGAGCATCAGGTAAACAAACGCTGCAAGGGTTGAAAACTGAAATAGAGACACTAAAAAAAACACAATCTGAAGAAAGGCAGAAAATAGAAAAGCTGGACAAACAGTCAGGCACTACCAATACAAGCATTACCAACAGAATAGAAGAGATGGAAGAGAGAATCTCAAGTGTTGAAGATACATTAGGAGAAATGGATTTATCAACCAAAGAAAACCTTAAATCCAACAAATCCTTAACACAAAACATCCAGGAATTATGGGACACCATGAAAAGACCAAACCTAAGAATAATAGGTATAGAAGAAGGAGAAGAAATCCACCTCAAAGGGGCAGAAGGCATATTCAACAAAATCAGAGAAGAAAACATTCCCAACCTTAAGAAAGACATGCCAATGAAGGTACAAGAAGCCTACAGAACACCAAATAGAGTGGACCACAAAAAAATCCCTCGCCACATAATAATCAAGACCCCAAACATACAGAATAAAGAAAGAATATTAAGAGCAGCTAAGGAAAAAGGTCAAGTAACATATAAAGGCAGACCTATCAGAATTACACCTGATTTCTCCATGGAAACTCTGAAAGCCAGAAGGTCCTGGATAGATATTCTACCTACACTAAGAGACCATGGATGCCAGCCCAGACTACTATACCCGGCAAAGCTCTCAATCACTATAGACGGAGAAAACAAGATATTCCATGACAAAACTAGATTCAACCAATATGTGTCCACTAACCCAGCCCTACAGAAAATTTTGGAAGGAAAACTCCAACCCAAGGAACCTAACTACGACCAGAAAAACATAAGCATTAGAGAATCCCTCTCTACCAACAGCCAAAAGAACAAAGGGGTGAAATTCCACCCATAATTCCACCAACAACAACCATCGCAAATCGAAGAAGGATGAGCAATCAATGGTCATTAATATCCCTCAATATTAACGGCCTTAACTCACCCATAAAAAGACACAGACTAGCAGAATGGATTCGAAGACAGAACCCTTCCTTCTGCTGCATACAAGAAACACACCTCACCCTCAAAGACAGACATTACTTGAGAGTTAAAGGTTGGGAAAAAATTTTTCAATCAAATGGACCCAAGAAACAAGCAGGGGTAGCAATCCTAATATCTAACAAACTAGACTTTAAAATAAAATCAATCAAAAGAGATGAAGGAGGTCATTACATACTCATCACAGGTGAAACCCACCAAGATGAAGTGTCTATCCTGAACATCTATGCCCCCAATACAAAGGCATCCACATTCGTTAAAGAAATATTATTAGAACTTAAATCTCATCTAAAGCCCCACACAGTTATAGTGGGAGATTTCAACACACCACTCTCACCACTAGACAAGAATACCAGACAGAAACTCAACAAAGAAGCAAAGGGTCTAATAGAAGTAATGACCCAACTGGGATTAACAGATATCTATAGAACATTTCATCCACATAAAAAAGAATATACCTTCTTCTCACCACCACATGGAACCTTCTCAAAAATCGACCACATACTTGGCAACATATCAAACCTCAGCAGCTACAAAAAAATTGGAATAACTCCATGCATCTTATCAGACCACCATGCCTTAAAATTAGAATTCAACAACAACACAAATTGCAGAAAACCTACAAACTCATGGAAATTGAATAATGCTCAACTGCACCATCCCTGGGTCAAAGAGGAAATAAAAAAAGAAATTAAAGACTTCCTCGAATTCAATGAGAATGAAGACACAACATACCCAAACCTATGGGACACTTTGAAAGCAGTGCTACGGGGGGAAGTTCATAGCACTAAGTGCTCACATAAAGAAACAGGAAAACAGTTATACCAGAGAGTTAACATCACAGCTAAAAGCTCTAGAACACAAAGAAGCAAACTCCCCCCAGGAGGAGTAGACGCCAGGAAATAATCAAATTGAGGGCTGAAATCAACAAAGTAGAAACCAGGAAAACAATACAAAGAATCAATGCAACGAAGAGTTGGTTCTTTGAGAAAATCAACAAGATAGACAAACCTTTGTCCAAACTTACCAAACAGCAGAGAGTGAACACGCAAATTAACAAAATCAGAAATGAAAAGGGGGACATAACAACAGACTCTGAGGAAATCCAGAGAATCATTAGGTCATACTTTGAAAACCTGTACTCCACAAAATTCGAAAATTTAAAGGAAATGGATGACTTCCTGGACAGCTATCATTTGCCAAAACTAAATCAAGAACAGATAAGCAATTTAAATAGACCTATAACCCCTATGGAAATAGAAGCTGTCATCAAAAGTCTCCCAACCAAAAAAAGTCCAGGTCCAGATGGCCTCAGTGCAGAATTCTACCACAAATTCAAAGAACAGCTTATACCAATTCTTCTCAAAGTGTTCCACACAATAGAAGCAGAAGGGTCTTTGCCAAACTCTTTCTATGAGGCTTCAATAACCTTGATCCCCAAGCCACACAAAGATACAACCAAGAAAGAGAACTTCAGACCAATATCCCTCATGAACATTGATGCAAAAATACTCAATAAAATACTGGCAAATCGGTTCCAAGAACACATCAAAACAATCATTCACCACGATCAAGTAGGTTTCATCCCAGGGATGCAGGGATGGTTCAACATACGAAAATCCATCAACGTAATCCACCATATAAACAAGCTGAAAAACAAAAATCACATGATCATCTCACTAGATGCTGAAAAAGCCTTTGACAAAATCCAACACCCCTTCATGATAAAGGTCTTGGAGAGAACTGGGATAACAGGGACATACTTAAACATAATAAAAGCCATATACAGTAAACCAACAGCCAGCATCAAACTAAATGGACAGAAACTCAATGCAATTCCTCTAAAATCAGGAACAAAACAAGGCTGTCCACTCTCTCCATACCTTTTCAACATGGTACTTGAAGTTCTAGCTATAGCCATACGACAACAAAGGGGGATCAAGGGGATACAAATTGGGAAGGAAGAAGTCAAACTTTCACTGTTTGCAGACGATATGATAGTTTACATCAATGACCCAAAGAACTCTACCAGGGGACTCTTACAGCTGATTAACACCTTCAGCAAAGTGGCAGGTTACAAGATCAACTCAAGAAAGTCAGTAGCCCTACTATATACAGATGATAAAAGGGCTGAAAGAGAAATCAGAGAAACATCACCCTTTACAATTGCCACAAACAACATAAAATACCTTCGGGTAACGCTAACCAAACAAGTGAAAGACCTGTATCGTAAGAACTTTGAATCTTTAAAGAAAGAAATTAAAGAAGCCCTCAGAAAATGGAAAGATCTCCCATGCTCTTGGATAGGTAGGATCAATGTAGTAAAAATGGCAATCCTGCCAAAAGCAATCTACAGATTCAATGCTATCCCCATTAAAATCCCAGCACAATTCTTCACAGACCTTGAAAGAACAATAATCAATTTTGTATGGAAAAACAAAAGACCCAGGATAGCCAAAACAACCCTGTTCAACAAGGCAACGTCCGGAGGCATCACTATCCCTGACCTCAAGCTCTATTATAGAGCTATAGTCCTGAAAACAGCTTGGTATTGGCACAAAAATAGACAGGCAGACCAATGGAATCGAATTGAAAACCCGGGTATTAACCCACACACGTACGAACATCTGATCTGGGACAAAGAAGCTAAAAATATACAATGGAATAAAGAAAGCATCTTCAACAAATGGTGCTGGCATAATTGGAGACTGGCATGTAGAAAAATGCGGATCGATCCATGTTTATCGCCATGCACAAAACTTAAGTCCAAATGGATCAAAGACCTCAACATAAATCCAGCCACACTGAACCTCTTAGAAGAGAAAGTGGGTGGTACCCTTGAACGAATTGGTACAGGAGACAGCTTCCTGAACATAACACCAGTAGCACAGACAGTGAGATCAACAATTAATAAATGGGACCTACTGAAACTGAGAAGCTTCTGTAAGGCAAAGGACACAGTCAGCAAGACAAAAAGGCAGCCCACAGAATGGGAAAAAAATTCACTAATCCCACATCTGACAGAGGGTTGATCTCCAAAATTTACAAAGAACTCAAGAAGCAAGTCTCCAAAACAGCTAAGGACCCAATTAAGAAGTGGGCTGCAGAACTAAATAGAGAGTTTTCAATAGAGGAGTCTAAAATGGCTGAGAGGCACTTGAGAAAGTGCTCAACATCCTTAGCCATCCGGGAAATGCAAATCAAAGCAACTCTGAGATACCATCTCACTCCTGTCAGAATGGCTAAAATCAAAAACACCAATGACAATTTATGCTGGAGAGGATATGGTGAAAGGGGGACACTTCTCCATTGCTGGTGGGAGTGCCAACTGGTTCAGCCACTTTGGAAAGCAGTATGGAGATTCCTCAGAAAAATGGGAATAAACCTACCACAAGACCCAGCAACTGCACTCTTAGGCATATATCCAAAAGATGCCCATTCATATAACAAAGATGTCTGTTCCACTATGTTCATAGCAGCTTTATTTGTAATAGCCAGAACTTGGAAGCAACCTAGATGTCCCTCACCCGAAGAATGGATAGAGAAAATGTGGTACATCTACACAATGGAGTACTATTCAGCAGAAAAAAATAATGGAATCATGAGATTTGCAGGCAAATGGATGACACTAGAAGAAACCATCCTGAGTGAGGTAACCCAGTCACAAAAAGAGAAACATGGCATGTACTCTCTCATACATGGATTTTAGACATAGATCTGGGGAGTGCCAGTCTACAATCCTACGGTCAGAGAGTCTGGGAAACAGAAACTTCATTTAGTGGCTGATCGAAGAAGAGGCAGACTCCCTTGGTTAAGTACTGAGCTAAACTCAAGAAAGCCAGTAACAGAGAGGGAGGACTGATGATCAAAGGGATTAAGACTGGGCTGGTTTAACCCCCAGAAACAGCTGACCAGACAAAGGTAACTCTTGAATCCCAGGCATCAGCCTGGGAATCCAGCATGGGACTGATCAAGACCCCCTGAATCTGGGTGTCAGTGAGGAGACCTTGGGAATCTATTGAACCTTGGGCAGCAGATCAGTACCCATCTCAAGTATTCACACGGATTTTGGACTCCCATAGAACAATGTGAGGTGCACTCTCACCCTGAACTCTTGGGGAAGGGTCTAGGCCCTGCCCTATATGAAATGACAGACTATGGACACCCCCATGGAGGGCCTCACCCTCCCTGGGGGAATGAGGGGATAACGGGGGGGGGGTTGGGGGAGGGCACGGGAGGAGGGGAGGGAATGGGAGAGGGACCTGGAACTGACTTGTGAAGCAA
The DNA here is from genome assembly GCF_017639785.1 of Mesocricetus auratus. Taxonomy (NCBI): domain Eukaryota; kingdom Metazoa; phylum Chordata; class Mammalia; order Rodentia; family Cricetidae; genus Mesocricetus; species Mesocricetus auratus. Next base: position 105,036,531 of record NW_024429189.1, read on the forward strand.
CCTCGTTTGTTATCTAAATTTAAACTGGAAAATAAAATATATATATAAAAAAAAGAACTCCAGAGGAGTCAGTCTTGCCAGGTAAGAGGTGAGAGCAGGGGTGGGAGCATGTGTTCTCTCAATGAAGACCAGAGAAAGCAGAGTTGGCAGGGGCTGGAGAGGCGGAAGTGACTCTGGGAAGAGTTAGGATGTGTAGTGCATGAAATTTGATGAGAATACATTATATGAGAATCTCAAGTAATTAATAAAATATTATATTAAAAAATAGAGATCAGAGAAAACCCCTTGTTGCCCAGAGGTATAAAAAGAGGAATGTAGGTGTTTTTCAATATGCTAGAACATGCTGTTCATAATGAATCTCAACCTGAAACTATCCACCAGAGTCTCTATATGATTTACATGTCCTGGAGAGCACTGTATATACAGGAAGCTGAGGATGATAGTCAGAGAACAGATCCTGGTAGGGCATGCGAATGACATCAGAACTTGACTTGAACACTTTTCTTTTTCCAGTGTTCTCTCCCAGTCTTTTCTGCTTACTCCTTTGGACCTTTATTTCTGTATGAAGGTTCACCTGCCAATCATATTTCCCACAACCATTTCTTTAATGAGTTTCAGAGCAAAGTGTTCTAATGGGCATGGCTCAGCACTGCTTTGGCTAGTATGTAAAAAATTACAATTTTGTGGAAGTTGGAGCTTTGTTTTGTGAGGAGCTATGTGACTAAATACAAGCTTAGGGGAGAGAATAACATAGCCAATATATCCGTTGTTTGCCAGGCAGGAGATCCAGCATAGCTATAGCCAATGGAGCTTTGGCAGTGATGGAAATGTTTGTGGTTTCCTGCTGCCCAACATAGCAGCCCCTTGCCACGTGTGGCGACTGAGCATTTGAAATATGTCCAGTTCAATCAAGAATCAGAAGCTTTAATTTTACGTAATATTAATCTAGTCACTCAAGGGTCTTGGCTGCTATAATGATAGCATGATCATAGCCTAAGCCCTATTTGATTATGTATTCTGGACTTGGAATTGTTGCAAATGGGGATATTTAACAGTTATTTCTTTCATTTTCATTTTAGTAGAGAAATGCAGAAAAAGGAGAAGTATTCAATGTAATCATATTGAGAAGAGGAACAAAGAAATCCAATAGACACCTCCCACAAGACTGTCTTCAGTGTCCTTACATGAAGGGAAGGTTTAAATAGATATTGAAAGATATGCACACATAAGCAGTCCAGCCACTGTATTGTTACCCACCTACCACTGTTCAAATGTTTCTTCTGTGAGGATAGCCTAATACTTGGCTTTATTGAGACAGTGGAGTAAGGAACAGAAGCATAGCCTCTTTAAAGGGATTACACATGCTGTTTTGGTGTTGCTGCCTAGTTAAGTCAAAGGCACCTGAAAAACATCAGATGCACCAACATCATTTTTGACCTTTGTGTAGTCTCTCAAGAGCAACAGAGAAAATCCTCATGAAGAAGAGCCTTTCTTTGTACCAGAAGGGAGGACTATACATTCTTGTCTTTAAGATTGAACAACTGAGACATGAGAAAGCTTAACAGATTGGTTAGAAAAACACTCATTCTTCAAGCCTTCCCATATTGCAGTCACACTGTCACATTTTCCCCTTCTTTCTCCAAATTAGTGTAGTAGAAATAGATCTACCTACTTCTGAGGGCCTTTGTTTCTGTAAGTGGGTTCCCATGTTATGTAAATTTTATATGTTACTCTGATTGATCTATGCCATTCCAGTTGAATTCTCAGATCCACTTGGGACTGTAATTGTCAGAAGTTATTGTTTTCATATCTGTTTATAGTTTTAGGCTTCGAAATATCTTTCTGAAACTAAAAATGACTAAGAAAAAATAGTTAAAGTCATGGTTATTAAATATATTTTGGATGGTACTCATACAAGACCCTTCTTCCCTAAGAATCTTGATCCAAAGATTTCTCTGAAAGTCAACACACAGTTGTGGTTCTTAGTGTGCATGCAAATTTAGGGAGCATATTTTGTAGTCAAGGCTATGTTAACACAGAAGATATTTTGTGTATGATTGTAATTTTGTCCTGTTGAGAACTGAGGTACTATTTCATTGTAACTGTCCCAAACATCAAGGAAGACAAGGATGTTGATCTGTCAGCTCCATCTTTATCTAAGACTTTGCCTTATATAGAGTCAATGGAATTCCATAACTTCTAGTTCCTGTAGTTATGTTGCCATTTTGCTTGAAACAACTCAGAGAAAGGCACAGATATGCGTGAGTAGGAATCTTCATGTATGGTCCACAAGTGTCTCTAAGAACTTTCAATGCCCTCTAGAGTAGGCCAAAAGAATACCATCAATGTACCAAAAGTGTATTTCTCAAGTATTCAAGGATATCATCAAGTTAATCCTAGATCCCACTGTAGGGGCTATTCTACCTCACTGGGAATTTAAACACCCAAGCAGAATCAAAGGAATTTATGAGATAGTAAACTCCTAAATAGAGGCAAAAGATGAATTAGGAACTTCATTATCTTAGGGTTTCAACATTTATTTGACCCCATTGTCTCCTCTTTGCATGACAGGAGCTTCTTTTCTTTAGGCTGTTGCATAATATTTAAGTGATTTCAGCCACCATTAGCTACAGTTCATGGTACTTGTTTCCATCTTCCCTTCCCAGAGAACGCACATTCATTCACATCACTCCATTAAAGTGTCTGACTTGTTTTCCTCATTGGTACGGAATTTCAATGGCTATTGTAGCTGGATATGTGGTGTACTGCTATAATTCCCTTGATTGTGAGTGAGGTTTTTCTGGGCTATATAATGATACTCTGTAAAAAGAAATTAAAGCAAAAGCAATCAAGTGGACATTGTGGTACACAACTGTAATTCTGGTACCTAACAGAAGGAAACAGCAGAATCTGGAGTTCAAGGTCATCTTTGGCTCTAGTCATCTTGAATTTCTAGAGAATGTCTTTGTTTAAGGCATCCAAGTTATTTGTTAGGTGCAAATAAATGTATTGAGAATGATAGAGATCCTGTATGTAGTATCACTCATCACAGTTGTGGCCAGTGTTCCCCTAGAATGTTGATTTGAAGTAATTTTAAAGATGCTTTTAATTTTTTCCAATGGTATTCCTACTCCACCAGAGAGGCAATAAAATCCTCCTACAAATAATTGACTTTGGAATTCTTATTTACCTAACTTGTAAAATAATGGCATGTAGAGCCTCTTCCTTAATGATGACATAGTAGATACTATTTCTATGTTTCATCCAGATTTGCTCTGCAAGAGTAGCTTATTTATACAATAGTTGCCAGAAGATTAAATTATTAACTACCTATAGCTAGCTATCTTCCTCTTTAAAGAAATTCTTTTTGCCCATGACAGCAATCTGACCAAGAAATACTTAGAGCTTTTATGACCTACTCCTGGAATAATTTGTGCCCTGTGTTTAGGAGCCAAATGGTGTACCAAACAAGGAGGGAAAGAAGCCCAGTGCCATTGCTCTAGATTGACCAGTCTGATTGAACAATGCATACTCCAGAGTCCCTTGGGAGATCTGAGCTAGACTCAAGCCATCTCACAAAATTCACTGGCTCCTTGCCAGCCCTGTCCTTTTTTATGTTTATTTTCTTTTGAAAAGACTTTTTCAGTAAGCCACTTAGAACAAAACACCTTGCTTGGACTCCATAGGAAGCTGATAATTGGAAGACTTACTAGATGAAGTTATCATCATCTATCATTTCACTGAACATCCTTGTAGACAGTATTATTGTGGATTTAGCAGTATCTCTGAATATGTACTAAACTTTAAATGAATTGGAGAAACCTCTTTTTATGTCTTGACTATATTCATAAGGTCAATACTTATAGAAGGAGGAAGCCCATTCCACTGTGTGATGCTCAATCTGATGGCATGAGAAATCCTGCATAATGCTGTGTTGCTCTCTAACTCTCCATTTCCCTTAAACCTTCAAACCACTTAGAAACAGAATGCTCAAACTAAGTAAAATATCTTTTCCTTAAGATTAATTTTACTGCTACATCAGTGAATAGAATCAAGGAGCCACAGATGGAAAAGTGGTTTGGGATTGTCATAAAATTGATTTCAAGCTCAACAGGGGCATGAACTTGCTGAGAAAGTTCTTTTCAATTTCAGCCAGGTGCCCAAAGGAAATTAATATGTAGATATCAGAAGCATAACTAGACTTCTAATAGTAAGTCAACCACAGAATTCTGGTGACAAGATGACTGACAGAGAGATTCTAATTAGGCAAAGAGAAGAGAAGGGAATGAATGCACTCCCCCAAGGACCTGACTGGAAGGGTTTCCATTCTTTTGCTTGCTCAAGGTTGGCTTTGTTAATTTAGTTCAGGGAGGTGAGGAACGACTGAGTAGAGGTGTGTTTTGTGCAGCATTACCTGTATTCTCTCTACTTTACATTTTATGAATTCATGGGGATCTAAAATATAAATCGATACTATTGATCATGGTTTTAGATTTATTGGAAAAATCTCCTTCTGGAGTAGGAGGGGTCACTGCTGTAGTTGTCATTCCTGTCATCAGTTTCCTGTGATTTGGCTGAGTCTGCATATGAGTATATTTCTAAAATCTTTCTCTGATTATTCTCAACACAGTTTCTTTCTGGGAATGTTAATCATTTCAGGAAACAGTAAAATGTATTAATTATATCTAATGGCGGTGCTAATCTCAGTGAAAATGTAGGCCCTGACAAGGAACAAAATATGCAAATAGAGTTTCAAATCAAAGTAGAAAGAAATGGATGTTCAAAGACACACGTGTGAAATGCCACAGAGGTTGTTCTAAAATTAAAAGATCATCTTTAGCTACAGTTATACTTAGAGGGAAAAGGTGGTAAGCACCAGAAATTAATACTTGCTACTTTTTTGTGCATAGTATTAATTAAGCCCACATGTTACAGAGTAAAAACCTGCCTACAAGCCCAGAGTTAAAGTTATTATGAACTAAAGACACTGTTCTAGTTCCTTTAGACACTGAAAACATTTCAGAAGGATTTTGAAAATCTAACAAATATTTTATAGAAGTGCATAAGGATTTCAGAAAATAGTTTACTAAATGGAAAATGTCCTTCAACAGCCTCTAGGTACAAAGCCCCAAAGATGTATGATGGTATCTGTTTATTAAAAGAACATGCTTTGAAGCAAAGAATCTCATTTTGAGGGGTCAAAGTTGTCAGGGTCACGGTTTTCAAAAATCATCAAAAACAAAATAGTAGGAAGACTGAAAATATCTGATCACATTTGCTTTCTGGGTCTCTGAAAAAGAAAAAGAAAGGAAAAAGGGAGATACAAATATAAAGTAGAGGGGGAGGGAGAGGAAATTAGGGGATGGGGGAGGAGAAAAGGAAAGATTTCCTAATTAATTTATTATAGGCCTTATGTTGTTATGTGTTTGACTATATTTTCAAACAGAAACAAAAGAAAATTCCACCAGTTTCAAGGTGAAGACAAGGCAGGTATTGAAGAAACATAAAAACGTAACAAATACCAGAATGTTTTCTGTCATTTTCTTCTGTTTGAAATTGGTAGCAGACTTCAAAAATTTGGTTTTGTTTGTAGGTGAACTGTATTTTACAACATAAGAAGGCAATAGGAAACAGTCTAAGCATGTTTTGCTTACCAATTATTTATTTGTAAGTCAATTTTGTAATCTAGTTAAGCAGAGAAACAATCAAGTATCTCTTACTGGGGTTGGTAAGACCCAGTACACTACAAAGCACTCTACATACTTGTATGAAGTTAAAGGAAACTCATTACTGTGTAGATGAATATATAAGAGCACATAAAAGTTAAATAACTTGCCCAAGTTCCATCCTGCTGAGGGATGGCTGCTAACCAGCAAAATATCTATGCCCCATTAAGAGTTGGGGAGAAGAACACATTTCTCAAGGCTTTCAAGCATCAAGAATATTTGAGATTAATCTTGAAGGATAAATGGGTGGAATAGTGAAAGACATAGCAGGATAGCAACAAATGCAAGTCACAATTACTTGGTGCTATAACACCAAGTAAGTTGGAAGAAGGCAAGAGGGAGCTGAAAAAAGCAAACTCTATTCCTAGATGTCTGCTGTGCCTTGTTCACACATTACATTGACAAAAGTGTGGTTTTCCAATCCATGTTCTACAGAAGCAGATCCTGAGACAAAGTTCAGGAGGATAATTATCAGGAAGATCAAGATGAAGGAAAAATAGAGAGAGAGCAAGAAAAGAGATACTTGAAAAGAGGGAGCTGTTATAGGTTTATACAGAAATCTGGCACTAGGGAAATGTTACAGATCCACAAGGATGACCCCCAAGTAACAATCTAAGCAATACCTTAAATGCCCCTTCCCTATATTGAGAATGATGACTACCTTATATGCCATCCTAGAACCTCTTACCCAGTAGCTGATGGAAACAGAAGCAGAAATTCACAGCTAAGCACTCAGCTGAACTTCTGGAATTCAGTTGTAGAGATGGAGGACTGGTGAGCAAAGGGGTCAAGACTATGGGGGAATCCACAGAAACAGCTGACCTGAGCAAGCGAGAGTGCACGGACTCCAGCCTGACAACTGGGGAACCAGCATATGTCCGAACCAGGCCCTCTGAATGTGGCTGTCAGTTAGGAGACCAGGGCATTCTATCGGACCTCTGACAGTGCGACCAGTATTTATCTCTAGTCCACAAATGAGCTTTGGGAGCCCACTCCCTATGGAGAGATACTCTCTCAGTCTAGATACTTGGGAGAGCGCCTAGGCCCTGCCCCAAATGATGTGACAGACTTTTATGATCCCTCATAGGAGGCCTCACCCTCCCTAGGGAGTGGATGGGGGAGGCAATGGGATGTTGGTAGGGGGGCATAGGAGTACTGAAGGGAGAGGGAACTGGGATTGGTATGTAAAATAAGATTGCTTTTAATTTAAATAAAAAGGGAAAATACTCCCAGGAAAAAAATGATGGGGAAAGAGAAAAGAATAAGTGCAGAGAAGGTGAGTTTTCAAAAAAAGTTCCCAACTTGGTTCCAACTTAAGTTACAATACTGGAGTCAGTTTTGTATCAAGGCAAATCATCTGGGGTTCCTACTCAACCACATGTGAGCCAAGAGCTTCATGCTGCCCTGTGGACATTGAAACTAGAAGAGATTTTTAGTTCTCTGTGATTATGGAAGAAGAACTCTAGCCCAGTAGTTGAGTTTTAAAATTGGGTACAGAACACAATCACTGTCAGAAAGATGGGCATATCTGGGGAACAGTACACAATATGTGGACTGAGGCCAAGATTAACTTCTACAGCTCAAAATTCCATAGTTGTTATTAGAGTTGGACCATTCAGATGTTGAAATGTTTAAATTGAAAGGCTTTAAAGTCCTTGGATAAGGGCATCAGGGAATGATAGTGCAAGCAGTGATGAAAGATTAATAAAATCACAGAATATCAAAGAGAAAGCAGTATAATTAGAAATCACCTAATATGATGAATATACATATAGACACATGACTATGCAAGCAGCATGCCAATCTAGTATCTTCTTGTCATGACCACAGATAGTTTCCTAAGTTGAAAAAAGAAAGATCATTCTTAATCAATGAGATTTTAGTTTTACTGTTTACTGAGTAGCTGTGGGTGGGTAACCAGATCCAGGAATATGAGTAGAGGACAGTCACTCTGAAACAGTATTTCAAGGCCTGCTACAAAAGGAAATGTAGATGATTGCACATGTTCTCACTTTCTATATGCTGTCCAGAATACAGAAAACACAAAGGAAATAGTAAGCAGTAGGATAACAAATGCAAATGTTCTGGATCACAGGGTACTATGTGGCCAGCTCCTCCTTTACCCCCTCCACCCATCATTCCACATGGAATGATAGCATCAACAGGAAAGGAACCTGAAGTTTGTCCTGACTTACATAATTATTTGCTGAACAGTCTATCCTGAAAAATATGTAAAATTTGTCCTCAAACCCCATCAAGTGCTTTTGAGACTTTTAATTTTTAAATTGAAAAATTGATAAATCCTAGTTTGGTTTATTTATGGAGTGCAAAGTGATGCTATGATTCTGGAAGACAAAATTTACTCCCTAAACAGCAACAAAAGCAATTCCCAACACATTGTGGTACAGGATATACATCTCCATTTCAAAATGGAGGAGTAGAGGCAGAGTAAGGAAATACTGCACCAAAGATCTTTTTGTCTAGTACCAAAGGTCTCCTTGTCTAGTACCAAAGGGCCTAGATGACTTCACCCCTCCAGCTTTGCTGCCTACAAGGTCTCTCTCTTTTTCTAGTTCTACTCATTTTATATGACAATCCTTGGCAGGTATTCCATGACTTTGGTATCTATGTCTTGGAGTCTCTACCAACCAAAATGACCTTCTCAGTGTCTCCCATCATTTCAGGGCCTTTAGAATGGACTCTGCTGCCATTCACTTTGTGGCCTCAATGGCTCCTTGGAATTGTGGAGGAAGAATCCACTCCTCCTTCACTATTATACTTTGGTATACATTCACACACAGCACCATGTCATTGATATTGTTTGGCTTCCAGCTTGTGATAACATTAGCAAAAGACTTTTACTTACTTGCTTTCTAGGAGCAGAAAAGTCTCTTTAACAGGGAATCTTAGAGGCATGAGATTTTGCTCTAAAGGCAACCTTCTCTTCATCCCAGCTCAGAGAAGGAAGTGGCACTTAACCTTCTTGCACCTTTCAGCCCAAGCGCTGACGGCAACAAAATATTTTGTGGTGTTCATTGTCCCTTTAACTTGTTCATTTTGTATTCTCTGCTCCACTTGCTGCTATTCTTTGTAACCCTGAATGAGGGCTATTAGTAATTGCCACATGATCCACACATTAAATATTATGCTGCCTTGAATTTGTCCCAGTAAAGAAATTAGTCCATTACTTTTTTGTTGAGCTTCAGACAAGTTCTTAGGAAATGATCAGAAGGCAGCCAGATTATTTGACAAAACATGGCAGAAATGGCTTCCACCTAGTTGCTAATATTGTTTCCCTGTGAATCCCCTTGAGCTGAGCCCTCACTGTGTGCATTGTTCTCAACACGATTGTCTTGCAGGATTCTAGTATAAGTTCCCTTTAAGTTCTGCTTATAACATCCTACTGCCTTTATATTCCAATGTTCCAAAACTTCTATATTCCTTTAAAAATAATATGGTCAATTTGTTCATAGCAACAGCCCACTCTCAGACACCAAATTTTACATTAGTTACTCTTGTGTTGTTATAAAACAGCATGAACAAGTCACCTTATAGAAGAAAGTTAATTGTGGCTCATGTTTCCAGAGTGACATGACTCTAGGATGGCAGAGAGGCATGGCAACAAACAATAGCCATGAACAAGTAGGTGAGTGTTCACATCCTCAATCACAAGCTGGAAGCTGAGGGAGAAAACTAGAATTGGTGTGAAGCTTTAGCTTTCTGAAGTCTATTTCCAGGGACATCCTTTTTCCAGCAATGCTGTACCACCTAAACCTCCTCAGACACTGCCACTAATTGGGGACTGTTAGGTCTCACAAACCCTGGAAAAATGGCTGAGGTGCCTTAAACATGTCAAAGTGGATGATGAACAGATCTCCCAGTATCCCTTAGTACATGTGACACCTCCCAGACCATATCACCACACTCCCTACCCTAAAACTCTCCTTCTTAGGTCTGGGCTTCAGCTTCCTTTCCTCCAGCTTGATTCCTATACATATAAAACTCAACCGGTTTGGGTATGCTGGTCTCTTGGCTTCTTAGTCCAGGCTGTGTCAATTGGCAACTCCTTTCTTGCTCTCCTTCCTTTTGTCTCTTCTCACAGTCAGGTTTAGTCTGCTGGACGTGTTCAGCCTGGACTATTCCCTCTGTCTGCCTTCTCCCTGTATCTACAATAAAAATCTTCTCCATACGTTGGGAGTGGTCATGTCCTTTTCTTCTTATTTAATTTTTGTGTTCAGGAATCAAGTATTCAAATATTTCAGCCTACGTTAGACACCCGTTTTCAAACCATTATAAGAATTTTGATTCTGTTCACTACCTTTACCTGTTCCCCTACTATTTCTACCAGTCAACTTCTTCCAGTCACTTTATTCTTGGAAGCAAATTCCTCTTCTACTTTGTTTCTTCACAGGAAAAATGGCAGAAAAATACTACTAACACTTCAGGGTATCATATATGTAAAGTATGTTTCTCAGGGCCTGGTTCTTTCCCTAAATACGTTGCTTGCTGTCAAGTCAGTCTTATAGTGTTCCAAATGTGCCCCCAAGAGGTAGGGGTTATTTGGAATCATAAGATATGTCAGCAGGAGATTTCCTGACATGTCCTTTGCCTTCATCTGTCCCTGATCACAATTCAGATCCTTTTTAATGTTAAATCAAATGTGACCCAGGAAAAGCTAAGCAGGAAACAAAGATTTTATTCCAGGCTGCTGTATTTAGGAAGAAAGGCAAGAATTGAATTTGAACTCCATTGCATTACACAGGAGATGCTAGAGTACGGAGGGCTTTCGCTGTAGAATCTTTCTCTGTGTGGAAACATTAGTGGGCCTAACTTCTTGGGGGATCTTACAGTGCTGGTCTCTGACCCAAAAGGACAATAATTATGTCCAACACAATGAGAACAGCCACCCAGCAAAGAGATAAAGACAAAAAACCACTTTAGGTTATATGTTTGGACCATAAATACCTCCAATAGCGAGTGCATTGAAGGCTTGGCATCTATCCTGAGCTATCAGTAGCGGTAGGGTTGAGTGGAAAGTCTTAGGTAATTTTAGGACAGGAACCTGAAGATCCCTTCCTCTCTCCTCTTGCTTTCTGTCAGTATCAGAGACAGGTTTCCTCCTCCAAGTGCTCTGGCCATAATGTGCTATCTTATCATGGGCCCAAAACTAGCATCACCAACTATCCAAAATAAATGATCATGGTCTAAAACTGACAAATACAGCAAGGTAATCCCTTAAAGTTTATTATCTCAGGCATTTTGTTACATTAATGTAAAACTGACATAGATTAAGTTTATTCACTTATGATTTTACCCAAAAGAAACAAAAGGAAAACAGTTCATTTTCAAAAATGCAAACACTCCCTGTCTCTGGCAGAGGGTAGTTTTACAAATTGGAAGTCAAATTGCTGTCCCCTAAAAAGAAAGGACGTGATTTACTTGAAAAAAAAAAACTGCTAGGCTGGAAAGCTGGCAAGAGGCTTTAAAATAGAATAATGTCTCAAAGGGAAAGGGAAGGAATTTTACAATGTGTTGTATAAAGGAAATATACTAAGAAAAGGAAGGCCAGTGGATTAGAGTCAGACAGAATTGTGTGCAATGTTCTGTCAGGCCAATGGGATATTAAGCCTCCATGGCCAATACAATCTTTTAGAGTCCCATGTCAAACTGTTTCTTATAGGGACTGAAATGAAGGATCCTGTAGCTGGCTGGTTAGGAATTTTTCATTTAAGAGGATTACTAGTAGGGTTTTGAGCCTGTGCTGAGTTACTACTTTAGACACTCAATAGTGCCCCAGAGCACATTCAAAATGTCTGTTTCGCAGCCATAGATACAGTAAACAAAAAGTTTTCCATGAATCAAGAGAAGGGCATTTACAATGTTTAGAGCAAATAGCATCAATCAATAAGCCTAAGGCAAGCATGGTCTTTTTAAATTCCTGTAACATATTTTATGTTTAGGTTGTTATGCATCTATACATTCATTTCTAAGAATAACATGATTCTTGGAACATATTTTTATTTGGATCTGGGGGTGCAGATGGTGCAGGGAAGCGTGAGTCCCTTAGGGTATTGAGAAAATGTGGAAGTTGGAACTGGAATAAAAGATAAGGAAGAAAGACTTATGTAGATAATACAATAAAATTAAATTATCATTGGCAATGGGATCTGAAAGGCAGAAGAGAAAGTCCCCTTGTAGATTAGAATGCATGCATACATACATATACATTTATGTGAAAGTATAAGTGTACACATATATGTTTATAGACACATACATATATGTATACATACATACATTTATATGTATGTACACATACATACACGCAACATGCACACAAAAAGCATAGATACACAATTTATCCTGACAAACTTCTTGCAAACTTCCTTTGGGAAACTCAGTGCTACTTCCTCCTTTATGTACACCTAATCACTCTTGTCCATGTTTCAGTGGACATACTAAGTATAATACTTGATTCCCTTGGAAGGTTGAATGTCTTTACAGGTATCTCTAAACCCAAGATAGTTGCCTTGTGTGGCCTAACACAAGGTCATAAACTTTCTTAAAACATTATGATTCTTTTGCAAAGTTTATTTTGTATTTGAATTGCATGGTTCTCAAATGTGAACTTTGTACATGAAAATGTCCTATTACAATGTCAAAGGTTGGACTTAATGGCAGGTCCTAAATAGATAAACTTGGTAGCTACATATTGAGGAAAAATGGTGGATAAGACTTTGTAGAGTGACAAACTGGGCTGGTTTACCCAAAAACAAAGTGACTCCTAAAAGCTGAGATTTCAAGTCTTTGTTTCTCAATTTATGGGTTGTGACTCCTCTGACAAACCTCTACCTCCAAAAATATTCACAAATTATGATTCATAACAATAGCAATTTGGTTATACAGTCGTAGAGAAAGTGATTTTATACTTGGGAGTCACCACAACATAAGGAACTATATTAAAGATTCCTATTTTAGAAAGGTTGAAAACCATTGCTTTATGTCACAGTAGTTCAAGAAAACCTAGAAACACTGGTCACAACATTCTGTCCAGGTTGCTGTAAATCACAACCAAAATGATATTACTTATTCTGTAGCCCATACACACTTATTCCAGGATAAGAAACTACTGTAACCAAATTGATCAGCTTTCAAATGGAAAAATTGCTTCATCAGAATCTGGGAGAGATTTTTGCCTTAACACCTTGTAAGAAATCAAATAGGTTAAGACTTGAGATTCTTTTCTTAGTTACTATTATTTTTTATTTCAATCCTTCCCCACCCTCCTCACCAGGTCCCCCAGTGCCCCACCCAGTCTCCACTCTGATCACCACGGAGGGTGAGGCCATCCTCGGTGGATCTCCAGTGATTGTCATTTCATCCAGGGCAGGGCCTAGGCCTTTCCCCAAGAGTCCCAGCTGAGAGAGCCTCCCATATTGTGGCATGGGTACTCAAAGTCTATTTGTACACCAGGGATAAATACTACCTAAGGCCCCATAGATTACCCAGACTTTCTCACTGACACCCATATTCAGGTGGTCTAGGTCAGTCCTATGCTTCCCACACAGCCATCAATCTGGGGTCCAAGAGCTCCCTCTTGTTCAGGTCAACAGTTTCTGTGGGTTAAACCAGTCCACTCTTAACTCCTTTGCCCATCAGTTCTCTCTTTCTGACACTGTATATAAATACAAATCCGGCGTTGAGGTGGCACACGCCGGTAGGATTTACTCCAGAGGCAGAGGCAGGCAGATTTCCAAAGAGAAACCCTGTCTCAGAGAAAAATAAATAAAAGTAAAATAAATAAAGTAATAATATATAAATAAATAAGCCACGCAAAGATGGAAAATACACAGCGAGTCTGGATACTGTACGCTATTGTGGTTTTCAGTTTTTTGATTGCTCAGGAAGGAACAGCTGCTAAAGTACACTTGATTATAAATGCTGCTAAATTAATCCAACTTCTATCTTTTTAAAATGCCTTGCCTTCAAAATTTAAGTATAAGGATATGTTACTTGGGAAAGGAGATTTTACTTATGTTTCTACAGAAAATAAAAAGCTGAGGATTCCTTCCAGGCTTCTGTGGTTTGACGAACCAAGACTCCCGGAAGCAGTGGACCAGGTGTTCCAATAACTGAAACAGCTAAGATGACGCAGCTTTACAGACCACAAAAGTAAGGACTTATACAGGCTTTTGAGTTTTGTCATGATCCCCATGGTATGAACAGCGCCCCCTTCCAGCACGAAGCAGTTTGGAATGAGTGACGTCCCAATTCCCATCTTGTTTATAAATCTTTGTTTTCATTTAAATGGGATTGTTTATAATTGGTTAATGATCACAACCAATCTCCTTTTAATGGTAAAAAGGGGAATTATGGTATGGGTATGGTTTTTCATTTATTGATACAAATTCAAGGTCAATTTTGAGATATGTATATTTCTCCTCTTGATTAAGTATTGTGCCTATACTGATCTTTTAAAATGTAATGTGTAATTAAATTCAGATTATAGATAGTTACTTATAATAGTCAGAACTTATAGTTAAGTAAGTTAGGTTTTCTAGATAGATACAGATGTATTTGAGACAGATAAACAGTCTTCAAACCTCTCAAAGACCTTCAGAAAATGGCATTTAAAATGATTTAGGGTTTTTCTTGACAATGAGAAATGTCTGCTCCTGGCAGCACCAATTACATCTGAGAGAAAGATGGGCATCGAAGAAACTCATTATGGAGTTTGCTTTCAACATGGCAAGATTAGCCATTTGGGCAAGAAACTGCTCTTGCCTAGACTGTTTGACTGTTGTTGTATAAACTGGACATGCAGGACCCACAGGAAAGTGACTGCTGAACTCAGGTTCCTGCATCATGGAAGAGTCTACAAGACTTTCTACAGGACACAGAGAAATGACTGACAGACTGCCAATGCAGATGGACAGTTTGAAATTTCCTGCTTTGCTGAGAAATCTTCTGGACACATTGTGGCCTATGGGCTGAAGATGGATGCCCCAACGTTACAGAGGAACTTCGGGTGACTGTCCAGGCAGTAAGATGTCTCTGTCAATCCTAGTGTTTATATATTATCCTTCTGTGGTGTTTGATGGAGTTGAAGACAGATAGTTATAATTATAGTTTCCTTAGTTATAATAAAAGATATAAGCTACATATAGGACTTTGGACTCACAAGAATGAGATAGATGATGTTTTCTTTAAATCTTGCTAAATGTTGATAGACAAAATATCGTAACTATGTTCTTTCTTGACAACTGTTCTTTTATATATAATTTGACTATGTTGGGGTTGGGACCTTTCTTTTTGTTTAGACAGAAAAGAGGAGATGATGTGGGAGGTCCTGTGATTATGTCAATAAAGCACTGTTGAGCCAATAGGGAACCAAGATAGGAGGGACTAGAAGTCCAGGAGGACTCTGGGAAGGAGAAACACAAAGAGAGTCAAGATGTAACGACATGGGGTAGGAAGCCCGGAACTATTCTCTGGTAAGAGAAATACTTAAATTAACAATTATGGGGTAATTACTTAAGTCAGAGCTAGCCAGTAAGAAACAAGCAAGGCCAACAGCTTCATAATTAATATAGTCTCCTGTGTATTTATTTGGGACTGATGCGTCTCTAGAACCAGGCTGGTGGGAAGGCTTCTCTCAAGGAAAAAGCTTCTGGAATCAAATTGAACAACATGATATTAACCCATACATGTATGAACATCTGATTTTTGACAAAGAAGCTAAAAATATACAATGGAAAAAAGAAAGCATCTTCAGCAATTGGTGCTGGCATAACTGGATGCTGGCATGTAGAAGAATGCAGATAGATCCATGTATATTTCCATGCACAAAACTTAAGTCCAAATGGATCAAAGACCTCAATATATATCCAGCCACACTGAACCTCTCAGAAGAGAAAGTGGGAGGCACCCGCAAATGAATTGGTACAGGAGACTGCTTCCTGAACATAACTCCAGTAGCACAAACACCAAGATCAACAATTAATAAATGGGACCTCCTGAAACTGAGAAGCTTCTGTAAGGCAAAGGACACAGTCAGAAAGACAAAAAGGCAACCCACAAATCTAGAAAACATATTCACTAACCCCACATCTGTTAGAGGTATGATCTCTAAAATTTACAAGGACTTGAGATTCTAAATGAGAAATTGTATCGTTCCAAAACACAAAGGGACTAAGTGAAAAAAAAAAAACCTTACAGAGATTCATCCATTTAAAAATAAGTCACTTCTTAAAATAACTAGGCCAAATCCTAATTGTTCTATCTAAAGTTTGCAGGTATGCCTAAATAGCTATTTGGGAGTTATTACAGAGAATTGTAGGTAAACAACAGAATGCATCAATTGTAAGAAAATTAGTGTTGTTAATGTGTTATTTGCCACCCAATTCAAACAGCAACACTTTTCTTTTCTTTTTTTTTTTTGTTCTAGGCCACAGAGGTATCATAGTTTCATATCTGATTCCTTCTATCCTTACATTAATTAACCATTTATAGTGATGGCCATATTTGCAGTATGTTCAAGTATTTCCTTGAACCATACATTTTTAAAATTTTTTTATTTTTAAATTTAAATTTAGATTAGAAACAAGGTTGCTTCACAAGTCAATTCCAGATCCCTCTCCGTTACCCTCCCCTCCTACCGTGCCCTCCCCCAACCCTCCCCAGTATCCCCCCATTTCCCCAGGGAGGGTGAGGCCTTCCATAGGGGTGTCCATAGTCTGTCATTTCATCCAGGGCAGGGCCTAGACCCTCCCCCAAGATTTCAGGGTGAGAGTGAATCTCACATTGTTGGATGGGAGTCCAAAGTCCATGTGTATGCTAGGGATAAATACTGGTCTACTGCCCAAGGCTCAATAGATTACCTAGGCCTCCTCATTGAGAACCCCATTCAGGCAGTCTTGATCAGTCCCATGCTGGATTCCCAGGCATCAGCCTGGGATTCAAGATTTAGCCCTTGTCAGGTAAGCTGTTTCTGGGGGTTAAACCAGCCCAGTCTCAATCCCTTTGGTCACCAGTCCTCCCTCTCTGTTACTGGCTTTCTTGAGTTCAGCTCAGTGCTTAGCCGTGGGTGTCTGCCTCTTCTTCCATCAGCCACTGAATGAAGTTTCTGTTTCCCAGACTCTCTGGCCTTGGGATTGTAGGCTGGCACTTCCCAGGTCTATGTCTAAAATACATATATGAGAGAGTACATGCCATGTTTCTCTTTTTGTGACTGTGTTACCTCACTCGGGATGATGTCTTCTAGTGTCATCCATTTGCCTGCAAATCTCAGGATTCCATTGTTTTTTTCTGCTGAATAGTACGCCATTGTGTAAATACACCACATTTTCTCTATCCACTCTTCAGGTGAGGGGCATCTAGGTAAACAGCAACACTTTTCAAAGACCCAAGTTTTGATTTTGACTTTCCAAAAAGCAAAGCCTGATACAAAGATATTAGCAGAGATAGTTTTCTTACACAGGAGCCTGGGAGGCACAGGTTTGTCAATGGGCACAGTGAGATGAGGAAGAAGAAAAGGCAGCAGGGATGTGGTAGTGAGCTGATTACTGCTGTGGAAAATCAAGTTTCTATTCCATTTTGACATGTATGTGCCATGTACAAATTCTCTTGGATTTCTTCAAATCATGATGAGGATGATGCAATATGTATTTAAAAGGCTTCATTCTTATGTTGACTTAGATGCGGGTAAGGTGCTGATGCCCTGTGTTTTGTGTTTCCAGCTGGTAGCCTCTTATGGATGAGATGCTGGGTTTCATTGACTCACTGTGGACATTGTGTAGAAGACAGGAGGGCAAAGGCAATGGGCTACAGTGTAACACAAATGCCTACTGAGGCATTCCAACATTTATGCCTGGGAAGCATCTAATAGGGGATGCATAAGATCTTTATGGATGATGAATGGATAGGAAACTCATTTATAAGTGATCAATAGAGCCTCAGAGCAGTTGAAGAATGACTTTAAGTTACATGGATTGTTATTAGAGCAAGAATAGCAGCTAAGTTTCCTTACATCCATCCTAGGGCACAGCTGTCCACACTGAATGTGTCTGTATAGTCAACTGACTTTGGATGTGAGAATGCTTTAAAAACCACTTCAATATTAGTATGAGGACAAAGCACAACTCCTGTCCTCCCATGCTTGGAAAGCAAACTTCAGCTCGCTTTAATGAAGGATTTCATTATAGAAAACTAAATATACATGCTGCTTGGCAGTAGAAATGATGAATTTGGGTAGTGGATATTACACCCGTTTAACTGAAACTATCAGGAAATTAAAGAATCTAAACTCTGTTTCTATCTAGAAATGTAATAGAGTACTTGATATTTCAGAATTCTGAGCAAGTTCAAGTGAAATTGATTAAGTAGAGAGTACTGTGAGTCATAGTTACTAACCCTTAGCTGTCAATACCATTGAAAGTATAAACAAGAATTTCCCAAATGCTTCATTGTTGGGGAGGAGCTCGTAAATTTGTGTTTTCCCATTCCTACTTCCCATACTACAAATGAAAACTATAGGTATGAGTGACCTGATTAGAGATCCACATAATTTGATTGTCTATGTTGCAATATATATTTTGTATACTTTACATACTGGGATTTAACACATGAGAATTGTACTTACAAGTGAATGCAGGAAGGTCAATAATGAACCCAAGAAAGCAGCCCAGACTGCTGCTATTCTGTCCTTCACTGAGTTCAGTAAAGCCTGCTGAGTTTGTAGGAGGTGTGTGTGTGTGTGTGTGTGTGTGTGTGTGTGTGTGTGTGTGTGTGTGTGTGTAGTGAGCTGCAATAGCAGGGCCCTGTAACTTCCTAGAAAACACGTCTTCCCTGAACCCTCAGAGAATAGCTTTAACAATTGGCTTTCACATTATGCTTGAAAAGAAATCTGTTCTTGTCTGACCTATCTTCTGTATTCTTGTTAGTTTATTACTTTTTATTACATATGCAAAAGGATTTTACTGCAAGCCAGATAGATTTCAATGAATGGAGAGAAACCAGCTGAGTTAAACCCACTGTTACATTAAACTCAGATGATAATCCCTGAAATCAAATTCCAAACCCCTTAGCTTTTGCTAACAGCCTATAGGCAATTGCAGTAATAAGAGCCCTTCATCTGTATTCTCTGTGAGTGCACAGCAGTGGTCCTCAAACATTAGCACATGAACAATTCATGAACACGAACGAAAATGCAGATTTCTGTAAGTAGAAGTCAAGTGTGTATTCTCATTCCCTCTTGAAACTTTTTCCTGAATGCTGACCTTGAAGGATTTTCTTTTCTAACACAAGGGTTTACTTTAGCTGAGCATCAGCATTCTGAGAACTGGATCTTTGGCTTACCATCCTGTCCTGTGTTGGTTTAATCATTCAGTCTAAACTTCTTAGGAGCACAAGGTGTGTGGTGAAAGAAAGAAATTAAACAACACACAGAGACATGTATGGTTGGCACAGAGACTCTGTTTTATGAAAGAAGTGGGACATAAAAGAGCTTGTACTGCATGAAATCATTCATGGGAAGCTCAAGAACTAGTAGAAGTAATCAACATAGATAGAAGGCAGGGTATACAAAGAGCTTAGGAAAGTTGGGAGTGGTGGCTCACAACTGTAAATCCTGGTAACTCAGGGGCTGTGACCAAAGTATTGAAATGAGTTTGAGGCCAGCCTGTGCTATGTATTGAGTTCTAGATTAGCCTGAGTAACAGAGTGAGACTTTGTCTCAAAAGAAAGAGGAAGAGCATAAGCTCAACACAAAGTTTCAGGAACCTCCCGGAGTACTGGGAATAATACTTCTTCCTACCTGCTGATGAATACACTGGCTTCATATATGCTTGAAATGGAGCGCAAGACTTAGAGTTGCTCCTTCACACACAATATTGTATGTGGCTAGATGCTCCTTTAAATCTCTCTCTCTCTCTCTCTCTCTCTCTCTCTCTCTCTCTCTCTCTCACACACACACACACACACACACACACACTGAAGGGCACCTGTTTAGTGAAGAGTAAACAGCCATTATTTGTTCCTACTACTATACTTAGAAGGTCTTCTCTGCTGAGATAAATGTACCAACAGGATGAGCAGATTCTAACATCATTGACAAGATGACAGCTAAGATTAGACTCTTGCTATAACATTTGCAATTTCTCAAACTGTGCCACAGTTGCGGAAATAATTATTTGTCACTAGACTTTGAGCACAAAATAAAAGGGAGATTTTACAAATAATCTGGAGAAGTTGTTCTTAAACTGAAGAATAGCACACTGTCTGGGGAACTTATTAGGAATACAGTCTTAAGCTGTAGCTTGGCTGTACTGAATCTGGACCTCCAGGAGTGGGGACTAAGGATCCATATCTTTTAAAGTTGTTAAACACTTTTCTAATGTGCTCTCCTAAAAGACTATACCAAGGCATGCTGAAACTTATCTGTATGTTGGATATGGGGGTCAGCATTAATCCAAATATAAATTTTCAGTTTTCTCAGAGTTACTTCTTGCAGATTTTCTCACTTGTCTTCTCTTGGTGAGATGGATAAACACCCTTTGCCTTTTATAGGTGAGGAGAATGGAGGTCAGCACCACTGAGACACTCATGCCTATCTTGGTAAGGCAGAACCACACCTCTTGTTCTGAGTCTCATTTTCCTGTACAGAATGGTTAGCCTCTGTCTCTGTCTCCATCTGTCTCCTCTGACCCCTCAGTCACTCCATGTGTGTATGTTCACATGTGTGTATACTCATGTTTGTGTGTACACAAGGAGCAGTCCAGAGTGTTTTCTGAGACTGGGTATCTCACTGGTTCAGAGACATACCTAATAAAGAAATATAAAATTACCCCAATAGGAATGTCCTATGATATTTTATTGAGGTAGGAATCACTTATGTGAGAAGTCAAGAAAGTCAAGAACCAAAGGTGTGCTCTCCGGGACACACCTGGAACCCAAGGAGGACATGTCTCCTTCCCCCAGCTCTTTTATCCCCAGTAGGTTCTACATACTAATGACCATACTCAAACGGGCATGGTCAGCGCTACAGGTACTTAGATCTCTCCCTACACACACTGATTAGGCTAGGTCCGCCAATGTGCCTCAGAGTGCTGTCTCCATTTCCCGGGTGCTAGAACTACTAGAATGAACCATGAACCCTGGCTTTTCTTATGTGACCACTGGGGCTTAAACTCTAGTATTTCAGATTTTTGTTTTTGTTTGTGTTTTGTTTTTAAACTCAGCAGTTTCACTAGAATCTACTGCTATTTAAGTCAATAACTGGCCCGATTCTTTTCGGGTAGAACGCTGGGCTTTTACATCTGACTGGATTGCCTCCTAACCCTGCTAGCAAATGCAGCATTAACTAAACCTCTATCATTCTATTTTTCATTAAGTTGTGAATCAGAGGCTGTGGTGAAAGCCCTTTAGCTCAGAGAGGTTGAGGAGCAACTAGCTGATCTTCCCTCTTTGTCAAGTTCTCCACAAAGAGAGTTTCCTTCAACTCACCAAACAAAAATTGTCCGCCACACTTAAAGTCCCTCCCTACTACCTCCTGTAAAACTGTATCTATCATCCAGATGCCCTCTGACTCTCTATGATTACTTTCTGTAAACCAGTTGTTAACTCCACCTTCTGATTTTATTTAACTCAGGTTCACAGTGTTATTATCCCACAATATTCCAGTTGGCAAATGCAAGTACTTTACTGACTGAAGTACCTTCTTCAAACTTAAAGACTTTGGTTAAAGAGATAGTTAAAAGAGGTCTTTTGAGCTGGGAATAGAGAGATGGTTCAGAGGTTAAGAGGACTGGCTGATCTTCCAAAAAACTCAGGTTCAATTCCCAGGAGCTACATGACAGTTCACAATCTAGTCACAGGGAATCTGATACACTCTTCTGGCCTCCACAGGCATCAGACATATGCACAGTGCATAGATATACATGCAGGTAAAACACCCATACACATAAAATAAATGTGATGAAAATTCTTAATCATTTATTATGACAAGATTTCTGTCTTCTTTATTAAAATTCCATTCATTTACTGGGGGGAATATGGCCAAAATATAAATTATGATCTTCTCAAAGAATTAATAAAATTTACAAAATTAAATTTTGTATATTAAAACATTGCACTCTTTTTTTTTTTGGTTTTACGAGACAGGGTTTCTCTGTATTGTTTTGGAGGCTGTCGGTCCAGTCTGGCCTCGAACTCACAGAGATTGGCCTTCTACCCCTTTCTCACCTTCAACACAAAAATCAAGTAGTTTTTTTTTCTCTTTCAACAACTGCTTTCTTTGCTGCAACCTTTTCAACCGAATGCATGCACATTTCCATGTCAAGTTGAGTTCTTTCCTTCTCTGTCTTTCCCCTCTTCTCATTACTCACCACATTGTTTTCCCTTTCTTTTCTACAGAACTCCTGAAAGGAATGCCAATTGTGCAATGTAATACTATTTGTCTCTTTCTTTCTCTCTTGAACCCACTTCTTTCATGTTTTACTTCTATTATACTATGACCTCTCTACAAGGTTCACAGGTATTTCCATGTTTCAAATCTCACTGTAAATTCCTTTGGATTGATTACTCATACTGCTAGAACTTCTCCAGCAGATAACCAAGTCATCTCCCACTCGCCATGTTTTCCCCACGTGACTTTATAGGCATTAAAAGGTCTCTTTAATTGTACTAAAATAAAACTATCAACATTGAACTCTTGTCACCTGCCCAAAGCTAATTTGTGATCTTCATCTCAGCAAATGCTTCGGTCAAACATCATGACTTAGACCTTGACTCCTCTGTTTCATGTGAACTCTTACTCATGAAGAGGAGTGGATTGGGAGCGATCTGGGGGGAGATTATGAAGGGTTGGAGGAGGCAAGTGGGGGTGGCAGGAGTTAAGGAGATGGGGTTGGAGGGGTGGGAGAGACCACTGTGTTTGGAATGGAAAACGAAATAACAATGGAAAAAATCATATCAGATAAAGCAGAAAATTTTATTATCTCTTATTCAAAACTGTACAAAATCATATGACATCCTGTTTCCTTTAGTATTAGCATCTGGATGATTACAAAGGACTCAAAATTTCCTGTGTCCTTTCAACACAGTGACCTTTCTTGATAACCTGGATATATTCCCACTTAGATCAAGTTTTTTCTCTGCTGGAATTTCTGACGGCTTTCTTTTATAGCAAGAGCCACCATTTGAAAAGTGACCTGTAAATCTGTAGACAAGCCCCCTTTGATGACCTCTTAGTAGCTTCATTTTCTGCTTTCAACTTTGATGTCTTTGCTGTGTAACTCTGGCTTCCTATCTTTATCTCTCTCCCTTCCCATTTGCTTACCTGTTTCTTCTCTCTCCCCATTACTCTCTGTCTCTCCCTCTCCTCCTCCTTCCCTCTTTCTGATGTTCCTTCCTGAAATAGCATGACTTGATCCCCACATCCTTCATATCTTTTCTCAAATAGTCTCTTTAAATAAGGACAATTCTACCCACTTTATGAAAAATCCCCTCAATTTCCAGCATTCTTGCTCTGACTTTCTTCTTTCTTCTTAGTGTTCATTAGCATTCTCCTCTGGCTCATTATTTACCATTTGTACCAGAATGGAGTTTTTATGAGGGCTGGATTTTCTATATAAATTACTCATCATTATATTTTCAGAATTTAGAACAATGCTTCACAAACAGTAGATGCTCAATAAACACTGAATGAGTGAATGAAAAGTGAGTGAAAGGAGATTATATCAGGTTTTACTTTTCATAGTAAACTATTATATAGTTACATTAGATGCACACTGAATGCAGATACGCTTCTACTCTGTTGAGGGACCATATCCCATTTCTGATAGGGACACTATGTCCATAATCAACTCTAATTTACAGATTTTGCTTAGTCAAGAGTTCCTCATTGTATATGCACAGATTTATTTTCAAAACAACATTCACAATATCTTGTCTGTTTTTTATTTTCAACTCAATAACTCAAGTCTATCAAGAGATAATTCTGGATTTTGATTTTCTTGTATCTTACACTAAGATATTGCGGTCTAGCTTTGATAAGTTATGGTATTTTTGCTACATTTATGCTTTGCATAATATTTAATAAGACAAAGAAGATTAAAAAGTCCCTCTGGGCTATTGAAACAGAAATAGGGAAAGATTGTATTTTCCAACAATTGTTGTACCACTAAATTCTTTTTTTATACTGTGACACTGATAACATTCCATAAAGACTTTGGGTCTGTGCTTCCTTCCCTTGAAGGAAGATCTCTTTCCTTGCCTCAGTTGCTTCAGTCAGTTAAGTAGGATAAAGGTAACCCTATCTGACTTCTAAGAGAAATTTGTGGTGACAGTGTTCATCTCTGGCTTTTCATATATTGGAGCATGATATTCCTAGCTGTCAGGTACACCATGATAGTCTCAATGCCATGGAGGGACCATATAGAAATTAAAGCTTGTGGAGCCTCATGCAGTTAATTGCCTAGCTATTTAAATCCTTGCAATCTTGGTATCATATAAATGAATGAAAAAGTCTTGAAATATCCCCAATTTGAGCTATTATCTCACTGAAACTCAATGAGAGATCCTAAGCAAGAGCCACCAAGCTGGACAAGATCCTAATCCCTATCTCTATGAGAACTAAGATAATAAACTAAGAGTCTAGCTTTAAGTCACCGACTTTCTGGGTGAGCCATCATAAGACACTATGTGACTAGCATCTCTTGTTTGCTGTATGTACACGGTTGAAATGCTAATAGGGAAAGCATTCAGTTTTACTGAGTCAATTCTTGTACATTGCATGTCAGAAGCACTCAAGGTAGGAAAGAGTACTTGTATGTTCATTGGCACGTGAAAGAGTCAAGTGATTTTCTTCACAATTTCTCTGAGTCATTAATCTTTAGAACACAGAGCTGTTGGATATAAAGTGAAATATTAGGGGCTACAGAGATTTCTCAGCATTCAAGAGCACTGGCTGCTCATCCATGCACCAACATGATGCCTCACAAACATCTGTAACCTCATTTCCATAGATCCAAAGTTCTCTTCTGGTCTCCATGGATACCAGGCACACATGTGGTCCACAGATACTGGGAAAATACCAATACACATAAAAAATAAAAAAAAGTCTTAAAGAAAATCTTAAAAGTATACTGGTAGAAGAGAACTGGAGTAGACCGAAGGCAACTTAAAAGGAAACTTTCAGTAGTTACAGGAAGAAACAAGGTGAATTGTTATTTGTATTTTGCTAAAACTGCCCACATTTGCCATTTGTTTCAGGAAATTTTGACAAAAGGACCAACAATTGCTTTTTCAGTCTTTGACTGCTCTGCTAGCACAAAATGTATTCTAACTCAGTGTCTCCCAGGCCCATCCTCCTAAGGTCTACCAAACCAATGGAAATGTCATATCTGTATAAGTTCTCAACTCTCCAGGAGAGTGTTACCTCTTAATAACTTTCTGAAAATTTATATTCTTACATTTGAGTGAAAAATAGCAAAGCTCATACTCTTTCATTCTCTCCACTAATGTTTGATATATTACCCTCCAACATTTTATATGGGAATTAAATTGACTTGTTCTTGCTTTTTCTTTTGATTGTAGTCAGTCTTTTATTTAAAGCTATAAACTTATATTCAGTTTTTCATTTAAGAAGATATTTTCTCTAATTCAGTGCCTTTGCTCATCTTGCTGTCATAACACCAATATTTTAAAGTGATTTTTAAAAATAAAATTCTCAAGCCAATCCCACAGATTCCTAAGCGTGTGCTCTCCAAGAACAGACAATTTATTTATGTCTGTTCTTTCCTATATCTCTCTCTGTGACAGTTCAGTAAACCAGTTTAATCATATCTGAAATCTTACTGTTGACAATTATTTAGAGAGGAGAGCATACAGAATAAATACAAACTATTCAGCAGTGAGCTAAATGTAATTAGTTATTTTACATACTTTTGACAAATGAGAGAGGTTGGCTTCCTTTTATTCCTCCTTTTCCTAGAGTTTCAGCATTCACACAAATATTCATAGCCAGCAGAAGAGCAAAGGACAATATTGTTAATATTGCATTTGCATGTTAAATACCAGCCTTATAAGACAGAAGCTGAGGTACTTTATGTTTTAGAGTTAAAGTACAATGTCACCCCTCTCCTGATCAGAATTGAAGTTAATTCTACTGAATATTTTATTATATATCTGCAATGCAATTAATCTAATAACTTCTCCCTAGTCAATCACAGGGGCAAGAGTGGCTCATACTCATGGTAACAAGACATGGGATAAAATTATCATAGAAACAGGAAGTAAGAGAAAATATATGGACCTAAAAATTGCCTTTTAAGGTATAAATTGCTATAAGCTAATACATAATTTTAAGTCTCATACATTGATCTTTCTGATACCAACTCCTCTTTTAATTCAATAAATGAGTTAGTAAGACAAAGCATGAACAGAAATCCTTCTCAGGTGTTCCTCTGAATACTGAGAAGGGGAAGGAATTATTATGGGGTAGGCAAATAGCTACACAAGAAATGTCATATAGTTTGTCTACTCTAGATTCTTTCCTAGCTTCTATATCCTTTGTATAATTGTGCTTCCTAGATGTATCAGTAATTGAGCTCGCGTGTGACTGATGCTCTGGAAAAAAAAGTAATAAGTTACCACAAGACTTAACAGGTTTTTTAATGTTAACACTTATCATCTCTTGAGAGTCTACGGCCTCATAGGTGATTCTGCTAATCTTGGTTGGGATCTCTCTCATTCACCTGCTGCTAGCTCCTGGGTTCTCTAGAGTCTGGGGAGTTTAGAATAATTTTAGCTGGAGGGGTACACATCCTCTATATCTCTGATCTCTCCCAACTTGCACACAACACAAAAGTCTTGACTTGTACCATGTTTCCTGGTACTTCCTTGGTCTGGGGATATCATGTAATGAAGATTCTTTGTGAGAAGAGAACATAAAGTTAAAGAACATGGTGACTTCAGATATCCTCCTAAAATGGACCATGAATTCAACAAGAGAAATTATGTGTAAGGAGAACCCATCAATTGCAATTACTATCACGTCTATACTCTTAAGTATGTGGCCATCCATTGGTGTGTGCTGGATCCAGCAAGGGCCATACCTTCTTCCAATGGCTATCATTTACCTATAACTTCTTGCCTTGGGGTGGGATTTTATGGTCCTTTACCCACTCCATGTGGGATTTTGTCTGACTTTACCTTTCATAGGGCTTGTGCATGTTGTCACACTCCTGTTGAGTTTACATGTACAGCTGTCCTATTGTGCCCATTTAGGACTGAACATTCTGCAATCCTGGATTCATTGTGTGTTTCTAAGTTAGTCTCCATCTAATGCAAAAAGCAACTTCGCTGATGAAGTTGAGAGACACACTAAACTATGGATGTACTGAGGAGTCATTAAGAGTTGGTTTAAGTGAGTTCAGACCATGTTTATCTTTCTGGGTCTGGGCTATCTCACTCGGGAGTATTTGTTTCAAGTTTCATCCACTTGCCAAGAAAATTCATGATGTCACTGCTTTTAATAACTGCAAATATACCAATTTTCTTTATCTAACTTTGGTTGAGGACATCTAGGTTGTTTCCAATTTCTGGCTATTATGAATAAAGTTGATATGAACATATTTGAGCAAGTATCCTTGTGCTAGGATGGAGCATCCTTTGTGTATATGTCAGCAGTGGTATAGCTGGGCCTGTGGTATATTGATTACTAATTATCTGAGATACCACTATATTAATTTCTAAAGTGGCTATACAACTTTGCATTCCCACCAGCACTGAAGGAATGTTACCATTGCTCAGCATCCTTGACAGAATGATCTGTCATGTGATTTTTTTTTTCATCTTAACCATTCTGACAGGTATAAGATGGAATTTCAACATCATTTTGATTCACATTTCCCTGATGGCGAAGGATGTGTTTCTTTGCCATTTGAGTTTTCCCTGTTGAAAATACTATGTTTAGATCTGTATCCCATTTTAAAATTAGATTATTTACTCTGTTGATATCTAATTTCTTGAGTTATTTATGTATTTTGTATATTAACCCTCTGTTGAATGATGAGTTGGGGAAAACTGTTTCCCATTCTGTTGGCTGCTTTTTACTCCTGTTGTTGGTGTCCTTTACCTTACAGAAGCTATTATATTTCATGAGGTACCATTTATTAGCTGATGGTCTTAGTGATTGTGCTATTAGTGTTCTGTTGTCTCCTCTACCAATTTTTTGTTACTATACCCCACTTTCTCTTCTATCCAGTTCAGGATTTCAGTTTTTTACTTATCTATAAGTGAATATTCTATTACAACTCTGGAGGAGAAGGTATCCTGGCAATAGGAATCCAGGTAATACCTACAGCTCTGTTTTGGTTTCACCTCAAACTGCAGAAGTTTTGCTCCTCTCCAGGAACAACTCTGGTCAACCTTGTTAAGGGAGTTTCCCTGCAAAAATGTAGTAACTACACTCAGAGCTTCTTGAGCCCTGGAGACTGCACACTGGGGAACCCATCTTTGCAGACCAGCACATCCAGACTCTTACAGCTTCCTAGTCACACCACTTACCACAGGAAGATTACACCTCCACCCATGGGAAGAGGAGAGCCATCAGATATTAGACATGCATGCATACACTGGAAGAGAGCCTTGAACCCATACCTGCCAGGAGAGGAAGAGACCCCATCTGCACCCACTGGAACAAGGCATGGGAAGATGACAATATAAGAACACATTCAACAACAGAAAAACCAATATGATACCTCCAAAGTTTAGGGAATCTACACCAGCAAGACCTGAACATCACAGCTCAAATAAAGCAGAAGAGAATGACTATAAAAACAACTTCGTGAAAATTATAGAGGCCCTCAAAGAGAATATGAGAAAATAACTTAAAGAAATGAAAGAAAAAACATTCAAACAGATGAAGGAAATAATTCAAACAGTTCAAGACCGGAAAACTGAAATAGAGACAATAAAGAAAACATAAAATGAGGGAATAATGGAAATATAAAAGCTGGATAAATGATCAGGAATTACAGATTACAGAATACAAGAGATCAAAGAGAGACTCTCAGGCATTGAAGATACACTAGGAGAAATAGATTCATTGACCAAAGAAAATCTTAAGTCCAACAAATCTCTAACACAAAATAACCATAATATATGGGACATCATGAAAAGACCAAACTTAAGAATGATAGGTACAAAAGAAGGTGAAGAAACCCACCTCAAAAGTGCAGAAAACATAGAAGAAAACTTTCCCAACCTATAAAAGACATGCCAATGAGAGTATAAGAAGCTTACAGAACACCAAATAGAGTGGACCACAAAAATGTACCCTTGCCACATAATAATCAAAACTCAAAACATACAGAATAAAGAAAGAATATTAAGAGCAGCAAAGGACTTGCACTATCCTGATCCATGTCTGAAATCCATATATGAGTGAGTACATACTATGTTTGTCTTTTTGTGCCTGGGTTACCTCACTCACGATGGTTTCTTCTAGTGCCATCCATTTACCTCTGAATTTCAAGATTCCATTGTTTTTTTTCTGCTGACATATAAAGACAAACCTATCAGAATTTCACCTGATTTTTCCATGGAAAATTTGACAGCCAGAAGGTTCTGGATAGATATTCTACCAACCCTAAAAGACATGAATTCCAGCCCAGACTACTATACCCAGCAATGCTTTCAATCACTATAGATGGAGAAAACAAGATATTCCATGACAAAACCAGATTTAAACAATACATATCAACTATTCCCATGCTACAGAAAATTCTGGAATGAACCTCCAACCCAAAGAAGTTAGGAATACCCACAAAAATATAGGAATAGAGAATCCAATTTTACCAAAAGTCACAAGAAAAAAATGTTGGAAATCCACACACAAGAGCACCACCAGCAGCAAATCCAAAACAAACTTGATTTAACAATCAATGGTCATTAATATCCCTCAATATTAATGGTGTTGACTTGCCTATAAAAAGACACAGGCTAACACAAGGGATACAATGACAGAAGTCATCCTGCTGCTGCATACAAGTAACACACCTCAACTTAAAAGACAGATGGTACCTCAGAATTGAGAGTTGCGAAAAATCTTTCTGTCAAATGGACTCAAGAAACCAGCCTGTGTAACAACTTTATTATCTAAAAAATAGACTTTAAACTGAAATAAAAATATAAAGGAGGTAATTTTTATATTCATCACATGTTGGGGAAGTCCTGTTATTTGCCTGTGCATTTGTCAATAAAGTACTGTCTGGCCAATAGAAAACCTAGATAGGAGGGACTAGGAGTCGAGGAGGATTCTGGGAAGGGGAAACACAAGAGAGTCAACATGTGACGCCATGGGGGTAGGATGCCGGGAACTATTCTCCGGTAAGAAACATACTTAGATTAACACTTATGGGGTAATTACTTAAGGCAGAGCTAGCCAGTAAGAGACAAACAAGGCCAACAGCTTCATAATTAATATAGCCTCCTGTGTGTTTATTTGGGGCTCATGCGGATCTAGAACCAGGCTGGCGCGGCAGTGCCCAGGCGACTGGCGGGGGATAAACCAAAGCGGCTAGCAAAAGAAAAAGCTTCTCTTAACAATCACAGGAGAAATCCATCAAGATGAAGTCTCAATTCTGAACATCTATGCCCCAAATACAAAGGCACCCACATTCATGAAAGAAACATTACTAAAGCTCAAATAGCACATAAAATCTCACACACTAGAAGTTGGAGACTTCAACACTCAGCTCTCACCACTAGACAAGACTTCCAGACAGAAACTTAACAAAGAAACAAAGGAACTAACAGAAGTTATGACCCAATTGGGTTTAACCGACATCTATATAACATTCCATCCAAACACAAAAGAACATACCTTGTTCTCAGCACCCCATGGAACCTTATGGAAAACCGACCACATACTTGGAAATATAGCAAACCTCAAAAGGCACAAAAAATTGGAATAACCCCCTTTATCTTATCCAATCACCATGCTTTAAATTTAGATTTCAACAACAACACAAATATCCAGAAAATATAAAAACTCATGGAAATTGAACAATGCACAATTGCACCATTCCTGGGTCAAAGAAGACATAAACAAAAGAAATTAAAGACATCCTAGAAAACCATGAGAATGAAGACACAATGTACCCAAACTTATGGGACACTTTAAAAGCAGTGCTAATAGGAAAGTTCATAGTAGTAAGTGTCCACATGAAGAAACTGGGGAATAGTCACACTACAGAGTTAACAATACAACTGAAAGCTCTAGAACAAAAAGAAGACACCAGAAAATAATCAAATTGAGGGCTGAAATCAATAAAGTAGAAACTAGGAAAACAATACAAAGAATCAATATAATGAAGAGTTTGTTCTTTGAGAAATGAAAAAAGATAGACAAACCTTTATCCAAACTTTCCAAGGCAGAGAGAAAACATGCATATTAACAAAAATCAAAAACTAAAAGGGAGACATAAAAGCAGACACTGAGGAAATCCAGAGAATCATCAGATTATACTTTGAAAACTTGTACTCTACAAAGTTTAAAAACTTAAAGGGAATGGCCAATTTTCTGTAAAGATGTCACTTAATGAAAATTAAATCAAGAACAGGTAGGCAATTTAAATAGACCTATAATCCCTAAGGAAATAGAAGCAGTCATCAAAAGTCTCCCAAACCAAAAAAAGTCCAGAACCAGATGGCTTCAATGCAGAATTCTACCAGAAAGAGGTATTACCAATTCTTCTCAAGTTATTCCACACAATAGAAGGAGTAGGGTTGTTGCCAAACTCTTTTTATGAGTATGCAATTTACCTTGAAACCCAAGACACACAAAAACACAACTAAGAAAGAGAAATACAGACCGATTTTCCTCATGAACATTGATACAAAAATACGCAATAAAATACTGGCCGATTGAATCTAAGAACACATCAGGAAAAATCATCTACTATGATCAAGTAGGCTTCATCCCAGGGATGCATGGATGGTTCAACATATGCAAATATATCAACGTGTATCACTATATAAAAAAACTGTAAAAGAAAAATCACATGATCATCCCACTAGATACTGAAAATCCTTTGACAAAATGCAACACCACTTCATAATAAGGGACTTGGAGAGATCAGGGATAACAGGAACATACCTAAACATAATAAAAGCAATATACAGCCAACATCAAACTAAATGGAAAGAAACTAAAAGCGATTCCTCTAAAATGAGGAAAAAGACAAGGCTGTTCACTCTCTCCATATCTCTTCAATATTGTACTCGAAATTCTAGCTAGAACAAAAAGACAACAAAAGGAGATCAAGGGGATACAAATTGGAAAGACAGAAGTCAAACTTTCACTATTTGAAGATGATATGATTATTTACATAAGTAACCCAAAAAATTCTACCAGGGAGCTCCTACAGCTGATAAACACTTTCAGCAAAGTGTCAGGATACAAGATAAACTAAAAAAAATTCAGTATCCCTACTAAATACAAAAGATATGGGATGAGTGAGAAATCAGAGAAACATCACCCTTTATAATTGCAACAAACAACATTAAATACCTTGGGGTAATGCTAGCCAAACAAGTGAAAGACCTGTATAACAAGAACTTTGAATCTTTCAAGGAAGAATTTAAAGAAGATACCAGAAAATGGAAAGATTTCCCATGTTTGGGAAGGTAGGATCAACATAGTAAAAATGGCAATCTTGCCAAAAGCAATCTACAGATTCAATGCAATCCCCATCAAAATTTCAGCACAATTCTTCACAGACCTTGAAAGAACAATACTCAAATTTATATGGAAAAATAAAAGAACCAGATATCCAAAACAACCCTGTTCAATAAAGGAACTTCAGGAAGCATCACCATCCCTGACTTCAAACTCTATTATAGAGCAATATTCATGAAAACAGCTTGATATTATCACAAAAATTGTCAGGTAGACCAATGGTATTAAACTGAAAACCCTTATGTGGACCCAAACACCTATAAACACCTGATTTTTGTCAAAGAAGCTAAAATTATACAATGGAAAAATGAAAGCATCTTCAACAAATGGTGCTGGCATAGCTGGGTGCTGGCATGTAGAAGACTGTAGGTAGATCCATATCTATGGTCATGCACAAAACTTAAGTTCAAATGGATCAAAGACCTCAACAAAATCCAGTCACACTGAACCTCTTAGAAGAGAAAGAGGGAGGTACCCTCCAACAAATTGGTACAAGTGACCTCTTCCTGAACATAACACCAGTAGCATAGACACTGATATAGACAATTAAAGAATGGGACCTCCTGAAACTGAGAAAATTCTTTAAGGCAAAGACTCAGTCAACAACACAAAACGGCAACCAACAGAATGGGCAAAGATCTTCACCAACCCCACATCTGACAGAGGGCTGATATCCAAAATATACAAAGAACTCAAGAAGCTAGTCACCAAAACAACAAATAATACCATAAAATAGTGGGGTATAGAACTAAATAGGGAATTCTCAATAGAGGAATCTAAAATGATTGAAAGACACCTAAGAAAGTGCTCAACATCCTTAGCCATCAGGGAAATTCAAATCAAAACAACTCTGAGATACCTCGCTCCTGTCAGAATGGCAAAAATCAAAAACACCAATGACAGTTTATACAGGAGAGGATGTGGATAAAGGGGAGCATTCCTTCACTGCTGGTGGGAGTACAAACTCTTACAGCCACTCTGGAAATCAGTGAGGCAGTTCCTCTGGAAAACGGGAATCAGTCTATCACAAGATCCAGCAATTCTACTCTTAGGCATATACCCAAAGGATGCACATTCATACAACAAGAACATCAACAATGTTAATAGCAGCATTACTTATAATAGCCAAAATCTAGAAGCAACCCAGATGCCCCTCAACTGATAAATGGATAAGAAAATGTGGTGTATTTACACAAAGGAGTACTACTCAACAGAAAAAAAATGGAATATTGAAATTTGCAGGCAAATGGATGGAACTAGCAGAAACTACCCTGAGTGAGGTAACCTAATCATGAAAAGACAAACATCATATGTACTTACTCATATACAGATTTTAGACACAGAGTCAAGGATTACCAGCCTAAAATCCACACTCCTGAGAAGCTTGGAAACAAGGTGGAATCTAAGAAAGACATACATGACCCCCCCCCAGAAGGGGACAGGAACAAAATCTCATGAGCTAATTTGGAGCATGGGGACAGCGAGGAGGAAGTTAGAAGAAAGAGAAGGGCAGAAGAGGAGGAGAGAGGAGGACATGAGGGAGAGGAAGATTGAGTCAGGGGAAGAATAAAAGAGAGCAAGAAAGAAGATACCTTAGTATAGAGAGCCATTATAGGTTTAAAGAGAAATCTGTCACTAGGGAAATGTCCAGAGACCTACAAGGATGACCCCAGCTAACTACCTAAGCAATAATGGAAATGCACTTCCCAGATAATGAGATTGGTGACTATGTTATATGCCATCCTAGAGCCTTCATCTATTAGTTGGCAGAAGCAGGAGCCGACACCCACAGCTAAACACTGAGATGAACTCTTAGAATGCAGTTGCAGAGAGGGAGGAGTGATGACCAAAGGCGTCAAGGCCAGGCTGGAGAAACCTTCAGAGCCAACTTATCTGAAGAAGGGGGAGCTCATGAACTCCAGACTTATAGTTGGAAAACTAGCATTGGATTGTTCCAGACCCCCTGAACGTGGGTGTTAGTTAGGAGTCCTGGGCAATCAATGGGGTCTCTCGTAGTGAATCAGTATTTATCCTTAGTTCAGGCATGTACTTTGGAAGCTCACTCCACATAGAGGGATACTCTCTCAATCTAGACACATGGGAGAGGGCCTAGGGCCTGCTCCAAATGATATGGTAGACTTTGAAGATTCCCTCTGGAAGGCTTAGCCCTCCCTGGGGAGCAGAAAATGGATGGGATTGAAGGTTGTTGGGGGGCAGGGAAGGAGGGGAGGGAGGGGAGAGTGACCTGGGATTGACATGTAAAACAATCTTGTTTCTAATTTAAATTTAAAAATTGTAGTAACTCTGCCCCTACTCTAGGAAAGTTGTTATATCTCTCCTCCACTCTGCTAAGGGATTTTCCCCTAAAAATTTAGCCATTCTGCTCTTCTCCAGGAGAACCATTGCAGCTTTGCTCTGCTCCTCCTCCAATGAAAGTTGTTACTTCTTTGCCCTGCTCCACTCCAGTGAAAGAAGGTTGTCACCCAAACCTCATTCAAGAGATTTATTGGGAGCCAGTAATCGAGTAATCCAGAAGCTTCTGCTAGGGAGGAAAAAAGTTACAGCTTAAAACTGAATGGGGACCTGTTCATATAGGGTTTCATAGGGGCAGAGTTTTTCCAAGATTTGCAGGGTGGGAATTTGCTGGATTTCAATCTCTGAAATTGGACATGAATATGCTCTGTTCTCAGGGTCAGGGTGTGTTTCTTTGGCTGGCCCTTTAACTATGCTAATTCTGGTTGTAAAGTAAAAGATAACCATGCAATCATCCACAGACCCAGAGAGGCTAAGTAACAGGAGGGGCTGAAGGGGGGATATAGGTATCTCCCTGGGAAGGGGAAATAGAGTAGATTTCACTGGTGTTCTGGGAGTGGTTGAGGTGGGGAACAGGAGGGATAACTTGGGGATGGAGCAGATACTGGGGTAAATGACAGGAATTGGGGGGGCGTCTGGGGGCACAGAAGAAAACTAGTGCAAGGGAAGCTCCATGGAACCTATGAGAGTAACCGTAACAAAGACTTACAATAGAGAACATGGAGTCAGAACCAGCTATAGTCTGTACTCAGGCAAGGACTCAAGGAGAGGGACTGAGACACTAACCAGCCACAAAACTTTTGAACTACAACTGTCTTTCCCTCAAAGTATACTGAGATGAGAGTCTAACAGAATCTTCAACTAAGGGACCAGGAGACTTCATTTAGTAACCAATTGGTTGCAGATACAGAATCCCACAACAAAATATTAGGCATAGCTCAGGGAGACCTGTGGAGGAGGGGAGGAAAGATCAGAGGAATCAGGGGAGTCAGGGATACCAAAAGAACACAGCCCACAGAATCAACTGACCAGGACTCATGGGGACTGGTAGAGAGAACAGGCAGTCTGAAGGGGTCTGACCTAGGTCCCCAGCATACATATTTTGGCTGAGTACTTGGTGTATTTGTGGAATTCCTAACACTAAGAGTGGGGGTGGTCACTCTTTTGCTTACTTATGGGACCTTTTTCCTCCTACTGGGTTGCATCATCCAGCCTTGATATGATGGTATGTACCTGGTCTTATTGTAGCATATTGATGTTTCTGGAGACCTGCTCTTTTCTGAGGGGAGACAGAGAGGGCATGAATCTTGGAAAGAGGAGAGAAGGGAGGGTGGAGACTGGGGGATTGGATGGAGGGGAAACTGTGATCAGGATGTAATATATGAGAGAATAATAATAAGAGCAATAAAAAGAGTTGGTTTAAGACTCTGCCTCAAAGCACCACCGCACGGAATGGGTGGGTGTGGGTCACTATGATGAGTAATATGTGATGGAGATATGAGAGACACAGAGAGAAGAAGCATAGTGGTTTGTGCAATATGAAGAAAGGCAGAGCTCGAGACTTCCACTTGAGACCATGGTGATATCCAGGTCATGCTACTGCCCAGGGTCATTTCTAAGTTCATAGCCATACTACAGCCAGGTTCTGTGTTGATGTCAATGGCCTGTATTACCACCAAAGGTCATTCTGGAAGAAATGGCCCTTGTAGCATGGGTGCTTGAGATCTGGTCCCTGGCCCTCTCCTGGGTAGTGTGGGAGTGAACATTGTTCCCTTGTAGACCTTGGAGTCTCAATAGGGTCAAAATGATGCATTCATTTGGTATGCTCTGTGCATTACCTATTGGTAACTGGCTTAGATTCAGACCAATCAGTTTTTTGTTTGTTTGTGTTTTTAAGAAGGGACTAACAGACCTCGTGTATCCATAACACAAAGAGGGATGCTCTCTCTGCCTGGACTCTTAGGGAAGTGCCTGGACCCTACCCTGAGTGAAATGATAGACTCTAGATATCCCCTATGCAGAAGGAATTGGCAAAAGGGTGGCAGGATGGGGGGATGGTGGGGGGTGTGGGAGGAGGGGAGGGAGAGGGAACTGGGATTGACATGCAAAACAAGCTATTTAAAATTAAAATAAATAAATAAATAAGAAGGGTTAGTTATCTGACATAATGAGGAATGTCCATCCCCTCATCTTAGAGACACCCTGCTAAACTTCACTGAAACTATATCTCAGCTCTAAGTCAATCTCACATACAGATGGCAGCCAAATATGCCTGGGCAGACAGTTGACCTGTTCTAAAGGGTTTAAACTTCAGCTCTTTTATGAGGTGATTCCTCTCTCCTATACTGAAGTTAAATGGAAAAATTTAACACATTCATTCACAAGTGATGTGGCTCTGTGTTTTCAGTGCTTGGAAGTGTGAAGATATGACCTTGTATTTCAGCACTGAGTAGAGTAGGTATTGTGGCCTATATGGGTAATCTTAGCTTTTAGGAGCTAAAGGCAGAGGATCATGAGTTCAAGGTCAACCCTGGCTACATAGTGGCTATATGAGACTCAGTCAAAAAAAAAACATGACAGGAAAATAAAACACAGATACCCAAGCTGTACAATGTATAATGCTTTGCTATTCATAGACAATGATGTCACAATCAAGCTCATTAACATAGCCATCATCTAACTTAGTGTGTAATGAGAAGACTTACATTCTACTCCTAGCAAATTACAGGTTTGCAATGAATTAGTGTTCACTATAATCACTGTATTGTATATTAGATTTCCAGCAAAGGTTCATCTTATAAGCAGAAGCATTTGTTTTCTTACTGATATCTTGCATCCTCTTCCTCGGATTTTGATAATTAGTGTTCACATTTGTTTTTTTGAGTTAGACATTTTTTAGACTTTCAGACTCCACATAAAAGTGACAACAAATGATATTTGTCCTTTTTCTGGCTTACTTCATTTAATATTTTGTCTTACAAATGTATCTAACTTGTCACAAATGAAGAGGTGTATTTCTTGAAAAATATTTTTATTTTATTAGTTATGTGAGAATTTCATACAATAGATTTTAAACAGTTTTGTACAGTTCATCTCCTTAGTATCTCATAGATCCACTCTCACTAAACCATAAACTTTGTGTCTTTTTATTAGTATCCAACAAACTATAAGCTGCAATTTGTGATGTCCATATATTTCTGAGTAAGAGGTCTTCCTCCCACTATAATTTGGTTCACGGACCAGGAGCTACATATCAGGGTTGGTCAAACCTTAGTGTAAGATTTTCTTTCTGTAAGAGGCTTAGTAATATTCCCTTTATACACGCTGTATTTTATTCACCCATCACTGGTAGATCCGCAATTAAACTTATTCCATAGTTTGTATTATTACTAATACTAAAATGATCATGGTAATGAAGAAATAACTTACAAATAAATAGTGATTTTCTCTTGGATGTATACCCAGCTTCCATAAAATATTAACCCAGAACAAATGCATTGGGTTGCAGCTCTGCATATAATCAACTTGGGCAACTGGTAATCTTTTTCTTTATCTGCTAAATGCTGAATTATGTATGAATGAGGCTCTTGATACAATTCCTGAGAAGAATGAAAAATAATCTTAGTTGTATACTCCATAAATGCAAAGATATGGATGGCTTTTGCCGATTTCTAGTACTTGAGCACCATTAAGGTTCCCAATGAAAATCCATTTCTAAAAGCCATTGTGATCATTAAGAAAATTGCTAGCCTCACTAAAGAAAATTAATTTGTGACATCAATTATGCTAATTAAGCAGGCATTAGGTGGTGTTGTGAGATCAGCATTGCTGAGGCACTTAGAGTAATCATTTTCTTTGATGGAATATTAACAAATCAACTGGCAGGTACATTGCTTCTCAGGCTAACCTGCCTTTTCAATAGTCTAGAGTAAAGTAAATGTGCTTATACCTATTATATGTTTTCATTAAGACATCTTAAAGAAAATTTCATGTAACTCTTTACATAAATTAAGGTGGAAAAACTCCTAGTCTTCAATTAAAATTGTGACAAAATTCTTGTTTTTCCACTTTTATTTTTCTTCCAGTAAGGGTTTTGTAGTGATTTCTATTCTTAAAACATTTGTAGTATAAAATCTGGCTAATGTAATTGTTTTTAATTAGAGTTTCTAAACTTTTCCTGATTTTGTTCAGCATGTGACACAATTTATGTAATTATTTCAAGGAAATATAAGGAAAATGAATACTAAATTTTGTTTAGAGATAAATATATTTTTGTACTTCTCTAAAAGTTCCAGTGTTATTTTATATTACATAGATCCCCAATGTATTTATTTATGTCTTATGGTGTTCATCTATCAAGCATTGACAAAACCCATCTTGGTATTCCCCCTTGCATGTGATTTTGCCCATCACATTTTAAAGTTTTTAATTTATTCATGTGGTGAATGTTTCTTTATGTACAGCATTTTATGTCTGATAAATTTACATTATGAATATATTTTAACAATAAGAATGACATTTTAATTTGAGTCATCTTTCATTCAGCAGGAAGATAAACTTTTGGCAATTTATAATTAATGTTATTCAGAAAGGGTACAGAGTTGGCATAATTTCTGAAGACTGGTAGGCTAAAGACATTCATTTTCTCCCTTCTTAGGAATAGTGAATTGCTGTGTAAAATCATCACTGATGTATGGTCTTTTCTAGTTTTCCTAGGTCTGACTCTATTATCAGGTAGCACCTATATTGTTTTATTTCTTTTAGTCATGCATTTT
Source organism: Mesocricetus auratus (assembly GCF_017639785.1). Taxonomy (NCBI): domain Eukaryota; kingdom Metazoa; phylum Chordata; class Mammalia; order Rodentia; family Cricetidae; genus Mesocricetus; species Mesocricetus auratus. The sequence continues at coordinate 105,076,085 of NW_024429189.1, forward strand.
CATAGTTTTATTTTTAAGCAATTCAACAGTGTAACCATCAGCTGTCACTGAGGCTTCTTGGAATCCCCTGTTTAGTTGTTGTTGTGAAGATGTGGGACCATTTTTCCAGCAGATATGGATATTGGCAGCAGCTCTTTAGATCCCTGATGAGGGAAGTTCAGTACATTTGTTAATAAAGCACTGTTGAGCCAATAGGAATCTAGATAGGTAGGACTAGGAGGCCAGGAGGATTCTGGGAAGGAGAAACACAGGAGAGTCAAGATGTAACGCCATGGGGTAGGAAGCCCGGAACTATTCTCTGGTAAGAAACATACTTAGATTAACAATTATGGGGTAATTACTTAAGTCAGAGCTAGCCAGTAAGAAACAAGCAAGGCCAACAGCTTCATAATTAATATAGCCTCCTGTGTGTTTATTTGGGACTGATGCGGCTCTAGAATCAGGCTGGTGGGAATGCTCCTCTCAAGGAAAAGCTTCTCTTAACAGATCCCTATTGCTTTTGGTTCTGATTTTTATGATTTTCAACCTCATCAGATGTGTCTGTAATTCTCAGTGAGACTTTTATTTTCTGGATGCAGACCATTTCCTTTCACATTCTTTTCATCTCTTCATCTTTTATTGTTAAATTCTGAAAAGTTTCCCTGTCTGTCCTTTAGTTTCAGGTTAGATTGTCCACAATATTTTGTTTTATCCTTCTTATCTTTGTGAAGATTCCAGTTGGATTTTTCCAGTGTCCATGTCCTTAAAAAATCCTTCCTTGTTACTTGAGTTTCTACTTACTGTTTTCTATCCCATTCTGAGGTTGTATGTTTACCATCCCCTGACCCAAAGGCTTCTTGTTTCTTACATATATATATATATATATATATATATATATATATGTATATATATATATGTATATATATATATATATATATTAAGATACTCCTCTGTCAACAGAAATTTAATAATTCTTTCAATGATTATTTGCTGAACATGCATTTTATTCGCAGTAACACACCTTTATTAGTCATAGGCACTAAACAAAATAGACAATTATAGACTGACAAAATTGCAAAGTGCTCTGATAGTGTTTAATTCTCAATGGTTAGTATTTCAGAATATTTACGTTAATCTGAGACATCAGTGAAGGACGCCTTGAGTAGGTTATATATGAGCTAAATTTTGAAAAGAATAGCAGGAGTGACAAGAGGGAGACGGTATGGAACTCAGTATAGCACAGAAAGTTAAAATTCTGGCTTCCTCCAGGGTGCTCACCTGCCAATTTCACAAGATAAAATCCTCTTCCCCTTGGTTTATGTGTATTTTAAGAACTATCTTGTTCTTATTTTTTGTGTCATCTTTTTTAAAGTAGTCCCCCAGATTTGCTGCACAGTCTATTGATATCTAAGTTCATAAGTTTGGTCCTCTTGGTGATGAGAATCCTTTTCCCTATGACTGTAACTATTTTGTATAGTCCCAAAATAGCTCTGTGCAGTGTGTTTATCTAGCAAGACATTGCCAAAAGTCATAATTTTCCACATGAATCACCTGCAATGGCTTTCTCATTATCAACGAGAGTATTGGCAACTTCTTACGTGGAATTAGGTGAGTAAACTACAAACTGGTCAAAGGGCTTATTTGCTCTCCTTTCCAAGTTACTGTTCATGATACAAAGCGATGTAACCTCAATGACTTTATGTGGAGAGAAAATTCCTTCCAAACTTTGGAAGTAGGTCACTTGGCTCTCTGGTTTGAGATGATGTGATCACTCTGATTGCTTTGTTTACTTTATGTTCTATGTGTTTATATGTGTTTTCAAGGTAAGTGAAAAGTTGTAACAGATTCTATTTTAAACAAGAAGAAGGTTCTTTACATGTATTTTATTTTTGTAAAATTTCATGCAACTGGTAAATTTAGAATTAAAGTTACTCTTGGTCACTTAAGTATCTTTTAGCAGTATTAAAAATAAAAATAGCATATATGAAACTTACTTTTGTATTTTTTATTAACTTTTTCTTCTTTTTGTCTGATACAAACCAGTGAGAACAGGGGTAAAACATCAAGGGAAAGTGAACATTGATCTGTGTGAAGAGTGAGGTGCTCCAGGTCTATGTTCAGTTGCTCAGTATGATCTTCTAGGAATCAGGTTCTCTCATTGCTTGGGGTAGAGTTCCAACAACTCAGCGTTAAATTTCTCCTGAGTTGTTCTAAGTCCTTGCAGATCCAAGCATTTTCTTTGGTACCATATTTACTCTGTAACCTCAGAGCTTATAAAAAGTGCAGATTCTCAGGCCCACCCCACAGTTGTTGAATCTGACTCTTAGATAGCTCAACATTCCGGCTAATTTCTGGGCTCAAAGTTTCTGATGTGTTGAGGGGTTCCGTTTGTTCTTCCCGGCTTAAGCTGCTTCAAACAAACCAGCTCTGTTTTTACCCCTCAAATTATTTAGACATAATATTTGCATATTTTTCTGGGAATAGTACAATAATTTAACATACGTGCAGTGTGTAATGATAAAACCAGAGTAATAGGCACGTTCTTTTGCCCTATTCTCCCTCCTTTTCCCAATCTTAAGGATTGTTGCTCGAGTCCCTTCTAAGAGATTAAAGTTTTAATTTCTACAGAAGAGTGAGAGATGGGAGGGCAGGGCAGGAAGGAATAACTAAAACTAAGTGTGTTTGAAAAAGGCATGTGGAAACTTATTAATTTACTAGCTTCTTAAATCTATCTGTCTGCCTGCCTATACCTTTCTATCAATTTATATATCATCTATCTCTAAATGAACCTATATACCTACCTATTGTCTCACAAAAGTAGAGTTGCCCTACACAGGAGCTATACTCGCACCATAAGTCATTAGTTGTCAAATGAAATGCTAAGTACCATGTGTGATAGTACTGTTCATCAGATGTGTCCTAGAGACATCCTGAATACAGGCTACTGTCATTACTCTTGACTACCTACCAGAACCTGATGGTAAGTAAAAACCCATTGCTGAAGATACTATATGTACTGACCACAGGACATGGAAAAACCAAGTAAGTTCTGACTAGGAAGCTTATACCTTATTATCTAACTCTCATAGTAATAGAAGATGGTATACAGGCTGCTAGTTGGGGAGGGGAGTTATCAATAGTCTTATCTAGCTATGAACCATGTGAACTGCATACAAGATATTCTCTCATGTTTAATAGTGAGATGTTATTAGAGGTAACAAATTGCTTTCCGATTAGATTTAAAGTTTGCTCCACATATACTTGATACTGCAGTTCTAGCCTAGAACCCATGGCAGGGAGCTCACAGGCTCAAGAGATGAGATGAGCTTATTACTACTTTTTTTCTAAATGGACATAGTATCAAACCAATCTCTAAAAGTGTATCTCTATGCCAACTACAGACCTTATCAGAAAAGTTTCAGTCAGAACATAGAGAATAAGTGATTGTGGAGTGCTCATCCATAAGTGAGACACCTGTGTTATACCCTACAAATAAAGCTAAGGGACTATTATAGAAGAGGGGGAAATCAAGATTATAAGAGCCAGAGTTTGGGGAGGACTGGAGCAAAATGCTGTCTTCTAGACATGACACAACAGGACCAGTTTACTCATGAACTCACAGCAGCTGTGGCTGTCTGTTCAAAACATACACAAGATCAAGCCAATCCACATCCCAGCAAGGAGTGGGAGAGGTTAATAAGTCCACTCCAAACTTAGTAACTATAGACAACTGATGACTTCTGGGACACAAAGAATCAGTTTTCTTTAAGGATGTGGCTGCTGGTGGACCAAGTTTCTGTTTAAGGAACTATAGCCAGAAGTGTATGGGCAGCAAACATTTAAGTGGATGGATTGTTGAATAATAATAAAAAAGAAGATGAAAATTTAAGGGGATCAGGCGGTGAAAGTGAATCTGGAAGTAGTTAGGAGGAGGAGTTGGAATACATATGAAAGGCCACTGAGAGGGCAGGGTTTACCTTACTGTGAATTCACCCCAAAATGTCTTGGACTGGATTGGGTCTATTCCCTATATTTTCTGGACATGGTCCAGTACATGTTTGAATGGAGAGAGAGCATTTCCCTAAGACTGTCAAGGAGGCATCAGTAGCATGGTATGGGTAGAGCATGGTTCAGGGGAAGGGCCCAGGCTGCCAAAACGCCCTGTGAGGAAAGGGCTGTGTATATGCATAGCTTACGCCAACTAGAGTCCTAGGTTGCTAAGCTTTCTTCATGCTAGCAGCCTCATAATGTCAAATCCAAACCTACAGAAAAAGGGACTCAAGATTTCTAGAATAATGTGTGTGGCCACAGAAAACTGTGATGAAACAAATTTAATATATCTTAAATTAATTCAGTATTAAGCTGGAACACATGTCCTAAAGCAGTAATTAAAGGTAACTCAACTTAAGAAATACCAAAAAAAAGGGTCTCATAAAAAAATGGTGTTTCAGAGCAGTAACATCTCCCAGAACAGGTTTGATGAACTATAGCAAGAAATCTACCAGATTGGTTGCTTCATCCCTGTCATCTTGTTTCTGTAGAGACTAAAAGTCAGGGTGATCTCAGGATGGGGGCATGTCAGGACTACAGAGGAAGTTCAAATCTTCTTGACCAATTTACTGATAGCTTTTCTCAAAGTCAAAAGTAGAATATGGCTATAGCTATGACTCAAAGGTAAAGTGCTTGTTTGGCATATACAAGTCTCTGGGATCAATCCCTGCACTGAAGAAATAATGCTAAGTACAGATGCCAGTGACTTCTCAGTAAGAAAATTAGATTAAGACATAAAGAAAGGCCACTCCACCCATCTTGATTGGGTATGTGCAGTCCTTACCAGATACCTGTTAGCTGGTTTCATGTGACTGCCTACTAGGCAGGCTTTCTCTAGACCCTGCAAGTGAGATATAGATGCCCCAGATTGAGCTGTAGACCAAGGTACTGGTTGTGACAGTAAGGTCTAACAAAGCCAACCTTTGTGGTACCCAGACAATGAGAAGCCCCAAAAAGGAGAAATTAGGAGCAAAGTAAAAAAATTTGAGGAGGAAGGAAGGGTCCATTTTAAGAAGCAAGTTTTTGTATAACCAAGTGTCTTCAAAAGTAACCCAGAGTTATAATCCAGGCTCACAGTGATTCATTGTTCGAGTCACGAGTCAAACTACATGCCCCTGTGAAGCAGTGGTAACATCCAATTTGTCCTTGAGTAGTAGAAGTGTGCATTTTACTGTTTGGTTAAACTTGTGGAGTTTGTTGTACTAAAACCTTTTTGCTTTTCTAATGCTTTACATGTCCTGGTTCTTGGGTGTCCAACCAAAGCTCGGTCCCCCAACATCTTTTTTTTTCTCTTGCCACACCCAAACTGGGGATAGATTCCCAGTGCTGCTACTCTTGCGTTCATGTGTCATTAAGTATTTTTCTTAGAGCTTCTATGGGTATTAATGCTATTAGAAATGAAACTTTCATTTCCTAATTATTCATCAGTCATATATAGAAATATAATTAAGTTTTGCTTCTGATCTTTATTTTGTGACCTTACTCAAATGCACTTACTAGTTATACTTGTTTTGGGATGACTATTCTGGGATAGTTGGTATACAATTTTCCACCTAAAAATAAAGAAAATTGTATATCTTTGACAAACCCCCAAAAAGACATAAAGAAAAATGTGTTAAAAGCTCATCTTTTCCAACATTAATTTGGAAGGTGTCAGGTTAATTTTTTCATATTAATTCACTAACATAGGGTAGAATATTATTAGATATATTATTGCTCAATGAATTGATAGCTAGCTCACCTTTACAGGGTACAGTATACTATGGCATTTGTTTTTGATCCGTTGTCTGTACAAAGGCTTTTAATGATTTACTTAATACATTTATTTTGAAATATCTTTATATAAGCATTTATAAATGCATGTAGCTGTCAGTTACATCAGAAAATATGAATCTTCTAAATCTTTGACTGAAATAAATTAAGTGACTGACCTATCCTTTTGTCCCCAAGAAATCTCTGCTAGAGACATCAGAACATGAGAGGACAGCATCAGATCAAAAATTTGGGAACTGTCCAAGGCACTTCTGTTAGAATGCAAATTAATTTGAGCCTTGTTTTCCCTGCTCTTGCCACCGGGAGCATTTTGGGTGGAAAGGTTAATGTGGTGTAGCCTTATCTCCCCTGGGCACTGCTGTGGAGAGTTGGGATCATTTTGTGTTTCACAACTGAAAACGGAATGTGCTTCATTACTGTTATGAGGAGGGAGGTAACGAGGTCAGTCTGGGGATATTAGGATGCCTACCAAGGCTCCCTGTGCTGAGTGGGGTTACTAGGAATCCTGGAAGTTACAGGCGGTAGTTAATTTTAGTTCTGAGTGACTAGGTCTCTAAGAGCTTCAGTGAAACCAAATAACATAATGTTAGAAATCCTCTTTCCCAAACCAATGCTTCCAAAGACAGGGTCCACACATGAGCTTGAATTTGACACTGGAGTACTCCTGGATCCAGTTCAGACAAAGAGAAACTGAAGTGCCTATACTTCCAAGATTTTTTTCATGTTTATCTTTAATGCCTTTGCTGAATTATAATAATTTTGCTGCCTGACATAAAAAGATCAAAGATTGGTAACAGCTTTCTTTCAACTACTACTTGAATTTAAATATTTTTATATATTTACTTATTTATGGAGGGAAAGCTGAAATTCCCACTGAATATTAATACAGGGTCAGGAAGTGTTGAAAAGAATGATTTAAAAATGTGTATTCAGAGTTCATATCTAAATTCTGGGCAAAAACTTTCTTTAGAAAAGCAAAACGTTTCAATATGCCTAAAAATGTTGAATAATAAACTAGAGATGAACCTGAATATGGCCCAGTCTTCTATTTGACTTCATTCATCTCTAGACTCCTTCCCTTCTTTGTCTCATTGCCTGCCTGCTCAATTAAAACCTACCTCCCTAGTTCCCATTTCCAAACCCACTGTTTACTTAAGTAGGTTATTAAGTTATTCTACAAGTACAACACAGAGGCCTCCAAAAGTTAAACATAATATTAATGAATAGGTATATGGGGATCAATAAATGCACAAATAAGTTTTATACTACACATGGACAACCCCTACAAAATGAAAATATTCAATAGAGTACCTTCTGCTCACTTGAAACTATAGAATTATGTAATTCAGATCATGGCAGATAGTAGGTTGATATATTTTCAAGTCAATTCATTTCAGTAAAGTTCACTATCTCCTCCTTGCCTCAACAGTAGCCCTGTTCCCTGTCCACTAGTCTCTGGGGAGAAAAGTATTTCCAAGGAATAGCTCCTCAATAGAAAATTATCATGATATATGTATGTTTTTTACATTTTAATACTCATTTTTCACAAGAAAATTAAATGTGCTATGAATTTAGTTGTTACACCCCAAATAGAATCAGTTGATTTATGGATGATGTTCTTACAAAGAAAATTAGAAAAAGACAGTTGTTCATACAGGAAAAACAGTGGGAATAGATTCAAGAAAAGAAAACCATCTCTAAGCCACAGAGTACTTTCATAGTTTTCAGGAGGAACCTTGATTTCAGACTCCTCTCCTGAAGTACATTTCAATTGGTGTCTACTGTTTAAGTTCCCTTAGGCGGCATTATTAGCAGCAGCCCTAGAACCCTAACATGTAGTGATGATATTTTATTATTATTTTACTTAAACCCATTCAACAAAAATACTAGCATTCAGTATGGAATCTACATAAGGACATTTAAAAAATCTCCCAAGTTCATTATGGATTTGATACACACATTTCAAGTGGGAACCATGTAGGGTTTATGGCTTCTATATTGAAGAACACTGGTTTCTGGTGGTCTCACACCTGAATGAGAGATCTACTTATTTCTTATTCTCTAGGATACCTAGGAACATATTCAGAGGTCTGGAAAAACTGGATAATGAGGTGAGGGAATACATAGGATAGTCTTAAAGTAACAAGAAAGCAGTATTTTCTAATTTTCATTAGTCAGGTTTCTGTATAAAAGCATTCATGTATGTCTGCATTCAGTGCCTGCATGTCCTACCTCCACAGATCCAAGCAACATCAAATCAAAATAATTTGAAAAATGTCTAAGATACTGTACTGAAGATATACAGGTTTCCCTACCTCCATAGCATTGTTTTGTAAATGATGCAGTATAATAACTGTTAATATAGCATATATTTGGGCTTAGAGGTTTTAAATAATCTAAGATAATTTAAAATACATGGGAAGATGCATGGGATTGTATTCTGATATGATGGGTTTTAATGGTCATGAATACGTGTAGGGTTCCTGAACCCAATGCTCTAGAATACAGAGGAATAACTACTTTAAATTTTGACATTAGTGTACATTTTCTACTTTAGGAAATTGGTTGATTTGGTATTATTTTTTTAATCATACAAATGGAAGCTTCACAGTCAGTTTACCACAGAAACAGAAAAAAATCAAATCAAAACAAAAACATATCCTCCCCACTACAAACACGAGAAGCACTATACAAACAAGCATGAGTGAGTGGCAAAGTGATCCATTTCACATTTTCAAAAGCAGTATGATGGATTTGACAACTGTTTATAAGCATGGATTTCATATTTAAATGCATGGCTCAAGCTTGTGGGCTGAGTCCTCATCTTTGGGTCTATGCATCTTATCTGCTTTTTCTGTGTTCTGAAATTATACATGAGGAAAACTATTTTAATAGACCAAGAGGAGAAGAGGGAGGGTGGAGGACGGAGGAAAGCATGAGACATAAAATATTACTCATTAGCTTCCTAGCTGTATCTTAAAAAATACCCAGCAACAAATTGAGATGTTGGTTTAGATAAAACACTTTCCCAAGAAGAGTAAGCGCTACCTAAGACAATGGAACAAGCTATTAATAAACAGCAAAGTGCGCCCAGCTGGTGGCCAGCAAGAAGAGTCAGAAGCACAAAGCCCATGAGACTGTTGAGGACCCAAGCAATGGGAGTGTTGCTTCTCCAGCATTGTGTTTTGCTTCCTGTTCCCCTATGTCTTCTTTCTGGTGTGGGTTCAGCATCACGGTGTGGCTTCAGCTCCTCACAACTGTGGTCTTCTTGAGATGTTAACACCAAAGTTGCCCCCTGGTGACCCTGGTCTGTTTTCCCTGCATTTCTCAACCCACTGTAAGAAAACACAATCACCAGAGTGGTGTGTGCTCCCCTATGTCATCCTGGTGCTGTTAGTACTAAGACTGCACTGAGCACTAGCAATATGGTTTTGAGAAGAACTGATATATTCTGACTTTAATAGTCACCTCTGCCCCGATCATTTCAAATGTGGACCAGTTCTAATCAAATCTTGCATATCTACTGGTCTCACCACTGCCCATGCATCTGTGAAAGTGCTCAGTAAATCCTATTATGTAATGCTCATGGGACTGGGTCTGTCTGGAAGTCAGTTATTGCCATAGTTTCTGTTAGTGATTCCCAGGCCTCTTTCTGGCCTTCACTAAACCCTTACTATACAGCAATTTGTCTAGTTGTCTTGTGCCTTATTTTGCTCCTGATTTTTTCCAGGTCTTCCTGTCATGGCCTTCCTCATCTTGTAGTGTTCATGTGAATTATAACTCTTGCCCAGAAAAGAAAAGGATACTGTTTACTCTGAGAAGAATATCAGCAAGTATAACTTAGGAACAATATTAGGGACCAAAATGTAATCTACCATGGAGTCCATTATATGAGATTTTTATCAGTTACAACACAAATATACTCATAAATAAGTCATTTAATAAGTCCTTTGATAGAGACCACAAGTAGACCACAGCAAAGAAACAAAAAGTATTCTATAGGTCTTCAGTGCTGTGACATGTTAAAGTTTAGGTTTGTAGTGGTCTGCCAAGATTACATATCCGCATGTGGTATCTGATGAAAGATGTCAGATCATGCAAATGGATGTACAATAAGTGGCTAGTAAAGGGACTAAAATTAGCCTGGGGTGATTCAGGATGGCACTACTCTGACTCTCTACAATAATGAAGTTCTCATCAGCCATTCAGCATTATAGTGTTCAACCCTGGTGCCCCGTTCTCACACATAAACTTCAGAAATTTTGATTTACAGCAGTTATGTCTATTTATTGCTTAGAAGCTAGCAGCTTCAGACAAGGGTTTCTAAAAGATGCTGTTGTGATTAAGTGCCCTTCTATGTTCATCCTTCAGTGATTTCTCAAGGAGTCCTCAGGGTAGAAGCCTAAGTCTGCATCCTGCATGATCTGGCATTTGATTAAGTCTTGTAATGACCCCATTATGTGCCTTGCTTGCTAGATTCTACAGCTTCTCTGAAAACACATGTTATATATCTGTACTCACATGTGTATATGCATCTGTTTATGTGTGTCTGCATGTACTTGTGTGCATATGTGCCTGGAGGTCCAGGGTTGGTATTTGATATCAGGATCCTTCCTACCTTCCTTTTCTAATCTTTGAGGCAGGGTCTCTCAAGTAAAACTAGAGTTCCCTGATATGACTAGCCTCACTTACTAGCTTGCTCTAGGTATCCCATCTGCCATTTGAGGATTGAAGTATAGGTGGATGAATTTTTGGAGCTCATAAGCATTTGTATGCGTTCTTGGAGTTCTAAGGGAAGCCCTTGTGCTTGTGAAGTGAGCACTTTAACCATTCTGTTGTCTCCCCAGCCCCTCTGCAGTGGTTCTTAGGGTGGGGTGCTTGATGCTCACTTGAAAACTTCTCATCAGGGTAATTCCAGGGCCCATCCAAGAAAGTATCATATATGAAAGTCTGGATGTCAGAGCTCATGTCCTGCCCGTTGAAAAAAAGACTCCTGGGATTCTGATGGTCTGTCAAGGTTAAAAACTTAAGGACCACTAATGCTTATGTTCAGTTATGTCAAATTAAAATCATATGAGAAATTGGCAAGGGGAGACTTTTATCATCAAAAGATATCACAAATGCAGGGGAGAAGGGACACTTACAAAGGGATAGGATACTATCACTGGAAAATCTGCACTCTTCTTAAGAATTCAGTGTAAAGCATTTGTCTGTCTTGGAGGAGTTAAGCAGGTTTGGAGGAAGCAGTTAAGTAGGGTAAGGAGGGGAAAGAGTGGTGGTAATGATCAGAGAATATTCACATTGAACCAAGGATATTCCCAGCAAGGGCTTTAAAAATGATTTGTGTGCTACTGTAAATCAAGGAGATCAAAGAGTAGGTGCCCAAAGGAAGGAAGGAAGGAGTTCTAGTTTGCTAAACAGATATGTGTGTGTGTGTGTGTGTGTGCATATGCATGTGTGCATGTGTGCATGCCTGCATATGTGTGTGTAAGTAAGACAATCATGCAATTTTTTTTGGTTTTTCGAGACAGGGTTTCTCTGTAATGTTTTGGAGGCTGTCCTGGAACTCGGTTTGTAGACCAGATTGGCCTTGAACTCACAGAGATCCGCCTGCCTCTGTCTCTGAAGTGCTGGGATTAAAGGTGTGCATCACCACTGCCCAGCCAATTATGCAAATATTGATGAGAGAAAATATGGGAATTTAGTAGCTCTCATCTGGCCTTGCTATCTTTGGCTCCATGGGAGTCCTGTATGGTTTGTGAGTCTTTATAGGAGATTTGTCTATAATGCAGAATGGTGCAATTGCTTCATCTTTCCTATTGTCCAAGAACACAGGGCTAAATTCACTTATACTTGCTCTATCCTTTCAAATCTGTAATCTTTACTACTTGTTATTTTTTTTCTGGGGGTTCTCTGTCCAGGATAACAACCAACTTTGTTCCTGATTCATCTCATCCAATCAGTTTGTGTTCTGATGTTTTCTTCCAATGTCTTTTTCTCCATTCTAGATCCTCCATTCCATCTCCATTCTCTAAAACCAGTTGTGCCTGGAAACTAGCTGGAATCAATAAAAGCTGGGAAAAAGCATAGTGTAATGCTTTTTGGGACACTCTGTTACATTTTTTAAAGTTCTACAAATGGATAAGGGGGATAACTAGAATATATTCTGTGCATCTATGAAACTGTCAAACATTTTATTAATAGAAACAAACCTATTAAAATGTTTTCTTTTCTGTAGTTGGCAGACAGTGAGAAATTTTACATCTACTCCTGAGTGTTCCTCTGCATGGCTGCTGCAACCAATGTCATTTGTGTGCCCAGAGGAGATCAGTTTCCCTAGGCTCAGCTCCGGAGGGATGAGGTGTGTAGGAGGTATACTTTCTCTAATGTTCTACAAGACATGATAGCTGTGTTAGGCTCTCCAATGTGCTACTGGGCTACAGATAAAGAGTTTAACAGCCTGTGGGAGAGCCAATTAGAGTCAATTATAATGTAATTGAACTGCTTGTTTATCAAGCTTGTATAGAACTCCTTTCTTCAAGGAAGAATATGTTTCTCCTTGTACCATGTTTGGGGCAAATCACAGCTGCTTGAATTTGCAGGAAATGGCTTTGACCTTAGCCATCTTGGGGGAGAGTTTCATGGAGGTTAAACCGACTTGTGAGATGGTTGCCTGTGATGCTCAGCTCAGTTCTGCTGTTCTGAAAGGGCAAAGAAGTGCTGATTTTCCCATTCCCTTGACTCTTCTTGCTTACTTATTAGTGCTGCTAAATTGTTGCAAAGTACAATTGGTCTTTGTATCTATGAGTTCTACAACCACAGCTACTATCATCTGTGAGAGCAAACGTTGTGGATACATAAGTTGCTTCTCTATGGAACAAGAACAGGGTATTTCTCTTCTCTCATTATCCCCCAAATAATACAGTATCACAGATATTTGCACAACATATGTGCTGCATTAAGTATTATATGCAATGGATTCAAAGAATAAGGATAGTCACATACAGGTTATATATAAATACCCCATTTTTTATATGATAGGCTTGAGTGTCTTTGGATTTTGGCATGTACACTGGGTCTTGGAACCATTCCTCCAGGTAACAAAGATATCAGTATACAAAAACCTTGTGTTGGATCTCCAGAAGTCAGTCAGACAACCTTTTTGAAAAACTAGGAAGCAAAGTTTATTCCTGAGATTACCATGAATTCCCCTCTTTTTTCTCTACCAGCAGATGTTAGAAGTGTCAGCTATTCCTAGGAATGATCCTCCAGCATGCTGGTTAGTTTTTGTCAATTTGATATAAATTAGAGTCATCTAGAAGGATGGAATCTTTGCTGAGGAATTGCTTTCATCAGATTGTCCCGTGGGCATAACTGTGAGGCATTTTTAAAGCTTTTCTGGTTGATGTGGCACTGCTTAGCCCACTGTGGTCATGATGATATCTGGATGGTTGGACTTGAAATGTATAAGAAAAGTAGCAAACCAAGCAGTAAGTATGTTTTCTCCATGGTTTCTGCTTCAGTTCCTGTCTCCAGGTCCCTGCCTTGAGTTATTGCTTTGGCTCCTGCAATGAAGGACAAAAGACTGCATCCTGTAATGTTAAGTACATCCTTCCCCCTAGACCTGTTTTTGGTATGTTACTTATCACCACAACAGAAAGCAAATCAGGGCACCTAGTAATCTGTGTTTGGACAAGTAGTGACTGGTTCCAGTCCTTTTTCTCATTAGACCCACTCCTGTGAGTGCTAGGTTTGGACTTTCGTGGATTCCCAAAGATATGAGACCAGTTTCCTTAGCAGCAGGTAGCTCTGTATCAGTTGCTTCTTATGAGTTCGCCTTTCTTTATTTTAATAAATATTTATTTTTGATTTTAGCCATTCTGAGAGGAGTAAGATGATATCTCAGGGTTGTTTTGATTTGCATTTCCTTAATGACTAAGGATGTTGAGTACTTTCTCAAGTGTCTCTCAGCCATTTTAAACTCCTCTGTTAAGAATTTTCTATTTAGTTTAGTCCCCCACTTTTTAATTGGATCCTTTGGTGTTTTGGAGACTTTCTCGTTGAGTTCTTTGTAAATTTTGGAGATCAGCCCTCTGTCAGATGTGGGGTTAGTGAATACCTTTTCCCAATCTGTGGATGTGGAGGAAGGAGAACACTCGTCCATTGCTGGTGGGAGTGCAAACTTGTACAGCCACTTTGGAAATCAGTTTGGAGATTCCTTAGAAAAATGGGAATAAACCTACGACAAGACCCAGCAACTCCACTCTTAGGCATATATCCAAAAGATGCCCATTCATACAACAAGGATGTCTGTTCCACTATGTTCATAGCAGCATTATTTGTAATAGCTAGATCCTGGAAGCAACCTAGATGTCCCACAACTGAAGAGTGGATAGAGAAAATGTACATTTACACAATGGAGTACTACTTATTGGGAAAAAACAATGGAATCTTGAAATTTGCAGGCAAATGGATGGCACTAGAAGAAACCATCCTGAGTGAGGTAACCCAGTCACAAAAAGACAAGCATGATATGTACTCATTCATATGTGAATTTTATATGAGTGTCAGCCTACAATCCCAGTGCCAGTAAGTCTGAGAAGCAGGTAGGTTCCAAGAGATAAGCAAGATACCCCAGAGAAGTGGAATGAGGCAAGATTTCCTGAGCAGATTGGGAACATGGAGGGAGGGGAGAGAGAACCAGGAAAAAGAGAGGGGATTAGAGTAGGGGAGAAGACATGGGGGAGCAGGAAGGTTGAGCTGAGGTAAGAATATAGGAGAGCACGATGAGAGATACCATAATAGATGGAGTCATTATAGGTTTGAGTAGAGATCTGACACTAGTGAGATTTCCAGAGATCTACAAGGATAACACCAACTGGCAAATTAAGCAATAGTGGAGAAATTGGAGAGATTACATTAATAGCCCCTCCCTGATGATAATGTTGATGACTACCTTATAGGTCATCTTAGAACCTTCATCCAGTTACTGATGGAGGCAGAGGCAGACACCCACAGCTAAACACTGAACTAAACTCCTGGAACCCAGTGACAGAGATGGAGGATTGATGAGCAAAGGGATCAACAGCATGCTGGGGAAACCCACAAAGACAGATTACCAGACAAGGGGAGTTGTTGAACCCCAGACTGATGTCTGAGAGGCCACCAGGGGACTGATCCAGCCATGAAAGTAGTGTCAGTAAGGAGGCCTCAGAAATCTCCCACAAATGAACTGTGGGAGCCCATTTCACATGGAGGGATGGTCTCTCAGCCTGGACACATAGGGAAGGGACTAGGTTCTGTCCTGGAAGAAATGACAGAGTCTGAAGATCTCCCCAAGTAGGGTCTCACCCTCCCTGGTGAATGATGTGGGGATTGGGTGGGGGGCTGGGAGGGCTGATGGAGGGACAAGGGAAGAGGGACAATTGAGAAAAAAGAAATATTTATTTTTACTGTGTGTGTGTGTGTGTGTGTGTGTACATAAATGAATTCAGGTATCTGAAAAGGTCAGGCGAGAAGTACTAGACTTTCTTTCTGGCCTTGATGTGTTCTTTCTACCATAATTCTTCCTGTTTCTCAGTCTTTCTCTTCAGGATAACACACTGCAATATGATACTATAGCAGAAGCCTTCAAATACACATTCAACTTGGTGGAGAACTCTGAAGGAGACCAGCTAGACTTGTGAGAATAGTGAAGTGTAGTGATTTTGACTTATTTGTATTTATTGCAATGCCCTCACAAAGTGGTAATAGACTCAAAGCCTAATTCTTGGCACTGGACTTGTAACAGAATAGAAAGAAAGGTTCTCATTGTCTCCCAGGTTACACATATGACATCATAGGAATTCTCATTTGTTGCTATTAAAATGTAGAATGATACAACTATTTTGGAATACAGCTTGGATGCTTCTTATAACCGAATGCATATGATCTTGCAATGGTGCTTCTTGTTTAAATAACTTTAAAATAGATGTCTATATAAAACAAACAAACAATCACAACATGTGCAAAATGTTTATAGCAGTTGAATATACAACTACACAAGCAGAAATACCACATTCCCTTTAATAAGTGAACATATTACAAGAAAATTGTATATCCACATAGTGGAATATTAATGAGAGTAAATTGAATATTAAGCCATAGAGATAGATGGAATGAATCAGCAAGTGCATATTACTAAGTGAAAAGCCAGCCAGACTAGGGTGTTTAATGTGTGATTCTCACTATGTGGTGGTTTTGGGAAAAGCAAAGCTTTGGGTGGTGAAGATAAAGGACTGCCAAGGATCTGAGGTGGGACAGGTGATAGGAAGAGATGAGATCCAAGGGTATTATTGTAGCAAGGAATCTATTGTGCATAATAATATATATGACGTTATGGATTTGGTAAAATCTAATTGATCATGAAATGCAAAGAGCAAATACTAACTGCATTCTAGTTAATGATAACGTTGACATTAGTTCTTCAGGTTTATAACCAATGTACACTATCCCTGCAAGATAGTTATATCAAAGTATTTTTACTATTTGTCTATGTCTATAAACCTAAAACTGCCCTAAGAATAAAGTCTAAAATTATCTAGACTCCTACTCAGTGAATTAGCAGTTCTTGGGGTGATAATCAAACATGGGCATCATTTACATGATCCCCAGGGAACTTCAATGTGCAAGTAATTTGGTTAAATTAAGGCACATATACCTAAGATTTAGATCACTCCTAGTGGTCTTTGTGCAAAAGACCACTGGAGGCAGCTGTTGTCTGTATTATGCTTCTTGGGAAACAAGAGAGGTCAAAAGTTAGTGTAGCATATATAGTTGCTAATTCTAGTATTGCAAACTCATAGGACAGGTAACAGGCAGTTTCAGAATTATTACTATATTAACTACTCACTAAAATTTGTGTTTATAATCTTATTAAATTTAGAATCTAGCCATCACTATTCAACGAGAGCTTCTCTGTTCAGTGGCAGTTTTTTTCTGGGGTTTTGTTAGCAATACAGATTCTCAGGCTGCATCTTTAATGCACAGATTCAGATAGTTTTGGGCTCAGATGTTGGTATTGTCAGTCGCTCCAATAAGAAACACTAATGTGTCAGAAACATGGATCTGAACACAGAGCATACGAAACAATTGAAAGATTCTCTGTGTAACTTATTAAAAACAGTAGCAGTATACACTGTCATGTTGTTAAGTATCAGTACTTGGGTTACACACACACACACACACACACACACACACACACACACCATTAAGCCACAATCTGGGCATTGAAATTATCATGAACCTCACAAATGAATCTCCTGTGAAGGCAGCTTAAAAAATATTGGATCAAAAGCAGAAATCAATTTGTTGCTGGATAGGGGAGGGTGGCTGGTTCATGAATGACAGAAGTTAAGCTGTCTTGAACCCAATCTGCAGGGAGCAGCACAGGATGCAAAGGGAATCCACTGAATTGGCATGTACTGTGACTTTTTTATCTGAGGGGGTTAGGGAAAAAATACTCAGACACTCTCTTGGTGGTTTCCTTCTTTATTCTTCTGTATTATTCATTATGTGTTCTATATTCTTTTCTTTATCTCAATCCAGAAATGTCTCTTCTGTCTGTCTTGTTCTTTTCCTTCTCATTCTAACTCTTTTGATGCTTTCCTCCCAATTCTCTCATTCTTGACGTTTTTCTTTTTTAAATATTTTTTATTTAACTTTTTATTCATGTCGCCGTCAGTTCCCTCTCCCCACCTCCTTCCCAACCCCCAACCCTTCCAACCACTCATGCCCACTCCATCCTCCCTCTGCTCCCCAGGGAGGGCAAGGGCCTCCATGAGGGATTTTAAGAGTCTGTCACATGGTCCCCGGAAGGGTCCATGTTCTTCCCCATGTGTCCAGGCTGAGAGAGCATCCCTTCACGTGGTATGGGTTCCCAGAGTCCTTCTGTATGCCAGGAATAAATACTGCTCTACTCTCCAAGGTCCCACAGATTGCCAAGGCCGCCTCTCTGTCACCCAGGTTCGGTGGGAGGGTGTTGGATTAGTCCCATGCTGGCCCCTCAGTCATCAGTCTGGGGTCCATGTGTTCCCCCTTGTTTAGGTCAGCTGCCTCTGTGGCCGATTTTGATTCGTTTAGTCATCACTCTTCTTTGCAACTGGGTTCCAGGAGTTCAATTCGGTTCACAGATGTGGGTATCTGCTTCTGCCTCCATCAGCCACTGGATGAGAGTTCTAGGATGGCATATAAGGTAGTCATCATTCTCAATATCACAGGAGGGGCACTCAAGGTAGCCTTTTTCTTGTAGTTCATTGTAACGCTGTCTTTATTCTTTCCCTTACAGTTTATATACCCCAGCAATATCTTTCAGTTAATACAAAAATTACAATGTGGCTATATTCTGTTTTACAAGTGAATGATTACAATAAATACAGGCACAAAACAGCATGTTGTCCACATTCTTTACATGATTAAACATTTTACATACTACAGGTGAAAAACAAATTGTCCCAAGAACCCATGTACATTCATACACAAGAAACTTGTTATAGATTAACTATGTAGGCAAGCAAGATGTTCTTTTCAGTCAGATCTTTTAATGGCAGGGTGTGTTTTACAGTTACAAAGAAAGGGTCAAATACTTTATTACTTATCTTGAACAGTAATCTTATAATGAATCTTAAAAGAATCACAAACCAAAACTTTATATATGAAAAAGAATCAGTCAGCTCTACCTTTAGGGTACATTACCCACTCATCAATAGATTTTATATCAAGAGATTGAGGACAGAAATGTGTACAAAGAATTAATCACCACCTTTGGTCATCAACCAATCCCAGCAAGAAAGGTATATCAGCTAATGATAATTGTTCTTGTTCTTTGATCTTGAAGAGTTCCTCATTCAACTATGTACCTTTCTATAACTTACATTGTCTTTTGGTTTTTTTTTTTACCTCAAAGCTATTTGACAAAAACATCTTAGTCTAACTTTAAGCTATTTTCAAAGCTTTGTTTTGGTTATGATGCACTCTAAAACATGCAAACATATCTTCCAACATTAAGATTAGAAGAATTTAACCTAGCTGGACTACTGGGACTCAATTGTTGTTTTTTTTTTCAAATGTTAGTTCTGTTTTATTAGTCAACTGAAAATCTAGACAATTCTCCAGTCCAGGAAGGCATTAACTTAATCTTTTTCTCATCATCTTCCTCATTATCTCCAGCTCCAGCATCATGCTGGCCTTTCTTAGCATTCTTCCTCTTCTCTCGACCTGCGAGGCCACCACTGTAAGGAAAACTGAGGGAGAAATCAATGTGCTTCTGGGAGTCCAGATGGACAATGAAGGGTGGGATGTTCACCACAAGCTTGTGAACCCTGATATAACACTTGTAGATGATAACATGGGCATAATGAACAGATTTAGCCAAACCCAGCATAAAGACCTGGATCTGTAGCCACCTCTCAATCTTCTCATGTTGGATGTAACCCAGTTTCATTTTGCCCTCATCCAGCACCCCAGTGTGAACAAGTCAACTCCATAGAGCATTGCCTTCAAAAACACACAGTGGGTCCTTTTTGTCCAGTGTCAGCAGCTTCTGGGCAGTCTTGCGGATCTTGGTCATGGTAAATCTGACTCTTCACAACTCATGTCTGTTACAGAGCTCATATTTCTGATCAGTTTCAGTTCCTGTTTGAGACAGAACTTCTTGAAGGGTCTCAGTGGGGTTACATAGGTTTTGCAACAAACCCAACTTCTGGCAAACGACATGTTGTCTTCTCAAGGCTGGCTGCACCTACAAACTCATGATGATGACAAAGAGTTCAATTATTTTTCTTAATGATTAACCTAAGCAATAGTCTATACAGCTCCCCAATAGAAACTCATTTGCCATAGGTGTGTAACACTTCCATGTTTTAGTTTTTTAACATTACACTCTATTTAACAGCCGGGCGGTGGTGGCGCACGCCTTTAATCCCAGCACTCAGGAGGCAGAGGCAGGTGGATCTCTGTGAGTTCGAGGCCGGGCTGGACCAATAGCCTCCAAAACAATACAGAGAAACCCTGTCTCATAAAACAAACAAACAAAAAAACCCAAAAAACTCTATTTAAAGAAACATTATTGTTATCAATTAGACAGTACAGTTTAAGAAGAAATCATCTTCATAGTAATACACAGGTAAAAATGCCCAGTAGAATGGATGTTTCCATGAGATAAACACATTACATTACAGGCAGTGGGGAACCTCCACACACCCATTCACAACATACTAGATACCAGAAAAAGATGTAACAAACATGTAAAGGCACAGCAGAAGCAAAATACATTCTGGGCTCTTGGCTTCAGGCCTTGCCTATATGAGATTCACCAATCAGGGAGTTACCTCCTGGTAGGCTGACACCTTGAACTTCAGTTAATATCTACTGTTCCTCTGACATGGCTACCCTGCACTGTTTGGAGCATTTTTGCATGGGTCTACAGTGTCTGCATACTCTAACAAGGGTTCCAGAAGGGAAATCATGAAGCAAATGTGATGACCAGCAATCAGACCTAGAATTCCAAAGGAGGAAAAGGATGGCCCTGAGAAGTGGTTGTTGCCCAGAGGACTCTAGGACAAGGGATGGCGTCTTGAGGGTTGTAGTAGACTGGGCATTATGGCAGTAGGAAATGAATTGGCTGTGAATAATTAATTCAGTCTTTGGATGAAAGGCTCATAGAAAAAAATATCAACTGAGTCTACTGTCAGATGGAAGCAGACCAGGAGTACCAACTGGAACACAGGGCAATAAGCTACAGTAGTCTTCATTTTGAATCACTTCCCCAGTATCGTTGAGTGTGTGTGTGTGTGTGTGTGTGTGTGTGTGTGTGTGGTTTCACTTGAAGGAAGACCATGCAAAAGAAGACAGTGAAGATGTACTAGGGTACAGTGTAGGGATTATAGCATGGAGTGCTGTGCACAAGCTTCTAGCTATGCAGTCTCTAGCATAGAAATGAAAATTAAGAACATCCTAGTTGATCTGATTTTAGTCTTGGTCAAATACTCCAGTCATGGAATAATGAAAGGCTATTACTCTGTATTGTTGGTCTCACTACAGCATAGCTAGAAATTTGGGGTTTCTTTAAAAATCCCCTAATGGGGACCTGGCCCATTTTCTGGTTAAAGTATTTATGGGTTTTCCTTCAAAAGGGTTGTCTGTGTCTTTTAGAGATAGAGACCCAGATTAAATCACACATGTCTCTGAGTGTCTTCCCTATGTATTATGTGGAACATACGGCCACCAGTTAATGGTTTTAAAAATGCATATCTCACAGGCTTTGTTGTACAGGAGTCCAAATTCTGGTAAGAAAGGTCCAATAAGTCAGAAACACAGGTAGTAATAATGATTCATTGGTTTCACCTTCTTGTCTGCAGTTTAAAGTCTACTTGCAGGCCTCATGTTTGTTGACAGAATGCAGTGTCAGGTGTGGTGATATATTGTTTATGATTTAATAAAGCTTGCCTGGGGATCAGAATGCAAAGTCAGCCACACTAGTTAAGCATAGAAACTGGGCAGGGATGGCACACATCTTTAAGGACTCAGGAGTCAGAAACAAATGAATCTCTGTGAATCCAAGACCACCCTGGGCTACACGGGAGTGAATTAGTCTAAAATAGCTCCCACCTCTAATCCCAGCACTATGGAGTGCATAAGGAGCTCAGCACAGTTCTAGAGAGCTGGCAAGGATTCTGAGGCTTGGTGGAGAGCAGTGCAGTCTGGGTGTGCAATCTGAGGTTCAGTGGATTGTCCCTTTCGGTCTGAACATTGGTAGAGGTGGGAACACTCTATTGGCTGAATGTCTTGTTTTTCTGATCTTTGGCTTTAACCTCAATATCTGTTGCTGGGTTTTTATTATTCGAGTTACAGTCTGACTTTAGTATCAAGTTAATCTTTTTTTTTCTTGAGACTTGTTTTATTTGATCTTGGATGCATAGCCATATAAAAGTGGGTATAGAAATCATTTGTTGGTAATAGCTCATAGTTATTCTTGTCTTTTTTTCTGGGAACCTCAAATATTTTAATTTTTTACTTGGTATTACGTTATTCTTGTCTGATCTGTTGTCACAGCTTTTGGCTCTTGGATATTAACTCAAATTTTCTGCTACATGGTCCTTCTGGTTCCTACTAGCCGACTTCCTCAAAGAGAGTGAGAGATTCTCTTCTTTTTAGCAAATCTCTTTCATTTTAATAATTTCTGTCTGATTAAATCAGGCCCATCCTAGGTAATCGCGCATCATTTAAAATCAGTGGGTTTAATATATTAATTGCATCTACAAAATCATACTACCTTTCTAGAGGCCTTTTGGTGACATTATAGATCCCATTCTGAAGATGAGTTGTCTAGACTGAATCAGGAATACCAGAAATAGAGGTCGTGGGAGACTGTACTTGTGTCTGCTGTCAACACCGAGGAAATCAAAGGTTGAAGCCTGGTAGAGCATCAGAGGAGATCAAGGGCAGGTTTGATTAAGATGACAGTCCACTAAACTGAAAGCCATGTTGTTTCCTTATTTATTAAACTTCTGAAAGCCTGTGATTCTCTCATTTCCAAAATGACTGCCACAGTAATGATGGGTATTAAGAAACAGTTTTTATTTTTAAACTTGAAAAATGATGAAGAGATGAATAGATGTGTTATTATGTATCATACTAAGGTGACATAAGCATCAACCAGGGACAGGCAAGTCCATGCATTTTATACTCATTATCCATTGCTAGAGGACTCATGAGTTTTGTACAGTAGAGAGGCAGATTATCCTGAGCAGTGAAACAGCTAGTGTCTGAGGTTGTGGCACATCACTTTGTTAACTAGGAGCAATTTTGTATCGAATCTGGCAGTCCAATCCTAATTTGCCTTTCTGAATTTGCCCATAAATACCAATCTTTCCAAAGGCTCTGAGGGTTGTTTTAATACCTTATGTTTCTCTTAGTAATTAATTAGCTGAATACATCTTTGACATATGTTCATTTTGCAAGTATCAGGGGATTATTGTTTTACATTTTTAAAAATTATACCTTAACAATGGAAAGGAATTTTTACTAGCCAGTTGGGGGAATAGAGCTTATTCAATGCTGAGAACTAAAGAATACTATGACCTAATATTAGTAAGTGTGTAGCTTACATTCGGCATAACCTTCCCAAATCATCAGATGTTTCCTCACTATATGCCTTTGTAAGAATGAAGGGAATAAGTCCTCCAGGATCTACATGGCTTCTTTCTGTAGACCTAAAAATGTGTGATGTATGGTCTGTGGGTTGGAGAGTATCCTACTTAACTACCATGTGTGGCAGTGGTATTGCCACCGGAGTAAAAGATTCATTGTGATGGCAAAGCACCTGGGTCAGGACTATTGCTACACATGCTCTGCTGAAAATATCTCAGATTAAGTACTGAAACTCTAAGAAAATGCCTTAATTTTGTTTAAGGGGGGATTTTATATGATTCTTGAAAGTTGGGATTCCACTGGGTCTTGTAAATTGAGTTCATTTGTCTATCTGTGTACTTTTTATTAGGCACATATATTCACTTAGTTCATTTTACATAATAGGTGAATATGCATGTAAATGCTTATAAATACAAGTGTTAGGGTCATCTTAACTTCATTCTATTTTCATCTTCTGCATTTACTTTAAACCATACTGCTTGGATAAGACAAACACACTTCTCACAGGGTCATAGGCCAGCCACTAAATGGCTTTTCATAAATGCTTCATTAATGTGGTCCAACAACTTTTTATTGAAGTAAGGGGAAGAAATGAGTCCCAGGCTCAGCCCTGCTTAGACATCTTAGATATTATCATACAGATGCTGCTAGCTAAGCACACGCAACTACTTCAATGCTCTCTTTGACAGACTATCTATACAGTGTCAGAATCAATTGGATCTCCATAGATAGTATGAAAGGGGAAACACTGGATGGGCTTATAGCATGGAATCTGAATAAAATAATAAGGCTATTTGAATGCCAAAGAATCATAAACCAGATTCTTAATCTAGGAAGATGGATGCCTCAGTAGTCTGAACTGGTGCTAAAGGTCTAGAAGTACCTTTGTGAATTACTAGTATTACATCTATGTTGAAAGGCCAAACATGTTGATTTTGTTGTCAATGGTTGATGGACACAGAGAGATAAACACTCACCCAAAGTGTCTTATCTTCCACCAATTCCTCTTTTCTTTAGGGTCACCAGCATATTAAAAGATGTAACCTGTATTATATCCAGTCACTGTCCCACAGTCCCACATGTCAGTCTTCTCTGGAAGTGTTTTCATGGCTAGACAGAGGCATCTGATATTACACTCATAATGAATACTGAACTAACAATCAATTGTCAAATGTAATGTTATGTAAGTTATGGGGAATTGTAGCTATTAAACATAGAATATGAAGCTTTTTATGCATGTCAAATGACCAATAATAATTATGTGTTTTTTATAGCATATAACTAACATGATACTTCATGCTTTGAGCAAATTGTTATTATATGTACCAAGTTTCTCCATACTCTTGCAGTGTTGAATATTTGCATTTAAATTATTTTATTTTTTTCTTCTTTTCATTTATTGATATTTTAATATTACTCAAGTGCCTCTTCCATAAATGAATAAAATAAACCCCAGTGAAATAAAACCCAGAAGACTAGAAACCCACGTTAAGATAGAATATGTCCTAAATTAAGAAAATCTAGCTGTGTATGGTGGTACATAACTATAGTCACAGAAATCTGGAGACAGAGAAATGGGCAAGTGGATCTCTGGGTGTAACAGGACAGCCTTGTCTATGTAATATGCTTCAGACCAGTTAGAAGTTCATATTGAGACTTTGTCTCAGAGGAGGGGTTAGAAGGAGGGATGGAGGGAGGGAGAAAGAGAGAGGGAGAGAGAATTGAGCAATGAGGAAAAATCTAGGTTTGAGATTCTTTCTTCCAATAGAAGAATAAAGGAAGTTGTCATATCTGTTTTCACTTCTTAGAAGTTTTAGTCTTAGCTCCATTTTACTAATTTTAGAATTGTTGTATTAGAGAACAAAACTACCCACACAATAAAACCATCACTAATGTTAAGAGAGCAATGTCAAGTATTGTGATAAACAACAACATTTGGAAGGTTGAGGCAGAAGGATAAACATTCTTAAGATAGTCTGAGCTCCATAGTGACACTCTGTATTTAGAGTGAAATTCATCTCAACAAACAAACAAAAAGAAATAGAAGAAGGGAGGGAGAGAGAGACAGAAGGGTAGAGGGATGGAAGGAAAATGGAGGCAAGGAGGGAGGAAAGGAGTGATAGAGGGAGGAATTAAGGGAGAGAGTAAGGGAACCCAGATTGTTTACCTAAAGCTTGGGAATTTTAAACCACAAAGAAACAACTAGGAACCTGGTGGCCAAACTCAAAATGAAGACTTTCATTCTCTTACTAGTCCCCCACTTGTAATTTAAACTTAAATTAGAAACAAGGTTGCTTCACATGTCAATTACAGGTACCTCTACCTTTCCCTCCCCTCCTCCCATGCCCTCCCACCAACCATCCCCAATACCCCTTCATTTCCCCAGGGAGGGTGAGGCCCTCCATGGGGTGTCTATAGTCTGTCATTTCATCCAGAGCAGGGTCAGGTCAGCTTCTTTTGGGGGTTAAACCAGCCCAGTCTTAACCCCTTTGCTCATCAGTCCTCCATCTCTGTCACTGGTTTCCTTGAGTTCAGCTCAGTGGTTAGCTGTGGGAGTCTGACTCTGCTTCCATTAGCCATTGCATGAAGGTTTTGTTTCCCAGATTCTCTGGCCATGGGACTGTAGGCTGGCACTCCCCAGATCTATGTCTAAAATATATATATGGGAGAGAAAATGCCATGTTTGCCTTTTTGTGACCGGGTTACTTTACTCAGGATGGTTTCTTCTAGTTCCATCCATTTGCCTCCAAAATTCAAGATTCCGTTGTTTTTTTCTGCTGAGTAGTACTCTATTGTGTAAATGTACCACATTTTCTCTATCCACTCTTCAGTTGAGGGGCATCTAGATTGCTTCCAACTTCTGGCTATTGAAAGTAATGCTGCTGTGAACATAGTGGAACAGATGTCCTTGTTGTATGAATGTGCATCTTTTGGATGTATGCCTAAGAGTGGAATTTCTGGGTCTTGTGGTAGGCTTATTCCCATTTTCCTGAGGAATCTCCATACTGATTTCCAAAGTGGCTACATGAGTTGGCACACCCACCAGCAATGGAGGAGTGTTCCCCTTTCTCCACATCCTCTCCAGCATAAACTGTCATTGGTGTTTTTTATTTTAGCCATTCTGACAGGAGTAAGATGGTATCTCAGAGTTGTTTTGATTTGCATTTCCCTGATGGCTAGGAATGTTGAGCACTTTCTCAAGTGTCTCTCAGCCATTTGAGACTCCTCTATTGAAAATTCTCTATGTAGTTCTGTGGCCCACTTTTTAATTGGATCCTTTGGTGTTTTAGAGACATGCTTCTTGAGTTCTTTATAAATTTTGGAGATCAGTCCTCTGTCAGATGTGGGGTTAGTGAATATCTTTTCCCATTCTGTGGGCTGCCTTTTTGTCTTGTTGACTGTGTCCTTTGCCTTACAGAAGCTTCTCAGTTTCAGGAGGTCCCATGTATTAATTGTTGACCTCACTGTGTGTGCTGCTGGTGTTATGTTCAGGAAGCAGTCTCCTGTACCAGTGCTTTCAAGGGTACCACCCACTTTCTCTTCTAAAAGGGTCAGTGTGTCTGGCTTTATGTTAAGGTATTTGATCCATTTGTACGTAAGTGTTGTTCATGGCAATAGGCATGGGTCTATCAGCATTCTTCTATATGCCAGCATCCAGTTATGCCAGCACCATTTGTTGAAGATGCTTTCTTTTTTCCATTGTATATTTTTATCTTCTTTGTCGAAGATCAGATGTTCGTACATGTATGGGTTAATGTCAGGGTGTTCAATTCGATTCCATTGGTCTACTTGTCTATTTTTATGAAAATAGCAAGCTATTTTCAGGACTACAACTCTATAATAGAGGTTGAAGTCAGGGATGGTAATGCCTCCAGATGTTGCTTTGTTGAGTAAGGATGTTTTGGCCCCCTGAGTCTTTTGTTTTTCCATAAAAATTGATTATTGTTCTTTCAAGGTCAGCAAAGAATTGTGCTGGTATTTTAATCAGGATTGCATTGAATCTGTAGATTGCTTTTGGCTAATACACCTTTCTTAATAGCAGGCACAACTGTATGTGCTAAAGATATGATAAACATTAAAGTATTAAACTTGTAAATTACTTACTGCTACATACTCATCTCCTCCAAAACTTACTGTCTGATAGCAGTGAGTTTCCCAAGTGAAACAGTCAAGACATACTTGTGTTTTTAAAATACACTGTGGAATTCCTTGAAATCTCAGTGAAATGTTTCAAGTATGACATTAATGGCAAGAGTTTTACATACAAACATTGCATATTGACAAAATTTCCATGTAAAGGAGATAATATGCAGTTTCAATTCAATGAACTGTGTGATCTCTTCTAAGTTACACATCTCAGGAGCCCTGATGCTTTGGATTCCTTAATAGATTTTTCATCCTCCTTTTTACCTACTGGATGCTGGCCCTATGAGAGTCATGATGTCTCTGCACTGTGTAGTTTTGTTCTACACCATCACTGAGCACACCCATTGAATTTCAATCCATTTTTCACATTATTTTCTGCATCAGAAATACCTCCTCTATTTAGAAAGTTAATATCCATAATTACAAGCACTTATCAATTTGGAAGCAGGTGTTAACACATTAAAGAAATCAGTGCCATGAGCCCATATTGATTTGAAGTACTCAGTTCTGTCTGTATATGTGATTGTGGTATTACTGTTGTCAGTAGCACACATTCTATTTCTAGAATTATAAGAAGTTTTCAAATGACAACTGTAACAACTGCAACTTATTGTACACTGTTCAGGGCACATTTCATCTCCTTATAAAACACAGCAAATTTGGTGCCGTTAGTACAGTAAATGAGCAAAGCAGAAAAAATAATCTAACTGACCCAAATTCACAGACTAAGAAGATAGTCGCAGAAATGCAACAGAAACTCAAACTTTTCTAGGTATAGAACCAGTCCTCTATCTGCCCACCATGTTTCAATTCTCCCATGCCTCATTGTGATGCATTCCTCTTGTGATGAAGATGAGTTTGGGTGAGTGGCAAAGGAAGGCACCTCACTCAAAAAGCTGTATTGACTATTGTTCACAGCATGGGATTCTCAACATTAGTGGCCATTGCAATACCCTGGGGAGCTTTGCTCAGTCCCACTCTGCATTCTTGACTGAACTCAGTGTGGGAAGCAGGTTTTTTAAGGGTCCTTTACAACCAAAAATTGATGAATTTTTCAATCCTCATAGGAGAAGCTGCTATTTTCTGTAGATGGCCATTAACACATAGTCCCATAATGGGCCAAGAAGCAGAGAATAAGGTACTACAGAATGTTCAGCTCTAAAGGGAACATACACATGACAGCACCCTTCCCCAAGTCTCAGAATAAAGGGGAAAAGAGTGTAATGAGCCATGGTAAGTAAACTGTTCAGACTGACAATCTGGGCTGACATGATTGACAGATTTTCCTACCCTGTATGCTTTTTAACACCTTTACATAGTTTTTTGGCGTTAGCATCTGGCCATTTTTGTTAGGTCCTGTCATTTTAGGAGAGATGCCCCAAATTCTCTCAGAGGAAGCTGGAAAGGAAGATGTGATGATAGCTTTCCTGCTGTAACCTATGGTCTAGTCTCCTGTGATCAATAGTACTCCAGTGAGGGTATGGAGGCATGGTCTTATCAGACTACTCTCATGGGAAGCTGAAGTCTGATTATTAATCTTGGGATACTGTACTATTTACACTCTACTCTTCAGCAGTAGTTGGAGTTTAGGGATCATGCAAAAGTTCCATAAAAATATTAAAAATTAGAATAGACTAATATTTAACATAATGTTATCAGACTCAAAGAGGCTCAAATTCTTGCAAACTTCACTTTTGAAAACCTATTGTGACATTTTAAAATTGATTCTCATACTGAGTTAAAGTATTGTTTTTTAAATATTCACAAATTATGTAGTTTATATCAGTTTCTTTTTTGGTGAAAAGTACAAGTGTTTCTGTTTTCTTTAAGAATTTCATAGAATATACTTAGGTCAAATGCTTTCCCCTCTCCTAACTCCTCCAATATCTTCCCTCACTTATGTACCTTACCAACTTCATGTGCTTTCTCTTTCTCTTTTTTTCTTTTTTAATTTAGGTTAGAAACAATCTTGTAAATCCCAGCTCCCTCTCCCTCCCCTCCTTCCCCACCCTCCTCACCAGGTCTCCCAGTCCCCCACCCAATCTCCACTCTGATCACCATGGAGGGTGAGGCCCTCCATGGGGGATCTCCAGTAACTGTCATTTCATCTAGGGCAGGGCCTAGGCTCTCCCCAAAGAATCCCGGCTGAGAGAGCCTCCCATATTGTGGCATGGTCACTCAAAGTCTATTTGTACACCAGGGGTAAATACTACCCAAGGCCCCATAGATTACCTAGGCCTCCTCACTGATACCCACATTCAGGGAGTCTGAGTCAGTCCCATGCTTTCCATACAGCCATCAATCTGGAGTCCAAGAGCTCCCCCCCTGGTTCAGGGCAACTGTTTCTGTGGGTTAAACCAGCCCACTCTTAATTCCTTTGTTCATCAGTTCTCTATTTCTGACACTGGATTCTGGTTCCAGTGTTTGTGGGCATCTGCCTCTGTTTCATCAGTCGCTAGATGAAGGTTCTGTTTCCTAGACTCTCTGCCAGTGGGATTGTATGCTGGCACTCCCCTGATTCATGTCTAAAATCCATAAATGAGTGAGTACATACCATGTTTCTCTTTTTGTGACTGGGTTACATCACTCAGTATGGTTTCTTCTAGTGCCTTCCATTACCTGCAAACTTCAAGATTCCATTGTTTTTTCCTGCTGAATAGTACTCCATTGTGTAAATGTACCACATTTTCTCTATCCACTCTTCAGTTGAGGGGCATCTAGGTTGCTTACAGATTCTGGCTGTTACAAATAATGCTGCTATGAACATAGTGGAACAGACATCCTTGTTGTATGAATGTGAATCTTTTGGATATATGCCTAGAGTGGAGTTGGTGGGTCTTGTGCTAGGTTTATTCCCATTTTCCTGAGGAATCTCCATACTGATTTACATAGTGGCTGTACAAGTCGGCACTCCCAGCAGCAGTGTAGGAGTGTTCCCTTCTCCCCACATCCTCTCCAGCATAAACTGTCATTGATGTTTTTGATTTTAGCCATTCTGACAGGAGTGAGATGCTTTCTCTTTCTTAAAAGCAACAACACAATGGGAACAGTATATATTGGCTGATGACTCCTGAGCATGTGGCTGGCCGGGGAGTAGGATTGATATACTCAGTGTCACTATAATGAAGAAAAATGATTTTCTCCTTCCCAGCAACCATTACTTGTAAATAGTTTCTTGGCTTGGGTATACCTTCATGCCCATGTATCCTCCCCTGTGCTGAAATTGTGTCTTGTTTGAGTTTGTACAGGTCTCATGCATGCTGTCACAATCTCGTTGAGTTCTGTGCATCACATGTGCATCATCCCTGTTGGCTCTAAAAACCACAGTTTTCCTTGAAATCATCCACCACCTCTGCCTTTTCCAATATTTCTGCCATGTATCCTATATAGATCATACATATGTCCCCTTAAATTGTAAGATTTTAAAGACCATATTTCTCCATGTGGTCAAGTCATCAACACTGTAACCATCGTCATGTAAATAGGCTGAGAGAGTATCCCTCTATATGGAATGGACTCTCAAAGTCTGTGTACTAGAGATAAATACTGGTTCCATTGTCTTTTTGTTATTTTTTTACGTTGAAGAATTAAATGACAGAGAAAGGTTGTTACTGAGTGTGGATTAAGTAGTTCTCATAAATGCATACATGGAACACATATTTATAGGTAGAAGTAGAAACCAGGTAGTTGACATCCAATTGCCAACTGCTGATAGATGTCATTTGGAATCTATAATAAAAGATCCAACACTAGAGTTATCCCTCTTTCCTCTATAGGGAACTCCAGTGCTGCAATGGGCTCTGACTTTGAATGGCAATGGTAGGTTGGGCACTTATAAAGACTGGATGTTTTGATTGCTGTTTGATTTAAAGTGGTACGAAATCTGTGTCATATAATTGTAATAAGTCACAGGTCTTGCGGCATTTCTGCACAGGGACTAAAGAGAGGAGCTACTTCAGAGAAGATCTGAAAAGAAGTAAAGGGATTCAAATTCAATAATCTGTTCTTCTTACTTGAAGAGCACTGTATAATCTTTATGACCTAAGTACAGAGATAAAAATTATAATTTAAACATATTCTAATATGTATTTTATTACATATTCATTTAGCTATGAATATATATTTAGCATACATTTTATTGACTAAATTTGTAATAATACAGATTTATGCCTACAGATTTATGAGTATTCAATCATATAACTCAACCAACATGCCGTAGCTGTGCCTATCTATCAAATGTGGCAGCAGTTGTCAGCACCAGGAGAAAGTTGGCTAGCCTCTAACAGAGGGCATGAACTCCCAGCCAGAAAGAAGAGCCTGGAGAAGGAGGTCTAGTTTGAGCATGCTGCATTGTCACAGAGAACTTAGAGATGAGGATGCCTCAAGACTGTCTATGTGGAAATGGAAATGCATAAATATCAGAACTTGAGCTGATTCTGGCCCCCTGTGTTCAGGAATGGGGGTGGTCTGAGCAGCCTCCTGTTGACTTCATTTGTTTCCCTCTGTCTCTGTGATGACCTCCTGACTGTACATCAGGCTGTTTTCAAGAACAGGTTGGTGACAGCATGGGGAAATGGAGCTAGCACTGCTAAGTGGCAGTGAGTGGTCCCCACACAGCCTTCTGCAAGGGAATTAATCTTTTATTAAGATAAGAAATTATTCCTGGATGCTTTGGGGGTTTTGTCATGGTTATGCATGCTCAGGGAAAGTCTCATTCCTCTTGAGGGTCTCTGTCAGAAGCAAACTTCTAACATCTCCTTTGGAAGCTGAGACTCTCTAGGGTCTAGTATCATTTTCCTTTATAGTCCTGTGTGAACGCAGAAGTTGAGTACAAAATATACTGTTGGCTGCTCACTAAATCCCCTTGATTTCTGAAGGCCATGGAGGGGCACTGATCTGTGTGTGTGATCCTGAGAAGAAGAAAGGCTGAGGAAAGAACCTGGGAGTTCAAGTATGATCATGTTCCTTGGAGAAGTCAGAGACCCCTGCACAAAGTAGCGTGGGCTAGGTTTCTCTTTCATTTTTCTTGTTTTTAAATCTTGTCAACTTGCCAGGACCTAAAGTTATCTGGGAAGCAGAAATCTAAATTGAAAAAGCAATGCTATCTGAATGGTCTGTAGGGAAGCCATTGGGGGAATTTTCTTGATTAATGAGGGAGGGTGCAGCACACTGGACAGGTAGGTTTTCCTGGGATCTGTAAGGAAATGTGTTGGTCAAGTGATGGGAATGAGGCAATAGGTACCATTCCTCCACAGCGTCTGCTTCAGGTCCAGACTCCAGGTTTCTGACTTGAGTTCCTGCTCTGACTTTTCTGTTTACAGTGGGCTGGATGAGGAAATGTAAACTGACATAAACCCCTTCCTCCCCAACTTTCTTTTAGTCATGGTGCTTGTTACGGCAATAAAAAGCAAACTAAGACAGGTGAGCAACACAGTTGGATCGTTGGTGGGGATGCTAAGAAAAGAAGTCAATTGCTATAAAGCATGTAGCCTGTGTGAGGGGCAAAGTCTCAACAGAGGGAACCTGCAACTGCTTTCCCTCTGCTCTGCATGCCTGCTGCCTGCCTGCTTCCCGTTCTCCTTCCTTTATCTCCTTTCCTCATTCCTTCCTTCCTCTGCTTTCTTCTTTTTAGAGTATCTTTTGTTTGTCCTATGATAGTTTCACACATGACCCAATAAACCTTTATCATACCCACCTCCAACTCCTCCTCTCCCTCAGTTTTCTTTTTCATTCTTGCCCTTTCCTCACTACCTCCATTTCCTTCATTCTGCTTTATACCTTCTCCATTGCCTTTATGCTTTAACCTCCCTTCTCCCTAGATTGAGGCTCTTTCATGACAGGAAATGAGACACTTACAAATGAAACCACTTGTGGCTTCCCTCAGCAGAGTTCAAACCTATGATAAACATGTGAGCATCTCTGCAGGAGTAACACTTGCATGGCTCTTAAAGGCTCCAACACATCTGTGTTTTCCTACAACTTTGATTTTTGAACTTTCTGATTTATAGGAGAATACAAGTACACAAAATAAATGCTTTGCAGTTGTTTTCTTGCACTTATGCTAATTCCCAAAGGTCAAATTCCCCAATTTCCTAAGGTTGTAATGTTCTTATACCTTTCTATGGAAATGTGAGGTACCATCACCCTCCTTTCTATAGTGTGATTTCTTACCCTTTAAATGATGCTTTAATTACTATATAGAATCTGGGGTTCTACTAATGTGGTGGATGTATGTGTCACTATGCACTCGGGAACATTTGTTACACCATTGCTCTGGCTGATGCTGCTTCTGCTTCCTTCCTCTAATCATATTGACTATGTGTGCTGTAAATCCTTTCAGACTGGATGTTGCAGGTGTGCACAGTTCAGCTGTCCCAATGCAGACTTGGGGTGTGACTAAATCTTTCTACTGGCCATGATGATGTTAAGTAGCCTCTAAGGGTTACTGTCATTTACACACCAGAATGGGACTTTATTTGTGCAAGCCACCATTCATCAAGCTTTGTAGATGCTTTGCAGTCTGAGTAGAAGGGCTTCTCATAGGCACAATTTATTTTGTTATTAACTTCACATTTCCTCACAAATATTACTTTTTCCTGAAAAATATTATGCAACATTAATAATAAATGTTGTATAGTATTGGCTTTGTTATTGGAAAGCAAAGGAGTGCCAGAGGAGAGTTTTCTCCACAAATGAAGGGTGTACCTCAATGTGCTGTTATGAAAATTCACGAGGTGAAAATTTTCCACTGGATGTTTACTTAAGTGAGATATGTGATGGGTAATTTCTAGAAAATGAAAAAGAATGTTGTTTTATGATCCTTGCAAATGGGGAGAGAAATTAAATATGAGGGCCGAGTTTGACCATACTAGTTTAATAACAGTAGAAGATGGCAGATCAGACAAGTTCTGGGTCCATAAGTGAGGCATGGAGGTGTGTCTGAACAGTGTACGGGAGAAGATATTAGCCATTCTCAAGCTCAGTCTAGGATGAGTGGGAAGGATGTAAGGATTCAATAGCTTGTGAAATTTACCCACAGGGACTAGCACCTTGACTGAAATACACTCTGCTCAGTCACCTCAGTCTATCTTAGTTTGGGGAATGCCCACACTGCTTCAGAGTTTGCCCAGGTTTCCAGAGCTTGGCCTTAAGTCAGTCAGGTTGCTTTCCTGGTAGCTAGAGAAAGGCAACATTGTGCTGGGGAGACACCACATTCTGAAGAATGGTTACCGGGCAATCCTGGGATATGAGTTTGATCCCAGGTCATGTGTAAAAAGCCAAGCATTGTGGTAAACAGATATAATGACAACACTGGGGAGAAAGAAGCAGGTGGGTCTCTGGGGCTCAATGTCAGTCAACCAATCCTACTCACTGAGTTGGCTAGGAAAAGAATCTGTCTGAAAAACAAGGTTGACAAAACTTGAGAAACAACATGCAATGTTAACCTCTAGCCTTCAGTTGCATTGGCCCACATATGGTACCCACAAATGTACTACATAGAAGTCCACCCAGCACATGGCGTGAAACACACACACACACACACACACACACACACACACACACACACCAGTGATATATTGTTTATGATCTAATAAAGCTTGTCTGGAGATCAGAATGCAAAGTCACCCATGCTAGTCAGCCATAGAAGCTGGGCAGTGGTGACACACACCTTCAATCCCAGGACTCAGGAGACAGAAGCAGATGGATCTCTGAGAGTTAAGACCATCCTGGGATGCATGAGAATGAATCAGTCTAAAAGAAAAACAAAGCTCACACCTTTAATCTCAGCACTAGAGAGAATATAAGGAGCTCAATGCAGTCTCAGGAGCAGACTGAGACTTTGTGAGAAGCAGTGCAGTCTGGAGATACAATCTGAGGTTTGGTGGATTGTACCTTCAGGCTGAGCATCAGTAGAGATGAGAACTCTCAAGTGGCTGGCCACTTTGCTTTTCTGATATTCAGTGGCTTTATTAGACCATAAACAATATATCACCACAATACCCAGATAACTCAGTTGATAGAGCATGAGACTCTTAATCTCAGAGTTGTGGGATTGTGCCCCATGCTGAGTGACATTTGTAGAGAGAAGTTTATGTCCCACCTAGACATTCAGTCCCAAATAATTACACAGAGACTTATATTAGTTATAAACTGTCTGGCCTATTGCTCAGGCTTATTACTAACTAGCTTTTACCACTTAAATTTACCCATAATTCTTATTTATGTTTAACCATGTGGCTTGGAAACTTTTCTCAGTAAGGCATTCTCTGTGCTTCCTCTTGCTTCCTCTGTGTCTGGTTGGCAGCGACTCTCTGCCTTTCCTCTGGCAAGATTTCTCCTAGTCTGATTTCCTTGCCTATACTTTCTGCCTGGCTACTGGCAAATCAGTGTTTTATTAAAACAATACAAATGACAAGTCTTTATAGTGTACAATAGCATTATCTCCCCCCCCATACATGCATATACTTGATTCTAGATAGTGCTTGGAGACTCTCTTCACATGTGTGATAAAGAAGTAATGTTTAAAAATAACCATAACAGGCTTCTTGTTTAATGAGTTTCAAATGTGTTCCTTGGCATGATAATGAGTATCTATCAGGGCACACATAGTGAATGTGTGTCAAATTGAGGCAGGGTTGTGCATCTTGCTAAATTTTCTTTTAATGATGATTTTTAGGAATTTATTTTTTTTCTTTTCCTTCTTGAGACAAGGTCTTACTGTGTATCCCCAGCTGAGTTTGAACCCTGGACTCTTTTGCCTCAGCCTTTAGGATTATTGAAATGCTCCACCAGGTCTGGCTTCCCTTTCCTTGGACACTCCACTTATATTAATCTTCCTTTCCATACAGTACTGATCTCAAAATCTCTTGGGTTGTGTGACATTTTGATTGAATTTCTGATGCTCCTGAGGCTGATAGTAAAATTTACTTTGAATCAGAGGATGGAACTAGCTACTTGCTAACCAAAACTAATCATAGAGGTTTTGGAGAACTGAGGAAAGATAGAAAGTGAGTAGTAGGGCGGGGCTTATATGTTGAAATGGAAGAGATAGGAGGTCACTAGTCACTTAGCTGCTTCTCTGGTCATTACCCCCGTATCTGACTCCCAAGTTTTTATTGATGAAGAATAATTAGATGAATATATTGCATTTCTTCCTATTTGGAATAATGACACATTTTTCCAATGTTTCATCTCTCCCAGCCAGAGCAACCATTCATGCTCTGTGTTTAAATCTTACTTCTTGTGTGAAACCTTCTTTAAGTAGTATAACCTTGCATCTCATCTCTATGAACCATTCTGTACTCAGTTCACAGTAAGGATATTCAGTATTTTCCGTAGAGTTAAGGCCTCCATACATAATCTCCACACAGAATAGGGCAAAAACAGGCAGCATATACCTGGGTATATTTTCCAAAGTCAACATTACAACTGAGTTCCACTTACCCAAACTGGTAACCTGGGACTTATTACTGTAATTTACAATCTATTTCATTTAAACATCTTCCTCTGTCCATATCTTATTTTCCTGTCTATTCACTTGTGCTTTTTGTGATCATGTCCAAGATCACTGCTTTTGCTAAACTCTGTTTCAGAGCAGGAGTTTAAGAAAGCTTAAATTAGGAAATTCTATGTTGAAATTCTTAGAAAAACAGAGTGCTCAAAATTAAGCCATGCATATCATAGGAACCAAAATTATACAGACCAAATAATAAAAAGGAGTGAAGAAAATGCCAAATACAAATCCATGCCCTTCTTTTGTTTTCTTTGTCTACTCTCAGCCCATCCAGATATACTATTCATGAATAGTAACATGAAGGCATGTTTTTTTCCTGGCTGGCCCTATGGTAAACCTCTTGGTAACCCACACATCTTACTTTTTGTTCAACTGTGTTCACTACTGCAGAGCCCTCTGCTCTAAAGAATTGACATCAGCTAAGGTAGCTTGTGTTTTCTTTAGCTTGTGTCTAGTTTCTAGAGTCAGAAATTGTCTGAGAGCACAGGAACACCATTTCTTGGTTGCCTTGAATCAACTGGAACTCTGTGGTGAACTTCATTCTATACTATGCCTTTGGTTTCAGTGTGAAGTCAGATTCCAAAAGACACCCCAGTATATTCTCCCACATTGCGTAGTTCTTTTGCTACCAATCCTGTTTCTCTCAATTCTAGTTGCTGAAATCTTGTTTTCAATTTCTTAATGAGTGTGACTCCCTTTCTCAAGTTCTGCTTATATAGTTCAGATAGCTCTTTATATTTGTTGATCTAATTCTTGCATATGTACCTTCCAAGATATTTGGGCAACCTACTATTAAATTTTTCATACAACATGATAATTCATGTTTAAGAAATTGCAGAAATTTTTCCTATGTGCTATAACACAAGACCTATTGCTCATTATATTTATTTATATCTTTATATATTACGTAGAAAGAGCCATAGAAAGTGTAGATGATGTTCAATACCTATATAATGTAGCAGTAAAACTTTTCTAGACAGCACAAATGCAGTTTCCTGGACTTTTCTTTTTATCTTGCCATAGAAATTACACTGAAATATTATAAACAATGGTATTTAATATAGCTCAGTTAATAATTTACAAGAGGCTACTTTGAGGATAGAATATTTTAGCTGCCCTGTTGCTTTTGTAATGAATAGAGCAGAGCATCAAAAACAACCTCTCATGGTCCCTGAGGCCTTGTTTAATGGAGTGTATACAATCAAATTTCAGTAAACCAGGGCTAGATTATGTATGCCAAGGCTTCTCACTTTTCAATGTGCCTGTGAATCACCTGGGATTTTGTTTAAATTTCTTTTGTATTTGGTAGTCTACATGTTTGAGGAAGTCAAATGCTAATTTTCATTTTCATAGTTCAAATTTCATAGGCTCCATATGATGAGGTCTTATGTGTTATAATGTTTGTTTGTTTCCCGTGACTGTGCAGATAATATAATTGCAAGATAGAAATCGAATTTTAGCATTAAGATCCTGCATGACTGCAGCTTGCACCAAAATCTACTCTTGGTTTATAACAATAAATTTTTAATTCCAAGGATATTGATAGATGGGATATAGGAACTAAAATACGCACAAGTAGTTTTTGCTCAATTAATTTTCTGGATCAGATCAGACAGAAACCAAATTAGCACCTTTACCAAGTTTTCAGAAAGAGCTTTCAATTTATCATACTAAAAAATAAGGACATATATAATCTAATGTATAGCAAAACTTACGTGATTCCACTAGATTGCTTGACTTAATGAGGCTATTCTTCCAAAACCAAAAGCTTTGTTGGTAGCTTCTGCAAGACCTCATCTTTACTTTGAACAAGAAACACTTGAATTATTTTCCTATACCACTAGAATATTTTACAGCCATGTTTGGAGCAACTTGTTTCTTACAGTAAAATGGTTATGCAGAATGATCATAAAGGTAGACTATGATACACATAGCATATTGTTACATTATGTGTGAATACTGAGCAACAAATAAAACTAAATTTTAAATCTTTCTATTTTCTATTTTGATATTTTATATGTTTTTAATATTTCAAAATATTTTAGTAGGTTGATATCAGTAATAATGGCAGAGCAAGGACATCTGAAAATTCTCTCCTCTGCAAAGCTGTGTGAAATCTGTCAAAAATGCTATCAACAGTTTCAGAATTTTGGATATTGATCAAAGTCACAAAGTTATATGAGAAATATGTAATCAACATCAGAGGATGGGTCTCAGTAAAGCAGTCAACTGTCTCAGGACACTGTGTATGGAGTTATTCTACCATCCTGTCTTCTGCTTTGTGATAGCCTGGGAATCATTCAGCCTTAATTGTGGTGAACCCAGCAACCTTGCAGGAACTAGTCAGAGATATGCAGGGTAAAGACTTTAAGGCTGAAATGGAACGACCCAGCATGGGCTTCTCTTGTGTTACTGTGCTAACGATACCTGACAGGAAGAACATAAGAGAGTTGTCATGGTTTCCAAGGGATTGAATCCATCATGTGAAGGAAAACATGATGGAGTAGTTCATTTGTGGTTTCAGAAGTTTCTTTTATAACTGAAGAGCTTTATAGGTAGCGTGAAGGAACCAAGTGCTAGTAATAACCGTCAAAGACCTGGGTTCGCTAGGACCCAGTAGGCACAACCTCCTACAGTCTCCTAAAATAGAACTGTTAGATTGAAAACAATTATTAAAAACATGATATTGTGGAGCACATCACAGGTTCAAATCATAAGAACACTGTAGATGAATGCTAAGGAAGAAAAGTAAAGGGTATTGGTAAAATCAACTGTGTAGGTATATATAAAAGATTTTATAAATGTGTTTCACTTTGAAATGTTTTTCTCATGTGTAATTTTAAAAGCATTTGCATAAACCAATAATTATACATCTGCGCTGATGAACCGAGCTGTATGATGTTGTTTCTATGGCAATAACAGCACACATACACAAACACACACACAGAAAAGGAAAATAAAAGACATTTAGTTGCACTGGGATGAAGTTTTGGTGTATTTTAAAACTTAAATGTATGCTAATACAACTGCATTGCTACAAATTACGATGTTAATTGTGATCTCTATAACAACCATTGTGAAAATAACCTAAGAAATGGTAAATAAAACAGAATTAAAATTAGAAGAGTAGAAAAACTTATCCAATACAAATCACATTAATTGATGATTAAATGAAACAAAAATACAGCATAGAGAAAACCAAAAGTAAGTTGATGGGTATCAACATTACGTGTGAATACTTACAAATATAATTGGCTACATACTCAAATTAAAGACAAAATGATTTTTTAAAAATTATGATTTAACTCTACTTAATCTAAAAGTTCAGAGATTCATATATGTATGTGTATGTACACGTTCGTGTGTGTGTGTGTCTGTGTGTGTGTAAAATATACCATGGAGACAGTAACTAAAAATGTCTTGATTAACCTTACTGTATTAACTGCAGTGATTTTATGAGTGAACACCCCTGAGTTAAGTGATATCCATATAGTGGACTACATGTTATTCATGCATATGATTCATAATCTATATAGAATTGTTCATTATTTGGATGGCACTGATATAGGTTGCCAAGAAATGTGCACCATTGGTTCAGGTAGGCATCATAGAATACATTGAGGGTCTCATCTTATTTTTTTGTCCTCATCATTCAAACTAAAGGTATTAGACTTTTAGACTCAGAATCAGCTATACCAACCTTTCTGGTTTTCCATTCTATCATGGGAGTTTTCACCTTTCATCAACTTTTCTTTTCTGATTTCCATAATAAATCACACACAGACACAGACAGAGACAGAGACACAGACACAGGCATAGGCACGGGCACACGCACACACACTGTCAATCCTAATCCTTTGAAGAATTCTTACTGATTCATTAAAATAAATGATAGACACTTGTGGTTTGTAAGTGAAATGTTCCTCATAGGTCCAAACAACTGAACACTTAAAACACAGTGGGTGATGCTGTTTGGGATAGTTATGGAACCTTTAAGGAGTGGAGCACTGCTAGAGGAACTGGGTCACTGGGGGTGGATCTTGAGGTTTTATAGCCTTTCCACACTTCCTGCTCATGATAATTCCTGTGTATAAACAAAATGTGACCAATGACTTCCTGTTTCTATCATCATGCATTTTTCAACTTCTGTCATGTCTTTTCTGCCATGATGGACTGTATTCCCTTGGAATTGCAATCAATGATAAATCCTTTCTATATTAAGTAGTTTTTTTTTCTGGGTATGATGTGGTAGTAAAGGAAAAACAAAACTCTGACAGTATTTTGGAAAAAATCTGCTACTAGTCACAGACAGTGATATTTTATGATATTATAATGATTAACACATGCAGATAGTATAACTGCAACACACATTGATCAAAAGGAAGAGTCCCAATATTCACGAGGCAGAAAGTGGGTTCAATGAAGGAGGAAGAAAACAGTTCAGTGGGAGTAGTTAGAGTCCATAGTGCTCTTCTTTTAATAAAGAGTAAGAAAACTGCATAGAAGATCAGTGAGGATGCAACAGCTATAAATAATACTAAAATCCAATGACTGCTAACAAACATCTTAGAAAGATGATATCCAAGAGTGTCAGAATATACATATTTCTGAATTGCAGACAGTTCCCTAAAAGGGTGCTAATTAGGTGCCTGCTATTGCTTTTAAAAGAATTATGTGAGCTATGTTCTCTGACTATATTGCAATGACTCTTAAATATCACAGGGTCAGTGAGTAACTCTCAAAAAAATATAATGCTTTGAAATGAATGAGGGCAAACATATACGCAGAAGTTGTATGATGAAATATTTGCTTAGAGAAAACTTTATGCTGTCAACATACTTGTTAGAAAAGACCAAAGGCTGCCAATCCTAAGAAAAAGAGAAAGTGGAATTTGGGGGGTGCAAAACCAAGAAAAACATCAGAGAGCATATTAGTAATAGAGAATAGAAGAACAGCAAGAGAAAAATCAAAGGTATGGAATGTTAGCTCTTTGAAAAGACCAATAGTATTGACATATCTGTACACAGACTAACCAAGAGACAAAGTCAGAATACTGTTACCTTACAAAAATAATTTTAAGGGATTATAAAGAAAAAAAAACAATCACTTGCTATTAAATTTATAACCTTGAGGAAACTGACAACTACAATATATAAGGTAAGCTTGAGTGAAGAATAAATATAACTTTGATCTGTTGTATAGTAAACAGAGTTATCAATCAAGAACTCTTTATGAAAAAACAAAGTAGCTTCTCTTACAAAAATTGTCAAATTAAAAGACCAACTATTAAAAAAATTCTACAAATTTCCTAACAAATGAAGAAGAGCAGGGAGGCAGTGGTCCATGCCTTTAATCCCTGTACTCGGGAGGCAGAGGCAGGTGGATCTCTGAATTCAAGGCCAGCCTGGTCTATAGAAGGAGTTCCAGAACAGTCAATGCTACACAGGAAAACATGTTCTTTATTTTTTTTTTAAATATCAAGAATGGGAAATGCTACCAAAATTACTGAATGGCTCAAATATTAGTTCCAAACAAACAGGTAAGAAAAAAATCTGAGTATTAAAAATATTGGGGCTGGAGAGATGGCTCAGCATTTAAGAATATTTACTGCTCTTGGAGAGGGCTCAGATTCAGTTTCTGGCACCCACATACCAACTAACAACCATTAATAACTCCAGTTTCTTGAAATGAGGGGCATTTTTATGACCCTATGGACACCAGACATGCCTATGATGTGTGTGCACACATGCAGACAAAAAAATTTTATTTATAAAATTATATATGTACAATAAAAATAAATTAAAAATACTAACAAACAGAATCTAAAAACATATACAATGAATTGTTAAAACAGTCAATTATTAAAGAAGAAGAAGAAATTACAATAAACAAAAATATGCATTATGGGTATTAACTGATGTAGGGAGTGATTGAAGTTCAGAGTACATGTAT
Organism: Mesocricetus auratus; assembly: GCF_017639785.1. Taxonomy (NCBI): domain Eukaryota; kingdom Metazoa; phylum Chordata; class Mammalia; order Rodentia; family Cricetidae; genus Mesocricetus; species Mesocricetus auratus. Next base: position 105,118,686 of record NW_024429189.1, read on the forward strand.
ATTGCTGACATGGGCATGGCATAGCAACTTTCCAAGGCCTTTGACCCACTGATAGTTGGAAAAGCTTTTCCTCATAAGAATCAGACTCAAAGTTGGCAAATCCTCCTTCTCTCTGTCAAAATATCAGTATTTACAGATGATTGATCACTGTACAAAAACTAGCAACTTCAGCTTCCTACTTCTGGATGCTTACAGCCTAAGACTACTCTCTTTTTTTCCTATTTGTTTATTTATTTTTTTATTTTCCAGTTTAAATTTAGATAAGAAACGAGGTTGCTTCACAAGTCAGTTCCAGGTCCCTCTCCCATTCCCTCCCCTCCTCCCGTGCCCTCCCCCCAACCCCCCCCCGTTATCTCCTCATTCCCCCAGGGAGGGTGAGGCCCTCCATGGGGGTGTCCATAGTCTGTCATTTCATATAGGGCAGGGCCTAGACCCTTCCCCAAGAGTTCAGGGTGAGAGTGCACCTCACATTGTTCTATGGGAGTCCAAAGTCCGTGTGTATACTTGGGATGGGTACTGATCTGCTGCCCAAGGCTCAATAGATTACCTAGGCCTCCTCACTGACACACAGATTCAGGGGGTCTTGATCAGTCCCATGCTGGATTCCCAGGCTGATGCCTTGGATTCAAGAGTTAACCTTTGTCTGGTCAGCTGTTTCTGGGGGTTCAACCAGCCCAGTCTTAATCCCTTTGATCATCAGTCCTCCCTCTCTGTTACTGGCTTTCTTGAGTTCAGCTCAGTACTTAACCAAGGGAGTCTGCCTCTTCTTCGATCAGCCACTAAATGAAGATTCTGTTTCCCAGACTCTCTGGCCATAGGATTGTAGGCTGGCACTCCCCAGATCTATGTCTAAAAACCATATATGAGAGAGTACATGCCATGTTTCTCTTTTTGTGACTGGGTTACCTCACTCAGGATGGTTTCTTCTAGTGTCATCCATTTGCCTTCGAATCTCATGATTCCATTATTTTTTTCTGCTGAATAGTACTCCATGTGTAGATGTACCACATTTTCTCTATCCACTCTTCGGGTGAGGGACATCTAGGTTGCTTCCAAGTTCTGGCTATTACAAATAAAACTGCTATGAACATAGTGGAACAGACATCTTTGTTGTATGAATGGGCATCTTTTGGATATATGCCTAAGAGTGGAGTTGCTGGGTCTTGTGGTAGGTTCATTCCCATTTTTCTGAGGAATCTCCATACTGATTTCCAAAGTGGCTGAACCAGTTGGCACTCCCACCAGCAATGAAGGAGTGTCCCCCTTTCACCACATCCTCTCCAGCATAAATTGTCATTGGTGTTTTTTATTTTAGCCATTCTGACAGGAGTGAGATGGTATCTCAGAGTTGTTTTGATTTGCATTTCCCGGATGGCTAAGGATGTTGAGCACTTTCTCAAGTGCCTCTCAGCCATTTTAGACTCCTCTATTGAAAACTCTCTATTTAGTTCTGCAGCCCACTTTTTAATTGGGTCCTTTGCTGTTTTGGAGACTTGCTTCTTGAGTTCTTTGTAAATTTTGGAGATCAACACTCTGTCAGATGTGGGATTAGTGAATATTTTTTCCCATTCTGTGGGCTGCCTTTTTGTCTTGCTGACTGTGTCCTTTGCCTTACAGAAGCTTCTCAGTTTCAGTAGGTCCCATTTATTAATTGTTGATCTCACTGTCTGTGCTACTGGTGTTATGTTCAGGAAGCTGTCTCCTGTACCAATTCATTCAAGGGTACCACCCACTTTCTCTTCTAAGAGTTTGAGTGTGGCTGGATTTATGTTGAGGTCTTTGATCCATTTGGACTTAAGTTTTGTGCATGGTGATAAACATGGATCGATTCGCATTCTTCTACATGCCAGTCTCCAATTATGCCAGCACCATTTGTTGAAGATGCTTTCTTTATTCCATTGTATATTTTTAGCTTCTTTGTCCAGATCAGATGTTCGTACGTGTGTGGGTTAATACCCGGGTTTTCAATTCGATTCCATTGGTCTACCTGCCTATTTTTGTGCCAATACCAAGCTGTTTTCAGGACTATAGCTCTGTAATAGGGACCTCCTACCCAAATTATTACCTCTACCCACCTCCATGTTCGTACCAAACATGCTGAACTTCTGGGGTGCTGTGATAATCATCGGTGGCCTCCATCAGAATGCACACTCCCACCTGACCTCAGTTTTCCTGCCCACGTGTCTGTGTGTTTGTTCTCTCATCATTCCATCACCACCCCTAGACAGGGTTCCAAGAGCTGATCCATAGCAATTTTAGTAGGGTGAGAAAACTAAGCAAGTAGAAGCAGAGCATGGTCAGTTAAATTTGGGTTTTACAAACTGCAGGGGTCTCTTTATCCTTCAAGCCCAGACACAACATGGGAAGCAAGAAGGCAGTTTGTCTCAACACAACTCAGGAGCCAGTGATGGTTCAAAATTCAACAGTCTGACTCTGATAGGTTTATTTTAGGCATGTTTAAGCATAGAATAATTTGGTAAAAACTATTTTGGTGATAACTAGCTCAATCCCGGGTGCACAACAAGCATACATAAATCTCCTTGAGGAACAAAGTAAGCTAAATAAAGATCAGATGTGTATATCAGACTACGTTGAAAATCTTTGTGGAGTCCATAAAGATATATTCTATAGAGAGATTGAAGAAGAATGGGTGTATAATTTCTAAGGAGAACCAATTTATGATAAGAGTCTGTGGAAAGATCCAGTGCTGGAAAAATCTCTAGCCACATAGACAGCACAAAGTTTATCAGCTAGGAAATAGTTCCACTCCAGCTTTGCAGGTAGGTAAACAGGGTTTGTGTTCCTTTTCTAGAAGGAACAATGCTGTGTGTTTCACATTCTAGGTTCCCCTCATGATTAGGTATGAGCACAATGACCTCAGTGACTCCTACACCTAAATGCTTTTTAACAGATTCAATACAGCATTTGGGACTCACTTATACTAAAATAATTTACTATTTTCTGATATTCACTTTCAACTGGATCCTGCATGTTTTCTAACAACCTTAGTATATTGTAATATTATTCTTGTGCACTTGCAGAGGTCAAAGGGGCATTAATTGATAGACACAGAAGTGGATGAAAAGATAGATGAATGAACAAATAATCATGTGGAAGTACAGTATGTGTCCTATGTTATATCAACTGCAATTCTATATTTTTAGAATCAGGGATCATTAATGGGGACCACAGAATGTCGTGTTAGCTGGGCTACCTAAGTTCAAATAGTTCTAATCTTGAAACTTCCTTCTAATAATTAGATTAACTTAACCATAGGATGGGAATAGGATATAGAATTAAAGGAGAATGTTTATTAAATCATTTAATGGTCTATCTTACAAACTAGTGGTATCCAGTTAGTAACCCCTACACTTCTTTATTTTCCAAATACGATTGTCCTAAATTCTAGTGGCTTAAAAGTAAACCAATTTCTTATGTTACAATTCCAGAAGTCAGAAAGGATTAAATCAGAGCATTTTCACCATAGCATTCCTTTTAGGGCTCTAGAGGCAAAGGGATACATTGTCTTCAGCCTTCCAAAGGCTTATTCCATGTGTTTCTATGGAAACTTATTCCAGCCATGCAGATAAGATCCCTCTACTAGCTTATACCACCCCTTTTTTCTGGCTGACATTCCTGATTCTCTCTTTTAAGGACAACTGTGGTTACACTGGACCCACTTTGGGAATCTAGTACAACCTCTTCATCTAAGATCCTTAAATTAACTATAATTCTAAACTCTCATTTATGACAGAGCTAGCATCACAGGTTCTGGGTATTAAGATGTGGATATCTTTGAGGCCGTTATTCAGTCTGAAACAAGCACTATGTATAGTAATATCACGACGGTTTTTATGTATACTTGTTAGTTAAAAATAATTTTCAAAAATACACTAACATTTTATAACTTCTACTTCTGTATTTTGAATACTGTTTGAGCCTCTTTTGGCTGTGAGAGGCAGTGTACTTTCTTATTTCAATAATGGAAAAATAATATAGTTTGTTAACACCAAACCAGTGGTTTGCAATCTTGGCTTCTTGCTTGTGTCAGCTGGAGTTGTTTTATGTCCAAAAGCCAATACTGCACACCAAATTAATTAAACCAAGCTCTTTGGGGACAGGATCCAAATTTCAGCGACTTCAAAAGCCTCCAAGTAATTCTGGTGGGTATATAAAATGGACCACCTATTATCCCTATTGTAATCATAGTTTGGGGGGGTTGGACAAAAGTCTCAGCTTTAACAGCACCAATAAAGTAGACTTGGCCACCTGTCACAATGTGCTAATTAAAGGGGCCAATAATGCTGAAGCGCAGAGAGAGGAGGTTTATTCAATGAAACTACACTGGGAAGAGGAACAAATAAAGTCATTTAATAACTTCAAGTCCATCTTTAGGGTGCTGACAAGAGCTTAAGCTTAGGTAGAGAAAGAACTGGAACAAAGGGCAAAAAAGTATCCTCAAATTGTCCTGGTCTATATTTCCTCACCATTGTCATTATGTCAGCTCTGGTCCTGCAAGGTGATCTGGAGAAAGTGCCCATTGAGTGAGGTGACAATGAAGGCCAGGAGAAAACTGCTACAGGCTGCTTGCTGTCTTGGATACTCACCCTTATTTGGGAGTGAGCTGTCCTCCAGACTTTCGTTCATTCTACAGTTGAAGGTGACTACAGGTTTAGGACATTGACTTACCTCTGTACCCTCAGCAAAAGTCAATGAGACACACAGAGCCAAATGAAGGCACAGATGCCTAGTTTTCATTCTGCCCTCAGTAATTTGTAGACCTAAGTGAAGAGCCCATGCTTTGTAGTCAAAGTAGTTTCCTGGGACCTCTTTCCCTGTTCATACCTAAATATTTGTGTTTTCTTCTCCCAGTACTTTCCTGTTTCCTCTTCTGAGTATTTTTTCTCTGCTGCTTAGAAGTGTGTCCCATCTTCCTAGTGAAGTTCATCCTTTTTTTAACCTCATCTTCAATATGTTATGACTTATCCCAGACAGTAGGGTGAACAAAACAGAAAGATATACGCAAAGGGGCCAGTTAATATCTGCAAGCTCTCTGACTTGCATCCAGTTTTCTTCTTTAAAGAATAAGATATTAGAAATAAAATTCTTTATGTTCGTTTCTGATTAGTAACTCTCAGGTTTTAGATATAGAAAAAGTCAGAGTCCTATGGAAGTTCTGAGTTTCAATTTGAAGAATAAATGTGATTAAGTTAAAGAGTGGCTGTCTTAGCTTTCCTCTCACAAAACCAGAATCCCAGCAAGAATTTGAGAATGCATGCTTTATTTTGGAGGTCATCACAGAAATCTTTAAGAGTAGTTAGGTGATACAAGCTGTACTCACAGTATTAGTGACACTATGGGCATATGAAATTTATTTCTTGTGGGTAAGTATGAATATTAGATAGCAAACAAGGCCTTCAGGATTATTCTGCACAATGGAGAAACAACAGGGATACACAACCCTGGCTTCTTGGTGGGTCATTGCTGATGGGGAACTGGTAATTTGTAAGCCCATGTAGCTTGCTGTGCATGAGGGATGGAAAGTCTATAGCAAGAGAAGGCTGTAGGCAGAGAAACAAATGCTGGCATTTGGATATCAGGTCAATGTGAACCACAGGGATAAAGCCAAAGGGGACAGGAGCAGATGGTAATGTGGTTGCTTTTTAAAATGATGGTTAATTATTTCTACCTACACATTTAATTTTAAAAATGTAAAGAATAAGTAAATTGATGTTTTTGAAGTACATGGAGGACACTTTTGAGAAAACAGTAGAGTACAGAGACATTTATTTTATCTCCTGTAAAATTTTTGGGGGGCTTGGGGATACTTTTATAAGACACATAAAATTAAGTTGTTTGTCCTATATAGAAGATGTTATCTTGTCTTCTGGCTCTTCTTTTTAATTTTTTATTTAAATTAGAAATATGAATGCTTCACATGCTCCCTCTCCCATCCCTCCTCACTTGTCCCTACACCAACCCCTCCAGCCCCCCACCCAATCCCCACATCATTCCCCAGGGAGGGTGAGGCCAAAGTCTGGCATTTCATCCAGGGCAGGACTTAGGCCCTTCTCCATGTGTTCAGGCTGAGAGAGCATCCCTCTATTTGGAATGGGCTCCCAAAGATCATTCATAAGCCATGATAAACACTGATCTACTACCCAAGGCCCCAGTGATTTCTGTGGCCTCCTCACTGAGACTACATTCAAGGAGTCTGTATCAGTCCCCTGTTGGTCCCTCAGGCATCAGTCGGGGATTCAAGAGCTTCCCTTATCTGGTCAGCTGTCTTTGTGGGTTTCATCATCATGGTCTTGACCCCTTTGCTCATCTCTCCTCCATCTCTGTCACTAGGTTCCAGGAGTGCCGTTTAGTGTTTAGCTGTGGGTGTCTGAGGGGTAATAACAACACTTACCTGTGGGAATAAGGATATTGGAAGTCTTTAGTGAACTCACTTGAAACACCAGTTGACATGCCAACATGGATAGGTGAAATGTCACAAGGTCCTGTCCCTTGATAAGGGTTATAGGTTCTTAATGCAGCAATTAATGGTTGCTGAGAGAGGGAAAATCTCAGTCTTTCCCAGGAGCATGTTCCTGATAGGTTATCGAATCCCTAAACACATGCATACCACAGCAACACCTAAGAGGCTCAGCAGGCTGTGCTTATACATATGTTATGTACACACATGCATGCATTTACACACATGAAGAAGTCATGGAATTGAGGAGGTTGAAAGGAATGGGAAGGGAAGAGGAGCTGGAAGTCAGAGAAAGGGTTGGAAATGTTCTAAATACAGTATTCATGTGTGAAATTCTCAAAAAATTAAAGCATAGCAAAACAAAATTAACTTATTTGGAGACCAATTAATTATATTTTGTTCCAGGCTATAAAATGTCACATTTTCTCAAATATTCATGGGGTAAGGAGATCCTTAATACTGCAAGCAAGTTAAAGTAAATATTACTTTCATGTCCTGAATAAATCATGTTGTAGGTATTAAGGAGATGAGGTGTGTTGAAGCAGGAAGGAAGACTGAGTGCTGGCATCTGTCTCTCCAATCCTGGGCTGGAGCCAGCTGACTTACACCATGAATATAAAGATCTACTTTCTTCCTACTGAGGAAGAAGGGGCAGGACAGAAAAAGATAGTGACAATTAAGAGGACTTGGAGAGCCGGGTGGTGGTGGCACATGCCTTTAATCCCAGCACTCAGGAGGCAGAGGCAGGCGGATCCCTGTGAGTTCCAGGCCGGGCTGGACCGGCAGCCTCCAAAACAATACAGAGAAACCCTGTCTCATAAAACCAAGAAAAAAAAGGGGACTTGGGGAGGGAAAGGGGTTTCTTAGCCCTGGGATCATATTTAAGGCTGTTGTTGGTTGAGAGTTAAGAGTTTTGATGTAGCTGAACAAATTGCCTGAGTAAGAGACAATGTACCCCTCTTTGAGAGATATATCAAACATGTGTGATACAACAGCTAAGCCTAGCATCTTGGCTCACACCTGGAATCCCAGCCTTAGGAGGCAGTAGGATTGCTATGAGTTTGAGATCATCCTGGCCTGACACAATGAGTTCAAGTTCAGCTTGGGATACACAAAACAACAAAAGTGTGCTGAAATAGCTAGAGAAGCTTGTTTGAGGCCCCTCCCATATATATACAGATATATATGAACATTTTTGGCCTCTTTTTCTATGTTAGCATAGAATCATGTACACTATACTGAGCAAGGCAACCAAGTTACAAAAAGAAAAACATAGTATGTACTCACTCTTATATGTATTTTAGACATGGAGAAAAGAGTTACCAGCCTACAATCCACACTGTAAGGGAAGCTAGAAAATAAGGAGGACTCTAAGAGAGACATACATGATCCCCTAGAGAAGGGGAAAGGGACAAGATCTCTTGAGCAAATTGGGAGCATGGGGGTAGGGGACAGTGGGACATGAGTGAGCAGGAAGGTTGAGTCTGGGGAAGAATAGAGGGAGCAATATAAGAGACACCATAATAGAGGGAGCCATTATAGGTTTAAAGAGAAATCTGGCACTAGAGAAATGTCCAGAGATCTACCAGGGAAATGTCCAGAGATCTACAAGGATGACCCCAACTAACAACCTAAGCAATAGTGGAGAGGGTACCTTAAATACCCTTCTCTGATAATGACATTAATGACTACCTTATATGCAGTCTTAGAGCCATCATCCAGTAGCTTATGGAAGCAGAAGCAAATACTCACAGTTAAGCACTGAGCTAAACTCCTAGAATTCAGTTCCAGAGAGGGCAGAGTGATGAGCAAAGTGGTCAAGACCAGGGTGGAGAAACCCACAGAAACAGCTTACATGAAAAAGGGGTTATTCATAGACCCCAGACTGATAGCTGAGAAACCAGCCTGGACTGATTTAGACCCCCCTGAATATGGGTGTCAGTTAGGAGGCCTTGGAAATTTATGAGGCATCTGGTAGTAGATCAGTATTTATCCCTAGCATATGAATGGACTTTATGAGCCCACTAAACACAGAGGGATATTTTATCAGCCTAGACAAATGGGGAAGGGCCTAGGTTCTGCTCCAAATGATGTGACAGGTTATGAAGATGTCACATGGAAGGCCTCACCCTTTCTGGGGAGCAGAAAGAGGATGGGATAGGGAGTTAATGGGGACCAGGGGAGGAGGGGAGGAATAGGGTATTGGGATTGACATGTGAAACAATCTTGTTTCTAATTTAAATAAAAAATAGAAAAAAACATTTTAAAATCACATTTACTAAGGAAATTACTTGAAATAGAATTACATATGTCAAAAATTTGCTTATTCATTTTAAGTTGCTATAGATTACATCATTTGAAAATAATCTCACTTTAAAATCACAAAATATTAATTACCTGTTATTAAAACACTGAAGGCAGCTCTTCTCTCTTCAGACACCAATCCTACTGTCTTTTTCTTTTCTCTTTTAAAAAATATTGTTTTTGAGATTATAATATAATCACTACATTTCTTCATTCCTTCTCTACCTGACAAGCCCTTACATATACTCTTCTCCATTCTCCTTCAAATTCATGCCCTCTTTTTCACTAATTGTTAGTCCACGTATGTATGTATATACACATATATTCCTAACTATAATTTGTTCAGTATGTATAATGTTACTTGTATGTATGTTTTCATGGCTGACCTTTTGACACTAGAAAACCAATTGGTTTTTTCTTCACTAGGCACACCTCTTCTGCTCCCAGATTTCCTTGATTGTTTATAGTTTTTGTGTAGGCTTTACCCATGCAATCTCTAACAACAATATATTAGCATCTGTCCTTACACCCACAGGTAATGTAGATTTTACTTCTCATTAAGGAAACTTCCATTGCAATAGACAGAAATCACCACGAAACAAAAATAAAAACAAAACATAACCAATCTAAATTCAGAATTATAAAGCCCAGTTCCAGTGAACTCCAGCACCTAAGACTCAGGGACATTTAAGGAAAATGGAGAAGAAAGATTCTGTTTCAAAGGATCAGAGAGTTTGCTGTGACAGTGTGTCTACTAATAATACCAGAGGCTATACCCATAAGGTCTCACAACATGACTCCCCAAACATGAATAGAAGGATGACACAAATGGACATGCTAAAGTGGATGGGCAGGCATAATGCCACAAACCCTCAATCTTATTGTCTTTTTCTATAATATATCTTTTTTTGATATCATTTTATCTTCATCATATTTACCCACAAATGCCTCCCTAAAATAACTGCCATATTATGTATTTCTAATTTCATGTTTTCCTTTTATAATACATGTATATAATTACTTATCTTGGTTATCTTAGTGCTATTCATTTGCACATGAACATGGTATCAATTATTCATCAGGGTATGGGGAAATTTCCAATGGTCATACTGAAAAAAAGTGACTATACTTTCCCTAAAAGCTATCTGTAAATAGTTCCTAATAAAAAGCAGGAGCCTCAAGAGTACCTCCTTCTTTCACTAGAATTTTTACTGGCTTGATTTTGAGTAGGTAATGTCTGCCACTTTGTGTTCATGCATGCAATCACAATGTCATGTCAAGAGGACAATGTCATGTACTTCCCCACCCCCTGGCCCTTATATTATTTCTGTTCCTTCTTTTGTGATATTTTCTGAACCTTGGGGTGGGTCATTGATATAGATGTTCCATCAATGGCAGATCACTCATGTTGTTCTCAGCACTTTGAACAGTAATGTTTCTCTGCATTAATCACTAGCTACCCCATTAATCTTTCTGACCAAGGTGTGGTACACTAAAAATCTGTGGATATGAACATAAATATATAGAAGTTAGTTTGACAACATGATTACTTAGAAAAACAACATCAATAGGTTCCTCCACAGGAACTATAACTTTCCCAGCTATGTGCCTTAAGCATGTTTACAATTCCAATACTAAATGGCTCTGTGAAACAATCTCAAGGTAGTGAGTACATCTTGCCTGGTTGGTTGTTATTGTGGCATATAGGGTCCAGTACTAGATGGATGTCTTTTGATTAGTTGTGATTGGTGTCTATTTTCCTATAGCAGTCTCTACAGTATCCAAAACTATGAAAGTTAGCCAGAAGGGTGTTTCCTGATAAGCTAAGATCTGTGTCCTTTAACCCAACTGTAATGTGCTTTCAGCAATAGAATCTTATCTAGTTATAGTGAACAAACAATCATAATGATGATATCATGCATTTCTTTGTGTGGCAGCTTCTAGGGACTCTCTAACCAATAACTATCAAGGATGTAACTTGTACCTGACATCATTTAATAACCTATGTCTTCTGAGAGCATCATTGTTCACTAATATGCAGTACTTCTGTTCAAACCTTGAGAGCAGCCATCTGTGCTGATACATGACCATGACTTTAATTACAGTACCCATTTTGAGGCCATCCTGGTCTACACAGAGAGTTCCAGGCCAACCAGATGACATAATGGGATGCTGTTCAGTAAAAAATGGGGGGATTTGCACAGCTGTAGAGGATGTGCCAGTTTATACACCCCCCAACACACATTATAATAAAACAGGCCAACTCTGAAAGCTATGACAACTGTCAGACTATCAGCTTGGTAAGACATGCCCAGTGGTACAATAGTGGCAAGGATGGCATGGAATTAATGGATCACATTCTGAGTGGTATTAAGGCCCATTTTATAAAATAAAATCCATACACAGTACTGGTATCAGGGCCATGATAGATAGATAGGTCTTAAACACTAAGACAGAACCTACTACACTTCTGCTGTCTTAGTCAGTGTTCTATTGTTTTTAACAGACATCACTGGCATGGAAACTCTTATAAAAAGAAAATTATTTAATTGAAGCTTGCTTATACTCAGATATTTAGTTTATTATCATCATGGAAGGTAGTATGGCAGCACAGAGGCAGGCATGGTGCTAGAGGGACAGCTAAGAGTTTCATATCAAGACTGGTAGCCAGAAGAAAGAGAGGAGAGAGAGAGAGAGAGAGATTGGACATGACTTGAGCATTTGAAACCCCAGAGCACACCCCAGTGTGACACACTTCCTCTAACAAGGCCACACTTTATTCTAAAGGCCACACCTTTTAATCTCTGCAAACAGTGCCATTCCCAGGTTATCAAACATTTGAATCTATAAGTTTATGGGGATAATTCTATTCAAATTACAACCTCTTCTAAGTAAATATAGTATTAAATTAACTCTTAATCACTCATTGCTATTAGAGCGTCTTTCAACCCTCATTAGAAAAATGTCTTTTATCAGTTAATGGGGTCACATCCTCTCAAGACTCATGTATCACCATGGAAGAGGAGGAGGGAAACATTGTAAGAGCTAAAGGCAGTGGGTGACTACAAGGAAACAGTATCTCCCAGATGGTACAGGGCAGCTGCTTATATAAACTCAAAGCACTTGTGGGAAAAAGACCTGTGAAAGCTCAAGTTAGATAAAATCCCAACATATGGAAGGGTGGTAGGCATAAAGTTCCTTCTCTAGCTGAGGAGGTATTGATTATTGGTAGCAACCTGAAAAGGGAACTTTAATGTTTTTAATGGTGTAGCCCAAGGAAGGTTTTCCATGCTTTAATGAGTGGTCAAATACTCAAGAATCTATGGGCAGCATAAATTATATTTGATATTTTAAAGAGGATACAAACTTTGGCAGGTAGCAAAAAGAAGGCAGATCTATGAGTTTAGGGGATGGATGTAATCAAAATGTATGAAACAGACAAAGAGCTAATAAAATGATGAAGACTATTTTTTAAAGAATAAAGTTATATTTTAATTAACATATAAACAAGCAGGGTTTCATAATGCTTTATACATTATATTTAATAAGCCTTATTTAATACTTCCTATTTTGCCTTGCACTTATTTCAAATAATAGAGATTATTTTTAAGTGCAGTAGAGAAATGTGCTGAGATGGATTTCAGGAGAAACATCTTTAGTAAATTTAGGCCACTCACAGTCTGGGCAAGCTGGAACAAAAGGTTCACCAGCAACCCATAGAACAATACAAATTCCCTATCTTCATAGATTTTAGAGAGGAGATGTAGCTAAGCTCATGAGGGATGGGTCTTTAGTATTAGATGGGCTACAAGAGTGTGATTTGGGAAGCTAATCCTATCATCCCACTCTCCTGAGTGTCAATATAGGTCTGGGTTTTAGCAGCTCAGTGATGACTATAGATAGGCTATAAGGCTATACAGGGGCAGTCGTTGTAATTTAACAATGCTGACTTGTTCTGAAATTCTTTCCTCTAGCAGAAGGCATGAACAGAGCTACACCTGAGCAGACATCTCTGGAAAGAACTCAAGCTGCCAGCTAACAGCTTAGTTTCACCTCCCACTACATGTGACAGTGCCGCTACCCTGTCTCAGCATCCTTACTGCTGTGTATATTCTCCCATCACCATGGATTCTTCCCTTGTAAAGGATTGAAGCAGATTCTCTGATCACTTCTTTAGCTAACTGTTCCAGAATGTTTGAAGTAGCTAGATAGATTAGACTTACAACCAACTTTCAAGTCATTTTTTTTTCGTTAGTTTTTGTTTTTTTTTTAATTTTTTTTTATTCTTTTTTTTTTAATTTAGATAAGAAACAAGGTTGCTTCACAAGTCAGTTCCAGGTCCCTCTCCCTTTCCCTCCCCTCCTCCCGTGCCCTCTCCCCTCCCACCCCCCGTTATCCCCTCGTTCCCCCAGGGAGGGTGAGGCCCTCCATGGGGGTGTCCATAGTCTGTCATTTCATATAGGGCAGGGCCTAGACCCTTCCCCAAGAGTTCAGGGTGAGAGTGCACCTCACATTGTTCTATGGGAGTCCAAAGTCCGTGTGTATACTTGGGATGGGTACTGATCTGCTGCCCAAGGCTCAATAGATTACCTAGGCCTCCTCACTGACACACAGATTCAGGGGGTCTTGATCAGTCCCATGCTGGATTCCCAGGCTGATGCCTGGGATTCAAGAGTTAACCTTTGTCTGGTCAGCTGTTTCTGGGGGTTAAACCAGCCCAGTCTTAATCCCTTTGATCATCAGTCCTCCCTCTCTGATACTGGCTTTCTTGAGTTCAGCTCAGTACTTAACCAGCCACTAAATGTAGTTTCTGTTTCCCAGACTGTCTGGCCATAGGATTGTAGGCTGGCACTCCCCAGATCTATGTCTAAAATCCATATATGAGAGAGTACATGCCATGTTTCTCTTTTTGTGACTGGGTTACCTCACTCAGGATGGTTTCTTCTAGTGTCATCCATTTGCCTGCGAATCTCATGATTCCATTATTTTTTTCTGCTGAATAGTACTCCATGTGTAGATGTACTGTACCACATTTTCTCTATCCACTCTTCGGGTGAGGGACATCTAGGTTGCTTCCAAGTTCTGGCTATTACAAATAAAGCTGCTATGAACATAGTGGGACAGACATCTTTGTTGTATGAATGGGCATCTTTTGGGTATATGCCTAAGAGTGGAGTTGCTGGGTCTTGTGGTAGGTTTATTCCCATTTTTCTGAGGAATCTCCATACTGCTTTCCAAAGTGGCTGAACAAGTTGGCACTCCCACCAGCAATGGCGGAGTGTCCCCCTTTCACCACATCCTCTCCAGCATAAATTGTCATTGGTGTTTTTGATTTTAGCCATTCTGACAGGAGTGAGATGGTATCTCAGAGTTGTTTTGATTTGCATTTCCCGGATGGCTAAGGATGTTGAGCACTTTCTCAAGTGCCTCTCAGCCATTTTAGACTCCTCTATTGAAAACTCTCTATTTAGTTCTGCAGCCCACTTTTTAATTGGGTCCTTTGCTGTTTTGGAGACTTGCTTCTTGAGTTCTTTGTAAATTTTGGAGATCAACCCTCTGTCAGATGTGGGATTAGCGAATATTTTTTCCCATTCTGTGGGCTGCCTTTTTGTCTTGCTGACTGTGTCCTTTGCCTTACAGAAGCTTCTCAGTTTCAGTAGGTCCCATTTATTAATTGTTGATCTCACTGTCTGTGCTACTGGTGTTATGTTCAGGAAGCTGTCTCCTGTACCAATTCGTTCAAGGGTACCACCCACTTTCTCTTCTAAGAGTTTGAGTGTGGCTGGATTTATGTTGAGGTCTTTGATCCATTTGGACTTAAGTTTTGTGCATGGTGATAAACATGGATCGATTCGCATTCTTCTACATGCCAGTCTCCAATTATGCCAGCACCATTTGTTGAAGATGCTTTCTTTATTCCATTGTATATTTTTAGCTTCTTTGTCCAAGATCAGATGTTCGTACGTGTGTGGGTTAATACCCGGATTTTCAATTCGATTCCATTGGTCTACTTGTCTATTTTTGTGCCAATACCAAGCTGTTTTCAGGACTATAGCTCTATAATAGAGCTTGAGGTCAGGGATGGTGATGCCTCCGGACGTTGCCTTGTTGAACAGGATTGTTTTGGCTATCCTGGGTCTTTTGTTTTTCCATACAAAATTGATTATTGTTCTTTCAAGGTCTGTGAAGAATTGTGCTGGGATTTTAATGGGGATAGCATTGAATCTGTAGATTGCTTTTGGCAGGATTGCCATTTTTACTACATTGATCCTACCTATCCAAGAGCATGGGAGATCTTTCCATTTTCTGAGGGCTTCTTTAATTTCTTTCTTTAGAGATTCAAAGTTCTTACGATACAGGTCTTTCACTTGTTTGGTTAGCGTTACCCCAAGGTATTTTATGTTGTTTGTGGCAATTGTAAAGGGTGATGTTTCTCTGATTTCTCTTTCAGCCCTTTTATCATCTGTATATAATAGGGCTACTGACTTTCTTGAGTTGATCTTGTAACCTGCCACTTTGCTGAAGGTGTTAATCAGCTGTAAGAGTTCCCTGGTAGAGTTCTTTGGGTCATTGATATAAACTATCATATCGTCTGCAAACAGTGAATGTTTGACCTCTTCCTTCCCAATTTGTATCCCCTTGATCCCCCTTTGTTGTCGTATGGCAATAGCTAGAACTTCAAGTACCATGTTGAAAAGGTATGGAGAAAGTGGACAGCCTTGTTTTGTTCCTGATTTTAGAGGAATTGCGTTGAGTTTCTGTCCATTTAGTTTGATGTTGGCTGTTGGTTTACTGTATATGGCTTTTATTATGTTTAAGTATGTCCCTGTTATCCCAGATCTCTCCAAGACCTTTATCATGAAGGGGTGTTGGATTTTGTCAAAGGCTTTTTCAGCATCTAGTGAGATGATCATGCGATTTTTGTTTTTCAGCTTGTTTATATGGTGGATTACGTTGATGGATTTTCGTATGTTGAACCATCCCTGCATCCCTGGGATGAAACCTACTTGATCGTGGTGAATGATTGTTTTGATGTGTTGTTGGATCCGATTTGCCAGTATTTTATTGAGTATTTTTGCATCAATGTTCATGAGGGATATTGGTCTGAAGTTCTCTTTCTTGGTTGTATCTTTATGTGGCTTGAGGATCAAGGTTATTGAAGTCTCATAGAAAGAGTTTGGCAAAGACCCTTCTGCTTCTATTGTGTGGAACACTTTGAGAAGAATTGGTATAAGCTGTTCTTTGAATTTGTGGTAGAATTCTGCACTGAGGCCATCTGGACCTGGACTTTTTTTGGTTGGGAGACTTTTGATGACAGCTTCTAATTCCATAGGGGTTATAGGTCTATTTAAATTGCTTATCTGTTCTTGATTTAGTTTTGGCAAATGATAGCTGTCCAGGAAGTCATCCATTTCCTTTAAAATTTTGAATTTTGTGGAGTACAGGTTTTCAAAGTATGACCTAATGATTCTCTGGATTTCCTCAGAGTCTGTTGTTATGCCCCCCTTTTCATTTCTGATTTTGTTAATTTGCATGTTCACTCTCTGCTGTTTGGTAAGTTTGGACAAAGGTTGATTTTCTCAAAGAACCAACTCTTCGTTGCATTGATTCTTTGTATTGTTTTCCTGGTTTCTACTTTGTTGATTTCAGCCCTCAATTTGATTATTTCCTGGCGTCTACTCCTCCTGGGGGAGTTTGCTTCTTTGTGTTCTAGAGCTTTTAGCTGTGATGTTAATTCTCTGGTATAACTGTTTTCCTGTTTCTTCATGTGAGCACTTAGTGCTATGAACTTCCCCCGTAGCACTGCTTTCAAAGTGTCCCATAGGTTTGGGTATGTTGTGTCTTCATTCTCATTGAATTCGAGGAAGTCTTTAATTTCTTTTTTTTTATTTCCTCTTTGACCCAGGGATGGTGCAGTTGAGCATTATTCAATTTCCATGATTTTGTAGGTTTTCTGCAGTTTGTGTTATTGTTGAATTCTAATTTTAAGGCATGGTGGTCTGATAAGATGCATGGAGTTATTCCAATTTTTTTGTAGCTGCTGAGGTTTGATATGTTGCCAAGTATGTGGTCGATTTTTGAGAAGGTTCCATGTGGTGGTGAGAAGTAGGTATATTCTTTTTTATGTGAATGAAATGTTCTATAGATATCTGTTAATCCCAGTTGGGTCATTACTTCTATTAGACCCTTTGCTTCTTTGTTGAGTTTCTGTCTGGTATTCCTGTCTAGTGGTGAGAGTGGTGTGTTGAAATCTCCCATTATAACTGTGTGGGGCTTTAGATGAGATCTAAGTTCTAATAATGTTTCTTTAACGAATGTGGATGCCTTTGTATTGGGGGCATAGATGTTCAGGATAGACACTTCATCTTGGTGGGTTTCACCTGTGATGAGTATGTAATGACCTCCTTTATCTCTTTGATTTTATTTTAAAGTCTAGTTTGTTAGATATTAGGATTGCTACCCCTGCTTGTTTCTTGGGTCCATTTGATTGAAAAAATTTTTCCCAACCTTTAACTCTCAGGTAATGTCTGTGTTTGAGGGTGAGGTGTGTTTCTACTTTCAAGTCATTTTATGCTGTGAATGAAGTATACAAGTTTTGGCTAAAGATCCATCACTCTCATCTCTCTTCATATCAGAGATTCCCTGTGGTAAGTTTATGAGGCAAATTTCCCTAGTACACATTGAAAAGACTGGGTGTGTCTAGAGAGTCGACATAGTGAAGTAGGCAGAACACTTATTTCATATTCAAAACATAAATGTTAAGACTTCATTTTATCTCTAAAACGTGACTGCATATGCAAATTATTCAAGCTGCCCAGTCCCATTAGAGCTGAAGATGATATATGCTCTATGAGTTTCCAAAGACAGCAAAAGAAGCAGGGAGTAGTGTAGGTAATACAGTCATTTAATTAGGTGTAAATAAAAGAACCATTGCTTTAATAACTTAGTTTGTGGTTATCTATCAACCAGAAATATGTAATTAATGTAAAAATTTAAATACTAATCAACAAGTGTTCAATAAGTGAAGATGTAGGTATTTAAAAGACATTTTAAAGATCATTTGGCCCTGGTTAAATTGCCTCAATTTCAATTATATTGCTTGTTACTTCTGAACATGGTGTCACACACCTTCAGTCCCAGCACTAGGGAGATGGAGGCAGGAGGATCACAGCAACTATGAAGCAACTTGGTCTACATAGATTTCGAGGTCAGACAATTTTATATAATAAGATTATGTGTCAAAAGCAAAATGAAGCAAACACGCAAATACACAACAACAGTTTTTCAAACTGTTTATTTCCCTAAGTGACAGATAGTGCTTATAAATTCTATACTGTAGTGCTCTTGTTTATGCAGATCACAAGCATGAAATATATGAGCCCCTAAGCCTGCCCACAGCAATCCACTTTTCAGTGTGGTGGATTTCCTTCTCAGTGTTTGCTTTGGATAATCTAATTCTAAATGTCTTGTTGAGATACTAAACCCATATGATAACAATAGAATGTGTCTATGAAAATCCATCTCATGTATTTGTAAACTTCTTCAGGGATATGGCCTCTTCTATGATATTTTTAACAATATATGTGACAATCTACCACAAAATGTAGATTTAGACTCTGTAGTCCAGGCTGGCCTCGAACTCTCGGAGATACACCTGCCTCTGTTTCTCAAGTGCCGGGATTTAAGTCATGTGCCACCTACACCCAGCTGTCTTTAGACTCTAAGTACATTTATTTCTGCTTTTTTGATTTAACACATGGGAGGAGGGGCAGAACAAGAAAACAATACTAGGTTTGTAGTATATAGATTTAATTTTTCCTTTTTTCTTCATTTCCCCTTCTTTTCTTCTGAAAACAAAACCAAAAACTCCTACACAGGTAATATAGTTTTATCAGGTTAATGCACTTGTTTCCAACCCTGTACACCAGAGTTCAGTTACAGGGCACAAAGTACAAACACTGTAGCTTTCCTCTGACTTATACATGTACATTTTGACATGTGTGCCCATGTGTGAGCACACACACACACACACACACACACACACACACACACGCACAAGCAAGCACACAATAAGTACAACGTTTTAAGTATTTGATATACACTTTTATGGCCTCTTTTATATGACAATTTGCTTTTTTTTGAGACAGGGTTTCTCTGTATTGTTTTGGAACCTGTCCTGGAACTTGCTTGGTATACCAAGCTGGTCTTGATCTCACAGAGATCTGCCTGCCTCTGCCTCCTGAATACTGGGATTAAAGGCATATGCCACCAACTCCCAGCTGCTTTTTAGTTTCTAAAAATCTTTTATAAATCTTTAGCAGAAATCCTAAGAATAATTGCTGAGTAGTGGTGGTGTGCTGATTGTCACCGTGGGAGTCATAGTGGACTTCAAACAGAAAGTGGTAGAAGGACTGTCTTGGAGTAACTGAGTAAACAAGAAAGAGAAAGATCTTCATTACATTTTTTGCTACCAAATTCCACTGAATTAGTTTCTTTTCTCCATTTTCTTTCTGTGATTCACAATGCCTCCCAATACTGCACTACATGTGGAGAACAGTTGAGACTCCACTCTTCATGACAGTCAGTGAGATTATCCCACACAGAAAGATTTCCTTTCAATTTAATGATCTCATCTTTTGAACTTTAGCAGGTTAGGTTTCAGAGATACTACATTTCTGTTGGATGAAACTCTGTTGCTGGTGATAACTTTTAATACCTCTCTGTGAGGTAGTGGGGAGGGAATCACTGGCACCAAGCATTGGCACATCAAGGACCACAGGAAAATCTAAGTCACACAAACAAAAATGCATGAGAAGCATCACTCTAAGTTGTCTTTATGGAATACAACATAAAATACAGAAATGTCCACAAAGTTGTCTAGGAGATGATCTATAAATAAAGACATCCATTGCCTGGAACATTCCAGTACAGACTATGAAATGGATGCCTCTTGGAATCATTCAGGCATTGAAAGATTTCCTTTCACTCTTTCTCACTTGCCAGTTGAAGGGGTCAAAGGTGATGTGCTGGTTATGTTTCTAGGTTTTATAATCAAGATATTTTTTGATAAAAAACACACACATACTAACTCACTGTGTGATGATGAATACAATGGATAATCTTCATTAATATTGCTTCTTCCTTGTAAACTTTTCCCTAGTTCTATTACCTGAAATTTACATATTTCCTAAAGCAGAAAATGTTCATTTTTATTATGCAGTATCACAAACATTTTATAAAAGAATAGTGGAAACATCACAGGGAGTGAAGGGAAGCTAACAAGAAGGAAAGGGTTGCAAGTAAATTCCAGTTTCAGCAGGAGTACAAATGGTGTGATTTTTTAAATCTCATCTCATACCAAAGAAAGAGAGGTGGGAGTATACTAGTATACTATTCAGTTTCCAGTTAAAGATGCTCTTGTGTGATTGGAACTGATGATCCTTCTGAAACTAGGTATGCAGATAAAATTCAATTAATAGCTGGAGTATTTCCCTTCAATAGAAAGCAAAGGCTCTTCTCTGTAAAATGCAAAGTGTTTAGATAGCAAAGTTGGGGCTGGGGAGATGGCTTAGGTGGCAAAAGTTATCTACTCTGCAAGTATAATAACGAGAGTTTAGTTCCTTAGGAGCCAAGTAATGATCAGGTGGTGTTGATTGCTTGTTCATAATCCTTGTGCTGGGAGGCAGAGATAGAAGATCACCCCCTCTCCAAAACTAGCTAGCTACACCACAAGTCAAATTATGTGCATGTGCACACACCTACAAACACACACACACACACACACATGCACACATCATACATCACACATATACATATGCAAAGACATATAGCAAAGTATGAAGAGTCTAGCTAAATATTAGGGTGCCTACAAAGAACAAAGTCCTAGGTTCAGTGTGTGATGTACTGAATAAGTTTTTAGGAAAGAATGTGAGATTGTTCAAAGTCAATCTTAGTTATAACTGATTGTTATTGAAATAGAAAGCTCAGCTCATTTGTCTTATATCATTTTTCACTCTAGAGCTTTACTTGGGACAAGACTGATGGAATCCACCTGAGCATTTTACCTGCCTCATTTAGCCTCTTCTTCTTTCATCTCTCCTCAGAGCTACTTTTTGTTTGGTTGTTATGAGACAGGGATTCTCTGTATTGTTTTGGAGGCTATCGGTCCAGCCCGGCCTCGAACTCACAGAGATCTGCCTGCCTCTGCCTCCTGAGTGCTGGGATTAAAGGCGTGCACCACCACTGCCCGGCCAGAGCTACTTTTCTATTGCTATGAAGAGACACTATGACCAAGGCAACCTATAAAAGGAAGTATTTAGTTGGGACATTCCTTACAATGGGTGGGTTCATGACTCTCATGGTAAGAAGCATGGGAAGGTAACAGACATGCAGGTATGGTGGTATGGAACTGGAGCAGTAGATTGTTTGGAGAAAGAGGGGAAGAAAGAAAAGGAGAGGAGAGGGAGGAGATGAGAGCTTCTGAGCCTGGCATTGGTTTTTGAAGTTTAAAGCTCATCATTAGTGAACTACTTCCTCCAACATGGCCACACTTCCTAATTTTTCCCAAAACAGTTCCACCAAATAGTTCCACTGCACCACTATTTCCTGGGAGCAGCTCTTCAACAAATCAATTTGGATATAAATCCTTATCGCAGAGACAGTGAGAGAACATGCATTCACAGATATGTTCTTATAAATTATAAGTCAAAAGAGAAGTCAATGACACAATTTGCTCAAAATCACGAGGAGCAAGTATGCTTCACTTCATCTCCTGTCTGCCTGCTTCCCAAAGTTATGCTCTAACAATCACCATCTGTGTTTCCCAGCCAACTGAGCAGGCAACACTGACTAAAATATTGGTTAACAGATAACATTAACCGTGACCATGGTAATGACCATTCCTTTCTTCTCAAGTCGGAAAATGTGCAAACTTCATTAGTCCTTATGTTGCTTGAGAATGTTTTTGTTTTTGTTTTTCCACAGTGAAGGAAAAGCTTCAGACTTTACATCCAAATATGGAAAGCAAGAAGTCAGAATTAGTGTACCAAATCTCATTTGTAAATATGTTTCCATGAGAATGTGCCTCCCCCCCACCTTTCATTGTTAACTCTATTGTGAGAGATGTTACAAAGCTTTTGCTGGTGACTTGCCCTTATTCTATTCATCCACCCTGCTCTGGATAAATTAGTGCAGGTACATAATGCAGTTTCAACTTCAGAGTAACCTGAAGCTCCACCAGGCTCCACCTCAGTGTTTGACTTCCAAAATATGCATGAAGGAATGTCACCTTTTAGTATTTAATTGCAAAACTTCTCTTTGTTTTATTTTGCTTTCTTCTTCTTCTTCTTCTTCTTCTTCTTCTTCTTCTTCTTCTTCTTCTTCTTCTTCTTCTTCTTCTCCTTCTCCTTCTTCTCCCTCTCCCTCTCCCTCTCCCTCTCCCTCTCCCTCTCCCTCTCCCTCTCCCTCTCCCTCTCCCTCTCCCTCTCCCTCTCCCTCTCCCTCTCCCTCTCCCTCTCCTTCTCCTTCTCCTTCTCCTTCTCCTTCTTCTTCTTCTTCTTCTTCTTCTTCTTCTTCTTCTTCTTCTTCTTCTTCTTCTTCTTCTTCTTCTTCCTCCTCCTCCTCCTCCTTCTACTTCTTCAACTCAAAATCTTGCACTATGACCAATGCTGGCATCAAAATCTTGCCCCTCCTGTTTCAGTTTCTCAAGGGTTGAAATTATAGTTATGTGCCACTAAGTCCAGCTTAAAAATGGTTTTTTTTAGCAGGCTGAAACTATATGCTATTTGTAGAGAGATAACTCCTACATGAGTCCACAATTAGATAAATATTTGTATGGCATTTTGAAATAAGCTATCTTAATTGACTCATCATACAACTTGCACATACTAATATACAAAGAAAATAGTATATACTTATTAAAAGAGTTGTCTAAAGAAAGACTGAGGGAAGTGTTGAGTCCAGTATTATCATAGTCATCAATGAATGCTTCCAAGTATAACAATAGTCCAAAAAGTATATGCACATTACATACAAAGATAAGTTTGTGGGTGTGTAGGCAGAAATAATAGAGACTAAATCATTATATCCAAACTGCTCACTAAACATTTGATTGGAATCCAGGGATATCCAATTCTATGCAATTAATTGCTGTGCTTTCTGCTAACATTTCTTGTATTCATGTTTTTACTCCTTGCTGACTAAAAGCTCTTAGTTATAATTCTGACTATGTTATCTTCTTATAGGTGTGTTGTACTTTCTGTTTTCACATTTTTGGACAATGATTACATAATCAAGTAAATTTTAGGTTTCAAACATATTCAGTAGGAAGAGGATATCCTAAAGGATAGCAGAAAAAGAATTTTACTCTAAGGAGGCAAAGCAGAAAGGTCCCCAGTGGGATAGCCTGTCTGCTATGTAGCTCAAGCATACAGCAGGCAATGATATTTGGTGGTAAAGACTTTCCATCTGCTTTCTAAGAAAATGGATATCTCTGAATTCTTTGTTGTTTCAAGTTATAATACAAATGGTCTGGCCTGATATTTGTAGTGTGGTTTATGGTGTCAATCTTACACAATCATTTAAAGCCACACCCAAGGCTGATGACAACCAGGATAAAGACCTGGTATTTGCATTTAATCAGGGTTCTCTGCTGAATTTGTCCAGCTGCATTCGGGAAAACAAAGCCAAATTCATGTAAGGCTGAGGTCAGTCAGCAAGTCTGGGCCTCCTGAGGCACAAGGGTTTCTGCATCTACCCTGTTGGTGTGATGGGAAAACATCACCTCATTCCCATTAGTGTTAATGGAGCCAATCTTATGAACCCACCACATATCAATGCGTATCCTCTTGTGTTTTGATATCTTAATGTACAAAATTATGTCTCTGGGGAAAAGCTGGCATCCTCGTAAGTGCTCCCTATTCCCATTAATGCTAATGGAACAGAGACACACACACTCACTGCTTCTCAGGAAAGTAGGCAAAATATGAAAGATGATTAGGTTTGTGAGTATAGTAAGAGACTTGCAGAAGCTGCAAAGATTGCCTAAAATGATCTCTGTCTAGGTAGCTGAAGCACTTTCATTATACACAGCTATTTTTCTCGGAACCATCAACAGATAATTGACCTCACTCTGCTCTCCAGGAGGGAAACATTGATACTGATACCTGTTTGAGAATAGACTTGGGGTGTGTTTATCAAAAAAGTGAGTGGGAAGGGTGAGAGAATCCTAGATATCCTTGTGAAAACAGCAAGGTGAGGCAGCTAGAAGAGGGAAGTGTGAGGGTTTCCTCTTTGTGTATTGTCCTTTAGAGTGGGGAGGTCTGTCACAGGCTCTGTCTGGAAAGGTACCTCTGTATGTAAGTCTGACCCAGGAAACTGCCCACTGCTTTTCTATCTGCACTTTCTTGAAGATGATTTTTCCCCTTTTAATTTATGAGAAATGCAAGATAAGCAATTCCGGCCTAAACCCCACTGTATCATCTGAAGTTATCACAGAGGTGAAATTATGCAGCTTGGAGATAAGACCGTGTGATCAGAATACAAATGAAAATGAAAATCGGATAGCCCTCATTTTCCTTTCAAACAGTTTTGGCTGCTTTTCTTCCCATAGAACAAAAGTGTATTCTTTGATGAACATCTGTAGTGTAAGGAATGGATGCATCTGTATCTGATACTCCTGTAGTTAAGACTATCACTTGTAGGTGGTAACAGGAGGGTGCAGAATGATGTTAGGTGACTTCAGTTCAGGGTCACAGTTTTTCCTGTATGTATTCACACATGGTTGTATGTATAGAACAAGGTATATCCTTAGGTCTCACAGTCAACATTTCTAGAAAAACAGTTTTATCAGATAGCCCTTGGTTATGATGCAGGGGATCAAGGACAATTCAAGGGGAAAGTGAAAATGAAGGAAAAAAAAACAAGAATACCGGAAAGAGTAAGTGTTGTAATGAATTAAGTGGAGGAAGTTGGAAAGTTCAAAACTGGCCTGAGTTACAGACGGCATTCAATCCCTCCCTGAAGAAGTGGCATAATTTCTTTGGGAAGGTTTTTGCATTTGTTTTTGTTTTTAATCTTTTGTGTGGTAAGAACTTTAAAATCTACTTTGAAACTCTGACATTGTTTTTAAAGCCCTTGACAGCAAACAATGGTGTTGTTAATTCCTCCATTTGATGGGCCTTCAGAAATAAGAAAACTTTGCTCTATGGGGCTGAAAGGGTTATGTTTAACAGGATGTTAGTATCCACATAATGGGAGGTGTGTCTACAAAAATGAACAAGAACCAACTCCTTAATCAACCGTGTTCTTCCTTGATTTTTAAAGACAGAGATTGCTGTGACCTCAATTTATTACCAAAGATTTGTGTCTCCTTTTAGATCCTCATTTCCTAGAGGGAAGGAAAGAACTTGATAAAAGTGAGTAAATCAGACAGAATAGCATGTTAACTGCTTCATTGTTTTATATTTTTCAAATTATTCTCTGAAACTGTTTCAAGTCAGTTAAAAGAAGAATTGAATTAGAGTTATATACTTTATTTAAACCAGATGGATCTTACATTTTAAAAACATCAAAGTTAATTTTCTAGTCTTATAATTTTAGGGCCATTTCAGGCTGATCAAGCCTTTGAAGTCTTAGAGAAGGCCAGAACCAAGATAAGAACCCTATCCACAAATTCATTATTAGTAACCATGCTTCCAAATGATTGTGCCTGACTATCTACTTTGTAAGTGACAGAGTTTTGATTATTGCTGTGGTCTCAAGAGTTATTAAGAGAACCCTTAGCTATCCCACTTCTGAAAGGATTGAAAATTTTCCCTGTGAAAATTTCCCAGTTCAACTTAGACCCTATCAAATATACTGAATTCTGTGCCATGGAAGTCTGTGGGCTCCACTTATTTATCTGACATCTCCTCTTGTGTCCCTCACTCTGACTGATCATTAAACATAAGCATAGCAATTATTTTGTGTATAGACAAGGAATTTGATATGTATTTGTGGAAGGAGCAGAGCATCCATTTTCTTAATTTCTGAGGTGCTTTTCATAAAAAGAGTATCCACTCAGAAAGATACCTATCAGAAAGTGTCATTCACCATACTTTTCCAGTCAGTCACTCTCTGTGCTTAGCTGTAGACATGCAAAATGGCAGGTGATGCAGAGTGAACAACAGTATTTGATTACTTTGTAGGTAAATTACACACATGTACAAGTGGGCTAGAAACATCTAATATTAATAGCACAATGTCATCTGTTAACCTGTTAAAATTAAAGCTCCCTCAGTTGATGTTAGTCAGGCTTACTAGAGAAAATTGCAATCAAGATCAATAATTCTATATACTTTATGCTACCAATTACATGTTGACACGAACACAGAAAAAATGTTCCCAAAGTGACTGAGTCCAATAAGAAGAGGGGCATGGATACCATATAAAGCCAGTGTATGTGTGCATATCGTAGTATTTCTTGAGAACATGAACATGGTATCCTCTATTTACTCAGGCATTTTTCCATAGGTCACCAACATAAGACAGTGAATACTCACGGTAAGTGTTGAAGGTAGCTGTATGTCTATATCACCTTGCTTCTGGTGTTATTTCCCCTTGTGGTGTTTCTTTTTTTTTTTTTTTTTTTTTTTGGTTTTTACGAGACAAGGTTTCTCTGTATTGTTTCAGAGGCTATCAGTCCAGCCCGGCCTTGAACTCACAGAGATCCGCCTGCCTCTGCCTCCCGAGTGCTGGGATTAAAGGCGTGCGCCACCACCACCCAGCCCCTTGTGGTGTTTCTAAAAGATGTTTGGAGTTATGATATGGTTTGAGTCACAGACAAGGTGCACAGTTTTCATCTTCAATATATGTACTGAATGTAATCTGTAGTGTATACCAAATGACATCTCAGAAAACCATATCATGAGAAAGAACCTTACCTTATTAAGAACCAAGAATTAAACAAAAAAATTTTCATCTCCGAAGTGGTCATGCATCTCCATGTATTCAGCCTACACTTCCAAACATTCTTTCTTCTAAATTCCTGCTTTAAACTAGAAAGTAGAAACCATGTTTGGAATGTATCTACAGTAAGCTTTCCTTTGTCTATTCATTGTTCTTTCCTATAGTAATGTTTCTGTATTTTAAAGCTTTGAAGATATATTGGATAGGATTTATTAATCTGTGTAGTGAGTCAAACTATGAAAGTAAACAAACCTGTGTTTTCAATGCAGAAGCAAAGTAAAGCTTTCAAGGGAGAACTACCCTCCCCAAGGAATCTGTTCTTTGTTTAGCCACTCATCGTACCATACAGATGTTGTGCCACAGCTTTTAACTATACTATCAGAAAGATGTGGCATCATCTTTTTTTGGGGGGGGGGTTTCGAGACAGGGTTTCTCTGTATTGTTTAGGAGGTTGTCGGTCCAGCCTGGCCTCGAACTCACAGAGATCCGCCTGCCTCTGCCTCCCGAGTGCTGGGATTAAAGGCGTGCGCCACCACCGCCCAGCTGATGTGGCATCATCTTTAACAAAGCAAACTCTGAGAATATGAGAGAACATGCATAGACTTTCTGCAGATCATCTCTGTCCTCTGCCCATTAGCCAGCACCACCCACAGCAAAGGGACAAGGATATTTACTGTCCCTATGTTCCTGGTACCAGATTTGAGAGAAGTCTGTGTTATGATCTTTATAATCCCAAGGTAACAATTTCACTTATACTAGAAAAATTCTAGCTATCAGGTTTTAATTTAGCTCCCTCATAATCTCCAGGTGGTCTTTTGACACAAAGGCAGAGAGCAGAGAAACAGCTTTTCCATTTGTTTGTGCTGAACAGAAGGGCACAGTGGCTGGTGTTTCCAGGTCATGATTTATTGGTTCCTCTGAACTACTGCAATGCTATATTCTTCCAGGACACTCAGCAACACAGCAGGCCTTTTTAAGAATCCCAACTGACTCCCAGGCTGAATAAAAGAGGAGGAAAAGGCATCAGTTGAAATGGAAATCTGCTCACACCAAAAATAGACCTCTCATGAGAGTTGTCTTGAAAAAAAACTCAGGGCTCAGTAGTTCTGGGTGACATATGTTGAATCATTTAAATTTTGTTTCTCTCCACAGTTTAGGCAGAAAATAAAAGAATTTAAAACAGTGGGGGAAAAAGAAAAACAAAAAGATTTTAATTTTAAAAGCCAGCTCAGGAATTTCTCCCAGACCATGGTAGCCAAAGCATTGGTCAGTCCAAGCTGTTTTCCATTTCCCCTTCATGTTTTTGACACATAACTCCACAAAACAATGTTAAATGAAAGTCCCATATACAGAATATTTTTGTCCCACACCTCTCCAAGTCATCTGGTTATCCTCTCTGAAAATATGTATCTAACATCTTCTCTCTGTTCTTTCTATCATTGAGGCATTCAACATCCCCTTTCAGAGCATCATGCTCCCCAAGTCTTTCTTGGCACTTTGTAAGACACAGCTCTCTTCTCTGGGATCTCCTCTACGTGGATAAGTACTTAATAACACACTGACCAGTTCAACAAATGTTGCAAATATGGTAGGCCTGATTTTCAGAGATATCAATTGGTTCTTGACACACCATTTTGCTTTTAGATTCAGAAACAACAGCATGAGGTTATAGATTAGATGTACTCTGTTAGTTGCTTGGATTATCATGACTTTTCTGATATGTGGCTTATGTTCTCTGGCCATCTCTGATGATACCATTCCATCCATCTACTTAGAAATGTGTGCTAAGACTGAGTCTCCATGAAACATAAGGCTAAGCCACAGTTTGTGCTCTGAGAGTTCTACTCTGAGTCCTCCACTCTCTCCTCTAGGATATTTCCACACTTCTTTGATCTGTTACTTTCTTCAGTAGTGGAATATTGACCACAGTAATGTTGTCCACTTATACTCATATGACAAGATTTGACCAGTGAGATGTTAGCAAGTACATCATGAAAGGAAAGCATAGCATGTTCTGTGGCTGGCATAACCTAGTTTTCTCTAAAAATCCACCTTAGGAGGAACTTACTTTTTGTTGTTTTCCACTTTCCCAATGAGAGAAAACAGACTTAAATGTGACACAAAGCTGAGAGGCTATCTTTGCCCATTCAAACTAGTAAATCCACTCAAAATTACCCAGCTGTGTTCTCACATATTCCAATTTTAGTAAAGTAAGCAAATAAACATTTATGCAGATCAATATTTATTTTTGGAAGAATGGGGCCTTAACACATTTAAAACCTAATGTAAGGGAGACAGATTAGAAAGAAAACAAAGGGATATACACCTCAAAGGCATGCGAAGAGTAAAGGGATCTTTTTTGGTATCAAGGAAGGAGTATGGAAAACACAACAAGAAAGTTGTATCTTTTCCAACAAGACACTGTGCATTATGACCACAAAGCCCCTTGTGGGCTATTAGGTGTGAGGCTACCCAATGACATTAACAGTCCTTTCATCTGCAGACATTCTTCTGCTATTGAAATCAATAATAGTGTTGTTCTTCAGATGTCATGACTCCAACCTGACCTAAGCATGAATGGCATAGTGTGACAGGTAAAAAAAGAATCTCCGGAATCTACTAAAACTGGGCTTTATTCTCATCTCTGTCATTTTACTTACCTGGGTATTTAAGCTCTTTGGGTATCAATTTCTTATCTGAATAGGATCAGTTGTAAATTATACTTCATAACATCATTGTAGAGAATTACTGTTTTAAGATACATAGAATACCTAAGACAGTACCAGAAATTTAGTGTGTTCTCAGCAGGCATTAGCTATTTTTATTATTCTCATCATTATTTAATCAAAATTGAGGGCATGTAAGTCCACAGTATACTTCCGTGTACTCTGTAGAGAATTTTGATGAATATAAGACTTGGTTACTACACCAAAGGAATATGTGATATAATATAATGTGTTAATTTCATGCCTTAAATTTTTCTGAGTTCATTTATTCATTCTAATAGTTGAGTACATTAATAATTATTGTCAACTGACAAACTAACTGGTATATGAACAAACAGACATTTAAAAAGGAAACTGTGAAGTCAACAAAATTTAATGAATCTCTAATCTATAGAAATTTCTAAGTATAAGAAAGTTTCACCTGAAAATAGATAAGTAGTACTTATTTTGTTTGTTTTCTTATAAGACAAGTAGCCTTTGCTTGTCCTCAAACTCACTGTGTCTTATACTTCTTATCCTCTGACTTCAGCCCCCACCCAAGTTTTGGTATTACAGGCATGCATAACTATGGCCAGCTAAGATAGTTTTGTTTTCAGACTTGGATCCCTTTGTTTACTTTTCTTGCTGAATCCTTCTGGGCAGGGATTTCAGTATTACGTTGAATAGAAGTGATTCAAGTTGAGTTTTTTTTTCCTTTTTCTTGAAATGCTTTCAGGTTTCATATGTGATATTTTTTATGTTAAAACTCTTTTCTTCTCTTTCTCCTGTTATAAAATAGTGATAAATTTTGTCAAAGGTATTTTTAATCATTGAAATTATTTTATAGAGTAGACTATTAATGTGTTAGCTGATTTTCACATGGTAAAATCACCTTGCCTCACTTGGCCATGTTGTGTAAATGTTGGTTTGCTGTCTTTGATAACTTTTATGTGGATATTTGGTAGAAATTTGTTCTGTTACTTTTTTTGTGTCTTTTTTTATCTAGCTTTTATCTAAGGTCAATACTGGCTTTACAAATAGTACGGGAAGTGCTATTGACTCATCAGTTTCTTTTTGAATACCTTAAGAATAATTGACACTAATTATTCTTTAAATATTTGCTGAAGTAAAGATTATGTCTAATCCCAGGCTTGTCTCTGTTTGGCACAAATACCTTTCATGTTGAAATATATAGAGAAGCTGCTAATGTATTGGGAAATGAACATAGACATATTCTTTCACATTTCATTCGTCATTTGGCAATCATCTTTCCATGTTCATGAACAAATAAATACAAGCATATAAACACAATTCTTGTAATCACTAGAAAGTAGGTCATATATGTAATTGATTTAATGGCTATGATTTGTACAGCCTAAGGATGTAGATCCTAAGAATTATGACATTTTATATAACCATAGTTAATGATGATTTGCAGACTATTTAGAGAACTACCTGGTCTATGATCATATATTTCACTTACTCATCTCTTTAAATTCCTTTATTTGGGAATGTTCCTCATCCTACTTTTAATCATACTTTTGCATTTTCAGATAATCAACCTGGTCTTATATTGGAAACATTTGAAGATTTTTCACAACTATATCAAAGTTACACGGTCCTACACAGAGTAGTGAATCTAGTGTTCCTGTCAAAATCCTACATAAAAGGTGTATCTTCCCTCATTATTGCTGACAGTTTTGGTCACCTGGTAAATGTATTATATAATTATTCTTTACCCAAAGGGTTATCCAGTTATTTAATTTATTCATATACAGATAGGCTGATATATATGGCAACTATAAAAGTATATCATAGATGCAAAATCATGCAACTACATGTGTCCTCATCAGAGTATGTTAATCTATGATGACTCTTATATGAGCAGATGTTTGCTATAATGGTTTCAAAGTAATGATATCTAGATATTAATCAACATTCTGTTTGAGTTAAGACCACGCTTCTCCTTGTATTTTCATTACATTTTCTAGATATTTCTGATACTAACTCAGGTATTACCATTAAATAATTTGTTACTTAAATGATATTATAGTTGACCAGCAACAACTCATCAAAACTAATGTCCATGTCTCTGTAATGATATAACATTGTGGAGGAGGTTAAACTATTTTTTAGTTTCAAATAAGCCACCCTGCACAGATTATTTTCTATGGTTTTATCATAAAATCTCATGAATTTGTGGGTCAACTTTAGAACTGTTTCCTTCATTATTACTTTGTTATAATCATGTATATAAGCATGTGAACCTTTGTGAAAAGTTATTAGTTACATATATCTTACCTAAAAATTCTCTGTAGAATGGCCTTTGTGGATTTGTGAATATCTTAATTAGGGTTTCTGTTGCTGTGAAAGACACCATGACCATAGCAACTCTTATAACGGAAAACATTTAATTGGGGCTGGCTTTTAGGTTCAGAGGTTTAGTCCTTTATCATCATGGTGGGAAGCATGGTGGTATGTATGCAGACATGGTACTAGAGAAATAACTGAGAATTCTACTTCTGGATTGTCAAGAAACAGGAAGAAAGAGTGACATTGGGCCTGGCTTGTGCCCACTCCAGTGACACACTTCCTCCAACAAGGCTACATGCACTCCAATGAGGCTACATCCATTCCAACAAGGCCACATCTCTAATAATGTCACTTCCCAAGAGTCTTTGGGGGCCATTTTCTTCCAAAACACCACAGTAGACTTTACACCTCAGCTTCAATTTCTGACTATAGTATTACTTAGTATCTCTAAGCTTTGTGTGCAGGTGTTTTCTAAACTTTTCTATCAGCTAATGCTTAAGATCAACATGTTACCAGGCAACAAAGACCTTGATTCACAGATTGGAAAAGAACATATTCTGATCATGATGCTTTGTGCAGAGAAGGAGATTAGAAATAAAGAGAGCAATAGAGCTTGTATATTCTTACCAAGATTCTTGAGAACACTGCAGTTATGGTTCAAGGTATCCCTACTAGAAATGTGAATTAGATATGTTCTCTTCCAGATTGTCCCAGGAGAGAAAGCAAGGGACAATAAAAGAAGTGATAAATAGCTAAAAAATCTCTTTTTAAAAAATACTCCATGATAATATTATCTAAAGCTAACAAACAAACCCATATGTGACAGGCACTCTTAGTGTCATATCTTCAGTAGCAAAATAGCACACCTGAAACAGAGCTATGAATGTTTGCATCCTCTCAAGAATTTGGATGTCTAAGAGAAATTTCCCTTTAGACAGTGGGAACATTTATTCCCTTGAGGCAAAAATTATCTTGGCTCTGAAGCAACCTGTTTCAATAGCCAAAAAAGTCTTAAATTAGGAAATTTGCCTTAAATGAATACCAAAATATCTTGCTTTGCAAATCTTGGCAGGGGACTGAGGCCTTGCTGCCCTATGGAGGAACTCAAGGTCTTACTTAACTGTTTCTCTGTAACCATCTGTTTGTTTCTTCCCTTGAGACTTTTGAGACTTCTCCTAATTGTAATCTGAATAGTCAGTTGGGACACACATTCATGTTCACTAAGAATCTCACCATATTCTAGGTATGCCTATTTGAAGTCTGAAAGCCAAGATTACTGACTTTCTGATTACCACCAACCAAATAGCACCTTATCCCTTTAAATGCTCATAATTTTTCAGCATCCTTTACAGCCCCATTCAAGAGCATCATGACCTCTACGTGGCATTCTCTTCTCCTTTCATTACCATGTACATAATGTAGCCCCTCCCTGACTCAGGTAGTGTTTTCTATATCCCCTCTGCCTTTCTATCAGGACTATTTTTCTCCCAGTTACTAGTGGCTCCCCATATCAAGAAATACGCTGACAATGCATTGTCTGTTTCCACGAGTATTGCCTTTGAACTTGCTTTCTGTCCATTTTGGATTCTCTCTCTGAGTGTCTCTGCATCTTGGCATCTATGAAAATTCAGATCAAGCATAACATAAAGTCAAAGATAACATAAACACAATTTGTTTTTCTCCTGTATTTCTTGGAGTATTTTGGTTTTTTTATAGCATGTCACTTCTCATGTGCTATTTGCCATTTTAATACAAGTAATAATCTAACATTGCTATTATAGCATCAGGTGCTCCTTGAAGGGGAATGTATTTTATTTCTCTTTTTCCAATTTCTTAGCCCTCTGTCCTCCTGAAATGTGATGCTCAAGCTGCAGCTTGCCTATGTTTTGTATGGTCCTCAAAGCATAGTTACAGAAATTTAATTTCTGCTGTAGAACATGACACACCATTCTGTGTTTGTACACCAGACCTTGGTTCTTGAATCCCTGTATTTGTGCCTCTCCCTTTGTTTGTCATGCCCTTCTCTTGTCTAGTTCATTATCACTTGTGCATTTAGCCTTTGTGTTTGTTTCTAGTTTGGCTTCAACTCACCACTCTTTGATTTCCCCTAAACCCTGAATAAGTAGAACTTTTCTAAAGCGCATGCCTACTTCGAGTTTTATAAATGTATGTGATTTGTAGCCCATGGGAATACTCAACCCAGTTTGTTTTCAACAAGTATTCAGACTATCAATATAATTTCATTTCAAGTATCCTTTACGAAAAGCAGAGAAGTGACGACTTGTCTGTCGCTACCTCTCCATAACTCTCCTTTAAGGAGAAGGTAATGAAGCTTAGGCCATGTCCTGAATTTCCTGGTGGAAAGCATACACACACACACACACACACACACACACACACACACACACACATGTACACACACACACAAGTTTGGAGGAAAGAGAACAGGACAGACATAAAAGTGTGGACAGATCAGGATGTTCTGCCCTCCTTATTTACCATCAATGTTTCTCCCTTACCTATGGAAGGAGATATCTATCATATTAAAATTCAGAACTATTGAGTACTCCATAGTTGAAAATACTAAAATATACAGAATAAAACAGAAGTTATTTTATATTACATTTGAAAATTCTGTCTGACTCCTCAAATGGCCCTTAGTTTTATTGATTCCATCCCTCTCTCTCTTCTTACCTTCTCCTCTCCATTTGACCTTCCCATTACAGTTACCAATCCATCTATCCAGAACTAACTATTATATTTTCCCTTTCTAGTGTGAGCCAACCCCTCACCCATTTATGTGTACAAGTTAACTGTTAAGTCTTTAATAAGCTGGTTATAATCCGCACACATAGTATTTTGAATTAACTCCAGAGCTATCCAATAGAAGTTTCAATATTTTATATTATAAAACATTCTGTAATGCATTATGTTTAATACCATATCTTTTAGACACATGGACTATTGAGGACTTCCTAGTGAAATGATAATTTTTATTTTACTTTTAATTTAACTTAGTAATAGGTGACCAATTCTTATGATAATGGATAGTACATATTTAGAGAATAACAGAGAACAGGCAGCATATATTCAGACAGAAAACTGTGTATGAGAAGAAGCTGCAACACAAAAATATAAGATTCAGAGACAGATGTTGGGGTTCAAACTTCAAGCTGAAGATCAGAGAAGCAAAGGAGACAAGCCAGTAGATTTTATCTCTAAGAAGGCTAAATGGCAATCCTGTCTCCATGAATCTTCAGAGGCAAACGCTCTCAGCACCTGTATCCTCCTCCTTTTATTCCTTTCTCTGTGCAGTCATATCACTCCTGTCTCTAGCTCCCTAGTACTGACATTAAAGGTGTGTGATCCCAGGTGATGAGATCGCCTTTGTGGGAGCTGTTTCTTTTAGAACGCAATCAATTCTGTGTAGTCAGTGTGACCTTGAAGTAAGAGTGATCTGTATACCACTAGTATGGCTGCTTTGCTATCTGATCTCCAGTGACTTTAATAAATTATAAACAATATATCACCACAAGAAGCTAATATAGAGAAGTCCCCACTATTTTGTGAATGCTTTAATTTTTGTTTTCCAGAATGTCTCTTCAGGGATAATTGCACCCATTCCATTTTATGGACACTTGAATTTTGAGGCATGTAATTAATAAATAACTGAATAGAATTCTAAACCAAGCATGTCTGAATCTTGAATCTACTCTTTGTGGGTTATACTCTCTGTTAATCCACAAAGAGATCACTTTCACATATTTCACACTTTCTAAGCAAAGTGATTTAGTTGGAAAACACTCTGCCATTGTTAGTTGTAGATGATTTAGCAACTGATATTTCAGTCAGGAAAAACACACTCATGCTGGATGAGCATCTCTTAAAGTTTAGAATCTCTGAACTCTGACATCTCATTATTATCACAATTACATCAGGAGAAGGGGCATTAAAGCAAAACCCTGGCAATTACATATACAAGGGTAAAAGTGTCTATTAGTTAAAATGCATAACCCATTTCAGTTTTACTACGACGATCATTAAGAAGAGGACCTGGGATGGAAAAGTAAAGGCAAGTCCATATGTTCAGATCAGGACATCAAAGCCCCGTGAATATGTTTTAGTTCTTTTAGCCTGTCACATATGTCTTTAGTAAATAACTGTGTATGAGACATCGTATATTTCTGCACTCTCACCAAAACACAAATAAGATTCTAGATTTTAATGTATTGATTTATTATATAACCATGTGGCAAATACATTTATTAGAAGCTTTATAATGTTCCTCCCAAACTATCAAAGGCAGAATTTATTATTCGAACCAGACCAACCAAATCAGAGGACAAAACTATAACTTAGAGATTCTTATCCATGCTTGGTAAGAAAACACATTCAGAATTAGAAGAGTGACTGCCTATCCACACCTGCTTTGGATAATGTTCTGTTTGTTGATTTGCCCATCCACTCATCTATGCTTCTGCATCTATATATTGAATTTTCTGGTTTGAACATTTTTATTTTGAAGTAATTATAGAGTCACAACAAGTGTCATGGGGAAGAAAATGATTCTGTGAGTTTTTCACTCAACTCCTCCCATGTAAACATTTTGCATGCTTATAGCACCATATTCAAATCAGGAAGTCAACAGTAATATATGTAAAACAAATGTTCAGATTCACATGCACACATGTGTGACTTTATTATAGTGCATTTTTTTGTGATCAACACCATAATCAAAATACAAGAAAGATTCTTCATCATGACCACTTCTTTATCTGGTCTCTATAAAGTCAAAACTCTTCTCTATCATTCTAAAGTTCTTTTAGTAATATTACATTATGGGATTGTGCAAGTTCTTTATAGTAACTGTTTTCATTTAGTGCAATTTCCTAAATGGTTATTCAACTTTATGTATATATTAATAGTGTCTTTTTTGCTGAGTAGTTCTTTAACATATGGGTGAAATGGATGAATCAGTTACTTTAACCATTCATCCATTTTAGATTAAAGACAAATGCATGTTCAAGAATTTCTGGGGATACATTTTAATAGAGCGGATTACAAGTGTGGATGTGAAGAGCCCGTGCTTGAACTTTGTTGATACAGACTCTGTTACAACCTCTAATAGTTCTCTTTTATTGTTGTTGTTTTTAAATTTAAATTAGAACAAGGTTTCATCACATGTCAATCCCAGCTCCCTCTCCCTCCCCTCTCTCTCCCCTCCTCCCACACCCTCCCACCAACTTTCCAGATTCCCCCCTCCTAATCCCCACTCCGTTCCCCAGGGAGGGTGAGGTCCTTCTTGGTGGATATCCAGAGTCTGTCATTTTGTTCAGGACAGGGCCTAGGCCCTCCAGTAAGAGCCCAGGCTGAGAGAGCATCCTTCATGGGACTGATCCAGACCCCCTGAATGTGGGTGTTAGTGAGGAGGCCTAGGGAATCTATGGGGTCTAGGGTAGTAGATCAGTATTTATCCCTGGCACACAAATGGACTTTGCTAATAGTTCTCTTTTAAGTGAAAAAATAAACGGCATAAGGTGGTCATTGAGAGTCTGGAGATGTGGCCTTGTTATTACCACCTGAAGTTGGATCTCTGAGAAAACAGGGGAACTGGAGAGATGGTTCAGTAGTTAAGAGTACTGGCTGCTCTTCCAGTGGACCTGTGTTCAATTTATAGCACCGACATGACAGCTAACAAGTGTCTGTAACTCATATTCCAGGGGATCTGACATACTCATGCAAACATATATGCAGGAAAAGCACCAATGCATAAAGAAACATTTTTTCCAAAAAGTAGGTTTAAAATCAGTTACAGAATTTAAATCGTTACTCCTAATTTATAGACTGGTAGAACATTAACACTGTGTTTTTCAGTGTGCACACGTTTTGTGATGTTAGAGATTTTGTGAAAAGTAATAAGTTCCAGAGATGGGAGAGATGTATAGTGTAACAAAGGGGAAAAGAAGAAAATGAATGTAATACTGGGGATGGGGAGGGAGGGTAGTACTGAGAGAACTGGGGAAAACACTGAAAAATGTTGTCAAAGCCATATAGAACCCTATGGTTATATAAATTTACTTAAAAACAAAGCATTATGATATAGATAGAGAGAGAATCTCTCACACACACACACACACACAGAGTAATAATGGAGCTGCCCATGTGGTCTACCCAGTAGCCATAGTCTATCTACCAAAGGCCTCATTGTTAGGCAAGGAATAAATCTTTTTAAGTTGTTGGTCATGAGTGGGTTCTAAGATACTTATGAAACAACATAAACTATTGCCATCTTTTTGTTGATTGCTTGAACATGCATATAAGAGCCTATTACTGAAGGTACTAGAGATTTCCTATTACTGAAGGTACTAAATATTTCCTATTACTGAAGGTACTACAGATTTCTCCCACAGATCTTGGAGAAATATGGCTGGTACTATCTAGAAACTTCTTCCCTGAGAGTTAACTCTCATAGTATTGGGAGGGAGTGCTACTCAAGTCACCAAGGAAGAAAGGTAATAAACAATCATAGTCAGCTGTAAGTCCTCATGGCTACAACACCTAGACCAGCAAGGTTTCCCCAATGGTGCAGGACTGCAGTGGAGGCATTTCTATCTTAGAAGTAATTAACAGAGCTGACTCAACTGGAGGCAATTCATGCCTGGCACTGTAAACCTAGCAAGGAATATGTGTCTGGAGAGGTCAAACCTTAAAGGAAAAACCTATTATTGCTTTGCCTAAAATGATATAGTTTACAATGGCCTTCTAAATGCTCATCCTTATACCCACAGATAAGTATAGCTCTCACAGCTCATCGAAGGTGCTTCTTTTTGCAGCAGGAAGATGTTATTCTAGAGAGTCACAACTAGTCAACATGCAGTGAATAAGGTACCATTCTGTGCCCAGCCCTAAATGAGATATCTATTAGACAACTCCTATACTTAAGACTCAGGGACCATTCCTGAACATGGGGCAGAAATATCATGACAAGGACAAGGAGGACTGATATACTATAGTTTCTTCTGGATGAGAAAGACATGTTGTTCCCATGAACTCTCAACAATATGGTTACCTAGATAAAAGTTGAAAAATACATTTTACTTTCATGTAACATGCAGGAAGGAAAATGTCAAAAGGCTTCATATCTATATAAAGAATCTCAGTAATCAGCACTACTGAGGGAGAGTGATTTTTGTAAGAGATGAGACAGATATTCTAAGAGCTCAGTCTTAAACACATATAAATAAGGATTGTACTAACTAACTGGACTCAGGAGGTCGAAAGTGTATAGACATACATTTGTGTATGTTTATATGTATGCACATATAACAAGGTCATGAATTTGATATATTAGAGATAGTAGGTGGTGATGTGGGAGGAGTTAGAGAGTGGAGAGAAAGGAAAATGGTGTAAGTATAGTGTACTCATATGTAAAATTTCCAAGTTAAAAAATTAAAAAAATAACATATCAGAAAATCTGAGTGATAGTGGGGTCCCAGTTATGGACTTGTCTTTAAACAATATTGCACAAACTTATACCTAAAGTCCCCTTCTAACTTTGCCTAATTTTCGTTAGACAGAAGCTAAGGAGCTAATGTGCTGGCAACAAGCATTTAACTGTCGGGAATACAGAGCCTACAGTGATGGCACTGAGAGAACTGAGGAGCCAGAGGCAAACCAGTCAGTTGTGTTACCTCCTGGGATTAACTGAGATGGTCAATTGGAAACCCTGTGACACCTCCCAAACCAGAGCAGCAGACTCTGATGAAGCCATAGAGAAAAGCATGTTGTGTTTTGGGGTAGGAAATTTTTGTCATCCATTCTTTAATATCCCTAGTCTCCTGTGGGTACCTGAGAATCTATTAAAAGTGACCTGAGGGGCGCTAAGAACAATTTAGTGTAGCAGACTAGTTCCTTGTCAGTTTCAGTGATACCAGCACTTCTTGTATTATTGTGGCCAAATGAAGATTTTTTTTTAATTTTGTTGTCATTCAGGGAAGTTGGTGTATAGATCTAAAACATTTTACTAGATTTCACAATTATTCACAGTGGGAAGTAAATGAGTTCAAAATGAGAATGCTTGTGATGATTATCATTGGCTGTCAGTTCTGGGCTGTTTATGAGGCGGTGCCATGATCACTGTGGGAGTAAGCTAAGTCCATGATTTGTTGGATTTATCGTGACTATATAAGAAGGCAGTCATCCAACTGATTCTGTAAAGGACTGCATAGTATTGCAAGCTCTCAAGTCAATTCTGCTCTTGTTGAACAAGACCATCTACAGATAGCACGTAAAAGAAGACATGGATCTACTCCAAAAGTTCCATGTGGACACAGAAATGTTAACTCACACATTTTTTACATGTTTTGGAATATTGCTCATCTTTTTTCCCCTTCTTGCAAAATAAAATCACTTAGAAATGTGAAAACAATCTTAACCATACAAAATGTAAAAGGACTTTTGGCCTCACTCTGTAATTTGCCCTTCACTTTAGTTGAACATTAAAATGTCAGGCATCTAGGGCGTGAATACCTTGACTTTTGGCATGCTCCATTCAAGGAGGAAGGGCTTGCCTTCTGGGGATTTGGAGAATCCCAAGGAATGCACAACGCCTTTCAGAGGGCACACATGTTGCATTCACTGCCATTCACCTGGATGATCTGATTCAACAGTGTTTACTGCTTCTGGAGAGATCAGGATCTATGCTTGCAGGATTGCTTTGCTCAGTATCCAAGCAGGAGGCTGCTGTGGTTTGTATTCCCTGCATCTGGAGATTTCACCTCTATTTTTAGTTGTTATTCCTTTCTTCCAGCAGCAGCTGTTGAGCAGGCTGATTGTACCCGTTCACAGCAACCCTTCAAAATAATCCCCAGCTCTTTTAAGACTCCCAGAGGCTGAAATCCATGCTGCTTTGAGTTACTGTGACAGACTCTTAGTGCTTGCCCTGGTTAGAGGGTAAGTTCCCCAAATATCACCCATGTGCTTTTGGTTGCAGACAGTACTATACGGCCTCTATATGATTATCACTATTAGGAGTGACAGCAAGCACAAATATTCCCTGGGAAGATAATTAAAGAGAACCAGTCCCCAAGTGGACGCTGTCTTTTGTGTTAACCTTTCCACTTCTTTAATCTCATCAGTGAAGTTTCTTAGATCAGACAAAGGGGTAGAAAGTGGTTTGATCTCTGTTTGAAGAAGAAGAAATAAAAAGGGAAAAAGGTTGAGCATCATCCCTAGGGTCACCGAGCAAGTCCTTCACTGAGCCAGAATGAACATGTACAAGTATGAAATTGTCAAGCTTGTTTAGCCCTTCAACTATTTATGTAAAATCCCTAGTCTCTTCAGAACAAATTTACATTTAAGAAACTTAGCTGGATGCATTTTCAGGTATAGTACTTGTATCCAAGACCTTGAGATGAGCTTCAAGACTGTAATATTCTAACCAGATACAAAAAATTGAAAGAAATACAGCTTCCCAACAGAACAGGCAAGCCATTGCCAGCAAAAGATAATGTTATATTACATATTGTAATAGAAATTACACACATGAACTCACGCTCACGTGCACGTGCATGCACACGCACACACACACACACACACACACACACACACTCACATGCGTCACATACACAAATATATCATATGTGGCAATTCACCCAATTGCTTTCACCAAGAATTCAGAATCAAAAAACTTCTAGTGGAACACAGTGGCATTGAAAGCTTAAAAATAAATCTTTAGAAGGCAATCCAAACATTTACATGGTCAAGTAATTCTAGTAGAATCAGGTAAAGAGATAATTAAAATATAAGATTCATGTTATTAGTACACAAAATCAATCACAGGAAACACATTTGAAAAGCATTTCAAATGCTTATGGAATTAACCCAAAATTTATTTATTGAAGTCCTGCCCCTTTCCTTGTGATGTTATTAGAAGGTATTGGATTGGGACTAGAATTAGATCAAGAAGGTGAGCTACTCAAAATGGTATCAGTACCCTTAAGTCAGAGAGCAAGGTATACCAAGATGTGGATCACCCACCTGCCATAAAAGCTCCACGAGAACCAATCCATGTTATGATTTGTGATTGCAGTTCCTAGAAGTATGAGAAGTAAGTTAAAATAAAGCAAATTCTTTTGTTTGTTTATAAGATACCTTGCCTATTGTATCTTATTATAGTGGTCTTAATGGATTAAGACAATTCATGAGACATAAAAATAAAGCTCATGAAATACAATTTACAAAAAGTGCAATGAAAATGTCAGGATGATAGGCCCTAGAGGAGAGTGACTACTATTCCCCATCTGAAGGGACATAGAATTAAACAGAGTCCTAATGACTTCTCATTATTCCCAGAGATAAGTGAATTTCTCAAACTTCTTCAGATATTTCTTTTTCCCCCCAGGGGATGATGATTGATTGATTGCACAGTCCTAAGGAGACATCTGCTTCACAGCCTCTCCTTTTTGGGGTCCGTGATCATCATGGAGAAGGGAGGGAAAAGTTTGCAACTTCAGAAGGGATTGATAACTAGGAGGAAGCAGTGTTTTCCAGACACAAGAGGACAGTTATACTCGTGAACTCACAGTTGTTATAACAGCTTGCATGGGATCTGTGCAAGCTTAAGCCAGGCACCATCCCAGCATGGAAAGGAGGGTAGGCATGAAGTTCCACCACTAGCTTAGGCGATACTGGCAATTGATAGGTATTTGGAGAGGATAAATTCAGTTTTCTTTAACTGTGTGGCCCCAGGTAAGCTGAACATATTCAAGTATGCGGTTAAATACTCAAGAGTATATACCAGCATTAATTGGTATGGAGATGTTTGTTTGTTTGTTTTAAAACAACAACATAAAATTGGGTGTATATGGAATATAGATGGATATAGAAAGAGTTAAAGGAGGCAGAGGAATATGATAAACATAGAATGTATGGAATTCTCTATGGAAATTGTACATTACAATAGAAGAAAATTCAAATTAAAATCAAAATTCATTTTGATTTATTAGACTAACTGATATTTTTTAAAATAACACTGCTCATTAAAATCACAAGGTAGCACTACATATTAATGAGATGTAAGAAATAGTGGCACCCTCAATTGATAGCGTAGCAAACTTCTCCCTAGTGCCATCACTGGAGTACAGTAGGTAAAAGGACATCTCTGTCTATTACTTGTATCAAAATTACAAGTTGTAATAGTTAAGCTTTAAGAAGGTACAATGAAACCTGCATTTTGCTTACACAGTGGATGTAGTCCCATTTCACCTCTAAGTATGGTTTGTTTTTAACTTTGCCTTAAACATTCCCTGTTTCTGACTTGGTAATTCTACTTATAAAGATTTCCATTGAGGAAGCACTGAGCAATTTAGTAATATTAAGTAATCTCTGCAAATAGGTCCAACATGGCAGCATTTGAAAGATTTTCAAATAGATACACAATATCTCATAGTTGGATATTTAGAGGGGATATACTATGAACATTTCTTGAACTTTAATGCAGAAGTGAAACTCACATATATGTAAAGTAGTAAAGCAGAATAGGACAGCAGCATATGGTTAGGTTCACAGGCTTCAGGCAGAAGAGTTCACAGGCTTCAGGCAGAAGAGGACAGCACCATGGTTAGGCATAGAAAGCTCAGTCTACTGAATTAAGACCTAACTTGCATGATGTGTGGCTTGGGCATGACATTTGCCATCTGCATAGCAGTCATCTCATTATAAAATAATTAAACATTACTGACATCATGAGACCCTAAATTAAAATCTTTACATGGACTGACAGTAATTAACAACAAATATTTTCCAGATTTTTAGCTGTTTTTGAAAACTTGCTACAAGAAGCAGGTATTATTTTAAAATTAAAAAGTATGAGAAGTAAACAAAGTTGTCATCAAACAGAAGTAAGTGGTAAAATATTGAAACAGGTATATGTCAGTGGCAACAATTCAAGATGGACCTTGTTTTCTCTTACTGTCTGTCTCCTAAATAGTTTGTGATAAGAGTTTGGTATGCTTATGACGGGGGGGGCGTTTATTAATCAGTCATTCTTCTACCAAGTCTGTGTGCCTTTCTGCCTTCTTGGTGCTACACAGTATCAGTCTGCTCTCATTCCAATGCCTGACTCATCTTTGTGTACTACTCACCTAACCCTGCTGCCTCCAGCAGCCCTTTTTCTCGTAGCACTTCCCACACTTTACCTGGTACCACTGTTTCCTTCAGTGCCATTGAACTTTCAAGCTTAATTTCCTCCATGAAAAGTCTGCCAGTATAATCCCTCCAATATCCTCATCTCTCTTTATTGAACATCCTTCTGCATACAGGTCATCCAGAATTACTCAGCATTTTAGATTGGCGTGGCAAGCATGTTTTTGTGGTAGGGTCTTCTGTAGAATTCTGAGAATGGGTGCTTTTACTTTTAAAATCTCAGGTCCTGTGGTCAAGGCTATTTTCATCTTCTGTCTTGCTACTGAGATGAACCACACTTGTACAGCCTTAATTGTTTGGTCTTCAGGGTCTAGACTGGGTGTGCCTAATTATGAACACAGATTTTTGGGAAGATGCCATATAACCTATAGGAAGGAGCTATTCTCTGTTTAGAATAATTGTGCAGTGCAAAAAAAACACAAGGAGGGACATGGTAAGATGTGAACAGAAACATGCCCACTCAAAAGTAGGTAAATCCAGTTTGTGAGGTTTTTAATTGCACAGTACATGTATCTGGGGTCTTACAAAACTCAAATATATGAA
The DNA here is from genome assembly GCF_017639785.1 of Mesocricetus auratus. Taxonomy (NCBI): domain Eukaryota; kingdom Metazoa; phylum Chordata; class Mammalia; order Rodentia; family Cricetidae; genus Mesocricetus; species Mesocricetus auratus. Next base: position 105,163,179 of record NW_024429189.1, read on the forward strand.
CAAATAAAAGTAACATTTTGCCTAGATAACCATGCTTTCTTATTTTAAATATAAAACGATGCAATCACTGTCAAAGGAACTGCTGTCCTAAAAAAGTCAGAGAGCCCAAATTGTAGATGCTAGGTTCTGTTACTTTAATCTCTACTTGGCTAGCTGGTTTCATGTTCTGTTGTTTTGAGCTACAAAATCATGAAAATTTTGATATGGCAAATTTAATGAATGCTAATGGATACAAAATTGTTGGTTCTCTTGCTTTGCTGTTAAAAAGCCTATCTTAGAATCAAGATATTTTTCAATCAAACTTGAAAGTCTGAGAGGGATGTTAGATATTCCAGCTTCTACACTTACTGATTTCAGACTATTCCAACAGTTATTTGCATCATAGTATCTGCAGCTGTTTTTTGAAGCATTTGAAAAGATCAAAATATTGTAACAATAATTTAATAAATATCTGCATTCCACTAAGTGTTTTTGTGTTTTGCCCCTACTGCTTCATGTTTTCTTTCACATCTACTAACGATATATCACAGATATCTGAGACTCTGTCAGCTCCAGCATCAAAGATAGTCACTGTTTAGAAATTACTTACTATTTCTCCAGCTCTTGATATTGTCAGTATTCTTAGTAATAGTGTAGACCTAACATTTAGAGCTCTCAACCACCAGAAAGCAGACTTCTGGGCATCACCTTGAGCGATTATGAAACAGTTGGTCACATAATTTTCAGCGCCAAGACCTAAAATTAAAAAGACCATTAGTATCAAGTGTTGGGAAATATAAAACTGCTATTTATTCATACATATAGAGTCAATAATTAAAGTGACTTACTGATACATGCTTTTATAAATCATAATGCATTATATAAAGTAAAAGAAGTCAGGCACAGAAGAACAAATACTCTGGATTATCTTTTATACAAACTCAAAACCAGTTAGAATGGTGGCTATTGTCCAGTCTGGTAATATACTCAAAGACAATACCTGGTGACTTTATTGAGGTTGTTAGTAAATGTGTATTTCTTTCTGGATGCAGCTACAAGGTTATACATTACGGGTAAAAGTTGAATTGTAACGTAAAGTGAATCCATGTTACTACACTCTTCCTCAATGAACACATTAGTGAAAATATATAAACCTCTCCTCCTGTATGTAAATGGGAGAAGATTATTTATAAGGAAAAGGAAGTTGAAATGTAATTTCTTGCAATACAAATATGTGTTTGATAATTATTGCATGTATTTTGAAAGCAATCACTAGTGAAGATAGAAAATAGACTACCCATACAAAGAAACAAAAAATGAAACATTCAGAAAGCAATGGAAAATGTAAGGAGCAGTAAGAAAAATGAAATCAATATTTCTGTTGTTTTCTTTGGTGAGGGCAAGCTAATTTGTCCTAAGAAAATCACACCTGATGAATTCACACACAAAATGCCATCTTATGGTTTAGAGCATACAGAAGACCAGGGACAGAAACACTGCTATCAAACATAAGCAAGAGTGTGTTCAAAGTGCAAAAGGAGTCATTTCAGAATAATCATCTAACCCTACACTTCTGTTTACTGAAAAAAATAAAATCAAGGACATACATGTACACAGATGTGTATGCCTAGTATACACAACGCAGCATGTGCATGTCTGGTACTCACAGAGGCCGGAAGATGGCATTGGATTACCTGGAACTGGAATGGGTACTGTAAATCAAACCCTTGTACTTTGAAAAAATAGCCAGTGCTCTTAAAACCCTAAGCCATCTCTCCAGACCTCCAAAGGTAGTTTTCAAGATAGTGACTTACACTGAATACAGCAATAAATTTATATCATTGTCTTCTGCTAAAATCTTTGATGATATTTAATGGTTTATTTTATACTGAATGAAATTGAGACTAGTATTTTAAACTGATGTGATTCTGTTTAAAATGTCATGTTGTTTGCTTGATAGCAATGGCTATAGAATTGTTTTGCAGAGAGAAATATATTATTGTTTTGCAAAAATTCTAAAGGTGAGCCACAATAACAACTGTAACTATGGTCACAAGGTAACCTGATATTCCTCTTTGAATAGCTGAAAGGAGCACAGTGGATGCCCTCTTACACGTAGACATCTCTATGCACATCTATTTCTGTTGCTGGAAATGTAGCAGGAAATGAAGACCATGTGTTCTCATGTCTGGTTTCTTTTGCTGTAGTGCATAATGAAGAGCGTGTAGGGAAAAGGGTCCAGCCAAACAAACATACCTTGAGCAGAGCCAAAGAAAGACACTTTGGTCCTGCAACCAGAAGCAAAGAAATGTACCCTGACCCTGAAACCAGTGCCAAAGAAATACAATTTTTCCCTGGAATCAGAGTGAAAGAAATACACCCTGGCCCTAAAACTAGAACCAAAAGACTAGAAAGGACCAGAGAAAGAAACACAATTTGGCCATGAAACCAGAGCCTAATCTGACCCTAACCCTATGCAGAAAACTAACCAATCTCTGAGCAGCAGATCTAGCCATCCAAAATCAGGGATTGAAATATGACCAATCCCTACTCAGGAAAAAAATCTGCCTCCTACGAATTCCAATATAAACGCTGTGTCTGTCTCTATTGCCTGGCTGTCCTCTGCCACAGTGACAGAAGGCAGCCACTCTACTGGATTCTTCACCCCCAATAAATCTCTTGAATGAAGTTTGGGTGACATCTTTCGCCAGAGCAGAGACAACCCTGGATAGAGTAGAGTAGAGCAGAGCAGGACTGTAACACTTTTCGCTGAAGTAAACCTTCCCTTGGCAAACACTCTCTGAGGGAATGGAACTGAACTGTAACAACTTCACCAGGGAAGCCCTCTCCTGTCAGAGCTGAGCTCATAAACTAGGGAAGCTTTTCCCTGAAGCAAGGCTGTAAGCTGCTCTGCTTACTGAGACCTGTGGTATTCTCTGGCTCCTGAGTGCCAGAATACCCTTTTACAAGCTGTAACACTCAGTATTCCTTGACTCTCGAGTGCCAGAATACCTTTCTATCCAAGCTGTAATACCCAGTATTCTGTGACTCCTGACTGCCACAATACCTTTCCATTTGAGCAGTAACACTTGTTATGCTTTGACTCCAGAGTGGCATAATCCATCCCTGCCCATCACATCCAATCTGTCAAAATGCTTACAGAGCTACTATCTGTTTCTGCAAGTTTGGGCTTTTGTGCATTATGGAGCTAATTGCTTATATTTCTACTTCCCTATACAAAGATCTCCCACTTGTATCTTAAAGTTTTCATTTCAAATATCTGCATTTAATCAAGAATCAATTTCTGACTTAAATAACTGTTGTCACAAAGAATGTATTAAATAAAAAGAAACAATGTATCAAAATATAGCAGACCAGAACCATACTAAATATATAACGAATACAGCATTTTGCATGAAGTATTTCCTGTATGATGAAGTGGTGGTGCACATTCTCTTACTCTTGCCGTCAGCTGAGAGTTCACACAGTAGAAAGTTCACTGAAGCAACATGCTAGTAAGGGCTTTATTTTCAGTTAGTGGAACATGCTGTCCTTGTTCTTTAGGTTTGAATTTACTTGTAAAATTTGAAGTAAATGGAAGAGATCATAGTCCTGAAGTCAGAAAGGTCATTACATAACAGCACCTTTGATATCCACAACACGTATTCACAGAACCCAGATACCTGGGGAGGCTTTGCCAACTGAGGATATGCTTTAATTACATGGTGGCAGCAGGGTGTCTGTCATTTAGAGTAGTACAAAAATGAGTTACTCACAAAGTGACACTTGTGATCCTAGGTGCAGTCAATGTTTCTGCTTATGAGATTGTTTTTTGTGTCTCTCAATACTTGAAAATTTGTTTGAAACATTTAAAAAGGAAAATTGGATGGAGAATACTTGGAAGGTAGAAACCTCCCTAAAGTATGAAGAGAAGTTTACATCAAAGATTTAGATAATCCTTTTTATTTTTTACTCTCTGAACTCATGCTTAAGTAGCGTAGTAGTTATTAATAGTGTCATTATATCAATCATTCAAGACCACATAAAACTTGGAAGTAAGGTTGACTTACTCCAAGTCAAGAAAAAAATCCATCCCTTCAGTGCTTAGTCAGTTCTCACCCACTCTGGTTAAATACAGTGACAAGAACATGTCAGAGAACATTGTACACTGATGGAAATGGTTGACTATCATTTGTTATCATGTATAAAACCACTATAGAAACAGTCACAATGAGAGGATAATGCTGCTTTACATGGTACCTTGAAGTACTTATTTTCTCATAGATATTTCCCATGGTACTTTTTTGAATTATGGTTATTTTTGAGACTGAGATTTTTGATCAATAATTCACAATTCAGAATAGGATCTTTTATTTTATATAGATAGTATTTTGACACTCCTGATTGTAGTCAAAAGTCCCCAAAGAGAAGATGGAAAGTTTATGAGGAGAATATAGTTTGCTTATTAAATAAAAACTGTTTTATCAAGCTATGATATGGACCTGAAAACACATATTGAGGTTTGATATTTTTACATGTGTATAAGCCCATGAAATTGGTATCCACTCCAAGGTAATAAACACAGCTATCACCTCCAAATGCATCACTATGTCTTATGGTAATTCCACTTTCACCCCCATTCTTTTGATTGTGTATCCTGAAATCTTGACAATCTCCTCTTTTAGTTGTAGTACCTTTATGGAGCTTTCATAAGATTTCCGAAATACAATATTGGATGTGAATGGGGAGAACATATAATTGTGCTTTTTCTAACCTATGAGATACAGCATTAAGTTTTTAGCCATAAAGTGTGAGGTTAGTTGTGCAATATTTGTAGATATACTTTATTGGGTTATGAAACTACTGCAGAGTACTTCTCAGGAATAGATATTGAATATCTGCAAATATGTTCCTATTTTAATTAGAAAAATGGCCACATGCATTTCCCTAAGTTTCCAATATGGAAGCATATATTGATCTTCCAGTGTTAAACCAATATGAGGCTTGTTACAACAAGTTCCTTTTTGTGCATCTTGGTGTTGCCCTGGTTCATTTTCTTCTAAATGTTATGTCTTCTTATCCTGGCTCCTCTTTTACTTTTATCACTGATTTCGAGTGATTGGTTACAATACACTCATTCTTTGGGCATGGAATCCTTATGTATGTTCAGATATATGAATTTAATACTTTTAATCTACCTACCTTTTGTATTTCCCTCAAACATAAATCAGGTCACTTGAAGATGTCTGTCATTTCACTGATCATGTTTCACTTGTTATTGTTTTTCTTCTCTTTTTACATGTTTCATTTTTTCCATGTTGCTCTAAATTCAGACTTAACTTGTTTTTCTCTTACACATAAATTTATCTCTAATTCTGTCCAGTGTGATTTTTCTTCTCACACATTGTGCTTTCATCGCTAGATGTTGCTTTGTTTCCACTGCTGAGTTCTCAGAAAATATGAAACATCCTGCATCTTTCTCAAGTTCTCTATATATTTAGCTCTTAGTCCTGGGAGCACTTCCCATACCCATTTCCTATTCCTCTAGTATGGGAATCAACTGTTTTCATTCTTTGTTCTGCATCCCTGTTCACTGGAGTAGAAACCCTTCAGTCAGCTGGGTGTGTCTCAGGTCTGATGCACACATTCCTGCCCTCCAGGGGCCATTGTCCCTGCCCCTCACTTCCCAATACTCAGTTTCTTGAAATGAATTTTCATTAAAATTTTTTTTCATTAAAAAATTCTTTCAGGCATGGCACCTATCCAACATTCTTTCCCTTTCATAGTCCCACTTAGCCACAATAAATTCCCAATCGTATCCCCCAATGTCCCCTGAGATAGACCAAACTAGAAAAGGCTTTCTTAGTAATCAAAGTCATATGCTTGAAAACTTGTCAGTGGAGAGGCTGGTGATATATGAAAATATAACTACTATTTATGGGAGATTTAAAAATGAAATTTATAAATAAATATTTAAATATAAATATGTGAATATAAAAGTTTTGTAGGATAGTTAAAGCAACTGCTCATAATTTGTTACTTCAACTATACTGATCCCCTTAAGGTGGACTCTATTTTCCCACCATTTAAATCAGGGCTAGTTTTTGTTTTGACCAAAAGAATTTTGCAAATATGATGCTGAGGCTGGTTCTAATGCTAGATAGCAATGGGCCTTGGCAATTCTGCTATTTCTGTGAAACCCACACCAGGAAGAGTGAAATAGGCACTTAAAAGTTGTTTTTTGCTAAAAAGCATTGATTTCTACCTGGATTCAGGATGAAAGTCTCGCATCCTGCCCTCATGTTGTTTCTGTCAGCCTTTTGTTCTTTAAGTGAAGGCATAGAGGTAAATTATTATGTATAACCTTTCTTATTTAGTCACATTAAATTAGAGGAAGAACAGAAACTCATGCGATAGATTATCCACCCTCTTCATTGAGGACAATTATTTATGATGGAAAGGCTATACCCTCAGCATTTAGTAAATGAACAGTCAACATTTTTTTCAGAGGGACTACTGTATATGAAAAGCTAAGAAAATAACAGTCTAGTTATAGTTTGGACTACATTTTGTATAGGGCTGCTTCATTGCAAATAGCCTATGGCCTTGTTCTAAACATAAACTTCATGTTGGTACCCTAATAGTGACTGAATTGGGGTCATTGGACCCCTTTACCTGTTTTGCCAATGTGTCACAATGAATCAAGGTCATCCCTCTGCTTTCATTCAGTACTTTTCTTTAGAGTTGGAATATTGCTGATGAGTAACTGAGTCTATCTTGTAGCTACTGGAATTTTGACTCATAAAGGACTTATGGTAGTGAGAGAAACTCTGGACTGCCTTTTAGGATGTCAGAAAACTAGTGTAAAGTAGGCCAAGGGCAGTGAGTCCTCAGCTACACTACAATTGACTGTAAAATCATGGGGGAGAACCCAGCTAAGGTCAGCTAGCCCTGCTTAATGAAGAAAAAACACTCAGCTCCCGATAAAATTATGAGCTTATTGCTGTTTGTTTGAAACCCCTGTGTGTTTGGGGGTGACTGATTATCGTTAGCAGTCAATGACACTATGTGTTTACAAACAGCTATTAATGATGAGTCTGGTGCATATATTAGCCATGGTTAATTTGCCTGTCTGGGTGATTAATAAAGCAGAACAACTTGTGAGATGTTTTCAGGGTTTAGTTCAGTATTTAAGGATCACCATTTTGGGTAACAAATTTTAATGAATAAAATGACATTAGTAGCACAACCTAATATCATTTTTAAGCAAGGTGTAGGGAACCCAAACATGATATACTATCATATACCACATTGTCATTGTAATTTACTTTGAAAATTAGAACAAGGAGTTCTTTGAAAGTTTCAAAGTTATGTGAATTATTTCTTTCCTTCTTTATGGAGATGCACTATTAAAACTCTGCCTACTAGATACAATTTCTTTGCTTTTAACAATTTACATTCAGTTTTTGCTATAAATGTGCCATTATAAAAATGTATAGAATTCAATTTCCAAAAAGTGCCCAGAAAGATTTCTGTTGTGAACTATTGTTGGCTTCAACGGACGCTGTAACAATACGCGACACACAATTACTGAAAGTAACGCTAAGTATTTTATGTAGAAAATTACTCACAAGTTACCAAACCCAGAGAAGCCCAGCAGATCTCAGCTAGCGACTGGACCGGAAGCCGAACTCCAGGAAAAGAGAGCGAGACTTCCTGTGCGCTGTCTTTTATGCCTTCCCCCGTACCGCCCCTAGCCATGCCCAAAAGTGGGCCTGGCTAGTGACGTAGTTCCGCCTACGTACGTATACGTCTTTACGTCCAGCCGTATACGTCTTTAGTCCTGCCTAAAGTGGGTGTGGTTAGCGGTGTGGTAAACCGCCCTTTTATTACCTCATCTGTATGCGCCTCTAGTAAGTCACATGTTTATTGGCGGCATAGACTTAGTAAGTCACATGTTTAATGGCGGCATAGACTTCCTCCTACAATTCCCCTTTTAGTCTAAAAAAGGACAACTAACTTGTGTCCATGAACAAGATGTATCAAACTTCTATCTAAACCTAAACTTATCTGAAAGAAACACCCAAATATGAACACCTCCTTCCAATCCCAACTCTAAAATAATTGAAAACTAACACTAACAGGTGTAAACTATCTTATAATATCAATAGTAGGGAAAGGGGCGTGGAATTCTCAAAACTACTTCCTGCTGAGATGGGACGATGATAATCTCATGGGGACCTGTGAAAAGAAAATGTTAGTATAACAAAATCTCAGTAGATCAGACAGTCTCAGTATGGCAGGAGATGCTTGATTGAAGTTCCTGACTAGGGTTCTAGTGTTGATTGAAGCTCTTATCTTGAAGCTCTGGTCAGATTGTAGAAGATGTGCTGTTTCAGTTTCTTGGTCCGGAGATGTGTAGAGTGATGTAGTTTCAAGCCAGTTTCAGGATAGTGCTTGTCAGGTGGAGTCAATGATGTGGGGCAGTTCAGATGCCTCCAGTCGAATCAGGTGAAGTCAAGGAAGTGGATCCTCATTCTCTTTCGGAAGCAGTTGAAGATTGCTGTCAGGAAATCCCTTGTTCTCTGGAAAACTCAAACATTACTGTTAACAAAGAAATATTTTAACTTTCATATGTAAGCATACAGAAGAGGTGACAATAGGGAAGATGGAAAACCTGGAGGAAATTAGACTGTTCAGAAAAAGAAATCCACAGATAACAGTCCCTCATTTTATTTCTTCTGTCTTATATCAATGGCTCTTTGATATAATACAGAAATTCTGAATTGTATTTAAATAACATGCTTGGGTTTAGAGTAGGAGAGCCAATCCAACTCCAAAGCCAGCTTCAGTTAAATTAATGGGAATTGAGGTATGTGAAGAAATAAAGATAAAAGGATACTATGAAAAAGCAATATAGAGAGATTTAGGCTTTGATACCACACAGTGTGTGTTTGATGGTCCTCAGGGTAGCTATTCATTCTTCTACAGGAATCCATATGTCCAGTATTCTTTGCTGAGTTTACCTGTGAATACAAAAAACAAAACACTTCTCTTTCCTTTTAGGAGGTCCCTTTACCCATGGTGGACTATGAATTTGTAGATGGGCTGTTATCTTCCTCCTCCTGAGATGTTTTCTGTTCTGATCGAATTTTAATTAATTTTGATGGAACCCAAATCTTTTCTTCTCCTGTGGAAACAAAAGCATAACCCCTTCCCCAACGTAACACATATCCTGGTTTCCAGACTGAGGTCATAACATCCTTAAAATACACCAGTTGGTTCAGTTCAGAAGTCTTCTCTGTAGTCCAGTGTCTTTCTGCTGCAGTTTGTCCTTTTTCATCAGCATTAAGAAAATTCAACGTTAGTAAAGCATTGTGTAACCTGTGTCTAGGTGTCTTTGTTTTCCCTGGCTGTTTATGAAGCATCTCTTTTAAGGTTCGGTTAGACCTTTCAATTATTGCTTGTCCTGTGGGATTGTAAGGTATACCAGTTACATGTTTTATATTATAATATTTGAAGAATTGTTCCAATTTACTGGAGACATATGCTGGACCATTGTCAGTTTTTATTGTTTTAGGTATACCCATAACAGCCATTACCTCTAAGAGGTGTGTAATAACAGAGTCAGCTTTTTCAGAGCTGAGGGCAGTAGCCCATTGGAAGCCTGAGTACGTGTCTATAGTATGGTGTACATATTTCAAACTGCCAAATTCTGGGAAGTGAAATACATCCATTTGCAAAAGTTCATTTCTGTGAACACCTTTAGGATTACAACCTGCTGGTAATGGAGTTTGAGTGTACAATGAGCAACTGGGACAATTTCTTACTATTTCTTTGGCTTGTTGCCAGGTGATAGAAAAATCCTTCTTTAAACCTTTGCTGTTAACATGGTGTTTCTTATGAAATTCTGAAGCTTCCAACACATTACCTACTAATAAACGATCAATTTCATCATTGCCTTGTGCCAGAGGACCTGGCAGACCTGTATGGGATCTGATGTGTGTTATATATATAGGATGAGTCCTGTTTCTGATGATTTCCTGCAATTGTAAAAACAATGAGGTTAATTCTGTATTATCAGGAACAAATTCTGCTGTCTCAATGTGCAGGACAAATCTCTCTGCATACTGAGAATCCGTGACTATATTGAGAGGCTCTGTAAAGTCTTTAAGTACCATGAGAATGGCATATAACTCTGCCTTTTGTATGGAGTTGTAAGGGCTTTGAACTACTTTACTTATATTTCCTGATTTATACCCTGCTTTACCTGATTTGTTTGCATCTGTGTAGAAGGTAAGAACTCCAGAAATAGGTGTTTTCCCCACGATACGTGGAAGAATCCAAATTGTTTTCTTTATGAATTTGATTCTCTCTGTTTTGGGATAGTTATTACTAATACTTCCCAAAAAGTCACTGCAAGCTATTTGCCAATACTCATTATCCTTCCATAAGGAGGAAATTTCGTCATTCGTTAAAGGTACAATAATTTCAGCTGGGTCCTTCCCAGTCAGTTGACAAAGCCTTAATTTACCTTTTAATATCAAATCTGAGACCTTTTCTATATAGGTTTTCAATTTTTTATTCTGTTTATGTGGCAGAAATACCCATTCTAGAATGATGTCGTCCCTCTGCATTAATATTCCTGAGGGGTATTCTCTAGATGGTAAAATAACCAGAATACAGTCCAGATTTGGATCCACACGGTCCACATGTGCTTCTAATATTCTCTTTTCTACCCATTCTAATTCTTTTTCAGCCTCAGCTGATAGTACTCGTGGGCTGTTTAGGTCTTTATCTCCTTTTAAAGCCATTTTCAGGTGTTTTAAATCATGCCCTTCTACACCAATAATCGTCTGTAATTGAGAGATTTCTCCTAATAGTTTTTGAAGATCATTAAGAGTCCGGTAACGATCTCTTCTGATCTGTACTTTCTGTGGTCTAATTTTCTGAGCATCTATTTTATAACCTAAATAGTTAATAGAATCTCCTCTTTGTATTTTTTCTGGGGCAATTTGTAATCCCCAGCGAGGCAAAATTTCCTTTACTGCCTCAAACTTCTTTTCCAAAGTATCCTTATTTGAATCAGACAATAATATGTCATCCATATAATGATATATTAATGAATGTGGAAATTTTTTACGAATTATTTCTAGAGGTTTATTCACAAAATATTGACACAAAGTTGGACTGTTTAACATACCTTGAGGTAGTACCTTCCACTGGAATCTCTGTACCAGACGGGAATTATTATAGGTAGGTACTGTGAAGGCAAACTTTTCTCTGTCGTTTTCTTGTAACGGTATGGTGAAGAAACAATCTTTTAAGTCTATAACTATAATTGGCCAATCCTTAGGAATTAGAGAAGGTAACGGCATCCCAGGTTGTAGAGACCCCATAGGCTGAATTACCTTGTTGATCGCTCTAAGATCAGTAACCATTCTCCACTTACCAGACTTCTTCTTGACAACAAAAACAGGCGAATTCCATGCACTAGTTGATTCCTAAATATGTCCAGCATCTAGCTGTTCCTGAACTAACTTCTCCAAAGCCTCTAACTTCTCAGATGTCATAGGCCATTGACCCACCCAGACGGGTTCATCTGTCAGCCATTTTAATGGTAGAGCTTTTGGTTGCTCTGTAGGTTTGGCACTAGCATCTTGCTTCTGCACAGCCTGTACATTTGGCATCTGTTTTCTGTACTGTCTTACTATATTCTTACTACCACTAAGAGCTTGTCTATAATTCCTAGCTGATACAGGAGGAATTTTAATCTGCGTATTCCATTGCTGGAGTAGATCACGACCCCAGAGGTTTATAGCAATATCTGCAACATATGGCTTTAACCTTCCTCTCTGTCCTTCTGGCCCAATAAAGTCAATCCATCTAATGCTCTGTTTAACTTCGGATAGGGTTCCAATCCCTAAGAATTGAACATTAACCTCTTTTAAAGCCCAGTTTTGTGGCCAGGACTGCTGATTAAGGATAGTGACGTCACTTCCGGTGTCCAGTAATCCGTAAATCACCCTATTATTTACCTTAACCGGAAGTTTGGGTCTATGATATTGTATAGAAGTTTGCCAAAATATGTGTTTTGTATCTCCTCCTGATGTAATTGATTCATCCTCTGGAGGTAATGTATTATCCAGTGCCGTATTATTTACAATGGGCAGTGGATCTTCTAATTGTCCTGGGAGAGGCTGTCCTCCACTGTCACTGGGAATGACCGGATAATCTTCCTTTTCGGGGCTCCATTGAGCCCCGGAAGCCCATTTCCCTGCTGTAAAGATCTACCTTGTCTGTCTATTGTGGAAAAGCATTCATCAGTCCAATGGCGCCCCTTCCCACACCTCCTGCACAGACCAGGAGGCTTAGGCCTTCTGTTTGATACATTCCTGGTAAAAGCATTATTTCTAGGAATGCGTTGTCTACAGTTCCTACTAAGATGTCCTATTCTACCACAGTTAAAGCATTTTGCATCTTTACGCCTATTTAAATTCTTTGAGATTGCCTTCCCTACCCATGCCTCTTTATCATCACAGGTAGGGTATTTGGCATCCTGGTGCCTCCTCAAGCCTGTAGAAATAGCTTCACCTACCCAAGCTCCTGTATCCTGACTTTTACATTCCAGGTTCGCTGTATGCAGGACCCATTCCTCCAATGGCGCTGATCTTATTTTTAATGGCCAAATTACCTGCCTGCATTGAGGATTCGCGTTCTCATACGCCAAAGATTCTATAAGAAGACGCCTGGATTCTGGGTTCGCTACCTGTACTTCTACTGCTCTGGATAATCTCTCTAAAAATTCAGTGAACCTTTCCCTTGGGCCCTGTAATACCTTGGTGTAGGGTTGCATTATCTCTCCTGTTTCACAAACCTTATCCAAGGCATTTAAAGCAGCTGTACGGCACAAAGACAACATGTGCTCGTCATATGCAGATTGAACCTGCGTGTCAGCATAAGGACCCTCCCCAAGAATCTTGTCTTGGGGTACTTCATGACCCTTCTGCAATTCCTGAATCTCAATTGCTTTTGCTTCTTGCCTCCACAAAGCTCTCCATTGAATTTGGCAAGAATTTTCGAGCACTGCAGAGGCTAATTGGGCCCAGTCTTTTGGGGTTACTTTATTTACAGTAGCCCATGAGGTTAGGAGCTCTCTGACAAAGGGAGAATGAAGACCATACAGGACAATGGCCTCCTTAATATTTTTTAGATCCTTCATCTGTATAGGCTCCCAGTGATAAGCAATGGGACCATTTGATTGTTTTTTCGTTGCTGGTTTTTCTGTTACAGATACCGGAAAAACCATAGGGAACGCATAGCAACCTTAGGGAAATCATTCCGGCATTTGAGAAGCTTTGGGAAACTCCTGTCCTGACCTGTTGCCTGTATTTCTGATTCTGAAGTATCAGATTGAGTGTCTTCTAAATCCTGCAGTCTATTCATCATTGTTTCTCTGAGCTCTTGAAGTTCTTGGGACAAATAATTTTCTAAGGACGTCATGGAATCTTTCATTTTTTTACATTCATCATTTACATGTGATTCCAAATTTCTAATATTCTCATCCTTAGCAAGTACCTCAATAGCATGTAAACTGCCTTCTACAAATGATATTCTATCAGTTAGTTTATCATTGCTCTCAGACATGGAACAATTCTTTTCTGCTAGCATTTCAATTTTATGTTCCAGTCTTTGTAATTTGCTAGTGAAATCATCAAACATGGAACCGTGTTTGTCGTTAAATGTTTCCACATTATGTTCCAATTTTTCAATTCTCTCTGTGGAACACATTTTTCCTGATAGTAATTCAATTTTGTGTTCCGTCTCTTTAAATCTGTTCGTCAGACCTACATTATCATTTTTAATATCCTGAATATTATCTACCAACCCTTTCTTACTCTCCTGCAATGAATTTTGCACTTCCTGAATCCTTTGTATTAAGATTTCAAAACTATCCTGCGATGACTGTATGACCTGTATAAGTTTATTCCTATTTTTGAGCCATTTCATTAACAAAATTATATTGATTATGAAGCTAATAATCACCATCGTGGGTAGGAAGTACCTTTCAGGTAGGTCCTCAACTCTTTCTAAAATCCCATCCATACAAAAACCAAGAAAATTCTTAACATCCTCCATCATAGTGTTAGCTGTTGACATTGTATAAAGCAGTTACGTTTGTTACCAATGGAGTAATTCAGACCGAAATCAACAGGCTGCCAGCGAAAGAGCACGTGGCCGGAGTCAGCAGGCCGCCAGTAAAACAGCACGTGGCCGCAAGAGAAATCTTGGAATATCGCCTAACCTTACCGGCAGGTAGTAGGTGCTGGTTCCTGGCGGCAGGAATCGTGCCTTGCCAAGCGAAGTGGTGAGTAACTTAGCGAAAGGAGAGTCCACATGTGCCTGGTCGGGCCAAGAGAAGCCGCTTTTCCGGGGCGCCTGGATCCGGATTTCAATCCCACTTCTGACACCAAATTGTTGGCTTCAAGGACGCTGTAATGATACGTGACACACAATTACTGAAAGTAACGCTATGTATTTTATGTAGAAAATTACTCACAAGTTGCCAAACCCAGAGAAGCCCAGCAGATCTCAGCTAGCGACTGGACCGGAAGCCGAACTCCAGGAAAAGAGAGCGAGACTTCCTGTGCGCTGTCTTTTATGCCTTCCCCCATAACGCCCCTAGCCATGCCCAAAAGTGGGCCTGGCTAGTGACGTAGTTCCGCCTACGTACGTATACGTCTTTACGTCCAGCCGTATACGTCTTTAGTCCTGCCTAAAGTGGGTGTGGTTAGCGGTGTGGTAAACCGCCCTTTTATTACCTCATCTGTATGCGCCTCTAGTAAGTCACATGTTTAATGGCGGCATAGACTTCCTCCTACAAACTATAATAATTCAAGGGAAATTTTGGAAGATTTAGGAGGAAAATAAAGTTCCTTGTTATAGTAGGATATGTGTAACTGTGTACCAGAGTCGTGCCAACAGAGTCCAGACATAGGATGTCTTTACAAGGCAAATCACCTTGGCAACCACAGAGATTGAGTTTTGCGTATACATGTGGCAATCTAGTGTCTTTCATGCAAAAAGGGTGGTCTGTAGTGTTTCCTGAACAGAATATTTGAATGTAGTGTGATAATGTTTTAAAGAGAAAATTACCTGAACAATTATCTAGTAATTTTGGAAAGACAGAGGGCAAGAAGAAATTATTCATGTAATTACTTGGGTTTTATGAAATTTTACAACGAATAGTGATTCACCTTTATTGTGTTTGATTAAGAGAGGTATTAAAGAACTTAAAATAATAGAGCTTGAATAAATGCAAATTCAGAGAGATTCATGATCCATGGAATACTAACATATGGATGTTTCCTATAAACCATGTTTTTTAAATCCATAAGTTATGTCATACTGATCTGAAAAGGGATTTCAGTGTCACTTTGTAAACATCTGGGGAATGATCTAATATAGTTTTGCTTTGTTTCTGTGTGAGTGTGTTTACAAAGTATATAAAGCCAAGGGCAAGGGTAAGTAGTAAGAGATAGATAGATAGATAGATAGATAGATAGATAGATAGATAGATGAAGATATAGGTTAGGGATAGATAGATAGATAGATAGATAGATAGATAGATAGATAGATAGATAGATAATCAACAGCATTCAAAACCTCCAAAAGAAACTGACTGGGTTTGTTGAGGTGATTTGAATGGGGACACTGAGGCTTTCAACTGATGCCTGATAGATAGAACATTGTAGTAATTTTTATTATATGATAAATATTAATAAACTATGTTCAAAATGGTTTACTCTTCAGTTGTTTGTAAGAATGTAATGATTTCACTCTTTGGCTGTTTAGCTGTTCTCTCCTGCCTGCCACAGAGTCAGGGAAATGCAGCCCATCCCCAGACAAGAAGTCTTGGAGAATACTGAGATACATGCTTGGGTCTAAAGTGGGATTTGTGGGGATTAATCCCAGCTCTGGAAATTGTTGCTCAGTGAGCTAAAATGACACATGAACATTTGAATAATAAGTTTATAATTTTAGTTACATGGGTTCACAGTATGTCTCTCATGCTTAGAGCTTTAAGTAACAGTCATTTAAACAGATAATATTAATAGATACTATGCTTGTGACTAATAAAGTAAAAGGAAGGCTCTTAAAAATTAAAATAAATTGCACATCAAAGCTACTTCAGTCAAAGATTCCAACTAGGGAATGTCAGCAATGTGTCTCTTCAGTAGTGTTTACTTTTATTAAAATATATTTCATATGCATAAAATACTAAATTCATCATAATGATAAAATGTCAAGTAAATGTACTTATACTTCCACTCAATTTAACCTGTTTAATATCATGAACACCTATAAAATCCACTGTGTTTTATGATGGTCATTTCTAATTGTCAAGTGGGCACAATAAAGAATCAACTGAGAAAATGATTGCTGACAGAAACTATGTAGACCGTGCTAGCCTATGGCAATGCCAGTGAGGATTAAGTTGATTGAAGTGGAAAGACCCACCCAGAATGCAAATAATACCATTTTATGGGCTGGACCCTGGACTGAATGGAAAAGAGAGACACTGGTAAGTATGCTCATTCATTCTCTCTCTTCTTATAATTGCAGATGTGATGTAACTAACTGTGTCATTTTTCTTCCACATTGACTATCCCACAATGATGTACAATAACCCATATCTCTGAGCTGGAACAGATGCTTTATTTTCTGAGTTGCTTTAGAGTATTTTATCAAAGCAGTAGGAAAAGATACTAGGACATGAATTCGTACTGAGAGTTGGTTGGTTGAGGTAATAAACCATGGTACTTTGTGGTGATGCACTTGATGATGTTCCTTTTGCCGATAACTCCTTACTCAAGACAGGAATTTATGCTCACCTCCAGTCCTCCAGTCTCCATTCTGGAATTGTTTCAGGTTTGAGCATTCAAAGGTCTTGAGGATGCTGTCATAACTACTCTAAAATTATTTGTTGTTGCTGTTTTTAAATTTCCTTGAGTGTTTTGATTGTTTTGTGGAAATATCAAGTTTTACAATCGTTTCAATTTTATTTTCATTATAATTATTGATAGTGCATAGTATGTATATTTGTATTTCTGCTTTAAATGACATTTCTATTGTTTTCAAGTATATCTTTTAGTTGTTCATTTTGGAATATAAACTGGAAGACACTTATTCTGAATTTCCTTATGCTATTATTAACCTTGGTACAGCAATTAATAATTCCCAAAATGAATCCAAAGTCATAACATTAAAAAGAGATAAACAAATTATTCTTGGAGAGTTTCTATGCAACACTTTGTATCCTTTGTTTCCCTCTCTATTTTACCAGTGAGTGTATCCATTACAATTTTTAGCACAGTGTGTTATGGAAACCTGTGCTGTTTCTATTTTTGGATGAAAATATTGGAGAGACTAAGTATATTTTCCTCGTCTCCTCTTTTACAAAGAACATTGAGACATGAGTGCATAGATTTTTTTTAAAAAAACATAAATATCATCATAAAGTTGAACTCGTGAATTTTATCCTGTTAAATTTGGAGCTTACTTTTCAAGTTGTATTTGTTGTTTGAAAATTTTGTACAGTGTATTTTGATCCCATTTACTCTCCTCCCACAACTTCTCCTAGCTTCACCTCCTCTCTCCTAGCCACCTAACTTCCTGTTTTATCTTTTGTTAGTTTGCCTGTTTAGTCAAAGTTGAATTTATGTTTCTTGTGTACTGTTTGATATGTGAGCTTCAACTATTGTATTTTCACCATACCAGGAAACACATCCTTCAAGATAACTGACTCTACTTCTTCCAGGAGCTATCAGTCACCAATGTCTTCTTATCTAAATGTTGGACTTCATGTTCTCTTCCCTGCTTAATGTTGGGATTTCGCCTTATTTGAGTTTGCACAACTCTTCTAAGACTGTTACAACCACTGTTAGTTCATATGTGTAACATTTCTGCTTCCCTTCTCTTTTGAACATGAAAAAGCAATATAAAAGTGCATTAAAATCAATATAAGATTTTAAAATAATGTTGCACTCCTGGATTATATGTGTTCAGAATATTATAGATTATATTTGTTACTTATTATTGTCCATTTGTTTATAATTTTCAACGCATATTAATTCTTTTTCTTAGTTTTCTCACTCTCTTCCTTGGTATGGTCTATCATCTAACTTATTATTCCTGCACGCTATACAAAGAATACATATTATTAAATTTTGAAGACTAATTCTAGCTAAGTCTGAATAATAAAACAGATTTTAAAATTGTATCATGTTTCTCTTTCTTACAAAATATATAACACTTCCACATAGGATACTACTTACTTATTTTTAATAGTAGGAAATTATTGCATTTTTTATGTACTTATTAGGATCCACTTAGTTTGCCGTGGTTAGCCTGCTCCCCCAAACACCTGGTCTTCTTGTTCTCTTATCTTTCTTGTGTAAATAATTGATTTCTTTTACTTTTCTTCTTTTCTATCTGTCCATCTTCCTGACTTCCTTTTCTCATTCTTCCTTGATAATTTTTTTGCACCCTCTAATATTTGGAATTTTAACACAGTTATTGAAAATAAGAGTTAAGAAAATCAATGCAAGTGTATCGTTGAGAGATATATCAACTGTGTGAAAGTACTAGAAGAGGAATCCTCTCAGTCTTGATATCATAGGTATCACAATTCAAGAAGTTATATGTATCTAATTCTAATGTGGCATTGATGTCTATTGCCACTTGTAAAGATAACAAGGCACATTTCTTGGAGCAGCAAATAGTGTCAGTTGACTGAAAGTCTATTGAAAGATATTGCAAGAGAAGATATATCTGCATATTCTATTTTGCCTTAAAATTTTCCATGTATTTCATAACATGACTCTCAAGGTCTAGTAAATTTGTAAGAAAAAATTAATGTTATTTTAAATTTAAATTTTAAAAATAACAAAATTTTCAACTAAGACATACTCTGTTTGACTCAGAATATTATTAGAAGTAATGCAATTTTTGTGAAAGTATATTATATAGTTACGAAAAATGTTCAATGAATGTAATTTAGTCACCCCTATTTAAAAAATTAAAAAGACATGGTATTACAGATTGACTATCCTTAATCTGAAAATCTGAAACCAAAAATATTCTGTGGACTAGTTAACAACACACATATTTTTCCTGTGAATTGTTTTATACACAAAATTATTAAAAATACTCTGCAAAATTTACCTCCAGGATACATAGAGTATATATGAAATATAAAGAATTTTAGTTTTTGACTTGGCCCACAACCAAGGTATTTTATTATACTAGCAATATTATGAAGTTACATAAATAACATAATGTAGGTCTGCTTGCTTTGGAAAAACCACTAATGAGAGAAATAGAAATGCAAGCAGGCTCCCTACTTTTCTATGCCTTGACCTTGAATTTCTCTGAGAGAGTAAACATCAGTAAACTGCTGCCCTTCCAGGACATGTTTCTTACACATGACTAAGGCAGAGGTTTCAGCCGCTGTATCAACAACTCCAGTTTGTTATTTCTATGGAAAGACATAAGAACATTATTATTATAACCATAATAATAATTATTATTATTTCAAAACCCTGATGACTGAGCCTTGCGACACCAAGTCAGAATCGACCTAAGTGGTTCCCATTTATGATAAAGAGCCAAATCACACATTCAGTTTGTATCATCCTTTGCTTAACTTTGCAGAAGATGGGGCTATCTTAGGAAAAGATTAAAACATTAGAAATCATGTAACTATAACCTTAGTTATTTAAAAGCATAAACACTTATTCTTTAAGAACATAGAGATCTGCTTGTATCATCAGTCCAAAACTCTTTTTTTTCGATTCTATGGGACCACAGTTTTTGACTGCTAAGAGAACACAGGATAAGTCCCTCCCCTCAAGATGTTTCTAATTACATCATCTGGCATGAGATGGAAAACTCACTCATTCTTTTGCCTTATTATGTGATAATCATAGTGTCTGACAATTGGAATAGGGCACATTCATTTTAAAGAACCACTATTTGGCATTTAAAATATTTTAAAGTAAAGCATGTGAAGAACCTCTTTCATTTAAAATCTAACTTTGTTTATTGACTTTTATCATAGACTTGGTATGTGTAGAGTATAATACAAGTGAATTCACATTTATGTGGAGCTTCGCCTGTCTTGTTGTTATTGAATTTATATCTGGGATGATCTCTTACAGTATCTCCTGGGAATTCTGTTTAAAAGTTATAGCCTTACTGTTGTGTGTTGTCAGCAGTCAAACATGGTCTGTGCTCACACTTGAGTCAAAGATACGTTATAATACACATATTTTAGATATTTACAGGTCTCATCCATCAAAAACATGACTAATTTGAATATGTGTTATTTTATGAGGAATTATGTTCAAAAGGAACATTGCTAAGTAGAAAAGGGAAGCAACCTGGGAACAAGAACATGGCATGGTTGAGTGCCTATGATATAAGATTATGGAAAACACTGGAACATAGCCAAGGGCATTTTGAGGTAGAAATGGGAACAGTAATTTCTGAAAAACTGCTCACCAAGCTGATGGATTTAACCACAGTGGTCCCTATGGACTTAAATGCCATGAGTCATGATCATAAGGTAGCATGAATAATCCTTGCTATTTGGGGAGAGACAATGATTTTCTATGCAAGGAAAATTTTACCTTTGGTTCACTTCAACTATACTGTGTTGACTACACAAAGCATTGATACTATGACTAGAAAATAGGGGTTTGTGATTGGAAGTAGTACAGCTTAATTTTTCATTTACTTATGTGGTTTATATGGCACTTGAACAGCAATCTTCAGCTTGTTTCCTTTGTAGGAGAAAAGAATATAATAGTTTTACAATCATTAAGTGTAGGCTTGGAGAACACAAGCAAATCATTCTGTCTCTTAATCCAGATGCACTGCAGGCATGTCAAATGCACAAAGTGAATGACAATGGTGTAAGAAATTGAAAGAGAAAGCAGCGAATGCTGCTTTGCAAAGTTTAAGAAGGATGAAAATGTAATTTGAATGCAGAATTGACTAACAGAATAATTTGATAGGATAACTTCATCTTGTTTCAGAATCTAAAGAGGTTAATTGCAACAGTCAAGATATGACTACAAAGTGGACATAAATCATGAGATAGCATAGTCCTTTACTCACATATTGCCATGAGGTTATTTTCATATTCATACATTATAATTGAAGAGATCAAAATGGACATTGGCAATGGGATATTGTTGGGGAAGTCCTGTTATTTGCCTGTTATTTGTCAATAAAGTACTGTTGAGCCTATAGGAATCTAGATAGGTGGGGCTAGGAGTCCAGGAGGATTCTGGGAAGGAGAAACACAAGAGAGTCAACATGTAACGCGCTATGGGGGTAGGACCCCAGAACTATTCTCCGGTAAGAGACATACTTAGATTAACAATTATGGGGTAATTACTTAAAGCAGAGCTAGCCAGTAAGAGACAAGCAAGGCCAATAGCTTCATAATTATTATAGCCTCCTGTGTGTTTATTTGGGACTGATGCGGATCTGGAACCAGGTGGGCGGAAAGGCTTCTCTCAAAGAAAAAGCTTCCCTTTACAGAATGGTTGTCAGGAGCGGGATTGAATTTCCACGCAAAATAACAAAAGATTTAAAGGAATTTTAGAAACAGAAGAACAGAGAGAAGCACAGATTTTGGTAGCAGCATTTTTCTCAGGTGTGCTCTGTTTTGCTAGCCACAAGCCAAGATTCACGCGGCTCGCTTACTGGAGTCTTCCTGACTCGGCATAAAAAGAAAAAAAAACCCAACAAGGTTCTTTTAAGAGACTCTGCTAACGATTGATAGGTGTGTATGTACAGCTGGAAGTGGCAGCATTTGCTGGATGTCAGCATGGACTGAGGCGGTAAGCTGGAATCACGCTTACGCCCGCCATCTTGAAACGGCAGTTTAAAACAGCCGCGGTTTTAACAGATAAGACACGTGGCCAGAAAAACATAAAGATTTACAGTAAAGTCAGACTTAAATGAAGAAAAACCTCTAAAGGTTTTAAACAGTGTGTTTAAAAATATACGTGAGATTGAGAGACAAAATGAAACGACAAAGTGGTAAATAAATAGAAAAGCCGGCGTTGTGGTGGCACATGCCGGTAGGATTTACTCCAGAGGCAGAGGCAGGCAGATTTCCAAAGAGAAACCCTGTCTCAGAGAAAAATAAATTAAAATAAATAAAGTAATAATATATAAACAAATAAGCCACGTAAAGATGGAAAATACACAGAGAGTCTGGATACTGTACGCTATTGTATTTTTCAGTTTTTTGCTTGCTCAAGAAGGAACTGCTACTAAAGTACACTTGATTATAAATGCTGCTGAATTAATCCAACTTCTATCTTTTGAAAATGCCTTGACTTCAAAATTTAAGTATACGGATATGTTACTCGGAAAAGGAGTTTTAGTTTATGTTTCCACAGAAAATGAAAAGCTGAGGATTCCTTCCAGTCTTCTGTGGCTTGACGAACCAAGACCCCCGGAAGCAGTGGATCAGATGTTCCAAAAATTGAAACAGCTAAGATGATGCAGTTTTACAGACCCGGAAAATACGGACTTATACAGGTTTCTGAGTTTTGTCATGATCTCCATGGTATGAACAGCGCCCCCTTCCAGCAAGAAGCA
Organism: Mesocricetus auratus; assembly: GCF_017639785.1. Taxonomy (NCBI): domain Eukaryota; kingdom Metazoa; phylum Chordata; class Mammalia; order Rodentia; family Cricetidae; genus Mesocricetus; species Mesocricetus auratus. Next base: position 105,185,841 of record NW_024429189.1, read on the forward strand.
GTTTGGAATGAGCGACGTCCTAATTCCCATCTTGTTTATAAATCTTTGTTTTCATTTAAATGGGATTGTTTATAATTGGTTAATGATCACAACCAATCTCTTTTTAATGGTAAAAAAGGGAATTATGGTATGGGTATTGTTTTTCATTTATTGATACAAATTCAAGGTCAATTTTGTGATGCTTATACTTCTCTTGATTAAGTATTGTGCTTATACTGATCTTTTAAAACATAATGCATAATTGAATACAGACTATAGATATTTACTTATAATAGTCAGAATTTATAGTTAGGTAAGTTAGATTTTCTAGATATACAGAAATATATTTGAGATAGATAAATAGTCTTCAAACCTCTCAAAGACCTTCAGAAAATGGCATTCAAAATGGTTTAGGGTTTTTCTTGATAATGAGAAATGTCTGCTCCTGGCAGCACCAATTATGTCTGAGAGGAAGATGGGCATCGAAGAAACTCGTTATGGAGTTTGCTTTCAACATGGCAAGATTAGCCATTTGGGCAAGAAACTGTTCTTGCCTAGACTGTTTGACTGTTGCTGTATAAAGTGGACATACAGGACCCACAGGAAAGTGACTGCTGAACTCAGTCTTACAGGGTTCCTGCTTCATGGAAGAGTCTGAGAGACTTTCTGCAGGACAAAGAAAAATGACTGACAGACTGCTGATGCAGATGGACAGTTTGAAATTTCCTGCTTGGCTGAGAAATCTTCTGGATACATTGTGGCCTATGGGCTGAAGATGGATGCCCCAACGTTACAGAGGAACTTCGGGTGACTGTCCAGGCAGTAAGATACCTCTGTCAATCCTAGTGTTTACATATTATCCTTCTGTGGTCTTTGATGGAGTTGAAGAAAGATAGTTATAATTATATTTTTCCTTAGTTATGATAAAAGATAAGCTACATATAGGACTTTGGACTCACAAGGATGGGATGGATGATATTTTCTTTAGATCTTGCTAAATGTTAATAGACAAAATGTTGTAACTGTGTTCTTACTTGATAACTGTTCTGTCATATACAATTTGACTATGTTAAAGTTAAGACTTTTTTTTTGTTTAAACAGAAAAGAGGAGATGTTGGGGAAGTCCTGTTATTTGCCTGTTATTTGTCAATAAAGTACTGTTGAGCCTATAGGAATCTAGATAGGTGGAGCTAGGAGTCCAGGAGGATTCTGGGAAGGAGAAACACAAGAGAGTCAACATGTAACGCGCTATGGGGTAGGATCCCGGAACTATTCTCCGGTAAGAAACATACTTAGATTAACAATTATGGGGTAATTACTTAAGTCAGAGCTAGCCAGTTAGAAACAAGCAAGGCCAACAGCTTCATAATTAATATAGCCTCCTGTGTGTTTATTTGGGACTGATATGCGGCAGAGCCCAGGCGACTGGCGGGTGATAAACCAAAGCAGCTAGCAAGGAAAAGCTTCTCTTTACAGGATATGTCAATATTTTCTGTCCCCAAAATGTCACCAGAGGTTAAGACTAAACCATTTTAACTATAGTTCTTGTAATCACTATTCACCTTGTCATAGAAGGTTGAAATAAATTCATTGTGTATTGTAATATCAGTTACTGAGTAAGCTCAAAAGTATAAAATATTATCATAGGTGACTATATTACATAGTGTCCAAATCAATGAATGTCATGACATATATGTGGTGATGGAATTTTATTTTCATCTGGGGGATATTATAATGATGGGAGAATGCTCTGGATGTAGAGACAGTTCTTGGTAAAGTTAATGTCAACATCATGCATTGGACAGTAATTCATAAAGTGTTAGAAAAAATCATACTTAATGACTAATTATTATGTGCATGGTATATGTTAAGTGAGCCTTATAACAATGTCAGTAGTTAAAGATCACTATTTTATAGTTCTTTGTTCAAGAGATAAGACAGGTTGAAAACTTAAAATATGAGGAGGGTTAACAGATGTGCTAATCTATCATACATGTGCTTATATAAAATATCCATAAAATAAAACAAACATAAATATTTTTAAATAGTAACCCAACACTTTTTGATTAGATTTAAGGTCTGCTCCACAAGAAGAAACCTATACATAGCACCTGTCAGAGACAAGAATCTGCGGCTATATAGGTCATAGACTCTCGGTGAAAACCTACTACTATTACTCTATGCACATATTACCAAACGGGCACAGTGATAAATTGACTCATAAAGACTCATTGTACCAAGGGCCTGTGCATATGAGGGAACCATCCTAATGGTCACACCCCTGAACTGTACCTCAGCCTTGTATGTCTTTTATTATTAGATAGTAACAACCTTTATAGCACATCAAAGTGCTTTGTTAATTTAAGCCATTGCATTTTTTGCAAACGTTTTTACCCTCTCTCTTACGAATGTTTTCATTCTGTTGTGTATATTTTGATTATGATACTTATAATTTTAATGGATCCATGTATACATATATACAGAAGTGTATGTGTGCATATATGTGTTGTTTGCTGGTAGGAAAGAAATTCTTCTCTCAGATCTGCCTCAGGAACATTCTCTTTATGGTTAGTGCATTGTGTTTAAGTACATTTTCTATACAGTCATATGAATTCATACTTGCAAAATTTCTCCTAGAACCTTTTTTGATCTACTTTTTATATTTTCTCCTATGACTGTGTTTACCTTGTGAGATATTTTCTATAGATTTTAGAGAGGGATATTGATAGTATTTTCTATATGGAAATTTTATTGACTCGATACAAGGTTGAATAAATATTTTTAACTCATTTTAAGTTACTCAACACGAACTGAATAAAATTTACCTAATAGTCTACAATGTCACCTTAGTCATCAGTCAACTAAGGGTTGTTTCTGAATTCTAACTTCTGCTGTACTGACTTATTTATCTCTTCTTTGGACTATCCTACTCTGACTTCTTGATGCTTTCTTTTGATAATGAGAAGTGTGATACTGTGTGTCCAGGTGTATTCTTTTGTCTACTGTGCCTAACACTTCTGAACACTTTTCCCATACTCATATAATCGTATTATCATCTTAATAGCTTCCACAACAGTAAACTCTGACAGATTTGTGTTGGACTCACAGATTAAAGTCAGGATAATTAACTTGTAGTGTATCTTGAGCTTCTCTATACGTAAAATTTTACCTGTCATTTGAAAATTATGTAGTTTTAAAAGTAATTTCAGTTTATCAGACTTGTAGTAGTTAATTTTTTAAAAATGAGTCTGCAAAACAATGGGTTTCTTGATGACATTTTCATGCCACATATATCAGGAGCCTTTCCATACATTTGGCCCTCCCATGCCTCTTCTTTGCCTTCCTTACTTCTGTGGGTTTCATTCCTGTCCCTAAATAGTGTACATTCTGTTTTCATGTCATATATAAATCTGGTGTTCCCCTCTCCTACCTCCTGTGAGACATTCCTTTTCCCATGTTCATTTTCTTTCTACTTTCACATGTGTGTATGTGTGTATTTCATAGATTATTTAAATGTAGATTGCACAAAAGAGAGAAACCCTCCAAATGTTTTATATTTGTCTGATTGACTGATTTTCTCTGACACGATAATCTCCAGTTCAATCTATTTTCAAAAAATGTGGCACAATTTTATCCTTTTTATGGCTAAGTAATATATGTATACTACATTTCCTTTATCCATTCATCTGTTATTGGATATCTAGGCTGTTTCCATGGATGTGCTGACCTGGAGTCCATAATATAACAGAGTGGGAGATAGGCTATGTGTTAGTTCCATGTTTATTGTTTTAGGAACATCTAAACTGGTTATTTTAAAAAAGCTGCACTAGTTTTAATTCACTTCAGCAACACATAAGCATTCTTCTGTGATGAGGAATGTTCTTCTGTATGTATGGTTGTCTTATTGGTTGATGAATAAAACACTGTTTTGCTAGACAGGATGATGGTGGGACGAGGACACAAGGATGATTCTGGAAACTGTAGGCAGAAAGGAGTCATCATGTGATCCCAGGAAGTGACTTGGCTGGGCAGAAACTGCCACTAACTAATCATAGATGCCTGGAGGACTGTACAGACAGGCAGGAGTGATGTAGCTGGGCAGAATCAGAATATGAGCAGGGGAAAACAGGAAATTGTTCTCTTCTCTGAGGAGATGCTGAGCAGTCAACATGTAGGATTCCAGAGGAGTAACAGGTTGTCGACCTTTCTCCTTTAGAGGAGGCCATGTGGGAATACTTAGATTTATGGATATGGGTTAATGATTAAGACAGAGCTAACCAATAAGATGCCATAGCCAACAGCCAACAGTTTCATAATTAATATAGCATCTGTGTGCTTCTTTGGGGCAGAGAAGGGCAGTGGGACCTGTTGGGCCAGAAAAATCTGTTATAATTCTCATACCTTCATTAACATTTATTGTTGTTTTTCTTGTTTTAGTCATGCTGATTTTGGTAAGTTGGAATTTCAGTGTGGTTTTAATCTGTACTCTCTGTTAGTTAATGATCATGACAATGTCTTTCAAATATTTAATGACCACTTATGTTTCTTCTTTTTTTGTTGTTTGTGTTTTGTTTTCCCAGCCAAACTGTATCCAGCTTTGTTAAAGATACTTTCCATAAACAATCATGGTGTTTCAGGCAAAACATGGGCAGACAATCATTAACAGTTTCCAAGAACTTCCAAATTCCCTCCTTGTATGGACCACCAAAATCAGAAGATAGTCACAAACCTGGATGAAGTCTTCAGTCGATGTATTGAAAAGAGGAAGAGCTTAGAGTGGGGTTTGATATTTCATGTCAAATATGTTGTTTAACAGCTCTTCACAAGTTGACCCTGACTTTCAGGAAATGAAATGAAAATGGCAGAATTATCAGTCTGAAGATGCACCATTTTTTATAAAAGGAACCACTACTCTTTTGAGGACAATCAGTGATATCACTGCAAAGTTCAGATTGTCCAATAGACCTGCAAAACCAGTGTTAGTGGGCCATGTTCCAACAAGTTTCTAGTTTCAAGGGGGTTATGTCTATGTTGATGGTACAGGGGGAGGAGGGTATAAAAATGAATTTAGATTTTTCCCACACAAGGCATTTTGTGCCATGGTGGCCACATATGTCAACACCTGGATGTCTCCCCAGACAGCCAAGAAGAATCTTTCTAAATTGTCAGGAAAGATGTTTTCCATCAACTGTCATCAATTCAGCTTTGGATACATTTTGTTAGTGACACATGTTCCTTACCCCACAAAACAATGAAGTGTTCTGTGTGCTAATAACATAGTTTAAAAAGGTAAAACAAAATTCTGCATTTTAATAAAACTTAATAAAAAGTAGCATTTTAAACTTTACAGTTACCAGAAGTACAAAGTTATCAAATATGCGCACATTTCACTTGGTATCTCTAGCACCTTCAGCTTTTTGTGCCTGGTGTGTTCTGGCATCTCCATTTTTCTTCAGGATTATTCACATCCTTGCCAACATCAACTTTCCCAGTCTTCCCCTTTGGTAACTTCTCTCCCTTCTTTGCAGAGTCATTTTAGGCGTGGGCTATGGCTTTGGAGGAGCAGGTTTAGCAGACAACCTTTTAGATCTTCTCTGTGGGTCGTCCTTCACATTAACTTTATCTCCTTTAATATCCCCCTCAGCCTTTCTTTGGGCATGGCAGCGACAGGGGACATTGGTGCAGAATGCAGGGATGCAGTGGTGTTTGGGTTAGGTCCATCCGGGGGTCTTTCTTGCTGCTTTCTTCACACTGCTCCATGTTTCTACTTTATTTTTGTCATTCACTCTTTTATTATTTACTTTTAACTTTACAACAATTTCATAAACATATACAATGAATTTTTATATTATTCTCATTCCATTACTTTCTCTTGCCCCCCTCACTTTTCAATTAAAACCTTCTTTTCGACTAGCCCTCCTCCTTTACTTGTCTGTATGTGATCCACAGAGTTTATAATTAGGACTGTTTTCATGATCATGGATGGATGAATGTTGCTTGTTAAATTTGTTTTCTCACTTATAGACTAGATGATCTGGGGATTTGTGAGGTGCCTTTTAATATTTTTAAAACATATTTTGTTTATTAATCTCCAGTCAGATACATAGTTGACAAAAATGTTCTCCCATTCTGTAGGCTGGCTTTGATTATTTCCTTCATTGTGCAGAATTCAGTTCATACAATTCTGTCAACTGTTGCTGTTATTTCCTGAGCAATTGGAACTTGTCCTGTTCAGACAATACATGTTTTGAAAAATCTTTCTGCACATTTTAATAGGCATTTTCTTTTCATGCCATTATAATCAGTACCTACTTATTTACTTATTTTTTTTCTTTTGTGACAGAGTCCCATTATGTTGACCAGGGTGGTGACATACTCTTTGGGTGAAACAAATCTCTGCCTCAGCCTTCTGAGCTCCACGTGGCTACCTAACCTAGCTATTATAAATATCACCCCCCAAAAGTGTTCAAATGTCAGTGTTTATGAAGAATCTGCTAATAAAAATAAAAACGTACACTTCTGAATAACAAGAGTGTTATGCATGTGTTTGAATAACAAACATTTTGTGTGTATGTTAATTGATTTTGAGCATACAGGGAGTAGGAGTAATATTCAGAAAATTTCAATTAAGATCCTGACTATGAAGAGAAATATGTGTTAGGAATTATTTAGAGTAATTAATAATTAAATAAAAGATCTCAATGAAAAAAATATCATCCTTGATATCATCTAGTAGATTTGCTATATCCAGTTATTAATGCAAAGAGTTTATGAGTAATTTTACATTTTTTGAATAGATGACATCTACAAACTATGAGTGTTATTTCTTCTTTCTAATCCCATCCCCTTAAAAAGACAACATTTTTGTTACTGCATTGGTCAGACTTCCAGTGTTAAGATGATTAGAAGTTATGATAGCAGGTGTCTTTCCCAATATCACAGGAGAAGATTGCCCAGGCACAATTAGATTACAATGTTCTTTTCTATCCTAGCCATCTTTGGGTTTTAATATGAATATTGAGTTTTGGCAAATGCACTCTCAGCAGATTTTAAGTCTCTTTTTCCTTTGTTCTTTCTCTATGGGAATTACATTGCCTTCGCTTTTAATATGCACCACCCACGGATTCTTGAGTCATCCCCACTTTGTCTAGATGTACTATTATTCCTTTTGTATATAACTAGGTTTTAATTATTATTACTTTATATTTGCATCAACGTTCATGATAGAAATTGATCTATAATTTCCCTTTCTCGATTGTCTTATTAGGTTTTAATGCCAATGACATTCTGAAGGGAGAAAAAAAGGACGTCAAATAAATATCTTCTCTGTCAATTATTTGTGATACTGTGTGTAATATTCATCTTATTTCTCCCCTAGATTTTAGATATAAATTAGAAATGAGTTACTCTGAGGTGTAGGGCTTTCACTATTGAAATTTCTTTTACATTAAATTTCTGACAGCCATCAGAATTGTTACCTTTTCTACTTTCTATAAAATTTAGTAAGGGTTTATAGTCTATACACTGAATGCATATTATTTTTGAAATCAAACATTTTTTGGCTTTTCGAGAGATTATCTTTTTGTTTGTTTGTTTGTTTGCAGTACTGCCCTAGTTTACAGTCCATCTGCTGGTGCTTTGTGGTCCATCCTTTGGTGCTTAGTATATCGAGCCACAGGTTAATTAATTAATTTCATTACTCTTTATACAAAATACACAAAACAACAAGTCCAATGCAGCCTCTCTGGTTGTAGGTTCAATCTCTGTGAGGCCCTGTGAGACCAGGTTAGGTGATCCTGTTTGTTCCTTTGTGATATCCTTGACCCCTCTGGCCCATAGAATCCTTTATCTCCCTCTTCTGCAGGATTCCTTGAGCTTTGCCTAATATTTGCCTTCAGGTCTGCATTTGTTTCCATCTATTGCTATATGAAGTCTTTCTGATGACAATTCAGATAGGCACTAGTCTATGAACAGGATAATACTGTTAGGCATCATTATATTAATATTTTTTCTTCAGTTGTGTTTGGTTCTATCCCAGATCTCTGGGTCATTCACCCTGTGAATCCTGATACCCAAGCTGTGTCAGGGATGAGTTACTGTCCTGGCATGGATTTTATGCTAGACCAGTCTTGGTTGGCTACTCCCTAAATCTCTAGGCTACTCTCTTATCACAGTACATCACAAAAGTAGGACAGACTGTAGGTTCAAGATTTCGTAACTGGGTTGGTTTCCCAGTTCGTCTGCTTGAAGCCTTGCCTGACCACAGAAGATGGCCAGTTCAGGCTACATGTCTCCTATTGCTAGGAGTCTTAGCTGGGGTGTTCCTTGTAGATTCACTTTTTGCAGGTATTTACTTGACCCAGAAATGCCACCAACTTTCCGGTAGTCTCATTCTGTAGTAAGCCTAATCACTCATGTTTTAAAGTCCTTTTAATTTGTTGTAATACCGGGCACTTTGTGGTCAAGATTTGCCTTACCTCCTACTCGTATTTTCACACAGTTTTCATTGGCATACTTATTGGAAATACCATTAAATGAGTTTATGGGAGAAAAATGAAACCTGAGATCCTTCAGCCTTAATGGAGGCTATTTTAATAAATAGGAGTCTATTGAGGTAAATCTTTGTCCTTAAAGGCCCATGTTTACTCATCTGTGCATTGCTTTCCCCATCATCTTCATAATATTGTTTTTCAATTAACTTATTCCAGGCACAGTATTGAAGACCGGAACATTGTGGCATTTACAAAACATCTTCTAGCCATGGAGATTCTGAGCTAAAGGCAAATGAGAAGCAGATTTGGGGAATCCTTCTGCTTCATTGTTGTCTAAAATATGCATTTCCTTTTGTGTGTGTGTTTGATTTTAGAGACAGGGTTTCTCTGTACAGCTTTAGAGTCTTTCCTAGACCAGGTTGGACTCGAACTCATAGAGATCGACTTGCCTCTGCCTCCCTAGTGCTTGAATTAAAGACTTGTGTCACCACCACCCTGCAGGATATAAATTTCTGAAGACAAAAGGTGGACAAATTCTCCTTATAATTGAGTCCTAGACAGATCAGGAATCTCTGAAGTTCCAATGTTCCAGCCCACTTATACCAAAGAAAACAAACTAAAAGTAAAGGGAGATGAAATGAAAAGATGGAGATAAAGATTTTAGGCTCATTGTAAACACTGATATGAGCCTTGGGTTAAAACAGGAAGATTGAGCAAGAGGCTGAGAGGAGCAGGAGGTAGGAGGAGCAGGGGTTGAAAGGAGCAGAGGGTGAAAGGAACAGGGGTGAGAGATACTGAGGGTGAGAGATGCAGGTGTGAGAGGAGCGGGGTGAGCAGAGCAGGGGTGAGATGGATGTGCAGTTGAGGAATCTGTAAACTTATATGTGGTTGGTCATTATCACCATTTTTATTTTCAAGGTTAGCCCCTGAGAAGTACCCATCACTGGGTGTAACAAGCTGATTCTCTCCAGACAATTTTTCCTGCTTCGGGGTGCTCTCATTCTGGGGTGATTTGTCCATGTGCTATTCTCTTTCTGAAATGTAAGGTAACTGGAGGTTTAGAATAAAGACTAAAGATCTTTTGGGGTCTGGAGTCAGACACTAAATGTTGACAGTAAAATATTTCAATTGCTTTTACATTTGTTTCTTCAATCTTGGACAAAGGAATGCACAGATTAGATATTACTGGTTTTTAGACACTCCTTGAAATTTTAATGTTCTTCTCTGTGACTGAAGAAATGGCTCAATAGTTAAGAGCTCTCATTGCTCTTGCACAGGTCAGCTAACCATGTCTGTAATTCCTATTCCAAGGTAGCCAATGTCTTTTTCTGGCCTCCTGGGGCAACACAGGCACATGTACTTTGACATACATGCAAGCAAGTTACTTATACACATAAAATAAAAGTAATTAAAATGCATTTTTCAAAATTCTAGTATGCTTATGTACATAGCTAAGCAGAACTCTTATCTCCCTAAAAATGAAGTGTGAAAAATAAAGGCAGAGATGACAGGCATTTATCCTGCTTTTAGCTACCTTGGGAGGCTGAAGAGGAGTGCCTTTTAGCAAAGGCAGTTTTGTGTACCTGTTTTACACTGTCTGTAGCAGGTCAAGAGTTTAAAATCCCTATAGAAAATGCCATTCTGGGAGTAAAAATGGTCCAATCCAAGAGCCAAGTCTCCTAGAACCAGTGCGAAGGCTCATCTATTTCCCAGTATAGGGAACAGGCTCACAGATAGATCTGTACATGAACTTGCTTTTATTTCATCCATACAAAGTTGTATCACTGTTATAAGTAGGGCATTTGCCAAGGAAGTATTCTATTTCCCCAGTTTTGGCCAAGACTTTAAGTAAATTCATATTCCTGCACATAGTTCTAGCTGTCTGTCTTCTGTTTGTCTGTCTGTCTCCTAACTGTAATCATTTTCTCTTATAGCAGGTATGCATTTGAACCTAGACTTAGGCCTAATGATCACAGGAATAAGAAAAATTTGGAAAAACACAGATTGACCCTTAAAAGAAACTTTGACACTCTGTTTGGTGAACTGTTCTGGAAAAACATGAATTAACTTCCACTCATCCCAGATGAGTATCAACAGTAAACATAGGAAAAATTCCATGTACGTTTAGCTTACAAGACCAATTGATTTAATTAGGGTTAACTATAGGAGTATAAATGAGGGTTACTGGCAGCATCATTCCCATTTTATAGGCAGTTACACATTGAAGAAAAGTTCCTAGTCCATAGCAAAAATTAATTGGCTATATATCCTCTTGAGTACTAAATCGTGACCTTCTTCTTTTTCCATAACGGGTCCAATCATGTCCCAGATTACTGCCATGCCATGCCATGCCTAGCGGGCAGTATTCTACAAGTCCTCATAAGCCTTGAGGTGGCATCAAAGAAATGTATATAATCAAATTTCCTAATATTTGTGACTCTATTCTATACATGTCATTCATTACTCTTCCTACAAATTGCTCTCTTTACAGACTCAGAGTACTTTTTTTGTCTTATTCCAAGCAATAAGGACATGAGGCATGCCAAGATCAAAGAAATTGAGTCATCTACCCTGTGTTTCCAAGGAATTACCCGTTGTATTAACTTTTTCAGGATAGGCATGAATGTCTGTTTGCTCACCCCCAGGCCACGACACAAAGAAACCAAAAGGATGATTCAATCCAAATCCAGGTAATTGAGTCAGAGTCTATGGAGCCCACTTGTAAGACTGTGGATTAGGGAGTACTTACTGGAAAATGGGTGACATAAAAACAGGTGTCTCCATTAAAGCTCTACCTCAAGATGTGTGATGATGTTCCAGCAGCTAGGAGTTCTTTCTCTACCAAACTTCCATCTAGTATAATGGAGCATTCACTGAAAATATGTGCCCATAGTACAGAATTACATGCTGATGAAAGGTATGCCCAGAAGGAAGACAGTAACTCAGTGAATGTCTGATGACCATTCCCATTCCTGTTTCTATGAGGGAATGTCAGCAGGTAGATCTTGCTGAGAGTCTCCTGTTGGTATTATCATGGCTGTTATGATTAAGATGGCAACCACTGTGTTATGCCCAGAGAACAATGTTTCACAACATGTCACAGAATAGAGAGACCGATATTAAAGATGAGACAAAGAACTGAGAGGGGACAACTGAGATTTTATTATAAAGTAAAAATCAAAATACCCTTTTGAGGCCCTTGAGGAGGAGAAGCAGCTTCTGCAAATGGGTTGCGATGCCTGGGTTCTTAGACAGTTCATTGTGTGGAAAACTCCAATAGAGGGGAAATTATTCTTGAATTATTCCAGGAAAGGGCAGGAATATATATATTTCCTTATTCTATACTTGATGTTTAGCTGTGTCACAGCATCAGATGCAAAATAAGAACAGCAGCTCTTTAGGGCTTATACAAGGGAGACGCCATCATAATGAAACACAGACACCTCACTTTTTGCTGCAGAACACTTTGGTCCCAACTGGCTTCAGCTGGTCTTATTTCTTTACTGTAAACTTTTAGAGCATCAATGAGGTATTCTAGATAAGCACAGGAAAACAGAGTGCACAGTTGGTAAAGGCTGATAGAAGACTGCTTTACTGTTTACCCATTGTGCACTCAGCCCTTTTTGTTTCTCTGTGCTTATCAAATGCACCTCATTTTCGCTCTACAATTCACTCATCTTTCTTGGAGGTGATGTAAAACCTGGGATTTTAAGCATATTTTCTTTGGGAACTGGCCATTCTCTATACATCTGTCTGTGATGAATATATGGAATATGCATGATGGTGAATTTCTGTTGGGTTTATTTTTTTTTTGTTAATGTGTCTGCATCAATGAACGTCTTCTAGCCAACAGATTGAGAGACTGGAAGACAATTTATTTTCCTTCCCAAATAAGTGATTCACATGACTTTACAGTAGAATTTTAAATTCATTCTTTTCCTTCCATAAGTTTAATCATTTTGGTCTATGAAACAAATTGACAGATAAACAGGAAAAGTATTAAAATTCAGAAACACAAAAGCTGCATTCAGACTAGGACTCAAAAAGTAAGGGCAAGATGGCTGAATCTTACAGAGAGCTGAATAAACACAATGGAGCTTGGGCTTCGATGTGTAGTAGGAACGCTGAGGAAGTAGGGTTAGGAGATAGATCTTAGTAGGGATTCTCTCCTTAGCAGAGCAAGTTCTCAGGTGAGAGTTAATCAGAGCACTATGTTCAGGCCAAGGTGTGGACTCCTAGTAACTTCCTCTTATGAGATCTTTTCTCAGCAGAAAAGTATATGAGACCGAAGAGCTAATGCTTCTCCATTGCGGATTTCTTTTACACATCCATATTTCTTTAGCAAGAGCGCACTTCCTAGAGCCATTCGTGTATCTATAATCGCCTGCATTTTCTCAGAATAACCAATTCTAAATATAACACAGAAATAAATTTTGGGTAGGACAATCTCCCTCAGCACCCATGCCCATTTCCCATCATCTGGCACTGGGCTCCTTATATCCTCTTTTGACTATTTTCTGGGACCTAGATTACCTCACTTAAACCAGGAGTTAAATATTTGCTTTATGGTTAATAAATGACAAACACCGTTGGTGCAATTGTAGATAGGACACAGTCCAACTAGGATCTTGCAAGCAGAGCTGCAGCTGGCATTGTGGTTGGTATGCCAACTGCTGGTGAAAAAGAGAGGAGTCAAACCCAATTCAGAACTCCAACATGTTTTAATTTAAACGTGTGTCAATACTGACAGGGAACATGAAAAAATATGACCTCCTAAAGATTCGGGAATCTTGAGAGTAGCAGGAAAACATTCCATCATGTAAAGGAAAGGGATTTTAATCGTGCTGCCACCCCCAACACACAATACACCTTCCAGATAGAAGCTGAGATCTACAATTGCCACTGGGCTCATTTGTCTTCATATCTAATTTTGACCTGAATGCTTCTAAATCTGAGAACCTTGAAGAAAATCCTGGAAGTAAACTCACATTGCTTAATTATCTTTAAATCATAACATGCTGAAGAATGCCTGGACCTCTGTAGCAACCAAATTGAAGACAGAGAAATGGTTTGATGGTGGATTTTGGGAGCCCATTTCCCATGGAGAGATACTCTCTTAGCCCAGATACTCAGGGATGGGCCTAGGCCCTGCCCAAAATGACTTGACAGATTTTAATGATCCCTCATGGAAGGCCTCATCCTCCTGGAAAGTGGATGGGGGATGGCATGGGGAGGTGGCTGGGGGATATGGGAAGATGGGAGGGAGTGGGAAATGGGATTGATGTGTAAAATAAGATTGTTTCTAATTTGAATAAATTTACACACATACATACACACACACACACACACACACATATATATATATATATATATATATATATAGCTGTTGGCTTAGAAAGCCAATTGTTACTAATAAAGCAGATTTATTAAAATTGATGCCAGATGTCACAAACATATGAATTTATGCAAGAGTTTCTTCTTAAGCTTCAGAAACACATAATAATTAGAGATGCTAACAGCGAGTAAAACTGACTGGGCTCAGAATTGGCTTCCTTTGGTTGGCTGCAGGAAAACTGTTACTATAAAATGTCAGAAAGGCGAAGAACTGAAAGAGGAAGCTCAGACTCCTAATGCCTCACTGTGATCCAGAGCCTTCCTTGTGGCTCTGATAATTGCTCTAAGGAGTTTTCTGGGACAAGCTTAAATGTGAATTCAGGTCACATAACTGAAAGGACATTGTTATGTCATAAAATTGGAAGAATGGAGCACCGTACTAATGAGTATGGGGTAGCACTTTGCCAATTAATGAAAACCTCACCTTAAGGTTTTTTTTTAAAGTATTTGAACTTGGTAGTTAGTGTAGAGGCTATTGACAAATGGTAATATTTGCTTACGTGTTCCACAGCAAAGCCCAAATCTCATACACAGACACAAGGAAGGCACCTGTATGCTGCAGTCTTATAGTCCCTCTGTCAGACAAGTCAGCCAGCAAACACTCCTTCAGAATATGTGACCTTAGAAGACTCTGGAACATCCACAGTCTGGGAAGGAATAACAGGATTTATACCTACTGATGGGAAAGGGCCTCCCAGCACCTGGTGATAGCACCACATTCAATCAAGGGAAATTAAATTCTAACAGGATTAAAGGAGTCAGCAGCTAATACATGGGAGCATGATTTTCCCCAAGCCTGAGTGCACACTGAAAGCCCATCTCCTAAAAGGCAAAGCCGCTAAAGACATGACATAATGCATTTAGGAGGAGGGTAGTTAAAGTACCTACAGAAAATCTAGCTTTTCGTTCTGCTGTGGCAATACAGATCAGTTTTGAATCTCCTAAGATTTATTTCCCCATTTTCTAACAGTGAATATAAAAACATTCATCAATGTATGTTGTAGAGACAACCTAAGCAAACTAAAATTATATCAAGTTGGTGATGTCACCACACACAGTCACATACACTAATAGAGAAAATGATAGAATTCATTCATTTCATGATCCCCAAAACGGCTTCTTAGCATTTGTTACTGTACATCAGAGACCTGGCTGCTTCCATCTGTCTTTCTGTAGTTCTGAATGCACAAGGCTTTTTATAATTCAAAGGAGATACCCATAGTTCATGAAAAGCTGGGACAAATACTTCCCTAACAGCAGTTGAAAGAATCTGTCTTATTCCCAGGATTATTTCTAACCCTCAGAAGAAAGGCACCACTCTTTTAGGTGTAATGTCACTTTCTCATATTGCTTCCTGCCATAACAGCAATGTGAGACAAAGGACTCCAGTTTTTCTGGGTTGCTTCATTCTCCTTGTTAAAATCGATCCTAGGCAATTTGAAGCTTCAGTTCTTTAAAAAAAAGCAAAGATTAGTGAAGAGCCCAGGCAAAAGGGAGAGTCTGACCTTCAGAGAGGCCCTGTCTTAGCTGAAACTTGCCTTTCCCTGGGGACCATAGTTGCCTGACATCCTCTCCAACAGGCTTATTGTTGTGCTCATTTCCAGTGGTTCTCAGCCAGGGAAGAAAATTGGTCTCTGTGGTAAATTGACTGAATTAATGACTCCAATACCTCACCCCTACCAGCATCTTTACCCTCTGCCTCGCAGCACTCTACTGCCTACCTCTTCTGACTTTAAGTCCAATAATGTGACTTATTTTGTTCTCTAGGGTGACAGTAGGTATAGCACAGAGAGTTGAAAAGAGTGAATATTGGGTTGTTTCTCTTGCTCTCACTCCCTGTGTAAAAAGGTCAAGGGTAAAGCTGCTGACACGGTAGAAGATGCAGACTCAGGACCAGTCAGGCCAGTAGGGAATATCCTAAACTAGTCAGGAACCAGTGACAGCCACTCAGTGAAGAGCCCAACCAAGGGTCGCTTCTTGGGCCACCTGCACGCCTTTGTTTTATTGTGGATATTATTACTTTCTTCTAGGGATCTAGATCTGCAGAACTATAATGAGACCTGAACAGTCTTCCCAATGTGTTCAGCAGTAACCTTAGCTTCTCTCTAATTACACCTGGGCAAGTTTCTTGCAAAATGAGTAAGTGCAATAAAAACCAATAACTTTGTCTGGTAATTAGGTATTCACTTTGGATCTTAGATAAGTCCCCAGTATTGCTAAATGATAAAGGCTTTATGAAACTTGATTGACATATTTTTGTTACTCTGTGGAGAATTTTTTTCTTGAGAAATGAGATGATCCAACAAATAGTATATTTTTAGAACTATATTGGCACAAAATATTCTAAAATAATCAAGGTGAAGATAAATGAACTTTTAAAGTTTGCCTTTATGATAACAATCAATTGTATGAGAGAAACCAATTTGTGATTTGTATGAGAACACTCTCTGTAACTTTACTTATATAAAATTAAAAAGATTTAGTTTAAAACTCAGTTAAGTTTGTGAGGAAGTGATAGGACCGAGGACCCCATGTTTGATAAGGACATTCTGTACCACCAAGGCACACCCCAACACAACAAATTCTAGAATTATTAAAACAAGAAAAGTTACATATTTTACAAAGACACATACTGTCTTATTTAAGTTTCTATTGTGATAATAAAACAGAAGCCATAAAGCAACTTTGGAGGAAATGGTTTATTGGGCTTACACTTTCACAACACTGCTTGTCCTAATCAAAGTAGTTTGGATGAGCAACTGAAGGCAGGAAGCCACTTGAAGGCAGTATCTGAAGCAGAAGCCATAAGGAAAACTGCTTAGTCTCTTATCTCAGCTTGCTTTCTGATCCAGTTCAGTTCACCAGCACATGGGTGGGATTGCTCTCCAGCCCATAGTTTGGACCCTTCTAGAATAATCATTATCCAAGAAAGTGCCACACAGATTTGCCTGTAGGCAACCTGATGGAGGCATTTTCTCAGTTGACTTTTACTTCTCAGATAAGTTCAGCTCCTGTTAAGGTGACAAAACCAAACCAAACTGAATAAACAAAGAAGCAAAACCAAACAACCAGGACACACACCAAAAGAGTCAAGGGTCAGTACAGAATAATAACAGTAGTTGTAAAAGGAAAAACAATTAACTAAACTTGGACATACCTAATAATGTTATATTGTGATATAATTTGTAAGGTAATGTGGAATAATCTGATAGTAGCATAATAATGTAATGATATTTCAATAATGTAATATAATTGTAAAACAACAAAGAAAAATACAAAAGATAACTTAAAATATTTGAGGTATTTTCTATGTAGGTTTGGAAAAGACATCTTTTAAATACATTAAAATTAGTTTAACAATTAGATACATTTGATTAAATTAGATTTAAGAACTTCTTGATACTGAAGAAATATTATTTGAATTCGAGGCTCCAATATGGTTTCAATTATTTGTCTTATTTGTCTGTGTTAACATGTTGTCTGTGTGTGTGTGTGTGTGTGTGTGTGTGTGTGTTATAGATTTTCAGCCTTCTTTTTCCACCAGGTTCTTAATTTAGCCAAGGCTAGTACTGTGCTAGCAACCATTATGCAGGCTAGTTACAGATTTTTCTAAAATATGAGAAAGAAAATTGCATCTATTTCTTCCTTACCAAGGAAGTGTTACAGGGAACTTGGAACTTTTCTCAAAGATATAGGACAAATATTTTTGGGCTGGACCATTTTTCACTACCAGCATATTTCCTGTGGGAATCCTAATTTCTAGGAGTCTTTTAATAATTGTACAAGGAAAATGAACACTCATTGCAAATTGGAAGAAACATTTGCAAGTCATGTCATATCCTACTCTTCATGAAAGGGCAAAGCAATGAATTGAAATATATCCACAAAATAGAATAGCAGACAGTACTCATAATGATATCTACTTTTGCAACAAATAAATGAATTAAAAATAAGAATATTAACTGAATTTAAAAGTATCTCAGAACCTATTACACTATGATACCATTTCAATAAACTCAGAACTTAGTGATTCATTATTGAGGATTATGCAAATACAAAACAAAAGGATTACATAAAAACAATCAGAAAATATTTAAAACAAAATTGCCAATAATGGTGTGTTTTAAGGGTTGAAAGTTGGAAACAGTGGCAAGTGGGGAAAAAGAGGAAGAAAGGAAGGAGAAAAGCATAAAGAGAGAGAGAGACTAAAGAATATTTAACAAACACTAAGTTTTGGTATGATAAATAGCACTTGGATTTCATCTTTCCTCCTCACCCACTTCCGTAAAGTGATAAGGGACAATTCAAGTCAGATTGGAAGAGTTCTTGCCATTTGCTATTCAGAATGTATTTTCCATCTTGAAGTTGCTGTGTGTGAAGCCAGGAGCAATTACTTTTCAAGTGGATATACTGTCACCACCTTTCAAGGTGTGATTGTGCTGCATTTCATCATAACTTTTTTTGAGCCAGCAAGAGGTTCACCTGCCAAGCATTATGAAATAAATGAGGATTGGAAATTTCTGCAACTGTAAGGCAAGGAAATACAAAATCGAATACTGACTAAAGGGCTATCAAGGAGCACTCCTCTTTATAAGAAAAGCACAGGTTGCAAGGCTTTCGTGCTGATGCACAGACTCATTTGAATATGTCTTCGCTTATTGCAAATCACCAGCAGTCAAACTACTGTCTTTATGTCTTCTACTTTACCAAGTAAGGTTAGTTCTAGGCAGAAACTGTGGATTAACAAATTTTCAAAGAACATTTTGTTTACAGCAGCCTTGATAACTATCCATTTATCCAAGCTTGATTAAAAAAGCCTTACAATGTATCAGTTATACACATGGGAACAACCATACTTGGCACCTTCTCTGCAAGACAGACTTTAAGAGAGTAGGTATTTCAACGTCTGCACACATAAAGACCAATTCAATTGCTCACAGAGGATCAAAATGGTTTGGAAGATATTTATTTTGTTTATAATTTTTAAATAATTTTTAATTGTTTATAGCTCTTGAGTCTTGCTATTGCACCTTCATCATGACATGAGTGTTTGGTTAAGATTCTAAAAAAAGACCTTAGATTCACTTGAGCATACAAAAATCCCAGTGGGTCCTCAACTGAAAATTGATTTCATCATGTCAGGCATTTTCCTGGAAATTATAGATCCATTTCCTTGTCAGTTTAAGTTGAGCTGCAATGTTCACAACTAAATACATCCAAGGCAATTATTAAACTATGTATTGTACAGGCTATTCTGAAAATTAAGTCTATGCTTCTGGTCTACATTTTATACATATATACATACAAGCATGCATACATAGACACATATGATGATAGTTCTGTCCCCCTGCTGCCAATCTATTTCTAATATGTAAATTTCTTATAACTTAGGGAACTAACCAAGGCCAACGCTATATAATGGCAAAGATACAACTGTGTTCTACTACCCCAGTTGCTTATTAGCTAGGTCACAAGTAAAGGGCCCACAAAACCTTGGTGTGATTTAAATTTATAATTAAATATCAAAAATCAGTGTGTGGTTTGTCTGCCTTGGTTAAGGTTCTCAGTAGTGTGTGGCTATCAATAGACTCTTCTGAAAAGAATTGGATTTTGGCATATGTGGCCATACTGAGTCCAGTTTGTAGGTAAGAATAAGATAGTGCTTCTTAAAAACATATCCCAGATTAAAGCTCAAAAGATGGGAAAAATAAATCCTGACAGAGCACAGAAAGGACTTCTCTGTGTTTCTTCGTGTCCTGAGAATATAAATCTGAAAGTATAGAAAGTATATATCAGCATCTATAATTTTAAAATGCTCCCTAAAGAACACTGGTCAATGCATGTGAACACAGGATAGTGGAAAAAGAGGAGACTGAGCTGACCCAGGTCTTCTGAGAAACAAATGCCAAGAGAGGAGTAAACACAGGAATTGTGATGGTGATGGTGGTGTTCTCAGGAACATAAAAAATATTGAGAATGAGCTATGAAAAGCTTCAGAGATACTTGACCCTAGTACACATCTTACTTAGGTAAAAATCAGGAAGAAAAGAAGAAAGGAAGGAAGGAGAGAAGGAAGGATGGAAGGAAGGAAGGAGAGAAGGAAGGAAGAAGGGGCAACGAAAACATCCTAAATCATGTTAGAGCATAAGAAAGTTTCTAAAAGAGTGTGGGGTAGTTTTTAATCAAGGCTTGTCATTAGAGGAGGCTCAATTCTCTAAAATTGGACCTATGTGCCCATGATCTACATTGTAGTCAATCATTGACTGAGAGCAATTTGTGGGAGGTGCAGCCTCAGCATGAACTCATTGTTGGACTGTAGGCCTCAGTTAAAAGACTTCTGATGTTACAACTTCATGATGTGAATGTATGCACAGTCTATGAAGAAGACAAAACAAATCAAATGGTATTTAAAGATGTTTCTCAAAAAGCTTGCTAAATTAAATCTTATAATATGAAGCTCAAAGATTCCAACTGCTCATAATACGAAGCATTTCTTTCTTGTTTATGAGATTGCAGGTATCATGGCTGGCATAAGTTTATATGCCAGTCCTTTGAAGATCCTGCCTAAAACAAGGGTAATAAACTTCTTTATAGTTGAGAAAATTGTGAAGAACAAATGCAATAATACAAATACCCTGATCATATCACATAAGATCCTGTTCCATGGCTAAAACCAGTCACAGAATCAAGTTCAAAAGTGAGTGAGGTTAGAGGGTGTAGTTCTGCTGCATTAGGAATCTTTGCAATTCTAACCAAAAAGGGCATGGGTATACACTCGTACTATGATGAAGCAATTGCTGAATTGTCATTGCTTTCTATTGCAAACTAATGTTGGTCCCCTGGTGAGAAATACACTGTCATTGTAAGAAATAGTAGTAAGAATATTAGATATGAGTAGCAATTCCACAGCCAACTCTTTATCTTCTTCTCGACTAGGTGAGACAGTTTGATGTCAGAAGAATATAGATATACATATCACTTATGGAGTCAAAGACTTAAATCTCAGATGAGAACAGTAGTAAAAGACTTCTAAGTTTCATCTTGATTTTTTGTCTATTCTGAATATTGGAGGAAAACAGGAATATCCTGTGGAAAAATCATGACTTAAACAGATAATGGAGAATGACTTTGACACACACACACACACACACACACACACACACACACACACACACGAAGTAAAGATAACTTTTTTTGAGACAGAGTTTTTCTGTATTGTTTTGGAGGTTGTCCTGGAACTTGCTCTGTAGATCAGGCTGGCCTCAAACTCACAGAGATCCACATTTCTCTGCCTCCCGAGTGCTGAGATTAAAGGCATGTGCCACCAACTCCCAGATGAAATAAAAATAGCTGAAATAAAAATAACACTTAACAACAAAGAGTCATGCATTACTTAGAATGATAAAATCTGTGAATTTAGCCACTCACATACTAACACAGTCCAGTGTAGGACTTTTAATGAAAATCGAATATATAATCGAAAAAGAAAAAACTGATTACATCAGAGGTGTCTTATAAACTCAAAACATTAGCCTACCCACCGACAAGCCTAAAAAACTTTAGCATGCAGCTAGCAGCACTTGGGTTGTGTGTGGCTTAGTGGTATGGTATTCACCTAGTATATGTGTGATGCTAGTGTTGAGATGCTGGGCTCAATCTTCCTCACGGTAGAAGAATAAACAGAACTTGGCTTTGCAGAAAAGATGAATGGGAACACTGACAATTTGCATCAGCTGGGAAAGGTGCTTGACACTAGTAAACTGAGTTTGATCTCCTGAAGCTATAGTTTTGAAGGAGAGAACTGAGGCTAGGATATTTTCCTTTGACCTCCATACATGTGAAATGACACACATATACATGCATTCACACACACACACACACACACACACACACACACACACCTATATACACACTGAGATGCACTAAGTAAAGAAATAAATGTTAATTGAAAAACATACTAGCAGCACTAAGTCCTTGGGCCTTTGTTACAGTTAGAGGAAGATTAAACATTTCCTCATAATTTGTCAGTAAATAGAGAACACTTCAAAATGACCATGAAAAATGAGCTCACAGGAATAAACAAAAACATAAAGACCAAAAGAAAAATTAAAGTAAAGCTATCCCCTTACCCTTCCCAACAAAAATACTAATACAAAAGCAGGGAAATAGTGGACTATCAAAGAGACACACACACACAAAAATTGAAATAGGATTTTCTGCCAGAAGCAAGGGAAAACTTCATAGTACATACTGCTATTACTAGGTAATGTGTGATCAAAGGTAAAATGACAAGGAAAAAAATCAAAATAAACTAAAGTAGAAATAAAGGAAAATCTGATGGAAAATCTGCATTTTATACAGAGTCATAATACATATAGACATAATTGTCAATGGATTTAAAAAATGCTATGGTTATTGAAACTAAATCATGACAATAAAACAAAGAGGAAAGAATGATCAATATAGTTTATATTAAAATGTAGTTTGTAGATACAAATATTAGCAGTAGTAATAGTAATGGGATTAATGCTAAAAATGAAAAAAGTTTTAATTTGCAAACACCAGATTTCAACATATATTTAAAGTATGAAATGAAATAGTTACAGTCATATTTTAGTTCTTATGTTTGTCAAATTTAGTTTTCATATGTACTCAATGCCTGTAGGTATATATGTATTTGTGGATATATTTCTAACAGAAAAATAGTTGCCAAAATCGAGAATCCTATTAAAACACAAATCAGTTTTTTATTTAAACTTTGTACAAAAGAAGGACGATTGCTATCATCACAATTATTTATAATTGTTCTAAAATACAAAAATGGAAATATGAAAGAAATCATTATTATTTAAAAATTTAGTGATTATACATTCTAGAAATCCTAATCATGACAACAATGAGATAGTAAGAGAATTCATTAGTGCAGCCAATCAAAGATAATCAAATGTAGTTTTCTTATATAATGATACTTTAGAAGCTATAATAGAGAAAATGATTCCACTAAAAATAATTATACATATTAGTATTTTACAAATACAAAATAACAATGAACAACTATGGAAATTTAACAAGTTTTGGAAAAAAACTCAAACTCTACTCAGGAAATGACTTAGACCAGTGGAGAATTATATTTCATATGGCATTATGGCACTATATTGGAAATGTCAATTTTTAAAAATTGACATCCATATAACACAGAAATCCTAATGTCTAAATTTTTCTCTGTAAGAGTTAATAGCATATATTTTAATACTTATCTGAGAAAATATCTAAATATGGTTAGAAAATTAAATATGGAAAGAAAACATAAATGATTTGTTTTACCAAATTCTAAAAATGTACTGAATAAGATTACAGAAAATAGCACAGAAAATAGGAAACTTCAGGGTTTAATTTTATGCTGAATCAGTGAACTGATTATTGATTACTGTTCTATTGCTGTGACAAAATATCATGACCAAGGCAACTTAGATTTTATTTGGACTTACTATTTCAGAGGGATAAGATTCCATCATTGTAGAGAACCTTGGAGGTGGTGGCAGACATAGCACCAGGGACAGTTGAGAGATCACATCTGGAATCAAAAGCAAAAAGTAGAGAGTGAACTGAAAATGGCATGAGGCTTTCTAATCTCAAAGTCAGACCCCATTGATATACTCCCTCCAGCAAAGCCATACCTTCCTAAATCTACCCAAACAACATTGCAAAATGGGGACCAAATATTCAAACATTTGAGTTTGTGAAAGATATTTTAACTTGAATCACCACGATCAGAGATACTTTGTAGGCCTTGTCTGTAGGCCTTGTCTGTGAACCTGTAACAGTGGTCACAACCCTTTGGGTGTGGTTTCCGGTAGACAGAAGTAGAAAGAGGGATGCTTGAGGGATAGCTTCTGTTTGTGCATTCTTTCTTTTGGGTCAGCTGATCCTGTAGGAAGGATAAAGAAATGCTCCCACAGTTCTTTGTATTTTGCTGTGTGAGTGTTCCCCAATAAACACCCATTTATCATTTATGTTGGGTCTAGTGAAATCTTTACACCAGCACCTTCAATACTTGGTTAATCAGAAGAAATAACAGACGTATATTAGTTCTTAGCAACCATAAAAGGCAAAGAAAAAGTAGAATTCATAAATATTAAAATATGTATTAAATACATTGTGAATGAATAAAAAGGGAAAACAGAAAAAATAATATTTTATATGTGATTTAGGTTAGTATTCAGACTAAAGAATTCTTATAACTTAATAACAAAAGACAAACAACACAATTAAAAAATGAAACTATGAGATGTCTTTTTATTCCTAATTAAAAACTGAGTAATGGTGTTAAGTAGACATGTCTCTAAAATAGCATCATAAATGGTCCATCAGAATATGCTTAAGTTAACTCGTTATTAAAGAAGTAAAAATACAAAATACAGGGTTGGAGAGATGGCTCAGCACTTTAGAGCATGTCTTAATTCTTTCTGAGAATTCAAGTTCAGTTCTCAGAATGCATGAGACATTTAAAAACTATTTGTAACTCCAGTTTCAGAGTATGTGATGCCTCATCTGACCTTCATAGGCTCCTGAATGCATGTGGTACACATACACACCCACTGGCACACACACACATATGCATTAAATAAAGAAATAAGTGAATACAAAAATGAAAGATATGAGATACTTTTATATTCTCATTAGAATACTGTCAACAATAATAAATAAAAGTAGCAATTGAATTCAGGACTATGATAAATGTATAGACAGTAACAGATTATTAGAGAGAAAGCATAATGACACAGTTGCTATGAAGAATTTGAGGAATATTTCTCCAGATGTTAACTGATAGGTGACCAAGAATTCTACTTCTAGTTTGTATTTCCATTACAAACAAAAGACACATACTTATAAACATGAGTCCAAATGTGCAGAGCTGTATCATTCACAGCCATAACATTGAAACTGCTTATATATCTATCAAGGAATGAGTAAAAATTGTGCTTTACACATGTAAGAATTGATGTTTATTTATTTAAAAAATCATCGAATTCTAAATACTTACAGTAACTTAGAGTAACTTCAAAAGAATTACACCAAATCCAAGGTTTGAGTTAAACATAAGAGACCATATATTTTCTGGTTCCTATTTTCTAAAACCTTCCAAAATATGCAAATATAATTATATAAAATAGATTATATGAGCATCAGAATCTAAGTGTTAGGGCTGGAGAAGGAGACCATTACATCTGTATTTCAAACAAGATTATAAATTCTCTGATACAAATATCATGCTCTTGTTTTATGTTTTTCCAAGTTATTGATGCCATAAGTGAATTAAGAGTAAGATCACATAGAAACTTTGACCTGAACCAAATAAAATGGGTTTGCAGAAACTTGTTCTCATTATCTTGATAACAAACTACATTTCTTACTGAAATATGCCTTTCAACTGATAATTGTCCACCTTTCTAACAAACTGGCCAAGCAAGCATGCATTTTCAATGGGCACAGCAGGTAGGGGCTTGGATGATAGTACCCAATGCACCAAAAAAGTGATGCAGAACTTAAAACATAGGCAGCATTTGGAATATTCCTTATCATTGTGTGAATATATGTTGTTGTGACTGGTTTAATAAAGAAGCTGAACAAGATAAGATTAGGTGAGAGTCAAACCGAGAATGCTGGGAGGAAGAGGGGTGGAGTTAGAAGATTTGCAAGTAGACACAGAGAGAAGCAAGATGGACATGCCATGCTGAGAAAAGGTACCAAGCCACGTGGCAAAGCATAGATAAGAAATGTGGGTTAATTTAAATGTAATAGTTAACTAGTAGCAATCCTGAGTTATTGGTTGAGCATTTATAATTTATATTGACCTCCATGTAGGTTATTTGGAATTGGGTTGGCAGGAAAGAAAAGTCTGCCTACAGAGGCATGTTCACCTCTTTGCACTAAAGAGCCTTGCCTACCTGTTTTCCTTATTTCCTTCTAATTTTCTCTTGAAATCACAATCCAATAAATTCTTAGAATATGACTCTACAATCAGCCTCTATTGTTCATCATGCTTACTCTAGAACATACTCTATATAGATCACTGAGCCCTCTGCATTTCCCTATACTATAATTAGATACATATAAAAATGAGTTCATATAATCTCAGAGGTTAAAGGTCCTTTTTCCTGTGTGGAGTGATTACATTTAAATTAAAAATGTCTGAGTGGTCACCTCAAGTTTTGTTCTGCTTCAGGTTAATGGTCACTGCAGCATGGTTAGAAAATAGTTTAGGTTCAAAACCAACTTATAGCTTATATCTTGTCCAGAGCAGGGGTATGAGAAATGCATGATCCTTTCTAATTTCAAGGTGGTGGTGATTTTGTAAGTGGTTCAATGCTGATTAAACTACTATTCTCCTCCTACCTTTCCTCTACAATAAATTTACCCATAATATCTATAAAAATATAAGCAAGCTCATGAGGTTTTCTTGTGAAAAGTCATAAAAGAAATTACCCATATTTAACTCCAGATTCCTAGTAAAGAGATTGGTTTTCCTTCTTGTCTTATGACCAGATTTGATACATTTGAATGGATCTACACTGCCAGGAGTGAAAAGGTGTCAAGCCTTACCCAGCTGTGAATGCTGTGAGCTACAGTAATAACTCTTGGCCAAATTTGCCCACTGATGCTATAGTGGCGTGAATGTTATGGGGGTGCTGTAACTAATCCTTGTCTTATTGGATTTAAGGCCTATTGACCTTTCCTTATCCTACTCATCCCCTTGCTTTTTCCATCGGAATTTGACAGACCTCCATGCCTTCATTTTCAGTAGACTGTTTGCAAAATCAGCCAAAGGTCTTGAGAATAGAAATTTATGGACAAAGCAAGCCTGCCCACATCTCATGGTCACTTCCTTTAATACTTGGCTCAAATTTAACTTCACCCTTTCCCCTTGTAATTCTTCCCTTTCTCCTCACTCTGACATTTCATTCTTCTTCCTCACACTTTATCATGTGAAGTATTCTTTGTCATTTACGACTTTCTAAGACACTATGCAGATTTTTTTGTTCATGTTGATACTCTACTTTTTTTCTACCAAATGCTATTTCACTCTTTAAGGATTAAGATCTTTGTTTATTTTTCTCTCTACAACTGAGGGTGTGTGCTATAATCTCCTGTGCCTCTCTGACCTTAGTACTAAGGCACTCATTCACAGCTATAGGCAGTGACTGAGAATGACAAATTAGGAAATATCATTAGACTCACACTCTGATACAGGGCTTCACATTGTCCATCCAATGAACATTCTTCTCTAAGGACAATGCATGTTCAACTCTGGCACATCAATGAGTGACAATTCTGCAGAATTTTAGCCTCAGGTTTTTTTATGCAATGATAAAATACCATGATCAAAAGAAACTTGGGAAGTGAAGGGTTTATTTCATCTTATACTTCCAAGTAGCAGTTCATCACTTACGGAAATCAGGCAGGAACTCCGGTAGAACAGGAAGTTGAAAGTAGAAAGTGATGCCAAAGCCATACATGAGTACTCATTACTGGATAGCCTGTCTTTTTAGTGAACCTCTTCTGGTCTCCAAAGACACTGCACACACATGATGCACAGATATACATGCAGGTAAAACTCCCATACACATAAAATGATACACAGCCTGAACTGGCCATCTCCTCTGATCAGATTGGTGCCTAACTCAATTGTCATCATCTAGCAACTGATGGAAATAGTTGCAGACCCACGGACAAACATTAGGCAGAGATTGAGGAATACTGCAGAAGAGAGGGGACAAGAATTGTAGGAGCCATAAGGGTCAAGGATACCATGAGAAAACTCACAGAATCAACTATCATGGGCTTATAGGGGCTCACAGAGACTAAACCTATAACCAGGGAGCATGCATGTGGCTGACCTAGGTACTCTGCATATATGTTAATACATTGGTAGGTGCTTAGTCTTACTGCAGCTTGATATGCCATATTTTATTGATACTCATGTGAAATCTGCCCTTTCCTAAACGGAAATGGAGGATGAGTAGATTGGGCGTTGGGAACAGGAAGAGAAGATCTGAGAGGAGAGGAAAGAGGAGAAACTGTGGCAAAGATATACAATAAATAAACAGACAAATAATATTTTATAAAATGAATCTTTTTAAATAAAATGGGCCTGTGCAGCATTCAGCCATAAGTGGTACAACTATATCATATCACAACTCTTCTCCCAAAACTCAAGGGTCATTGAGGAAGATCAGCAGAAAGACCATAAGAATCAGAAATAGTGGACATTTCAATGGACAAGACAAACTGTTGCACACGTGAACTCATGGCAACTGTGATGCATGCACAAGACAAAAATCAAAATCTCAGCATGTTGGGACCGAGAATATATGGGAGATGCTCATGAATCCCCTTTCTTAGATGGGAAACTATTGGTAACTGGTAGCTTCTGTTTGAGACAGACAAATCTTTAGAGATTAGGTCCCTGAGAAATTATCCTAGCTCTGCTAGATGTTCCTATAGTCACAAACATATGGGCAGCTTAGGGAACTGGGAGAAAACAAAGGTAGGAATAATGGGCAGAAACTGGAGGTAAGGAATTTGAGTGGATTTGATCAAAACACATGATATGCATGCATGAAATTCTCAAATAATAAAACATATTTAAGTAAATGAAACAATATAAATATGCATGGTTTCTTTCCTTATGATTTAGAGTACTGTAGGGTATAACAAAAGAAATGATATTCATTGTATATAGTAGTAGATGACCTAGAAACAACAAGCACCCTTATCAGTAGACATTAATTTACTCAACCAGTGTTAACATCTATTGGCATTATCAATGCCACCTGGGAACTTGTTAAAAATGGAGAATCTGAAGTCTCAACCTATGAAGACAAGATTATAATAGCTTTTTAGTATGTTTATTGCATTTCCTCTTTTCACTCTGTTACTAGATTTAAAAAAATGTTCTCTTTCCAGACATGGGTTTAGATGCTGTATGTCTGCTAACATTCCATCAGCCAAAACTAGTCATTATTGCCTGGAGACTGTCTATAGAGCTAAGCAGATTGAATGCATAGGTGCTGAGCACTTTACCGAAAGTACAAAGATTATGAAAGAATTGTGGCCTTTATTTAAGCAATTGCTATGAAAAACCAAAGACTTCAGTAATGTGTGTTAAACGTCTTCACAACTATTTCCTTCAGTGCATAACTGAATTTTAAAGAGCGATCTAGGATGAATGCCCTCTCTTGGTGGAATTATGTAAACTACAGTTTTGCATATCTTCCAGCCAAGCCTTAGTGTCCCAAATAAAAATGTACTTCAGGCAGCTGCCTGTCAGCTCTTTCATTTAACCATATAAGAGAAGGTTTGTGGGAGGAAAACAGAACTCTGCCATTAGCCATGTGACTTATTAGAGGCACATACAGATGAGGTAATAAAAGGGCGGTTTATCACACCACTAATAACACCCATTTTAGGAATGACTAAAGACGTATAAGGACATAGGTGGTGAATTACGTCACTAGCCAGGCCCACTTTTGGGCGTTATGGAGAAAGGTATAAAAGATTGAACAAAGGAAGTCTAGCTCTCTTTTTCCGGCTTTCCGGCTTTCAGCTTGGCGGCGGAAAACTACTCGGCTCATCTAGGTTACTTGTTTGGTCTCATGAGTAATTTCTACAATAGATACTTATTTTACTTTCAGTAAGTGTGCCGTTTATCATTGCAGCCTCAAAGGTTAAAGGTTATTAGTCACTACATGAATGATTTTATCCTAAATCCATTGGACTCTTGGGTCTTTCCTTTCAATGAAGTATGTTAGCTTTGTGAAGCTGTGTTAGAATCTTACCTTTGCTAATGTGTATGTGGACTAGAAGCAGAATATTGAAATATGATGTAGCCTATCCCAGACTCATCACTGTGCTCCAAGAGGTGGCTACTGTCCTAGCTTTGTTTATTCAGGTATTCCTATTTCTGTTGCTTGGGTAAGTAGAGTCATGATTCCCATTTTGCTTATTTCATTTAGCACTGTATTTGTGAAGTCTGCTCACATTTGTGCATTTGTAAGATTACTACTTGTTCCTTGCTTTTTTATATATTCCACATGGGTATGACCAATTTGGAGAATTCCAACCTTTTAAATATTTGAAAGAATTCCTGAAGAATAATTCTACAATATACCTTTTGTTAGATTCATGTACACTTTTACTTTTTAAATAAATTTGTTTTATTTCATATATACACACTGTATTTTTAATCATTTCATACTTCCTCTCTAAGGCTCCTCCCTCCATTCTCTTCTGTACCACTAGACCCCATCTCAAATTTGTGATCATGTTTAAAATTATTGTTATATACCCCCACATTCACATATATGTTTTTATAATAGAATAAATATATAACTACAACCTCCTGAATATATTTAGTGTTGCTCGCATGTGTATATTTTAGGGCTGACCACTTAGTATGGAATAACCAATTAGCGATCTTATGCCTGGGGAAAATTAATTCTCCCTCTCTTATCAGTTGTTAATTGCCTGTAGCTCTGCATATCCTTGTACCCATAGATAAGTATAGCTCTCCCTTCTCATCAAAGATTTATGCACACATTTCTTAGGAGTATATAGCTGTGAGTACTTGCTGAGCCATATGTGATATATATATATATATATTCACCTCTTCATATTAGAGAATCATATGATTCTAATATGAGGAGGTGAAATTTAAATTTGTTCAGAGAGTGACGCTTATAGGTATGTGTTTCTTTTTTTCAATTTTAACCTTGTAACATTCTACTTAAAACCTAATAAGCCCATTTCTTCATAAGCCTAAACAATTTTTGTTGAAATTAGGTAGTTTTAAAAACAGTACTATCTCCTAATTACCCTGAGTTGCTATTCAGTGTATTATGCATACTCTAGTAAGACATAGATATTCTTGTTTTCAACACTGACATGCACAGTAAAAGTATCCTAGCACCTCACTGATTAATAGACCCATATAAATAGGTAATGAATCTGGGAAATTGCTATTTTTTAGAGATCTGCTGAAAAAAAGATGTATTGTTCTAGAGCTAATCTAGGAGATGTATGCTCTTTCTGGACAAGAGATGGCATTGATTTCTTTATCATCCTTGCATATCGGTACTATGTGGGAAGTAGAACATTATTTATGATTTAAAAGAGAAAAGAACCTTTGTGGAGGGTGTGGGAGGGAGAATATAACCTTTAAAGTATAGATGGAACTTCCTGTCTTGTCCAGCTCTGCATCCCTTTAGTCCCAAATAAACACACAGGCTTACATTAATTATAAACTGTATGACCAAGTGGTTCAGGCTTCTTATTGGCTATCTCACTCTTAATTATTAACTCATCTCAATTAATCTGCCTATCATCGTGTAGTCTTGGCTAACCAGTGATGCCAAACCTTCTTGCTTTCTTAGTAACTACATGGCATCTCCCTAGGGACTCAGTTTCTCCTTTCCTCTTCCCAGAACTCTCTTAGTCTGGTATGTCCTACTATACTTGCAGCTACATCTGCCTTTCCATTGACTTCAGCAGCTTTATTCAAAACCAATGAGAGAAGCATATTCAAAGCATACAGAAGGACATATCCAATCAGTAAACTGTAATAAATTCTTTCTTTAACTAATTAGCCCTTTGTCAGAGTGTTTATCATAGTAACAGAAAAGAAACAAGAATAATCTTGAAGTCACACCTTACCAAATGGTGAAAATAATGATGATGATGATGATAATGGAGGTGGTGGTTGCATTGATGATGATTATGATAATATGACTAAAAAGCAATTAAATACCTACCCATTGTGAGAGTATGAAAACACTTTGCATGATGAGTGAAATCTACTCACCAGTTACCACTAACAGATTTGTCTGTTCTAGAGCAGCTGAATAATGTTAGCCTATGACCTCTTTATAGGGTAGTTAGCAATGACCATTCTTTGACCTTTATCCCAAAGCTGTGGCTATTAGGTGGAAGTGACCCATGACAGTAAAAGACAAAGTTTACTGGAGAAACTTCAACTGAGTAACCTACTTAGTAACAGCTTGAGGTTTACTGTTCTTTCTTGCCATGTCTTTGACATTAGTTTAATTGAAAGACAGAACAGCTGGTAGAAACTTCCTTTACAGACTTTAGTTGGTAATGTGGCAAATATGCAGGAAATGGGATATGAATAGAAGTACAAATTAAGATACAAAGTGATTCACAAGAATGCAAGAAAGCAAATACTATAACTTTACAAAATAAATTGACACAAAAAGCAAATTTAGTGTTGAAATAGACAATGGCATAACCATATAATAAAATATATACATAAGATGTGTTTAAATGTGGCTTAACAAGCAACCACAAGCCTGATGAGATTTCTGGACCATTCCCACCCCTACTCAGGACAGAGGTGAGCTCTTTCCCCCACCTTGGGCCAGAATTCTATCTGCTTGCCCACTCTGGGATCTCCTGGCCTGGGGACAAAAGGCAGGTTACCTCACCCCTGCTCACCAAGCAACTGCTGACAACACTGTCCTAACCCAGCTCCCACGCAAAGGGAGAGGGAGATCCTCAGACCCACCTTCAACTGCCTTGAGACCCATCAGGGTTTTGTTCCTGCTTGCACCCAGCAGAAAAGAATTTTGAACCTGTACCCATCAGGAAAGTAAAAGACCCCAACAGTACCTACTGGAAGAAGGGATGGAAAGACAATATAAGAACACATTTAACAATGGACACAAACAATATGGTGCTACCATAGTCTAGGGACTCTACTCCAGTAAGACCTGTACATCCCAGCAAAGATGAAACAGAAGAAAACCACCCTAAAGACAACTTCATGAATATGATAGAGACCCTAAAAGAAAAAATGAAAAAATCATTTGAAGAAAAGACAAACCAAAAATTGCAAAAAACAATTCAAACAGTACAAGGCTTGAAAACTTAAATACAGACAAATTTTAAAAAACACAGTCTAAAGGACTTCTGGAATTAGAGAAGATGGGTAAACGATCAGGAACTACAGATGCAAGCATAGTCAACAGAATAGAAGAGATGGAAGAGAGATTCTCAGGAGTTGAAAACACACTAGGAGAAATAGATTCATCTGCCAAAGAAAATCTTAAGTCCAACAAATCCCTAACACAAAATATTCATGAAATATGGAACACCATAAAAAGACCAAACCTAAGAATAATAAGTATAGAAGAAGATGAAGAAAACCACCTCAAAGGGGCAGAATACATATTCAACAAAATCATAGAAGAAAACTTTCCCAACCTAAAGAAAGACATGCCAATGAAGGTACAAGAAGCTTACAGAACACCAAATAGAGTAGATCACAAAAAAGTCCCCTTGCCACATAATAATCAAGACCCCAAATATACAGAATAAAGAAAGAATATTAAGAGTAGCTAAGGAAAGAGGCCAAGTAGGATATAAATGCAAACCTATCAAAATTACACCTGACTTCTCCATGGAAACTCTGAATGCCAGAAAGTCCTGGATAGATATTCTACCAACACTAAGAGACCATGGATGCCAGCCTAGACTACTACACCAGACAAAGCTCTCAATCACTAAAGATGGAGAAAACAAGATAGTCCATGACAATACTAGATTCAAGCAATACATACCCACTAACCCAGCCCTATAGAAACTTCTGGAATAAAAATCTCCAACCCAAGGAAGTTAACTACAACCAGAAAAACATTTGAATTAGATAATCCCACTTAACCAACAGTCAAAAGAATGGTGGAAATTTACACATAATTCCACCACCAACAACCATTCCAAATCAAACAATGAGCAATCAATGGTCGTTAATGTCCCTCAATATTAATGGTCTTAACTCACACATAAAAAGACACAGGCTAACAGAATGGATTCGAAGACAGAATCCATCCTTCTACTGCATACAGGAAACACACCTCACCCTCAAAGACAGACATTACCTGAGAGTTAAAGGTTGGGAAAAGTTTTTCCAATCAAATGGATTCAATAAACAATCATGGGTAGCAATCCTAATATCTAACAAATTAGACTTTAAAATAAAATCAATCAAAAGAGAAGAAGGAGGTCATTACATACTCATCTCAGGCAAAATCCACCAAGATGAAGTTTCAATTGTGAACATTTATGCCACAAATACAAAGGCATCCACATTCGTAAAAGAAACATTACTAAAATTTAAATCACATATAAAGCCCCACACACTTATAGTGGGCACTCTCACCACTAGACAGGAATACCAGACAGAAACTCAAAAAAGCATCAAAGGGTCTAATAGAAGTAATGACCCAACTGGGATTAACAGACATCAATAGAACATTCCATCCAAATAACAAAGAATATACCACCACATGGAACCTTCTCAAAAATCGACCACACACTTGGCAACATATCAAACCTCAGCAGAGCAGCTACAAAAAATTGGAATAACTCCATGCATCTTATCAGACTACCATGCATTCAAATTAGAATTCAACAACAACACAAATTGCAGAAAACCTACAAACTCATGGAAAATGAATAATACACAACTGCTCCATTCCTGGGTCAAAGAAGAAATAAAAAAAGAAATAACCTGTACTCCACAAAATTCGAAAATTCAAAGGAAATGGACAATTTTCTGGATAGATACCAGATATGAAAATTAAATGAAGATCAGGTAAGCAATTTATACATACCTATAGTCCCTAAGGAAATAGAAGCAATCATCAGAGTCTCCCAACTAAAAAATGCCTAACTCCAGATGGCTTTATTGCAGAATTCCTCCAGAAATTCAAAGAACACTTAATACCAATACTGCTCAAAGTGTTCCACACATTAGAAGCAGACGCTTCATTGCCAAACTCTTTTTATGAGGCTACAATTACCTTGGTACCCAAGACACAAAGACACAGCTAAGAAAGAGAACTACAAACCAATATTGCTCATGAACAATGATGTAAAAATAATAAAATACTGGAAAATCAAATCCAAGAATACATCAGAATAATCATGTGTCATCCCATGGATGCAAGAATGGTTCAACATGTGAAAACCTATCAATGTAATCCTCAATATAAACAAACAGAAAAAGAAAAATTACATGATCATCTCACTAGATGGTGAAAAATCTTTTGACAAAATCCAACACCCATTCATGATAATGGCCTTGGAGAGATCAGGGATAACAGGAACATACCTGAACATAATAAAAGCAATATATAGTAAACCAACAGCCTACATCAAGCTAAATGAAGAGAAACTCAGTGTGATTCCTCTAAAATCACAAATGATACAAGGCTGTTCACTCTCTCCATATCTCTTCAATATTGTACTTGAAGTTCTAACTATGGTAATAAGACAACAAAAGGAGATCAAGGGGATAGAAATTGGAAATGAAGAAATCAGACTTTCACTATTTGAAGATGACATGATTATTTACATAAGTGATGTGAAAAACTCTGCAAGGGAACTCTTACAGCTGATAAACGTTGGCATCAATGTGGCAGGATACAAGATTAACTCAAAAAATCAGTATCCCTACTATATACAGACAATAAACAGGCTAGTAAGAAATCAGAGAAACATCACCCTTTACAATAGTCAAAAACAACCTAAAATATCTTGGGATAACACTTACCAGACAAGTCAAAGACCTGTATAGCAATAACTTTGAGTCTTTAAATAAAGAAATTAAAGAGGATACCAGAAAATGGTAAGATCCTCCATGATCTTGGATAGGTAGGATCAACACAGTAAAAATGGCATTCTTGCCAAAAACAATCTACTGATTCAATGCAATCCCCATTAAATACTGGCACAATTTTTCATGGACCTTGAAAGAACAATACTCAACTTCATATGGAAGAGCAGAAAACCCAGGGTAGCCAAAACAACCCTGTACAATAAAGGAACATCCAGAGACATCACCATCCGTGATTTGTGATTTCAAGCTCTATTATTGAGCTGTATTCTTGAAAATATTTCGTTATTGGCACAAAAATAGACAGGTAGACCAATAGAATCTAATTGAAATCCCTGATATTAACCCTCACACCTACGAACACTTGGTTTTTGACAAAGAAAATGGAAAAAAGAAAGCATCTTCAACAAATGGTGCTGGCATAACTGGATGCTGGCATGTAGAAGATTGCAGTTAGATTCATAACTGTCTCATTGTCTCCTGAGCTGATTGGTTGCCTGGGGGAGGGGAGAGGGAGCAGGCAGAAAAAGAGAGGAAGAAGAGGAGGGGAGAGAGAGGATTAGGAAGGTTGATTTGGGGGAAGAACAGAGAGCAGGATGAGAGATACCATAATAGAGGGAACCATTATAGGTTTGAGGAGAGATCTGGCACTAGTGAGATTTCCAGCGATCTACAAGGATGACACCAACTGGCAATCTAAGCAATAGTGGAGAGGCTACCTTAAATACCCTTCCCCAATAATGAGATTGACAACTACCTTGTATGCCATCCTAGAGCCTTCATCCAGAGGCTGATGGAAGCAGAGGCAGACACCCACAGCTAAACAATGAACTGAACTCCTGGGAACCCAGTTGCAGAGAGGAAGGAGTGATGAGCAAAGTGGTCAAGACTGGCCTGGTGAAACTCACAGAGACAGCTGACCTAATCAAGGGGAAGCTCATGGACCCCAGACGGATACCTGAGAGCCCAGCATAGGACTGATTCAGACTCCCTGAATGTGGGTGTCAGTGAGGAGGCCTTGGCAATCTGTATGACCTCGGGTATTAGATCAGTATTTGTCACTGGCATACGAATGGACTTTGGGAGCCCATTCCACATGGATGGATTGTCTCTCAGCCTGGACATATTAGGTGGGGGGCAGGCCCTGCCTGGATGATATGACAGATTTTGGGGATACCCCATGAAGGGCCTCACTCTCCCTAGGTAGCAGAGTGGTGATGAGGGGTGGGAATTGGGGAGCAGGTTGGGGGTTGAGGCATGGGTGAGGGAGCTTGGATTGACCAATAAAATAGAATATTTATTAAAAAGAAGTGTTTAAACATTTAGTTTTGCCTTTTAATGTATGTAATTAGTCACCATAATGGAAAAAAGACTTCCTAAGTGTCATAAGCAGGGTCTCATAAGTAAGCATATGTATATTCCAGTGGGAAAATTCAAAAGCTTTAAAAGTGTATTTACAAACATGGCAGTATTAAAGGAAACCTAGAGAATTTTAGAGCCCTTTGGAGGAGAAATGGTGAGAGATTCTTCCCAGTCCTAGTAGGTATTAAGAAAGGAAACAAACACAGCAGCCAGGAACTATGACTATGGATAGATAATGTCAATCAACTCTTAGTAGCCTAGTATGAGGGTCCCAATGCCACTTCTTATCCTCTACTTCCAATCTCCAATATACATTCTCCATTTGATGAGCACAACTGGAAGTCAGAAATAAAGAGTCCTGTTGGTAAAAAACTCAAAAAGGACACTCTTTCCCTCCGATGTAAAGAATATGTCGAGGGCCATCATGTGTATAGTTGTATTTCTCAACAAATAAAGTTCTTGTTTTACATCACTTTTTAAAAATATGCACACTTATTTTCTATTTATCCGTTATTATTTAATGCTCATTAAACACTTGTAGCTAATTAAGCGTTCTTTAATTATGATCTAAATTTGTAAGTCCCATTTACCAGCTAAGAAATCCAGGAGATATTTTTCCCCTTAGCTGTCTTTATCTAATTGAAATATTTTTAAGCAAATGTTACAGGGTTATGTATAATCTTTGAAAAACATCAACAATCAACTTCAAAAG
Source organism: Mesocricetus auratus (assembly GCF_017639785.1). Classification (NCBI taxonomy): domain Eukaryota; kingdom Metazoa; phylum Chordata; class Mammalia; order Rodentia; family Cricetidae; genus Mesocricetus; species Mesocricetus auratus. The sequence goes on from NW_024429189.1 coordinate 105,223,471, forward strand.
GTGAATGCAAAAATTTCCAAAGCATCTATAATTATATTAGAATTTTACAGAGAAGACATTATCTTCTAGCTCCAAACCTATACTTATGTGGTAAAATACCTGGTTCATACCCACTCTGTCTCTTCTGTTATTGATTTAGGAATTCATGTAACTATTTATTCTCCTCCTCTATAGAAAAGATTGCTTGCCATAGCAACCCCTGCATTAGCGTTCAGCTTCTTTTTTAGAGAACACCTTCCTACAGAAAGGTACATCAATATGCAAAGTGAACTCAAGTTTATAAATAACATTTTAAGGGGGATAATGCTATTATGTTAAATTCATAATGAAGAGAACAACCCAAACTGGAAACTAGCAATTGTCTAAGGCTCCTTTGCAGATATTTAATCTGCCTGTTTCTTTTTAATTCTGTCATTCTGCTCCCACTTCACTTTTAAGTCAAGATAGGTAGGAAATGATGAAATACTATGCACAATGTACACTCAGCATAAGAAACTTGTTTTTTTCTATAGGTTGTCTCAACTTAGGTTAGCTTTGTCACAGGATTATTCTTCTTCTATCACAAAATAAAGAAGTACTCGTCTTGATAATCAAATTCTCAAAGTGAAAATATTTGGTTTAATTTTTCAAGCATATATCCCTGATGTCAGCCAAGTGTCTAAAACATTATTTTTTACCACCTACTGAGAAATAAGGTAGCATTTTTTTAGGGAAAAGAAAAGAAATTGACTTGTGTTCAAAATGATAGTCAAAGCTTCTGTGACTGAGCACAGAGAGAGGGACTGTTCTAGTGACCAGACCACTTAATCCCTTTCTGAGAATTCCATTTATTAAAAGAAGCAGGTTATGTTCTGTTGTGACTGCTGCCCTTGCATTTTCCTTCCTAGACCACGAAGCCTTCTTATATATGATGCATTTTCTGGCTGCCATGATTCTACTGCTGGAGCTCCTCGCCTCCACCCAGGCCAAGCCCCTGTGCTTCAAGGATTGTGATTCTAAGGTCGGACTTATACAGGAAGTGAATGTGAGTCCATGTCCCATCCAGCCACTTGGAACCAGGCGGGCAGAAAGACAACACTCTACAAATGGTTGTCAGGGGTGTGATATGAATTTCCATGTAAAATAACAAAAGCTTAGAAGGAATTTTAGAAACAAAAGAACAGAGAGAAGCACGGCTTCTTGGTAGCAACATTTTTCTTAGGTGGGCTCTGTTTTGCTAGCAACAAGCAGAGACCCACACGGCTCACTAAAGGGAGTCTTTCTGACTCAACATAATAAAAAAAAACCAAGGTTCTTTTAAGAGGCTCTGCTAACAATTGAATGGTATGCATGAGCAGCTGGCAGTGGCAGTGACCACATCTCCAAGCCAGCATCATGCTGCTGAGGTGGTGAGCTGGAGTCAAACTTATGCCCACCATCTTGGAAAAACTGCAGTTTCAACAGCCATGGTTTTTAGCAGATAAGGCAGGTGAACAGAAAAACATAAAGATGTACTGCAAAGTCATATTCAGATGAAGAAAAACCTCTATATGTTTACAGTGTGTTTAAAAATATATGTAGGATTGAGAAAGAAAAAGAAATGGCATAGTGGTAAATAAATAGAGAAGCTGGCTGTGATGGCACATGCCGGTAGGATTTGCTCCAGAGGCAGAGGCAGGCAGATATCCAGAGAAACCCTGTCTCAGAGAAACAAATATAAAAGTAAGAGAAATAGAGCCATGCAAAGATGGAAAATACACAGAGAATCTCGATACTGTATGCTATTGTGTTTTTTAGTTTTTTGATTGCTAAAGAAGGGAAAACTGCTAAAGTATACTTGATTATAAATGCTGCTGAATTAATCCAATTTATATATTTCAAAAATGCTTTGACATGTATGGAAAGCTGTGGATTCCTTCCAGGCTTCTGTGGTTTGATGAACGAAGACCTCTGGAAGCAGTGGGGCAGATGTGCCAACAATTAAGACATCTAAGATGATACAGTCTTACAGATCCCAAAAATACAGGTTTCTGAGTTTTGTCATGATCCCCATAGTATGAATAACGCCCCCATCCAGCAGGAAGCAGTTTGGAATGAGAAACATCCAAATACCCATATTGTTTATAAATCTTTGTTTTCATTTGAATGGGGTTGCTTATAATTGGTTAAAAATTATCACAACCGATCTCTTTTTGAAGGTAAAAGGGGAATTATGGTGTGGAAGTGAATACTTTGTATTGGTATGTTTTTTTATTTATTGAATCAAATTCAAGGTCAATTTTGTGATGTGTATATTTCTCCTCTTGATTAAGTATTGTGCCTATACTGATCTTTTAAAACATAATACATAATTAAATACTGATTATATATAGTTACTTATAGTAGTCAGAACTTATAGTTAGGTATGTTAGGTTTTCTAAATATACAGAGACATATTTGAGATAGATAGTCTTCAAACCTTTCAAAGACCTTCAGAAAATGGAATTTAAAATGGTTTTTCTTGACAATGAGATATATCTGCTCCTGGCAGCATCAGTTATGTCTGGGATGAAGATGGGCATCGAAGAAACTCATTATGGAGTTTGCTTTCAACATGGAAAGATTAGCCATTTGGGCAAGAAATGATCTTGCCTGGACTGCTTGACCTTTTGCTGTATAAACTGGACATGTAGGACCCACAGGAAAGTGACTGCCGAACTCAAACAGTCCTTCAGGGTTCCTGATTCATGGAAGAGTCTATAAGGCATTCTGCAGGACAGAGAAAAATGAATGACAGACTGCCTTTGCAGATGGATGCTCTGCAATTTCCTGCTTCGCTGAGAAGTCTTCCAGACACACTGTGGCCTGTGGGCTGAAGATGGGTGCCCCAATATTACAGAGGAACTTCAGGTGACTGTCCAGGCAGCAAAATGTCTCTGTCAATTCTAGTGTCTATATATTATCCTTCTGTGGTCTTTGATGAAGTTGAAGACAGATAGTTATAATCATAGTTTGCCTTAGTTATGATACACGATATGTTACATATAAGACTTTAGACTCACAAATATAGGATAGATGATATCTTCTTTAAATCTTACTAAATGTTAATAAACAAAATATGGTAACTATGTTCTTACTTGATACCTGTTTTGTTATATATACTTTGACTATGTTAAAGTTAAAATCTTTCTTTTTATTTAGACAGAAAAGAGGAGATGATGCGGAAGTCCTGTGTATATGTCAATAAAGCATTGTTAGCCAATATGGAAGCAAGATAGGTGGGACTAGGAATCGAGGAGGATTCTGGGAAAGAGAAACACAGGGAGACATCATGTAGCCACCATAGGAATAAGGGGTTTGAACCCTTTCTCCGGTAAGAGAAATACTTAGATTAACAATTATGAATTAAATACTTAAGTTAGAGATAGTAAGAAACAAGCAAATAATCAATAGCTTTATAATTAATATAGTGTCTTGTGTGTTCATTTGGGACTGATTCAGTTCTGGAACCAGGCTGGCAGGAAAGCTGCACTCTACAGTCTGTGTCTTCAAATTAAACACCTTTCATGCAGCCTTTATCAAAATGAGAATGTGGGTGCTTGGCCATAATGCCATGGACTTTTATGAAGACTTAACATAGAAATTAAGGGCCTAATTTTCCCAAGTGACCTCAGCATGGAAGAGAAGAATCTGTGAGAGAATGAAAGGTTTATTCAGTATGGACAAAGTAGAATGAAAAATCTGCCTACAAATCAGTTTAATCAGGCCTTTTATAGTTGTTAGTGTTTTTGTGCATCAAATGATAGACTGATAAACCCATGAGCAAATAGAATAATGTCACAATTATTTTCAGTTGTTATAGTTGTAAAGCCCTTGCCAGCTTCTTTAAACTGATGATGCTCAAATGTTAGCAAACATTAGTAATTTTGGAGAGATGACCATCTGGAAACATCAGAAACTCCACCCTAGATAGATTTGGTCCCAAGTAACTATCTATGAATTTGCATATAGCAGTTTGAGTAACAATGAGTCTCTTCAGGTGGCCCAAAAGTTTGTATGTTTTAACAAGTTTCAACGTGAAATATATGTTCTCACTATGGTATAAGAACTGTAAGCCCCTAGTTCTTGGTCTCAGGCTAATATTGGAGGAGTCTTAGCTTAACAAGAAGTTATTTAATGACTACCTATGGCTGGGTCCCACCTAGTCTCTTCTGATGAAATCAGAATGGGAAACACCTTGCCAAAAGGGTTGTATGAAAGTCACTTACAGTTCAATGAACAGCCAAGCTTCAATGTTTTTCTTTTAGACCATAACTTCATATCTAGGTTGTAAACCTAGACTAACTGCAATGTGTACTTTTCATTATGCATCTCTGTCAAGATAAAAAGGTGTATAATATTCTGGCATCTGAAAGGAAATAAGCAGTGCCAGCCTTGTGTGAAGTCAAACCCCAGTTACTTTATGTACTGTTAGGAGAGTGAGTAATGGAGAAGTCAATTCAAAGTGCTGGGAGTGAGTCAGCCGGACATGAAAGAATTTGGGCAAAATAGCAAGTTCTATAAATCTGTAGAAATGAAACCTATTTAGTTACTTCTAAAGGGCCAAATGTGCTATTTAAAATGCTCCAATAGAGCATTGCTTTCCACAGCTGCTTGTAGCTTTAAGGCCAAATTCTCATACCCTAAAGTGAGGAAACAGAAGTAGAAACATTACCAAAAGTTACACATACTACTGTGATGTTAATTAAACCCCAAAGATTCCAAGGAGCGTTGTCCAGTGTTACTGAATATATTAGTCTTTTCCATGGGATATAAACAGATTTCTCTAGATAGTACCACATTTGACCCTGATCTCGAATTATTAGGATGGGTTGGTATTTTAGTTTTTAGATAGTAGATTTCTGGAAATAAACTAGTGTTCTTTGGTTATTTTTATTTGGTAATTCCATCTTGGATTTAAGGAAGAAACCATGGCTATTAGACCAAACCAGATTCTTTTAAAATCAAAATAAATTTCTCTTTCTTATTGAGGCAGTAATATGACCATGAGAAAGGCTGTATTTATTTTTGTTTGTTTGTTTTTAATACTCTGGGTCTCTGTCTCTATGAATTATGAGAATGAATTCTTGCACTCCCTGGCTGCAGTGGTATAAAAGGGTTTTAGCAGGGCCTTGGTATCTGCAGAACCCTGTATGATTGGAATCAATGGAAAAATCTGTGTTTGTGCTTCAGACTTTGAACTGAAACAGGGAAAGTCACTCTGTAGCATGACAACATTGGTGCTGTCTACTCCTCCCTTCCTGTCATGTAGTACCTTTGTTTTCACTAAAATTATTTGAGGGATAGAAGAGTATTTGTTTTTTCACCATCATGTGCTTGGAAATCACTCACAGCAGCTGTGAATCTCCTTCTACAGAAAATTATTAGTTGACACTTTTCCCCACATTTGGTTAGCTATTAGCCATCATTTGAAATGGTGTTACATTTTCTTTAGAGGCTTTAGGAAAATGTAGGCTATTTCAATGCCTAAACCATCTTTACTTCTCTCTGATATAACCATAAGGAAAACATTTGTCTAATTGGGTGGCAAACTGACAGTAATTTTAAAGCCTCTTCATCAAGTCATCAAATTCTCCATTAAATTGCTTGTAATGCATTATGAGACACATGTATATTCTAGGTAGTGAAATGGAACATTATGTATTTTTCAGTGCTGCTAATGAGAAACTGATTCCTAACCTGAGGTACACAGACATGTGATATAACTACTGTCATATGTCTGATGTGTGTGTATTTCTTTGCACACCACAAGATACATTCATAAAATTAATAAGGATGATAGTGGAGATATAAATGTGAGTGAAATGTGGCTTTCTACTCTCTTATTTATAGTCATATAGTTTTATAAACTTTTGCAGCATAAAGGTTTTCACTCAAAAATGTAGTTACTTATGACTTATGAAACAAAGAAATTTCTCGTAGTAATAGCTATAGCAAGATGCCTCAATTTCCTTCTATGAAAATCAGTTCTAGGTTTCATTCTCCAAAGAAATATATCAGCAGGCACATATAGTTAAGCACACACACACACACACACACACACACACACACACACACACACACACACACCACACTTAGGATATTTTTGTTTTGATAAAAGGAAAAGAGGTAAACTAGGTAGCCTTGCTTCTATTTTGATTAGTAATAGAAACGAATGGGGGAGAGTTTTGAGTTTTTGTGCAGTGATTATTAACACCTTCTTGTTAGGTGCCAAAAGTTCCTTCTTAGAATACAAATTTATTGAAAATATGTTTAAATGCTTTTCACATCTTACCAAGAAAATACAAATCCTCAGAATCCTTGCAGTTCTTTTTGATATGAAATAAATTACTATAGTGATCCAGTTGAAACTCAAGTTCAAGGGTTACAGAAATGGTTCAGTGGTGAGCCATTTGTTATTTTTTGTTGTTTTGCAGGATCCTAGTTAATTTCCCAACATTCACCTGGCAGCTCAAAGCTGTTAACTCTAATTCGAGGAGAAGCAGTGCTCTCTCTTTGCTTGTACAGGCACCAAGCATTCATGTGGTACACAAAAATACATTTGGGAAAAATAATTACATACATAAAATAAATTTTAAAAATTCTAGTTCATGTGAATTTTCATACAACAGTGAGTAAGTGGCAAAAGACAAAGCAACCCATTTGGAGTTTGAATCTACCAAGTTGAAATCTGACTCTAATATGTTCATATCTGTTTTCAGGTCCATGGTTTCTTTTTTTGTAAAATTAATTGCTAATTTGGCATTCACCAAGCTCTGCCAGCCCTGAAACTTGATGATCAATTTTTCAATGAGTTTCTCATGATTATGTAGAAAGCCAAAGTTAGACTAAATGTTCTTCACATATTCTTTTTGCACATTTAGTATTTTTCATAACTCGACTATTTCTTTTACACAAGTCTGGCAATGGTTTAGGCCTTAGATCCAAGTTTATATGAGAGATGAATATCAAGAAGTGGTTAAAAGAACATGAACCACTGGGATAAGGCAATACATATCTGTCTAATTCCTCTACTTGCTTTGGTGATTTTGTTTTGTGCTATTGGAGAAAAGTATTCATATTTGTTCAGAAGAAACCTCTTCTAGGTAGTCATCCCTGTCTCCAGAAGGTACTAGATGGGCAGATGATCCAGTAATGAATTGGGGTGACTCAAATCTTGAAGCTTAGTAATATCAGTCTTACATCTCTACCCAACGTCATGCTTAGGGACTACTTATCAGTGGCTCAAAATTGGATGCAACAGAAATATTTATACCACAAAACAAATGAATGCAACAAGTCATGGTTTTATTGAAGTTAGTTATTGTGGGCATCTCAGTTGGGTATTGCACACAATATGTACCCCAACCCCATATCCAGCATTTTTAAATGTTATTTTTGTCAAGGTGAAGAGCAGACCTGGAACATCTCTTGCCCAACTCTTCTTTTATAATTTCCCTCCCATGAAGGATACTTACACAATAATTGTTTAGATGTGAAAAAAGATGTATAATTATTTACAGCTTCATAATGTATTACAGCAGTGCTTCTAAACCTTCTCAATGCTTTGTTCCCTTAACACAGTTACTCACAATTGTGGTGACCCCAACCAAAAATTTATTCTGTAGCTCTGCCACAACTGTAATTTTGCTACTCTTATGAATTGTAATGGAAACACTTGATATGTAGGATATCTGATATTGGATCTCAGATGGGGAGGGTTGTGGCCTACTGGTTGAGAACCTCTGTCTTAGAAAGAATTCAAAATGGAAAAACAAAATCAGAATTCCTATTTGCATAAACTAAATTATCATTGGTAATATGACCTACTATTGTTATGAGTTTTCTACAGACAACCCTGAAAATTGATATTCTTTGCTTGACCTATCTGCTAAATTTAGGTTTCTTCTAAATATCTACCATGCTAGAAAACTGCTGCAAACACTGTTGTATGCCCCCAAATGGCACAGAAAGTTTGTTTTAAGAATAGAACTAGAAATTGTTACTTTGTTTGGAACTACATATTCCCTGAATTATTGACAGGGTGGGGGAGAAAATGGCATGAATACTTCAGTCATGGCCAGGAAAAATTTAGCTGTCTCTGTCTCAGTTGAGAGAACCTGGTGATTTATGGAAGTCCTTTAAATGCCAACTGAGTGTTGTTGTATGTGGGTGTGTTGAGATGTACTGCCAGGTGGTTCTCAAAAGAGCTGGCCAGGGCTTAAATCAGCCAGGATTAGAGCAAGTACCTGCTATTTTCCCATCATTCTCCAGTTCTATATGAGCATGAGGACACCGGTTACAAATGGTTTCTCCTGATGCATAGAATCCAACAGAATCAGGGAGAGTTTGGTAACACAAAATAGAGTGCTATAAGTGAGGCAAAGAGATTCTGGGCAGCTTTCTTTGCCAAATTCACCTCCAGATTGCTGGGCGGATTTGTTCCTGAACCTACCGCCCAAGTAGCAAATCATGCCAACTAATCTGGTACAATGTGTTCCCTGGTAGCTCTGCTTTGAATGTATTTATGTACATCTCCACCTGCTCTGCTCACCCAAGTGAAGGTTCTGTTTCTGAATGCACTCACATCTTTAAAAAAACTATTATTAAATTCTTTGTTTAATGTAATATGTAAGACATGCCACATAGAATTGCTCACTGTAAAAAAAGGCACTCTGTTTAGGAAAAACATGCCCTGATCTCATGAGACTGACAATCTAATAGAAAGAGATATTAAAATGCCCACGTTAAAAGGTGCATGAGATGCAGGCTCTTATAGAAATTATAACTAATGTAAAGAAAAGGTGTGCATAAGGGATCAGCTTAAATGGGTAGTTGTAAAACCAATGCTTTCATAGGTATAGAAGCACAGACAATGTTTTACATAGTGAACAGATTAGAGGAATTCTATGGCAAAGGTTTGTCATAGATACAGAGGAAGACAAAAAGATTGCTTAATTTTATGTTCTACTTTTTAACCACATCTCTTCCGACACCAATTTGTACATGTTTGTATCATGTTCCAAATCTCTGCAGATACTAACAAGTGTCCTATAATTTCCCTTCATTTTGACAATAACCTCCAGAACTTACTGAAAACCCTATGGGTTAGAAGCGCATTCCCAATTTCAGTTGCAAGTGCAGAATTAAGCTCAACACTTCTTTTGTTTCAGGGTTTACATTAAAAGATGTAATATATATCAAGACACAAAGTCTATAGGGGTCTTAAGTATGGAGTGTTTTGTTCCATGAATTGGGGTGCACATCTTCCTACCACATGAATATATTTAATAAACAAAGATATCAGTTGTATTATTTAATTTTATCTAGTTTTAATTTACAGCCTTCCTTTCCTTCCCAGAAGTTATGGATAGGGATGTGAGTTCCAACCACACAATAATTATTTTGTTTGCTTGTTTGTTTACTAGTGATCAGCTTCCCTGAGAGACTGTTCACTGGCCCTCTCTTTGGCCACCTCCAGCTCTCTTGTGAAATGTCTGCTACCTCTATCTTCACCATCTGATTAGCATAGCCACAGAGGTGATTCTTTTGGAGCAACAGACAGTAATATCGTTGTAGGAATTCTAAAGGACTTAGGAGTTTTGTGCCAAGCACTGACGACAAAAATTTAAAGCAATTTTATTATGTTATATCCCTAATGGAATAATTTTTTCATAAAGGGCTCCATATATGGCTAATTAATATAGGAATAGGAAACACCCTGCAGTGTTTGCGAACTTGTGTCTGGGTCAGTGGAGGATATTCTTCTGGGACACATAGTTATTCCTATATCAAAGATCAAATCTTAATTTGATTCCCTCAAGAGAAGGTTCTAGCACACATGGTTTAAGTAATCTACTTGGGTAATGATCTCAAAAAATAGCAACAATGAGAGGAGCAGAGTGAAACAATGACAGAAGAAAATTCAGTAAGGGGAATGGGTGAATTTCCTTCTTCATGGACATGATGAGGTTAATGTGAGGTAGTATTTTTGTTTATAAAGAAGAATTTAAGGAGGTATAAAATATTCAGTAATCATGATAAACAATGTTTAGATGAAAAAATTCAGAGCATCAAACTATTCATGAAATTGACACAACAGATAAATTATTGTGATTTTTAAATAGAAAGGGAGGATCTAGTATCTGAAGGTGCTGTTCTGTAACACACCAAAGCTTGAGGCAAATAAAAAAGTAGTTATCTATATGTTATTTAATTCATGATTATTTTGCTAGAAAATTAAACAACTGAAAACTACCACAAAATGGAATATATGTATGTTAAAATTTATAAAATTTAGAATTTAAATATTGTGTACATCAAATCATAATCATAATATTATTCCACTTGTTTTCATACAAATGCATTCAGTAATATTTTCTTTAAAACTGATAGCAATTTAAAAATACATAAACATAAATATGTAAGGACATAGATATGTTGTTTTGCTTCAGTCTGCAACATGGCTTGGCATTGTACTTTGATGTACATCAACTTCTGGGGATCCATTTTTGTTATCCTCGTGGGAAGTTAGAAAACTCAGATGTTTATCCGTTAAATCTTTTTTCTGCATTTATTAGGGGCTCTCTTTGTAGTTAATTCTCTGGTTCTCTCAACATTCACTTAGGTTAGGCCAGAACCTATAGGATATTCCCTACCAACATCTGCTATGTATATCTTTGATGAAACATGAAAGAGTGCAGACATACCATTGAGGCCTAGGACCTGGGCTAAGATACTTATGTCGAAACATTTCCCTGGATCCTTGAATATAGTAGTTTTAGCAACGAGGAAAGCTGTAAGAGGGCAGACCAATTTAGAGGCAACAATCTTCTTACTTTAGAGATACTATGCTAGGAGGGTGTCTGTGGAGCAAGGAAGAAGTTTCAGAGGTTATGAATCTATGAATCACTGAGTTCTGGTCACTAAATGGACATATTGCACAAACAATATTAAAAACGAGGTATAGATGAGCATGGGGTTCCCCAGCATGACTGAAATAACAAGGATGATTTCAGAGTAGAGGACTTGAGAGAAAGGACATGCTTTGTTTTAAGAAAGGCCTTGAACTGGAAAGGGTATCTGATGGAGTGCCTAGATGCATGAACACAAATAACCTGGAGGCAAAGGAAGCTATAGAACTGACTTTTTCTAAGTAAACAGTTACAGAACCTTAGCAGCTGTGTGCAACAGAATGTTATGGTTTCTATCTGTAGGCATTAACTGTTAATTGAACATGGCGGTACATGCCTGTAACTAAAATTCAAAAGGTTGAAGCAAGAGGATCAGGGCTTTCATGTCAACCTGACCTACAAAATTAAATAGTGTCTCAAAACAATAAGAAAAATAATTTGGTTATCTGATACCAATTAGAAATCAAGGTCTTGGAAAACTGGAAACTGGGAAATTAAATTGAATTCTATTACAAGAGTCCAAGTGAGTAAAACAGTGAATTTGTTTGTTATGGATTTCACTACTTTTTAATGTCTGCTGTCATTTATGCACACTTGCTTTATTATGTTTCTGAATCACTGAAACATAGCTCTTGTGGTAGTTAATCTTCAGTGCCAACATGTGACTTGATTTAGAGTTGCCTCAAAGACTGGTGAAGCACACAGCTGGATACATCTGTGAGAATCACTATGGAGAACATCAATTGAAAGAGAAAGACCCAGTCTAAATATGAGCTAGAGAACTACTCAAACTAAAGGAAAGGACAAATCCAGCCAAAAATCTAACTTACCTTTTGTGTACTTTTTATATGTCAAGAATCAAAGAACAGCCTCCATCCAGGCCCTCACTTCCATAGTGCTCTTCTCAAATACATGAGGCTAAGCAAATGAGGACTGAAGACTCTGGAAACATGTGTCAAAACAAACAATTCCTTCTTTTAATTTATTTGTATCAACTGTTACGATCGCTGTGATGATAAAGGAGTTATATTTTAGGCATTGAGAACAGCTTGTTTTAATCTGAGAGAACACAGGAGCAAAGAATTATTTTGTTGGAAATGGTATAATCTATGTCATATCTGCATGTCAGTGGTTACTATAGCTATGAATTAGAGAAAATGGAGGAATATGAGACATAGCCCAGAATCTCAAAAAGATTGTTAGAAGAATTGTGCCTTCCCTAAGATTGAAATTTTAACCTACAGTAACTCATAATATGACCTCATTTAAAAAATAAAGACATTTCAGAAACAATTAAGATGAGGTCACACAAGAGTGATATAGTTCATTTTGACTCTTTTCAGGCAACAGCTTTGGTTGCTTTGTTTTGTCAGCTCTAGAAAATGAATACAACCATCCAGCTTTAGAAGTGAGTGGGAACATAAATAAATATCATCAAGATATGCCAATAGGAAATGCAGAAAACCAGCTAGAGTGTATAATATCACAATTCACACAAATGGATAATTTTGAGAAGCAAAGGCTAAGATTAGATATGTCAATGTGGTTGAGCAGTAAAAGAGAATGAATGGTCCATGTGTCTATCTATGGTCCTCTTTAGACAAGTCAGAAAGACATGGAGGCATAAAGAAGGTCCCCAAAGGAGAGGTGACATTGTGCAGCCCTAAAGACTGTATGTGGCAGCAGGAAGGAACATAACAAGATGTCATGAAACCAGGAAAGTGTAAGACTCCAGGGTTTTGTTTATTTTATTTTACTTTCAGCATAGCGGATGCTTAAACTTGATATTTGCGAGCAAATTTTTCATTAATAAGATCATAAAGGAAAATAGAAATAATGAAGAACAGAGGCCAGCGTATAAGACAGAATGAAAAGGAGCAACACTATACATTAAGAATCAGTTTGGGGAATCAAGAAACAGTGACAGATATGAAAACTGGTCTGGGATCTGGTTTTCCTTCAATCCTTTCCAATTAGCACAATTTTAAGCCTGATTTGTACCTTGCAGAGTCTTGGTTTGGCCACTGACAAAATGTTATAGGGAGTAGAAAGATAAAAATGTCCAGTTCACTTTGTTTCTTGAAACAGGTTCAGTAATTATTAAAGTGTATAAATTATCAGTATTCCCATCTACTTTTCTAATTCTCATGCACTTACCTAAAATCCACTTGACAAAGAGAAGGTGCTTGAGAATTGCATTTCCTTCCCTCTCTTAATTCTCTTTTTTTTTCTTAGGCAGGATAGAGTAGGCTGGGCATAGATGCAGGAGAATTTCTACATAATGAAAGAAACTAAAGGGTATAGTTTCCAGGGGATTTATCTTTGTCATGAAATTTCTGGTTACTCCTGAAACAGAAACTGGTGGAGAGTCATATGAACCAAAAACATTTAGGACAAACAGTGTTTTGCATGAAACATGAAAAAAATAATTATGAGGAAACCTGAAAAACTTCAAAGGGAGAAAATACATTTTTGAAGAATAAATGAAAAAGACTATCTTTGCCAGGGTAGGCATAGATTTTTTTCTCTTTCTTTTAAAGAGTTATGTGTGTGTGTGTGTGTGTGTGTGTGTGTGTGTGTGTGTGCATGCACTTGTGCCTACTCATCAGTATGCCATCTGTGCAAATGCCTGGGGTAGCCAGAGGAGGGCATTGGATTCCCTGGGGCTAAGATGCAAGTATTTAGACTTTGTGATATGCAGTCTGCAAACTGAACTTGGGTCCTCTGGAAGAATAGCAAGTGATCCTAACTGCTGATTAATCTTTCCAGCCCCCAAGATAGATGACTCCTTCACCAGCTGATCCAGTGATGATCTCTAATACTTGGCATTCACATCCATGTCCAATCTCCACCCATTATATAAGAGTTAGATTTTATTGATCCACAAACAGCAAGCAAACTACAGAACAAGCAGTGGGATATCCTTTCTAAGACTTCATGATTAAATTACTATAGGTTGGGGCCTGGGAGATGGCTCAGAAATTAACAGCACTTGCTGCTCTTTGCTGACGTCCTGGATTTACTTCCCAGCACATACATAGTAGCTTCCAAACACACCTAATTCCAGTTACAGAGAGTCTGACACCCTCTTCTGAACTCTGCACGCATCAGGCATACAAACATGTATGCAGGCAAAACACACACATGCACACAGACACATCAAGAACATTGTGGTTTCCACCCTGGGATTTGATTTTCTATTATTTCTTTAATCAATTACCCCTAGGGAAGCCATATGACATGTCATGAGGCAGCTTTGCAGAGGTGTATGTGGTAAAGGAGTCCAGCCTGTAGATAGGACTGTTTTTCATGAGAGATTTTGAGCACAGCTACCTAAACAGAACTCTGATTGTAAATCACACAAATTGTGGTTGCTTCTTGTTTAATTCATTGCTTGGTATTAGGTTAGAAATACACTCACCACCAATGCGAAAGCTGAAACATACCATATTGGGATATTTTCCCAGTGCTGGGGTTCAAGCAAGGGCTACAGAGAGACCATACTTTTCATTCAGAAATATTGTTTCTTTTCATATGTAACTCATCACATCTTTCTTGGTGTAAGGTTATGCTTGTAACTAGAGGACATAGGTAACACCTGGGATTTTGAAGGAAAATTGTCGATCTGAAAGTCCCAATTCTTATTGTTTGGTGAGAGCAGCAATATAATAAACTCTGAGTTAAGGGGTCTTACTAATCAACCATAAACAGGCACCATTTACAGTCATGAGCAGGTCCATTGTAATTGGGATGTTCCAAGACTTTAAATCTCTAGTGCTTAATACAAGGGTGCCTTGGGATTCCACACTGGGCTTTGTAGGAGAATGTGCTTGAAGATCTGTCACAATTCACACCCAACAAAGACAACCTTGTCTGACACTACTATCTCTATTCTTCAGGATTCACAAAGGTCACAGTATCTGAACAGCATAAGCATTGGGATATAGCTCAGAGTTTTATCTCCATTGTTTGTTTCATGGGTGTTGAAGCACCATTGTCCTGGCCTGAAAGTAAAAGTCTGTCTTGTAATCATTCCAAACATGCTGTCCTCTCCAACTTCTACAGGAAGACTCACCATTCACTGAGTCTTAAAATGCTTTAAAGGGGATTTTCCATGTAAAGCAATTGAATAATGACAAATCAGTTTCAGGAGCTCATTTGGAAATCCAACTGATGCTGAAGAGGAAGTTTTCAAAGGTTGATACTAGGAAGAACAACTATTGCTTCCAACTGAGAAAAAAACTGTTAGTGGAGCCTGTTTCTGTTCCTGCATAGCTCCCAGGGAGACATGAGATGTAGACGTGGCCTCTCATCCCTGGATCTTGTTTCCACTATTCCAATATGACTTCATAACACACTCCTTTCCAATCATTTCTCACCCTAAAATTCCTTAAGGAAAGCAGTTTCTCCCAAGAAGCAATCTAACAAAATTGATTCTTTTTTTTCAAAAGAAAGAAATGAAAAACTTTTATGTTTTTGTTGTATCATCCCTGCCCAAAGTCTTCAAATATACATATAGTACCTGATTAGGCAGAGAAAAGTCCCAAGAGTAGAAGGAATGAGTTTAAATAAACACCTTGGTGCCTTGAATGTATTCTCTCTCTACATATGTATAAAGACATTTAGAGAACACAAAAGCGAGCAATGATGCAACAATTTCTATGAATAGTAATTTATAAAAAATTTTAGAGTTTTGTGTCCATATAGTGTCTAATTCTATAGCCTAACAGTTCCTGGGCAACCAATGAATCCAGAACATTCCCCTTTCTATATTTCTCCTTTCTAGTGTCCCCCTGAGATCTTCTGTGCCTGTAATAACAGTAACAAATGCTGTTTGTTGAAGACTGGTGTGAAAGCCCCTGTGCTAGGGACAGAAAGCTTTGTATCCACAATCAATGCCATCCACACTAACCTACAAAGCATTGTCTTTCTGATCTAAAATAAGGAAACCAAAGCTCAGAGACATTCAAAACTTCTAAGGTTAGAGATGGCAGAGCTAGTCAAAGACCTAGATCTCTCTTGATTACAGAGATGTTAGTCAATATGTCACCATTAGACTGGATTGCAATTGGTTAGGAAATATCTTTGACAGGTACTTGTTTTGTGAGTGCTTCTTTGTGCCATGATCACAGAGGTTGGAAGATAAGCATGAGAGCATGAGGAAAGGAACAAAAGCCATCATGAGTATGTGCTGTGCTGACTATGCCATTGTTGGAAACTGGGATTTGATACATTCCAGAGCTTTGTAAATAGCTTGTAGGTCTGTCTCATACCATTGAAGGAAAGGAGAGAAATGATTGATCTCACCAACCTTGAAGATTCTGTACTTTAAGAAGTGCTGCATGCATAGACCCCCCTACTTGCTTTAGGAGATGTAAAAGAGTCCCAGAGCAGAAGGAAATAAATAAGGTGAGATGCTTGGATTGAGTGACAGAAACCTGAGACTATGAGGACATGCCTGTGCAGCCACTACTGGGGTCAAAGCTTAGCTTTGATGTGAGCTGAGGCATAGGGGCTGGCTCCCATTGCAGTTGAATGCCTCAGATTTAGTCCTATTAACCACACTGATATTCAAAGCCTTCCATTGCACTGGCTTTGGGAAAGAAGCGAAACTTGAAGAGTCTTGTATGCCCAAGTGAAAACCATCTCACCAGACAGTTTAAGTTTAAAAGTGTTGTGTGGTGCATGGAAAGGAAAGATTGAAAATACCAGAGAAGTCAAAGGATATCTGGGTTTGCTGGTGAAATAGGAAACAGGAGCAGTAAGAGGGTGGAAGGATTTGGTTAAACCATTCTTTATCATAGAAAGGACTCTTGGTGTTCAGTGTCATGTTCCATAAGACAGGGTAAACTAACAAACCACTTTGAGCCAGTAACTGTGAAAATCTGAGGTTTCAGTCCAGTAAAATATAATGGCATCCATGGACAGCAACAGGGTAAAGGGAAGTCCTCTGTCAGAGACAAAGAACTTCATTACTTTGGGCACAGCAAGCAGTGCAACTGTCAGTGTGGTCGTGTCAGTTTTCATTACCCTTGGGTCCAATTGGAGTCACATAGTACAAACAGATGCTCTTATGTGTGGCATAAGTACAAGAAAGAAATGTCTAGATAAAACATCACAGGTGATATATACAGGCCAGCTGAACCCTTCTTTTGCTCAGAGGATTAAGTCATCTTTGTTATTCTGGATAGTAAGGGTATCTACTCTGTACTTCAGGAGGAAATGCTGTCTCCCAAATAAGGAAGCAATCCTTCCTCTGGATGCAGTTGGAGGCATTATGTTTAAAAATGTCTTCGAAAAGATAGTCTTATATCCTTAGACTAACAGAAAAGACAGTCTGTAATTAAGGGAAGCTAATGTGTAACATATATTTATAGTATACATACCTATATATGTATACATATAAATGGATGAAAGATAGAAAAATGTAGATAAGAAACAATATGATAATAATAATCCCCTAAATTTGGGCTCCATATTAATATCCACTGGCTTTGTTTTTTTCATGTCTAATTGGATGGCCTTGGGCAGGACCCATTCTTACCTGTCAGGTATGAATGATAACAACAACACCATCCTCAGAGGTTTGCTTCCATTCTAAAATGAAGAAATATTCATCATGGCTTAACAATTTGGCAGGCTCACAATCATGGTATTATATAGAAAGAAAACTTATAGCAGCCTATAAGCCCCTTCCTGTGAAACTCATGGGCCTCAATATTGTCAGTATTCACATGAAATTTTCGTTTCCCTTGGAACCAATGCTAAATCTGGCAGATGTGCCAAATCCTGGTAAAGCCAACACCAGCATCACACACACAAATAAAAATTTTTATGTGAATGGCATCACATGCTATACTGCAGCCCATAATTATTGCTTCTGAATGCATGGGAGTCTTTCTTCATCTCAATGAAGTGAGGTCTTACTGTTTATACAGGCCCATCTGGAATTTTCTCTCCTTTTCGTGTATAATGAAATAAACACAGGAAACGACTCCTAGCAGAGCTACAAAACCAATTACTAAGTGGAATCAACTATCACAAATGCCTTGGGGAAGAAAGGCAGGGGTATTCATGAAGGACATGATTTACACAAAATATTAGCACAGATTCCTAGGAGGTGGCAATCGATGGATGAAAAGAATGCAGGCTAGGGGTGCTGCCCAACCCTCAGATGGGAGCCACACTCTTCTGTCTTGTTACTCTTGCCTCTTAACAGTGCTGGATATTATCAGGAGGAATTATGTCTTAAGTTTTGTATCCAAGTGCATCATGTTTTACATTTTGTTCTCCTCTGTGATATTCTGGTATATGACATTACAGTGTGATACCTCCAAATAAACCGATCTGAAAACTGCCACCTAAATGTTTGGCTGCATGATTGTAATGCAGCATGATTTGGCCGCATCAAAGCACATTAACAGTGCCTTTTCTGAATCATGTAAGATTCCACCTCCCCCCATGCTTTCTAGGATTTACATTTCAAAAGGTAATTTTTATAATTTCTAGGACACACTTGATTCAATTAGTTACTCATTTTAATGAGAGTAGAATGAATCAAAATCTTTCTGGTTTTGGAAAAAAATTGGCATTTTTCAAATACTCCTTTTCCTCTCACCTTGCATTCCCTTGGGTGGCTTATCAAGTAGACAATTACACAGGTAAAATGATTTGAAAAGGAGCATGATAATGTACATGCAAATGTTTAAAAATGCTTGCCTGAGTCTTTTTTGCTAAGTTTCTTTTCAGAATTTTTGCATTTGAGTAGTCCTTGATCTGATGTAAATAACTTTCTTTTATATATCCTGGTTTAAGAAGGGGAGGAAGGTTAATATGGAAATTTGGGTTACAATTGAGATAAATTTGCTTTTTTTTGCTTTGTATAGAATACTTTCCTTTGTAATATTCAGATTTAACAACCAGTTTTCAGTTTAACCTTACTCTTCTTTTTCTCTTTTTTATATATTGTTTTCATTTATGTTACATCCAGGCCACAGTTTCCCCTTCCTCCTCTCCTCCAGTTCCTTTCCCTGGCTTCCCTTTTAACTCCCCTCCTTGTCCACTTCTCTTCTGTCTCCATTCAGAAGGGGACAGGACTCCCATGGGTGCCACCAAAGCATGGCAAATCAAGTTGAGGCAGGACCAAGCTCATACTCCTACATCAAGTTGGGCTAGGCAACCCAGCATGGGGAATAGGTTCCAGAAAGGCAGCTCAAGTGCCAAGGGAGGGCCCTGATCCCATTACTAGAAGCCCCAGAGACAGACCAAGCTACAGAACTGTCACAGACATGCAGCAGGCCTAGGCTGATCACATGCAAGCCCCCTATCTGTCAGTCCACAGTCCATAAGCTCCCATGAGCCCAGTACAGCTGCCTCTGTGGGTTCCCCTTTCATGATCTTGACCCCCGGCTCATACAATCACTCTTTCCTCTCTTCAACAGGACTCCTGGAGCTTGTCCCAGTGCTTATCTGTGGATCTCTGTATCTGCTTCCATCAGGAAACTGGATGAAGGCTGTCTGATGACAATTAGGGTAGTAACCAATCTGATTACAGGAGATGACCAATTCAAGCACCCTCTCCACTATTACTAGGAGTCTTATCTGGGGTCATCCTTGTGGATTCCTGGGATTTTCTCTGGCAACAGGTTACTTGCTAACCCCAAAATTCCACCCAATCTAGAAATCTCTTTTCTTACTCACCCCCTCTGTTCCACCCCCAACATTATCCCTCTTGTTACTAACCCCCTTAATCTCTGCCACTAGTTTACCCAGGGGATCTCTTCTACTTTCTCTTCCCAGGAAATCCATGTGTCCCTCTTTTGGCCTTCCATGTTACCTAGCCTTTCTTGGACTGTGGACTGATTAGTCTTTATTTTACACCTAATATCCACTTATGAGTGAGTACATACTATGTTTGTCTTTTTGGGTCTGTGTTACCTCACTCAGGATGCTTTTTTTCTAGTTCTGTTCATTGTCCTGAAAATTGCTTGATGTATTTTGCTGTTTATTTTTCCCCACTGAGTAGTACTCCATTGTATAACTGTACCACATTTTCTTCATCCATTCTTCAGGTGAGTGGCATGTAGGTTATTTCCAGGTTTGGCTATTATGAATAATGCTGTTGTGAACATAGTTAAGCAAGTGTCCTTTGGTATGATGGAACATCCTTTGGGTATATGACTAAGATTGGTATTGCTGGTTCTTAAGGTAGATTGATTCTCAATTTTCTGAGAAAATTCCATATTAATTTCGAAAGTGGTTGTACAAGTTTGCACTCCTACCAGCAGTGAAATAGTGTTCTCCTTACTCCACATCCTCTCCAACATAAGCTGTCATTAGTGTTTTTTTATCTTATCCATTCTGACAGGTGTAAGATAGTATCTCAGAGTTGTTGTGATTTGTATTTCCCTAATGACTAAGGATGTTGAACAATTATTTAAGGATATCTCAACCATTTGAGAGTCTTCTATTAGGAATTCTGTGTTTAGATCTGTACCCTATTTTGTCATCTTCTTTAATTATTTTACATATTTGTCACAGTTTCCCCTCCCTCATCTCCTCACACCGCCTGATGCAACTCCTAGCTACTCCCCCCACTCAATTATCCATCTCTATTTAAATGGGGTAAGGTCTTCCTTGAGAATCAACAAAGCATGGCACATCAAACTGAGGCATGACCCTTCCATGGGAATCACCAAAGAATGGCACATGAAGCTGAGGTAGTACCAAGCTCCTCTCACTGCATCAAGGCTGAACAAGGCATCCCATAATAGTGAATACGTCATACAGACTCTGGTCCCTTTGCTAGTGGTTCCACAAAATACCAAGCTACACAATTACCACCTAGATATGGGCATATTTGTCCCATCCTGGCTCTCTAGTCATTCGTCCAGAGCCTTGAGTACCCACAAACTCAGGTTGGCTGTTTCTGAGGATTTCTCCATCATGATCTTGATTCCTCCTGCCATTTTCTCATATAATCCTCCCCCTGCTCTTAAACTGGAATCCCAGAGTTTGGCTCAGTGCTTGGCTGAGGATCTCTGCATCTGCTTCCATAAGGTACTGGATGAAGTCTCTATGATGATGACTAGGGCAGTCACCAATCTGATTACAGGGTAAGGCCAATGATCTGTACCCCATCTTTAATAGGAGTATTAGGTATTTTGATGTTTAGTTTCTTAAGTTCTATACATATTTTGGAGATAGTTCTCTGTCAGAAAATCTGGTAGAACCCTTGCTGAAACTATCTGGACCTTAGGACTTTTTTTTTTTGGTTGCGAGGCATTTAATAACTGATTCTGTTTTGTTAGGGGTTGTAAGTATATTTAAATTGTTTATCTGGTCTTGATTTAATTTTGGTGTGTGGTACCTATCAAAAAATTTGTTCATTTCCTTTAGATTTTCCAATTTTGTTTAGTATAGGTTTTTGAAGTATGATCTAATGATTCTCTGAATTTCCTCCATTTCTATTGTTTTGTCCTCCTTTTTGTTTCTAAATTTGTTATTTTGGATATTCTTTCTCTGCTTTTAGTTAGTTTGGATAAGGGCTTGTCTATCTTGTTGATTTTCTCAAATAGCCAACTCTTGTTTCATTAACTCTTTTTATTGTTCTGTTTCTAGTTTATTGATTTCAGCCCTCAGTTTGATGATTTCCTACAATATACCCCTCCTTGGAGAGTGTGCTTCTTTTTATACTAGAGATTTCAGGTGTGCCTTTAAGTCACTAGTGTGAGATTTCTCCAAATTGTTTATGTAGGCACTTAGTGCTATGAACTTTCCTCTTAGTACTGCTTTCATAGTGGCCCATAAGTTTGGGTATGTTGTATATCCATTTTCATTGAATTTTGGGTAATTTTTAGTTTTTGTCTTTATTTCTTACTTGTGGCAATTCAGTTGAGAGTTTTTTAGTTTTCATGAGTTTGTAAGCCTTCTGTAGTTCGTGTTGTTGTTAGACTCTAACTTCAGTCCATGGTGGTGGAATAATATACAGAGTTGTATTCCATTTTTTTGTATCTGGTGAGATTTGTAGATATCTGTTAAGTCAATTTGAGTCATAATATCTGTTAGTTCTCTAGTTCTCTAATTTCTCCATTTAGTTTCTATCTGGCAGACATGCCCATTGATGAGTGTTGGGTACTGAAGTCTCCCACTATTAATGTTTTGGGTTTATGTGTGATTTAAGTTTTAGTAATGCTTCTTTTACAAATGTGGGTACCTGCCAGACATTGGTGGTACATACCTTTAATCCCCCACTTGGCAGGCAGAGGTAGGCAGATCTCTGTGAGTTTGAAGTCAGCCTGGTCTACAGAGTGAGTTCCAGGACACCCTCCAAAACAATACATAGAAACCCTGTCTCAAAGAACCAAAACACAAACAAACAAATAAACAAAACAAAAAACACAAACAGAAACAAGTGTGGGTACCTTTGTGTTTTAGGCACAGATGTTCAGAACTGAGACTTATTCTTCATGGATTTTTAACTTTGATGAATATGAAACATCCTTCTCCATCTATTTTGATTAACTTTAGTTCGAAATCTACTTTGCAGGATATTAGGATACCTATAACAGCTTTCTTCTTAGGCCTATTTGACTGGAAAATCTTTACTCTGAGGTAATGTCTATGTTTGAAGTTGAAGTGAGTTTTTTTTGTATGTAGCAGAAGAATGGATCCTGTTTTCATATTCATTCTGTAAGTCTGTGTCTTTTAATTGGGAAATTGTGTTTATTGATATAAGGAAATATTAATGACCAGTGATTTTTAATTCCTGTTAGTTTTTGGTTTTGGTGGTGGTAGTTGTGTGTGTGTGTGTGTGTGTGTGTGTGTGTGTGTGTGTATGTGTGTGTTTCCCTTTTTGGGGTTTTTGTTGGGGAGAAGTCCTGTGCATTTATCAATAAAGCACTGCTGGCCAATAGGAATCTAGATAGGTGGGACTAGGAGTCCAGGAGAACTCTGTGAAGGAGAAACAAATGGAGTCGAGATGTAACGCCATGGGGTAGGAAGCCCGGAAACCTCTCTGGTAAGAGAAATACATAGATTAACAATTATGGGGTAATTACTTAAGTCAGACCTAGCCAGTAAGAAACAAGCAAGGCCAACAGCTTCATAATTAATATAGCCTCCTGTGTGTTTATTTGGGACTGATGCGGCTCTAGAACCAGGCTGGCGGGAAGGCTTTTCTCTCAAGGAAAAAGCTTCTCTTTACAGGTTTTTCTAGTGTGGTATTATATATTGCCTGTGTTTTCATGGGTGCAATTAACTTTCTTGGCTTAGTTTATTCCTTCTAATACTTACTCTAGGACTGGATTTATGTATAAGTGTTTTTTAATCTGTTTTTTTCATGAAATATCTTGTTTTCTTCATTGATTGTGATAGAAAGTTTTGCTGTATGTAGTAGTATGGACTGTCATCCATGGCCTCTTAGTGTCTGCAAACCACCTGTCCCCAACCTTTTGGCTTTTAGAATCTCCATTAAGAAGTCTGGTGCAATTAAGACAGGTTACTTGGCCTTTTTCCTTTTCAACTCTTAATATTCTTTCTTCATTCTGTATGTTTAGTCTTTTTATTATGTCGCAAGGAAACTTCTTTTTGGTTCATGTTCCATGCTACTTGGTGTTCATTAAGCTTCTTGTGCCTTCTTAGACATGCCCTTCTTTATGTTGGGAAAGTTCTCATCTATGATTTTGTTGAATATATTTTCTCTTCCTTTTGACTGAGATTCTTCTCCTTCTTGTATCCATATTAGTCTTATGCTTGGTCTTTATATATGTCCCATATTTTCTGGATGTATTGTTTTAGGATATTTTTTTGGATTTAACATTTTCTTTGACTGGCAAATATACTTCCTCTATTGTATCTTCAATGCCAGAGATTCTCTCTTCCATCTCTTGTATTCTGTTGTCAATGCTTGTATCTGTAATTCCTGTTTGTTTACCCAGATTTTCCATTTCCAAAATTCCCCCAGTTTGTGTTTTCTTTATTGCATCCATTTCAATTTTCTAGTCTTGAACCACTTCCTTTATGTGTTTTCTTTTCCATACATTTCTTGGTTTTATTTAAAGGATTTATAGATTACTTCCAGTGTTTTATTTGTCTTTTCTTCTATTTTGGGGGGAATTTTTCATTTCCTCTTTAAGGAGATCTTCCTCCATCTTCATAAAGTTATTTTCTTTTTTTTTAATTTTCAAGGTGATTTGGGGGGGGTTTCAAGACAGCTTTTCTATGTGGCTTTGGAGGCCTGGAACTAGCTCTTGTAGACCAGGCTGGTCTCGAACTCACAGAGATCCACCTGCCTCTGCCTCCGTAGTGCTGGGATTAAAGGCGTGTGCCACAAACACCCAGCTCAAGGTCATTTTTTTTTTGTGCTTCAGCTGTTTTGGAATGTTCAAAGTCTCCCTGTTGTAGGATCACTGAGTTCTCATGGTGCTATATTGCCCTTCCTATTGTAAAATGTATCCTTACACTGCCATTTATACATCTGGGTTTAGGATGAGGATAAGTTTGGGCGGTGATTCTTGTGTTGCCTTTGTTTGATCGGTGTTTTGTTCTTTTTATTATCTGTTTTCTTTACTGTTTTTTGGCCTGAATGACCAAGGATTCTGGTGATTGGCAGGTCTTCATGTTCAATAGGGTTGTCTCAGTTGAGGTTTATAGTGGTTTTGTTGACTTGATCCCAAGTTCTTCAGACTAGTGTGTGCTAAATCTATGCCCATGGAGTCTGTTTTTCCAACTGTTTTGGGCTCTACCTGTGCCTATGGAATCTGTTGCAGTTTTGGGGAAGGGCTGGCCATGCAGAGGATGATGAGGTGGGTAGGGTGGGACATCATATTGGGATTTGGCAGAACAGAATCCAGTGAGTGTCAGTGATGATGGTTCAGCCTGCAGGCATATCTCTCACTCTGCCTGGCTACTGGGGAGTGCACCAGAGCAGTGGAGTTCCACCAGAGTTGAGGGCAGCTACCTTTCTGGTACTGAGATGGGAGGGGAAAGATCACAGGTTATTCCCTGGGGCTTATGATATGGAGGTTGGGACAGTTCAGCTGGGAGGCCAATCACTCATCTGCTCTTCCAACTGTTTTTTCCTTATATTGAATTTATATACATAGAGTGACACAAATGAGAAGATACTTATTCATTCATTCATCCTATAGCTGTTCATTGAGCTTATGTTATGGGTCAGATATTAGTGTTAATCTATTGACCACATAACCTAGAATTTATACTCATGGAATATATCTTTATAGAGCGATAGTGTTAACAATTATATAATGATCTATTGAACAACTGAAGATTGTGGTGGCCTTGATGTGGAAGAAGATTCAAAGAGTCATGGTGTCTGATGCTGTTATCTGTCTGCTACAGATCAAGGGGGAATTCTGTTCATGGTAACTGTTCATTACAGACAATTCTCTTACCATGTAATATGGGAAACTATATCTCCAGAATATCTTATGACTGAGTGATTTGGACTGGAATGACAAGGGGTATTTACAACTCATATCACTTGGTCATATCTGTTGGAAGAGGAAAAGGTAGAATATTCAGCAGTAACTAAACTCCTAGACATCTAATGAGTTGTTGTCTTTTATCCCATCATTTA
Source organism: Mesocricetus auratus (assembly GCF_017639785.1). NCBI lineage: Eukaryota > Metazoa > Chordata > Mammalia > Rodentia > Cricetidae > Mesocricetus > Mesocricetus auratus. Next base: position 105,248,980 of record NW_024429189.1, read on the forward strand.
TCCACCAGCTATTTGTTGTTTAGTACTTGTCATTTGAAGAATTTCTGTGACATACAACAAGATACAAATCTTTCCTTTGTAAATGTGTTTACTGTCTGGGTCTGGAGTGGGCTATCTTGGGCTCATCTGAGTAAGACTCTAGGCCATAAGCTTCATAGATAGCATAAATCTATCATATAGTCATCCATCCCTCTCATGGCCCATCTCTGTGAAATGTGTTTAATCCTTCTGAACTATTAGTTTATAAGAGGCTTGAGTGAAAGCATCCAGTGCCTCCTAGAACCTAAGCTTGAAACTTCTACACTGTACCATGGGCTCCATGCCAACTAGCAAAGTATGCCTAATGGCTAAGTCTAATCCAAAGAAAGCAAAAGTGGTTCTTTCAGGGAAAACTGTGCTACATGTAATAAAGCATAGAGACTCCAAAGAATACAATGAGTATTCAGACTTATACCTTATCTTTTTATAGTTTAAAGTCTATAGGAAAATATTAATAAATAAAATGCATCAAATTTTAGAAAACTGTCATTGCTATAGATAGGAAATAATAAAAATAAAAGTGGTAATGTTGGTTGAAATTTTAAAAGAATGGCCAGGAAAGAAATTAAAACTAAGTAAGTTTCCTAAGAGAACTAACAGAGAAATAAACCTATGAAGACAGATACAAAAGTCAGAGGGATATGGAACAGTAAGTTTGGTTGGTACTGAAGAACTACTTGGCTTGTTTGAAGAACAGAAAAATCCATATGACTGAGTTAACTAAATGAAGAAAGAAGTACACCAAACTGTTTAGATCAGGTTGTTTGGGAGAAATAATTTTTTGACTTTTAATTTTGAGTGAGGTAAATGCCCACTAGATGTTTTACAGGCAACAGGGGTTGCAAATGAAAAGCACTTTACTGGATAAACCGGCTAGGCTACTGGGTGTGGACATAGAAGAAAGGAAATAAGATAAGAGAGCATCATACCATCAGAGGTGGTAGATAATAATAAATTTATTCAATAATATTCACCAACAGATCATATTTCCAATTGGAAAAATGGTGAATAGGTGGATAACATAGAGTTTAGACGGATGAACTAGAAGAAAAGTGTTCAGTTTCTGAGATATGAAGGACTCTGTAGAAGAGCATATGAGATAAAGAGAGATCCAGACTTCAACTTGAGCCCTGAAAATTTTAAGATGTATTGCTTAAGGTTAAGCAAATTCTAAAATTGGCGAGATGCATAGAGGAGAGGTCCAAGTTGGATATACGAATTTGAAAGCCATGCCATTTTTGTATGCCTGCATGTATGTCTGAATCTACTCAAGAGCAGGAAACTGACTATGACTTCTAAAGAAATGAAATTTGGGTAAAATGCAAATCTTGACCCCTAGAGCCTTTCTGATTTCCATATCTAAGATAATGATGAAGAATGATAAATGAAGACTGTGTAAATGCTACAGCACAGGAACAAAAGATTAGAGTATAATTCTATGGAAATCAACTAGAAATGTATTTTAAAGAATACTTGCTTCCAACTTTGATGCTGACAAGGTCATGCAAGATAAGAATGAATAACTGTTAAGATGAACAACATTAAGGCCATTCCTGATCCTGTAAGATCATTTGAAATGATAAAACAAAAGCTTTGTCTGGGTGAGTTGAAAGCCAATAATACCATAGAAATTTATGACAGTAAAGGTCATTCAAGGAATTCTGGGAAAGAGAGTTCATTTTTTTTCTAATGGGAAAACAAAGAAGATCCATTTTCATTCTGGTACAAAAGCATCATCACACAGTCCATTAGAGCAAGAAAACATAATGACACACAAAGAGGAGGAGAAACTGTGGACAGATGGCCTTAAGTGGTATCAAGAATAAGTTCAGTGTCAAGAGTGGGGTGTGCTTTATCTGGGAGCATGGACCACTTATCGAGATGATAAGGAAGGCAGGCAGGCAGATTAGAGCAGTGCTGATGGGAGCTGATAGAAGTCTCTATGTTTGAAAAAGCTGAGTACATGAGGTGGGTATATGTAACTTCACCAGATGACACTACAGATACTTTCTTCTGCAGAGCAGTAGATCCCCTCCACTTCTGAGACATGCCTCAGTTGACTCTATCAGCTGCTTTCATTGCTAAGTGGCTTTAGTGACTCTCTGTCTCACCTCTTCAACTTGGGTTATTAGAATTTTTTCATCTTCAAACAGCTCATATCCAGCTCTTGGAGATAGCTTTTACTTATGCCAATTAATTAAAATCAATGATCAAGTGATATTTTGATGCATTTATCTTTCCTTCAGAATTATCACATCAGTGAGAGAGGGGCCCCTCCTATTTACTTTGGCATCCATTGAAGGCTCAACTTGATATAAAATGAGCTCTTAAGAAATTAATGAATGGGTAACTTCTTCACTTCCTCCTAGGCATAATTAAAATTTAGTTAAGAAAGAACCATATGAGCAAAGTGTCAAAGGTTAACAATAAGTCTATTTAAAACAATAGCAAATGTTAACTAATTATGAAAAGACAACTTTCAATTTAAAAGTCTAGCTTTTAATTATTTCTAGGACAATTTGTGTTTAATTTTACCTGCCTCATTACTGACTATCGATCACAGAATTTTATTTTAATTATACAGCCAGTGAGTGGCAATGGCTTCTTCCTCATCATCTTTTTCTTCTCTTAGTCATTTTGGGGTAGGACATAGCAGTCATTGATGTTAGAACATTCTCCTAGGAATGGTAGTGGTAAAATAATTGGTGCTTGCCAAGAGGCTGAGGCTTGTGTGCCTCTCTGATGCCTTGGTGTATAGAAATAAGCAGGGAATCTTGTATTTGGGCAAATATACCAAACGTGATGTCTGTATTTTCTGCTTCTTTATATCTGGTAAGATATTATTTACTGTCTGAAGAAGTTAGATTTTGTGGTATAATGAAGCACTTTGTGGCTTAAGTGGCTTAAAACAACAGTAACTTAGCTCAGACTTGACTCAATTGGGTGATTCTTCTGGTTTTGGCTGCAACTACTTTTTTGTCTGTGGTCGACAGCCAAGTTGACTGACTGCTGGATATTTCAAATGACCTTTACTGGAGTGGCTCATTTTCTTGTCCACTTCTTATTGCAGACTGCAGGGAAGAGTGCTGCTTTAAGACCAACACTGGAGCTGGCATGTTATCAGTTCTGTAGCATTCGATAAATCAAATAAGCTCTAAGAACCTGCAAGACTCAGAGAAGACGTGGGGAGCTAGAGTTCATATCTTTGTGGGAGGAACATGAAAATAATGTTGCAAAGGACCTGGATGCAGAAGGGTCACTTTTGCATCTTATGCGTACTAATCTACTCATTCAGATTCAACTAATTTTTGAAAATCACATGCTTCTTAGTTGAATTTATAATTCTTAAGAAATAAAAGCCAGTTTCAACTTTATGTTGAAGTCAGGAAAAGGATCCCTGTTACATAATATGAATACGTTTTTGTTTTGTTGTTGCTGCTGTTTGTTTTGGTTTTGGTTCTGATTTTTGTCTTTAAATAAAAGATATATTGTCAGGTGTTGGTGGTTCATGCCTTTAATCCCAGTATTTGGGAGGAAGAGGAAGGCAGATCTCTGTGAGAACCAGATGAGCCTGGTCTTCAGAGCAAGTTCCAGGACGGCCTCCAAAACTATACAGAGAAACTCTGTCTCGAAAAACCAAAAAAAAAAAAAGAAAAAAGAAAAAAAAGAAATGATACATAGGTTTGCAAGTGATGCAATCTAAAACAAGGAAATCTGTCATAATTTAGAACTTTTATAAAAGAGTATTTGTCTTCATCCATCAACATTTCTTTTTTCTTCTGCACCTATGAGAGCCAAAATTATCACTGTCCTATGTTCAGCCACCTAGAACATAGTTATAATTATTTTTTAAAAGAAATTTTTGTTAAATGGCATTTCAAATTTGGAGGAATCTGAAGCTTTCAAGACACAAATCAAAAATATGATGGTAAGGAACAGAGAGCCTTGAGAAATTCTTCTGCCCAATTTCTTGTAAGAATGCAACTCTCTCATCCAGTTAAAAATATACACAATACTTGCATTAAATAAAGAATAAGGCTGGACATGACAGAATGAGGTATTCAGTGCTGGAGACACCAGTTACTATGTTCAGTTTATGTATTTGGACTGGCTTGTGATTTTTATTTATTCCTATGTTTTGTGGATTATTAGCATCCTTATAAGCTAGATTTCCCAGGCTTCCAAGCAGTTATTAGAACTACTTGAGAACAGCATCTTTATCAATGATACTTGCCTTTTCTTGGTAGTTTATCTTCTGTAGAAAAATACCACAAAATGAGTAATTTATAAAGAAGTATATGCAGCTTGTGAACTGGAGGCTAGAAGTCCAAGATCCACTAGCAATTTGTAGAGACACATGCTGAATCATGCTAGGGAATAAACAGACATGACCACAAGCATATGCAGAAAGGACAAAGCCCAGGACAAGTCTTGATTTAGAAAAACCTGTTTTAATCCATGAGAGCAATGTCTCATTGACACACGAATTGCATCAATCTTGTGGAAAGAACATTAATCCCTCTTACTGACCAGATAATCTCCTAAATGCCTCATGTCCCAAGACTGCCACAGCAGTAATCAAAGTTCAAGGAGTTATGGAACCCATATTCAAGTAACAGGATTTTCCTTAGCTAATAAACATCTCTTCTGCTAAATTAATCAGGACCATTTTTGTTGCTTATACCTAAGAGTCCTACTTTGTTGGTTTCACACTGGTTTTCTTTCTCTCCAGGCTTCCTGTACACACACACACACACACACACACACACACACACACACACACACACACACACACATTGTTCATGTAGCCTACAAAAATTATACACAGTAAGATAAAGGTTCAGACCTCTGTCTAGTACATGCCTCAAGTCGGCCCTGCTCAGATTATAACAATTAAGATTTTGTCTCCTTATTTTTCTTGTTTGAAGACTTTGAACTTAATTCTTTTGGATTTGAAAAATATAACAATAACTCATCATAAACTATAGATCATTCTTCATTTTGTGAAGCAATGGTTAGTCTTCTCTGTGCTTCATATCTGTTATCCAACTCCCTTTATTCCTTCCTCCTTTTCACCCTCATCAGTGTTATAATTATTAGTCTACATTCAAGTTGATATATTTTACTTCCATATATGAGAGACGTGTCTTTCTGTCCTTGGCATGCATCCCTTATAAAGTCTTTAGTTTCAATCACTTAGCTGCAAAACAGGATCTAATTTTCATTTGTGCCTGAAACTTTTCTATTGTGAAGATATACCAGATGTTTTATTTTGATTCATGCAGAGATTAGTAGGGATAGAATGCAGGTTGATTATTGTATCTAAATTATTAAGAATAACACTGCAATAAACATACTTAGGTAAATACCTATGATGTCAGTTCTTTTGAATAGATTCCCAGAAATGGCAGGTCTGCATTTAGTTTTTGAGGAGCTTTAATTCTGTTCTGCATAATTGCTGTACAGATTTACCACTGGCCATGTATAAGAACTAACTTTTCTACATATCCTCACTGACAGAAGCAATTTTTAACTTGTGTTTTTGGTGAAACATTTTAGTTTTGATGAAAATGTCCATAGTGGCCAACTATATTGAGTATTTTACTTGGATTCTTTATATATAATGTGTATTAATCCTTGATCAGATAAATAGTTGGCAAATATTTTCTCCTTTTGGGTAAGTATTTTTACTTTTTGTTTTGTTTGCTGTACAGAAATTTGTAGTTTATAATCACATTGACTTTTTCCTTTTATTTCCTTTATGCTTGGAGTTAAAAATTAATTGTCCATATATATGCCATGAAGTGTTTCCTATCTGTTTTCATTTAGTGGTTTCTGAGTTTTTGGTGTGTTTTAAGGTCTATAATCCATTTTGAGTTGTTTTTTGTACAATGTGAGATATAGAAGTCAAGTTTCAATCATTTGTGTTTGAAATCCAGTTTTGCCAACAGCATTTATTGAAGAGGTTGCCTGTCCTCTCTGCTGTGTAGTTTTTTGTTCCTTTTCTGAGAAGCACTTGTCTATAGATGTGAGGATTTATATCTGGCAATTCTCTTCTGCTCCATTTACTTGTCAGTGTGTCTGTATGCTACTACCAATATGTTTAATATGGATCTGTAATGTGTTCTGAAGTCAGTATTGAGAAGTATTCAATGTGGATATTTTTGTTAAAGATTGCATGGCTATAGAGCCTATCTGTATTCCATAAAGTTAATGATTATTTTTCCTAGTTCTGTGAAGAAGGTAATTTGTATTTTGATAGAGATTTCATTAATTCTGCAAATTGTTTAGAGTAATACCATGTGGACTATAATATTATTAATTATTCAAACACTGAATATGAGAGATTTTTGTGTGTGTGTGTCATAAATTTTCATTACCAATGTGTTTTAGCTTTCATTGTTGAGTGTTTTTCACTTCTTTGGCCAAAATTATTTGTAAATATTACATTTTTTGTTGTGATCTTTATCATGTTTGGTCCCAAGAGTGTTTCAATTCAAATGAATGAGGCACAATGCTAATTTTACTTCACATAGTGTATCCGTATTATCTTCAGATACTATATCCATATGTGGTTGCCAAGGTCTCATAGATTTCCTCTGTTATATTTGCCCCCAACAAAAAATTACCCTCAGTACTTAGAGATACCCATTTCACCCATTCCTCACAATCCCAGTTGGAATATATCATAACCATTGAATAATCAAAATAAAGGTAGATGACTAGAATTTTCCCAATTCAAGAGGAGAGCCCTCATGGATGAAGAAATTCTAGACTGACAAAGAGCATGTCATTGTTCCTCTTTATTTAGTCATTATTTGTTACAGAAACCAACTCCAAATGTCAGTGACTTCACATAATAAGGATACTTCTGCTCACCTTACCTCACTGTGACTTCCTGAGAAGCAGGTGGCTATTCAGAAACATGCGCTCCTTCCAAATATGAGTCTCTCTTTCGTTTGTTTCTCAGAATCCTCTTTACTTGGGAAAAGCTGGCTAGGCTTCCACTAACTGTCCTAGAAGTGATGGCATTGGCTTCACATATATTGCATTAAACTGATATAAAACATTTGTGCAAAAGGGACTAGACAGTAAAGGTGACCTATTTGTTCATGTATGAGTTTAGAACAGACCCTAGTTATGCAAATACTAGAAAGACCATGAAGAAACAGAATTAAGAAGTTGTAGTGGATAGAAGCACACATGTAGAAGAACATTATTTTCCCAAGGCTCAGATCACCATACTGACTAAGCAAGAGCTCTTAAGAGCAAAATGATCAAGTCACAGTAGCTAATACAGTGCTTCTGGGGGGAAAGGAGCTGCTCTAGATTTATGAGATGTGGAGGTATCTTAGCTTCACAGGGAATCAATAAATTGTGTGTGCAATAAACATGCATTAAACTCTTTCCCAAAGGTGGATAAGTCATAAATATACGTTACAGGATAAAAAGAAATTGTCTGTGAGGGTAGGATAGGGTCTGGAAGTCCTATAAGTTGTGCTTTAGCTGCCTCTCTCCTTAATCTCTCAGAATATTCAGATTCTCAAAGGGTGTAAGTTTTCAGCCCTGCTTGGAGCTTTTTCTACTTCCGCTTCTCTACCATCTCCCACAGTGAATGGAAGACTTACCCCATCGTGTTTCATCTGAAACACTAGGTGTTTATAAAGGTCTGAAGTTCTTCTAGGCTATCATCTCCAGGTTCAACTGACATTGCTCACAACAGGGCATGACCTGAAAGTTAAATTGATGTTCTGCTTCCTGTAGGCGGTTGTTTATAGGGATCGCTAATTCTCACACATCCTTTTGCCTCAGCTAGTTTAACAGGGAAGGCAATTCTACTCTGGAGCATACAATACCCTGCAACTTACACTCTAACTGCATGACAGGAATGGGGTAGGGATTTGGCAGCATTTTGCTCTGCCCACCATCACCTTTCATTACAGGAAAGCGTCCCAAGAGTATGCCCAGCATGTCCTCTAATCTAAGCTTATCCTGACAGGATTCCATTCTATGAGATATAGACACAGTATAAAATTTAAAATGTAAACAAAATGCTGGTTTTGAGACTAGGCAAATACTACAGCCACCATCCCTCTTCTCCTCTCCTCCTGCCCTTACCCTCCAGTGCAGGTGTACTCCTGGCTCCAAGGTGTAGATGAGGAGTGAGATGTAAGTGGGGGACACAAAGGCTTTGAAGAACCCTACTGTTTTCTTCTGCTTTTCTTGTTCTTGCATTTCTCCTACTTCTGCCTTCTGTTACTGCTGATTCAAAGTCTAAAAATAGATTTTTTTCTTTGCAAGGCAGCACATAACATACTTCATCATTTTCTTCTGCTCAAGTTTGTGGTGTTCTCTGTCTAACTGAAATCTCCTTATGTTTTAAGAAAAAGTAAAAACTAAAGTGTGTGTGAGTGGTCCCGAGCATGCAGAGATAAGCATGTATGCACGCACAAGTATATGCATATCTCACTTGCAAAAGATTTAGGAATTTGTTTGGCACTTGGAACTCAGAGCACTGTGAAAGAATTTGAACTATAACTTCTCTCCAACTCAGTCCCCATTTCACTTATAAAATTATTCAGGTATTTCAGAAGCAAAAGTATTACCTGACTATAATTTCAAATCCATAAGGAGCATTTCTTAATTACAACAACATTCCCTAAAGTTCTGGAGACCTAAGACTGTAGCTACATACAGAGTGAGAATCTTCCACTCCACATTGCTGTAGGTATAAAATCCAAAGGCAGATTTCCCCTGAGGAAATGCTGCCAGCCAAGTCATTTCACTGGGGATGAAATTTGGGAGGATGGTGAGTCATGTAACCAGAAGAAAGTGGCTGATGCCTAGCACATAATGAGCCAAACACCCTCAGTGTATGAGGCTATAAGACATATCTTCCTTGCCACTTTCAGCCTCGCAGAGCCTGCTGACTCTTGTTAAAAGTCTATATCTACTCACAACCTCGGCATCACTCTTGTGCACACAGTATCATATAAGTACTGCACCCATGAAATATGTATCCACTAACCCAGCCCTACAGAAAGTTCTGGAAGGAAAACTACAACCCAAGGAAGTTAACTACAAGCAGAAAAAAAAGGAATTAGAGAATCCCACTCTACCAACAGCCAAAAGAAAAAGGGGTGGAAGTCCACACATAATTCCACCACCACCAACCATTCCAAATCAAAGAAGAATGAGCAATCAATGGTCCTTAATATCCCTCAACATTAATGGCTGTAACTCACCGATAAGAAGACACAGGCTAGCAGAATGGATTCGAAGACAGAATCCATCCTTCTGCTGCATACAAGAAACACACCTCACCCTCAAAGACAGACATTACCTGAGAGTTAAAGGTTGGGAAAAGGTTTTCCAATCAAATGGACACAAGAAACAAGCAGAGGTAGCAATCCTAATACCTAACAAATTAAACTTTAAAATAAAATCAATCAAAAGAGATGAAGGAGGTCATTACATACTCATCACAGGTGAAATCCACCAAGATGAAGTGTCTATCCTGAACATCTATGCCCCAAATACAAAGGCATCCACATTTGTAAAGGAAACATTACTAAAAATTAAATCACATATAAAGCCCAACGCACTTATATGGGAGATTTCAACACACCAGTCTCACCACTAGACAGGAATACCAGACAGAAACTCAACAAAGAAGCAAAGAGTCTAATAGAAGTAATGACCCAACTGGGATTAACAGACATCTATAGAATATTTCATCCACATAAAAAAGAATATACCTTCTTCTTACCACCACATGGAACTATCTCAAAAATCGACCACATACATGGCAACATATCAAACCTCAGCAGCTACAAAAAAATTGGAATAACTCCATGCATCTTATCAGACCACCATGCGTTACAATTAGAATTCAACAACAACACAAATTGCAGAAACCCTACAAACTCATGGAAATTGAATAATGCACAACTGCATCATTCCTGGGTCAAAGAAGAAATAAAAAAGGAATTAAAGACTTCCTAGAATTCAATGAGAATGAAGACACAACGTACTCAAACCTATGGGACACTTTGAAAGCAGTGATAAGGGGGAAGAAACTGGACAATAGTTATACTAGAGAATTAACAGCACAGCTGAAAGCTCTAGAACACAAAGAAGCAAATTCCCCCAGGAGGAGTAGACGCCAGGAAATAATCAAATTGAGGGCTGAAATCAATAAAGAAGAAACTAGGAAAACAATACAACGAATCAATGCAACGAAGAGTTGGTTCTTTGAGAAAATCAACAAGATAGACAAACCTTTGTCCAAACTTACCAAACAGCGGAGCGTGAACATGCAAATTAACAAAACCCGAAATGAAAAGGGGGACATAACAACGGACTCTGAGGACATTCAGAGAATCATCAGGTCATACTTTGAAAACCTGTACTCCACAAAATTTGAAAATTTAAAGGAAATGGAAGACTTCCTGGATAACTATCACTTACCAAAATTAAATCAAGAACAGACAAGCAATTTAAATAGACCTATAACCCCTATGGAAATAGAAGCAGTCATCAAAATATCCCAACCAAAAAAAAGCCTAGGTCCAGGTGGACCCAGTGCAGAATTCTACCAGAAATTCAAAGGACAACTTATACCAATTCTTCTCAAAGTATTCCACTCAATAGAAGCTGAAGGGTCTTTACCAAACTCTTTCTATGAGGTTTCAATAACCTTGATCCCCAAGCCACACAAAGACACAACTAAGAAAGAGAACTTCAGACCAATATCCCTCATGAACATTGATGCAAAAATACTCAATGAAATACTGGCAAATCAGATCCAAGAACACATCAAAACAATCATTCACCACAATCAAGTAGGTTTCATCCCAGGGATGCAGGTTCAACATACAAAAATCCATCAATGTAATCCACCATATAAACAAGCTGAAAAAAAAAAAGATCATCACATGATCATCTCACTAGATGCTGAAGAAGCCTTTGACAAAATCCAACATCCCTTCATGATAAAGGTCTTGGAGAGATCTGGGATAACAGGAACATCCCTAAACATAATAAAAGCTTTAACAGCAGACCAACAGTCAACATCAAACTAAATGGACAGAAACTCAACACAATTCCGCTAAAATCAGGAACAAGACAAGGCTGACCATTCTCTCCATATCTTTTCAATATTGTACTTAAAGTTCTAGCCAGAGCCATACGACAACAAAAGGAGATCAAGGGGATACAAATTGGAAAGGAAGAGGTCAAATTTTCACTATTTGCAGATGATATGATAGTTTACATAAATGACCCAAAGAACTCTACCAGTTAAATCTTACAGCTGATTAACACCTTCAGCAAAGTGGCATGCTACAAGATCAACTCAAGAAAATCAATAGCCCTACTATATACAGCTTTGGGTAGTAGATCAGTATTTATCCTGGGTATACAAATGGACTTTGGACTCCCATCCAACAAGGAGAGCTGCACTCTCACCCTAAACTTGGGGGAGGGTATAGGCCCTGCCCTGGATGAAATGACATACTATGGACACCCCCATGGAGGGTCACCCTCCTTGTGGAAATGAGGGAATATTGGGGGATTGGTGGGAGGGCATGGGAGGAGAGGAGGGAAATGGAGAGGGACCTAGAATTGACATGTGAAGCAACCTTGTTTCTAATTTAAATTTAAATCTAATTTTTTAAAAAAGTGTATAACTAGTCCCATATAGTCAGTATTTTCACCAAGGTGCACTGCAAGATACATAAGAGCTGCATTCCTGGAAAAGTGTGTTTGTGTGTTGATCTTTCATGTGACCCCACTATCAATCAAATCTCTCTGTCCTCCAGAGAATTAAGTGTTACACTGCTAGGCACCTGGTGTGATATGAGCAAGAGTAGTTAGTCACGCAGGAACTCCAGCCCTTCCTTATCTGGATACACAATGTGATTTTTTCACTAACTTTTGAGAGAAATGCAAGGAAAAGTAAGCTGGGTTCACCAACTTCCTGGCTGCAGAGTTGCTCTAGTTTCTTTCTTAGACCTCTTTGTGGGGCTTCTTTCTCTTCCTACTCACAATAGGTGTTGCTAATGACCTGGCTTCATGTATCTGCTTCCCCTTAAGCAGCAGGAGAAAGAAGCCTCTCTCATCCCAAGGATCTCAGAGCACCAGAACTCTTCAGCTTTATGTATGACCACTTTCTTACGCAAGCCGGGAACTTCTAAAGATCTGCCTTCTGCTTTTCCTTACCCATTAGCACACGCTCTCTCTCTACTGTAGCTTAAAGAGCTTTCTGTCATGGCATTCACCTTTAATCCCAGCACAGGGGAAGCAGAGGCAGGTGGATATCTGTGAGGCAAGGCCAACCTGGTCTAAAATAATCAGTTCCAGGACAACCAGGGCTACATACACACACTGTCTCAAAACGAGCAAACAAAATGGATGAACATAGGTAAGCTCCAAATTCAAGGAATTCCCATAAAAAACGGAACCCCTCTGTCAGGAAGTATGTTTTATAGCTATGCTTATATTTTCACTACCTAGCAGAATCCTGGTATAAGGAAGTCAGTCACTTACTTGATTAAATTATTTCAAGCAGCAATATGTCTTCTTCAATGGAAATAACAAGAACCATTCCAGAACCCTGAAGACATACACATACAAGAAACATTGTGCAGACTGAACAGATTGTATTTATGTATTTAGGAATATATACATATCATACACACATGTGCATATACGCACATATGTGTGTGTGCACACGTGTGTGTAGCAACAATTAAAGAGAAAGAGGCCATGAATTTGACAGAGATTAAAGAGGGTTATTATGAGAGAGGTTGAAGGGAGAAAAAAATAAAGGATAAAATGATGTAATTGTATTTTAATTTTAAAAATTGTAATGCGTTTTGGAGATTTACTTAAATATATTAGTATGAAATCACCCAGAAGAAAGTGCAATTTGGATGTTTTCCACAGTTGGTCTAGTGTTGAATTTTTCTTGAGAAAGGGACTTTGCTTGGCAAACAGCAGTGGGGTAAAACAACAAACATGTCCCTGTGATATAGAAAAATAAACTGTAAGAAGTAAACTCTGAGCACTAGGCAGCCAGCCAACATTCTCCCTCTTCCTAGTACTTACAAAACTGCTCTCTGTTTTTATTTTTATTTGGTTTCCAGGCCAATGCTCCTGGGTCAATATGTTAATACAAAACTACTTGCATATATTTGCATATTGTGGATATTCTTGAAACCATAGAGGAAATATTAAAATTAAAGTGAGTCATTTACAATTTTACTAGGCTTTTATGATTTTAAAATCCCACAGAAAACTTTACTTTATTGTTCTTTAATTATTTAAAAAATACAAATAGATGGTGAAGTTTAATAATTATCAATCTAGTCTTTGTAATTGACAATGGGCTACCCTGACATGAATTATTTGATCTAAAGGTAATTTTCATATTACATTATGAAACATCTGCCCTATATGTAGTCAGACTATTTTGAAACCTACTGGGTAGTGCCTTGAACTAATGGAAACCCTCTTGCCTGGCTTTTTCATCAATTCTTTTGCCCCTCTCTTACTTTTTAAAAATAAACTTTTAATATACATACTGAAATAGATTGGCTGAGAGGAAGCACCATGAACATGTGAGGGGAAAAAACAAAGTATTATTCTGCTATTTCATTGAAACTTTGTATTACCTTGGTTATTTACCTGTATATATGACATGCATGTACATGCTGTGTGCACATTCTCACTAAATGTAAAATGTATGCTTTTTTAGTATTTAGGTTACTATATTTTACTAAAGTTCAGCTTTGCTTTCTATCCTTAAGGAATTCATTTTGAGTGTTTCAAAATGTGAACTTGAGGGAGGGATACCTCCTGTACATGACATACATGTGCATGACATGTGTTCATGCTTACTGAATGACAAATGGATATTTTTCACTTTGAGTGTTTGGAGATGTGAACCTGAGGTAGGGAACATTGGCTCATCCAAAGTGCAGGGAAGGACAAAAATGCTAACGTCCTCTTATTTACTGAGATTCCAACTGTAAACTTTACCCACTCCTTTCTTCTCCCTCATTTCCTCTGCTTCCTTCCCTCCATCTTTTCCCCTCTCTCCTTATCTAGGTGAATCATAGCACAAGTCTGTTTTATCTTTTTCTCCTAATTAGGACCCAACTAAGAATTCCAGACATCTGTCTAATAGTCTCTTTTAAACAATCGAATGTATCCCTCAACATTGGGGACTCAGACAACTACTTATGATGAGGCAGCAGTTTGCATAGCCATGGCTCACTGCTCTGAAGGAAGGTTATTACATTTTAGAATGAGGGTGGTATCTTAAAAGTGTGTATAAACTGAGGCCTGGTAACCTACTAAGCTCTACACAGAGCAGCATTCTCTCTGATCTCCTCTAAATCCCAAAACTTCAAAGCAGGCTTTAAATGCAGGAACTTTCCCTCCTCCATCAGAAGGACAGGGCCAGTGTCAATGGCTTTCCATCTCCTGATGAAGCATAAAGTGGAATCATTCCAAATTTACTGTGTTTGCTTCTTAGTGGACAAAGCTGAGGCAAGCACATTAGGCACAGTATATAGTTTGGATGGGTACATGCCCTACTTAAAACGACATTTCACAAGCATGGGATACAGATTCTCTCAATTCATTTGTGGAGGTTTAATTTGATAGTATTTTTAGCATTTCCAATCTGCATTTAGTTTTATTACTGCAGTACTGGTGCTTACATTTTAATGTAAATAAGATTTTCTAAAGAGGATAACAAGGCTTCTTCCTGTGGATGTCCAAGTACTTCTGTGTGATGAAGATGACCTTGACTGCTTTGAGATGGGTTTCCTGTCACCCCTCACATCCACAGGCTGTCATACCTGGAGACAGTATTCTTGTGAAACCTAAAACCTTCTATCTCTGCTGTTGAGTTATCCTAGTGCAGAGTTATCAACCTAATAAAAACCAGCCTCTGGGATTTTAAAGATTTATTCAGCAGAATTTGAAAGGCAGACCATAGACAAGTACAGGCCTTAGGCAAACCATTAAGTAGGCAACATCTATTTCTATAAAACCCATTCTGCTTTTCAAGGACCCAGAATCTTCAGCTTCCTTTTCAAGTTTTTGTTTTTCCTTTCTAAAGACTGTTGTACTTACCCTGAGCTAACGGGACAAGGTGCCCTTCATGGGGGTATCTGTCAGTAGCTATTTCCTGACAAGAAAGAAATGTCTCAACGGGTTACATGTTTGAAAGGAGGAGCCAGTGATAAACACGAAACCTTGCCAGCACATTTTCTATCTCCCTCTCCTCATCCCCAGTCATAGACAAGCCATGCCTACATGATACTTTAATCTTTCAATGGAGTCACAGTGTTTTCTTTATACCATCCCCCAGCTAGCACAAGATACCACTTCATTCCTGAGGCTCTATTCCTGGTTATTATGGATGCTTTGAACTCCATGTGAAAGTTTATTTTACTTTTATTTTTGTGGGGATAGGAATAGAACCCAAAACCTTGCGCAAACTAGACAATAACTCCATCACTGAGCTATACCCTTAGTATGTGCACACTCACATACACACACACACACACACATACACATACACACACACACACACACACATTTGCTGAGGCTAGGTTTTGTTGTATAATTCAGGCTGGTCTGTGGGTTAAACCAGCCCAGTCTTAGCTCCTTTGCACATCAGTTCTCTCTTTCTGACACTGGATTCCAGCAGTTCAGTTCAGTGTTAATCTGTGGGTAATCTGCCTCTGCTTTCATCAGTTGCTGGATGAAGGCTCTGTTTCCCAGAGCCACAGAAACAGTTGACCTGAACAAGGGGGATTGCTTGCACTCCAGATCAGATTGATGGCTGTGTGGAAAACATGGCACTGACCCAAACCCCTTGAATGTGGTTGTCAGTGCGGAGGCATAGGTAATCTATGGGGCCTTGGGTAGTATTTATCCCTGGAGTACAAATAGACTTTGAGTGCCCATTCCACAATGAGGGATGCTCTCTCATCCTGGACTCTTGAAGGAGGGCCTAGACCCTACCCTGGATGACTTGACAGACTCTGGAGATCTACCACGGAAGGCCTCACCCTCCTTGGGGAACAAATGGAGATTGGGTGGGGGCCTGGGGGCCTGGTGGGGATCGATGGGGAGGAGGGGACAGAGAGGGAGCTGGGATTGACAAGTGAAACAAACTTGTTTCTAACTTAAATAAAAAAGGAAGAGGAAAAAATAATTCAGGCTGGTCATGAAATTACTATTCAGATATTCTGCATCATCCTCTAGAATTCTCGGGTTACGGGGCTGAAGTATCACACCCAGTTTTGTAACTTACATTTAAGTAAATTATAGTTAAGTTCAACTTAAAATTCAACTTGTAATTATTCCTAGCCAGATTTTCAGTGCTCAGTGGCATGGCCTCATGTGATTACAGTCTACTCTATCAGCCAGGGCAGACAGGGAATCTTTGATTATATTGCTGCACACTGTAACAGCAAAATGACAGCAGCTCCTTCACAGCTCACACCAGGATATGTGTTTCACACCCTCTGCTCTCCACCTCCTTTTCATCTTGTTGCTTGAACGTTCTTTCCAACATGAAAGCCAGAGTCCCCCCCTGCATTCTCTTAGGGCATTAGAACTGGGGCTTCTTTCCAACCTGCCCTTCCCTGGCTCTTTCTGGATCAGTCACTTGATTTCACTTGCTGATTTCACTCAGTTTTGCTTGGGGTATCTGCAGCTCCAGTGCCTTTCCTTCATCATCAGATAACTACATTTGCTTCACTCTGTAGCCCAAATATCTTTTCCCCAGGGAAGCTCAATTAATACCTGTTAAATGAATGGTTTACCAACAGAAAGACATTGCCAGAGGTTGAATGCCAGATCCTGGGGCATCTAGGTAAAATATGTCATCAATCACCTGAAAAAAATTTCCAATGTACTGAAGCTGCTTTTCAACTGGAACTGAAATCGAAATGAAAGGAAACTGACCCCAAGCTCTGATCTTGTTTCAAACTGTGGGTCCTCAACTCTCATGGAGAGGTGATGTACAAGGAAGAGCTACATAGTATCTTCCAGTTTATCTGCACTAGATCTTGTGAAATTCTCCCATTTGGGACAAGAAGTTGTTTTCATTACTGGCCCTGTGATATACAAATGGAAAGGAGATGCTGAAGATGCTAAAGAGCCATCAATAAGCTGACTTTGTACTGATCAACAGATAAAATACTCTAGGGTGTAGCATGTCTTCCTATGTTTTGGTCTCAAAAGCGTGTCTGTAATCCAAGAAGAAATTACAGAAAATTCAGATCCTCTGGCCCAGATGGAGGAAAATCTTCCATGTATAGAATAAACCATACAGAGAGAAGAGTACATGGATTGGAGGAGCTGAGAGACTCAGCACTATAGTAGCAGCAACCAACTACAGTTTACACACAACCCAAATACACATAAGAGACCCGAGTTCCAGATGGGTCAGTTAATTTTTGTTTTTCTCCCTGCAGTCTTGGGACAAACACTGCTGCTGAGCTACATTGCTTATCCTCAGCCAACATTTGTTTCATTTCCTTTTCTTGTTTATTAATGCAAATTAACTATACAAGGTAATGGGTTTAACTCTGAAATTGTAAGTATTTGTTTGTAAACACTTCCAATAATAAATCCAGTTTTGAGTTTAAGAATTACTGTTGTATTGAAGAAACACTGAGTGCAAATCACATTCTAAGACAGTAACAACAATGTAATAACAAGTCACCTGCAATTCCTATGGATATAAATGCCAGATACGACCAGTTCATTAATGGTTGCTTGCTTTCATTTATACCCAAAGGAGATATTAAATTTTAGATTGAGATTTGTAAAAATGAAGATACCTTTATTTATCATGCTAGTGTAACCACTCCTTGTCATTCCTTTTATTTTATTATATATTTTTTGAGTTTACAAGTACCTGTCCAGCAAGTAGTCTGACACCAACTTCATTTTCCCCTATGCTGCCATTCACCACAAAAGGTAATTGCTGTGATTCCCCACCTAAAGTGTGCAAACCAAGCCTCCAGCTATGCATTCACACCCCCGTGTGTGTGTGTGTGTGTGTGTGTGTGTGTGTGTGTGTGTGTATGTGTGTGTGTGTGTTTTAATTTGGAGGCTACTTTCAGAATTAAGCATATTTGTGGAAATATTTTATTCATTTTAAAATGCCCAGTAGAAAAGGTCTATAGGCTTTCTTCTAGCTCTATAATCTCTGTTGGCTTCACTCTTTCAAGGAATCCCCAGTGGGTTCTATCAAGTGAAGCTACTGACATTGGACTCTTATTCACACCCTTCACAGGGCCCATCCTCTAGTTTATCTCAAGTTCATTTTCCTTTAATTATATGAATGACCTGATTTGCATATGTGATTCAGTCATCTTGATTATGCAGAATTAACCTGAACAGAACACAGCTGCTCCATGATAAATTCTGGTGTATCTGTCTGGGTTTTTAAGTTTCTCTGTGCAATGGTACCTCAGGGAGGCTAATGTTCCTAATATGAATGGCAAACCCAGGATTGCAAGCTCAGACCTCCCTCTGCCTATACCTGTTCAATCCTGTCCCTTTCTTTATTTTTTGTCCCAGAGACAACTGGCAATTTGTACTTGTGAAAAATTATTTCTACCCTCAGCTCTTTACATCATCAGGGTTACAAATTTATTATCTTCTCTGTTCTGTGCTGAGCTGCAAATCAATGTAATGTTTTTCTCTATAATTTATTCATCTACTTCTGTAGTTCCCTGCAAAAAAACTTATGTTTGTGGATTTAGAACTTACAAAGTGTTTAACATCTTGGGTAGAATGTCTTCCCTCTTTGGGCCCAATTCTGCTTCTATTTTCTCTTCCTAGTTGGTTACCTCCCCAACTTCAGGTAGCACAACTATTTTTTCCTGATTTATTGACTTTGCATGATATCTGTTGATGGCATTCTTCTTTGAAAGTTCAGGATTTTATTCACTATACTACCCATTTTTCACGATGCCTGTTCTATAGCTATGTCTCCATTGCAAGTTGTTTTACATTGCCTGTTATGTCGATTAAAACATTTTATTTGCCTGCTTTACTTTTTCCCGTTTCTATTTCATTTTTCTGTCAGATATGTATTTCCTCTCATATTTTCCAACTCAGCCTTATTTAATTTCATATTTTGAACCAAATGAATACTTCTCAACTTACCACAGATTAGTTTTAAAAGTTGAGAATTAGCAAACAGATGTCACCTAATGTTGACCGTTACAGTATTTCTCAGTTAAGGACTGGGGTAGTGGATAGAACCACAGATCTAGTATGGTCACGTCCTGGGTCACTTAAAAATAAGTGTCAACCATCATGTCCAAAGAACCTTCATACTATGGATCCCACTTATTAAGTTCATGCTTAACTTTTCAGTTTTTTGTTTGTTTGTTTTGTTTTGTTTTTTCGAGATAGGGTTGCTCTGTGGCTTTGGAGGCTATCCTGGAACTAGCTCTTGTAGACCAGTCTGGTTTCGAACTCACAGAGATCTGCCTGCCTATGTCTCCTGAGTCATACCCTTTCCGTATCAATGTCTTACATGGAGTTCCATGTCCAGGTATAGTAAATACTAGGACATAATTACATCTCTCTTTAGGGATTGGATGCAAGTGACAACTTCTGTTCTCACTGTAGATGTTTATTAACAATATAAAATAATTTGATAGTAAAAGTAAATAATGCTTAATCTGCATAAATGAACATCTCAAGGTCCTCCTTTGTGACTCAAGATCATGATTCCCTCTGCCCTGGTACTTCTGGAATTTCTTCAGAAGTTTCTTTGGTAAAGAAATATCAGAAGATAAATTCACAGTTTAGTTCTTAAATGAGCTAATGAGGATCTTTCATCAACCCATGGAAATTCTATAACTGAGGTAGACCTTCCACTGTTTTGATATGAATATCACTTGTAAATGATCCCCAGGCTTAAGTGAAACAGAACTGCTAATGTATTTTTGATGAGTATTAAAAATTCATGAAAAAGTAAAAAGTATGATAAATATTCAAGGGAGCTAGCTTGAGTTTCTAATGTGTATGTGTGTGTGTGTGTGTGTGTGTGTGTGTGTGTATGTGTGTGTGTGGTGTTTATGTGCATGTATGTAGAGGCCAAAGGCCAACTTGAATCTTTTATTTATTATTTTTAACTTGTCTTTTTCCATGAGAATTTCATACATATATACAGTTAAATACTATAATATCTGCTGCTCCTATTTTCCCCTACAGTCCTCCCAACTTGATGTCTTTTGTCATATACATATATGCATATATGTGTGTCCCACTATAGATAGTGCTGTCCATATGTGCATAGGTATAGGGCTATCCACTGGAGCATGGGAAACATAGCAGTGACCACATCTCCCCAAAAGAATTCCTCTCTCTGCCCATGATCATGTAACTTTCTACTGTCTATAGCCTCCCAGTAAGAGATGGGGCATGGTGCTCCTGAACCAGATCTATGTGGAAATTTTGTCTGGCTTGATCTCATATGGGTCTTGTGCAGGTAGACAGAGCTGCTGTGAATCCATGACTGTAATAGCCATGCCATGTCTAGAAGACAGTATTTCACAGCACTCCTCCCCATCTTGCATTCTTCATTCTTTGTGCCTTGTCATCTGTGGTGTTCCCTTCAACAACAGGTCAGTGGAGGGTAGTTAATATAGAGCTCCTATTTAGGGCTGAGCACTTAGTCTCTCATTCTCAGCAGTGTGATCATCTTTGCATTTCTCTTTTGAATTTTGTCTCCTGTAAAATGATGCTTCTCTGGTCAAGGTTAAGAGCAGCTCAGAACTATTGGTCTAAGATTAAATATTTAGAATGCAATTTGACAGCACAATAATTTAGTAAAATAACAATAATAGATTCTACCATAATGCCTATGATCATGAGCTTTTGGCCAAGATTACAGTATTAGGCATTCCTCCCTGTGGAGCAGGCTTAAATACAACCAGAAAACATTTGTTATCACATAATGGCCATGCTACTATTGCACCACGAGGAAAATCTTGCCTCACATGTGAGTATCATAGCCTGCAGGGTCAAACTATGTCTTCCTCCCTGCATAGCTTGCTCAGTGCCTTCCAGCACTATGAAATTTAGCCAAGAGGAAGTATCTTATTGAGTTTGATATTAATTTCTCTATTTGCTGCAGATAAAGTATGCAGTGTCTTTGGTAATAATATCTTATCATGTACTTATGGTGGATAACCGAGGGATATCACATGTATTGGCTTACAGACCTCTGGGGTGTCTCTAACCAACAAGTCATAGGGAGGTATCTCCTACTTTATATTGCAATTTTCATTTAATAATTGACATCTTCTGGGAGGGACATTGTATATTCATTCAGGGTAAGTATGCTTGGACCCCCTTTTATTTTTATTTTAAGGTTGTATTTCAAAATTAACTTACTAATTGGTAGGTTTTTATCAGGAATTTTTTTATAGATGCCCGGTTTTGGTAAATCCACCCATTGCATCTTCCTCCGTCCCATTGCTCCACTTCCTTACCCCTTTGACCCTCCTCACCTTACATTTTGAAACAGAATCTCTCCTTGAACCTTGAGCTTGTCATGCCAGTTAGACAGGTTGGTCAGGAGTCTGCTGGTTCTGTCTGTTTCCAACCACATCACTGTTATCACAGACTTGCCTGACTTTTACATAGGATACATGCCTAGGCCTCCACGTTTGTGCAGCAAGCACTTTACAAGCTCAGTCATTTCTGTAGTCATTCGTTTGGGTTCCTTTGTCTTAAAAGTATTCTTTCTCTGAACCTTTCTTTCTTGCCTTACAAAGAACGACATTAATCATCCCTCTTTCTATCTTATAAAAAGTCTATTTAAAAAAAATCTTTATGTCTATAACCTGTCAGGGGTAAATTAAGTAGAAAATTATTCATACCGTGGAAAAACCAAATGCTAATGTTAAATTAAATTAAATGCCCTAAGATACTACAGATGTTTGAGTAAATTCCACTGATTGCTTTGGCCTGACCTGTTTTCACTACCCCTTACATACAGGACTGAAATCCTTTCACTGATCTCACCCTGTGTTATCAGTTTCATAACAGGAGGTTTTTGTGGAACCCATGGCTTTAGCATTAATGTATTTCCTCCCTCTTTCCTTCCACCCTGTCCCCCACCTGCTGACAAGGCTGTCTGTGTAATTCGGTGAGCAGGAAAATGCAGTAAGGCTCTCCTTCATAAATAGGACACCTCATTCAGGTCACTCACACAGCTCATTTTAAATAAATTGAATCAATTTATGCCTATTAGCTACTTGTCCTTGAACTAAGATAATATGAACTGTTCAGGTATGACTCTGTGAAAAATAGGAGATGTACGAGAGTAAAAAATGGAAAATATTCCAAAAATAGTATTGTACAGAAACTTACTTTAATAGACCTAAGAAAGAAATGTCTATTACTCTTAATAAATAGACGTGTTTAATTACAAATAACATAGTATGTCATTGAAGGAAAGCCTTTGAAAAGTTAGAACATTTGAATATATTTATCAATGGGGTTTTACTTTTTATTTTTTGAAGTGAGTGAAGTGCCATGAATAAGGCTTATGAATAAATTCTAGCTCAAGATATCTGAAGCTTTCTGTTTTCACCTATGAATAGTGCCTTAAGTGAACAAGTAAGTCAAACAAACCAATAAGCTGATTCATAGGTAGCATTACCTATGAGAGTAGCATAAAATTATTCAATTAAACGTAGCATAAATTTGGTTCAAATGGATAATCACTGCACTGTCCTTTTCTGATGATGCATTTGTTCTAGCAAGTTTCTTTTCTATGTATTTTAATATGAGCTGCATCTTAATTTAGTTAATTCAGATGTTGCCATTATTATTATCATGACCTACTTTACTCCAACATTTCAAGTTCCAGTCTCTATCTGGGCATATAAGATGATCTGTTTTGTCTTCCTTCTTCAAGTTTAGCATGACATATACTTGTTTGGCCATTGAAATGTGCTAGGGTATGTGTTTATATGACTTCTAAGTAGCAACTGTTGCTGATACTTTATGTTTTCCTCATTACTTGTGTCAATGATAAAGAAAACAAAGCATTTATATACCCTAGAAAGAAGCTCCTGAACCATGCCAGATTTATGATAATTATCTATGACAGATTTGTGATAATGAGCAATGACATTGCTTTGTACTAACGTATTGAAAGCTTAGGGTTACTTCCATTGCTTTTTGACTGAGCCTCTTCTTATTGAAAAAAACTTTTGGCATCACAGTGTGCCTTCCAGTGACTGGGGATGGCCACAGAGATTCCCATCCTGGCAAGAATCAAGCACCCCAGATCCCAGGTCTTCTCTTCCACCAAGGAGACCAGGGGACCAGTTGGCCTGGTAGGACCAGGTAAAACAGGCCTTGCATCTGAGCCTGCATTCCAGTGCCTGGAGATTGCCTGGGAACTGCCACAGAGCTTCCTATCCTGGCAGGAGCCATGCACCCCAGATCACAAGGCTTCTCTTCCACCAAAAGGACCAGGGGACCAGGTGGGAGGCTAAGCACACCAGATTCATGGACTTCTCCACCCAGAGGACCAGAACTAGGATAAGGAATAGAAGAACTACCAGAGTATTGGACTTGCTAGCACCCACTGAAAGGGAATTCTGGTCCCCTAACCACCAGACCAGTAAGGGGCTCTTTCTGCACCCACTAGAAGAAGGGATGGGAAAGAGAAAATACAAAAACACACTCAGCAACAGAAAAACAAATACGACATCCACAGATTCTAGAGACTCCACACCAGCAAGACTCCAACATTCCAATGCAAATGAAGCAGAAGAGAATGAACTTAACAACAACTTCATGAAAATGATAGAGGCCCTAAAAGAGGACATAGGAAAATCCCTCAAAGAAATGGAAGAAAAAAAAACAAAGCGAAAAATGAAAGAAATGGAAAAGAAAAACAAGCCAAAAAGGGCAGGAAATGGAAGAAAAAACAAACCAAAAATGAAAGAAATGGAAGAAAGAACAAACCAAAAAAATGCATACAATGCAACAAATGGATGAAGAGATAAACCGAAAATTGCAAGAAACAATTCAAACAGTGCAAGGATTGAAAACTGCAATAGAGACAATGAAAAAATAACACAATCTGAATAAAGGCTGGAAATAGAAAAGCTGGGCAAACGGTCAGGTACTACCAATACAAGCATTACTAACAGAATACAAGAGATGGAAGAGAGAATCTCAGGTGTTGAAGATACACTAGGAAAATGGATTCATCAACTAAAGAAAATATTAAGTCCAACAAATCCTTGACACAAAACATTCAGGAAATATGGGACATCATGAAAAGACCAAACCTAAGAATAATGGGTATAGAAGAAGGTGAAGAAAACCACCTCAAAGGGGCAGAAAATCATAGAAGTGAACTTTCCCATCCTAAAGAAAGACATGCCAATGAAGGTACAAGAATCTTACAGAACACCAAATAGAGTGGATCACAAAAAAGTCCCTTTGCCACATAATAATCAAGACCCCAAATATACAGAATAAAGAATATTAAGAGCAGCTAAGTAACGGGGCCATATAACATATAAAGGCAAACCTATCAGAATTACACCTGATTTCTCCATGAAAACTCTGAAAGCCAGAAGGTCCTGGATAGATATTCTACCAACACTAAGAGACCATGGATGCCAGCCTAGACTACTACAACCGGCAAAGCTCTCAATCACTATAGATGGCGAAAACAAGATATTCCATGACAAAACTAGATTCAAGCAATACGTATCCACGAGCCCAGCCCAACAGAAAGTTCTGGAAGGAAAACTACAACCCAAAGAAATTAACTACAACCAGAAGAACATAGGCATTATATAATCCCACTTTAACAACAGCCAAAAGAACAAAGGGGTGGAATTCCACACATAATTCCACCAACAACAACCATTCCAAATCAAAGAAGAATGAGCAATCAATGGTCATTAATATCTCTCAATATAAATGGCCTTGGCTCACCCATAAAAAGACACAGGCTAACAGAATGGATTCGAAGACAGAATCCATCCTTCTGCTGCATGCAAGAAACACACCTCACCCTCAAAGACAGATATTACCTGAGAGATAAAGGTTGGGAAAAGATTTTCCAATCAAATGGACCCAAGAACAAGCATGGTAGCAACCCTAATATCTAACAAATTAGACTTTAAAATAAAATCAATCAAAATAGAGGAAGGAGGACATTACATTATCATCACAGGAGAAATCCACCAAGATGAAGTTTCTATTCTGAACATCTATGCCCCAAATTCAAAGGCATCCATGTTAATAAAAGAAACATTCCTAAAACTCAAATCATATATAAAGATCTACACAATTATAGTGGGAGATTTCAACACCCCAGTGTCACCACTAGACAGGAATACCAGACAGAAACTCAACAAAGAAGCAAAAAGGTCTAGTAGAAGTAATGAACCAGCTGGGATTAACAGACATCTAAAGAATATTTCATCCACATAAAAAAGAATATACCTTCTTCTTACCACCACATGGAACCTTCTCAAAAATCGACCACATACAAGACAACATATCAGACCTTACCAGCTACAAAAAAATTGGAATAACTCCATGCATCTTATCAGACCACCATGCATTACAATTAGAATTCAACAACAACACAAATTGCAGAAACCCTACAAACTCATGGAAATTGAATAATGCACAACTGCACCATTCCTGGGTCAAACAAGAAATAAGAAAGGAAATTAAAGACTTTCTAGAATTCAATGAGAATGAAGACATAACGTACCCAAACCTATGGGACACTTTGAAAGCAGTGCTACGGGGGAAGTTCATGGCACTAAGTACCCACATGAAGAAACTGGAGAATAGTTATACTAGAGAATTAACAGCACAGCTTAAAGCTCTAGAACAAAAAGAAGCAAACTCCTCCAGGAGGAGTAGATGCCAGGAAATAATCAAATTGAGGTCTGAAATCAATGAAGTAGAAACTAGGAAAACAATACAAAGAATCAATCAACAAAGAATTGGTTCTTTGAGAAAAAAACAAGATAGACAAACCTTTGTCCAAACTTACCAAACAGCAGAGTGTTAACATGCAAATTAACAAAATCAGAAATGAAAAGGGGGACATAACAATGGACTCTGAGGAAATTCAGAGAATCATCAGGTCATAGTTTGAAAACATGTAATTCACAAAATTCAAAAATTTAAAGGAAATGGACAACTTCCTGGATAGCTATTACTTGCCAAATTTAAATCAAGATCAGATAACCAATTTAAATAAACCTATAACCCCTAAGGTAATAGAAGCAGTCGTCAAAATTCTCCCAAACAAAAAAAGCCCAAGGCCAGATGGCCTCCGTGCAGAATTCAACCAGAAATTCAAAGAACAGCTTATACCAATTATTTTCAAAGTATTCCACGCAAGAGAAGCAGAATGGTCTTTGCCAAACTCTTTCTACGAGGCTTCAATAACCGTGATCCCCAAGCCACATAAAGACACAACTAATAAAGAGAACTTCAGACCAATATCTCTCATGAACATTGATGCGAAAATACTCAATAAAATACTGGCAAATCGGATTCAAGAACACATCAAAACAATCATTCACCACAATCAAGTAGGTTTCATCCCAGGGATGCAGGGATGGTTCAACATATGAAAATCCATCAATGTAATCCACCATATAAACAAGCTGATAAACAAAAATCACATGATCATCTCACTAGATGCTGAAGAAGCCTTTGACAAAAACCTGACACCCCTTCATAATAAAGGTCTTGGAGAGATCTGGGATAACAGGAACATACCTAAACATAATAAAAGCTTTATACAACAGACCAACAGCAAACATCAAACTAAATGGACAGAAACTCAACATATTTCTGCTAAAATCAGGAGACTGTCCATTCTCTCCATACCTGATCAATATTGTAATTGAAGTTCTAGCCAGTGCCATATGACAACAAAGGAGATCAAGGGGATACAAATTGAAAGGAAGAGGTCAAACATTTACTATATGCAGATGATATGATAGTTTACATAAATGACCCAAAGAAATATACCAGGGAACACTTACAGCTGATTAACACCTTCAGCAAAGTGTCAGGCTACAAGTTCAACTCAAGAAAATCAGTAGCCCTATTATATACAGATAATAAAATGGCTGAGGAAGAAATCAGAGAAACATCACCCTTTACAATTGCCACAAACAACATAAAATACCTTGGGGTAACGCTAACCAAACAAGTGAAATACTGGTATTGTAGGAACTTTGAGTCTTTAAAGAAAGAAATTAAAGAAGCCCTCAGAAAATGGAAAGATGTCCCATGCTCTTGGATACGCAGGATCAATGTAGTAAAAATGGCAATCCTGCCAAAAGTAATCTACAGATTCAATGCAATCCCCCTTAAAATACGAGTACAATTCTTCACAGACCTTGAAAGAATAATAATCAATTTTGTATGGAAAAACAAAAGTCCCAGGATAGCCAAAACAATCCTGTTCAATAAGGCCTCGCCTGGAGGCATCACCATCCCTGACTTCAAGTTCTATTATAGAGCTATAGTCCTGAAAACAGTTTGGTATTGGCACAAAAATAGACAGGTAGACCAATGGAATCGAATTTAAAACCCAGATATTAACCCACACACGTATGAACAGCTGATCTTTGACAAAGAAGCTACAAATATACAATGGAAAAAAGAAAGCACCTTCAACAAATGGTGCTGGCATAACTGGATACTGGCATGTAGAAGAATGCGGATTGATCCATGTCTATCACCATGCACAAAAACTTAAGTCCAAATGGATCAAAGACTTCAACATAAATCCAGCCACACAGAACGTTTTAGAAGAGTTGGTACAGGAGACTGCTTCCTGAACATAACACCATTAGCACAAACACTGAGATCGACAATTAATAAATGGAACCTCCTGAAACTGAGTAACTTTGGTAAGGCAAAGGACACAATCAGCAAGACAAAAAGGCAGCCCACAGAATTGGAAAAAATATTCACTAACCCCATATCTGACAGAGGGCTGATCTCCAAAATTTAAAAAAGAAGTCAAGAAGCAAGTCTCCAAAACACCAAAGGATCCAATTAAAAAGTGGGGGACTGATCTAAATACAGAATTCTCAATAGAAGAGTATAAAATATCTGAGAGATACTTAAGAAAGTGCTCAACATCCTTAACCATCAGGGAAATGTAAATCAAAACACCTCTGAGATATCATCTTACTCCTGTCAGAATGGCTAAAATCAAAAACACCAATGACAGTTTATGCTGGAGAGGATATGGTGAAAGGGGAATACTCCTCCACTGCTGGTGAGAGTGTCAATTCATACAGCCACTTTGGAAATCAGTATGGAGATTCCTCAGAAAAATGGGAATAAACCTACCACAAGACCCAGCAATTCCACGCTTAGGCATATATCCAAAAGATGCCCATTCATACAACAAGGATGTCTGTTCCACTATGTTCATAGCAGCATTATTTGTAATAGCCAGAACTTGGAAGCATCCTAGACATGAGTGGATAGAAAAAAATGTGGTATATTTACACAATGGAATATTATTCAGTAGAAAAAACACTGGAATCCTGAAATTTGTAGGCAAATGGATGGTACTAGAAGAAACCGCCCTGAGTGAGGTAACACAGTCACAAAATAGAAACATGGCATGTACTCTGTCATATATGAATTTTAGACATTTATCTGGGGAGTGCCACTGAACCATCCCATGGCCAGAGAGTCAGGGAAACAGAACCTTTAGTGGTTGATGGAAGCAGAAGCAGACTCCCAAGGCTAAGCACTGAGCTGAACTCAAGAAATCCAGTGACGTTGAGGGAGGACTGATGACCAAAGGGATTAAGACTGGGCTGGTTTAACCCCCTGAAAGAGCTGACCTGACAAGGGTTAGCTCTTGAATCCCAGACTGATGCGTGGAAATCCATCATGGGACTGATCAAGACCCCCTGAATATGGGTGTCAGTGAGGAGCGCTAGGTATTCTATTGAGCCTTGGGTAGTAGATCAGTATTTATCCTGGGTATACAAATGGGATTTTGACTCCCATCCAACAATGAGAGATGCACTTTCACCCTGAACTTGTGGGGGGAGCATCTAAGCCCTGCCCTGGATGAAATGACAGACTATGGACACCCCCATGGAGGGCCTCATCCTCCCTATGGAAATGAGGAGATATTGGGGGGGTGGTGGGAGGGGATGGGAGGAGGGGAGGGAAACAGAGAGGGACCTGGAATTAACATGTGAAGCAACCTTATTTCTAATTTAAATGTAAATTTAAAAGTAATATATATATATATATAAACGAAAAAAAACTTTTACAGCTTTTTTTTGTATTTCTAGAACATGTCTGGTGATTATTCTATATAAAAGCTCAGAATTACTTTACAAAATGGACTGACAGTTGGGAAGTTTTAAGCTGGAGGCTCCAGATGTTGACCTGTCAGGAACATGCAAGTATATGCTTCTTGAGTTCCCTAATTAATGGAGAGGAATCATGAAAGATAATGGAAATCAGGCTTAGCACAATGTTATCTGGGCAAATCTGTTTATGATTATTATAAGAAAATAACATACCATTTAATTATAATTTGCTAATTGTTCTTGACCACTCCTATAGCTCATTTTCACACTGATAAAAGTTCATAGCAATGACTTTAACAAAAAGAGTTGCTATCAGCTACCAATTATGGTTCCCTTCTTAGAATTCTTGCGGTTTCAGAAGATAAATACAGAAAAACCGATGAATCCACTTTCCATAATGAACATTAACCTGTAATAGTCAAGACCTCCACCTTTTCTGATTATGGCTTGCTTTTATGTATGGCATTTTCCAAATTCACCCAAAGGAGATATTTTCATTAACTGTAGAATTTTCAACCATAGAAAAGGGAGAATGCTTGAATTCAAACATTCCTTTTTCAACGAAAAAGAATAGGGAAGGTACCGGTTTAGTTGGTTCTTCATAAATTCTTTTAAAAAATAAAAAAACTATTTAAAATACAGTATAACAGTCCCCCACCATGGAAGTTCCATTAGGTTCTTTTGATATAAGTGGCAAAGAATTCTTTACTTTCTGCTGAGGTAGATTTGGTGACCTAACAGCTTAATGTATTTAATTTAAATAGCTATTTGTTTATGAAGTAGGAGGATAAGACTTAAATGATTTGCTAATGTTTCATGAGAACTAAAGGAATAAACTATTTCCAGTCCACCCAACATAAGCATCACTTATTGCCATTAAGCAGGGAAATAATTAAGCTGACAGGTTTCCTGCCTTACTAATCTTTATGAAATCAAAGAGATGTACAGATATGATTACTCACTCCTTTACTTCTTCATCTCCTTTTTCTAGGTTTGAATTGCTTTACAAATATTGACTTAAAGAGGTATAAATTTCCCATAATGTAGGTTCAGCGTATAACAAATACTGAAATGACTGGTATCTAGACTATTGGTTTTTTTCTGAAAACTTTACTTCTAATTGATACATGCACTTACTTCAGCATTTTTCCTGCTCGTTCCTGCCCCCTATGTTCTACTAATTAATTTTCCTGTATACCATGTAACCTTATGTTTTATTTAATCATACCAATATCTACCTTTAGTTTTATGGTCACTCTTCAATTTATTAAAGAGTATTGTGCATAACAATTGCTAATTTATATTGTTCCCTTCTGTAGTTTGAACACATGTTGGTATGAAATATTTTATACTCTTCATGTATTAATGCTATTTCTACAGATCCAAGTAGAATTTAGAGTTACATGATAATATATAAATTATCTATTTGTGGATATATATTTGTTAATCTGCAAAAGTCCAATGAAATTAATTCATTGAAATGGTATGAAGTTTATATATATATCATACATCAATGATTGCATCCTGATTATTTTCTAAGCCAAAGGAAAGGAAGCCATGATGGTCTACATATGAGACCCAGCCAGTTTTAGGTACTGTCTCCAGTATGATGAGTTACCATTTTCAAATAATGAAATATTGATAACCTGCCCTAATTAAAATTAGTCTCCTGATAGAAAATAGAACAACATAGAAAACCCTGAGATTAATCCACAAACCTATGAAAATTTGATTTTTGACAAAGATGCTAAAATTATACAATGGGAAAAAGATAGAATCTTAAACAAATGATGCTGGCATAACTGGATATTGGCATGTAGAAGACTGCAGATAGAGCCGGGTGGTGGTGGCACACGCCTTTAATCCCAGCACTCGAGAGGCAGAGGCAGGCGGATCTCTGTGAGTTCGAGGCTGGGCTGGACCGACAGCCTCGAAAACCATACAGAGAAACCCTGTCTCATAAAAACCAAAAAAAAAAAAAAAGAAGACTGCAAATAGATCCATGTCTATCGCCATGCACAAAACTTAAGTCTAAATGGATCAAGGACCTCAACATAAATCCAGCCACATTGAACCTCTTAGAAGAGAGAATGGGAGGTACCCTTGAACGAATTGGTACAGGAGACTGCTTCCTGAACATAACACCAGTAACACAAACACTGAGAACTGAGATCGACAATTAATAAATGGGACCCCCTAAAACTGAGAAGCTTCTGTAAGGCAAAGGACACAGTCAACAAGACAAAAAGGCACGCCACAGATTGGGAAAAGATATTCTGACAGAGGGCTGATCTCCAAAATTTAAAAAGAAGTCAAGAAGCAAGTCTCAAAACACCAAGGGATCTAATTAAAAAGTGGGGGACTGATCTAAATACAGAATTCTCAATAGAAGAGTATAAAATATCTGAGAGATACTTAAGTGCTCAACATCCTTAACCATCAGGGAAATGTAAATCAAAACACATCTGAGATATCATCTTACTCCTGTCAGAATGGCTAAAATCAAAAACATCAATGGCAGTTTATGCTGGAGAGGATGTTGTGAAAGGGGAACACTCCTCCACTGCTTGTGGGAGTGCAAACTTGTACAGCCACTTTGGAAATCAGTATGGAGATTCCTCAGGAAAATGGGACTCAGTTTACCACAAGACCCAGCAATTCCACTCTTAGGCATATACCCAAAAGAGGCCCATTCAACAAACAAGGATGTCTGTTCCACTATGTTCATAGGAGCACTATATGTAATAGCCTGATCCTGGAAGAAACCTAGATGCCCCAAAACTGAAGAGTGGATAGAGAAAATGTGGTACATTTACACAATGGAGTATTACTCAGTGGGAAAAACAATGGATTCTTGAAATTTGCAGGCAAATGGATGCCACTAGAAGAAAACATCCTGAGTGAGGTAACCCAGTCACAAAAAGACAAACATGGCATGTACTCTCTCATAAATGGGTTTTAGATATGGATCAGGAGAGTGTCAGCCTACAATCCCAGTGCCAGTGAGTCTGGGAAACAGGCAGGTTCCCAAGAAGGTTGCATGATACCCCAGAGAAGTGGAATGAGGCAATATCTGAGCAGATCGGGAACATCTTGAGCAGACTGGGAACATCGGAGGAGGGGAGAGGGAACCAAGAAAAAGAGAGGGGGATACGAGGAGGGGAGAAGAAGGCATGGGAGAGCAGGAAGGTTGAGTCGAGGTAAGAATAGAGGATAGCAGGATGAGAGATAACATAATAGATGGAGTTATTATAGGCTTGAGGAGAAAGCTGACACAAGTGAAATCTCCAAAGATCTACAAGGATAACACCAACTGGCAAACTAAGCAGTAGTGGAGACAGTACATTAATAGCCCCTCCTTGATGATCAGGTTGATGAC
This sequence comes from Mesocricetus auratus, assembly GCF_017639785.1. NCBI lineage: Eukaryota > Metazoa > Chordata > Mammalia > Rodentia > Cricetidae > Mesocricetus > Mesocricetus auratus. The sequence goes on from NW_024429189.1 coordinate 105,281,827, forward strand.
TACCTTATAAGCCATCCTAGAACCTTCATCCAGTGACTGATGAAAGCAGAGATAGATATTTACAGCTGAACTGACCCCCTGGAACCCAGTGACAGAGATGGAGGAGAGATGGGTCAAGACTGTGCTGGTGAAACCCACAAAGACAGCTGACCGGACAAGGAGGAGCTCTTGAACCCCAGACTGATGACAGAGAGACCAGCAGGGGACTGATCCATACTCCATGAATGTAGTGTCAGTTAGGAAGCCTCATAAATCTCTGGGGCCTTAGGTAGTAGATCAGTGTTTACCATGGCATATGAATGAACTTTGGGAGCCCATTCCAAATAGAGGGATGCTCTCTCAGCCTGGACACATGGGGAAGGGCCTAGGACCTGCCCTGGATGAAATGACAGACTCTGGAGATCCCCCCAAGGAGGGCCTCACCCTCCCTGGGGAATGATATGGGGATTGGGTGGGAGGCTGGAGGGGGCATGGTGGAGGGACAAGGGAGCAGGGGTGGGAGAGGGAGCTGGTATTGACATGTGAAACATTCATGTTTCTAATTCAAATAAAAAGCTATATTGAGGGGGAAACAAGAAATATTTTATAATTTACTCATCAAAGAAACAGGACAGACCTCACCTTAAACAACTGTAAACGCAACTGTGAAAAGTTTATAAATCTTCCCTTTCTTTTTGCAACGCAAACAAATAGAAATACAGAAACACAAGCTAGGAATTCTTCATAGTTCCCCTGACCGCAAGTTCCTCTGACCGTGTGTATAAAAGGAGAGAGAAGAACACTTTGCAGGACAAATGAAAGGTAGTGAAAAATGAGGATGCTGATCTTGCATCTTGCCTGCTCTGCTGATAAGCACTTCAACTCTGCAACCTTACCAAGTATTCCTCCCTGTCATGTGGATACCACCATCCCATTTTACAGTAAGAAAATAATCATATTTTTGATATGAAGTAAGCCTCATAGCCTCATTAATTGAGAGGTGTTATATACCTAGCTAGTCATGATATTTGGGGGATGACAGGTAAATTTGTATTGTCTGGAGGACAAAAGCACTGAAGGTCAATGCAGGCCTTTGAAGGGCCTATTAAGCCCCCTCTTCTCACCCTTCTCAGCTTGCTCCCTTCAATGGAATGAGCAGCAATTGCATCATGTTCTTGCTATGGGACCAGAATCAAGAGAGTAAAATGCACATTATCTGAATCCTTTGCAATCATGAAGCAAAATAAGTCCTTTCTTCCCAAGTTGTTTCTGTGGGATGTTTTGTTCTAGTGACACCAAAGAACTACTACAAGAACTAAGTCTCACAGAGGAAATATGACTTTCCCTGTAAAGAAGTACTTAAATGACAGAGAGTAGGTACATTGCATAGAGTGACTGCCTTTAGTAGTTAAATTATTCCAACATCATATGGAATATATTGTGTGGATAGATGAAGCATTGCTTTTCACAGGAGCATGGACAACAAATGGTTCTTGGTAGAGGAAGGAAGTCACCTCTTAGTAGCTTCTTTAACAGAACTTCCATCTGTGACCTTTTCTTTAGATCATATGTAGAGCCATATCTGTGATGAACCTCAGAAAGCTAAAGGGAAAAATGAATGAGATGTGAATAGCTTTTTTTTGTTTTTTGGTTTTTTTTGTTTTTGGTTTTATGAGACGGGTTTTCTCTGTATTGTTTTTGGAGGCTGTCGGTCCAGCCAGGCCTCAAACTCACAGAGATCCGCCTGCCTCTACCTCCCGCGTGCTGGGATTAAAGGTGTGCGCCACCATCGCCTGGCCAGAGATGTGAATAGTTTTTACATTTTCATTTCTGTTGTCCCATCCTACTTTTGCAATCAGCTTGCTGTGTAAACAGAACCTAGAGGGTATACATGACCTTTGGAAGGAAACATTATTTGCAAATAATGTTAATTAATGGCACAGAATATTGGAAGCACATGTTTGAGGACATCAGGCAGCTTTGTTACTTAACATTATGAAATATTGGATATTTGAAAACGGAACTGGTCATAATATCACTGAAAATTACTCAAATAGTTACCTCTGTCTATCTATCTGTCTGTCTGTCTGTCTGTCTGTCTGTCTATCTATCTATTTGCCATCCATCCATCCCAGGACCTCTTTCACACTGAAAAAATAAGGGGAATCAACATATTTTCCCTGCTTGATATATAAGTTTTGTTATTTAGCATAAGTTAAAACAAAGATATATAAGATATTGACTTATTTTAAGATAATTATATAGTAATTATGTTAATATTAATAATATTTGTGTTTGTTTAATTTTTAAAATAACATGTGTGTCTTATATATTTCAAAAAAAAATTAGCAAGACAAACGGCAATGTTTAACAACTTTAACAATCTTTTTAACTTCTGACTTAATGAAACTGTGGTTGGAATGTAAAATAAAATTTAAAAGACTAAAAAATCATATTAAAAATATAGATCCCCGCAATTCCTCCAGTATTAATTTTGTACAGGGATTTTTGTCTTTAGGTTTATATAAATATTTATAATATATATTTATATAAACCCTGCTTTATACAAATCTATAGCTGGAGTAGAGAGTACCTCATGGAGTCCTTGAATGGAGACAGAGACCCAAGGCCAGATATTAGAATTTGGGCAGAGGTATGGCAGGAATACAAAAGAATGATTGTCCAAATACAGAGCATTTATCATGATCTAGCAGGATGGACCATGCTCATTATGTAAAACGTTCATTATGCAGCATGAGAACATTATCCCTTGACTGAATGTGCAATGTGTAGTGCTATACCTAGAATGCATTAAAAAACACTGAGAATCATACTTGTCATGGAAGTGACTAGACGAGAATATGCATTCTTCCTTTCTTTCTTTCTTTCTTTCTTTCGTTCGTTCGTTCTTTCTTTCTTCCTTCCTTCCTTCCTTCCCACCAAGAAAATTTTCTTTCTTTAACCTCCTTTCAATCAGACTACTGACTCCTAGAATAAATTACTAGGAGATGAAACCTAAATTCTCACTAAGGCAGAAACTACTCTAAATACAGGCTGCATGTCCAGTAGTAGATGACCAATAGACAATTAACTCAATTGTATCTTTAGAGGTGTCTTGTCTCATAACATCATGTCAAGGGTCTAATTAAAAAATAACTCTTATTTTATTTATATATGTTTTATTCTTTGTTTTTGTCCTATAGATCCTTTGTGTATGTATCATGGCTTCCACTTCAGTGTAGTTATGGAATTCCTGAGTGTGTGAATAAAATGGTTTATTTTTCTTATGACTTCTCTTGGATTCTTTTCTGTCTGTTTTTCAAAATTATGATGTGTTGTCTTTTGTTTTAACTTATTTTACTTGATTATTATCTCTTAGAAGCCTATTTGTTTTCAAATGAGACACAGGAAAGCGTTGGATCCAGATAGGAGGGAAAGTAGGGAATGACTGGGAAGAATAGAGGAAGGAAAATTTATAATCAGGGCATATTATATAAGAAAAATATCTGTTTTCAATAAAAGAAAAAATAAATTCTTACTCTGAAGCTTAGAATCTAAATGACATCTATACATATGTTGTGCTTCTCTAGATAGTCATCTTTTTAATTTTTCTAATCCTTGCAAAAATTTAAGTATGATTTAATATTATAGAGCTGGAAAATCAAATACAGATGTCACACTAGAATTAACAGGCAAATGTGAAGGTAATCACATTTGCAAACCTGCCTTGAATACTGTATAAACTTCCATGAGTTAATATTAGTTTTATTTTCAACTTTTTAATGTTCAGTAATTAAAAATGACTGAATTTCTCAATAATGATCATATATGCCCTGTAGCTATTTCATAAGACTGTCAAGAATTAAATTAGGCTCTCTATTTCTGTTTTTAATCACTGTTTTATTGATGTATAATTCACACACTATAAAATTCACCTGCTGGAAATATACAATCCAGTGCTTATAGTAAATCCTCAGAGTTGTAGGTACAATACAAAATTTTTCCTATTTATTTTTATGAACAGCAATGACAACAATATTGGAATGCATAGTTCTTTATTTCTGGGTGTGCACATCATTGCATTCATTTTGTGCAAGACCATGATGAGAGATTAAAAAGCACCAAGCATTTGATTTTCCCCAGAGGTAATCATTCTAGTGATTTATGTAAAGATACTTTTGCAGTTAAATTGATGGATGATATCAAACTTAATATATTGATACAATTTTATTTAGAATTTAAAAGCTGTGAAACTTATTTTTAATAATAGTAATTAAGTTAAAGTTAAATTAATTAAAAACCCTTTCTTGAAGCAAGCACATATAAAAATGATGAACAGAGTAGAACTTGATTGGGCTGAAGAACAGCATAATACATTATTTTCTGCTCCTTTTTATTTTGAGTGCTATTATAATCTTTTCTAAACATTTCATTGCTTTAATCTGTTTAATTTCAGTTTTTAAAGAAATTGTTTGACAATCATATATACTGTGATCAGAATCACCCCCATTAGCCTTTCTTAACCCTTTCCTCCCACTGTTAGTTCTCCTAGTTTCATGTTGTTTTCTATTTTTCCTTAATCCATTCAGTTTAATTAGATATGCTTGTATGAGCATAGATGGAGATTTATTTACCAGAAAATGGGCAGTTTACCAGTGACTGCTCCACTGAAGAAAATAATTGCCCCCATCAGCCACCACAGATACACATCTGAAACCATTCATTGCCAAACTCCACATCGAAAGCTTGACACTTAGGAGCCCTTTCCTGATCTACCATGGAATGGTGAAGGGGCTCCATTTTGTGCAGGCATTCTACAACAAATCCAACTGCTACAGATTTGCAATGTCACTGTCATAGGACAGTGTTTCAGACCATTCCTCCCCACCCACTGACTCTTCTTGCTCCTCTTTTACAATATTCCCTGACCCTGGTGGGTAGGATATAGATGTCCCTTTTAGAGATGAGTATTCTCTAAATGAGATTAATTCTTAGTATTTTGACAGTTAATTACCAATGGCTATGAAAAGATGTTTCTCTGACCAAGGCTGTAGGCAACACTGATTTCCAGTATGAGCCAGCCTAATTTTTTTCTTTTTATTTAAATTAGAAACAAGCTTGTTTTACATGTCAATCCCAGTTCCCTCTCCCTTGCCTCCCCCACCAATCCCCTATCCTATCCTGCTCCCCAGGGAGGGTAAGGCCTTCCATGGGGGATCTTCAAAGTCTGTCATATTATTTGGAGAAGGTCCAAACCCTCCCCCATGTGTCTAGGCTGAGAGAGTATCCTCTGTGTGGAGTGGGCTCCCAAAGTTCATTCATGTACTAGGGATGAATACCGATCCACTACCAGAGGCCCCATAGATTGCCAAGACCTCCAAACTGACATCATGTTCAGGGGTCTGCAACAGTCCTATGCTGGTTTCTTCGCATAAACATTTTTAAGGCAGTTTGAATATATGTCCACTTAACAAAACATTAGTAGTAGATTTAAGGGTTGAGTGTTTTTGAAAAAGCTGATTTCACCTTTGTAGTGTGGTTCTCAAGTCAGAAATCATTTTGTTACTCTTTAAGGCAGTTATTTTTACAATGACTACCTGTATTAAAGCACATGGGATGCCAGCTAAGTAAGAGTTGATGGGATTTCTTTCCTAAAAATTTGAATCACACCTAGTGTACTATGAACACTATCAAATAATGACAGAAACCAATAACCCAATAAAACAATGAACTGTGGAACTGAACAGAGCCTTCTCAATAGAAGCAATATAAACAGAATTTGACACTTTAAAAATTGTTCAACAGCATTAGCTATTAGAAAAATGAAAATAAAAATATGTAGAGATTCTATCTCACCCCAGTTAGGATGACTGTTATCAAGGAAACAAATGATAACAAATGCTGGTGAGGATGTAGGGGGAAAGTAACCCTTGGTGACTTCTATAGGAAGTATATATTGGTGCTTTAAAAACTCTTTAAATAAATTTTATTATTCACATCATGAAAAATATTCTTCCACTTTTCACAAGATCCATGAGCGCCTCACAAATGATCATCAAAAGAACCATGATGGACACTTGTCACTTATTGAGCAGCTCCTCACTTCTTCTTTCCTTTCCTTCTTTGTAATGAGCATTTGATGGGTGACCATTCCCATCATTGATTTGACTCTATGCAAAGCTGCTCCTCTATGCTTGATTTGACTCTATGCTCTCTGCTCCTCTGCTTTTCTTTGAAATGCTTTGAGACACCATTCTTCCATTTTTGAGTTTAATTCTATTTCAACACATATTTCACAGTCTTATTAGTACTATTTCTTTAAATTTAAGATATATTTTTATGTATGGTATCATGGGTGAGTGTGTGTGTGTGTGTGTGTGTGTGTGTGTGTGTGTGTGTGTGTGTGCTCCAGAAGAGATATTCTGGAGCTGGAAATGTACCCTGATGTGGGTGTTAAGAACTAAACACAATTAAGCACTGAACTGGACCCAAGGAACCCAGTGACAGAGAGAGGAGTGATGAGCAAATTGGCAAAGAATAGGCTGGTGAAACCAGCAGAGACAGCTGATCTGAACAGGGGAGAGCTCTTGGACCCCAGACCGACAGCGGGGAGGCCAGCATGGGACTGATCTGGATCCCCCAAATGTGAGTGTTAGCGAGAAGGACTGGGCAACCTATGGGGCCCTGAGCTGTGGATCAGTGTCTATCCCTGGAATACAAACAGTCATCCTGTGCCCATAGCACAAAGAGGGATGCTCTCTCAGCCTGGACTCTTAGGGGAGTGCCTGGACTCTACCCAGAGTGAAATGACAGACTCTAGACATCCCCTATGTGGAAGGATTTGGCAATAGGGTGGGAGGCTGGGGAGGGGGAAGGGGAGTGCGGGAGGAGAGGAGGGAGAGGGAACTGGGATTGACATGTAAAACAAGCTATTTAAAATTAAAATAAAAATGATAAAAGAAAAAAAAAGAACTAAACTCAGGTCCTCTGAAAGAGGAAGAAGTGATTTTAAGTGATCTCCTTGGCTGGACAGTAATGTTCTTATCCAGTGTGTCTTCATGCTCTAGAACCTCACATGGATCAGAGGGATTTAGTGGCCCTTCAGGTGGTGTCTGATGGGATAGCATTGAATCCTCCTTAGAATGACATTTTAGTGGTTTCAAAATTCCACTTGATTTGGAAAATATTTTTTCTTTCTCCTTCTCTGTCACAACAACCCACATGCAAGTCCTAGTTCCAGTTTAATTGTACACCCTATTCAAAACGCATTGCCTTGTAGATGTTGAAGAAAAAGTATTTCACTTTTGTGTTTTCAAGGTTCCACCCATAGGATCCATGCCACACAGGGACTCATTGAAAATAGAATTTGAAAGCATTTTTCTGTGTTCACACAGAATCCAACCTTAACCTAGTCTTGTACATTCAGATAGGAATTAGAGAAGAGTTGGATAGCATAAATGGCACAGAGATTTGGTGGAATATAAACTGTAGAAGAAGACATCTGCATTTCTTTGGCCTGCTCTGGCACTTTAATATTGAATGGTATTTGACAAAAAAATCTCTGAGTTGGCAAATATGTTGGCTGCTTGCTCTAGAACAATATGGTTCTGTAGAAGTGTGTGGGCTTTTTCCAATCTATTAAGTATGAGATACCTAATATTTTATATATGGATTTTGCTGTGGGGTATGGGCTCATGCCTATGCAATAATTTAATGGGGAAATTGATGTTTTTTAACAAAATCAAATCACATTTCAGTGAGTCTATTCTTTCCCACTATGAGAGAAGAATCTCATTATGGAACAACCTTTAGAAGTGCACTTTGATCCAGACTTTACTGATTTGTGCCTCCATTATTTCTCCAAGTTGTCTCCAATTTTAAGGATTACAGAGTTCTCTGAGTATCTAGTAGTGGTATTCAGAACCAGAATAAACATCAACAGAGCAGAATATTTAGGGGGAAAAGCAGTAAAAAATGCCAATCTTCTTTCTCTTTCCTATAAAAGACACTAATAGGTGAAGATTGTCACAGAGCATATATAGCCAGTTTTCAAGATGCATTTATAAAGGCAATTTATTCCTTTAACATTGGACTTTAATCTAAGGCACTGTTGTCTGAAGAAGAGCTTAGAATATATACACATATGTTTAATTCTCAAGAACTTTTTGATTATTATTCCTTTATCAAATGTGTATTTGGTTACAAAACTCTTGTCTGTTAGGGGAGTCATTGGTAAATATTTCCATCAAATTCATTCTTTATAGAGACAGAGGAAAATGGTAAGTGTATGATCTAATATACCTCATAAGAGAATATCAAGTAGATTTGAGTTATTTACTTTTGTAAAGTTTAGAAACTTTACAAAAATCTTCTCAGTGAATGTATCAAGTTGATTTCAATCCCCAAGTAGGAAACAGACACACAAATGGAAGAAACTTTTCATTCTCTAGGTAAAACTCTAGAAAAAACTTCAGGGTGTTGTAAGGCTGGGTACAGTCCTAATTCTCTTAGGAAAAGCATCTAAAACTTCTTGGCACCGAATTCTAGTTTTCCACGCCTTCTGTGTCACCTGCGAGCTAAGCAAATGCTGTGGAAATGCTAGAGTAGGAGGTGTTCAGAGAGGGTGCTGTTCTTTCACATTTCACAACTGCATTCTGACTAGCTTGAAAATAATCTGAAAAATATTTTCCTTCAAATATGTGAAAATTGGAAAAGGGTTGACTATTTCTAATCATAAATGGCTTTCTTTTCTGAGAACAGAAAAAAAGTCATTTCAAAGTCCTGTAAATGGAATGGCACAATACTGAAGCAGTCCTCCTACTTTGACTTCACTGATTACTAACAGGCTTTTCTCTCACAGGAGAAGTTAATGGGAAATAATTCTGTAAAATTTCCATACCCTATATACAGAATTTTTTTCTGCAACATTTCCCGCAGGCATACCCCAAAGCCAGCTGTCTGCTCACTTTGCATTTGCTTATGATCTTCCTTGCTTACAGTTTCAACTCTGATCCTACAATTTGATTCATTCTCAAAGCCAAAAGTAAAAAAAAATGTCAGCCAGGGAATCACTGAAAGGTACATTTCAGCTTGTCTCACCAACATTGTAGTCATTTTATTAAGATGAATTCCCTGACTATAAACATGAGTCCTTGTCCTGGCCTGGCAAAACCAATATGAGAATTAAACAAGATTAGAAAATAAAAGGAATGATATAGAATATGGAGTCCAGTACCTAGAATTTGAGAGGGTAGGAGGCTAAGACAGGTACTTAATGAGGTAATGGTTAGTCTGAGCTACATGGTGAGTTCTAGAACAACCTGGCATTCATAGTGAAATCACTTTCTAACACAGAGAAACAGAGACAAACAAAACTAAGTAAAATGAAATAGATCTTAGTGCTAAAATTTAGCAAGGAAAAATGAGTAAAAAATGGTCTTATCCACAAGAGTTTACAATCTTTGTGAAACAAGTAAAGCAACTACACTTGTAAACTCTGTCACAAAACAGTCTCTATGAAACTGGATGAGTGTACCTTAAACACAGAAAGTTCTGAATGGGTGTGGTTTAATGAGGTTTCTTGAGAAGAGTGTTAAGTATCTATTATAGAGATATTCCTGACTTTAGGATCCATCATCCTGTGTTGGTTGTCTTCCTACTATCAAAGAAAATGCAAACAAAGTTTTTACGAAGCTTTTCTACTACATAACAGCAATAGTCTTCAGGAGGCTCTAACAACAAATAATAATAGTAAACAGTGCCAGGTTATCTTTTGCCTCCTAGAAATGCCCTTATGTACATAAACTCATTTTCTCATCCCAACTCTTAATGCATCTCAGACTGTGGTAAGTGCAATGATAATGTGTGGATTAGCTTTTCCCTTCCCACTGAAAAGAAAGCAATCTTTGAGCACTCTTCCATCTGAAGTTTGTCAAATGTCTGACACTACCAGAAAACAGTTCACGCCAACTGCAGGGAATAGTTCTTTTATTTCTCCAAAGCCTGAAAAAAGTCTGCTTGCTGTCTTTTAATCCGCCTCAGATTTGCCAGAGAAAAGACCTTTTTTTTATAATCCCTGTAGCAATATGAGGTTGCAAGGAAAGTGTAAAGATGCTAAAAGAAGCATCCTTCAAGGTGTGCATGCTCTTTCAGGGAAATCAAGAAGTCAAGCTGGTGACACCAACCACAGAATCCCAAAATACTGTTTGATGTTGCTCTCTGCTCTTTGAGCATCATGACCACAGGGGCAACATTTACAGTTTAGGATGCATCCTACTGAATGTCATGAAGAATCATGGACAATAAAACAGGAATCCCAGTTTTCTCTTATTGTTTCTGAATGTGGTCTTGTTCTCCAACCTTTCTCAGAACCCCACAACATTACTAGGACACAGAAATGCTGCAATTTATGAGACTAGCAAATGACAATATTCAAGAGGCACCTTTAGGGGCATAGAATTGAGACCTATCCTATTGTTCTTGCTCTTGATGGAGACCAGTAAGAAAACAAGTTCCAGCAAAGTCTCCATTGGTATCTTTGTTGGTTTTACAAGTGCTAATTTTTTAAAATTTTTTTCTGGTTTTTAATTTTCTTTCTTTTTATTGAAAATAGTCTTCTCTTACATATTACATCTTGGCCACAGTCTCCCCTCCCTCCACTCTTCCTACTCCCCTCTACTCCAGAACCACTCCCCTTCCACATACCTTTTTAAAATAGCAGGCCACCTATAGACAATCACACCAAAAGTGACAAAATAAAGTACAAGAAGACAAGTCAAAAGCCTTCATGTCAAGGTAGGACAAGAAAACCTAATAGGAGGAAAAGAGCCCTAAGAGTAGGCAAAAGAGTCAAAGTCACACTCACTCCCACTGTTGCAGTATCAAAAAAACCAATAAGCTAGCAGTCTTAACATACTCAGTGGACCTAACTGAGACCCAAACAGGACACATGCTTGCCACTTCAGTCTCAGTGAGGCCATGTGAGCCCTGCTTACTTGATTCAGTGTGCCATGTTGTCCTGATATCCTCCCTCCATCCCCTCTGATTCCTGTAATTCCTCATGCTCATTTTAATTCATACACTTAGGAATCTTGATCAGGCAATGGCATCCATGAAAAATTTTATCATATCCTGATCTCCTGTTCTTTTTTTAATATGGCATCATCTTTTTAAAAAAAATTTATTATTTTAATTTTAAATAGCTTGCTTCACATGTCAATCCCAGTTCCCTCTCCTTCCCCTCCTTCAGCACCCCCCACCATACCCCTAGTCTCCCACCCTATTGCCATTTCCTTACACATAGGGAATATCTAGAGTCTGTCATTTCACTCAGGGCAGGGTCCAGGCACTCCCCTAAGAGTCCAGGCTGAGAGAGCATCCCTCTTTGTGTTATGGATACATCATTCTGTGTGAAAGGTAAGCTAGCTGTGGGTATTTTTCTTATTCTTTGTGATATATTTGACATTATTGACTATTGACTTTTTCCTTCAGTGGTTTTAATTATTATTTGGTGGAGGGGGGTGGGGGGTGAGGTGTGTGTGTGTCTGTGATATTTGTGGAGGTGAGAGGATAGTTTTGTGGAGTTGGTATTCTTCTACTTTTACATGTGTTCTGGGAGTCAAACCTAGGTGGTTGGTGTCTTAGTTTTCCACTGTGGTGATAAGATGCCATGACCAAAAACACAACTTATAGAAGAAAGACTATTTGGGGCTTACAGTTTCAGAGGGTTAGATTCTGTGACTATCATTAGCAGCAAGTAGGTAGGCAGGCAAGGTACTGGAGCAGTAGCTGAAAACTGACACTGTGAGGAAGTCAAACATTCTAGTAATGACATAAATTTTTGAAACTCATCCCCAGTGGTTCATCTCCAACAAGACAACACCTTCCAATCCTTCCCAAATAATTCAACAACTATGGAACAAGTATTGAGATATCTGAGCCTATCAGGATCTTCTCACCACAGGTAGGCTTATATGGCAAAAAGTCCTATCTTCCTCAACTATCTCACAAGCCCCACTGACACTTCTTATCAGAAACCTACTCTGTGCTATAGGAAGTTTGTTTAGAATGCCAGTTAGTTTGGTACTATTTGCTCTAGTTAGATGAAGTAGCATTTTGGATTTGGTGCAGGGGTTTGACCTCTCCTCAGCTGGTAAAACACATTTGAGTTTCTACTTTTGAAAGGTGGTATGTACAATTGTCTGAATTCCCAGTCTACTCTAATAACAAGAGGGAACTTGTTTGTTTTCAGAGCCTTGGTCAGAATCTGTTTTATGCCTGTCTTAGGGTTTCTGTTACTATGAAGAGACATCATGACCATGGCAAATCTTATAAAGGAAAATATTTAATTGCTGTGGCTCACTTATAGTTCAGATGTTTAGTTCAGTATCATCATGGCCAGAAACATTAAGTGGACACATTATTAGAGAAGGAGCTGACAGTTCTTACACCTTTACTCACAGGCATCAAAAAGTGAACTGTCTAACTGGGCATGGCTTGAGCATATATGAGACCTGATTGCCTGTTCTTACTGGAATAAAATCTTCCTTCAAGCTAATGGAATTAGACTCTGTAACCAACAGAAGTGAATGGGAATATTTCAGCATTGAAGGCAAATAATACATTCTTTCAGGAGAATCAACCTAGGAAATGGAGTGATTGTAGCCAGAAAGTCACAGCTTCAATGGCATTTTTTAACAAACCCATTGAGGGACGTTCAGAGGCATAGATCCATGTAAGAGCATAAGCACAGTTGAGAGAGAATCCGTGAAAAAGTTTTACGTACAAAGGCTGACTGATTATTCATCAATGAGTCCAGTTATAAATTTTCTCAGCTGTCTTTAACCCAAAAGCTCAAACGGTGGATCAAGACCCATTTGGAGTCAAATGATCTTTTACAGGTAACACCAAAGCACCAAAGACCACCAGAAAACACAGATGTTTACATTAAAATTCACAACAGAAGCTGTTGGGGGGAAGTCCTGTGCATTTGTCAATAAAGCACTGCTGGCCTATAGGGAACCAAGATAGGTGGGACTAGGAGTCCAGGAGGACTCTGGTAGGAGAAACACAGGGAGTCGAGATGTAATTCCATGGGGTAGGAAGCCCAGAAACTTCTCCGGTAAGAGACATACTTAGATTAACAATTATGGGGTAATTACTTAAGTCAGAGATAGCCAATAAGAAACAAGCAAGGCCAACAGCTTCATAATTAATATAGCCTCCTGTTTGTTTATTTGGGACTGATGCGGCTCTAGAACCAGGCTGGCGGGAAGGCTTCTCTCAAAAGGAAAAGCTTCCTTTTCCCTACTATTGATATTATAGGATAGTTTACACCTGTTAGAGTTTCAATTATTTTAGAGTTGGGATTGGAAGGAGGTGTTCAGATTTGGGTGTTTCTTTCAGATAAGTTTAGGTTTAGATAGAATAGATGTTTGATACATTTTATTCATTGACACAAGTTAGTTGTCCTTTTTAGAGTAAAAGGGGAATTGTAGGAGGAAGGCTGTATGCCATTAACCATGTGACTTACTAGAGGTGCATACAGATGAGGTAATAAAAGAGCGGTTTACCACACCACTAACCACACCCACTTTAGGCATTACTAAAGACATATACGGATGGATGTAAAGACGTATACGGATGGATGTAAAGACGTATACATACTTAGGCGGTGAACTACGTCACTAGGGGGTGTTACGGGTGAAGGCATAAAAGACAGCACACAGGAAGTCTTGGTCTCTTTTCACGGATTTCGGCTTCCAGTTCGGCAGCGGAAAACTACTGGGCTCATCTGGGTTACTTGCTTGGTATCTTGTGAGTAATTTCTACAATAAATATTTAGCTTTACTTTCAGTAAGTGTGCCGTTTATTGTTACAGAATCAAGAAGCAAAATTAGTTATGAAGTAGCAACAAAAATAAATTTGATTGGCGGTGACCACAACATGAGAACATCCTGATAAAAATATAAAACCTTTAGAATATATTAACTTAATACAACTATATTCTGCCCAATTACCAAACTAAGAACTATCAGATAACATCCAAAGTATATCTACCTGGCTGTAACCTGTTTCTCTAATGTTTCTATCAATATGATTTTAAATACTCTAATTTGTAACTTTGCTGTGCTACCACAAAAACTTCATGAAACTTTGATGTTGCAATATTAGAAATTGAGATAACCTATATCTATATTCCTACAGTCTGCTCATACATATTTGGATCCGGAACAAACTATCCCTTTTTCCTTTTGAAGAGAGGGTTATATTTTGCACATACATTTACATTTTATAATACCCTGAGTTCATTAACTACTCTAGTATACGTATAGAAAAGAGAAAGACTTTCAAAGACAACCATAGTGTCACATACCCGTAATCCCATCTGAAGCAGGAAAACTGTCATGAATTCAAGCAAATTGAGTGGTTTACTGACTCTATGTTTCAAAACAAACAAAAAATGAAATAAAAGGTCACCAAAAATACATTAATTTGAAACTATAAATGGTTTGCTCATCATTTTTTCAGAGATATATTTGCTGTGAAAGACATGACATGTCATAACATAAAGAAATACAAACTTCTTAAGATGTTAAAAAAGTAATTGCAAAACAACCCCTAGCTAATTGTCTAATAAATAAAACACATAAGTAGTTACATGCTTATAAACATGAGAAAGGTGTAATTTTGGGGGCCTTTTTGTAGTTGGGACTTTTAAATATATATAGCTTTTGGGGCTTCTTGTAACTGGGAGTCTGTGTCCTTACCTTTGTCATAGTGTCTAGCACAGATATAGATGTTTGGAAAATGTGATGTATTGTAAGTACACACACAATGAGTGCTCAAATGTCTTACTTATGGTTTCTCTGGCCCCATTGCTTCTAAAGGACATAACTAAAGGATTCTAAATGTTTCTATTAGATTATTTGCTTGGAGGTCCTTGTGAGAGCATTCATGATATTATCAGACACTGTAAGTCAGAAACTTCTGATTTAATGGCAAAGGGTGTTAACCAAGAACCTCTCTGATAAGCTGGATGGGTCAATAGATTGTTTAGTTTCTGACTTACTATAGATTTGATGGTATTTATCTCTGGCCTTAAATTGATACTTCAGAAAACATCTTGCATGGAAAATCCTTTTCCCCAATCCAAGTTTTAAAATTTAATTTATAATCACAGCGTGAACACTTTGAATTGGATCAGGGATGATTTATAATAAACATAAAAATAAAACTAGAAATCTTAAAACATAAAGTTATCTCACCAAGAAGAAACAAAAGTAACATCCTCTTTGGTTGTTGTGTTAATAGCAGTTGAACATTAATTTAACTCTAATGTTCCTAGTACCCAGGGGAGCACTGGAAATAGCAGATTATATAATTTTCACCCACTAATAAAAACAGGATAGTGAGTCTTTCTGAAAATTAAGTTCTAAGGTTTAAAAGGTATTACTGTCAAAAATAAAAGTAATTTTCAAGTTGCTTTATATTTGTGTTTCAGAGGTGTGGTTTTAGCTTTGTTAGCATAAAAAGTGAATACCTGGTGACAAGACCTTTAGGGCATAT
Organism: Mesocricetus auratus; assembly: GCF_017639785.1. Lineage (NCBI taxonomy): Eukaryota > Metazoa > Chordata > Mammalia > Rodentia > Cricetidae > Mesocricetus > Mesocricetus auratus. Next base: position 105,297,373 of record NW_024429189.1, read on the forward strand.
GACTCAGGAAGAAATATGGGAAGATACAGATGTGTGTATCTTGGAATAGAACTAAATAGGAGTGGTATGGATATATAAGACAAATGTAGAATGCAGACAGAGCTTCATGAAAGAATTAGACAGGAGCACTAACGATGCAGTGATAAGACTAGGCCAAGAATATTGGCTGAACTCTATGACAAAATTAAAGACACCAAGATTATTTTTTTTAGTTTTTTGGATTTTTTTGCAGGAATCATTGACGGAAGCTACTGGCTAAAGTCTGTGTGAGTATAAGGAAATGTGGATTACATTTACCTGCTGTTTGGAGAGCCTTCCCCTCAGCCTGGTCCCAGAGCTGCATCAGTCCCAAATGAACACACAGGACACTATATTAATTATAAAGCTGTTGGCCTTGCTTGTTTCTTACTGGCTGGCTCTGACTTAAGTATTTACTCCATAATTGTTAATCTAAGTATTTCTCTTACCAGAGAAAAGGCTCCGGACTTCTTGCCCCTATGGCAGTGACATGATGACTCCCTGTGTTTCTCTTACCCAGAGTCTTCCTCGACTCCTAGTCCCACCCATCTTGCTTCCCTATTGGCCAACAGTGCTTTATTGACATATACACAGGACTTCCCCATCATCTCCTCTTTTCTGTCTAAATAAAAAGAAAGGTTTTAACTTTAACATAGTCAAATTATATATAACAGAACAGTTATCAAGTAAGAACATAGTTACAATATTTTGTTCATTAACATGTAGTAAGATTTTAAGAAAGTATCATCTATCCTATCTTTGTGAGTCTAAAGTCATATATGTAGCTTATCTTTTATTGTAACTAAGGAAAACTATGATTGTAACTATCTGTCTTCAACTCTATCAAAGACCACAGAAGGATAATATATAAACACTAGGATTGATAGAGACATCTTGCTGTCTGGACAGTCACCTGAATTTCCTCTGTAATGTTGGAGCACCCATCTTCAGCCCATAGGCCATGGTGTGTCTGGAAGACTTCTCATCAAAACAGAAATATTCAAAATGTCCATCTGCATTGGCAGTCTGTCATTCATCTTTCTGTGTCCTGCAGAAAGTCTCGTAGACTCTTCCATTAAGCAGGAACCCTGAAGGACTGTTTGAGTTCAGCTGTCACTTTCCTATGGGTCCTGCATGTACAGATTATACAGCAACAGTCAAGCAGCCGAGGCAAGAGCAGTTTCTTGCCCAAATGGCTAATCTTGCCATGTTGAAAGCAAACTCTATAATAAGTTTCTTTGATGCCCATCTTCAGATGTAATTGGTGATGCCAGAAGCAGACATTTCTCATTGTCAAGAAAAACCCTAAATCATTTTAAATGCCATTATCTGAATGTCTTTGAAAGGTTTGAAGACTATCAATCTATCTCAAATATATCTCTGTATATCTAGAAACCCTCACTAACCTAACAATAAATTCTGACTATTATAAGTAACTATCTATATGCATTATGCATTTTGTTTTAAAAGATCAGTATAAGAACAATACTTAATCAAGAGGAGAATATACACATCACAAAATTACCCTTGAATTTGTATCAATAAATGAAAAAACATACCAATACAAAGTACTCATTTCCATACCATAATCCCCTTTTTCCTTTAAAAAGAGATTGGTTGTGATCATTAACCAATTATAAGCAACCCCATTCAAATGAAAACAAAGATTTATAAAAAATATGGGGATTTGGACATCACTCATTCTGAACTATTTTCTGCTGGATGGGGGCGCTGTTCATACCATGGGGATCATGACAAAACTCAGAAACCTGTATAAGTCCTTATTTTCAGGGTCTGTAAGGCTGCATCATCTTAGCTGTCTCAATTGTTGGAACACCTGGCCCACTGCTTCCGGGGGTCTTGGTTCATCAAACCACAGAAGCCTGGAAGGAATCCTCAGCTTTTCATTTTCTGTGGAAACATAAACAAGAACTCTTTTCCCAAGTAACTGGTCCTTATATTTCATGTTAGAAGTCAAAGCATTTTTGAAATATATAAGTTGGGTTAATTCAGCAGCATTTGTTATAAGTATAATTTAGCAGTTTTTCTTTCTTTAGCAATCAAAAAATTGAAAAACACAATAGCATACAGTATCCAGACTTTCTATGTATTTTCCATCTTTATGTGACTTATTTATTTATCTATTATTATTAGTCTATTTATTTTACTCTTATTTCTTTATTTATTTCTCTGAGACAGTGTTTCTCTGAAAATCTGCCTGATTCTGCCTCTGCAGCAAATCCTACCAGCATGTGCCACCACAGTTGGCTTCTATATTTATTTACCACTATGCCGTTTCTTTTTCTCTCTCAATCTTACATATATTTTTAAACACACTGTAAACCTTTAGAGGTTTTTCTTTATCCAAGTCTGACTTTACAGTAAATCTTTATGTTTTTCTGGCCACGTGTCTTATCTGTCAAAACTGTGGCTGTTTAAATTGCAGTTTTTCCAAGATGGCAGTGTAAGCGTGACTCCAGCCCACTGTCTCAGTCTATGCTGACATCCAGCATAAGCTGCTGGCCTGGAGATGTGGTCACTGCCACTTCCATCTGTATGTACAACTTTTCAATTGTTAGCAGAGCCTCTTAAAAGAAACTTGCTTTTTTTATTATTATGCAGAGTCAGGAAGTCTCCTTCATCAAGCCATGTGAGTCTCTGCTTGTCTCTGGCAAAAAAGAACCCACATGAGAAAATAAGCTGCTACCAAGAACCCATGCTTTTCTACGTTCTTTTGTTTCAAAAATTCCTTTTAAGATTTTGTCATTTTATGTGGAAATTCATATCCCACTCCTGACAACCATTTCTTGGGAGAAGCCTTCCCACCAGCCTGGTCCCAGGGCCGCATCAGTCCTAAATGAACACACGGGATGCTATATTAATTATGAAGCTGTTGGCCTTGCTTGTTTCTTACTGGCTAGCTCTGACTTAAGTATTTGCTTCATAATTGTTAATCTAAGTATTTCTCTTACCAGAGAAAAGGGTCCGGACTTCTTGCCCCTATGGCAGCTACATGATGACTCCCTGTGTTTCCCAGAATCCTGCTTGAATCCTAGTCCCACCTATCTTACTTCCCTATTGGCCAACAATGCTTTATTCAACAACCAATAAGAGACAGATTTACAGAATGGCATCTCCCATCAACCTGTGAATATAAAAACAAATGTTTATATTATTTTAGGGATTATACTGCTCTAGTAAAGGAGGGATGGTATGTTTTCCTCTAATAGTCATGACTTCACAACTACTTAGCAATTGGCTCAGTTTCAAGTACCAAGTATGTTTTTCCTCCTGTTCATTGTTCTTAAGTCCAGGTATAGAGCTATTGGTTACTACCAAGGTAAGAATGCCACTGCTGCACTCTTAATGTTATGATGCTATGCTAATCATTTTTGTAGCCCATAAGCATCATAGCTAGGTAGGACTACTGGTTAACTCCTTCCTTTTGAAACTTGCAAGTTCCCTTCAGGCACAATGAAACCTCATCCTCATGGTAGTCCTTAGGCTTCATCAGAGAAATTTCCCTTTGTAATAATTATCACTACAGAAAACCAAAACCAATTAAAATGCAGCATTGCAGAGCCCAATCCCAACTGATTCATCTAAAACACACTCCTTCACGTAGAGTGTCTGAAATCTCAGATAGTCCTGAACTCTTACTGCACTATTTTTCTATTATATCTTACTGTTGATATTAATATTTTTGCTTTACTTTTTATTTCCTTATTGAGAATTTTCACCATTACATTTATAGAAAAAAATTCAATTACCAGCATTACTACTACTGTGCTTTGTGGTCATTATTAAATAAAATAAAATAAAGGCTATTTAAACAAAAACACTGGATACCATTACTTACAAAGCTACAGGGGTGGATAGCATCTACAGAGTAAAAACAACAAAGAAATGATTCGTATCTCTGACAGGACAGAGTCAAACAACACATAATTTCATCACATATCTATCTTAAAATACATATTAAATATTTTGGGTCATAATTGATTACAGGTTAACTGAGTCTGCTGAGTAAAATGGCAGGTAAGCAGCAGCTATGCACTTGAAGAAAATGAGGGTGGAACAGACAAAATTAAGGGAGGGAGATCAGCTAGCTAAAAGGAGTATCACCTCCTGATGAAGTGGGGAAAGGTATCAGTTAGTAGTAGTAAGCTAGTGATGATCTTTGTCTGGGAATAGGGTTAAATTCTGTATGTGGTGAACATCTGTGGTTATATGGAATGTTTGTAGCCTCATTTGTGAAGATCAGAAGTACTAAAGATGCTTATAGCCCATTCTGGGGAACAGAAGGGACACAGAAAATAATCATAGATGTTCATATTGAAGTGGTAATCATGAGAAATACAACATCTGTGGTCCAAGGGTGATCTATGTCCTAAATTAATGAAGGCAAGGGTGTTGAGGAGGAAGATCAAGCATTAGATGAAGAAAGAATTAAAAAGTAGAGTGCCATAAGATATGATATTTTTAAATGTGGAATAAATTTTAGCAAAGTATACTTCTTTTTTAAGAATTATTGTAAGTATTACCAAGCATGCAACACAAAATACTGGTGTAAATCTGGAGGATGGATTAAATTTAGTAGCTATTTCCTTAAAATCCAAAATCAATTTGAGGTTATGTTAATAAAATACAAAGTTCAGATCTGGAAGTGGTGGCACATGCATGCATTCTCAGGACTTGAAAATCAAAGGTAAAAGGATTGGAGAGACATATTTCTGGGCTACATAGAGAAAATATATCATAAATAAATGGATAGATAGATAGATAGATAGATAGATAGATAAATAGATAAAGGATCTTCATAGTATTGATGTCTCCTTTATTCTCTTCTTCCTTAATTATTATAAATATTAATCATGAAAAAGTAAAGAGGCTGGGAACCTATGTTTAATTATTATTCAATTACTCAGGGCAGGAGAGATGGCTTAGAAGTTGAGAGATTGGTTGCTTTTCCAACGCATCTAATTTTGATTCCCAATAATTATATGACTGCTCACAACCATCTTTGACTACAGTTTCAGGCCTTCATGGCCACTAGGTATTAACACAGTGAACAGACATACATGTAAAAAAAAAGACAGTCCTCTACATAAAATAATTAATAATTATATTATTAAAATTAAGGTTTGCCTTATACCTATTATATATACCTATCCACTTCCCTCTCCAATTTAACAAATTTTAAAAGGATAAGATATTGAAGCATTTCAAAATATATATCCTATAATGTCTTTTAAATATAATTATCACACTGTTGAGATATCTAGAAAACAGCTATTATTTCTTAACTATAATTAGTATCCAGATATTAGAGCTTCTTTAGCTGTTGAATTTTTTATTTTTTTAAATTTTATGTGTGATTTTTATTTAAATTGGAAACATGCATGCTTCAAATGTCAATCCCAGCTCCCCCCTTCTCCCTCCACCAGCCCCACCCCCACTCCCCACCCCCAGCCCAATCCCCACATCATTCCCCAGGGAGGGTAAGGTCCTCCTTGGGGGAATCTCCAGAGTCTGTCATTTCATCCAGGGTAGGACCTAGGCTCTTCCCCAAGTGTCCAGGCTGGGAGAACATCCCTCCATGTAGAATGGGCTCCCAAAGTTCATTTGTATGCCATGGTGAACACTAGTCTACTACCCAAAGCCCCAGAGATTTCTGAGGCTCCTCACTGACACGACATTTATGGAGTCTGTTGGCCTCTTATTCATCAGTTTGGGGTTCAAGAGCTCCCCCCTTGTCCAGTCAGCTGTCTTTGTGGATTTCACCAGCACGGTCTTGACCACCTTGCTCATCACTCCTCCAACTCTGTTACTGGATTCCAGGAGGTCAGTTCAGTGCTTAGTTATGAGTATCTGTATCTGCTTCCATCAGTCACAGGATGAAGGTTCTAGGATGTCACATAAGGTAGTCACCAACTTTATCATCAGTTAGGGGCTATTAATGTAGTCTCTCTGCTATTAGTTTTTCAGTAGGGGTTATCCTTGTATATCTCTGGGAATCTCACTAGTGTCAGCTCTCTCCTCAAAGCTATAATGACCGCAACTATTATGATATCTCTCATCCTGGTCTCCTCTAGTCTTACCTCGACTCAACCTTTCTGCTCCCTCATGTCTTCTTTTACCCCCCTCTTATCCCGCTCTCTTTTTCCTGGTTCCCTCTCTTCTACCCCCATGTTCCCAATATGCTCAGGAGATATTGCCTCTTTACACTTCTCTGGGGGTATAATGCATATCTCTTGGAACATTCCCTGTTTCACAGACTCACTGGCCCTGGGATTATAGGCTGACACTCCCCTGATACATGTCTAAAATCCATATATGAGTGAGTACATACCATGTTTCTGTTTTTGTGACTGTGTTACCTCCCTCAGGATGGTTTCTTCTAGTGCCATCCATTTGCCTGCAAATTTCAAGATTCCGTTGTGTTTTTCCGCTGAGTAGTACACCAATGTGTAAATGTACCACGTTTTCTGTATCTACTCTTCAGTTGTGAGGCATCTAGGTTGCTTTCAGGATCTAGCTATTACAAATAATGCTGCTATTAACTCATTTTTGGATTTTAGACATGAATCAGGGGAGTGGCAGCAAGCAATCCCACTACCAGATAGTCTAGGAAAAATAACTTTCATCCAGCAACTGATGAAAGCACAGGCATATATCCACAGACAAACAATGAACTGAACTCCTGGTATGCAGTGTCAGAAAGGAGAGAACTGATGGGCAAAGGAGTTAAGACTGGGCTGGTTTAACCCACAGAAACAGTTGACTTGAACAAGGGGGAGGCCTTGGACTCCAGATTGATGGCTTTCTGGAAAGCATGGGACTGATCAATACCCCCTGAATGTCAGTGAGGAAGCCTAGGTAATCTATGGGGCCTTGGGTAATATTTATCCCTGGTGTACAAACAGACTTTGAGTGCCCATGGTACAATATGAGAGGCTTTCTCAGCCAGGACTCTTGGGGGAGGGCCAAGGCCCTGCTCTGGATGAAATGTCAGTTACTGGAGATCTAACATGGAGTGTCTTACTCTCCTTGGGGTTCAGAGTGGAGATTGGAGGGGAACCGGGGGACCTGGTGGGGAGTACTGAGGAGCTGGGATTGATATGTGAAACAAGATTGTTTCTATCCTAAATTTAAAAAATAATTAAAAAAAGAATCCTTTCTGAAATTAATTTGGGACTTTCAAAGAAACAATAAAAAAGAATGATCATTCTTTGTTGTTAAAAAAAAATTGACCTGTAGAGCTCTATCTAGCAGGGTATTGCTTATTGTGTCTTCATGCTCTCTTTTGAAATGTTTTTGTCCTCTCTAACTTTTATGTAATTTGAATCAGATTTAGAAACTTGATCACATTCCTATCTCTATTTTGAGCAGGTACATTCTATAGATGATGCCTCCCTCCACAGAGTCCAAAAAAAAAAAACCAATTGTCTTTGTTTTCACATTTACTACATTGTAACTACTAAGTTTTTTTAAAGCAGAAAGTAGACAACTCAGATTTTTAATACATTTTCTATGTAGAGTAAGTCTGTATAGAAAAAAAATACCCTCAACTATTTCTTAATAGGCTCAACTATTTCTTAATAGGTATTACAATTTGTACAGAAAAATAGAACATATTTTGGATTCTGTTTCTTTAGATTACTGATTTTATGAATGATCGAACGTTGTTTCCTCACATCTAAAAACCATGAACAATATGTTTTTAAATAGTATCATGAACAAGTGAACTTGAACATACTTGACACTTTTAATCTCTTGTTACTTTATTAAAATTTCACTTTTACTAAAATTAGTTTCTTTATTCTATTATATATACATATTTCTTTTATAACTATAAGGATATTTATCTTCTTTTGTACACATATAAATACTTGTAACATACACATGTACATATATATCCTAATACATATAATAACTAAATGCCTCATCATAATAAAGGTAAGGCTTTCATATCCCACTTCTGACACCAAATGATGCTCCAAATGACACTGTAACAATAAGTGACACACTTACTGAAAGTAAAACTAAGTATTTATTGTAGAAATTACTCACAAGATACCAAACAAGTAACCCAGATGAGCCAAGTAGTTTTCTGCTGCCGAACCGGAAGCCGAACTCCGGAAAAAGAGACCAAGACTTACTGTGTGCTGTCTTTTATGCCTTCCCCCATAATGCCCCATAGCCATGCCCAAAAGTGGGCCTGGCTAGTGACTTAGTTCACCACCTACATACGTATACGTCTTTATGTCTGTCAGTATACGTCTTTAGTCATGCTTAAAGTGGGTGTGGTTAGCGGTGTGGTAAACCGCTCTTACCTCATCTGTATGCGCTTCTAGCAAGTCACATGGTTAATGGCGGAATACAGGCTTCCTCCTACAAATGATCATTCTTTGTTGTTAAAAAAAATTGACCTGTAGAGTTCTATCTAGCAGGGCATTGCTTATTGTGTTCTCATGCTCTCTTTTGAAATGTTTTTGTCCTCTCTAACTTGTATGTAATTTGAATCAGATTTAGAAACTTGATCACATTCCTATCTCTATTTTGAGCAGGTACATTCTATAGATGATGCCTCCCTCCACAGAGTCCAAAAAAAAAAAAACACCAATTGCCTTTGTTTTCACATTTACTACATTGTAACTACTAAGTTTTTATAAAGCAGAAAGTGGACAACTCAGATTTTTAATACATTTTCTATGTAGAGTAAGTCTGTATAGAAAAAAATACCCTCAACTATTTCTTAATAGGTATTACAATTTGTACAGAAAAATAGAACATATTTTGGATTCTGTTTCTTTACATTACTGATTTTATGAATGATCGAACGTTGTTTCCTCACATCTAAAAACCATGAACAATATGTTTTTAAATAGTATCATGAACAAGTGAACTTGAACATACTTGATACTCTTAATCTTTTGTTACTTTATTAAAATTTCACTTTTACTAAAATTAATTTCTTTATTCTATTATATATATATATTTCTTTTATAACTATAAGGATATTTTCTTCTTTTGTACACATATAAATACTTGTAACATACACATGTACATATATATCCTAACACATATAATACCTAAATGCCTCATCATAATAAAGGTAAGGCTTTCATATCTTTTATACTTGTTCACTAGGTATCTATTCTGAACAATTCAAAATTACTAGTCACATCTTATTTCTGTACATCTCCTTCTAGTGTAGGGCTAATGTTAACACTTTACAACAGTATTAACTTTATTAGCCTCTTAATTGTTATCCTGTGTGTTTAGACTATTTCCAGGCATGTTTTGTTTTACTGTCTTTCTTTGTTACTGACAATAAGTGATAGTTTAAGCAGTCATAAGTTCTCTGCTGTCATTTCTAGCTCTGAATTAGAGACTACTAAGAAAATATCAATATGATCTCATCAAATGAAGGGTTATGAACTAGAAAATGTTCTGGTAAGGTATGAGCCTTTAAATTTCTTATCCAAAAGGTATAAGTGTAAAAGATTGAGGAGTGAGAATGTTAGATTTCCCACCTTCCTTTTAGAAATTCTCAGAATTGTGTTGAAACAAATGCCATTTCCATCACATAAATGGTAATTTTCCTAATGGCACCAATAAGGAAATGCTACCACAGCTATCACAAATGAATATATTGAAGGAGAATGGAAGAAGGCTCAAAAAAGGCAGGCATCAGCATGTGTATCAGATGAATATAGCTTGCAGAAAGCCGTAAGATAAATACTTAGTTATACATTTGAAAAAGCAACATGAATAGTAGTTGTAAAAAACAAACAACAACAAAAAAACAAGATTGCATCCTAGGCTGCAGGGTCAAAGTTTGTAAAATTAACCATCATATAACCCTAGAAAATGATAGATGAGTTAAGAATAAAATGCAAACAGGCACAGAAATCAACACATGAAGACAGAAATTGAACTAAGTCTGTTGGTGCAAGTGTATATTCCACTTTCTGAGAAGAATAAGCAGGAGGGTCAGAACTTCAGTTCTTATCTGGACTACTCAGTGAGTTCAAGGTCTATCTGAGCAATTTAATATGATCATGTTTAAAAATTTAAAAATATGCAAATTATTGGGTGTGCCATTCCAGATCAGTAATTGCTGTAGCCTAAAGAGTTCACAATTATGATTTTTATTCTTCTGCAGTAGGAAGCATATCACAAACAAGCCCTAAGAAAATTACTCATTAGATTTGAAGCTTCAGGGTCTGTATTGGCTTGATTTCTTAGTGTTCTATGAATCAATTATGTAATGCTTTCAGAAGTAGGGCCTTGTTCTGCTGGAAGGTCAAACACCCAAGAGAATGTTGGCAATAGCAATTGTACTCTATGCGATTAAAAAGTGGGGGTACACAATGTTGAATTGGCAGTTTGAGGGATAGATCTAAGGGGTTTTATGTGATCAAAATCACATTATATGAACTTATCCAAGAACTAAAAATAAATACATTGGAAAAATATTGGAGATATAGCTCGGTTGTAAAATGCTTCCCTAAGGTATGAGAAGTTCTGGGTTCAACATTTAGTAACATAAAAAGAAATAAGGGAGAAATAGAAATTAACTATACATTTATCCTTTTATATTTGTGCTTTCTGTGTCTGAAGATGCAGCAAACTTCAGTTTAAAACATTTGGAGAACATATTGGTACTGAAAACATAGAGATCCTCTTATTTCCAAAACAAAATAGTATAACAACATTATGTAACATTTGCCTTAGCTTTTGATATTTTAAGTACTGTACTGATGATTTACCCTATGTAGGAGAGAGTGTTGATTGGTTATCTGCAATTAACACAACATTTTATGTAAGGAACTGAAGCATTGGAAAATGTTGCTATATGTATCAGGGTATAAGGTGGAGGCTAGGGTAAGGTCGCGGAGATAATCTCCCATGGATATGAAAAGATGATTATAAATTTAGAGATTGTTTTGATTTTGAGAAGTCAAACATGTGAGATACTACCACACTGAAGTAGTAGAGCCAAAAACATCTCAAACATAATTCAAACCAAAAATGAGAACAAGGAATCAGCTAAAAAGTCAGAAGACACTAAAAAATGAAAAGGAATAGATTCCTAAAATATATAAATACATTAGAAGGCCCACTTAAATCTGGAAAAAATATGATTGATTTCCAGTTGAGTTGGAGAAGGTATAAAGTCTTGACAGTCTTGTAGTTATTAGCTTAAGTCCTTGTGAAGAAGTTCTGTAAGTCATCTATGATAAATACACACCTACTGTGAGAGGTAATGTGTTCAATTCTATTGATAATTTAGGTACTATTTAAAAATAGCTTTATTTGAATGTTTCATGAAAACAGCAAAAAATAAATCTTTCCAGTATTTCTCTTTAAGGAAAATATTTATGTCACCCCAACGCCAAAAGTAAAGATAATACACAGACCTACAAAAATTGTTTGGGTCTGACAAAAACACCATTTAATGTCAATAAGAAACCAAAGTAATTGCTTTCATCTACAAGAGACCGTTCTCTTCCCAAAGACCTCAAGTGATTTGCTCTGTTTTGCCTGGTTGAGATATCCCAGGATAAATCGTTTTTGGATATTCCCTATATGTCGTTTTTTTCATCATTTTAAAATTTATTTTACATACCAACCACAGTCTGCCCTTACTCCTCTTCTCTGTTCCATTCCCCTCCCTTATACCCTTCTGTTCAGATAGGGTAAGGCCTCCCATGGGAATCAACATAACATGTCATATCAAGCTGAAGCAAGACCAAGCTCCTCTCTGCTCTATCAAGGTTGAAAAAGGCAACCCACCATAGGAAGTAGGTTCCAAAGAGCCAGCTCATGCATCAGGAGGAGGTCCTGGTCCCACTGCTAGGGGTCCCAAAAAAGGCTACACAACTGTCGCCCAGACACAGAGAGCCTAGGTCAGCTCCATGCCAAATCCCTAGCTGTCTGTCCAGAATCTGTGAATTCCAACAATTTCAGGTCAGCTGTCTGTATGGGTTTCCCCATCATAATCCCCATTCCCCTTGCTCATGTAATCTCTCCATCTTCTCTTCAACTGTACTCCAAGAGTTGGACCCAGTGATTGATTATGATCTCTGCATCCACTTCCATCAGGTACTGGATGAAGGCTCTATGATGACAATTATGGTGGTCACCAATGTGATTACAGGAGAAGGTCAGTTCAGACACCCTCTCCACTATTGCTAGAAGTTTTACCTGGGGTCATCCTTGTGAGTTTTGAACATTTCCCTGGCACCAGGTTTCTCCCTAACCCCACATTGCCCCTCCTTTTCAAGGTATCTCTTTCATTACTTTCCATCCTGATCACTCATACTCCCATTCTCCCATCCTCTCCCCTCCCCCAGTTTATCAAGGACATCCCATCTATTTTCTCTTCCCAGAGAGAGTCATCCATACCTTTTAGGGTTCTTCTTTTTACCTAGGTTCTCTTGAGCAAAGGAGTGTAGCCTGGTTATCCTTTGCTCACCATATTTCTTAGTTAGGGTTTCTATTGCTGCAATGAAAAACCATGACCAAAAAGCATGATGGGGAAGAAAGGGTTTATTTGGATTATGCTTCAGCTCATAGTTAATCATCAAAGAAAGTGAGGGCAAGAACTCAAACGGGACAGGAACCTGGTGGCAGGAATTGAAACAGAGACCATAGAGGAGTGCTGCTTACTGGCCAGCTCCTCATGGCTCTACTCAGCCTGATTTCTTATGAAACCTAGAACCACCAGGACTAAGATAACATCACCTACAATGGGCCAGGCCCTATCCAGTCAATCACTAATTAAGAAAATGCTTTACAGCATGATCTTATGAAGATATTTTTTCTATTGAGGTTCCCCCCTTAAAGATGACTCTTTTTTATATCAAGTTGACATAAAACTAGCCAGTATAGCTATAAAAGAATTTCTTTCTAGATGCATTTACCTAAAAATCTTTGTAAAATCTTTTTGAAGTGAGGTGTAGTCTATAAACTCCTAATCCTTCTGTCAAAATTATCAGCTAGTTCCCATATCTTCCTTAGATAGTCAGATCCCCTCTTTAGCTTCACTATATTTGATAGCTCATGTCACCTGGTACTAAACTGTGTATACGATCTGATTAGTTTCAATATTTGTTAATTTCCACTTACAAGAGTCTAAGATGCCAAACAATGAATTATTTTAATCTGGTTTGTGATCATAAACTCTTCCTGTTTTTACTTCTGGCTTCTATTTTTCTCATTATTTTTTTTAGTAATTTCATACATGAGTGCAATATTTACATTATATCAATCATTCTCTCTCCCACCTCCAAATTCTCCCAAGATCCTCACACACTGCCTCTCAAATTCATTACTTATTTATTATTGTCACACACACATACATACAAACATACACACAAACACGTGTATGTGTGTGTGTGTGTGTGTGCAAATACAACCTACTGAGTTCATTTATTGCTTTTCCCCTGAATATTTGTTTAGATCTGATAATTTGTAACTGGATTTTCATCTCAGCAGTGGCTAATTGCCTGGGGCTCTTCATCTGTGGGTAGGTCCTAGTGAGATTTTCCTCTACCAATGTTGACATGTCGTCTGGTGTTGACATTTAGCACATTCTGTTTAGGCAACCATGTTATTGATATTTCAGAAGCACCTTCTGTTTCACATGCAGAAGACACTATCTCACATCAGACATCCTCGTGCTCTGGACTTTAAGTCCACAGTGGTCCTGGAGCCTCAGTTATAAAGATTGCAAGAAGTAAAATTGAGGATGGAAACTCCATGGTCACTAATTTTCTGCGTTTTGACCAGTTGTAGATCTTTGAATATTCTCCATCTGCTGCAAAAGAGGATTATTTAGTGGAGTGAGAGTCACACTTACTAGAGAGTATGAAGATAGGTAATTAGAATACAGTTAGCTATTATACTATTAGGAAAATGGCAGTAGTTGATTATCCTCTGGAGTAGACAGCCTCAGTAGCCAAGGTTAGTTAAATAAGTTTACATCCTTAGACACAGATTTTCTCCTATTGACAAACCCAGAAGTCCAATAAGCCAGCTGTTGGATGTCCTTAAGATGTAAGTACCACTATTGTACTATTGGTGCTATCTTAATAGCACAATCGTTGTTATGGCATATTGACTGAACTTTCTCTTCTACTCTTTGAATGATTTTTTAAATTATACTGCATATTTTTAATTTTCAAGGGTTCTCTAATGCTTTCTGATTTTTCTGTCTTACATAGCATTTTGTTTCTAAATGACATATCTTTATATATCTGCAAAATATGACAAATAAAAGATTCTTAGACTTTTTCCATTCTATAATTAGAAATAGACAAGAAACTGATAATGGTGAAATCTTATTGGAATTATAAATTGGAAGGAAGGGATCTTCAGCCTTTCATTTTATATTCTCTAATACCATTTTAATCTTTTATAATATGTATAGATTGCTTTTATAATATTAATGACAAGAAAGAGGAGGAGGAATAGAAGGCAGCCATTAATTAAATGAGCACTTTGACCTTTGACCAATTCATTTGTTATACTCATGCAGCGCCAAGCAAAGGAATATTCTTAATAATGGCATAAGCTCAGGCAGGCCTCAGGTTTCATCAAGCAACTTAATGTCCCTCTGCATTCTAAAGTAGCTCTTCAATGCATAATTTAGTATGTCTGTAATGAATTCTGCTAACCAGTGTGACTACCCATTCTTAAATTCTCTACTGAAACGTAGAACTGCACTGTAGGATCTTAATACAATCGGGCTTGTATTCATCTCTAGTTAGGTTGCTTGCATCTTGAATGGCAATGTACAATATCTCCTTAGACTGCGATGCAAGAATCTTAAAGGTAAAAAACTTTCAGTTGTCCTGAATATGACTGATGTCCCTAGGAGGCACAGGCTGAATTTTTAAAATTTCTGTCATAATAATTTTAATTTTCAAGGATTTCATAATGCTTTATGATTCCTCTCTATTACATAGCATTTTGTTCTCAATTGGCATATCTTTACTGGAAAAAACATTCCAAATGTTGATTTTTTTAGCCATTTCCTACTTTATATTAATAAAAACAGACAGAAAAGTGATAGTGATAAAATTCTACTAGAAATATGAATTTACAGAGAGTAGTCTCTGGCATTTCATTCTATTTTCTTTAATATGACTTTGGTCTTTTATAATATGAATCACCATGCCTTTTCTTTGTAAGCATGAGCTTAGAAGCTGAACCAGCATTCTATTCTCAAAGAAGTACATGACTAGAAAAGGTGGCATTTATGTAACCATGTTTTGCAACCTTAGACATATTCACTTGTACTATTTTTAGGAATGTAGGTCAAATATGGGTGTAATGTTCTTGGCTTCAACCAGTCTGCATTGTGCATGTTCCCTAAGGAGTAAACACCATCAAAAGCAAACACCATCATTAGAAGAGACCCAAGTTCTTGGATTTGCATTTCTGCTTCTATCTCAGGGAGCCCAAAAGGACTATTCATGACAACTGCCATAGATATTTTTAGTTGATTTATTTTTTCCATTTTTTATTTTTTGATTTCATTTTACACTCCAACCACAGCTTTCTGTTCCACCCCTCCTCCTATCTCCCTTGCCTCCCCTCATCCCCTCTGACCTCCTCCCACCCTCCCTCAAATCGCCCCTAACCCACCCTCAGTCCACTCTTCCTCAAGGAAAACAGCTCCCTGAGTAGTCAACATAGTCTAGCACACTAGATTGGGGCGGAGCCCAATCACTCTTGATTTCATTTTCATTGATATTTCTGCTAAGAAGTTCACTCCTGTCTCCATTCCCATATTTTGGTCTCCCTGTTGTTCAATGGACTAATTCTAAACTGCCCATCTCTGCTTCTTTGTTTTATTTCCTGTACTGGAATCTGTAGTGAGATTTTTTTATCATCATCTCTGCACAGTTTGCTGTACCATTGACAATGTGGAGAATGAAAGCCATCTCTTATGATGCCCTCTTACCATACAGTCTCCAATAAAAGCTAGTTTATCATATTTTATTTGTTACTTTTATTTATCACCCACTACGTGTGTGTGTGTGTGTGTGTGTGTGTGTGTGTGTGTGTGTGTGTGTGTGTGTGTGTGAGTGCGTGCACGGGAGTGCGCTTTTGTGCCTGTGGAAGTCAGAGAACAACTTATAGAAATCTTTCCACATTGTAGGTTGTGGAGTTGAACTCAGTTACTCTGGATTGGTAGCAGTTGTTTTTGTCCACCGATCTTCTTTATTGGCTTGAAAAAATCATTATTTATTCTAGCTCTTCATTTATCAAAATATATTTATCAAATGAATATATGAAAAGCATCCTTCTAACCAAGGAGGATATTTTAGATAAGGAAATAGTGAAATGAATATCCCTGCTATCATGAGCATATTGTACCACAAAGCTTCTAGTATCACTGGGGATATCTCTTCTTCATAAAGAATTTATCTTTAAAAATGTGCTTTGCAGCACTCAAAGAATGTCAGTAAGTCAAAGGATAACAGTTGAGGATAACCTATTGAAGGAAATTGGTGGCAATATTCTGTTTTTTAAAATAGTACATTATTCTTTCTAGATAGAGCATTTATATTTTTCTGCGCCAGTTTGTTTTTAGCTAAAGAGTCTCAGATTTGTTATCAAAAGCAATGGTTCAAATTTTGTTTCTTCTCTTTATTGTAGTGACTTGTTTTTATCATTATCATCATCATTATTATTATTATTATTATTATTATTATTATTTCACCAGTCTCAGAATTGCTATTCCCTGCTCTTTAAAAAGGATATTTTAGAGCTGGACATTGGTGATACACACCTTTAATCCCAGCACACGGTTGGCAGAGGCAGGCAGATCTCTGTGAGTTCAAGGCCAGCCTGATCTACAGAGTGTGTTCCAAGACAACCTCCAAAACAATGCAGAGAAACCCTGTCTCAAAAAACAAGATAAAACAAAGCAAAACAAAACATAAAAGGAGATTCTAGTACTTGTTGAGAAAACATGAGAACTACGTTCAGTGTCGGTTTTGCTACTTTGGTAAGCCCAGTGCAAAATAAGAGCTCAGTATACATATTGTTTTTCAGCAGATATAGTTAAGTGTTATACTTGCTCATTATCCCCCTTAGCATCAACAAGAAGGCATTCAGTATCTCTCTTATTGTCAATAGTAGGCATTCAGTATCCAGGACCTACCCCTTACAATAAGCTGTGCCAGTGTCCTCTGGCAGATGGTAGAACCCACCCTGCCCTATGGCTAACAGCCTTCAAAGTGACACATCTGCCATTCCTGACTCACTAAGTCCTTCATGGGAGACATTTTGTTGTGAAACAGCCATTACCCATCTACCATGAAGTATTTGGAATCAAAGTACATGTTAACTTCTAGAGTTCCTTATATTTTAAACTCCAGGGTCTATTAGGAAAGGCTAACAACAGTCACTTATGAGGAATAAATGGAGAGGTCGAGAAATTACAGGCAGCATTGCACTTGATTGTGTTGAAGTTGACTGAAGACATGTTCATGCATTTTATTGATACTTAAATCATGTTTTGCTATTATAAAAATGAATTATATTGTTTTCCTAAATACAGAGGAAGACAAGCTGGTAGACACAAAATAAAAGGTCCATTAAAATGATGACATTTTGTTATTTAGAATGAGACAAGGATAGAGAAGACATGAGGCATAAATCTGGAGCCTCCTAAAATCTTCTTGTATCTGAGTTCATAGAGGGTCAGTGGTGAAGACAGCATGTTTTAAAACTACTAAAACTTACTTTTTAAAATACATTGCCATAAGGATGCCTAACATCCTTTGGAGGAAAACTTATTTTCTGAAAAATATCTTAGTTTTTAGTTAACATTTAAATGGTACATTTCCCATGCTCATCTACTCCCTAGAAACATGCAGTTACCATGTGGAACAATGTGGAGATCCTAAATAAATTTATTTATGTTAACTAAGTTCCTTCTGGAAGGTCAATAAAATACCAATGCTTTTATTTTCTAGGTAAGTTAAAATTATAATACACCTCTGTGATCAAAATATGTGAGAACATGTTTTCCTTTAAAAATGTTTATTTTACATACACCAATAAATATTAAGCTGATATGTTTTTTTCCTTGTCCTTGCTTATTTGATATGAGACAAAACCTAATTTCACCATTTAGTTATATCTATTTATTTTAGAAAATTAATTGAACTAGAACAGTCTGGCTCTTCATTTTTCTTCACTTATTGAACTATTATACTTACTTTTCTAACTATTCACCACATAGTGAATTTAATAATAAGTGTTTCAGCATATGGTTGGCTATCTATCATTAAGCTAAGCTCAAAATGTTAGTAAAAGTCTGAGAACAATTGTATTACTTTGAATAATATTTAATAATTACTATTCTGTTTAAAATTATTTATGTAAATGTGCTTCCTTTATATTAATATCGTGAAGGCTTTAAAAATTACTAAAATCCATATTTCATATAGACTCATAAATTCAGAATAATCATTGTGTTCTACTGATGTCAAAAATTTGACAATAGCATCCAATTACTAAAAAGAAAAAGCACCATTGAAGCTCTAATGAGCAGTCAGAATCACTAGCTGTATAATTGTCAAGAAAATCAAATAAGCTTTAGTTTCAAGGATCTATTTGTTGAAACAAATGCTTTATGACTCAAGAGAAATTTATTTGAAGTAGACCTTCAGACTCCTTCAGATACAACACAAAAACTTTTTGAGAGAGAAGATAGAGTTTAAAACCAATGACAAACCATTCTGAATATTACTGTGGTGATCACAAGCCCTATCCCTCAACCCCGGATCAATGTCATAGTTTCTGTAATGCCCAAGACATCCCTGTCACACTATACTCTGGCATTCAACCATCTCAAGCACGTTTATTTACTGAGTCCTATTGGACATACTTATTATAATAATAAAACAACCAATATGTAGTTTAGTCTGATTTGCACTTGTCTTACTCTATTATTAGTGATTTTTAACAGTTTTAATATGCTAGGTGTCTATTTGTATATACTTTTTGGAAAAATAATTCATAATTTTTCTTACTACTAAATTTTGCTGTTTTACTGCATGTTCATGCTGTTTCTGTTTGTATTTTCTGTGAGTTACAGGATGTCATATTTTTCTGTATTTAACATCTTAGATATAAATTTTAATTTTTTCCTTTTTCTTGGTGTGGGTTGCTTCTTCCACTATGTTTAAGAGGTCTTTTGCTGCACAAAGATTTTGGGTTTTGCAATCACCTCACAGTTACTATTATCCATTTGTATTGAACACATTGTAAGTAGTTAATAAAGCAAGGGACAGTAAGTATCCAGGATTTATATGCAAACCCTTACCAAGAGGGTGACTTTTTAAGACAATAAAGAAGACTGAAATCAAAGTTATGCTATGGAAGAGGCATGCCAGTCAGAGGGAATGCAGGTGTAAAGGTCCAAGTTGGTTTCTTAGTAAATTTTCTATTGTTGCAAAGAGATATAATGGCTAAGACAACTAACAATAGAAACTATTTATTTGGGGCCCAACAGTCAGGCAGGCATAGTGCTGGAACTGTAGCTAGGAGCTCACTCTCAGACACAACCAGGAGGCAGAGGTATCTAACTGGGAATAATGAGAGGTATGAAGCCTGAAAGCCCACCCGCAGTGGCACACCTCCTTCAACACGGTCACACCTGTAAATACTTCCTAAACATTTCCACCAACAAGAGACCAAGTTGGGGTCACTATCATTACCACAAGGACAAACATTTGTGATATATTCAGAG
Organism: Mesocricetus auratus; assembly: GCF_017639785.1. NCBI lineage: Eukaryota > Metazoa > Chordata > Mammalia > Rodentia > Cricetidae > Mesocricetus > Mesocricetus auratus. The sequence continues at coordinate 105,317,177 of NW_024429189.1, forward strand.
TAACAATGAAACTGCCCAATGTAGCTTAAGCATAGAAGAAAGAAGTAGTTAAGACAAGGAATTAAGTAGGGAAGTGAATATAGGGCCTTAGAGGGCTAGTAAAATGTTGATAATGTTTGGGATATGCTACCCCCAAAGGGTGACACTCAGAGTTATGGAAAATCATCAGATATAGGAAGGAAGACAGTTCTGAGTTCCTCCACATACTCCAAAACAGGCATAATGTATTACACTTGTAAGGAGATTTCTTCAAATCCCAACTATAAGATTATCCTTTTCTATGAAGACACACTCAGACACAAGAATATGACCAAGCAGACCTTTATGGGACTTCCCCTCCCACTTTTGTTATCTATGGGTCCTCCAGACCCGTTTCTCTCTGATTGTCACTACCCATCATTTCTGAGATGAAAGCACATGAGTATTCATTTTTAATGCTTCCTCAAAAGTTATATTAAACAACCCCATGATAAGATACATATAAACTCTAATGATATATTATTTATTATTAATTAAAGCTTGCCCGAGGACTCAGAAAGCAAAGTCAGTCACAAGCTCTAGAAGCCAGGCACACACCTTTAATCCTAGCAGCCTGAAGCTAGGCGGTGGTGGTATACATCTTTACTCCTAGGACCCAGGATTAAGAGGCAAAGAGATCTTTGTGAGTCCAAGGCCACCCAGAACTACACAAGAGTGAATCAATATAAAAGAGAATCATAGCCCATACCTTTAATCCCAACATTAGGGAAGTATATAAGACAGAAGCAAGGTCTCAGAGAGGCATTCTTTCTCCAGCCACATCGAGGGGAAGTCACAGTTTGAGACTTGGTGAAGAGCTTGTTTTGGATCAGCTCCTTCAGCCTGAATTTGAGGTGAGTGCTTGTGGTCAGATGCTTTGCTTTTCTGATATTGATATTGAATTTTGAACCTCAGTATCAGTCTCTGGGTCATTTATTTATTTAAGTCACAATGAACTTTTGACACAATGAAAAGGTATTGAATTTTCAGTATAGACTTTTTCATTAATTATGAATGTGATGAGAAGCATTCAGTTGGCTTTCTTTAAACTTGTTACATGGGCTGCCTTAAATGTTAATTGGATTGCTAGAACCACTAAGATCTGGGTGACTTTACTAACTCCTAGAAACGCAAATTAGAAACAAGAATGATATGAGTAGGTAATGGAAGTTAGGACAGGAAATGTAATCAGAATCTGTTTAATTCAGTGGTACATTATTTGGGATTTAATGACTGGATGTGAGCTTCTAGCAAATGGGTAAGTCAGGCTGACACAAAAGCTTTTTGTCTGAGCACTTAAAGAATAATATTGTTGGGAAACAGAAATATTTGGTCAATCTTGAAGATGAAGGTAATAATAGGAACATTTTAACATGCTACGTTTGAAGTTACTGCTAGACATCAAAGGAAAGATGCTGATTAGAAATGGAGATGTTTACTTCTAAATCAAGAGGACATTAATTAAGAATTTTATAAAATTGATTGTCTATGAAGTGCGAAGGTTCATGAGTCAATGTGGAATTGATAATAGAAGAGTAAAAAGGTTCAGTGCCTGAATTCTGATGCATCATTGTGTAAAGAATATGTTGGAGAGAAGAGCAAGTACAGGAGCTGAGAAATAGAAGCCAGGAAAATTAGAAAAAAAAGGTATGTTGTGGATTGTAGATTTGTTCCCTGACATGTCAAGCAAACATTGGACATTGAGTTAGATAGTGAAAACAACCTTAGCAATGTAAAGATAAACCCTTGCTTATTATTGGCAGAAATGAAAACTTTGGAGCCACTATGGAAATAAAAATTCAGCTTCCTTAAAAAATTAAGCTTCAAATATAACATAACCCAGAAATACCACTATGAGGTATCTGTCTGAAGGATTCTAAATCAACATACAATTGAGATATTTTCACATTTTTGTTTGTCAATGATCTATTTACAACAGTTCATGGATGAAACAAGCCCTTGATGTCCATCAACAACTGAGTGGATATGTAAAATGTGGTACATGAAATTTCTTGAGGCAGTGAAAAACTGATTTACTAACATTTAAAAGAGACTCAATGAAAGTAGAGATATCATTGTGCTAAGCAAAATGAACCAGATGCAATTTTCCACACCAACTCTGTGTGTGTGTGTGTGTGTGTGTGTGTGTGTGTGTATGTGTGTGTTTGTGTGTGAGTGTATAAGATGGAGATTGAGGACCAGGAGTAGGGGAAATTAAAGGAGAGTAAAGAATGGAGAGAGCAAGATGGAAGAAGTAAAATACATAGGATATAAGGGAGGATAGTGAGACTATTTGGGTGAAGAAAGAAGGCCCACGGATTGGTGGGGAGGAAAAGAGAGAAGGAAAGACATCAGTCATTTAATTACAGATGGTTCAAGTGCTATTGCCTGTTTTACTTAAATGCAACATAAAATGTTACAGGAATAGAATCCACCCTAAATGTGATCATTCCTTAAAATTCTAGTAGTTTAAATCTTGAATCTCAGTTTAGAATAAAAATCCTTGTTAATGTTCAATTTTAGCTACCAATAAACTGAGTTATCAATATCAAGACCTAGAAACTGAAGTTCCTAAATGTCCTCTCTTTCCTTCTTGACTTGATCGTTAAGTGATCTTGTAAATTATATTAGGGTTTCACATAAGACTCAATCACAACGATTGTTATCATCATCTAGTGTTCCGATTAGAATGACTTAAGAAAGAGATGTTTACTGTGTGATACTGATTTTGCCAAAGAAATAATTAAGATGCTAGAAGGAGGAGACTACAAGTAAGACGAGGACTTGTCTGGCCTCATCCATGGGCTGGTCCAAGTCTTGACTTTACCTTCGTGTTTATAAAACAGAAGTTCTGGGCTCTTCTACCACTTTGTTCACATATGTTCTGCAAGTTTCTCTCAGTGGGGGAAAGTATGGGATCTATTCATGAGTTATTGCTTCTCAAGCACAGTGATAGTGATAGGAAGAGTATTTCATCCCCTCTCTTTCTTAGTTGGATTCTTTGGACAGATCTAGAAACCTTACTTACTCAGTAAACAGAAAGCACACTATTTTTATTAATTTTACATGCACATGGAGAGATTCATAAGAGCATGAAGTCTGAAGAAATTACCAAGGCATGATATATTTATACATATACTACAATAAATTCATAAATGAAAGAAAAGATCAGTGGACTCATGGACTGGGGTAATAAATTTTAGGGATTTTACTGAGAAGCAGAAGTATAGAAGTTCATGAAAGATCAGTACTATGTCAGGGTTTGTTTATTGAGGTTAATTTCAGCCCTGGTTATCAATCACTGGTGATCAAGGTATTTTCTGGTGTTGGTAAATGACAGATGTCCCTCTAAAAGAGCTGTCATCACTTGTTGTGCATAGAAAAACCAAATAGTGCTTTCTGAAATAAATTTTCAATTTCTCGTACACTAAAATGATCAACATACTAGCTTGACTATTTGGCGAGTTTTTTTTCAAATTCCTTCACAGAAAAGGCGACTTGTTTTGGATTTTGCCAATTCTTATGAGAAGGGAAAATTTTGTAGCCCTTAGCAATAGCTGAAGAAAGTATCATCTTAGTATCACCTTAGGGAAGATGATCTGGATGAAGAAGCAGCAGTGTTCATGGCAGGGATCTGGAGTAGCAACGACACAGATACCTCTAAGTTTCCCCGCAGGAAGAGCTAAGTAGAGCCAAGAAAACAAGAATGACTGTTGTTTGTTTCTGATAGAGAATTGACAAGTTACTTTTATAACATTATGACACCACAAAACAGAATGAAAGCTCTTGATAGATAATAAATTTAAGGGAAAGAAGATTTATGTTGATCAGTGTTTTCAGAGTGATTCAGTCCACTGTTGTAGAGAGGGTGTAGTGGAGTTTCATAATGGCAGAAATATGTTGCAGAGACTGTACATGGCTTCCTAGGACGCAGCAAATAGTACCTGTATCAGAGGCCAAGAATCATTTTAAGAGATCCCCTTTGGCATTCTGCATATATGTCATGGGGGTCCTCTTGTGGGCCTCCTAACCATGTGAACAGGGTCTGCCTCTGACTCTTTTACTGGCTTTTGAAACTCTACTCTTCATACTGGGTAACCTTGCCTAGTCTAAATATATGGAGAGGTGCTTATCTTAATGCAACTTGATATGCCATGTTTTGTTGATACTCATGAGAGACCAGCACTTTCTTAAACAGAAATAGAGGAGGAGTGTTTTGGGGGAGTCAGAGCAAAGGGGAGCGAGAGGGATTCAGAGAAGAGGAGAGAGGAGAAATATATAATCTATATCTATTAACTAGGCCCTATCTCCTAAATGTCCTTTAGTCCTCAGCCTCCCTAAGTGACAGTATTAACTTGGAAACCAGTCTTTAAAGCATGGGACCCTTGAGGAGCTAAACCACAACAAAGTCTGATAAAAAACATAAGCAGTTTACAAAATCCTGTGCTGAAATCTGAGTATAGAAATTTTCCTCCCGTTTTCCTCTGTGCAGCCTACTGTTTGTTCATGAAGGCTGATCAAGAGTACATAGTTCATCTGCTGTCTTCACAGAGGCTGTAAAAGGGAATCCCTGAGAGTTATTGTTGAAGGAAATGCTCCCTGCTGCCTGCTGTAGATAGAGTTCTCATCTACTATGCACCATTTATCATGGTTGTTAGGCATTATTCACAGTTCATCCCTGTGTCTCCTCACTTGATACAAATGTCAGAACTCCATGCTGCTTTGGGCTTATGCTAGATAAAGTACTAGTGTTTATTTTTGGTGGCCATCAGCAATCACCACAATTGCATCTGTGACTGCTCTGGGTCTACATGTGCTAATGTTGCGCATGGAAATGCTTAAAAAATCCTGGAAAACTAGTTGAGAGGCGTGTACAGTTGGGGAAACAACTTTCTAGCCAAATATTCCAGATTTTACTGATTTTTCTTCATTGTGAACATTGATCAAGTCATACACTCAACATTGTACTGCCTGGTTTTGTGTCAACTTGACACAGCTAAAGTCATCAGAGAGGAAAGAGCCTCAATTAAGGAAATTCCTCCATGGGTTGCAACATTAAGAAATTTTCTCAATTAGTGATTGATGGGGTGGGCCCAACCTATTGTGGGTGGTACCATTCCTTGCCTGGTGGTCCTGGGTTCTATAAGAAAGCAGGCTTATCAAGCCATGGGGAGCAAACCAGTAAACAGAACCCCTCCATGGCCTCTGCATCAGTTCCTGCTTCCAGGATCCTGACCTGTTCAAGTTCCTGTCATGACTTCCTTCAGTGATGAACAGCTATGTTGAAATGTAAGCCAAATAAAACCTTTCCTTCTCAACTTTCTTTACGGTCATGATATTTCATTGTGGCAAAAGAAACCATAACTAAGACATACATTTAGATTTAATTTCCTCATATTTAATAGAAACCAATCTATTTCATCATATTCCAAGGATGTTACTTAGTAGGGCTTCAACACAGCAAGAGAGAAAAAGGAATACTGTCAAGTGAAACTCCATAGAATCTCTTTGTTTCAATCTCCTCCATATGGAAGTCGGCTTGTATGTTTTCTTTTCCCAAAGTCAAATTTCAAAAGATCTCACTTGTACTAGATTCAGGGGCCAGCCACTGTGCTATGGTTTGGAGTCTGTCTTTAGTTCGTGTTCATCTCACTAGGTCCGCAGACCTCTTCACGAGCTTCAAAAATCAGAATGAAATTCAATTTGTCAGTGTGTGCCAGCTATGGTGGAGTCAAGCAGGAGACTTCTTAGGTCATCCCAATTGAGTTTCTGTGCTTTCTATTCTCACTTCCTTTTCCTACTGACAGTTTGTCACAGACAGTGCATCTTGCACAGCAGATTTACAAAGTTCACTCCTAGACAGCCCCTGTAGCCCACCGCCTCTAAAGCCACTGTCCAGCCTCAGTCACACTGACAGTCCAAACACTTGTTAATGGTTCCTTTTTGCTTATAAATGCATTTCTTTAGCTAGAGGAGTGTACTTTAAACAACCTCCTCTCAGTATTGGCAGAAAGCATACAAGTAGAAGGAAGACTGAGGGCTGGGCGGTGGTGGCACATGCCTTTAATCCCAGCACTTGGGAGTTCGAGGCCAGACTGGACCGACAGCCTCCAAAACAATACAGAGAAACCCTGTCTCGTAAAAACCAAAAATAAAGGAAGACTGAGTTCCATGTGAAACAGGTGTTTTTATTATTTTGGCTTGATAGGAAAACTCAATTTCTACCAGTAATTTGTGATGCAATGCTCTTCTTGCTCTTAGGGTCTAAATAGTTGTGTAACCACCATTCGTTTCCTTTGAATCTTGGCTGTCATTTTCTGTCAGGAGGAAAACAAGAGAAATTCTGCATACAAGTTCATCCCCTGATTGCATGTCAGCCTCACAGGCAGGAGCATCTCACAAGTTGTCCCTGCCCAGGCACTTCATCTTCAAATAGAAACTGCATCTTAATTATAGCCTTTAATGGGCTGTTGCACTCCAGGATCAATATGTCTGACAAAACCCAAGCCCCGCTAAAAGCTCATTAATTCACATCCGACTAATTCAGGATTTGTGATGATTTTGGCAGGAACCAAGCTGAAGTTTACCTTTTGTACCACTGCTTACAAAGGTTTAGCTTGGCCAGTTAATTAGGAAGAACAGAATTGCCAGGGAAGTATTTACTGAGCTTCTATTTGCATGAAGATAGCAGGGGGATTTTAGCCTCTGGATTCCTCAATTCTCACCCTATAACTCTAGCTAACTGCTCCTTTGCATTAGCACTCTGGTGTTGGAAATGGGAAGTCAAAACCTCAAAAACAAAAGATCTAAGATGTAATCACTTGCAGTGTGTTCCTTCAGTATTTCACATCAAGTACCCGATTCTCTCTCTCATTTCATAGTTATAACTATGATAGATACAGTTTCTCTATGGGGGCAGATACCTCTATAACAAGACTGTACTTTAACCAGGACTGTTTAATTATGCATTTCCCTTTCCTTTACTACTCCTGCATCAACTCAATTCTATGTACATGTAAAGCTCATGACAGGACACAGAAAACAAACTTGGAGACAAGGAATTATTTGCATTTACAAAGCACATTAATTAAATCAACACCCTCTGCTTTCAACCATTAATGATTTCTGCAATTGGTATAAACTTGGAATTTGTCCCTAAAACTCTCTTTACATAGGTAGCAGCCAATTGACAATATGGAATGTGAATACCTTCTTTTCTTTTTTCCAGGCCCATCTCTGAACTCTGTAGTGTCAAGCTGGAATGGTAAAGAAAGATACCTTCAGACAACATCTCCCCACCAGTTCCCACTGTTGGATATATTGGTGAATACTCTAAAAGATATTCCCTGAGGCTTTGAGAAGTCTTTGACCAAGTGTTGTGACCTTGTTAATGTGCACATAATTTTTTTCTTTTGTTCTGATTTGCAGGTTGTTGGCCTGTATATTGCTTCATGCTTCACATCCTAAATAAAGTATATCCTCAAGTCTCACACTGTTTTCAGAAACCAAGCCACCAGCACCCACTATTTTGAGTGTGTGTGTGTGTGTGTGTGTATTTGAGATGCTTACCCATTTCATCATTCACTCATGCCTGATAAATGTATTGCCTTAATGTGTTTGCTCCATGGATTTAAGAATATGTTTTAGTAATAATCTCAAAAGAACAATGCCTGTTTCCCCGTTGCTCATTTCCTTTTCTTAAAGTTTTGCATGTTCTCTTTGATGTTCTTGAACTCCAACAGTTCCCCCTCACACTCTTCTATACAGTTCTGACTTGTCTATGTTGGTGATTTTTTTTTCAATTCACCTCTACCCCTTTTTCAGTATCAGCATAAATTCTTCCCACCAGAGGTTCTAAACTCTTCTCACCATTTTATCCTCACAAGTGTTTTCTGAAGTCTAATATGGTAGCTGGGCCAATGTCAAAGGTCTGGACGAAATTTTGTTACACTTATAAGGTAATAAGTAAGTGGCTTAACTGAAAGTTTCCAGTCAATTGAGGTGTCCCCATTACCACACCATTTTTGGTGTGAGACTAGGTACCTACCAACATTCTAACTACTACTGTTTCTTTGGACCTTCATTGAACCATCATCATACTTTTGCTCTCTCTGTGAGATTCTTAAATCTTCTTTTTAACATTTGCCATCTTTTTGCATTAAAAATAACTTTTACTAATTTAAAATAGCATGTAAAACAATAACATTACTAATGGACAAATAAAAAAATTAAATGTGAGCAAGTCAGTTGTGATGATTGGTGGTTTCTTTGATCCTTAGACCTGCTTCTCATCCCTACTTTCTGACCACATGGACTTATGTGGTTTTCTAAGCTCTTTCTTCCAAGCACAAGCAGTACTTTCAGCAGCAATTAGCTGTTCTCAGGTTATCTATACATGAGTATCTCACATATGAGCCTACCTCAGAATGTGGAAAGACAGTGATATTACTAAGGCTGCTATCACTTGTCCTCATGCTCTTAAGGAGAAAACTAGGCTAATTAGACATCTCTTTCAGCTGGGATGGGTTCAAAACTGGTATAGGTAATTACATGTATGTTTAATTATTTTTCCTGTGTTTATGAACTTTTCTACTGATACAAATTAATGAACCCTGTAATTCTTAATGCCACCCAAAATATAGTAGTAGATACTTTAGCATTCTTTTCAGTTTCACTCTCTGGCCATCCCAAATCTCATCTTGCTAGAGACATATGAAGTGGGATAACCTACTGGGCATTGTCACAGACTCCAAGGAAAATATTTTTTTCAGACTGGTCTTTCTCCAGGAAGCACCCTGAGGGCAATGGCATAGTTTGATGAGGGAATATAGAGGTTTTTACACGCTCCTTCTAGTTTTGTAGCTCCCACATGACCACCTGAGATGTCAGTCACAGTCACAACTGGGTCGGATCTTCTCTGTACCCACTATCTCCTTCATTATGTTCCTGAGACTACTTCTATACAAAACTCCTACAGTCAAAGCTCCAATGAAGAGCCCATTTCTAGACAATTTGTCTTAAGTTCCTGATATTCCTTCATCATTGTCTAAATGAAGGCATCAATATTATCCTTCTGCCCCAGCCAATGATTTTTCACTCTTCTGTCTCACTGGAGACTAATAAAATCATACTCTCTCTTTTCTATCCTTATTGTGACTGTTTAATTGAGTTTTATCCACTCTTACCTGGATAACTGTAACAGTCTTCTCATTGTTTTTACACTATAGTCATAATATTATTCCTAAATTAAAAAACATATTATGTATGGTTATTCAGTGGTGTTTAATATCCTTTGTATAAAATTGAAATTTTTCAAGACATTTACTTGGCTCTCTCAACACAGGCATTCCGACCCTCAACAGATTCATTGAAGTATGTTACCACATGTGATCAGATTGTGTACATGTGAAAAATCTCATGTCTTTGCTGCTACAACTGTGCTTTTCTTTATCAGTCATATAATGGCCTTGAACTTAGGTTAGCCTACAGTAGAAGCTAGAATAAAGCTCCCCACAGACAACTACTCAGTTCTCCTAAGTGGGTTATTCCTCTAATCTATCTATTCTAAATTCAAGCAATGAAATGGCATCACCGTTGGCTTTTATGTATCTAACCTGTCACTTACCTTTGCTTCTCAATAACAACTATTTAAACTTCAGGGATGATGAAGCATTAGGAAATTTTGGGGGGTGACTGGGCAGCTGGAATTTACAGCACTCTGATGATGTGACTCATTTTATACAACCTGTAAATTTTAGTTATAGCTACACTCATCTGTGGTTAGCACGGACAAGTCTGGCTCCTTTTTGTAATTTCATAAGTACAATAAGGTCATAAATTTCAAGCTGCCTTCCTTGACTTTTTTTTCCAGTAGCCTATTGCCTGAAGCAAGAAAATGGAGTTTCATAGGAAAATGTCAGAATTAATAGACAGGCACTCTAAGTGAGCCAGATAGGAATGTTCCAAGGTGATCTGAAGTTCATCCCCACCTCTTATGTGCAGACCACATACTGAAGAATTGCAAAGATGTGTTCTGTTGCCAAGTCTTCACATTACCCCCTAAATAAATGACAAGTAAGAAAATGTGTGAGCATATGCAGTTGGTACCATCCTGGTGGCCAATAGTTTATACAAGAACTATGCAAAATGGTTCTAAATCAGAAATTTTCTCTGCCATCTCAGACAATAGCCTTCTTTGATTTCATAACAACATAAGTGTATTCTCAGTCTATTGTCACCACAAAAATGACTAAAAGATTGGAGTGTTTAAAAATATTGCTGGTATAGTCATACATTTAAAAAATATTTTACAATTTCCATATCTCCCACCCATACTTTACAAAACCATTTACAGAATGAATTAGTGTGATATACTTGTTACATATAATAAGCCAACATTTATATATTGTTAATAAAAATTTAATAATTTTTCTTCAGGGTTTTTACTTTTTAACATAATATCATGTTTTGTTCTAGAATCCTATCCTAAATTGGTCACATTTTTATGTTCTTTTATTGAAGTGGTTATATATATCAACCTGACATAAACCATGGTCCTCTGGGAAGAGGGAACTAAAATCATGAAAATACCTCTATTAAATTATCTGTAGGCAAGTATGTGGGACATTTTGGAATTTTTTTAGATTAATGATTGGTGTGGAATGAACCAGTCCCCTGCAGGTGGTATCATTCCTGTACTAGTGGTTCTGGGATATATAAGAAAGCAGGCTGAGCAATCCATAAAGAGATAAGCCCATCAATAGCTCTCTCTGTCTCCTCTGCACTAGTTCCTCATCCAGTTGCCTGGCTGAATCTCTCTTGGCTTTCCTGGAGGAGGAACTGCAGTGTGGAAGTGTAAACTCTTGCTTAAAAGGTCAGTCAGTATTTAGTATGGCAACAGAAACCAAACTAGGACAATACCTTTGTTATCTTGAAGACCTTGACAGTTTGGAGTATCCACATCAAATATTTTATAAATGGTTCTGCACTCAGTTTTATCTGATGTTGTTTTTTTTTTTGGTTAAAAAGAGGAAATGGATGTTTGTGAGGAAGTACCATTCACATCCCATTATTTCCAAATTACATGTACTTAACATGGTGTTCATGATGACATTATTGTGGTCATCTGTTGGAGGTGACTTTTGTAGATACAGCACTCAGGAATGAGTTTTGTTTTAAATTTCTGTTTTCTTTTTTTAAAAATAAAATGTAACCATTTTATTTGAGAAGGAAAACATGCATTTGTAAAGTTTGAAGTAGTTTAAAAATTAGTTTTCATATTCCTTTGATTTGTACAAATATTTTTGTATATAATTTTTTATTTAAATTAGAAACAAGCTTGCTTCTCATGTCAATCCCTGTTCCATCTTCCTCCCCTCCTCCCTTGCACATCCACCAGGCCCCAATCCCCCACCCAATCCCCACACCATTCCCCAGGGAGGGGAGGCCCTCCATAGGGGATATCCAGAGTCTGTCATTTCATTCAGGGCAGGGCCTAGGCCTTCCCCATGTGTCCATGCTGATAGAGCTTCCCTACATGTGGAATGGGCTCCCAAATTTCATTTGTAATCCATGGTAAATATTGATTTACTATACAATGCCACAGAGATTGCGGAGGCCTCATCACTGACACCACATTCAGGGGGTCTGAATCTGTCCCATGCTGGCCTCTCAGTCATCACTCTGAGGTACAAAAGCTCCCCCTTGTCAGGTCAGCTGTCTCTGTGGGTTTTACCAACAAGGTTGTGACCCCTTTGCTCATCAATTCTACCTTTCTGTCTCTGGGTTTCAGGAGTTCAGTTCAGTGTTTAGTTGTGTGTAACTCCCTCTGCTTCCATCAGTCACTAGATGGTTTGTCAGTGGGATTGTAGGCTGGAAATCCCCTGATCCATGTCTACATGGATCCATGAGTACATACCATGTTTGACTTTTTGTGACTGTTTACCTCACTCAGGATGGTTTCTTCTAGTAATATCCATTTGCCTGCAAATTTCAAGATTCCATCTTTTTTCCGCTGAGTAGTACTCCATTGTGTAAATGTACCACATTTTCTCTATTCACTCTTCAGTGGTGGGGCATCTAGATTGCTTCCAGGATATTGCTATTACAAATAATGCTGCTATGAACATAGTGGAACAGAAGACCTTGTTGTATGAATGTGCATCTTTTGGGTATATGCCTAAGAGTAGAATTACTTGGTCTTGTGGTACACTGAGTCCCATTTTCCTGAGGAATACTTATTTCCAAAGTGGCTGTACAAGTATGTACTTCCATCAGTAATGGATGAGTGTTCCCCTTTCTCCACATCCTCTACAGTATAAACTGTCATTACTGTCATTGGTGTTTTTGATTTTAGCCATTCTGACAGGAGTAAAATGATATCTCAGAATTGTTTTGATTTGCATTTCCCTAATGGATAAGAATGTTGAGTACTTTCTTAAGTGTCTCAAAGCCATTTAAGACTCATCTATTGAGAAGTCTTTATTTGGTCCTGTACCCCACTTTTTAATTGGATCCTTTGGTGTTTTAGAGATTTGCTTCTTGAGTTCTTTTTAAATTTTGGATATCATCCCTCTGTCAGATCTGGGGTTAGTGAATATCTTTTCCCACTTTGCTGGCATGTAGAAGACTGCAGATAGATCCATGAGTATCTCTATGCACAAAACTTAAGTCCAAATGGATTAAAGACCTCAATCCAGCTACACTGAACCTCTTAGAAGAGAAAGTGGGATGTACCTTTGAATGAATTGATACAGGAGACCGATTCCTGAACATAACACCAGTAACACAGATATTGAGATCAACAATTAATAAATGGGACCTCCTGAAACTGAGAAGCTTCTGTAAGGCAAAGGACACAATCGACAAGACAAAAAGCCAGCCCACAGAGTAGGAAAACATATTTCTCCCTTTTCTTAATCCATTCTTGGGTGCAAGTTACTGTTTGCAATCAGAGATAAGGAAGGAGATGACAAATCACTGTGCAGCCCAGAGAACAATAGGGAGAACTCTATTTTGCTTTTTGGCCGTCAGCAGCTACATGGATTATTTAGGAACCTTCTGTGTGAGATATTGTCCATATTTACCTATTTATTTAATCATTTATTGTGACAGTATGCATGCCTGGATTTTGAACTTGGGATTGCATTCCACTTCTAGTTTTACATATTACTTGCCTTGTTTCCCAAACAGTTTCATACCCAGCCTTAGGGTTATCTCAATTTACACGTTTGTTTCTTTAGCAGAAATTAATCACTTTAGATTGGTTTGTTTGTTGGTTGGAATAGTTCCATATTTACCCACTTTGTTAGGTTCCCAGGGTCATTGTGCCCCAGACCTAGATTTGGTGTTTTATCCACCAATCACTAGTTACTTTTAAAATGAAATAAAAACCAAGACCTAGCTGAAGATATGCTTTATAGATATGGGAATATTACTGAGTTTAGGCCCTCTTCACTAACAGAGAGGAGATGCATTCCTGTATAAGAAGCCATGCATATACACATACATATAAATATTTCTATATGTAGCCATTCACATCTTCATTAAGCTAAATAGGAGTTCATACTGCTGTCTCCAGCTCCAGTCCATTAACACGAATTACCTACTCTCCCATGTTGGTTAGAAACTCTGCACTGAAACAGAGAGACCTAGCTCCCACTCTGCATCATCAATCTACCTAATTGTCCACTTGAGAACATGTGCAGTAATATTAGCACTGTTAAGCTGTACCCTCATGGAAAATAATTTCATTTACCAGAGTAACTGCTTATGTGCAGTTCCATTTGCCTTGAGTCTTACAGACTCTACTAATTTTCAAAAGTGCTTAGGTAAGCATCTCCCTCTCCAACAATCCCTTAAGTGAAGTTGTTTCATGTTTGTTATAAAGTTAGAATGTGTTGTTACGTTTTGCATTCCTGGGACTCTTTAAACCTCCTTAGTGTTTTGATTTTAACTTGCATCCCAGAGCTTCACTTTGTGGTCTCAAGTCTTTTGAGGTTTAACTGAAATTATTAGCCCTCCTCTCTTCAGAATAGCAAAGAATTGCTTCACCAACCTAAACAAATTTCTGAGCCTAGCCAGACATGTTGGTACATTGCTGTAACCATTCTATTCAGAAGACTGAGGCAAGAAGATCATGATTTTAAGGATTGTGCATGCTACTTAGTGAGACTTTGTCTTAAAAATAATTGTTTCTCCTGACTGTATCTCAACTCAAGTCTAGTAAGCAGTGATATTTTGCCATTACAGCAATTTTCCTTTTCCAGTATGCTGCATAATTTGAATCACAAAACACATGCCTAAAACTGTCTTAATTCACTGAGCAATTTGCATTTGAAATTAGCTCATGCCTTTGCTTCGATTGATAGTTACATTTTCTTTTGTCACTAATAAATACTCCACTGTAGGGATGCCATTGTTTGTTTATGCATTCACCTATTAAAAGACAGATGTATTAGCTGCCTCTATTTGTGGGAATAATGTATAACATCCATAGTGATGCCTTATTCCAGAAGTTGGTTTTGTTTAAACGTAAGTTTTTGAATCAGATAGGTATCTATGTGCATAATTACAGCATTGTCCAAAAACAAACTGCTGATTCACCCTTCAAAAGACACCACAGATTTTATCCCTACTAAGCAGGAGCATGGTCTCTCTCTCTCTCTCTCCTTCCCTCTTCTACTCTTTGTGTGTGTGTTGACATTTCCTATCTTTTTTAATTGCTATTCATCTTAATTTTTGAGCCAGGGTCCTCTCAAAGAACCTGGAATTCATTGAATCAGTTAGACTGGCTAGCCAATTGCCAATGTCCAGGGATCCTTCTTCTTTGCCTTGCTGTTACAGGTGGACACTGAGGCTCTTGTGGTGTTGGGGATCTGAATGCAGACAACTGAACTTTTGCAACAAGCACTTTACTAAATGAATCATCTCCCTGTCCCTAAGTTCACATAGTTGATGCTAAGACAACCTGTTCAGAAGAGGTTTTGTGCTAATCCCACATTGAGTAATGATGACAATATTATTATTTTTGTTTTCTTTTTTCTTTTTCTTTTCTTTTGAGCCATTGTCTCCCTATGTAGACAGGCTGTTCTCAAAACCAGGGTATGTCTGTCCCAGCTTCTCAAATGCTAGAATTTATTCATGTGCTGCCACCTTCAACTTATTGTTATGTTTCTTTAACTTTACATTACTTGCTAATAATAATTTAATATGCTTATCTAGTATGTATAGTTGATTTTACTACACATTCATTTGCACATTTAGTCCCTAATATATGTTTTGCATTTTCACTATCTTAATAATATCTTTCACATATCATAAATGCTTGATTGTCAAGCTCTATTAAATTTTTTCAGACATTACAATATCATATCTTTCTTTTCCTTATTCTTTGATAATTTCATACATTTACGATACATTTTTAATTATGTGGACCATCATCCTCCTCTTGTACTTCACTTTCTCTCCTATGGAAATCCTTCTTTCTATCAAATCCCACTTCAACTTAATGGCTCATATTTATATGTAATGCCATGGTTATTAGAGTTCCTTCCACAGGTGAGAGGTTATTTACAAGATCACAAGGGCATTCTCTCAGAGCCTGCACTACATAAACCAACACTGCATACTTCAGTAACCAATAACTGTCAAGAAAGATTCAGGTAGGTGTGGGGGGTCTCAGGGTCCCATCCCCCACCAACGTTATGCAGATAATTTGAGCTGCAGTGAATTCATGAATGCAACATCCACACTGCCTACAGAAAACATCATTATGTTTCACATTTCTCCATACTTTAGCTCTTTATTTTTTTCTGTCCCCTCTTTCTGAGAGTGTCACTGAACCTTGGGGGGTGGAAAGAGATGTCCCATTACCATCACTCAGCATTTGGATCATCTATGGGTTTCTGCATTAACCATTTCTTGCTACAAAAATAAATTTCCGTAGAGAAGGCAGAGTATTGATCTATAGACATAAACATCAATGTTTAAAAGTTAATTTGAAAGCATGTTTATTTAGCAAAATAGTGGTAATTGGTTCTTTGGTGCTATGTTCTCCCCAGTCAAGGCCACTTGACAAGTTGACAGAAGCAGAGATAAGATTCCTCTTGTGGAGTGTGTCTCAAATACAGTTAGAAATCAGTTGCTTCCCAAACAACCATGTCATTATTATATATTTCATCTTTCCTGGAAGATTGTTGTCTTTGCCCCCATGTTTTGCAGGTCTGTAAACTACTGATGACTGTCCTTCACAAGAAGCCTGCATGGCATGCTCTGGAACTGTGAAAGCTAACCATTAGAAAGGAAGTATCCAGGTCAGTGCTACCTGTTTTTTTTTTTTTTTTTTTTGTCCGATAACCAAAGTATATACTGTTTTCAACATTGAGTTCAGGCATATAGTTTAGCAAAATCAAAGCATCTTCTATTGTTTTGGAGACCTCTGGGACTGTCACCCATCATGCTGGACTTGAAACAGCATAATATTTCGCTTTACCTTTGTATATCTGTTATGACAATGGCTGAGTCTCTTTTCAAGTTCTTAATGAACATGCATATGTCTTCTATGAATAAGAGTTTATTCAGATCTTTATTTTAGTTGTCTATCATTAAATTAAATTACTTATACATTATAAATAGAGGTCTTTTCAAATATGTAATTTGTAAAGTCTTCATTTTGTGTTATTGTTTCATGTTCTTCACATTGGTTTATGAATATAGGATTTTTAAATTTTAATAAAAATGTTTTCTTGTGCTTTAACTTTGTATCAAAGCAACTCTTTATATTCAATACACAATTAAACCTACATTTTCTATAAAAGTTTTATAGTATATAATATTAACTATATTACCTCTTTTGTACTACTTTTGTACAGTAGAGTCCATAGGACTACCATATTTTCACATAATTGCTCTATAATTAATTGCTTAACAAAAGAGTTTTCTCCTTTAAATGGTCTTGACATTCTTACTGAAAGCCAAATAATAATAAATAAGTGGTTATCTTTGTAACCTCCACTCTACTGATCTCTCTCTGTCCTTCTTGATTACTGTAATGTTGTTGTAAGATAGGAAGTTGTAAGTTTGATCTTCCAACTTTCTTTAATCAAGATTATCTTGTGTACTCTGTCTTTGCTTTATTCCCTTTTATGTTAATTTTTTATACATTGATGTCCAATTACTCTAATAAAATTTTTGGGAGTTCATATTTTCTCCACTAAATTACTTTTCTCCCTTTTAAAAATTTTTAAATATATTTCTATATATGTCCAAGGCTCTTTGTTTCATAGATCTACAACTTTATATTATTATTTTACTGGTATTGCTATTATGAATATTGTACTTTTACTTTTGTAAATAAAGTGAAGCATTGTAGAATTCCTCAACTTTATTCCTTGCTGCTGGATTTTCTTGTCCCACAAGATCCCGCCACTTCTGCCCCAAATGAACACACAGAGACTTATATTAGTTATAAACTGTTGAATAGTGACTAGGGATTCCTACTGGTTATCTCTCTCTTAATTATTAACCAATAACTACTAATCTATGTATTTCTACATGGTCTTACCAGAGAAGGCCTAGAATTCTATCTTCCCATTCTCTACATAGTGTCCCTCTCTGGTGGGCTCTCCCTGCCTACCTATCCCAGACTTGCCCTCATCTCCTAAACCTATCTATTTTCCTGCTTCTATTGGCCAAACAGGGTTTTATTCCTCAACCAATGAGGTAAACATATATAGAGAAGGACATCTCCCATCAATTCCTTTTCTCTGGAATTACATTGTCAATTATTGATTTTTTCTTTTTATATTAACACAAGATACTATAAAGTTACAAATTACATATTAAAATGTAAAACTCCTATATTCGTATACCAATGTCAAGATCATGAAGTAATAACACAAAATGAAGACTTTATAAATTACATATTTGAAAACAACTCTATTTAGAATGTATAAGTAATATAACTCAATGATAGACAACTCAAAAAATTCTGGATCTATAGATCAAAAGAAGAAGTGAAAACAACTCACTTTTTAATAAAGAGTCTTATAAGAAGGAAATAATTCTGTATTAACTTCTTCATTTTTTCTGTCATACTTTTTGTGATTTTTCAGTATATAGATTCTGAACATATTTTGTTAGATTTATACTTTAGTATTACTTTCTTGTTGTTGTTGTGCTGGCTAATGTTTTGGCAACTTCACACAAACCAGAGTCATTTGGGAAGAGGGAAAACACCCCAACAAGATTGGCCTGTGAAACAGTTTGTTGATTGATGATTGTTGTGAGAAGAAGATGCCAGAAATATAATGCTTGGTGCCACCCTGGTAATATAGTCTTGGATGTGCTAGAAAGCAGGCTAGTCAAGTCTGGTAAGTTGCATTTCTCCATGATCTCTGCAAGTTTGTAGGCCTACATAAGATTGCCTAAAGATATATTTCTTAGCAAAATGAATTCTTCAACTAAATATGGAATTGCAAAATAGAAAGTTTATGTTGTGTTTCCCACATTAGAAGACACCTAATTCTTACCAATAAGTATAAATTATCTTTTTAGATATTCTTTGTCAAATCAAGAAGGTTCTCTTGTATTTCTAGATTGCCTCATGATCAAGATCATAAAAGTGTGAAAACATGTGCTCTCCTCTGTCCATAACAGTAAGCTTGTTATTCAGTTCTATATGCATAGTTCCAGTTATATAATATAAAATAGTCTATTATCTATTAAGTTAAGTGATAATAGAAAATAAACTATATTAACTTATCTATTTATTTTCTAAAACTACTTTTTGCATATCAAAAGTTTTTACCTGTCATGCATCTTTCCTCTGAAGAACTAATAATATGTTATATTACATAATATAATTAAATTATTATTAATAGTTGAGACAGGATTTCACTATGTAGCTATGGCTGATCTGGAACTCCCTATGTAGACCACCCTCACCTTAAACTCATAGGAATTCACCTCCCTCTGAATCGTGAGTGCTGTGACTAAAGACAGCACTATTTCCTATTGAAACACTGCTTTTGAGCATTTATATGTTGACAAACTTCCATTGTTTGTTTGATTGATGAAACTTTTAATTCTCATATTTTGTAGGACAGACATAAGGGGCAAAATAATAGTTGTTTTCAAATCTTTAAATATTTTAGTCTACAATTGTATTGCTTGCATGGCTCCAAAGGAAATTTCTAATGTAATTATTCCTCTTGCTTCTTTCTAGATAATATGTTTGGGTTTGTTCTAGCTTAATTTAAAATATTTTCTTAGTCTTGACTATTTACTTTGCATACAATATTTTTTAAAATTCACATTGTATTTTGCTTTGTTCGTGTTTTTCTGCTTGGTGTTTTTGAGCTTATTGAATCTGAGATTTAGTATATGTCTTGATTTATTAATTAAAATATTCTTATTTCAAGGCAAGGCCAATTCACACAAGGGGGGAGGGAGTGGTGTGACTGCAGTGCAGACACCCCTCCCCCACAGCTGGGTGAAACTTTCTTCCCCAGGTTCCATGAAGATCCCACTCCTGACTCGAGAATGTGGTTGTACAAATTAAGATGCACGGGACTGGGATGATATAGGTTAATTTCATTGGGGAGAAGTCATTTTCATGAGAAACCAATAACCCAGGATCAACGCTGTGAGGATCAAAGCTCAGCTGCTCTGCCTCACCTGACCAGAACCAAGAGAGAGAGAAAGCCTGTCCTTGATCCCAGACTAAATCCCACAGGCTCATGTACTAACCTGTGAACATGCCAGAATGGTTCGTAAAACTTATTGCTTTTTACTTAATTTCTCCACTTCTTTGCTTTTCAATTTTGAGAGTTTCAACTGATATAATTTCAAAATCACTGAATCCTTTTTTCAACTATGTCAAGTTTGTTCGTAGGCTCTTTTTTGGCATTCCCATTGTTGACTTCTCCTGCTTAAGCACTTAAGCAAGACCAGAAGCATTTATGCAAAACAAACAAATCTGTTTGTTTTGGGGGGCATCAGATCACAGTCAGCCACATATTAAAAACAAGAAAATTAATACCCAACAAAACATTGTCACAATCCTATGAAAGGCATTCGTAATTCAAAGTACCAAATATTTTATATTGTCTATTATTTCTCTATGAATCTTATCATGAGATTTGCCTTTGTTTGATTTTTCTAAGTATTCAGCAGAAATATAAAATGCTTTCAAAATATTTGTTGAATGAACAAGTATCTTTCCTCAGTATGCAGTACATAAAGTCAGATAAACTGAGTAGCCCAATCTTTTGTTTCTATATACTAACTGTATCTCAGTAATTAAGAGATTATTTTAAAAACCAAAAGGAAGAATTAATAATAATTATCACTTGGCTCAAATGTTGCCAATCTGAAAAAGAACTAAATACAAAATTGCAATGTTGGAAATCAGAACTGAAACCATCATAATATCTATTTATATATTAGGCAATAATGATACCAATGATATTTTGTCTATATATGTTAAAAATTACTGACAATAAACACAATAATATTGCTACTTGGTGCAGAGGTTATCTCCTGGAACATAAGACTGTAAATACCTGAAATCACTTGAATATTCTGATGAAGAGCTTGTTTATCAGAAAATCTTTCCTCAGGATTCCCACAGTTTTCTTAGCAATGCAATGTCACTATGTCCTAAATTCTTGCCTGTTCAACTTGTGTATTTTGCAAAATCTACTTTGATATAAACCAGCAAAGGAGATTTTCTCAAGATGAGTTTTGTTTGTTTGTTTTTGAGACAGGTTCTCACAATGTAGTTCTGTCTGGCCTGGGGATCACTATGTAGACCAAGATGGCCTCAAACCCACAGAATCTGCCATGCCAACCCAGCATTGGTGTTAAAGGCATATGCACCACACCTGACTTCCAGCACAGTTTTATTATCTTATATCCACATATGTTGTGAGTTGCCTAGTATGCTTGCTAGAAACTGAATTCCAGTTCTCTGCCAATACAAGCACTCTATTGAGCCATCTATCTAGGATCTGTATACACTCCTTTCACTTTGTACCTGGAGACTCATTATCTCTTAGGAAGGTGGGTTCAATATTTGCTAAACTAAATTTTGTTGTCTTAAATTTGCTAATAATATAATTTTATGTTTTGGTTAGCTAATAGCTTCTGAGAAAGAAAACTTCAATATAGACTCTATTACAGTCTAACACCTGCCCAATTCTCTCTATCAACAGTACTAGGGATTTAAGCAAGGGCTTGCTTGATAGGCAAGTGCTCTAATTAGGGGCTCTAACTTCATCTATTTATTTATTTATATTTTATTCTTGGGATGGGACCCCAAGCTGGTCTTCAATTCCCATTATCCAGACAGACTTTGATCTGGAAATTCTCTGAACAGCCTTCGGTATAGCTTACCTCTTCTTTTTAAAAGCTGCTGTACTTCAAACCTATTTACCCAAGAAATGATAAAACTACTTCCATTTTTCTTTTTAGCAAGAGATAAAAATGTCTCCTGTTTTTGCCTAAAATCCCATCAGAAAGCTCCTGGCAACCACCTCAAGCTCCTATGATGACACGCTCCTAGTATGCACTTCCCTGAATCACACAGTCAATAGCTCTGTGCTTGAAGAAACCTGAAGAAGGGAACATGACTATAGTGACATATTTAACAAATAAATATTTACTTAAATATTTTAAAATTTAGCTAAGTGCTACTAACAAATTCTAAGAGCTAACTAACAGTGATCTGTGTTATTTAAACTTCTATTTTCCACTGAAAAAAATTTCTAAAATATCATTTGAACTCAGTATAACTTAACTAAGCAAACCATAGTTCAAAAGTGGTAAAACAATAAAAATTAAGAAAAGGTTGCCCTGCTCTGTTGACTTATTTAGTAGTCACCCTATTAATAATCTATCTGGGAAATAACTTGGGAAAGTACTTTCCTGGGAAGGAATAATTTTTAGTCATATGTAAGAATGGGTAAGCCGTTTTCTTGAACAGAGTAAATTGTGCTTCTTCTCTGACAGATATCTAACCTTTCTTTTTTCTTCCTTCTTTTCTTTCTATCACAAAACACACACACACATGTGTGTGCATGTATGCCTAAACTCAAACACACTTTTTCAAAAAGACTTTAGATCAAGATATACTGGGAATCATAGATTTGTCTATGCCTGACTTCCCTGGGTTATAATTCAGTAGCTATTAGAAACAAGCTTATTAGGTAAAAACTTATAGTAAACATAGTGAATGATATCTATCTATCTATCTATCTATCTATCTATCTATCTATCTATCTATCTGCCTATATCTGGAAGGAAAATGATTTGCATGACTGGTGAAGCTCCATGATGCATAAACCCCACAGGTTTTGATGTATCGACATATGACTTACAGCAGAGTAACAATTAGAGGGATGGGAGAAGCACTCAGGCAGACCTTTCAAAGGTGTGCTCTGTGAGAAGAGGCATTGCAAGGGAAGATCAGCAATAAGCATCTTTGAAACTAAAAAAATGCTGTAACTTTATATGCTTTCTGTAATAACAGCTATTTAGAAGATTGAATTTTAATTAAAAAAGACCATCGGTTTCTGATGAAATGCTTGGAAATTTCTAACCTGTTACCATTTTAATGAAAAAAAATGGTATCAAATTCAATATAAACTTTATTCCAGAGAACATGATCACCTTATTTAAGTGTATATGCAGACTCAGGGAAACCTTGAACAGAGATCCCTGAGGTGTCTCTGTTATCTGTCATTTCTTCCTCTCCCCATGTTGTCTTCCCATCTATCTGCAACTCACCATTCTACATGTTTCTAATATGTGGGCTAGTTTTCTTGAGACTCCATCTACCTGCCAAGTCACTCTTACAACTGGACTTCCATGGTCCCACCTTGATGAACTTCTGCCACCTATGCTGTCAATATACATCTTTAGCAGGTCTTTCTTGACCATCGGTTCTGAAATAATATCTCCCTAATCCTCTCATTACCTTTCACTTTGTCCACGTTAGTTCCGACCCTACTGATATCATGTTTCTTACTAAACTAGCCTTGTCATGTTCTCATTATATATATTTGGAGATAATATTATGTGTATATAAAGATATGTGTGTGGTTTAAATTTTGATGTTTTATTCGGCTTTAGTTGTAGTAGTTTAGTTTAAACTCTGTGATGTCAAACTCAGTTATATGTTGATTGTAATACAGATTATTTCCAAGTTTCTAACAATAAGGTATAGGGGGAATGGAGTTGAGTACATTGAGAACAACATGGTTTTACCTATACTATCATAGGTAATTCAGAGTAGATTACCCACTTCTATATGTAGGTAACTCTGGACTCTTTTCCCTTCAATAATTGTATTGTGTTAATTTCTAAACAAATTCTGCTTTCAGTAAAATCAATTGAAAGATAAAGTTAACTAGTAACTGTACAAGGAAATATAAGCTAATATGTTTCCATGAAGCAAGGAGGAAATCAATAAAACTGGAGGAAGAGCTCATTAGCTATGTTCAGAGTAATCAGAGTTGAGAAGGCTTTCTGCTAGTGGTTAGTTGACAAATAGGTCTCACAAATGGGATTGTTATTTATGATTTGTTACTTGAAGAATTGTTACGTCAGAGCTTCCAATTATATGACCCAATAGAAATTTATATCTATACACAGTTCATTTCAATTGAATTTAGTGTTTAAACAGAAAATAGAAGTAAATTCTGTCAAAAGACCAAAACTTCTGGCCTATCTATGCCTAATAAATTAAATTAATGACATTTTCTCTTTTTATCATGTGTTTTAAATGGTATGTAAAATAGTATGGTTTGATTTAATAAAATGGAACAGCAGTTTCTGCTTCAGTCTAAGTCTCTGAAAGAATCCATCTGTCAGAGGTTTTATGTATTTATTCATGGATGACCACATCTGTTTTCAAGACAGAGTGACAAAATTGGAGTCATGGACAGCCAGCAGAGCCCCCAAAGGTTTGTGCTCTAAATTATTTTATTTTAACCGTATTTATGTGTGTATACACGACGTGCATGTGTGAATCTGAGAAGGCCAAAGATATAAGAGGCTGAGCTATAGTCACAGCTGCTTCTGAGCTGCTTGATCATGGTGCTAGGAATTGAACTCAGGTCCACTGGAAGGGAAATATGCACTATTAACTGTTGAGATATCTCCATAGCCTGAGGTTTATGCTTTTAAACTTTGAATTTAAAACAACCTTCCCAAGAAAAAGAATTTATTATTTTAGTTAGTTCAAACTTTCTTTTATGTATCATACTTCATTTATGTCGTGAACCTAAGGAAAAAATTTCATTGATATGACAGATGGCATAGAAGATAGGAAAAGAGCCAGTGCTCTTTTGGTAATGCCGTGTAAAGTAACAATGAATTAAAATTGTTTATTTTTTATTTCATTTTATTTTTTTGGTTTTTCAAAACAGGGTTTCTCTGTATTGTTTTGGAGACTGTTCTGGAACTTGCTCTGTAGACCAGGCTGGTCTTCAACTCAGAGAGATCTGCCTGACTCTCCCTCCTGAGTGCTGGGAATAAGGCAGGTGCCACCAATGCCTGGATTTTTACTGTTATTTTATTATTTTTTGGTGAATTAAAATTGTAAAGTGACAGTCTTAATGTCTTGGTATAGGATTAATATATATGTGTGTATGTATGTATGTATCAATATAGGACTTTTTCAAAATGAGGAGTTACTATATGAAGAATACAATTAGTGATACTGACATTAACATTGTAGTACCATGAAATTTTGAGTTGTTCTAAGTAAATTAAATAACCAGTAGAATTATTTTCTACAGATACACAGGATTTATATAATAGTATTAATTATACAATTATTTCTAATAAAATGGCTTTTCAGAATGTAGATTTATATTCTAAATGTCTTGTATAAAAGCAAATAGAGTTTTTTTAGTTCAAACTTAGGGCCTGTAACATATGAGGGAAGAACTGTACCATAAAGCTGTTTTTAAGATGTATGTACTCCTCAGAAATATGAGAAACTTAATGTAATTTACTTTTGTGAAAAATCCAGGACAGCTTTCATGTAAGTCTGCATAAAACTAACTTGTGTATAACATATCATTCTACATCTGGAATAAAGACCTTGGTATTACAGGGAGATTGAGAAAAATAGGCTGTAGGATTCAAATCTTGACCTATAAAAGTTTATGCATTAAAGTGAAAAGCTAAGCCTAATATTCTTGAAGAAAAAATCAACCAAACCAAATCTATTAAAAAGCTTTTAATACCAGGCAGTGGTGCTGCACACCCTTAATCCCAGCACTAAGGAGACAGATGCAGGCTGAACTCTAAGTGGACTAGCCTGATCTACAGCATGATTTCCAAGAAAGCCAAAGCTACACAGAGAAACCCTGTCTCCAAAAACAACATAAAGGATTTATTAATAAATTGTTGTTAAAACAAATTGTATGTATGTACATATCTGTGAAATTAAATGTTTGCATGCACATATCTGTGAAGCTTTACCTGTGAAGGTGAGTCCTGTAAAAGATAAGGAAAAGCAAAAGGAGAGGGGAAAGAGCAGGAAAGAAGGAAAGAGAGACCAAGGAGGACTCTGGATGACCATAAACAACATAATGTCTTATTCCTCTTTCACATTACAAAACCCTGAGGACTCAATCACGGGTCATGTTCCTGCTGCCTTTTGCTTTCTTTTCTTTTTTTTTTTTTTGGTTGCCTTTTTCTTTCTTACCCGTGTGCATCCTGGAAAACCTTGCTGTTCACTTGGCTAATTGTGAGATGGGACATGTAACACTTTAGAGAGTGCTTTCTGTGTGCCACACGTTAAAAGCAGATTATTTCACCCCTCTTCCACATGGCTGTATGCAGTGTCCAGTGATCTTTGCCCCTTGCCTACATAGTCTGTACAGTTTCTTCTCACAGTGCATCCAGTACAGGATATGGTGTTATTTCTCAGAGTAGGCTATACAAGTTTTCTGGGTCCATCTTGGCACATTCTCTCTTGGATCACCTAACCAGCAGAAATTAAGTTTCTGTTAGCAGTCCTGGAAAATTACCTGATTCCTAGGGACCTTACAGCCAGTCATAAGCAAGGACTTAATAACTACTACATGGATAACTTTAGAAGTAAATTCTACAATTCCAGCTGAATCATGAGATGTCTGCAACCCCAGCCAACCATTTGACCGTAATTTGTGAGAGACTCTGAGCCAGAAGCACTCAGTTCAGCCTCTTTGGTTTCCTAACCCTCAGGAACTATGTGAGGTAATGACTGTGGTGATTTAAACTCTTATGGTTTGGTTAATTAATAACACAGATAGAAATTAAATAATGAGATGACATCATTTAACTGCAAGAAAAATCAAGAAAACTGTTTTATGTCCAGAAGACAAAGATGTGAGGTTAGTGTCTGCACAGCTGTCTCTACCACACACAATATCCAACCGGAAAGAGACAACACAGAACTTTCCTTAGAGGAGCTCCTATTAACCAAACAGACCCAGAAGTGTCATTGGTATTCTACAAGCATTCACAGCCTTCCTAACTGTACTTTTGTCCATGCAAATTGCTGCCACAGAGAATGTTGAAGTGAACAGACCTTGTGCTCCAGTATCTCAACATTTTCCTCTGAGAGTCTCTAAAAGAATCTAGCAGAATCAAGAACTCTAGGCAGGAAGAAATAGTCCTTCCCAGATGTAGTTTCGGTGAACATTGTTGAGCCAGTCCTTGATCAAATAGAAATGAAAGATTTCCAATTAGACATAAGAAGAAGGCTAGAGGCAGAAGATCTCAGTCCACCATTCAAAGAACGCTGAAATTGTAGGTCTGTTTCCATATCTATAAATCAAGAAGAGTAAATAACTTTTACTCTATTTTATATGAAGGTCAAGATAAATAACAGAGGGAAGTTGTTTTATGTATTTTATGTATGTAGCAATTTTCATGATCAAATTTTATTTTACTAGTAGCATATTCCCTGTAGCACCAATGTCCTCTAGTTCCTTGCACAGTAAGTTCTAAGTCTTTTCTTTTTTTAAATGCAGATATTCAAGGTAAGAAACAGAGACTGTTTAAATTATAAGAACGTGTTTCACCATAAAGTGGCAAAGACAATTACCACAGACACACTAAAGTCTAATATGGAAATATAACTTTTTATGATTTATTAAAGTTTGAAGAGTCAGAAAGGAAAGTCAGCCACAAGTCATAGAAGGCAATCACACACCTTTAATCTCATCAGCCAGAAGCTAGGACGTGGTGATACACACACACCTTTAATCCTAAGACTCAGGATTCAAAGGTAGATAGATATGTCTGTGTTCAAGCCTCCCCCCGCCCCAGGGATACATGAGATTGAATCAGTCTAGAAGAGTAACAGATCACACACCTTTAATCCCAGCACTAGAGGGTGTAAGAAATAGAAGCAGAACCTTCAGTATTCAGTATGAGGAATTCATTCTCGCCACTCTGAGGAGAGGTTACAGTCTGAGGCTTGGTGAGAGCTTATGGAGTCAGGATCATTCAGCCTGAAGTAGAGGTAACAAGCTAATGGCCAGCTGTTATGTTTTTCTGATACTGAGCTTGAAGTTTGAATCATTTATTTTTCCTGTTACAGTCTAAGAAGTCCATGAGGCCACAACCCTACATAAGAACTATAAACAACTTAGGAATACTTAAAGTGAGAAAAACAGGCTTCTGCAGGGAAGAGCACAGCTACAGGTTTTACATTACCAAATGATCAACCCTGACAACAAACAAACAAGTAACATAGACACTCAGCAGGTTGTATTCATGGATTTAGGAATGTGTATATATGTAATACAAGTAACAAAATATTGAAAAATAGAAGCCAGAATTTGAAAAGTGGAAGGAAAGATATATGGGAAGGTTTAGAGGGAAGAAAGGCAAAGGGGAAATTAAAACAATATAAAAAATAAATATATATTGTTAAAGATACATACACTGTTTCTAGACATTGGTGGGCATTCCTGGGGTTGCATAGTTTTTGTTTTATAGGTTAAAATCTACCAAATTGCCTAGTTGTTCCTTTGCAGTAAAGTCACATATACCCTTGTATTCTTTTTTATTTTCTTTTTTTGGTTTCTCTGTGACTTTAGCGACTGTCCTGGAATTAGCTCTTGTAGACCAGGCTGGTCTCAAAATGACAGAGATCCAACTGCCTCTGCCTCCCAAGTGTTGGGGTTAAAGGCATGAGCCACCAATCCCAGCCTACCCTTGTATTCTTATTTCACATAACCAAAGTGCATATGGGTCGGCTTTTGGCTTTGAGATGATTTGTGATTCTGCTATGTAAACTTTCATATAAAAGGCCCTAGTCAACCAAGCTCACAGGTTAATGCTTTCTTTTTCTATCTATTAATTATTCAGTTTTTCCCATTTACCTTACATTTTTGACATGTGACACTCTTTTGTTTTCTTTATTCAATTCTGTGTCTTTGAAAAGCAAAACAAAAATAAATACGAAACCATCAGAGGCAATCAAACGTACTGAGGGCAATAAAGGAAACATGGCCCAATAAAGAAACATACAAACGTTTTCGTTAAAAATTTTTATGAAGAGACTGAGGCTTCCATCCCGGCAGAGGCAGCAGGAAACATCAACTCAAGAAAATCAGTAGTCCTACTATATACAGAGATAAAAGGCCTGAGAAAGAAATCAGAGAAACATCACCATTTACAATTGCCACAAACAACATAAAATACCTGGGGGTAAAACTAACCAAACAAGTGAAAGACCTGTATCGCAAGAACTTTGAGTCTTTAAAGAAAGAAATTAAAGAAGACACCAGGAAATAGAAAAATCTCCCATGGTCTTGGATAGGTAGGATCAATTAATCGAAGTCCTACCTAAAGCAATCTACAGACTCAATGCAATCCCTTTCAAAATCCCAGCACAATTCTTCACAGACCTTGAAAGAACAATTCTCAATTTTATATGGAAAAACAAAAAACCCAGAATAGTCAAGACAACCCTGCTCAACAAAGCAACGTCAGGAGGCATTACCATCCCTGACTTCAAACTCTATTTTAGAGCTATAGTCCTGAAAACAGCTTGCTATTGGCACAAACATAGACAAGTAGACCAATGGAATAAAAATGAAAGCCCTAAGATTAATGCACAAACCCATGAATACCTGGTTTTTGACAAAGAAGCTAAAATTATACAATGGAAAAAATGATAGCATCTTCAACAAATGGCGCTGGCATAACTGGATATTGGCATGTAGAAGACTGCAGATAGATATATGTCTATCACCATGCACAAAACTGAAGTCTAAATGGATCAAAACCTCTACAGAAAACCCAGCCACGCCAACCTGTTAGAAGAGAAAGAGAGAGGTACCCTTGAATGAATTGGTAGAGGGGACCAATTCCTGAACATAACACCAGTAGCACAAACATTGAGACCAACAATTAATAAATGGTACCCTCTGACTACGAAGCTTCTGTAAGGCAAAGGACCCAGTCAGTAAGACAAAAAGACACCCCACAGATTGGGAAAAGATATTCACCAACGCCACATCTGACAGAGGGCTGATCTCAAAAATTTACAAAAAACTCAAGAAGCAAGTCTCCAAAACACCAAAGGATCCAATTAAAAAGTGGGGGACTGAACTAAATAGAGAATTCTCAACAGAGGAGTATAAAACGTGTTCAGCATCATTAGCCATTAGGGAAATGCAAATCAAAGCAACTCTGAGATATTATCTTACTTCTGTCCGAATAGCTAAAATCAAAAACATCAATGACAGTTTTTGCTGGAGAGGATGTGGAGAAAGGTAAACATTCCTACACTGCTGGTGGGAGTGCCAACTCATACAGCCACTATGGAAATCAGCATGGTGATTCCTCAGGAAAATCAGTCTACCACAAGACCCAGGAATTCTACTGTTAGGCATATACCCAAAAGATGCCAATTCACACAAGGATGTGTGTTCCACTATGTTCATAGCAGCATTATATGTAATACCTAGATCCTGGAAGCAACCTAGTTGCCCCAAAACTGAAGAGTGGATAGAGAAAATGTTGTACATTTACACAATGGAGTACTACTCAGTAGAAAAAAAACCAATGGAATCTTTAAAATTGCGGGCAAATGGATGGCACTAGAGGAAACCATCCTGAGTGAGGTAACCCAGACACAAAAAGACAAACATGGTATGTACTTACTCATATATGGATTTTAGATATGGATCAGGAGAGTTTCAGCCTATAATCCCAGTGCCAGTGAGTCTGGGAAACATGGAGGTTACCAAGAGAGATACATGATAACCCAGAGAAGTGGAATGAGGCAAGATCTCCTGAACAGATTGGGAAAATCGGGGGTAGGGAGAGGGAACCAGGAAAAAGAGAGGGAAATAAGAGGCGGGGAGAAGATGGCATGGGAGAGCAGGAATGTCGAGTCAAGGTAAGAATAGAGGAGAACAGGATGAGAGATCCCATAACAGATTGAATCATTATAGGCTTGAGGAGAGAGATGACACTAGTGAGATCTTCAGCGATCTACAAGGATAACACCAACTGGCAAACTAAGCAATATTGGAGAGACTACATTAAATGCCCTCCTTGATGATAGGGTTGATGACTACCTTATAGGCCATTCTAGCACCTTCATCCAGTGTCTGATCGAAGCAGAGACAGCTACCCACAGCTAAACACTGAACTGAACTCCTGGAACCTAGTGACAGAGATGGAGGAGTGATGAGCAAAGGCGTCAAGACCATGGTGGTGAAACTCACAAAGACAACTGACCAGACAAGCGGGAGCTTTTGATTCCCAGACTGATGCCTGAGAGGTCAACAGGGGACTGATCCAGACTCCATGAATGCAGTCTCCGTGAGGAGGCCACAGAAATCACTGTGGTCTTGGGTAGTAGATCAGTGTTTATCATAGTTTATGAATGATCTTTGGGAGCCCATTACAAATAGAGGGATGTTCTCTCAGTCCTGCCCTGGATGAAATGATGGACTTTAAAGATCCCCCCCAAGGAGGGCCTCACCCTCCCTGGGGAATGATGTGCGGATTGGGTGGGGGCTGGGGAGCTGGTGGAGGAACAAGAGAGGAGGGTTGGGAGAGGGAGCTGGAATTGACATGTGAAGCATTCATGTTTCTAATTTAAATAAAAACATTACAAAAGAATTTTTATAAAGAACATATGGTTATTAACTGAGGTGACTTGAAAATACGTATTCTTGGATTTAACCTTAGGAATGCATATTTTAAACACATGCTTTAGTAAATGGTCAACATTTAACATCTTAGAAAATGTGTTCCTTCTTTCTTTTGTCTCTTCTCTTCATCCCTCTTCCTATTTCAATTGTTGTTCATTTATCTATTAATTGCTTTTAGAAAGGGCCTTTTCAATTATTCCTGGCTGATTTGAAATTTACCTTGTTGTCCAGGTTGGCCCAGCATAATTTTGGGATTCAGGATGTCCTGGAACCCACAACCTTCCCATCAGAGGTACTTGAGTGCTGCTTCTAAACGCATTAACCACTATACCCATCCACAACATCACCACTCAGAGTGGAATTTTAATCAAAGAAATGATCCTTGTAAAACATTGATTGAGGCCCAATTGCAGAGCCATTTCATGTACACAGTGTGCTTTTAAAGCGAATTTCTCTATTTTTATGATTAATCATTAATAATTTATAGTAGATTTGATTCAAATGTGAAATTCAACATTCACAAGGAACAAAATTATATTATAGAAAGCTTTGACAACAGATAGATAGTTGCACTTCAAATAAAAAATAAATACTAATTGGAATGCAATGAATTTGATTTGCATCTGGTAAATTTAGTTTACAGTCAACAACACACTAAAGAAAAACTAATATTTATTGAATATCTAGTATATTTCAATCAGTATTGTATTTTTCCAAACATTATTCTGTGAAATTCTCTGAAAAGCTCATCACCTATAATCACCAATGAAACTCAGTGAATTTTGTCTACTTTGTTGCTAGGAGATAGCAGAGGCAGATTCATTCTCATATCTGTCTTATAGCAAAGTCAAACACTGTGTTCTTTTAGAAAGCATGCACTGATCCATAAGGGTATTGAACAAGAGAATATTGGAATGTTCATATAATTTCCCAGAGGAGCTACTTAGAAAGAAGAAAACACATGGACCCAGTAAGTTTGCAGTAACTTCTTTCTCCTTCATGGGTGTAACTTACACTTCCCAGTTAAGAAGACGAATTTCCATTGCAACAAATTCGAAGTGAAGGATGACAAGATGAGATTTACAGTGGGTCACTGAACAGCACCATCAAAGGCCATAAGATTACAAAATCTTTTAAACCAATAATTGCTTGTCCTTTCTAGTTACAGAAACCTGTAAACCTTATTTTTTATAATTCAATGTTTCTTAACTGCCTCCAGAACCACATTCCTTTATCTTATAAGACCGTCTAAACTCAAGGTTTATGAACTCTGATTGACAGATTGCATTGTGAGGAATTATGCAGATGCTTTGCCTGAAACACTTTTTTTTTTTTTTTTGGTTTTTATGAGACAGGGTTTCTCTGTACTGTTTTCGAGGTTGTCGGTCCGGCCTGGCCTCAAACTCACAGAGATCTGCCTGCCTCTGCCTCCCGAGTCCTGGGATTAAAGGTGTGCGCCACAACTCTTACAGATACAAATAATTCAGTCAGCCAAGCAACATTCGGGGGGAGACTTTATCTTTCACTGGAACATTGTTTCTTCAGGAAATGAGTCTAATTGATCATTTTTGTCAAAATCAGTCATGGCTATTTTGTCAACTAAATACATTTTTTAATAACCAGAGTGGTTTTGCTATGTAATAACTGGTATAGATACACACTGTCTCTAAATCTGTTACCCTGTTCTTATACATGCATCTTGGTACCCAAGAATCTAAGGAAACCACACACATACTTAAAGTTAAGTGATGAATGCAGTACCTAGCTTAGTTGTTGTAGTACCCAGATTTAATTTTCTCAGTGATTATACAATTTCATTATCAATGAAAAATATTTATTTTTAAACATTAAAATAAATACAATAAATAAAGGGAAACTATCAGTATCCCTTTACAATCAATACATGCTCAAAAAAGTGTAACCTTGTCAAACATGGAACACTAATGATAATCATTGGGTTTGGAAGAATAATTTGTACTCAAGAAAGAATACTGTAGTCTTTGCATGACTCTCTGATCTTTAAGAAATCATGATTTGTCATTCATCACTATTACGCTATATTGTGCTACTACGAATTAAAAGACATTATAGCAAGTTACAAAAGCATAGGCACACCCTCTAACTGTATGATATTCTGCATTTTGTCCATTTCATCCTTGTTCTGTGTTTTATTCAAGGAATAGTTCCAGATGGTAGAACCAATAATTTTTAAAGGATGAGCTAGTACTGAGCACTTCTAGCTCCTAAACCCTCACAAAATACACCCCACAGAATTACCTTGATGGTCTATTTATTTTCTACATAAGGAATGTAAAAGATGCAAGCATGGAGGACCTGATAAGCCCTGAACTATATAAAAACATCTAATATAAGACTTCAAGGACATGATTGTAACAAAATCCAGGTGATCTGTTCCCTGGAATGTGAAAAATCCCCCACTAGTGGGGATTTACAGGATTTTGAGTTTCAGATAAAATTTTATTTCTTGATTCATGTGGTAGACTTGCAAGTGCTCACTTGCTAATTCTTCCTAAAATAAGCACTTTTCTCTCTGTTTTATGGCTTCATGAAATACACATAGATGTATGAAAGTGTGTGAAGCAAACAGAAAAGTGTTGGTATAATTTAAATCAAATTATAAACCCAACCACCTATGGTGCTACTAAGTTTAAAAGAAAATGAGAAAAATATAAAGTTAACATGCCCTAATGTGATGTAGTAACTACACATGACTTCTAGTATTGTTCCATACGATTTTTCCCATATGAGTCAGGAAAGCTGAGATTGCAAATGTGGAGAGATATTGTCAATTAGATTGGAAAAGCAGAATAGTTATGTTTGTTCATAAGTTTGTCAATCACATACTCCCTGTATATGAGAGATGGATGTCTTTTCCCCCCATAATGCTGACTCTTCTCATTTCATAGTGGAAAAAAGATATAAAATCATTTATGATTATGAACATAGTGAATGTTGGATGGCAGTGTTGTTTCTAAAATTCTTAAATATGTCTGTAGTGTTATTTAATAAGGAAACAGAGCGAATCCCAATTCAAGCAAGTGTCATAAAATCATCATTAATATATTGATCACTTTAAAAAGGTTACTATATCTATAATCAAAACTAATATAATCTCATAGATTAATTATTTGCTGACTGGTATTATCAAATGACATCAATGAACTCTGATCACTTGGCATTTGTTTCTTTGTTCTTTGAAATGAATTATTTTATGTAGCAAGTTTGTATTTCTGAAAGTCTGGGCTTTGGAATGATGGGAACCAAAGGTAGTCTTATAGCACTTGAACATCTGAATCAAGGGCTGCATGAATACTTGTTGCCAGGTGACATTTCTGAATGAAATGGTACTCTCTTTGGAAAGCTAGTAGGTTATCACTTTTATGCAGTTGATCTAAATACATGGTTTGGGATATTATTATTCTCTATGTAGAATTTGTTTTGTTTCTTCCATGTTGAATTTCAGAAGTCCAATGGAGTTGAAACATAAAATTAGCCTGAGAGCAGCAGAAAGCATTCTGGATAGAAAACCTGTCATTCTCCTGGTCTGTCTTAATGGGGAATCAAATGTGATTTGGGTTGTGTGGAGATGATTACTGGTGGATAATTAGTCGAAAACAACCCTTTTCAAATTATTTGCATGGCAATCAAGGAAGAATGTGAGAGGCTAGGCATTACATTACTCGGGTTATCAGCAGCATATAATTTCTTAATTATGTATAAAACCAATAACAAATACCTTACAATGGAATTTCTGAATTTTCTTTGTAAAATGAAGTGTGAAGTACAAAAGTGTCTTTGAGCCTTATTGGAGATTATGTGGTTAAAAAGACACAAGCAAATATTCTTTCTTTTTCTGATTGTGTGTAAATAAACTTGGTTTTACCTCATCACTGAAATGGGAATGACCATACTTATTTTATCCTTAAGTTGTTTCATAGGGTTACATTGTCTTCACTGTCATTAATAGTGCATATGCTAAAAATGCCACATTTTCTGTGAATATCTTTGACTGCACCTAACTTAGGATGGAGATGTGTGCCTCTTGGCCATTGCGTTTACTCAATCATTAAAACTCACATTCTAAGTACTATTTGAGGGGAAGCCCGTCTTTTACTAAAAATGTCATATTTGGCCCATGTTGCTATTTCTCAGGTTCCATTAGAATGGCATGTGCTATTTGAATGTGTCAACCAGCATAAAATGAATTAGCATATTTACTTACACGTCCTCTAATTTTGGAGGAAAATATGTACATTTTTGATATATTGTGATGGCTTGTCAAGAACAGATGAAAGTGTTATGAATTGTTACTATTTGTGTTAATTTCTTCTCAAAGTAAAAAAAGCACTTTAGCATTCTGCATCTTTTTAATTGTTATCAAGTAGGACAGTTTGTAGAAGAAATGGAAAATCTGGAAGGTGATTAAGAAACCAAAGACATGGACCTCAAACCTTGAAATCACATTTACAGTCAGTGAGGAGCTATAAATATTTTTCTACATGGTTTCATTGAAATATATCAGACCCCCATGCAAAGGAACCTTTCATAGTTCAGAGTAACTGTGAATATAAGGAAGCACAAAGGATATAGTTCTTAGAGTGATGGCTCCATCAGTAAAATGCTTGCTATGTGAGCATGAGGACCTACATTCAAGCTGTAGCACTTACTTAAAGAAAAGCACATAAATCTGTAATTCCAGTAATGGGGAGGCAGGGGCAGGCAGATCTCTGAGGCTTGCTGTCCAATTGGCCTTACCAAATTAATGAGTTCAATAAGAGAACTGTCTTAAGAAAATAAGATGGAAAATGGCTAAGAAAGTTACTCAACATTGAACTCTGGCTTTTGTGTGGATCAGAACATGCATGCACGTGCGCACAAGCACACACACACACACACACACACACACACACACGCGCGCGCACAATCTATTAACTATCTCAGAATAGCGTATCTTTAAAGGACTATCTGCATCATGATTGCTGACAGCAGAAAGACATTATTCAGATATTATTCACAAGTAACATATCTTCAGACTGCATGTCAATCCAAAACTGTAACAAATGTTGGTTAATTTCAATATTATTGGGAAAATAAAGTGAGTATTTAACAATAAGAAAGATGTGTCCATGCTTAGAAAATTGAGTTCCAACATGGTTGATAAATGGATTCTGTTATAGATACTTTATTATAACAAAAGGCAGCTAGAGTATTGTTCAGAAATACTAAACTTCTGCACAAATTATTAGCAAAAATACTAAACTTCTGCACAAATTATTAGCAAAATTAGTTCCTGTGGGATGATGGCATTGTTATTTATGATGTCATGGTGAATAAATAATTTACATTTCACTTTCAACTCTAAGTTTGCAATGCAGTTATGTCTTAAATCATAAAGCAGTGTTGCCGAAACTTCAAAATTGTAGATGCCAGGTAAGGAAACTCTGGGAGGCAAATAGCTACAGTGCATCTTTGTCATTACAAGTTTTGTTTTTTATACTATGCTTGGAAGAAAGAAAGCAGGTTTGGATTTAGATGCCTCACATAGCTTGAGATAAAGTGAAAAATCCCAAACCATTTGAAAAGTTTGACAATATTTTTCCACTAGCTATGTGAAAAGCCATTTGTTCATTTATTCCAGAGGTATAGAAGAATCTATCCCATTTTTTTCTTTCAATTTTCTCCAGTTTCTATATTGCAGGTGAAGGTCAAAACAAAGGGCATAGTAATTCTTTGTATCTACTACAATTCTGCAAATTGGAGGCACTTGAAAATATATTGTTTCTGAGTGCTACAAAAGGATGGTGTCGTGGGAACCCACTCCCATATCCACTCAGAGAAAAAGGTGAATATGTGAGCCCTTGTGCAAAATGAGTAGACACAGTGACCCTCACAATTTAACATGGCTTTCATTTCTAGGTCAAACCTGGTGGGGGTGGTTACAAAATCTCATTTTATCTTTTGGCAAGGTCTTCAGAACTGTGAGTAAAGAGGAAGAACAAATCACTTTCAGAACCATCTTTTAAACATTCTTTTGTCAAATACATATTGTCAGGGATGGAGTTTATTGTGTGACACAATTACAGACAAAATTCCTCAACCTAATTGGTCTATTATGGCACTTGCATGTTCACGGGTTATTGTTCTACCTAAGAGAGTGCACATACTTGCATATAATTAGTTAAACCCTTGAAATAGCATCTATCATTGTTTGTGTGACCTTGTAGATATGTTTTACATCCTTGTAGATATTTTTTCGCATAAAGCATGAAAGTTGCCTACAGAACATAAATGTGATTAGTTTCTTATTCTCATTCATGTGTAATGTAAGATTGGCCCAAGTGAGCCACTATAGAAAATTTATTTTCACTTGGGTTCCACCGTGTGGTCTTTCAGTTGTTTATTCTTTACTGACCAAGAAATATCCAGCTTCCCTCTTTGGAAACATATTAACTTGATTCAACACTCAATTTCTAAATGATCCAATTACACACTAATTAGAGCACTTTTGGTGATGACATCAAGATGAGGAGGTTATAATAAGATATATGATGCGTACACAGACCTTAGGGAAACTAGTCCTCATACATGCTATTAGACGACATTGAACAAACAGCTTGACTACCATATATATCCCTGTTCATTGCTTTCTGTATGCATCTGGGGATAGATATGCTTTCTAAAGGTCTTGGAATCATGACTGTAAGAGTTTAGGAGTGTGAAAAATGAAAGAGTCTGTGTTTTATGTGACAAGTATTTCTAATAAACATCCACTTACTTTCAGTTTTTCTCAAATTCTGGTGCTGTTTCTACTTTAGGTTTACGACCAGATTAAGAAGGAATACTATCTTACCCATGTCAGCTCTGAAATGGCACCGTCCTTTGTTTCCTTAGGAAAACTTATTCAACACCTCTGGAATACCCTGTTTCCTCAGTGGAATTTTAGGAAGAAATAAGAGGAAAGAAGAGATGGAGGAAGTGATCACTTTCTGCTTTTTTCTCTGTTATGAAAATTAGGTGCCAAAGCATGTTAGAGATTGTCATTTGGTTCATTTATCATTACTCCAATACTACCATCAACCATCAACAATACCCACAGTTTCCCACAATCCATATTCTTTTAAAACTTTGGGAAGTATTACTGAGAACTAGACACTGTTTCCAGCCTATCAACTGGAAACAAAGCTTATCCTGGAACATAATTCCCACCAGTGAGTGATACAAAAATGTTTTTAAAAACCTTCACCTTGGACACTCTTCACCATTACCTATATGTTGAGCATATGAAGACAAATGCTCATCTCAGGAAAATAAGAAAACTGAGAAAAGTCTGCAACACTTTCATTGATTCATGGAGACCTACTATGAAAAGTGATAACTCTGTTCAAAGCAAAGGTGATGGCTCAAGACTAACTAGTAAGTGAACTAGGTTTTTATTGAGAGAAAAGACAGCAACCAAAATCATATTGAAGAGAGCCCCCAGCAGCCTGAAGCTCTTCAATTATTTTAAATTCTCAAACTATTCCGTATTGAGTCATTTGGTTATCTTCATTTCCTGGCCTTGAAGTGCCTGGAATGAGTATGCAGTTGAACAGAATCGAAGGCAGAATGCTAAATGATTTTTATGACAAAGATGGAGGAGAGATTATGTATTTTATTTTTCTGAAATAGTTAGAACATTGGGTATTTTATAGATTAGTTAGAACTATATTGTCTAGTGAGTCATGTTGGTGACAAAGAAGTGGGGGACAGTGACAGCATTGCAAATAGCAAATTTGCATGTGATCTTTATTTATTTATTTTTATTTTATGTGTATTGATGTTTTGCATATGTACACATTTATACACTCCATATGTCCTTTTCATAGCAAAGCCAGAAGAGTGAGATCAATGAATTAGATTTATTCTGTTTTTCTTAAAGGTTAGCAAGAACTACAATGATTTTCCTAGAAATTTATGATTCAATAGTGACAAAAAGTCTATGAAAAGGCATCTGGTTTTCAAAGAATAGACACTATCTGAAACTAGATTTACAGATAGTCATAGGCTGCTGTGTGGCTGCTGTAATTGAATCTGTCCTCTGGAAGAGCAGCCAGTGATCTTAACCACTGAGCCATCTTTTCAGCCCACCGACAACGTTTTCTTTAAAGATTTTTAAAATTTAATTAAGAACAATCTTATTTTACATATAAATCCCAGTTCCCTCTCCCCTCTCACCCTCCCATCCCCCTCCCCGCCAACCCCTATCCCACCATCTCACCCCAGGGAGGGTGAGACCTTTCATGGGGGATCATCAAAGTCTGTCATATCATTTGGGGGATGGCCTAGGCCCTCCTCCATGTATTCCCCTCCATGGGGAATGAGCTCCCAAAGTTCATTTGTACACTAGGGATAAATACTGGTTCCAATGTCAGAGGTTCCATAGACTTCCCAGTCCTCCTAACTGACGTGCACATTCAGAAGGTTTAGTTGGGTTCAGTGCTGGCTTCCCAGTTTTATGACTGGGGTCTGTGTGTTCCCACTTGGTCAGGGCTGCTGTTTCTGTGGTTTTCACCAGCCTGTTCTTGACCCCTTTTCTCATGACTCCTCCCTCTCTGCAACAGTATTCCAGGATTTCAGCTCAGTTCTTAACTGTGAATGTCTGCTTCTGCTTCCATC
Organism: Mesocricetus auratus; assembly: GCF_017639785.1. Classification (NCBI taxonomy): domain Eukaryota; kingdom Metazoa; phylum Chordata; class Mammalia; order Rodentia; family Cricetidae; genus Mesocricetus; species Mesocricetus auratus. Next base: position 105,357,052 of record NW_024429189.1, read on the forward strand.
AGCTACTGGATGAAGCCTCTAGGGTGGCATTTAAGGTAGTAATCAATCTCATTATCGGGAAGGGTATTTAAGTAGCCTCTCCAGTATTATTTAGATTCTAGTTATGGTCATCCGTGTGGATCCCTGGACATTTCTCTTTAAACATATAATGGCTCCCTTCATTATGGTATCTATTTTCTGGCTCTCCTCTGCTCTTTCCTGACTCACTCTTCCTGATCCCACATGCTCTCCTTCCCACTTCTCTTCTCCCCGTCTCTTTCTGCTACCACCCTCCTCCTCCCCCATTCTTCCAATAGGCTCAGGAGCACTTGTCACTTTCCCCTTCTCCAGGGGACTATGTTTATCTCTCTTAGGGTCCTCCTTGTTTCTTAGCTTCTCTGGAGGTGTGGATTGTGGGCTGGCAATCATTTGCTCAAGGTCTAATATCCATATATGAGTGAGTACATACAATGTTTGTCTTTCAGTGACCAGGTTGCTTCATTCAGGATGGTTTCTTCTAGTTCTATCCATTTGCCTGAGAATTAAAATATTTTGTTGTTGTTTTTTTCCATTGAGTAGTGCTCCATTGTGTAAATGTGCCACATTTTCTTTATCCATTCTTTGGCTGAGGGACATCTAGGTTGCTTCCAGGTTCTGGTTATTACAAATAATGCTGCTGTGAACATAGGTGAACAGATGTTGTTGTTGTATGAATGTGAACTACTTGGGTATATGCTTAAGAGTGGTATTGCTGGATCTTGAGGTAGACTGATTCCAATTTTCCTGAGAAACTGACATACTGTTTTCCAAAGTGGCTGTACAATTTTGCACTCCCACCACATCCTCTGAAGCATAAACTGCCATTGGTGTTTTTAATTTTAACCATCTGGCTGGTATAAGAGAGTATCTGAGAATTATTTTGATTTGCATTTCTCTGATGGCTAAGAATGTTGAGCACTTTCTTAAGTGTCTTTCAGCCATTTTAGATTCCTCTATTGAGAATTCTCTGTTTAGTTCTCTACCTCACTTTTTAATTGGCGTATTTTGTCTTTTGGTGGCTAGCTTCTTGAGACACTAAGATCAATAATTAATAAATTGAACCAATTGGACCTCGTGATACTGAGAGTTTCTGTAAAGCAAAGGATACAGTCAAAAAGACGAAAGGCAGTCCATGGATTGAGCAAAGATCTTCACCAATTCCACATCTGACAGAGGGTTGATTTCCAAAATATACAAACCAACAACCTTTTAAAATATGGCATTTGAGGACTTCTGGGTCCTTCCTATGTCTTACTACTTCGAATTATATAAAATTCATTTTCCTTTTTCGTTTATGTAATTGACATTGTAGAGCAAAACCAAATATTGAAATCTCTAAAACTTATAGCTGTAGGTTCTAAGCCTAGTTCTGGAAATCAAGCTATATTCAGTTTAGAATATACCATACCATTGTACAATTTTAATGCACTGCCTCTATAGTTCACCCAGGTGTTGTGGGTGGTTAAATCTTAATTTGAGAGAAATTATTTTAGATTGCTAATGCATTCTACAATATTTGAGGACACTTTCTCAGGAAGGTTCTAGTCTCTTACACAGAATAATTTGGTTAGAGAGATTCACTAGATTATGCTTTATACATATTCCCCCAAATTTCAGTGAGACCTTTAGATGGACCTTAGTATATTATATTCTTAGTGTATGATATTCTTTAATCTTCAAACTGAAAGGACCTGATATGCACTACAACCTTAGTACTTATAAGTAGATTCCCTCTAATGGAGAAGAGGAAGAAGAAAAGGAGTTGTATTCCAGTGACAAATCATGGAATGTGGTTGGCTTTATTTTGCCCGGCATACAAACATCAATTTTAAAGCCTGGATTTCATTCCCAATCATTTAATCCCATTTAGAATTTGAGTCATGGCTATTTTTAGAAGAATGATGAAACAAGGTGAAATCAATGTTGTGGGTAGTCTGGAAATCTTTTAGATCTGGCTTAAAATTCAACAATATTCTTACCTATTCACATTACTATTGGGACCTTGTTTCAGATAGGTTATTAAACAAGCTGAAGCTTTTATAGACCTGAAGTAGAACAGGAAAAGAGATGAGAATTTATGAGTCAGAGGAATTTTGTGTCCTAGCTACTCTGGCCTTATGTTTCAGAATGTACAGAACAGGAACCATATAGAGGTTTTTGAGCATAAAACATATACATATAATGAAGCTATTATCATGAATTCCAGACAATACTAATTGCTTTTATTATTCTTCCTTGTACCAATTGGTTATGGTACCTCCACAAAAGAGTACAGTAATTAGAGAAAGAAGGAATATATTAGGTTCTTGGAAATCACACAGTAGGTGATTTCTTGGCACACAATTGAATTAGATTTATTCTGTTTTTTTAAAGGTTAGCAAGAACTACAATGATTTTCCTAGTAATTTATGACTCAATAGTGACAAAAAGTCTATGAAAAGGCATCTGGTTTTCAAAGAAGAGACACATTTGTAATGTAATAGATGATAAACATAACAAGTCTTTACTGTTTGACTATAGAGTAAAGTAGTTCCTAGAAGTCCATTCTAAAACACAGATGACACTGTAGGCTGGGTTTTATCTATGATTCTACTCTTAACCCTGTTTGTTATCTTCAGGAAGTCAGTAAATTTCCTAACACACACACATACACACACACACACACACACACACACACACAATTAGCAAAATTTACTTTCAGCTACGGATATTATTCTTTGTTTTAAGTAATCAAATCTATACTTTGGATAATAACTATTTTCATTTATAAATATACTTCAAAGACAAAAATCTAGTTGGGCCTGGTGGTGGTGGCACATGCCTTTAATCTCAGCACTCAGGAGGCAGAGACAGACAGATCTCTTTGGCGTTGAGGTTGGCCTAGTCTATAGAGTGAGTTCCAAGACAGGCTCCAAAGCAGTGCAGAGAAATCCTGTCTCCAAAAAAAAGGAAAACAAACACACAACATCTATTGGAACCTTTATAAATTAGAATAAATACAGTCCGGTTACATACTGGGCAATCACCTGTGTGTCAGTTTCCAAGAACTTAATGTCTCCTTTCTTTCACTGGTATCATTGTTCTTTCATGTAGGTACTCCACATAAATGGCACTGAATAAAACAGAACTGATGTTGAAACTTTGCTATAAGGGTACTGGTGTGCATAACTACAGCCAGTGACCCTGAAGACCTAATGTCACTTAGTTCATTCCTTTAACTGATTCTTGTGTTTCTCTGCTCAGCTTCACAGTTATAAATGGTTGAGTCATTAAGCCTTTCAGGAGGTCAGATCCTCACTATGTTAGTACCATGAAGTAAGGATTACATTGGTCTGATCTCTGCCCTACTTATTGTTGGCACAGAGCCTACCATGTAGCAGGAACTCGATGAATACCTGTAGACTGAATCAGAAAGCAAATTAAAAGCATATAATTCAGTAACCCAGCCCCCAAAACATTAGTCAGGGGAGTTTACAAAAATAAAATTTTAAAAATTTCTTCCTTGTCTGAATCTTTGTAGATGCAACCCAATTTCTTCCAGGACCTGAAAGGTAATTACAATAATCATTCATGCCTTTGTGCAGAAATAAGATTTAACAGTCATGGCTTCTGAAGGTATATTACAGCCCATATTTCATTTTAGAAAGATTTATATAGAAATTATCAGCTTTACTACAAGGCTAATAAGGCTAATGGGGAATATAGGTAAAATTGAATATATCAAAAATATTTTTCTCTACTGGGTCAAGAAAAATTTGTAGTAGAAATCCACATATAGATTCATACCTTTATCACTACCTTAGTACAAAAAAGGCGTTTTAACTTTCTTTATTGATTAATTTCTTGCTAGTTCATTTATTAAAGGTAGATTTTAATACATTAAACCTGTTAAAATAGACACATGCACACAAATCTACTACACGGAGTACATCCAAGTGCCTTTATAAATCACGGAGAAGCTCAAAGGCCAAGATTTCTGAAATATGCAAGGAAAAAGAGAAGAGGCAACATGGTCAGCAAAGGGAGATTGGAGAGGAATAAGAACACGATAGCATGTGCTTATAATCCAGAATCAGGGAGAGAAAGTTAGGAGAATCTTAACAAGTTCAGCACCACCTTGTTCTGCATAGTAAGTTTCAGACCACCGAGAACAAAATAACAAGACCCTTTGTCAAAAAATTAAAACAAAATAAACAAATTAATTAAACTATATAATAAATATTTAAATTGAAGTAGAACATACATGAATATATATGAAGTCTAGCAATTGAAGAATCATGAGGCAGAAATAGCCATGTAAAACTCTACGTCCATGTTTACTGTAGAATGTTAGAAATGTATATTAAAACACAAGCTGTTCTGTACTTATGAGACAACTATACCTGAATCAAGTCTATGATCCCTACTCTACCAGTCCATCAGTAATTTTATGAATGTCAGTCTATGAAAGATGCCAAGGAATCACTGCGATAAGATATAAAGGAAGAACATGTTGTCAACATAAGGCAAAGAGCAAATCTTATCATACTGCAGTATATTAATAAAGCTTATGAAAGGATCATAAAAATGAAAGCACAGGTTGATAGGCTATCTCTTTTTTCAGAATTAACGTATTTCCTCTGGGAAAAAAGAGGGAGGACCATTAAGATCCAGAAAGTAAATGTTTAGTGCAAATTCAGAAAGTAAATAAACTTTATAAGTCTCAGAAAAATACTGAAAATTACAAGATTCACCAGGCCCTTCCCATGGTTATATAAGCAATAATGGGGGAAGTCTCTCCAATGAGACAACTCTGTTATCTGTAAGTAGTACGAAGAGATCCAGTGATATAGCTTTGAGAATTATCACCTATTCTCTGTAATTAACCCCAGCAACAACTCCTGTAAGTAACCCAATAAATTCACAGGTTCACTAAGCAAGACTTGGCTTGAAATATTTCTTGCTCTATCATTAGTCTGGTGAGCTGAATAGACATTTCCCTCAGAAATTGTCACATAATACAGTTCGTGTGAAAAAGGTCATTGACTGGAAAGATTTCATTCACCAAAAGCTCAAATAATCTTAACACCCACCACCTGCTACCCTGTTCCAAATTTTATGTCCAACACACTGTGCACATCTGCCCTTGAATAATAAACTTGTTCAGCCTAGAAAACTGAATCATATAAATCAGTTCTTTCTAGTTGTATGTACGTATGCATGTATGCATGTATGTATGTATGTATGTATGAAGGTAGGTAGGTAGGTAGGTAGGCAGTTTTGATCAGTTTAGCATGGCTGAAGAGAAAGAGAAAAATAAGCAAACTGCCAAATTTCTACTAGGGTTTTAGGAAATATAGACAAATACTAGCAGCAACTGAGGATATGCCTAAGAGGTGAGAAATTTCTAAAGGATGAAAGAGTTTCTTCCAGAAGAGATGGAGGAGGTCTGTCGTGTTGTACTACTGGAGAATTTTCAACACCCACAATTATACGAAGGCATGCATCTGTTTATATAAGCCACTTGAGTAACTGCTGCTATTATTGCAACTCCTTGGTTCCATTTCTACTTCTGCCTCCCTACTTACTTGAAATTTGGCTCACACTCATCTTGGTCATCTATTAGTGATGAAAACAGCATCTACCTAACAAGGCATTTCACTTTACAGTTTACAAAATATTTTAATTGGTTATTCATATGAATCCTCTAAGAACCAGAAGAGGCTATCAGTGCTCTTGACCACTGAATCATCTGTCAGCTCCACTGGAAAGTCTCATTTTCTGTCGTGCCATTTTGAACTTTTTCTTTCTCTTCCCAACCTTGACTTACATTATGTTTTTCTTTTTTGAAAATTTTCCATTGTTTGTAAATCTCTTTCCTCATTTTTAAAGCAAAAATGGCAGAAGCACTGATAGCCTCTTATGGTTCTAAAGAATTCATATTAGTTAAAGATGGCTGTAAGCCACCTGGGTTCAATTTGAGTGTCCACCTGGTGGCTCACAGCCATCTTTAACTCCAGTTTGTGGAGATCTGACACACTCTTCTGACTTTATAAGGAATCAGGCACACATTCAGTGCACATACATATAGGCAGACAAAATACTCATACACATTTTCTTGAATGAACCCTCTGTCCAGTGGAGAGTGGTATCACAGAGAAAGAGTTTCAGGTAGGTTCTGAAGTCAAGGTTTGTTTCCCCTTCCTACAATCATTAATTGGTTAATGTGTGCCCATATCTTACATATGACAGAATACTGTTTCGTTCTTTACCACAGCTCAGTTCCCAAACATTCATGTTAAATTAAGACTTATTTTTGCCAAAGCATCCTGTGGTGATATATTATTTCTGATTTATTAAAGCTTACGGAGGATTCAGAAAGCAAAGTCAGCCAGAAGTCACAGAAGCCAGGCACACACCTCAGGATTAAGAGGTAGACAGATCTCTGTTAGTTCCAGGTCACACTGAGATGCATGAAACTGATCCTGTCCTAAAGAGTAACAGCTCATGCAAAGATGATATTAGCACTTGGGATCAAAGGCCTTTAATCCCAGGACTCATGAAACATATTTAAGACAGGAACAGGATCTCAGAACCGACAATCATTTACAAGCCACATGGATGATAAAAAGGCAGTCAGTCTCAGGATTGGTCTGTAGTCACATCAGTAACACTGAGGAGAGCATAGGTAGCATCTGAAGGAATCTGAGGAAAGTGAAATCAGGAGTAGTTTGCTGATAGCTCCTTTGTTCTGAGTTGAGGTAGATCAAAGAGTTAGTGGCTGGCTGCTTTGCTTTTCTGATCTTCAGCTTGAAGCTTGAACCCCAATATCAGTCTCTGTGTCTTTTTTTCATGCTACAGCATCCTCTATGGTGTTAGAGAAAAAAGGTGTGCAGCAGTGGCAGTGAATGACAGAAGGCACTTTATTGTAGACCAAAATACCCAAATCATGGTGTAGGACAGATTAACAAACAAATCACTGATCACATGACAATTTATCATAATTATACCATGAGCAAACATGTTGTGAGTCACATTCTCTTCTTTAGAAACATGTGTCCAGCCAAATGGGCATCTTTCTTCTAATATCATCAAAATGTTGAAGAAACTCATTTTACTGTAAATACTGGCAAATGGTTTCCAGGAAGCACTGACTGAGCAAGAGATAAAGCATATAAACAGTGACCTGAATGCCACTTTCAACTTTTCTTTGTATTAGTATTCAGAGTGAATGCTTATGTTTCTGTTCATGCTTTTCACTAAAGATATTAAATGCAGATGAGCATGTTATCTCCAAGTTCTTGGTACATCTTGTGGTCTTGAACTTCTAGTTACAAGAAACAGCTTAGGAGAAATCATGAACTCCCTCCAGTGGGTCTTTCTGGATGAGTTGGTTTATGTCTTCAGACACAATGGCAAAAGCAGTATTTATAGACACCCTGCCTTAAATACTCCATCTCAAAGCACCTCAAATACAAGTGACCCAATACCCTTTTCTCCTTTTTTTCCCATCATCATTTTCATACTCCTTTTCCCCCTCTTCCATGACTCCATTCAATATCTTTTCAGTGGGAAATAAACTGTAGGTTATCATTAACTGTGACAACCTATGGAATGATCCTGAAGTGAAGAAAGGAATGGTGGGACTCATAAGGAGAACAAAAATGTCAAAGTTCTTTGAATTGGGTTATAGGCTATCATATTCCTATCTATTCATTGTGAATAAAGGGGGATTCAGAGTAAAGACAAGATGAGATCATGGGTGTGGATTGAGTTTTAGTGAGAAAAGAAATTAACAGTAACCTGGGGGTTGGAAATAGAGATGCTAGAAGGACATGGCATTGTGTGGCATATGAGGAAGTCATCTTCTCAGGACAGGGGCTAGAAACTGGAATTTAATTGGAAGTTGTGCTTAAAAATGTCAGTCTGTGAATGAGTAAATAGAGAACCCAAGTGAATAAGGGGATAAGAGTGGCTTGGAGCTCAGCTAAGAGTGCTGTTGAATTGTATAAACTTCAAATGTTGGCTCTTACTATTCGTTATTTTATTGCTAATTATTTGTTTTCAGACTAGATAATATTCTTAAGGTCTACAAGTTTACATGTAGTTCTCTGATGTTTAACTTTCACTATCATTAGGCCAAGAAATGGAAAAAATACATGTTAGGATTTTTATATTTCTATGGAAATACTAATTATTACTAAACATCAAAATCATCTTTTCTTCATTTAACTCTTGAAATATATAAAACAAACATCGACTTTAGGAAATGAGTAGAGGAATTCAGGGAATAGGAATTCCAGGAATTTACATTCTTATTCAGTCATAAATTATTATCCCAGTCCGGCTGTGATGGTCATCTTAAAATGGTGGTCTTTTAGATTAAATGCTGGCAACATTTATCCAATAGTTATCATTTAAGTGTACTATTGTAATTTTGGCAAGAAATTAAATCTTTGACCATTTATCCTTGGAGGCCTGGACCCCATCTTTCTAAAGTGCCAGCTCTTATAATATAACAATGAATAACAGAGAGGCAGGTTGTAGTCTGGGAGTAGTATACTCTTAAGGTTAGAATTTTAATTGTTTTGGTTTTATGCATAATTTTGTCTACATATTGATACCTTTATTGATTTAATATTCACTTTATTAAAAGATTGCAAGGCAAGTTGAGACTTAGCTGTGAGAATTTGGGACATATATATCTTTGTAGTATCTAATTTTATTACTACTTTGTGAAAAATGAGGCACAGTACAATAATTTGAAATATATACATGGCATATAATGTTATAAACAATTTACTTGAATTCCTTTTCTAGAATCATTATGTTTTCATTTTTGCCATTTCTTTTATACCAATTCCTAACCACTTCTTAGGTGGGGATAAATCTTCCTCTCTCTTCAGATTTTTGGCAATTCTTAAAATTTTATCCCCATTTTCAAGTTTCTACCTCTCCAGTTTTGGCCAGATATGTGTTCATTATATCTTCTTTGGGAATTAAAATGTCATCCCAGAAATTCCATGTAAGAGGAAGGACAAGAGGCTACTACTGTTTGACACTGTGAAGGACAGAATCAGAACGATAGAGAAAGAAATTCATGTCAAAGATGAAAATAGATGAAGAGCTTTGGGGATCCATGTCAACTATAAGACCCCAGACCGACAGTGGGGAGGCCAGAATGGGACTGATCTGGACCCCCCCAAATGTGAGTGTCAGTGAGAAGGCCTGGACAACCTATGGGGCTCTGAGCTGTGGATCAGTGTCTATTCCTGGTATACAATCTGTCTTCATGTGCCTATAGCACAAAGAGAGATGCTCTCTCAGCCTGGACTCTTAGGGGAGTGCCTTGACCCTACCAAGAGTAAAATGATAGACTCTAGACATCCCCTATGTGGAAGTATGTGGCAATAGGGTGGGAGGGAGGGTGGAAGGGGAGTGCGGGAGGAGGGGAGGGAGAGGGAACTGGGATTGACATGTAAAACAAGCTATTTAAAATTAAAAAAAAAACTAACGAAAAAAAGACAATAAACATTTTATAGGTGGGAAAGTTTAAAAAAAAAAATAGTACCAGAGAACAGCAAGGAAAAATTATAGCATGACTCAGAAAAGCAAGGTAAACACTGCTTTCCTCCAGTCATTCCCAGGTTGGAGGAATGAACACAGAAATCCCTTCCAAAATTTGTTTTCTTCTTCAAGCAGAAAAAATTTTGTTTGCAAGAACACACTACCTAGGAACTAGAGAGATGGCTCAGTGGGTGGAATTTCTCTCAGGTAAACTTAAGCACCTGAGTTTGGATTCTGAGCATACAGGTAAAAAGCCTGATATGATAGCAGGCCCCAGTGACAAATGAGCTAGGAGTGAGTGGAGCCAAGACAAGAGGAGCATTGATATCCACTGTACAATATCAGAAATGGAGGATGGGGCTGATGAAATGCTATATTTAGACATCATTAATAAGAAAAGTAAAAGAATGCCATCACAATATACAAGGGCTTTGGGATAAAATCAAGATACCAGACTAAGACTCCATGAAATACTGAAAGTATTGAGATGCTCTTTAATAAAACAAAATAAATGGTTCCCCAAATCTAGAGAAAGAAGCAGACATTCAATCACAAAAGTCATATAGAAATGAAAAAACAAGGCTCACTAGACAAGAAATTGTATGTAACAATTATACTCAAAATATTCAAACTACAAGGCAAAGAAACAATGTTAAAGAAGGTTGGAGAAAACATCAACTCATCTTCGAAACTAAAACATTAGTATAAACTCAGGTCTGCAATCAACAACCCCAAAGACAGGAAATCATGGGAAAAAAACATACTTCAAAGCCTAGAAGTAAATACCTGCCCAGCCAACATGCTATATATAATAAATAGCTCTTTTGGAATTGATAGAGAAAGCATGAATATTTCAAAATAAATACAAACTAAGGTCAACATGCAATCACTGCAAAGATAGTTAAAGAAATAATGTACAAGGAATGAGGTAGCACTTGCTTCCCAGTATTTGCCCCATAAATGGATCATTGATCATTTGGTCCTGTCATAATTTTATTCATCAGCCAAACAATCTAACCCCCTTCTTTCATTCCTGCTTTTTTTTTGTTATGAAAGGGATTTTTTGTAGCCATGGTTAGCCTCAAACTCACTGTGTAGCAAAGAGTCGCCTTTAAGGCATAACCTTCACAAATCACACCCCCAAGTTCTGAAATAAAAGGTATGTGTCACCAAGCCTGCTTTGTTTGCTTGCTTATTTTGAAAGACAGATTTTACTGCATAGCCCTAACTGACCTTAAATTCCTGATCCTCCAACTTCAGCCTCCTGATTACAAAGATCCTACAACTTAACCCTGCTTAAATGCCTTTTTGACCTGAGTAAAGCTGACCCTGCAATCAGTTGCTATTGTCTGATCTCCAGGACTTGGAATCATTCACATGCTTAGTAAACAAGAAAAGAGACTTGAACCAAGAATGAGATGACCAGGAGTCCTGGTGCCCTAAAAGTTTTAATACAGGAAAGATGCTGTGCACAGTGTGCATAGGCAAAATTATCACTCAGAATTCATGGTCCTCCTCAAGAAGAGGACTGCCTGTTGGAGCCCAAACAACAGTTACAGAACCCTCTAGGCACATGTCTAAGAAGGCAGGTACTGTGACATCCAGGCAAACAGAAGGGACCTGGTGTAGTGACAGTTGAATGCACTTTATTCCTCTCTTCAGTGGTCTTTCTAAGCACATCTCCTCTCCAGGTAGTTGCTAAAACTTCTATATTATTATCTTGTCATCACTCAAATTTGGTTCATGAAATCATTCTGTATTTCCCTGACAGGCTGCTGATACAAAGTCAGAAAATGGCATTTCTTTTTTATTTTAAAGTTGTATCTTCAAAAAACAAAAATTGGGATGTGGACTTAAATATATGTGATGAATAGGGGAAGTACTTTTAGGAAGTGGGTAGGAAGGAGTTCAGGATGGGTCAATGGAGAAAGGCAAGTATGATGTAAATTCAGGAAAGGGAGTGACTCAGTCTGACCACACAGGTAATTTTGGATCTGGTAAAATGGACCAAAATGAACCAAATGAATCATTAGGACAACTTTTGAAAAATGTCCTCTCTTAGATCTTACACACATTCATTTTGTTGGACAATAAACACTTTCCCAAGTTAATAACTGTACAATAATCATCTGTCTTTCACATCTGTGAGCTAGCAATTTAGGCTGTTAACAGCTCTGTAGTTCCAAAGTGCTAGGTGGTTGATTTCTACATCCTTGTTGCAGTTACTTCTACACAACATTACTTCTTGGGTTATTTGTCAGAGAGCTGGAGAAATCCAGTGAAATGGACCTTACATCCCTTATTATCTAACTAGTCATCTTGAAAGTGTCCACCTTTGTGACAGAGTCTCTAGGAAGAATTCAAATAGGCAAGAGTTTTGAAACCTGCAACACATACGTACACACCATCACATCCATAGTTTGCAGTTAGTCAGAGGGGTTTACAAGGTCACCTGATATTCAAAGGATAAAATAGATTTTTCTATTTTTATGGATTGTACTAAAATCATATTGTAAAGGAACATGGAAGGCTAATAACTAGTAATCATCTTTTACAGCACATCTCATCCTGTTTTTGTAGGCTATATCTAAATATGAAATTCTTACCCTTGCTTTATATCCAGTGCTTTCTTTTAAATGTACAATGCTGATAATATTAGATAAGATTTTTTGGCAAGCATAACACTATTAATACATAGCTTGAAATAGTCATTGGGCCATATAACAGCAAGCTTGCCTCTTGGACTATGTTTTCTGGTTTCGAAAAATATTGTACAATACCAGAACAGCTCTTTAAGATATTGCACATATGTACTTTGAGCAAGTTAAAAAAGAACAAAAATTATATAACACTTTCCTGCCTGACTCATCTGTCCTAAGACCTCATGTGAATCACTGGCATGGCCAACATCAAGAGGCATCTTATGCATTTCCCAGCATAATTTTCCTAGACACAAACTTTATACATCCTGTTTTTACTTCTGTTTACTTAGCACTGTGACATGAAGTGGTTTCTATGCTACTCCAAATAGCTGTACCTAGTCTTTACAATGCTACAATGGTCCCTCTGAAGTCTAGAGAAATGCTACAGACAGTTTATGTTTTTCTTTGTATATGATGATTTTATTGCTTTTATTTTCTTGTATCATAAAGATGGAAATTGAATTATTTTACATATTTCTTTGCATTCATCTATTACAGCATACATAGGAAAAACTTCTAGAAGTAGAATGAATGTTTAAAGCATAATATTTTCAAAACCTAAAGATGTAGCTACAATTAACTGGTTTTTATATAAACAATTCGTGAAAGCAGCATTCTTCCACATATTTATGTAATAGTATGAACTGTTAAATACATACATTTCATCAATGTTCAAAGAGTGCCATCTTGAGCACTGTACATGGTCACATGATTATTTAATTTACAGTTGTAACACATAGAGTTCTGTAATTTTCCAGACAATTTGTATTTAATTTAATGAAATGCTAGTTCGGTCATTTTTATTTTAATATATTTCCTACATTTGAGAAGAGTCTTGCACAAGCCTTTTCCCCCTCAATATATGTTTTTATTTAAATTAGAAATATGAATGCTTCACATGTCAATCTTAGCTCCCTCTCCCACTCCTCCTCCCTTGGTCCTTCCACCAGCACCCCTCCAGCACCCCAATCCCCATATCATTACCCAGGAAGGGTGAGGCCCTTCTTGGGGGGATCTCCAGAATATGTCATTTTATCCAGGGCAGGACCTAGGCCCTTCCCCATTGCACAATCCTTTTATATCATAAGGAAAATTAACCCCTTTGTGGTAAGTGTTGCTATTGTTTCATCTATTAGCTGATGAGTATATTATGCAAAGAGAAAATAACACTGATCATAAGTATACAGTTCAACTAATGCTGGCAATTATGTACACATTTGTAATCATCACACAAATAATAATATAAAATTCCTAGGTTCAACCCCAAACACACACACACACACACACACACACACACACACACACACACGCACACACACACTTTTTATTATTGTCTTTCTCTTTTGTTTGACAGTGACTGGCTATAACTTCAGAACTTCTGTCTTATGATCCTCTTGTCAGGTCCCTGAGTGCTAAGATTATAGGTCTGTGCCACAATGCCAAGATTTTTGTTTAACAACATATAGACAAAAATCATCTAGGTGCTGAGCATATTGGTACACACTCTTAATCTAAACAAGAGGTACCTGAGGCAGGAGCATAGGGTCAGTTCAAGTCCAGCCTGGTTATGTAGTAAGACTGTTTTTCAAAAAGAAACAAATAACGAAGTATAAAATGAAATGAATAAAATATAGTAGTGCAAACATTTCTAGAGGCCTCCTTCTACTTAGAAATTTTTATCCATATATAAGGACAACATGTAGGCATGTTCAAACATGTAATATCAGATCATATAATGAACTCCACTAATAATATTTAATGTATATTTACATATATTTTACCTAAATATTATAAAGCAGGGGGAATTGCTGAGCTGCTAAGAGTTGACTCCAAGCACCTTCATCAGGTGGCTCACACCCATCTGTAACTTTATGTCCTGGATATCTGAAGCATTCTTATGAATTCTATAGAGAATCACACATATGAGGCATACACAGACAAACAAAAGTAAAAATAGTAAACGATACACTTTCATGGTAAAAGTTCTGGAGTGATGATGGATCAAGAGATCTACCTCTATATTAAAAGTGATTTGCACCAAGACCATAGCCACATCAAGCATGAAGTATAGGCGGGTCTACCAGACAAGGCAAGGAACACAGAGAAAAGCTGCAAAAGAGACGCCATGTAGATACTGGGAACATAGGATGCACCGGGAGTTCTTTGGTAAGATAAGGCCATGTAGAAATACATAGATTAATAGTTATGAGTTAATAATTAAGAGAGAGCTAGCTATCCAGTAAGAAGCCCAAGCCATCGGCCAAAGTTCACAATTAATATAAGTCTCTGTGTTTATTTGTGGCTAAAGAAAGGGCTGTTGTACCAGGTGGAACAGAAACTCAGTCTATTCATGGGCTAATCAGAGAAATGTTGAGAGTGTGTTGTTGGGCTTGATTCTGGCAGATTCATTAGGGAAAACTGATGTGAAAGATGTGCATCTGAAGTTAGGCCTGGGAGTGTGGATGTCATGGATAGGCCAGCTTAGTTCTGGGTGGATTTGTCTGGAAAAGACTGTACACAGATTTGTTTCCAGAGGTAGACCTGGGAATGTGTAGATGGCACAGGTCATTTGTTTCTACTGTTTCTTATTTCGGAATTATACAAACGTAATATTTTTGTGAGTATAGCTTATTTCATTAGTTTATTTCATTAAGTATAATGATGTCCAATTTCATACATTTTTCTGCAAATGACAACATTTCATTCTTTGTTGTGGTCAGATAAAAGTCAATATAGTGGGGAAACAAACCACATTTTGTCTACTGATGTGTTGAAAGTTACCTAACCTAAATCCAGAATTTTGCTTTATAGTACTGCCACAAGCATGCATATCTAAGATTGTTCCAGATATGTATCCAGGAATGGGATATCTATATATAGCAATTCTATTTCTATTTCATTGCTTTGAGATATCTCTATACTGATTTCCATAGTGACTAGATTTATTTGTATTTCCATGAACAATATGTAAGAATCCGTTTTTCATGTACCTATTCCAGAGTTATTGCTTCTTCTTATCTTGATGAGAGCCATTCTGACTGATGTAACCCCAGAATAGTTCAACTTGTGTCTCCTTGACAGCAAAAGTTGTTGGTCAGTATTTCATTTTCTAGCTATGCGTTTCATATGTATGACAGCTATTCAGTTCATTAATTCATTTACTGGCTGGATTATTTGTTCTTTTGATGTATAATATCTTGAGTTTTAATACAGCCTTGATATTAGTGATCTGAATACCTAACAAAGATTTTACTCTAATATATGGGCTCTCTCCTCATTCTGTGCAGCCTTTCTTTTGCTGTACAGAAGCTTTTTAATTTGATGCAACCACAGTGACTAATACTATTATTTACTGAGCTATTGGAGTCCAAGTCAGAAGTTTATACCTATTGCATGATTTTTAAGTATAATGTGCTCTTCTGCATTATCACTTAATAAAACTGTAAAAGCTGTGGTCAAGGTCATTCAACACACTTCTCTTCAAACTTTGGTTATCTGTACAAAACTACTAGCAGATTTATTATAATGTGGATATCAGATAGCTTCCTGTAGGCAATCCTAAATGGCTGTAGTGCGAATATTCATGAACTTGATTTTGTAGATATGCATAAAATTTATCTTAGGCATATAGCTGAGATTGTAAACATCTCATCGTCTGCAATCTCTGTACTAGAAATTTAAGAAACTTCAAATCCAGCCTGTTTTCCAATGAGGCTACATCATTTTGTATTCCTGTAACCAATATATAAAAGTTTTGATTCCTCTGTACCATAATGAATGCACACTTTTGCCTCTGTATTATGATTTCAACCTTAGTATGTACAAAATAAAGTCAAACTCTAGTTTTGTTCATATTCCTCTGATGACTAATGATTTTGAGCATCTTTTCATGTACTCATAGAGCACAATATAGTGGATTGTTATGCACTGGAATACCAAAGTACTCTCTTGAAACAGTAGAAAAGGACAGACAGTGTGTGTGTTGATAGTATTATATTCACAGATAAAATACACAGAAAATTTCAGCCAGTTGTCAAAGTATATTGTTATACTTTTATGTATATTACAGTTATGTAGATCAGGACCAGTGGCAAATGAATCTACACTAATAAAAAGTAAGACAATGGATCCTGAATAAGAGAGTAGTAAGATAACCTTTTAAGCTGCTGAAAATCCCCTGTACTTTTATCTCTAGATGACTGTATGAGGTAGGCACATGTAATGTGGTGTACCTGAGTGATGCAGCTACATCTGATCATTGTTAGACTTCAACACAGTTTTTGAGAATTTTAAAACTAGAAGATGAAGCAATGAAAGATTCCCTTAGGTCAAACAACCCAAGAATGATAGGAATAAATATTTAATGAGATATATTTGGAATTTTCAAGAAAATTAAGATTGCCTAGACAAGAACACAATGCAGATTTTTCTAAGCAGATTTTATCCATCATTTTTTGTCAGTTTCATTTGAATTATTTATTTTCATATTATGGCAATTTTGATAGCTAAATTGCTCTCATGATTTGAAATCTCCAGATATATTTAAAGGCAGGAATGAAATAATTTCTATAATGAGCAAAAAAGAAATCATTCTGCCTCGAGCTTACAAAGATAAGAGAGTACTACTGTAGCTACTGTTTTAACTTGAAAATCACCTTGCATGGGCAGGGGGATTTTTCCATGTCACTTAATGATCCTAGAAGAATGTCCATGAATGACACCCCAGTGTAATGCATATATATTTAAGAGAGAATTACAGAGGGTAAGTAGTCTGATTTGTATTATAAAATATGAAGCAATAATGAAGTAAGGAAGTGATCAACTTTGGGGAAGCATTGAAGAGTTGGAGAGAGGACACCTGTGAAACACTGGAGGCAAAAACAGGAGGAGGGAAAATGGTTTAATTCTATTTTAATTAAAACATTTATTTTTTAAATGCAAGAAAATGGAAATGAAGAAACAGTAAGTATATGTGGTTAAAAAAGTAGTGTGTATATTAGTCCTATGCTGGTTTTCCAGCTATCAGTTTAGGGTCTATGAGCTCCCCCTTGTTTAGGTCAGCTGTTTCTGTGAGGGTCCAGAAAGGGGATGGAATAGGGGGTTGGTGGGGGACAGGGGATGAAGGAAAGCAGAGGGAATTGGAATTGGCATGTAAAACAAGCTTGTTTCTAATTTACATAAATAAAAAGTAGTTTGTGTCTGCAAATTCTTACAGTAGTTCTTGGAAAAATCCATTGGCTCTTATATGTGACAAGATAGAGAGAGAAAGAAATACAGGAGGCCAGTTCACATGCAGAGTCTCAGAAAGTCAACTGACCAGTTCTGTCCTCCATGTTCAGTGATACAATCATTTATTCGTTGGGACTTGAAATAGACTGCCCAGAAGAAGAACCTGACTGAGGGAATCCTTTACATGTGCTTTTCTATATAAGGGCTCCTGTGAGAAGTGGATAGGAGTCAGGAGGAAGCAGCTGGGCAGGGAAGAATGAGAAGACAACACAGGGAAAGCTAAGGATGCTTAAGAAAAGCTTTAGCCTCTTCACAAGAGCTGAGGAGCAGGGATCAACCAAAATTGTCCCAGCTGGAAGAGAACTTAAGCACAATTATGAACTCTTGCATGAGTCCATCCTATAATCCTGGATAATGAAAATTCCCTGTGACAAAAATCTCAGCCTCTTCTGATGTCTGTTTCCAAGACCTAAACTTTTACATCCTGTTTGCACAATTTTAGAATGTCCAAATTTAGCAAACCTCCTAAATCTATTTTTCAGTCAATATCATCCTTCTTTCTTTTCTTTTTCTTCTGTATTTTATTGGTGTTCATAAATATGCAAAACTAGTGCTTTATTTATGACAACCACATACATTTATATTATGTTTGTTCCTTATTACCCTATGTCCCCAGTTCACATTTCATGGTATTATTTCTCTTTCCAAATAATCTCCCTTCTTTAAGGGATATTACAGATTTAAGGGAGATACACACACACACACACAGTTACATACACTTGTGCATACCTCCACACACATGCACTTTGTGCACACCTACATATAATTCATAAAATCCATTAATTTTGTCCTTCACATCAAATTTTCATTAACTTCTCATCTGTTGGCAGACATTGAGGTTGATTGCATGACTTGGCTATTATGAGTAAAGCCCCAAAAAGCACATGTGTGCAGTTATTTGCATACTATGATGACATACATTTTGATGGGGATATATATCTAGTCATGGAATGGCTTATTAATTGTAATGAACTACTTTTATCTCATTAACTTTTAGTGTTTTCAGGAACCTCCATACTGGTTTCCACAGAGGCTGTATTGATTTATGTTTCAGCTAGGAGTGTATAAGAGCTCTGGTCATATCCCTATAGCTGAAAATCTTCAACATCAGATCAGGTTCCTCCAATTTTTCGATTCACTAGATCATCAGATGATGTCCAATCATCCTGAGTTTCAACAAGTTCTTGCTAAGTTTCTTTAAACTGAATTGTCCATAACCCTTGTTTTTCTCCATAGTTATTTTCTATCCACTGTCCCCTACCTTAATTCTTCTATTATGAATTTGTGTTTTCTCTTGCTTGAACTTAGAATTCAGCCTGCTTCTTTCCCCTATTGTGAAGCTTCACTGCAATGTCATCTACACATTACTAATATGGCCTTATGGTCTTGAAACAATTCTTATTCTTTCTTACCTCCTCTCTCTGCCCTCCTAATTCCCTTTCTTTCTGTCTTTCTTTTTCTGTGGTTCTGAAGATTGAACCAAGGACCTAGTTCATAGAAGGTAGACACTGAGTAAAATTTTCTTGAATGGTATTTAATATGTAAATATTTATGAAAATAGATAGCAGTGTTGTATTAATCAGTCTTTGTTCTCAGTAGCTAGAAATAGATATACTGATCAGAGAAAGAGAATACAGGAGGGGTGCCAGTGACTTCTTTGTATTTTCCAGAAGGGTAAATATCAGAGTCTTAATTTTAATCTCTTCATGCTTATCCATAATAAGTATTTGCCTGTCTTTGTGTTTAAGGGATGTGCATATTGCAATAACAATTTTGAAGTTTCTATCTAGTAGTATCATTATTTAAAACAATCTAAATTAATAGCTAGAACAATTTAATGGCTGTTGACAGAGGTAGCTTCAATTTTCAAAGGTTAGCCCTCTGATAGATAGCATAGACATGATCAACACAAAATGGACTCATCAGAGCGTATTTATATACATACACACACATATATATACATGTAAATATACCTGTATTTATAATACTAATAATTAAAGAAGAAGCAGTTATGAATTTGAAATGGAACTGGAGGGTCACAGGAGAAATTCGATGGGGTAAGAGAGAGGCAGAAATTATGTAAATATAATACTCATATAGGAAATTTTCAAAACTAATTTAAAAAATTTAATCAATCTACCTCAAGACCCAGCTATACCACTCTTGGGAATATACCAAAGGCTGTAACATCCTACCATAACGATCCTTGCTCAACTATGTTTATAGTGGAGTTATTTATAATAGCCTTGAACTAGAAACAACCCAGATACCCCTCAGTAGAAGAATGGATAAAGAAAATGTGGAACATTTGCACAATGGAGTTATTACCCAACATTTAAAACAAATGACAACATAAAATTTTCGTAAAAATGGTTGGAGCTTCTTCTTTAATCTAGGGTAATGGTGGTACAGAACTTTTGGGATTGGCCAACCAGTGATTTCTCTAGTTTGAGGCCCACACCCCTAAAGGGAGCCCATGCTGGCACTGCCTGGATGACCAGGAACCTGAAGACTGCATAGTCCAGAGACCTAGGGTAGAACCAAACATGACTGCCAAAAATATAATATAATTATTCCTAATGATGTTCTACTGTATTCATAGACCAGATCCCAGTCCAATCATCTTCAGAGAGGCTACCTCAGGCAGCTGATGGGAGTAGATACAGATCCAACAGCCAAACATATGAGACACAGACAGAGAGAGACAGAGACCGAGAGAGAGAGAGAGAGAGAGAGAGAGAGAGAGAGAGAGAGAGAGAGAGAGAGAGAGCCCCACAGAAAAGTGATGAATTGTAGGAGCGCCAGAGTTGTTGAGAACAGGGTTCATGAAGGCTCGTAGAGACCAGAGTCTGAAATGGCAATCTCAGAGCCTGCATGAGTCTGTTTGTGGTCCTGTGTATATTTTATGGTTGATGACTTGGTGTTTTGGAGGGGCTCCTGACAGTGAGATTTGGGTGTCTCTGACTCTTATGACTTGGGTTGCCTCACCCAGCGATGGTGTGATAGTTTGTGCCTGGTCTTGTTGTGTCTTGTTCACTTGATGTCTCTGGGAGGCCTGATCTTTTTCTGGGGTAGATATGGTGGGAGAGGATATGTGGAGGAAAAATGGGGATGAGTGTTGGGTTGGGATGTATTATATGAAAGAAGAGTAAATAAAAATGAAAATACATTATTTTTATTTAATTCAGTTTTTCAAATTGTGCTCTCAGTAAGCAATAATGTATACAAAACCATACATTTAGGGTTATTTTATCTAATACATATAGACATGTACACTTTATGTGTATGTGAAGATAAGCTTAAAGAAATCAAATATACATACATGAATACATAAACCAAATCTTGTGTAGCTGTAATCTACAGAGACTCCAATCTCTTTCCATCAAAAAAGAGATAAACATGTACATCTACTTGAGGAGAACTGTATGAAAGTATTTCAAATTATATGTGTCTAATAAAAGGTTGTCTTTATTGTGGTGTATATATATGCTGGCTACACTCATGTCAACTTGTCACAAACTCTAGTCATCTGAGAGGAAGAAACCTCAATTGAGAAATTACCTCCATAAAATTAGACTGAGTCAACCTGTAGAGCATTTTTCTTAAGTAGAGATTGATGGGGGAAGACTCAACCCATCAAAGTTCTATAAGAAAACAGGGTCTTCCACATGTGTCCAGGCTGAGAGAGCATCCCTCTATTTGGAATGGGCTCCCAAAGTTCATTCATATGCCATGGTAAACACTGATCTAGTATGCAAGGCCCCAGAGATTTCTGAGGCCTCCTCACTGACATTACATTCATGGAGTCTAGATCAGTCCCCTGTTGGCCTCTCAGCCATCAGTGTGGGTTTCAAGAGCTCCCTCTTGTCTGGCCAGGTGTCTTTGTAGGTTTCAACAGCACAGTCTTGACCCCTTTGCTCATCACTCCTCCATCTATGTCATGGGTTCCATGAGTACAGTTCAGTGTTTAGCTGTGAGTATCTGTCTCTGCTTCCATCAGTCACTGGATGAAGGTTCTAGGATGTCATATAAGGTAGTCATCAACTTTATCATCAAGGAGGGGCTATTAATGTAGTTTCTCCTCCATTGCTTAGTTTACCAGTTGGTGTTATCCTTGTATATCTCTGGAGCTCTCACTAGTGTCAGCTCTCTCCTTAAACCTATGACTCCATCTATTATGGTATCTCTCATCCTGTTCTCCTCTAATATTACCTTGACTCAACCTTCCTGGACCCCATGCCTTCTTCTCCTTTCTTCTTCTCCCCCTCTCTTTTTCCAGACTCTGGAGATCTCCCCCAAGGAAGGCCTCACCCTCCCTGGGGAATGATATAGGGATTGGGTGCGGGGGTGTGGAGGGGGGCCGGTGAAGGGACAAAGGAGGAGGGGTGGGAGAAGGAGCTGGGACTGACATGTGAAGCATTCATGTTTGTAATTTAAATAAAAAACATATATTGAGGGATAAAAAAGAAAGCAGACTGAGCAAGCCACGACGACTAAGCCAGTAAATAACACCCTTCCACAGCCCTGATTTCAGGTTCCTGCCCTGTTGGAATTCTTGTCCTGGCTTCCTTCAGTGATGTGCTATAATGAACAGGTTCCTTCCAAACTTGCTCTTTGGTCATGGTGTTTCATCACAGCTATAGAAACTGAGACAATGTTTATGTATCTATATGTGAATTGAGCTGTATATTTAAATGTGCTATGATATGGGAATCACTATAAAGGATCATCATAGTTAAGTGTATCTCTCATTTACATCAAGATCTTCAGGGACTAGTACACCAGAAAGATAAATATTAATGTGTAAAGTGAGCAGACCATGAATCCTTCCCAAAATCATATGCTGGTGCATATCTTAGAGAGAGCAGGATATGAATATTAGATACAAAAAATGATAAGAGAGTTTGATAAGTGACTGTGATTTCAAACCAATATGGCTACTTTCCAAATTTCTCTGATTAAGGTAGCTATTATTGTGCTTGCTGAGTTACTGGAACGGAGTCAACATGGTCTCCATTGCTTTTACTTCTGTAATATCTAATTGAGTTTGTGTTTTGACTTTTACCATCGACAGTCATGCAGATAACTTCTTTAAAAAATTTGATGCTACAGAGGAGAAAAAAGTAAACCATCAGCATCAGTGAAAACAAAGACATGTTAATCAATGGAGAAGAACAGAGAACACACAAAAATAATCCATTGGTTTATGAAAAATAACTGAGGCAACAGGATGGTCAAAGGCAAAGCTTTGTGACAACAATGCCATATATTCATATTAAATGGAAAATAAACTTTAAAATCATCTGATACTTGCACAAGATAACTCAAAATGTATGGCTACCTGAAGTAAGAAAGAAAATTACAGACTTTATAGAATGAAGTAGGGAACAAGTTGAACTTTAGGTAAGCAACATTGATTACTTGCTTAGAACATGAAAAGGATGAACCACTAGATAAAAAGCAAAAATATGGGACTACATTTTTAAAAACCCCTTAAAAGACATAATTAAGAAAACAAAATGTCAAGCCACAGAAAGTATATGCTGTATATCAGACAAAAGACTTGTTTCCGGAATGTGTTAAGCACATTCAGCAAGAATATACACAGCCTAATAAAATTATGGGCAAACATTCTAATAGAAGCTTCACTTAAAAAGATATGCAAATTAACAACAAGCTCATGAAAGGATGCTTGATATCATTAGTCATTGGGGAAATGCAAAGTAAAGTCACAAAGAGAAACCAACACAAACTGCAGAGCATCTTTATTTAACTTTAGGGGCTTTCTGCCTGTATTTCAATAGTAGGTCTTTTCAATTTTCAAGGGCAAATGTAAGCAGGAGTCATTAACAACCCAACCCAACAGGGAAGGAACATACATAATTTCACTACACCAATTTAAGAAAATGATAATTTTGCAGATGCTACTTTTCATCTCTTTCATAATGAACTTGGGTGGCTCAGGATGCTTAGTTGTGAGTGTCATTTCAGGCTGGGATAATGGGATCCCCTGGGTCCGGCCTCAGTGATGCAGCCACACTCTCAGGAAACAAATGACACCAACTTGCATTCCTGACCATCACACCCATGCCTGAAGATGCTTTTACACAGATGATTCTGGAAATGGGGGGATTTAAGTGCAGCTGAAAGAATAATTGTATCAGGGGAAGCAGGATATTTAGATGTTGAGCTGGGAGGCTGAGAGGAGAAAGAGGATAAAGGGTATTACTAAATAAATGTCCTGTTTCTGCTGTTGAAATGGATACATCATCATCCTGGCTGTCACCAGTCACCACTAAATGAGAGTGCGCTTGTCATGCTTCATTTAACAGGCTTTCAGGACTGGCTGGGCTGAGTCTGGCCATGATTATAGACTGTTTAAAGTCTCTAAACCAGAGTTCATAATAAATCCCATCACAAAGCCAGGGCCAGGAGTGAAGGGAGCTGCGTTATTGCGGGGTTTTGTGAAAGGGATAAAGAGATCAATACTTCAGGAGGGAGTCCAGCAGACATTCTCTCGGGCTTAATCTGCATAGATTTTTCTGTGACTCTGTGAATCTTATGAACTGTATGCAAATCACTACCACCACACATATATTCATCATCAAGAAAAGCCACAAAAGGTAATGTAAATGATGGAAGACATTTTGTGCTAGGAGAGCTTAAATAGTAAGTACAAAGATTGATGCCAAGGCTTTGACTTTTGAATCTGGAAGTACATAAGGCATTCCTCAACTTATGACACTTTGAATTGTGGTTTTTACCTTTATTGTTTTAATGTTAACCTTATTATATTTGCATTCATTCACTTACTCCTTCATTCAGTGTGGAAGAGAGGGAAGCACATGACCCAAACAGGTCCAAAAACCAATTGGTTCTCTCTTCTTGTTATGTGACTCCCAGAGATTGAATTTAGGTCTTCATATATGGCATCAAGTGTTTTCACCCACCAAATCACACCACTGACCCATGTGATAGGGCAAATGCTGTTGGTCTTGCCATAAACTTCCCAGTTGGAAATTTATTCTTTGCTTAGACTACTGAAACACATGGTATTGTCTGTGCAGACCAGAAACAACATGCCACAGCTCCCTGTCACCCAGCTAGGTAAGTGATCATCACAGGAACACCTTTTACTGTGCAGTGTATGATATCCAATACAATATGTAAGATTTCAGACACTGTAGTAGAAAGGAAGCTTTTTGTAATGTTTTTCCTAAGTATAGCATGTTGTGAGTATTCTTAACAGGTTTGAAGCAGACAAGACAATGCTATGAAGTTCAGAAAGTCAGGGATATTAAATGTAATGAACAAAACATACAGCATTTCCTATGTGCAATTTACTTAACTAGATACAGGATCATAAACACTGGAGAATCACTGGAATCACAATCAACAGAAAAAAGCTTGCCCCATCATGATCCTTTCCTTACATAGCATTTGCTATTGAATGTGTAAACACCTAATGTAAAAGCTAGAGACTTACACATACCAAGGAGCTGATCTCAATTTAATTAGCCATATAATTATGAGAAGCCTTCATCTCAGTGTTCCCTTCTCATCTTGCCTTGAGTTATGGATATCAATAGCAATGGCAATATGATCAGGAAGGGAAGTTCCAAAGGTGCCTACTGGTGTGTGTTAAGTAGATTCCTCATCTACATTTGTAAAACAAAAGAAGGTAGGGGCAAACGGTGATGCACTGCACAGAATGCCAGGGACTGTAGCAGAGGTATGTACAGAAAATCATTCAAGTCTGTAGGGAGGGTAAACCAGAGCAGAGAGAGACATGCATAAGGAATAGATAGAGCATAAAATGCCAAGAAGCAGGGATGGAGAGCTAGGCTGAGGCCAGAATTAAAAAGAGCCTCACAGTGATATAAGCAACTTTATGTTCATAATGAAGACAATGGGACTACAAGCAAGTGTTTTGGATTTTTAGAGGTTCTCAAGATGATATATGGAGATGAGTGTTCTTGCAGTGTATAGAGAATACAGAAAGGATGCAGAGATAAAATTGTCAATACCAGAAAGGTGAACACACTGATCCAGGTATTTTAAAAAAATGATTGTAGCAGATCCGCTGAAGATTGGGAGACAAAAGAAGTTAACGGATCAAGGGGGCAAGATTGGCTTGGGTTTCTTATAAGGTGACCTATTACTTTGTTGCCCTCTTTTTATAGTTGAACTTTGATAGATAATGATGTATTTTCAGCCCCAACTTTTTTATATTCATGGGAAACCTAACATCTTTCTCAGATTTCTAGATTTCCCTCTGCTCTGTTGTTATAGAAAGTTACCAATTGCCATGTAATGTGTAAATAAAAAATTTTGTTTTTCATCTTGGTTTTAGATGTTTGGGAATATGGAACCAGCATCTGCATGACTTTGGAGATGTCATCCTCATGAATGGCAACATAATGGTGAACATGTGTGATGACTGTTGTTCATTGTCAACTTGACTACACCTGCAATTTATTAAAATCTAAGTGGCTGTGCACAAACGTGATGGATTTTTTCATAATTAAATCATTTGAAGTGGGAAGACCCACTTGTAATCTCCATCTTGGAGGTGTGAAGATAAATCTTGGATCAGATCTTCTGAGGTAGAAAGATCCATATTTACAAGGACCTCACCTTTAGCTGGAAGCCCACATAAAGCACATTAAGAAAGAAGCTCTCTCTCTCTCTCTCTCTCTCTCTCTCTCTCTCTCTCTCTCTCTCTCTCTCTGTCTGTCTGTCTCTGTGTGTGTGTGTGTGTGTGTGTGTGTGTGTGTGTGTGTGTGTGCTTGCTTCCTTGCTCTCACTCTTCCTATCAAGTCCTTTATTAGAATTATGGAATTAGAGTCTTCTTCTTCAGGATTCTGGTTTATAGTGAAGAAAAGCTGAGACATCCAATCTAACAAACTGAACTATTACTGGATTATTTGACCTTCTGCTCATAGGCAGCCATTGTTGGATTAGTTAGACCACAGCCTGTAATCATTCTAATAAATCCCCTTTCTATATATACAAGGAGAGATTCATTCTATAAATATTGTTTCTCTGGGGAACCCTGACTAATATAGGACAGGAGAGTGAATACAAGACAAATCAAGAAGCCTTAGTCTTTTTATATAAATTCCTATGGGAATTAAGTAGAGTCCCATGAAATAGTATTTTCTGAGGACATTTTCAACAACTATCTAATTACTTCCCACAAAGCCTCACATGCTAAAGGATATGCAACTGTCATTTCTAGCTATTATAGTCATCCCAAAAATCCTTACTTTGATACAGATTAGCAGACCTCTCCTAATCTCACCTACCCATAATGCTTGCCAATCCAATTGTCTTTTACATGTGTGTATTTCCTTATAGTTGAAATTCCATGTACCTGACAGTACACTATGTGGCCTTTGGGGTCTGGCTTCTTTCCTTATCATTATATCCTAAGTATCTTCCCAATTTTGGTGTCAAGATTTGATTCTTTAATATAGCCCAAAATTATTCCATTGAATACACACTTCAGATTCTGTTCATTGTTAGTGTAACTTTGGATTGTTTATATTTGGTAGATCTAATAAATAAATCTACTATGAACAGCCAAATACAAGTTTTTATGTGGAAGCACACTTTAGCTTTCTAAAAGATATATCTAGTAGTGGAAATTCTGGGTCATATGCTGGTGTCATCTTTAATATTTTCAAGCAGTGGTAATTATTTTTACAAAATGTTTTGTCCACTTTAACCTCTAATAAGCAGTGAATATAGACTCTGCTTTCTCCCCTTATTTTCCAGTAGTTCTTATTGTCTGTTTGAATTACAGGTTCTAGAGACTGTGTAAAAGCTGTCACTTATGTTTTGGATTACATTTTTCTGCAGATGAATGATGCTGGCTGGACATCTCTCCATGTCCTTATTAGCCATTTTTACCACCTTACTTAAAAATATATCTATTCCACATATTTTAATAAGGTGTTTTCTGTGGGCCAGTCTCATTCTGCAAACCATGGACCCAAGAAGAAAATATCATCAAACTCCTACTTTTATAAAGTTACAGTCTGATAGAGTTATAATTTTTGAAAAAAATAAACACATAAATGCAAAATAAAAATGTCTCAGAATAACAGAATACTTCAAAATAATTGAGGGACATTTCAGTGTCATAGGGAGATGAAAAGGGAAGCCAAAGTGAGTTTGCTTTGTGTGCAGGGAAGAGTCAAAAACTATGGCTGGATCATAAGCTACTGCTGGGAACACATCCCAAGCATTCACTGGTGTGCAAGACAAAGGAACCTGTCCTCCAAAATAGAACTTTGCCAAAATCAAGGGTGCCTCTTCTGCTTAGTGATATAGTTGATGGAATTTCTAGTTAATTTTGACTTGAGATCTGTGTTTATATGAATGATCACATTTCCCAGGGTTACATGTTATTCATTTAGTCTCATTTCATATTTAGAAATAAAAGGTGTCTTTTGAATTCAAGGTCCACATCATACTTCCTACAGTATATTTGTTTCAGCACATACTTATTTAGTATATTCGCTTCAAAGCTTATCTTTACCAGTTTAGAGTAATGAGACCAAAGGGCAAGAGGTAACTAAATTTTCTTCTTCATTAATAAACTTGATGTCATGAAACAATGCTAACATTAAGTTTTATTTCTCCAATATTGAACTTTCCTTGAAATCATTTTCAAAAGCAAATCCATAAAATATGAGGTGCCTGCATTTCCTATTTGCAAACAATGCATAAAACATAAAGTAACAGGCACAATATTCACATTTCAAAAATGCAATTTGGAAAGTAGTGCTTTTTTGCTTGTTTTGAAGCCAGCTGCCAGAGGATATGAATAACAAGATCAGAAAAATCCAATAAAGGCTAAGTGTGCTTGTGGGTAACTTCCCCTTCATTTGGATACAGTTCCACTTGGATGAAGGGCAGATACCTAAAACCACTGAATGCATTCCACTGGAATTTAAGTTAAATAAAAATGACCCTCTGTTCAGAAATCTAACCTAATACAACTTGACCTATTTAACTAAGCAACCAACAATGCTCCGTTATGAAAGCTGACAGTTTGACTAAGCTGATTTACAGTAGAAACTTAAATCTTACACTTAGAAAAATGCCTCAGGAATAACTAAATAATGAACAATGCTGTTATTGATCTTGATTATTAAGCAGCTATTTATTGGATACCCACCTCATAGTAAATGATATTTGTGAAGCCTCAAAAAACAAGAAAGGAGATAGCTTCTTAGTCTTAATGTTGACTTCTAATGGAGGAGATGGATAATAAGCAGTTAAACAAGAGAAACGTAGAATGTACAAAATGCTTCAGAGATCAGAAAGTGTGGTAATATATACCTATAGCTGTACCTCAAATCAAGGAGATAATGTTAAAAAAGGGTCTCCATATTACTGTAAAAAATCCAAGTTGAGCCTTGTAATACATAGGCAAGAAAGCATATGATTTGCATTTTTGGATCTTACATGCTTAAATTTTGTTACTATTCAAGAGCAAAATCCAGCTGTGTTGTTCTTCAGTGCTTTCTACTCCCATCACTAACATATGTATTGAAACAAGCTTTCACAATTTACTGGGAAATATCAGTAAGACTAAGTGTACATATATATATGTATATGTATAAATAATCTTTTAATATGTTATTCAAAACTTTCATATATTTTAATTTGTCTGCATTTGATTATTCCTAATATTTCTCACAAATTAGCACCTAAGGCTGTCTTGTTCAGAGGCTTGAAGGTTTTGCTGTTATAAAACCTGTTTTGGTCAAATAATACCTTCCTAGTATTGTATATGAAGTCACTTTGAAACATTCATCAATCAGTTTGTCTGGTTCGTGTGACTCTTACATGCTGATCAAGATGAGTTCAGATGTAGTAGGTGCAAAGCTACACATTCAGTGAAAGTTAACCATCTGTTTCCTATCCTCTTTAAGAAAATGGTTGCTTTTAAAAATCATGTTTCTACATGGAAAAACACAATCACAAGAGATCATGCCCAAGAATGAGTCATATTTCAATTTTCTGCTTTTTATCAGCTGTGCTAACATGTCACATGACCAGGGCCTAAGTTTAGTTTCAGGGACTGCACTCGCTCTATCATGTTGTCTGCAGAATGCTCACAGCCCAAGATGAATGGGGCATAGAAATGACTCCTCCCTCACAGTTAAGATCATAATCTAAAATTGTGCATCTTTCAATTACCAAATGAATATCAATCATTTAATATATTAAAGACAGTGTAGTATATGTTGTGGGATGCAGAGAGCAGGTCATACTCCATCTGAAGTAACAGATAATACAGTTTAGCTATGCCCTTTCATTTATACAAGGTATCTAGTGAGAGACATATTTTCAAAGAATTGGTTAAAAAATGTTTCAGGCATTCAGAAATAGAGAGATAATATCTTAAAACCTCTTTCTAATGCAAACCTTTATATGTAAAGATAGAGAGATACATACTGTCCATGTCTACTATCCATGTCTATAAATTCTCCAGAACATAATTCTATTGAATGTCTGGTTGAACACTTAATGTTCTTTTCATAGAAGAAATCATCCATGCCCCTTCATCCACTTGATAGTCACCATCATGCAATCGTCAACAGAATCTCCACTCGAATTACCTGTAGTCTCATGTCTGAGAGCTCTGTCAGCCTCAAGGCTTCTGTTCAGCCTCTGCATGATTCAACCCCACAGGAGCATGCTAAAACTCCTAAGAGTTTCTCATACCTGGTAATGCCTGGTAGCTGACAGAAAAACACCCTTGAAGCTATGCCTTTGATTCACTCATAGTTCCACAGTTGGATATAGTTCTCATCATACAGGTGGCACTCTGCTCATTAGAAAGCCCGTTATTTGTTGTCTTCCCTTCCTTGTCTCATTCTTCCCATGCATAGGCACTGTCAGACCACTGTCTGTCTACATTTACAAACACTTGATTGTGTTAAAACCCTTGTCTAAGGCTCTGATAATGGATAGCTCAAAAACATCACAAAAACAAACTGAAATAACTCAAATGGTGTCAGGATGTATTAGAGGTAGATATAACCAAAGTCAAAATGTCTTGATGAGGGCAGTAGTTCACGTAGTGTCTGTCTTTGAGGTTTATAATGTGTGCTGAGTTTCTAAATAAAACAGATGCTTCCTTCTCTATAGAACATGTCCTATAACTCATCAATGCTTGTAGAATCAATTTATTTTGTTCTCAACATTACTACTCTGAAAATATTATTTAGTGCCAATTTATTTTATGAAAGACACTATTCTAAGTTCTTGAGATTAAACATTAGATTTAGGTCTGCTTCTGCGTTTATGTGTTAATAATCAGTTAAGTATTAAAAATGGTGATTGCTAATAACACTAAGAAAAATGATGATATATAGGTTACAATAAGTGGGATTTTTTTGGGGGGCAGGGGTTCAAAACAGGGTTTCTCTGTGACTTTGGAGGCTGTCCTGGAACTAGGGGTGCACAATTTCATCTTCAATGCATTTATGTT
This sequence comes from Mesocricetus auratus, assembly GCF_017639785.1. Classification (NCBI taxonomy): domain Eukaryota; kingdom Metazoa; phylum Chordata; class Mammalia; order Rodentia; family Cricetidae; genus Mesocricetus; species Mesocricetus auratus. The sequence goes on from NW_024429189.1 coordinate 105,388,120, forward strand.
TGTCAAGGGAAGTTTATTGACTTTGGATTTTTTAATTTGTTTTGTTTTCAGTATACAGTATGTATCATTAGGTATAGCTTAGTGAAACTGGATCGGGAAATATTTCACCATGGAGTCAGGAATTAGTCCAGGTGTGCTGGAGGAAAATGGGGATTAAAGTCTGTCAGTAGGAAGCCAGAAGCTGTCCTTGATTCAGAGATGGGGGGGTCTTCTAAAGAGGCATCCATAGCAGAAGCAATAAAAAATTAAAAACAAAAAAAGTTTCTTCTTCACCATTCCAAATCACTCACCCTGAGCTCAAAGGGAAGCAGCCAGGAATATGCGGCATGGGGACCACTGCCACAATGTGTAAGCAGCTATGGCAGACAAGTCGAAAGCAGAGGGAAGCCCAGGCCAGGACTACTGCATCTGCAGTTTTGTGAGGTTTCTATACAGATGGAAAACTGACTATTTCATCTCTGAAGACAACAACAACAAAATAGCAAAATAAAGAACCCTGAAAGCCTGACTGCCGTGATATCACAAATTAGAAGTTAAGATAGAGATTTTATTAACCAAATTCACATTGGACCCATCAACAAGCAAAATGGTGATTAATCTTCTGTATATCATAAACATGAATGTAGAAATTTCAAATCTATATGCTCTTATGTTTCAGACCACTTTATATTTTGGATAATAGATATGCTACCTTTTGAGGTGCTGTTTCATTCCTGCCACAAGCACTCTCCTACAGTGTTTCTTTCATAGAACTAATTATGTGATGAACATATATAAGAGGTAGGTGTGTCTTTGATTCTCCAGAAACTGTCACTGGGATGGTTATATCACACCACCCCTTTTAAGCATCAGAGATTTGATATGCAGAAGAAGGATAAGGAATATTATGAGAACAAGAAGTGGTAGGTGACTTAAAGGAAACACTATTTACCAGAACCAGCAAGCTAGATGAGCATATAAAATCACAGATACTGACAGAATGCATAAAACATGCATAAGAGCAAGTCACACAAAATCCATCACAGAGGTGAGGAAGTTGGCGTGAGGTTCCACCCTAGCCAAGAAGCCATTTGGAATTCATTGCTATTAAAAGAGGAAAACTCAGTTTCTTTAATGGAGTGGCCATGGGTATATCAGCTACACCATATTAGGTCCCATAGCCAGAAGTAGTAGGCAAATAAAAACTGGACTCCACAGTTTTGTTGTTATGTTTGCTTTTTTGAGAGAGAATAAGAAGCCAGGGAGGTGGGGAGAACTGGGTTAGGAGAAATAATATGATCAAATATATTGTGTGCCATTCTCAGAGAATAAATAAAAATATCATTTATTTTCAATCAATAGTAAAAAAGCAAAAGGGAGAGACATGAGGCTATTGGAAGCAAATGAAGGAAAAACAACATAGCCAGAATTGTTTTTAAAATGACCCAGAATCTGAAAAAAGTTTTAAAAACTGATCGAGAATCTGAAGTCAACCACAAGTAATTGAACACCTTTATTTGCTCAGTGCTAGCACTGTGCTCACAGGGACTCTTGTATATACCTGTAATTGTGGTTGCTGTACCTTGCATTCTTCCCTCCATCTCATTCCTCTCTTCTTTCTGATGTTTCCTTCCATCTCCATTTTCTCTTGTTTTCTCTTTCCCAGTCATTCTCTTTGTACCTTTAATGCTCATTTTTCATAAGATATTTGCAATCACACAATCAGACTAGTTGTAGATACTTGTCTTATATATACTTCATGATTAGGAAATAATAGAACAAAAGTAGTGATTATACAACAACATGAACCAAAGAGAAAGAATTTGAGTGGTTGGGTTGGGGTGATGTTGGGAGCAACCAGATTCACACACACACACACACACACACACACACACACACACACACACACACACACACACTGGGACATGGCTTGGATGTTGGAGATGAAAAAAATGGGAGCATAATGAAAGAAAAGAAGAAGAAGAACATAGGAAAGGTTAGACCAAGTGCATTTTAGCTATATGGATGATAAGGAGTGTCAGAAAAGGGGAAAACTACCACGGGAGCCTTCTCTAATACAACTTTTGCCCACTTTCCCCTATGAATTTTCATATCTATGAATAAATCAGAAGAACTATGAAACAAGTTGCTTAACCGGTAGCCACTGAATGTGGCTCTATGGAATCCAGACCCTCTGGCAGGAAGAAAAGATAATTCTTACATTTTCTGGAGTCTCTCAAAGTTTGATTCCCAGCCTACTTGCCTTCTGGTCATGAAAAGAATAGACATTTCAACTCATGTTTGGGCAGCCCTCAGCACATAAATACAAGTAACATTAGACAAACTAAGCAGGTTATATTTATGTATTTAAATATGTGTGTGTATGTATGTCCACAGTTAAGGAAAAACAGGACAGAATTTGAAAGAGAGCAAGGAAGAGTGTAGGTGAGATTTTCGAGGAAGGAAATGGAGGAAGGAATGGTATAATTGTATTATAAACTCAAAGAATAAAGAGATAATTTTTAAAAATATACAGTTTAATGGTTGACCCAAAAGAATGCAGTTTTCACAGACTTAGATTTCATAGCATTCATAGCAACAAAATCAGGTTTTATCAACAAAACACTCTTCACTAGACCCAGTACCTTGATGAGAATACCCCTTTTCTAACAATAACAAAATGATAACTGTCTCTAAAGTCCACCAATGTATAAGTTGAATTTGCCTTGGTAACATTTCTTCTCCACCTGTTTCTGGCTGTTCGTTGTTAGTTTGCTTGCATGAACAAAATGTTTACTTTTATTCTAGGACAGCGCTGCTGACTCTTGAATTCCACAATTCTCAGTAACATTAAAAAGAAAACCATTTCTCCTTTTATCTTGACAAAGTACAGGAAATGCAGGCTGGTAATCCATACAACCATTTTAACAGCAGCATGTATTTTGGCTTATTAAAGACTGGGACATTTTCAACATTTTTACACACTGATTGTACATTTAACATTCTCTTCCAGGCTACTATCTCCACTTAGTAACCTCGTAAAATGCAGTCAATAGGGTCCATGGTGTAGAGGTAAAAAGATAGCTGTAGACACTGGCCTTTTTCTTGTCCTCATGAAGTCATTCAGATAACATTTGCTGTCTTCAATGCCAGGCAGGCACAGTTCTATTTCTTCATCGAATATGCTATTTAGTGAGGTATGGTCAGAATATCAAATTCATATTCTCATACTAAATAAGTTATTAAGCCTGATTCATGATATATGAATGCCATGAGGAGCAAAGCAAAGTGGGTCCCTAACTATTAGCAGTTAATAGTATAAACTCAGAGATGGCTGTGTTCATTCCATTTGCAAACTATTTAAATAAGTATTAATGCAGTTATTCAGAGGGCCAGTGATATAGCTTGTAGTAAAGCACTTGCCTAGTGTTTATAAGACCCTGGATTAAACTCTTAAACTTATTTGTTGTAATTAAAAATTGCATCCTTTTAACCAACTTCTGCTTCATTTCTTAACCCACCCCCTCAAGATTCAGCTCCTGGTTACTACCATATTAATTTTTCAGTGTTTTTAATTTCTACATATAAGTGTCAATGTATTACTGTCATTTTGTGACTGCTTTATTTCGGTCAGGAAAATGCTCCCAACTCTGCTGCCAACCGTCTTCATCCATGCTTTTACAAATGATAGGACTGGGTTATTTTTGAAAGTATGAATATGTTTGGCATATCTTTCTACATATCAATTTCTTCATCCATTCACCCACTTAGACACCCTTGCATTGATTCCCTAGCTCTAGTTTCTTTCTGTTGCTCTAATAAAGCACTCTGACTAGGAGCAACTTGGGGAGGGAAAGGTGAATGAACTTCGCTTATACTTTCGCAGAGATCATGGATGAATGCTGTTGCTGTCTTTCTTCTCACACTGTCACTGGCTCATGCTCAGATCCTTATTTAACCCAGGCCCACCTGCCTGGGAATGGTGCCACCACAGTTGGCTGAACCTATCAAGAACAATAATCAATGATGTCAGTCTTTTACAGGTATAGCCACAGGCAAGTCTGAGATAGAAAATTATCAGCTGAGACTCTCACACATCACTATGTGCTGGGTCAAGTGGACAGTTGAAGCTAACTAGGACTCATGCTTAGGTTGTTACGGATAGTGCTTTAGCGGTGATGGAAATGTACATGTCTCTTCAGCATTCTTATTTCATTTTTTTGGATATTTGCCCAGGAATGGGAATGTTGGATCATATAGAATTTCTGCTTAGACTGTTTGAAGAATCCCAAATTTGTACAAAACATGTGTACAAATTTGAACTCCCAGAATGAATAGCAGTATCCTCTTCTGCATGTTCTTATCCTTTTTCGTTATTGTAGACATATTCAGGTATGGGTAATATCTCATTTCAGTTTTAATTTGTTTCTCTAATAATTAGAGATACACACTTTTTACCTTTACCTTATAGTAGTTTGTGTGTAACTTCTTATGAAAATGTCTTGCAGGTCATTTCTTTACTTATTTACTTATTTTGTTGTTTTCCAGACAGGTTTTCTCTATGTAGCTTTGGAGCCTGTCCTGGAATTTACTTCATAGAAGAGGCTAGGCTCATACTCACAAAGATCCTCCTGCCTCTGCCTCCTGAGTACAAATGATGGAATTAAAGGTGTATGCCATCACTGCCTGCCTTTTCCTCCATTTTAAAATGATATTGTTTCCTTACTGTTGATTATTTCATCACCTATATTTTATGTATATTTACTACGTATGTGGTTTTCAAGTATTCTATCCCATTCATTAGGCTATATTTTTACTGTAATGATTGTTTCAGTGTAATTTCATAGATTCATTTTTGCTTTTGTTGGCTGTGCTTTGAGAGCACATCTGTCTCACTGCCCAAACTGTCATAGAGTGTTCTCCAGTCTAAGGATGTCTTTCAGTGGTCCTTATTGCTTAGTTTCAGTGAGTTCCTGAAGCTACTGATATTTTACTGTCTGGGTTTAAGAAGATTACTGAAGGAAGGAATATTTTACCTCTCCTTAGACCACCCTAGGTCTTAACCATGTTCCCTTCATGATAAATGATGTCATGGAACACAAATAAATAAAAGACCCAGAGACAATATTGGGGTTCAAGTTGAAGATCATGGAAGCAAAGTAGCTGGCCACTAGCTCTTACCTCTACTTCAGGCTGAATTTGTGGATCCTATCTCCACCAGCTCTCACCAAGTCTCAGATTGTGACCTCTCCTCAGCATGGCTGGAGAATAGATACCTCTCTGAGATCTTGCTTCTGTCTTATATTCTTTCCTTATGTTGGGAATAAAGGTTTGAGCTATAATTCTCTTTTGGACAGATTCACTCTTGAGCAGATATGGGTGGCCTTGGACTCATAGAGATCCTTCTCTCTTAATCCTGAGTCCTAGTGTTAAAGGTGTTTACCTCCACTTCCTAGCTTCTGTCTGCTGGGATTAAAGGTGTGTGTCACCACTGCCTGATCTCTGTAGCTTGAAGTTGACTTTGCTTTTCTGAATCTCAGTCAAACTTTAATAAATCATAAATAATGTATCACTACAGTTTCATCTTGGAAAAACCAATATGCCATAATAGTGCAGAAAACCATTTTTCAATATTTAAGATAAATTTTGTATCTTGAAATTTTACTGACTTTATTAGTTGTTTCTGTGGAGTTCCTACAATTTTCTATAACACAGACTATATTTTGTCTGAGAAAATTGTATCACATCAGTGACAAGTGCCATGTCCCTGGAATACATTTGTTGTTCCCAAAATTCTTGCCAAAGAAAGGGAACAAAAAAGGGACAGGAACAACGTGTTTGGATAAGAGCTGTCTGGCAGACTGCTGAATCCTTCTTAGGTACTGGAAAAGAGTGAAACCTAGTGCTATCTGGGAGAAGTTCTTCCTCCTGCCCAACAAGTGAGTCAGCAATTTCAAGAAATGCTAATCTCACAACACCAAAGCAAACTCAGTAATTCCACTGTTTGTGGTGGTTAGTTTTCTTGATCAACTTGACTGGGTTTAGAGTCATCTGAAAGATATAACTCAAGAAGACTGTAGGTGTTTCCAGAGTGGTTAAACTGAGGGAAAGAGACCCACTTTGACACGGGTAGCACTCCCCCATGGATCAGGGTCTCTGGTGAATAAAAGAAAACAGGAGGAAACCTGTTGAATACTATCATTCATCCCCTCAGTCCAGCTACTGCCATTGGACTCTAGCAGTGCTATAGACCTGAGCACATCTATCTTGATAAGGTTTCATGTATAGCCCAGCTTAGGTGGAAATTCCTGTGCAGCCCTTTTCCTGTCTTGCTAGTATAGTCATCAGTGTTCATTGACCTTATTAGTACATTCTACTCCGTGTTAATGAATATAATTAACCTTGCATACTGCACAAAACCTCTAAAACTTTTGTTTGCATATTGCACTATCCTAATACAACTAAGCTATTATGGGGTTGACATGACTTCAGAGTAAGAACTGACTGGTCATATTTTGTCCATAATCAGAAAGCAGAAAGCTGAGAGAGCATCTGCCCTGGACGAAATGGCAGATCTGGAGATCCCCTACAGATGGTCTCACTCTTCCTGAGGAATGGAGTGGGGATTGAGAGGGAGCCTGGGGGAGCTTGTAGGGGTGCGGGAGAGGAGGGGAGGGAGAGGGAGCTGGGATTGATGAGAAGCAAGCTTGAAATAAAAATAAAAAAGAAGGCAGAAAGCAGATAGGTAGTGAACTCAGCTATCAAACCTTAAGGCTTGCACCTAGTAACTCACTTCCTATAGAAGGCTCTACCATCAAAAGATTTGAGGACCTTACAAAACAGCACCAACAGATATGTCCAGAATGAGTCTGGGGCCAGGACAGGTGATTTCAAATGTACAGTAATGATGAAATATTGATTTTCTTTTCTTTGGTTGCTTAGCAAGTCTGCCTCTTCATGGATTACTCAAATTAATGTACATGTAAAGTAATTCCTAATCAGTGTAGAATTACTACAAATATTTTTATTTTGTCCCTCTGATTATTCTGTAGCTTCTTTTGCTATCTGCCCTTATGGTAAAGGGATTTGTTCCAGCATTATGCTTTTCTCCCCATATTCAATATTTTGTGCATCTACATCAGATTTCTTGAGTTTTGGTTAGCATGAAGCTCACATAAAACATATTATAGCTATAACAGACTGTTTTATGCTGGTAACAACTTAACTTTGATTGCATAAAATGCTAGTCAGTTGTTCCATTCCCTCTACATTTTACATTCTCAAATTGACACTTCACTATTTTTATATTGTGTATCACTTAAGCAATTGCTGTAGCTGTTACTGTTTTTAAAAGTCTATGTCTTTTATCTTCACAGTAAAGTATGAGTGAATGATTAATAAACCATTACTACCATAGTAGAGTTTTCAGAATTTGACTACACTCATCTACTAGTGATTTTACATTTATGTTCCTGATTAGTGTCCTTTTCTTTGTGATTGATCTAATAAGAGGTACCCAGTGATGACTGAACACCTTAGGTTTTTTGAGAGTATGGGCATATAAATCATTGACTGTCATTCATTTCTGAAAGACAGTTTTACCAAATGTAAGTATTGTACTCTTGACTTGAAATTTTTGTTATCTGTTTGGTTTATTTTTGTTGTTTGTTTTGTCCTTTGTTATTTTGAATATGCTGTCCTCATCTCCCCTGACTTGTTAGGTTTCTGTTTCCAATTTTACATCTTTTCTGGTTGATCATTTTTGTAGGTTGATTTTTTTTTGTTTTTGGGAGATTTATTATAATACATTTTAATATAGTATTCATTTACTTAGCTTATGTTTTTTGAGATAGACCTTCATACATTCCCAGGTATTTGATGATTCTATTTCTGCCTCCCACATGATGAGAATACAGGAGTGTTATCTTGATATAGTCTTGAATTACATAAGACAGAACTTTGATTGCCTATGTAGATATATCAGCCCCCAGATTTAGAAAACATCCTACTATAATTAGGATTTCTGCCTCCTTGTCTCACCCATTTTCCTTATTGAACTACTAAAATTTCAGGAAGTCTTTCATTGTCTTTGAATAAGCTTTATGATCATCTTCCTTTCATTATTATTATTTTGCTTTTTGTTCTCTGGTAGTATGCAGGCAGGCTTAGAACTTAGTATGCAGTCCAGGTTTGTCTTGAACTCAAGATATTCAATTTGACATTTGCGCTTCATTTATTGTAGTATTTTTTTCAGTTCTGAAATTGAAGGAATGAGAAATATCTGCCATAGTATCTTGCATTTGAACAGTTGAACCTCAATTAGTAGTACTGTTTAGGGAAGTAATGGAACCTCTGGGAGGTACACCTTTGCTGGAAGAAGGATATCACCAGTGGTGGGCTGTGAGAGTTTATAACCTCATCCTACTTTATATTCGGTCCCTCCCTACACCCTTTCTTTTGCCTCCTCTATATGAATGAAAATGTGATCAGCCAACTTCCTGCTTCTGCTGTCCTATCTTCCCCCACAATAATGGACACCATCTTTTTGCAATTGTAAGCTAAAATAAACCATTTCTTCCTTAAGGTGTTCTTGGCTGAGGCATTATATCACAACAAAAGAAAAGTAAGTAATATAACTTCCTTTTTGGGGTGTGTGTGTGTGTGTGTGTGTGTGTGTGTGTATAATACACACATACTTTCAAATTTATAAATGTAATAATTTTAATTTTATTATATTTCATGTTTGACTCATTGTTTTCCCTTGATTCATTCTCTGTATTTTCTTGACGTTCACTATACTAATCCTGTAAGATTAATGTTTTCTTTTGGTAGTGCATATGCTTCAACTTTTTCGTGTTTCTCATCACCTTAAATTAATATTTTCGCATTGTTTCACATTGGAAGGAATAGGGCTTATTCCAGTTTTTTTCAGACTGAGAAAACTACACTAGCTAGCATGTCCAGGGAGTCAGGAAGACCACCCAACATAGGATCCAAACTGGCACATAAAAACTGAAACCTCTGATTTTGTTAATTAGCATGCTCTCTCTCTGTCTTTTTGGTTAGTTTGGACAGAGATTTATCTATTTTGTTGATTTTTTCAAAGAACCAACTCTTTGTTTCCTTGATTCTTCTCAGTGTTTTCCTGGTTTCTACTTGATTGATTTCAGCCCTCAATTTGATTATTTCCTGGCATCTGCTACTCCTGGGGGAGTTTGCTTCTTTTTGTTCTAGAACATTCAGCTGTGCTATTAATTCTCTAGTATGACTGTTCTCCAGTTTTTTCATGTGGGCACTTAGTGCTATAAACTTTCCTCTCAGCACTGCTTTCAAAGTGTCCCATAAGTTTGTGTATGTTGTGTCTTCATTCTCATTCACTATGGTGGTCTGAATAAGAATGCCCTCCATAGGCCTATAGTGTTTGAACGCTTAGCCATCATGGAGTGGCATTATACAAAAATTAGAATGATTAGGGAGTATAGCCTCTTGGAAGAAGTGTGTACTGTGAGTTGGTTTTGATGATTCTTTTATTTTTAATAGGTAAAATTAGCTTTATTATCAACCAATGAGAGTAATACATGTTCACAGCACACAAAATGATTATCCCACAGCATTTTCCCATTTCTGTCTAATCCAAAGTGAAACATTTTAACTTTAACATAGTAAAATTATACACAACAAAATAATTATCAAGTAGGAATTATAGTTACAATATCTAGTCTATTAGTGTTTGACAAAATTAGGGAAAATATTTAATTATTCTATCTTGGAGAGTTTAAAGTTTTGTATCTTTTTCATACTAAGAAGAATTATAACTAAAATTATCTGGTCTTCAACCCATCAAAGACCTGAGAAGGAAATCACACTACCAGAGCTAGTAGGGAGTACAGGCAAGAGATTTTCAAAAAATATGAAAAATGACTGCCTGGACAATCACCCAAGGTTCTTGTGTAATGTTGAGGCATCCAAAAAATATTCCTGTTCAACAGAGAACTTTGAAAGACTGTCATACCGTGTCGTGTCAAAGTCAAAAGGTACGTTACTTTGAAAAACAGGTTTTACTTTTATTTCCACAGGAAATTAGAGGGTCTGGATTTGTTCTCGGTTAATAAAACTCAAGTATTATTAAGGAAGACCCCCCTAAAAATCTTTCATAGGAACAATAGGTCCAGATGATCAGCATTTCAGATCTCTTTGGTTGTAGTTTCCTCTGAGTTCTACAGCTTCAAGGGTGCTGGATGAGATGACCCAGCCCTAGAGAATACTCCAGTCAAAGCTTGACCATGATTCTAAATTTTCTCAGGGTTCCTTACAGATTACCAGTGCCCACCAATCAGCAGGAAGTAGACTAGAAAACTATACTTAATATTCTAAAATATTGATTATAAATGTTTGTTTTCATTTAAGGGGGATGATTACAAATTGTTATTGGTCATAGTCAATATTTTCATAAAAGAAAAAATGGGGATATGATACAGAAATGATGGAGGGGAAGGGTATATTGTTGAATCTAATTCAAACAGGAAATGTTAATCTCAAAATACTTTACATCGATATGGACTTTAGTTTATTGATATAAATACAGGGTTAAATTTGTTATATGTATATTTCTACTCTTATTTATGGTATTATGTTTATACAGCTCAATTAAAAATGTGTTGTATAATTTAGAAAAACAGTTTTACAAAAATACAGTTATTCAACCTTATAGTCATGTTAGTTAGACTTTCTAGATATTCAAAGATATATTTCAGATAGATAGCTATTCTTCAAACATTTCAAGGACCTAAAAAACATAGCAATTAAAATGCTTTAATAACCTAGACTTTTCATGGTAGTGAGACATGTCTCCTCCTGACAGCACCAATACACTCTAAAAAAATCATGGATAACAAAGAAACTCCATACAGAGTTTATATTCTATATGGCAAAATCTAGCTATGTTGGCAAAGGAACTGCTGACAGTAAGTGTCCCAACTGAACCAGCAGGACACAAGAAAGACCATGATGATAATGAACTGATCCTCTGAAACTGTAAACAAGCCCCAATCAAATGTTTTGTTTTATGAGACTTTCCATGGCCATGATGTCTTTTCACAGCAATATAACACTAAGATACCCACCAAGGAAGTTATCACAAGACAGAAGAACAGAGCACCCCTAAAGCAAGCTCCATTCCTATCTCAACCTGTACAGAAAGGGTCACTTATTTAAAATACAAATATTCCAAGTTCTGTTAGCCAGTGTATATACTTAAGTCTGGAAGAAGCCTCCTTCAGCAATTCCCCTCTAGATAAGGATGGGTGAGTTCCAACAAGTTTGCTACATAAAACAGCATAATGAATTCAGAGTGCTTCCTCTTATTTGATGTCTGGGACTAAAATGATGAAACCCCCCCAGTATCAACTAAATGTTGATTATTCCTGTGATGAAAAATGGTGTGCAATGGGAGCAGAATGACTCAATTGTTCTTTTTCTACTCTGATCTTCCTCAAAAATAAGACAAAAAGAGTAATTAAAAAAGATTTAAGTGTTCCCAGATTGTCAATAGCACATGAGTGAATATTATTTTTTATTAACTATAGTTGGGTATAATTGAATTATTGATATATTTCCTTGAGGGTCCCAGTAGATATTTTTAGGATAAAATTTGTCCTAACTTGAGGATCCACTGAAATAACATAGCTCATAGTCAATAAGAATATAAAATATCACTCTGAAATTCATTTAAAACAATAATTTACTACAAATTGATGTTAGGAAACATAACCTTCTTTCAGCTTTCATAACAGCACCAGGTCATTTTACAAAGAAATCATCCATTTCATAACTTGTAAAGTACTGGCTCTCTGGTAGCATGCAAAGATAGGTAAGAATGGAGCACTTAGGAAAGACCCAAAGTACTCAGTTAGAATCACTAACTGGGTGGGTAATCCCCCTTCCCTAGCTAGGCCAGGAGCTTGGTGTTAAGAATCGTGTAAAAGCTTGTAGAAAAATTCCAAGTTACTGCTTGGCAGAGAAAGTGCTGAATGTACAGTGTTCAATAATTAAATCCTTAAGTAGTAATTTCAAATATTCATTGGTTCAACTCTGTCACTGTTCTAGTTTAGAATGGTAACTTAAAAGAATAGATTCTCGAAATGGGTACTACTTTCAAATATGCCATCCAGAGCAAGCCCAAAAACCTTTGCTCTCTTTTCCTCAAACAGAAACCTGTAATAATATAGCATATTTGTATCAAATGGGACAAACACAAATAGAAAAGAGGCTCAGCTCACAATTAGCACTCAATTAATTCTGGCTTATTATTTCTACCCATTAATTACCCCAATTCTATCTCACCCTTGGGTTAAACATCATTGACATAATTTTATAATGACTATTTCCAAACTATGTCATCATGCAAAATAGATCAAATGAGCTCCATTTAATGATGTGATTAATTAATCATTTGGACTTTCTTTAAATTAAGTCCTAAACATTTTAATCTAAGATATATTAATTTATTGGTACTAGTTCCTATGCTCTCATGGACAAAGAGTACTTGAATGAAACACACTCTTCCCCTTGTCCTAAATTATTCTGATTGAAGACTCAGTCAAATGGCATTGCTGGCAGTTACTTCACAGAGTTTTGAAACAAACAAATAAGTACTTATCCAGCTAGCTCTCTTCTACATGGTAATTAAAGAGCACATGAGTGACCATAACATCATTTGGAGTCATCTCTTTGTTTTATGATTTTGAGATCCTTAATGTCCATTTCAGATTTTGGCAGCTTTTCAGTCCATACTGCTCTTTGAAGACATGGGGAGCTAGTAAAAATCACTGAAGACATTTTAGTGCTTTTTAAATTGTGGATCTGATTGTTTTTTCTTTTCCATTTTTTCTCACCTAAGTAATGGATCTAAATCAACTCTGATTTGTCAAGACTATATAATTTGTATATAGACTAAGTAACTCAGTGTAACAGAAATGATGTTAGCATCCACACACAATCTTCCATGATGGAAACAAAGGGATTTATTTCTGTTCCCTGTTTCATTTAAAGTAAAACAAGGCAATTTATGCCTTTAATATTCTAGATTTCCTCTTTTAACTTTCATCTTGTAACTTTTGTCTTTTAACTTTCATCATGCAACAATTTCAAATTAATAAGGCTTTTTAAAAAGCTGTTTTCCCCATAAAAGTTTGTCTAGAGGGAGATATTGAGAAGACTCATTTCCATTTCTTTTGTTATAGAATGAAAGGTTTTTTAGTTAATTTATCTGACTCAACCTGACCAACGAAAATATGTATAGATGGGGTATATTTTTTATTTCAAAGACATACTGATTAATAAGATATTCAAGGTGGTTCCAAAGTGTCCTGTGAAACAAGAGGATTTTAATGCATATGTGGGGTAGATGTTAAGAGAAAGGAGCAAAAGGAAACAAAAGATGTTCCTCTTAAAAGGACATGAGGTGGGTGTTGGGTGAGACATTCCTATTCCAGAATGCTAAATAACTGTATTTCTCCTCTTCCAAATCATTGAGTTCATATTCTGAAAAGACAACAGAAGCAGGACTATGATATCATCAGCCCTATACAGCACACTATTACTTCGATTATCTAGTTTCTGTCCTTAAACTGTTTAGTTGTAGGAAAGCAAATCCATTTGGCTTTTGGGAAGTCTTTCTGTGTATGTGCTTATCTTATTGGTTGTTGAACAAAGCACTGTTGGCCAATAGGGAAGCAAGATAGGTGAGACTAGGAGTCAAGGAGGATTCTGGGAATCAGAAGCACTGTCAGACACGATGTAGGACACCAAAGGAATAAGAGGTCTGGACCCTTTCTCTGGTAAGAAAAGACCACATGGAAATACTCAGATTAGCAGTTATGGATTAATAATTAAATCAGAACTAGCCATTAAGAAACCAAGCAGCTTCATAATTAATGTAGCATCCTGTGTGTTTATTTGGGGACTGATGTGGCTCTGGGACCAGGCTGGTGGGAAGACTACATGTTACATATAATGTCAGGAGTGTGATCATGAATTTCCACATAGAATGACAAAACTTAAAAGGGATTTTAGTAACAAAAGAACAGAGAGAAGCACTATGTTGAAGTTAAAACCTTTCTTTTTATTTAGACAGAAAAGAGGAAATGATGGGGGAAGTCCTTCTGTGTATGTGCTTATCTTATTGGTTTTTTAATAAAGCACTGTGGGCCGATAGGGAAGCAAGTTATGTGAGACTAGGAGTCAAGGAGGATTTTGGGAAATGGAGGCATAGTCAGTCACCATGTAGGACACCAGAGGAGTATGATGTCCAAACCCTTTCTCTGGTAAGAAAAGACCACATGTAGCAGTTATGGGTTAATAATTAAGTCTCCGATATCCAGTAAGAAACCAAGCAAATGGCTAGCACTGTCATAATTAATATAGAGTCCTATGTGTTTATTTGGGGACTGACAGGGCTCTGGGACCAGGCTGGCGGGAAGACTACAAGTTACACCTTTGAAATCTATTTTCTTTCTTTATTTTCTCTGTTTGTATGTTTGTTTCTAAGACATGGTTTTGTTATTCAACCAAATCTAGTCTAACACAAAATACTCCTAATTAGCCTTCCAAGTGTTGGGATTACAGGTGTATACTACTGTCCCTGGCAGAATTCACAGCTTCCCATGTTCTTCATATTGTCCCTGATATTCTGGTGATGGTTTCTTTGATTTAAATTGTAACATTAAGTAAGTAGAATTCCTGAAAGTTTACTATGAACATTCTAATCAAGACAGAGACTATGCAACTTGCCAAGACTGGTTGGTTTATGTTTTGATATTTTGTGGAATGCTTTAAGACAAAGAATGAGTACAGAGATATTGTGAATGGAGGATAAAAATCCACAGAAATCAAGTGGTGTAGAGAAGAACCCTGTTCTTATCAAAGATGATGACAAGGGCCAAGAGTAAAGAGATAAGGCAAAGTTGGGTTCTACAATGCCTCTATGAATACATACTTATTAAAATGGCAGGGTGTACTTTCCATACCTTTCTTTGGGCCCTCTTATTGAGCTAGTATGTTTTCTCAATCATACATTGTTGTAAGTATGTGTTCACTTCTTCAGCTCTCACTAACATTTTAAAATCTTAATAGAAAATATTTTAATTTATGGTTGTTCTTTCTTGGTAATTTAATACCATGTTTTATACATATTGTTTTAGTATGGGGAGATGTATTCATTGATGACTACATTTGTGGAGCTGAGATGAGTATGTCACAATCATTGGCCATTAAAATTCATGTTCTATGTATTTTTCTTGTGATAGATGAGGCTACCTTAAAACACATTAGTTACATAAGTGAGCCACAGTTCTCCATATCTTATAAAGTAAATGGGAAGACCAGATTTTGAAAATGTCACAATAATTTTTATGTATATTGTCCACTCTATGCATTTTATGTGACTTTGTTTCTCATCAATCTCTTGGAGGTTAAAAAAATGACTATGTCTTTTTTGGTTTGCCCGTATTGATCTAAGATACAATAACATACAACAAAGCAGATCCATTAAGTTTAATGTAAAAGCAGGAGTTAAAATCACAGAATGATTTTTTTCATTAAACTTAGTTCAGTTCCCAGCATCTACAGAATGTCTCAAACCACCTGTAACTCTAGTTCCACAATATCTAATGCCACTACTGACCTCTGTAGTCTTCTGTAAACATACATACACTCAAGCACAAGCAAGCACAAGCACATGAGCACGTGCATGCATGCACACACACGCACACACACGTGCACACACACACACACACAATTTCAAATAAAAAGAAAACCAAAATCCAAATGGCAATCAAGACATTTAACTCCAAACTACTGGAAGTACAAATTAAATTTTACTACATAATCTAGTAACATAATCAAAAAATCAGGGGCTGTGTAGAGGGAAAGGAGCAAGGATAGATTACACTCCCTTCTGCTTCTATCAATATTAAATTGGCCTCTTTGAGTTAATAATGCTTTCTTAGTAGTGAAGACTATACAAGAAGTCAAGGTTTATGACCTAGTAGTGGAGTTTTGTATACCATGTGGAAAGCCATGTAATTAAAATACTGAGGATTGAACACAGAAATCTCTCTCTCTCTCTCTCTCTCTCTCTCACACACACACACACACACACACACACACACACACACACACACATCTTTGGGAATTCCTGGAGCTCTCAGCAAAAAGGTTCTACTGTTATTATCTACTGTGTCTCATGAAGAACAAAATAGTGTCATTCTGATTTATGGAACTAATTGAGAGTATATATTCAATATGACTCTCTGTGTATATTAAATGAATCTATTTATTCATTCATTCATTTATTCATTCGTTCAGTTATTCAATCATTCATTAGTTCATTCATTCACTTATTCTTTTATTGGTTGCTTGTGTTGATCTGGGATACAATAACTCACATCAAAAAGACTTTATTTTCATTGAGTTATTGCCTTTGAAGGTAAAAATCCTATAGTGTTTAATATGCCATAACAAACAGATTAATCATCTCCTGTCAGAATGCTAATGCTAATCTTGCCCTGGGTGCTGAATTTCTAGTACTTTCAGGGTTGTTACCTCATAATGTTATTTCAATGAAGAAATAACATCACTTTTCTCTATCTCTTAAACAGATCTTTCTGGTATTTTCCAGTGCATTAATCATAAAATCTGTGTTTAATAAAAAGAAATGAAAAATGGATTATATTCAGCAGCAGCGAGGCAGTAATATGAATAAGCAGTATGATAGTAAGTGAGCAGTCTGGAGGTCTCGCAGTGTTAAAGGTAAGTTCATTAATATTGTGATATTTCTCTGTTAACTCTGAGTAAAGAATGCTGGGTAAGGGTGAACTCTGTACACTACATTTACTATTCAACTTTTAGTGATTTTAGTTCACAGAAAACTTCCCCTAAATTCTGAATTTTAAAGTCAAGACAAGAATATGTGTTCCTTATGTAGTTAAAATGAAACTAATGGGCTGAAAAGCCATAGGAAGATAGTAAAAATGTGTAATTCATACTTCATAGGGGAAATTGTCAATTAGCATGTTTGTTCACACATGGATATAAAGGCAGAGTAGTACTAATAAGGACAAAACTGATAATGAAGAAAAGATTACTAAGAAATCCATTATATTTGCGTTTCTTCTTTCATACATAGTATAAATATAGACGTAATATACGGTAGGTTTCTATGAGTATGGTTCATTCAGAAATAAAGAATACAACAGCATGAAGCTACCAGATGACCTCACAGAACCTACGCATTGCATTTGTTCCATCATTTAGGGACTCAGTGATGGCATTGGGTATTTAATAATTCAGCCCTTACAGCTGTCAACATCCTTACTGGTGACAATCTTTACAGTTGCTTTACTTGTCATAGGTAGTGATGAGCACTAAACAAAAAAATGAATGTAATGGTACTTTGTACAAAGGTGAGGCTCTGTGTGAGGATGAACTGGTATCATTCTCTCTTCTCCCTCAGATCTAGCTCAGAACATAGCAGTTTTTAACAAGAGACTTCATGAACTCTTGAAACTTTAACAATAAAATGTGCATGTCTGTCACAACAGTTCTATCTCAGGGAGAGAATTTATGTCAAGAAAATCTCTTGCCAATGATTTAGCAGGGTTCTTTCATTAACTCGTTCAATTGTTATACATATGAGTTTTCTCTATTAAATAATTCTTTGAAAACAACATAGAGCCTTAACCATGTTGCTCCTTAACATATCATATGTAAAAGAAATAACCTTATGTAGTAACAGTCTGTTGTCATCTGATCTGACCGTGACAATTTCATGTGATATAATAGTGATCTAGTACATTTTCCATTGCAATTATAAACACCATGACCAAAAGCAAATCTTGGAGTAAAGGGTTTATTGGGCTAACAGGTTGGAGTCAAGCATCTAGGGAAGTTTTGGCAGGAGCTCAAGAAGGAACTTGGAAATATTAAGTAAACCAGAGATTGTGGAGGAACATTACTTTTTAGCTTGCTCACCATGGCTTGCTTGTCTCCTTTTTTCTGTTGTACAACCTAGAATCATCTACCCAGGAATAGCACCACCCATAGTATGCTAGACTGTCTCACATCTACTGATAATCAATACTATGCCTCTGCAGACATGGCTACAGGTCAATCTGATGAGGAAATTCCTTAATTGAGATTCTCTCTCCCCATATATATCTAAGTTTGTGTCAACTTGACAGTAACTAACCAGCATGCATGCTCACTGATGAAGATTTGTCTGTATCACACTTAATGATATAATCAGTGATGACTCATGTTGCCTGCCATTACCTAGCATTTAAAGTTCCTTGGATTTGGCCATATCCTATGGACTAAGTGACTATAACTTTTATGCTTATGGCTTTGGTTTTGACATGGTCTCCAGAAGGAACTCAAACCGGCTCTGAACTTGTGTTGCTTTTATCTCAGTTAACAATTGCTGAGGTTATAGGTATGAGCTGCCATGTCTGCTGAACCATGGTATTTGTACATACTACTAAAACTCAGTAAAGTTGAAGCACATATCTTTTCTAATTTAGTTACCAATTCCTATCTATAAAACATTATTTTCCACATGTACAGTACTCATTTCTATCAGCTTGGGGCAATGGGGAAAGTAAGACCTACATGGAATAGTTCAATTTAGAAGCAAAGGAAGATGAAACCATTCTTTGCACGGGTCTCTCAGTCAGCAACTCTGGCTTTTGAGGCAGGCCTAGCAGCTTGGCTCAGGCAGGCAGTGCCTGCTGCTCATGCACATGAATAAGGGCATGTGGGCTGTCCTGGGCACCTGGCAGACGGCAACTGCAGCTTGGTTAGGCTGGCCACAGTTGCTCCTTACAAAGAAGTGTGCTCTGTTGACATTTACCATAAGTTTTGTGACTATCATTGTGAAGAGAATGATGTCATCAGAAGATACATTTGTTCTAAATTCTATAGGTTTTTTTAATTATGAATGGATAGGGATTTTGTAAAATGTGTCTTATAGTTTAACATGATAGTATGTTTTTCATTCTCTAATCTGTTAAAATACAGACTGTTATTTTACTAAACAATTAAATACTCACACAACGATTTGAACCAGAATTACATTTTCCAGGGTAGCCTCTATTCAGTCATGATGCTTTATGCTTTCTATATTTTATTGGATTTTACTTGCTACTAAGTTTTGAGGAATTTTGTACAGATGCTTATGAGAAATACTAGTCTGTGATTACTTTCCCTCTTGGTATTTTTGCCTACCTTTAAAGCTTAGATAACATTGGTGAAGTGGTTTAAATGAGAAATGTCACTCACAGACTCATGTATTTGAAACTTTGGTTCCCTAGGTGGTGGTACTGCCTGGGGAGGTTGTGAAACACTTAGGAGGTAGATATATATGCCACATCTGTGAGGTCAGTCTTTGACAATTCATGGCATTGCCTACTTTCAGTTTTCTACCTCTGATTCATGTTAGGGTTGGAAATGGCTCCATCATCATTATAGACTCTCCCTCTGGAATTTTAAGCCAAAATAAACTTTCTTATATACCTTGACTTTGGCCATGGTATTTTGTCACAACAACAGAAAACTAATGCAGCTGGCTTCACAGAATGAGTTGGAAATTGTTCTCTCTTGTTTAATCTCCAGAATTTAAGCTTTTTATTTATATTTTATAACTTTTAAACATTTTTATGTGTATCTAGAGAACAGTAATGTCCTTTCTAAAGGGCATTTTCAACTCTGGGTTTTTATTTTCGCCCATGTTACCTGATGTTTCATGGTTGTGTTTGTTTGTTTGTTAATTTTTATTAAAATAAATTATGGAGCCAGGCGTTGGTGGCACATGCCTTTAATCCCAACACTTTGGAGGCAGAGACAGGCAGATCTCTGTGAGTTCAAGGCCATCCTCCAGGATGATCTACAGAGTGAGTTCCAGGAGATCCTCCAAAACAATACAGAGAAACCAAAAACACAAACAAACAAAAAATTTATGTCTTAGAAACATGCATGCATGAGTCACATGCCAGTCCCTGCTCCCTCTCCCAGCCCTCCTCCCATGTCCCTTCACCAGCCCTGCCTCAGCTCCCCAGTCCCCACATCATTCCCCTGGGAGAGTGAATCCCTCCTTCAGGGGATCTCCAGAGTCTGTCATTTCATCCAGGGGAGGACCTAGGCCCTTCCCCATGTATCCAGGCTGAGACAGCATCCCTCCATGTGGAATGGGCTCCCAAAGTTCATTCGTACGCCATGGTAAACACTGATCTACTACCCAAGGCCCCAGTGATTTCTGATGCCTCCTCACTGAGACTACATTCATGGAGTCTGGATCAGTTCCCTGTTGGCCTCTCAGCCATCAGTGTGGGTTTCAAGAGCTCCCCCTTGTGCGGTCAGCTGTCTTTGTGGGTTTCACCAGCACGGTCTTGCTCATCACTCCACCATCTCTGTCACTAGGTCCCAGGAGTTCAGTTCAATGTTTAGCTGTGGGTATCTTTCTCTGCTTCTTCAGTCACTGGTTGAAGGTTCTAGGATGGTATATAAGGTAGTCATCAACCTTATTATCAGGGAGGGCCTATTAATGTAGTCTCTACACTATTGCTAAGTTTACCATTTGGTGTTATCCTTGTAGAGTTCTGGAAACCTTACTAGTGTCAGCTCTCTCCTCAATCCTATAATGACTCCATCTATGATGGTACCTCTCATCCTGCTCTCCCCTAATCTTACCTAGAATCTTCCTTCTTGCTCCCCCATGCCTTCCCCTCCCCTCCTCTTATTCCCCTGTCTTTTTCCTGGTTTTCTCTCCCCTCCCCCAATGTTCCCAATCTGCTCAGGAGATCTTGCCTCATTCCACTTCTCTGGGGTATCATGCATTTCTCTTGGCACCTCCCTGTTTCCCAGACTCACTGGCACTGGGATTGTAGGATTAAACTCCCCTGGCCCATGTCTAAAATCCATATATGAGTGAGTACATACCATGTTTGTCTTTTTGTGACTGGGGTACCTCACTCAGGATGGTTTCTTCTAGTGCCTTCCATATGTCTGAAAATTTCAAGATTCCATTGTTTTTTCCCACTGAGTAGCATTCTATTGTGTAGATGTACCACATTTTCTCTATCTACTCTTCAGTTGTGGGGCATCTAGGTTGCTTCCAGGTTCTAGGTATTACGTATAATGCTGCTATGAAAATAGTGGAACAGACATTCTTGTTGTATGAATATGCATCTTATGTATATGCCTAAGATTGGAATTGGTGGCTGCTGTGGTAGACTGATTTACATTTTCCTGAGGAATCTCTATATTGATTTACAAAGTGGCTGTACAAGTTTGCACTCCCACCAGCAATGGAGAAGTGTTTTGGTTTTTTATAAATTTTATTTTTTAATTTTTTTCCTTTTTTCCATTTTTTAAAAATTAGAAACAAGCTAGCTTCACATGTCAATCCCAGATCCTTCTCCCTCCTTTTCATCCCAAATAAGTCCTAAGTGCTCCCCTCATGTGTCCAGGCTGTCATTCCTCCATGTGGAATGAGCTGCCAAAGTCCATTTGTAATCCAGGGATAAATACTGATCTACTTTTTGAGGCCCAATATGTTGCCCAGTCCTCAGTGATACCCACATTCAGGAAGTCTGGATCAGTCCCTTGCTGGCCTCTCAGTCATCAGTCTGGGGTCCATGAGCTACCCTTTCATCAGGTCAGCTGCCTGTGTGGATATCACCAGCCAGGTCTTGACTCCTTTGCTCATCACTCCTCCCTCTTTGCAACTAGATTCCAGGAATTGAGTTCAGTGTTCAATTGTGGGTGTCTGCCACTGGATGAAAGCTCTAGGATGGCATATAAGGTAGGCATAATCAGGGGAGGGCATTAAATGTAGACTCAATGCCAATTGGTGTCATCCTTGTATATATTTGAAAATCTCACTAGTACCACATCTCTCCTCAAACCTAAAATGACTCCCTCTATTATGGTATCCTCATCCTGCTCTCCTCTATTCTTTCCCTGACTCAAACTTCTGGCTCTCCCATGTCCTCTTCTCTCCTCTGCTTCTCCCTCTCTCTTTCTCCTTGCTCCCTCTCCCCTCCCCCCATGCTGCCAATCCTCTCAGGAGATCCTATCTTATTCTCCTTCACCAGGGTACCATGTATATCTCTCTTAGGGTACTCACTGTTTCCCATATACTGTGGTGGTAGAATTGTAGTCTGCCAATCCCTTGTCCCATGTTTAAAATCTATATATGAGACAGTACATACCATGTTTTTCTTTTTGTGACTAGGTTATCTCATTCAGAATGGTTTCTTCTATTGTCATCCATTTGCCTGCAAATTTCAAGATTCCATTTTTTTCCTGCTGGGTAGTACTCTGTTGTGTAAAAGTACCACATTGTCTGTATCCACTTTTCAGTTGAGGGGTATCTAGGTTGCTTCCAGATTATGGCTATTACAAATAATGCTGCTACAAACATAGTGGAACAGATGTCCTATTGTATAAATGTGCATCGTTTGGGTATATGGCTAAGAGTGGAATTGCTGTATCTTGTGGTGGACTGTTTTCCATTTTTCTGAGGAATCTCCATACTAATCTCCAAAGTGGCTGTACAAGTCAGCCCTCCCACCAGCAGTGGAGGGATGCTCCCCTTTCTCAACATCCTCTCCAGCACAAACTGTAATTGATGTTTTTGATTTTAGCCATTCAGACAAGAGTGAGATGGTATCTCAGAGTTGTTTTGATTTGCATTTCCCTGATGGCTAAGGACATTGAGTACTTTCTTAAGAGTCTACCAGCCATTTTAGACTCCTCTATTAAGAATTCTCTATTTAGTTCTATACCCTCATACTTAATTGGGTCTTTAGGTGGTTTGGAGACTTGCTTCCTGAGTTCTTTGTAAATTATGGAGACTAGGCCTATGTCAGATATAGGGTTAATGAATATCTTTTCCCATTCTATGGCTGGCCATTTTGTCTTATTGACTGTGTCCTTTGTCTTGCAGAAGCTTCTCAATTTCAGTAGGTCCCATTTATTAAATGTTGAACTCTGTGTCTGTGCTACTGGTGTTATGTTCAGGAAGCAATCTCCTATACCAGTTCCTTCAAGGGTATTTCCCAATTTCTCTTATAAGAATTTCTGGCTGGACGTTGGTGGTGCTCGCCTTTAATCCCAGCACTTGGAAGTCAGAGGCAGGTGGATCTCTGTGAGTTCGAGGCCAGCCTTGTCTACAGAGTGAGTTCCAGGATAGCCTCCAAACAATACAGAGAAACCCTGTCTGGAAAAACCAAAACCACAAAAACAACAACAACAAAAAAGAATTTCTGTGTGGCTGGATTGATGTTGAGGTCTTTAATCCATTTGCAGTCTTCTACATGCCAGTTATACTAGCACCATTTGTTGAAGATACTTTCTTTTTTTCATTGTATAATTTTAGCCACTTTGTCAATGAACAGCTGTTCATAGATGTGTTGTTTAATATCAGGGACTTCAATTGGATTCCATTGATCGACCTGTATATTTTTGTGCCAACTCCAAGCTGTTTTCAGGACTACAGCTCTATAATAGAGCTTGAAGTCAGGGATGGTGATTCCTCCTGAAGTTCCTTTATTTTGCAGGGTTGTTTTGGTTCTCCTGGGTCTTTTGTTTTTCCATATAAAGTTGAGGATTGTCCTTTTGTATTGGAATTTTGATGGGGATTGGATGGAATCTGTAGATTGCTTTTGGTAAGATTCCCATTTTTACTATGTTGAAACTACCTATCAAAGAGAATGGGAGATATTTCCATTTTATGGTATCTTCTTTAATTTCTTTCTTTAAAGACTCAAAGTTCTTGCCATACAGGTCTTTCACTTGTTTGGTTAGAGTTACCGCAAAATATTTTTGTGGCTATTTTAAAGGATGATGTTTCTGTGATTTCTTTCTCAGCCCCTTTATTGTCTATATATATATATAGTAGAGCTACTAATTGTTTTGAGTTATCTTGTATCCTGCCACTTTCCTGAAGGTGTTTATCAACCGTAGGATTTCCCTGGTACAATTCTTTTGGTCATG
The DNA here is from genome assembly GCF_017639785.1 of Mesocricetus auratus. Classification (NCBI taxonomy): domain Eukaryota; kingdom Metazoa; phylum Chordata; class Mammalia; order Rodentia; family Cricetidae; genus Mesocricetus; species Mesocricetus auratus. Next base: position 105,412,150 of record NW_024429189.1, read on the forward strand.
TTCTTAGACTTTCATATCATCTGCAAATATTGAAATTTTGACTTCTTCCTTTCCAATTTGTATCCCCTTGATCTCCTTTTGTTTTGTTATTGCTCTAGCTAGAACTTCAATTATAGTATTAAACAGATGTGGAAGAGTGGACAACCTTGTCTTGATATTGATTTTAAAGAAATCACTTTGAGTTTCTCTCCATTTAGTTTGATGTTGGCTGTGGGGTTGCTTTATATTGCCTTTATTATGTTTAGGTATATTCCTGTTATTGCTTGTCTCTCTGAGACCTTTGTCATGAACAGTTGTTGAGTTGTGTCAAAGGCTTTTTCAGCATCCAGTGTGATGATCATGTGGCTTTTCTTTTTCAGATTGTTTATATGGTGTATTACATTGATGGATTTTCATATGTTGACATCCCTACTTCCCTGGGATGAAGCCTACTTAATCATGGTGGATGATTTTTCTGATGTGTTCTTGGATTCGATATTATTGAGTATTTTTGCATGTTCATGAGGGAGATTGGTGTGTAGTTCCCTATCTTAGTTGTGTCTTTGTGTGGTTTGGGTACTAAGGTAATTGTAGCCTCATAAAAAGTTTGCAAGTAGTCCTTCTGCTTCTGTTTTGTGGAACATTTTGAACAGTGTTGATATTAGCTCTTCTTTGAATTTCTGGTAGAATTCTGTACTGAAACCAATTGACCCTGGACTTTTTTGGTTAGAAGCCTTTTGATGACTGCTTCTATTTCTTTAGGGGTTAGAGGCCTATTTCAATTGTTCATCTGTTCTTGATTTAATTTTGGTTAGTGATATATATCCAGAAAATAACCCATTTCCTTTAAATTTTCCAATTTTGTGGAGTATAGGTTTTCAAAGTATGACCTGATGATTCTCTCAATTTCTCCTGTTATTATTTCTGTTCTTATGTCCCCCTTGTCATTTCTGATTTTGTTAATTACCATCTTCTCTCTCTGACTCTACGTTATGTTGGATAAAGTTTTGTCTATCTTGTTGATTTTTCAATGAACCAACTCTTTGTTTTGTTGATTTTTTATTGTTTTATTTGTTTCTACTTTATTGATTTCAGCCCTCAATTTGGTTATTTCCTGGCAGCTACTCCTCCTGAGTGAGTTTCCTTCTTTTTGTTCTAGAGTTTTCAGGTGTTCTGTTAATTCTCTAGTGTGGCCATTCTCCAGTTTCTACATGTGGGCACTTAGTGCTATGAACTTTCCTCTTAGAACTGCTTTCAGTGTCTCATAGGTTTGAATATGTTGTGCATTCATTGTCATTGAAATTTTGGAAGTCTTTGCTTTCTTTTTTTATTACTTCTTTTACCCAGGAGTGATGTAATTGAGCCTTGCTCAATTTACATGAGTTTCTGCAATTTGTGTTGTTGTATTATAATTTTTAGCAATCATTGTCTGATAAGATGCAGAGTATTATTCCAATGTTTTGTATCTGTTGAGGTTTTTTTGCCAAGTATGTGGTCAATTTTAGAGAAGGTTCCATGTGACCCTGTGAAGAAGGTATATTCTTTTGTGTTTAGATGGAAAGTTCTATAATGTCTATAAAACCCAATTGGATCATAACTTCTCTTATTTCCTTTGTTACTTTGTTAAGTTTCTGTCTGGTTGTTCTGTCTACTGATGAGAGTGGGGTTTTGAAGTCTCCCATTATAAGTGTGTGGTGTTTAATGTGTGGTTTGAATTTTAGTAATATTTCTTTTATGAATGTGGGTGCCTTTCTATTTGAGGCATAGATGTTCAGAATTGAAACTTCACCTTGATGGATTTTTCCTGTGAAGAATATGAAATGTCCTTCTTCATCTCTTTTGATTAATTTTACTTTGAAGTCTAATTTGCTGCATATTAGGATAGCTATACCTGCTTGCTTCTTAGATTCATTTGATTGGAAAATCTTTTCCAAACCCTTTAGCCTGAGGTAATGACTGTCTTTGAATTTGAGGTGTGTTTCTTGTATGCAGGAGAAGGAGGGATTCTGTCTTTGTATCCATTCTGTTAGCCTGTGCCTTTTTATAGGTGAGTTAAGACCATTGATATTGAGGGATATTAATGACCATTGATTATTTGTTCCTTTTTTGCTTTGGATTCATTTTTGGTGGTTCTATTTTGTGTAAGTTTTTCTCCTATTTCTGAATTTTGTAAAGTGTGAGTATCTATTGTCTATGTTATTGTGAGTTTAGTGCTTGTTTGTTTGCTGAGCCTTGCTAATGTTGAATTGCTGAATTTATATGTATGTAAAGGTCAATTTTCTTCCTTTATTATACTGTAAATTCAGATATCTCACAGTATAAATCAGAAAAATATATCATGGGAAATTACAAAATTCTGTTTTGTTCAATGAATTCTTTTTTTTAATTTTTTTATTTTTCATGTCAATCCCAGTTCCCTCTCCCTCTCCTCCTCCCGCACTCCCCTTCCCCTCCCCCAGCGTCCCACCCTATTGCCAATTCCTTCCACATAGGGGATATCTAGAGTCTGTCATTTCACTCCGGGTAGGGTCCAGGCATTCCCCTAAGAGTCCAGGCTGAGAGAGCATCCCTCTTTGTGCTATGGGCACACGATGACTGTTTGTATTCCAGGGATAGACATTGATCCACTGTTCAAGGCCCCATACGTTGCCCAGGCCTTCTCACTGACACTCACATTTGGTGGGGTCCAGATCAGTCCCATGTTAGGCTGTCAGTCTGGGGTTGAAGAGCTCTCCCCTGTTCAGATCAGCTGTCTCTGCTGGTTTTGCCAGCCCATTCTTTGCCAATTTGCTCATCACTCCTCTCTCTCTGCCACTGGGTTCCTTGGGTTTAGTTCAGTGTTTAACTGTGTGTTTGCCTCTGCTTCCATCAGTCACTGGATGAAGGCTCCCAGATGCTTATAGACATCAAGTTCATTATCAGGAATGGGCATTCGAGGTGAGGTGGTCTCTCCACTATTACTTAGCTTGCCAATTGGTGTTATCCCTTTAGATCACTAGAGGTCATTCTGGTGCCTGATCCATCTTCTAACCTATGATTCCCTCTTCCCCCTATTCTACCCCCACCCACTCAACTTCCTGTTCCCCCATGACCTACTCTCTCTCTCTCTTCTCCCCCTCTCTTCTTCCCAGCTCCCACTCCCCCTCACCCCTCACCGTGTTCCCCATCCATTCAGAGGATCTTGTCTCAAACCTCTTCTCTTGGGTACTATGCATATATGCATATCTTTTAGGTTCTTTCCTGTTTCCCAGACTCTCTATCAGTGGAAGTGCAGACTGGCACTATTCTGATCCATGACTAGAAACCATATATGAGTGAGTACATACCATGTTTGTCTTTTTGCGACTGGGTTACCTCACTCAGGATGGCTTCCTCCAGTGCCATCCATTTACCTGCGAATTTTAAGATTCCATTGTTTTTTTCTGCTGAGTAATACTCCATTGTGTAAATGTACCACTTTTTCTCCACCCAGTCTTCAGTTGAGGGGCATCTAGGTTGCTTCCAGATTCTGGCTATTACAAATAATGCTGCTATGAACATAGTGGAGCAGATGCCCTTGTTGTATGAATTTGCCTCATTTGGATATATGCCTAAGAGTGCAATTGCTGGGTCTTGCGGTAGATTAATTCCCATTTTCCTGAGGAATCTCCACACTGATTTCCAAAGAGGCTGTACGAGTTGGCTCTCCCACCAGCAGTGGAGTAGAGTTCCCCTCTCTCCACATCCTCTCCAGCATAAATTGTCTTCAGTGTTTTTGATTTTAGCCATTCTGACAGGAGTAAGATGGTATCTCAGAGTTGTTTTGATTTGCATTTCCCTGATGGCTAATGATGAAAAGTAATTCAATATACAGGTTAATCAATACATGGCTATTGTCTCTACATCACAGATCCAACATCTATGGTTCAAGTACACCTCAGAAGAGGATACTGAAAGAGTGTAAGTGGGAGAACACTAGAAATTCTGCTGAGGAACAGTTTCTCCTACAAATGCCTACATAAACAAAACTGAGACAGTGACAATATCAATGGACAGGAAATTTCATGGGGTCACACTTCTAGACAAATAAAAAAAGGCAACTAATGAATACTATGAGAAAGGATATTCTTCCTTTCCCAGAACTGAGACTCCATTATTGATCATTCAATATAGAACAATGATCCCTGCAACCATATATACACATACTACAAAAGAGAGTCAGCCTGTTGTATTTACATATCTGCTTATGTATATTATGTGTATGTACATATGTATGTATGCATAGGTAAAATGAAGATATAACTTGAGAGCTTGATGGGGTCTAGAAGAGTGAAATGTAAGAAAGATATATATTATATATTTTTAATTAAAAACAAGCTTGCTTCACATGTAAATCCCAGCTCCTTCAGCCTCCCCTCCTGTCACTGATCAAACCCCCACAGCCCCAACCCAGTCCCCATTCTGCTCTCCAAGGAAAGTGAGGGCCCACATAGTGGATCTCCAAAGTCTGTCATATCATCCTGGACAAGGCATTGGCCCTCCCCTCTATGTCCAGATTGAGAAAGCATCCCTTCATGTGGAATGGCCTCCCAAAGTCAATTTGTATGCTAAGGATAAACAATGATATACTACTCTAGGTCCCATAGATTTCAGAGGTCTCCTCAGTGACACCCAAATTTAGGGTACCTGGATCAGTTCCATGCTTGCCTCTCAGCCATCGGTCTGGGGTCCATGAGCTCCCCCTTGTTGAGGTCAGCTGTTTCTGTGGGTTTTACCAGCCAGGTCTTGACCCATTTGCTCATCACTCCTCTCTTCCTGGAACTGGGTTCCCGGAGTCCAGTTCAGTATTTAGCTGTGGGTGTCTGTTTCTGTCTGCTTCCATCAGACACTGGATGGCATATTTGGTAGTCATCAATCTCATTATCTGGAAAGGGCATTTAAGGTAGCCTCTCTGCTATTGCTTCATTTGCCAGTTGGTGTCATCTTTGTAGATCTCTGGAAATCTCACTAGTGCCAGATCTCTTCTTAAATCTATAATGGTTCCCTCTATTATTGTATCTCTCATCCTGCTCTCTATTCTTCCCCCACACAAACTTACTGCCCCCCATGTCCTCCTCTTCCCTCCTCTTCTCCCTCTCTCTTTCTCCCTGATCCCTCTCCCCTCCTCCCATGCTTCCAATCCTCTCAGGAGATCCTATCCTATTCTCCTTCCCCAGGATAACTCTCTTAGAGTCTTTCCAGTTTCCCAAAATCTGTGGTGGTGGGATGGTAGGCTGGCAATCCCCTTCTCCACGTCTAAAATCCAAATACGTGTGAGTATATACCATGTTGGTCTTTTTCTAACTGGGTTAACTCACTAAGGATGGTTTCTTCTGGTGTGATCCATTTGCCTGCCAATTTTAAGATTCCATTGTATTTTTCCGTTGAGTAGTACTTGATTGTATAAATGTACCATATTTTCTCTATCCAGTCTTAGGTTGAGGGGCATCTAAGTTGCTTCCAGAATATGGTTATTACATATAATGCTGCTATGAACATAGTGGAACAGACATCCATGTTGTATGAATGTGTATCTTTTGAGTATATGTGTAAGAGTGGAATTGCTGGATCTTGTGATAGACTGATTCCCATCTTCCTGAGGAATCTCCATATAGATCATCAAAGTGACTGTACGAGTTGGCACTCCAGCAGTGGAGGAGTGTTCCCCTTTGTCCACATCCTCTCCAGTATAAACCATCATTCCTGTTTTTGATATTAGCCATTCTGACAAGAGTAAGATGGTATCTCACAGTTGTTTTGATTTGCATTTCACTGATGGCTAAGGATACTGAGCACTTTCTTAAATGTCTATTAGTCATTTTAGACCTCTCTATTAAGAATTCTCTACTTATTTCTGTACCCCACTTTTTAATTGGATCCTTTGATGTTTTGACTTGCTTCTTGAGTTCTTTGTAAATTTTGGAGATAAGCCTTCTGTCAGATATGGGGTTACCTAATATTTTCCCTATTCTGTGGGCTGCCTTTTTGTCTTGTTCACTATGTCATTTGCCTTACAGAAGCTTCTCAGTTTCAGTAGGTCCCATTTATTAAATGTTGATCTCTGTGTCTGTGCTACTGGTGTTATGTTCAGGAAGCAGTCTCCTGTACCAATTCGTTCAAGGGTACCTCCCACTTTCTCTTTTAAGAGGTTCAGTATGACTGGATTCATTTTGAGTTCTTTGAGCCACTGGGACTTTAGTTTTGTGCAATGCAATAGACAAGAATCTACATGAAGACTTTCTATATGCCAGAACCCAGTTATGCCAGCACCAGTTGTTGAAGATGCTTTCTGTTTTCCATTGTATAATTTTAGCTTCCTTGTCAACGAACAGGTGTTCATAGATATGTTGGTTAATATCAGGGTCTTCAATTCAATTCCATTGTTCTACCTGTCTATTTTTGTACTAATCCTTTATTGTACAGGATTGTTGTGGCTATACTGGGTTTTTTGTTTTTACATATAAAGTTGAGAATTGTTCTTTGTGAAGAATTGTGCTGGGATTTTGATGGGGATTGCATTGAATCTGTAGATTGCTTTTGGCAAGATAGCCATTTTAACTCAGTTGATCCTACCCATCCAAAGCATGGGAGATCTTTCCATTTTCTGGTTTCTTCTTTAATTTCTTTCTTTAAAGACTCAAAGTTTCTGCTATTCAGGTCTTTCACTTGTTTGGTTAGAGTTACCCCCAAGGTATTTTATGCTGTTTGTCATTATTGTAAAGGGTGATGTTATTCTGATTTCTTTCCCAGCCCATTTATCTTCTGTATATAGTAGGGCAACTGAGTTTTATAATTGATCTTGTATCCTGCCACTTTCTAAAGGAATTTATCCTCTATCAGAGTTGCCTGGTAGAGTTTTTCAGGTCACTTATGTAAACTATCATCATATCATCTGCAAAGAGTGAAAATTTGACTTCTTCCTTTCCAATTTGTATACCTTTGATCTTCTTTTGTTGTCTTATTGATATATTACCTCAACATTAACAAGGCTTTCCAAACAAACAAACAAACAAACAAAGCCATGAATTGCATTTCTATAGTGAGTTATTATACAATAATCTAAATGAATAAACTGTAACTTACTTTACTAACATCTGTGCTCTTCATAAACATGATCTTCAGTGAAAAAATAAAATGGCAGTATGACAACATGAATGATATTATGTCAGCACAATATAAAATGGTTTGGGCACATACATATGTACATAGTTAATGAAACTACTAATGAGAAAGCTACATCTGCATCTACTTCATATTAACTTTAAACTGAAAGGTAAAATTTAGGAAATTGACACATATGAATCTTCAACTCTTTCTTAAAAAATAGAGAAGAGTGTGCAGTGAGCATAGTAAAATCTATAAACCATGATGGGAGATGCATAACTGTTTTTTGTCTTTCTTTTTTTAGTCTTTAATATGTAATATTTAAGAGAAAGTTTTGCCTTTCAGTAGAGTATTTTCCACCCTACTTTGATGGGATGAGGATATCTGTATGTATAACTGGCTAATTTTGGTATGAATTCATATTTACTGTGACATGCCTTAACTGTAGGTAAAGGCTAGCAGAGAAGGTCATCATTTCAGATAGCTGGGAGGGTCTCACTCAACATAAACTCACATCATTTGCTCATACTGGAGTGTTTCTGATGAAATGTAGTGACTTTGACTCTTATGTCACTGATGCAAGGCATTAATTTCTCTCTATGGTTGTAGTGTGTATGTTCATGGCAGAAGTCTGCTAATAATACAGAAAAGCATGGGCTATGAAAAAGAGTCACATAAGTATATCATGGGGATGTCAGCCTTGAAACAAGACAGAGAATGTACCATATAGAGAAAAAGAAAGTCACAGTTGCTACATTAGATCCAAATTCAATCAATTTTTTTTACATGTGGCTCTATCACTGAACTGATTTAACTGGTAAGCCAGACTTCTGTAGGACATTTACAGTAGGTGCTTGTCTAAGGATGAGGGAATAAAAACGACCATTTAAAATCAAAAGTCTAGCCAGGTGTTGGTGGTGTATGTCTTTAATCCTAGCAATCAGGAGGCAAAGGCAGGCAGAGCTCTGTGAGTTCAAGTTCAGCATAATCTACAGAGTGAGTTCCAGGACAGGCTTGAAAACAATACAGAGAAACCCTGTATCAAAAAAAAAAGGTCTAGGCCCAGCATGACATTTCATGTCTGCAATCCCAGTACTTGGGATATGGAGGCTTAATGGTCGGAATTTCAATGCCAATCTTAGTTTGAGTCCTGATGGGTGACATGACATTTTTATCTCAAAAAAGCAAACAATTAAAAATAGACTTGACTTTCCATACATGATTGCCTATAGAGATAGGAGAAATGTCATAGAGTTCCTGAATATTATTAGTGTTATGATTCAGACCATTTAATTCACTCATTTCAGACTAGAAAAATGAAACATCACAGTCAATTTTTAATTTCAAGCTATCTACATTTGAAGGATAAGGTCTAGACTCAAATTGTTTAATTGTCTGCTGAGTAACTCACATATGAATCTGGCCTAATATGAACTTCTGGATGATTGCTTGGAGTTCTCCATTTCCCTCTCTTTTATCCCAAGGTCAAAAAGTTCTAATGAAATAAAAATCTGCTGAAAGTTCCGACAGAACTGATGCTGCTGAAGAAAACCAGCTCTTTAATTATGATGAGCAGTGAGTCTTTCCTCTGCACAGATCTCTGAAGCTGAGTAACCCAGTACCTTTGAATGCTCCCTGACAGGTCTCTGTGATTTGTATCAGCTCACAAAATTTAAAAAAAATTGCAGACTTGCAGCTCTCATTTGCCAGAATCCTTAAGACCTCTTTTATCATGCCCTGCTGCCTGGATGGAAAGCAGCATTCTCTTTACTGGCAATCTGCTCTAATCATTTTTTATTCAGGTGGCAGACAGGGTTCAGGCAAAACATGAAAGACAGTGATTGGAGCACAGTGTCTTCAGATGGCTTAAACTGCACCACTTGGGCAATTTTGATCCCTTTTTATTTAGCCACATTTAAACAGGCTTCTTTTACAGCCCAGGATACCAAATCGCTGGATAGGATATAAATAAGGTACATCAGAAAAGAGCATGGCATTTGCAGTCTATGCTTACTCCCTTCTAGATGTTCATGACCTTGAAACTCTAAAGCTCTGTGCATCCCCCTGTCCTCATTTACAAAATGAGAAGTGTGTGTGTGTGTGTGTGTGTGTATGTGTGTGTGTGTGAGAGAGAGAGAGAGAGATGGGCTTATAGCAAAAGAGAGATGAGCTTTGAGAGTAACGTATGATGAAAATGCTTTGTTATTTTTAAAGCATTAAAAAATGTTAGTACCCTATACCTAATTTGCATTTGAATTTTAAAGCTTGAAAACTTGTTGAGAGTCAATAAAATTAAACCACACTGAAAGTTTCCTAGTAAACACCTAACTTTCTGTGTTTTCTCTGAGGCTTAACTTTACTAGCTAAAACTGGTTAGGCTTATTTTCTTTGGAATATTCTGGGGTGTGCCATTCTGAAAGGTAGATAGTAAGGGCACATTTTAGAATAAGCAAGGGTCCTTATTTATTGTCGGTTTCCAGAAGACTGTAATAATTTAGTTTTCCTATGAAGGACAAAACAATGACAAAAAAGAAGGGCAATGATGGCTGATTTGGGCACAGAGGAAAAACTGAAGACGATGTCACATCGAGACTGCTAGCTTGGAAACGACTCCAGCTTTTTCCTGTGGGTCTGAAGAAAGGACTGGTAACTTTGCTGTATTAATGCATTGCTTTCTTGTTAGTTTGATTTTCAAGAGTTAGTGTAAGCTACAGGCATAGTGACATGTATATTGAGGTAGGTTCCAATAGAGATGCAGGTCTGGGCTCCAGGGAAGATTCAAGGTATTGTGTTCCTACTGGAATATTTTTCTGCATTCTAACTTAGTGGCAAAATACTTGTGATGACAATCTCTATGAAATATTCATTTTCCTTATGGAAGAAGAACTTCAAACCAGAGACTACAAATTACAGCCGTCTCAGTATTACTGTGCTATTACTGTGCTACTTGGTCTTAAGATGAAAAACCGTAACTCCAGCTTAACTCTAAAAATCTTATGACGGTATGGGCATTTTCCTCCTAATACTCAAACATCCCTGCAGGTTTCCTGAGAAAATATTTGCAAGTATAAATGCTGTACTATAGTGCTAATGCTGGATATAAAGAGATGATCCTCCCTTTATAAGGCAAGATATTTCTCTTAAAAGCCCCCTTAAATATATGCATTTAAAAATTGGGAACCATCAGATATTGAAGGATGATTCCTCTTTTAGGTCATAATCTCTTAGCTGTGAGCATAACTCTTTAAACTACAGTGGAAACTGAAAAACGCAAAGATGGTCTCCCTACAGTTTTTGTGCTTTCACATGCCACACTTCCACCTGTGGATCCAAGACATGGTATTTTAAATGTCTAAACATCTTTATTCTCTGGTATTTAACATGCTGGAGGTCACAGTAACAGTATCTCTTGATAGTCCTTGCTTCCCAACAAGCTCCCTGTTTGGAGGTTGTTGGAAAAGCAGACTTCAGTCTGAGGCACCGTTAGTATGGTATTAGGCAACTTATTTCCATGTATTACGTTTCCACCTACATCAGACCTGCTTCCTCTAGTACATTCACATCAAGAATGAGCATTTATTATTGTTGATAAAATGGGATGACACCCAGTGGTAGTCAGCCTATATTTATTCTGGTCCTTATTCCTATGACAAATAAAACTTTAAAACGGGTAATTTGTGCTCATGCTTTGAAAGTTTAAGCAAGTAACAGGAGCTTGAGGAAGAGGATCACTTATAAGTAAAGTCAGGAAGATATAAAAATGAATAGTGGTGATTAGCTCACCGTCTCCTTTTTATCCAGCCTAGAGGTCTTCTACTCTCAGCTAAACGAATCTAGAAATGCCCTCATAAGCATGCCCAAGGATTTGTCTTGTATGATTCTGTATCCTGAAATATTGTCAAGTTGATGATATTAGCCACCACAATCCCACTTGTCAATTTAATACACTAAAATAGTACTTTAAATCTATAATTTTCACAAGTGTTCTAATTTGCTATCTCATATTGCAAAATATTTTCAAATTTCAAAAGTTCCCATATCTTGTAGAATCTCAACACTGCTCAAAAGTATAAATACATATGCAGGCTTCTCAGGAACCTAGTCACTCTCTTAAATGTTATCTCCTATAGCTCATGAAAATAATCTACATATTTTCAATGCACAATGGCAGAGATAAAACTTTTGCACTCTAAAAAAAAGGAAAGAATTGGCAAAGCATGATACAAACCTGGCAAAGCAAATGCTGAATCCTGCAATACAAATGTCCAGCATGTGGGACCATACTGAAATTTTCTTGGCTCCAAAAGGTTTGAGTAACTCGCCATTGTCTGTCTCCTGACATGGCTCCACTTCATACCTGCTAGTTTTCTTAGAGGATATCCCACAATCTAGCATCTTCAAATTCTTCATGTCTTCATGAAACTTGGGTTTTATCTTCACACCTTCAACAGTGGCTTCTTGGGGCCTAATTGAAACACTGCCATGCATTGCATAAACTCAGCAAACTTCTGCACTTGATTTCCCATTAAATCTTGCATATTCTACAGCTGCCAAAACAGAGACTAGTAGGTGAGGCTGCCAAGGTATGTTGTTAGATAATGAATGAGCCTGGCCCCCAGGGCCTGCTGTGAATAAGCCCCTGGATGGGTACCTTTCAGATTGAACTTAAGGAAGCATTTCTGAAGGCCACGGCTTACAACAGGGAATTCCTTTAGTGATAATCTACACTTTCTCATTTCAAATGAATTTCCATTTTCATAAATGAAGTCATCAATAGGTTGAGACTTGCTCTCATAATACCTCTCCTAGCATTCAAGTACAAGGCACTGGGTTTCTCTTTGTTGATACTGTTTTGTAGAAATTGTAGTTGATTTCTCTGCACCACCTTGATTGAAACTTAAACCCACGTCTCCTCTGTCAAATGAACATTGTTTCAATCTTCTAGTGTTGTTCTGTCTGGCCCTAGAACAAGTTAAGGTCAGTGAACAGTAAGTTGCCTTGACACAACCTGAACCTCGTCTACTCATGAAATTCTCAAATATATATGGAAAAACAATTACTGAACATGACCAATATCTCTAAAAAATCTTACATAGTCAAGAAACAAAGCACGAAATCAAGTAGTAGAAGAGGAGCCAAAATAAAATTAAAGAAATAGACAAACCATTCAATCATTAAATTGTAGCAAAATTTTCAAACTATAAAAAATGGACATCCAAACAGAAATGTTCTTAGAAATGCAAATTACCTTGACAAGAAAAGAAACTTTTCAAGCCACATGGTAGTCAAGATGTTAAAAATACAAAACAAAGAAATAATAACAAAAGTTGTGTGACACCAACACACATTTACGCACAAAGGCATAATTACCAGTAACCCTAAAAGTTAGAAAACCTAGATCAGTATATTCTAATTCCTGAAAGTAAGCATTTTTCAGTTAAGATTGTCATAGCAAGATTGTCTCTAGAAATAGATGGTGAAGTAGACACTTCAAGACAAACACAAACTAAGACACTTCATAATAATTAAGTCAATGCTGCAGAAAACTTTTTAACAGGATAGTATACATGAAATATAAATAATAAAGATAGTCTAACCAACAAGAATAGAGAGAAATGAAGCACATTCCATGTGGTAGGGTGTTTTGTTCAGCCTTGATGTATTGGGGGGGCAGGTAAATTGGTCCTGACTCAACTGAATGTGCTGGGTTTTGTTGACTCCCCATTGAGGACTTATACTTTCTTCAGAGTGGATGGGGGGTTTGGGGGGAGTTGAGTGAGAAGGAAGGAGGGGAAGGAGTGGAACCTCTGGTTGGTAGGTAAAATGAAGAAAAAAATTAGAAAATCATACTGAGAATGATACATTTTAAGGCATTAAAAAAAGAAAATACTAGGTGAATGAAACCTCCTCCATAATCCTAGTAGGAAGAATAAATGTAAAAATGACCACCTTACCAAAAGTAAAGTAAACTCCATGAAAATTCCAGTGAAATTCTTCACAAAACTAAAAAGCATTGCTAAATCCATATGCAAGAACAAAAGACCATGGATAGCCAAACAATCCACTATAGGAAGAACACTCAGAAGGTGTCACAATACCTGGGCTCAAGTGAGGAGACAATGCAATGGTGACAAAGAAAGTATGGTGACTACACAAAAATTACATACATTAAACACAAACCATTAGGGTTTCACAATACCTGAACTCAAATTATGAGACAGTGCTATGGTGACAAAGACAGCATGGTGATGGCACAAAAATTATAAAATTAGACACAAATGATAAAATTACTAATCAACAGATGAACTAACTATATTAACAGACAATTAACTACTACAATGACACATCAAACCTATTATAACTTGCTATAGAAATACTCACATATGGATGCTTATTACTGCTCATAATAGCAAGGAAATAAATCAGCTTAGATATCTACCAACAGGTGACTAGACAATGGAAATGTAGGAATTTTATGCACTTGAAATTACTATGTTAATAGAGATAATATAGCCTCAGAAAGACTAATATCTTATATTTTCTTTCATATGGTGATTCTATGTTTTACACACACACACTTATATTTGTATATATATATATATGCACATATTACTATATATTTAATCTGAGTATAGTCATGGGTCGTGAAACTAGAAAGTGAATCATATGGAAAGCAGAGAAAAGTTCGTGAAATCCATGTGACAACAAACCCAAAATGATGCTACTTTGGAAAGGCACAAAGAAGAAGAGAGGGATGTGAGACAAGAGACAGAGAGGAAGGTTGACAAAATACACTATGTTTGAAATACCATAATTAAACAATATGCTCTGTGCACTAATTGAAATAAACAAGTAAAGAAAAAAGTTTTGTTTTGTTTTTAAAAAATGGCAACGAATCTGTTATTTGCCCAGAATCTGCAGAAGAAATGCAGCATATTGATTTTAGCCAGAGAAACACATTTCCAACTTCTGACCTCTGCAATGAAAATATTACACATTTCTATTTTATGCCACAGCAATGCTTAGTAATTTATTACAGCAGCAATGGGAAACTAATGTATATCCATACAAAAGTTTTACAGTGGTTATGAGATGTTGCATGTTAGAATAGAATAATGTCAACCCCAATAGAACCTCTGTAAGAAAGTTCTCCTTATGAAAAAATTATCAGGTGTTCAAAAGAAATAAGATGAAGCAGCATCTCTGGATTCTTCTGATTTAGATGTACTTCCTTTTGAAAGCAAGGACACCAAGTACTAACTTTGTAAGATCAGACCTGTAGCACACCAAGTTTGCAAAGCCATGCTTTCTTTTAATATTCTGCCTTCATGTTTTAACATATAAATACCCAATTCTGCATAGGTCATGGACAGAGGGGAAATCCTACTACTATTCTACTAAATAAATATAGCCAGAAAGTGTCTCCTGATGGTATATTGCTATATCCAAAGATCAGTGGTTCCTTCAACCCTCATCAGAGAAGCTTCTTTCAGTCAATGGAAATTAACACAGAAATCCATAACTGGACTTTGTGCAAAGAGTGAGATACTTTGGAGCATTCAATCCTAAATGAGATTTTCTCATTAAACCTGCATTCCTTAAAGCTCAGGGACTTATGTCCAGAGTAGTTGGTCAACACAAAACAAACTCTGTGTTTTATTTTTGGGGGGATACTTTTTTCTCTTACTGTACTTTGTTTTAGTTTTCACTTTTTGACTTTGGATTTTTTTAAAGTAAAACTGAAGATGAAGAGAAATAACATGAAGTTGGATAGGTACAGACGTGGAAAGGATCTGGGAGGAATTGGGGGAAGGGAAAATTTTTCAATATATTGTATAGTATTATTTAAAGTTAAATAAAAATGAAAAATGTAACTAAACTCTACTATGCTTCTTTTTTCAAAAAGTCTACTGGATTTTTATTTTGCAATGAACCGTACAAATGACATATTCAGCGTTGACTGTATTCTACTGTTTCCAGTTATTTTAATATATTTATTAAAATAAACAAAAACAGTAAGTTGCAACAAATAGAAGGAGAAAAAGAAAACAGTTAATAATAGGCCACATCACCAAATACTTTTCATTGACTGTAACATTTATTTTGCCTTAAAACTTTATTGAAGTTTTATCTACATGATATATGAAGAAATAGTTCAGAGTTACATTTGTGTCTACTGTAGTTATGAAAGTAAAAATATGTTTCTCAGTTTTTATTGCAGCATTAATTCAGTGGGCTAGATATATTGCAACATTGTTAAAAATTCTCTAAAACATTTGAAGAATGAATGTGTGACAAACACAATTATGTACTGAAGGCATCAAGATGCCTTCTGAGGCAACTATTTAGTCATAAAATTTACACCAATGAAAAATCTATAAATCACAATCAATTACAGCTACATAAAATAAATCACTGAAGTAAATTAAACCTGATGATATTTGTGTCAGATATCTTATTAGTGTAGGACCAATTGCTATCATCATCAGACACGGTGAAAATAAACACTGTCCCATCAGTGCATAAGATGTTTTTGATTTCTAAAATAATAAACCAGGTTGAAATTCTTACTAATTCCAGTGAAATATCCCTCTCACCTGCCATCTCTTTGTGGAATCTGTTATCATTCAAATGAATATTTAAATAAAGTGTTCAAAGCGGGGGGAGGAGGAAAGGAAATACATTTTATATTATAACTTCTTGGTATTATTTTAAATAAGTAAAATTTAATTTTTCTCAGCAGTTGTCTTTTAATAAGTAATATTATTGAGAGTTCAGAGAACCTAGTTGTCTCTGTAGTCATTACATAACAATTGAGCAGAAACTGAGTAGACCTAGGAGTATCTGGAGCAAAATGAGTAAATCCAGAAGTGCCAGTCTTCAGACAAGGAACTATAAACTGCCAGAATCTATAGAAAGAAGGTAGCTTTGGGGGAAGAAATTCAAATTGAGACCTAAATCTTAAACAAACTGGAAAAGTTAAGGGAGTAGGAAGCAGACTCAGAAGGACAGGGGGACAGCAAGGCAAAACTGCATTATTCACAGTGACTGTTATGAAGAGTAAAACACTCTCAGGCGAGCCTATTCACAATGTTACTTTCTAATGGTCTGTAAACTGCAATATCCTTTAGCATTTCCTTTTTTACTTTTATAAGATAACAAATTCGTGGTAAGGATGCTTTCCTATTGCCTCAAGTGTTTAGACCCTCTATCCTCACTGTCTATAGGGCTTACTGCTACATAGTTATAGAATAGCCTCAGAAAATACCCAAGTGAATTTATTGTCCTTTATTGTGGATCACTTGCTTTATACTAGATTCTGATGATTAATTTTCACTGCCAATGTAGCTGGATATAGAATTATGTAAGACTTAAGCATACCTCTTCAAACTTCTGTCAGGTTGTTTCCAAAAGTGTTGGTTAAGGAAGGGAGATATACCTTGAAGGTGGGTGACTTCATCTCATGGGTTGGGGCTCCAGATAGGAAAAAGCAAGAGGAGAATCTAGGAATTACACGACCCACATCCCAATATCTCTACTTCTTCTTCTGTGGTGTGAGCTGCTTCTGCCATTAATTCCCACTACTATGCTGGTCTTTCATGCCTTCTCCACTCTAAATCTGTGATCATAAATAAATAATCTTTAAGTTTTGCTTAGGCATTCTGCCATCCTGAAGAATAAAATTAATATACAAACCTCTATCATCGCTGGGCGTTGGTGGCGCACGCCTTTAATCCCAGCACTCGGGAGGCAGAGGCAGCTGGATCTCTGTGAGTTCGAGGCCAGCCTGGTCTACAAAGTGAGTTCCAGGACAGCCTCCAAAGCTACAGAGAAACCCTGTCTCAAAAAACCAAAAAAAAAAAAAAAAAAAAAAACCTCTATCATCTTCAATCTTACAAGAACCCTAGAAATACCATTTTTGGTATCATTCATTCCATTTGAAAGATAGATAAATCAAGGCCTAGAGAGTGTGAAGATTTGCACAAATATCATACAAAAAAGGGGAGTGAAGATATTAGTTATATTGTTTTTTCCCAGAGTGTTTATGTCTGCTGTTTGCCTAGACTCTCCCTCAACTCACTGTGTTGCTGAGGATAACCTTTGATCTGCTTCTGTCTTTTATAGGCATGTACCACTATGCTTGTTTTATTTTATCAGATATATGAAAACCTGAAATCCTCCCTGGCAATGTACTTCAAGGGTGCTGTGCTTAGCATGGAAACAATCCCCAGCTTTTCCATAATGTATAACAAGAACTGTTTCAAAAATTTTTGTACATAATATATATTTATTTACATCTACATATATGTATACAAAAAGAATGAAGAGAGAATCCATTAATTTGAAAGGAGAAAGAGAGGTTACATGGCTGGACTTGGAGAGAGGAAGGGAAAAGAAGAAATGATGTAACTATATTATAATCTCAAAAAAATAGAAGAAATAATTTTTAGAGAAGTTTGTCTTAATGTTGCTTTTCTTTTTATTTTAAATAAATTTGTTTTTATGTATTTCCCATTTATTTTATATACCAACCACAGTTTCTCCTCATGTTCTCTCCCTCCTCCCATCTATCTCCCTCCCCATATACTCCACCTTTGTGTCCATTCAGAAAGGGGCAGACCTCCCATGGACTTAAACAATGCATGGCACTTCTACTTGAGGTAGGATCAAGCTCCTTCTCCTACATCAAAGCTGGTTGAGGTAATCCAGCATGGGGAACAGGTTCCCAATTGCAGCTAATCATTAGGAACAGTTTCTGATCTCAGTGCTAGGAGCATTACAAACAGCTGTCTCTGTGGGGTCCTCCTTCATGAATTTGACCCCGTTGGTTCATAAATACCTTCTGCCTTTCCTTGTGTTGACTGCCCCCTCTTCCCAATGCAAGCTTTTCCCAGTGCTTGGCTGTGAATCTCTGTATCTACTTCCATTAGTTACTGGATAAAGGTTCACTGATGACAATTATGGTTGTCCCCAATCTGATTACAGCAGATGACCATCACAGACACCCTTTTCACTATTGCTAGGAGTCTCAGCTGGGATCATCCTTGTGGATTCCTGGGAGTTTCTCCCTAACCCCAAAATGACCCCCATCAAGCTATTTTTTTTGGATACTCTCCTCATCCACCCCACCCCCAGCCTACTCCTTCAAGTTCCCTTCCCCCATCCTCCCACCTCTCCCCCCCAGTTTAAACCCATAGAATGTACTACAGATATTGTTCCCTTTCCATAGCCCTTAAAGCAAATGTTCCTCACATCTCCCATCCCTTTGAGTTTTGCTAGTTTACATACTTAAAAACTTCCAACATCACTTAATAAGTTTTAAGATATAAGGAAGGTAAGAAAGATTTTGTCACTCCTTGCAAGTATTATGTTGATCTTCCTTAGGGTATAAAATTAAGAGTCCACTAGTTATAATTTTATGGGTTGTTATTAGAATTAAATAACATAATTTTTGTAATGTGTTTATTTAAATTAGAAACATGAATGCTTCACATGTCAATCCCAGCTCCCTCTCCCACCCCTCCTCCCTTATCCCTCCACCAGCCCCCCACCCAATCCCCACATTATTCCCCAGTGAGGCCCTCCTTGGGCGGATCTCTAAAGTCTGTCATTTCATCCAGGGCAGGACCTAGGCCCTTCTCCATGTGTCCAGGCTGAGAGAGCATCCCTCTATTTGGAATGGGCTCCCAAAGATCATTCATAAACCATGGTAAACACTGATCTACTACCTAGGGCCCCAGTGATTTCTGTGGCCTCCTCACTGAGACTATATTCATGGAGTCTGGATCAGTCCCCTGTTGGCTTCTCAGGCATCAGTCTTGTATTCAAGAGCTCCCCCTTATCCAGTCAGCTGCCTTTGTGGGTTTCACCATCATGGTCTTGACCTGATCAGATATTACGTAGTCACCCAGAAAAGCCATATTAATTCCTCTCATAGGCTTTCAATGTGGCTTCATTTTTTGCTTTCACAGTCAGAACTTTGCCCCACATTATCACATGAACACAGTTTACTCTCTGGAGTAGACCTAGACTACTACATTAGCAAGCTGCCAATAAGCTAGGTACATTTACATGTGTATTTCACTATGTATAATTATAATCTGGTATTAAATATATATTTGACTTATCTCATACTTTTTGAAAAAGAACTTCTTTTTACCTTCAATCTCTTTAGCAGAAACAGTCAAAATATTTACATTCTCCAAAGAGTACATTGGAGTTTCTTTCCAGGGAAGATAACTGCAAACCCAGTAGAAGCCACATTTAGTCAGAATTCCCCATTGTCTCTGACTTCCAACTAGTTAGCTCTCAAAGGTAAAACAGAGGTGACAAATGGGTATGAAGGGAACATTGTAACTCAGTGAAAGCATCTTTCCACTACTACTATTGAGGCTGAGAGTTTGATCTTGAGAATAGGGTATCTGAGAATGATATAGGCCAGATGGGCAAATGTCACAGTAAATAATGTGTGAACCATTCCACAATACTCTGAGCACCAAGTTCAAACTCAAGTCACTTCTCTTACAATGCTTAAGATGAAATTGTAAGTCCAGCTCAGGAGATTTACAAGATAGATTGGGAAATATTTCTATTTCTGATAACTGAGTTCTTCCATTCCATAGAAAGCCAAGCTAGGCATGTTCCTTGGGACTGAGGGTTGGTGCAGAATGCAGGTATTATCATCGTATGTGACTTGGAATTCATCCAGGTATCATTTCAATGCTGTGACACAGAAAAATAGGCAGAAACTGTTGCAAATATTTACACTCAAATGGGAAGTACACTATGCAGAAAATAGAATCAGAAGTTAAGTTTATAAAAATATAAGAAAGTTGTTCAAGATTTTAAGTTATGTTCTCTGGAAGAAATTAAATAGGATCTCAGCCTCTGATAGGATTTTCTAAGCAGAGATTTTATGGAGGAATTACTGTCAAAAGAATAGTGAAGGATACAGGAGTATTCAGGTCACAAACCTAGAAAACTTATAGTACTCTTGGGATTAACCTCCAGATCATAGAAGGAATTACATAGCATGAATTAAGCCATAGTCTTATTCCACACTAAGGAGAGGGGTCAGGGTTTTTGCATTCTTTCATAACTTCAAGTGTTCAAGTGTAGTGAGGCATAGCTTTCTACTGGAGAAGTATCTTTGTGGCAGAGCAGTCTCAAGACATAGAACAGCTAGAGCTACTGAGAAGTCAGTACTTAAGTTACCTGGGGGCCAGTTCTACTGGTTGGATAAAATACATATGAACAAAGAACAATAGTATCATCTCAGTTTAGAATAACTTTCTGTCATGTAAGTGTACCTGGTGATATCTATGTATATTTTCTATGATCTTTGAGTCTATCAGGTATCTATGTATTCATATTCTATTTCATTCATCACCTTACATTTTGCATTTGTTTACCTATCCATTATTCACTTCAGGTTTTCCTTACATGTTACCATACTCACAAATATTTCCATTTGTGTCTATATTCCTATATTTGTCTATCTAAATGACATTTTGAAAATCAAGTTGTTCAAAATGTAGCATATATATATATATATATATATATGGCCCCTTGATATAGCAGGTACAAAAATGAATATTATTATCTCTAGTTTGAGAATACTTCATGACTTTATATCCTGTCATATTTAATCATTTGCATGTTTGATTTGCATGACTTTCTGTCTACTTCTGCTTGCAAGATGAGATGTTTAAACCTTCCAAACTTGGTTTCAAAATTGAACTCTCAAATTTGATTATTCTCCCTGTATGCCTCAGCCCAGAAGACAGGAACAAGTGCACTGTTTACAGTGTTTTTTTCAGACTATCTCTGTACCTTTTGAAATGGCTAGGAGTGAATTGCATTCTATCAGTCATCCACTGCTGCACAATAATGCAAAACAAGTCACTTTCTAAACTGTAGTAATGAACAGTTACTTAGTGCTCAGTTTTACAGGTTAGTGTTTCAATGTGATACATTCCTTATTTATTGTTGGGTAACAGATTATCTCCAGACTTAGTAGCCTAAAGCAATGTGCTTTTACCTCATCATAGATTCTGTAGTTCAGAAATCAGTACAGCTAAGCAGGGTTCTCTGGCTCTTGATACAGTTGGTGTACTGGCTACAAAAGTGGTGTCAACATGGAACTGTAGAAGAAACCACAGTTTCCAGAAGCTGGAATTTGCCAGGAAACATCAGTGCCTTTGTATGTGTGCCACTCACAACACAGAAACTAGCTTCTGCCACAGTAACCATTAAGAGAGTAAACAAAAACAAAAATAGAAACAAACTAAACCTCAATTGTGTAATATAATCTTGGGAAAAGTGTTGTGTGAGGTTTGCTACATTCGGTTTATTTGGAAGAATTCACGAGGTCCAGCCCCTATTAAAGCAAGCAGTGTTGCAACATCAAAGGAAGCCATGCATTGTGCTGTTTACCAGTCATGTTCAGCTGCTTAGATTCTCCTAGCACTTAGCATCTCTCTGCTGGACAGAAGGTTGTTCAGGGATTCCTTTGTCTCTTTATATCATGTCCTAGCCCCCATTAAATAGGATGATGCAGATCAAATTCTCGTGGGTCTTTCTTTTGCAGCAAAATCTTGAAGCACCTTCTCAAATTTGTTCAGACCTGTGTTTCCTAGGTAATTCCAAATTTAATCAAGTTAATAATTGGCAATGAACTTTATCCATTGCAGGTAGTCACATTTTTTGAGCCTTTCCTAAAAATCCTCTTTAAAATTAGCTAAGGTTGTCATAGTAATGGCAGAAACACAATGAAACAAATAAATATTCAATTCCTCAAGAAGGTCATTGTCAAAACTGAATCAATGCATTCTTGTGGCTCAGGGAATCGGTTTGATAAGCCCATATTACAGGTGCAGTCCTTCATTGGAGAAGTTATTAGTCTATTTTCCCAAACGTCCTGAATTTAGAAAAGACAGGAAAAATGGAGCCACTGATGCACTTATCTGCAGGTCAATATTATCTTCTCATTACACCATCTTGAAATGGTTATCCACCCACCTAATGAGGATTCCCAATTCACGAATATTTTGTTATTCAGAACCACTCTGTCAATACCATTTCTGTCAGAATTCATGGAAGTATTGATGTCCATGTAGATCAGTGCTTCTCAGTAAAAACAACAATGTAATTGTAAATGAAAATAATCCTTCATTTATGTAACTATCACTTGAATTGCTGGGCATTTGATCTATCTGACTCATACATATTAAACTCAAATATGCTATAGTTTGGAAATTACTCAGCAAAGTAAATTTTCCGTGGAGGAATCTGACAAAATGAATTTTTGGAAGTTATCAAAGTCATTTTAAACAAAGATAAGCAAGCCGGGGCGTTTCACCGTTGATATAATACACCATTGATGTAAAATAAGCACCATTGATGTAATACAAACACCATTGTTGCAATGTAAGCACCATTGATGAAATGAGGATACTACTACCGGTTTTCATTATTTAAAACAGTATTTTTCACATGATATATTCTTATTGCAGTTTCCCCTACCCCAAATTGTCCCAAATATTCCCTACTTCCCCTCCCACCCAAATCTACACCCTTCCTTTCTCTTCTTAGAAAACAAGCAGCTATCTAAAAAAATAACAAAATTATATTAGATAAAATAAATCAAGCAGAGAGAAGATAAAAAACAAGCAGAAGAAAAAGAGCCAACAAAAAAGCACAAGAAATGTGCATAAACACAGAGACATACACATTCGTAAACACAGATGTCTCATAAAAAGTCAAAACCAAAAGCCATAATATATACATAAAAGACACAAAGTAAGTAAATAAATGTCCTGACAAAGTGTTCTGAGACAAATAACCTTTACAGCTTGTCTGTGTTAGCTGCCCACTATTTCGAAAAGGGCCTGCACTTAACAGTGGTTGTATACCCAGGGAGACTCTGTTGGAGAAAAGGAGTATTTCCTTTGTGAGCGGTTATCAATCTAAGTTAGGGATGGGGACTGTGTCTTCTTCCTCTTTCAGAACTGGGATCCCATCAGGCTTTGAGAAGTGCAAGTCCTGTGCACCCTGCCTCAGTCTCTGTGAGTTGATTTGTGCATCAGCCCTGTTGCATCTAGGAGATCATGATTCCTTGCGGTTTTCTCCTCTGGTTCTTGAAATTCTTCTTCCCCCTATTCCTCAGAGTTTTCTGAGCCCTGAATTGGGGTGCACGGTGGGGTGGGGCAGAGTGATGGAGAGTACTCCATTTAGAAAATTCTCTAAAATATTCATTTAGAACTGATTATTCCAAGGTCTCTCATTCTCTGCACATTGTCCAGCAGAATACCACTAGGAGTAATTTTATTTCTGTGTTCCTGTAACAAAACATTAGTATTTGTTTGTCTCCTAAGTTCCAAGCCTATTTAGTTTCAGGTTCTTGGCCAATAGAGAAGTTTGAGGAATGGGCATAATCTCATAGAGTGGGTCTTAAATACAACCATATACTGGTTAGTTGCTTCCAGAAGCTTATCAAAGATGTAAAAATTGAAATCTACCCATAAGTGAATATATAACATACTTATCTTTTTGGGTCTGGATGACCTCATACAAGATGACATTTTTATAGTTCCATCCATTTTCTTTTGAATTTTAATGTTTTTTAAAATTTTTATTCATTTTGCATACCAACCACAGTTCCCCCTCCCTCTCCTCTTCCCACTCTCATACCTCCCCCTCCCAATCCATCCTCTGAAAGGATAAGGCCTCACATTGGGAGTCAACAAAGCCTGGCTTTTTGGAGGCCATTGCATACAAGGTAGAGGAGCTTGATTTTGCCGTTTCGCCTCTACTAAGTGTCAGGCTTTGATGATTTTATTTTAAATAGCAGATTAATAGTTGGAATTTAACTATGGATTTATTTGAATCTGAAAATTGCTTTTGGTAGGATGGCCATTCTTACCATATTAATCCTTCCAATTCATGTTCATGGAGGATCTTTCCATCTTCTGATGTCTTCTTCAATTCTTTTCTTCAAAGCCTTAGATGTTTTTGAATTATTACTATAATACACGTTTTTACTTGCTTGGTGAGAATTACCACAAGATAAACTTTGAGGCTTTTGTGAAAGGTATTATTTCTCTGATTCCTTTTCAGTATGCTTGTTATTTGTATATTGAAAGGTTATTCATTTTTGTGTTAATTTTGTATTCTTCTACTTTGTTGAAAAGGTTTCTAAGTTGTTGAAATTTTCTGGTGGAATCTTTAGGGTCATTTATGTATATAATTATGTCATGGTATCTGCTCTCTTTTACATGCCAGCATCCAGTTATGCCAGCACCATTTGTTAAAGATGCTTTCTTTTTTCCATTGTATAGTTTTAGCTTCTTTGTCAAAGATTAGTTTATCAAAGGTGTATGGGTTGATATCAGGGTCTTCAATTAGATTCTACTGGTCTACCTGTATGTTTTTGTGCCAATGACACGCTGTTTTCAGGACTATGGCTCTATAATAGAGTTTGAAGTCAGGGATAGTGATGCCTTCTGAAGTTCTTTTATTTTACAGGGTTGTTTTGGCTCTCCTGGGTCTTTTGTTTTTCCATATAAAGTTGAGGATTGTCCGTTGAGGTCTGTGAAAAATTGTGCTGGTATTTTGATAGGGACTGCAATGAATCTGTTGATTGCTTTTGATAAGATTGCCATTTATACTATGTTGATCCTACCTATCCAAGAACATGGGAGATCTTTCCATTTTCTGTTATGTTCTTTAATTTCTTTCTTTAAAGACTCAAGGTTCTTGTTATACAGCTCTTTCACCTGTTTGAATGGAGTTATGGTGTTTGTGGCTATCTTAAAGGGTGATGTTTCTCTGATTTCTTTCTCATCCCCCTTATTGTCTATATTTAGTAGGGCTACTAATTTTTTAGTGAAATTTGTGTCCTTCCACTTTCCTGAAGGTGTTTATCAGCTGTAGGAGTTCCCTGGTAGAATTCTTTGTTTTGCTCACGTACACTGTAATATCATCTGCAAATAGTGAAAGTTTTTTTTTTTTTGGTTTTACGAGACAGGGTTTCTCTGTATTGTTTTGAAGGCTTTCGGTCCAGTCTGGCCTCGAACTCACAGAGATCCGCCTGCCTCTGCCTCCCAAGTGCTGGGACAAATAGTGAAAGTTTGACCTCTTCCTTTCCAATTCATATCCTGTTGATCTCCTTCTGTTGTCTTATTGCTCTAGCAAGAACTTCAAGTACAATATTGAAGAAATATGGAGAGAGTGGACATCCTTGTCTTGTTCCTGATTTTGGAGTAATCACCTTGAGTTTCTCTCCATTTAGTTTGATGTTGGCTCTCAGTTTGTTGTATATTGCTTTCATTATTTTTGGTATGTTCCAGTTAATCAAAGACTTCCTAGAATTCAGTGAAAATGAAGTTACAACATACCCAAACATTTGAAAGCAATTCTAAGAGGAAAATTCATAGCATTAAGTGTTCACATGAACAAACTGGAGAATTGCCACACTAGAGAATTATCAGAACACCTGAAAGCTCTAGAACAAAAAGAAGCAAACTCACCCAGGAGGAGCAGAAGCCAGGAAATAATCAAATTGAGAGCTGAAATAAATTAAGTAGAAACAAAGAAAACAATACCAAGAATCAAAGAAGCAAAGGTTTGCTTCTTTGAGAAAATCAACAAGATAGAGAAACCTTTATCAAACCTTTCCAAAAGACAGAGAGATAACATGTTAATTAGCAAAATCTGAAATGAAAAAGGGGACATAAAAACAGACACTGGGGAAATCCAAATAATCATCAGGTCGTACTTTAAAAACCTGGACTCCACTAAATTGGAAAATTTAAAGGAAATGGATGATTTTCTGGATAGTTATCACTTACCAAAATTAAATCAAAAACAGATAAACAATTTAAACAGATCTATAACCCCTAAAGAAATTAAAGCAGCCATAAGAAGTCTTCCAACCAAAAAAGTCCAGAGCCCGAAGACTTCAGTGCAGAATTCTACCAAAAATTCAAGGAAGAGCTAATACCAATACTCTTCAAATTGTTCCACACAATAGAAGTAGAAGGATCACTACCAAACTCTTTTTACAAGGCTACAATTACCTTAGTACCCAAACCACACAAAGACACAACCAAGGTGGATAATTACAGACCAATCTCTCTCATGAACATTGATGCAAAAATACTCAATAAAATACTGGAAAATCGAATGTAAGAACACATCAGAAGAATCATACACCATGATCAAGTAGGCTTCATCCCAGGGATGCAGGGATGGTTCAACATATGAAAATCTATGAATGTAATCCACCATATAAAGAATTTGAAAAAGAAAAAACACATTATTGATGGAGAAGTCCTGTATATATGTCAATAAAGTACTGTTGGCCAATAGTGAAGCAAGATATGTGGGACTAGAAGTCGAGGAGGACTCTGGGAAGGAGAAACACAAGGAATCATCATGTAGCTGTCATAGGGGTAAGAAGTCCGAACCCTTTCTCCAGTAAGAGAAATACTTAGATTAACAATTATGGAGTAAATACTTAAGTCAGAGATATCCAGTAAGAAACCAAGCAAACTGCCAACAGCTTCATAATTAGTACAGTGTCTTGTGTGTTATTTGGGGACTACAACTGTAGCAGAGCCCAAGCGGCTGGCGGGAAAAAAAACAAATCAGCTGGCAAGGAAAAGGCTTCACTCTACATATGATCATCTCATTAGACACTGAAAAATCCTTTGACAAAATCCAACACCCCTTCATGATAAAAGTCTTGGGAGATCAGGTATATAGGCTTTTATTGTCTTTTATTTTATGTCTTAATGATTCTCTTGATTTCCTCAATGTCTGCTATTATGCATCCTGCTTTTCCCCTAATTTTACTAATTTGTATCATCCCTCTCCTTTTTACTTAATTTGGCTGAGGGCTTCAGACTTACTTATTTTCTCAAAGACCCAAGTCTGCTCTCTTTGCTTCATTGATTCTTGTGTGTTTCTGTGTGTGTGTGTGTGTGTGTGTGTGTGTGTATGTTTTCCTTTTTATAGATTTTATTATTGAATTTTGTTAGTTTTGTCATCTATTTCTTTTGGGTAATATTTCTTCCTGTTTTGAGAGCTTTAAGGCATATCATTAATTTGTTAACAAAAGATCTATCCCTTTTTTTCTGAGTAGGTACTTGGTGCTATTTACTTATGTCTTAGAACTGCCTTCAATGTGTCCCATACGTTTGGGTGTGTTGTACTTCCTTTTCATTAAATTTTAGAATTTAAAATTTCTTTCCTAATTCCCTTCTTGACCCATTTTCCATAGTGGGTTGTTCAGCTTCCATGAGTTTGGAAGTTTTCTGTTATTTCTGTTGTTGTTGATATTCAGGTTTAACCCACTATCAAATAGAATGCATGGAGTTAGTTAAAATTTTTTTGTATTTGTTGAGATTTACTTTGTTTCTAAGTATGTGCTCAATTCTAGAGAAATGCCCATGAGTTGCTGAAATTAAGTTATATTCTTTTGCATTTGGGTAAAATTTTCTGTAAATAACTGTTGGGTCTGTATTATGACATAATTTAAGTCCAGAAATTTTCTGTTTAGTTTCTGTCTGGATGACCTTTCAATGGGTTTATAGCCCCAGTTATCCTTGGGCTAGCTGTGTAGACTTGGATGCCCTCAAAAGTACAGACATCTGCCTGCTGATGTCTCCCAAGTGCAGTGATTAAAGGTGCATGCCACCTCTGCCCAGCTAGGTTTGGGTTTTCTTTAATAAGTATTTCTACTTTCATATATTCAACTGTCTTCTTATTATTTCACTGCTTTTTTCTTCATTAACAGCTATTTTATATCATCTTTAAGGTCCTCATACGTATTCATAATAGCTATTTTGGAGTCCTTGCCTTGTACTTCGGCTATATTGCATTTGTCTGGACCTACTGTAGTAGGGTTGCTGGGTTCTGGTTGACACATTGTCCTGGATGTAACTGATGTTTCTACACTCAGGTCTAGAGGCATTTAAGTTTAGAATGATTGGAGTTCTAAGTGTTGATATCTGGTCTTATTTTTGTTGAGTGGTTGTTTTCTCCCTTGCTTTCTGTTTTCCTCTCTTGAACTAAGAAGAATGTGGTGATTCTAAGTTGCACTGTAGGGACTACATTTGATTCCCTGCCATGTATGGACTGGGGGTTCCTGGGTAGAAAGATTTCTAGGTCTTGGGGGCCAACATGAAGAAATGGAGATGGACTAGAAGGTGGTTAAGAGGGTCCACAGTAGGGAAAAAACCTGGCTCCACTTTCAATATTTGCCAAGACACCAGGGAAGGGATGTGGAGAGGGAAGACAAAGTCCTGCAGATGTTCTGCTACCTGGGATGAGCCTGGGAAACTAGAAAAAAGGAAGGAAGGTGAAGATTACTGAGGTGGTTTAAATGAGAATGGTCACCCTAGGCTCCTATATTTGAATGCTTAGTCATCAGGAAGTAGAACTCCTTGAGAAGGATTAGGATGTGTGGTTTCATTGGAGGAAGTATGTCACTGGGGGTGTGTTTTGAGGATTCAAAAGCCCAGGCTTTGAATATGCTGCCTGAAGATCTTGATATAAAACTCTCAACTACTTTGCTACTACCATGTTTACCTGTATGGCATATCATAATTGACTAAACCTTTGAAATTGTAAGCAAACCCCAATTAAAAACTTTATTTAATTAGAGTTGCCATGGTCATGGTATCTCTTCAGTGTAAAAAATTGGTGAATATAATTGCCTACCTGTTTCTCAGGCTTCATGGCCAGTGGGTTCCCTGGCAGAGAGGGCCTGTAGGTTTTGGTGACTAATACAGAGGGATGGAGTGAAAGGGAGAGGCTATCTGAGAAGATCTGTAGAGTCACCTGGGAACAGGGGCAGATTAAAAGGAGATGCCTCATGAGGTGTTCTGCTACAGGACTGGAGATAAGTTTGAGAAATTGAAATTGGAAGACATGAAGAAGAATGAAAATCACCTGATTCCTAGACTTTCATGGCCAGTGGTCAAGTAACATTATTATAATATAAGCACCATTGATAAAATGTGGTACCATGGATGGGATGTGAGCACCACTGAGTAATATAAGAGAGGAATACTTCAGTAAATAGGGTCTTTCTTCCTCAAACATGGAACACTATTTTGATATTCAATTTCACCTGGTTTTATATCTTTTTGTTTCAGTGAGGAACCAAGACTTTTAAGAAGATGATTTTTTTAAGTTCCTACCATCATATTGACTCACCTACCTACATCCTTATTTTAATTTGCTCATATTCCAACTATGTGCTTTGCTTTATTCTTTATATCAACCTCAAATAACACTATTTTCATTATAGCTACAAGCATCATTATGGCCCAAATCATCATCATCTTGCATTTGGCTAGGTTAGTTTAGTAAATGGCAAGGTCTATCTCAAGTATCTGTACCCACTTCAATCTGTCTTCAATACAGCTGATACATGTTCCTTTTCTAGAAATCTGACTCTCTCTCTCTCTCTCTCTCATCAGATAACCCACAGGGTCCCATTTGCTCAGAGTTGAAACCATGGTTAGAAGCCTATAGATAGAGCCAGGTACAGTAGGTTGGGGCAGGGCCAAGCCCCTCTCACATGCATTAAGCCTAAGAATGGCATTCCACCATAGGGAATGGGCTCACATAACCTAGCTCATGTACCAGTTTTTTACGGTGGTTCTACTGCTGGGATCCCCTTAATAGTCGAAGCTTCACAACTGTTTCCTACATACAGAGGGCCTAGTTCAGTCCTCTGTTACTGTCAGTCTAGAGTTCATGAGTTTCCACAAGCTTGGTTCAGTTGTCTCTATAGATTTCTCCATCATGGTCTTGACTTCCCTTGCTCATATATTCCCCCCTCCCTCTCTTCAACTAGCCTGGTGTTAGGTTGTAGATCTCTGTATCTGATTATATCAATTACTAGATGATGGCTCTAAGATCATAGTGGGGTATTCTCCAATCTGATTACTTGACTCCTCATTGGATCCCATACCCATGAGGAGTAGTGGACTGGGGCTGAGCTGGGGAAGGTGGTGGTGGGGAAGGATGTATGAGAGGGAGAATTTTGGTGGGAATGTAAAATGAAATTTAAAAGAATAAACTAAAAAAAGAAATTACACTAAAAGCCTATAGAGGTCCTTTCATCAAATTTTAACTTGATAGGAATGTCAGTACCACTGAACGAATTAAAATGCTATGAATTCACAAGCAGATATAGTACTGTACCAAAGCAAACTATACTGTCAAGAGATATGATTGGATCAAACCACAATGCTATCCCCCCAGCCCCCAACATACATCCCACCCACTCCCTTAGTAGTTTTTTTCTAGACTATACACACACTGCAATTGTTCATTTCTGTTCAGGCTGGGTTAGGTTCCTCTCATTGCTTCAATGCTGCTATCCCATAACATTTTCTACATCTTCACCCTGTCCAATCACATCAGCTTTGTTCTGCTCTTTGCATGACAGTTACACACAATTGTCCATATGTTTTCTCCAAGATTGACTCCTCCCTGCTTTGGTTCTTTGTTTAAAATGCCAAATTTTCAATGAGAAAATTTCACTAGCTTCATATTTCTACTCTACTGATTTTGTTCTCCACTACCTACCAGATCCCTGCTTATTTAATCATAACAGTAACAATTTAACATGGAATACTTCATTTGTTGTATATGAAGTAAAAAACTTCCCACCTTAAAAAAATGCTTCACAAGGACAGAAAAAGATCTTTCATTATTGTCCCTGTGTCCTCAAGACCTAGAATTCTACCTGGTACATGGCAGTCATTCAAACACTGTGCCATAGATAAAAAGGTTTTAATGGCATAAGGAGTATTCTAATTTTTTTCTCTGGTTCAGTTCTCCTTCACTAGGAAGCAAAACTGCTTTCCTTCTTTATGTCCAGTTTCATCTGAATATATTTTCTTGAGCTTATCCAAATCCTTATTTCTTATCTGCCATAGATACTCACTGAACCTGACTTCACTTATTTTCCTGTCTCCTAAAGAGAATACCTAGAACTAGCTTGATAACTTGAAATGTTTAATGGCAGACTCTATTACATAAACATTTGATTAGCAAATAATGAATATAGAAAAAAATAGTTTTTTTTCTGGGCGTTGATGGTGCATACCTTTAATCCCAGCACTCAGAAGGCAGAGGCAGGTGAATCTTTGTGAGTTCTAGGTCAGCCTGGTCTACAGAGTGAGTTCCAGGACAGCCTTCAAAACAGTACAGAGAAACCCTGTCTCGAAATTCAAAAAAGAAAAATAGTTTTTTAACCCCAACATATATATGTGGCATTAGCTATCGAAAGACTCTAGATAGTACAAGAAAATGATATTTGAAGACAATTTCAAAATAGCATAGTGGCCTCAGTGAGTAATAAATACATCAATTGTTTCTGTTGATCTAGTAAATAAACATATAGCAAAACTAATTGCTTTAATAAGCATTTAACCAAAATATACCAGTTTCAAAGAGGGAAGATGTGCCCTCCTTCCTAACAGGATTGATTGTGTTTTCCCCATGGATATAAAATGTTAAACAGAATTGTGAGCTCCCTATTATCTATGGCAAATATTATTTTATTTTCTTACCAAGTGACTGTAGTGTCAGTTTCATAGCAATATCTCATGGCTTGCCTATTTTGCCTTAACTTTATTGATCCCTTCCTATATTTTCAACAAAAAACTTATTTTTGTAGAAATATGTCATCTGATGCTTATTGTTGGAGCTCGGCTGGAAAATTAGGACAGAAACTGAATTTTGAGGAGAGAACACCATTCAGGAAACTTGGGAACATGTCTCAAGTATACAATGCTGAACCAATTCGTTTTCAAAATCTGAGCTGTGTTGACCTCAAGTTGAAGTCTAGAAATAACACAGGAGAATTTGAGAGACAGTTAATGTGGGACTAGAAATGTTGGTTGCCATATTCATAGCATGAATGTTCCATTATTCTGGTTGCAACATTCAGTGCTGTCAGAGAAATGCAAAGCTCACCAGGAAGAAAATTATTATCTCCACGACAACTCTGAAAAGTGGTATCCTTGACTTGCATCAGTCACAAACATGCACAATGACAATAAAGCTAGCTTGTAATCATCATATATTGGATTATTCTACATGTTTCACACTTTTTATTGGTGTCAGCTTACTTATGTGAGATCTGCATCCTTAAAAGGTCTTTGAAAACTCAGAGAGGATTTCTTGAGGCTATGTAAGAAGCCAAATATGTTAATTATCTTTTTATTTTGTTTGTTATTTTGTTAATTATCTTAAGAAATATGTATTCTCAAAGCGACAAAAAGGTTATCTAGTAATTTCATCACACAGGTGTCACTGTTTTATCTTACCCAGCATTCATACTGACTGCCACTCTGGAAGATATGTTCAATTTGCTCCCTTCATTCCTCTCTTTACCTCTATTATTCTTCTTTCTCTTAATTTTTCTCTCTTTTACTCCCTCTCATCTCTTTCTTTCTGTAAATTAATCTGTTGATTATAATTTTAGCACCGAGGGCAAAAACTAGACAGCATATCTAGTCATTATAAAAAAATCACAGAAAAATCCTCAAAGACTCATAACCTACTCCTCAGCTCTTATCTCTCTGACTAGGCTACTTTCTCCACGGTCTTCTCCTATTTATGCTGAGGTGATGGAATTTGTCAGGGCCGCCTTCCTCCTCTTTTTACATCTCCTGGGAGATGTTATAATGATCCCTACCATAATTTCTAAGTGATCCCACAATCCTTTGAAAATTGGGTCTAACTTTACTATTTTTACACCTTTTTATCTAAGGCATTCTTTCCATAGATGAATATTTTTATTTTTAGTGAATGGACCAGAAATAAAAAGACAATATAAGATATAGGTTTTTACTCTTAGCAAGCTGAATGGCAGTTAGAGGGTCTTGTTCAGAGGAAGGCACAGTCTGTTATGATTTGTGAGGCTTACTTATGTCACAGCTCTTTGAGACATGACAAAGGAATGTGAGATATAAGGCTTGCACACTGAGGAAGGTGGGTAATAACAAATTGTATCCAGGTGGCAAAAGTGAGGATGATAAGAAGATATCCCTTTCCAGAATCTTTTAGAGGACAGAGCTCCCAAAGCTTGTATGTGACTGAATACAGGGTATAAGAGAGCTGGTACCTAGATTTCAGTTCCTTTTTCAGTTACAGAAATGGAAGATTCTCTGCAGAACAAATTTAAGTTTTGTGTCATAATTGGTGGGACAGTTATAAACTTTAAAAAATAATAAATTAATATTAAAAAGACACAACAATTTCTATCCTCCTCCTTTTCCCCTTGAATTTAAGTTAACCAATCCTTTGCATCTTGGATTAGGCTGTTCATCAGGATTTAAGAGATAGGTTTAAGTTCAGCAGGGTTCACCCAAACCAATCCCCAGGTGGATCAAGGTAATGGCATTCTTAAATCCCAGAAGGTAATAAGAATGTGGAGCAAAAGTGGACCACCTTAGGCTCATGTTACTCCCTATTTCTATGTGTGAAAAATGTTGCGCAGCCAAGCTTCAAAGCCATGGGATGTTTTAAGAGGAGATGAAGAATTCCATGTTACAGGGAAACTTACCATTTAAGCAGTTCAATGGCTTAGAGAGGTCCTTTACAAAAAACACAGTTTGTCTCACAGATTTCTACACAGTTTCTATACAGCCTGACTGGTTCTTGTCTCCTTTAGGTGGCTTTGTTAATCTGCAAGAGTCTAGCCTGACTTTTTTTTTAGTGCTGGTGCCTGGGATCATGCTGTGATACTTGAAAGTCAAACACTTTACCAAGAGAGCCATCTCCCTAATCCTCTGGTTCTTTGCTTATGGACAACTGCAATGTCTAAGAGAGAGGGGAAGTGGTACTGTAGGTGTGTGGGTAACCTCTGCAGAATGTGTGTGTGTGTGTGTGTGTGTGTGTGTGTGTTTGTGTGTGTGTGTGTGTACAGGACTCCTGTTTATCCAAACTGGCATATTCATGTTTGGATTCCATTGAAAGAAGTTTAAAAATATCCCAAGTTGCCCTCTAAGAATACTGCACTTTGCTCAGTTTCTTTTCCTCCTTCCATGCTTCTCTCCTTTTCTCTCTCCTTTTGTCTTACCACTTTCATTCTTTCATGTGGAGTTCCTGGTGTTTTCAGATTAAATTGTTACTACTGTTAGGGTCTGCATTATGAAAGAAGTTCTGAAGTGTTGAATAGTCTCCAACAACTCAATAATAAATCATTGTCATAGATCTTCAGACCACAACAGAGCAGAGTCAGGCTCTGTGACAGGGTGACCAAACATTAGGAATACTATCTACCTGAAACAGAAAATTTACAGAACAGGAGCCTTTCACAAGAAGGTCAGGTACCTCCAAAATTATAGCAGATGTCTGGAAAGAAACTTGGAAATTCTGAATTTACTAAGAACAGTGTCCATATTCTTTCTAGTTTTTTTATTTTATATACAGGAAGTAGATCCCACCCATCTTTATAGCTAAGAGAGTATGCCTCAACCTTTGCTTGTGTGACTCTATGGAAAGAACTGAATATAAATCTATTCATTAGAAAACAGATGAAAGAACAAAGTAAAGATACCACCAAAGTCCAACACAGTTCCAATGAGTTTTACTATGGTTACCTACAGGAATATTGGTGGGTAGCTACTGAAAGGAGCAGAAACGTCTCAAAACAGTTACATCACCAAAAGCCTGTCTCACTATGGGTGGCAGTTCATGGTAACCACCTGAAAAAGGCACTCCAAATTGTTGATATAAATTGTTGGGCAACACACTCCAGGTTTTAATATTGTATTTGGGATCATGATTCCTAGATATGAAATGTTGAAAGACTGACTATATATAAATCAAAACAGTTTATCACACCCTTCTCATCACCTTTCCATAAATATCAGGCTTTACTCATACCACAGGTACATTGATGTCTTTGCTTAATTTTAGTGCTCCAAGAGAACTGATTATTTAACTGGAGAAATAATTATAGTTAATCAGATGTTTGATTAACCTTGTGACTCTATACATGAGGGCCCTGAGATGGAAAGGTGCTGGAATTCAAGAGTCCTTCCAAGTCTCTCTGAAGATACATTATTTACGCACCAATATTTCCTGCTCAGCTATCAAGCCGCCACTGAATGAAGGATAGATGAAAGGACAGCAGGTGTCACAGAGGACAGATTTATCTAAGCCATACCTATTAATTCAGACTTGAGGAACAGTCTTGAGGTGACTGATTTCTCTGCTAAGTGAACAGATGTTATCTATGCCCTTGACTGTCACTGTTTAGGAACTCAGTTTTCAAAGCCAGCACTTGAATTTCATTGCTGAAGACTTTCCACAGACTAAAACAGTCACTTTGTAAATGCTTCTAGTAGCTTTAATTTCTAACCCCTCTCATCAGCAAGCATCCCTTCAACAGGGACTGGTGGGAATTGATTTTCTGCATTATTTGTGGGGTGATTCTGAGATGTATTCCATATTGAGCTTTGAGACATCACCATTGAGAAGGGAACAAATTTGACTACTGTTAGTGACATACTTTTCTGGCTGCCATTTTTTCCCTGACTCACACATAAACTATTTACATTGAAATCTTCCCTGAAATCCAGCCTTTAAGACATCTAGCTCCAAGCTACAATATATGAACAGAGGTCAGCTCATAGAAAAGCAACCAGAGCTATGAATATATTTGCAAAACTAGTGTGTACTATGTAATTCTTCTCAAAGATGACTAGAGAAATTTGCCTGTCTGATAGAGGAAGGACCAGAGTGACCATGTAAAGGGAAAACAGATGCACCCAGCCTGCGGCCTTACACATCTGCTGGATGAGCAATGACTATAATTTTCCAGGAGGAGACAATAAAGAAATCCACATAAAACTTTTTATTGTGTAAGTGACACTAGTTATTATAGTCAGCAATCAGAAAGCTACCCTGAGGACAGAACTTTTCTGCCTATTAATGTAGAGAGAATGGCTAGCCTGCTTCCCAAGTCTCCAAATGTAACATTAGAGATGTTAGGATCTGTTCCAAAAAGAGTTATACGACCAGCAAAATACAAGAAAGATGTGTATTACAGGAAAGATAATAAAATAAAGTATAAGCATTTCAGAGCTCTTGGGGCAAATTAAATCCATGGGAATTGAAAAAGAAGGCTTGGGAAAAATACAGCCTTTGTAACAGATGATGAGGCAATAATATGTATCTCTATTTTATGAAGGATGAGTTCTGGTAGACCCAAATTTGTAACTGAGGCATTTCCAAATATATAACACATTATTTTATAAAAAACAAAGATTGGGTACTAATCACCAGATCATGCTGTAAAGGTTTTCTATTCAGTGTGACAGTAACTAACAATTGAATATAAATGAATAACAAGTCCGCATGTGAAACTATCAATAATCTTTTCAACCTGAACACATCTAGCTTTCCTGTGGTACTGAGGAGAGCCTCATAGAGTTAGCATCTGTGGAAACATTCAACACACTGTTGTTCTTTAGTTATCCTTAAAGTACACTTAGACACAGGTCTATGGACTCTGCACTAGCACCATAGTATGTGAGAGCTTGGAAGGACTATGAATAACATAGTGTGTGTATGTGTGTGTGTGTGTGTGTGTGCATGTGTGTGTGTGTGTGTGTGTGTTATATGTGGAGAAGGTAGTAACAATTAACACTGGTATGTTATATTATTTGGATAGGCCAGTTCAAGTATTGAAACAAAAACTTTCATCTCTTTTTGACCTTATCTCTCAGACCCTGATATTAAATACACTGAAACTTTTATCTTGTTTTTATTGCCATCTAATCAGTGAAGAGAACAAATAGGGCATCATGTAGGGCCAAGGCTATGGACATCTATTATATTTAACAACTAGCATAAAATGAAGGTATTTTTAGAAGGTGAAGTCAGAAAGATATTCAGATTAGTGAGCCTGAGCCATAGAATCCCTTCTACAATTATGGTGATTGTTGTGAAAATGACATTAAATAATGTATAAATAATGGACACAGCTGTGTTGCAATAAAACTTTATTTTTAAGATCCCAATGGAAGTAGGATTCATCATTTCATCATCACCATACAAAGTATATAGAAGACCAGGATTTGTGGTAGATGATTTCATGGACACTTCCTCCACATTCTGTGGGTTAGATCACATGGATTTTCCTAAAACTAAAAGGGATGCTGGGGAATCACTTCTAAAAAGAAGGAGAGAAAGGACTTACTAGTTTTGACATTATGTTTTGTCCACCTGAGAACTAATGACCTTTTACAATACAATGACTATAGAAAAGATTTTCAGAGAATCTAAGCAATTGATTTAAATTGTCATGATGATACGATTCCTCTGGGAATTAGGATCTATTCTAATCTACAAAGATTTTTTCCTGCAAATATCACAGAATCATTATTTAAAGAATTTCATTAAATCAACTATTTTCCTGAACTTGAGACTACTCATTTTCCCATGTGGATGAAGTGTATAATTATCAATAGGGAATTAAAGGGTTTCTTTGGATAATTTGGTAACTGACTTATGAATTATACACAGGAGTGTATCTCTATTTTAATTGTTTACTGAACAAAGTTTTTTGCCCAATTGTTAACAAGTTAATAAGATTTTATATATCTGCAAACTTGAATAATAAGCCAAGTTTATTTCCCTAACATTGTTTAACAGGTAAATATTTTTAATTATTAAATTTTTTTATTTTTAAGTTTAAATTTTGATTAGGAACATGGTTGGTTCACAAGACAGTTCCAGGTCCCTCTCCCTTTCCCTCCCCTCCTCCCGTGCCCTCCCCTCAACTCCCCCATTATCCCCTCATTTCCTCAGGGAGGGTAAGGCCCTCCATGGGGGTGTCCATAGACTATCATTTCATCCAGGGCAGGGCCTCGACCTTCCCCCCAAGAGTTCAGGGTGAGAGTCCATGTGTATACTCAGGATGAATACTGATCTACTGCCCAAGACTCAAAAGATTACCTAGGCCTCCACACTGACACCCCCATTCAGGGGGTCTTGATCACTCCCATGTTGGATTCAACATCAGCCTGGGATTCAACAGTTAACCCTTGTCAGGTCAGTTGTTTCTGGGGTTAAACCAGCCCAGTCTTAACTCCTTTGGTCATCAGTCCTCCCTCTCTGGTTCAGTACTTAGCCGTGGGAGTCTGCCTCTTTTTCCATCAGCCACTGAATGAAGTTTCTGTTTTCCAGACTCTCTGGCCATGGGATTGTAGGCTGACACTCACAAGATCTATGTCTAAAATCCATATATGAGAGAGTACATGCAATGTTTCTCTTTTTGTGACTGTGTTACCTCACTCAGGATGGTTTCTTCTAGTGTCATCCATTTGCCTGCAAATCTCAGGATTCCATTATTTTTTCTGCTGAATAGTACTCCATTGTGTAAATGTACCACATTTTCTCTATCCACTCTTTGGTTGAGGGGCATCTAGGTTGCTTCCAAGTTCTGGCTATTACAAATAATGCTGCTATGAACATAGTGGAACAGACATCCTTGTTGTATGAATGGGCATCTTTGGATATATGCCTAAGAGTGGAGTTGCTGGGTCTTGTGGTAGGTTTATTCCCATTTTTCTGAGGAATCTCCATACTGATTTCCAAAGTGGCTGAACCAGTTGGCGCTCCCACCAGCAATGGAGGAGTGTTCCCCTTTCACCACATCCTCTCCAGCATAAATTGTCATTGGTGTTTTTGATTTTAGCCATTCTGACAGGAGTGAGATAGTATCTCAGAGTTGTTTTGATTTGCATTTCCTGGATGGCTAAGGATGTTGAGCACTTTCTCAAGTGCCTCTCAGCCATTTTAGACTCCTCTATTGAAAATTCTCTTTTTAGTTCTGCAGCCCACTTTTTAATTGGATTGTTTTTTTTTGTTTTTGTTTTTTTTTTTTTGTTTTGTTTTGTTTTTACGAGACAGGGTTTCTCTGTATTGTTTTGGAGGCTGTCGGTCCAGCTCAGCCTCGAACTCACAGAGACCCGCCTACCTCTGCCTCCTCAGTGCTGGGATTAAAGGTGTGTGCCACTACCGCCCAGCTCTTTGGCGTTTTGGAGACTCGCTTCTTGAGTTCTTTGTAAATTTTGGAGATCAACCCTGTCAGATGTGGGGTTAGTGAATATTTTTTCCCATTCTGTGGGCTGCCTTTTTGTCTTGCTGACTGTGTCATTTGCCTTACAGAAGCTTCTCAGTTTCAGGAGGTCCCATTTATTAATAATTGATCTCACTGTCTGTGCTAGTGGTGTTATGTTCAGGAAGCTGTCTCCTGTACCAATTCGTTCAAGGGTACCACCAACTTTCTCTTCTAAGAGGTGCAGTGTGGCTGGATTTATGTTGAGGTCTTTGATCCATCTGGATTTAAGTTTTGTGCATGGCGATAATCATGGATTGATCCACAGTCTTCTACATGCCAGCTTCCAGTTATGCCAGCACCATTTGTTGAAGATGCTTTCTTCATTCCATTGCATATTTTTAGCTTCTTTGTCAAAGATCAGATGTTCATACATGTTTGGGCTAATATCAGGGTTTTCAATTCAATTCCATTGGTCTGCCTGTCTGTTTTTGTGCCAATACCAAGCTGTTTTCAGGACTATAGCTCTATAATAGAGCTTGAAGTCAGGGATGGTCATGCCTCCAGACGTTGCCTTGTTGAACAGGGTTGTTTTGGCTATCCTGGGTCTTTTGTTTTTCCATACAAATATTTTTTAATGTAGTGTTTTTCTGAATTAAATTTGGCAATAGAAAATATTGGGATTTTTTTCGACCATTTGTTGTCAGAAGGTAATTATATTTAGTAGCATTAACAGGTCCAAAGTGCTAAACAGACATAAATGAAATTCCATCAAACATCCTTACCACAAGAGAAAAGTTAAATATATCAACTATAATTGTTCTGGTGCTTGCTTTGTTTCAGAATAAGTAAAAGTCAAAGAAGTAAAATCTAAAACTCATTTCATTTTTCAGTGTTCAATCTTTGTAATAAGACTAGGCTGTGCAGAGAAATCTAAAATTTTAATAATAAAAAATAAGAAATAAATGGCAGTTGCTTCTGAAGTGCCCCTTTAAGTCACGCTGGATTTTTTGACATTTTCATGATTGATGGAGTAAGGCCATATTGTGTATGTCGTAAAAGATCCTTACTTGAAAGTAAATACTACATTTTAGATTTCATTCCTACTTTATTTTGTTTTGAAAGCTGATGCTTTTATGAAATTCCTTTTGCCAGTAGTGATGCTTTCTAGAAGAGACCCTAGTATCAACAGAGTTGTGGTTCTAAGGTGGAGTACCTATAAGACTCTGTGATGGAACCTGGAATTCTGAACTTTCAGCATCCTCCCATGTGATACAGATAACACTGGTCTCTGCTCTCTGACAGCATTCTAAAGAACACTAAATTAAATAATAGCAATTATGTTGTCTTAACACCCAAGAAATGCATTAGCTAGCTAATTCTTGGCTGTCAGTCTGACTGACTTTAGGTTGTGATACTTGAGGTATTAATTTTCCTGTCTTGCTTCTGTGTTGTGTGTCCCACATGTACTCAAGTAGGTTGCAGCGTCTCAGATCTTACATTTTGTTTTTCCCCCACTAAGGTTTAAAAAATAACTAACTGTTGAAAGGGTTTGTTCCCTCTTATTGGCTGTCATTGATATATATGATTTCATATGATATATACTATAATTCTATAAATTATGGAAGTGATTTGGGGTGGAATCCTGGAAGCAAGGCCCATGCTTGTTTTCCTATATCAAGGCTTTCACCAAAGCTGTGAGATATGTTTAAGCTTGAGTTTAATTGAAGTCAGGACGACTATAGGATGCATGACTTTGTGTATCACATTCAGGTACATCAGCCTCACCTCCTAGACTCACAACAATGCATATAAGGTACATTCTGATTTTCCAGATTCTGTTTACTTGACCACTGTAGGCACCAGCTTTGAGCTAAACTATCTACAGTCCTC
Organism: Mesocricetus auratus; assembly: GCF_017639785.1. Taxonomy (NCBI): domain Eukaryota; kingdom Metazoa; phylum Chordata; class Mammalia; order Rodentia; family Cricetidae; genus Mesocricetus; species Mesocricetus auratus. The sequence continues at coordinate 105,453,248 of NW_024429189.1, forward strand.
TTTTTCTTTTCTGCTCCCTTATTCTTTTGCCATCACCTGGAATTACTTTCCAAATAAATTACCAACACACAGATATTTGGTTTATGTGCTTGTTTTGTGGATAAATCCAAGAATGACTCCACTTAAAAATATGGACAGACACAAAAGGGGGAGATGTTTTTCATGGAAAATTTGGAGTTGGGGAGAAAAAGAAAATGTTGACAAAGTATCAAGAGGTAGAAATAATCCACTTATGTCAATATACACCAGTAACTGTGAGTCTATATTCAATCAGGATGTGTATCTGTGCGTGAGATGAGGTTATGAAGTAGACAGAGGAATTCTAGCTGTGGTTGTCAATCATCTTTCAGAGCGATTGAAATAGGAAGAAAGGAATAATACAATGTTCCCTTTGGTTTCAGCTGCTTTTCTTTCTGAAAGTACATAGGAAGAAGATACTGAAAGAGTGGAGGGTTTATTTTGACTGAGAGAGAGCATAGAGTTTAACATGATGGGGAAGCCATGATGACAGAAGCATGAAGACACTAGTCGCATTTAGTCCACAGTCAGAAAGCAGAAAAAGATCAATCTGGGGCCTGAGCTTGCTTTGTCCATTTTATTCTGTCTAGGTCCCCAACCAAGATCATAATACTACCTACAATTAGAGTGAGCCTTCCCACCTCAGCCCAATTTGAAAATGCCCTCAAATTCATCCTTAGAGGTTTGTCTCCTAAGTTATCATAGGTCCTGTCAATTGACAAAATTATCCATCAAACCCCTGGACACAGTTTTATCTAAAAATAACTTTAAATACTGTGCTTGGCAACCCTCAGCTTCAACTAATATTATAGTGTCTCCTTCAAACTTTAGAACTGTGCCATCACTCCACCCACCTGGAACCAATTTCTCACTTCATTGAGCAGTGCAGCTTTCCATGTTTCAGCTAAATGCTAAGTTTGAAGGTTGCCTTACTCCATGTTCTATTTATGAAGGACAAAGTCAGGCTGACTCTAATCAATGGACAAGAATTGAGAATTGATGTGAAATATTGATTCTTAATCAAGACAAGAAATAATCTCAATATTAAAACTATCTTATATCTACCAATCAACTTTTACACAAATGTTTCTCAAGGAACTTTTCTCTTTTGAGAGGTACTAAATCACAAATATTTGGGAGCAGTGTATATTATCTTTACTGTGAGTCACAATGACCATTATCTCATTAAACATTCTGATGCATTGGGCTAAAAATACTATCAACTTTACTCTGTTCACATTTTCCCGACTTAACTTATTATTTTAGATTTGTTGGAATTTTCAATTTTGCCGTCATTGTTTTCTTTGTTTTTATTTTTGTGATTGGTTTCAGGTTAAATATGATATTATATTAATGATTTTACAGATTGTGTCTTGATCTGAAAGTGAAATTTCCTTACTCCTATAGACAGGTAGGAGAGTGTCTTCAGGAATTCATCCAGGTGAAGTTGAGCCTCCATGTGGTGATGGCTCTGTGTTCTTTTCTATGCCTCCCTGGGGCTCAGAACAGATCCTCTCCCCCATCTTTACCAAATGACCCTTGGACATCACTGCGTATTATACACCCAGAGGTGTTGTTTATAAATATTTGTTTTCATTTGAATGGGATTGCTTATCATGGGTTAATGATCACAACCAAATAACCAATCTCTTTTTAAAGGTAAAAGGGGTTTTATGGTATGGAAATGAATACTTTGTGTTGGTATAGTTTTTCACTTATTGATACAAAGTTAAGGTAAATTTTGTCGTACATATATTTCTCCTCTTGTTTACATATTGTTTTTACTGAACTTTTAAAATGTAATGTATAATTAAATACAGATTATAGATAGTTACTTATAGTAGAATTTATAGTTAGGTTAGTTAGGTTTTCTAGATATGGACATATGTTTGAGATAGTCTTCAAACCTTTCAAATACCTTCAGAAAATGGCATTTAAAATAGTTTAGGGTTTCTCATGACAATTAGAAAAGTCTACTCCTGGAAGCACCAATTACATCTAAGAAGAAGATGGGCATCGAAGAAACTCGTTATAGAGCTTGCTTCCAACATGGCAAGATTAGCCATTTTGGCAAGAAACTACTCTTGCCTACGCTGCTTGACTATTGCTGTATAAACTGGACATGCAGTACCCACAGGAAAGTGACTGCTGAACTCAAACAGTCCTACAGGGTTCGTGCTTCATGGAAGAGTCTACCATACTTTCTGCAAGACACAGAAAATGTCTGATAGACTGCCAATACAGATGGACAGATTGAAATTTCCTGCTTTCCTGATAAGTTTTCTAGACACACTGTGGCCTATGGGCTGAAGATGGATGCCTCAACGTTACATAGGAACTTCTGGTGACTGTACAGGTAGCAAAATGTCTCTGTCAATTCTAATGTCTATGTATTATCCTTCTGTGGTCTTTGATGGAATTGAAGACTGATAGTTGTAGTTATAGTTTTCCTAGTTATGATAAAAGATAAGCTACATATAAGACTTTAGACTCACAAAGATAGGATAGATGATACTTTCTTAAAATCTTACTAAATGTTAATGGACTAAATACTATAACTATAATTCTTACTTGATAACTGTTCTGTTATATATAATTTGGCTGTCTTAAAGTTAAAACCTTTCTTTTTATTTACACAGAAAAGAGGAGATGATGGGGGAAGTACTTCTGTGTATGTGCTTACTTTATTTGTTGTTTAATAATGCACTGTTGGCTAATAGGAAAGCAAGAAGATGAGACTAGGAGTTGAGAAGGATTCTGGTAAAGAGAGACAAAGGCAGACACCATGTGGGCTGCCAGAGGAGTAAGAGGTCTGGACCTTTTTCTCTGGTAAGAGAAATACTTAGATTAACAATTATGGGATAGATACTTAAATCAGAGCTAGCCAGTAAGAAACCAAGCAAACGGCCAACAGCTTTATAATTAATATAGTGTCCTGTGTGTTATTTGGGGGTTCAGACAGTGTGGCAGGGCCCAGGTGACTGGCAGGAAAAACTACACTCTACACAGTGGCACCTGGGGCTCTGTAAATAAGAGTGGTTTCTGTTCTATCCAATAGACTCAGAACTTGAGTTATAACTTCTTAAAGTGTTAAATCTAACATGTAGAAGGTTATCTAATGCTGTGTGACTTTTACTGAGGAGGATGTGAACATGTGTCCATTCATCCCATATAGGGCATAAATGACAGACTGAAGAAATGATTGGCTTTCAAGTCAAGCTTAGTGAGCAAGTGAGTTTATTGCAGGTTACTTGGAGGAGCCTGGATGACTAAAGAGGTAGCTACATCAATGGGAAGTCTACATTGGCATGGATATCAGTCAAAAAAATATACCTTGCATCCTAGAATTTCCTATACATCCTGTAAGTAGCTCTATTGTGCACAAATTTCTTTCTTTCCTGTACTTTTATAATTTTAGGAAGGAGCCTTGTAATTCTTGTAACTTTATGAGCCTTATAAGTATCATTTACTTCCTGAATCTTTTGAGCATCCCTCCTCTCTCTAGGAAGGAACATTTCAGTTCAGAACAAATAGCTGTACAATACCATAGAAGTTCAGGTTATTGTATGGATCCCACACAATTGTAGTAACGTAACTATTGGTAGCTGGTGAAAGTGCTATGAGGTTAAAACATATATTCACTTTATCCATAAGAATTATAGTTAATATTAGGTGAGGAGTTATTGACATGTGGTAACTGCTTGGAGAGAGTCAATTTTATTTAAAGATGTGATCCCAAGTAAGCAGACAATATTCTAAGTTAACCCCCATTCCAAAGACTAGTGGGGCAACAAAATCTGGACTTGATTCAGGGTGAACTGGGGAAGAAAACTCAAAGTTGGATGGGAAGGCATAATCTAGTAAGTATGAGCTCTAGGTTTGACAGCTGCAATGCTGGAGAAGTGTAGTGCTACAGTTCCCCGAAAGAGTTTACACATAGGTAAGAACAGACAGTTCGGCAGTTACTTAAAGGGCACTTTCCAGAAGGCATTACAATAAAAAATTTGGTATCAGAGTGTAATGTGTCAGAAAAAAAGAAAAATAAGTAAGTAATATATGAAACCCTTAATTAGAGTCTTTCTCTCGTTGTTTTTCTCAAATATTTACATCCAGTATCTCCTTATTACCATATCTGTCACATGCCTGTCTTAAAATCATCATTTTATTAATTGCCTGTCATTCCTTTCATACAACATGACAGGTGTTTTTAGATACAAGACTTGGTTGTGTTTACTTTTGGGGACTGGCAGAATCTCCAGAGGTACTTCCTAAATTTGTGAATACAAGTGCAAAAAATAGAATTCATTTTTATAGCAGTAATTATCTAAATCCAATCTTTTATGTAAATGGGTAAATAAGTGTATTTGACATGTAATTTAAAGATGTTTGTTGATTTCCCTTATTTTTCCTCTTTGTAATCGTAAACCTTTCTCCCCCGCAATGTATTTCTCTGAGTTTATCTAGTATGTTTTAGATCAACGAATTGAGAAGAGTATACCCTAGAAATTGTCCCTTAATCTCAGCAGAAATCATGGGTTTCCCAGAGAAAATAAGTGCTCTATAGTGCTGAACTGTTTTTCCCAAAGAAAGGCTAATGTTACACAGGGAATTAATGAGGATAAAAAGAGATGTATTTTATTTGTACAATTTGATTCATTCTTCATATACATGTTTTCATTCTTTCCTGCTAGACCTGTAAAATAAGGGCCTTTCTTTTTGTGGAAATAATTCTCAATAAGGCTCACTACAATTTGCTCACTAAGTGAATTTTGAGATCTGCTTGCATCAATCAAGGTCTAAGCAGGGAAACAGAACATGTGGCAGGTAATTCAATATATGAAATTTATTATGGTGTCCAGAGAGATGTTGGAAGTGCTGACCACCTACAGAAGTCAGGCACATACAGCTTCAAAGGTGTGTGAGCTGCATGCCTCTGTTTAGCTACCTACTTGGAAGAATGCTCTCCAAACAAGTCTTGAAATTCTTCACAATGTTATTTTTGGTTTTGCATTTTATAAGTGAAGGCCAATGGGATGATAGAGCATGCCCGAGAAATAAGCAGAAGCAATGCATGTTCACTGGATTCTGTTTATTTCATTTCCTGGTATTATTTGTCCTATGAGAGCAGAATCCTAGTGAATCTAAATATAGGATGTAATATAAATTTGAGAAAAGCTGAGATACTTCATGGCACCACACCCCCTGTTCCAGTTAGAAACTGTTGTGAACCTCAGAAATAAGCATCATGGGAAGAAACATAAATAATCAAGAACCCTATCTTACACTTCCTGCTAGTGTTAAGTCTCTACACTAGCCAACTATTTATGATGAAAATGCACACACAGAAGGAAAGAAAATGATAGGGTAACCTATATATTCTTTTCTATTGGTTCTTTCTTGCATATGAAAAAACCAGAAAATACACGGTAGATAGAATGTACCCATGTCAAGAAGTATAATAAAAGCAGTATTTCAATTGTCCGGGAAAGAATAAAATACATGGAAATACATGCTATAAATAGTGTATCCCCCCAAAGGAATCAAATACTGTTATATTTTAATTTAAAATTGTAATTGCATAATATTTTACTTGCTAACAATACTAGAAATCAATTTTGATGACAAAAGGAAAGTGATAGGGAGATAGACAAAGACAGATACAAAGAGACAGACAGACGGAGAAGCTCTAAAGTGATTTATTTCTGTTTTGTGAACAAGTGACATTGGAATTATATTTTGTATAGGTCAAAAGAAATTATGAAGAAAGGAGTCCAAAATGTAGCATCATTGTGAATGGTGAAGGTACCTAGAGAGAACATGATGTGATTGTGCTCTGGCCAAGGGTAGCCTGAAAGGAATTACCACCTGTTAGGAACTAAGAAAAGATACTGAGAACTTTCTGGGAGTTGAGGTTGGGAAAGGACTATCTGGAGTAGTAGTGCTATAGTCTGAAGATATCCAGCAAAATTCATGCATTGAAAACTCAATATCCAATGTGGCTGGTTTGGGAAATAGGCACTGAGGGCAGTATGTAGGTAGTAGCAGGGGGATCCTTCTCTCATAAATATATTATTGAAATAAAGTCTGAGGACGGGGAACATTTTTATATTTTTGGTTGTGAGCCTAGCCTTTAACAGCTGAGCCATCTCTCCAGCGATGGGGAACATTTTTATCCTTCTACTTTCTTGTATAAGATTATGCAACATCTCTTCCCTCTGGAGGACAAAGGATTCATGGTGTCACTTGGAAACTAAGAATAGTTCTCATGAGAAGTTGAGAATTGATTGTACACATTTCAGTGTCCAAGACTGTGAAAGCTAAGTATCAGTTATTTATAAATGATTCTGTCTGTTGTTCTCTTTTATAATAGTATAAATCGTCTTATATTCCCCCTCCTGAAATCTGTTAGTGCCAGAAACTCACCCTGTAACAAACAATATAGAGGAAGCCCTGACTGCTTTTCCTATTTTATGAATAGGACTAAAGTTAGTTTGCTAGATACGTTGAGTCAGGTACCTAGAATGTGAATCTTATAGAAAGGGAAGGAAACAAATGGAGACAAATTTCCATTTCTCCTTGTCTATGGTAAATTTCCATGCCCCCACTCTTACACCACCAAGGAGGCATTCAAAGCCACCTTCATTACTATTTACTTGGTGATATCTAATTAAATGACCACCAAGTAATTGTTTCTAAACTCATTGCAAGATAGGCAAGAATACTGCTGCCATTTCTCTGCATGTGCCCCAAGATAGAACACTTATCAACAGACAAATGACAGCAGGTAGACAGAAATGGCTGTCTCAAATATCATGCCAGAAAGAGTACATAGGCAGCTAATGACCAATTGAACAAACAGAGGAAATAACTGGGAGGGAGTACGTGAGTCCAAGAAGATCCCCGGCTCCCTTAAAGTCAACAGACTCCTATCACAAAAGCATACACTTGCACACGGAGTCTGTGATGCTTAACAATAAATTTCACTCCCACTTTGACTTAAACTTTCCCAATCTTTTATGTCTTTAACAAAGGAAGGGAAATAACCTGACCTCAGGACTTTAACTATGAGAAGATGGAGGGCCAACAAGTGAAGAAATCTGAAAGCCCATGACCAGTGAGCTACAATTCTCTTTCCCCATAAATCTCTGCTCTGTAGCCTACATCCTCCCAACCTTTGGCTCCCTTCTCCTCCTCAGACCTTTGTTCATATATTGCTCTGTCCAAACCTTCTTCATCATTTCAGGTTTTAATCTACCATTCCCCATAGACTCCTTCCAATCCTCATGAATGGATTTTATTCTCATTTCTTCATTATCTATGACCAGAAGAAACATTTGAAACAGAAGCCTTTCCTGTTGAGGAGTCCAGGATTGAACTTACCTCCCTTTTGATACAGCCTTTGGAATAATTTTCTTAGCCCGAGAGAACCACACTGTCTTTAGTCATAAATAAAAGTGGCGATTTTGCAGCTTGAGGTTATTGAATTACGGGGAAGTCAACAAACACCATATCCCCATGTTTTAAGGACACTTGTCATAGTGCATTAAGGAACATCTCTGATAGCTTTTTCTTTTCCTGATTCTGTCAGTAAAGGTCTGTTACAAATATAGTCACGTCTACAAATAGCAGGGCTTAAGACATCACCATGTCTTCAGGTGGCATAGTTCAATTCACAGCAAGCTCATGGTAATTTCACCATGTCTTCTATTCCACTGCCTATTTCCCTGCTGTCATCATTTGAGATCACCAATTTGTTACCACCAGACTGTATTTTTTCCATCTGGAGAGGAAAAGACTTCCCGCTTCAAACAAAACTGCAGGAACAGCAACTTCTTAAAGCTTTTAGAAAGAGAAAGGGATCCAGAGACTGCCAGACCAAACAGCTTGGAGAAAGAGATTTAAAGCTCATAAATATCAGAGAGGCCCTGGAACATCAGAGGCAGAAAGAACAACTCTAAATGCAGAGAAACATAAATAAAGTTGGATGAAGTTCACTGGCTTCACTCCCAGGGCAAAATTATCATCCTCTTTCCAAAAGCAGCATTTAGCACACCATTAGTTTGGAATGGCTATTGTCTTTGTGGAATACATTATTTTTTATAGCTTATGACAGTTGACATGACATGCAGTATTCTGTATTTCTCTTCCAATACACACAGGTAGGCCCTTGGGAGTTCCTCCAACCCAAACTTTAGTACAAACAAATTCACCCACTTGCACTCAAAATGATTATCGTCTTACTTTCTTATCCACCTGTGGTGGCAATATCCAGATTTTATATTTCTTTTTCACTGGAGTAAGAGTAAAGTGCCATGCTGTGCATTGCAAAGAAAGAAAAACGTTACCCTATAGTTCATTACTTTGGAACAATCCATTGTATAATCTTTGGAACCACATATTTTAATGACCATTAAGTACTTCATTGTCGTAATTATTTTAGTTGAAATCTCCTCATTGACCATTTGCGGGTTTTTTTTGCCCTCTTTTCTTGTAAAAGTTGTTACAATAACAAACTCTATGATCAAATCTATGTGTGTTCTGAAGCATATTTCTAACTTCGTAATCCAAGTTCTATGATTTTTAGTTGAACAATCAAAGTAGTTTTTTTATTGTGAACCCATGAATAATCTTGAAGGCGTAAATGCATAAATACAACTAGCTGTGGAGATTTTAACACCTCTGACCCATGCCAAGGTCATTGATAAAAGGTGAAAGAGGCACTACACTTCTGCATTTTCAGACCATGAGCACAGATAGAACTCACCTACAGCTCTGGGTATGATCTGATAAAATCCCCTCATATAACAAGACAGAATTTGGTGTTTTCTGAAGACCTCAGACACTGGTATCAGAAAAATTGCAGCCTGTATACCCTGGTCCTCTGATGGCTGTGTCTTAATCAATCAGGACAATTTAAGGCCATTTTATAATACCTCCTCCTTTGTGTGATCCCATTTTTCAGAGCCAATTGAGAAACAGAAGGCGATCGCTCTTTGATCCAAATCCACCCTTGCCAGGTTCCAATAAAAAAAAATTACCCTTGCTTCTTTCTCCTCTTCTGTGTGATCAAAGCTCCATTCTTCAGTAGTGTCTTTGGCAATTCAAATGACTCATGGTTTGTTGCATGTTATTATCCAGATTTGGAGAGACTGTATTGACCTTCTGACCAAACAAATAAGATAAAGAATTCAGTTGCAAACAATCTCACTAGGTGACAAAGTAGAGGTCAAAACTCAATTTGGAAAGTTTTAATCCACTGTTCGTTGTTGCCAAAGGTGAGAGCTTTCTCACTAGAGATTGCAACAAATTCTTATCCATGAAGAAGAAGCAAAGAAGATTGAGGGCATGCTGCCAAAAGGAATTCATTTATGCTGTCCTGAATGATATTTTTTTCTACTCAAAGTGTGTTGAGTGTATAAGCCGCCACAACATCACATGAGTAATAGTTAGCAATGCAGACTCCAGTCATATAACAGGCATACTGACCCATCATTGGCTCACTCTGATTTGTGTTAAAAAGAAAATTACTGCTCCTTTACAGTCAATGTGCCTGGATATTCATTTAACTGCCAAAAACATGCCTATAAAAACTAATTTTGCTTATTAAACCAAATAAAATAGAAGTAAATTCTCAAAGTCTTATTATCCTCAGAAGGTTTGTGCTCAGCCAGTATGCATTTGAACTTTTTGTAAGATGAAGCCACCAAAATTAATTCTAATATGCAAGATTTATTTGATCACCTTCCTTATATATTTAATTGTATAATTTTAGCTATCTTAATCTATTAAAAAGTAATCCAAAGACATGCTGTAACTTTCACAAAGCATGAAAATATGCAAATTTGAAAATGAGATTTCATTCTAGATACATGTCATTCCTAGAGGCAAGACAAACTAACAGATTGTATATATGATATATATAATCTTCTAGAAATATTTGTACATTTATATTATTAAAATATACTGTTAGTGTGCTAATATGAACTTTACTTTTGCATATATCTTAAATTTTACATAACAGTGAGTGGAGAGAGGCCTTTATATTTTTTTTATAATATTTCTCTCATTTTTTTGCATAAAATTGCTAGTCAGTGAATGTCATTTGGGAGGTGTCTGCTTCTTCTCTTGCCTTAAGTGTTCAAAAAGATATAGTACAAGGAAGAGCTCTCTGCATATGTATTTGCATATATGTAAAACAAAATCTTAAGTAAAATTACTGATTCTAAGGAGAGGCATTTTTACGTCTTCAGTAGATTTTCCTACTATACTCTTTCAAGTCATTTTCATTGAGAAACAACCGCCAGGCAAATGATTGAACCTTTCTATCTCCTTGCTTTTCAGAGATTCAAAACTTGGAAATGATACAACTTGAGAGGTAGGAATCAGCATGGCATGCCTGTGTGATATGCATTTCTTTAATTGTGACTGTTTGTACACATGTTCACGTTTAGAAGCCATCTGTGTCTAATTGAGAGCTGCTTATTATTTTTCTCCCATCATCTTCATCAGAGGAGCACAAGGCCCTTTTCTGACTAATTGAACACAATTCGTTTTATACTAATGGCTTTATAAATTATCACTTAGAAGAACACATGTTACAAACATTTTATTCTTGATTTGTATTGCATTTTTTCCTCCTTCTTACTTATGTTACATTCTGGTGAACAGATTATACTTGAGCCTGGTTCAAATAGTTAACAATGTATTTTCTTTTAGAATTATAAACAAATTTTATTTATTTTCTTTATGACTCTCTGGAAGATTATATACATGTGTGTATTATGTATCTTAATTCTATCCACTCATATTTCCTCCCAGGATCCCTACACCAGCACTTTCCTCCCAATTTTGCGTCTTTTGTTTTCATAGCATACGGATTCCAATTCACACTAGCATACTGATTCACACTAGCATAGTGATTCCAATTCACACTAGCCGTGTGGGCATGGGTGTAGTAGAGTCATTCACTATGCCAGGGGCAACCTACTAATAGCCAACCCTTAAAGAAAAATGACTCACCCTTTTCCCAGAAGCTTTCAATTTCCAATAGCACCTCAAACAGAGGTGGAAACTCACGTCCCCTGCCTGTATGCAAATTAACTGGCTTGATCATGTGCAGGCCTTGTACATGTAACCATAGAACTGGGAATGTGTGTGTACAACAGATACACTATGTCTGCAAGACAGCAATCCTCATCCTCTGGCTCATATACCCTTCCCAGATCCAGTTCCTACATATTTCTTGAGTTTGGGTGTGGAGAGGAGTGTGACATAGATGTCTGATCTACAGCTGAGCACACAGAATTGCTTACTCTCAGCAGTTGAATAGCTATGTGTCTGTATTAACCCATGTACACTGCAACAAGAAGTATCTCAGATAGAGACTGAGAAAAGCACAAATCTGTGAATATAAACATAAATATTAGAAGGCAGTTTGATCAATAAACCATTTAGCAAAGCACCATCTATAGGTTTTTTATTATTATTTTGGCTTATGGATTCTCCTGTCTTGAAGTTCAGTCATGTTTTCAGCACCAACCATGAATTGCTTCCTTTTAATTAGGCTATAATTGCAATGGAGAGAGTGAATGGCTACTACCACAAGCAATCTTGCCACTTTTGAACCAGTAAAAACATCTAGCATGATAAGTCAGTATCATAACATCCAATGTTGAATTCGGGGTAAGATCATAGATACTTTTTCTCCCCCAGCAGCCAGCATAGTATCTTTTATCACTATAAAAGTTACAAATTATAAAATATTACTTCCATACCAACCTCTGTCTACATGACTTATATTTGTCACTACTTTTATATTTGTCAATAGTTGGTATATGCAACATAATATACAAGTATGAAACAGATTTTATATGTATGTAAGAATATTATTTCCCCATTATTTTTAAAATTAGAATGTTTGCCTTTTATTTTCTACTCAATAAATCATAATTGAGATCTTATTGAAAGGAGAAAAACATCATAAGGACTTTCACTGAGGAAGAATACCTTCAAAGATTTCTGGAAAATCCAGAGAGGAACACTATTTTGCAAGCTTACATAAACACACACATACATAATACATATGAGTGCATTACATCATATATGTATATTACACCATATAACACTTGTGATCTGCAGGGTATTTAATAAAAAATCTCAGTGCCAGGCACAGGAAACCCTCTCAAGTTGTTGGCTGTGTAGGAGGTGTTAATTTTTTATCTTTTCTTGAGTCATGGTATAAATTATGACACAAAAGGGATATACTCTTGCTTTATTCCAGCATTGTGACAGGCATGTAAATTTAGTGACCACATTCTCCAATTCTAGTAACAGCATATTTGTCATCTAAGATTTCAATGAGGTTGCATTTTTCATCTCCTCTTGGTATCCATGGGGGCATCAGATTAACAGTGTAGAAAAAAGAATAAAAAGCTCTAAAGCCTGATGACATTTAAAATATTATGAATATTTGATAATTTAATATAATGTGCTTTAATAATATTAATGTCCTTCCCCCAAATCCTTCCGTAAATAATCTATACCTCCATACCTACCCAATTTAATGTTCTCTTACTTTTAAAAAGCCACTGAGTTCAATTTATTTTGTTTAAATATTCTTGGGTATGATCTACTTACAAAGGTGCTTGTGTGCCTATAAATAACCTCTCACCCATGTTTTTATGAGCAAGGTTACTCTGTGGAGACAATTGACTCTCCAATTAATTTCTTATTTTGCTCTCTTTCCTTGAATCAGGGAGGTCAACATTGGAAGGGAAGAAAGAGAATTCTCACTTGCTGCTTGGGTGTAGCTTAAAGAAAACTGGCTTTGTCTTCTCCAGAAGATATCACCTGCCAATAATTCCTCAACTATAGGTGGTACTTCTTGGTCACATCCCACTCTTCATGGTGGGGCTTGGGCTTGCTTGACTTTGCAGAGGTTTTGTACATACTGACCCAAAGAGTTCCTGTTCATTTGACCTGATGCGTCTGGAAAAGAGTTTCTTTTAGTTATCCATAACCTCCAGCTCTTCCAGTCTTTCTGCTGCTTCTCCTCTGAGGATCTCTGAGTCTTGGAAGAAAGGGTGTGATATACTTGTTAAAATTAGTGTTGAGGGTTAGATTCCATAGTCTTTGTTTTTTTGTTTTTTTTTTTGTTACTTTTGGTTTTTTGAGACAAGGTTACTCTGTGTAAATTTGTAGACCAGACTGGCCTCTAACTCACAGAGATCCACCTGTCTTTGCCTCCCAACTGCTGGATTTAAAGGTATGTGCCACCACCGCTTGTGGATCAAGCATTAAATCCAATCATAAAATGATTAGTTAGTCCCATAATATTAATGCCCAATTGTACCATAAGGCATGCAGGACAGGCATTATTGTAACTTTTAGGGTACAGAAATGTGTAATGTTATGTAACATGTAGTCTTTCCGCCAGCCGCCTGTGCCCCACTGAGCTCTCTGAGCCCCCAAATAACACACAGAATGCTATATTAATTATGAAGCTGTTGGTCATTTGCTTTGTTTCTTACTGACTAGCTCTGACTTAAGTATTTAACCTATAATTGCTAATCTGAGTATTTCCATGTGGTCTTCACTTACCGGAGAAAGGATCTACATGTTGGTTCTCCCATATCCTACATTGTGACTCTGTGCCTATCTTTCCCAGAATCCTCCTTGACTCCTAGTCCCATCTCTCTTGCTTCCTTACTGGTCAAGAGACCTTTATTCAACAACCAATAAGATAAGCACATACACAGGACTTCCACCATCATCATCTCCTCTTTTCTGTGTAAATAAAAAGAATGTTTTAACTTAACACAGTCAAATTACATAAAACAAAACAGTTTTCAAGCAAGAACTATAGTTACAATACTTTGTCTATTAACATTTAGTAAGATTTAAAGAAAATATTGTATTATCTATCCTATACATGTGAGTCTAAAGTCTTATATGTAGCTTATCTTTTATCATAACTAATGAAAACTATGACTATAACTAGCTGTCTTCAATTCCATCAAAGACCACAGAAGGATAATATACAAACTCTAAAATTGACAGAGACATCTCACTAACTGAACAGTCACCGTAAGTTCCTCCATAACTTTGGGGCATCCATTTTCAGCCCATAGGCCACAGTGTACCTGGTAGACTTCTCAGCAAAGCAGAAAATTTTAAACTGTCCATCTGCATTGTCAGTTTGTCAGTCATTTTTTTCTGTGTCCTGTGGAAATGTCTGACAGAATCTACCATGAAGAAGTAACCCTGTAGGACTATCCAAGTTCAGTGGTCACATTCCTATGGGTCCTGCATGTCCATTTTATAAAGCAACAGTTAAGCAGTCCAGGCAAGGGCAGTTTCTTGCCCAAATGTCTCATCTTGCCATGTTGAAAGCAAACTCCATAATGAGTTTCTTCGATGCCCATCTTCCTCTCAAATGTAATTGGTGTTCCAGGAGCAGACATTTATCATTGTCTAGAAAAACTGTAAACCATTTATTTGCCATATATTCTGTAGGTCTATGAAAAGTTTGAAGACAATCTATCTCAAATATGTCTCTGTATATCTAGGAAAACTAACTAACCTAATTATAAGTTCTGACTACTATAAGTAATGATCCATCTCTCCAGCCCCTAAGTAACTATCTATAATCTGTATTTAATTGTGCATTACATTTTAAAACATCATTATAAATACAATACTTAATCAAGATACTTAATCAAGAGGATAAATATATATATCACAAAAATGACCTTAAATTTGTATCAAAAAAATTAAAAACCATTCCAATACAAAGTATTTATTACTATATCATATTCCCCCTTTTCCCTTTAGAAAGAGATTTGACTGTGATCATTACCATTTACAATCAATCCTGTATAAATGTAAACAAACATTTAAAAATATTTGGAATTTGGGTGTTGGTCATTCCAAAGTGCTTTCTGCTGGATGGGGCCACTGTCCATACCATGGGGATCATGACAAAACACAGACACCTGGCCAAGTCCTTCTTTTTGTAGTCTGCAAGGCTGCATAATCTCAGCTGTTTCAGATGCTGGATCACCTGGGTCACTGCTTCCAGGGGTCTTGGTTCATCAAACCACAGAAGCCTGGAAGGAATACACAGCTTTCCATTTTCTGTGGAAACATAAACAAAATCTCTTTTCCCAAGTAACCTGTCTTTATATTTAAATTTAGAAGTCAAAGCATTTTCAAAATATATAAGTTGGATTAATTCAGCAGCATTTATAACAAAGAATATTTCAGCAGTTGTTCCTTCCTTAGCCACTGAACAGCTAAAAAACACAATAGCATATAGTATCCAAACTCTCTGTTTTTTTCTCTCTCAAGCCTATGTGTATTTTAAATGTACCATAAACCTTTAGAGGTTTATCTTCATCTGAATCTGACTTTACTGTAAATCTTTATGTTTTTCTGGTCATGTGTCTTTTCTGCTAAAAACCATGGTTATTTAAACTGCAGTTTTTCCAAGATGGCAGGCATAATTGCATAATTACAACCAGCACTGATCATGGAAGTCTTTGCTTGTCTCTAGAAGAAAAGAACCCACCCAGAAAAATGCTGCTACCAAGAAGCCGTGCTTCTGTCTGTTCTTTTGTTTCTAAAATCCCTTTTAAGCTTTTGTCATTCTACATGAAAATTCATGATCCCATTTCTGACAACCATATGTAACATGTTGTCTTCCTGCCTGCCACCTGGGCCTTGCCGAGATGTTTGAGCCCCCAAATAACACACAGGACACTATAATTATAATAAGCTTTTGACCGTTTGCTTGGTTTCTTCCTGGCTAGCTCTGATTTAAATATTTAACCCATAAATTGTTAATCTAATTATTTCTCTTACTGGAGAAAAGGGTCCAGACTTATTACTTCTCTGGCAGCCTACATCATGTCTGCCTGTGTCTCTCTTTCCCAGAATCCTCCTTGACTCCTAGTCCCACATATATTGCTATTGGCTAACAGTGTTTTATTCAAACCAAACAGACACATATTTACAGAATGACATCTTCCAACAGAGATGAATAGATTGATGATTAATTTTCTTTTCCAGTGAAATGCATAACACCTTTCAGTACCAAAAGTTACTCAGTAGAAATGAAGCTTCAGGACTGGTACCATTTGATTTATCTAGATTTTATGAACCAATAAAGGATGTCTTCAATAATAGCGTCATTAAGTTATGGATCACAACCAAAAACAATGGTGATAGCCTATATTGGTTCAGGGATACATGGGGTCTTAGTGGCCAACAATGTACCCACAAAACTGTCAATATTTCTTTACCCATCTCTCTTCTTTCAGCTCAGAGTTAACCAGTATCTCCACTTGTAAATGTAAACTTCTTATTGAAAGAGCTTTAATATGTATTTTTATGTTGTTAAGGAATCTGTTTTACACAGGGTAAATCTAAATTCATATGATAAAATATATCATCTGGTAGATCTGGGATTTCTTGTGTTCTTTCACAGCTATGCTGTTAATAGCCCTCATGTCAAAATGACAATCTGTAATTATTTTATCCATGGTGTTGTATAGAATTATAGTATGAATAACTTGCACTTTATCTGTGGAATGGACACCACATCAGCTCAGTTTGTAGCATTTTGTTTTTGTAACCAGTACTGTAATAAATTCATGTTAAGTGTATGACTAGCATAGGCATAACCATTTCTCTATTTACAAGCTAATGACATTTCTGGATCACAGTGGAAGAACACTTTCAGATTTAGTATTTAATTGCAAAGTGAATAATAATTTGAATCTAACAGTGGAATATTTCTGTCAGTTCTTGGAATTTTGCCTTTGGATAATAGTATCTGTGTTTTAAAATAATGCCCTGTGTGTTTCATTTTACTTTCCCATAGAGTATTTGACAATTAGCAACATTTCAACATTAGCACCATTTATATCTATTTTATAAAGCACCTATTCAAATCTTTTACACATTATTTTCCTAGTTGGCTTTCTCTTGCCATTTTAAAAACACTAATCAAAATTAACTTGGAGGAAAAAGTGTCTATTTGATTTACAGGTTACAGTCCATTATTCCGAGAAACCAAGGCAGAAATTCATGACAAAAAACACAGACATGAATTTAACAATAAATCATAGAGGGATACTGCTTACTGGCTGGCTTCCTCAGCTACTTTTTACATAGTCAGGTGTCCACCTGTCTAGGGATGGTGATGCTCATAGTAGGATGATCTTACCCATAATCAGCAATTAGAAAATGCCACACAGACAGGCCCACAGGCCTATTAGACAATTCCTTAATTGTTTTCCCCTCTTCCCAGTGTCTCTAGTTTATGTTATGTTGACAAGAAAGTAACAAGCACATTTACACTGGGATTTTACATTTTTTCCATATATTTTTTATTTAACTTTTTAATGTATGTCACTTTCAGTTCCCTCTCCCTCCCCCACCCCCCAATCCTCCCAACCCATCACCCCTACTCCACCCCCTCTCTGCTCCCCAGGGAGGGCAAGGGCCTCCATAAGGGATTTTCAGGGTCTGTTACATCATCCCTGGAAGGGCCCAGGTTCTTCCTCATGTGTCCAGGCTGAGCATCCCTCCAGGTGGTATGGGTTCCCAGAGTCCTTCTGTATGCCAGGAATAAATACTGCTCCACTCTCCCAGGTCCCACAGATTGCCAACGCCACCTCTCTGTCACCCAAATTCGGTGGGAGGGTGTCTGGATTAGTCACATGCTGGCCCCTCAGTCATCAGTCCGGGGTCCATGTGTTCCCCCTTGTTTATGTCAGCTGCCTCCTTTGGTCATCACTTGTCTTTGCAACTGGGTTCCAGGAGTTCAATTTGGTTCACAGCTGTGGGTGTCTGCCTCAGCCACCATCAACGATTGGATGAGAGTTCTGGTATGGCATATATGGTAGTCATCTTTCTCATTATCATGGGAGGGCATTTAAGGTACCTTTAATACCAGTTGGTGTCATTCTTGTAGATCTGTGAAGATCTCACTAGTGCCAGATTTCTCCTCCAACTTATACTGGCTCCCTCTTTTATGGTATCTCCAATCCTTTTCTCCTCTATTCTTACCCTGACTCAGCCTTTCTGCTCTCCCATGTCCTCCTCTCCCCTCCTCTTTTCTATCTCTCTTTCTCCCATCTCCTTCTACCCTCCCCTTCTTATCCCCAATCCAATTAGGAGATCACATCCCCTAACCCTTCTCTGGGTTAACATGCATATCTTTCTAAGGGGCCTCCCTGCATCCCAGACTCTCTGGCGGTGGGGTTGTGGACTGGCAATGCCCTGCTCCATGTCTAAAATCCATATATGAGTGAATACATAGCATGCTTGTATTTTTGTCACTGGGTTACCTCACTCTGGATGGTTTCTTCCAGTGCCAACCATTTGCCTGTAAATTTCAAGATTACATTTTTTCTGGTGAATATTACTCCATTGTGTAAATGTACCACATTTTATCTATCCACTCTTCAGTTGAGGGGCATCTAGGTTCTCTCCAGGTTCTGGCAATTGCAAATATGCTGCTAGGAACATAGTTGAGAAGATGTCCTTATTGTATGAGGGTACATCTTTTGGGTATATGCCTAACAGTGGAATTGCTGGATCTTGTGATAGACTGATTTCCACTTTTCTGAGGAATCTCCATAGGGATCTCCTAAGTGGCTGCACTAGTTGGCATTCCCACCAGCAGTGGAGGAGTGTTTCCCTTTCTCCACATCCTCTTCAGCATAAACTGTCATTAGTGTTTTTGATTTTACACTTTCTGACAGAAGTGAGATGGTATCTCAGAGTTTTTTTCATTTGCATTTCCCTAATGGCTAAAGATGTTGAGCACTTTTTCAATGGTCTCTAGGCCATTTTGGACTCCTTTATTGAGAATTCTCTATTTAGTTCTGCACCCCATTTTTAATTGGATCCTTTGGTGTTCTGGAGTCTTGCTTCTTGTGTTCTTTGTAAATTTTGGAGATTAGCCCTCTGTCAGATGTAGGGTTTATGAATATCCTTTCCCATTCTGTGGACTGCCTTTTTGTCTTGTTGACTATGTCCTTTGCCATGCAGAAGCTCCTCAGTTTCAGGAGGTCCCATTTATTAATTGTCGATCTCAGTGTCTGTGCTACTGGTGTTATGTTCAGGAAGCAGTCTCCTGTACCAATTTGTTCAAGGGTACTTCCCACTTTCTCCTCTAAAAGGTTCAGTGTGGCTGGATTGATGTTGAGGTCTTTGATTCATTTGAATTTAAATTTTGTGCATGGTGATAGACATAGATATATCCACATTCTTCTACATGCCAGCATCCAGTTATGCCAGCACCATTTGTTGAAGATGCTTTCTTTTTTATCTCATTGTATAGTTTTAGCTTCTTTGTCAAAGATCAGGTGTTCAATGGTGTGTGGGTTGATATCAGGGTCTTTGATTCGATTCCATTGGTCTATGTCTGCTTTTGTGCCAATACCAAGCTATTTTTAGGACTATAGCTCTATAATAGAGCTTGAAGCCAGGGATTTTACAAGTAATAAATAAACAAGTAATCCCTTGTTTTTATTTCATGCATAAAGAAGTTTTAAACTAATTTGCTATTTCTCTTTTGGAGATGTTTTAGTGAAAAATTGATCAAATATGAGTATAATTAAGTGGCTATCCTTCATTGCTTATCCAACTTTTTGTCTTAAGAATTTTTCTTGTACTGCATAATAAGAAAGTTACCCTTGTATTTTATTCCAAAGATTTAACAATATACTTTAAATTTTAGTGCCTATAATCCACATAGAATCAATTATATTTTGTTTATGGATTAAGGTGGAATCAAATTTTAATCAGTTTCTGTATTGACAAAATACCATCAACACCAAATATTCAGTAGCTATCCCCTTCTGCTGAGATCTCCTATATCACCAGTAACATCAGGGCACCCTCATCCACTTTCCTTCTAATGGCATACTATCTTTAAAACAATAGTTTCTTAATACATTTATTTCATTTCTTCTGCCTTCTGTTTTTTCATTCTTTCTCTTAAGACCGGGAATCCCACTGTATTTACAGGAATGCAGCCACACTGATTCCTTTGTCTGTTTTCAATGGCAGCTCCCAAGCTGCAAGACAGAGTTATGTATGTGCAACAACAATCCTATGGCCTGCAAAGTCTGAAATAATTAAAAATATTAGTATAGATAATTGGGAGAGTAATTCTATTTTTATGTTAGTGATAATTTAATTGATATTAAATTGGCTTCTAGAGTATTTGACAAACATATTAAAATTTTGAATCTAACCTAACAATGTAAGTGTTGGTTATTTCTTTGATCTAGAGAGATTTTTCAGAAAAATAGTGAAACACTACAATGATCATAAAATGAGAAATTCTGGGATCCTGTTGTTCAATCATCTCTCAATCTTCAGCTTTCAACTATTTGAAGATATGATATTTTTCAAATTTCTCACCAATTTAATGATATAGATTGTGCATATTCTTCCATATTACTTCTTTATTTTAATAGATAAAATTTTATTCAGTGAGTTGAATTTTGATCATTTTCACCCGTTTCCCCTACTTTTCCCACATACATACTCCTTTGTGCCTCACCCAATGTTGTGTCCTCATTTGTTTTTCACCTGTCAAGTCCAATTTGTGCTATCAATATATTCATAGACAAGCTTTCCAATGAAGTATGGCCATCCTACCAGTGGAAACACTTTTTTTCTAGTTTTCATTTTTTTATTTTTAAATTTAAATTAGAAACAAGGTTGCTTCACATACCAATCCCAGGTCCCTATCCCTCCTGTCCTCCCACCACCTCCCACCAACTGCCTATTCCCCCAATCCTCTAATCCCCACTCCTTTCCCCAGGGAGGGTGAGGCTCTCCGTGGGGGTATCCATAGTCTGTCATTTAATCCAGAGCAGGGCCTAGACCCTCTCTCAAGAATCCAGGCTGAGAGAGGATCTCTCATTGTTTGATGGGTACCCAAATGACATACCATTTGTATGTCAAGGATAAATATTGATCTACTACCCAAGGCCCCATAGATTTCCTAGACCTCCTCACTGACACCCACATTCAGGGGGTCTGGATCAGTCCCATGCTGGATTCCCAGCCACCAGTCTGGGGTTCAAGAGCTCCCCCTTGTTCAGGTCAGCTGTTTCTGTGTGTTAAACAAGCCTAATCTTGACCCCTATTATCATTAGTCCTCCCTCTCTGTCTCTGAGTTCCCTAAGCTCAACTCAGTTTTAGCCATGGGTGTCTGCCTCTGCTTCCATCAGTCATTGGTTAAAGGCTCTGTTTCCCAGATTCTCTGGCAGTGGGATTGTAGGATGGCACCCCCTGGGTCCAAGTCTAAAATCCATATATGAGTGAGTACATACCATGTTTGTCTTCTTGTGGCGGGGTTACCTGAATCAGAATGGTTTCTTCTAGCGCCATCCATTTGTCTCCTTTCAGGATTTCATTTTTTTCCAATGAATAGTACTCCATTGTGTAAATGTACCACATTTTCTCTATCCACTCTTCAGTTGAGGGGCATCTAGGTTGCTTCCAAGTTCTGGATATTACAAATAATGCTGCCTTGAACATAGTGGAACAGATTTCCTTATTGTATGAATGTGCATCTTCTGGATATATGCCTAAGAGTGGCATAAATGCTGGGTCTTGTGGTAGGATGATTCCCATTTTCCTGAGGAATTTCCATACTGATTTCCAAAGTGGCTGTATGAGTTGGCACTCCCACCAGCAATGGAGGACTGTTCCCCTTTCTCCACATCCCCTCCAACATAAACTGTCATTGGTTTTCTTTATTTTAGCCATTCTGACAGGAGTAAGATGGTATCTCAGAGTTGTTTTGATTTGCATTTCCCTGATGGCTAGGAATATTGAGTACTTTCTCAAGTGTCTTTCAGCCATTTTAGACATCTCTACTGAGAATTCTCTATTTAGTTCTGTAGACCACTTTTTAATTGGATCCTTTGGTATTTTGGAGACTTGCTTCTCCAGTTCTTTGAAATTTTGGAGATCAGTCCTCTGTCAGATATGGGTTTACTGAATATCTTTTCCCATTATGTGGGCTGCTGTTTTGTCTTGTTTCCAGTGTCCTATGCCTTACTGAAGCTTGTCAGTTTCAGGAGGTCCTATGTGTTAATTGTTGACCTCAGTGTCTGTGCTACTGGTGTTATATTAAGGAAGTAGTGGAAACACTCTTAAACTGAATCATCCCAGCAGCTATCAGTTGCTAATTGCTCCACAGCTTGACCGGGAACTTCACACCCACCTTCCTTCTCCATGCTGGGATTTGGTCTAGCTTAAGCTTTCACAGTACTTGTGCTTGCTGTAATAACCACTATGAGTCTGGCATATGTAAATTTACACTGTTGTGTCCAAAGGATGGTTTCCTATTATTTGTTCACTTCCTTTGGCTCTTACACAATTTTGACCCATCTTCTGCAAAATCTCTGATCCTTGGGAAGAGTGGGTGTAGTACAAAATTCCACTTAAGGATGAGTATCCTTTATTCTTTGATTCTTTGTAACTTAGCTACTTTGGGATCTCTCTGTTTAACACAATCAAGGATACATTTGGAGAGTGACACATCAATGTGAAAAGTATATATGGTATGTAGGTATATATTTCTACCTATTCATCTATTGATATTTTATTTCTGATTCACAAGCTCACTGACTTATTTCTGTCATTGGGGCTAAGATTCCTCACTAAGAATACATTTTTGGAATTTCTTAAGTGGCAGTAATTTGGATAATACAAAGAAGTGCACTTATCTATAAGCCATAATTTTCTTTCTAACTGGATAAAAGATAATGATCATTTGGTTTCTTTTTACATATATAAAAATGAAGTTTCTCTGGCTAACTCTTGGAGGAATTCCAAGAAAAGAGGATGCCAATTGTATGTTCACATGATTACACTCTGCATCTGTAAGCTAGCATTGAGGACTCGTGGAGACATCTTGTCAAGGAGTAGTTATTTCCTAATTAAATCCCATCTTGCCCTTTCCTTAACAGAGTCTTCTAACACAGTGACAATATCAAAGTCATCTTCTTTTAATATTTTTTATAGTCTCATGTCTTTCTCTTATTTAATTTTTTGCTAGCAAGGATGTATATGTTTAAATAGTTTTAAAAATGAATTTTATGTCTAAGATAAAAAACATAAGTGACAGTTTATGCTGCAGATGAAGAGGATCAAAGGGAACACTCCTCCAATTCTGATTGGAGTGCAAACTTTTATAGACACTTTAGTAGTCAGTGTGGCAGTTTCTAGGAACATTTGGAAACAACCTACCACAAGACCCAGCTATACTGCTCTTGGGCGTATACACCCAAAGGATTTTCAAACATGCAAAAAGGATACTTGCTCAACTAGGTTCATAGCACCTTTATTTTAATAGACAAAACCTGGGCAAGCTAAATGTCCCTTAGCAGAGGAATGGATTAAAAAAATGTGGCATATTTACACAGTGGAGTATTTCCCAGCTGTTAAAAACAAATCACCGTGGACCCTCAGATTAAAAGTCTGATGCTCTACCAACTGAGCTATCTGGGCTAGACAGGTAGACCAAAGGAATTGAATTGAATACCCCGATATTAACCCATACATGTATGAACATCTGATTTTCAACAAAGAAGCTAAAATTATACGATGGGAAAAAGAAAGCATCTTCAACAAATATTGCTGGCATAACTGGATGCTGGCATGTAGAAGAATGTAGATATATCCATGTCTATCAACAAGCACAAAACTTAAGTACAAATAGAACAATGACCTCAACATAAATCCAGCCACACTGAACCTCTTAGAAGAGAAAGTGGGAGGCACCCTTGAACGAATTGGTATAGAAGACCGCTTCCTGACCATAACTCCAGTAGCATAGACACTAAGATCGACAATTAATAAATAGGACCTCCTGAAACTTAGAAGCTTCTGTAAGGCAAAGGACACAGTCAACAAGACAAATAGGCAAACCACAGATTGGGAAAAGATATTCACTAACCCCACATCTGACAGAGGGCTGATCTCCAAAATTTCAAAGATCTGGAGAAGCAAGTCTCCAAAACACCAAAGGATACGATCACAAAATGGGGGGCAGAACTAAATAGAGAATTCTCAATAGAAGAGTCTAAAATGGCTGAAAGACATTTGAGAAAGTGCTCAACATCCCTAGCCATCCGGGAAATGCAAATCAAAACAAATCTGAGATACCATTTCACTCATGTCAGAATGGCTAAAATCAAAAACTCAAATGACAGTTTATGCTGGAGAGGATGTGGAGAAAAGGGAACACTCCTACACTGCTGGTGGGAGTGCCGACTTGTTCAGCCACTTTGAAAATCAGTATGGAGATTCCTCAGGAAAATGGTTATCAGTCTACCACAAGACCCAGCAATTCCACTCTTAGGCATATACACAAAAGATGTACATTCATCCAACAAGGATATCTGTTCCACTACGTTCATAGCAGCATTATTTGTAACAGCCAGAACCTAGAAGCAACCAAGATGCCTGTCAACTGAAGAGTGGATAGAGAAACTGTGGTACACTGACACAATGGTGTACTATTCAGCAGAAAAAAATGGAATCTTGAAATTTGCAGGCAAATGGATGGCATTAGAAGAAACCATCCTGAGTGAGGTAACCCAATCACAAAAAGAGAAACATGGTATGTTCTCACTCATTTATGGATTTTAGACATGAATCAGGGGATTGCCATCATACAATTCCACTGCCAGAGAGTATAGGAAACAGAACCTTCATCCAGTAACTGATGAAAGCAGAGGCAGATACCCACAGACAAACACTGAACTGAACTCCTAGAATCCAGTGTCAAAAAAGAGAGAACTGTTGGGCAAAGGAGTTAAGAGTGGGATGGTCTAACCCACAGAAACAGTTGACCTGAATAAGGTGGAGCTCTTGGACTCCAGATTGATGGCTGTGTGGAAAGCATGGGACTGGCCCAGAATCCCTGAATGTGGGTGTCAGTGAGGAGGCCTAGGTTAACTATGGGGCCTTTGGTAATATTTATTCCTGGCATACAAATAGACTTTGAGTGCCCATGCCACAGTGTGGGAGGCTCTCTCAGCTGGGACTCTTGAGGGAGGGCCTAGGCCCTGCCCTGAATGAAATGACAGTTACTGGGGATCCACCATGGAGTGCCTCACCCTTTTTGCGGATCAGAGTAGAGATTGGGTGTGGGACTGGGGGACCTGGTGTGGAGGGTGGGGGAGGAGGGGATGGAGAGGGAGCTGGGATTGACATGTGAAACAAGATTGTTTCTAACCTAAATAAAAAAATAATTTAAAAAAAGAAAGAAAGCAGGTGGAGCCACCTGTGAGGAACTAGCTATAGTGTATCACCCCTGTTTTTGACCTAAAGCAATGGGCTAGAAGGATTCCAGTTGTTAAGGACATAAAACCAGGCAGAATGCAAAAGTGAGGGGATTATCAAAAAAAAATTGATGTGCCTAGCAAATCCAAACACCTAAATTTACCCATATCTGACTGACATAGATTCAACTAAGGGCAGATAGCATTACCTTAAATTATTTCTTTCTCAAGAACTTGCTTCGGGTGAATATTTGGGTTTTTACTTTATGTATTTTATTATCTTTTTTTAAAAAACAAGATCTCACTATGTAGCTCTGGACACCTTAAGCTCACTATGTAGACCACGCTGGCCTTGAAACCACAGAGATCTGTTTGCCTGTGCCTCCCAATTTCTGGGATTAAAGATATGTACCACCATAGAAAATAGCTGTATTTGAAAATTATCTAGAACCACATGACAGCTATCTACCAAGCCACATCAGCACAGAGGAAGTCCTCAGATACTTCATTTCTTTCATTATGATTAACTCCAACTGCTGTTGTAGGAACAATTTGCTTCACATTATAACAGTATTTCTGAGCATCATAAGCATAACCAAATACTCAAATTAAGTAGCTATTTTCACAGAAGAAATTGGATCCCATAGAGGTTATATGTCTTATGTAAAGTATCTATCACCTGACAAGTTTCGTTTAAAGAGAGGTTGGCCTGAATTCTTGTACCGGAAGGATAGGTAACCTTTCTAATGTGCCTGCTTGGCTCAGTTTTTCTAATGACTCAGGGGAATGATCAAGGAATTAACTTGTTGACTAATTGGGGTCTGCTTTCTTGAATGGAGTAAATTTGGTAGAATGAAGTGCTCTCAGAGAAAAAAGCCAGTGTTGTGCTAAAGCATAGTGTGAAATAAATGAAATGATGTTAGTGCTAATTTTGAAGGATCTATGGTCAAGGCTCCAAATGATCTATCAGTTAAAGTAGACAAGGAAGAAAAATATAGATGGAATGGTGTTAAATATCTTCCTTATAACACATGTAAATGTTTTATTGCTTGATTAGTTAAGCGATTTACTTGTGTTTTCAAGGTGATGTCTCCTGAATATGTAAACGTACAGCTACTGCTACAATATCATAACTGCCTGCCTGCTTACCTGCCTTCCTGATACCATGATAGTCATGGACTTTAATCCTTTGGAACTGTGATCTCCAAATTAAATGCTTTATTTTTCAATTTGCCTTGGTCATGGTGTCTTACCACAGAAATTGAAAAGTAACTAAGACACAAGCAATCCCTTCTCTTAAGTAAACACCCTCAGTGTCCTCAAAAACCTTACACTGTAATATATGTACTTCTTAGCTTTCATAGTTTTGAATATCATTTAATAGATTTGTATGAAACTTGCCTTTTGAAAACTGAAATGTCAAGCAATTCCTTGAATGCATTTTGGCCATTTAGGATTCTTCTGTTGAGAATTCTCTGTTTACATCTGTACTCCAATTTAAATGGAATTTTAACTGATATTTTGCTGTAATATACAATCTTACACCTGTCAGAATGGAATATCAAAAACACTGATGATAGCTTATGTTCAAGGGAATGCAGAGTAAGAGGAACACTTCTCCACTGATAGTGGGAATGCAAATTACACAGCCACTTTGGAAATCAGTATAATGGTTTCTCAGAAAATTGGGTATCAATCTAACTCAAGGCCCAGTGATTCCACTTTTGGGCATATGACCAAAGGATGCTCAATCATACCACAAGGACACTTGCTCCACTATGTTCATAGCAGTGTTATTCATAATAGCCAGAATCTGGAAAACAAATGTCCCTCAAAGAAGGAATAAAGAAAATATGGTACATTTACACAGTGGGGTAATACTCATCTGAAAAAAAAACGACATCATGAAATTTGCAAGCAAATAGATGGAACTAGAAAATAACATCTTGACAGAGTTAACCCATACCCAGAAATACAAACATACAAACATGGTATGTACTCACATATAGATGAGTAATAGATATACAGCAAATAATAACCAGGCTACAATCTATAACCCTAGAAAAGCTAGGTAACAAGGAGGATCCTAAGAAGGATTCATGGATCGCCCTGGGGATGGGAAATATGAGGTATCCTGGGTAAACTGGGTGGTGGGGGTGGTAGAAGGCATGGGAAGAGGAATTGTATGAGCAAAGGGGGATCAAGATCGTGTTGGGGAAACCCACAGAGACAGCTCGTGGGATATCAAGGATTCTGAACTGACAGCTGGGGATCCTGCATGAGACTGAGCCAGGCCCTCTTTATTTGGGTGAGAGCTATGTGGCTTGGTTTGTTTGTGGAGCCTCTGACAGTGGTACCAGGATCTAACCTTTGTGCATGAGCTTGCTTTTAGGAACCCATTCCATAAGATAGGATGTCTTACTCAACCT
Organism: Mesocricetus auratus; assembly: GCF_017639785.1. Taxonomy (NCBI): domain Eukaryota; kingdom Metazoa; phylum Chordata; class Mammalia; order Rodentia; family Cricetidae; genus Mesocricetus; species Mesocricetus auratus. The sequence goes on from NW_024429189.1 coordinate 105,481,020, forward strand.
TGATGCAAAGAAAGTGGTTTGGTTCTGTCTCAACTTGATATGACAGGCTTTGTTGACTCTTTTTTGGGGGGGTCTTACCCTTTCTGAGTAGTGGATGAGGGTGGGCTGGGAGAGAGGAGAGGAGGCAGAGAAGGGGAGGGAGGAGGAAATGTGGTTGGTAAGTAAAATGAAAAAAATTAAACAAAAAGAAATCAGAAATGATTTAATGAAGCTCAGGTAGTTCTCATCAGGAAGTAAAGCTATCAGCTTTATAGTATAGTGCTGTCTATATTTCATTGTATGTTTGTACAGACAGTTACCTGGTAAACAGCATCAGTTCTTTCTGAGTGACTACAGGAAAAACAGCAGATAAAAATTTATTGAAGCTAAACAACTAATTTTACCTCATATACTTACACTTTCTTTGTTTACTTCCGAGTTATAATAGACTGTCGCCCTCCCTATCTAAGTGCTTTGACAAGCACTCTATCTAAATATTTAGATCAGCACACACAGCTGGATGGAAGGCATCTTTTCACAGCACTCCACTCCTTTAATTTATTCTCTGCAATGACACGATGGAGAAAAGCACATTACAAATAAGAGTTATAAATTACATGAGAAAGACAATGTTTTCTCTTACAGAGAATGAGAGAAGGTGTGACAAATGTTCCCTAAACTGCTGCAATTTCTTCTCATTTGTGTTTCCTCATCTTTATTGTGGTATAGTTGACAATTAGATAGTGTAGATATTTGTGATTAAATATTTTTCAGATGCATATATTGTATAATATATATGGATTAACATAGTTAACTTCTTTGTGTTGCATAATATTTTTTTACATTGTGTGAAGATGTGTCACTGTGATTGGCTAAATAAAGATCTTAATGGCCAATAGTTAGGCAACAATATGTGGGATTTCTGGAGAGAAAGAGAATTCTGGGAAGATGAGAGGCAGGGATTTCACCAGCAGTCTCAGAGAAATTTGGATATGCCATACTCAGGAAAGGTAAACGCTATGTGACAGAACGTAGGTTAGTAGAGCAAGTTAATTTGAGTTATAAGAGCTAGTTTTGACAAGCCTAAACTAAAGTCCAAGCTTTCATAAGCAATAATGAATTTCCATGTCATTATTTGTGGGCTAGCTATGAACAGATAGTCCAACAAGAAAGTTTGATATATTTGGTGCTCAAGTCTGGCATATAAGTCCACACAGAACCTGCAAAGGCTTGGGGGAGAAAGTTCTGATTCTGGAAAACATGGTCTCATACAGGCTGAGCACTTGAGGAGCTGACATTGGGTACAAATACCTGCCACAGGCAGACGCAATAAGTTGCCAGAGCTGGGACAGGTAAATGAGGCTCAGGGCAAGTACCCACTAGCATGAGACTAGGCTCTCATGGAACAGAGGGAGGTGGAGACAGCTGCCAGCATGCCTTGTGGTAAGAGGAGCAATGGGGTGGCTGGTGTGACACTAAAGATTTGGTTCACATGTTTAGAGAATGCTGCAGGTGCTTAGTAAAGCCAGGTCAAGACACAGAAAACCTCTAAACAGGTACAGTATGCCTTAAAGGGGTGCTTAGGTATTGAAAAAATAAAAAGATGGATATAGACATAATAAAAATTAAATAGTTCAAAAATAATAAAGTTTTAAAACAGAGATTAAAGTAATTTTTAAAAGTCATATATAGAAGGACACACAGGGTATCTTGAATAGTGTATGGTACTTCAATGATTTTAAATTTTTCAAATGCTAATGAACATAAATAACAGCTTTGTTGAGAAATGCAACCTTCAAGCAATAGAGTTTAATAGAAGTTACTTAAGTCTGTTGGAGAATAACTACTGAACCGACCATGGGATCCCATTACATTTATCTCTTCCTCTTTGCTTTGAACCAATGCTTCTACCAAAAACAACTGTGTTGAGGTGATGAAGACAAGGGAGGGGGATCTTGACAGAAATTTTAAAACAGTCATCTAAAGCAAACTTTATTTCCCCTTCCGGGGTCCCTCCATTTGTTTCTCCCTTAGAGTCCTCCTTTAAACCTAGCTTCTGTGGTGTTATGGATTGTAGCTTGGTTATCCTTTACTTTTTACCTAATGAGGGGATGGGGGATGGGAACATTAGAGTTACAGATGGCTGCGTTGAGGGATGGACAGTAAGGGAGAGCATTGAAAGAGATTTCTTTATAGGAGAATTCATTTTGGTGTTAGGGAGAAACCTGGTGCTAGAGAAAATCACAGGAATCCATAAGGATGATCTCAGCTAAGACTCCTAGCAACAGTGGAGAGGGTGTCTAAACTGGTCATCCCCTATAATTAGATTAGTGACTACCATAATTGTCATCATAGAGCCTACATCCAGCAGCTAACTGATGGAAGCAGATGCAGTGATCCACAGCTAAGCACTGGGTTGAGCTCCTGAAGAGAAGGAGCAGGGATCATACATGATCAAGGGGGATCGAGATCATGATTGGGAAAACCACAGATACAGCTGACTGGGCCTAGTGGGAGCTGATAGACTCTAAGCTGACATCTGTGGAACTTGATTGGGACTAGGCTAAGCTCTCTGAATGTGCGCGACAGTTATGTGGATGATCCATTGGGGAGCACAGCTGGCAGTGGGATCAGTACTTATCCTGGGTGTATGAACTGGCTTTTTGGAACCCATTCCCTTTAGTGGGATACCTTGCTCAGATCCGATACAGAGGGGATCATCTTGCTCCTGTTTCAACTTGGTTTGTCAGACTTTGTTGACTCCCCCAAAGGAGGCCTTACCCCCTCTGAGGAGTGGATTGGAAGTGAGATGGGTGGAGGTAGGGGGTGAGAGAAGGGGAGGGAGGGGAAACTGGGGTTGGTATGTAAAATGAAAAAAATTATATATGTATACATATATATACACACACATATATAATCTTCTGTACTGTACTCATGAGGCAGTTGCAGTAACTGAGCTTGACTTGGCAATGGCTACAAACATATACCAGTGGTAGAAGGTATTCAGATCTTTTGGTTCTTTTTCTCCATTCAAACACCGGTGGAATGCTTTGGATATCAGGTCTGGCATTTAGGTATATTTATGCTGGTACTCCAGGGCCCAGGAATCAGAAACTTCCATCTTTCTAGAGGCATTGTTATAAGAAGCTCAGTTACTCACAGCATGGTTGTGCTTGTATCATTACTATGCATAGAACAGTCAAGCTTAAGAATACGTATAGTTGCCAGATGTGCTGGTAGACCTAATTTGTGGTGATATAGCACTCTTTTACCTCCAAGGGAGCCTGTGGCACATAAAATAACCACTAACAGACCCTTTCTCGTTTCCAAAGACCCTGCAGAGCAGGTCACTGGGAATTACAGCGGTACATGCTGCATGGATGCTGCTGACTACTAACTGCCATTTTTCTTTACTCTGAACCCCTCCAAACATCTAAGCTAATCTGACCACTCCATTATATGGATGGACTAAAATAAAGTACATCTCTCAAGTAGCAATCTAAAATCTTTGATGCTGATTGCTTATATTATTACTTTCCTTGAATTCTGGGCCAGAAGTTCCTTCTTAATGCTGAGCTACATCTGTCTGAGGTGTTGAAGTACTCAAAACAAACTTGTCTTTATTAACTGTTCTGTATAGTTACTCTCTTGTCTTTTCTCCATTGTGTTGCTGATGTTTCTATTATGAGTAGTGACTATGCATATTGTGTGTCCTGTGTGTGTGTGTGTGTGTGTGTGTGTGTGTGTGTGTGTATGTGTGCATGCATGTGTGAGCTCATCTATATGTGATGCATGGCCTTGGTGGTGGTACCCCTGAGAAGCCAGAAGACAACTTGCTGAAGTCAGTTCTTTCCTTGGACTACATTCTTCTGAGAACAATTTACTCTGGAACTCAGGTGGCCAGGCTTAGCAGCAAGCACATTTACCCACTATGCCACTGTTGCAGAAGTTGTTAATCTCTCCCATAGCTATTTATTATTGGTAGATCACTATGTAATTATGTTCTAACTTTCCCCTATAGAGAGAGATGTTAGACAGGGCTACTGGATTCTCTTAGTCTCCACTCACCACACTCATTAACTCTCAGATTTCAGATTGTCTCAGATGCTACCATATTCCAGGGGCACTGGTATTGCCAAATTTAGGATTGGGTAGATGTATTACAAATGTAACATTATGCTAATATAGCCTAATAAAAACTGACACCTATGTATACGAATAGATTTTAGTAAAGTGAAATTTAAAAGGAAAGTTGTTTTTGGTTTTCTTGATTTTGTTGCCATAGATGAGAATACCGGAGATGCTGACTCACTGTGCTTACAAGGCTGCAAAGGGTGATAATTGTCTGGTTCACTGAGGCTACATCCGCATTTAAAAGCAGACTTACCTTAGCTTGCCAATTGATGTTATACCTTTAGATCACTCGAGGTCACTCTGGTGCCTGATCTGTCTTCGATCCTATGATTCCCTCTTCCCCCTATTTTACCCCCACCCCCTCAACTTCCTGTTCCCCCATGACCAACTCCCTTCCTCTTTACCCCCTCTACTCTTCCCAGGTCCCACTACCCCCCCCTCGCCCTGTTCCCCATCCATTCAGAGGATCTTGTCTCCATCCTCTTCTCTTGGGTACTATGCATATATGCATATCTTTTAGGTTCTTTCCTGTTTCCCAGACTCTCTATCTGTGGAAGTGCAGACTGGCACTATCCTGATCCATATTTAAAATCAGGACCACCTCGAATGCCCATTCCTGATAATGAACTTGATGTCTATAACTATCCGGGAGCCTTCATCCTGGGACTGATGGAAGCAGAGGCAAACACACAACTAAGCACTGAACTGAACCCAAGGAACCCAGTGACAGAGAGAGAGGAGTGATGAGCAAATTGGCAAGGAATGGGCTGGCAAAACCAGCAGAGACGGCTGATCTGAACAGGGGAGTGCTCTTGGACCCCAGACCGACAGTGGGGAGGCCAGAATGGGACTGATCTGGACCCCCCAAATGTGAGTGTCAGTGAGAAGGCCTGGGCAACCTATGGGGCTCTGAGCTGTGGATCAGTGTCTATCCCTGGTATACAATCTGTCTTCATGTGCCTATGGCACAAAGAGAGATGCTCTCTCAGCCTGGACTCTTAGGGGAGTGCCTTGACCCTACCAAGAGTGAAATGATAGACTCTAGACATCCCCTATGTGGAGGGATTTGGCAATAGGGTGGGAGGGAGGGTGGAAGGGGAGTGCGGGAGGAGGGGAGGGAGAGGGAACTGGGATTGACATGTGAAACAAGCTATTTAAAATTAAAATAAAAAATGATTAAAAAAAAATAAAAAAAAAAAAAGAAGAAAAAAAACCCAAAAAAAAAAAAAAAAAAAAAAAAAAAAGCAGACTTACCAAGTGTGACTTGCAGGACCTCCTGAATGCTACTCTTCTGGGTAGCCTGACTGGGTTTTCTTTTGCCAAAGCTGTGACCTGTGCATTAGTAAAGCTGTGATTCTGGGTGGCAGAGTGGCCAACTGAGGTCATCCTCAAACTCAAGGAAGAACAATGACTCTTCTAGGTGCTAGCAACAGAACTGCAGTTGTCCTAGCCTGGACTACATAGCACATTGCATGGTAAGTAATTGATAACTGAGAGAAACAGAGAGATAGGAACAAAAGCAGGCCAGTATCATCAGCAGACAGCTCACTTTATCTGCCTAATCAGTTCACAGACTGTTGCTTCCTATTCTTTCTCCTCTTCCTTCCTCTCCCTCTGTCTCTCCTTCTCTGTCCCCTTCTCTTCTTCCTTCCCTCCCTCTCCAACTTTCCTTTTTTCCTCATATTTCTTCTTTTCCCAATCTTGTCTTTTCTCATGTTTCATTTCTTCTTATTCACAAACTGTACAGATTACAAAAGTAGCTACTAAATTTCATTTCAAAGCTAACTTCATCATGATAAGTTAAATTACCAATGATCTTTTTTCAGAAGGAAAAAAGCGAACAATTCACCAATGCAAACCACTTTAGATCCATGTACTGGAAAGCAAAGCCCAACACGATATAAATGGAAGGAGTAACTTGAGAGACTGCTTTCAGGATGGAAAAGGAGTATGGCAAATACTTGGCCAGAAGGAAGAATTGAGTATGGTTTGCTATCATTTAGGGCCCAGTCTTATTACACAGAGAGTACATGAATTGCAGTATAGCTCCTAAGGCAAGCAAAACTCCTTGTGCTCATGATTACATTTGCATTTGGTTGCAATGTGTCTGATTGAAGAATGTTCCATTTTACACAAAGTGGCTTCTTTCAGGCAAAGACAATGGGGTCAGTTCTGAGATATGAAGAAGCTAGTATTCATCAGAGTAATATCATAAGAGCTTACAACCTACTGAAAAGCTTTGGGCAAGGCAAAGCAGCAGAATAGCATGAGCATAGCCTCTAAGTTTGGCTTTACACTTTTTTATTGATATGGACCTTCTCATTTACTAAATTTAGTAATTATTTTTCTGCATCTACTAAAGTGGAAGATCTAATATCCCCTCATAATTTTATGTGATTATTTGGGAGATGTTTGTTTGTTTTACTTTTTGAGGCAGGGTTTCTCTGTGTATCTCTGGCTGTCCTGGAACTTACTATATAGATTATGTTGGCCTCGATCCCAGACCTACCTGCTTTGGCCTCCTGGGTGCTAGGATTAAAGGTGTATACCACCATACCCAGATTATAGGCTTACATTTTGAGGGGTGTTTTCTTTCAAAATTCTTCTCAATGTATTTCAATAATATTTCCCCTACCAGATCCTTCACATTTTTCTATCACCCAATTTCATGTTTTCTTTCTCAAGAAAATCAAAACAAACAAAAGACCAAGACAAAAAATACAAAATGAAACAAAAGCTTGCCCCAACACAACACACACACACACACACACACACACACACACACACACACACACACACTGGACTCTGTGTTGGCCAACTACTCCTGAACATAGGTGTTGTCCTGGTATATGGTTGCTCTACACAGTGACACTCCATTGAAGAAAATTAATTTTCCCTTTTTAGCAGTTAACCGCTGAAAATAGCTGCCTTTTTGGGGGCAGGCTTTCTGTCCACTTCACTTTCTCTGAGGTGAAATTTGGTTTGGTTTGAGCCTGTGTAGGTCTTGTGCATATTCTCACAGTCTCTGTGTGTTTCTATGTGTATTGGTACTGTTGTGTGTAGAAGATCATCTCTCCTTATCTACCAGCTCAGGCTCTTTCAATCTTTCTGTCTCCTTTTCTACAAAGAACTCTGAATCTTTAGGGATGGGTATTAATGAAGAAATCCCATGTAGTACTGAGTACTCCAAAGTCTCTAACTCTAAGCACATTGTCCAGTTGTGGGTCTCTGTTAGTTATCATCTATTGCCAAAAGAAGCTTCTCTGATGAGGGGTGAGTGATGCACTGATCTATGGCTATAGCAATGTTTTATTTTATTTCTGTGTTCATTTATCAGCCTTAGCCCAACAATAAAGTGTCATATTTCTTTTCTACATGTATATTACTTTAGATGCTATAAAACAATACTACTCTAAGTCACTCAAGTCTATATAAACTCCTGCTTGAGTTTCTGTTAAAAAGAATCTCTGTCAGCAACAACCTGCATATGAGTGGTTAGCTTCATGTATCTGTGCCCCAGAGCTCAGAATATAAAGATCAAATACAAATTCTGTTGCTTGAAATTATTATATTGCTTTATTAGAAATAGTATAACAGCTTCCATTGAGTCAAAGAAAATAGCTGTGAATTTCTCAGATCAAAAGTTTGTAAAAGGAATATTTCCTTCCTATCTGCATTTTAGTATTTGAGTTCAGAAAACCTAGTAGCTAAACCCAGTCTCCCTCTCTTGGCTGCAATCTGGTAATAAAAAGCAAAGTGAATCAATTCGTTTGCGGGAACTCTGTATTATCAACTCCCAGGAAATCAATGTGGATGGTACCTGGTTGCCCTTGGTCTAAGCTGTACTTTCTAGCCATGTGGGCAGTAATGCAATCATGGATAAGATTAATTAAATTAAAAGCCTGTTTTTATTGTGCAGAAAATACAGAAAATTCAATCCTTCCTGACAGCCTGGAGCTGGATGCTTCTTCTAATGTGATCACTGCAGAATTGGTACAGCCAGGCTGCATGCCATTTAAGGAGGCAGGAAACACTGCCAAATATGTACAGCTTCTATCTTGTGTTTTGAACTTTGCATTGAGCAATTTTCATAAGCTGAACGCACACAGTACTGAGCCCTACTACTTCCCTATTGCTGTTCATCCAATTAGCCAAGAGCCCAGTTTTTGTAATGCTTGGAAAATCATAGGAGCCTTCTCATGTCATTTTCTCAACACTCCACCACCATGTTCTACTTTAGAAATTTCTTTCTCAGAAAGGGAGAGTGTTGTCTGTCTGTGTGTCTATGTATAGCCTTCCCCAGAGCATTGCAGATGACTCTGAGCATCTAGTGGGAGGCAGACACAATATATGTTCTGTTCTCTGATTTTTTGACTAGGTCTTTTCCTTATAAAACACAGCATTTATAAAGAGAGATAAACCTTTTCAAAAAAATTAGTCAGCTGCCTGGGTTTGATCCCCATGTAGTGGACCTGCCATACAGATCAGATCATCTAGAGTCTATCAACATTGCAGTCTTGGTGCCCCTACGTCCTCCCTATGAGAACACCAGGAGAGGCCAGACCATCCAGTGTTACCTACATCAAAGTCTTGGGCCACCGACACCCACCAGGAGACAAGAGGAGAGGAAGAGACCCGAACTGCACCCACTGGAAGAAGCAATGGGAAGACAACAGTATAAGACCAACACATTCAACAACAGGAAGACCAATATAACATCATCAGAATCTAGGTACTACACCAGCAAGAGCCGAACATCTAAGAACACTTCAGAAAAATCATTCATCATGATCAAGTAGGCTTCATCCCAGGGATGGTTCAACATATGAAAATCCATCAATGTAATCCACCATATAAACAAACTGAAAAAGAAAAAAAAACACATGACCATCTCACTAAATACTGAAAAAGCCTTTGAAAAAATCCAACACCCTTTCATGATAAAGGGCTTAGAGAGATCAGGGATAACAGGAACATACACAAACATAATAAAACCAATAAACAGCAAATCAACAGCAAACACCAAACTAAATGGAGAGAAATTGAATGTGATTACTCTAAAATCAGGAAAAAGACAAGGCTGTCCACTATCTCCATTTCTCTTTAATATTGTACTTGAATTTCTAGCTAGAGAAATAAGACAACAAAAGAACATTAAGGGAATACAAATTAGAAAGGAAGAAGTCAAACGTTTGCTATTTGCAGATGATATGATAGTTTACATAAGTGACCTGAAAACTTTTACCAGGGAATTTCTACAGCTACCAAACACCTTCAGCAAAGTGGTAGGATGCAAGATTAACTAAAAAAATCAGCAGCCCTATTATATACAAATGATAAATGGCTGAGAAGGAAATCAAAGAAACATCACAATTCACAATAGCCACAAATAGCATAAAGTATTTTGGCATAATGCTAACAAACAAGTGAAAGACCTGTATAGCAAGAACTTTGAGTCTTTAAAGAAAAGAATTAAAGAAAATACCAGAAAAATGGAAAAACCTCCAATACTCTTGAATAGGTAGGATCAATGTAATAAAATGGCAGTTTTGCCAAAAGCAATCTACAGCTTCAATGCAACCCCCATCAAAATGCCAGCACAATTCTTCACAGACCTTGAAAGAACAATACTCAACTTTATATAGAAAAACAAAAACCCAGGATAGCCAAAACAATCCTGTACAATAAAGGAATATCTGGAGGCATCACTATTCCAGATTTCAAGCTATATTATAGAACCATAGTCCTGAAAACACCTTGGTATTGGCACAAAAATAGACAGGTAGACAAATGGAGTCATATTGAACATCCTGATATTAAACCACACACCTATGAACAACTGATTTTTTTTACAAAAAAGCTAAAATTATACAATGGAAAAAAGAAAGCATCTTCAACAAATGGTGCTTGCATAACTGGATGGTGACATCTAGAAGACTGCAGATAAAATCCTTATCTATCACAATGCAGAAAACTTAAGTCCAAATGAATCAAAGACCTCAACATAAATCTAGCCACTCTGAACCTCTTAGAAGAGAAAGTAGGAGATACTCTTGAAAGAATTGGTATAGGAATTTACTTCATGAACATAACTCCACTAGCGCAGACACTGGGATTGGCAATTAATAAATCGGACCTCCTGAAACTGAGAAGCTTGTATAAGGCAAACGACACAGTCAACAAGACAAAATGTCAGCCCAGAGAATAGGAAAAGATCTTCACCAAACCCACATCTGACAGAGGGCTGACTTCCAAAACACACAAAGAACTCAAGAAGCTCATCACTAAACACTAAATAATCCAATTAAAAAGTGGGGTACAGAACTAAACAGAGAATACTCAGTAGAAGAATCTAAAATAGCTGAAAGACACTTAAGAAAGTGCTCAACAATCTTAGCCATCAGGGAAATGCAAATCAAAACAACTCTGAGATACCATCTTGCACTGGCCAGAATGGCTGAAATCAAAACACCAATGGCAGTCTATACTGGAGAGGATGTGGAGAATGGGGAACTCTCATCCATTGCACTCCTCCATTGTTGATAGAGTGCAAACTTGTACAGTCAATTTGGAAATCAGTATGACAGTTTCTCAGGAAAATGGGAATCAGTCTACCTCATGATCCAGCAATTCCACTCTTAAGCATATACCCAAAGATACACATTCATACAACAAGGACATCTGTTCAACTATGTTCATAGCAGCATTGTTTGTAGTAGCCAGAACCCTGAAGCAACCTAGATGCCCCTCAACTGAAGAATGGCTGGAGAAAATGTGTCACGTTTAAGCCCTTTTCTTCCAGGTTAAGAATCTTGAAGAGGGTCACTTCTTTGAAAGAGTGATTGTTATGATAAGTTGACACAAGCTAGAGTCCTTTTAGAAGAGGGAACCTTAAATGAGGAAATACCCTGATTTTGGCCTGTGGGCAATCATGTGCTGCATTTTACTGACAAATGTGGATGTGGGAGGACCCAGGACATTGTGGGTGGTGTTACCCCATGTTAGATGGGCCTGTGAGGAGCAGGTGTGTAATCCATGAGGTGCAAGCCAGTAAGCAGCTTTCTTCCATGGCGTCTGCTTCAGTTCCTGACTCCAATTTTCTGTGATTTCTTTGAATAATGGACTACAAACTATATGATGAAATAAACTCTTTTCTTCCCAAATTGTATATAGTCCTAGAGTTTTATCACATCAATAGAAACACTAAATAGATTCATAATTTCTACTCCTAGTCGAATACATGTGGCTCCATCTGTCATGTCTTTTTTTCTGTCATTGCATTTGCTTGAGAATGTGTGTGTCACCAGAGTACCTCAAAAAAGATGGAAAGAATGTAGCTGTTGTGTACAAACAAGAGGGTTGATGTTTCTCCAGCAAACTTTACTGCTGATCTAGCTGGTGGACTGTCCTTCCTACCTCTCACATTAGTATCCTCTTCTCACTGAGTTCCATCTAGCACATAGGAATATATACCACTGAGGCAACTTCTTCATCTCCTGAGACATAGGAGGACATCTCAGCAGGACACAGGGCTGAGATGCTGTTGAAATTGACAGACATCCTTGTGTAAGGGTTGTGATAGCAATGATGCTTCAATGTCATCAACAACAGGCACAAGTGACAGAGACTTAATCAATCAAGAGAGTGTTGTGTGCCTGGCTGAGGGAAGGTAGAAGTGTGTAGTCATTTCAATGATAATTTATCACTAGCCATTGGCCTAGACAGATAAGTGAGGTCATAGCAGCTCGACCATAGCTCAAAGCAGGTGTTTTGTTTAGAGCCATGGAGAGATCTTTATTCAGGAAAGAGGAAAATGGGAGCTTTCAGAGGCCCTGTTATTGCATTTAATGAAGCTTATGTTCTTCCCTCCACAGAAGTTTCTAGTGAATGACACAAACAGGGATCAGAAAAAGGAACACTGCCTTGAATTGGTATGGGAAGAAAAATCTTGTCTGTCCTATACCCCAACTCAGCACATTTCTGCCACTGTGGCTTGGATTGTCACTCCATCATCTTTGCATGCTATCTCTTCCTCCTGGTCAAGGATGCCTTTTCTGACTCCTCTGGAATTTTTTTCTGACTCTTGTTCACTCACTGTCACATTATCTTGGTTTTTTTTCTTTGAATCACAAGTCAAAATATATAGTCATTTTTTTCTTTCTCTTGTTCTTTTGTTTTAGTTTCCCTGCTTGTTCCATGTTGCACACTAGGGAGGGCAATCTTGCCTTTATTATTTCTGTTATCTACAAGAGAGCCAAGCTGACAATAGATATGATACATTCCAAATTAATGAAGTAATTGTTTCATATATGGTTGCCCAGTTTTAAACTGCTATTTTCAAGTTGTGTCTTAGATGGAAAGAGAGAACGATTACACAACCAACCAGAACCAAGAGTTTGAGAAGTCATGAAGGCCAGAACTCAGGAGCACTGCCTGGATTCAGATGCTGGGATAAGTGACGGCCAGGAATTGTTCAAGAGTATGGGTAGAGAATATGAGACAACTGAGATGAGAAAACATGGAAACTAGATAAGCTTTTGCTTCTTCTTAGAAACTTTCTATTTGTCCCCTGAAGCAAAACTGTATCCCTAGGAGCCACTGGCTTAAAGCTTAGTTCTGTTATCCAGTGAACTTCCCTAAGAAAGTGAAATAGAAAATTTCTTTAAAAACACCCCTTGTTAATATTATGGCATAATAGGCTTCAAAGAGACAAGCTAGTTGGGATCATTACCCTTTGTGACTAGACATCAGGGAGAATTCAAGACAAAAGTTAATTGAAAAAGGGAGGGTAATGTACTTGTGCATTAGAACATTGCACTGGGGTACCCAGGCAACCTCTCAAGACCAAACAGGACTTCAGATTAATGATACCATTCATGTCCTTCTGCTTTCGGTGCATCCTATCACCATCATTAAAGAACCATTTGCTGAAGATTTAGAGTGTATGGGGAGATATCCAAGGAATAACATTACAATTCTAGAGTTTGTAGAACAGAGTTGTGGTTTGGTATATTTAAATTCATGAAAGGTTTAATTTTAATAATATCTTAAGACTAGCAAGAGAGGCTGTGCTGGTGACTGGCATCTTCAAAATCTAATTTCTAAGGCTTTTGTCCCAGCATTTTCATGGTCTATTTTGGTGCTATCCACAACCTTCTTTTTTAAAATTAAAAAACATTTCATGCATATTGGTGTTTTGCCTGAATGTGTGTCAATGTACTATGTGTATAACTAGTGCTGTGAAAGCTACAAAAGTACATCAGGTCCCCCAGGAATGAAGTTACAGATGATTGTGGGCTGCCATATGGATGATTGCAATCAAATCTTGGTTCTCTGGAAAAGCAGCCAGTGCTCTCAACCACTGAATCATCTACCCAGCCCCTTACAACATTCATTTGGACTCATGTTTTGTGTTGTATGTTTGCAACACATGCAACTGTACAATTATAAAAAGGATTTTGTGGGCAACAAATACTTCCACCTGCACTGTTCATCCTTTACTCTTAGGATGATTCTGGGAAATAAGCTTTTAACCAGTACATTGTAAATATAAATGAGGAATGGATGTCACTTCCCAGTTGAGGCAGTTAAGAGCTCATGTCCTCCTCCATCTGAGGGTAAGAAGATAGAAGTAAAACATCCAGGAAGACTGCCTCTTGAGGCAATAAGGTAAAAGTGGGCATCTACTGATCTCCCTTCCATGGTTCATGAACTGGAAATAAACTTTGATGCATTAAACTGTAGTAGCACACACTGAGATGCTGAGTTCTTCTTTTGCTGATCTGACCTTTGTTTTCTTTTATTTTCTTTTGTTTTTATAAGTTTCTATTCATAGTCACTTCAAACTAGAGTGGAATTTTAAAATGCCAGGGGAATTTTATAAATATTTGTTTTCTGACTGATTATGAGGATTTTGAATGTTGGCTTTGTCTGTTGCATGTGTGAAGTTCTGATGCAACAAGATAGAGCTATTCAAACCCTCTGATAAGGGTTTCAATAGATGCCTACACTTAAATTCAAGATACTGCTTTCATAGACTCTGAAAATAGGCATGGCAATTCTTAAGTATTAGTATAAAATTTTCTGGGTATTGACATGCTGGTGCTTTTTCTACAAAACAGAAGCAAAATATTATGTGTAATAAGGTACCAAAGGGATAAAAAGAGTTGGCTGAAAGTGACAGAACTGCACACAGTGTTTGAAAGGGCTGTCTCAACAGAGCTGAAAGAATGCTTAGACCTTTCCAGATGACAAGGGGACCTAAATCACACTTACATTAATGAGAGTTCTCATTCTATTCTATTGAACTGCAGCCATTCGCAACAAGAATATTATATTGCCTTTCATGTTAAATTGTATTGCAGGAGGCTGGCAAGAAATGTGGTGTACAAATCAATGTTTAGATGAGTACACTTGATAGAATGGGCCAGTAAAGGGGCAAAGGTCAGGTTCTATGATAGGGCAGCAGTGCTTTGGAAACATAAGACCCTCCAGTATTTTCAGCATTTGTCAGAGATGCTGCTGCTCAATTGTGTGCTTTATTGGATGAACACAGTGGGCTATGTTTCCTCTTGAGAAGAAAATCAGTTGCTCATCTTTGGATGTTATACTCTTTCAAGAAGCAAAGAACCCCATATAACAAATCTTGTGCTCAAAATGTGTCTTTGTAGCCTTTAAAACAATACCGAAAGTATATTGACAAGTAGTATATTTCTGCAACCTTCCAAATTTAGTTGAGTAGGTATTAATAAATCAACTCTAGTTGCATAATAAGAAACAAAATGAAGAAACATAAAGTATAGGAACTTTATGTCAACTTTTAAAGAGCCCAAGTCTATTGAACAGTCAGTCAAATTTGAACTGATTGAATTATCTTCCAGTGCCCTGTTAAAAGAATGTATGGTCAGACTCATGGAGGAGGGCCTAAGACTAATACCTGGTATTTCTGCCAATGGCTCCTCAACCTAAAAACAAAGCAAATTCTAAAATAGTACTTTTGAGTAGTAGGAAAGAAGAAAAGAAGGTCAGCATAACTAACAAAATGAGAAATAAAAATGTGACAAAAATGGAGAAAAAATATAAAAGAATATTAGAAAGAAGAATTGAAGTTTAAACAAGATAGATGAAGTAAGGGCTGGAAGTGAGGATGAAAAAGGAGGATAGGGAGAACAGAGGATAGAAGCAGGGCAAGTAGATGATACATGGATGAGGGAAAACAAAAGTAATTTACTTGGCTGTATAAATACCTTCTTAACCCTTTAGAGACTTTTCAGTGTAACTGTTGAGAAGATTCCTAATAGCAAAGATATTTGGAGTTTTCTGGAGAGCAAACTAGCTTGCTTAGCAATTTCTACTATCCATGTCTTCTTGTTCATATCCAATTTGTGTGCAATATCCTACCCTAGATTTTTAACTGAATATCTTCTCCATAAATGCATTGAGAGATTTCAGGATCCTAGTATCCTGTGATCTGCAAATGTGCACAAAAGAATTGCATCTGTTTGAACATATTGAGAGGAATATTATAGCCCCTCTGGCTACAGCAGCTACAATTTGTTTTCCTGTGAGAAAGAATATACTCACTTAATGCCCTTTAGGTTCCCAGCTCATTCTCCCTCAATTACTTGCTGCCATGTGTTCAAAAATTATTTTTAATGGAACAATACAAAGTGAAAAGTATACAGTGTCCTAAGATGTTTTAGAAAGGAAAGGAACATGATACATTTTTTTAAATAAGTAAGGTTTAGTATTGTGTGTCAGCTTGATGGAATGTAGAATCACCTAGAAATGGAATCTTGAAAATGAATTGTCTAGACATGCTTGGTTTGTGGGCATGCTTGTGGGAGATTATCCTGACAATGTTAATTCAAGCAGAGGGCTTGCTCTCTCTAGACAGGGGATTCAGAACTGTATAAGTTTGGAGAAAGCAAGCAGAACACTAAGATGCAGGCAATCATTGCTCTTTGTTTCTGACCATGAATATGATATGGCCAATTCTCTTGAGCTATTGAAACTGTGACACTGTGACATCCCTGCTTGTATAAACTTTAATTTAAAATTGTGCACTAAAAGAAATTCTTCCCTGAGCTGCTATGGTTGAGGCTTTTTTTTTCACTGCAAAGGGTAACACAAGTAATATACTAAGTAAGTTGTTCCAGTTAGTTAAGAATTAGGTAACAAAGTATGTCTCCACAAAGTGAATGACAAATGGATGCCCCAGATTGGGAGATGAATTGCAACTGTCAAAATAGAAACTGTTACTTTCTTCCTGGTGGCCCTGAGCAGAACCTAGAATGGACAGTGCCTCCTGCTATATGCTCATAGAAGCAGATTCTTAAACAATAATTGGATTAGAAAAGGGATATTATGTCAGGAAACACTGCTGTCAGGATACAAAATGAGGCAGGAAGGGGGAAAGCAGACTTATCAATAAAATCACATTAAGAACAGGGCCCTGAATCCTGCTGAAGAACACAGACATTGTATATCCTTGTGTGCTGGGACTATTCCAATTGCCTAAGAGCTGAGGGAGCAGGTGTGTGTACAATTTTCATTAGTCATTGGCAAAAGGCTGCCCTAGTAGAAATGGATGTCAAGGTAGGCTCCAGTGATCACAGAATAGGCCCCAGGCAAAGAGAAGCAGGTGTTTGAGGTATCAGTGGGCCTGATGTGCCCTGGGCTGTTAGGAAAATGCCGTATGGGTGGAATAACACAGGGCTGATGCACAGCCCACTTAAATCTATTCAAACCTGGGCCAAAAAAAGAATAGTTTGAATTTTTGCTTTCACAGGGTCTTAGAATCAGTTACTATCAGAATCATTTCAGCAAAGTTCTGTGAATCCTTTATTATTAAATCCAAGCTGGGTATACAGACAGGGAACTTGGAGAAGTTAGTTGTCTGAGAGGTCACACAACTACAAATAACACTGTCGTCTGACACAGCCTCCAGACCATTTATGTATCTACATTACATTGTACTCTCTCTGCCAGTTTCACATGGAAGGGAGCCAGAGTTCTCTGCCCTTTAGTGAAACATGACAAAGAAGGGATAGGAGTCGGCCCAAACACACAAGCATTTGCTGAGTTCAGCAAAGGTGTGTAGAGAATGCAGTAACACTGTTGAGGACAACCTTGCCACCTGAGTGGTGACTGATTTACCATAACAGTATAACATATTTCACTCTTCCCAGACCTGTGTAGAAAGAATTTCATCTCAGTTTACATTGTTTTGTTGAAAGGAAATATAAAGGTTATGAAATTGACACAAGCTACAGAACAGCAGCGGAGTTCCATCAGAGTGTTTCCAGGGTACACTGAGCAGCATAGCTGGTAATAAACAATGGATGTCAGTGAGGAGGTCTCTGCAATCTATGGGGCCTCAGGTAGTGGACCAGTATTTATCCCTGGTGTACGAATGGACTTTGGGAGCCCATTCCACAAGGAGGGATGGTCTCTCAGCCTGGACCCATGATGGAAGGCCTAGGCCCTGCCCTGGATGATATAGCAGACTTTGGAGATGCCCCATGGAGGGCCTTACCCTCCCTGCAGAGTGGGGCAGGATGGGTTGAGGGGGTTTGTCCAGGGGCAGGAGAGAAGGGGAGGGAGAGGGAGCTGGGATTGACATGTGAAGCAAGCTTTTTTTTTTTAAATGAAATGAAAAAAATGTAAAAAGAGACAATGGATGGTGAAAGGAAGGCTGAACAAAACATTGTATAATTAAGGCTGAAGAGAGAAGCTACTATTGAATGACCTATGTTAATAACACACACACACACACACACACACACACAGAGAGAGAGAGAGAGAGAGAGAGAGAGAGAGAGAGAGAGAGAGAGAGAGAGAGAGAAACCATTTCCTGGTTTCTTTGAGACTGTCCTCAGAATAATACACATTTCTCCAGAAACCTTCCCATCTACTTAATGATCACCCTCTGGTGCAGTCTACCTCCTAGGAGGCTTTTGAAAAGACATTAGTCACCCTTATGGGACACATTCTGTAGGAATAAGAATCCTCGTCAAAGTAGGAGCCAGGCAGAATGTGAGGTGAAGAAGAGAGTTGCTATGAGCCAGGCAAGCTGTTGACAGCTCTGAAACCAATCCCTCTGTGTCTGTGCATTTTAATTGTATATAGATTTGCAATCTCCTGTCCCAGGAATGTCAGCACATTGGAAATCCTGGAAAACCATGTTGTTTTTCTAGAAGGTGATTCATTCCTTATATACTCTAATGGATGTGTTTTATACTTTCAGAAATCTTGAAGAAAAAAATACTATATATTATAATAGAGTCCTTCACTAGATAACCATGTACTTAGATATGTGGATGTTTGCTTTATATTCTTAGATTGATACACCTGAATACTTTGTCCTTCTCAACCTGCAGACTTAACTAAAGGCCAAATTTTCAACAGGTCATAAATTACTTAAACCAGGAACATGTTCACAAGTAGAAACATTCCAGGCCTGCTGTATATCTTGAATACAAACTGCCAGCATCCTAGCTTTACATGGAAGAGGATAATATACATTGTATGAAATTCCAATGAAAAGAAGGTTGTTATTAAAAAGTAAAAGAAGTATAGTGAAAGAGATGAATTTATCATTTATTTTGGGCATTATGTACTGCTATAGGACAGGTTGGCAACTTGGTAATAACAAGGATACTCTGACATTGGACAGCTCAGGAGACACCAGGGTAACTGGGAACAGATGTTCATGCCAAGCCAAAGACATCTTCCTTAAACACCAGGCATTTATCTTCCCCACACCTATGCCTTTCCTTAGAAAACTAAGAACATTTGTTTTCCTTTCAGAAGCAGGTAGAAGAAACAAGGAAAAGCAGACAGGACTTCCCAGAATGCCTCAGTCACTGTGAAAGAGGACATGCAGTGTCCATGGTAAGGAAGCAGTAGGGGCCTGACTGCATTTCCATGTTCCCATCACCCCCACCCCTTACACTGATTATAAAGGAAAATAGTAGCAGTTGGCAGTGGGGAAAGAATACCATTAGGAACCCAGCCTAGGATTTTTAAAAGTAACATTCCACAAAATTGCCTGAAGCTGAAGGAGGATGGCACAGGAATAGTAGTGGCAGTTTCAGATATCTTGATCATATAACTGCAAGGATCAGTGCTCTGGATTCTCCCAGGGGAAGCACAAAGGAAATATGATAAAAAATGGAGATCATCCTGAATCAAACCAAAGCCTTAGTTAAACAAAATCCTAGTAAAAATAGCGAGTGGGACTGATTAAAGTGAGCTCAGCTAACAAGTGGGACTTTAATCGGTTCCAACCCAGTGGTAGTTGAGTTAAACTAAGACCCATTGAGACAAGAGTCTATTTGTGATAAAATGAGAAATAAAGATTTAATTCCACAAGATTTTGTTGTTATTTGCTAGTTTCGATAATTCTAAGTCCCATTGCACATAGGGGAGAATTAACAACAATTTCGTATTCTAAATATCACTGTTATTTAATATTTTATTTTAAAAAGCCCTTGAAAATCACTTTTTAAACAAACTGAAATACACAAAAGCCCATAGAGAGACTGACACTTTTTGTCTTTACAGTGAAGTGACTGTGAAGGAATAAATCATCAACTTGATAGTCCTAACTTGTCATTGAGGGAACCTGTGAGTTTTCCATAACTTGTGGTTGCCATTATCTGATTGGCTTCCTTTGCTATGTGGATATTTGCCCAAACTCATAAAAGTTTCTCAGCAATGTCTATCGAATGTCACTGGCATTTGTACCACAATAATCAAAATGAATTGTTGCTATAGCAGAGTGAATATACTAGGGATGATTAATCCACTTGCAGAAGCTCAGCACTAAAGATGGAAAACACAAGAGCAACCCTAAATATTATTCTCATGGTGACTCTGCTATTAATTGATCCAGATTTAAGTACAACTTTTAGTCAACTTTCAGGTTTTTAAGTCTATACCCCCACAACTGCTTGGTTTCTAATAACTGGGGAGTTAGTCTCAACTAATGACAAAAATGGTCCTCTTAAACAAGTTAATTGTGAAATGTATCATGTACCTCCGTATCTTATAGTAAAGAAAAACAGCTGTGCCCTGATTAGTTTTATTTCTATAAAGCATTTGTCTTCAATTTGACATATGAGAGTAGTAGGGAGTATATCTATATTGAGAATAAAATCCATTTTAAAAATCTAACCTAGAGTAATCTGTCCAAATTAAGCATTCTTAAGTGAGATGAGAAAAGGAATCACATTTACATAGCTAATTGACTTAAAACACTGATATAATAAACTATCTTGTAATGATGACCTCAGGAGAAATTTTGTCAATTAGATAATTAATTCATTCATTTATGCATTCATTCATTGTTCATGTTGAGGATCAAATCCAGGACCATGGAAATGCTAAGCAAATATTCTACCACTGAGCTACACTCCTGAACCAGCAGGGTCTTTTTATGTTTGGTTTTAGGGAGTTAATTGAAACCATATCTGTAGAATGACTCAAATATGTGCATAGATGTCTTCTAAATACAAGTAAATTTCTGGGGGTCATGGACTATTGTGAGATATTTTGATTGTACTCTGACACTCCCGAGACTGCCAATAAATTTACTTTGAATCAGAGGGCACAGTTAGCTACTAGTTTAACAGACTTAGCCATAAAATTTTTGAAGGACTCAGGACATATAAACAGACACAGGAAGTAGTAGGGATAGGCTTAAAAGGATTCTTGCCTCCTTTGGATAGATGAAGGAAAGAGAGGGGGAGTTCACTGGTTGCTTTTCCATCAATTCCGTAATCATTCAGATTTTTACTCCAGTATTTGACTACCAAGTATGTTTTTATTTAACATTTTACACGTTACTCTCAGTTCCCTCACCCTCCCCTCCTCCCCCATGGCACCCAGTCCTCCCAACCCGCCACCCCACTCCATCCCCCTCTGCTCCCCAGGGAAGGTAGGGGCTTCCATGAGGGATTTTTAGAATCTGTCACATTATCCCAGGCAGGGACTAGGTCCTCCCCCATGTGTCCAGGCTGAAAGAGCATCCCTCCATGTGGAATGGGCTCCAAGAATCTATTTGTACACCAGGAATAAATACTGATCTACTCTCCAAGGTGCTACAGATTTCTGAGGATTCTTCTCTGACACCCAGGTTGTGAGGGGGTTATCTGGATCAGTCGCATGCTGGCCTCTCAGGCATCAGTCTGGGGTCCATGCGTTCCCCCCTTGTTTAGGTTAGCTGCCTCTATGGGATTCACCAGCCTGGTCTTGATTCCTTTGCTCATCACTCCTCTTTGCAACTGGTTCCAGGAGTTCATTTCGGGTTTTAACTGCATATTATGTTCAGGAAGCAGTCTCTTGTGCCAATCAGTTCAGGGGTACTTCCCACTTTCTCTTCTAAGAGGTTCAGTGTGACTGGGTTGATGTTGAGGTCTTTGATCCTTTTGGACTTAAGTTTTGTGCATGGTGATAGATGTGGATCTATCTGCTGTCTTTTACATGCTAGCACCATTTGTTGAAGAGGCTTTCTTTGTTCCATTGTATAGTTTTAGCTTTTTTGTCAAAGATCAGGTGTTCAAATGTGTGTGGGTTGATATCAGGGTCTTCGACCCAATTCCATTGGTCTACCTGTCTGTTTTTCTGCCAATACCAAGCCTTTTTCAGGACTATAGTGCTATAGTAGAGCTTGAAGTCAGGGATAGTGATGACTTCTGAAGTTCTCTTATTGTACAGGGTTGTTTTGGCTATCCTGGGTCCTTTCTTTTAAACTTGAAGATTGTTCTTTGAGGTCTGTGAAAAACTATGCTGGTATTTTGAGAGGGATTGAATTGAATCTGTAGATTGCTTTTGGTGAGACTGCCAGTTTTACTATGTTGATCCTGCGTATCCAATAGCATGGGAGATCTTTCCATTTTCTGATATCATCTTTAATTTCTTTCTTTAAAGACTTAAAGTTCTTGTTGTACAGGTCTTTCACCTTTTTGGTTAGAGTTACCCCAAGATATTTTATGTTGTTTGTGGCTATTGTAAATGGTGTTGTTTCTCTGATTTCTTTCTTATTCCTTTTAAAGAATATTTAGATAAATGTTCCATCTGGTGTCCAATGCAGGTCAGAGATCATGAGATACCCACTCACCTCAAGTTTTGCAGTCACCAGAGTCACCACCATTACTGGCTTTCCCTCCTTTTACCTAGGCCCTCGTAAGAGTCTAGGGTTTTCTGTTGCAGACTTTCTGCAGCAGCCTCCACTTGACACCCAGCCCCAACCCCAAATCCCATAGTCAGCTTGGCCCCACCGATGTCTGGCTCTGCCATTCAGGGGGCTCCGTGGCCCCACTTCTCGCTTTACGAGCGTCTTCTACAAGTTCCCCTGTGCTCAGTTTTCAAGAACATGGCTCCCTCTCCCTGGAGGTTGCAGGCTTCCCCTGGAAACTCTTCTCAGGCTGCTGCCACACCAGGTCGCTGCCTTGACACCTGCTTTAGCTTTTACTGCTGCTGCTGCCTCCTCTCACACTCAGCTCCCAGCTACATGCAAACATCTGCAGCTGCCCTCAGCCAGGCCATGCATCATTGGCATTCAATTCGCAGCTCTGTGACAGCCAGTCTCAGACTTTGCTGTCCTATCAGAAGATCTGGAGAGAATTCTTAAAGGGGGGAATTAATTTTATTTAAAGAAAAAGAGAGAGAATTTACCCACACTACCAATGGGAAACAACATAGTGATACAGGAGTTAGGTGTCTATAGGGTTCCACAATGGATGAAATGAAAATGGAAAAATTAAATGAACAAATAACCAATTTAGCTAAGTTTGATAAAATGCTGATTATAATCATTGCCAGTTTGGTTATTCATGTTTTTCCTTTAAAAATGGTTTAATATTGATGCTAAATATGAAAAATTGACTGATAATATACAATCCTTTGAAAGACCCACTAGTGAAACTAAGAAAAATATTCACACAGAGACAGGAGTTTAGAACAGAACTTACTGAATCATTGCATTATGAAACTGAATTAGAGTTATTAGAGAAGCAACCTTAATTTATCTAGTTATCATTCAAGAATGACCACCAGATGATAGACAACGCCAAGCCTATTCAGAATTAACTGGGATATTGTAGAAATGTTAGATTTGAAAGATTTAAGGAAGCAGTAGTATCATATATGTGCACACCCGATGTAAAGCAGATGTTAAATTCATGGGCTGTTTGGGACAGAATTATTCAACAGAACTGGAAAGATTTAGCTACACCAATATTGGATGCTATTTCTCAGTTATAATGGAAAATGTGGTGAAGAGAGAAAGATAGAGTTATAGAACAAGTAAGTAGGTCTAGAGGTATTTAAATTTCCCAAGAACAGTTTCTTTGTAAAGGCTAGTATGCTTATTTGCAAAGACAGATTATATTTGATGATCACACCTTGGAACTATGCAATATAGCAGCTTTTAAAGCTTGGAACAGTATTGAAGAATCAGGAAAGATTATTGAATCATTTACAAAATTTATACAATGCCCAAAGAAGCCTTCTTTGATTCTTTACAAAGACTGATTTCAGTTGTAAATAGAATGACATCAGATCCAGAAGGAACACAAGTATTCATTGAATCTTTGTCTTTTAAAATGTTAATTTAGAATTCAAGAGGTTGCTTAGGTCTTTAAAGACAAGATCTGCATCAATAGTTAGAAATACAGATGATATTGAATTTCACACATCCTGATAGTTGGATGTTGGATAGAAGTGATTTCTAAAAATTTTAAGAAAAATCAAAAGGTAGGTAGTTTTAATCAGGCTAAACCAGGTAATCTAAAAAGCGACTGTAGGCAAGGTATTCTTAGAAACAACTTTTTTTTCTAGATATAATCCAAACAGAATGCTCCAGCCTTCTAGAATATACAGAAGGTGTTGCAAAAGCCAGAAATGAACTAATAAATTCAGATCAATATAGGACCGTCAATGTAACACTTTGTCATTGGGAAATGCCTCAGAAGACCTCTTGCAGGCCCCAAAGTAAAATTTGGTTCAAGCATTCCCTGTCAGCATTTGGGACACCCCTCCACAGAGCAATTAGAAGATATAATGCCTGCTGTGAAAAACCATACTTCTCTGGATTACAGAACAGCTTCAGCAGATAAAACAAAATTTTTAGAAGAGACCATTAAAACAAGTATTTTGGCAAATTTCTATAAATTTCATTGAAATCGAGGGTTTGGCAAACACGGGTGAAAATGTAACTGTAATTTCACCAGCATCTAGATATCTAGATTGGCCTCTTCAAGAGGTAAATATTCAGCTTCTAGGGATTAGAACTTTATCTTAGGAAAACAAAATACAAGATGGGTGAAATGTATAGGGACAGAAGGAGAAATAGGAAAATATAAAAACATATGTGGCTAACAGCAGTAAATTTATGGGACGGTGACACAAATTTAAGGCTATTTTTATTAAAATACATACAATATATGCTTCTATTCTTATTTAAGGTATTTTTGTAATTGATACAAACTTAAGGTTATTTTTGTTGGAACATACTTTATATACCTTTTTACACTTATTTAAGAGTAGAAAGCAATGGATCACAAAATTTCTCTTAGAAAGGGTAGCTACGAGGCAGATAGGCCTTTGAAATGTTTTTATACAAACATTATTATAACAACATTGACTGAATTTTTAAAAGAAAACTAAATTTTCCCAATATCTATAGTATATCAAAGGCTTCATTATTTTGCATTTTTGGCATGGCATATCAATTTTTAAATACTACTAATCTCAGTGACTGTTAACATTATTGCTTTGTATTTTAAACAAATTAAGCATATTTCATTAGATTGTATTGATTTTTACTTTGATGACATAGCTGCATTAGCAACTTCTCCCATTGCAATGACAAAATATCTTTGACAAAAGTAGCTTAAGAAAATACAGCTTATAGTTACAGAGCTAAATAGAGAATTCTCAATAGAGGAGTCTAAAATGGCTGAAAGATACTTTAGAAAGTGCTCAACATCCCTAGACATCCAGGAAATGCAAATCAAAACAACTCTGAGATACCATCTTACTCCTGTCAGAATGGCTAAAATCAAAAACACAAGTGACAGTTTATGCTGGAGGGGATGTGGAGAAAGGGCAACAGTCCTCCACTGCTGGTGGGAGTGCCAACTCGTACAGCCTACACAAGACACAGCAATTCCACTCTTAGGCATATACATATAACAAGGACATCTTTTCCACTATGTTCACAGCAGCATTATTTGTTATAGCCAAAACCTGGGAGCAACCTAGATTCCCCTCAACTAAAGCGTGGATAGAGAAAAATGTGGTACATTTATACAATGGAGTACTACTCAGTGGGAAAAAAAAATGGAATCCTGAAATTTGTAGGCAAATGAATGGCACTAGAAGAAACCATCCTGAGTGAGGTAACCCAGTCACAAAAAGACAAACATGGTATGTACTCACTCAAATATGGATTTTAGACAAGGATCAGTAGAGTGCCAGCCTACAATACCACTTCTAGAGAGTCTGGGAAACAGAACCTTCAACCAATGACTGATTAAAGCAGAGACAGATATCCACAGCTAAACACTGAGCTGAACTCAAGGAACCCAATGTCAGAGAGGGAGGACAGGTGAGCATAGGGGTCAAGACTGTACTTGTTTAACCCACAGAAACAGCTGAACTGAACAAGGGGGGGACTCTTGAACCCCAGACTGACGGTTGGGAATCCAGCATAGGATTGATCCAGACCCCCTGAATGTGGGTGTCAGTGAGGAGGCCTAGGCAATCTATGGGGACTTGGACAGTAGATCAATATTTATCCCTGACATACAAATGGATTTTGGGTGCCCATCCCACAATGAGAGATGCTATCTCAGCCTGGACTCTTGTGGGAGGGCCTAGGCTCTGCACTGGATGAAATGACAGACTATGGACAACTCCCATGGAGGGTCTCACCCTTCCTGGGGATGGGGGGAGGGAGTATAGGGGTTTAGTGCGAAGGTATGGGAGGGGGGAGGGAGAGGTAGAGGGAGCTGGGATTGACATGTGAAGCAACCTTGTTTCTAATTTATATTTAAAAATAAAAAAGACTTTAAAAAAAGAAAAGGAAATATGGCTTATTTGGGTTTATAATTTGGTGGCAATCTACCACATCAGGGATGTCATAGTGGCACAAATAGGAAGCAGCTGTTGATACTATATCCAGTGAGACCTGTATGCTGGTGTTCCACTCCCTTCAGGCTAGGAACCAAGGACTTGGAATGAGGCTGCCATATTTTTAGTGGGTCTTCCTGCCAAAATTAACTAAATCTAGAAACTCCTTCACTGGTATGCCCAAAGGTTCCCTACTACGTGATTCAAGATCTTGTTTGAAAACATTAACCATCACAAAGAGCTTCAATATATTTACATTAACAAAAAAATTCTGGCACAGACCTTTGATCCTACTCTTGGGAAGCAGAGGCAGGTGACTCTGTGAGTTTGTTGCCAGGCTGGTCCACATAGTCAGTTCCAGGACAGACAGTCAGAGCAACATAGTGAGGCCCTGTTTCAAAAATACAAGAGAGAGAGGAGAGGAGAGAGAAGAGAGGAGAGAGAGAGAGGAGAGTGAGTGAGTGAGAGAGAGAGAGAGAGAGAGAGAGAGAGAGAGAGAGAGAGAAGACCACCTTATAATGAAGTTGCCCACATTTGATTAGAATAAATTTTAACTATTACCCCTCAATGAAATCACCTTCAAAGATGAAGTCTAATTTATAAATGAATTGTCCAAAGTTGCTTAGGATACATATTTTAGAAAACTACTGTAGATAATGTTTAGAAATTTTCAAAAATTGGTCTGATTCACTTTCTTTTTAACTTTGATCAAAAAAAGCTTTATCCAACATCTCTTCTCTCAACTATTATTAATTTTGCATGAGTTTAGCAAATTCAAAAACTAAATATACCTTCCACTAAAAATGTATTTTAAAAATTTCTAAAGAGATTCTACCATAAGAGTGAGACCCAATATCAATGTTAATTGATATGTTTTTAGTGTGCCAAATCCAGATAAGCTAGTTGTTCAATTGAAAATATAATTTTGAGAAAAATTGTTGGATGAAGTAATTCACATGGAGAAAAACTAAATGTCTAAACAAAGTCAAACCATAAACACACCCAAATAAAATATCAAAGGCAGATAAACTTGGGTATATAAAGTAAAATGTGGGCTTTTGTAACAGGAGTACAATATTTTTAAAAATGGTCAAAGAGATGTGATAACCATAAAATAATCTTAACAAACATAGATAATTTTCTTATAGCCTGTCTTTTCATGTTAATAAAAAAATCACAATCATACAGAAAGAAGACACCTATACTTGACTTGCAAAATAGAACCAGAGTAGTTTGCAGATGTGAAAACTAAAGTGTATTCTTTTTAATTAAAAGCACATTAAAATAAAAATGAGAAATCATTTTTCTTTATCAGAGAGTAAGTTATCCAAGTATTTAATAATTTATGGTGTTATTAACAATTTATTAGCAGGACCAGATAGTCCTGTACACTTAATGAGAATCTAGGTTGCTACAACCTTATGGCTATCAAAATGTTAAATAAAAATATATTGCAACACAGGATATGCATTCACCTCAAGCTTCAACTTTCCCTTTGAGGAATTTGTATTATAATCATACTAGCAAACACATAATGAAATGTGTATATAAATATATTTATTATAAAACGGCCTATAATAGTTTTCAAAAATGAAACAATGTAATGCCCATAGGCAGAAGAATGGCTACATAAATTATGAAACATCCACTCAATAGAATACTAGATAATTACAAAGAATGAAGCACAGTTCTGTATGCTGACAAAATGTCCCCAAGATATATTATTCCAGAGACTTAAAAAAGAAAACCAAAAGCAAAATATGGACTAACATATAGTGTCTATACATTACGCTTTATTTTTTAGATTTGATACTATAATGTAATTACATTTCTCCCTTCCCTTTCCTCTTTCCATGTAACCCTTCCCCATTATCCTTCAAGTTTCCCTTTTAATCAATTTTTATTGCATGAATATATGTATATAAACATATATTGATATAATCTGTTCAGTCTGAGTAATAATGTTTGTATGAATGTTTTCAGGGATGATCATTTGGCACTGGACAACCAAATGCGGTGCTCTTCCCTGGGGAAGAACTTCTCTCTTGCTCCCAGCTTTCCTCTGATGCCTGTATGCCCTTGTGTCAATCCTTATGCTTATTTCTTAGTAGTTTTTTGTCAAAGAAAAGAAAACTCTGATATTTATTTAGTTTTCTTTATATATATACATATATATATATTTAGAATATTGCAAAGATGCAATGTAACAATACATGTAACTATATATGAAGTATCTCTCAGTAATTGACTACATATAAATGAAATCATTTTAATGCTTTGTAATTTTACAATCAATTTGAAATTGTTCATTATTATAATTCTGTGGGTTGTCTGAGTGGTATTGTGCTTTTTTCTCCTGACCTGTATCCAGTAAGCCTGTAGTACTTGCTGGATACCTTACTATCAACTCATGCCTTCTGTCTGGGCTTCTACTGGTAGGCATGTCAGGGTTTCTTTTCAAATGGAAGCCCAATGCACAATATTTCCAAACACTTCTGCTTGTATCACATTGTAAGCCTCCTGACTAAGTAGCAGAATCCATATGAATCAATTTTAAAAAAGAAAAGAAAATAGAAAGTGTTGTATATTTCTTTGGATCATGTCTATAAGAAACTCTCACAATGTAAATTTAATCATCCCAAATTTTCCTATTGGAGGCAGAAAAAGCAATTTAGAGTAAGTATCTTCCAAGGACCATACTGCCGGCCAACAACAGAGTGGAAAGTTTACCTGTTCCTTTGCCTCTCAAGTCCTTATCTTGACCCAAATGTCTGCAGAACCCTACTGATTCCCCACTCTCAGATAACTATTTTCCTCCACATATGCTTAATTTCAATTTTTCCTTGTGCTCGTTTTTTGAAATAGCTGGCTCCAAATCAGCCTCCTCCTTCTTCACACGCTTGGTTGATCCAGTCAAACTTCGCTTGAATCTGATTTTTATATATCAAACTGGTTGCTGCTAATGCTCTAACACTTTATCTTAACACTCTTATCATACACTGCAATATTTAGGTGTGCAGCTGCCACATAACTTCGGCTTGTAAGATGGCTCACTCTTTGGGTGTAGGATGTCTGAGATAACACATCTTTATACTTACCATGTTGGTTGCCATGGAATTTCATAAACATAGAACATTGACTCAATAGCTAAAGCTGCCTTTTTCTGACTTGTTTTCACTCTCTAAATATTTTAGAAAAGTGAATTCCATTTGTTATTACACTTAAGGCTTATTATTCTTTTTTTGGTGTCTTGTTAAAATCACTGCTTTCTATGGTTTGGGTTAAGTGTCCTACAAAGGCCAGTGCATTAAAGTTTTCAACAAAAATCCTGGCAGTGTTGGGGAATAATAGATGCTTAAGAGATGAAGGCTGGTGGAATTAAGCTAGAACATTAGAGAGTATGCTCTAAAGGGATTTGGGGGATCTAGTCCTTTTTATCATTTTTTTAACCATTTAGATTTCTCTGTCATGAGATGAGCAGCTAATTCTGACATATGGTCTTACCATGATGGAGCAGTTAACTGTGGATTGTGATCTCTCAAACTGTGAGACAAGCAGGCTTTCTTTTTTTAAAATTTAAATTAGAAAAAAGCTTGTTTTAAATGTCAATCCCCATTCCCTCTCTCTCCCCTCTCTCCACATCCTCTCCAACATAGACTGTAATTGGTGTTTTTTATTTTAGCCATTCTGACTGGAGTAAGATGGAATCTCAGAGTTTTTTGATTTGCATTTCCCTGATGACTAAGGATGGTGAGCATTTTCTTATGTGTGTCTCAGTAATTTTAGATTCCTCTATTGTGAATTCTCTATTTAGTTCTGTACCCCACTTTTGGATTTGGATTATTTGGTGTTTTGGAGACTAGCTTCTTGAGATTTTTGTATTTATTGTAAATCAGCAGTCTTTCAAATGTGGGGTTGGTGAAGATGTTTTCCCATTTGCTGGGCTGCAGTTTTATCTTCTGGACTGTGTCCTTTGCCTTACAGAAGCTTCTCAGTTTCAGGAGGTCCCATTTATTAATTGTGTATCTCAGTGTCTATATTAGTGGTGTTACACTCAGGAATTGGTCTCCTGTACTAATTCATTCAAAGGTACTTCCCACTTTCTCTTCTAAGAGGTTCAGAGTTGTTGGATTTATGTTGAGGTCTTTGATCCATTTGGACATAAGTTTTGTGCATGGTGATAGATATGGATCTGTCTGCATTCTTCTACAAGCCACTATCCAGTTATGCCAGCACCATTTGTTGAAGATGCTGTCTTTTTTCCAATGTATAATTTTAGCTTCTTTGTCAAAAATCAAGTGTCCGTAGGTGTGTGGGTTAATATCAGGGTCTTCAATTAGCTTCCATTAGTCTACCTGTCTATTATCGTGCCAATACCAAGCTGTTTTTATTACTATAGCTCTACAGAAGAGTTTGAAGTCAAGAATGGTGATGCCTCCTGCAGTCCTTTGTTGAACAGGGTTGTTTTGGCTATCCTGGATTTTTTGTTTCTCCATATAAAGTTGAGATTTGTCCTTCCAAGGTCTGTGAAGAATTATACTGGGAGTTTGATGGGGATTTCATTGAATCTGTAGAATGCTTTTGGCAAGATTGCCATTTTACTATGTTGATCCTACCTACACAAGAGCATGGGAGATCTTTCCATTTCCTGGTATCACCTTTAATTTCTTTCTTTAAATACCCAAAGTTCTTGTTATACAGGTTTTTCCCTTGTTTGGTTAGCATTACCCCAAAGTACTTTATGCTGTTTGTGGCAATTGTAAAGGGTGCTGTTTCTCCGATTTCTTTCTCAGCCGATTTATATACAGTAGGGCTACTGATATTTTTGAGTTAAGCTTGTATCCTGCCACTTTGCTGAAGGTGTTTATCAGATGTAGGAGTTCCCGTGTAGAGTTTTTCAGGTCACTTATGTAAACTATCATATCATCTATCATATCATGACTTCTTCCTTTCCAATTTGTATCCCGTTGATCTCCTTTTGTTGTCTTATTGCTCTAGCTAGAACTTCAAGTACAATATTGAATAGATATGGGGAGAGTGGACAGTGTTGCCTTGTTCCTGATTTTAGAGGAATTGCCTTGAGTTTCTCTCCATTTAGTTTGATGTTGATGTTGGTTTGCTGTATATTTCTTTTATTATGTTTAGGTATGTTCCTGTTATTCCTGAAGTCTCCAAGACTTTTATTATGAAGGGATGTTGGATTTTGTCAAAGATTTTTTTCACCACTCAGTGAAATGATCATGTGATTTTACTTTTTCAGTTTGTTTATATCGTGGATTACATTGATGTATTTTTGTTTGTTTCACCATCCCTGAATCCCTGTGATGAAGCCTACTTGATCATGGTGAATGATTTTTCTGATGTGTTCTTGGATTTCATTTGCCAGCATTTTATTGACCATTTTTTTGTTTGGTTTTATTTTTCGAGACAGGGTTTCTCTGTGGCTTTGGAGGCTGTCCTGGAACTCGCTCTGTAGACCAGGCTGGCCTCGAACTCACAGAAATCCGCCTACCTCTGCCTCCCGAGTGCTGGGATTAAAGGTGTGCACCACCAACGCCCGGCTTATTGAGCATTTTTGTATCAATGTACATGAGAGATAATTGGTCTGTAGTTCTCTTTTTTAGTTGTGTCTTTGGGTGGATTGGGTACCAACATAATTGTAGCCTCATAAAAAGATTTTGGCAATGACCCTTCTACTTCTATTATGTGAAATAATTTTTAGGAGAATTGGTATTAACTATTCCTTGAATTTCTGGTAGACTTACGCACAGAAACAATCTGGCCCTGGCTTTTTGTTGTTGTTGTCATTGTTGGGACTTTTGATGACTGGTTCTATTTCATTGGGGGTTATAGGTTTTTGGTTGCTCAGGAAGGAACAACTGCTAAAGTACACTTGATTATAAATGCTGCTGAAATAATTCAACTTATATCTTTTGAAAATACCTTGACTTCAAAATTTAAGTATAAGGATGTGTTACTTGGAAAAGGAGATTTTGCTTATGTTTCTACAGAAAATGAAAAGCTGAGGATTTCTTCCAGGCTTATGTGGTTTGATGAACCAAGACCCCCGGAAGCGGTGGACCAGGTGTTCCAACAATTGAAACAGCTAAGATAACACAGCTTTACAAACCCTGAAAATAAGGACTTATACAGGTTTCTGAGTTTTGTCATGATCCCCATGGAATGAACAGCGCCCCCTTCTAGCACGAAGCAGTTTGGAATGAGCGACGTTGTAATTCCCATCTTGTTTATAAATCTTTGTTTTCATTTAAATGGGGTTGTTTATAATTAGCTAGTGATCACAGCCAATCTATTTTTTAATGGTAAAAAGGGGAATTATGGTATGGGTATTGTTTTTCATTTATTGATACAAATTCAAGGTCAATTTTGTGATGTGTATATTTCTCCTCTTGATTAAGTATTATGCTCATACTGAACTTTTACAACGTAATGCATAATTGAATACAGATTATAGATAGTTACTTATAATAGTCAGAATTTATAGTTAGGTAAGTTAGGTTTTCTAGATATACAGAAATATATTTGAGATAGATAAACAGTCTTCAAACCTCTCAAAGACCTTCAGAAAATGGCATTTAAAATGGTTTAGGGTTTTTCTTAACAATGAGAAATGTCTGCTCCTGGCAGCACCAATTACGTCTGAGAGGAGGATGGGCATCGAAGAAACTCGTTATGGAGTTTGCCTTCAACATGGCAAGATTAGCCATTTGGGCAAGAAACTGCTCTTGCCTGTACTGCTTGACTGTTGTTGTATAATCTGGACATGCAGGACCCACAGAAAAGTGACTGCTGAACTCAGTCTTACAGGGTTCCTGCTTCATGGAAGAGTCTACCAGACTTTCTGCAGGACACAGAAAAATGACTGACAGACTGCCAATGTAGATGCACATTTTGAAATTTCCTGCTTTGCTGAGAAGTGTCCCAGACACATTGTGGCCTATGGGATGAAGATGGATGCCCCAACGTTACAGAGCAACTTCGGGTGACTGTCCAGGCAGTAAGATGTCTCTGTCAATCCTAGTGCTTATATATTATCCTTCTGTGGCCTTTGATGGAGTTGAAGACAGATAGTTATAGTTATAGTTTTCCTTAGTTATGATAAGAGGTAAACTACATATAGGACTTTGGACTCACAAAAATGTCTTCTTGCTTGATAGCTGTTCTGTTGTATATAATTTGACTATGTTCGTTAAGACCTTTCTTTTGTGTAAACAGAAAAGAGGAGATGATGTTGGAAGGCCTGTGATTATGTCAATAAAGCACTGTTGAGCCAATAGGAATCTAGATAAGTGGGACTAGGAGAGCAGGAGGACTCTGGGAAGGAGAAACACAGGGAGTCGAGATGTAACGCCATGGGGTAGGAAGCCCAAAAACTTCTCCGGTAAGAGATATACTTAGATTAACAATTATGGGGTAATTCCTTAAGTCAGAGCTAGCCAGTAAGAAACAATCAAGGCAAATAGCTTCATAATTAATATAGCCTCCTGTGTGTTTATTTGGGACTGATGCAGTTCTAGAACCAGGCTGGCGGGAAGGCTTCTCTCAAGAGAAAGGCTTCTCTTTACAAACTTGCTTATTTGTTCTTGATTTAATTTGGTATGTGATATCTATCCAGAAAAAATCGTCCATTTCCTTTAGATTTTTGAATTTTTTGGAGTACAGTTTTTCAAAGTATGACCTGATGATTCTCTGTATTTTCTCAGTGTTCTTTGTTATACCCCCTTTTCTTTTCTGATTTTGTTAATTTCTGTGTTTCTCTTTGCCCTTTGGAAAGTTTGGATAAAGGTTTGTCTGTCTTGTTGCTTTTCTCAAGCAACCATCTCTGTGTTTCATTGATTCTTCGTATTGTTTTCCTAGTTTCTACTTTATTGATTTCAGCTCTCAATTTGGCATCTAATCCTCCAGGGTGAGTGTGCTGCTTTTGTTGCTTTTGTTCTAGAGCTTTCAGTTGAGCTGTTAATTCTCGAGTGTGACTATTCTCCAGTTTCTACATGTGGGCACTTAATGCTATGAAGTTTCCTCTTAGCACTGATTTCAAAGTTTACCATAAGTTAGGGTATGTTGTGCCTTCAGTTTCATTGAATTCTAGGAAGTCTTTAATTTCTTTCTTTATATTTTCCTTGATCCAGGAATGGTGTAATTTTGCATTGTTCTATTTCCATGAATTTGTAGGTTTTCTGCAATTTGTATTTTTGTTGAAGTCTATCATAGCATGGTAGTCTGATAAGATACATGGGTTAATCCATTTTTTTACCTGTTGAGGTTTGCTAAGTTGCCAAGTATGTGGACAATTTTAGAGAAGGTTTCATGTGGAGCTGAGAAGAAGGTATAGTCTTTTGTGTTTGGATGGAATGTTCTATAGACGTCCGTTAAACACAATTGTGTCATAACTTGTCTTATTTCCTTTGTTTATTTTTAAGTTTCTGTCTGGTGGTCCTGTCTAGTGGTAAGAGTGGGGTGTTGAAGTCTCCCACCATAAGTGTGTGAGGCTTCATGTGTGATTTGAGATTTAGTAATGTTTCTTTAATGTGCATCAAGCAGCCTTTCTTATTCTAAGTTGGTATGCTCTTTATCAGTCTGGAATGCAAACAAGTATTATTGTCTGAGTCTATGAGAAGATTCCTGGCATGTGATGTGAAGCCCCTGAGTTACCACTGATGATCATCATCTAGTGATTATACTTTAACCAATAACATCCTTTAATAAACAGTTTTGAGGGCTTGATTCATAAAATAATAAAGGAAGAAATTGCAAAGCCGTGCAATGCAAACAGTAAAATACAGTCAGACTAGTCAGGAAAAGCTGGTGCATTTTACAGTACTAATCACTTCCAAATTTACTCCTGAATCCTTCATTAATCTTCATTTCTGCTTTAATTTGTCATAATAAAGAAATAAAAAGAGGGATATGTATATAATCCAGTTGGTAGAATGCTTACATAGGATGCATGAATCCCTGACTTCAATTCCCAGTCAACACTACACTCCATAAATAAGGCATAAATACATATACTATTAACTCAGCATTGCAAAATGAAGGAAGAAGAAACAAGTTCAAGACCATCCTCAATTATATAGCTATGGCATCCTAGTCTACATGAGACTAATAATAAATGAATAAAGAAAGGAAAATTTTCACCAGGAATGTTTTTACAGTGTATGTTTGTCTGGAAACTTTCAAAGTGGGTTTGCCATAACAACATAACAAGGTATTTGCTAGCTTCTTCTTATGTACTTCTGTTTTACTGGCTATGACCAAATAGATAGTATTAAACTACTGTATTTCATTTATTTCCTCAATGGAAAACTATGTGTAGTTGAAGTCTGAAATCTCTGAAAGACTTACATGTCTCCCATTGGCCTCTCTAGTTGTTCAGGATCTAGAATTGAGTTATATCATCTCTCTCTCTCTCTTACACACACACACACACACACACACACACACACACACACATCTAGTGAAGGAAGAATGTATTCCTCTATTCTGTGGCTTTGGGCTATGTAACCTTTTTTGCCCAGAAGGACATTAGTAATGCAATGTCATGAGCAGAGGCTTCTTAAGCATGTTTGTATGGCCTAACTACAATTTTTACTTTAGTGATGTCATGACAAGCATATGTCTACATTACTGCTGCCGTAAGGTTCTAGGTAACATTATCAGGGACTCCAGAATAAAAACTTTAAAGAATATATGAATTTATTCCAGAACTTAGATTAAGGCTTATGGTAAAGAATCATTGAAATTTGAGGAGACTTATTAAACATATTTTATAACATGGATGACTCATGAAAGTTTTCTTTCACTCTGTGTTTCTGTCTCTGTCTTCTGTCTATCTGTTTCCATCTGTTTCTCTCTCTCTCCCTCCCCCCTTCTCTCTCTCCCTCTCTCCCTCTCTCCCTCCATTCCTCCCTCCCTCCCTCCCTCATTCCATTCTATCTTCAAATTAATAGTAGGCCTTCCCTTGTCTCAACTTCTTGAGTACCAGGATTTACAGGCAAGAGCAATGACACCTAACTACATTTTCAGTTTTTTTTATTTTTGTAATTCTTTCCCTCTTAGGGATTTTACACGACTTGTAGATTCTGTCTGAGTCTCCCTCTCTTCCTTACCATTCTCCTCGATATAGCTTTCTTCTACTTACATTCAAACTCCTATCTCAGAGAAATTTGTTTCCAATGAGAAGACTCTCTGTCTCTGAGTTATTGATGACCAATGCTTTCCCCTCTACTTTGGCATGGTGATCCATGTATGTAATTATAGTTGATTTTATTTCATTATTTCAAAGATAAGCTCTTTTCATGTAGTCATATCAGTTCTGAAACTTACCAGTGGATCCATAGAGCAGACTGACTTCACATGTCCAGCAATTCTCCTCTCTCTCTGCCTTTTGGAGGATGGGATCATGTGCCATCATATTAAGCAATATATATTGTTTATTAACAGTTATAACAGCATGATTCATTTTCTTTATGCTCCACTCAAGTAGAAAGAACCATGTTTTGTTGGTTAGCTTTGGGACTCTGGTGTGATTTCAGAATTCTTGACGGAATTTTACTGAAACTACTCAGGTTAATGGATTAGCATTTTATGGTGTTAGCTGACTAGATGGTTCATGAAGCTTTTACTGATACTGAAGTTGGTGGATAACTATTAATTTTATTATGTGCTGATAATGAAAATCAGAATGATTTGAATTAAAAATATATCAGCCAATGATAAATTGGATGACTCAACAATGTACCTTATACACTCATATGAAATAAGAAACAGGAGAACAATTAAGCATCCTATATGTTTGACAGCAGCAAGCTAGGTTGGAGACACTGGTATTCTGCATCTATTGTGAAGTGTGCTTTGAGTTTTGAGACTTGTGGACACAAGAGTTCCTGTAACTCCTGTCCAAAGACTGTAAGATAAGAGTACCAGTTCGTCTAGGAAAAGAAATGATTGCAGCTATGGGAGAGATAGCAGGAAACTGAAATGGCTCACATTTGCTTCATTCTATCTTGAACATTTTCACTGGTCTCTGATCTCAGACCTGTTTTTTGTGCCTGATTTTTTTCTCTTTAAGGGCAACAAAAGTCACATAAGCAATGTCATGCAATCAATTACTAAAAAGAACAATAACAACAAAACCATCATACAAAATTTGCCTATACTTTTAAAATGTTAGTGGTACCGAAGACAACAACGTAGCAGCTCTCTTAGAATGAGATCTAAAGAAGTTACTTCTGCCATGATAGTGATCTACATGCTATTGTCAAAGATGGTTCATGATAGATTTTATTAAGAGAACAGTTCAAACTTGATTATGGGATATAACATAAACAAATTATACTAAAGTTAGATGATCTGGTTTGGGTAGTATCTAGTAATTATGTAATAAATTTTGAGAATTATATGATAGCATGCTAGAAATAAGCAAACCTATTGTCCCAGTCTACACAGTAATGATTTATAAAGAATAGAGACAGACGAAAATGAATGTATCAAATATTAAAAATTGATTAACCTGGATATAGTGTATGAAAGCTCTTCCCTTTGTCCAGATATTAAGCTCAGGATATGTAGCAGGTACAGAAATTTTTAGGGCATGGCACTATCAGAGGCAATCTGAAACAGAGTTAACATCATAAAAAGAAAACAGTACAATACATAGTTGCCCCCAAATGAACAATAAAATATCAAATAACATTATCTTTCATTTTGCACGGCTGATATCTCCCCACAAAATTAAGACTTTGTGCTCTACAGGTAAATCTGCTAGAAAGTAATTCACTGTTTTAGTATGACTGATGTGGAAATTATTTAGCTGTTTTTCTTAACTGTTTACTTTGTCTAGATCATTCTGAGGAAAAGCCACATATAGAACCTTGTTTAGAATTTTAGTCATATCATACATATTCACATCAAAACACGTGATATTGTCTAGGCCCAGGTTATTGCTGAGGGACATGCCTGGATACCTGGACCTATAGCAGCCAGGGGAAAAGTTGATGTCTTTAGTTCCTGTTGCAACTGAGGGCCCAGTCTAATCAGTCACCTGGAAACATTTTGGTGCTCAAGGCTAAGGCTGAAGTGGCATGTACCATGCCATGGTGATGTCTGGTGATGTCTGGGTCAGAGCTGCAGATGGGAGCCATATTGGGTCCAAACTCATTGCAATGAACATTTGCAAGTAATGCCGACTTAACAAACGGTTCTGCCATGTGACACACCATGACTCCCAATGCCACCAATATGAAGGAAGAATTGATTGAGAATCAAGAAAAATGGAGGAATGAAGAGGTTTCTGTTTGGTTTTGCTTTGCTTGCTTATTTGTTGGCTTTTTTGTTTTGGCTTGGTTTTTTATTTTCTTTTGGAAGAATGCTGTAGCATTAAGCAGAGACTATACAGGGGACTGGGAGGTGAGTGGAATTAGGGTGCATGATGTGACATTCCCAAAGAATCAATAAAGATACTATGCTAAATTTTTAAACAAAATAAAAGAAAAAAACTGTTACTTTTATAAATCATTCTTTTTCATTTAAAGAGGTGATTTATTGGACTCTGAGAGCCCATTCCACATGGGGGAGGATTTAGACCCTGCCTGGGATTATATGACAGACTCTGAAAATCCCTCATGGAAGAAGGCCTTACCCTCCCTGGGGAGCAGAAGAGAGATGGAGTGGGATGGGAGTTGGGAGGAATGGGGAGCTGGGGGTGGAGGGGAGGGAAAGAGAACTGAGAATAATATGTGTAATAAGTTAAATGAAAAAATATATATAATAAAATGGAGATCTACAAGAAATAAAGAGGTGATTTATTTATTTATTCTTTCAACAATTATTCAATGTCTACATCTATAACCATTGGACATCATCTCAGCTTCATTAAAGAGTTCCCATTGTGAGCATCTGAGATCTTTCACTTAAAGTCTTCCTCTTGCTGTAGACCTGGAGTTACAGATGACAAGTAGTAAACAGGTCATGAACCCAATGTCAATCATTAGTTTCAAAGGTATAACTTTGGGTACATCCAAGACTGTCTTGTAGAGACTTTCTAGTCCTACAAAATGAAGACCTGTTTAACATGCTTAATTAGCTACTTTCTCTTTTCCATCTCTCTCTCTCTTTTTATCCAAGACAGGGTTTCTCTGTGGCCTTGGAGGCTGTCCTGTAACTAGCTCTTGTAGACCAGACTGGTCTCAAACTCACAGAGATCTACCTGCCTCTACCTCTGAGTGCTACCTTCACTTTTTACATTCTCAAATTCTTATCTCTGCTTCCTGGGGAACATTTCCAAGAAATTAACCAAACTCAAGTTCTCATCCTTGTTTATTCAAATAAAGTCTCTATTTTCTTCTCCAGGAAATGACCTATATATGTGGGTAACAGTGACAATGGGGCTGAAAACATATCTTCTTATGTAACTTGGTTTTTTTTTAATGGGAACAGCAGAGGCTACCCAAACAATAAATTCAGAAGTAGAATATATCAGGACACCATAAAGTAAACATGTGACACAGGATGAAGGGACCAAGCATGAGTATAGATAATATGTCAGGAGAATATCTGAGGAAAACCGAAAATATAGAAGAAATGTTCTTTGTCTGGGACTATATAAATGGAACCCAAGTAGAAGAATGTAAAACCTGGGATAGAAGATAGGTTACAGAACCCAGGAACAGAAGAAAGATCAGCATGAATAGATGAATGAAAACAAGGAGAAAATAATAGTAACTTTTAGACAGAAAACCAAGGACTGATGTACAAAAGAAAATCCATTCACACATTGACTAACATCCAGTTTCTGGTTACTATTAATAGAGTAGCAATGAGCATGCTTGAGGAAGTCTCTAATAGGGTGTCTCTAATAGGACATCTTTTGGGATAATGTACAAGGGATATATAGTTGGATCGTGAGATAATATCTTATCTTTCTGAGGAACTACTATGCTGATTTGCATTGTGGCTATACAGGTTTACAGTTAACACCAGTAAGTGTGTTCCACTTACTCTACATCCTTGCAAGCATGATCTTTTTTAACTTGGATATTCTGATGGATGTAAAATGGAATCTCAAAGTAGTTGTAATTTGGGTATCTCTTTTTTTTTTCCCATTTTGTCATTTATTGTTAACACTTAGTTGAGTTCCCTTATATGCTGTGCTGCTGCAATCTTCCTTGTCCTCATTTGCTTCCCTGTATTAGACTTCTTTTTTTTTTCTTTCATTTTTTATTTTAATTTTAAATAGCTCGTTTTACATGTCAATCCCAGTTCCCTCTCGCTCCCCTCCTCCCGCACTCCCCTTCCCCCCACCCTCCCACCCTATTGCCAAATCCTTCCACATAGGGGATATCTGGAGTCTGTTACTTCACTCTGGGTAGGGTCCAGGCACTCCCCTAAGAGTCCAGGCTGAGAGAGCATCCCTCTTTGTGCTATAGGCACACGATGACTGTTTGTATTCCAGGGATAGACACTGATCCACAACTCAGGGCCCCATAGGTTGCCCAGGCCTTCTCGCTGACACTCACATTTGGGGGGTCCAAATCAGTCCTATGCTGGCCTCCCCACTGTCGGTCTGGGGTCCAAGAGCTCTCCCTGTTCAGATCAGCTGTCTCTGCTGGTTTTGCCAGCCCAATCTTTGCCAATTTGCTCATCACTCCTCTCTCTCTGTCACTGGGTTCCTTGGGTTCAGTTCAGTGATTAATTGTGTGTTTGCCTCTGCTTCCATCAGTCACAGGATGAAGGCTCCCGGATGGCTATAGACATCAAGTTCATTATCAGGAATGGGCATTCGAGGTGGTCTCTCCACTATTGCTTAGCTTGCCAATTGGTGTTATCCCTTTAGATCACTCAAGGTCGCTCTGGTGTCTGATCTGTCTTCTATCCTATGATTCCCTCTTCCCCCTATTCTACCCCCACCCACTCAAATTCCTGATCCCCCATGACCAACTCTCTTCCTCTTCACCCCCTCTCTTCTTCCCAGCTCCCACTCCCCCCACCCCTCGCCGTGTTCCCCATGCATTCAGAGGATCTTGTCTCAATCCTCTTCTCTTGGGTACTATGCATATATGCATATCTTTTAGGTTCTTTCCTGTTTCCCAGACTCTCTATCAGTGGAAGTGCAGACTGGCACTATCCTGATCCATGTCTAAAATCCATATATTAGTGAGTACATACCATGTTTGTCTTTTTGCGACTGGTTTACCTCACTCAGGATGGTTTCTTCCAGTGCTTTCCATTTACCTGAGAATTTCAAGATTCCACTGTTTTTTTCTGCTGAGTAATACTCCATTGTGTAAATGTACCACAATTTCTCTATCCACTCTTCAGTTGAGGGGCATCTAGGTTGCTTCCAGATTCTGGCTATTACAAATAATGCTGCTATGAACATAGTGGAGCAGATGCCCTTGTTGTATGAATTTGCCTCATTTGGATATATGCCTAAGAGTGGAATTGCTGGGTCTAGTGGTAGATTAATTCCCATTTTCCTGAGGAATCTCCATACTGATTTCCAAAGAGGCTGTATGAGTCGGCACTCCCACCAGCAGTGGAGGAGTGTTCCCCTCTTTCCACATCCTCTCCAGCATAAATTGTCTTCGGTGTTTTTGATTTTAGCCATTCTGACAGGAGTAAGATGGTATCTCAGAGTTGTTTTGATTTACATTTCCCTGATGGCTAAGGATGTTGATCACTTTCTTAAGTGTCTCTTGGCCATTTTAGCCTCCTCTATTGAGAATTCTCTATTTAGTTCTGTACCCCAATTTTTAATTGTATCCATTGGTGTTTTGGAAACTTCTTGAGTTCTTTGTAAATTTTGGAGATCATCCCTCTTCAGATGTGGGGTTAGTGAATATCTTTTCCAAATCTGTGGATTGCCTTTTTGTCTTACTGACTGTGTCCTTTGCCTTACAGAAGCTTCTCAGTTTCAGGAGGTCCCATTTATTAATTGGGGATCTTAGTGTCTGTGCTACTGGAATTATGTTCAGGAAACAGTCTCCTGTATGAATTCATTCAAGGGTATCTCCCACTTTCTCTTCTAACAAGTTCAATGTGGCTGGATTTATGCTGAGGTCTTTGGACTTAAGTTTTGTGCATGGGGATAGACATGGATCTATCTGCAATCTTCTACATGCCAATATCCAGTTATACCAGCACAATTTGTTGAAGATCCTTTATTTTTCCATTGTATAATTTTAGCTTCTTTGTCAAAGATTAGGTGTTCCTATGTGTATGGGTTAATGTTGGGGTGCTCACTTTGATTCCATTTGGCTACCTGTCTATTTTTGCCCCAATACTAAGCTGTTTTCAGGACCATAACTCTGTAATACAGCTTGAAGTCACAGATGGTGATGCCTCCAGAGGTTGCCCTGTTGAACAGGGTTGTTTTCACTATCCTGGATCTTCTGTTTTTCCATATAAAGTTGTGATTATCCTTTCAAGGTCTGTGAAGAAATGTGCTGGCATTTTAATGCGGATTGCATTAAATCTGTATATTGCTTTCAGTAAGGTTGCCATTTTTACCATGTTGATCATGCCTATCCAAGAGCATGGGGGATCTTTCCATTTTCTGGTGTCTTCTTTAATTTCTTTCTTTAAAGCCTCAAAATTCTTATGATACAGGTTTTTCACCTGCTTGATTAGCATTACCATAATGTATTTTATGTTGTTTGTGGCTATTGTAAAATGTGATGTTTCTCTGATTTCTTTCTCAACCCTTTCGTTGTCTGTATATAGTAAGGGTACTGATTTTCTTGAGTTGATCTTGTATCCTGCCACTTTGCTGAAGGTATTTATCAGCTATAGGAGTCACTTATGTAAACTATCATATCATCTGCAAATAGTGAGAGTTTAACCTTTTCCTTTCCAATTTGTATCCCCATGATCTCCTTTTGTTGTCTTACTGGTCTAGATAGAACTTCAAGGACAATGTTGAAAAGGTATTGAAAGAGTAGACATCCTTGTCTTATTCCTGATTTTAGAGGAATCATGTTGAGTTTCTGTTCAGTTAGTTTGATGTTGGTTGTTGGTTTACTGTATATAGCTTTTATTATGTTTAGGTAATCTCCTGTTATTCCGGATCTCTCCAAGACCTTTTTCATGGAAGGGTGTTGGAATTTGTCAAAGGCTTTTTCAGCATCTAGTGAGATGATCTGTGATTTTTATTTCTCATCTTGTTTATATAGAGGATTACATTGATGGATTATCTTATTTTGAACCATCCCTGCATCCCTGGAATGAAGCCTACTTGATCATGGTGGATCAGTTTTATGATGTGTTCTTGGATCTGATTTGCCAGTATTTTATTGAGTATTTTTGTATCAGTGTTCATGAGGGATATTGGTCTGAAGTTCTCTTTCCTAGTTATGTCTTTGCGTGGCTTGGGTATCAAAGTTATTGAAGCCTTGTAAAAAGTCCCTTCTGTTTCTATTGCATGGAAAACTTTGAGGAGAATGGTTATAAGCTGTTCTTTGAATTTCTGGTAGAATTCTGCATTAAGGCCATCTGGACCTGGGCTTTTTTTGGTTGGGATACCTTTGATGACTACTTCTATTTCATGAGTGGCTATGGGTATATTTAAATTTCTTATCTGTTCTTGATATGTATCCAGAAAATTGTCCATTTCCTTTAAAATTTCAAATTTTGTGGAGTACAAATTTTCAAAGTATGACCTGATAATTCTCTGGATCTCCTCAGTGTCCGTTGTTATGACTGCCATTTCATTTCAAATTTTGTTAATTTACATGGTCACACTTTGTCGTTTGATAAGTTTGGATAAAGGTTTGTCTATCTTGTTGATATTCTGAAAGAACCAACTCTTCCTTACATGGGTTATTTTTATTGTTTTCCTAGTTTCTACTTTATTGATTTCAGC
Organism: Mesocricetus auratus; assembly: GCF_017639785.1. Lineage (NCBI taxonomy): Eukaryota > Metazoa > Chordata > Mammalia > Rodentia > Cricetidae > Mesocricetus > Mesocricetus auratus. The sequence goes on from NW_024429189.1 coordinate 105,525,154, forward strand.
CCTCATTTTGATTATTTCCTGACATCTATCCCTCCTGTGTGAGTTTGCTTCTTTGTGTTCTAGAGCTTTTAGTTGTGCTGTTAATACTCTAGTGTGACTATTCTCCTGTTTCTTCATGTGGACTCTTAGTGCTATGTAGCATGGTATTTTGTTACTTTAGCCCCGAGCAAAGTTTGAAATCAGGGACATGACACTACCACCAGTTCTTTCATCATTCTGGAGTGTGTCAGCTATCCTGAGGTGATACACACACACACACATACACACACACGTGTGTGTGTATGTGTGTGTATGTGTGTGTGTGTATTTACATATGAAGTTGAAAAATGTCCATTCAGTTTTTAGAAAATTGTGTTGGGATTTTGATGAGGAATCCATTAAATCTATTAACGGCTTTTCATAGGATGACCATTTTTAATTCATTAATCCTATTGATCTACAAATATGGGAAACCTTTTCATTTTCTGATATCTTCTTCAATATGTTTCTTCAATGTCTTAAGATTTTTAGTATATGAGTTATCACTTGCTTGTTTAGAGTTATCCCCAAGATATTTTTGAGACTTTTGTGAGAGGTATGTTTTCTCTGATTCTTTCTCAATCCTTTTGTTATTTGTATATAAAAAGGGTACTGATTTGTGTGTGTTAATTTTGTATCCTGTCACTTTGCAGAAGGTTTTTACTAGTTGTAGAAATTCCCTGTTGGAGCCGGGCGGTGGTGGCACACGCCTTTAATCCCAGCACTCGGGAGGCAGAGGCAGGCGGATCTTTGTGCGTTCGAGGCCAGGCTGGACCGATAGCCCCCCGAAACAATACAGAGAAACCCTGTCTCGTAAAAACCAAAAAAAAAAAAAAATTCCCTGTTGGAACTTTTAGTGTCACTTATGTATAATATATCATCTGCAAATAAAGATACTTTGACTTCTTTCCTTCCTATTTCTATCTATTTTATCACTTTCAGTTGTTGTATTGCTCTAACACTTCAAGTACTGGGTTCAATATGTATGGAGAGAGTGGACAACCTTTTTTCTGTTTTTAGTGGAAATTCTTTGAATTTTTCTGCATTTAAGTTGATATTGGCTATAGGCTTGCTGCAAACTGCCTTTATTTTTTTTTTAAGTATGTCCCTTCTATCTCTAGTTTCTGAAGGACTTTTATCATGAAGGATTATGTCAAAGACCTTTTCTGCATTTAGTGAGATAATTATGTGGTTTTTGTCTTGTAGTCTGTTTATATGATAAATCACATTTCTCAATTTTCATAAGTTGTACCTTCCTTGAATACAGGAAACAGAGCTTACTTAATCATGTTGGTGGAAATTTTGATGTGTTCTTAGGTTTGGTTAGCAAGTATATTGTTGAGAAGTTTTGAACCTATGTTCTTAAGGGAAATTCGACTGTAATTCTCTATTCTTATTGGATCTTTATATTATAGAGGTATCAGAGTAGCTGTGACCTAATAAAAAGAATTGGGCAGTGTTCCTTCTGTTTCTACTTTACAGAATAATTTGAGGAGTATGTGGCTAACTCTTCTTTGTAAATCTAGTAGAACCCTGCAATAAAACCATCTGGCCCTGAGGTTTCTGGTGCTGGAAGACTTAGTTGTTGCTTCTGTCTCATTGGGCTTATAGGTCTGATAAAATTGTTTATCTGATCTTGATTTAAATTTGATAAGTGCTATATATCAATAAAATTGTCTGTTTCTTTGAGATTTTCAAATTTGGCTCAGCACAGGTTTTTAAAGTATATCCTTACAAATCTCTTCATTTCCTGAGTGCCTGTTTTTATACACCCAGTTTTTGTCTTTAATTTTATAAATTTGAATCTTCTCCCTCCAACTTTTAGTTAATTTAATTAAAGGGTTTGTCAATATTAGTGATTTTCTTAAAGAACCAATTCTTTATTTCCTTGATTCATTAAATTGGTTTTATGTTTGTTTTGTATTTTATTGATTTCACCTAAAAGTTTATTTCTTGCCATTTACTCCATTTGGGTATGAATTATTCTTTTTATTCTAGAACTGTCATATGAGGTGGCTCATTTTTATGTAGGCATTTGGTGTTATGAACTTGCCTCTTAGATCTCCCTTCATTGTATCCCATGGTAGTCAGATAGGATGCAGGGTGCTATATCAATTTTCTTATACCTGAGACTTGCTTTGTGCCAAGTGTGTGGCCAATTCTAGAGAAAGTTCCATGGGATGCTGAGTAGAAGGCATAATCTTTTGTTTGGGTGAAATATCCTGTAAATATCTGTTATGTCCATTTGATTTGTAAATACCAGTTATCTCCAGGACTTTTCCATTTAGTTTTTGTCTGAATAACCTGTCTATTGGGAAGAGAGAGATTTTGGAATCTTCCACTATTGGTGTATGAGTGTCAATATGTAATTTAAGCTGTGTTTCTTTTATTAGCTTGGATGCCTTTGTGTTTGGTTCATTGATATGAAGACCTGAAACCGTCTCTTGGTGGATGTTTCCTTTGTGAATATGCAGTGTTCTTTCCTATCTCTGCTAATTAGTTTGTTTGAATTTTTGTCAGATATTAAGATGGCTACATAGGCTTGCTTCTTAGGTTCATTTATTTGGAATATTCTTTTTACCCTGAGGTGATGTTGAGGCGTACATTATGGATACAGCAAAAGGATGGATTCTGGTTTTCACATCCATTCTGTCAGCCTGTGTCTTTGTCTTGGGGACTTGAGACCATTGATGTTGAAAGTTATTAATCAGCAGCACACGATGGTCCTCATTATGCTGTTGTGAAGGTTTGGTTTTATTTTCCCCTTCTTTTGATTGGCTGGTCTGAGGTTATTTACTCATAGTGCTTTCTCTAGTATAATTAGCCTCTTCAAGTTGAAGTTTTCCTGCTAGCACCTTCTATGAGCCTGGATTTGTGTATAGATATTGCTCAGTTTGCTTTTATCATGGAATATCTTTGTTTTTTCCTCTTTTATGACTGAAAGTCTTACTGGATATAATAACTTAGGCTGGTAACTGTGATCTCTTAGAGTTTGTAGAACATCTGTTCAGACCCATCTGGCTTTGAGAGTCTCTGTTAAAAAATTAGGTGTTATTCTAATTTGACTGAAGAATCCTCAAGATGACAGACTAGAGATTGTGCTTATCTGCTGATTTCTAGGAGACAAAGTCTGGCTTTATTTGAGGCCTTCGACGTTATTTTCACAAACTGATTAGTTTCCCCACCAGTGTTTTTATTGGGGGAGGTAGGTTCAAGACAGAGTTTCTTTGTATATATTTGGATCCTATCCTGGTACTTGCTCTGTAGACCAGGCCAGCCTTGAACTCACAGAGATTTACATGCCCCTGAGTACTGGGATTAATGGCATGCACCATCACCTCCCTGCCTTCAGAGTTTCTCACTCTTAAAACAGTTCATATTCATAGGGTTTTACAGCCAATCTCACTAGGGATTTTCCATAGAAAATCTGCCTTCTCCTGTGAGAAAGAACTTGCATGTCAAAATTATTTCTGATTTCCAAGATCAGTTACATTCTTACCATTATATACAGACTAGATTTCATTTCTAATCTTTTTTCCAGTAGAAAGTTCCAGTGCTCATCTATTTCACAGCAGATGACCTTCCTTTGGGACTGTATGTTTAACTAAAATAACCAATCAGCCACAATTCAGTGGGTATTTAAAAAAGAGAGAGAGGAACACTTTTGTAGTGATATAACATGGCAATTTTAGCTCTCTTTGGATTTTGAGTGGCTTGCTATTTTTGGTCAAGCTATATGCAAACTAAATTTAAAATATCTCACATATACCTAGAATTTAAATCAAAAGAAAAATACCAGTGCCTGGTAGTTTAAGAAAACCAGCACACAGTTCCTCAACATGTTAAAATTTGAAGACCAGTGAGGAAGTAGAAAACTGGGCAAATACAATCCTCAGTCTCAATTACAAAATTAGAATGATATTTAGGGAGGCAAAGAAAACTTGAGGGGAGAAGGAACTCTTTTTAGTTCTTGTTCTTATTGTGGGGGTGTTAGCATAAAATATCTCCTGCTGAGGACTGGGGAAATGACTCAGTCAGTAAAGTATCTGCCTCATATGCAGGAGAGCCTGTCTTCACAGCTGCATCACCCATGTAAAATCCAGATGTAGCAGCATATGTCTCTAATGAAACTGCTGGAAGGAGAATTAGATGGGAAACAGAGGCAGGAGGATCTTTAGAATGCATTGCTTATCTAGCCTAAGTCAATAAGTCTCAGGTTCAGGGAGAGAATCTATTTCAAAAGAATAACGTGAAGAGTGCCTGAGGAAAACACTTGATGTTAATCTCTGACCTCTACAGACATGTACACATATGCTAACATACCTCATAAATATCTTCTTCCATGCCCACACACACACTTTCCCTTTATTGCTTATCTGTTCCCTTCATCACTCTCCCGAATCTGGACTAGAGTCCTATATCAAGGACCAAGGGTCATTTGAAAACTGCTCACATTAGCAAGTACCTGCAATGCTCTTAGTAATTGTACCAGCATTCTACTACTACCCAAAGTTTTGAAATCCCCAACTGAACACTATGGGTAGAAGTTTGCTTCACATGATCTTGTTTAGATTTCATCACAACTGCCTCATTTTCACAACTAATTGCATATGCTCTATCTCCCAGCAACAGTATCTGAAAGCCCAAAGCCAAGATTAGAGATTTGCTGTCATTCTAGCTGTTACTTTCGACCTACAGGACAGCATCCTAGATCACAGAAGTAACCAGGATTGAAATATCCACGAAGGCATAGAGAATTATACCTCAGCAAGCTATGACTCTCTCAGGTGGGACCCATGTACTGTGGCACAGACATCTTGTAGGGTCTCCTTGCATGAACACACAGGAAAACTGGAAAGAAGGCAGGGGCGCTCAATCAAGGCTGTTGGTTGAAGACTGTGAGGTTATCAACAAGAATATTACAATTACCAAACAGTATAAAACAACTCAGTGTTCCTCAGCAGCACAATGCCAATAGCCTATAAAGACCAAGAAATAGTTCTCCTGTTGACCCTGACAGGGGAGGCTGCCATGTCAGCATATTAGTGGCTGTTACTCTTAGCATTACTCTTTGTCAAAGAATGAGCCCTATTCAGATGGTGAGCTTATACCAATGGGAAACTGCAGAACAGAAATGAGGCAATCAACCCACTGTCCAAGATACTTTCTATGCTGACTGTATTAATAAAAGAAGGGCTACATTGGGAACCCAGGAGAAGGTGTTTCAGCTTTGTAAATGGTTTGGATTAGAGGGGTGACCCAGACCTTTGTCACACTGAGAGCCACTGGCTTGACTTTGGTGTTCACAGCAGAGATTAAGGATTAAAGCTCTTCTTTGTGTAAAGTAATGCTTTCTGCTTACTAAATAAATTAGTGGGCCAAATTAAAACATTGGTTTACCATTCACCTTGGTTACAGGGATAAATTATGATAAAGCCCTTTTTAAAAAAGCCTCAATCATGATATGTTCATTGTTATTCACTGTTATTCATTCTTACTCATTCTCCATAAGAGTGTAAAAATCAATACTTCGATCTCCTGATCTTCTAGTTCGCTTTATTTTATGTACTTGAAACTACATTAAGCTGCCTCTCTAGAAAAACTTGTTCATAACTCAGAAGTTAGTCTTACGTGGTGCAAAGGGATTTTATTGTAAACACAACTCATAGAAGCACTGGCTATTTTAGGATCCACCTCCCAGTCACACCAACCAGAATGAGTCTTGAGAATTATAACATGTACTGCAAAGTAGGCCATTTGCCTTCCTTTCTTCCTAGGTAAGTGCTACTTCCCACTTGGTTCGGTGTTGTGACAAGAAAAATAAGTCACTCATTCATGATACTTAAAAAGAAGAATTAAGTTCATTAAATATTTCTTTCATTTAAAAACGCCTCTAACAAACAGATCAGAAGCAAAGAAGGGATATTTATGATGATACAATACCATGTGAAAGAGTTTTGTTCTAGGCACTGTCTGTAGAAGCTTGCAAGGAGACACTATCATTTCTCAGCTGCCTGTGCAGGACTGAAAATAATAACTATGATTATACTCAAAAATATCTTGACCACAAATGGCAGGAATGCATGCCCGAATGACTGACACTGCTGCATCCTACACAATGCTCTCAGGAGCAGCCTACTTTTTAAAGTCGGTTGGAAAGAAAAATCCATACTTCTCTGTAGAAGCTCAACTTTTGCTAACTGAATGTATTTACTTTGATAAAATGTCTACGCACTTCTCTAGATGGACACTGTAATTTTTTAAGTGAGTAAACACTAAAGCCTCTCTTGCTGTTTCTTTTCCTTTGTTCCCATCATCCCTTGAAAATAAACTTTAAAAATTATAGCCTGTGAAGGCAGCATTTGTTATAGTGTCACTTCATTTTCCCTGTTGCTAAGAACCATGCCTTTCTGGTTTGTTGCTGATAATAGCATATTTTTGTGTAACTGTCTATAAAAGCATTCACAAAATTTGCAGATCAAGAGGCTTCTGTTTCTCTATCTAAAATGAAGTAGGTTGGATTAATAAATTTTAAGATCACTTTTAAGTCATACAGAATAAAAAGGCTCTTAAGAGTACAAAGAACCAATCGTTACTACCATCTTCATCCAGATTCTTGCTAAGCTCCCCAAAGATGGATGTGAAACCCTACAATGGAATTTGATTCCTTAATTTTTCTCATGAGCCCTCCCCATGACCTTATCAGAAAGACCACCTTATTTTTGAACAAAAGTTCTCATGTGTCATTTCTGGCTTAAATATCATTTGTTGGGTCATCAGAAAGTGAGATGCAAAGCAAGTAGCATTGCTTAGGAATCTCTCACAAATGCAAGAGAAAACTAAAACTCCTAAAGGATTAAGCTTTTCCCCCCAAGCATATCTGTGAACAACAAAAGCAGGTGTTTCAAATCACACCTCTACTTACTTGTTTATAAACAATGTCTCTATGTTTTATCTCTCAATAGACACTACAGTGGCCAGCTATGAAAAAGACAATCCTGATCTTAACAGATCATAGTTGTATTGCAATAACAACATGAGGCCATTGCCATACGTATTATAACATGATAGGAATGTAGGTAGGTACGTACATAGTATAGATATAGACAAATATCTCAAAAAAAGAAAATATTTGCCAAAGAATTTCAAGATTCCAGTGTTTTTTCCACTCAATAGTACTCCATTGTGTGAATGTACCACATTTTCTTTATGCATTCTTCAGTTCAGGGGCATCTAGGGTGTTTCCAGATTCTGGCTATTATAGATAATGTTGTTATGAACATTGTTGAACAGATGTCCTTGTACGAATGTGGATCTTTTGGGTATTTGCTTAAGAGTGGAATTGCTGGATCCTGTGGTAGACTGATTTCCATTTTCCTGAGGAACTGCCACACTGATTTTCAAAGTGACTGTACAAGTTTGCACTGCCACCAGCAGTGGAGACGTGTTCCCTTTCTTCACATCCTCTCCAGAATAAAAGTGTCATTGCTGTTTCTGATTTTAGCCTTTCTGACAGGAGCAAGATGGTATCTCACAGGTGTTTTGATTTGCATTACCCTGAAATTTGCAGGCAAATGTATGGAACTAGAAGAAACCACATGAGTGAGGTAACCCAGTCACAAAAAGACAAACATGGTATGTACTCACTCATATATAGATTTTAGACATAGATGAAAGGATTATCAGCCTACAATTCACACTGCCAGAGAAGCTAGAAGACAAGGAGGATGCTAAGAGAGACATACATGGTCCCCAAGAGAAGGGAAAATAGTAATATCTCCTGAGATAATTTGGAGCATTTGAGAAGAGAAGAGGGAGTTAGGAGAAAGAGAAGGGGAGAAGCAGAGGGGAGAGGAGGACATGAGGGAGCAGGAAGACTGAGTCAGGGGAAGAATAGAGGAGAGTAAGAAAAGAGATACCATAGTATAGGGAGCCATTATAGGTTTAAAGAAAAATCTGTCACTAGGTAAATGTCCAGAGATCTACAACCATAGCCCCCTACTAATTGTCTAAGCAATAATAGAGAGGTTACCTTCTCTGATAATCAGGTTGATGACTACCATATATACCATCCTAGAGGCTTTTATTGAGTTGCTGATGGAATCAGAAGCAGACACACACAGCTAAACACTGAGCCAAACTCCTGGAATTGAGTTGCAGAGAGAGAGGAGTGATGAGCAAAGGGGTCAAGACTAAAGAAACCTCAGAAACAGCTGACCTGAAGAAGTTGGGGGGGTTCATGGACCCCAGACTGATAGTTGGGAAACAAGCATTGGACCAATCCACATCCCCTAAACATGGGTGTCAGTTAAGAGGCCTGGGAAATCTATGGGGCCTCTGGTAGTGGATCAGTATTTGTCCCTAGTACACAAATGGTCTTTGGGAGCCCTTTCCACATAAAGGGATTATCTCTCAACCTAGTTACATGGGGGAGCATCTAGGCTCTGCTCCAAATGATATCACAGACTTTGAAGATTGTCCATTGAAGGCCTTACCCTCGCTGGGGAGCAAAAAGGGAATGATATAGGGGTTGGTGGAGGGTAGGGGGAAGGGAGGGAGAGGGAACTGGGATTGACATGTAAAACAAGATTGCTTCTTAATTAAATTAAAAAAAGAAAACATAAGAAGAAAAAACAAAATATATGGAGATAGGTCAACTGAATGTATAGAATTACACAGACCAGAGATGACGTTTATGGCTTTTAAGGATTAGAGAGGAACTCTCAAAGGAGGCCATACAGGTTAGGCCCTATAGAAAGAATAGGATTGAATGAAGTAAAAACAAGAATTCCAAACAAAATTCAAAACTAAATCCATGGCAACTTCATCACAGAAAAGTCCTGACAACAGGTGGACAAAGTGGCACATTGTGATCACAGGATGGAGTTGCCAAGGAATCCAGCGGAGAAGCAGACATGACTCAGATTGTGTACTGTGCTGTGTACCAGATGTGTTGGAGTATTTATCATCGCCTGGATACCTCTCACACTGTCTGCATTTTGGACTTTTCTCTGCTCATACCTATGGCTTTGTAGTAAGATTAACAGTGTGAGTAAATAAGGAAACAATATAGACAGATTTTTTCCAATGGTGGGAAAAAGAAGAGAGCAGAATTCAGAATGTCAAGGTATAAGTAGGAATATGTGACCTGCGATTCCAAAGAGCTTTAATATTTTCATTGAGGTATGCAAAGAAGTACCATGTACATTATCCTGTCTGTTACCTGGAGTAAGCTAAAGTATCAAATTTCAGGGCATCCTAATGAAAGCTGTGTGGCGAAATATAGGCATTAAAACAAAATCTAGTGTTAGCACTATGAATACAATCTCTAGTAGGTACCTCCATGGAAGATCCTCTGGACTCATTCCTGTTAATGGCAATGTGGGAACAGTTGAGCCAATATTCATTTTCCTAATTTGGAGGTGACCCATAACCTGCCCTGGGCCAATAAGCTAATGATATGTCTATGATCTAGTCACAGGATAGTGGGGAAAGTAAGTAGCGATATCATTCGATTGGAAAGACTTTGCTTCCTTATTTATATGCTCATTTGTCAAATGAGATGACAGTCACTGAATATTAAAGAAAAGCCTAGTAGTTCATTATGCATGTATAAGAGAAATGCTTGAGATGGTCAGTGCCAGAGATGTTTCATCTTCAATAAATAAGGAATGAATAATAAAGCATTTGCTCTGCCTACTGACATGGTAAGTGGTATACATTTCCACAGAAAGCTCTAGCTACTGCAGGGACTTCTGGTGACAAATGGTGGCTAGCATCCTATGGGGTAGTAGTTGCAGAGCATATGCAAATGAAGCAGATACAGCAACTGTTGTAGGACTTCTAATCAACAAAGCGATAAGCCAGTAATTAGGTTTCAACCGATTCAGACCCCATTCTAGGCATTAATAGGAGGGAAAATATGTAGATTGATAGTTAATAATAGAACAGTGAGATTTCCAGAGTAATTTTCTTCCTGCTCAATCTGTTTATTTGATTGCTTGTGTAGCAAACACTTGATCTTACTTAGATATGTTTAGTGATTTGAGACTTCTTTAAAAACAGCTATTTTTTAATTAAATTAGAGCTGCCTTTAAGGAACAATGCTTGTACCTCATGATCTATAGGAATTTGTTTTGAAAATTGGAAGTACTTCAGAGAACTCCACAAGATGGGGGAAAAGAAAGCCTATGTCTTATATCTGTGTATGTGCAGAGAGTACGTAAGGACCCAAAAACAAGATTTAAATCTAAAAATAAATAACATTAAAGCTGCCCTACTATTTACTTACTTTTAGACAAAACTGCATGACTGGTGAGGTTACTGAAATTCTGATTCACACTCATAGCCCACACACTATCATTTTCATGCTTATAGCTCAGGCTACTTATAACTTACAAGCTTTTCTCTTCCAAATTTCTTTTACTTTCTAGAAAATTCAGATGAATTTTTCTGGTACGACTTGGTCTACTTTGTCCCAAGTTGGGTTAAGATATACATTTGGGCCTGTCTCTGTGCAAAGGTATATGACACATGCTATGTCTTTAAATGCCACATAGAAAATACTTTGAAGCTTCAACAGTAAACTAGTTTCATAATGCCTAGAGGTTATTCATAACACAGAAGCTAACTGAAGTCAAGGCTTGGGAAATGAGATAATGGAGTTAAGGAAGGCATTATTGAACCCTAAACTTGCATTGGAAGTTTGTGAGTGCTTCCCTACCAGTAGGGTGAAAGTGGTAGGGACCAGAAGGATGCACTCTCCTATAAAATATAGGACCTTTGATGACTCTGCAAGAAGAAATGAATGAAAGAGTGACTCACAAAATAGTCTAATTATAAAACAGAATATTTTGGAAAATATAATTCTAAAACCTACGTGCAAGTATGAAAACCTTCCTATTTCCAATTTAGATACAAAAAATCAGGGTGTTATGAAGATCCAAACCACGAGCCTAAAACAAGTCAGTGAGAGTTTGGAATTGCTTACTTTTACTTAATTTTGTTGATGTGGGACTCAGGGAGATCCCAGTGGGAGACTTGAGTGTTTGCTGCTAGGCCTATATCAAAGAGGACATAAGGGTTGGGACAAAAATGGTGAAGGAATCTATAATTCCTACAAGCAAGGCAACAAAATAACAAGAGGAAAGGACAAGTGCCCAAAGGCAAATCTCAAGAGCTAAGGGAGGAATGGATAGAAGGATGCATCTTAAACTGCGTCAGAATTAGCTTCTCAATCGGAAAATGTATTTAGATGTTTGTAAAGCAATAGTTGCCACATTAAAAGCATGTTGCATGATGGATACAGTAGCGAGAGTGTAACTTAACCCTCACAATACACAAGAGTCAACTTTTCCAAAAAACATTGAAATAAGGCATTTAAACTGTTTTATTTAATTCCTAAAATAAAAAGATCATGTGTCATAGAAGTGGAATGAAAATTAGTCTGAATTATGTCCTGTAACCACTTCCTATTCTTCCATTACCCACACATCATGATGAGCTTGAGATTCACTGGAAATCCCTCTTGTTCCTGCCTCCTTTTCTGCTGCTTAGCATACCAATCTGCACAAATGTGCTAACTGATGATTTCTATTGCTGTCATTCTAGCTATGTATCCACATATTAAAGTTTTCTAGTCAAGTAGAAATGTCGGTGATGGCCCTGGGATTGAAGATGATGCTGTGAGAAGAGCAGACATAGGTTTGTGTGCCTGAAAGTTCCTGAAGACCAGTAAGGACAGTTAAGTTTTGAGACACAACTATTATTCATGTTTTCTGAATATTGATTGAACACCTTTTTCTTCATTAACAGCAACACTAAAACACTTAAAACATGGCAGGTTAGAACCACATTAAGTTGACTGACAGCAGCTTAAGATCATGAGAAGGTAGAAAGCAAGATGGCTGAAGGTGAGTGGTCTAATTCAAAGTCAACTAGTCAGTAATGGTTTTGAGGACTCAGCAATTAGCAACTTCCAAGGACCCTATAGTCTATTTCGTTTACTTCTTCACTGATTCACAAAAGCAGTGATGTCAATGGTGAGAATGCAGTTGCAATGAGAACAGAAATTATTAAAGCCCAGCAAGATCATTGACAGTCAAAAAAGCACTCTTTTTTAGGTTTGAGTTCACAATTGTTCTGAAAATTATTAGTTATGCTATTAAGATAAAGGAAGGCATGGGGATGGGCGTTGCTGTTTGCTGCATCTGTGGATGATGAAACACAAACTACAGAACTCAAAAAACCCATGTGAAGCTTATTGTGGAAAGGGAACAACGGGAAAGGTAGGTAGGTATTGGTCAACTGGGAACAGAGATGAAAGGGAAGGCGGCAAACAGGTGGGGGATGCTCGCTTAAAGGGGAAACTTCACATGCACACCGAATCTTTATGAAGCCATGTAAAGCACGACATAGCCACGCAACACAGGGCTCTTAGAGCTGTCTAAGTATCTGCGTGAATGCCAATGTGTGTACCCTGCCAGTTGTCAGGGGGCGGGGTCAGCATATTGCCAGTATCTCAACAGTGGATGGAGGTGTTACTGTGTATACAATACAGTGGTTCTGTGTGCCCTAATAGCTACACATTTTCTAATTAAAGGCTGTGGCTACTTGTTAAATAGTATATGCCTTTTGCCTTCACAACTTAATTCAAAGCTAATGACCCCACAGAAACCCAATATAAGTGATGATGGAGGAGAACAGCGATCATAATTATGGGAAAAGTAAAAATAACATGCATATATTATACAAAAAATTCCTTATTCCAGCTTCCCAGATTTCATCTTACAGTGAATGCCAATTCTTAAGAAGGCTTTGATTTGTCAGATAAATATCTGGTAGCAGAATGAGAATATGTGTGGGCAAACCGTGATTTGCATCTGCTTTAATTTAGGAAGGTTGCTCTAGTAAATGAGAAAAAAGAACTTAATTTTATTCTGGCCCTGAGAATTATTATGAGTGACTCACAATGAACATTGCATCATAGAATATTAATAATAATTTCTAAAGTAAGCCTGCAGGCTTGGTCTTTATTGCATTCTCTTGCAGTGCTATTCAAAGTTATTGAGAATGTCAGCTTAAAATAAAAGGACATTCATGAGTAATGGCTTATGGGCCACATAGATTCTCTGTGATTTGGAGTGCTTGTGTTTCATTTGAAACCTACATTGCTATTTTTGTTAGACTCCTGTCCATGACCCTGTATGGGGATTGTGATGACCTTCTTGGGCATTTCCATTCAGCAGTATTTAAAATAGTTTCTAAAATTCATGACTAAGGAAAAGTAAATTTGAACCTGTCTCTCCCCATACCCCTTACAATGCAATCTATTTCATGTTATTATGCTCATTTACATGCCTATCCAACCATTCAATTTCATTGCCTATTAAGACAAGTCCTTTAAAGTCATTAGCATACTGACTGACAGAGAGGATAAGTATTAAACACATGCTAGTTATCCTTAGTAGTTAAAGATTCCTTCTTTTTCTTTTAGGAAAATCTTCAGACTCAGCAGCCACAATACCAAGGTCCTTCACCTATCTTCCTTACTTGCAGGCAATTTGCACTGTTTATTTCATCTCCTTGGACTTCTGTGTCCTCCCTATAAAATGGGGATAATCAATACTATCCTTATTTGTGTTCTTTTAAGGATAAATGATATAAATTGCATGTATGAGCCAGTTACTGATAATTTTGATTATTTTTAATATAAATTCAAGTACTACTGAAGCTACTATTATCTTTCATTTATACTATCATATAATCAATTTATACTATTCTACTTTACTCCTATCTTTGTTGGACATATATCTCCATATTCTCTTGCAATCCTGTATATGTGAAATGATAGTTCTTTTCCTTAGACTCCGTGGCTTAAGAATAGAGATAGTCTCTTCTGTTTGGTTGAAGTGTCTGAATTGTCAGGTTCATTCAAAGGCTGTCACTAGCATTGTCTACTGGGGCAATACAAGGCTGGGGGATGCATTCAGATAGAATTGTTCTGTCCTACCTCTGATCAGGAGCAATTACATTTCCTTTAGGAATCTGATCCCATACAAGTAGTTGCTTGATATTGTCTCTTCAGTGTTCAGGCTCAGCAAGCTTTGCTATTGCCTTATACTGTGAAGATCTTAAGGTGCCTGAATTTCCGTAGAGAGAACAAAACAAGATTTTTTTATGTTCTTATTTCATAAGAAACCCATGAATCTTTTTTTTTTGTTTTTTTGAGACAGGGTTTCTCTGTATTGTTTTGGAGGCTGTCCTGGAACTAGCTCTGTAGACCAGGCTGGCCTCGAACTCACAGAGATCTGCCTGCCTCTACCTCCCGAGTGCTGGGATTAAAGGCATGCGCCACCAACGCCCGGCTGAAACCCATGAATCTTAAGGGTGTATGTCTTGACTCCAGGATGTTTCAGCCTGGCTACACTGACACGTGTTTCTCAGAACTCCCTTTATGTGTTTCTGGTTAGAATGTCCCTTAAGAGAAGCCCCTGCAGAGTTAGAGAACAATGATGAGTCACTGACCTCTCAATTTTACTGCTGAAAAGTGGGGGAAGACGCCTTTGAAACTCACATACCCTCTGAGGTAGAAGAGTAGGTTTAGGTGTGCAACATCTTTGAGAAATAAAATAGATTTAGTTCAATTGAATCTAATATTCATGCTGAAATATAAATATGAAATACAAATGGAAGTGAAGAACAACAGCTCTCTTCATTTTCAAGGATATTGTTTATTTTTTTGATAGTGCACATTTTTTGGGAGAAATGGAGTCTTTCTATTAATGATGGATTCCTAGGCTGGTCCTTCCTCAGACAATGTCATGTTTTCCAGAGTTTGCTTCTTGGAGGGTAAGGCTGGAGGCCACTTTCTTCTGATTAATGAAGGGCGTATCCATTAAGAGTTTTGTACAACATACTTTGATGTAGCCATCCCTCCTATAGAAACTCATTCAAAATCCAGGCCTCCTTTCTTACTCACCCAACTTTGTGTAAGTGTTGTATACACTTTCTTTACAATTACACAACCTGAAAAAAATCTGAGTTATGAATGGAGAGTCTTTAAAAACATCCCAAACCAATAGACATAATTATTTTATGAGGAAAGAAAACCATGATTGGTTCTAATTATACACCTCTAGAAGAAAATCTATGCAGTTTTCAGAAATATCAAATACACACACAAAACGAGAATATTTTTATGCCTCAAAGACCTTAAGTACAATAGCTTCCCTTCCTGATCTTTATACTAAGTTCCTTCAATTGTGTTTGACCATAGCTAAAAGTGTTTTATCCATTTGACACAGAAATATGAGAAAATGGACATGGGGAAGAGGAGGCATGCTGAATCTTCGTATAAGGAGTGTAGATATGGCTAAATGAGCTGTGGGCTTAGTTTTGGACCAGGTCACCTACCTTTGGCCATTAAATTCACTCCATTTCATCATTCCCTGGCTCAGCTATTAGGGAAATTGCTATACGTTCACCATGGAGGAAGAGGCATTGTACCTTCATAAAGGTAGGTGTGGTGATCTTGTGATGTCTTAGAATGATTCAGGCCTCTGTATGATTCTTGTTATGATGGGAAAGGGACATTTTTACAAAGTTGGAGGGTGGCTGTGAGTCACTAGCCTCTTACAATTACACTTGAATGGCCAGGGAAGGTGTTTTTGACACAATACTGTTATCAATCCTTCTACTCATATATATGTGTGACTGCAGCTGTGATTGCAACAGTTGTCTTCTTTTTAGGAATCACTATAAACTGCTATGTCTCACAGGACAAGTACATACTTAATATATGACAAAGAGATTGATTTTTTGTAGACTATGAACCAAACAGAGGCAATGAGGTTTACAGGTTCCAAGACAAGCTGTGGGTTCCTGTTGTTCTTTAATGTCACTTACTTTGCC
Organism: Mesocricetus auratus; assembly: GCF_017639785.1. Taxonomy (NCBI): domain Eukaryota; kingdom Metazoa; phylum Chordata; class Mammalia; order Rodentia; family Cricetidae; genus Mesocricetus; species Mesocricetus auratus. The sequence goes on from NW_024429189.1 coordinate 105,541,084, forward strand.
TCAGTGCCTTCACTATATTCAGGCCCACTTTGAGGATGCTAACCCCAGCAACAGCTGCATAAACAACATATTTAAAGAGAATGTCACATGGGTGTCTACAAGTTAAATCCCTGTATCCAATGTATAATGGTTGTGATTCTTTGACTAAACCCTGAACAGTGACTTTTAAGTATTGCTTTCACATTATGTGAAACATCTCAGGATTAGAGAATAATGCATTCTCTCCAAGGTGGAGAGAGAGAGAGAGAGAGAAATGAAGAGAGATATTAAATGCTGAGGTAGTAGATCTCTAGATCATCGGACATCTTCAAACTTTACCCTTTCTGTACTCATGTGTGTCAAGAAAAACAAACAAGCTAAGACAAGTTTACTACACTGTGAAGCTCCTTCACATTTGGTCTTAGGTGATGAGGCTACATTCCCTAGGATTATTTCTCTTTAAGGAAATTTGCCCTTTGAAGTCATTCTCTTACAAGAGATGCCTTCCCAAGTCCTGTGCTATTCTAGCTCATATCAAGCTATATATAAAAAGCCTCATCCATATGTTTCTTTATTTAGACATTGACTTTGAAATGAAAGTTTTCTTCAGTATGAAAATAATTCTCCTCTACTCCACAGCAAGCAAAAAATTCTAATGTCAGCAGAGTTTGTTTTGCTAAGCTGGTGACCCTGAGAGTAGAGGCAAGTGTTATCAGAATGTTAAGTTCTACACCATCCCCAACAGGGAGAAGTAATTGCAAAAAAACCCTCAATAATAATAATAATAACAATAATAATAGTAGTTTCCAGGCATATTCACAATTTGTTCCAACACAAATGGCAAGGAGGTGAACACAAATGTACTTGCTACCTTTCAACATGTAGCTGGTGGCTAGAGAGATATTTATAAAGTCCAAACCTTGAAATATTCTTTTGTATGCTAAAATTTGTATTTTATTAGACTCCAAAAGATCTCAAGAAAATACTTCCACCACATGTTGATAAATCACTATTTCCATTGTGTGTCATGATCATATAATTAAGCCCTAGCCTGTTACCCATAAATTTTCTATTTGGAATTAACTGAATATACAGGATAAAGCAATTGATAGATTTTTAAATTTATGTATTGCTCATGCTTTTATTCAGTAGAGATTGTCGTGCTATAAAAGCAGTAAGCTTCGCCGGGCAGTGGTGGCGCACGCCTTTAATCCCAGCACTTGGGAGGCAGAGACAGGCGAATCTCTGTGAATTCGAGGCCAGTCTGGACCAACAGCTTCCAAAACAATACAGAGAAACCCTGTTTCGTAAAACCAAAAAAAAAAAAAAAGCAGTAAGCTTCATAGGAAAGTTGGAAAGACACATCCCTATTAGGGAAAGACTGTCCAGGTTCCCTCATGAAATCTTGATTTGGAAATGGGTCAGTAAAGGCAAGTTTATCATCCCGTGCTTCTCTGTATTAGCAATATACAATCAAGAAGATGAGGAGGCTTCTGTGTTTAGATGGAGTCAACCATGAGCCAAGTGTTGGCATACCTTAAATCAACAACAATAAACTAGTAAGTTTTAGTCACAAGACATAATTGAGATCTGGAAAAGGCTATAAGTTCCACAAAATTTTTGGAATGAGGACCAGCTTTGCCACTGGCTTTGTCTGGGATTAGATCACAACATTCAGATGCTGTTGATATTTTTCTGAGTAAAAAATTTTACCTTAAATTCTTAAGTCATTCATTTGTAAAGCTAAGATCATGATGTACACATTGCCATGACACAGGATGATGAAATCATTTGACACAGGTCACACATCCTTAGGGAACTCTAACTGAGCTAATCTCAGACTTTTCTCACTGTGGTAGCAACTTGGCATGCAGACTGATGGACTGATGGGAACAAATAACAGAGAACATCTAGAAGGGTATCTGAGACTTTCAAATAGGAATCAGTAGTATGAGGTAACCAGTGGACAGTCATCATTCATCTCATCCTATGTGGTGTGCAATGGATGTATGCTGCCTCTTGTCATATTGGCTTCTTTCTCTGAAGAGCTGGAAATAGTCAAATAGTAAGGCAAGTATCTAGCACAGCACTGCTTGAGGAGACAACTTCAGCTTCCCTTTGTCTATCCTACTGAAAGGTTAATATGATGTTTGTCTCACATAGAAGTTGCTTTGCCTCACTTTGCCTCAAAAGTAAAATAATTTCATCTGCTGAAGAAAAATATTTTGTCTCCTATAAGAGTCTAGAGTAGAATTTAGATGCTGCCCAACTTTCATATTTCTGTGTAGGCATTCCATACTCCTTTGTATGCCTGTATTAATCACTTCTCATAACAGAGAATAGCTTCAAACATTCACACATATTTTGAAACTCAAAAAGGAAGGAAAAAACAAAGTATGTTTTGAATGTCCTTAAGCTAATTTTAGAAGGGTAGGAGATTTTGCTACTGTGCTTTTATTTTGTTGTTGCTATTGTTTTGGAGGATGAAGTATTCTTTCTTGACACAGGGTAATACTTTTTAACCCAGAGAGATTTGGCACTTTATCTCCAAGCTTCCATCAAACTCATAACAGTCCTCATACCTCAGCTTTCTAAGTTCTAAGAATATAGGGAGGAGCCATATAATAAGATTCATAAACTGATTTTAATTTGCTGAAAAGGCTGCTTACTTCTTCAGAAACAGTTTCTGAATCAGACACACATTCAAGATTGACTATGAAGTCCTAGAGACACATGCCCATAAACTTAATACCCTAGAGGTTCACTGGCACAGAGTCTTTCATCCTTCAACACACTCACATAGGACAATAACACATGGCTTGTTTTTAATCCTTGTTTTATTTCCTTCCAGGATAATCATTGAATTCATATCTGAGTTATTCCATTTGTAACTACATTATCTTCAATGATGTTCATCTCCACTAGGCTTTAAGCACACATCTTGATTTCAATCCCTGAAAGTAGTTCCCACTACAGTTCTAGCATGACCAAAAATAAAGGCTTGGTTCCTTTAACTGTCCTGCAGAAGTTCTTTATTCTTACTCTTCTGTTGACCCTTCACTCTCTGCTTTCTGACTCTATTCTTGATTGTTCATCACTAGACCATTTTTCATTTAAATTAGCAACAAGCTTGCTTCACCTGTCAATACCAGTTCCCTCTCCCTACCCTCCTCCCCCACACACCCACCGGTCCCTCCAGCCCTCCACCCAATCCCCACTCAATTCCCCAGGGAGGTTGAGGGCCTCCATGGGGATATCCAGAGTCTGTCATTTCATTCAGAGCAGGGCCTAGGCCCTTCCCCAAGAGTCCAGACTGAGAGTATCCTTCATTGTGGGAGGGGCTCCCAAAGTCCATTTGTATGCCAGGGATAAATACTGATTTACTACCCCATGGCCCCATAGATTTTTCTAGGCCTCCTCACTGACAACCACGTTCAGGGGGGGCTGGATCAGTCCCATGCTAATCTCCCAGTCATCAGTTGGTGGTCCGAGAGCTCTCCCTTGTTCAGGTCAGCAGTTTCTGTGGGTTTCACCAGCCTGGTCTTTATCCCTTTGCTCATCATTCCTCCCTCTCTGTCACTAGGTTCCAGAAGTTCAGTTGAATGTTTAGCTGTGGGTGTCTGTCTCTGCTTCCATCATTCACTGGATGAAGGTTCTAAGATGGCATACAAGATTGTTGTCAAACTCATTATCAGGGATGGACATTTAAGGTAGTCTCTCCACTATTTCTTAGTTTGCCATTTGGTGTCATCCTTATAGATCTCTGGAAATCTCACTAGTGCCAGATCTCTCCTCAAACCTATAATGGCTCCCTTTTTAGTCCTACATTTAATTTCATAAACCTATCTTGAAAATCTTAGCTCTTAATCAAGTCAAACTTCTTTTATTTTCCTTCCTGCCAAGGCAATATGAAATATTTTTGAAAGAAACTATACCGCTTGTGAGCACTGACAGCATTCTGCAGAATGCTCATCAATATGGGATGATCTTACTACAAGCCCTTGGTCAATATTCCTCTTCTCTAAACCTTCACAATATCCTCAACACAAATTCCATCTGCCATCTGAAGGCAATCACACAGTTTTATCTATACAAATGTTGTCAAACTTTCCTAGCCCCATTGACAAGCAGAGTTCCTGGCACACTGAGGTAATTATTAACACTTGAAAACTTAGTAAACAATGACTTCTCTCATGAACCTCAGAACAATGCCTCATGGCCTACTAGTGACATCAGAAAGAACTATTTCTCTGCTTCCCATTCCACTTGTTACCTTAAGATGACACTTGGATTCTCTTCTCTCTCTCTTTTTAAGGCAGGGCTTCAATCTATATAACCCAGGCTGACTTTCAACTCAAGACAATCCTCCTGCCTCAGATTTGCAAGTACTGACATGATTGGCAGTAGCCACCACCGCCAACTAGTATCTCCAGTGTTTCACAAACACTGCATAATTAATCACTCGTCTTCATTTCTTAACTTCCATCTATTTTTTTGAAGCATGTTCTATGTCTTTACATACTCCACTTTCTATGTCTAAGGAAATCTATTATTCCTTCTTTTATGTTTATTTGCAAAAAAATTTGCTCCATCTCTTCTACAACCCTCATATTTTCTACATTCTCAAATGTTACACATATACTTAACAATCAATGAATGTACTGTCAGAAAAATTGTGAATGGCCTAATTTATGAAGTAAACCTTCAACATTTAGTTCTAATGTAAATACACCTCTTCAGTCTTGGTTTTCTCTTACTTCTATAATACTCTGTGTGGCTGATTTTATTTCCCTCACTTAAGCCTCAGGTCTTCCAAGTGCCCATCTGAATATTTTCCTAAAGCAGGATCCTAATTTGTCTTACCAATAAAAACCAGGAGTCAGATATTGGAGGGAAAACCTGGACTATCAGAGAACCAAAGCAGCCGCCGGTTGTTTCCTACCTGTTTCCATTCCTCTGTCCCAAAAGGCTGAGATCCTGTCTCTGCAGCTGTTTACCATTTCTTCTCACTGACTTTTGAGTGTGAGAATTAAAGCAATGAGCTCCCCAGGTGCTAGAATTAAAGTTATGAACCACTACCCACTGACCTGTATGGTTAACTAGTGGTTCACTCCATCTTCTGATCTCCAGGCAAGATTTATTTGTCAGACCACAAACAAAATGTCACACAACATTTCCACTTTTTGTCTAAATAAAAAGCAAAGGTTATAACTGACATAGAAAAGCTATATACAGCTACTCCTTCCCCTACTCAGGGTAGAGGGAAGCTCCTTCTGCCTTCTTCCCTGTGCCTCCCATCATCTTCTACATGTCATAATGAAAGTTTCTTTACTTTGCCTAAGGTTCCCCAGTAAGCATATCTCTATCTAAAGACAAGAACATTTTCCCAATCATTTTCTTCCTCACATAGTCCATCCTGTCCAGCAGATGCTCAGAAAATATCCATGGCAGCCTATAAGTCGCCTGTTCAGTAATAAATAACTCCTGGAGTTCAGACATCCTTGCCATGGTAGTAACACCAAACTAATCAGAAAGAGAAATTTCATGATTTTAGCTGTCCTGTGTTCCACATTGTTGGTCACAAATTATCAAAATCAAATCACACAGAGAGACAATACCCAAAATGTAATAGTGTATTGTTTAATTGTCATTAGAAGACTTACTTGAAAATTTTTATTTGGACACTTTAAAGAAATTAAACATCATTTTAATTTGGTATAGAATAATTAGATTCTACAGTCTTAGCCATTTAAGAGTTACAGACTTGAATAGTCAAACATATATATGGACAGTAGTATTATGGAAGGATGCTTGTGCTTCTTATTATCTCTACAGGGGGGTGGACGAGATCATCCTTGATTTCAGTACTGATAAGCACACATTTCCACTAGCTGATAACCTCAAAGCTTCCATCTTCTTGGGTTTGCCAATGGCTCTGTAAAGACAAATGCTGTGTGTGGAGGCAATTTCTTTAAAAACTGAAACTAGTATTGTCCCCACTGACCCCTATACTCAGTTCCACTGTGTGGAATGACTTTGTAGATTAGTTAATAACTCATAGTTTTTGATAAATCTTATAAGCCTAAAATGGGAAACACACACAAACTTATTGCTTTAGACTTTTCTGTGTCCTACACACTAGAAATGGTACCTGCCTCATATCTGAAGCAAAATCTACCTAGAGGTAAAGGATGTCCCTCTTGGTATCGAACCAAGATTGAATATCACATATTGCTCATAAAACAATGAATTAAAAACCACTATCCTAGTCTTCAGTTAAATGATTTGGAAATTATTACACTAAGCTTGCCATGATATGTATCTTATTTTGTTGAATATATAATAAAAAGTCATTTTATTTACTTCGTGTATGCATGAAGAAGCATATAAAATGGGCATTCTGGATGCCAAGAGGGATGTTTTATATTTAGTATTATGCATGTGCATTCATTGAGTACTTGCTAAGTATAATTGTCTTCACCTCTATCTTTAACACATAAATTAACTGCATACTTATAATACCCATTTTACAAATGGGCATGCTGATAATTTTATGAATTGAATAATAGACCTCCTGTTATTGGATTACAGAGAAGGGTACTGACCAAGCTTTTGGGTAACTGCAAAAATGCCACTTGCTATTCAGCACATGCTCTCAAAGGTGGCTTTCTTTGATTTCATATCAGTCTCCAGCAATATTCTTTATCTCTGTTGTACACTGAAGTCAGTTCTTTCAAAAGATGCCATTAGTACTGCCCCCAAAATCACAATAGCAACATCACCTGAGCTTGCTTGCAAATTCCCAGATTATTACCCCAGGCCTGTTGGATTGCAGCATCCAGAATAGAACTCAGGAGTCTGTATTTTTAAAATTTGGACAAATATTTCTGATCCATTTGAAAGCTCGAGACTGACCAACTTGTATCAACTATGTGTGATATTCAATCCTGGGCATAAGCCCTGGTAACAGGAGACACCTGAGCTCTTTCTCAGACATTCTGGACCAATATGTTCAAATAGTTCTCTGGACAATTCTGATGCACTTAGTATTGAAAAATCACATCTTCATTCTAAGGAGACTTCACTATATACTGAATAATATTCCAATGTATATACACCATTATTTATCATACTTATGTAGTTTTTCCCACTGAGAAGTATAACTCATGCAAATTTTCATTCAGAAAAGTATATGCTGTATTAAAACCAAAGGATTCTTAATCTATGACAAGAGTCAGTTACTTCAGGATTCCAGGATGACAGAATGATTGGTGCCTCATCTATAATTAATGAGGTATTGTGTCAGAGAGTTGTCTGAGCTATGAGCAGTACAATGAAGTGTCTCTCAGAACTGTGACCTGGCATGCTCATCTCAGATGAAGCCATTATCCTTTCTATGGGAATAAATCACATGCTCAAGCATGACTAACTTCAAGATTAAACTCAGAAGCTAAGGCCCAGGGTACACATTGGTGCTCTCATGCCAATTAAGAAATCACAGTCTAATTCTTCTCAAAATTGTCATTTTCAATTTCTATCAGAGCATCTGAAAAATACTGACCCATCACTAATTGACCCATTAGTTCTGAGTGCTAAAACAGAAGGAATTAGGTCCATGAAGCATTTCTGTTGCCAGCTATCTGGAAACTTTAAAAAAATATACCTCCCTTGGTAACTTTCATTGAGAGTTGTCCATGAAGGACAGAGAATCTCTATTTTTGGAGAAAGATGTTTGTCAACTCAGTTTTTCTTTCAATCTAAATGCCTTAAGTTCCCATTTTCAAAGTAGTTCACAATCTAAAAACAATTACTTGTTGAATGCTTCCTGAATAAAGTATATTTATAAAGACGATTAATGATTTAAAAAAATCAATGTGTGTAAGAACCTGCTACTCAAACTGTAGTATGTAGATTAGCAGTAGGGGCACTACCTGGAACTTCCTAGACATTAATTCTTTGGCTCTAACTGAGGTACAGAGTTATTTAGTTAGCATGTTAAAGGATTTGTATAATATTAAAGTTAAAAATATTGGCATAGAAAACATGGTTTGGCCATCTTGAGGCATTTGAAAAAAGACTACATATAAAAATGAAAATTGAAAATGGATCAAAACTTGATCCATCAAGTATCGTAGAGGTTGGAGAAAACTGAACGTGATGAATGGAATGATTATGCAATGGCAGACTACCTAGAAAATGAGCCTATAAAATAGAGTTGAGTACTAGAAAATTGTATAGGGGAAGTCCTGAAGAAAGCAGAACTGAAAGATTGGTGAGCAGGGATATATTCCAAGCTAGACACATAAGGAATGTCTGGAATGTTGTCACTGCCTTGAGACATGACAAGTACGGGTTTGTAATTTTCTGCAGAGTCATTGTTTACCCCTCTGTATGACTACAGAACACAAACTTCTAGCCAAAATGGCTTATGATACCAAGGACAATTCTGTGAAGAAGAAGAAAAACTGTGAGATGTCAGCAGTGTGTGTGGCACTGGAGATGGAGGCACTAATAAGAAAAAGGCATGTGAATGTGACTCTGATAATATTACTATAATCTGAATATCTATGAGCCCTGGAATCTGTGTGTTGAAACCCTAGCCTCCAAGGCTACAGTATGAAGAGATGAGGCATTTCAGAGTGATTAGATCATAAAGGTAGAGCACTCAAGAATGGAATTAGTGATTTATATTGTTTCAATAAGGCTTGTTCATCTAAAGAATGTTGAAATTAAGTTCTCATTATGAGATATTAAGGTGGAGCATTTGGAACTTTTAAAAGAGGATTAGACCTCAACTTTCACAGGTAGATTAATAGTTAAGTTATTCCTGAGGTTTGCCTACTCTTTTTTTATATTGTTTATGCTCTTTGTTATGAGATTAACAAGATAAATTTTCAGTTCCCTTTCTCATTTTTTCTTGACCGTTTTTCTTTTCTCATTTTTTCTTGCCCTTTTACTTTTATCACTATAGTAACTCTATGTTTTGTTTTCCTTCTATTCTTTTTTTGGGGAAGAGAGGACCTGGTGTGGCTATGACTGTGTTCTCTGCTCAGATCACTCTCTGTATACATCCAATTTAAAAGGATTTCTCACCATTTATTTAAAATCAGATGCTCATTTTGATCTCATAAACTTTATAGTAGATGACAATAAGGTAAAAGTTAATATATTTTAGGAAAAGGTGATATCTTTTAGTCCTTAATGTATCAGTTTACTTTTTGACTTTGAAAATGAAAATAACATTTTAAAGAAAATGTGTTCAAGAGCCAACTCTATTAGGTTGTACCTAATTTTCAAATAATGATAGAATATTCTTACAAATAAACTAAAAATGGATTAACTTTGAAAAACCAGGCAGAGTGAACTACTGAACAAAACAGTTTAATATTTTAAGACACATCAAAACTTGGCAATATATTGCCACTCTCAAAAAGCATAAATGAAAGAAGAAATTCCTAAGGGGTAAACAATGAAAATAAAAATCTATATTTTTAAAGACTCCTAAAATCTAACTTAGGGCACATTGGCAGACTTAAAGTATGTATGAGATTCTGCACTTAAGACAACACTTCAGATTTGTTGAGAGAGTAAAACCTTGTTGGTTATGTGAATTTGCCCAAGGTTCTTTTTTATTTTATAATATGCTTATTATAATTACTACCAGTTGAGGGCTCACTAAACAGACATTCTATGCTTCTCTTTTTTGAGCCTCATAATCATATCTGGACCTTTCCTGAGGAGATGATAAACATGGCACATTTCTCAATGGTTCATGGTAAATAAATAATCAAATTGGGATTCCTATTCTAAGTGTCTCTAAGTATATAATCTGAGCACTGAACTACCTTGCTTTGGCCAGCTCAGATGTGTATTTCCTCCTTCTCTGTTGCAACCTACACCTCATCAATGTTAATGAGACCTTTTCAAGGTTTGGCAGAACACCTAAAATATGTAACTTAAAGGTGGAAGTGTAATTTTGGCTCCTTGATTCAAAGGTTTGATCCATCATCTATGGTAGGTATCAAGATATGGGCAAGCAAAGCCACTCAATGTCTTAGGGTTTTATTGCTGTGAAGAGACAGCATGATCATGACAACTCTTATAAAAGAAAACATCTAATTTGAGCTAGCATACACAGAACTGGAGAGGTATATGTAGTCCATTATCATCATTGTGAGAAACATGGTGGCACGCAGTCAGACATGGTACTGGAGAAGTAGCTAAGAGTTCTACATCATAGCAGCAGATCTACAGGCAGAAGAAGAGGACTTTGAGCCACACTAAGTATTTCTTGAGCATATGAGACTGCAAAGCCCATCCCAATAGTGACACACTTCCTCCAACAAGGTCATACTTCCAATAGCACTGCTCCCTATAGACTAAGCTGTAATATACATTCTTCCACAAGCCACCTGGGTCCTGCCACTGTCTCAGACCCCAAATAACACACAAGACACTATATTAATTATGAAGCTATTGACTGTTAGTTATGGTTTCTGACTTAATTATTAAACCATAATTACTAATATATATTTTTATAAGGACTTATCTTTCTGAGGACACGCCCCTGTCTCTTCCTCTCCTACCAGGAGATCACATGGTGACCCTCCACTCTTGACTACATTTCCAAGAATCCTCCTAGACTTCTAGTCCCACCTATCTTGCATCTCTATTGGCCCACAGTGATTTATTCATTAACTGGTATGAGAGACATATACACAGAAGGACTTCCCCCATCACCAAGCACTCAAACACATGAGTCTATGGGAATCATTCCAATTCAAACCACCACACTTGGTAACCAGAAATCACTCTTTTCCTCATATCACTCAAGAAATTATGTAATTACATTGTAATTAAATGTAAAAGGTGAGTTGTCTTTCAGCCCCCATATGTAAATACAATCTGGTTTTACAGCAAAAGAGAGATGATGAAGGCAATCTGAAGTCTACAAAGGGTCATTTAACATTTTTCTAAGCTAATTTTTGCTTATGATCTGTCTAGCCTCTGTATCTAATGACTTCCTGTAGAATATACGATGGCTATAAGAAAAGTGTGTATGTAATATATGTGTGTGTGGCAGATGAGTAGACCATGCCAATTTAATATACTATAAATAAATGCATTTTCCTTTATCAAATGTTTTCCTTATTTCTTAAACAGAAGCAGCATGTTTATGGGCCTAAGTGAGGAAGCAACACCTAAGGGACAGTTTTATGACAGTTCTTCAGTAAAACTCATTGTTGGTGATAAAGGTAAATGTTACTTTCCCCAGATGTGTTTATTTGATTATTTCTTTTTCTTTGGTAGTGGTCCTCAGTGTTCAGAGATATATTTCTGTCTCCTCACCTTAGCAAACTTCTGTAAGTAGTATACAATAGGTGACTCAAAAGTATTCTGTCATTTATCTGTCCTTTAACACTAGGCCTGACTGAATGGATTATGAAATCTGCAAACTGTGTAATTAGATGTGACAAATATTCTTTAGCGAACCCCATCATCATCACATTGTACTCCAAGCTCACCAATTCACTGCACCAGATGTTTAAGGGAAGTGGCAAGGATCACTGTTCAATTCATAAACCTGCAGGCTGGTGGTATATAGCTAGTAATGGGTACCTTTTGCACATGTACCTTATTTAAAAGACCAAGCACTCTTCTCATAGCCATTTCCTGCCTAGAGGCTACTAGGAGACTCAACTTTCTGGAAGAAGTCTTGAGAGTATTGATGGCTATCAAGAGCACAACCCCAGACAAATTGTTTTCTTCATATAAGAATTGACTAGATTAAGAATCTTCCTTTGAGTTCTAGCTTTTTAGTAGCTTCATATTTTAAATTATTCTTATAGTTATAATTTTAAATTACTATGCATGCATTCTTGACAGTATTATTTATTTTTAGTCAATTAGCTTTGCAGAACTTTTACTATGTATAATGCCCCATAGTAGAGGATTATAAAAGTCCTAAATTAATTCTGTGGAGCCTACACTGATGGAACAAGCCCATTATTTCAGCTACTCAGATGACCAAAATAAGACAACTGCAAATTTAAGACCTGCATGGGCTACAAAGTAGGTTCAAGGCCAGACTAAGCAACAAAACGAGATTCTATTTCTAAATAAATAAAAGGAAGGCTGAGGAGGATTTGATTCAGGGGTAGAGTACTGGCTGATGTATGTGAGAACCTGGGTTCAAGCCCCAGTACTACAAAAAAAGAAAAGGAATGAGAGAGGGAGGGAGGGAGGGAGGGAGGGAGGGAGGGAAGGAAGGAGAAAAGGGAAGAATAATTATGGTGACAGGCACATGAAAAGCATCATGATGGACTCAACCCAGCAGGTATTAGATGCCCTCCATTAATGGATTCCTAGGCTTTCAATTAATTTCTGCAGCAATCTTTAGCTCAATGGATAAGAAGCTTCTAAGGGTAGAATGCCCATCTTATGCAATCAGCCTTTATTATAGTGATTGCCAAATATTAATCTTTCCATTTGGTGCTTAATGAATGTGAGCACACTAAAATACAAGCCAGAATGTAATATCACAGGACTAGATTGGCAAGGATAGGTTGGAATGCAACCATCTATACACGTTATCTAAGTTGGTACCCACTAGCAATGGATCATGAGGCCAAGTTGAGACCTCCCATCCTTAAGTCAAGAATCACTTAGCTGAAATCACTTAATCTACATGGTGTTCTGTGGAACTATGCATCTGTTGGACTAAGGCTAAGGTTGAAAATCAGAAAGTGTCGTAGTTGTCTGTGGGTAAGTGATATTTCTTCATTTATAAGATATTGGTGGCTGTTTTGAGTCACCACAAGAGATAAAAGCTGACATATTAGAGAAGAAATAAGCCATCTGAGTCAGAAACAAGGTCCTTTGGATCAGGTTTATCACAAAGACTTCCTCTGAGTTTGAATTAGTATAGAAAAATAGGACTGGAGAGATGGCACAACATTTAAGACCACAAAATGCTCTTGCTGAGGACATGAGTTCAGTACCTGGAACATATTTCAGGTGGCCCACAACCACCTATAACTCTAGCTGAAGAGTATTTGATTTGTTCTGGTCTCCCCATGTACTAGCATACACCCACACACCCACACACACACACTCACACACACTCTACATACACACATACACACACCACTCACACACAATCTGCACACACACTCTGCACACACTCTGCACACACACACCATATTCACACACACTCTACACATACACACACATATACACACACACACTATAAACACCATATCACACAGACACCACCAGCATCAACACTACACCACACACATAAAATAAAATACTGTTTAAAAAGGATGGAAAACAGGATAAACTAAAGGCATTTGAATAAGAAAGGAAGCAGATCTCTGAACTCTGAGACATGGAGGCTGTTAAGGTTGAGAATAGGAGAGATCAAATGGGTGGGAGGAGGGATGGAGGACAAGAATAGCGAGAGAGATGAATGGAATTGGGGAACATTTGGGGCTTGAGGTAGAAACCTAGTGTAACAGAAACTCCCTAGAAACTATGAGTGACTCTAGTAATAGGGAATACAGAGCCTGAACTAGCTTACAAAAGAGTAAGCAGGCAAAGCTTCTCATGGAGGGAGTGGGACACCAACCCAGCCACAAAAACTGACCTGCAATTTTTCCTGCCTGAAAGATCTGCTAGGGTAAAACAGGCACAGGACTTGTGGAAGTAGCCAACCAATGACTGATCCAATATGAGATCCAAACCTCAAGAGGGGTATGTGCTTGACATATCATGGAAGGCAAGTAACCATTAGCTTGATATCCAAGAGACCTAGGATAGAACTGAACATGTGTAGACAGAGTTTCTGTTCTGTCTGGTCTCACCGCCCTTCAATCCCAAATAAGCACATTGAGGCTTGCAATAATCATAAACTATTTGGCTGATGAGTCTGGCTTCTGTTTGGCTAGCTCTCTCTTAATTTTTAACCAGTTTCTATTAATTATTTCCACATGATGTTGGCTTACTGTAGAATGTCCAGACCTGTTACTCCTTTGGTGACTACATAGTATCTTTCTGGCGTGGAAAAAATAGTCATTGAAATAATTTTAATAATATTCTGCTATACTAGACCAGAGTCTAGTACAATTGCCATCAGAGAGGCTTCATCCAGCAGCTGAAAGAAGCAGATGCAAAGACCCACAGCCAAATATTATACAGAGCTTTAGGAATTCAGGAAAAGAAAGAGAGGGAGGATTGTAGGAGACACAGGTATCAAAAGCACCGCTAGAACACAGCCCACAGAATCAAATAACCAGAGCTCATATGGACTTACAGAGACTGAAGCAGTGATCAGGGAGCTGGTATGGGTATGACCTAGGTCCTCTGCATACATGCTACAGTTGGATAGCATGGTGTTCTTGTGGGACTCCTAACAGTGAAAGCATGGGGCTGTCTCTGACTCTTTTTTTTAAATTTTATTTTCCAGTTTAAATTTAGATAAGAAACAAGGTTGCTTCACAAGTCAGTTCCAGGTCCCTCTCCCATTCCCTCCCTTCCTCCCGTGCCCTCCCCAGAACCCTTTTCCTCATATTGGGCTGCCTTGTCCAGCTTTGATGTGAAGGCATGTGCCTAGTCTTATTGTAACTTATTATGCTGTGCTCAGTTGCTATCCCTGGGAGGCCTGCTCTTTTCTGAAGGGAAATGAAGGAAAGGTAGAACTGGGTAAAGGGGAGGTTGTGGGGAGGAACTGGGAGGAGAAGATGGTGGGGAAACTGTAGTCAGGATGTAATATATGAAAGAAGATAACATTTTTTAAAATGTGAATAAGTAATAGAAAAAAGAAAAGTATATGATATCATGGATAGATGTGGGCAATAAATTATAATATAGTATTCGAATATTCTAAAGAAAACTAATCCAGGTGTGAACAGAAAAATATGAGGCGAGAATGCAACTTTAGATAATACTGTTTCCATTTAAGAACCTGAAACCTAAGCTGAGCTCTGAGCTGTATTAAAGAGAATAACAAAAAATGTATGGAAGGGAAGTCTAACAAAAATGTAAGTTCAAAGACCTATCACAGGGGTGAGATGGGATAGCAGAGAAAAGCAAGGCCAGAGGGGCTAAAGCAAAATGAAACAAATCTATTCATGCACTACCCAAAGTTGCTCCTCAGAGTTCAAAGTAAAGAACTGATATATATGTACACTGAAGTTATGAGAGTAAGGTCAAGTCCAGAGTAGACAGTGAAGTGGGGGAAAACACCATTCAGAGAAGGAATCCTCAGAATGGAGAAGATGCAGAGTACAAAATCAAGTTTCCCTAGTGGAATCAAAGATGAGAACACATTGCCCTATGTTCGGCACATGAGAGACTTTCCAACACAAAGTCAATCTTCAAAAATAGTCAGTTTGGCCCTAAATTGTAATGCTAAAAGCCATATAATTTAGCATGTAGGGTAGAAATAAAGTCACATGTGCAAAGGGCAGGTAGGTCACAGAACAGGACAGCATCAGTTCACAAAGGAAAATTGTCTTCACTATACCTACTTGGGATTTTTAGCTTAAAACTATTGAATATTTGAAAAACAACTGTAAGATTGACATTTGGATAAAACTGTAGATACACAATGCAATGCTTCTATGATTTTAAAGCATGTATTTGGAATGAATACAAAACTAATAAATAAGCACAATTCTTCAGCAATTAAACAAAGAAAAATGCCTTAGGAACAGCATAGATGAAATGCTAAAGATGGACTATATAAACACTATTAATAGAGAGACAGACATTGTACAAATGGATGCATATTGAGTTACACACACTGAACTCAACCTTTGGCACTAGGAATCAGTATATTTTGTCATATAGCATTAAAATATATTTCTACAATGTGCTGTATCAAAGGAGCACAACCACCAGCATTCAAAAGCAGCTTCCAGCATGGCAATAAAACATCACAACATGTATATCTGTTTCCACCCTTGAATGTAGAGACTTTGAAATGGAAAACAAGGAAAGAAAAATGGGCCAGTGCTTTTTTCTCTTTGTTTAAACCAAACAGAAAACAAACACCAATTCTGCTCTACTTTAGCATCTTCAAAGTATATTATTTATATAGAGAAGGACTAAGAATCATACTGTTTACAGAGGTTCAAACACAAGTGAATGAGGGTAGTGAGAGCACACCTCTCATACCACTTTCTGAGGGTACTCAGGAGCAAACTCTGTCATCCCTGACACTAAACAAAGTTGCAGAATTCACCTCTAGCTACCTGAAGAAGTTGTGATGAAAATTCAGCAATAAATCAAGGCATGTGTAGTTCAATAATGTTCTTATTTCTGCAAACAATCTTAATAAACATGGCTCGCAGTGTGCCTGGGATATGAGTGTTGAACATGAGTTTAAAATGCCAGCGTGAGGTGGTCTCTCAAACTTCTAATGTAACCAAGTACCCAATAGTCCATAGAAACAGTCTTTTAGCCTTGCCACGACTTCATTGACAGCATATTCTTATTGTCTGTGTTTCCTCCAAACTCATAATGTGCATAAGCTTCTGGAAAGTAATTCACATTATTCTGAGCAGAAAGAAATGTAGTTGAAATAGTCAATTCTTAATCATCAACAAGCCATGCTTTCAACATTTCAGTATCTTTAAACTGAACTCTGTGGACGAATGTTTCTTTTAACAGTTGGACCAACCTGGCCCTCTCCCCACAGGGAGCTGAGATGCCTCTTTGATACTTATACTATCTCCATTACCAGGTGCTTTCTCCTTGTTTGTTTTCACTTTTGTGTCTCACATTTTCTGTTGCAAAGTAGATATCTTCTTTCCTGGAGCAGCCCTTGTCATCTTGCCTTCTCCATATTGTTCCCTATAGGTCTGCTTTTACATCTATTGGCACACCTTCCTTTCTGGAATAATGCTAGTGATTATTCCAACCACTGTAAGACATGAAGCATTTCACTTATTTGTCCTTTGTGACAACTTTCACATGCTTTGCTACCCAAAGACAGCACTTCAGGTCTCACTTGAACTTCATTTATAATTCCATTTACCAGCTCCTCCCTCTCTCTCCCTGATTATATTTGTTTTTAAACAAATATTTAACTTTAGAATAGCTATAAGACTACAGAAAAGATGGGAAAGCATTACTATAACCGGGTTCTCCTGGTGTCTACATCTTCCATTGTTGGAACCAAACATCAAAGCTGGTATACCAGCATAAGTACACATCCTTTCCTGAAATCTATGATCTGCTTGTATTTCTTTTATCTAGGCCAGGATCCTCTCCAGGGCACCAGAGTATTTGGACAACTCTGCTTAGACTTCTTTTGGCTATGACAAATTTCTTCCAGAATCTGTGACAGTCAGTCTTGATGTTACTCAGCATTACTGACCATATTTTTGCAGAATTTCCCTTAACTTTTTCTATTATTAGAGTGAGGCAATAGGTTGAGAGGGAGGTTTCCCACTTTTAGCGGGGCTGTGAGTTTAGAGAAAACCAACAGGAGGAAAGCTCCACCCTCCTTGCATGTCAACTCAGTCAGTACATCCCATGAAAATGTTGTTGCTCTACGGTTGTGCTTTGCTGATTGGGTTTCTCACTACAGAGTTATTCTCTTACTCCACGATTCACATGCCTTACTCACCTGGAGAAATCACTATGCACAGCTCATTTGAGGAGTGGGAAATGATTCTCCACCACCTCCTTAAGAGTAAAGAGCCAGGTATTTGTGCAGTCTTTTATTTTAACCTAAGGGGCCTAATATTTATTCATTTTATTCTTTAAATTATGGTCAAATATTGTTTTTCCAAGTTCACCCATTAAAACCTCTTTAATTTTGCTACTAAATACATTGTTCTTTGACATATGGTCATGATAGTAGAATATCTTTCTAAGTCCTTACTTAATTTTTGACAATACCATATTCTCCAAATTTAATATATCATGAAGTCCTGTACGATGATTAGTGAATGGAATAAGAAAATACTTCTAACCAGGAGTAGTGGCACATAGGTCAATAGACAATTGGAAATACAGAAAGTTTAAGGCCTACAAGGTGTAGTTCATTTCAGTCATGCAAGCTTAGCAAATCTTTACTTAATAGCAAAACAAAACAAAACAGAACCCAGAGTCTATATGATAAGTTTTCTCACTGATATCAAGTTATGACTGTGTCTAGGCAATAATAACTTATTTGCACATGTGTATAAATAGCCATATATATGTATATATATATATATATATGTTTGTATTAAGCTGAACATGAGCTGGTACAGATGTCTAATTAATTAATTCCCTGTCTTCCTCCCCTTGCTCACTGACAGCATTTCATTCAACAACTAGAAATCATGTTCCTGCTTTCCACTATAACTCTACTGTATTGTCATAGTCTTGTATGCATGTATATTGGTATGAGAATGAAATCCTGCAGTCCATGAAATGACTTCATCAGTTAGGGTGCAGTGACTATCTATGTACGTGTACTTTTTTTTTCTTTAGCCTTATAGACTCTACCCATATCCAGGGGTCATGAGATCAAAATCTTTTCTTCAGGACTCTTCAGTGAAGTTGTTTCATGTACTATAGTTTAGATCATTTTGTCATATCTATTCTATCCTAGGATCTGGACAACTTCTAAATTATTTTTACGTTTGCATATATTAATATTTGTTCTTTGTACTGTAAGTTTCTCTTTTGGGGGGAGTGTTGAGACAGGGTTTCTCTGTGGCTTTGGAGGCTGTCCTGGAACTAGCTCCTGTAGAGTAGGCTGGTCTCAAACTCACAGAGATCTGCCTGCCTCTGCCTTCCGAGTGCTGGGATTAAAAGCATGTGCCACCACTGCCTGGCAATGCTGTAAGTTTCTATGGGTTTTTAATGTTTATGTAGCTATATATAGCTACCATCATATTATAAAACTTAAAAAAATCCTACTGTTCTAAAGTAGGGTTTATCACTTAGACACTTCACTCTCTCTTCAGTCCTAGCAACCACTGATATTTTTAACATTGCTATTGGCTTTTCCAAACCATTATGCAAGTGGAGTTATGCAATATGTAGTCTTTTTGCTACCTTTTCCACGTAGGAAAAATACATTTAAACTTACCCATGCCTTCTTATGGCTTCATCACTCTCTTCTTACCAAAGAATAGTATTCTCCTGTAGAAAATTTCTATTGATGGTTTATCCATTCATGTGTTAAAAGATTGCTTATTGATTTCTGTGATGTCATAATCACAATGCTGTTGCAAAATGTTTTGCTAATGCTTTTTATTGAGATATTATGTTGAAATGATGTAGGTGAAAAAGTCCCTAGGGACATGGTTGCTGAATGACTTGGTAAGACTATTCTTAATTCCAAAAGCAACTGCTTATATGTGAATGAAGTAGCTGTGCCATTTGTATTTCCTGCAGCAATGAATGAGAATTCTTATTCTTCCACATTCTTGTCAGTAATTAGTGTCAGATCATTGAAGTTTTGTCTTTATAAAGCAATTCACATTAGGTGTAGAGCGATATTTCAGCTCTGTTTTAATTTGAATTTCCCTAGTTACAAATTACATAGAGAATGTCATGTGCTCACTTGTCATTCTCTGTGACAAAGAGGCTCTTTGGATAATTTGCCCATTTAAATATATTTTGTTCTTTATGAGTTTTCTCAGTTCCTTACATAACTTGCATAAGTTCATTAACAGATATGGTTTCGTAGATACTTTTTCACTCTGTGGCTTATGTTTGCATCTATTTCTGGTATCCTTTGCACAGTAGAATATTCAGCTTACTAATAAATTCCAGAGTATCAACATTTTCATAGATTATGTTATTGTTGATTTCTCTAAAAAGCAACACAAAATATAATGGTAATACATTTTCTTCTTGATCTATAAATTACTGAGTAACTGTAATGAAATTTCTCATACAAATAAATTTCTCCCTGCTTCTCAATCTCTCATATGTTCTGACATTTTACTCTCCAGTATCTACACATAGAGGTTTTATTGTGTTTTAAGATAAGGGATCCTTTTTCCTTATGCAACATTCATCTTTGTCCTTTTCCAAATTCCTCTAGAATGGCATACCCTTCTCTATCTGTTTAATTTTGAAAATTTGAATCTTTCATGAATACCATTGTTCACGTTTTCATATAAATCTAGCACCCAGGTTCCAAAGTATCATTATTTTTATATATGTTTAAATACAAGGTTTATTTGTGTGTTTATTATTGTGCCTGATCTGTCCTCTAACCTATGATTCCCTCTTCCCCTTATTCTACCCCCCCCAGTCAACCTTCCTGTTCCTCCATGACCTACTCTCTCTTCCACTTCTCCCCCTCTCTATTTCCCAGGTCCCCCTCCCCCCACCCCTCACCATGTTCCCCATCTGTTCAGAGGATCTTGCCTCATTTTTCTTCTCTTGGGTACCATGCATATCTTTTAGGTTCTTTCCTGTTTCCCAGACTCTCTGTCAGTGGAAGTGTAGACTGGCACTCTCCTGATCCATGTCTAAAATCCATATATGAGTGAGTACATACCATGTTTGTCTTTTTATGACTGGGTTACCTCACTCAGGATAGTTTCTTCCAGTGCTATCAATTTACCTGCGAATTTCAAGATTCCATGCTGTCATCAGTATATATTAATTGCACAAATTACTTTGTTTCATTGTGCAATTTTCATAACTGATATCGCTTTCCAACTTGACACATATGGGAAGAGGAAACTACAGCTGAGGAACTACCTCAATCAGCTGTCAGATTGGTGTTTGGTTATGTCTATGCCTATATATTTTGATTATCAGTTGATGTAGGAAGGCCCAGCCCAAGGTGAACTATACCATCCCTAGTCTGGAAGATCTAGCTGTGTAAGAAGGCAACTAAGATAGCAAGTCAATAATCAGTATAGCTCCATGTTCTGTGGTACTAGTACTTCCCCTTGAGCTTGCTGTAGTGCCATCCCGCCCTCAGCCACTTGATGGTTTATTTCTTGGAAGCCAAATAGATCCTTTCACCCTAAGTTGGTTTTGATAAGTGTTTTATCACAACAAAAAACTACTTTGATCACATTTTCACTGAAACCAGTACCCATGTTTACTCCATGTTATTCTCTGGTCTTCACCCTCTTCCCAAACAGTATTACCTTCATACTTCTACATCTTTATATATTTTTGCCTAGACATATGAGAGAAAATATGATATTTTTCTTGTCGTGTCTGTCTTATTTTTCTTAACATGATGATCTCTAGTAACATTTGTGTTTCAACAAATGACAAATTTTCTCTTCATTATTCTTGACTAATCATTGCATGTGTATAAAATATATATGCATATATGTACAATATTTCCTCATCTAAATAAATCCTCCCAAAAAGTTAGCCAGAGCTTGGAAGATACAGTTCACAATGCTGGAAAATAAAATTGGAGGCTGAACTCAGATGACAAAGAGGGAGTTGATCCTGGACAAACCTCAGGTGTACAGTAGACAAAACAAAGAAAATCTTAAATCAATAGATTTCCATTTGGTGCAATTCCCAGAAAGCAATCAGACAATGGAATTATGAACTGGACAAACTGCACAATATCTGAGAGTTTGACAAGAGCTGAACACAACCCACCAGAATCAATAAGCAAGGATAACAGTCCAGCCGTCTGGGGATGTGATTATAGAAAAAGGTTGGTGTCTCTAAAGTTGGGGAATTACTCTCTTGTCCCCCCACATGTTTGCTGTTAGTTCCATAAGGAATAAGATCCTTCAGAAATCTGGGGAAAATGGGACAAACTGTGAAGTATGGTGTGGCATCTGGATCAGAGAAAATGGCTCAGAGACAATGGTGATAACAAGCAGTATGGAAAGGAATCTAAAACTGATTCTCAATATCACCTGACCCTGACCCTGGCCTAAAGGAGAGGAGATATAGGGGTCACAGGATAGTTGTGACAGAACTGGTTACAGTGTCCTGAGATACGGAACTAAAGTAAATACATGCTCATTGTTGATTGAGCATTCAACATTAGCTAAGATCATATTACTTGCTATTTCATTGTAGAACTCATCTGTGTTTACATATTTTTAAGATTACTTTCATTTTTTATTTTCTGTTTTTTGTTTTTTACATACTATCAGAGCTAACTTCACTTGTCAATTTGACACACGTTGCAAGAGAGAACATCTATTATGGAATTGTGATGAAGGCAGGCTCCCTTTAGTGTGGACAAGATCATCCTGGCCTAGACTGTATAACAAAAGGAGTTGAACAAACCAGAGGCAGCAAGACAGTCAGCAGCATTGCTCTAGCATCTCTGCTTCATTTCTTGCTTCCAGGTTATTATCTTGGGTTGCCCCTCTGATTTCCTTCAGTGATGGATTATGACATGGAGGTGTGAAGATGAAATAAACCCTCTCTTGATTTGAACCATGGGGTTTGTCACAGAAACAGAAAAGGAAATAGGATATGCATATTTGTTAGGTTTTAAATTTTACGTCTTAGCATGCATACATTTGTATTTGGTGTCGATTGATGTGTTATAACTGGTGCCTTGAAAGATGCTCTTACATATTTTCCCTAAACTTTTCTCTAACACTTTTCTTATCTTTAACATGGATACTTTCCTTTTATTCCTTTTAAATTATGTGCATATGTATGCGCATGTGTGAGGGATGTGTGAGTACAGGTTTCCTGAAGCTTCAAGAGCAGGTTGTTGTGAGCTTCCCATTGTGGGTACTTGAAACCAAACTCTGGTCCTCTGCAGAAGCAGCAATGCTCTTAAACACTCATTCTTATCTTCTTCCTTACCTCAACTTATTCCTAATTCTCTTAGTTGTTAAAGAAACCCCATTGCCCCCAACTAAGCCCTACCCACTCCTGTTTCTAAAGCTCACAGGAATATATTCAAGAGACTCCTAGAGTTAGCATTGAAACTGTCATAGATTTTCCTGTAGTTAACATTCCCTTTAACATAAATCCAAGTGAAGACAGCCAACCAGATGAACTCTTATAAAATAAAACCAACAAAATTAGCATGCAAAATGAGGAAAACTACAAACTGAAAAACATACACTTCAGCAAATAGGCAAAAACACAGCAAAGAATATAAAAATATGAGACAACAGACACACCCCACTGTAGCATCTCCACATACTAATAGTTTCTCAATACTGCTAATAAAAACAAACATCATAAAATAGCAGAAATATGCTTACCAGTTCTGCCTTCAAAAAATATTGAGACCCCCATCGCCAGACT
The DNA here is from genome assembly GCF_017639785.1 of Mesocricetus auratus. Classification (NCBI taxonomy): domain Eukaryota; kingdom Metazoa; phylum Chordata; class Mammalia; order Rodentia; family Cricetidae; genus Mesocricetus; species Mesocricetus auratus. The sequence goes on from NW_024429189.1 coordinate 105,564,289, forward strand.
CCATCAAAGCCCACCCCATACCATGTAGCCATTGTGGGCAGAATTCAGCCAAATGCACCAACCAGAAGCCTGCTCAGGGTGCCCAGTCCTTGGGCACTATAATGATCTCTTTGTGATGAGGAAGCATGGCCCAACCCAGCATCGTGACAACCTGAGTGAGATGGGGAGACCCACACCCAGGCCTGGGGCTGTCTGTCTCAGGCTCTGAGGAGAAAACTCATGTCTACCTGGTACCTTACAGCACCATCTAGAAGGGCACACTGAGAGTGAACAAAGTTATGGTATGGTGTGGTATGAAAGAGACAGAATGGTTAGCATCCTATGGACCAAAGCATATCTGAAGAGATGAGAGAGGAAGAGAGCAGGCTGAGAACTGACCCCATGACCAGCTGTAACTCACAGGAAAGTGATCCCTGCACTTTGTTGAGGCAGCATAGCAGAGATGATCCTGTTGATGACAGCACAGGTGAACCAACCTTGAGAATGTGAATATAGGAGGCCTAGACCCTCCCCTCAACTGCCACAAGGTGTCATGGTCTGGAGAGAGTTGTCCTTCCCCATTCCTACCCAGCAACATCTGAGTCAGGTAAGAGAGTTGACCCTGAAGTAACAAGAGTTGGAGAGTTCACTAGAGCAGACCCTGTACCTTGCCTGGCAACACAAAGGAGCCAACCCTGTTAGTACAGGTGTGGGTGAGTCAGTTACGAAGTAGTGAGCAAGGGAGAGCAGTCCCCATCACGCATCTGTCTTGTGGTGGCATGGGTAGGGGAGAGTTACATTCCTTAGCAGCCCCCACACACCTATAAATGCCTAATGTGGGTGTAAGAAATGGCCCTGATATAGCAAGAGCAGGAGAACTGTTCCTGAAGCCCACCAGCTGCAGCCCTTGATAGAATAGGCCCTGCACCTCACCTGGGTAACACAACAGAGCTAATCTTGTTGGTGGAAGTGTGGATGAGCCAGTTCCAAAGTTGTAAGAAATTGTCTTGAAATGTGGTAGTGTGGGACTGAGATGCCCCTCTTAACCCTTGCCCCCTACTACCTGCAACAGACAAGAGAGATGGCTCTTCAAATTACCAGTGGCAGCACTCAGGAAACAGATCCTGCCCCTTGCCTAGGGAGAACAGTAGAGCTGCCTGATGGTCTCAGGTGAGGGTAACCCAGCCCCAATGTTCTGAGCAAAGGAAAGCTGTCCCATTACTCACCAGAAATGTGGTAGTGTGGGTAGAGTAGTGTAGTGATATATTATTTATGATTTATTAAAGATTGCCTGAGGATTTAGAAAGCAAAGTCTGACTCAGGCAATGGTGATACACACCTTTAATACCAGCAGCCAGTGCACACCTTTAATGCTAGGATTCAGGATTAAGAGGTAGACAGATCTCTGTGAGTCCAAGACCACCCAGATCTACACAAGATTAATCCAGTCCTAAAGGGAAACAGCTCACACAAAGATGATCTCAACACCTGGGTTCACACGCCTTTGATCCTAGCACTAGAGGGATATAAAAGATAAGAGCAGGATGTCGAGTAGTCAGTATGAGGCATTCATTCTCCAGTCACATTGAGGATAGGAAGACATTGAAGTCTCAGGATTCTTCAGCCATGCTGAGGAGAGGTTACAGTCTGACGTTTGGTCGAGTCAGGGTCAACCCTTTCAGTCTGAGATAGACTAAGAGCTAGTGACCAGCTGCTTTACTTTTCTGATCTTCAGCTTATAGCTTCAAACCTAAATATCTGTTCTCTGGGTCTTTCTACGCAGGAGAGATGCCCGCCCCCACCCTCCATCTGCCAGTGCCTAGAAACAGATGGAAGAACTATCCTTGGGGTCATAAGAGCAAGGGAGCTATCCCTAACTTCACAAGTCACAGAACTTGGAAGAGTAGTTCCTGTCCTTCACCTGGGAACCACAATAGAGCTGGCCCTAATGGTGTAGGTATGAGAGAGCTGAACCTGGGACCATGAAAGCAGGAAAACTGGCCCCACTGGCTTGTTCCTGAAAAACATGAGTTAGCCAGGGCAATGCTGGAGAGCTCATCCTGGTGATGAGAACAGGGGAGTACTGACTGGTGGACCAAACCTAATGTTGCCCAGGCATAGAACCAGGCTTATGACTTGGCCCACCCTAACTTTCTTCCCATTTATAATCTGCTGGAGCACATGAGGTGACCTGACCCACAGACCAAAAATTGCATCATCTCCATAACACAAAACAACAAGACATTCAAGAAGAGTCATAAGGAGGACCCAGTATTGATAGTACAGCAGAAACTAGAGACCTCAAACCAGACCAATGACTCTTTGCAATGAACAATGGCAAGTAAAGGCATATGGACAAAGGAGTTTATTGCAAGACTCACTGTGTCACACTGCAGTTTCTATGATGAGGTTTTTTTTTACATTTTCTCCCTCTTTTTCTCTTAAATTTTATTTTATTTGGGGTAGATGATGCAAGGGTAAATGACTAGGGATAAGGAAATGAATGTTGTCAAAATACATGATGAAAAAGTCATATACAATAGATAAAAAGATATGGAAATTCAAAGAGATAATGAATTTAATTCAAGATGTAGACAAGCTTACAAGATCCATTCAAGACAAAGTAAGAAAGTTACTCAAGTGAATGAAAGCATCAATAACTTGGAGGAAAATTGAAAGTGAAAACATGGGTTAAAACATCAGAAAGGAAATTGAGGTACTGAAAAGAACAAAGAGAAATGCTCCAAATGAAAGAATACATCAATTAAATAGAGGAAGTATCCTCAATAGACAAGGCCAAGAGTAGGAAGAACTAGTAAAATATTATGGTAATAATATGCACAGACAAAGACAAATGGAAAAAACAAAAAATGTGACTGAAGTTCTATAAAATCTAGAATACATTTAAGAGATTCAATGTAAGAATCCTTGGGATAGAAGAGGGGGCTGAGATAAAAATCAAACATTTTAGACAAGCAATTCAATTTGATTGTAGCTAAGAATTTTCTAACACTATGGAAACAAATAGACTTCTAAAACACAGGAAGCATTTAGAACCATAAATAGCCTTGATCAAAGAAGAGTGTCTCCATGACATATCAAAGTCAACATGCCAAAAATATAAAGCAAACAAACAATACTAAAGCTGAAAGGGGGAAAAAAGGCAAGAACATCAGAATAAGACTATGTCTGTTGTCAACAGTCTTAAAGCCAGGAAAGAATGTTATGTTGTATTTCAAGACTTGAAAGTAAATAAATACCTAGCAAAAGTATCTACTAAAATAAGCAGGTACACATACCATGTCAACTAAGCTAACAGTGCAAAAAACTCTTAAAAGAATACTACACATATGAGGAAAAGTGGATAGTTTCACAAATGTATACAAAGAAAAGAATGTATTTCATGGGGCCAACAGATGAGCAGAGGAAAACTGAAAAGGAATCAGTCATATCCAACACAACAAACTAGCAACCACCAAGGGAAAAGTAATTAACAAACCAACGATAGCACCAAAAAGTGATGAACAACAACAAAGTCTGCTCAGTTATAACTTTGAATACAAGGACCTGTAATAGAAACATTAAAAGACAAAGACTAAATAACTGAATTAAAAATCAGAATGCAGAACTGGAAAGATGACTCAGCAATCAAGAGCACCTGATGCCCTTGCAGAGAACCTCACTTCAGTACCCGGCATCCATATCCATGGCTCATAATCAACTGTAATTCCAGCTTCAAGGAATCTAAGCCCTCTTCTGGACTAATCTAGTATCCACAAACACAGATGCATAAATACATCCATACTGGAGAAAATGTGATACATTTACACAATGGAGTACTACTCAGTGGGAAAAAATGGAATCTTGAAAATTCTCATGCAAATGGAAGAAACTATCCTGAGTGACGTAACCCAGTCACAAAAAGACTAATAAGGTACGCACTCATTCATATATAAATTTTAGACAAAGATCAAAGGATTACTAGCCTACAATCCAGAGAATCTAGGAAACAAGAAGGATCCTAAGAGAGATATGCATGGTCCTCTGGAAAAGATCTCCTGAGCTAATTGGGAGCATAGGGGAGGGGAGAATGAGTTAGGAGAAACAGAAGGGGAGGAGAAAGGAGTCAGGCAAAAAATAGAGGGAGCAAAAAAAGAGATACCATATAATAGAGGGAGCCATTATAGGATTAAAGAGAAATCTGGCACTAGGAAAATGTACAGAGATCTACAATGTTGACCCCCAACTAACAATCTAAGCAATATTGGAGAGGCTACCTTAAACGCCCTTCCCTGTTAATGAGATTGATGGCTACCATATATGCCATCCTAGAGCCTTAGTCCAGTAACTGATTGAAGCAGAAGCAGACACCCATATCTAAACACTGAGCTGAACTCCTGGAATCCAGTTGCAGAGAGGTAGAAGTAAAGACCAGGTTGGAGAAACCCACAGAAACAGCTGACCTGAACAAGGGGGACCTCATGGATCCCAGACTAATAGCTGGGAAAACCACTCCACATAGAAGGATACTCTTTCATCCTAGATCCACAGGGGAGAGTCTAGGCCCTGCTCCAAATGATATGACAGACGTTGAAGATCCTCCATGGAAGACCTCACCCTCCCTGGGGAGCAGAAAGGTGATAGGATAGGGGGTCAGTGTGGGGCAGGGGAAGAGGGGAGAGAGATGGAACTGGAATTGACATGTAAAACAAGCTTATTTCTAATTTAAAGGGAAAAGTACATACAGACAAACACACATATGAATAAAAAGTAAACAAGTTAAAAATAAGACCTATCATCTTTAAGAAACTATAGAGTTAAGAAATATATTCAAAAACGGAGACTAAAAGATTGATAATCAAAATACAAAACAAATAAAGCTACAAACCAATTGTCTCAGTAATTCTTATATCAGACATAGTAGGGTGCAAACCACTACATATCGATAAGAATCAATTAATCAAGAGGATAAACTATTGTAGATACCAATGCACTGAATTTTAAGAGCCCCAATTTCATTTAAAGAAAATAAAGGAAGATTACATAGGCCCTGGCACAATAGCAGTGGGGGAATCTAATAGCTGAGTCTTATACCTAGCTAGATCTACCAAATTAAAAACCAATCAAGACTCCTCAGCGATTAATTATACCACATATCAGCTAGATTTTACAGATATCAATAGAACATTACACACGAAAGTTCTAAAATTCTCGTTAGCATATGGAATCTTCTGTAAAATTGCACACAATGCATTGCAGGTCCAAATTAATACTTATTTTTTTTAAAAAATGAAATAATTCCCTGTCTTATCTGGCCACAATGGGGGAAAATCTATAAATCAAGAGTAAAAGTAATAACAGAATACACAGAAATACTTGGAGACCTAACAATACACTTTTGAACAAACTTTGTATTATTGGCAATATCAGGGAGGTAATTAAAACATTTCGAGAAGCAAATGAAAATGAGTTCACAAGCAACCAAACCTCTGGAGTATAATGAAGAAAGTTCGTAGAGGAAGGTTTATATCTTTAAGTGTTCATATTAATAATCAGAGAAATAGCCAGGCATTGGTGGCACACGCTTTTAATCCCAGCACTTGGGAGGCAGAGGCAGGCAGATGCTGTGAGTTCAAGGCCAGCCTGGTCTACAGAGCGAGTTCCAGGACAGCCTTCAAAACAATACAGAGAAACCTTGTCTCAAAAAACCAAGCAAAAAAATAAGAGAAATAAGCTAACCACATACCCCAAGCCTCTAGGAAAAAAAGCAAATCTAAATGTAGTGACAAGAAATAATAAACATCAAGAAAGAAAATAATGAAATAAGTATTAAAAGAAAAATAGACTGAATCAATCAAATAACTAGTGGTTCTTTAAAAAATTAACAAAACTCACCAACCACCAAACTAACCAAAGATAGGGAATGGGACAAATTAATAAACTAAAATGAAAATAAAATGTTAAAATAGACTCCAACAAAATTCAGAGGCTCATGGGAGAATCTTTGGGAAACATACCCTCACAAAGTGAAAGCTCATGTCATCTACTCAAATTAAAATCAAAGATATAAACACTTTAAACTGACACATAGCAAGGAAGGCAATGAAATAGGCAATGTAAATTCTTCCCACAAGCAAAAGTTCAGGGTTGGAGAGATTTACTCTTGCATTCTATCAAACTTAAGGAATATCTAATGTTAATATCAGTGCTTCTCAAACTATTTGTTCTTGTTTGCTTTCTATTTCCCTGGCAAACACAATGACAAAAATCAAATTGTAGAAGGGAGGGATCTATTTCATTTTATATAGTAATTTCTATTATTTATGTAAATTAAGACAAAGAATCAAGTAGAAGTGTGAAATAATAACTATGGAGAAATATTGCTTGCTGCCTTGTTTCCATGTTACCTTTCTTGTACTGCCTAAGGACAGTACTGCCCACAGTGGTCTGGCTTGTGAAACACCAATTAGCAATCAAGATAACGTCTTTCCCCCTCCACGCACACAGACACACAGTCCAATCTGATGGAAGCAATTGTTCAATTCAGATTTTCTTCTGGCAGTTATGTTTATAAACATTTCTGCCATGTTAACACAAACTGACACACTCTTGAATGAAGTAGAAAGGGAAGCAATGCTACCAGTCAAACCTGTTTTAAAAAATCAGATATACAGAAAACAATAACTTCCTGGATGAATCTGGATCCAAAAAAATTTGACAAAATAGCCTAAAAAAATTCAAGATCACATTAAGAACAGTCTATATCATGAATAAGTTTATTGTGACCCCAGCTATTTGATACTGCTTCAGTACACACTAATCAATAAGTGTTATAAATATATTAATAAAGTTACATACAGAAATCACATTATGTCTCAATAGAAGCAGAAAAAAAACACTTGATAAGGTTTGCACTTTCAGTTTAGAAGAACTGAAGTAACTAGAAATAGGCAGAATTAGACTCCACATGTTAAAGGATGCATGCAGGACACCAAAAGGCATATGCGACATTTGTGTAGAGTTATCAAGTAAATTGAGCGAATACTAAAAAGTATCATGGCTGATCACAGTGAGGGGTTGTTCATATTCGTTACAAAATAACTTATCTTCCTGAGAGACTGTGTCATTTTGCCCCCTAACTAGCAATGAATGGAACTTTTCCACAGCTCTGTTGGGAATCATCATTTTCAATGTAAGTTTTCTTAGGAGGTATGTAGTGATGCTTGGTTTCAATCTAAAGTTATTTAATGATATATGGTGCTGCTGACACTTTTTTCATATATACATATTTCCTTTGTTATATTTAGGTATTTCTGTTACATCTCTTTCTCATTATTAGGTTGTTTCCCTAATTTCAAGTTTTATGAACTCACAGTACTTTAGCAGATGTATGTTTTAAAATATTTTCTCTACTTTTGTGGCTTATTATTTCATTTTAGAGGTAGCATCTTTTTCTAAGCAGAAGTTCTTCATTTTAACAATTCCCACTTAATTTTTTCTTTGCTGAGCCATGTTGTATTACTATATCTTAGTCACTGTCAAAATCAAGCCTGTATAGATTTTGTCCTATATTATCTTCTAGCATATTTAGAGATTTGCACTTCATACATACATACATATATATATATATATATAGTTTATACTTACATCTATGATCCATCTTAATTAAGTTTTTAAAGGTACCATGCTTAGAATCTGGATTTTGTTTGTTTGTTTATCCAACGATTCCAACATCATTTGTCACAGTGACTGCTTTACATCCAGTGTCCTTATAACAAAAATCAATTGGTTACAATTATGTGAGTCAATTTTCTAATTCTCACTTGTTTCATTGATCTATTTGTCTATCACAAATATTCAACAGTCTAGTTTTTCATATCTGAATAATAAGACTGTAGGAAGAAAAATAACATAAGTTATCCTTTTTGAACAACATAAGTTATCCTTTTTGAACTCTTCTTTCTTTTCCCAAGCATCCCTGTGTTATTTTAGATGTATGTTGCTGTTAGGAATTGTGTGGATAGTAGGGGTTAACATTCTACTCTCAATAGCCCCCAAACCATCACCAAATTATAAAGACATGAGCTTCCTTATGTTCTACTCAGTATTATTTACATGAATAGAATAAATACCATCACTTGACAAATGGTATGAATCCCTTGCACAGTCTGTTATAGCACCAAATTTATTCAAAAGCATACAATGTGCTATATGTGGGTCATCTCCTTGGCATGTCTAGAATATAGTTATATTGGAAAAAGTGAAATTCAAATGATGACCCATGTTCTACATATTGAATCAGTTCAAATGTCAGACTCGCCAAAGACTAAACTTTTGTATTTTCCTCTTAAGATTTCATAGCCCCTGCTTTTAGGTCTCCAAAGCATTATCTGGCTGAAAATATCATCCAAATCACAAGAGCATCTTAAACACACACTTGCTTCCTGTCGTGACTGACATAAAGGAAAAGGACCTGTGCTTCCAAAAATCAGTCATCATGTCTCAGTGGAACACGGCCAATAAAAAGGAGAGAAAGGTAATCTTTGCTAGCACATTGTCCCTGCTGTATACATTTTTATTTGCTAGTAATCCTGACATGATCCACATTACATATTGAACAGCTCGTGTCTTTCATTTTCTCTGTCTCATGGGCATCAGTCTCATATTGGCACTGTCATTCAGAGCCATCCGCCAATCAAACTCACACACACAAAAATAACCAGGTGCTGAAATAAGTGCAGGTATAATCTACCTGTAGTCATAATAACCGTGTTGTAAAACCTCAGCATCTGATGGCATGTCATATCAAGTCCAAAAAAGTCAAGCATTTCACCTCAATGAACAATTCCATACAAAGAAAAGAAATAGAGTCTCTGTGTCTTGCAGGGAGATGTCAGAAGTTCTCTTTTTCAGCCAGAATGACATGCCTGCTCCAAAAGCCAATGTCACTCTAGACAAATGCTCTTCCTAAGATTTGTCAATTTATTAGCTATGAGTAAGTGAAGTTGGATAAAAGATTGAAGTAATCATTTTCGTGATCTCAAAGTCCAATGGATACCTGCTGGCAGCAACTGGTTTGCAGTTTAAGGACATATAGTGTTTCCTTTACAAAGGAGATAAGCCTGGTTTTCAGGTAAGTTCATAACTCTAAATTACATACTACCTAAAAAGAAACACTTTTCATCCTGTAATTCAAGGTAAATAGGAACATCCTCATGTTCATCTGTTTCATAGAAAATGGGCTTGGAAGATTATGTATTGTGTTTGTTCACAGGTGTTTCCTACCCAAGAACAGATCCATTCCAGAGATTGAAAAGTTTCTTTCTTATGTTGTGTGTCACAAGAGACTAGGAAACTCAGCAGAATAAGTTTCTAATTTTCTTATGTAGCAATTAACTGGTTTGCAGATCCTATCATTTTTCTGATGTTCCTGATAAGTTTTTTGCAACCAAAGATTGTCAACTTTATTTTTTTATCATGTCAGAGGGAAGATACAGAAATATGAAAAAATTCAGAGCAACCATTCTGGTCACTTTTTAATATACATGTTTTAAAAGCCTAGGTTGTAACTAATTCTAAAATTATTTACTGCAATGGAGACTGAGGAATATTTATATTTTCTTTGGGCCTGTTTTCTCATGACTTTGTGAACTTTTAGCATAATGTAGATATTCATTGAATAATAAGAATTCATTAAAATTTATTAAATGAATAAATTAATATATAATGACTGAGCTGCATGCCTTCTTGTCTCATATTTCATCTCTCTCTTTGTCTTTCTCTCAACTTTACCTATAATCTATTTGTCTAGGTTTCTATCTATCTATCTATCTATCTATCATCTTCATCTATTACATAAACACACATGCATGCAATACACAAACATTTAAATTTTAGTGTGTATTATAATTGCCTAGGAGTCTTGTTTCAAATAATAGACATCACTAGGACTAGACCATATTTTCAGCTTCAGTTAGTCTGGGATGAGACTGGAAATTTATATTTTTAACATCTGCTCATGTAATGCTGGAGCTACTTGGCCAAATGACCATACTTTGAAAATCACTGTTCTAATGTATACTTCTCAATTCTTAAACACCTTTCTCTCTGTTCATAAATGCTTTGTACCAGACAATATTGGTGGTCTCTGCAGCATCCTCTCATCCACCCAAAAATTTAGCTAAAGTTACATGGGATGCTCTAGTGAAGGTTCAAGCCACCAAAGATCCTTTTCAAATGGCTAAAGTTCATAAGGGTTGAGAAAGGGAGGCTGAATGTCACAGTGGGACAAATTCTGAGACATACTCTTGCAGGCAAATCAGAGGTCTACAGAACTCAAGTACTCATTTCCCACACCTGGGACCTTTACACAGCTCAGTCATAACCTGTTCCACCATTCCTTCTCACTTTCTCCTTACTCCTGGCTCCTGACTCACATTCCAACAAACTGTTGGAGGGACTTTGTCATAGGCTTTTAAAAGCCTTCAGTGTATACTAAATTCAAAGACTTTCCTGAATCTTAGTCTCAGTGAGCTATTGATCTACTTCTCCTAATCCCTCCAACATCACCAACTCCATTAGTGCACCCTCAGCTACTCACTGTATTGTGGTATGTTCTTATCACTGCATGTCTGTGTACCAATTTTCTTAGCGTGTACCAATTTACTTAGGGTGGATTATAGCTTGAGCTAATGAACACACTGAATATATGGAACATGAATTATGTCTAGAAATGAACTTAACTCACATAAAATGATGTATTAAAGTACTAATAGGGTATCAACACATGAAATTGTGATGAAGGCTTTCAGTCCAACATATCACAGGAGTGGTGGGGAAATGGATCATAATGCTGGACTGCAATCCTGTTGCAGATTTCAGGACTTGTCTGCCTATGCAGTGAAAGAAACTAATTAATTATTTCTGTTTTTCTGACAAATCCTTTCAAATATATGCTGTAACTACACTGAAAAGTACTACTCGGTTTCCATTTCTACTGCCATAGCTCTATTATAGGATTTGCCATCTCATCTTTGTACAATGACTACAACATTTTATCTGGAGTTCACTAACTCAAATATCAATGCCCCCAAACTGACTCAAATACTATTCTACTCCTATGCACATAGACATAAACACACACACACACACACACACACATACACACACACACACAAACACACACACACGATTTAGTACTAAAGCTTGATATTCAAGACCACTTGACCTTTGACTATATTTCTTAAATGTACTAATAAAAGAAAACCAAAACCACAGACTATTTCTTTCAACCTTATTGAGTGTGTCTGCTCCAATGTCAGGCCTAGTATTTTTTTCTCTCTTCCAAACTTCTCTCATCCTCTTTCATTGTTCCCTTCCTCACCCAGAGTTCTGCCATGTTATTCCTCTGATATATTGATGAATGACACTGTTGACCTATGCTTGATATACATTCCAGTGGTCTCAAACTTAGATGCATTAGATTAAAGATCAAGTTACAGATAAGGTAAATAATACCATCAGATCTTACCAGGAACTGCCCTGATTTCAAAACATAATTCAAGTCTTTCAAAACATAATTCAAGTATTCCTTTTACCAAAAATGAAAAAAAAAACAAAAGCAAAGTTAAAAGAGATTAGAATTCCTTCAGTAAATTTCTCCTCTAAATTTTGGTGCAAATCTAAAAGAAAAACCAAACCTTTATTTTTCTAGTAGAATAAAGACTTAGCTTACAGGTGATCTGTGTCATAGACAACAAAGGAGAATTCCAATAGCAGATCTACCTGTTTATTAGATAAAATAGTTATAGGACTTATTTTATCAAGAATAGTCAAGGAAGTATCTCTAGAAAAAAATTAAACACAAGCAATTCCAGTTGCAACAGTTATTGGAGTTCTGAACTATTGAAAAATATCCTGAAAAATAAGAAAGGAATTAAAATGCCTTTGCTATGGACCAGGGGACTAGGTGGAAGGCTAAGCACCCCAGATTCCTGGTCTTCTTCTCCACACATGGGAACAGAACTAGGATGAGGAATAGAAGAAATACCAGAGTATTGTACTTGCTAGCACCCACCGAAAGGGAACTCTGGTCCCCTAGCCCCCAGACCAGGAAAGGGCTCTTTCTGCACCTTCTAGACAAAGAGATGGGAAACAGACAATACAAAAACACACTCAGCAACAGAAAAACAAATATGACACCCCCATATTCTAGAGACTGAATACCATCAAGACTCCAACATTCCAATGCAAATGAAGCAGGAGAGAATGACCTTAAAAACAACTTCATAAAAATGATAGAGGCCCTAAAAGAGGATATAGGATAATCCCTCAAAGAAATGGAAGAAAAACAAACCAAAAAATGCAGAAAATTGAAGAACAAACCAAAAAATTCATAAAAAGCAACAAATAGATGAAAAGATAAACCGGAAATTGGAAGAAACAATGCAAACAGTGCAAGGATTGAATACTGAAATAGAGACAATAAAAACACAATCTAAAGAAAGGCTGGAAATAGAAAAGCTGGGCAAATGGTGAGGTACTACCGATATAAGCATTACCAACAGAATACAAGACATGGAAGAGAGAAACTAGGAGAAATAGATTCATCAACAAAAGAAAATCTTAAGTCCAACAAATCCTTAACAAAAAAACATCCAGGAAATATGGACCAAACCTGAGAATAATAGGTACAGAAGAAGGTGAAGAAAAGCACCTCAAAGAGGCAGAAAACATATTCAACAAAATTAAGGAAGAAAACTTTCCCAACCTAAAGAAAGACATGCCAATGAAGGTACAAGAAGCTTACAGAACACCAAATAGAGTGGACCACAAAAAAAAAGTTCCCTTGCCACATAATAACCAAGACCCCAAATAGACAGAATAAAGAAAGTACATTAAGAGCAGCTATGGAAAAATGCCAAGTAACATATACAGGCAAACCTATCAGAATTACACCTGACTTCTCCATGGAAACTCTGAAAGCCAGAAGGTCATGGATAGATATTCTACCAACAACAAGAGACCATGGATGCCAGCCCAGACTACTATATCTGGAAAAGCTCTAAATCGCTATAGATAAAGAAAACAAGATATTCCATGACAAAACTAGATTCAAGCAATACATGTCCACTAGCACAGCCCAACAGAAAGTTCTGGAAGGAAAACCCCAACCCAAAGAAGTTAACTACAACCAGAAAAACATAGGCATTAGATAATCCCACTTTACTAACAGCCAAAAGAACAAAGGGGTGGAATTCCATACATAATTCAACCAATAACAACGATTCCAAATCAAAGAAGAATGAGCAATCAATGGTCATTGATACCCCTCAGTATTAATGGTCTTAATTCATCAATAAAAAGACACAGGCTAACGGAATGTATTCGAGGACAGAACCCATCCTTCTGCTGCATACAAGAAACACACCTTACCCTCAAAGACAGAAATTACCTGGGAGTTAGAAGTTGGGAAAAGATTTTCCAATCAAATGGACCCAAGAAACAAGAAGGGGTAGCAATCCTAATATCTAACAAATTAGACTTTAAAATAAAATCAATCAAAAGAGATGAAGGAGGTCATTACATACTCATCACAGAAGAAATCCACCAAGACGAAGTTTCTATTTTGAACATCTATGTCCCAAATACAAAGGCATCCACGTTCGTAAAAGAAACATTACTAAAATTTAAATCACATATAAAGCCCCACACACTTATAATGGGAAATTTCAACACCCCACTCTCACTACTATACAGGAATACTAGACAGAAACTCAACAAAGAAGCAAAGGGCCTAATAGAAGTAATGACCCAACTGGGATTCACAGGCATCTATAGAACATTTCATCCACATAAAAAAGAATATACCTTCTTCTCACCACCACATGGAACCTTCTCAAAAATTGACCACATACTTGGCAACATATCAACCCTCAGCAGCTACAAAAAATTGGAATAACTCCATGCATTTTTGTTGTTTTTTTCAAGACAGACTTTCTCTGTATTGTTTTGGAGCCTTCCTGGAACTGGCTCGGTAGACCAGGCTTGGTCTTGAACTCACAGCGATCCACCTGCCTCTGCCTCCTGAGTGCTGGGATTGAAGGCATGTGCCACCACTGCCTGGCAACTCCATGCATCTTATCAGACCACCATGCATTAAAATTAGAATTCAACAACCACACAAATTGCAGAAACCCTACAAACTCATGGAAATTGAATAATGCACAACTGCACCATTCCTGGGTCAAAGAAGAAATAAAAAAAGAAATTAAAGACTTCCTATAATTCAATAAGAATAAAGACACAACATACCCAAACCTATGGAACACTTTGAAAGCAGTGCTATGGGGGAAGTTCATAGAACTAAGTGCCCACATGAAGAAACTGGACAATAGTTATACTAGAGAATGAAAAACACAGCTGAAAGCTCTAGAACACAAAGAAGCAAACTCCCCCAGGAGGAATAGATGCCAGGAAATAATCAAATTGTGGGCTGAAATCAATAAAGTAGAAACTAGGAAAATAATACAAAGAATCAATGCAATGAAGAGTTGGATCTTTGAGAAAATCAACAAGATAGACAAACCTTTGTCCAAACTTACCAAACAGCAGTGTGTGAACATGCAAATTAACAAAATCAGAAATGAAAAGGGGGGCATTAAAACAGACTCTGAGGAAATTCAGAGAATCATCAGGTCATAATTTGAAAACCTGTACTCCACAAAATTCAAAAATTTAAAGGAAATGGATGACTTCCTGGATAGCTATCACTTGCCAAAACTAAATCAAGAACAGATAAGCAATTTAAATAGATCTATAACCCCTATGGAAATAGAAGCAGTCATCAAAAGTCTCCCAACCAAAAAAAGCCCAGGTCCAGGTGCAGAAGTCTACTAGAAATTTAAAGGATAGCTTATACCAATTCTTCTCAAAGTATTCCACCCAATAGAAGCAGAAGGGTCTTTTTGAAACTCTTTCTACAAGGCTTCAATAATGTTGATCCCCAAGCCACACAAAGACACAACTAAGAAAGAGAACTTCAGACCAACATCCCTCATGAACATTGATGCGAAAATACTCAATAAAATACTGGCAAATCGGATCCATCATCACATCAAAACCATCATTCACCATGATCAAGTAGGTTTCATCCCAGGGATGCAGGGGTGGTTCAACATATGAAAATCCATCAATATAATCCAACATATAAACAAGCTGAAAAACAAAAATCACATGATCATCTCACAAGATACTGAAAAAGCCTTTGAAAAAAATCCAACACCCCTTCATGATAAAGGTCTTGGAGAGATCTGGGACAACAGGAACATACCTAAACATAATAAAAGCTATATAGAGCAAACCAACAGCCAAGATCAAACTAAATGGACAGATACTCAACGCAATTCCTCTAAAATCAGGAACAAGACAAGGATGTCCACTCTCTCCATACCTTTTCAATATTGTACTTGAAGTTCTAGCCAGAGCCATACGACAACAAAAGGAGATCAAGGGGAGACAAATTGGAAAGGAAGAGGTCAAATGTTCACTATTTGCAGATGATATGATAATTTACATAAATGACCCAAAGAACTCTACCAGGGAACTGTTACAGATGATTAACACCTTCAGCAAAGTGGCAGGCTACAAGATCAACTCAAGAAAATCAGTAGCCCTACTATATACAGATGATGAAAGGGCTGAGAAAGAAATCAGAAAAACATCACACTTTACAATTGCCACAAGCAACCTAAAATAACTTGGGGTAATGCTAACCAAACCAGTTAAGGACCTGTATCAAAAATTTTGAGTCTTTAAAGAAAAAAATTACATAAGCCCTCAGAAAATGGAATGGTCTCCCATGCTTTGGATAGGTGGGATCAATGAAGTAAAAATGGCAATCCTGCCAAAAGTAATCTACAGATTCAATGCAATCCCCATTAAAATACCAGCACAATTCTTCACAGACCTTGAAAGAACAATAATCAATTTTGTATGGAAAAGCAAAGACCCAGGATAGGCAAAACAACATTACTCAACAATGCAACATCTAGAGGAATCACCATCCCTGACCTCAAACTCTATTATGGAGCTATAGTCCTGAAAACAATTTGGTATTGGCACAAAAAATAGACAGGTAAACCAATGGAATAGAATTGAACACCCTGATATTAACCCATACATGTATGAACATCTAATCTTCGACAAAGAAGCTAAAAATATACAATGCATCTTTAACAAATGGTGCTGGCATAACAGGATGTTGGCAGGTAGTAGAATGCAGATAGATCCATGTCTATTGCCATGCATAAAACTTAAGTCCAAATAGATTAAAGACCTCAACATAAATCCAGCCACACTGAACCTCTCAGAAGAGAAAGTGGGTGGTACCCATGAACAAATTGGTACAGAAGACAGCTTCCTGAACATAACACCAGTAGTACTGACAGTGAGATCAACAATTAATAAATGGGACCTCCTGAAACTGAGAAGCAAAGGACATAGCAAGACAATAAGGCAGCCCACAGAATGGGAAAAGATATTCACTAACCCCACATCTGACAGAGGGCTGATCTCCAAAATTTACAAAGAACTCAAGAAGCAAGTCTCCAAAATACCAAAGGATCCAATTAAAAAGTGGGCTACAGCCATTCCTGACAGTGAACTTGATGTCTATAACCATCCTGGAGCCTTCATCCAGTGACTGATGGAAGCAGAGGCAAACACCCATAGTTAAATACTGAACAGAACCCAAGGAACCCAGCGACAGAGAGAGAGGAGCGAAGAGCAAATTGGCAAAGAGTGGGCTGGCAAAACCAGCAGAGACAGCTGATCCGAATAGGGGAGAGCTCTTGGACCCCAGACCGACAGCTGGGAGGCCTGCATGGGACCGATCCAGACCCCCTGAATGTGAGAGTCAATGAGGAGGCCTGGGCTACTTATGAGGTCCTGAGCAGTGAATCAGTGTTTATCCCTCGAATACTAACAGACATCGTGTGTCCATAACACAAAGAGGGTTGCTCTCTCTGCCTGGACTCTTAGGGAAGTGCCTGGAACCTACCCTGAGTGAAATGATAGACTCTAGATATACCCTATGCCGAAGGAATTGGCAATAGGGTGGGAGGATGGGGGTGATGGTGGACGCGGGAAGAGGGGAGGGAGAGGGAACTGGGATTAACATGTAAAACAAGAATAAAAAAAAAACAGTGGGCTACAGGACTAAATAGAGAATTCTCAATAGAGGAGTCTAAAATGGCTGAGAAGCACTTGAGAAGGTTCTCAACATCCTTAGCCATCTGGGAAATGAAAACCAAAACAACTCTGAGATACCATCTTACTCCTGTCAGAATGGCTAAAATCAAAAACACCAAGGACAATTTATCCTGGAGAGGTTGTGATGAAAGGGGAACACTCCTCCACTCCTCCACTGCTGGTGAGAATGCCAACTTGTACAGCCACTTTGGAAATCAGTATGGAGATTCCTCAGAAAAATGGGAATAAACCTACCACAAGACACAGCAATTCCACTCTTAGGCATATATCCAAAAGATGCACATTCATACAACAAGGACATCTGTTCCACCATGTTCACAGGAGCATTATTTGCAATAGCCAGAACTTAGAAGCAACCTAGATGCCTCTCAATGGAAGAGTGAATAGAGAAAATGTGGTACATTTACACAATGGAGTATGATTCAGCAGAAAAAAAAATGGAATCCTGAAATTTGCAGGCAAATGGATGGCACTGGAAGAAACCATCCTGAGTGAGGTAACACAGTCACAAAAAGAGAAACATGGCATGTACTCTCTCATATATGGATTTTAGACATAGACCTGGGGAGTGCCAGACTGCAATCCAAGGCCAGAGAATCTGGGAAACAGAAACTTCATTCAGTGGCTGATGGAAGCAGAGGCAGATTCCCACGGCTAAGCACTGAGCTGAACTCAAGAAATCTAGTGACAGAGAGGGAGGACTAATGAGCAAAGGGGTTAAGACTGGGCTGGTTTAGGCCCCAGAAATAGCTGACTTGACACGGTTTAGCTCTTGAATCCCAGACTGATGCCTGGGAACCCAGCATGGGACTGATCAAGACCCCCTGAATGTGGGTGTCAGTGAGGAGGCCTATGTAATCTATTGAGCCTTGGGTAGTAGATCAGTATTTATACTGGGTATACAAATGGACTTTGGACTCCCATGCAACAATGAGAAATGCACTCTTACCCTGGTCTCTTGGGGGAAGATCTAGGCCCTGCCCTGGATGAAATGACAGACTATGGACACCCCCTTGGAGGGCCTGACCCTCCCTGGCGAAATGAGGGGATATTGTGGGGGTTGGTGAGAGGGCATGGGAAGAGGGGAAGGAAAAGGAGAGGGACCTGAAATTGACATGTTTCTAATTTAAGTTTAAAAATAAAATATATAAAAAACCATCTATTATCAAAAAAATACCTTTGCTACACTTCAAAACATCACAGTAATCAAGACAGCAGGGCAAGAGTACAACAATAGAAATATGAATTAATAGAATAAAATTGGAATTCCAGAGATAAATATACATGTTTACAGTGGAATTATATATAACAAAGACCAAGAAAAATGTTTCCAACAGAAGAGCTGAAATAAGTAGCTATTCAGAGAAGAAGAGTCTCATTGATATTTCATACTCTCTACCAAATTATCTCAAAAAGAGACCTCAGCACAAGAGCTGAATATATAAAGGCATAGGTAGGCACCTTCATGACCTTAGAAGAAGCAATGACAATGAGTTCACAGTTACCACAGCAAAAGCATAGGCATATGAGGAAATTGTAGATATGTTTGAACTGAATGAAACTTTAAAAATGCATGCTTTAAAATACACCATAATCAGTGTAAAGACAACATGTAGAATAAAAGACATGTTAACACCATTTGTAGAATAAAACATGTCTAGCATATAGGAAGAACTCTATCGCTCAATAAAAGTAGCCCAATTCAAAAAGAATGAAATGATTTAAATAGATAGGCTTTTCTGTAAAAATAAACCTTCAAATAGCTGATACATGCACAAAAATGTTCACTTCATTTAAATGGAAATTGAAGTATAACAGAATTGTTTATGTATGTCTACTAGAATGTCAAGGTTTGGCGAGAATGTAAAAAATAATAAAACACTCCCACATTTATATCATGATATTTTCTAATTCTTTTTTTAATTAAGCATAGAGTTGCCTTATGATTGAACAATTACATTTCTGGTAATGTAACCAGGAAAATCAAAAACACATCCATTTAAAATAAATGTACAGTTGCATAGATGGTGTAGTCAGATAATAGAAAAAATCTCAATTGATAAATCAATAGGTAAAATGTGTTTTAGTCTTATACTAGAATACTATTAATGAATAATATAGTACTGATATATGCTACATAGTATATATATAGTATATAATATACATAGTATATATAATATAAATATAGTATATAAAATGTATATTAGTATATATTCTATATAGCATGTACAGAATATATCAGCACTATATTCTTTGTTAATAATATTATATATTATTATATGGGACATTGTAGGAGTGAATCCCACAAAGCTATACACCCATGAGGGTGGGGACATGTAAACTGACACAGGTAGATATAAAAGGAAGTGAAAGGAAAAGGAACCTCACTTTTCTCCTAGAAGCCAGCCATGCTTCTAACTCCTAGCTAGTGCAACTCTCTCTCTGGTAAATAAATATATTGTTTTCCTTATAGCATTGAATATCCTTATTATCTGGTGCCAGGAGTGGGATCATGAATTTCCATGCAGAATGACAAAAGCTTTAAAGGAATTTTAGAAACAAAAGAACGGAGAGAAGCACAGATTTTTGGTAGCAGCATTTTCTCAGGTGGGCTCTGTTTTGCTAGCAGCAAGCAGAAACTCACGCGATTCGCTTAAGGGAGAAGGGAGTCTTCCTGACTCATCATAAGCAAGCAACAAAAAAAAAAAAAAAAAAAAGAAACCTGCAAGGCTCTTTTAAGAGGCTCTGCTAACAATTGAAAGGTGTGTAAGCACAGCTGGAAATGACAGTGACCACATCTCCAAGCCGGCAGCTGGAGTCATGCTTATGCCCGCCATCTTGGAAAAACAGCAGTTTAAACAGCCACGGTTTAACAGATAAAACACGTGGCCAGAAAAACATAAAGATTTACAGTAAAGTGAGACTTGGATGAAGAAAAACCTCTAAAGGTTTACAATGTGTTTAAACATTTACATAAGATTGAGAGATAAAAGGAAATGACATAGTGGTAAATAGGGAAGCTGGCTGTGGTGGCACACGCCGGTAGGAATTTCGGCAGAGGCAGAGGCAGGCAGATTTCCAAAGAGAAATCCTGTCTCAGAGAAAAAGAAATAAAAGTAAAAGAAATAAAGTAATAAAAGCTAAATAAATAAGCCATGTAAATATGGAAAATACACAGAAAGTCTGGATACTGTATGCTATTGTGTTTTTCAGTTTTTTGATTGCTCAGGAAGGAACAACTGCTAAAGTACACTTGATTATAAATGCTGCTGAATTAATTCAACTTATATCTTTTGAAAATGCCTTGACTTCAAAATTTAAGTATAAAGATATGTTACTTGGGAAAAGGAGATTTAGTTTATGCTTCTACAGAAAATGAAAAGCTGAGGATTCCTTCCAGGCTTCTGTGGTTTGATGAACCAAGACCCCCGGAAGCAGTGGGCCAGGTGTTTCAACAATTGAGACAGCTAAGATGATGGAGCTTTACAGACCACAAAAATAAGGACTTATACAGGTTTCTGAGTTTTGTCATGATCCCCATGGTATGAACAGCACTCCCTTCCAGCAGGAAGCAGTTTGGAATGAATAACGTCCTAATTCCCATCTTGTTTATAAATCTTTGCTTTCATTTAAATGGGGTTGTTTATAATTAGCTAGTGATCACAGCCAATCTCTTTTAAATGGTAGAAAGGGGAATTATGGTATGGGTATGGTTTTTCATTTATTAAGGCAAATTCAAGGTAAATTTTGTGATGTTTATATTTCTCCTCTTGCTTAAGTATTGTGCTTATACTGATCTTTTAAAACATAATGCATAGTGAAATACAGATTATAGATAGTTAATTATAATAGTCAGAATTTATAGTTAGGTAAGATAGGTTTTCTAGATATATAGAGATGTATTAGAGACAGATAGACAGTCTTCAAACCTTTCAAAGACCTTCAGAAAATGGCATTTAAAATGGTTTAGGGTTTTTTTTTGAGAATGAGAAATGTCTACTCCTGGAAGCACCAATTACGTCTAAGAGGAAGATGGGCATCGAAGAAACTCGTTATGGAGTTTGCTTTCAACATGGCAAGATTAGCCATTTGGGCAAGAAACTGCTCTTGCCTAAACTGTTTGACTGTTGCTGTATAAACTGGACATGCAGGACCCACAGGAAAGTGACTGCTGAACTCAGTCTTACAGGGTTCCTGCTTCATGGAAGAGTCTACGAGACTTTCTGCAGGACACAGAGAAATGACTGACAGATTGCCAATGCAGATGGACAGTTTGAAATTTCCTGCTTTGCTGAGAAATATTCTGGACACATGATGGCCTATGGGCTGAAGATAGATGCCCCTACGTTACAGAGGAACTTCGGGTGACTGTCCAGGTAGCAAAATGTCTCTGTCAATCCTAGTGTTTATATATTATCCTTCTGTGGTCTCTGATGGAGTTGAAGACAGATAGTTATAATTATAGTTTTCCTTAGTTATGATAAAAGATAAGCTACAAATAGAACTTTGGACTCACAAGAATGGGATGGATGATATTTTCTTTAAATCTTGCTAAAATATTGTAACTATGTTCTTACTTGATAACTGTTCTGTTATATATAATTTGACTATGTTAAAGTTAAGACTTTCCTTTTTGTTTAAACAGAAAAGAGGAGATGTTGGGGGAAGTCCTGTGTATATGTCAATAATAAAGCACTGTTGGCCAATAGGGAACTGAGATAGGTGGAACTAGGAATCCAGGAGAACTCTGGGAAGGAGAAACACAGAGAGTCAAGATGTAACACCATGGGGTAGGAAGCCCGGAAACCTCTCCGGTAAGAGAAATACTTAGATTAACAATTATGGGGTAAATACTTAGGTTAGAGCTAGCCAGTAAGAAACAAGCAATGCTCACAGCTTCATAATTAATACAGCCTCCCGTGTGTTTATTTGGGACTGATGTGGCTCTGGAACCAGGCTGGAGAGAAGGCTTCTCTTTACAGGACATGCTATATATATAGTGATATATAGATAAATATAGATATAGATATATTAATCACCAGTGGTTCTTGAGAACATTATGCTAAATTAAAGCAACCATACGTAAAAAGCTGAATACCTCTGTGATCACGTTTATGTAAAATGTCCATAAACCATAAATTCATAAATACAGAAAGAGATTAGTATATCCATCTACTTTATTGTGGAACTTTATGTATCCCAAAAGGTTTTATGTTCAAGGCTTAGTCCTCAGGGATGGCACTGTTATGAAGTAGTGAAGTCTTTGCAATGAGAAACCTTGGAAGAGGTTGTATAGTCACTGTGTCTTTGGAGGGAATTGGAGAATCATATCCTTTCCTGGTTGTTTTGTTGCATAGTTATTAAATGGATCTTATTGCTTTCCTGAAGGTGCCTATAAACAGGGACTAGAGCACCCAAAACTTTGAACATAAATATGTTTATTCTTTACAATTCCATGATCTCAGATATTCGTCATGGTGGTAGAAAGCTTGTCAGTACACCAAGAGGATAGGGGTAATAAACTGGATTGACTACTAGAATAAGAGGTCTATAGAGTGAATTTTAAGATAGGTTAATTTTGTCCCAATTAAAAAATAGAAAATAGTCCAACTCCTTTCTCTGAACCAGTGGTTTATTCGACTCCAGAAGAGAACTTGGAATATCAAAGTAAGCTTCCACAAAGCAAATTCATTGGCAGTGGCATCAAATGAAACAAGAAGGAAAACAGGGTGTTATCCACAACCTTCGAGGCAGAAAGTTTTTCTTAAAGGGCTAGAAAGGGTTTGTCTTTGCTCCAGTTGAATGAATGTGCTGGTTTTGGGCTGGCCTTTGCTAGTAAACTCTGCTTTTATCCAGCAGAGGGAACTGAAGGCTGAAGGAGGGAGGGCAGACAACACAGTGGCCTGGTGAGGTGCTGGGATTCAAAGACCAGAGGTGTCAGTCTCTGCAGAGCTATTTCTAGATGAGGAAACTCCAGGAAATGGCTTAACTCCTACATCAGAGTTTTCATTTTTAACCCAAAAACCATGTGCATGAGGACTGTTGTGATGACTTAATGAGTTGATATTTACAAAATATTTGCAAGTGTGCCCAGATCATAGTATTTCACAAATGTATATTAATCAAATATGTCATATTAAAATACAAAAAATTAATACACATATCAAATGTAGTATCTAGTAAAATAAAGTATAACAGAAGTTGATGATTATCGAACCTCAAAAGTTGAGTGCTTTGCTTGCAACCCCTAGTTTTGTACATATTTTCACGGTCCAGACTGCTCCAAAATTTATATATTAAGGTCTTAAACCCAAAACTATTAATATATTAATAGGAACTAATTTGAGTGGGACTCAAATAGTGAGATTGGTGTACTCACAGAGACATCAGAGTCACAAAGTGTATCTCTTCTATCTCCTCCCTCCTGTTTCCATGTACATGTATCAAGAAGACCACGTAAACACGTAAGATGGTGAATAATTATAACTCAAAAAAATCAGTGATGACAAAGTAGGCTTCGTTCTGACTGCCCATCCTCCAGAACTGCAAGAAATTAATTTATGAAAGAGACTGAGTGCTCAGCCTAAATGATATATATTCCTCAGCCCTATCTCACCCCTGCAACCACCAACAAGGTACAAAAGGCATTGCAAAACATGAGGTAGAAAGAATGTCAAGAGCCAGGTGATGAGACAGAGCTACCAAATGCAAACTTCAGGGGTGATGTGGATATCTCATTCATAAACTCATAACAGCTGTGATTTTTTGCACAAGGGCTGCAGAAAATCAATTCAGTCAAAGTTCTGGCATAAATGGGAGAAGTGCCCTAGGCTCCATTCCTGAGGAGCTATTGGTAGTTTATAGATGCTGGGGCAGGCAGAAGAATAAATTTTTTAATGTCCTGCCACTGCTACATTTCCCATGCTACAGTGGGTGGCCCCTATCTATACACATAAGGGCAGCATTACGTGGTTTTAAAAACATAGGACATGGAGAAGGTCTGTATTGGTGGAAACTTATGGGAAGCTATCGTAGGAAAGTCAATTGGGAATAAAAATGATCATATTTCGTTGCATACACTTATGAAATTCTCAATAAGGAAAAATTAATATTAATTTCTGGTTTTTAAACCATTCAATATAAAATCATCAATGATAGTAATTCAAGTTGACTAGTGTCCCCTGCTTTTTTTAAGAACAGAATTAAAGGAACAATGCCTCTTAGCACTTACATTTGCACAAGCTAGAAATGTTACATTTTTAATTTCTCTTTTACTATATTGAATTTAATTAGATGCCCTTATTTCTTGAGTTATTGAAAAACTGTCACAGGCCCTTTATTGTCTCCTGTTGGTACTACCCTCATATAGAAACCCTGATCAAGATGGAAAGTTAACTGAGTGCAACGTAAAATCCTCTTACCCCTGCTGCCTTTCACTGCTTCTTCTTAACTCCAGTGACTTGCCATTATTCACAGTGTTTACTCCAACAAGAGCAATACATTTTATAAAGTTTCACATCTGAACACATCATCTTTACCTGCCTGCTTACATAAGGTTGCCATTTTTTTGACTCACAAGTCAAAAAATATCTTAAAATGACACATACCAAAAAAGTATTGTTAGGAATGTCCCTAATGAAACAGAGACATAGGAATAGAGGTGTGGTTAAGTTAAGTGGTTAAGCACACTTGTTGCTCTTGCTATGACCTAGTTCAATTCTCAGCTACCACAGTGGGTTCAATTCCTGTAACTTCAATCCCAGGGTATCTGATACTCTTTTCTACACTACAGGGGCACTTCAAAAACATGGTGCATATGCAGACATATAGGCATACACACATGTATAATTTTTAATTAAGTAATTAAAAAGAAACAGAGGTATATAAATCTTAGAGATCATAGAAAACATTGTCTTACAGAATGTTTACAGATAGATCATAGTTCCCAAATTATGAAGTGTTTGTAGCCATCAACTTACTCATTGTAAATTCAAAACATCCCTAGTCAAAATTTCACTTATTACACCTAACCCATCAAACATCCAGATATGCAATATGATCCACTATAGACTGTTGGCAATCTTACTGCCCAAAAAGCATGTGAGACGATTGGGTATTGGGGAGCATACTGCTAGTTTCAGAAATGATCAAAATTGTAGCATCCTTTGTATTTTTAATTGTATGCATATGTGCATGCATATATATAGGCACACACATGTCACAGGATGTATGTGGAGGTCACAGACAACTCTTAGGAGTCACTTTTCTCATGGCGTATTGTAGGATCCAAGAATAAAAATTAAGTTAGCATGTCCGTATTCCAGTTCCTTTACATACTAGGCTATCTAAGCAGTCCATGGAAATTATTTCTAATGACTTCTCTCTTAGTTATGGTTTCTTTTGCTGTGAAGAGACACTATGACTATGTCAACTGTTATAAAGAAAACATTTAATTATGGTGGCACACTTAAAGTTTCAGAGGTTCAGTTCATTATCATTGTGGTGGAATGCAGGAAGGCATGTTACTGGCTCCAACTAAATCAGAAAGCAATAGGAATTGGACAGTGTATTGGGTATATATGAAAACCCAAGCCCTACACCCATAGTGGCATACTTCCTCGAACAAGGCCATACCTACTCCAACAAAGCCATAATTCCTAAAACTGTCACTCCCTATGAGCATATAGGGTCCAATTACATTCAAAGTACCAAAACTACTAATTGCATTAGCACCATATAAAGGAGGAAAAATTATGTTAGCAACCATCTGTGCATATGTTATCAAATATAGTAGCAACCAGCAACTTGCAAGCATTGAATACATATATGGCTAGAGAAAAGGTCACCAAAGCATTTGAAATGTAGGATCCAGGAGCTAAGTCTTTCCTTCATTTTCTTTGTACATTAATGTATTTGTTTCTTTGTGTTACATTTTGAAGGAGGTTCACTCGTAATTATAATTAACAATAGTTTACAAATTGATGGAATTCACTGTGATACTTTTATAGAAGTATATACCATTCTATCACACCTCCCCATCCCATCCTTTATACCTCTTCCTAGTCCCCAGTGATCCCTTTTCTATTCTTAGGTATGCTTATTCTGTATCTTAACTTTAGCTAATTTGTATTAAAAAGGGAAGTGACATGCCAGCATCCAGTTATGCCAGTACCATTTGTTGAAGATGCTTTCTTTTTTCCATTGTATAGTTTTAGCTTCTTTGTCAAAGATCAGGTATTCAAAGGTGTGTGGGTTAATATCAGGGTCTTCCGTTTGATTCCATTTGTCTACCTGTCTATTTATGTGCCAATATCAAACTGTTTGCAGGACTGTAGCTCTATAGCAGAGCTTGAAGTCAGGGGTGGTTATGGCCCCGGAAGTTCCTTTATTGTACAGGGTTGTTTAGGCTATCCTGGGTCTTTTGTTTTTCCATATAAAGTTGAGGATTGTCCTTTCAAGGTCTGTGAAGAATTGTACTGGGATTTTGATAGGAATTGTATTGAATCTGTAGATTACTTTTGGTAAGATTGCCATTTTTACTATGTTGATCCAACCTATCCAAGAGCATGGGAGATCTTTCCATTTTCTGGTATCTTCTTTAAGTTCATTCTTTAAAAACTTAAAGTTCTTGTCATACAGGTCTTTCACCTATTTGATTAGAGTTACCCCAAGGTATTTTATGGTGTTTGTGGCTATTGTAAAGAGTGATGTTTCTCTGAATTCTTTCTCTTTATTATCTACAATAGTAGATAATACCCCTTTTATTGTCTACATATAGTAGTGCTACTGACTTTTTTGAGTTAATTTTGTGTCCTGACACCTTGCTGAAGGTGTTTATCAACTGTAGGAGTTCCCTGGTAGAATTCTTTGGATCACTTAAGTAGACTATCATATCATCTGCAAATAATGAAAGTTTGAATTCTTCCTTTCAAATTTGTATCCCCTTGATCTCCTCTTGTTGTGTTATTGCTCTAGCAAGAACTTCATGCATAATATTGAACAGATATGGAGAGAGAGGACAGCCTTGTCTTGTTCCTGATTTTAGAGGAATTGCGTTGAGTTTCTCTCCACTTAGTTTGATATTGGCTGTTCATTTGCTGTATATAGCTTTTATTATGTTTAGGTATGTTCCTGTTATCCCTGATCTCTCCAAGATCTTTATCATAAAGGGGTGTTGGATTTTGTCAAAGGCTTTTTCAGCATCTAGTGAGATGGTCATGTAGTTTTTTTTTCAGTTTGTTTATATGGTGGATTACATTGATAGAAATCAGACTACCACAAGACCTAACAATTCCACTCTTAGGCATAATACCCAAAAGATGTACATTCATACAATAAGGACATCTGCTCACCTATGTTATTAACAGCATTATTTGTAATAGCCAAATTTGTAATTTGGAAGCAACCTAGATGCCCCTCAACTGAAGATTTGATAGAGAAAATATGGTACATATACACAATGGAATACGACCCAGTGGGAAAAATGGAATCTTACAATTTGCACACAATGGATATCACTGGAAGATACCATCCTGAGTGAGGCAAGCCAGTCACAAAAAAACAAACATGGCATGTGCTCACTCATACATTGATATTAGACATGGATCATGGGATTACCAGCCTACAATCCCACTGCCAGAGAGTCTGGGAAACAGGAAAAACCCTAAGAGAGATATACATGGTACCCCAGAGAAGGGGAATGGGACAGGATCTCCTGATGAGTTTGGGACCATGGAGAGGGGAGAAGGGATGAGAAAGACGAGAGAAAGAGAGGGGGAGAAGAGGAGGGGACAGGAGGACATGGGGGAGCAGGAAAGTTGAGTCAGGGTAAGAATAGAGGAGAGCAGGATGATAGATACCATAATACAGGGAGCCATTGTAGGTTAGAAGAGACATCAGGAACTAATGAGATTTTCAGAGATCTGCAAGAATGACACCAACTAGTATTAAGGCTACCTTAAATGCCCTCCACTGAGAATGATGACTACCTTATATGCCATCCTAGAATCCCCATCCAATGGCTGATGGAAGCAGAGGCACACACCCACAGCTAAAAACCAAACTGAATTCCTGGAACCCAGCTGCAAAGAGGAGTAACAAGCAAAGGAATCAAGACCCAGCTAGTGAAACCCATAGAGGCAGCTGAACTAAACATGGGGTAATGCATGAACCCCAGAATAATGACTGAGAGGCCAGCATGGGACTGATCCAATAACCCCTGAACCTGGGTTTCAGAAAGGAGGACTCAACAATCTATGAGGCCTCAGATAGTACATCAGTATTTATCCCTGACACCCAAATGGACTTTGGGAGCCCACTCCACATGGAAGGAGGCTCTCTCAGCCTGGAAACATCAGGAAGGGCCTAAGCCCTGCCCAGGATGATATAACAGACTGAAAATATCTGATAGAAGGCTTTACTCTCCCTGGAGACCAGAAGGGGAAGGGAGTGGGGTGTTGTTGGGATGGGGGGAGGGGAAAATGGAGGGAGAGGGAGTTGGGAGTAACATGTGTAAAAAGTTAAATAAAAAATGATTATTAAAATAACAACAAAAAAGAGAAGTGACACTTATCTGAGATTGGTTTGTTTCACTCAACATGATACATTTACATTTGCTTCAAACAGGCCTTTGATCTCAGAACTACTATGTTGGACAGTGCAGAGAATTTTCAACATGAGTCCACCCTCCTCTCCCAGCACCTTCTTCACAGGGGTCTTCCCATTACACAGCATTTCTCTTCCAAAATTTAATATCCAGATACACTTTCAAAGAAAAATAAATTTTCTAGATCCTATTGTTAAGACCCAGGTTTCATATGCCTTTGGAATATTGTTTTATTGTTATGACACATTTTCCCTACAGTTTTCTTTAATAAATAACCTCAGATCCTTATAGACAGCATATTAATATTTCTTTGAGCTGTCACCACTTGTCTCTCTGAGTTCAGTGCTGTCACTTTCATGGTAAAACTTTTCTCTGAGGAAACTCTAGGATCAAAAACAAGTTTACAATATTTCTCTTTTATTCACTTGTCACATGGAAGACTCATATCAAATGCTGCATTTCTTTGAGATATTTATGAGGCAAAGTTTGATTGATGCTATCCTAATGCCAGTTTTAGTATGTTCCTTTTCATGGAATGAATTCTAAACAAAAACTTCAAGTTTGGGACAATAAGTAGCCCAGCCACATAGTTCTAGTACTCTCTAACATTCAGCCCTGGAATGACACAGTCTAGTCTCTAACATGCAGAGTTTTCTTCTAACAGGTCAGAAATGATGGTTTTGCAGGATATCATGTATTCACAAAAAGAGAAAAGGAAAGAAAGGGGATATTGAGGGAGGAAGAGAGAGGGAGAGGAAGGAAGGGAGGGATGAGTAAAAAAGAGCAATGCTTGAATACTACCAACTTCCAGGCTAATTCATAAGTCACTCCAAACTCTTTGTATCATTGTTCAAGCTGACTCTCATATTTGATACATCATCTAGTCTTGAGAATGCTTCTAAAGCTCTGATATGAATCACAAAGTATGATCCACATCTCTGCACTCATAGGGAAATGAAAATGAGATTTTTTTTCTTCTGTGGATTGGTATTTAAACTCTGCCCCATGAATTGTAACTTTGATGTCAGGAGCTGTGACATAACTAAATTTGTGGGGAGTGATTGACCAGTGTATGACTGATCAGCTTGACTTCAATCCCTGATGCCCTGTAGAGTTTAGGCAATCTTACATATAACAGTTTTATGTGTGGCTCATTCCAGTCCTTCCCCATAATTTTTATAAAATCTGCATTGGGAACTTGTCATTGTGGTTTAATCTCATTTTCATATTCATGACTATCAGTGATTTAGATTGGTAGATACACTGCTCAAGCTCTTGTTTCTTCACGGAACACATTCACTAAGTTTAGGCAACTCATTTGGCCTATATGGGGTATAAATCTGGCATTCCTTGGCAGTGGACTCAGCTTTTCAGTCTCTTCCCTACCACTTTCAATGCCTGTCTGTCTTCTGTCGCCCATATGTCTTCCATAATCATTTTCCACCTTCCACCACGCCATGGGAACTATTGCCTAGAACACCTTCCCAACATTCATTTTCTGTTATAAAAATAAAATGAACCATCCACTCAGGGAACAGTTTATGAAGTCATATTTTAGAAGACTATTTTTGTGAGAATCTTCTTTTCATATACAGTTGAAGTAAAATGGTTATTTTGTCAAGCATCTAGTTATAGCCAAGTGTCATGAGACATGCTACTTTCATATTCAATCCTAGTCACATTAAAGCAAGCAGAATTTTCCCCAAGAGGGAAAAATTCTAAAGAGTACCCTGACTATGGCATTATCCCACTCAAATGGAAATAATAGTGGCAATTCATCTGCAATGAAATGAAATTTAATGGCTGAACTAGGATCATTGGAAGGTGTAATAAAACAATAGAAAGCATTCTGAAATGCTCAAAAATCACTGAAAATGGGATACAAAGGCATGGATATAGGTGTGTTTTTATTTGCTTATTTATTTATTCATTTGTAATAGTCCTCTTCAATGATAACTGTCAAAGTGAGGAAACATGTTTTACAACCTGGACTTATCAGATGAGCTCAATAAAAACTCCTATGTCCACACTGCTCCAGGCATCTGGCCTTCTTAATAGTTTTCTAAGTTTCAACATCATCCAAATTTAACTTGCTTCCTATACAAAAATGGTGACCTAAATATTCAAATAATCTGGCTTCTGAAATATTATAGATGACCAAATCAATAGTGGGAATACAGATTCTACTGAAGGGGAGAGAACATCAAATAGTTAATCCATGTCCTCACTTAGTTTTGCTATACAATAAACAACCTTTATGCTTGGTAGCATGAAACTGTAATTGTTAATTTTTTCTTATGACTGTGTGATGAGTAATTTGAGTTATTCTGTACTCAGCTTAACTGACTCATATATCCAAGCCTAGTTTTGAAGTGACTGGGAATGAATATCTTATGATGATCATGTATAGGGCCAGTTCATTTCTTCTTATGTTTGCATGTCTTCCACCTGGTAAGGTTATGTGTTTTTTTTTATCATCAATAGCATGGTGTTGTCAAAGAAAGACAGAAGAATGCAAGATCTAGTTAAATGTCTAGGCTTAGAGCTTACTGATACAGTCAGAAAAGCAAATCAACAGCCAAATTGTATTCTTAGGATGCAGAAACATCTGGAAAGTGGTGTAGATACAGGGAGAGGCATACCTCTTGTCATTCACATAAGCGATTTATTACAAAGATACAAAGAAATTTTGAACTTTAAAAAACCCAGAACCTACAAGTGTTCATAAAAACAGTTCTCACAAGAAATTCCTGAGGAAAAGTGGGAATGATGTCAGCAGTAACTGTTGCTTAGTGATAAGCAAGCAGCTCCTCAGATGGTTGTGTATCTCTGAAGAGGTGCTAGCTCATTCAGCTGTGTCTGCATGCACCGACCACACTTTATCATCCTACCTTCTCTGGTTTTCTGAAGTTTGCTGTTGCAGTTGATGCTTCACATGGCAAGTGTTTGTAATACTTGATCTAATTGTGGTTTCCACATAGTGAATGAGAAATTCATACTAACTCCCAAAGGAAGCCAACCTTAAAGCTTGCCATACATTTGTCTAAGAAAAATAGGTTATAAAGTATTTTAATAAGCAATATGACACTTGAAATTTGAGAGTGTATATTTGTGTTAGAAGGCTAAGTGACATCCCCTAGACTCCTAGCAGTACTCTTAAAGTTACCAATGAACAATGTTAACAAGTGAACTTTATTGCTGTATTTGCACCAGTGTTGATCAATGAGGACAATATGTGATCTACTTGCAAAATTTTACAACCTGTGGTTATAGTATATAAAAGGTCACATAAACAGGAAATGTGTCCCAAATATTATATATTCTACATAAAACAAAATATGTAATTTTTTTGCCTTTTATGATGAAAAGTGGGCCATGATTTTCTTGTATGCTGTGTGTCTAGCTCAGTAATTACCATATACTACATGACCAATGAAACTGAGCTTAAGAAAAGAACAAAGCACAAACCAGCACATAACCACTAGGCATTTACAGTTCAGACCTTATCATTGCTTGGAGAAATACTATTTCTCCTTGTGCATTTTATTTTAAAATTCTTGAAATTAAATGTCAAACCAACTCATTTAACAATGTACTCTAGGTCCCTTAAATTATATAAGCAACTCCTATTTTCCATGGATTCTATTTGGTAGCTTATTTAAAGACTGAAATTCCTTAGATGTGGTGTTAGTTTCACACTGAGACTAGTGTAAGAATAATCCATAAGGATAGCCCTTGTCTGCTTCAGGGTCCTTCATAAGGACATAAATTTATTTTCCAGTAAGTAGATTTCATGTGGCTTACACTTACAGTGCCCACTCAACTCTGAGTTCTATGACAGCTATTTTTTCCTGCTATAAAAGCACTTAGACTACTAACTCTGCTTGATGGACATTCCTTCAAATATTCATAAAGTTTTCTGTAAATGTCCAAATCGTCTTTGCACATCCATAAATATATCAGTAGAAGAAGAATTACAGAGCAAACCAAGGCAGGTTCAAACTTTAGGCTGAGATTCTCTTCAAATTTAACCATCTCTAAAATGAACACCACATTCTTTGAAAAAATGTTTTTTCTAGATAAAGAAGACTTGTGTATACTATGGGGAAAAATCTGAGTATGAAGAATTCCACTTAATATCTGATGATAAATAAAAACAAAATAAATAAATAAACCAAACAGAATATACCAGGCTGAATTGCAAATGATGTATCTCAATGTGCATAGATCTTCATAGCTAAGACAATCAACAAGAGACTTCTCTGCTTTTCAGCTCATCAACCATTCCATCAATAATCTACCAACTAAACATTCATTATGCTTGCACAGTGCTGACTAAGAGTGGTGGACTGTGATAGAAAAACATAAATTGCATTCCCCTCCTTCACACTGCTTAAATTTTATTTGAAGAATACTCTCAATTCCACTTCAATACCACACTATCCCTCCTTACTTCTTTTTTAAATAAAATCTTTAAAATGACTTTTCAATTACCCAAATAGTATCCTATACCATAGTTTTCCTTATTATTAACTATTTATATCATCACTAGCTGGAATATGGCACACGACTGATTCATGTCAAGTTCTTTCTCTCTATAGTTTGATTAAGATCATAAGACTCTGGGAATAAGGCAAAAGAGATGTTAATTTCACAGGGTTTTTGTAAATTACTGAGTGAAATAACAGAATGCACTTTGAGTCTTTCTTAACTGGTTCTCAATTTTCCAGCATGTTACAGATTTTGCAATGGGTTATGGTTAATTTTTTTAATCTTTCCCTAACTCCCCAAGGGAAATTACCATTTTTGATTGGTCACAGATATTTCTAAAGCTGGAAAAAGAGTAAGTACTTTATGAGGACTTAGAAATATGTGTTGAGTAAGTATATAAAAAATTCAAGATTTTTGTACAAATTTGTATATATGATTTTAAATCATACATACCTATTTTACATTATTTTTCAAAATTTATTCTTTTTCATATATTACTGACTAATATACTCTTCTCATATATTCCTTTCCCTCCTCTCCTCCCAACCCCCACACACATATACACACACATATCCTTTCTCCCCCATAACTACTGCTCCTCCTTACTGTTCAGTGAAGAACAGGACTGCCAGGGATATCAATAAAATATGGTATGTCAATTTGTAATAAAGCAAGTTGCATCTTCTCTGTCTGGACAAGGAAGCCAGTAGGAGGAAAAGTGTGACAAAAGCAGGCAGAAGCGTCAAGAACATCCCCAGCTCCCACTGTTAGGAGTCCCACAGGAACACCAAGCTACAAAACCACAACATACATGAAGAGGACATAGGTCAGAACCATATAAGCTCCCTTGTTGGTTGAGTCTCAGTGAGCCCCTATGAACCCTGGTTAGTTGATTCTATGGGCCATTTTCTTGTAGAGACTTGACCCCTCTGACTCCTACAATCTTTGCCTGCCCTCCTCTGGAGGATTTTCTGAGTTTTGATTAGTGTTTGGCTGTGGGTCTCTGCATCTGCCCCCATCATTTGCTGGATGAAGCCTCTTTAGTGATGATTGTGCTAGGGTCCAATCTATGAGTACAGCAGAATATCATTAAAAATAATTTCATTTACTTTTCTCCCGACTGTGTTTTGCTCTATCCTTGATCTCTGGACTATCCAAATGCTTGTTCCTTGCTCTGTAGTCTATGTTACCCAAGTTGTGGGTTACAAGTTGTACTAGCCATTGGTTGAATGTTCACACAAGTTCTGTGCTCCCTTTACCCCAGCACATCTTGTTGACAGGACAAATGATAGGTCGAAGGTTTTATAACTGGATTGGTGTCCAAATTCCTCCACTGGAAGCCTTGCCTGGTTACAGAAGATGGCCAGTTCAGGCTCAATGTCCCCCATTACTAAGAGTCTTCTCTAAATCACCCTATTGGACTCCTGAGAGTTTCCATTGCACTACCTTTCTACCTCATGCCCAAAGTGCCCCCAAATTCCAGTCATCTATCCCAGTACTCTCTTACTCCACCCACCCTCACTTAATCCACCCTGTTACCATCTCCACCTGACCCCAGTTGACCCATGAAATCTATTCACCGTGGATCACCCTCTGAATCTTCCTTGTTATTTAGCGTCTCTGAGTTGGTGAATTGCAGCATTATTATCCATTACTTCACAGAAAAGTGCCACTTCTAAGTTAGCACATACCATGCTTGTCTTTTGGGATCTAAGTTACCTCACTTTCCTATTTTCATCTATTTGCCTTCCAGTTTCCTGATGTCATTTTTTTAACAGCTGGTTAATATATATACTCCATGGTATATATGTAGCATATTTTCCTTATCTATTCATTGGTTAAGGGACTTCTAGGGTGTTTTCCAATTTCTAGGTATTATGCATAAAACTGCCATGAACATAGTTGTGTAAGTGTCCTTTGTTAAATGGCAGTATCCTTTACATATATGCCTAGGAATATTATAGTTGGATACTGAGGTAGTTCAATTACCAGTTTTCTGAGAAGTCTCCATAATGATTTCCATAGTAGCTGGACATGTTTGAACTCTTACCCACAATGTAGGAATATTCCCCTTGCTCCACATCCTTGCCACCATGAACTGTCAGTGTTTTTTATCTTAACCATTCTGACAGGTATAAGATGGAATCTCGGATTCATTTAGATTCGCATTTCCTTGATTCCTAAGGGTGCTGAACATTTCTTTAGGTGTTTCTTAGTCATTAGAGATTCCTCTGTTGAGATTCCTCTTAGATATGTATCCCATTTTAATTGAATTATTTAGTTTGTTGATTTCTAGTTTCTTGAGTTCATTACATATCTTGGATATTAACTCTCTGTCAGTGTGGAAATGGTGAAAATATTTTCCCATTTTGTAGGCTGTCATTTTTTCCTGTTGACTGTATCCTTTGATGCATAAGCTTTCCAGTTTCATAAAACCCCATTTATTAGTTGTCATTCTTAGTGCTTGCATTTGGCTGTTCTGTTCAGGATTTTTCCTCCTGTACTGATGCTTTCAAGGTTAATCCCCCACTTTCTATTCTATCAAATTCAGTATATCTGCTTTGATGATGATGTCTTTGATCCACTTGGACTTGAGTTTTGTGCAGGATGGCAGATATGAATATATTTGCATTCTTTCTTCTACATGCTGACATCCAGCTAAACCAGCATCATTTGTTAAAAATCCCCCGTTTCCACTGCACATTTCTGCTTCTTTGTCAAAAACAAGGTATCCATAAGTTTGTGGATATACATATGGGTATTTTTACTTGATTCTATCAACCAACCTTTCTATCTTATGACAATGCTATGCAATTTTTTTATTACTATAGCTCTGTAGATCAGCTTGAAATTGGGGACAGTTATACCTCCAGAAACTCTTACATTAAACAGGATTGTTTCAGCTCTCCTGGATTTTTGTTTTCCATATAAAGTCATGTATTTATTTTCAAGGTTTGTAAATTAATTGTGCTGAAATTTTGATGAAAATTGCATTTAATCCATAGATTGAGTTTGGTAAGATGGCCATTTTTACTGCTAACCTCTTTGAACCTTGAGCATTGGAGATCTTGTTTGTGTTTTCCTGGATTTCTTTAAGGGATTCTTCATTTCCTCTTTAAGAGCCACTATCATCTTTATAAAGTTGGTTTGAAAGTTGTTTTCTTACTCACCAGCTCTGATGGAATATTCAGGACTTTCTGTAGTAGGTTAGTCTTGTCACCAGTCCTCTGAGAATCTGGGTGCTGGCATGGCATTTGATGGAACAGGGGCCTCCATCGCAAGTGTTTATCAGAATAGGGTGAAGAGGAGATGAAGGGCTTCCATGGTTAGGCTTAGTGGGTACCATGGAAGTGATGGGGGTCCAAGGGGGCTTATCTGGGGATCTGGGTGCTCCTGTGACCTCTAGTGGAACAGAGGGCAACCACCCAAGGTGTATAGGTCAGACTTTTCTTTATGACTCTCTCTCTCTCTTTCTCTCTCTCTCTCTCTCTCTCTCTCTCTCTCTCTCTCTCTCTTTCTCTCTTTCTTTTTTTTTTTAGAAAAATTCTTGGATGGCACAAATAAAATAAAAAGTAGAAACATAAAAGTTTTTATATAACACTTGCAAAAAGAATGTCTGGGACTACTCCTTCCCCAGTTTTAGGCATAATATATTCTGGCTTTATGGAAAATAATGAAAAGATCTTTCTCAACTCTCTTCATCTAAAACCCCAGCTGCCTAAAAATATTCAGCTTGTGTTAACTAATTACTAATGCAGACGCTTTTCTTCCTCCTTTGTGTTTTCTCCTTTGATATTCTTACTAATAAAACTGTCAATTTTCTTTTACTTCAATAAAAGGTCACTTGTGACAACAACTCCTCCTGCCTACTAACAGCAAGAGACTGTATTAATATTTTAAATGTACACAGTGATATTTCCAAAAGGTCAGTTTTTTTAAAGACATAAAATGTCAGTTCTAATTCTTTCCCTTCTCACTCTCTGCCCCCCATCATCACCAGTTTCCTGTTCAGCTTCATATTTGGTGTTTATTATATATCACATTCAGCCAGATAGACATCAAGTAGAACCTCATATAGAACACAGGAGACACATGTTTTTATGCTCATATGAGAGATAAATGCTCAAACAGGAAAATGATAGAGAATTCTGAATAGGGGTATTTTGTGACCTTAAACTGTGTTTGTTATATAGAAACATGTAGGGATTTAGCTGAAAATTTGATAGCTTGAGACATTTGGCATTCTGTGAGTGTGATTTAATGGATCTTCAGATTCAGTGTCTCTCACTGCCCATAGACATGAAATTGTCAGGGACTTGTCAGAGGTCATCGTATCAAGGTTTAACAGAGGGAAGACGTCCTACTAAGTTCATGCACATGAATGCTGATAAGATACAGTCCATCAAGAGTTCTTCCTCACATCCCTGCCGCCTGAGAAACCCCTTTCTAAGATAACTCCAAGCTTGGAAGTTGGTATCCTCCAGCATAAGCAATTTGGAGCATAAGAAGAATGAGGTAAATGGACATATGTATCATTGTAGTTTGCTCTAAAAAGTGATGTCCATAATTTTAGTCGGGCTCTGTTTGCTGGAGTTAGATATTAGATTCATCACACACTGGAAAGGAGAAAATATCACAAAGCATGTTTCCAGAAGGTAAGAAACAGCCCTAAATTCTACCCATAAAACTGAGAATAGATTTTCGCCAATACATAGTATTAAGAGTATTCTTAATATAACAATCCTTTAATACAGTTCCTCATATTATGATGACCCTAAGCCATAAAATTATTTTCATTACTGTTTTATAAATATAAATGTGCTACTTTTATGAATCATAATGTAAATATATGTGTTTCTGATGGTCTTAAGCAACCCTTGTGAAGGGGTCCTTTGACACCCCATAAAGGGTTGTAAACCAACTTATTAGAGGAAGAAGACAAGTGGGAGATTACAGAGGTAGTATGAGGAGACTGGGAAGGAGAAGGAGGAGCCTCCACACAAAAAGAAGAGAAGAATCTATCCCCTGCCCTGGGCTAAATAACAGGGTGTAAGTATGAAATGATTCATTATTTTACAAAAAAATCTAATAGAGTACACTTGGAACCCAGCTGGTAGCATTATTTTGTTCAACTGTGTAACTTTCAGAAGGCAGAGCCTGGTTGAAGGAAACAGTCACTGGGGATATTGAATCCTTTTCCTTCCCATACTTCCATAACCGCTCTATGATGGTTTGCCAAAGTAAATATGGACTGAAATGTCCAGTTGTGGGGCAAAATTAGTCTTCCTTCCTTAAGTTGTTTTCATAAGTCTAGACATTTGATCACAGTACTGATAAACCTTATATATAGCTGAGCCTATATATGTGTTTCAGGAATTGAAACCTAACTTATATGGATCAATATAATGGAAATTAGATATTAAGTGAGTCAAATATGTTATGGTGTAGTGTGAGACAAACCTATGAAAACCATGACACAAGGAAGTTAAATGTTGGACATCAGAAAAGGATTAGCTTGCTCAGTTTACCTAAGAAGGACAAAACACAGTTTATGATGATGGACGATTCATAGAAGCTACTCTGCTTCTAGTGGTTATGGGATGAGAAGGTTGCCTCATGCTCAGCTAACTATTGTTAGTGGTTGGATCGCAAAAGAAGTTTCTTCAGCTGTTTAAATTCTCTAGGACAATATTTAATTTTTATTTAATTTGGGGCATAACAACATTTAAATATATAATAAAAGCTGAGTTAGTTACTTCTCAGACAAATTAAGATACCCAGAACTTTAATATAATATAAGTTTCTCATATCAACAGGAATTCAGATCAATAAGTCTAATCTTAAAATTCCTTTTTATCATTCAGATAAAGTTAAGAAATTATTTGACTTAAACATCAGAATAGTAATGACAATTGCTTGTTAATAAGTGTGTCTATCCTTTCCATGTACCTTGAACAATGAGCTATGAGATTTTTATCTATGCAAGAAAACAGCGTCAGAAGAAATTCTCATATTGTCTTTCTTATATGATACCAAATGAGGCTGGCGCCTCACTGTGTTGTCGTGGAGACCAATAAGGCAAGTGAAACTTAGACTCCAGCCCATCAGAAACGAGGATTACAACCTCTTTACAATCTATTCAATCTTTCTGAAAACAAAGAAATATCACTCTACTTAGTTTACTTTATGTAGTTAGTGTGACCCTTATAGGAAAACAGAAAACTAAAGGCAGCACAAAGAGAAAACAATCTACCACTTTACAACAAATATAATTAAATACTATGCAAAAAATCCTATATTATGACCAACATATGTTTATATAATGGCTACAAGACTGGTTCAATATTCAAAGCCTTTGGTGATACAGGCAGCCCCATCCAATAGCCTTCAGGAACAAATAGTAGGAAAGGGCAAAGGAAGTAGAAAAAGCACCCATGAGCAGGCATTGTTACTCTCCCTGCTTCAGGTTACCCAGCCTCTCCACCAGGAGGTACAAACCCATGAGCTAAGAGATACAATTTCTCTCTGAAGTTGTTTGTGTCACAAATTCTATAAGGAATCTGATACATTTTGAATGGGCTTTATTTATTCAGTCCCTGTTGTTAGAGTTCTTGTCTTAGGAGTCATAAAGGGGAGCTAGAGAGATAGCTCAACAGCATAAAGTACTTGATGCTTTTGCAGAACATCAAGGTTCAATTCCTAGCACCCACATGGCACCTCACACCACTTGTAACTCCAGTCACATGGGATCCAACAACCTCTGACCTGTAAGTGTTCTTCATACACTGTACATGGTACAGAAACATGAAAGCAGAAAGAGTATGCAATATACATATTGTTTTTAATTTTAAAAACATATCATATGGAATGAAATACAGATAATTAAAGTACATTATTAAAATAGCAAGAAACTAAAAATACAGAAATTGTTTTCCTAACTAAAGATGCCTACTCCCGATCATGCCTGAATTCCTGCCTTTCTCTAGCTGCTACCTAAAGACTCTCAATTGTAAATCTCGATAAAACCTTACAAAGCAATTTGGTAGGAAAATGTTTTTAGCTAACTGACTTTTGCAGTGATATGTGGAGAATGTATTCCTTTTGCTGGTGTTCTCTCATCTTACAAGGAGCCTGAATACCCCACTGCCTGTTTCTAGTTGGTTCCTCAAGCAGAACACAGTTGGTTTCCATGAGGTGATCAATTTAACTCCTGGGCACACTAAAACGAATTTTTAAAAAACTATACTGAGGTGATAAAGAAGGAAAAATGAGGGTGGAGGACTGTTTTAAAATTAGAGTTTTGTTTTCTCCTATTTCTTAAGAATAGTTTAAAACTGCCTTCGTGAACATTACTCAATTGATTTAGATGTTCAGCTTGCCCTGCTGCAAACTGTGTTACCCAACTGACAAAACCAAATTCCCAGTGATTAATCAAGCAGAAATGATATCAGGGGTCTCATGAGAAGTTTGAAAAAAACAGAATATGGAATGGTATTTAGACAAAGCAGTATCTATTTATTATGAGAAATGCATTGGCAAAAGTGAAGCTTAAGGCACCTGGTGATAGATATAAAGAGTGGAATCTACAGATAATTTTATTTATTTTTTCCTTTGCCTTGGAAACAGCTACAGACTCATCTTAGACTGTACATTTCTCTTCTAGTTAAAAGAGTCATCAAGTCATCAACCTAGAGACATAGAAATGACTAAATAGCTACCAGACCTGTGAAATTTGACAAAGATGAGTGATAATGGAATATCAGAAAATGACCTTTCATGGCAGAACATCGGAACTGCGTGTTTTCAACACTGGAGCAGTGTCCTCTTGTAACATCACTCTGTCCTTCATCCTGCATGCCTTCTGTGTATGACACAGAAAAAAGAATTCTTTTCCTTTTTTTATCATTTTTTATTTTAATTTTAAATAGCTTGTTTTACATGTCAATCCCAGTTCCCTCTCCCTCCCCTCCTCCTGCACTCCCCTACCCCCCCACCCTCCCACCCTATTGCCAAATCCTTCCACATAGGGGATATCTAGAGTCTGGGTAGGGTCCAGGCACTCCCCTAAGAGTCCAGGTTGAGAGAGCATCCCTCTTTGTGCTATAGGCACACGAAGACTGTTTGTATACCAGGGATAGACACTGATCCACAGCTCAGGGCCCCATAGGTTGCCCAGGCCTTCTCGCTGACATTCACATTTGGGGGGTCCAGATCAGTCCCATGCTGGCCTCCCCACTGTCGGTCTGGGGTCCAAGAGCTCTCCCCTGTTCAGATCAGTTGTCTCTGCTGGTTTTGCCAGCCCATTCTTTGCCAATTTGCTCATCACTCTCTCTCTCTGTCACTGGGTTCCTTGGGTTCAGTTCAGTGATTAATTGTGTGTTTGCCTCTGCTTCCATCAGTCACAGGATGAAGGCTCCCAGATGGTTATAGACATCAAGTTCATTATCAGGAATGGGCATTCTAGGTGGTCTCTCCACTATTGCTTAGCTTGCCAATTGGTGTTATCCCTTTAGATCGCTCGAGGTCGCTCTGGTGCCTGATCTGTATTCGATCCTATGATTCCCTCTTCCCCCTATTCTACCCCCACACCCTCAACTTCCTGTTCCCCCATGACCAACTCTCTTCCTCTTCACCCCCTCTCTTCTTCCCAGGTCCCACTCCTCCCCACCCCTCGCCGTGTTCCCCATCCATTCAGGGGATCTTGTCTCAATCCTCTTCTCTTGGGTACTATGCATATATGCATATCTTTTAGGTTCTTTCCTGTTTCCCAGACTCTTTATCAGTGGAAGTGCAGACTGGCACTATCCTGATCCATGTCTAAAATCCATATATGAGTGAGTACATACCATGTTTGTCTTTTTGCGACTGGGTTACCTCACTCAGGATGGTTTTTCCAGTGCTATCCATTTACCTGAGAATTTCAAGATTCCATTGTTTTTTTCTGCTGAGTAATACTCCATTGTGTAAATGTACCACATTTTCTCTATCCACTCTTCAGTTGAGGGGCATCTAGGTTGCTTCCAGGTTCTGGCTATTACAAATAATGCTGCTATGAACATAGTGGAGCAGATGCCCTTGTTGTATGAACTTGCCTCATTTGGATATATGCCTAAGAGTGGAATTGCTGGGTCTAGTGGTACATTAATTCCCATTTTGTTTCTTTTTATGGGTACCTTCATTCACACAGAACAAACTATCATCTTTCTCATGTGATAGCCTTTCCAGAATTTGAAAAATGCTATCACATTCTTCCCATTTCCTTCCTCACATTTGTATAAGAATATAAAAACACAAGCACTATAATTTTAACTATAGGAAAGTACTGTGAACAAGAAAGAATGAAAGAGGTATGTTAAAAACAGAATAAAGACAGAAAGGATGACTTTTTCCTTCTTTCTCTATTTTCTAGATAGTTTCTAAGTTTGTGAGATTGCTTTTGTAATGGGAAATGAAGAAATAAAACTTCACAAAACAGTGATGTTTCTTCTCTGAGAAAAATATCTGAGTAAAAATAAAAGCAAAACATTTTTCTAAATTTCATCATCAGTTAATGTCATCTAACTTCCCTCCTACTTGATCACATAGTAAGACTGAGGCCAGAGGGTATGTGAACAAGGTCACTGTGGTAGGCAGCAAGGTCACAGAGGAAAAAGCAAGGTTTACAAATCAATCTAGCAATCATTTTTTGCACTAGATCATCCCAATCATCATGAAGAAAAATGTATAATAACATTGCAGTTCCTCCAATAATCTAGTCTTTGCTATTGTTACTCCTGTTTAGATTGCCTCTATATTTTATTTCTGTGATAACAAAAATTATATTTCCAAATTTGCTTTTTATTTCATTATCAAAGTGAATAAATGAAACTTGGAGATGTGCATTTCTGTATTTCTTCTTAGACATAAGCACATCAGAAAAGATGCCCAGGGGCTTTCATATTTGTATCCTCACTGGAAGAGTCACTGGGAAGAAAATCAAGTAGAAATGCAGAATTGGATACCATGAGTTTGAAAGTGGAAGGAAACTATTGAACATTTTATAAAGATTGATTCCCAGGATGTCTGTATTTGACTGACAGAGATGTTATTTTGAAACCAAAGGTCAAGAATGCCAAGTAATAACAAAACATTGCTTTAACCCTCCATTTGTTCTGATTTACCAACCTGCTTCAGTCCTGATTTTAGACTTGTACATTCTCCTTGAAGAGAAAGGGAAACACAGCAGCCTGCATTTGAAACTATGAACACAGAGTAAACCTAATACTACTGGCATCTTGCTTAGAAATACTGCATCTTGAATCTCCCAAGAGGACTGAACACCATTGGCAACATGATAGCATAACATGTGCTTTCTT
The DNA here is from genome assembly GCF_017639785.1 of Mesocricetus auratus. NCBI lineage: Eukaryota > Metazoa > Chordata > Mammalia > Rodentia > Cricetidae > Mesocricetus > Mesocricetus auratus. The sequence goes on from NW_024429189.1 coordinate 105,607,990, forward strand.
TTTTCCCCCAGAATCGCTTCTTCTGGCTTCCCTTCTAGTACTTTCTTGCAGTCAATTCTCAAACAAGCAGCTGGAACACATGTCTTTTTCGAGAAGGTGGAGGGTGTCTGTAAATCTATGACAAGCCCCTCAAATGCATACCTACACTCAAGACCAGAAGCCATGTTATCATAAATATCCAGTAGAAGTGATGGAGAAGTTAGTTGGGAATCAAATATTTCATCAGTTCTTATGCATGACGAGGCAGCATCCAACCGTAACTCTAGCACCACTAAAATCTGACTGAGACAAAAAGAATTAGGGAATGAATTTATTACAGATATTCTTACCTCACAGCCTCGGATATTCCATATCTGCCTTACAAGTGTGTCTTATCACTGGGTAAACAAATGGTATTATTTACTCAATTTATATGAAAGGCAGATTTAGTTCATCAAAACAGTCAGTGTGATGGTTTGAATGAAAATGGCCGCACAGACTCATAGGAAGTGGCATTATTGGAGGAAAGGCCTTGCTGCAGTAGGTGTGTCCTTGTTGGAGGAAGTATATCACAGAGGGGGAGGCTTTAAGGTTTCAGAAATTCAAGCCAGGACCAATGTCACTCTCTCTTCCTGCTGACTGGGCATCTGGTTATAGAACTCTCAGCTACCTCTCCAGCACCATGCTTGTCTTCATGCATGATGATAATGGACTAAACTTCTGAACTATAAGTCAGCTCCAATTAAATGTTTTCCTTTATAAGAGTTTTCTGTGGTCATAGTGTCTCTTCAAAGCAATAAAACCCTAACTAAAACAGTCAGTATAAGAAATTCTGTATACCCCAGAGAAGTAAGTGGAGCTGTAAGTCATGCTGCAGTAACTAGCAAACAGTGCCTTCTCCCTTCTCAGAGTATGCCACTTTATAGTGATTCATAAGGTTTTCTGAAATTTGCTATTACACATGTGGGCTTAGAAGAAAAAGAACCACTTTGCTATTAAAAGTCACTTGACAAAATCAGACTGCATACATGATAAAAATCATCCAAGTCTTCCTAGAAAAGGAAGACAAATTAACCAATGAGAATCCCAAAATGTGTTGCCTTTGTGACTACCTACAGTCCTTTGAAATTTTCTCATTGAGAACAGAGTTTAGAATCTTGAATACATTTTCATTTAGAACTTCTAAAGAAAGGCCTGTATACTAATGACATAAAAGACTCTGTCTATAGGAGATATCCTAAAGCCTCTTCCTCTATGGAAGGACATTGAAGAATCAGGTTAGTATGGCAGCCTGAATTAAGATGTTAAAGGACTTGGAGGTGGATTTGGGCTGCAGAGTGTTAATAGATCATGCAGAGACTCAAAATAATGGATCTACTAATCTGTTAGAGAAACACCTGGGTATAATATCTAGTCTGGCCATCCTGGGGGACAATAATTCAATGTCATGACACAAGGAAACATATGCTGGCTCTGCCCTTTTTACTTTCCTCCAGCATGGTTTTCCATTCTGTTCTTGATTTCTATCATATAGCAAGAACTGTAAAGTGCCAATGAGTGGTGGATGCTGAGCAGGAAAATCTAGTCCTCTTACCTCAGAGGGCCAGCTAAGCTTCAGAGAAGCCACAAGGTGAGTCCTCCCCCACGGTGCCCTGGTTTGACTTCTATGCTTTATTCTCCCTATATGTGCTTCCTTCATCCTCACCAGGGTCTCCTAAGAATACTCAGATCATGACCCCAAACTGATTCCTAAAGATCTGACCAAAACAGCTTCCTAAGCCACAGTGACTTCTTGTGTTGAATCTCATAGATTCCACTTATTCCTATGCTGCTCCAAAAAGCTCCTTCAGCATCTGACCTACACTGATCTTCCTTATGTGTTCATGTCCCTTCCTGCTCTGATCCAGAGTCTGTGTACTAATTCCAGAGGACCTTGTATCTGCAATATTCAGAGTGTAGATCTGAAATATCACCAAGTCTGTTCAGCTATTTCTGTTCTGAGTTCTTGCTGCCAAGTTCCATGCAAATGTGAAACTGCCAGACCATGGTGTTCCTGCAAAGCAAATGGTCCTCCTATAGCATCATACCAAATGGCTGAACATTCTTCATAGTTGCAATAATTCTCCTACCTCTGGCAGGAAGAATTTGCAGTCATCTCCACACCTACGTCTTTAAAGTAGGAATCATTAATCCCAATATACAGTGGAGGAAGTGAGGCAGGAATCAGTGAATTCACCAAATGTCATACTAGCTACACTGTGCTAGGTTACAACTAGGGAACCCGCTCTACCTACTGTCAAATGTGCTTCTAAGCCCATTGTGCTGGGAACAGTGGGATGAACTTTCTGAAGTTACTTTCTCTAGGAGATAAAATCCCTTCGGCTCCTCTCAGTCTTTCCTTCAATTCCCATCAGCAAGGCCCTTGACCTTGCTTTAGCAATCTGGTACACAGACTGCTGATTTCCTACCCTACTGGGCCTGCTCTCTCACCCATTTTAGCACCAAATTACATTAGTTCTTTCTGTGGTCCCAACTGCCATTCCTCCATTATCTTTCTTTTTCTCTGAGATTCTAAAATAGAACACACACACAAAAGCCTTTATGGGCAATGTAGGACTGACTAAAGCAAGCATTTTAGCAAGCATTTGTGTAGAAAACAATTTAGTAAGTTTCTTTTACTCTGAAGGTCTTTTCCCTCCTTGAACTCCCTAAATACTCATTTCTCAGCTGGTCATTGCATCTACTTCCTACACAATTATTGTCATTCTCTCATATATTTTGTGTGAGTACAGAAGTCAGCCCAAAGCTAACTTTTGAGCAACAGACACTTATCAAAGGCATTTTTCAAAATAGCTAGGTCTTCAAAGCAAATGAATTTCCTGAATCTGCTGCTAAGATGATAAGCACTTTTTCTTATGTGACAAATGCAAAGTTAAGGTGAGCTGTCAGCACTGGATATAAAAGGCAGCCATTTGTACCATTGTTCCAGTCCCAGGAAATATGTACAAGGAGGATATGTGGTTTCATGATGCAGAGAAAGAAGGAACTATCATCTTTTGAAGAGCTTAATGTATTAAAAAGAATTAACAAGTGCAACCAAAGTTCAAATACCGTGGCCACTTGGAAATGTTTCTGTCAGAAAGAAAATGAACTTTACCACATATATTCATATACATCCACAAATATCCAACAGTAAAATGGTACTACTTACAACCTAGCTGCAGGATTTAATGTAGTTCAAAAAGTGTTTGGCTGAAGATACACCTCAATGTTAGAAAATATTTCTGAGAATGTATTCAATCCTTATTGTCAAATTCTAATGAAATTTTTTATCATAAAGTTCTACTCTACACCATGCAATGACTGTCTCTTTCACTTACACATCTCTTGGAGTGCATATAATTTCATTTGAATAGCAATGTCTGAGTTTCAATGTAAGAGTCTCTGTCAAAGGTGAATATCCCTCTCCCTTATCCTAACCTCAAATGCAGTCCCTTGATAAAATACAGTGAAATGGCTAGAGAAGTGGTTCTTAATCTTCCTAATGATGTGAAACCTCTAATAAAGTTACTCGTGTATGGTGACACCAACTATAAAATTATTTTCATTGCTACTTCATAACTGTAATTTTGCTACTTTTATGAACCATAATGTGTTTTCTGATGGTCTTAGGTGATACCTGTGAAAGGGTCATTTGAACCCCCAAAGAAGAAAGAGGTTGCTACTCATAGGTTGAGAACTGCTGTGCTAGAGAATCTTTATTGAATTAAATATATCCCTAAAACATGCATCAATTAATACATAGGAATATATTTACATATGAGTACACATATAGAAACATAGTTATTAAAAGAATATATAAAATGTATGTATATGTTTACAAAAAAGGGAACAAGGAAAACATTACTGAGTAAGTGGAAAACCATATTTAAATGAATCAATTGTTTGCAGAAATGTCCCTAAGCAATGAATCAGTCCGTCCAATTATTGCTTTTATTTAATTGTAGAAACAAGGAGCTTCAAAACTTCTCAATAAGTAGATCGTGATGCTGTGTGTACTGCTTGTGTTTGCAGAATCAAATCAATTTTGAGTTAAGAAATTATTCTACAGTATATGATCAAGATGGTATGACATCCTCTAGTTTATGAGGCTGCATAAAATATTTAACTACCATAACAAAAGGTTGCCACAGAAAAACAGAGCAATTGTAACTTAACCAACTTCAGTGCAGCTTTTCTTAAAAAGAGACTAGAGGTATCAATGCCATACAGTGATAAATTAAAGGGTGTAAATACCATCCCTTTATCTTCTATTGGCTTGGATTGACAGAGCTTCTTAGACACATGATATGGCAGATGGACTTCAAAAATAATAGATACCAGTTCCTTACTTCCTGTAGCCTCATGCTTTATCAAGATATGAAGTACAATTCCCCTTGCCTCAAAACTGAGTCAGTAACTTCCTTGACCAGTGTGACATAGAACAAGCGGGCACTGCAGAATTTTGAAGCTATCATTTAGAGATTCCTCTATATCATGTGTATTGAAAGGAAGGAAAGAAACAAGGAATAATAGTAAATCAGACTGACGAAGGAAAGACAACTTTAAATGGAGTAATTGTTTACAGAAATTTCCCTAATTAATTAATCAGTATGTCTAGTTATTTGGATAGACAGAAATATTATCATAAAGATAAACCAATTACAGTTTCCCTACTCTGTAATCTACATGAGGTCAGCTCCACTGCCACAATCAACTTCAAGCCATAAGAATGAACCCAACAAGATACTAAGTCTAAGAATTGCTAGTCAGCTAATTGGGTCCTTTTACTTATATGGATAGAGACCATGAGTAGGCAAGATGCTCTTCCTATGCTGGTCATTGGCAGCATTTGTATCCTTGGTTATTTGATTACATTAAGTAATTACAGAAGTTGGCAAATGGGACAAAGTAGCAACTAGTGTCACCTTCTATAGTCCTCTTACAGACTTTGGGTAACTCATCTGAAATTTTTAGATCTTTATATGTCATAGCTCTTATATAGCTGAGCTTTGGCTGTATCTGTCCTTCCAGGTGCAGGTGAACCCATGTATCAGGATTACTGTCTTACTAGCCAGTGTTATATCACTCATGTAGACCTAGGAAGGCTAGATTCCTAACACCTTAGCACCAGAGTTAAAGCTTTTGGCCCAGCATGTATGAGACATTAGCTATATATGTTTGACAGCCCTTTAGATATTCATCCAATAACCAGTTCCTTGAGCTTCTCTTCTCTAGCTTCTTACAGGTGTCTGTCTTCCTTTAGTCTCAACCCTCTACCCTCTATTGTCATCTCCTCCTTCACCAATTCTTTCATGAATTGTTCTGGTGCTGCTGTTTCAGCTGTCAAGCAGCCTGGTACCATGCTGTTTCCCACAGCCTGGCCTGCTGAGTATACTCGGCTGCCGCTGCCACATATCAAACACTGCTCAAGATTTTTAGGCCTGGGCACGTGAGAGAAGAAGAGCAACAGCTCCATGCCATATCTTGTGGCTAGGGCAGACAGGACTCAACCAAGTGCCACCTGTGATCAAACCAAGAGCCCTGGTGCCAAACGGTCGGCCACCATTATGGTGAATGAGTACAATATGGGGAAATGGAAAAGAGAGACAGGCAGAACAGCTGATGGGCTGGAAAGAAAGGCAGATCTAAAGAAGTGAGAGTGGTGAGGAACAGGCTAATGGGAACGGCCTGTAGCTACCTGAGTCCAAGGTGATGTCTGGACGTGGTCTATTGCCAAGAACCTTCATTGGAGGCCCTGAAACAGGTAAGGGAGTTGATGTTGATGTCTGTGGCTCCTGTTGCCACTGAAGACCAGTGTGGAGGCCTGTGGTCTGGGCCACCAGCAGGAGCCATGTTGGTGTAGAGGCCCATGCTGCTGTTTTGGCCGTGGCATACTGGATGACTTATGCTGCTACCTGGGACCATGGTGACATCCTGGCCCAAGCAGCTGATAAGGATCATGTCTGTGTCCATGATCCTATCACAGCCAGAGTCTGTATTGATGTTTATGTCCCATGGTGCCACCAAAGACCACAAAGATACCCAGGGTCTAGGACACACCTGTGGCCATGAGGGTGTCTGAGAACCATGGTGTCAATGGGCCGGGTTTTGCTGCCAAGAGCCATGTCTGGGTCCTTGGCCCTACAGCAACCAGGGTCTGAGTTGATATCTTTGGGTCCTGCTACTATCAAGGACTCTGCAGATACCCAGGATCTTGTCATCAGTCTGAGACAATGCCTAACGGCTACACTGCCAGGGCTATATTGATACAGGTGTCCTGTGCTGCCACTAGGGCCATATTTGGGTCCATTTTCCTACTGCAGCTGAGGTCTGTGATGATGTCAAGGGCTGTATTGGCACCTGAGGTCATTGGAACCATGCTGTGCTGAGCCAGCCTTGCCCTTCACTGGTCTTAGAATGCCTGGCCCTTCCCTTTGCTGGATACCAAAGCAGGAAAGCTGGTCCCCCGCACTCAGGAAAGTAGCCCCTCCACCCCTCACCACAGGCTGTGCATCTCACCTGGGCAGCACACTAGAGCTGAGCCTGAGGACATGAAAGCAGGAGATCTGACCCCACCCTCTCTTGTCAATTATTGCAGTGGCATGGGTGAGGGAAAGATGCCCTCCCGCCTCTGCCCTGTGCTACCTATAGCAGGCAGAAGAGCTGGCCCTGGGGTCATAAGAGTGAGCAAACTAGTCCTGCCCCTCACTGCTTCAGCACATAGGAGAGCAGAACCTGCATCCCACCTGGACAGCACACAAGAGCTGACCCTGTTTTAGGGTGTATAGGTGAGCCAGATCTGAGGACATGAGAACAGGAGTTCTGACTCAGCCTTCACCCTCCCGACTATATGCCCCTTATAGCAATCAGGAGAGACAGCTTTGCACCTTGCATAGCCAAACAAAGTAGAGCTGGCCCTGGTGTTGAGTATGGATGACCCTGATCTGAAGACCTGAGAGCAGGAGAACCTTCTGTATTCCTTGCTGCAGTCTTCATTGGGTGAGTTAGCCCAGGCAGTGCTAGAGAGCTCACTCAGATAATGACTGTGAGGAAAAACTGGCAGGCTGACCAGCCCAGCTACCACCCAGGCCCAGAACAGGGTTAACAGATGGCCCACCCCAACATCCACCTCATCTATAACTGTTGGAGCATGTAAAGGGATGAACCTACAGATTCAAAACAGCAGAATCTTCATGTCACAGGACAACAACAGGATAGCCAAGAGGAACCCCAATGACAGCCCATTGTCAGTGTGGTGTAGCAAAGGCCAGAGACCTTCAAGGAAACCAATGACTCAAGGTAATTAACACTTGCAAATGAAGATGAATGGACTAGAGAGTAAACTGTGTGACTCAAAGGGCCACACTACAGTTTCCAGGGGGAAAAATCTTTTCTCTTTCTTTCAGTCTCCTCTTGTGTGTTTTTTGTTTGTTTGTTTGTTTGGTTGGTTTGGTTTTGGTTTTATTTTGCAGGTGAGGCTGGCAAAGGCAGAGGGATGGGGGGATAACTAGATTCAGAATCCATGATGTGGATTCTACAAAGACTCAATAAAACTTAAAAAAAATTGCATGTCAATAGGATCTAACCAACATATCTGTATTTTGTGTTAGCTACAGTGCCATCTAGTTTACCCTTACTGAAGAATCACCCATTTTGAACATTCAACAGACACTTTAAGTAAACTGAAGAAATCCAGGGTGTCCTGCACCCTAGTCAAGTGACTTTTTAGATGGTCAATGCATGACTGAGTTAAAAAAGAAACTAAGTATTCCAATTGTCTCATAATTTAAAAATGTTGCTCACTTTATTAAGCATGAGGCTACATGTTTTATATGTATGTGACTATAGGAGATAAGTGGTCCTCTAAAAGTAGAAATTGTTTAGTTGGTGTAAGATATAAATTATTTTTGAATTAATTATTCTCACAATATTTAATTCATTGCAATCTTGTCCATTGTCTATTGAGACATAATTCAAATTTGAAAACTTAACCCTTTAGGGTCTTATTTAATTTTCTATTATTTTTAATAATTTTTATTATTTTAGATGATTTTTAAGCTTAAATATATTTTGATCATAATCTTCCCCTCCCACAAGTTTGTCCTGATCATATCTTCCTACTTTCCCACTCAACTTCAAGTTCTTTCTCAAAGAAACAAACCCAAAACACAATACAACAATGAAACAACCAAAAACTAGGAAACAAAACAAAACATCACCCAAAAAAGAAAAAAAGCTTTAAGAAATACACCAAACAGTAACCAAATAAACACACACGCACACACATACATACACACACACACACACACACACACACACACACACAGAGCTGTGGAATCCATTATTTGTTGGTCAACTACTTCTGAGCATGATATCTACCTCAGAGTGGTTAATATTTCCAGTGTCAATCCATTGGAGAAATCTGATTTTCCCTCTCCAGGCAAGTATAAATGACAGGTTTGTTGTTAACCTTTGCCCTGTTGGCTAGGATTACATTCATTCATTCATTTTTTAAATATAAAAAATATATATAAGATAGAAGAAAAACTATCACATTGAAGTCAGACAAAACAGACCACCAGAAGGAAAAGAGCCCAAGAAAAGACATAGCAGAGACCTACTCACTCACATGCTCAGGAGTCCCATAAAAACATTAAACTTTGTGACATAATGTAAGTTTAGAGAACCTGATGCAGATCCATGCAGGCCCTATGCCAGCTGCTTCAGTCTCTGTGAGGTCTTATGAGCTTTACTCGTGCTGATTTAAAGAAAATAAAACTGTTTTCTTGGTATCTTCCATTTCCCCTAGCTCTCACATTCTTTCCACATCCTCCTCCCTGAGCTCTGAGGGCAGAGACTTAATGGAGTCATCTCATTTAGGGCTAAATGTTCCAAGGTGGCTTATTCTGTGTAATGTCTGCCTATGGGTCTCTATATTTGTTCCCATCTGCTGCAGGAAAAAGCTTCTCTGATGATGGTTCAATAAGACATTGATCTATGAGTACAGGAAAATATCATTAGGAGTCATTTTATCGCTGCGTTTTCCATGTTTCTTTCTTTTTCCTTTTTCTACTCTTTCAGATCAGGTCATCCAAGCAGTATCAGGTTCCATCTCGTAGAGCGAGCCTTAAATCAAATCAGTTATTTTTAGGTTACTGTCACCACTGCCCTAACATATGTTGCAGATAATATACTGCTGTAGATAAGGGTTGTAGCTGGCTTGGTGTTTTAATTTCTCTTTTGATAGCATGTGGAGTACCTTCCTATGACAAAGACACTGGAACATAAGGGTGAAGGCTCTATGTAGACACCAGCATGACATGCATGTGTTCAATGAGTTGTATAAGTATTAATTTCAGCAATAGGGCCTTTCTGTCAGTTTGGGGAGAGTAACCTATACTCTGGGCAACAAACTGAATTGCTTGAGAATTCACATTTGACCCCTTTGGCCAACAACTCAATTATATATAACCCAAATAAATAAAAATTTAATTATTATTAATGAAGCAATCTTTTCTCACAATTTTAACATATAAATATTGGCATATATTTCCAAGTTTAATGTGAGGGTTTGGTTCCCATACCTATAGTGGAAAAGGGAAATCAGATAACTAGCATATTTCAAAACTTTAAATCAATTTTCCAAATATATGTCTATACTCCCATGTTCTTTGCATCAACCGAACAAATATCAAAATATAGAAAAAACCAAAGTACCATAAATAGTTAAAAAATGTCACATAGGGCCAGATTTATAACTCAGTGGTAGGCTCTTTGATTGTCATACAGTGGCTCCTTGATTTTATCTCTGATATTACAGAAAAAGGAAGAGAAGCAAAAGGAAATGGGGAAGAGAAGGGTAATAAAAGACAGAAGGAATGAAATGTTATATATATGACAACACAGGGTGAAATAGTATTCAACCTTAAAATGACATACAAGGAAATTTGTCATTTTAGAGAAGACAAATTAATCAAAAGGACATTGTGCAAAGTGAGAGAGAAATACTTTATTGTCACATACATATGAGAAATCTAAGAAGCTGAATTCATTTACAGAAATAGAGAGTGGACTGGTACAGGAGTGTGGGGTTTGAGGAGTATACTGCAGAGGGGCCTCCTTGGTCAGTAGACATAGTGTTTAGGAAATAAATTCCATGTCATTTTGTATGATTAGATAGTCATATCCAATAATACATATGCCTTGGTTAGTGTTTTGTCAACATGAGCTAGAATTACTTAGGAATAGGAACCTCTATTGATAAAATGGCTCCATCACATTTCTAGTAGGACCATTTGTAATTGCATCCTTGGCCAAACTCTTGCTGGCAAGTTCATCTTGTCTACTGTTGATGCACTCTTTCACCAATACTACAACTAATCTCCTTAGAATTGCAATATAGACTGAAGATTAGCAGTTCTCAAGGATTCTTCTAGGATTGTAATGATCAAGTAAAATTGTTGAGAAATCCAGCCTCATGAACTGAACAACTGCCATGTTCTCTGAGGTTTCAATGGGAGACAGCAAAGACTAAATCCAGGCAATCATAATATGTTATATAATATACATACATACATATACATATACTCATTTCCTCATTTCTATTCCTTTGAATAACTCTGAATAATTTATCTGGAATATGCAAAAGGGTTTTTGTGTTTATTTGGTTCATGGCTATAATTTGACCACCCCTGACTGTGGAATAACAAACTTATATATACAACATACAGTCGCATGAGAAACTGATAGAATTTTATTAATAACAACAACCACTTTTCAAATATGACTCTTTTAGTGCTCAGTTAAACACAGCTAAGGAAGTGTGCTTATTCCAGGGTTTCCTGGGTGTTTTAATATGAAATTAATACCAAAAGATGGATGAGTGTACAGTGTTTGCTAAGCCTGAGGTTTTGGTTTTGAACTTACCACTTACAGTATCATTTCTAAAGGACAGGGCCCTTTTCCACAAGGAAGTGTCAGAAACACACTCTCACTCTTATGAAATACAATCTAGGGCCTAATAAATTTTTTTGTCAACAAGAAAGGAGGCTAAAGTGTCACCCTGAGTCCAGCGAACAGTGTGCTGCTTGTGGTCCTACTACAAGTGGTTCCCATGTTAGTTCAAGATAGCTGTGAAGCCTGTCGGTTCAAAGAGAAAGTCTCATGGGCCTTCTGATTTCTTAAGGGTGGTGGGTTGACATATACAGATTAAAATAGGAGCTTCTGTACTAGAAATTCACCCACTGTCATTCTGGGGAAAGCTTACCAACCAGAAAGTTGCCAAAAACAAAGTCATAAATTTCTTTCTTTTTAAATGTGCATAAAATATTTAACATATAAACTAATAAAAATGGCATTTTGACCTGATGTGAAATGAGTCTTGATAAAATAAGAATTTAACTAGTTGGCTAAGATGGGAACTTTTGGTGGCATTAACTTATGCTGTCTGTGGTACTTCTTGAGTCATTTTCGGGGAATTGCTGATATATTAGTTATTAGGCTACCAAGAGATTTTCACCTTTGTTTGCAACTCTTTACTTTTTCATTCAGGTTACAGAAAAATAGGAATAACATAATTCCATATTGCTACTAAGTTATTCACTAATGATGTAGCTTTAGGAAATCCATTTAGCTTCACTGAACTTGTTCGATCTCTGTGAGCATGAAGTGGCAAAATTAAGTGACATAATATAAGTTTATTTTCTGCTCTGCCATAGACATAGATGGTGATTAAGAATGATTTATTTCCTCTCTGCTTTCTGCTCTTCTTTTCATGTTCTCTAATGAACTCTCCATCCCAAGCCTACAGAGCATAGCACATTCTGAGTACCACAAAAGATCAACACTATGCTTATGAGCCATAATCTGAGATGCTAAGCAGAGGTCACCTTGGGAACAGAGGCTGAGTTTTCTATATTTACAAGAATGGGCCGAAGCTTTGTAGAGCAAATTCAAAAATGTGTGATCCCAAGCATGAGAGACTGAATTTTAGAGTGTTAGTCGTGAGGAGAGTGATTGCAGCCAAGCTCCTTTCTCAGGCATGAGACTGTATTTGTGCCTTTCAAAGCATCTTAAAGCTCACTACAGTTTTTGAAAACCTCCTCTGTCTTTTCCTGTCACTCAAGTCTTCCTGCCAGTTTCCCCAGTTGGAAGGCAGTAGCACATTTGCAGTTAAGACACTCTCCTGTGCTTGTTTTAGCAACTCAATAGCACATGTTTTGAATTTACAGTTTTTTATATCTCTGACTCTATAAAAGCTCAATTAAGGAAATGTAAAGTACCCAAATAGCTGTCAACAATGCTTCCAGAAGTATGACTGCCACATAGTTAATTGATTGTCAGTGACCATGGTGAGAAAATTTTGTTCAAAACCTGTTCCAGAAGAGACAGGGAATCTAAGCAAATTAGATTCTCTCTTTTGCATAGAGGGAAACATGTTACTAAGAAATTTCTCAGCACAAAAGCATCAGGCACAGGTGACCCCAGGGGATCTTGGTTTCATTTTATAGACCAGATAATTCTAATGTTTATGGTTTTACATCTGTCTAAAGTATAGGAAAAGAAAATATTTAAAAATTTTTCTTCTTTGGAATTATTATAACAGTGCCAAAAAAACTTTAATGCTGAAGACACCAGATCAATCTTATCTTGAGAAATTTTACAAAACTTACAGCAAAATTATTAGTTTGTAAAACACAGAAAATGCACCAAACACCACTACAGAATAAAATCATTCATCAATCAGATATTAATATTTGTGAAATTATCAATAAAACTACTATATTAAAATGAACATTTACCATCACAGAAAGGTATTCATTGGCTTGTACAAATCAAAATTGCTCCTAATTAAGAAAAACTATTTTAAAGTAGGCATAAATTAGTTTTCTAATATACAAATAATGACAACCCAGAATCAACAGTAAGTTTATTAAGGAAACATTAAAAGGTTTTCTAATTAATGTGGTGATATTTATGATTTATTGGGGTTTACCAGAGGGTACAGAAAGGAAAGCTAGCCACAAACCATAGAGACAGACAATGGAGATGCACACCTTTAATCCCAGGACTCAAGAGAAAAGCAGATGGAGATATAGGAAATTGATCCAGCCCTAAAGAGAAGCAGCTCACACAAATGTGATCTCAATATTTGGATCACATGCCTTTAATCACATAACTTGGGTATAAATGGAAAAGGCAATGGGCCTCATGAGAACATTAGTCTCCAGACATGTTGAGGAGAGGCAGCAGTCTAGGACTATACCCTGAGGATTCATGGAGCTAACCTAGTCACCCTTTCAGTCTGAGGTAGAGTTAAGAAATAGTGACTGGCTGCTTTGCTTCTCTGATCTTCAACTTGAAGTTTGAACCCCAGTATAAGCTTTTAATATTTGTGTTACACACCAATGTCAGGAATATAAACAGAATACTTCTTATTACTATTTATATAGCATTCTAGGAATAGCAACTAATAGTAAAAATGTTTAAGAAAAATATTGTGAAAAAATAAAAAAGAATGTCCACACATAGATACTAATATAGATATCTTAAAATAATTTAGTACCTACCACAACCAATTTACAAGCTCAAAAAGTATCTAGATGCAAAAGTAACATGGAGTAAACAGTATCCTCCATACACTTATATCAGAAGAAAACAGAATGCAATCACAGACACGCATAAAATAGCAAATATGAAAATGATTTACAGATAAATTTAACAAAAAATGTACACAGTCTATTGTTACAATAACTCTTCCCACCAGCCTGGTCCCAAAGTCACGTCAACCCCAAATAATGCACCAGACACTATATTAGTTATAAAGCTGTTGGCCTTTGGCAATGGTTTCCTAAAGACTAGCTCTGACTTAATTATTAACCAATAATTACTAATCTACATGTTTTTACAAGGACTTATCTTACCGAGGACACCAACCTCATGCATCCTATCTTCCTGGTATCACATGGTGACTCTCTTTACTACATTTTCCAGAATCCTCCTCAACTCCTAGTCCCACCTATCTTGCATCCCTATTGGCCAACAGTGTTTTATTCTTCAAGCAATAAGACAAACATATACACAGAAGAACATTCTTCATCAGTCTATTAGTGAAATTTTTGCTAAACAAAGAAAATAGAAAAGAAAAAGAATTTCTTGTCATTATAAAGAAACTAAGAGATCCTGGTTTAGCTGAAACTGAAACTGATCCAAATTAACAACAAAAAGAAAAACATAAAACAAGTGGTAGAATATTCAGAACTACATAAATTCACTCTAGCTTTCATAGAGAAAAATAAGCAAGCAAAAATAACCAAAAAACTACAATGGAAACAATAGCATGGAAAGCTAGGACAAACAAACATAAAAGCCTATTATAGAGTCAGCCAGGGTAATTTAAATAGTGTGACTCATGAAACCAGAATAAAGGAAAAGTATAGAAATATGTATATACAAATAGCAATTAAACATGAAGATATTTCAATTTAGAGGCAAGAAAACAAAGGCTCATTCAGTAAACATAATGAAATCATGTAGCAGACTTTCTGAAAAATTACACATATAAAGTTATATGTAAAATAATATAGATTATATATGTGTATAATTTTAGATATGTATTAAACTATATACTTAACCTCAAAACAAATTGAAAATTGATAAAAATGTATTTGTTATAGCAAATAACTAAAACTTTTTTCACATAATCTTGAAGTGAGAAAAATTACTATTTCTAAAACCAGAAGTAAATAAAAATCGTAGAGCTATAGTACTGAAAACAGTTTGGTACTGGCACAAAAACAGAGTTGTAAACCAATGGAATCGAATTGAAGGCCCTGATATTAACCCACAGTGATCTTTCACAAAGAAGCTAGAACTATACAATGGAAAAAAGAAACAATCTTCAAGAAATGGTGCTGGCATAACTAGATGTAGACATGTAGAAGATTGCAGATAGAACTAGCTCTATCACCATGAACAAAACTTAAGTCCAAATGGATCAAAGACCTCAACATAAACCCAGCCACACTAAACCTCTTAGAAGAGAAAGTGGGAGGGATACTTGAACCAATTCGCACAGGAGACCACTTCCTGAATATAACACCAGAAGCACAAACACTGAGATAGACAATTAATAAAGGGAACCTCCTGAAACTGAAAAGTTTCTGTAAGGCAAAAGACACAGTCAACAAGACTAAATGACAGCCCACAGAATGGAAAAAGATATTCACCAACCCCACATCTGACAGAGGGCTGATCTCCAAAATATACAAAGAACTCAAGAAGCTACCCACAAAACGCCAAATAATTAAAATAAAAAGAGAGCTACAGAACTAATAGAGAATTTTCAATACAGGTATCTAAAATGGCTAAAAGACACTTAAGAAATTGTTCAAGATCTTTAGCCATCAGGGAAATGAAAATCAAAACAACTCTGAGATACCACCTTACTACTGTCAGAATGGCTAAAATCAAAAATACCAATGATAGTTTATGCTGGAGAGGATATGGAGAAAGGGGAATGCTTCTCCATTGTTGGTGGGAATGCAAATTTGTACAGCCACTTTGGAAAACCATATGACAGTTTATCCAGAAAATGGGAACCAATCTACCTCTTGGGCATATACCCAAAAGATGCACATTCATACAACAAGGACATCTGTTCAACTATGTACATAGCAGCATTATTTGTAATATCCAGAACCTGGAAGTAGCCTAGATGCCCCTCAACCTAAGGATGGATACAGAAAATGTGGTACATTTACACAATGTAGTACTGCTCAGAAGAAAAAAAAGCAATAGAATCTTGAAATTTGTAGGCAAATGGATGGAACTAGAAGAAACCATTGAGGTAACTCAGTCACAGAAAGACAAACGTGGTATATATTCACTCATATATGCATATTAGACATAGAGCAAAGGACTACTAGCCTATAATTCATACATGCAGAGAAGTTAGGAAACAAGGACTACTGTAAGAGAGACATACATAAGTGGAAAATTCAAGAGCCCCTGAACAAATTGGGAGCATGTGGGAAGAAGGTAGGAGAAAGAGGAGGGGAGAAGAGGAGGGGGAAGGAGAACATGAGGGATCAGGAAGATTGAGTGGGGAGAGGAATAAAGGAACAAGAAAATAGAGACATCAATAGAGGGAGCCACTATAGGTTTAAAGAGAAATCTGGCACTAGGGAATTGTACAGAGATGGACAAGGATGATGTCACCTAGGAACCTAAGCAATTTTGGAGAGGCTATCTTAAATGACCTTTCTCTATATTGAGATTGGTGACTACCTTAAATGCCATCCTAAATCCTTCATCCAGTAGTTGATGGAAGCAGAAACAGAAATCCACAGCTAAGCACTAAGCCAAACTCCTGGAATCCAGTTTCAAAGAGGGAGGAGTGACCAACAAAGGGGTCAATACCACCCTGGGAAAACCCACAGAAATAGCTGACCGAAGGTAATGGGAATTCATGAACCCCAGTCTGACAGCTGTGGAACCAACATAGGACCAAACCAGGCCCCCTGAACGTGGGTGTCAGTTAGGAGCACTGGGCCGTCTATGGGGCCTCTGGCACTGGAACCAGGATATATCCTAGTGCAAAAACAAACTCTGGGAGCCCATTTCCCATGGAGAGATACTTTCTTAGCCTATATACACCAGGGAGGGCTTAGGCCCTGCCCCAAATGACTTGATACATTTTGACAATCCCTCATGGAAGGCCTCACACTCCCTGGGGAGTATATGGGGGGATGGGATGAGGTGATGTCGATGTATGGGGGTGTGTGTGGGAGGATGGGAGAGAGTGGGAAATGGATAGATATATACAAAAGATCATTTCTAATTTTAAAAAATCTGTATAAAAAATCTTAGAATATCCAACAGTAGACTAGATAAATTCATGAGAAACTGTGGTGCATGCAGTTTGAAACAGGAAGTTAATCAAACGGTGCTGATGGAAAGCACTGGCTGCATCACCCAAGAAGGATTAGCAGCATGTGTCTGTCTCATGCTGAATTACTGATGTAGACAAAAGAGGAAGACTAGGTGATCCCATTTGTAGAAAAGTTCAAAGTTCAAAGCTTGGCATATACTGATAGTAAATGAATGAAGCAAAGCAAATGGAGTTACAATGAAAAGAGGACTTTGGTGGGAAAAGAGGAATTGTGACTGAGAAGGTGAGCAGCAGGGTTTCTAAGGCTTTCTGGCTCATTCTTAATGATGGTTTTATCTATGCACAGTTGACTCATAAGTGTGATATTTCACAAGAAAACAGCTCAAAAACCAACAGTAGTCTTATTAAACTTGTCAATATACAGGAAATTAATTTTCTCAAATATATAGAGTCTCTACAAAGCAAACAAAAGAAATATATTCTTGGGATACAGAGTCATGAGTATCACAAGTTTGAGGCCAATCTGGATTGTACAATAAGTTCTTATCTCAAAAAAATTTTAAGCCTATCAAAAAGAAAAGGTGAACAAAGCTTATTATATAAGTTTAATTTCAAAGTTCCAGGTATTTTAAAATGGCAACTTGATCTATATAATGGGAACTAAACTTTAAAACTGGCATTAGAAGATAAGGAGAGACCTAGGAATCTAAAAATATGTTTATTTGTATTTTGGAGAAAGTTGGTTTCTTTCAATGTCAGTAAAAATAAAAATTAAGACAATTTAGAAAATTGCATCAAAATTAGAAGTCTGCAGAAAATGGCAGTCTACCTTCTAGGAGTTTCTTCTTTAGGTATGCATATATGAAAAGATGGGTACCCAGTGTTATTCTTTATAACTGCAAAATATTGTAAGCAGGAACTGAGGGGATGGCTCAGTAGGTGAGCCAAAATTTTGATCCCCAGCACCCATGTAAAGGCAGGGCAAACTTGGCAATCCATTTATAATCTCCACATATGGGATGAGAGACAAGAGATCACCAAGGCAAGCTAGATAGCTTGACTTGCTAATTGAGAAACTCAGTATACAAGGTGGAGAGTGAGAGAGGTGAGAGAGGAATCCACCCAACACCAACCTATGACTCCTATAGGAATAGGTACACACATATAGTACATATACAGATGGGTACTTACATGCACCTCAGACAGAGATGCAAATAATTATAAGCTAACTATGTCAATAGTGTTTGTTAAACTATGTGCAAAATGTGCAAAGGCACTACAAACACACACACACACATACACACACGTGCGCACACACACACACATGGTAATCCAGTGGTCAGCAATAAACACAAATAGAAAGACTGCTCACAGACTTCAAATAATTTTCAAAAGTTATTTGGGACACAGTATAGTTTACAATCTTTGAGTTATTTTCAGAAGTTTTTGGGAAATACTTAATGGATATGTCCTTTTTAAAGAGCATCTACTAATAAGCTAGATAGTGATCCCAATTCACCTAGATAGTTAACTAAGGAGGGTAGACAAATCCTTCTACTGTTTTGGTCCAGCTTCAACAGTTCAAACAAAATTTAGAAATTAAAAAAGGGGGAGTAATGTTCCCAGTCCCCACATGACTCATCAAATAATACACTCCTCATTTAAAAATTTTAAAATGTGAATGCCAGTGAGCAATCTGCTTCAGACAGATTCTGGCATGATGGAACTTGAGCAACTATTGCTCAGGTCAAATGGAAACATCCATGCACTAAAGAGTAGAGAAGACCCTAATTTGGGGTCAAGGGCATTTTTGTGTTTTATTGCAGGAAAAGAATAAAGCTTTGGCAACTGTCAGAACATTTGGTGAGATGCATGGAGCAGAGAAAAACTGGACCTGAGACCATGGGAGCCTGCTTAAGCCAGTTGAGTGAGATCTCCCAAATCAGTGTTCTTGACCCTTGATGTCATCAAATCTACAGCCTAAGAAAGAAAGAAAACAGTCTGTTCGATATTTCAAGTTTCTCAACAGGCCTACTGCATCAACCTCCCGGACCCATGAGTTTTCATCCTGAAGCCAACAGAGAACTGGAAGACTAACTGTCTGCCCTTGACACACCTTGAAACAACAGAATTCATTTTGCCAGTTTTTCCCTTTGGGGGATAAAAGGACCCATTTAAAACATTTGGACATTGGTATGGACTGTGATGAGTGGCAAAAGCCTCTTTTCAGTATTTGAACAGGACATGGTCACTTGAAATATCAGCGTTGATGGTTCGTGTTTCTGGAATTTTGCCTCTGCCAGTGTATTTTTCTGGAGAAATGCAACTTGTCCTAATGCGACAAAAGGGAGACTTTGGCTCAAGTTGCATATTCAGCTGAGGCTGCTGACATTAAATCAACAAACTACATCACCACAGGAACAAATTGGTGCTCTGTTGATAGTGCAACAAGCCTCTTGCTCATATTTTTTATAATGCTACATGTGTAACATCAATGATTGTACCTAATGTATCTGTGCAAGTGCACTTTCTAAATGCTTTCCTTAGTAGATCTTGGAATGATTGTAAACTTTATAACTGTTTTGACCATCAAATTGTAACTGTAAATTCCATGTGGGTTACCCTTGTAACAGAGGAAGGCTGGTAGAATGTTATGGCCCAGATCTGGTGATGGAGAGGTGCTATGTCAATGGGGGTCCTGGAAATGGTGGCAGTGGAGGTAGGCATTCTGGCTTTATGCCGAGCTCAAACGTGCCTTGTTCCAGAGGCAAGAGATCCGTAACCAAGTATTGCTTAGCTTAGCCCATGGCAATTCCGATAGCCATGAAGGTTGGTTACAGATGATTTAAGGATGAGGTTCTTCTGATGACAGACAACCTGTGGGGAAGACACCTCCCACCTAAGACAGGGATGACAAGGTCCCCCAAGGATGGCCAAGGGAGGGTGATGCTACTTGACCTAAGCCAGGAGTGCCTCATTAGAAAATATAAAAGGGGAAATTGTGGGGACAGCAGACTTTGGGCAGAGACCCACTTCCCCATCAGCCTGGGAGTAGGCAGCTGTAAGACAATGTTTACTAAAAAAAATACAATGCCCGGGACAATAAGCTCCTGAAAAGGGCTGGCCCACAGGAACTACCCTGATCTCCACCTTTTCCAAAGACTAACCGCCTCTTCTGACACACCCAAGTCAATTTCTGGTGTCAGAGCAGAACCAGCCAGGGGTAAGGCAGGGAGCAGAAGCTTTTCTGGAGGAAGGCCTTTCTTGGAAAGATTTTTAGAGCCTTTTTGGGGCCTGCTTAAAGTTTTCTTTACATCATTGACTGGTCTCTGTGTCATCAATCCCTACAGCCTCCACACATTCTCAGACACAGGCTGTGCAGCGGGCACATCATACAAACTCTAAGTTTGCCAAAATTTCATTAGAAACTTTATTTTGTTTCCTGCCAGTTCATTTGCTCTGAGTGTGTCCCTTAATACCTACTGAGAAATTTAAAGTTGATTTTTCTAGTGCCTAAATTTTAAAGAAAATCCATGGTCAATTGCCTTGGTTGGGCGTTATCAGCCCCACACTGCAGGGGCCATCTATCCTAGACTGATATCCTTGTAACAGTGATGGGAATCAGCCAAACAGTCCCTGAGTGGTGGAGTATGGATAAGGGAAAGCCTAGCTACCCAACAACATTAAGCACAAGACAGAGACATCTGGTCATAATAGGAGGACTCCCAGTCAATCCTGGAGACCAAGGTTTATTCCAGCATCATCTTAAATAACTCCAAAAGCAGGAGTACTGGCAGAAGACATCTATTATCATGTATAGAGGGTTAATTGAAACTATTTCCTGTAAGCCTCAAGAGCTCCTAAGCCTCATGTACTCAAACCCTCAGACACTCAACATTGGCGTATCTCACTAGCCTTCAGGGTGGGTGTAGGCTCACCTAAGCCTAGGTCTTTTGTTAAACAAACTAGGAACCACCAAGGCCAGGCTATCTGGAGATAACTAGCCAGCATCTAAAAGACAATAGGAGTTCTGAGCTCCTAGAATTTTGTGGCTGAGTAAAGACATATTTCTGGGATATTATATTTGGGCCCTGACAGTCAACTGATACATGCAATAGAAACATGTTTCTGTGTCCTGTACACATCTTTTCTCACTACTGGACCTAGTTGCCTCAGCAAATAGTTACACACTTACCTTCTGCTTACAGAAAAACAGCTGGCATTGTGTGGATCTCTGTATATTACAGAAACATGCCAAGCACTCTTAATGCAGTGTGTAAATATAATTGGTAGAACTCAATAATTTCAGTAAGTGGCTGGTATTATACAGATGAGAAAGTAGACAACTAGAAGTGGACAAAGTTTGTTCCTCACCTCTAGGCCTTCCAGTTGCTACATCTCAGTCCTCCAATAGTCAAGGAGGATGAGTACAAATGCCTCCAAGGTATCAGCATTTTAAATCATTCATTTTTTTTCCTGGGTTCTTCAAAATCTCTGAGCACTGTCATGTGGAACCATGGCTTGAAAGGAACAGAGAGAAAATGATGGAGTGAGTGTGTATATATCATTGTCTTTAAATTCATTTTCTAGTTCCCCATAACCTGATGGTAGAGTCAGAAATGAATGAAATCCTGTTTGACCCTGTCATGACTATGATACAAATGGCTGTATGGTTGGATGGCTAGGTAAAGCACTCCAACACACAAAGTGCATGTGTTGATTTAGAAGAAAGATAGGCAGGCATCAAGAGGAATCTTGGGGCAAAGCTACACAACAAAGAGAGGTCGATAGTCCAGTTGGGCAGACAGACAGGGAGCAGACACAGAAGCAGCCGCACATGAGATCAAGGAGAGAGAGGCTAGACCAGGCTCTCTAACCAGATAGATATCATCCCTTGCAGAAGACTATGGGAGGCTTCGCGGTTCAGTTTCCATTTTCTCCCAAGCAAGACACTAGAACAGATCATTTTACAGAATTTTCTGACCTTCTCTGACAGGTGTTTAACCCAGTAACCTGGAGTTAGATTATTAAAACTTAAATTAATAGCGACATTGGAAAGCAATGGAAGAGCTGGGTATGGAGTGAGGTGGTGAATATCTATGTGGCTTAAACATTTGATGAGAGTCTGCAGATGAAGAAATGTGCCTTCAAATTCAATCTTAGACTCAACTTTGTTTTGTGATTCTAGGTTTCACAATATTTTGCCACTATGAGGAAAGAACTGGAAAACCTATAAATTCAAATTTATTCACCTATAATTTTTTTATTTTCAGTCTACATCACAAAATTACCTTTTGATTGAAACACTTGGGTTCTACAAATTATATTTTGGCAGTTCAACTTTGAAAATGCACATTCAGCTTTTTATCCTAGAATCCATTCAATGTTAAGTATTTTCATTTCTGTAAGCTCAAAATTTAATCACGATTTTGCAAAATAAGTAAATCCATGATTACAGATATATTCAGTTATTCATGAACCTGTGTTACCTGACAGTGTTTGCATATATGTATAAAGGCAAATGATCAGCATTTTCCTCAGCATTCTGAAAAGCGATTGTTTGAACAGAGATGGAATGATGCTCACAGTATTACGAGAAAAGGGTGACTGTATATAGAATTAATTATTCCAAGTAGACACCCAGATGCTACCCACTCAGTGCCTGCAGTGAAGACAGATACATCCTCCAACTTTCCAAATCACATTCCAAAATCTTAGATGAAAATCAAGCAGGCCTGCATTTTGTTACACTAGAAAATGTTCTCTTAAACACCGTAATTTTGAGCACAATTTCCAAACAAATTAAAGTAGATAGTTCTTTAGGTACAGGGATGCCACACAAAAACAGTCAAGCTAATGATTATATCACTTCTATTAGCACTCTGGCTACCACTTCCAGCAAGTCGGGAAATCAGCTGTGTTGTGGAAACCTGGCCAGGTGACCACTTGAGAAGTGATTAGGGATGGCTAATAACTGTCTCTCAGGAATTCTGCTGAACTCAGCTAATGTGATTTTGCTTAGAATTTAAATCAAATTTTAGTCTTTCCATTAGGAGATAAAGAAGCTAATGTATCTTAAACCTGCTTGGTCTCTCTCCCTCCTTACTTTCCTTTCATCCAACATAGCCAAATTCCTTTAAGGTACTGGGAAGAAGTCACTATTTATTGCAGCAGGTGCCAAGTCCACACAGAATGCCTTTTCCTGTGTGGTTAGAGAGACCTGGAATTTTAGAATTATCTCCTCTTTTCTCCCCTCCTTTTTCCTGTAGGAAAGGCTATCTTCTCATACATGCTTTTCTAAAACTTATACTCTTAGCATACTCATTGTCATCTCCTAAACTCCTACTCAAGAGGCCTCCTGTTCCGTAACTAATTCAAATTCTATGTTATAGTTGTATTTGAAGCAAAGGAAAACCTAAAAACATTAACATTGATCACTTGAATGTTATTCTATAACACAGGTGCTATCACACAATGTTATACAGCTACTATGATACATATTCCAAAGGGTATTTTCATTAAAGAAATAGTACTGTTTTCCATCTGAACTGTAAAGATAAATGAAATGATAAACAAATTGTCAAGAACCACTGCCAAATTTTAAAAGCTTTACAAATGTTCTCAGGCAAATATGAATTTCTTATTTGGAGTCCATCTAAATAATACCACTGTATGTATTAAAATGTGAAAATTCAGGCTGGGGAGATGGTTTAGTGGTTAAGAGTAGGCTGCTCTTCCAGGGGAAGTGATTTCCAGCACTTACATGACATATTGTAACTATCAGTAACTCTAGTCCCAGGGGATATGACACCTCTTCTAAACTCTGCAATCACCAGACATGCACAAGGTATACAGACACATATGCAGACAAAACACCCATACCTATAAAATAAAATAAAACATAAATGTAAAAATAAGACATATGAGAAATTAAAAGTCCTTACCCATAGGGTACATTTGTCCCTGATACCTACAATTATATTGAGTTATTTCTGACTATTTTATTTACAAATACATTTCACAGGTGGTAATGTATGTATGGCAAAATAATAATAAATTATTATTTCAGAAATAAACTCAATGGGGAAAGTCACAGATATATGATTAGATTTTCCTCCATAATCTCCATAAAAAACTATTGAGCAAACTTAAAGTATTAGAAAGATTAACAGCATACCTTTCAAAAATAATTGTGTTTTTTCATATTTCCTCACTGCATCAACTACTGATACATTCACTAGACTATACCATATTGAATCCTTTTAGATCTGGAAAAATGCCAGGAAAGTAGGAATTCAACCTGATGTTTAAGAAGGGTGCTGCAAGACAAACTTGTAATGAGTTTGGGGTGATGGAGGCCAAGGAGCAGACACCACTGTGACCACTACAAAAAGCACAGAAAAATGCGGATCGATCCATGTTTATCGCCATGCACAAAACTTAAGTCCAAATGGATCAAAGACCTCAACATAAATCCAGCCACACTGAACCTCTTAGAAGAGAAAGTGGGTGGTACCCTTGAACGAATTGGTACAGGAGACAGCTTCCTGAACATAACACCAGTAGCACAGACAGTGAGATCAACAATTAATAAATGGGACCTACTGAAACTGAGAAGCTTCTGTAAGGCAAAGGACACAGTCAGCAGGACAAAAAGGCAGCCCACAGAATGGGAAAAAATATTCACTAATCCCACATCTGACAGAGGGTTGATCTCCAAAATTTACAAAGAACTCAAGAAGCAAGTCTCCAAAACAGCAAAGGACCCAATTAAGAAGTGGGCTGCAGAACTAAATAGAGAGTTTTCAATAGAGGAGTCTAAAATGGCTGAGAGGCACTTGAGAAAGTGCTCAACATCCTTAGCCATCCGGGAAATGCAAATCAAAGCAACTCTGAGATACCATCTCACTCCTGTCAGAATGGCTAAAATCAAAAACACCAATGACAATTTATGCTGGAGAGGATGTGGTGAAAGGGGGACACTCCTCCATTGCTGGTGGGAGTGCCAACTGGTTCAGCCACTTTGGAAAGCAGTATGGAGATTCCTCAGAAAAATGGGAATAAACCTACCACAAGACCCAGCAACTGCACTCTTAGGCATATATCCAAAAGATGCCCATTCATATAACATAGATGTCTGTTCCACTATGTTCATAGCAGCTTTATTTGTAATAGCCAGAACTTGGAAGCAACCTAGATGTCCCTCACCCGAAGAGTGGATAGAGAAAATGTGGTACATCTACACAATGGAGTACTATTCAGCAGAAAAAAATAATGGAATCATGAGATTCGCAGGCAAATGGATGACACTAGAAGAAACCATCCTGAGTGAGGTAACCCAGTCACAAAAAGAGAAACATGGCATGTACTCTCTCATATATGGATTTTAGACATAGATCTGGGGAGTGCCAGCCTACAATCCTATTGCCAGAGAGTCTGGGAAACAGAAACTTCATTTACTGGCTGGTTAAGTACTGAGCTGAACTCAAGAAAGCCAGTATCAGAGAGGTAGGACTGATGATCAAAGGGATTAAGACTGGGCTGGTTGAACCCCCAGAAACAGCTGACCAGACAAAGGTTAACTCTTGAATCCCAGGCATCAGCCTGGGAATCCAGCATGGGACTGATCAAGACCCCCTGAATCTGGGTGTCAGTGAGGAGGCCTAGGTAATCTATTGAGCCTTGGACAGCAGATCAGTACCCATCCCAAGTATACACACGGTCTCTGGACTCCCATAGAACAATGTGAGGTGCACTCTCACCCTGAACTCTTGGGGAAGGGTCTAGGCCCTGCCCTATATGAAATGACAGACTATGGACACTCCCATGGAGGGCCTCACCCTCCCTGGGGGAATGAGGGGATAACGGGGGGGGGGGAGATGGGGGGAGGGCACGGGAGGAGGGGAGGGAAAGGGAGAGGGACCTCGTACTGACTTGTGAAGCAACCTTGTTTCTTATCTAAATTTAAAATGGAAAATAAAAAAAATATTAATAAAAAAAAAGCACAACACCCAAAGTTAGAGACAGACACGTTGCAGGAACTTCACACAGCCTTGTCTTTGCTCCACAAAGTTGATAGGGATTTGGCACCCCATCCTGACTTAGTCCTTGTGATTTCTCCTTTGCATACTGTTGTAGGCGACAATCCACAGGCTACAAAATTAAAAACAAAAACTGCTATAGAATAATTTACAACTGAAAATAGAGTGGTAAAAGGAACCATTAAATTGCTGTTTGAAGTCTTTGTAAACCATTTCCTACAATTGTTCTACATTCAAATTGGTCACTTGTGACAAATAAGCAGTACTTCTGCACAAACTCTGTTCTTTTCTGAAATGCTGCTTAAGGTTTGGAGACTGTGATTAGCCAGAATAGATTCTCTGACTCAAGGCAAAATTACTTTCTGTTAGCCTTGACATCAGTACTGGTGGAGGAAGGAAGCTTAGTGTTCTGCAGTTGTCAGAGAAAGAAAACAAATCACTTAAATCTCCCGGTAGTTACCAGCTCGAATCTGTTTTAATAATTGTGCTCTTTTGTGAAAATCAATTAAGCACAAGACATTTCCAATTCATTGTCTACAGTCTTCATGGCAACCTAGCAAGTAGGTACTATTATTATTCTGCTCTGATAGAAACCAAGGCTCCAACTAGGTACATGGGCTCCAAATATAATGCTAATAAAGACTGGAGTTAATGCATGGAATTAAGTGTTATTTATTCTAAAATCAATTCTCAACCTACTATTACAGTTTTCTATCTGTAGGTTTTGATGCCTTTTAATGAAATGCAAAATACAGATGGATCCATAGTAAGTGAAAATAATTTATCTTCTGGTTGTAATATATGGAGAAAGCCTGCAAGATTACAACTTAGGTCCTGTTTGTATTCCCTAATATCCATGCAGCAGCCCATGGGCATCTGTTGGAAGCAAGGGCTCTATGTTAACTCTGTGTTGAAGCCAGAATCATCTCCCACATATATAGACCTATCCTTATACATGTTTTGGATCACAGACTCAAGTGATGCTTACTTGATCCCACTGTTCCTTTTAAAAACACAGGTGTTTCTTTTCCTCCCCAGTCTTGAACATAACATCATGAGTCTCTGTAATTTATGTGATAGTTTCCTCCGCTGCATTTTAATTTCTGAGCCTAGAATAAGACTAATAAAAAGTGATGGAAACTGATGATAATTAAGAAAAGAAAAAGGCATTATTAAGAAGCAAACATGATATTACATCCAGACAGTCAATATCAGTCGCATTTTGTATACTTTATAACTATCCACTACATATGCATGCATTTAATTTGTATTTATTTCGCATTGTATCTACATTTACAAATATAGAAAGCAAAACTAAACTACCTATATTTCTCTATGATCAAATATGAAATTTAAAAACAATCTGTGGGCTCAGGAATTCTCTTGGCAATGCTGGTCAGGGCACAATGATGTTATTTTAAATTCATCTCTCATTAGAAGAGGTGCTTGCTTCTTCAGAGTTCCTGTGCATTTGTATCAGAGCTGTACTGGCATTTTTCACTGTGTTGTTTATAAATCGAGATGCAGTTCCACTGCCTTTTCTGACACACTCATTAATTTGTTCCCAGCGGCAGTTCATTACCGACATCACAAGCAAATCGTGCTCTCTCCCTGGGCACAGAGAGTCCACCGGAAATTAAGAAGACAGGGCAGCCTTGTACCCCAGAGCAACCAGTCAGTCTCATCTCCTGCAGCAGGCTGGAGACAAGCACAGGAAAGTGGCTGGAATGAAAGGATCTTGCCTCCTGTTGCCTGGCACCTTCTGAGACTGCCACTGCAATGAGCTGCGGTTCTTTGTTAAGGCTGTGATCTTGCTGTTACTGTGATGTTCTTTCGCTATTGTCTTACTTTGGATAGGGTTGAGAAACAGCTTTTAGGACAGAGAAGGTTTAACTCTGTCCCTTGTCTTCTAATGTGCTTCTGCGTCCTGAGTGCACAGATACTTCCTGGTCTGCAGGATTATTAGAACTCTGAATTGTATCCTCTACTGAAATCTCATCAGAGAGGGTGGTACGGAAGCCAGCTAAACTCCACAAGAATAATCAGAACTCTGCCAAGGCAAGAAAGTGCTATTTTTATTTTTAATTATTAGAGTAGGAAAGCAAAGGATCAAGAGGGGTTGAATGCTATATGTGAACACTGTATTACAGCATATTTATGGAGGTCAGAGAACAATATTGTGGAATTGGTCCTCTCAACTTCTACCTCATGAGTTCTAGGAACTGAAACCAGGTCTTCAGAGTCACATAACATGAGTCATGACCCTCTGAACCATCTAAACAGCCCTTAGAAAGCCTTAGTTTTAAAGTAGTTCTGTGTTCTTGATTGGGAGAATAATATTTGGGCTTTGTTTGTTTGTTTGTTTGTTTTTGTCATTGTTATCCTTTTTGTGGTTGTTAGCAGTCTCATCAACCTCTGGCCGATGACGGATCACCACCATCTTAACCATGACCCAGTCCTATGAGCTATGAGCATTTAGGTAAGCCTTCTTAACCAGCAGTATCGACCATCATTTAATACAACTGTTCACTTTTGTATCATGTGGTAAGAAAGTGAACCACGGATGAGATATGGCATGGAAAATGGATATTGTATGGTGAGAAACAAAACCTAGAGGGTTGGATACAAATCCTTGCCCCCTCTCCGCATAGAAACCACATCAGTGCTTCACCCTAATTTATATCACAAACAAAATATGATTGAAAATATTTAAATTTAAAAGGGGTTGCCTCTAAGCATTAAGTAACTGTTAAAAATAATATAGGCAAATTCATAGAAAGGAAGCCGAGATGAATTATCCTTCAGATGATCTTTTTTAAGAGTGACAGCAACCACCATGTGTGTGTTTGTGTGTGTGTGTTTGTGTGTGTGTGTGTGTGTGTGTGTGTGTGTGTGTGTGTGTACTAGAAGTCAAGAAAGCATTGGTCAACAGCCTAGTGCAACTCAAGGCCATTCTGAGCCAGTGCATTTGGGGAAGTGAAGGACTTGCTTACAGGAGTGAGGGAGACAACTCAGCTTTCTTATCCACCTAGTCCAGGAGCCGAGAGTATAACGGAGTGTCTGGCATTGCCCAGAAAGAGAATAAAGGATCTGTAAGTGGAGAGTGTCCAACTAAATAATGTGTTTGAAGCAAGTCATTCTTTGTAGTTCACCCTGAAGCTTAATGTGGCAATTGCAAACATTTCTTGCTTAAGGGGCCACAGAAGCCACACAAGTAGACTGGAGAGATCCATGACTGTTCTTTAGGGGCTCTGCCAATCAGAAGGGCCACCCAAGACAGTTCTCTGATCTGCATTTGAACCATTAGCAATTTTAGCCAAGTCTAACTTCAGAATATGACAAATATGACCATTATTTATTTCTGCCTCCACAGCTGCCATTCTCTTACCTGTTCATGAGGCTCTGAAAGAACTCCATTACTGACTGAAATTCACTCCTGCTCCCCCTCAACAGTACTGTAGCTGAAAAAAAATCCTTCTTTAAATGTGTGAGGTCCTATTCTAGATTTTTTCTTTCTTTGATAAAACACTACAACTAAAAATAGCAAGGGAAGAAAGACCTTATTTGTCCTACAATTCCAGGTCATAATCCATCATTAAATAAAATCAGGGCAGGAACTCAAATCATCGACCTGGAAGCAAGAACAATGGAAGAATGCTGTTTGTGGCTCATTCATGTTTAGCTATCTTTCTTATATAATACAGGACCACTTTCCTGGGGATGGCACTGCCCACAAGGGGCTAGGAGCTCCTGCATCAATTAAGACAATTTCTCACAGGCATGTTCACAGACCAACCTGATTACAATGGTTACACAATCGATCCTTTTCAGGTGACTTAAACTGTGTCCAATTGCTAGTTAATGCTAAGGAAGACAGAGCACATTTTTTGTCCTGTTTAAAAACTTGCATGCTTTTAAGAAGAAGACAGGAAAAAATTTCATAATAGATTTCCCAATGACCTATGAACTCAATGATGTAAGACCTAGGCATTCATTCTCTTCAGAGGTGACCAAGTACTTGTACACTTCAGGCTGTACTAGAATGTGTGCCCAGGTAAGTTCCTGACTTGTGAAATACTATGTCACTGACTGAAGTTCTCATTCCTGGAAATTTCAGTTAGTTTAGGCCCTCCTTCCCATAGGTTCTAGCTGAAATATCATTTGTCCATATTGTCCTTCTATGACCAGCCTGTTTTACCACCTTTCTTATAGTTTATGAGTGTGTGCATGCAACCCAAGAATATATGTTCACCATTGCCTATATGCTTTATTTATTTTGAGGACTCATTCTCTTCTTCTGTATATCCTTTTGCTTATTTCTCTGTTATCTATTTTACATGTCTCATCTTGGTTAGAATGTAAGCTTCCTATGAACTATTTGGCTCCTTTGACTCCCCATTGTCTTCCCAAAATAGCACAGGAGTCCTTTCAGGTGTTCAGTGATTACTTATAGAAATGACAGCATGAATGAGTTGATTCAGGTACTGTAATAACTGTTTTTTAATAATCAAATAACACCATGAGGAAGCCTCAAAAATAACTTACTTGCATGACTAATAAGAGTATCAAGACATCAGCTGGAAGATGCCAGTATGCAGCCACACAACCATGGTGTATCAGAATTATTCTATGTAAGACTGCTATTAGAAATCAGCTATCCACAAGATAAATACCCATCCCCTTGAAATTAATCAAGAAGCAAATAAAATAATAGAATAATACTTCAACTATGTTATTCTCTTTGAAAGTACTGATGTGCTTTTAATATTCTGTCCCTCTTGTTTCCTGAATGATTTCCTTTTAAGATTTGTTTAATCTTATGTTATGGGTATTTTGCCTCCCTGTGTGCGTGTGCACTGCATACATGCAGTATCTGTGAAGACCAGAGAGGGTGTTGAATCCCCTGTGAAATTACAGATGATTATAATCAAACCTGGCTTCTTTGGATGTGTAGCCAGTGTGCTCTTACGTACTGAGTTCCAAACTCATCCTTGACTATTTCTCTGGAAAACCTTTCACACTGCACAGAAGGTGAAGCTAATGGGTAAATTCCCATCAGATTATCATTCTCTTACTTTGGATGTGAGGAAAACACAAAGTTTCAGTAAAACCTATTTATGCAAAAAGCAATAGAGTCAAGAAAAACTACTTAGTCAAGGAAAACAAATAAGTGAACATCCAACCCTAACACATTTTCTTTAAAAGTCGCCTAATATTCAGGAGTATGTATGAACCATAATATATTCAGTCCTTACCTTGTTGATACATTTCCCAGCTTAGTATCCATTTTCCTCCTCAGAAAACTAAAACAAGCACACTCATGCATATATCACATCACACCTTTTTGTGCTTTTATTTCTCTAGGCAAAATTCCCCAGGGTAAGACTGCTTGCTGTAAGGTATCAACATTCACAGTTTTAAACAATATTTCTAAGTAACTTTCCCGAATGTAATAGCAATTTCCTCTCCAAGCAGGAACATCTGACAGTAGCTCCCCGCATATCCCCTACCCGCTGCCCACATACACACATCTTAACTATGTCACACAAAAATACTAGTCTTACCATACTGGGTTGAAAATCTGATAACTGAAAACAGTCTTTCCTTTTGTGTGCATTTTGTTGTGTATGGTTAGGGATTTTTAAAAAATCACTGGCTTTCTTCTGTTCTTATCTGAATTGCCTCTTCAGGCTTATTGAAACTATTTGTCCATGGTCCTTTCTTAAATCACTTGAAGAGTAGGGCCAATAATCTTCAGTGGCCTAACTATTGTAATTAACAATCTCTAATTTGAATTTTCACTCATACTTTCTAATGCCTGGAATGCTTACTACACTATGTCTTACATTTATGCAGTCACATTCTTCTGTTTTCTGGTATTTCTGTCTAGCTGAAAGCATGTCCTATCATATCAGGTTGTTAAAATATCCCTTTATATTTGTTCCAACAATACTATTTTTATTTAGATTTTTAGTCCGTCTAGAAGGAACATTATTTGTGTATACAGTAAAGTTCCTGTGGTTTCTTCTATATCAATAGTAATGACTTCATCAAATATAATCAATAATATCCCCTGAATTAAAAATGCAATCTCAGTATGATAAATTATCACACACACCTGGTAGTAATTTCTGTTTTCTCAGCACTTTGACTGAAGTATGTTCAGTGAAACCATTAACATCACATAGAATCATATGAAACACACAAACAGAAAGATCTTGACCATACAAACCATAGACCATATGTTTCATACAGTTTCCAGGAAGGTGGTTCTCAGGTTTAGTTCAATGACAATCCAAGCTCAAGATGCTCTCTGTGCACCAGACTTTTCTGAATACTCCTTTTACTCCCTGTATTGAGTAATCCTAATGGACAATATTGTCTTTACCTCAGTTCTCTGTATAAGCATCTAAATATTGAGAGATTATTTACACAAGCCCACACAAATAGTAAGTAATGGGGCTGAGAATTTTAGCTTCGACAGTGATGTTAACATTGGCATTCTGATGATACACTCTACTTAATCACAACACAGACGGTAAGCAGTGAATATTTGTTTGATTCGATTGGAATTCAAACACAATTTTTTAATACCACACAGCCTTATAACGTTAGGAAATAATGACTTGAAATTCATTTTCTTCTTGAAAACTCATAGTAATTTTAAAATTGCAATTTCAGTGGCTGCAAACGAACAGCTCTAATGAGTTCTGCTCAAGGATCTTCTTCTCGCCAGGAAATGATTGAACATGAGCAGATAACCTCTCATTAATTCCTTATTAACTATCTTAATCAGGATTACATCACTGTCTCTCACTGAGCATGGACAATTGTCAGCAGGCTCTGAAGCTTGGATTCATTAAGCCGGCAATGTGGGAAGGTCTAGACAGCCAGCAGGGTCATTTCCTATTCCCCCGGGGAGCCACATTTGATGAAAATGTGCCTCCCCCATTTCTAATAGCAGCTTCTTCACTAGCACTTTATTGCCACACATCCTTCAGAATCTAGCAGAACTATCTGAGTTCTCAAATGCTTTGCCTGAAAGCTCTTGGAAAGAGGGGAAACACATAGAGCACTGAGCACAAGTCAGAAAGTTCCAGATAAATGCATCACTAGGTAAAAGACATGGTTTCCTAATTGGACAGGTTCAGGGAGGAGTCTACCTCTTTAGCTCCTGCAAGGAAGCAACTGTCTCCCAATCACTGAAAACTTCAGGAATCTGCTGTGTCCGGTTGAAGATAAGAGGAGGGATTTTATTCTACTCAGGCAAAATGTCCCATGTCCAGTGGCTTCTGATTTCTCTGTGGTGAATACTGCAACCTTCTACTCTACACCTGTAAGCAACAGCTTTCAGAAAGAAGGCTTTGTGTTCCTCATTTTGAGTCTGTGTGATCTGAATAGGGGAGACACCAACTTCAAGCCTGAGTGACCAGTGGCCTGGGGATTGCTTTGGGGATTGGAGCAAGTGGATCAGTCAGAGCTGGTGAGATATAAAAAAACAACTGGGAGATCATGTGATGTAGTAGGTCATGTGAGAGGATGTCCACACCCTGAGGAATAACTGTTTTGTTTCAAGTCAACATAGTGCTACTTTTTAGATATGTGACCTTGGACACAGTTTAAATTTTCCCTACCTTGGTTCTGTTATTTCTAGAACAGTAGTCTAAGAACACTTCTCACAGAAAAGACATGAAGATTGACTGAGTTCCTAATTCTTAATTATATAATAATTAACAAATTAAAAGTATGTTTAAATATCTGTTAGTATAAGCATTTCTTAAGGTTTCTATTAGAGAAACCTCTCACACTATTCTATGGCATCTGTAGTTAAAAAATATATAGTCTGGGACTTTCAGAGCCATCTGGGTCTGTGGGGGGTTGTTATGTGTCTTAGAATAGAGAAATGAGGAAGCCTGTGGAGCATGGAAACTGTTCCTGGTGCTGTCATCTAACATTTAGATCAAGCTGTGCCCAAGGAAATACCTTCCCCATTTCACTTAAGAGAGACAGAGAGAGAGAGAGAGAGAGAGAGAGAGAGAGAGAGAGAGAGAGATACACTTTAATCTTTTGAGTTATTTTAGATTTACTGAAATGTTGAGAAGAACACAGGAAATTCTTCCATACAGTTTTCTCGCTCACACTGAAAAATTTATATGTTATCAAAATCAGAATGGTAAGAATGTGGGAAATGGATTTGTTGAAGGAGGAAGCTTTGTTGGGATAAGAGTTAGATGAGAGAGTTGAATATGAGCAATTAGAATATATTACATTGATGCATGAAATTATCCAAGAACAAATCAATTTAATAAAATAATTGTCAAAATAGGAAGAAAGAAAAAATTCCCCCTCCTGAAACTTTATAAAGTAAGTGGTACACTTGTTGCCAGAGAAACAGACTTTGAAACATCACTATCACAGAAATGCTATGGTTTATACAAGGGTGCACTCTTGTTATGTATCCTATGGGTTTGCACAAAATTGTAGTGATGTATGTTCACCATTATAGACTCATAGAGAAAAATTTGACTGCCCTCAAGCTCCTCTGTGACATGACTTTTCTTCCCTTCCTCCCAAATCCCCTTGTGAAAACTAATCTTATTACTCTCTTCATAGTTTTCCTTTTCAGAATGTCATAGTCAGAATGATACAATATGTGACCTTTACACTTTATAGATCATCATCTTTAACTTAGTTATTTTCATTCATGTTTCCTTCATGGCCTTTTATAGCTTGAATCTCATTTTCTCTAGGTAACATTTCATGTTCTGAATGTACCTTATTTTATTTATCTACTCATCTATGGAAGGGTATCTTGGTTGCTTCCAAATTAAAGTAATGTCAACAAAGCTGATTTGAGCATCATTGAGGAAGTCTTTGAATAGACATAACATTACAGATCATACAAGCAATTACAAAGAGTCACTTGTGGTGCATTATAAGCTAAGAGGAGGCTATGTACAGTAATAGACTGCCTGTCTTCCAAAGAGGGCTATGCCAGTTTTTGTTCCTGCAAGCTCCCAATAACCTCAGGAGATCCTGTCCCATTCTCCTTCCCCAGGGTACTATGCATTTCCTCTCAGGGTCCTCCCTGTTTCCCACATTGTCTGGTGGTAGGATTGTAGGCTGACATTTCCCCTGCTCTATGTCGTATTCATATACGAGTGAGTACATACCATGTTTTTTTTGTGACTAGGTTACCTTACTCAGGATGGTTTCTTCTAGTGCCATCCATTTGCCTGCAAATTTCAAGATTCCATTGTTTTTTTTTCTTTTTGTTGAGTAGCACTCCGTTGTGTAAATGTACCACATTTTCTCTATCCACTCTTCAGTTGAGGGGCATCTGGGTCGCTTCCAGGTTCTGGCTATTACAAATAATGCTGATATGAACATAGATGAACAGATGTCCCTATTGTATGAATATACACCATTTGAATACATGCCTAAAAGTGGGATTGCTCAATCTTGTGGTAGACTAATGTCCATTTTCCTGAGAACTCTCCTTACTGATCGCCAAAGTGGCTGTACAAGTTGCCACTCCCACCAGAAGTGGAAGAGTGCTCCCCTTTCTCCACATCCTCTCTAGCATAAACTGTCATTGGTGTTTTTGATTTTAGCCATTCTGACAGGAGTAAGATGGTATCTCAGAGTTGTTTTGATTTGCATTTCCTTGATGGCTAAGGATGTTTAGCACTTTCTTAGGTGTCTTCCAGCCATTTTAGAGTCCTCTATTGAGAATTCTCTGTTTAGTTCTGTACCCCGCTTTTTAATTGGATTATTTGGTGTTTTGGAGACTAGCATATTGAGTCCTTTGTAAATTTTGGAGATCAGATGTGTTAGATATGGGATTAGTGAATATCTCTTCCAATTTGGTGGGCTACCGTTTTGTTATGTTGACTCTATCTTTTGCCTTACAGAAACTTCTCAGTTTCAGGGGGTCCGATTTATTAATTGTTGATCTCTCGGTGTCTGTGCTACTGGTGTTATGTTCAGGAAGCAGTCTCCTGTACCAATTCATTTAAGGTACTTCCCATTTTCTCTTCTAATAGGTCCAGTGTGGTTGGATTTATGTTGAGGTGTTTAATCCATTTGTACTTAAGTTTTGTGCATGGTGACAGATATGGATCTATCTATCTGCAGTCTTCTGCATGTTAGCGTCCAGTTATGCCAGCACCATTTCTTGAAGATGCTTTCTTTTTTCCACTGTATAGTTTTAGCTTCTTTGTCAATCAGGTGTTCATAGGTGTGTGGGTTAATATCAGAGTCTTCAATTAGCTTCCATTGGTCTACCTGTCTTTTACTGTGCCAATACAAAGCTGTTTTCATTACTATAGCTTTATATAAAAGCTTGAAGTCAGGGATGGTGATGCCTCCTGAAGTTCCTATGATGAACAGGGTTGTTTTGGCTATCCTGAGTCTTTTGTTTTTCCATATAAAGATGAGAATTGTCCTTTCAAGGTCTGTGAAGAATTGTTCTGGGATTTTGATAGGGATTGTATTGAATCTGTAAACTGCTTTGATAAGATTACCATTTTTACTATGTTGATCCTACCTATCCAAGAGATAGATGAGAGATCTTTCCATTTTCTGATATCGTCTTTAATTTCTTTTTTTAAAGACTCAAAGTTCTTGTCACACAGGTCTTTCCCCTGTTTGGTTAGAGTTACCCCAAGATATTTTATGTTGTTTGTGGCTATTGTAAAGGGTAATGTTCCTCAGATTTCTTTCACAGCACATTTATTGTCTATATGTAGTAGGGTTACTGATTTTTTTAATTAATCTTGTATCCTGCAACTCTACTGTATGTTGAACCAACTCTAACAATGAACTTTTTGTTTCATTGATTCATTATATTGTTTTCTTTGTTTCTACTTTACTGATTTCAGCTCTCTATTTGATTATTTCCTGGGTGAGTTTGATTATGTTTGTTCTAGAGCTTTCAGGTTTTCTGTTAATTCTCTAGTGTTGCTGTTCTCCAGTTTCTTCATGTGGACACTTAATGCTGTGAACTTTCCTCTTAGCACTGCTTTCAGAGTGTCCCATATGTTTGAGTATATTGTGCGTTCATTTTCATTGAATTCTAGTAAGTCTTTAATTTCTTTCTTTATTTCTTCCTTTACCCAGGAGTGATGGAATTGAGCATTGTTCAATTTCTATGAGTTTGTGGGGTTTTTGCAACTTTTGCTGTTATTTAATTCTAATTTTGAGCCATCATGATCCGATAAGATACAGGGGCTTATTCCAATTTTTTTTGTATCTGTTGAGGTTTGTTTTATTGCCAAGTGTGTGGTCGATTTTAGATAATTTTCCATGTGTCACTGAGAAGAAGGTATATTCTTTTGTGTTTGGATGCACTGTTCTATAGATGTCTGTTAAATCTAATTGGGTCATAACTTCTCTTAGTTCCTTTGTTTCTTTGTTGAGTTTCTGTCTAGTGGTCCTGTCAAGTGGTGAGATTGGGGTGTTGAAGTCTTTTACAAATGTGGGTGCCTTTGTATTTGGGACATAAATGTTGTCCCTGATGGATTTTTCCTGTGATCCATATGAAATGCCCTTCTTCATTTCTTTTGATTAATTTTAGTTTGAAGTCTAATCTGTTAGATATTAAGGTATCTCCACATGCTTGCTTCTCAGGTACATTTGATTGGAAAATCTTTTCCCAACCCTTAACTCTGAGGTTAC
This sequence comes from Mesocricetus auratus, assembly GCF_017639785.1. Lineage (NCBI taxonomy): Eukaryota > Metazoa > Chordata > Mammalia > Rodentia > Cricetidae > Mesocricetus > Mesocricetus auratus. The sequence goes on from NW_024429189.1 coordinate 105,645,622, forward strand.
AACTGTTTTGGAAACTGAGGTGTGTTTCTTTAATACAGAAAAAGGATGGATTCTGTCTTCCTATCCACTCTGTTAGTCTGTGTCTTTTTACAGGTGAGTTAAGACCACTGCTATTGAGGGTTATTAGTGACCATTGACTGTTGATTCTTGTTTTTTATTCATTTTTGGTAGTGGTATTTTGTGAGAGTTTTTCCCCAATTTCTATCTTTTGGTAAAGTAAGATTATCTATTGCCTATGTTATTGTGAGTTTAGCTAACTTTATTGGGTTGGAGCTTTCCTTCCAAAACTTTCTGTAGGGCTGGATTTGTGGATATGTATTGTGTAAATTTGGTTTTGTCATGGAATATCTATAGTGATTGAGAGTTTTTCTGGGTACAGTATTCTGGGCTGGAATCTGTGGTCTCCTAGAGTTTGTATAATATCTATCCAGGACCTTTTGGCTTTTAGAATTTCCATGCAGAAGTCATTTGTAATTCCGATAGGTCTGCCTTTATATGCTATTACCCTTTTTCCTGGATATTTTGTAAGTATTTGTTGGATTTAAGATTTTCTTTGGTTGATAATTCTATTTCCTCTAGTTTATCTTCAGTGCCTGAAATTCTGTCTTCCATCTCTTCTAATCTGTTTGTTATGCTTGCATCTGTAGTTCCTGATCATTTACTCAGCTTTTCTCTTTCCAGAATTCCCTCAGTTTGTGGTTTCTTTATTGTCTCTATTTCAGTTTTCTGGTCTTGAACTGTTGGAATTGTTTCCTTGATCTGTTTGATTGCTCTCTCTTGGCTTTCCTTGCTTTCTTTAAGAGATTTCTTGCGTTTTTTGCGTGTTTTTTTTCTTCCAATTCTTTAAGGGATTTTCTCATACCCTCTTTGAGGGCCTCTATCATTTTCATGAGGTTGTTTTTAAGGTCATTCTCTTCTGTTTCATGTGCGTTGGGATGTACAGGTCTTGCTGGTGTAGAGCCCGTAGACCCTGGTGGTGTCATATAAGTCTTTCTGTTATTAGATTTGTACTTATACTTTTGTCTTCCCATCTCTTCTTCCAATGGATATAGGTCATTCTCTCCCTCTCCTGGTGGGTATAGGTTCAAGGTTTTATCTCCCCCCCCACTCCTAGATGGTGAAGGGCTAAGCTCAGAATGGTGGCCAATGAGGTTGCCTGATTTAATCTGCCTCCATGTCCCTCTAAGGGGTTCAGTGGCAGGAAGGGTTTGGTGGCTGAGGGTCAGGTCAGGTAACTCAAAGTGGGGGGAGGGCTTGAGAATGCCCTGGTACTCACCTCTGTACTGGAGGGTGGAGGGGCAAGCTGGGAATGGTGGCTGATGATGCTGGATGCTTTGTTCTGTCTCCAGGTCCCTCTGCAGGGCTCGATGGCAAGAAGGGTCTGCTGATTCTAATTTTTCACCAGCATGTTTTGTCATGTGATGAGGAACACCTTTTCATACATTTAATTGCCTTCTATGCATCTTCTCTGGTGAATATGCTTTCGTTTCTTTTTAAATTAATCTAGATTGCTTTGTATTTTCTTCAAATGGCACCTCAAAAGAAAATCTTTGCTGCTTCTCTCTGTGAGGGGAGCTCTGAAGATTCCATACTGCCTGTGTAGAGCTGAGTATACCAGGGCCAGAGCCCTTCTTTACTCTTCCATCCCTCAGTTTCAAGTGTCTGCCAGATAATACAGGTGAGCTGCATGCTTTGAATGAACACAGTGCAGCCTGGGGCTCCATTCTTGTAGTCAGGAATAACAATATAACATAATATCTAAAATTCCTGCATGAGTTGGTAGGTATGAAGAACACATACTGATGAGCTCGAGAAGGTGGAAATGGCAAGAAATTGCTAAACTCTGGGAGTAGCTGCTCATTAGTAAGGCATGAAGACCTGCAGGAGATATATAAACATTCGTCAGAGAATGAAGAGAAGAAGAGGCAGCCAGGCTACTGGGAGCCAATTCAGGAATCGTGGTGCCAGAAGGACAGATGTGGGTCCATATGCATTAATTTATTGAGAAACCCAGGGCTTTTCTAAAATCCCATTACTGGTCTGCAGAAATCACTCTCATCTCCTTCTATCTGTCTGAACTACAAATGGTTGTGTTATCCATCCCTGAATTCATTTTAAATGTCTCGTTTCTCATTTATTTGCTTATGTAATTTCTCTGACTGAAGAAGGTTCTTATGTATGCATACACACACATTCCATGTCTTAGGTTTCCAAATCATAAATCTTCTAAGATGTATGTCTGCTCCTTACTGGTGCAATGATAGTGAGTTCGGGCTTCTGCCAATACCACATCTCATAACCCTCAAAAAAACAGAGAAAAGAAAAAGCCACAATGTAGACTTGTTCTTTTTATTCAAATAGCTTTAGGAGGTGTTGTTCGAGAAGTAGCATAGTTTATGCAGAATTTGATAACTTCCCTAATATTCATGCTATGTATGAATACATACTATATTCACATTCACATTGCCAATAGAAAATCATCAAATAAGTGAATTCCAAACTGATTAAATATTTGCTGTGGTACAACATTATGTAGAATTTCTACCTTGAAGATACATACTATTGTTACAAATGGCCTCAATAATGTGAGTAAGAGCTAAGTATAAAAAAATAATTATCAAAAAGGAAAACTGGGCATTTACTTTGCTTTTAGTATAGTGCTTTTACTTATTAGATTGTGTGACTTAAATTTTTATATTGTTAAAATTTTTCAACAAGCTCTCAAAATTCTTAGAAATCCATCATTTGATTTTATCACCAGGACAAATCTGGTCTAGCACACCACAGTCCCTTCTTTACCTACACACTCTTTCCCTTTCAAACATACTGAAAGTGATGTGAACAAAGCATTACACAATTAATAAACAATGTTTAAATATCAAGTTCAATTGTTAATAGTCACAAAAATAAAAAAACTAAAACTGGCTTAAAGAACATATTTGACTGTTAGAAAGTGGGATAATGTTTTATGTAATGAAAAATAGGAAATCCCCTTGGCGTAATGACTATCCTTTAGAATTTAAGTGAAGCAAAAAAAAAAAAGAGAAAGAAATAAAGAAAAGAAAAACTCTAAAGTACATTCCAACTGAAGTTTATTCCAAATTTTGAATAAAAAGTCCCAGAGGGAGAGGTTATCTTTATGTATTTATGGAACAGAGAGACACCCAATATATCTACAATGATGTTCACAGTTGGACAATGACTGCAGATATCATTAAAGTCTGGGTCACACAAAGTCTTGTGAGTCATGGTGTGGATATGTTCTTTTAATTCAAATAGGTTAGGTAGACCATAGGGGGTTTTGTTTGAGAAATAGCATGATTTAAATTAAGATTTAAAATGTTACTTAATCCCAACTAGTGTGTGAAGAACAAGTTACACACATGCAGTAATGACAGAGATAAAGGGCTTACAAGGGGAAGTGAATGAATAAAGAAACAAATGATTATTGCAATCTGTAGCCAAGAATAAACAATACAAAACAGGTGGTAAAACTATGATGATAAAAAAAAAATTGATAGCATGCAATCAAATGGGTGTGGCTATGTGAAAGTGAAAATGCACTTACAAAAGTAGCCCGAAAGGACAGAATTGGCTCACGAGCCAGAATATGCACCAAGCCTCCACTCTAGGGCTCAATACACTGTAGAAATGCAATTTGGGTCACGCATGTAATTTTAATATTTTAATAACTTTATCACTTAAAATAAAAAAGAAACAGGTGGAACAGCTTAATTATATTTCCAAAATATGATGATTATTAAGATGTTGGGTCTTGACAAGCTTTATCTTGTATGTAGAAGAGAATGGGTTTTTAGTCATTTTGTAATATTTGCTTGCCTTTATGGTTTATGCAGATTTCAGCTTGGATAATTAATACCCATTAGGAAGTCTTCATTGATTTCATTCAATATATTCCTATATCTGGATTACCTAAAAAACTTCAGCTCATGATATAGTGCACATACTGTTCCAAAACTTCAGTCTGTGGGAATAAAACTTTGTCAGAAGGAGCACAACACAAAGACACTAAACAGTTTTAGACCCCACAGTGTGGAAGGTAATGGGTGATGAGATACTATCTTTGATCTTGGTACAGTATTCTTCTCCAGCGTCTCACTGGAAGATGGCTGACCCATAGGAGCTGGAATTCTGTTTTTATGGTACATGAATGTAATTTAAACAGCTATTTTATTCTCTTCTTTATAAGAACACAGATTGGGCACCCATCTATCTATTGAATTGCTGTCAGGGAAGGATTTGCTCAAGGTCAACATAACAAGCCTCTCCAGCAGGTACCGAAGCAGACTTTAATACATTCGGAGGATTTATGTCAGATTCAAAGCACTAACGATTGAGCTGATAATCGTAGTTATTTGGCAAAGGCATTAGCATTTCTGTCTGTGGAGATTTCAATGCCCTGTTAACTGTTCTGAATCATTTACCCAGTGAGGAAAAGCACAAAGTTGAGTAAGTTGCGTTATGGATTTCTCACTATCCACCACAGAAAATACCATAGAAATCTCTAGTGTTGTCTGCATGGGAAAATCAACCAGGAGAGCAGACTGATTTGACTTGTAATAAATATGAGTACACAAACAGGAGCATTTCAAAATGCAACATTGGGAGCATAAAGAGAAGAAACCAGCTTTGAAGTGTGATCCCTCTGTTAAGAACCCATGAGTCTTGAAAAAGACTGAATGATTTCCACACTTCTAAAGAGCAGACACTCTGGCCTGTATCCATGATGCTTCCCAACAGCCCCTACCCTGTGTGTCTTGTCTATGAAGTTGAGGATCTCTTTAGAAACAAAATGCTGCAAAAGAGAACCACTGTGTTTATGATTCAGAAGAAAGCATAGAGAAAAATAAAAAGGAGAGAAAATATGTCAATTGGTCAGAAAAGACAGCAAATTTAACTAGTTTTAACATAAATAGATTTCTTATAAGTATCTCAAATGGAAATTGATTTTTTTCTTGGTATGCTGACTCCAAACGTATTTCATGTGTGTCAAATGATGGGGCTAATGTTTCATTCCATCTACTGAATTCTACAAGGTAAATAGAGGTAGCTAGAAAAGTAGTGATTTTGTGGCTGATATATGACTCCCTAAAACGTGTTACTCTTTTCCCTCAATAGTGACAAATAGTCATCAATTACACTAAGAAAGAATGACTGTATTTGAAATTGGCACTTACTGGAAGGTGAATTGGGCCTAAGTGGTCACTAGGATAACATAGATATAGCACTACATCATTTTCCTCTACATTTTCAGCCTTTAAGATTCTAAGTTCCAGAAAAAGGAAAATGAAAACAATTTGCTGTTTTTCACATTCCAAAACCATCCAGCACAATGCTATTCACAAAGCTGACTTGTCAAATAAATTGAACAAAAAAATATTAGTGTGGAAAATTTCTTAGAAACTATCAAAATTTCAGATGTGATTTTTAATGGTTGAGTCTTGACTAATGCTGTTTATTTTTTCTACATGAGCTCCATCTTAATTCAAAATGTATACTTCTGACACCAATTTTTAACATGTTGTTTCTGTGGGTTTTGAATATTAGCAGCTTACCTTTGTAATGGTAGGAAACGCCACTCTGCCACAAAGTGGAACTGTCCTGGAAGTGACACCCAGCCTACATCTAGCTTCCTTTCTTAAACAGAAAAGGATACCATAGAAAGCACATATTTCAGGATCTCTCCCATCCTTGCCCATGCCCACTCTCCCAAACCTACATTAGATCATACAGACTGTGCACTGGTACAGACTGATGGGTTCATCAAAAATCTTGCTACCTAGCACCATGACTGCACTCCCAGGCCTAAAAAGGGTCATGCAGCTTTATGCCTGTCCAAACAGGTGAGACCCACATCCCCATCTGCCATGCACTTCTGACACTCCCAGAAGGCTCAGCTGAGGATGTTCCTCTCTGTTACCAACCCTGCCTGAAGCATTCCCCAGGACCTCTCCTGCCCATTCCATTCCATCCCCAGACTTAGTTTGGAACACAGCTTTAGCACACAGAAAAACCACTCAGCAAAGATTCATATTTGTATGCATTCTTGGCACAACAAGAAAATATCAAATTGTGAATTTTAGGTATTATAGACAGAGAATCCCAGGTAAACCTCATAAGTGAGAAATCTTCATTCACCAAGATCAAAGAAGAAAATTTTTGCAAATCAATGAAAGACATCCATATAGACACAAGAAGCATGTAAAACACTAAATAGGACTATAAAGGAAACCTCTCACGGCATCTTATAAAGTACAGAATAAAGAGAAGGTACAGGAAACTGCTAGAGAAAAATCACAATGATCAACCTGCCTCTGCCTCCCAAGTACTGAGGTTAAAAACATGCACCACTACTGCCCAGCAGAAATAGTTTGTAAAATGATTAAAAGTAACAGACCAATTTCTTTGGTGGAAAAAATTTTAAGAGAACATAATATTGACTTTGTAGAATGGGAATTAAATAACAAACTACTAACTAACAAATAGGTCACAAGTTAAAACAAGAAAGAAACTTTTCAAATTCTGAAAATAATGAAAAATAAAACACAGTGCAACAAAAACTCTAGACATAGGTTGGAAATTTATACCTCTAATTGCCTATTTTTAAAGAGTCAAAAAAAGGGGTTGGAGAGATGGACCAGAGGTTAAGAGCACTGGCTGCTCTTCCAGAGGTTCTGAGTTCAATTACCAGCAACCACAATGTGGTTTACAACCATCTATAATGAGATCTGCTGCCTTCTTCTGGTGTGCAGGAGTATATGCAGGCAAAAGACTGTATACACAATAAATAAATAAACCTTATAAAATAAAATCTTAGCCTTAACAATAGTCAAAAAAGTGACTTAATGATGAAATGTAACAATTTGAAGAAATAAAAATAAATCAAGCACAAATATAAAAGATTGGAATAAATAATAAAATAAAAGCAAAATAAATGAAATATGAACAGAGGAAATAATAATTGAATCTAAGAGATTTTTAAATAATAAACAAATTTGACATAATCTTTGCCCAATTAACCAAAGAAATGGAAGAAGCACCTGAACTTAAAAGAATCAACAGTGAACAGAAAAGCATTACAGCAAAGGAACACCCAATGCCAATGTTTTCTAAGCTTAGACTTGATAGGATCAGAGTTTCCATCTAACAGTAAGGACTAGGGTAGTGGGAGGTGGCAGGGATGGGAAGAACAACTAAGATGTGAGTAAAGAGAACCAGAATCAACAAAGTCATAGAGGAAGCAAAGAAAAGGTGAAGACATCTGCAAGTCTTAGGTAGGGGATAAACAAGTCTTGGAGAGTAGACAGTTAAGGAGAATGAAATACGATGTATAATCCAACTTCACGATAAGAGGTTTTCCTGAAAACTTGATGAATATCAAAAGGGAAATGAAACAGTGAATTTGCAGAGGAGAATGAGACGAGCTTCATAGGAACAATTTACAGACTGGCTTAAGAACAATGACAATATAAAAACATGTCCAGTCTCATTATCAACCAGTGATCTCTGGAAACAAAGAAGAAATCACTTTCTCTGAGACCATCTAAATAGAACAAGCAAGGCATTGTGCAGTGTTGAGAAGGGTGAGACACAGGGAAACCTAATGGACCATTCATGGAAGTGAAAGTTTTCCTGATGATCAGCAAAGATAACCGGCTTACAATTCACAAGCCCAGACAAGCTAGGAAACAAAAAGGATCCTAAGAGAGAAATATATGGACTCCTGAGAAGGGTAAAGGGACAATATCTCCTGAGTAAATTGGGAGCACAGAAGAGAAGGAGGGAAGTAGGAGAAAGAGAAGAGGAGAAGGGGAGGGGTAGGAGAACATGAGGGATCAGAAGGTCAAGTTGGGGAAGAACAGAGGACAGCAAGGAAAGAGATACCTTACCAGAGAGAGCCATTATGGGCTTAACAAGAAATCTGGAACTAGGGAAATTTCCAGGAATCCACAAGGATGACCCCAACTAAGAATCTAAGCAATAGTGGAGAGGCTACCTTAAATGCCCTTCCCTGATAATGAGATTGATGCCTACCTTATACGCAGTCCTAGAGCCTTCACTTAGTAGCTGATGGAAGCAGAAGCAGAGATTCATAGCTAAGCACTGAGCTGAACTCCTGGAATCCAGTTACAGTGAGGGAGGAGACATAAGTAAAGGGGTCAAGAACATGCTAGGGAAGCCCACAGAAACAGCTAACCTGAGTAAGTGGGAGCTCATGGACCCCAGTCTGTCAGCTGAGAAACCATCATATGACCGATCCAGGCCCACTGAATGTAGGTATCAGTTGGGGAAAATAGGCAGTCTGTAGGGTATCTGGCAGTGGAACTGGTGTTTATCCCTAGTGTAGGAATTGACTTTGGGATCCCATTCCCAATGGAGAGATACTCTCTCAGCCTCGATACATGGGGGGAGAGCCTAGGTCCTGCCACAAATGATGTGACAGACTTTGATAATGCCCCATGGGAGGTCTCACCCTCCCTGAGGAGTGGATTGGGAGTGGGATGGTGGGAGGAATAGGAGCGTGGGTGGGAGAGGGAACTGAGATTGGTATGTAAAATAAGATTGTCTCTAATTTAAAAAAATACTAAAACATTATTTCAATAATGAACAAAAACAAATAGGTTTAAGAAAGCAAATATAAATGAACAATTAATATGCAGAACATCTAAAACAATACTAAATATTCTTGGATTTTTTTATTCTCATCAGTTACACATATATGTAAGTGTGAATGTGGAAGTGTTCATTTGCAATATTGCACCAGTGAAAAGTGAAAAATAACTTGGTTGTCAATAGGCAGGATATATTATGGCTTACCAGCTGTCTAGATGAGCTTCCTGTTGCTGATAAAAATTAACACCAACTAAAAACGTTAAAAATGAAAAATTATTATCTTACAGTTCTGTAGTTCAGACACATACAGTTTCATAGGCCAAAACTAGGATGCTTCAAGTTGTGCTTCTAGTTGTCACAGCATCAAGGTCTCTTCTGCTGTTAGATTAAGCAATTCGGTCACTTTTTACTGCAGGATGTAAAAATCAAGGTTTTTCCTAGCCTCAGAGGCTTCCTTCCATATTGCTCTGTATGTAGCTCATTTCTCCATCTTCAAAGTCAGCAAAGAGGACATTGGGTCTGCTGACCTCACTTTCTATATTCTCCGTTTAGAGGACTTACATGTTCAGACTGAGACCAGCTTAAAAACTGTGAACAACTTTTCCATCTTATGGTCCTAAGGTCACCACCCTTAATCACACCTGAAAAGTCTTTACCACCATGTAATATATTCACAAGCCTCAGGGAGTAAAATGTGGTTATCACTGGATTATTGTTCTGTTTATTGCAACTTCTCTACTGTTGAAGGTTCTGAGTACTATACAAGTCATTATTTCCTGACGCCTGCTGGGAATGACAAAGGATGCCACCAATAATTCTGACAGAACAGCTGACATAGATGGTCACTCTCCTGGTCTCCTATTTCTAAGGAAGTTATTGTTTGTCTCCCTAGTTCCAAGAGGTATGCATGTGATTTGTTTGGCAATGGCCTCAGAAGATGTCACTGAGCTTTTTCACTTGGCCCCTTTGATACTGTAAGGCTTTCTTATCCCATTCAATTAAAGACATTTTTGCCAGTCTATAGGAAAAAAAACCACTTACCTTAATTCTTTTATATGCTATTTCTACTTATCTTTCCAAACACCCGTGTTCATGACGAAAACCTTGAAAGCACTTGCTTTTTTCCTTGGGCATGCCATAGTGCCATTGATGTTTCCCTTGTTTCACCACTGTTAGCATATAGCAAAACCCCAAATGCTCATAGATCCATTTCCAGACTTGGATTCTTTCAATTGGTCTCTCTTTCATATCCCAAACACCTTACCTATAATAATTAAATACTAATTTTTATAGCTACTGAAAATGTGATATTTATTATTCTGTGATTATGATTTAATCAGTCTAGGACATTCACTATTATAGATTTATCTGATTCTATGTTTGAACTTTCTATAGAAGATCCTTCTTGGAAAATAAAAAAAGCTAAATCTATTGTAATTTTACCAATTAGAAAACCAGGGGGTAACATGTAAAATTATGAGAAAATGAAGCCAGAATGCAGGTGAGACTATCAAAAATAGTAGTCATGTATAGCTAGCTAAAATAAATTGTAAACTGTAAATTGGAGTTTAAATAAAAAATTCTAGGTTTCAATCACTCTAGCTGCATTTCAAATTTTAATAACTAAATGTGGCTATTGTCAACCCGGTTAGATATTGAAGATATTTCATCATTGTATGTCTTTGTTGAAAAGCACTTAGCAAAATAAATAAATAAATAAATAAATAAATAAATAAATAAATAAATAAATGGGATTTAGGGCTATGGACCCTGGTCCTGTCATCTCTATAACTACAGTGAAAAGTATTAACATCCATACCCTTTCTAAAAAATACTTTATTACTTATGTGTGCCTGTATAAATTTTTTGCCTGCATGAGACTCTGTATCACATGCATGCCTGGTGTGAGGCCAGAAGAGGGCGATTACTCACCTGGTGCTGAACTTACAGCCAATTGCGAGCTGACTGTGGGTACTCGAATTAAAGCCATGTTCTCTGGGGAGCACCTGATCCTCTTAACCACTGAGTCAGCTCTCCAGCACTCCATCTTTATATTATGATGTGCAAAGTTTAATCTGAAGATAAAATCAGCAAAGGATAATGTAGAAAGTAGAACAAGCACAGACAAATGTGTGTTAGAGAAATGCCTGCATTAAACACAGGAAACAAAGAAAAACCCAACGAGGGAGTTCAACTAAAATCCTGTTATAAGCATTGGAGTCATATGTCAAGACTCAAATAAAAAGAAGAGGACAATTAATGCACAGGTTTCTAAGCTCCCAGGCTAAGGAGACGATATCAAGGAAGCTTGTAACCCTTTGGAACTGTGTTACCATGAACTGAGAAATTCTAAGGGTTTTTATTTTATTTTATTTGCTGTTGTTGTTTTGGTCAGGTTCTACTTCATTTTTGATGAGGATTTTTCTTTCATCTGTCAAATTATCAGTACTGGTAGCCTGTTTCTTGACACAAAGCCATCTCCCACAGTCACAGAAAGTCATGAGGCAGAAAGAACCAGGAACTTGAGGCACCAGGCAATTCAGTATACAAGAATTGCCTCCCAGAGACATTGGCAGTATCTCCTATAAATGGATTTGGATACTGGGAAATAGCAGATGAGTTTCCTAGTCCACTGTATAAAATAGAATCTCTGTTAGCAATTGACACCAGCTTATCACAGAATATTCAGGTCTTCAAATCTTCATCCAATAGCAACTGGAGGCCACCTAATTTCATCAGGTTCTGCTGACACAGATACATCTTCTTGCACTCAGGGCCATCTGTCTTCTCTTGGAGAATTCTAAAGCAATAGGTAAACCATTTCCGCAAATTGTAAAGAAATATGAGGAGGTCCAAGTCATCCTTCTTCTCAGAGAATGCAACAATTAGAATATGATCCAGGAACTGTGAGAGTCAGATATTATGTTCTGCCCTATCCCAAGTGCCAAAGTCAGAACTACCTGCTATGTCCTTTTCTCCACAGGATAAGAAGCACCCCCTGACAATCAGGCTTCCAAAATACCTGCCTTGACTGATACGCCTGATTTCCAAGAATGGAGCATTAAGCATTTTCCCTTTGTTTTAAACATAAATGTATTTATATCCTACTAAAAGTTGTCCTTTCTTTAACAATAAAGCCAGGTATTACAAAAGGAAACAAAAATCATGTGCAGTCCCCATTACCTATCACCAGCACTGTGCCAAGTTCCAGCCTTTCTGAAGAGGACCTCAATGACCACTCAGAGGGGCCAGGCAAGAGCAATGGAGGGAATATGGCTGCAGATTAGGACACTAAACTGGTTATATCTTTGACCTAGTGACTGTAATCACATTTGGACAGTGCCTCCATTTCACTGCTCTAGTGATTTCATTAAAAAATTATCCCAAGGTCTTTGTTTCTTTTTATATTCTTATCTTGGAAAATGTGGACTTCCTCCTCATCCAGTAATGTGGCAAAATGTATTCTCATTATCTCTCCCTTGAACTTGTTCTGTACTTAAAACTTGCTTTTCCAAAAGAATGCATTAGAAACAATAGCCTTCACTTGCTCTGTGGTGTCAAGCACAGGAAGCAGAAAGATCATTCCAGAGAACAAACCAAACAAGCAAGACTGTCCTAGACCAGCTCACCTCCACTCACCCAACAGCTGACCAAACATTCATACATAAACCCTGAACCCAGTTCTGGATAGAACCAAAGCCTTACCAGTCTATCTTAAAACATGTAAACACATTATTTTGGATTACTATATTTAAAGTGATTGGTTAGACAACAAAAGCTGACTAATGAAATATCTGTGGGCTGTAAGTCTGTCATCTGCAGAGAAGACAATGAAATAAAATCACTTCTAAGTGTTTGGCTGTTTTGTGCATTTTCATTCCAACCTGCATAATTCTGTAGTTTGCATATAAAACAAAACTTCACCATGGATCTTACTGGTTTGCTGAACATAAAATAGCTATAAGTTTTAGCCATACCCTGTGCTCATAAACATCTAGGCACTTGGAAACAGCATAAGGCTCACCTTTGAGAGCACAGAGGGCGCCAAAGCCTTGCTGCTGTGCTGAAGACAACTTTTCCAAGCTAATGGGAGCTCATGGATTATGGACTGACAGATGGGGAACCTGCATGGGACCAAACTAGCCCCTCTGAATGTGTGTGCCAGTTACTTGACTTGATCTGTTGGGGCAGAGAGGAGGAGCCTGGCAGTGGCATCAGGACTTACCCTAGGTGTATGAGCTGGCTTTGATGGGATACCGTGCCCAGCCTCGATGCACGGGGGAGGGGCTTAGTCCTGCCTCAACTTGGTATTCCAGACTTTATTGACTCCTCAAGGAAGACCTTACTCCCTCTGAGGAGTGGATGGGCTGGGGAAGAGGTGGTAGGGACAGGAGAAGGGGAGGGAGGAGGAACTGGGGTTGCTGTATAAAAAAAATCATGCTTTTAATAAAAAAACTAAAAAAGGAGGAAATATCAGCCTATGATAGAAACAAAGCAAAAATACCCTACTCTTCATTCACTGGAACAAAAAGCTTCCATCTAGAATATCTCTCAGGGTCAAAATGATGTATTAAATAGGATGGTAGTTCATTGTCTCAGGAAAATATAGTAAAATGCACTGTCTTTTATTTTTATGAAATAAATCATGTAAGGGACTAGGATATTGACTTCAAATATTGGTTACTCACTGGAAGTTTGAATGTATTACTTATGTGTGTAATATTAAATATTAATATTAAAGCTAAGGATTAAAGAGTAGTAAGAGTAAGATAAGATCCCTATGTTGTTTATAATAGGGTCATTATGATAACCAAATGAGACTTACATGAAAACTGTGTGAGGTATCCGATTGGATCAGTTAGCATTCATTTTCCCTACCCTCTGTAATGATTTCCTAAAACAGTATTTAAAGTCTAGCTTAGATGAGACCCTTTGTAAAGTCTATACACTATGTAATCTCATGCTAAATTCCTTTTTTCTTGTTTCTTATTTACCCAAGCAAATTTTCTGAGGTTGAATTAAGTCCATGGATACTATAATTACTAGAATTTCCCCTGTCATGTCTAGAAAAGTACAGTAATCAACCTAGCATATGGTTAATCAGATTCATTATGATATGAGTGACCCAGTGTTAGTTGGGGGACATTATGAGGACATAGAACAGAGAGAATTCAGGATATTTTCTAAAACTCACATTGACATTGGAATAGAGGCCAAAATATCCAAAAGCAGCCTTTTGATAATGATGCTCTGGAATAAGACAGGATTTACTTCAGCATAATTATACTTCTGACTTGACTTTTCATGTGTGTGTGTGTGTGTGTGTGTGTGTGTGTGTGTGTGTGTGTGTGTAGAGAGAGAGAGAGACAGAGACACAGAGACAGAGAGAGAGAGAGAGAGAGAGAGAGAGAGAGAGAGAGAGAGAGAGAGAGAGAGAGAGAGAGAGAGAGAGAGAGAGAGACTTCCAGCTACCCAGCTACCTTCTCCTCCAAGGGAAAACATTGCCTTAAATTTAACAATACATTACTACATTTTTGGTTGTTTCTTTTTTTTGATGTTTGCATGTAATATGTACTCAATTATATATGACTTCTCAAACATTTTTGTTTGTGATATCTAGCTATGCTGTTGCATGCAATTATACATTTTGTTCATTCTTGTGGGCACATACCATCTCATTATAATTATATGTACTCAAAGTGCTCCACATGGTCATTTAGGTGTGTGGCTCTGAATCTTGTATTTGTCTCCTTAGGTAGAACTATCTATTCATTAATTTTGGAAATATGCATACTCAGAAATAGAGTTTCTGGTTCATTATTTTAGATACTACTAAAAGCTTCTCAAACTAATTGACTATATTTTTTTCTTTTACAGCAATAAGATCCATGTAACAAACAGGTGGGAGGAGACAAAAGAACAGAAGCAACTGATAAAAGAAATATTCTTTGGATCCACCAACATTACAGAGCACAGGAGTTGTGCTACTGGCATAAAATAGTTAGAAAAATACAGGTGCACACATAGACCCGTAAATTTTTACAATGAACTTGCCAGGTCTGTCAGCTGCATCAAAACCATTGTATTAACTATTTTTATGTTGCTGTGATGAAAAACCTGAGCCAAAAGTTGCTTATGGAAAAAAGGAATTTATTTGTGCTTATGGTTCTGAAGAGATAGAGACCATTGTGGTGGGCAGACATGGTGGCAGGAGCAAAAAGCTGAGAGACCACATGAACTTCAAATATGAAGCAGAGATAGTGAGGAACTAGAAGTTCTATATTCTCAAAGCCCTACCCCAGTGACATACATACTTTTTACAGAAAGGCCATACCTTCCACCCACCCCCAAACTCCAACAGCTGGAATTCAAAATGCCAGAGACTATGGGAGACCTTACTTATTCAAATAACCTCACCCTTAGAAATTTGAAAAAGCAAATATTCAAAATAAATGTCAGCAGTTAAAGAGTCAGAAGTTTCATGGTAGTGTATGTTTCTAAAACGGAATGAATCCTTAAGTATGTCACGGAACCCTTCTCCATCTTCTCTCTGTCCTAATTTTAGAGGAAGTGTATATTTATACATGGTCAAAGTAAAGAAACTAAAAAGATTGGAAAGTCAGGGGCAAATTCATATGTGAAATCCACACATCTGTTTTCTTCTAGCCCCTCTTCCATATTTGATACCTCTAGTCCATCTTTTTAACTCAAAGCCGTGGAAAGCATCTGCCCTAGCATGCAACTCTTTTCCCTTAGCATGATGGAGATGAGCAGTTTTGATTTAGAATGACTTTTATTACCATTAATAGCAGATTCTTGTTCCCAGCACCCATGTTGAGAAGGTTAAGAACATATCCACTTATTAAGCAAGATACTAATATTCTATTGAGAACACAACAGACTGTGAACACTGGCTTTGAGTCTAACAGGTTTTATGGTCCTCATACACAGTAGGAGTTCTGGAAGGATTCACTACTTTCCGATTTTTGCCCTTGCAGCTGCATATAAATTTTATAATCATTGACTTAAAGAATTGTCTTTGTTTCTTCATTAGACTGTCATCCTTCCCAGAATGATGCCCTCATGATATTGCCCTCAAATAATTGCGCCGAAAACAAATACAGATTACTTAGAACATATATCAGAGTTTCCAGTAATAGATGAAATCAACATTAAAGACCAGAACAAAATATGGGGAAAATGGTTCAGATTATTAATACCTGTGTAGAAACCCAACTGATGAATTTTTAAATGTTCTTCTCTCATCTGACATGTTAACATGCACTTGCTCTCAATTATAGCACAACATGGACACAAGGTCAATTCCCTGTCTGTACTGAAATAGAACAATATAATTAGGACATTGCCTAGATTAAAGCTTCTATTAGTTTGAACTTAAGGCTATTCCCTACCATTCCATCTACTTGAAATACCAAGGAAAGACAATTTCAAGATTGAAACAGGTCCACACAGTTTTTATGTAACCCTGTCTCAAGATAAAAATAAAGAGCAGTCTATGAATGTAGCTTAATAGTAGTACCTAGCATATATGATTTCTTAGGTAATACCCTAAGTGGTGGAGGGTGCATGGCAAGTATTTCTTAAAGAAATATTCAGAAAGCATGTTTTTGTGAGCAACCAATGTGTTAATTAGATTGGCTTGCAGAAGTCTTTGAAGGAATGGATTTCTTCCCTCTTACTTTCCTTTCAGTATCCAATAGAACCAAATTAGTCATATCTCAAAATGATATTAAACTATGTCTCAAGGATTCTTTGACATAGTTGAAGGAGCTAATCTAATCCCTAGTTGTTCAATAAAATTTATTACTAAGGGACCTGATGTTGGGCCATGCTTCCCAGGCAGACTTTAGAGATCTCTAGGTTTGAGTTTGTGGAAAAGAGACTCAAGTTTCAAAGGCTGAGACATTGTACTGGTCAGTTGTAATGCCAACTTGATCCAAGCTAAAGTCATCTGAGAGAAGGGAACATCAATTAATAACATTTCTTCATAAGATTGAGCTGGAGGTAAGCCTGTAAAATATTTTAAGATTAAGAAGATCAATCTTACTTTTAATGTAATTTTTTAATTTGTAAAGATTAACTAGTAAGTTAAGGTTAATCTTAAAAAGATTAAGGACTCTCTTAAGAAGACTGAGACTACTGAGGGTGGTGCTGTTGCTGAGCTCGTAGTCCTGGATTCTATAAGAAAGCAGGCTGAGGAAGCAACACTTCTCCATGGCCATTGCATCAGCCCCTGCCTCCAGGTTCCTTCCATGTTTGAGCTCCTGTCATGCCTTCCTTTGATGATGAATAGTGGTGGGAAGCATAAGTGGAGTAAACGCTTTCCTGCCCAAGTTGCTTTAGTCCTGGTGTTTTGCCACAGAAATATAAACCATAACAGACAGGCATTGTGTCTGAGAGAATAAAAGCTAAAAACCTGGCTTAATTTGGAGTCTTTTGTTTCAACATGGCATCTGTGGTCATTTTTTTTCATTCCCCTGATGTTCTGTAAGTGAATGGCATCAGAAATTACTTGAGTGGAGCCCAACTCACTTTTGTTTTCCAGTGTTTAATGTTATGTACGTTTCTTTTAAAATGACTTTATTTAGTGATACTGAAAACTGCATCCTCTATATAGCTTCAGAATAAAGAGTTGTGAATATATTGCTATGGAAGGGACTGGGGACTTCAAACTCAGCACCTCCATCTTTTTTGTTTGTTTTTTATTTTTTGGCTCTTTTGTATTACTTTAATTTTAAATATCTTGCTTCACATGTCAATCCCAGTTCCCTCTCCCTTCCCTCCTCCCACATCCCCCCAACATTCCCCCAGCCTCCCACCCTATCCCCACTTCCTTCCACATAGGGAATATCCAGAGTCTGTCATTTTGCCCAGGGCAGGGTCCAGGCACTCCCCTACGAGTCCAGGCTGAGAGACATCCCTCTTTGTGTTATGAACACATAAAGTTCATTTGTGTGTCAAGGATAAATACTGATCTCCTGCCCAGGGCCACATAGGTCGCCCAGGCCTCCTCACTGACTCTTACACTCAAGGGGTCTGGATCCGTCCTATGCTGGCCTCCCAGTTGTTAGTCTGGGGAGTCAGTAAGCCCCATCACCTCTTGTCTTAACTTTCTTCATGTTGTGACTTGTCCACACACAATTATTAAGGATATTACATTTGTGCAGCTTTTTCTTTGACAGTATGCCTCAGAAAGTAACAAAAAATAACATAATTTATTGTCCTTCATAAATATCTAAGGGAAGAAAGGGGAGATAATATGCAAATTCTGAAATTCACAAATGAGATGGGATAAAAATCTCTGCAGAATTTATAAAGTCTGCACGATATTTTCGATTGTGATATATTACATTTCCCACCCCCACTATCGCGTCTACAGCAGTGTCTTCAATATTTTACTGAGCCAGGCTAACATACAGCTCACAATTTTAAACTGACAAATCTAAAAGCATAAATTTTAGATGCTTTTTGCAAAACAGCAAGGCTGAGTACAGACTGTGCATTCAGAATATTATAGCCTGTCCTAATTCATGCTATCTCCACACATTTTTTCCATTTTGGGAGGCTTTGGGGGCATATTTCAAACAAATATCAGTACTTTGTGTTTATTCCATGTAATAAAGAGTATCTGGGCCTGTCTGTAAGAGAATATCTGTTTCCCCAATCATCTCCATTATGGGGAGGAAATGAATTCTATTCCGAGGACAAAAAATAACAGTAGCCTCACAAACATTTAAAATCTGCTCATTTGGGATTTGTAGGGACATTTATCTTTTTATTACTAAAAGAAGGTTTATCCACAGGTAGACAGAGTGCTATAGAAAATGCAAGGAAAAATTCACACCTTCAAAAACCTTAGCTGTCTATCTGACACCTTTTTTGCTGCTCATGCTTCTAAATACATTATATGTGGCCATTAGAAGAGGCAGCATTGTGCTGAGCATCTTGGGAAACTCATTATCAAGAGTCTCTTCATAGCAATGAATTAAAATAATTAAAAGCTGGCTCTCTTTAAAAGACCGTAGAAGAAGAATAGGAGAGGAAGAAGTCCACATTGACCAACTCAGTGGTTAGACTCACTTGAACAATGAAAGCAAAATTAAATGTGGAGGGGAGACTATGGGTCATGTTACTTCCACTCCAGTTTCTATCCCAACAGAAGCTTCTTAGCAGTTCCCTTTCCTCTAATGTTGATACCTCATCAATATTTGAGAGTGAGCTATCACATGGTTGAGATTATATATCATTTTCATTCTACTAACATAATCAAAAGGAACAAGAAAGCCAGGATATGGCCCACGTCAGTAATCTAAGAGGATTGTGAATTTGTTACTGCTGATCTAAGCTACATAAAGGGATCTTCATTTTATGGGTGGGGGGTGTTGAAATAGAATGCAGGAGAAATGGAATTCAGGGAAAG
The DNA here is from genome assembly GCF_017639785.1 of Mesocricetus auratus. Classification (NCBI taxonomy): domain Eukaryota; kingdom Metazoa; phylum Chordata; class Mammalia; order Rodentia; family Cricetidae; genus Mesocricetus; species Mesocricetus auratus. The sequence continues at coordinate 105,664,697 of NW_024429189.1, forward strand.
GCAATAAAAATAATAAAAATAGATCAAGGGTAAAGAAGGCAGGAAAATACTTGAAAGTTGGATTAAAAGCGATATTTGTTTCTTGTTTATTGGAGAATAAAAACAGGAATAGTGACCACAACACACTGAAAGCTGTAATTCACCAAGGCCACATCGCAACCCTGGTATTCCACTGAGATGTTTCACTCCAGGCAGTCCAGAGCACAATTACTAAATTTGTAGGCCCTAAAGTCAGATCATTGGAGTTTGTATTTAAGCTGAATGGAGTTCATGAAAGGTCAGGCCTTAGCATTCATTTATAAAACAGGGATAATAATGACCACAAAATAGTTTATTGCTAGGATAGATGAGGCAATGTATTGAATCTATTGCCAAGTGCCTGGTTAATAACCAGCATTAACTCACTCCTGACACATAGTCAAGCACTCTTTAAAAATTACTATATAGCAACAATATTTTTAAATGGTAAATCAGGGTGTTCCATTCTTCCCTTATGCAGTCTTCTCTCATGGGTACCTTGACAACAGGGATTCCCTTCTCACACCAATAACAGTCAGGCATCTCAAGATGAATCTTAGCCACATCATATTTACCAGTCATTCCTTTCTCAGATACAATAAGCTTGGGTTTCTATAAAGACAAGGAAGTGTTTGGAAGGGAACTTAACTAGAAAGAAAATGGGTGGAGAGATAAGTGTACCTGAAAAGAGACAGCAAAATAAATTTCTCCTGAAGGAAGCCTATGACAGGATCAAAAGAATAACACCTGTGAATTTCTGCTGCTTCACCTGAGCACCCAACGATAGGCAGGAAAGTGAAACCTCTCTTTGGATGATGAGAGCAGAAAGGGATAGCTACATCTGTATCTCTTTCTGCTCTTTCTACTCATGGTTTGAATAAAATGGAATAAACAGTACATGTTTCAGTGGGTGTGACAATACTGAACCCATAGACATGACTAGAGCTATTATAAAACTGTAAACTACATTTTGTACCCAAGTCCCTGGGTTTCATTCCTTAAAACCACAAAAAAAGGAAGGAATAAAGGAAAGGAGTGGAAGGGGAAAGAAGGGGGAAAAATAGAGGAAAAACAGGAGGGTAGAAATTAAATTTAATATTTTGACATAATATATCTAAAGTATTATTACTTTGATATGTGCTAAAATGGTAACCCACTCTATCATGAATGTAAAATTAAATCTATGTGTTAAACTTACAGCATCTTTCAATTTAGATGAACCATATTTCAGATGTTCAATAGCTACGTGTGATCATTGTCTATTTCATTGAATACAAAAGCACCTAGAGAAGTTGATGAATATTCAACTATTTAGTAGATCAGAAAATAGTTCACAGAGAACTAACCTGGTCAGAAGCTGATATGTGAAAGCAGTATCCCAGTGGAGACTCTGTGATTTTGTGATCTCCACTGGAATTTTCCATAGGAAAACACTAAGTGTGCATAGCATTATCAGAAAGCCAATTAAAGGGTAATAAAATAAAGAAAATGAAATTCAATGAAAGTGTTTTACCTTTATCACCACAACAATTTTATTTTTGACTGTTTAAAAAACAACTTATTTAGAGGCTAAAGGATAGCTGAGTGAATAAATTTCCAGATTTGTGAGCATATCATTCATACCTATATAAAAAGCCCATATGGAGCTGTGTCTGTAATCCACACACTAGAAGGCAGAGACATGTAGATCCCAGAGGCTTTCTGGCCAGCCAGGCTACCTAAAACCACACTCTACAAGATAAAGTGAGAGGCATTATCTCATAGGGTAGGGAAGTTATTGAGAAAGACATGCCAACACCTACCTCTGGCTTCTTACTCATACTCATGTGGGCTAGCACTTGTACACACATGCATAAATCACACAGAGAAAGACATAGTCACACATACACAATTAGCTTATTCTGACCATGTTGGTTCATTTGTGTCACGCAACACCTGGTAGGCTAATGTTTCTCATGAGTTCTAGGCCAGTTTGAACCACAAAGTGACATTCTGTTTCAAAAACAGTGTAGTAACCAGTTAAGCATCAGTACTAGTGTAGAGGTTTATTTTGAGGTCAAGGCAGCAACAATAATCTTTATCAAGTCCATCAAAAAATATACTATGTCACAGATTAAGATGTTTAACAGGTTAGACCATCTGTGAAGCAGGGCATAGAAGGGAGCCCAATATTACTCTGCATGGGAACAAAATTTCGTTAGCAGACATTCCTTTGAAAGTGTATACTTTTTTTTACCCAGTTCTTAAATCACTAGGGATCTGGTAAACAAATTCATCATTTAGCTTTTCATCACTTTAATGAAATATGTCACTTACAAAGGGAAAGTAGCATAATTTATTTGTTTAGATTTAAGTATAAAATTTGAACCCTGATCCTTGCACATGTTAAGTGTAATATAATAAGGAGTGAGGTCCCCAGCACTGCAAAATTCATACTTCTGCACTACCCTTTCCCTGTAATGAGAATGATGACTACCTTAAATGCCCTCCTACAGCCTTCATCCAGTACCTGATGGAAGCAGAAACAGAGACCAACAATTAAGCATTGAGTCAAACCCCTGGAATCCTTTTGTAGAGAAGGAAGAGTGATAAGCAAAAGAGTCAAGACCATGCTGGGGAAACCCACAGAAACAGCTGACCTAAGCAAGTAGGAGCTCACAGACCCCAGTCTGACAATTAGGGCAACAAGCATACGACTGAACTAGGCCTCCTGAATGTGGATGTCAGCTGGGAGACCTGGGAAGTCTATGGGGCCTCTGGCAGTGGAACCAGTATTTATCTCGAGTGCCAAATGGGAGCCCATTCCCCCATGGAGGGATACACTTTCTCAGCCTAGATATACAGGAGGGGGCCTAAACCCTGCCCTAAATAACACGACAAACTTTGATGATTCCCCATGGAAGGCCACAGCCTCTCCCTGGGGAGTGGACGGAGAGTGGGATGGGGGGTTGGTGGGGGGCATGGGAGGATGGGAGGGAGACCTAACTGTTATTGATATTTATATGTAAAATAAGATTGTTTCATATATATATGTGTATATATATATATATATATATATATATATATATATATAGTCTTGAACTTTCTGTGGACTTGATTAAACCAACTCATTTCTCTGGGCCTCTGGAGGAGATATGAGATTTCAAATGTTCATCCCATATATTTGAGGAGAAAGACCCTTGACCATAAATCATAGACAAATCAGGCTTTATTATGCACAGCAGAGCTGGGCCAGTGGCTGTCTCCTACTAAGGTATAATTCAAGAGATCATCCCCAAACCAATTTCCCATACCTCTTCTATAGAGCAATATTGCAGGGAGGTGGGATTATGCAAGCAGGTGTGGTTACAGAAGCATGACTGGGAAGTTAATATTTTTACAAACACTTTAAAAACTCTTCCTAGAATCAGATATTACAGGTGATTTATGGTTACAAGGTCAGTCACAGCCCAGTTCTAAGAAACAGAAACTTAACTACAGACTCAATATGTATCCTAGTAACAAAATGGAGTCAGACTAGTTCCTCACAATGACATATAGGACATTGTCTTAACCAGAATTTTTATTGCTATGATAAAACATAATAACCAAAAGCAATTTGGGGAGGAAAGGGTTTATTTCATCTCACTTTTTTTTTACCACACATGACCTGATCACAGTCCATTATAAAGGGAAGTCAGGGTAAGGAATTAAGGCAGAAATCTGGAGGCAATAACTACAGCAGAAGCCATGGAGTGATGGGAGATCTCCTCTATATGCCGTGACTATGTGTTTCTCTTATTGGTTGGAAAATAAAGTTGTTTTGACCAATGGACAGGCAGAATTTAGTTAGGCAGGAATGCTGAGCAAAGAGGAAGGGAAAAGGAAGACAAAGAGCAGAAGTCATGTACCACTGGGGAGTCAAGAAGCCCAGATATCACTGGTACGGCCACATGGTGATACATAGGTTAATAGTAAAAAGTTTATAATTAAGAGCAAGAAGCCTAAGCCAATTGCTAAACAATTATAAATATATATTAAGTGTTTGTTTGTAGTTTATTAGAGTGACTTAGAGGTTGTGGCCTCATTAGTCCAATAATGATTGTTTACAAACGGAAAGGCAAAAAGTATAGTTTTCCAGTCTAGGAATATGGATATCTGAGCTATTCTTCAGTCTACAATCTACCTTGTAATTATAAAGAAGTAGGTACTAATACCAGTGAATGGCCTTAGCAGTGAGTAGAGGTACTTCCTAGAAAGAGTGAGAGCAAGCAGGCAAAATCAAAACTTCTTTCTTCCATGTCTTTTTTCCCCTCATTTTCCTAGGCTGTTACCATAAGATATGACATGGAGTTAGAATAGGTTTTCTAATCTCAAATGATCCAGGTTTAGGATGTCTCTTCTGGTCTCAGAAGACCCAGATTTAGGGTTGGTCTTCTTCAAATGATCCATCAAGAAAATCTTTCACATGTGTGCACTGATGCTTGGATTTTAGTTGATTCCAGATATAACAAGTTGACAAACATAATAGAATCAATAACATAATGCAATAATAAATTGCCTATTTCATGATTAAGAACACAAGAGGTAAGGTAAAAGATCTTGGGGTCCCAAAATTTCCTTTAAGGGCATATCTTCAGTAATCCAATGACTTCTCTGTAAGCACTACCTCTTTAAGCTCCCACCACATCCCAATAGTTCCAACAAAGATACTAATTCTACAGTTTATGCTCCTTTGGGAAACATTTATCTGAACAATAGGAAGGTGGAAATAATAGGATAGAGGTGCCCTCATTCTGTCAACCATATTCTTATAGTTACCATCACTCCTTTGCTTTCTATACTTCCACTCTAATACAGTGGAAAGAAATTCAAAAGTTTTATTTAGAACGTTACTCAGTCTTTGTCAAAGGATGTATGTAATATAAACTCAAGAAACAAAAAAGTGAAAGAATAAATATCTTTTTTACTGGAGAAACTTCATTTTAGAAAGAATAGAATAATACCTCAAGATCACATAGCTTATAAACAAGAAGGAAACATTAGAAAAATTCTATTTCCAGAATAAAACTGTAAATCCACAGAAAGGCATGAGTAATTTACAGAATGTATTTAGAGCATATGTATTGTCTGGGGTATATAACAACAACCAGCCAGTCTGAAATAGATGTGTAAACTAATTTTTTAAAAAGGGTAGTGGTCAAAGACTCAAACTGGTACTCTGTCAAAGAGAATATACAGCTAGACTAGGGAACACTGTGATAATCTGTGTATAACGAAAGTGAACTGAACTCCTGGAACCCAGTTGCAAAGAGGAATAGTAAGCAAAGGAATCAAGACCAGGCTGGTGAAACTCACAGAGGCAAGTGACCTAAAAAAGGGGGAATGCATGGACCCCAGACTGATGACTGAGAGAACAGCGTGGGACTGATACAGACACCCCCCCAACCTCGATGTCAGAGAATAGGCCTCAGAAATTTATGGTACCTTGGAGAGTAGATCAGTATTTATTCCTTGCATACAAGTGGACTCTGGGAGCCCATTCCACATGGAGGGATACTCTCTTGGCCTGGACACACAGAGGATGACCTAGGCCCTGCCTGGCATGATATGACAGACTCTGAAAATCCCTCATGGAAGGCCTTACGCTCCCTGGGGAGTGGAAGGGAGATGGAGTGGGATGGGATGTTGGGAGGAATGGGTGGCCAGGGAAGGAGGGGAGGGAGAGGGAATTGAGAGTAATATGTGTAAAAATTTACATTAAAACTATTATATATAAAAAGTCTTCACTGAACTTTTCTTGGTAATTTCCAAAAATCAGATACAATATAAATGTCCATCAAGTGACAGAAGATTTAAAATTAATGTGCAAGATAGAAATGAGATGCGCCAAGAGTGAATGAAGTGCTAGCATATGTTACAAATGAGTCTCAGAAAGCATTACAAAAGAAAAAGCATATATATATATATATATATATATATATACAGTTTGAAAGGAGGGAAAATATTCTGTGGTATTCGAAGTCAGGTGGGCTGAGCACATAGTGAATAGAAGGGGGCTTGTAGAGTGGAGCTACCTAGAAGGCCAAACAGATACTGCTACTTGACCCAGTAGTGAATAATATAGGTACTTTACTTCTGAAAATGTGCTTGACTGTACACACAGCAAAAACTCAATTTTCTCAGTGTCTGTTATACTTCTAGGAAAGATTTTACAAAAACAGAAAAGAAAATTTCTAGAATTCTCCCTGAACTAAGTGCTTCCCTTGGCAATTAGATTTGGAGACTCAGAGCCCTCCATTGAATAGTAAACTTCACCTCTACAGTCTTTCTTACCCCTCTTGATGATGATTACAAGAAATCTAATGCCTCTTGTAGCTATGATGGTAATTTTGGAAAATGTATTTTGATTATTAGTAGTTCCCTTTAATAAAATGGCTACTTGGACTCTTTCAGGGATACTATTACACTGATATGGGTCAAGTCCAGACTTTTGAAAAATTGGCATCAGGGGTGACATAAATACTTAAATTAATGTCCTTCCTCTTTTATAACCCAGATGTCTCTAAAAGAATTCATCCACACATCATAAGCTAGTCCACCACCAGGTATGAGTGAAAACCTAGAAAGTTCTTCTGGGCTCTTTAGTCATAATACCGTGTCTCCAGAATCATTGGAATGAGCGATAGAAACACCTACCAGAGTTGTCTGCCAAGAAGACTTAAGCGTGAGAACAGTTCCTAAATACTAACCTAATCCATCCATGCTGGTTACAATGATATGAATACCTGCATCCATCATTTCATCAATGGCTGATTCTACAAGTACAGCATGGAGAACACCTCTACACTAAGGGATGACTGTGACCTCTGGGGATCCTACCCTCAGCAGTATAACTATAAACAAGGAGTCAATGGCCTCCCTTCACCAGTCATCACAGACAATGGTACTGATCCCCAATCAGAAAGTTCTTGATCCTGAACCTGGCTCAGAATCTGGGCTTATGGAAGAAAAGAATAGCTTCCTAACACTCATATAACCAATACGCTTTTCAAAATAACTTCTCAAACCAGAGGGATGGCCTCCATAAAAAGAGGATTACATGTCTGTGGTCTAATCATGCAGTGAGTAGAAGGTTGACCCACTAGAATGAACATGTTCTGATGGAGATAAGCCCAATTGCAAGGCGCTGGGATCGCCACCTTTTCTATAATAGCTGCTCTTACAGTAAATCTCTTTTGAAACCGTAAGGACTCTCTTTTGGTGTAATATTCAGTAGTGTATAGATATTGAGCGTAAGCTTCCAATGTATTGGTGTATTGAGTAATTTCCCCCCACTCCAGTGGAAAATGTCGTCACAAAGTCAATAACCTTGGTTCCCACACTTTAATCTCTGCTTTGTTCCCTGAGATGGACTTAGAAGACAACCCTCTGCAATTATCTTCTATTTGGCAGAACATTTAGTCAGGAGAGGAGTCCTTCATAAGGTTCATATTTGGGACCTCCAAGATAGGGGTGGCATGTCCCAGCTTGTTTGATTCTTAGTCTGTTCTTATGCCTTTGTGTGTATGTGTGTCTATAAGTTGGAAACTTTATAACATGAGGAGAAAATTAAGTAAACTGATGCAGAGAATTATATAGTAGAGAGTTCACTTCACCCTCAGGTCCTTCTAAGTCCCATGCTTGGGGTAAACCTTCTGGTACTCAGATGCCCCGATATACATGTACTATACTGGTTTGGTGTTTACCAGCAGTTCTCTGAACATATAACCCAAACTGCTTAACTTGCAAGTGTAAAACACAATACTCTGGGCATTTCCTTCTCACAGTAGCTGTAGATATATGCCGATCTGAGTAAAAAATAATCCTCCATGGGGATCTATTAACAATTGAGTTGAGTTACAGGTGTAGAAATCAAGAGGCATGGCTTCAGCTGCTTCAGTTATTTCCTATAATAAACACAGTTGTTCTGAAAGCCTGTTGCTAAAGCATTTCATCTTAACAGGTTTACTATAATTTAATCAACATATGTACACTGAACATATATAAACATGTAGTTTGGTATGTTCTAACATATGCAGACAGATGGGAAACTATCATCCTTTACCCCCAAACGCTTCCTTGTGACCTTTGACAAGCTCTCCTTTTTGCCTCATTTATAAGCTGATCTGCTTCTATACTGGTGATTATTCTGTTTTGCCTTGGATTTTATGTATCAAGACTATGTTAGCACACTGCATGATCTGAGATTTAGCTATACTGTTTCCTTGAACATAGTTTATTATTGTCATTGTTCAATGTTATGCCACTCACGGATACCATGCAAGAGAGAGAGAGTGGGGGAGTTTGGAGATCAAAGGGTCTAAAAGTTATGCAAGTCAGTTCTCACCATTTAACATAGGAGAAAGCATAAAGAGAGAGACGGCATCTTCTACTTTTCCTCTGAGCATTTACAGCCAGGAAATACAAGAAAATTAAACTGTCAGCTGCTTTCTACTCATGCCCACTGAGGATGACATGGGACAGAAAGGATGGGATTTATACATAATGGTAACCCATAAAGCCAGGTACAAACATTTAAAATACAGAAGCAACTCATCTATGTCTGACAATGACAGCCTAATGCTCACATACTAATCCCAGCACAGAGGTAAACAGGGGCGGGGTGAAAAACTGGCGAAAAAACAAAAACAAAAACAAAAATTTTTTAAATCTCAAAGTACCTGAGGAAGATTAAGTTTAGACCAAACTAAGTAAGACTAATGGCATTCCAACTGGAAATTATTTACCTATATAAAAGAGTAAGTCATATATTTGCATACCTGAGCACTGAGCTTAATGCACACCTCTAACTTCATCTCAGTATACCTGAGTGGTTAAAATCTAGGTATTGATACCTTGTAATTGGGTTCATGAGACAAAATCTGTTAGATAAAAATCTTACAATGTGAAAATTTTTAAGTTTGTATTTACCTGCTTAATGTATAGATCATCTCTGCTTTGAAATGTCCCTTTCTCCGACCTAGTCCTTCTGCCTCTGCAAAATAACCAGCCAGAATTCACTGAACTCTTGCATCCTATGGCTACTATGTTCAGATTTTTCAAGTAGAAGCCAGTGTCTGTTGATATGCTAATATGTAGGTATTAATCAGCATACTAGGCAGTCTAAGGCAGGAGAAGAGAGAAACACAGTGGTATTTTTAGTCACTATATGTTACTGTGTTAGGCCACTACACAAGTAGACTAAGATCTAGAAAGATGCAGAGAAGTTAGCAATAACAATTCTCCCTGGTTCAGTCTCATCTGAAAAACATTTTTTCAACACAATATTTTCATTAATTATTTGGAAAGTTCACACAGTGCATCCTGATTTTACATGCTTCCCATTCCTCCAAGGTCCACTATCCCACCCTTGTGCCCTCCCTGATAAAAGAAAGAAAGGAAGGAATAAGTATGCCAAAGTCCAATTTGTGTTGCCCATATACACATTGGAACATGGTTGAACTCCCATTGACTAGCTCTTTAAAGATAACCAAGCCGTTCTCCACATGTCCCCAGCCAGAAGTCATCCACTGTGAACTTCAGTATCCCTAACACAATTTTTAAGTACTCTTGTCAGTAGCTTCCTATCTAAACTGTTTCTTTTTCTTGGGCAGGGAGAGTTGTCACAGAAACCCTCAGTGTCTCTAGTTCTCAAGTATGAGTCTGCCCTCATCATCAATACCACTACAAAAGAAGATTCCTTACACATATCAGCAGCTGTCTCTGACAAACTCACATTTGGGCTGGGAAGATGTCTCAGACATTAAGGCTATGCTCACAAACAAACATGAAAACATTTTTCTAAGCAAAATTTTAATTTTATAGTAATTATGTAAAGGTTTTTATGTCAAGCATAATCTTTTCTGGTCCAATCTGCTTGCTGTCCTGTATGTTACTTGCACCTTTATAAGTAACTGCTTTAGACTAGGAAATTTTCTTCTGAGTTCGTTGAAAATGCCTGGCCTTGGATCTGGGGTTCTTCTTATTCTTCTGAATCCAATATTCTTAGGTTTGGTCTTTTCACAGTATTCCAGATTTCCTGGATGTTTTGTGTCAGGAGTATTAAAAACTTAACAATTTCTTTAACCCATGTATCCATGTATTCTATCATATCTTCAATGCCTAAGATTTGCTCTTCCATCTCTTGAATTCTGTTGGTGAAGCTTGGCTCTGCAGTTCCTATTGGAATTCCTAAATTTTTCATTTCAAAAACTCCTTCAGTTTGGATTTCCTTATGAGTTCTATTTATAATGTTATGTCTTAAACCATTTTATTTGTTTCCCAACACTCTTTGCTTCTGTTTTCCTGTATTTCTTTTAAGGGATTTACTCATTTCCCCTTTTAAGGATGTCTATCATTCATAAAGACAGTTTTAAGGTCTTTTTCTAGTGCATCAGCTATGTTGAATATTCAGGACTCACTGTGGCAATATAGCTGGGCTGTAGTGGAAACATATCTCCCTGGCCTTTACTGACTGTGTTTTTATTCAGGAGTCTCAGCATTTGAGTTTGGAATGGTCATAGGTATAGGTGTTCATTTCTGGATTTGTCTTTGTTGGGTGGGTGTTTTAGTTCTTGGCTTCTGTTTCTGCTTTGCATTTTCCAGTATGATAGCCATGTGTTTCTTGTTTCCTGGCCCATTTAACTGGTGTGTTCACAGGGAACACCTACTGGTATTGGAGGCTGGGATCCTGGGATCAGCTGACGAAAGGAAAGTTGAGGAAGTCTTTGAGATCCCATGAGGATGGGGTCAGAGAAACAAAGGGAGAACACAGCAGGTTTCCTGTTACACAGATAGAGTTGAGACATGGGGTGAGGGGAATTGAATCTCAGGAGCAATAGGAGAGGTGTGGGTCTGCCTCTATCCTACTTGTTGCCTTGTGGGCAACAGAGACTGTCTTGTGGAGTTGGGGTCTGGGCCAAAGAAACATGTGGCAGGGAGTAAGGTTAGAAGAGGAAGATTTGTGGGTTCACAGGAGATGGGAGAAGGGAGGGCAAGAAGGCTACCAGAGAAGATGTTCTGCTGCAGAGCTGGGGTGAGACTGTGGGACTGGATCTGCGGCAACAGAAAGAGGAGGTCTGCAAAGCAGCCTACTTGGTTTTCTGGCAGGTATAGCCAGTGCTTTAGCAGGGGGTGCCTGCTGCAGTTGGGGTTTGGGACAAAGCAACATGTTGGGGGTAGGGAGCTGGTAGGTATCATCTATGGGATACATAGGAGACATAAGAAGGGGTGAGGGAGGTTGTCGATGGTGTTTTGTTGCAACACTAGGCACAAGAATGGGGGTTGGGTCTGGAGAAACAGAAAGAGAGGGGAGAAAGTCTTCCTTGAAAACATTTTATATTTTTGGTTGTGAGCCTAAACTTTAACAGCTGAGCCATCTCTCCAGTTTCCATGAAAACATTTTATAGAAAATAGTTTCATGTATTGTTGCCATGCATAGTCAGTATTTCATGAAATTCACTTATAAAGTTGTATAGTTAACCAGAAATAGATTTTTTCATTTTTTTACCTTTGGTTAATATATAATTGGTACATACTTATGTAGCTTGGTATTGTGATTTAATAACCAAATCAGGGTGACTAGCTTCCCTCTGCTTACATACTTTTATTTCTATGTGTTATAAACCCTCAAATTCTGCTTACCTAGTAATTTTGAAGTATAACATTACTTGTTACAACTGTATCTTACCTACTGTGACACACAATTCAAGAATTAACTCCCCTACTGTGTTTCTGTACCCATTCTCCATCTGCTACTTTTCTCTTCTTCCCCCTCCTTAGCTCCCAATAGCCTCTAAAGAATAATTATTCTCCATCTTTAATTCTAAATTATTTCCTTAGACCTACATTTTCCTGCCCTAATTTAAGATACTTTGCTCTTGCTATCTCAGTAGTGCTTTATCTTCAGTTCAGAGTAACAGCATCCAAAGTTTCCATGTTATACTTCATTAACTTAAAATCTTTTAAGGAGCACCTGCCAAGCCTTGTGCCAGGCTTGGTGCCCAATCAGGTAAGGTGAAGGAGTAAGACTCATAGACTCGCGCAAAGCTCATAGCACCATGGAGATTAAAATTTTAGCAGTAACCCATAAAATATGCCTTTTCCTTGACAAGGGCCCAAAGAACAAGAATAGAATTGAAGGGTAAGATTTGGAGAAGGGTCAGGGAATAAACACTTGGGATGCTGCTGGCAGGTTGGAAATTTGGCCTTATTCAAAGAGCAAAGTAAACACACTGGCAAATTCCCAACAACTGAGATTTATGTTTTAATAACAAAATGAAACAAATCTCTGGAGCAAATGGATTCAAAGAGAACACTCTGGACCAATCACATAAGGCTTTTCAATCTTTCTAGGATTAAAAAGTAATAAAACTCAATCAACACCAATACTCAACTGGAAATGATGTAAGCCTTGATAATTCAGAAATGATGAGCAGGGAAGAGATCCTGTCTATAGAGAGCCTGCTCTCAGAGACTACGCAGGAAGTTTAACATGAAATCCAAGGAGCCTACAGAATCCCTAGTTTTCCTTTATAACCAAAAGAGCACTCAGAAGGGAGCATGGATTCCATTTTTGATTTACTTTATCATTCTTAGGGATATGACTAATTGCTGTCCTGTGATGCAAGACTTCTAAACTATCAGGTCCTCACCTTCACCATTTGCCTCCTCCTAGGACAGAGTGATACCTGCTTTTCACATTCTCATAAGCACTATGCTCTGGGGGTTTGATAATCAGTTAAATTACTGGGGTCCTTATTAGCAGATGTCCACTGACCATGCTTTTCTAAATAATTATTATCATTTTTCAAAATTATGTAAATATGTGTGGAGAGGTGTATATGCAGAAGTATAGGTCAGAGGATAGAGATTTTTGATTCCCCTGGAGGTAGAGTACATGCTGTCATGAACCTCCTCATGTGGATTCTGGGAACCAAAGCAAGGTCCTTCCCAAGAGTCATAAACACTCTTGACACTGAGTCATCGCTTCAGGTCCTAACTGAGGTTTTTGGTTTTGGGGATTTTAATATAGCTTTCTGTTGGATGGAGATGTAGCCTAATTTTTAGAATGCTTGTCTACAATGTAGGTACCCCTGGGCTTGATTCTCAACATCACATAAAACTTTCTGTTACACTCCTGTAATCTCTGCACCAAAAAGCTAGAAGCAGGTGGATCAGGAATTGAAGGTAGTAACCTAGGACCCTGAAAGGTTAACTCCTTTATTCCCATTTCAGAAACTCAGTCAGTTGCAGCAGTATTCCCCTTTTACATATGGAATGTTATGATGAATAATTTCAGAAGACATAATGTGGGGTAGATAAATTATTACACATCAGGCATCTGATAAGAAAGTATTAACCTGGCAAGAAAAAATAGTGTAGCATTATTATGGATCTAGCAGATAAAATATTAAGTTTATGTCAAAAGAAACATTATACTTATGAGTCAATTTCAGCTTTGAGGGGCAATAAATTATTTTTATTTATCTAAACACAAATGCTCAACTCACATGCTCTTTTAGAATAATAATGTCAATCAAAAGTCATAGATTTAATCAGTTACAACTGAAAATATGTAGGAAAATTATATTTTTTCATTTTGATGTGTATTCCCATTTTCAAGTTACAATTTAGGGTTAAGAAGTGTTGAAAACAGCTTAAAAATGAAAGGTACTGAATAACCACTAAGGACACACTCATTGAATCTGTCTTATTGGTGTTTTTTTTAAAAAGTACATTTCAGTCTTTTGCTAACATTATCTTGGTTGGTTGCACAACACTGTAGCCACAGTGATACTGGGTGGTGTTCATTCTGGGTACAGGTGGTCAGTAGGTACACAAAGGTGGTCACCTGATGTGGAATGGTCTTCTGTATATATGCTTGTCTTATTGGTTGATGAATAAAGCACTGTTGGTCAATAGGGAAGCAAGATATGTAGGGCTAGGAGTCAAGGAGGATTCTAGGAAATAGAGGCAGTCAGTCACCATGTAGGACAAGAGAGAAGAGGTCCAGACCCTTTCTCCAGTAAGAGAAGACCACGTGGAGGGAACTGGGATTGACATGTAAAACAAGCTATTTAAAATTAAAATTAAAAAAGACCACGTGGAAATACTCAGATTAGCAGTTATGGGTTAATAATTAAGTCAGAGCTAGCCAAAGAGAAACCATGGCAAACAGTCAACAGCTTTATAATTAATATAGTGTCCTGGGTGTTCATTTGGGTCTGATGTAGCTTAGGGACCAGGCTGGTGAGAAGAATGCACGTGACATATGGCGCCAATGAATTGCACACTTTATGACGGGTAAAAATGACTATTTATTGTGGAAAGTACTCCCAAGAGAAACCGGCAACCCAAGTTGGTCTCGGCGGCTTCTGAGACTCGCTTGAATCCCAGCAAGAGAGAGCATCTCCTCTCCCAGTCCTTTATTCCCTGCCTTCTCCCATGTAACAGTGACCACTCCCATTTGGGTGTGGTCAGTGCTATGGGCATGTAAGATCTCTCCCTAAAGTTGTAAAAAGAAAGAAGAGGGCTACCAATGCAAAGTGGATGTTGTATTCTCAGCTCCAATGTTAAATAAAAACATACAGAGACTCTTGTTCAAAAACATTGAGAGAACAGTAGGACTCAAGTCAAGTATGAGATGGCTAAATATGGAATTTCATGGCACAATCAAGCCCTGCTTGGAAGTACAGGTCCAAGCAAGAGGCAGCATGGTCCTATTAAGCTCTCCATATACCTATTGGAGGTGGCTGACAGTTGTCCAGTGGAAGATAATGTTTACATTGAACTGTGTTAAACAATCTGGTCAACCACAAAGTCTTTATTTTTCTATTTCTCAGGGTGGACAGGAGAGGAAGGAAGTAGGAATATAGTCAAATTTAAACATACTTATTTTTGGAAGGCATTTATTGCTTATAAAATTCAGAGAAAAACTGCCAAATAGCTAACACAAATCCATCTGGGGTAAGGGAGAGGGAAAAGATTGTAAATTGTAGGTTTTCTGTTGAGATACTAGAACCAGCTGGTTGCCATGGTGAAATGATAGAGAGATTTTCTTCAGTGTCCTGTTCTGATTTGGAAAGCAAAACTGAGACTGAACCCAAAGTTTGGATTTCAAGTGAAATGGCCAAATGTGGACCTCAGGGGAAACACCAAGAAATAACCTGGGGAAGGCAGACCTGAGATCTTGGGACTAGAACAGGGAACAGGAAGAAGAGGAAGCTCTGAGCAGCTTCAAAAATAGGATTATATTTTAGTCAGAGCTTATTGAACCTAAGACCTGAGCACAGAGCTGTGACAGTCACCTTCTAGATACATAATCATTTAATGTGTGCATATTCCCAACTAAATAACACGACAGGCATGATTACCCTCAGTCTGCAAAGGAAGAAACTGAGGTCAGACCTGTCACAGAATTTGGACATTCATATTGCTGTATCAGACTGGATTCTAGCCACCATTCTAATAGGAAATGGCACCCTAAAAACTGAACAATAAGAAAACAATAATAAAAAGGAATGTATTGTTGTCAGGGGCCTCCAGCCATCAGTCAGCTAGGCTGTATCACGTACTCATAGAGAAGACATTACACTAAGACCACTCTGCCACCCCTCCTGACATAAAGCAAATTCCAAGAAACAGGCCTTCAATTTATGTGCCAGTTAAAGATTAGCTTAATTGGAAAACTACAAGGTCCTCAGGAGATAGGCCTGAGCAATAGTAAATTGTAATAAATAGGATCAGACCCTGCTGTCAGGTTAGCAAACAACACACAAGGTCCTACCCCTATAGATTAGGTCGCCAGGCAATGCAGCAGACCACCTCTCCCACTGACCTCTTGCCCTGCAGGGTCAAGTACACCTTCACCCCTTGCCCTCCTCACTTCTATATAAATCCCATTGTGATGAATAAAGACATCGCCCTGATCAGAATCCTGCATAGGCAACCTTCTTCATATCCCCCTGTCCTCCATCTTTCTCCCAGGTGTCCACCAGACCCACATTGAATGTCCCACATGTCGGGGCATATTGTGAACGTTGTGGGCTTTAAAGCAGTAATACAAGAATGCAGTAAACTAGGAACAGATTCAAGCTCTAATTAGAGATAATGGCAAGGCATTACCTCCTAAAACTTAAATATACTTAGGTTTTCTTTTATCTATTAGAAATGAGCTTCATCAGAGGCAGAGACCCACAGCTAAAACTGAACTGAACCCCTGGAACCCAGTGACAGAGAGGGAGGACTGATAAGCAAAGGGGTTAAGACTGGGCTGGTTTAACTCACAGAAACAGCTGACCTGAACATTGGGGAGCTCTTGGACCCCAGACTGATGGCTGGGAGGCCAGCATGGGACTCTGGAGATCCTCCATGGATGGCCTCATCTTTCCTCGGGATCAGAATGGGGATTGGATGGAAGGTTGGGGGGTCTGGTGGGGGTGGTAGCAGAGGCGGGAATGGAAAGGGAGCTGGGATTGACATGTGAAGCAAGCTTGTTTAAACACACACACACACACACACACACACACACACAAAGAAATGAGCTTCATTAGGTCTTCACTAAAGGCTCATATATCAATTTTTCATCAGGAAGAAACTATCTAGGTTTAAAAAAAATTGTTCACTACTTCTTTGAGAATTTCATACAATGTGTTTGGTCACACTCAGTCCCCTGTCTTAATGCCTTCTAGGTCAATTCCCCTTTCAATATCACTTAATGTTATATCCTCTTTATTTTTAACCCATCAATTCCAATTTGTACTACTTATGTGTTCTTGTATGTACAGCCTACACTATTAAATAAAGCTGACTATCTCTATTCCAGCAGCTATCAATTGTCAATAGCTGTTAACTGGGGGTAGGATTTTTGTGACTACCCCCCTTTCTATACTTGGAATTGGTCAAAATTGAGTTTGCATAAATCTTATGCATGAACCTACAGGTATAACATTAAGTTATCTGGATTTGGTTTCATATTATGTCCATTTAGCATAATAATAGTAGAAGGTTCTGTCCTAGGGCCTATGATCTATCTAGCCACAGATTGTTTGCTCAATGACAATAAATTAGCACATAAATCCAATCAGAAACTGGGTAACTGGGTGGTTATTCCCATGATATTTGTGTTTTACAATTACACAAGTGGGCATATCTTGCCAGGTGAGTCATTCTTATATCTTGCAGGGTTGACAGTTGATAAGACTGATGATTGCTTTTCTCTTCTGATACCTGGTATAGCACTGTCCATACTATAAAAGCTAGAGAGTAGAGTAGAAGCTCCCAGGTCAGAACCAGTTTAGTATTTCTATGTTCTGTGACTCAGGTATATGGTGAATTTAGCAATAGGTTCTTACCATCAAGTTCTGGAGGGTAACAAAGAACACTGGAAGTAGCCTGTAATATTTGCGGGCCTAGGGAACTCACTGTCCAGCAATTACAAAAGATGCAACCCACAAAAGCACAGGCATTTTTATTTGTTAGTCTGTGTTATCTTATAGTGTCATTGTCTTCCTATTACAGGCTAACTCCATTTTAAGTGGTGGGATACATGCATATTCATGCATTATGCTTCTAAAATAATGGGTTTTCATAAAACATTTCCAAAGATTTTTAGTGTTTATATGTCTTTCCTGTATTTCCTTCTCAGCCCTACTTTCCAATCCTCCATTCCAGTTTAATCCTTCCCATTCCAAGAGTCTCCTTAAGCCTTTCTACAAATTCTTTCTATCTTCCTATCCTTGAAAGCACCCCCTACATTATTTGGTTTCATTCTAGATTTCTGATATTGGTCTAAAAAAAAGAAACAAAACATAGTGATAAAATACTCCTAATGATACTCTGCTATACTCATGGACCAATGCCTGGTTCAGCTCTCATCAGAGAAGTTTCCACCTGCAGCAGATGGCAACGAATGTGGAGATCCACAGTCAGACAGTAAATAATGAGTGAATGACCATGGTACATTCAGTCCTACATGGGAATTCTCCATCAGACACCTTCCCTTCGAACTCAGTAAAGAGTGTAAAATAGGAAGCCAAAAGAGTATACGAGCCAGAGGGTATGGAGGATATCAAGAAAATAAGTCTTTCTAAATCAACATGAATAAAACTCTTATGAACTCAGAGAGACTGAAGCTGGATGGGCATGGCCTATATGGCTCTGCACCTGGTGTTCTGTGTATGCACCATGGCTTCCAGTTTAGTGTTCTTATAGGATGTCTGAGTGTACAAGCAGGTGAATCCCTGATTCTTTTTTTTTTGGGGGGGGGTGTCATCATTTCTTTTTTAAAAAATGTATTTAAGTTAGAAACAAGCTTGTTTAACATGTCAATCCCTTTCCTCCTCCCCCACCCTCCCCACCAGGTCCCCCAGTCCCCTACCCAGTCTCCACTCTGATCCCCAGGGAGGGTGAGGCCCTCCATGGTGTATCTCCAGTAACTGTCATTTCATCCATGACAGGGCCTAGGCCCTACCACCAAGAGTCCTGGCTGAGAGAGCATCCCATATTGTGTCACAGGCACTAAACTGGAAGCCAATTTCCATTTGTTCCCCAAGGAGGGTGAAGCCTTCCATGATAGATCTCCAGAGTCTGTCACAACATCCAGGGTAGGTTCTAGGCCCTCCTTCAAGAGTCCAGGCTGAGAGAGCATCCCTCATTGTGGAATGGGCACTCAAAGTCTATTTGTACACCAGGGATAAATACTACCCAAGGCCCCATAGATTACGTAGGCCTCCTCACTGACACCCACATTCAGGGGGCCTGAATCAGTCCCATGCTTTCCATACAGCCATCAATCTGGAGTCCAAGCGTTCCCCCTTGTTCAGGTCAACTGTTTCTGTGGATTAAATCAGCCTAGTCTTAACTCCTTTTCCCATCATTTCTCCATTTCTGACACTGGATTCCAGGAGTTCGGTTTAGTGTTTGTGGATATCTGCCTCTGCTTTCATCAGTCACTGGATGAAGGTTCTGATTCCCAGATTCTGGCAGTGGAATTGTATGATGACACTCCCCTGATTCATGTCTAAGATCCATAAATGAGTGAGTACATAACATGTTTCTCTTTTTGTGACTGGGTTACCTCACTCAGGATGGTGTCTTCTAGTGCCATCCATTTGCCTGGGAATTTCAAGGTTTCATTGTTTTTTTTTTCTGCTGAGTAGTATTCCATTATGTAAATGTACCACATTTTCTCTATCCACTCTTCAGTTGAGGGGCATCTAGGTTCCTTCCAGGTTCTGGCTATTTCAAATAATGCTGCTATGAACACAGTGGAACAGACATCCTTGTTGTATGAATGTACATCTTTTGGGCATATGCGTAAGAGTGGAATTGCTGGGTCTTGTGATAGACTGATTCCCATTTTCTTGTGGAATCTCCATACTGATTTCCAAAGTGGGTGTATGAGTTGGCACTCCCACCAGCAGTGGAGGAGTATTCCCCTTTCTCCACATCTTCTCTAGCATAAACTGTCTTGGAGTTTTTGATTTTAACCATTCTGACAGGAGTTAGATGGTATCTCAGAGTTGTTTTTACTTGCATTTCCCTGATGGCTAGGGATGTTGAGCACTTTCTTAAGTTTCTCTCAGCCATTTTAGACTCCTCTACTGAGAACTCTCTATTTAGTTCTGTACTCCACTTTTTGATTGGAT
Source organism: Mesocricetus auratus (assembly GCF_017639785.1). NCBI lineage: Eukaryota > Metazoa > Chordata > Mammalia > Rodentia > Cricetidae > Mesocricetus > Mesocricetus auratus. Next base: position 105,684,385 of record NW_024429189.1, read on the forward strand.
CCTTTGGTGTTTTGGAGACTTGTGTCTTGAATTCTTTGTAAATTTTGGAGATCAGCCCTCTATCAGATGTGGGATTAGTGAATATCTTTTACCAATCTTGTTCTTATGACTTCTTGTGGCGTCTTTTCTGTCTCTTGGTTTGTTTTGTCTGACTTTGATGTGATGGTTTTTGTTTTATCTTATTATATTTTATTTTTATTTTTTAAAAAAATGAATGAATGAATACCTAGACTCAGAGTAAAGATTAACAAAGTATATATACATAATCTATCATATAAATATATATAGTAAGGAGTACATTTCTAAAGTTTGGCAATCCCAAACCCAAGAGAAAGTCTTCACATTCTATCTAACAATAAATCAAATATGTAAATAGCTGATTTTCCAAAGAAGGCTTGCAAATTAAAGGTGCTTGGCATCACTAATTGTCAAGAAACCTAAAATCCACAAGGCAATAATACCCTACAATGGTTAGGTTAACTGTTATCAGGAAGCCAGGAGAGAGTAACTGTGGTAGGAGTATAGAGACATAGGGTAGAAGTAGAAAGTGGCATATGTAAAATACTGCTGAAATTCCTCAAAGACAATTTAAGTAAAATGAACATATGACCTAACAATCTTGCTTCTGGGTATAGTTGATGAAAATGTAATCAGCAACTCAAATTTATATTTACCAACCGTGATCATTAAAGAATTATTCACAAAAGCAAATACATATAAACAACCTAAGTGTTCTGCAACGGGTGACTTGATATGAAAATATGATATAACTCAGGCATAAGAAATAAGAAGCTGCTGGTTTTAATAGCTCAGTAATGAGTACCTGGTGTGTATAAGGACTTAGGTCATTTTCCAGCATAGGAAAAGATACAGAAACATGTCATTATGTTAATAGAATAACTGAGACACACAGACATGCACACACGCACACCTAAAATACGTAGTCACAGAGAAAGATACAGACAAGACACATATGCCCTCAGACTCACACACACACACACACACACACACACACACACACACACACACACACACACGATGATAACTATGCCAGAAAATTAATGTACTATTTAATGGCATTGTATAATCTATTTCATAATGCATAGCAAATTAATACATACAATTGACTTTACAAGTTATTTATATATAAATCTAGATAAGTCAAAACTCCTCTGTCCTATATCTAAGTCATTGAATTCTTACCAGCAAAATTCAACTTTTCCCTTATAGCTCCATGAAGAACTATGGCTTTCCTTCATACACAACTTTTCATGTACCTGAAGATTAGCTCTGAAGGGAGGAAGGAATTGACTTATTAAGCAAGAGAAATATTTCCAAACACACATTTTCCTTCAAAGTATATTGAGCAATGTAAACACATAAAGCTAATATTACTTGAAACTTAAACCACATATTTAATTGCTTATGTCTTTTCACTTATTAGTTGGCAGCAATTATACACAAAAAAGGAATTACAATCTTCATTACCAAATATATTTCAAGGACATTTCTGAGGGTGGGACCTGTAGGAATACATTAGATCTGACCTCAGCATTAGAAAATAAAGGACGGAAAAGAAAATATGGGCATATGCATTTCAGGTTATTTTTTTCACTCTAATGAGTTTTTAATTAAGGGAAATATCACAAAAAGCACACAATACAAGGGGCTGATTTAATGTTTCAAAGTATCTTAACTGTATAACCTTGGTTGGTGAAGTTAGCATCTCTGAAACTTCAATGGGTTGTTGGCAAGATGGGGCATTAAATCCATTCCCATGATACAGAAACTCTGGTCCAGGTACTAGTTAGACTTATATGCCAAAGTGAGTGTGTTAAATTTTCACTCACTTGCCGGGCATTGGTGGCACATGCCTTTAATCCCATAACTCAGGAGACAGAGGCAGGAGGATCTCTGTGAGTTTAAGGCCAGCCTGGTCCACAGAGCAAGTTCTAGGACAACCTCCAAAACAATACAGAGAAACCCTGTCTCTAAAAACCAAAAAAAAACTTTTCATGCACAGAACCATTATCAGACTTACTATACAGATAAGGAACAGAAGGGATACATAATATGCCCCAAATAAGAAAACTGGTAGGTAAAAGTCTCAAACCCAGGAAATATTTATCTGGAATCTGGATTCTTAGCCCCTGCACACTTGGCCTCCCCTTGCAAGTTGAAATCTTGGATAGTGGAAGGAGGAAGCTCTAGAGATCTCTCACAAATGCTCACCTTGCACAGGCAAGTGAATTGCCTGTCTAGTGATGGTCCTGCACAACATATTGGGGGTGTGGAGGGTCTTTGCTACATGTGTATGAGCACCTGGTATCCCTCAAAAGCAATAAATGAGATGAAATGTGATTTACTTAAAAGATGATTAAATAAAACTCCAGGAAAGCAGAGGAGCATGGAAATGAGATGGAAAAGCAACAAAATTAAATCAGGTTACATTAATGAAAACGTCACACCATTAACCAAATGTGGATCCCACTTGTGGCCTTTTTAAATCATCGATAAATAGTAAACCTTCAGGAAAGTCTTTTCATGATGGGAATGGCATAAGCACTGATCAGGACAACTCTGCCACAATGAGTAACATTCTGGCCACCCCTCTGAAGTTATCACTTTGACATTTTCCACAAATGTACCTTTACTGCTCTGATAATACCTATAGAGCTATTTAGCTGCCAACAGTAAATCCCCCTTGGGTAATCTCAAAACTCTGAAGGAAAAATGCCATTATTTCCCAGGAAATATTGTCTTTTCACAATCTATTAATCCCTGCTTATACTCTTTGCCAACAGTCTCTATTTATGTATTATAAAAGGGAGTCCTTAACAAATGTTGAAAGACTGATAAGGTGATTTTCCTCTCATCTAGGGAAAAACTAGAGGTGTTGTATCTGGAATTAAGCCAAAATAATTTTGAGAAAAGTTCATTTTTCTCTCACTTTGTGGCATAGCCAGGGCTCTATTCTCCCTTCTTATATATTTACTTGACAAGAATGCCAATAAATCAGGTCTAACACATTTTTACCCAAGAAGCAATTTAAACAGTTGCCTTATGAAATATTGGAGTTACTGCTTTATATTTTCTTAATTCAGCTAAATATTGTGTGTGCTCTCTGAGCACACACACACATCAACTAGAAGAAGAAGCTTCCAGAAGCCTGCTGAGACATGAGAACAAGTCTGTGTTGACTCAATGCCATCTTTGTTCCTTCCACAAGGCTGCTAATTCAGCTTTCACAGTGGCTTTAAAATAGGACTCCATTACGGCAAATATTATTGTGAATTCCATTATATTTTGCAAAGACTAAGTTCAAGCCCTCACTTCTTCCCAATACTGATAAAAACATAATACCATCAAAAGTCTACTACATTTTCTAGGTAATTGATTATTTTATTCTTATTTATAATTTACAGTTGCTGCTTTTAGCTCTGCTTCCTTTATCATCATGGACTCAGTCTATAAAGTAGTAACAATGGTATCATCTTTATGATGAAGTCAAATTTGTTCCTTAAAATAGAGTTAACAAACTTCCTTCATCTTCAAGACTGTAGAGCCTTGTTTCTCAATCTTCCTAATGCTATGATCCATTAATACAGTCCCTCATGTTGCAATGGCCCTCTACCACAAAATTATTTCATTACTACTACATATCTGCAATTTGCTACTTTTATGAATCTTAATATAAATATCTGATATGCAGGATATCTGATATGAGACACCAAAGGGGCACAACCCACAGGTGGAGAACCAGTGCTGTAGACCCAACACTCTACATTTAACACTGTTGATGGAAGATACTACTGAAATCAAATAATGCCACCCTCGTTGACTAACTCCCGATTAAGACAAAGAAAGCCAGGTTCAGAGACAATGTGCTAGAACATTGGAAACATGCTCAGTTTCTGTATGAAAAGTGATTTCTGACAAAAGGACTTCATGAATACATTAGGGCAGAATCTGGATTTGAAAGTGATGCATGCCTGCTTGAATAATTCTGTGTAGTTATTAATAATTTCCTAACATGGTGTGTATGGGGCATATGTTTGTGTTACAGAGAAACCAGCTGACTGAGTCACCAGGCAGGAGAACAGAAGGAGATCATCCGGAACCTCACAGTGCTGCCTGCATGCAGCCAGCTTTGTATGTAGCAAAGCAATGGTGCTGCTTCTGTTCTTGACACCAGCTTCCAAGATCCTGGCACCTAGGGAAGAAAATAAATGAGATCACAGTCCAGGTGGGACAGGATGGGCCCTGAGGGAAATATGGGCAGTTTTTCTCCCAGGTCCCAAGCAGAGACAGGCTATGTTGCACTAAATGCTTCCAATAAGACAAATCTGTGCTTCAAGAGTGGGGGAAGTGAGGATGAGCCTTCTGGAGCCTAAGAGTCAAAAAAATCAATATTACAACAAGATCCCCAGGAAATTTACATGCACACTGAAGCTGAAGTGAAAAATAAAATGGTTCAAGAAAATAATGGGTCACATGATGAAAGGTACGTAGGTTTCTAACTCAAACATGTCATTTGGAATCTGGCTCACCTTTTCTTTTGGTTCTTTCTTCTACACAAACCTCAGTGGGAAGCAAATCCCCTCAGGAAGTAGCTGTGAATGTGTCTGTCAGCATGTCCAGACTTTAACTCTAGGTATTTTGCTCACCATAGTAAAGGAACAAACTTATTCCTACAATTCAAGCCAAAATTTCTGGGATTCTCTTTAGTAAATTCAATTAGACCACACATACCTAGTTATAAAGTGACTGTCAATCAAATTGATGAGGTCAAATCACATGCTATTTGAATCCCCCACCAAAAAACACCAAATCAAACTGGTGTTATTAATCAAACAAGAAATGGGTGCAAAGCAGAGGATCAGCACTTTGCTATGCTCCTGGCACCATTTCTTGAGACCTAGCTTCTGGGCAGAGCTAGGAACTAGGCATTACTCCATGATGAGTAGTGCCACTCCTCACTGTGGCTGTTAAAATAAACAACAGCAAGTCAAATGTTATAAATTCCATAGCAAAGTGCCATAGGTTGCCTTAAACATCTAGAATTGTATTGTGGACTTCAAGGATAGCCAGACTTCCATTATGGGAACACCCAAAGAGAAGTTAAAAACCTATGATTTGGATACATGGCATCTAATTTTAGTTAATAAAGTGAAACCTTACGGGATTAGGACCAGATTTCAAGGGGGTATCTGTAAATGTAAACTTGATTCAATGAGGTTTAAGAATATAGATATTATTCCCTCAAATGCAGAAGCATTACAATATTGCATAGGAGATAAACTTCATGTTTTCAATCACAGTTGTATGAAGAAATTAGCAGACTAAATGTTTGTATCGAAACTGCCATCAGCCAGTCATCAGTGGATTTACAAAACAAAAACCTAGTAACTACATAAATAGAAAAGACCTAGAAGAACTGAGTAAATCAGTATGTGATGCCTCTTAGTTCCTTAAGTATTTAACAGTTTTGAAACACAATTTTGCATTAAACTAGAGAGCCAATTGGTATGACTTATACTTAACAAGGGGACTGCCTTTCATCATCTCCAAAATTGTGTGTCTGCTGCTGTTGTTGTTGTTACTTAAACAGCTAAAAAGGGACTGCTGAGTAAATAAAAGTTTTCCAGCAAAAGTCTGCCCACCTGTGTCTCATTCTCATAACCCACATAAAAAGCTCAATACAGTGTTTTCAGTTATAATCCCAAGACTCACACAGTAAGAAGTGAAATGGAAATAAGAAAACCACTCAGAAGCTATTGGGTCAGCAATCCTCCTATACAACCTCAGAAATAACAAGAGAAACCATTCCTCAACAAGGGAAAGGGTGAGAACCAACTACCAAAATAAATATGTCCTCTGACCTACACACACATATTAATAATAATAACCAAAAATACAAATTTAAAAGACTAAAAAGAGTACTAAGGACATCACAAGAAAAAAAAAGACTTGGAGAAAGAAGACTTGAGAGGGAAGGATGGGTAGAAAAAACAAGCAATTAGCAGGGCAATAAAACTATAAGAGGTCAGGGACAAAGTGAGGGGAAACATTATTTTAAAAGTCAAATGGGTTTCAAAGTTTTTTTTGTCTGAATCGATCTCTAGTCAAGGCCACGTTCAGACAGCCCTTAGACTTGTGAAGTCAGATGTCACTCTAGGTTTAACTTCAGACTCACAGTTCTGACAGCCATCCACAACGCATTTAGAGCCATTTGTAAAGGTGACACTGGGAAAACACATTTTCAAAACATAACATAAGAGTGAGTGCTGTGGATGCCTGGCCTGCTATGAGGGACTGCTCTTACCATGTCAACAAGGCTTTCAACTTTCAAGGGTACCTAGCTGGCCATTGTTCTCCTAAAGGAACCTCATACCTGTCTCAGGATGTGGACCCATCTGCTGTAGAAATCATTTAACAGAGGCCTGCTTCATCCTTACTAATGAGGGGAAATCATTTCCTCAAGAAAGCCTCTCTCTCACAATAGTATATATCAGTGTATGATAATGAATGATGCCTTTCACAATATCTGTGTGTGCCTTGTGTGTGTGTGTGTGTGTGTGTGTATGTGTGTGTGTGTGTGTGTGTGTGTGTGTGTGTGTAGGTAGGTAGGTAGGTAGGTATGTAGTTAGGTAGGTAAAATGCACTGACTTCATTTTCATTCCCTTGTCTTAGCCTTTAATTTCACCTGAGGAAGACTAGGTCTATGTGTTTACAGATAGTACATGACAACAATAGAGAGTTACTACCTAAAATTTTTACTTCTTGAGGATTCTTAAGTTTTCTCCAACTGTCTTCAAAATCTTTGTTAAGGAACAGAGTGTCTCAGGTTAACATTTATTAGATAAGCTTCGACAACAGAGTCTGAGAAGTTTCGTGACTTCAGCCTACTTGCTGGAGAAGCAGAGATTCCCATAGATATGCTGTCTGTGAAGCTAGATGTCTCAGCAGTCCCAAATCTAGTCCAAAAACCTTGAGCACTGATGGTACAGGCACACCGTGGGAGGCTAAACGCTGAGCACACCACTTTCAGGGTGGTGTCAGCAGTGACAGATGCATCCATTCAGAAAGAAGCTTCAAAAGTAGGTAAAAGTATAATGCATCTTCTTCAGACCTCTTTTTAGCTGGATTGCCCTTTTCACTTCCTTTCTCAGACAATCCTCTCTGGAAACACTCTCAGAAACACAGCCAGAGGTAAGTTTCCTAGGTGATTTTAAGTCCAGCAATCTGCCAATCAATACTGATGATCACAAAATCTCTTCTAAAATATTCCCCATTGTTGTTATTTTGTTTACGTTTACCAGTAAGGAGACACAAACTGCGAGTCAACAGTCCCAACTGGAGTTTATTGGTAGAGAGGAAAAGAAGATGGGTGAGAAGGGGCCAACTGGAGCCGGGGGCAGGGGGAGATGGAGGTGGATCTTAAAAAGGGGAAGTCGTGCATGTTCACTGCATACCTTAATGAGTGATGCAGTGATGATGTAGTTGCATCACTGTGCATGCCCTGCCCATCGTCAGGGGGCGGGGTCAGCATAAGGGCGGAGCTCCAACACTCATTATAGTTTCTTGAATGTATTTCTTGGTTTATTTACAGATGCTTGCCTCTGGCATTCTTTGTGGGTTAGTATTCTCATTCATCCACAGACTATGGATGTGGTGAAAGGGAGTTTTAGTATATGGGTACTGTGTATGTACATTCTTGCATATATGCAATATATGAAAATATGTGCTGTATCTATATATGTGTGCATAGTGTTTAGGAGAGTAATGACTGTTTGTGAGTATGGTGGGTGGATAAATGCAAGATTGATATTGGGGATATATATATCAGTATGTATCAGTAAAGTACATACATGCAATAATATATGTGCATTTAATCACAAAATGTATGTGCTTGTGTTTAGACTACTGGGATTTATGAACTTGTGGAATGTTGAGTGTATGTATATGATGTGTGTGTCATATTCGGATCTATGTGATTACACTATACTGGAAAGAGTATAGTTATGTGTGGACATTGTGTGTATGTGCCTTTGTAAAAGTAAAAGTACACACTGAACTTTTATCATGTTCTGATCAAATAAAATGATGATTTAACAATATAAGAGAACATTTCTCTTCTCCAGAAAAAGTCTTGTATGAGGTAGGCTTTGAATACTTGTTTTCATATACAAACCAATTATTATAATTTAAACATAGGTAGCCAGCCACCTTGGACTCTTAGAGAAAATGTTCAAAATAATACTCCCTAAAAGCTATTTAAAATTGGAATGAACATTGCATTTTTAGGTATCCAAAAGGGATGACAGAAGATAGTTAATGGTACATTATTTTAGGGGGAGAAAAACTATCAAAATGTTTCTGGCTGTAGCAACAATAAAATCCTAATGAAGCAGAAGAGCAGATGGAAATTGAAAAGCCTGTGCAATGTCAAAGGCCCAAACACAGTGATTTGTTAAATTATGGGGTTCTTTCCCCCCTGAGAGAGGCACTGCAGTTTGCTGATAACTCAACAACTGGGATTGTTACTGTAACACAGCAACACCATTTTCCTCCCGAAACCTGCAGGAACTAATTAATTACATAGCTTTGGTTACGAGGTTAGAACCAAGCTTTGCTGTCCATTTTCCAAAGACTGAACTTCATAAACTGTTAGAAGAACAGACTTTTCCAAACTGTCTGCTGACTATTGTGAATTGATACAAAGACTAACTGCTATCAATTGCCATAAGGCAAAAACCTTAAGAAAAATCTGCTTCCTGTTTTGACCATTTGGAAGAACTCTCTTTTTTCAAGGTCTTTTCTTTTCTACTTTTTAAATTCTGGAGCTACTGACTTCTTTAGTGAACAACAATCCATCATTGTGCATGGCCTCTCCAAACATAATGCAAGCATCAGGAAGCAGAGTGGTTCCTGAAAAGGGTTTTATACTGGTTCCAGCTGGGCTTACCAGGCTAGATGGGTGAAAAAAAATTTCCATCACCCATATTATTCTTTCTGCTCTAAACAAAAGTCCCAAGTATATTTCTCAATAAGGAAGCAAAATCTCAGAAGCCTCCTGAGTACAAGCAAATGTGAAATAATGTTTAGTCCATTAGAAAAGAATTGACTTTGGTGTGTGTGTGTGTGTGTGTGTGTGTGTGTGTGTGTGTGAGTGTGTGTGTGTGTGTATTTCTCCCTAGTAGCAGTTAGGAATTAGAAACAAGACTGACCCCTGGAGGCCCAGTGAAAATTGTGAAGAAAGACTAGAGCTTGAGTCCCCTTCAGTTCCTGAGGCCTTTCCTCTCCCATCATGCCTTGCCATCTTCTTCCAACTTCTCCTGCTGTCACTGAACAAAACCAGTTTCTTTTCCATCAGAGAAGTAAATTCTCAGTTCTACATGAAGAACAGCATAGTCTGAAACCATGCTCATAGTATGGATGGTCAAGTAGACCAGAGGAATGTACATCCAGGTGTTTGGGGAAGATCTGTACCAGGGTAGCCAATGCAATATTGTTAATTAAAAAAGAAAACTGTATAGGACCATCATAGCCAACAGCAGTGGCAGACCTAAAACCCTTACACATATGTTTAGACGACTGAATCATTTGTAAAAGTTTATTTAAGATATACTTATACTAGTGATACTAAAAGAACTCCAAAAATTCAAAAAGGAAAAACTCCAGAAAGTAAAAGCACACAACCAAATAAAAATACAGCTATAAGGTAGCAATTTGGTGAGGCAGCCCATGACTAAAATAAATCACTTTTATGAATATAATTACATGTAAATAGTTTTGAATTGCTTATGTTAGATGACAGGAAACCACTAGTCTCTGAAGGAGAATTGGATGTGGTGGAACTGGGCAGAACAGATTCAGGCATTCCTCATTAACTAGAAATATAATCTTAGAAGAGTCATTCTACCTTGAATTCTTCTATAATCTGGGAACTAGAAAAATACCTACTTGGTGAGGATGCTGTGTGAATTAAATGAGTTGGCAATAAAGCAGTTACCAAATGTAGAGTTGATTCCTCATAGCCCAGTGATGTTCTGGATGCTATGTCTTTCTTCATTTAGTATTCAGATGCTAAGGCTAGTAAATCCTATTCACAGATCAAGAAACTGAGATTCACTGAACTTAAGGTGACCTACCATATCTTAGAGAAGAAAATCTAGAGATTCTAGGACAAGGACAGTCTTCACAGGCAAGCATTTAAAGTAGAATGAGAATATTTTCAATCCAAAAATATTCCCTGTTGTCTGTGTATCTTCATATACTAGAGTGGGAAAAACTTGAGCCTACCGAGGGTTACCAGTCCAGTATATTTGTGCTTGTTTTCAGCTTGCTGACTAATTTAAAATCATATGGGAGATTGGAGAGGCACTCCTGTGGGTGCTGAGAGAGTGTTTCCAAAAAGGATTAATTTAGGGGAAGAAGACGACACACTGAGTGTGGAAGATACTAGTCCAAAGTTCGGAGGACTTACGCAGAATGTGTGTGGGGTAGGGGATCATCTGAGTGCTGGCACTATCCTCTCCCTGCTTCCTCTCCACCATGTTATGAGTTTAACTGTGCCCTGTCTCCTATGATGAACCCTCTGAAGCCAAATACATTTTCACTCCCTTAAGTAGTTTTGTGTAGGTGTTTGAACACAGAAATGCAAAATCTCAATTAACAAATATCCATTTCTAGTGCTTGAGATTTAAGAACACATTGCTCCAGGAGCTCATTAGAAGAGTGGATTGTATTCTTGCTGGTCAAGTTCAAAATCTGAGATTGAGACTGAATTCTCCTATTTCCCAAAGTGTTGCCATAGTTTAGAAAACTTATCCCAACACTTTTCAATGTGTGTCTTTACAGTGGAAAGATGAAATTTCATCACCCCTTAACTTTGGATTTGTATATGTGAGTGGTTTTGTGGAGTGGAATGTGGATTGTTGTAATTTTCTGAGGCTGCAACTGTACTCATTTGATGCAGTTGGGTCTATATCCCTGCACTTGTGCTAATGTAGAAAGAAAACATCCCCCAGATACTTACTGCTCTTGCAAAACCTTCAAGTGGAAAAGACACGAACTTGACTTATAGCCTCAAGCCAATTTTAACCTAAATGTGCCCAACACCAACTATAGAATTATCATGAGTGGAAAAACATTTTTTGGGCTCTAAACTACCAGATTATGGATAGTTTGCACTATTGTTGCACAGCATTGTGCAGCCTTTATTGACAAATACGCTAGCCTTGTATAATCCTTTTCTCTTCTATACTTCTGAAAGGGCAGAATTTCCCCCAACATACTAGTTCTGCATGTAAACAATATGAAGAGGGCCTCTTACAATGCTAGCAAGGTATGCCATCACTTCATACATAAATCCAAGGAAATGAAATCTTTCCACAACTCTTTCTATGCAACTCTCTTTCCCATACTACAAAGTCATCAATGGCTTCCTAGTATGGAATGCACTCATACTGTTCCCTTAAAACCTGCAAAGTTTCACACACAGTGTTCTATACCTGGAACATTCTCCTAGCATACTCTCATTTCCATTTACCCTTCTCCATGTGTTAAATTTCACTACAACTTAAATTCCTCCTCGAGTCTTTTCATTCTTATGGCACCACCTGTTTGGTATATACCTTGCTTCTTCCATTGTTGACCACCAGAGAATACTGTACTATTCTCTAAGTTAAATCTCCATTTTCCTAATTATAGAACTAATTGTTGCAGTCATTTTCTCCCAAGGAAAGTCAGAATGGTGGGATCTTATCTTGAACAGAAGTTAATTTATTCAAGAATCTTCAAATCTGTCCTATGATACATTACTGCCATCACAGTTAACCTTTGAGATTGTCAGAGCACAATATGGATTTCTTTCAGTCCCGTGTCACAGAATGTGAAAGGTTAGCGTTCTGTTCCATGTGGCTACTCAGAGACTCATGCTGGAAGATGCTACAGCATAACCTTGTATTTACAATTTAATACTTAAAACTTATAGAAGCAGGTAAATGATCCATGGACCCACATTTTAACTCCCTATTTTATATGAATCCCAATCAAACATATGCTAATCTTGATAAATAAAATTAATTACTATCTAATAAGTATCAGATGAACAGTTTTATTTGTAATTCTTAAAGTGTTAATAGAAGAAAGTATTGCTATATATATTTAAGAGACTAAATTTCCTTGGAGTTGGGTAGTTTGCCAAGATGGCATATACATATTTAAAACCAATACTTCTTGACATATTTCAAAGCTATTACCTAAAATATAGAGCTTAAGGTTTAGAACAAAATGTATCTACCAATAATTCATGAAGAAAAGAGGCTATAAATTTGAAAATAACCAAGGATAACTACATGGGATGGTTTGTGGGATGGGAAGTATGGGAGATGATGTGATTTTATTGTAATCTCAAAAGATAAAATAAATATCTATTTTAAAATATTGTGGACAGTGAGGCATATCAACATAGAGAGAGCTAAGAGGATAGGTATTTTCCAGTACCAATAACCTTCCCAAAGAAGTTTCCATTTGAGAGCATGAGTAGTCAAAAAAATTCTATTTGAATTACCCAGAATTGATATATTGAGAACCAAGTAACAAAAACATATACCTGAGCCACATTATTGATGGTTTCTGTATTCAGAACTCTATCTTCTCACTGAAACCAATTAATAATTCCAAACTCATGGAACTTTCACAGTCATTTACAGGGATATAGAAAGTAATGGAATTCTGGAGTTCTGTAAATTGTATATTTCAAGCTGAAATCAAACGTTGCAATGCTCTGTCTTCTTGTTTCACATACTATATAAACAGGTATCTTCCTAGAACCCTATTTTGAGCCACGTTTTTCTCATCATAATTTGTTGATTCTTTTGGGCTTCAGCGTAGTGCCAAAATACTAACTAGTGTTTCCAAATTCAGGAATACTATGTGTCTTATGGTTTAAAAAATGCATGTTTTGGATGATCGTCATTCAGTCACAGGTTATAATGTTGTGAGTTTAATAGTAATAACCCAACAGGATGGCACATACAAGAAAAGATGGAAATTTCTACTTCCTATGAGAGGCTACTCCAGAAAGTACTGAAGAAATAGTCACAGTAAGTGAAGAAGCTATGGAAAGATAGCAACAAATATATATTGTTCACTTGTGAGATATCCAGTAATTAGGAAATGCATGATAGAAAGCACCGGTCTAAAATTGAAAGCCAGGAAATTTTATTGTCCTATTATCCAAAACCAAAAAATGACAAATTATTCCCACCTAGTGCTAGCTGATTTGCATGTTTCAAAAAGTGATGTGGCATCAAAAAATATATTTGCCATTTCTGCAGGTTTAAGACATTGCAAATGAAGGTTGTAAAGATTTTGATAAATGCAGTAAAGTAAAGGTTTACAAGAAAGAGCAGGTTTCCTTCCGTGACAGGACTAGCTTATCTCATAAGTATACTGCTAAATGAACCCAATTAACACAAACAGAACATTGGTCAAAATGTTGCAGCAGTGCACAAAGGAACCTATCCCTATAGTCCTCTAGGAGTTAAGGTTCAATAATTGCTAATTCTGTTTGTGGTGACCTTATAAAGCAAATAACTATTTGGAATGAGAACAGCCTTGATTTGAAATAGAATGCCCTCCATAATCTCGTGTATTTGAACTCTTAATCCCTAGTTGGTGGCATGATTTTTTACGAGGCGTGGCCTTGTTGAAGGAGGTATATTACTGGAGATAGGCTTCAGGAGTTTCAAAACTCAGGCCATTTCCAGATACTTTCTCTCATTTGTGCTTGTAGTTTAACATGTGAGCTCTCAGCTTTCTGCTCCTAATACCATGGTACCTGTCTTAGGGTTTCTATTACTGTGAAGAGGCACCATGACCACAGCAACTCTTCCAAAGGAAAATGTTCAATTAGGGCTGGATTACAATTCAGAGGTTCAGTCCATTATCATGGTGGGAAGCATGGCAGCATGCAGGCAGACATGGTGCTGGAAAAGTAGCTGAGAGTTCTACATCCTGATCCAAAGCCAATAGGAATTAAACTGTCTACTACACCGGGTATAGCTTGAACATATGAGATGTCAAAGGTCTCTTCCACTGTGACACACTTCCTCCCACACGGCCACACCTCCTAATTATTGCCCCATCCCTATAGGCCAAGCATTCAAACAATAGAAAACATGGAGGCCATACTTATTCAAACCACACCAGTAATATTGTGAAATCTAAGCCTCTGGAACCTTCAGCCCAAATAAATACTTTCTCCCTTAAGTCATATTGGTCATGGTGTTTTATCAATAGAATATCAACTCTTGTGTGTGCTCACATGTATGTGTAAGTGTGTGAATGACCATATGTGCACACATGTATGCCTATTTTATATGTGGGTATCTAGTACTTTTAAAATTATACAATTTTTTCAGGTAGGAATCTAATACTTCCAGATCAAAATCTGTCATGGCATTAGTTAACCATGTAGTATATTTTTAATTTCTTTTTATTACATTTTTTTAAAATTAGAAACAAGCTTGCTTCACATGGCACTTCTAGCTCCCTCTCTCTCCCCTCCTCCCGCACCCTCCAACCAACACCCCCACACCCTTCTCCATAGGGGATATCCAGAGTCTGTTGTTAGGGCAGGGCTTAGACCCTCCCCCAAGAGTCCAGGTTGAGAGAACATCCCTCATTGTGTTATGGACACCCAAAGTCCATTTGTATGCCAGGGATAAATATTGATCTACTGCTCAGGATCCCATAGATTGTCCAGGCCTCCTCACTGACACCCATATTCAGGGGTTCTGGATCAGTCCCATGCTGGCCTCCCAGCTATCAGTCTGGGGTCCAAGAGCTCCCCCTTGTTCAGGTCAGCTATTTCTGTGGGTTTTACCAGCCCAGTCTTGCTCATCACTCCTCCCTCTCTGTCACTGGGTTTTAGGGGTTCAATGAAATCTCCAGAAAAATATCAGCACAATTCTTCACAGACCTTGAAATAACAATACGGCAAAACAAAGTACCCAGGATAGCCAAAACAACCCTGTACGATAAAGGAACTTCGGGAGGCATCACCATCCCTGACTTCAAGTTCTATTATAGAGCTATAGTCCTGAAAACAGCTTGGTATTGACACAAAAATAGACAGGTTGACCAATGGAATCACATTGAAAACTCTGATTTTAACTCATACACCTATGAAGACTCAATTTTTGACAAAGAAGCTAAAATTATACAATGGAAAAAAGAAACCATGTAGTATTTTAATAAAATTTGTTTTTTATCTTTTAATAACCTGACATTTTCAAGTGACTGTTTAAAATTCTCTTCTTTTCTAGTGTTTACTTCATTTTTTGACTTTGATTTTACTATAGATTACTTAAGAAAAATGGAAAGTAATTTGGCACTAATTGTACCCCTTGACTATTATAATTAAGAGAGAAATTCTGAAGTGTTTAAGAGTAGCTTAAAATTTTTATTCTTTAAATAAGGAATTGGATTTTTCCATCTTGGGAAACTTTCTTTTCATATCACCTTATATGTGTGTTAAAAGTAAATATAATTAAGTAGGTCTCCTTTTATTTATATAGTTCCTATTCTCTTTTATAAATGTAAGAATATGGGTTGGACAGATGGCTCAGTGGGTTAAAAATACTTGTTCCTGCAAGGGATCCTAATTTGATTTCCAGCACCCTCTTGTCTGTTCATAGTCTTCCATAACTTCAGTTCAAGAGTATCCAACACTCTCACCTGAACGCTATCCATGGGCACCTTGCACACATGCGGTGCACAAATTCACATGTGAGTAAATAAAATAAAATAATCTAAAAATAAACAAAACCCTAAGAATTACTTTTAATTGGCTTATAATATAAATTGAAGATTGAAAAGCAATTAGAAAGGAAAATAACTTCTCCTTCACCAATGTACAGACAATTATTACTGCAAATTAATTTTGTGCTTGACTGTAAATCACAGGACATGCAGGGAGATTAATATGTCTTGGAGAATTACTATTGAAAAATCTTCAAGTATGCTTTCAAAAACAGTGCAAATATGCTATATTCTAGAATGAGAAGGAAACTGGCATTTTTGTGCTGGGACTCCTTGTAGGTAATCAGAGTAATACTGCTATAAATGCCAGTTATCCTGTCATTTTTGGTAGTAAGAAAGTATCAACATGCCTTCTGAAATTAGAGCAGGAAGTTTTTACACACACTTGGCTAATACACACTTCAGCTTTGTGCTGAGGCTGTAGGGAACAAGATTCACATATGTAAGATCCTAAGGAACAGATGCTAAACATGTCTAAGACGGTCACAAAAATACCATTCATTATTACCAAATGAAAAGGCTAGATGATTATAATCAGAAAGATGAATTTATGGGTTTTCTAAGGAGACTGCCTCATTACTACCTGCCATAATGGGAACCAAGTATTTAAACACAACATTGAAAAACACAGAACCAGATATACTCCCTGTAGTATTCCATTAACAAAATTACACAGGAATAAAAATTGATATACAAAAGTTGTAAGTCAAGTAGTATTTCTTTTTTTGTTTTGTTTTTTCAAAACAGAGTTTCTTTGTAGCTTTGGATGCTGTCCTGGAATTCACTCTGTAGACCAGGCTGGCCTTGAACTCCAGAGATCTGCCTGAATCTGCCTCCCAAGTGCTGGGATTAAAGGTGGTGTACAACACCACCACCACCAAGCAGTATTTCTTATTCTAAGCCATCTCCTCTACTCACTACCCGGCTACACTATTAGGACTCCATAGGTTGTGACATGTGCTTAAGATTAAATCATTTTAGCCTCTTTTAAGATGTAATTCTTCTTGAGAAGGTTGGTAACATGCATGTATAAGTCACTATTACTTTAGTATGACCCAATCCTTAAGAGGGCATATAATTGGAGGCCCTCACTCTGTCAGGACCACAAACATGGAAACAGTGAACTCATTAGCACTAACTGTTCTGGTCTTCAATGCTCAGGATACCCTTTACAGTCTCACCCCAGCCCTTCTTTTTATTTTTGAGATTATACTACAATTATAGCATTTATCCTTTCCCTTTCTTCCATGCAAACCTTCCCATATACCCACTCCCTGCTATCCTTTAAATTCATGGCCTCTTTACACATTAATTGTTATTGCATATCTATAGATGCCTGATCAGCAACATAAAGTAAGAGATTCTGAGCTATTTCCATGGATGATATTTGTTTCCATGGAAAGCATGAAACATTAACCAGACAGCAGTGTGTTCAAGGCCAGGTTCTGCCTTAACTACTAACATTATAGGCTAATGTCTAGAACTCTCCAAATCTAAGGTTCCATGTATAAATGGAACTTGTCACCCCCTCAAATATTGCTTGAGTATTAAATATTGGTGCCTAGAGACATGTACTGTATTTACCTAAAGAATGTTTCTTACAATAAGACTAATTCTCCATACTCATTCTGGTATAGATAAAATAGCATTCTGAGATCTACCTATCCTCCTCTCCCATTTCTTTTTCTCAGCTTCGCCTTTCCTTCCCCCAGTATCTCTTTCTAGCTTACTTGCTCATACTTTTAAAAAGAAGTGCATAAGACAGGTTTACAGAGTGATAGCAGAGACTGCTATTGAGAGCAATGCCTTTTATAAGAAATGTAAAATTCCCCAGATCCCCATCCTTGTCCCTTACATTGGTCTAAGCAATTGTTCAGTTTCATATTGTACCCATCCACTCACTATGTGACAGACTCACTCACTGCATAATCTGCCTTCCTGGCCCACCAACAATCATGATTTTCACTTTCCTTACTCCCCCTATCAACTCACTTATTTATTTTTGTGTCAATTGGAAGCTTATCTCTCACTCCCTGGCCTATATCTCTCATTTGCTCTCCAACTGCTATGATTCTGGTTGTTTAACCTACTGTGTCCTTTGGGGAGTACAGATGTGCAGCAGGTGTTAGGCTAAGTGGAATTAATTTGTGAATGATAGAAAATATTTTCATTGTAATCTGTGTACAGCTGAATGATATTTTCCTAAAGACTTCTAGCCCTGGCACTTTACTGAAAGCTACAATTTGTTAAACATATTATTGTCATGCAATCTACAACTGTAAAATTACACAGATCACAAATATATGATCTGACAAATTTTCACAAACTGAACTTAGTTACGGAGTCAATAACAGCACTGTAGAGGACAACCAATCAATTTTCTAATGTTTCCTTCTCATCTCTCCAAAAGTAACCACTACTTTGACTTCTAACATACTCAATTTGTTTTCAACTTTTGTTTGAATGAAATCATATATAATTTATTCTTTTGTCTGAACACATTAATTGTATATAATGTTTTGAGATGTATTTATACTTCTGTTTGCAGTACTGGTTCAAGTTTACTCATTTATAGACATTGTTCCATTGTATAAATATGCCATAGTTCATCACTTTTTTTAATAGAGATTATTTGATGCATCTCCAGAGGGAAGCTCTGTGGAAATCATTATATGAATTTCTACAGATGTCTTTTCACATGTATGTATCTGACTGGGGATATGCTTAGGAGAGAATATGTTAGATTATAAAGTATTCATACTCTTAGCTTTTGTAAACTACCAGTTTCCAAAGTGCCCAAACCATTTTACATCTCAACACAGTATTATAAGAATTCCCAATGTCCTACATCCCCAGTACTGTTATCCATAGAATTCACTTAGTGTTTTATTATTCCTCTCTTATTTTCTATTTTATTTATTGATTTATTGGTTGCATTTTACTTATTGAAGAGCTGTGTCATTTTCCAAGTGATTAATGCAATTGTTTGTCTACTTCACATACTTGTCACACATTTGAGTACTGTGTTAAATAAAGTACCAATTAACTCCTTTGGGGATTGTTCAGTCTTTCAGAAACTGATTTAACAAAACTATGTAGTTTAAAATGACTGATTGCATTTTTTACAACAATGATAGATATATCCAGTGATAATTAATGCCCTTTCAAATTGTCTGTAATATGTCCAAGTAACTTAAATTTGTTCATAAAGTGCATATCCTACCATTTTTCAAAGCAGAAAATCTCTCAAACTAGAGTAAATATTTCATCCTTCTTTGTCATCAGAAAATATAAAAATACTAAACCTAAGATATACACATCCCTAGATAGGTGAAAAGCAACTCTCCACCAGGTCCCTCCCCTTTGAGATAGGAAACCCCATGGAAAAGGAGGAGAAAAGACTGTAGGAGTCAGAGGAAATAGAGGACATGAGGAGAACAAGACCCACTAATTAAATGAAGTAGGCTCACATAGGCCCACAGAGACTGAAACAGCAAGCTTGAGGCCTGAATGGGTCTGCACCAGGTCCCCTGTGTATGTATTATGCCTGTTATCTTGCTGTTTTTGTGGAACTCCTAAAAGAGGTTAGGAGAAGGTGTTTGTCTTGCTTTTTGTCTACTATTGAGACTCTTTCCTTCAATTGGGTTGTCTTGTCTAGCCTTTACATGAGGATTTTTGCCTTGTCTAAATATATCTTATTTCGCCCTATCTGACTATCATCTCTTATAGATCTGCTCTTTTCTGAAGAGGAAACTGAGGGGATTAGATCTGAGAGAAAGGGGAGTGGGGAGTGGCTATGAAGAGTGGGGGGAGGAGAAACTGTGGTTTAGATGTATAGTATGAGAAAAAATCTGTTTTCAATGAAAAAACATAAAAAGAATAAAAGGGATACTATGAAATTAAAACAATGCACCCATGTTTGGTAGCCCCTACTCTTAAATAAAACATAGACACTTTAACTTCTGTTTCAAAATGTGATTTTATTATAAAGGTCAACAACAGACAAACTAGACAACATTATTTAGTCACTGCTAAAATAAAATGAAATTATTTAATGTAAATTACCACATCTTGAACCAAAGACATTATTATTAGTATTTCACAGATGGAAGCATAATTTGTCTTAGTTTTCCCAACACAAATAGCCAAGAAGGAGCACAGCTGGAACAAAGGCTCTGGAGCTACAGTTTGAAACCATACTTTCTTTTTAGGTTCCGATTTCCCTCCTAGAAAAGGAATAAACTATTAACCAATTGTTCCAAAGCCACCGCTACTACGATTTAGCTGTTTGACTTGAGTCAAAATTTGTGTTGCTGTGTGTACTTTGCTTTTCCCAGGTGTTCAAGAAAAGAACCTAAATTGACAAAAATGAACAAATATGGAAATGTATAAACTGCCAATTATAGCCAGTGGCCTCTATTTTGATGCGATTTTCCTTACACTTTCAATCTGAGCTGATCATTGCAGTCATTGCTCTGCTAGCAGTGTTCCTGGTTGTCTCTCATTCTTCCCCTCATTTTTCACAAATGTCCACCTACCTAAAGAAATAGGATAACACAATCTAATTGGAAAACTTACACACAGGGATCAATCACAACAAGCTGTAGAGGGCCAACACAGCCAAGTGTAGCTGAAACCAGGGGAGAGCACGCTTTTTTTCTATGTTGAAAGTGGATACATTTTTTCCTTATTGTGTTAACCAGAGAGAGGTTAAGGTACATAGACTGGGAAATAAAGCTTATTCTGAACCAATTCTAACCAAAAACAGTCTCTAGGACTATCTTGTATGTCTTCTGACAGAGGGGCATCCATTGGGGAGATTACGTCTGTTATCAAGGAAAGCAATGAACTTTCCATTTACATTGGACATTTATAATCTGATGAGAGAAAAAGGTACATTTATCTAGTCTTTTAAAAGGGAAAAAGAAACTCTACAAATCTGTCCATTATACCTGCTGAGAATCTAAAGTGAGGTCAAGACAAAAACAGATTATATTTGATAGTGTTAATAAGAGTTTATTGCAAGCCCTGCTAGCCAACTCTCCCTCTGTAGATTTCTGAATGGCTTTGGAAACTGGGCTATTCTTAGAGTAATGAGAAAGAGCCTTATCTCACACCATAGGAAATTTAAATATCTCCATGGCTTTCAAAGTCTTATTGATGGGCTTTAGTATGAATAAAGCCAGGTGATTATTGTCACAAATACCTGTGCAATGTGAGGATATAGGAGGAACTCTGAAAGGCAGGGACTTGCTTTTCCTTGTATGAAATTTATAACACTACCCCCAAATGACTGCTGAGTGACCATGTCTGTTTCCACAATTAAATCACTACTAGAGACAATATCGGAATTATTGACTTAGTATTATTTAATACAAACACTAGACACTGATTCTGTCTACTTTCAATAACAGGGAATATGTTAGAAAAATATTAGAGATTCAAAGCATTTGTGATTGGTTAGAATATATGTATGTGTGTGTATGTGTGTGTACATGTAAATGTGGATAAAATAAAGGGAAGGTAAAATCATAGGTGCTGAGGAAGGATATGTTGGGCAAAGAATACATGAGGTAATACAAAAGGAAAGAGACTGGTGATTAGGGGTAGCTTGGAGTGGGGGAGATGAAAGGAATATGGAATATATTAAAACACACTTGATTCAAAAATGATGTAATACCTGAAACTTTGTATGCTATGTTAAAAATAGTGTTAAAAGATCTTGGTAAGATTCCCACAGCTAAATACTAAGCCAAACTCCTGGAATCAAGGTGCAGAGAGGGAGAAGTGATGAGCAAAGGGGTCAAGACCAGGCTGGAGAAACCCACAGCTGACCTGGATAGCTGAGAAACCAGCATGGGGCTGATTCAGACCCCTTGAATGTGGGTGTCAGTTAAGAGGCCTGGGCAATCTATGAGGTTTCTGGTAGTAGATAAGTGTTTGTCCCTGGTGTACAAATAGACTTTGGGAGCCCATTGCACATAGAGGATACTCTCTCAACCAAGACACATGGAGCCTGCTCCAAATGATATGACAAAATTTGAAGGTCCCCTATGGAAACCTTCACCCTCCCTGGGGAGCAAAAAGGGGGGGGTAGGATAGGAGGTCGGTGGGGGGAAGGGGAGGAGAGGAGGGAGAGGGAGCTGGGATTGACATGTGGAACAAGCTTGTTTATTATTAAAATTTTTTAAAAAGTCTGCTTTAAAAAAAAAAGAACTTGGTAACTGTTACTAGCAGATACATGCCATTTGCCCTTACATATGACCTTCAGGCACCAGTCCTACATTCTACAGAGATTATAGACAAACATTTTGTTAGCTCTTAAAAGTTGGATACTTTGAAGCAGAGCTTGAAGTATCATAAAGAACCAAGTATGCTTTGGTGCACCTGTTTTCTGTGTATCTATGTTGACTATTGCATATTCCTATTGAGATACTTTTGCCCATTATCTGGGGTCTAGCTAATGCAAAGAAGATGGACAATAACATCTCAAGTTAGAGACACTGTTGGGATGCTGGAGCATAAAGGAAAAATTCTTTTGCTCTATTGAATCCTCATAGTTGGTCTCTTTGATCCCTCCAACTCCTAATTCCTAATCCTATGCACCTACAATCAAGGTCAGGGTATACCAGATTGAGTGGAGTGTCTGAACTCACAGGTGACAGGCTGCTTCAAGGTTTACTCCTTATGCCTTTTACATCATGTGTCACAAAATTGGCATTTAGGAGTAAAGAATATAAAAGTGCCCTGTCATGGAATTGGGCAGTTGTGTGTGAATGAGTTGTCTTCTCATTCGAGTTCATGAAAGGAGAATGTTGGTTCCAACCCTTGGTTCTTGCCTTCAGTTACACTTGTCCATCTCCTCAAAGGCACATGCCAATTCCTTGGTTTCTCTTCACTGTAACATTTTGTCTTTGTTGTTAAGCTCAGCATGATAACATGTTCATATTGAATACTAACAATGGCTACAATATTATCCAAGAGCTGCAACCATTTGTAATGACTTGACTTGACATCTCAGGCCAGCTTGCTACTTTTCCCAACTTACCACATTGTGTGACAGTTGGGAGGGGGGAGGAGATTAGAAAGTGAAAGTTCAGGAGACAGAGAGGTTGGATTAAAATCTTGCTTTCCTTTCATGTCTATATCTGTGTGATCTTGGATAAGTTTCTTAGCTTCTCTTTGCTTTGTTTCTCCTCTATAAGTGGAGACAAAAACAATAATACTTTATAACAGTTTTAGAGTATTGAATGGGAAAAGTACCCAGAACTATGCCTGCACTATATAACATTTAGGAAATGTTCTTCCATCTGCTTAACCCTTCACTTCTCCTCAAAACCTGTCTCCCTTTTCCTGGGAAGACTCACC
Organism: Mesocricetus auratus; assembly: GCF_017639785.1. Lineage (NCBI taxonomy): Eukaryota > Metazoa > Chordata > Mammalia > Rodentia > Cricetidae > Mesocricetus > Mesocricetus auratus. Next base: position 105,707,587 of record NW_024429189.1, read on the forward strand.
CAGTCTGCAACAGAAACAGATTTCTGGCCAGTGGAGACTTTGGAGTGAGTCCATAAAATTGCTCCTCTCATCAGGACAGGGCCTACTTCCTCTTTCCCTGCCTAAAGGACAAAGGAAATCCTGAGGCTTTCCTGTGTACTTACCTTTAAATTTCAATTTTTTAAAATCATTTATCCTCATCAGACTAGAGAACACCTAACTTCTGATTATGCAGTTGGTGCCTTAGCCAGTTTTCCTTTATTTTATTTGTTTTGAATATGATTATTTATATATTTCTTAATTTATAAATTATCTTATTAGTGAGTAAATATAGGAATTATAGTTTTAATGTAATAATAAGCAATAGTAAAATAAATGACAATCCAGCTATGAACTGGTGAATTAAAACAACTATAATAATTGGATTGAAGAAATATAAAAATTCTGAATTCAGTGAACCAGCACCAGTCTAATTTAAATGTCTAATTAAAAGTTATTTGGAGGAGCAGCATACACAAACTGCACTGCAGTCATCTATGACTGGGAAGAAGCTTCCTATCCAGAAGGAAAATCAGAATTGCATGAAGAAACAGGAACCGACTGTAATCTTTAATCAGAGTACTCCATTTTAATCAAGACCTGTCTAACTCTCCATCCTATTACCACTTCATTAAAATACGCTGTCCATGGTGCTGAAGCTGCTGTTAGCTGTTTAATGGAAGAGTAACCAAGCTTCAAGGCAGAAAAGGAGGTAGCAACTCAGGATGGAAACAGGAACTTCCAAAGTTAGCACAGAGCTACAGAAGAAGAAAAAGAAGTAAAGATTAGAACTGATTTAACCAGAACAAGCCTTCCAGCCTGCAAGCTAACTCATTCAGAGGGCTATTCATAGCAGAAGGCTATTTAGCACATTGTCAAATATGTCATTCTAACAAAGTGTGATCGTTAGTCCAAATAGCTCATGAGCAATGACATATTTAGATTGCCTGTATAGAGGTGGCAGGGTATGTGCAGCTAGACAAAAAGAGCTCCATCTTCATATGGGAAAAAAGATGGCTAGAATTTCTAAACTTGGGTTTATTCTGAGACTTACCAGCCTCTGGCACTATCAGCTTGCCACTATTATCTTTGCCTCTTTGTTTTCTCAACTGCAGTGTAAATGAACAGTAGCATTTTCTATGCAGTCTTATTATGAGAATTAATTAGAGAATCAATAATTAATTAGAGAATCAATAATGCTTAAATATGTCTAAGTACACATGTATGATGTGATGAGAACAGTAATCAGAAAAAGAGTAATCTCTTAATAAAAAACATATTATCAGTGAAAAACATATCCCAACACAGCATTGTGGCTTGTGATGGCTTGGTAGGTATTACTGAAACAAATCTAACATTGGGCTGAACCTTAACCTCATTGCTAGTTAAAAAGTCCCCCTTTTCTGGGAGAAAAGTCCATTGTCTATGACAATAACTCTTGTCATTTAGAAGCCTTAAAAACTAAATTATTTCCCAAACCTCTCACTTTTTCCTTTCCTCCCATTTTCTTTTTCTTTTTTTTTTTTTTTTTTGGTTTTATGAGACAGGGTTTCTCTGTTTTGGAGGCTGTCGGTCCAGCCTGGCCTCGAACTTACAGAGATCTGCCTGCCTCTGCCTCCCGAGTGCTAGGTTTAAAGGCATGCGCCACCAATGCCCGGCTCCTCCCATTTTCTTAATGCCATCATCCCAGTGCATCCTTTCTCTTCAGAAAGCTGCTTCACTGAACAGGCACTATACTAGATTTACACTCCCACTTCAATTAAGACAAAGAATGGCAGACAAGGAGCCTAGCAGTCTCTTCCACAAATTAAAGAACTGCAATAGACAAAGCATCCTGTCATGAGTTGCCACACATATAAACCTGTATACAAGTCAAAGGGCTTTGTTGCTGCACATGTTACAAGCAGGGACACTAAGACTAGATGGACGATCTTCCTTATGAGCTTAACATAAATGTCACAATATGCATTGTGGGCCCACACCTCATTGTTGAGTCCTCATTCAGGAACGTATCCTTCTCTTCTTGTATCGCCTTTCTTGCTTCTGTGTAAATAATACATTGCAGGAAAGGGGTATAAATTAGAAAATGCATAGATCGGTGAAGGACAAAAATATTTCTCTTCCTTTCAGACACTGTCAATAACATAAACTAAAAATTAATTAATTAATTAATTAATTAATTAACTAAAATCTCTGTGCTCAAAATGGGGTGAGCACAGTAGATAAATTCCCCCCTACTGAATAAATGAACAAATCAATAGATCCCTAGGTCATATGGACTGAGATTTTTTTATCCAATCATATATCTTTGTTTTGTTTCATTAAAAAAATGAAAACTAGTTAACTTAAACAACCAGAGGCCATTTTCACAGTTTACCATCTAGGAAAACACAAAAGCAGTAATTAAAACAATCTGGGGCTATAGGAAGCTAGACAGAAAATCTGTCACCACTCAGACTTTCAAAGAAGCGGGGGGGGGGGGGGGCGGTGTCCTGGAAGATGAAGCAGCAGCAGTGACAGTTTGTTACATTGAACCCCAGAGTGATGAGCAAGGAAAGAACATGGCAGAGCTCACCGCCAGGGGAAATGTCAGTTCGTGTGAGAAGCTCCTGGAAAAAAATTGGAAAGGTGACTGTAATTCTGCTCTTTTGCCAACTTCAGAAATGGGCTGAGTTTCCTCTGTACAACAAGAATTACCCTGTAGTCATTTTCATAGGCTAGTTTTGAAAAAGAACAACCACATTGCTTTTCTCATACTGCATCTGCTTGAGGCCTAGAGTTTAAAATATCCTCAAAGTATCAATATTTGCTATTACCTGATTTTTTTGTTTCATTCATTTATTTATTTTACATCCTGACTGGGGTTTCTATCCCTCCTCTCCTTCCATGCCTCCCTCCCTGTCTGCAGTCTGCCTTACCAGCCATCCATACTGTTTCTATTCAGAAAGGAGCAGGCCTACTATGGATATCAGCAAAACATGACATACCAAGTTAGTGAGACAAAGCAGTATGTGTAACATAGTCGCAAAAGCCTGAACAAGAGTCAGAGACAGATCCTGCTCCCACTGTTAGGAGTCCCATAAGAAGATCACGCTATACATTTGTAACAGAAGGCCTAGGTCAGTCCCAGGCAGCAGGCTCCCTGGTTGTCAGTTCAGTCTCTATGATCTCTTGTGAGCGCAGTTTGGTTTATTATATGGGTTCCTTTGTGATGTCCTTGACCTCTTGGGGTCCTACAATCCATCCTCCCTCTCTTCAGCAGAATTTCCCAAGCTTGGCCTACTATTTGACTGTGGGTCTCTGCATCTATTTCCACCAGTTGCTGGATGAAGCCTCCCTGATGACTATCGGGTTAGGCACCAATTTGTAAGTTTAGCAGAGTATCATTAGGCATTGTTATGATGATATTTACTATTTTCTTCAGTCACGCTGATTTTGTTTTCAGGTACACATGCTCCTTTTCTTCTAATGTTGTTCACAAATACTCAATCAGCCCCAACTTAGTAACTTCATCCACCCATCCTTCTGACTGTTGTGAAATTTCTCAATCATCTAGCACTTTTAATCTGTACATTTTAAGGTGAATTCATTAGGAATACCATGCAAGACATCTGACGCCAACTGCTGTCCTTAATCCTCTTTATAGGAAATGTTTCCTCAATCGGAACAAATGCAATCTAGTCAAGGTTTCAGTTCTCTAGATCTAATTTCTCATGTCAAGTATTAACAAAAGAACACATATATGGCTGCTAATATCATAGAAAGTAGAAGTTGGAACAAAACACTTACTAGAAATAGAACAGAATATTATGTGATAATATATGAGTTGATTTCCTAAGGAAACATATTAAATGTTTATGTGCCAGAAAACATAATTGCAAAGGCTAAGAAAACAGCCAATGGTGGAGGGCTAACCAGCAGATACTGGATCCTGAGTTGACTCACCATCACTGAAAAAATGATAAATAAAAATTGATAAATAAAATATATTTAAAATCCAGCAAAATATCTGAAACAAAAAGCATAGAAGCAAAAGGAAACATTGATCACCATAGTTATTGTTGGAGAGTTCAATATCTATGTCTCAGCAAATCAAAGAACTAGGCAGAGGAGCAGAGATATAAAATAACTCAATAATACTGTTAATCAGCAGGACTGAGATCTAAGTTACATTTGTTCAATTAAATTGAATGCCTTGCTCCATTTTAATTATACTCTAGAAAATAAACACACTGATGGGGAATGTCCTTCTTTATGCTGTGAATGTATGTTTCCCTTGTTGGTTGATAAAGAAATGCTGATTGACCAATAGCCATACAGAAAATATAGGCAGGGCTACCAGACTAGAAGAATTCTGGGAAGAAAGAAGGCAGGGAGCAGTGGCCAAAGGGAGTCACTGTGTATGTTCTGAGTATCAAATTCAAGTCCTCAAATTTTTCACTAAACATCCTTAACTGCTGAAACATTTTGCATACCCTGAACTCATAACTCCTTAAACTCATATAAAAATAAATTTCTGGGCCCACATTTTCTCATTGGAGAATTCTGTTAACTAGTTAAGGACAGAACATCAATTTTTACTTATATTCTAGAAACATTTACAACTGTTTCTTCAAAACCACAAAATAAAAGAGGCACACAAAATTAATTTTGTGTACTTTCAATAGGTGTATCAACACTAAAATGAAAGAAGCAATATCATAACTGCTCAAAAACACTCATTTAAGTATATATGTAAGAAAATGCATTTTGACTCATTTGCTAAAATAAATCAAGAGAGTTAAAAAGAAATCATATGTATTGTGTTCATGTATTGAATGAGTCACTATAGCAAAGATGTCATTCTCTGTAAACTGATGGGGTTTTTTTTCACATTTACTATAAAAATCCAAGAAATGCTTTTGTAGATACAGACATAATAGTTCTAACATTGTGTAAGAATGCAAAATAGCCAAAAGTAATTACAACAAATTTGAAAGAAAAAATAGAATAAATCTATTTTACTGGTTTTAAGAGAAATCTATCCACACTAACCAATACTGTATTAATGATAGAAAAATAAACATATAAAATAATTTTAAAAACTATAAACTCTGAAATAGAGCCTAACTAATAAGTATAACTCATCTTTGACAAAGATACAACAGGGTCATCATGGTGAAGAGGCATCATCTTAAATAAATAATGATGGAATAAAAAGATATGCTAGAGACTTAACTTGCATGTTGCATAGTATGTAATTCAAATGTGTCAGGTAGTTCAATGTAAAACATAACCTCATGATACTTTTAGAAAAAAATAAAATCTTCTGAATCTAATGCTAGGCAATGAGTTCTTAGACACAATGGACCACTGAATGCAAGAACTCTCAATGACTATGACAGCATGTACAAGACCTATACAAGATCAAACTACCCAGCATGAATAAGGGAGCAGCTCATGGAGTCCTACCACTTCATAAAGCTGTTGGCTATGAGTAAAGGGAACCAGTTTTCTTCAGAGATACAACTCCTAAAAAACTGTACCTGCTTTCCAGTTGATGGTTCTATTCTCAGTCCCATTCAGGCAGCATTAACTGAAAACAGCTGACAAAGAAAGAGTAAGAGGAGCATGAAATTGGGAACTGAAAAAATGGTGAGGCAGTGAGGGAGATGAGGGGGAAGAACTGGAATGGGTTTGATCAAAACACATAATACTGCATGCATGATAAAATAAGAGGAAAACACAATAAATAAAAGGGAAACATGACACGACACTCATCAAAATTAAAGACTTGCCCTTCAAATCTAACTTTCAAAGACAAAAAGATAAGCCATCAACTGAGAAAAATATTTAAATTCATTTATGTAACAAAAGACTTTGTATTGAGAATGTATAAAGAACCCACAGTGCCCTACAGAATAAAACAAACAATTAATTAAAATAATGGGAAAATACACAAGGAGAGACTTTATTTTAGACTATATGCAGATAGCAAAGAAACTCATCAAAACGTTCAATATCATTAGTAATAAGGGAAATACAAAATTAAAGCCATATAAAATATGAGAACATGCCTATCAGAAGGGATTTTTTAAATGATACCACATATTAACTAGATTTGTATAAATTAGGTCATTAATACAGATTGGGAATGTAGATTAGAATAGGCACACTGGAAAATAGTACTCAATGTCTCTGAAAACTAAATATGCATCTACTACATAATTTAGCAATTATACTCCTGGGCAATTACCCCACTGACATAAAAATACGTTTACACAAAAATAAAACTAATGCTAGAGTGGCTTTATTCATAGTAGCCAAAACATAGAAGCAACTCAAATGCTCTATGATTGATAAATTGTTAAACAAAGTATGTGCATCTACACAGTTATTAACCCCAGAATTTTTTAAAAGAGAAAACTATTGATACCTAAATAGTTACAATACCTAAAGGAATCTCCAGGTAATTATGTTGAACATTAATTAAAAGGCTGACTCAAAAATTAAATGTATATTTTCTATAGTACTATATGCTTAAAATGACAATTTATATAAATGGGTAATAAATTGATAAATGCTGGGGATTATTAAAGAAGAAATGCAGGTAAAGTAGGGAAGTAGATTGATAAAAGAGCAAGAAGAGTTCTTTTTAATGTAAAAAATATTTCACACTGATTCAACTACTATGAAAATAAATATGGAGGATTCTCAAAAAGCTAAAACCAAATTTACCATGTGACCCAGCTAGTGATAACCCCTTGGCCCAAGGCACTCAAAAGCCTATGCCACAGATATTTGCTCAGTCATGTTAAAAGATGCTATATTCACAATTGCTAGGAAATGAAAACAATCTAAATTGTCTTCAGCCCATGAATGAATAATGACAGTGTGATACAATTACACTACAGAACACCATAGTATAGAATACAAACACACTTCTTCAGTGGTAAAGAAAAGTGAACTCATGAAGTTTTCAGGTAAACGGATAGAACTAGAAAAGATCATATTTAGTGAGGTCACTCATACATAGAAATACAAACATTGCTTGTTACTTTTTATCAGAGGATCCTGGAGTTACTACAGAAACCAGGAAAGAAAAGGGGACTGCTGCCTGGGTAGATGGGTAGGAGACAAATAGACAATGGACTAGTAGGGCACAAATGATCAGATTAGAGAAATGGAAAAAGGGTACCTCTAATTAGGGAGGGGGTGAATAAATACAATAGGAACAAGGTGAGTTAAAATATGAGTAAGGATATCTGAAAAATTATAAGATATCATATTAATTACTAATCCAAAAAACTTTATAATACATGTTATTTCTCTTTATACAGATACTGTTTAAATGATTTTTTCACCTGACAGATAATGCTCCCTCCAAGAGTTAAAAACAACTTATCAAAAACCCAAATTCCAGGCATGAGAAGCCCTTCAGTGTTCTTCAGGAGACTCCCCAATATATAGAGGTTATTGTTATTGCCTTTAGTTGCTCCCTAAAGGTTAAATGTAAGTCCTTGTTGTTGAACACACATACACACACAAATATGTCCTACCACCACCAACAACAAAATAATAGGAATGAACAATCTTTGGTCATTGATATTTCTGAATGTTAATGGTCTCAATTCTCCAATAAAAAGGCACAGACTAACAGATGGATATGAAAACAGGACCTCTATTTCTACTGTACCTAAAAAATACACCTCTGTAGAGTGAACAAGGCTGGCAAGGAAGGCTACACTCTACACACCTCAACATCAAGAACAGACATTACCTCAGTTTAAAAAAAAATTGGAAAAAAATATTCCAAGCAAATGGACCTAGGAAACAAGCTAGTTTAGGCATTTTATTATGTAATAAAAATAGGCTTCAAACCAAAATCAGTAAAAAGATATAGGGAATGAGATGATGTGATTATCAAAGAAAAATCCATCAAGAGACATTGCAATTCTTAATATTTATGCCCCAAAAAATAAGGGCATCCAGGTCTGTAAGAGAAACATTACTACAACTGAAACAGCAAATTGACCATAACTGATAGTGGAAGACTTCACTACTCTATTTTCACTAATGGACAGGTCATACAGACAAAAACTAAACAGAAAAGTGCTGGATCTAACAGATATTATAAACCAAATGAACCTAACAGATATTGACAGAACATTTTACTCAAACAGAAAAGAATGTTCTTTCTTATGGACTTTCTCTAGAATTGATCACATACTCAGACACAGAGCAAGATTCAACTGATACAAGAAAATTGCATTATCTCTTGCATCCTATCAGACCACCATGGATTAGAGCTGAATATAAACAACAGAAACAACAGGAAACTTACACACTTGTGGAAACTGAAAAAAAACTCTACTGAATAAAAGTTGAGTCAAGACAGGAATAAGAAACAAATTAAAGTCTTTGTAGAATTCAATGAAAATAAATACACAGCATACTTGAATGCATGGGACACAGTGACTGCAGTTCTTAGAGACAAGTACAAAGCACTAAGTACCTGCAAAACAAAATTTTAGATATCTCATATTAGCAACTTAACAGCACATCTGAAAGTTCTAGAAGAAAAAGAAGTAATCATACCCAAGAAGAATAGATGAAAGACATAATCAAACTCAGACATGAAACGAACAAAATAAAAACAAAAAGTCAGTGAAACAGAGTTGGTTCTTCGAGAAAACTCCACAGGATAGTCAAATTCTTATTCAAACTAATTAAAACATTAAGAGAGAATATTCAATTTTTAAAAAAAGAAATCAGATACAAAAGGGAGACATAACAACAGACAACAAGGAAATCCAACCAAAAAAAAGCTGAGGGCCAGATAGTTTCAGCAAATATTTCTACCAGAATTTCAAAGAATAGTTAGCACCAATACTTCTCAAATTGTTCCACAAAATAGAAAAACAAGGAACATTGCCCAGTTTATTTTATGAAGGCACAATTACCCTGATGTTCCAACCACACAAATACCCAAGAAAAAGATTTACTGATCAATGTCACTTATAAACATAGATGTACAAATTCTCAAAAAAAATACTGACAAACCAAACTCAAGAACACATTAAAAATATTCATAGAACATGATAAAATAGGCTTTGTGCTAGAGATTCAGGGATGGTTCAATATGTGAAAATCAATTACTGTACTCCACCATATAAATGAAATGAAAGGACAAAACAATACATGATTATTTCATTAGATGCCAAAAAGGCCTTTGGCAGAATCCAACACCCCTTCATGATAAAAGTCCTGGAGACAAACTAAATATAATAAAGGCAGTTTTCAGCAAGTCCATAGCCATAATCAACTTAAGTGGATCAAAATTCAAAGCAATTTCACTATCATCAGTAACAAAATAAAGTTCTCTTCATATCTATTCAATATACTACTTAAGTCTTAGAGGAGAAAGACAACTGAAGAAGATCAAGTTGGGTACAAATTTGAAAGGAAGCAGTCAAAGTATCATTATTTGAAGATGATATGATAGTATAAATAACTGACCCCAAAAATACTACCACCGAATTCCTACACCTGATAAATGCTTAAGCTAAGTAGATGAATACAAATCAACTAAAAAATTGGTGGCCCTCCTATATACAAGTGACAAATGAACTGAAAAAGAAATCAGGGAAATAGATAATATAAAGTATCCCAGGGTAAGCAAATGAAAGGCCTGTATGATTTTATGATACAACTTCAAATCTTTGATGAAAATAAGTGAAGAAATCAGAAGATGGAAAGACCTTTCATGATCATGAATCTGTAAGATTAAAATAATACCCATCCTACCAAAAGCAATCTACAAATTTAATATAATTCCCATCAAAATTCCAACACAATTCTTTACAGACCTTACAGTACAGTTCTCAATTTCATATGAAAACAACAAAAATTCAGGATAGCTAAAACAATACTGAAGAATAAAAGAACTTCCAGAGGTACCACCATCCTGATTTCAAGTTGTACTACAGAGCTCCAGTAATAAAAATTGCATGGTATTTTCATAAAAGCAAACAAGTTGATCAACAGAATCAAATTTAAAACGCAGACATAAATTCAAACACATATGGACACCAAAAAGAAAACCTCTTCAAAAAGTGATGCCAATCAAACTGGATGTCTGCATGTAGAAGAATGAAAATAGGTCCATACTTCTTTCATCATGCACAAAACTCAGGATCAAATGGACCAAGTACCTCAACAGAAATCCAGATGCAGTGAAGTTAATACAAGAGAAAGCAGAGAATAGCCCTAAATGCATTAGCACAGAAGACTTCCTGAACATAATAATGACAGCATAGTCACTAAGATCAACAATTAATAAATGGGTCCTTCTGAAACTGAAATTTTTCTATAAGGCAAAGAACACCATCATTCAGACAAGCAGCAGCATGGAAATTGAAAAAAAAAGATTTTTTTAACCAATTGCACATCTGATAGAATACTAATATTCAAAATATATAAAGAGCTTGAGAAGCTGGTTACCCAAAAATCAACTAACCCATTTAAAAAGTAGAGTACAGATCTAAACAGAGAACTCTCAATAGAGGAAACTCAAATGACTGAGAAACACTTAAAAAAAGTTCAGCATTCTTAGCCATTAGGAAAATGAAAATCAAAATGATCCCGAAATTCTATTTTATACCTGCCAGAATGGCTAAGATCAATAATATATGTGACAGCATATTCTATCGAGGATATGGTGCAAACATTTACAGTCACTATGGAAATCACTATGGTAATTCCTCAGAAAGTTGGGCATAAATATACCTCAAGACCCAAATATACCACTCTCGGTTATATACCCAAAGAAGACTTCATCCTATATCAAGGCACTTGTTCAACCATGGTCATTGAGGCTGTATTTACAGTATCCAGAAACTGGAAACTACCTAGATGTCCTTCAACAGAAGAATAGATAAAGAAACTATGGTACATTTGCCAGTTTCTCAGTATCTAAGCTTAGAGTGAGATGAGATATTATTGATCAACAAACTAATTCTTACTTGTCCCCCTCTTCAACTCCTAGTCCCACCTAACTTGCTTCTCTATTGGCCAACAGTACTTTATTTATCAACCAACAGGACAACATATACACAGAAGGACTTCCCCCATGAACTTCACTATTTTAAAATGACACCATGAAATTTGCAAGCAAATGAGTGGAACTAGAAAAATTAATCCTGAGTGAAATTATCCAAATCCACAAAGATAGATATGGTATGTATTTACTTATATATGGCTACTAGCCATTAAATAAATGATAAACAATCTACAATCCACAGATCCAAAGAGGTTAAGTATAGAGAAAGGGACCAGTGGGAACACATGAATCTCTCTAAGAGGGAAAATAGGATAAATATTTTGGTGGGTACACTGGTGACAGTGGCAGGAATCAGAGGAACAGGTGGAGACGTGGGGGAGATATATTTGAGGGAAGGTATGTACAGAGAGACAGCTGGAACTGAGGGGCATTTTAGAGATGATATGGAAAGGTAATGTAATAGAAACTACCTAAAATATATAAAGGTGATCCTAATGATATTTCCTAATAATGGGGGAGACAAAGTTCCAATTGGCCATGTCTTGTCACTAAACAAGATTTCTAATTCCTTCATTGTGTTATATTCTATTGGCCTCTTGGCCAAGGGAATCCCAATGAAATTTTCAAACAACCCAGCTGTTACCAAGGCAATGGGTTGCTCTTCTAAAACTGACAGTGAGTCCCCATTGTGAAAGACAACATCCACACAACTCATTGAACATGGAGTTGAACCTGTGCTCACATGGGGTCTTCACCTCTACATTTTTGTGTTTGGTGTGGGAAGGTACAAGCTACCAAAAGAGAAATGTAAACACCTACCTAGTCACAAAACTTTTGACCTACAATCTGTCCTTCCCTATAACATACACTAAGACATATTCCAGACTTATGGGAGTCACCAAACAAGTCAGAACCTCATGGCACTATGTAGGTGACCAAGAACCAGAGACTAGATGCCCACAGACCTAGCATAAATCCAAAAACTATGGGTCTAAAAGAAATGCAATAAAATGACTACTGATGATTTTCTGCTATACTCGTAGATCAGTGGTGTGGCTTATACCATCCTCAGCAAAGTTTCTTCCTGCAGCATATGGGAATAGATTCAGAGACCCACAGTGAGACATTACATGGAAAGAGAGTCCTTGAAACACACAGCTCGAAGTGGGGTGTCCCTACAAAATCCCTGCCTTCAGAGCTCAGAGAAGCCTGAAGAAGAAGGGAAAAGAATATAAGACCCACAGGGAATGGAGGACAGCAGGAGAACTAGGCCCTCTGAATCAACTGAGCAAGGCTTATGTGAACTCCCAGAGACTGAAGCAGTAAGCACAGAGCCTGAACAGGGATGCACCAGTTCCTCTCCATATATATTGTAACCTTTGGCTTAGTATTTTTATCAGACTCCCAAGAGTGAGAATAGCTGGGTTTCTGATGCTTGTGCCTGGTTAGGAGGCTTTTTTGTTCTGTTGGGTAGCCTGGTCTAGCCTCTATATGATATTTTTATTGTGTTTTATTTTGTTGCAGTTGATTGTTATCACTTAGAAGCTGACAGACAAGGACTGGATCTGGGGTGGGGGAGGAGTGGGAGGAACTGTGAGGAGAAAAGAGAGGAAAACACTGCAATTGGGATGTAGTGTATTTTCAATTAAAATATTGTCTATTAGTAGTGTCAGAAGCTACATTCATAAATCTCACCAGCATAACTGCCTAAACACAAGCTAAATAAGGACAATAACAACATACAGGAGAAAGTGGCTAGAGGAAAGACCATGAGACTTGACCCTATACAAAGAACTATGGGAAACTAAGAAATACTGAGAATGGAAGAAATAACATTTCACAGGACAGACTTCAGCAGGTGGTTATTCATTATGAAATGATCAGCCCTGACCTAAAAACATATGCACAAGTAACAAGTAACATACAGATCAAGAAGTATATTTATGGATACACACACACATGCACACACGCACACACACACACACACACACACACACACATGCATTTACCAATAGTCAATAAAGAGAACATGAATACTTGAATTCAAAAAAGAGCAATGATGTATATATGGAAGGGTTTGGAGAAAGAAAAGGTGGGGATAAATGATTTAATTACATTATAATATGTATGATATAATATGGGGATAAATGATTTAATTACATTATAATATATATGATATATAATAGATTATATAACATTAAAATACTTATATTTATAATAACTGGTATATATTAGTATACAATATGAATGGTATAATATAATATGATTGTATGCATACTATATACAAAATTCTCAGTCCATGTAATATTACCAGTATCATTTCATGGCTGACCATTTGAAATAGGCAGTGGAGGAATTATTTCCTGGAGAAGAACAATTCTCCAATTTTCATATGCATTCTTCACTTGTCTGTCTTTCTTTGTCTAAGAATGGAGACCCATGAGATTTCTCCCCTTCCATGCTAGCATATCCATTGGTGTCATCATTGTTCAGGCCTTGCTTAGACAGTCATGTTGGTGAGACTTCATAGCTATAGACTTTCTGATATTTCCAGAAGACAGAATTTCACAAGTCTCCTGTTTCTCTGGCTCTTAAAATCATTCCACCCCATCTTTCCACAATGATCCCTGAGTCTTGGGGACAGGAACTGTGTTGTGGGTATGTCAGTTGGGAGTGGGCACTGCAGGATGTCTTGTTCTCTGCAATTGTAGTTTTCTGTTATTGGGGAAGTCTTATGCTAATAAAGCACTGTCTGGCCAATAGGAATCTAGATAGGTGGGGCTAGGAATCCAGGAGGATTCTGGGTAGGAGAAACACAGGAGAGTCGACATGTGACGCCATGGGGGTAAGAAGCCGGGAACTATTCTCCGGTAAGAAACATACTTAGATTAACAATTATGGGGTAATTACTTAAGGCAGAGCCCAGGCGACTGGCGGGGGATAAACCAAAGCGGCTAGCAAGGAAAAAGCTTCCCTTAACATAATGGTGATCAGGAGTGGGATGATGAATTTCCACATAAAATGACAAAAGCTTTAAAGAAATTTTAGAAACAGAAGAACGGCGAGAAGCACAAATTTTGGTAGCAGCATTTTTCTCAGGTGTGCTGTTTTGCTAGCGACAAGCCGAGATTCATGTGGCTCGGTTACCGGAGTCTTCCTGACTCAGCATAAAAAGAAAAAGAAAAAAAAAACCAACAAGGTTGTTTTAAGAGACTCTGCTAACGATTGAAAGGTGTGTACGTACAGCTGGAAGTGGCAGCTTTTGCTGGAGGTCAGCATGGACTGAGGCAGTAAGCTGGAATCATGCTTAAGCCCGCCATCTTGGAAAAAAAAAAAAAGAGGCAGTTTAAAACAGCCGCGGTTTTAACAGATAAGACACGTGGCCAGAAAAACATAAAGATTTACAGTAAAGTCAGACTTGGATGAACAAAACCTTTAAAGGTTTACAGTGTGTTTAAAAATATACGTGAGACTGAGAGAGAAAATGAAATGGCAAAGTGGTAAATAAATACAAAAGCCGGCGTTGTGGTGGCGCACGCTGGTAGGATTTACTCCAGAGGCAGAGGCAGAGGCAGGCAGATTTCCAAAGAGAAATCCTGTCTCAAAGAAAAATAAATAAAAGTGAAATAAATAAAGTAATAATAAATAAATAAATAAGCCACGTAAAGATGGAAAATACACAGAGAGTCTGGATACTGTACGCTATTATGTTTTTCAGTTTTTTGATTGCTAAGGAAGGAACAGCTGCTAAAGTACACTTGATTATAAATGCTGCTAAATTAATCCAACTTCTATCTTTTAAAAATGCCTTGACTTCAAAATTTAAGTATAAGGATATGTTACTCGGAAAAAGAGTTTTAATTTATGTTTCCAAAGAACATAAAAAGCTGAGGATTTCTTCCAGACTTCTGTGGTTTGACGAACCAAGACCCCCGGAAGCAGTGGACCAGGTGTTTCAACGACTGAGACAGCTAAGATGATACAGCTCTACAGACCATAAAAATAAGGACTTATACAGGTTTCTGGGTTTTGTCATGATCCCCATGGTATAAACAGCGCCCCCTTCCAGCAGGAAGCAGTTTGGAATGAGCGACGTCCCAATTCCCATCTTGTTTGTAAATCTTTGTTTTCATTTAAATGGGGTTGTTTATAATTGGCTAGTAATCACAGCCAATCTTTTTTAATGGTAAAAAAGGGGAATTATGGTATGGGTATTGTTTTTCATTTATTGATACAAATTCAAGGTCAATTTTGTGATGTTTATATTTCTCCTCTTGATTAAGCATTGTGCTTATACTGATCTTCTAAAATGTAATGCATAATTGAATACAGACTATAGATAGTTACTTATAATAGAATTTATAGTTAGGTAAGTTAGGTTTTCTAGATATACAGAAATATATTTGAGACAGATAGACAGTCTTCAAACCTCTGAAAGACCTTCAGAACATGGCATTTAAAATGGTCTAGGGTTTTTTTTGACAATGAGAAATGTCTGCTCCTGGCAGCACCAATTATATCTGAGAGGAAGATGGGCATCGAAGAAACTTGTTATGGAGTTTGCTTTCAACATGGCAAGATTAGCCATTTGGGCAAGAAACTGCTCTTGCCTAGACTGTTTGACTGCTGTTGTATAAACTGGACATGCAGGACCCACAGGAAAGTGACTACTGAACTCAGTCTTACAGGGTTCCTGCTTCATGAAGAGTCTATGAGACTGTCTGCAGGACAAAGAAAAATGACTGACAGACTGCCAATGCAGATGGACAGTTTGAAATTTCCTGCTTTGCTGAGAAGTGTTCCAGACACATTGTGGCCTATGGGCTGAAGATGGATGCCCCAACGTTACAGAGGAACTTTGGGTGACTGTCCAGGCAGTAAGATATCTCTGTCAATCCTAGTGTTTATATATTATCCTTCTGTGGTCTTTGATGGAGTTGAAGACAGATACTTATAATTATAGTTTTCCTTAGTTATGATAAAAGATAAGCTACATATAGGACTTTGGACTCACAAGGATGGGATGTATATTTTCTTTAAATCTTGCAAAAATATTGTAACTATGTTCTTATTTGATAACTCTTCTGTTATATACAATTTGACTGTGTTAAAGTTAAGACCTTTCTTTTTGTTTAAACAGAAAAGAGGAGATGTTGGGGAAGTCTTATGCTAATAAAGCACTGTCTGGCCAATAGGAATCTAGATAGGTGGGGCTAGGAATCCAGGAGGATTCTGGGTAGGAGAAACACAGGAGAGTCGACATGTGACGCCATGGGGGTAAGAAGCCGGGAACTATTCTCCGGTAAGAAACATACTTAGATTAACAATTATGGGGTAATTACTTAAGGCAGAGCCCAGGCGACTGGCGGGGGATAAACCAAAGCGGCTAGCAAGGAAAAAGCTTCCCTTAACATTCTGTAATAGTCTGTGCCCCAGAGATGCTTCATTGATAAAGGATGAGAACTACACTTAGCAGTGAGTATAAGGATAAATATAGTAGTCAGGTATTGTGCTAGTTTAATAAAGCTTCAATTGTAGGTTCTCATTCAAGATCCATAACTAAACTAGTCCCTGGTAATTAACTATGTTTTCAGTACCAGGCATGATTTTCCTCCTATTGAACAGATCTTATGTCCAATTACAGAACTGTCAGTTACCGCCAAGATATTTCTGGTATTATTGCACCCTTGGGGTAATTTTGTCCTGCATGTTGCTGTTGTGGCTCATAGGTACCAGAACTAGGTAGGACTATTGGTTGGTTCTCTCTCAGAAAATTTCATGAAACATTCTAGTACCATGAAAGCTGCCCTCGAGGAGGTTTTTCAGGTCAAATCTAGCTTGGGTCCTCTGGGTCCTGTATTCAAAGTACATAATATGTTCAACTTACCTTCAATGACTGGGGAGGGGCAGTCAAAGGCAAAAATAATAATTCTTTTAGGAGTCTCTTGTACAACTCTGACAAATAACTCATAAGTGGGCTTTTCATGCCTGGTGTTGGGTTTTTGTTAGATATTCTACAGCTATTAGAAGGAACATAGTCAGCTGAGATGGGACATTTTCTTTTAAACCATATACATAGTGTACTGTAGACATAAACTTATATGCAATATGTAAGTTTAGACTGATAGATATTAATATGGTGCCTATGACTTTTTCAGATGCATTGTTATTTTACCTGTGGAGGGACTCTTGGTGGTGGAAATGTTCTGTGTCTGACTGTATCAATGTTGACACCTGGGTGTGCTATTTTACTAACACCATGTAAAACATCATCATTGGGGAAAACTGAGTACAATATACACTTTCCATGTAGTTTATTAAAAGCATATGTGTCTACATTTATCTCAAGGTAAAAAGCTTAAATTTATAATGTTAACACTGGCTTGTTGCTCACAATTTTGCATCTAGTTTGAGATGCACTAGCTCAGCACTACCACCGGCTGTCAGGGAAGCTGTCCCTCTGTGAGTTCACATGGCCCATGAAGCAGATATTCTGCCATCTGTGCAAATCCCTTCTTCAGGCCAGTCTTCCCTCAGACCCAGCAGGTTCTCACTTACTACTTTAGCTTTTATTTTTCTTCGCTCTCAGAACATAAGCCATGTATATGTACACACCAAATGCTAAGTCAGCACAATTTCTATATTCCACTCAAGTCTTTAAATCACAATTATGACACTGCCAAGCAGCAAGTAACTAAGTAGCACATATGCCACAACAGATGGCTCACATGTGATGGTTTCTACCCCCAAAGTTCTTCTGCTTAGTAAACCTATCAATAAACACATTACAAATAAGCATTGTGGAAAGGGGAAAAAGACAGAAGGATGCGCTGAGTAACGGGATCGCAAACAATGAGTAAATTTCCAGGAAATTTCACCTGAAAATACATACTGTAGAATCCAGACCTAAAGTCAGAGAATTCTTTGTTGGTGTTGTTTTATTGTATTGCTATTAGTTTGCTTTTGCTTGATTTGATGCTTTTGTTCCATGTTGTTAGATAATAACAGTAAAGAAATCATTAGACACTTTGGAGAATCTGACTGATGCAATGATACCTACTAACCATCTTTATGAGGATGAGCTTCCATCCTCCCATCTGCAGGTCTTCAGATCTACTCAGCTGAGCTCAGTGACAGCTCTGCCTGGAGCTGCACACCAGATGCACATGGCTTGATTTGGGTTTGGATGTGATTCAAACATATCTCTTGCACTTAGTAAAGGCTCTAATGGTAAGAAGAAGCACAGGAAAGGTCGATCCAAACCACCCTTGCTCAGGTTAGGATACTTCTTATGTCCCATATGTTCCTGTAGTACACAGAAACCCGTGACTGAACTCAGTGTCAACACAGCAGCCCACATTGACCGTAATAGCAGGGAACAAGAATAATTGCCAACTATTATGTTATTTCACAAACTTCTTTCTAGTGTCCTCTAAGATAAGGAGGTTGTACTAGTATTTTACAATATCCAAATGAGAAAACCATTTGACTAAAATAGAAAGTTTCAGCTGAGCTTACACTGTATAACTCAACTGTGTTTTAGGACCAGTTTCTCATCCTCAGCAATAACAGTTTGGGCTGCTCATTGTTGTTAGGGGATGGGAAAAGTACTGTCTTGTATACTGAAAGATGTTTAGAAACAGTTATAGCCACTCCCCACTAGATTTTAGCAACAGCTGCAAGTCATGAAAACAGAAACTGTGTCCACCAATGCCAACGTATCCCCAGAAGTCAAATTTACTAATGTTTTAGAACTACTATCTTAAGAGAAATCTTCAGCATCCGAGGCATGATGTCAATGGCCAAAGAGAAAATTCTTGTAACAAAATATTTTGTGTCAATATAGGTAAATATACATTCCTGTAAACTTGACTGTGTCTTTTTCTGTGGTGACTTGACATGTCACCCTTAGAACTTTATAATGATTCTGTGGGAGGAGTTTTACCTCACACTATTAACATTGGAATTAAGAAACATTAAAAACAAAGAAGAAAAACTCAGATTTGAACCAAGATTCTCCTGTTTAAAATTGGTTTTAATAGAAATGCACAAACACTGCCCCTATAAGAATTTATGACAGTTACCTTTTTGTCCATTCTGCTTTATCAAGCATCTTTTCATATACAAATTAATGATAACCAACAAGCTGCTACAAAGTGAGCCTGTTCATTTTTAAATATTTTATCAAGAATCCTTTATCGTTCACATAACAAACACTAAGTAATTAAAAAACACTTAAACAGTTTTCAGTTGCTATGTAATGTATAGCTGCAACATATGCACACCATCAAAAGTATACATGTTCTTACAAATTTACACCCAACAAAATCATCATCAAAACTATGATTTTAGAGTGAAGATTGTAGCAATTCATCTTACTTAGCTAATTAGTAGAAAATTCAAAACTTGAAATATTCATCATACTTAGATCCTTCCAAGGTGTGCATATCACCTTTAGAGGACAGTGCAAGGTTATTTCTTAAGTTTACAAGAGTCTAAAATATTGGCAAGACCACCTATCTACTCTCACCATAGCTTACACTACTCATTCAGCACAACTTAGCCCTCCCCCAATACCACCGTCTTACTGTTGCTCAAACATGATAAGTAGTGACTTGGGACATTAGTTCTTCCATCCCATTGGTCTCTTACTTAGCAACTATCCTCTTACTCATATCTTTTCATGGTTATTCAAATATTCACCTTTCTGAGAAGCTTTTGCAGACCTGCCTATCAGAGAATTCCCTTCTATGACTGCTCATCTCTCTTGCTTTGCTCATTCATAGAAAAAAAACATTACCTGTATTCACCAACAGAATACAACCTAGGCATAGACAGGGACTACAGTTTGCTCATTACTCTTACTCCAGAAACTCGGGGTATATTGTAGGTCTTCAATAGAAATTTAGAAAGCAAGGGAATGATTGAAAAAGTAAGCCGATATTGACAGTTTTTGATTATTTACTGTATTCTTATGCAGTTGAACCACTCTATCTTGACTGCCCCTCACTATAAATTTCAGAATCTGTCCCTTGAATGTTGTCTGCTTTTGCAATTGGAATCATCACACAGCTCAGTGCATGCCACCCTTGCTTCCTTATGACTATTGTGTGTTTCGTGAGTGTTCCTGAGGATAGGTATCAAGAGGAAGTAGCTACTATAGAAGGTTGTGCAAAATCCTTCAAAGTAAACAGTTCTTCATTATGAAAACTCCTTCGGACTTCATTTTGCTGGAATATTCTGGACAAATCACCCTGTTGATCTTCTTGGCAGTGTACTGAGTTCCCAGCCTTAACTTTCCTTGTCTTCCTTCCTTGTGTTACCCTCACAAAAATAAGGACACATTTCTGTCTTCATCTTTCACAGATCAGTTCATTCTTCTCCTTTACAGACTTTAGTCTTTTTGGCCTCATCCCCATGTGTCTCTACCTCAATCCCAAGAAATCTTTGCAGGCATCTTTCTAAACATGATCAATCTCTTTAGAATAAAGTCTTAAAAATGATTAAAGAGAGAATGGTCAATTCTAAAGTGCCTCTGTTTAATCTCATGATAGAAGAGAATCATGAAAAAGGTAAAGCAGATTCTAGTTATACACAAGGAAAAGCTTAAGAGCAGCAGAATTACATGACGGACAGTGGAAAATGTGAGCGAGAATGGAGCTGAAATGAGAACTATGAAATCCTCTACTGAGAAGCAGTCAGGAACAATCACCACTATTGCCCTCCTGAGCTACACTACTTGGGCTAAAATGGGGTCAATGATTGCTGCCAGGGAATTCCTTCTAGACACTAATGTCATAAGAAAAAGAATCTGGAAAGAGAATGACTAGGCTGCTATCAAGAGATAGGTACTCTAGGACATGAGATAGGCAGAGGAGCAGATACTGTGGTGAAAGGGCAGCCCAGGAGCTGGAGATGAGAAGCCCGAGAACTCAATGAGCACTCAGAGTGGCTGAAGAATTTATAAGTGGCATCACCTCCACTACCACCCAGGTGAGCTACAACAGGTAAATGTAAGAATTGTACTGAGCCTGTCAAAGTCTTGCCAAAGCATGTAAATATACCAGAAAAAAGACAATAAAACAGCAACTGCAACAAAAGGTAATGCTGAACAAAACCAAGACCTACACAGCTGAGATCTAAGCAGAAAGTGGACAGCTAGCATCAAAGGTAAACACAAACATCTAGGTAGTTTTCACACCCCTTCACAACCTCACAGAAAGCACAGCAGAGATTATATTGCAAGTGGTAGGCAGCTAGTAGTGCCATCAGGCTAGAAACATCCTGTAAGAAATGGAGTTCCACAGACAGACTTCCTTCAGCTGGGAGGGCAAACTGATATAACTTGTTTAAATTAATGTGGCTATCAGGCCTCTCCCAATTATAGAGCCAGGTATAAAAACCAACTCACAGATTAGAGGAAGTATAGTCCTCTGCACTAAGAAGCACTGTTGAATGGTATTGTAGTATTTTATGTATAATTTATTTTCATTTATATTATGTTGTATTCTTTACTTCAATTGCCTAGTTGTTTTTATTTTAACCTGTATCCTACCTAAATAAACCTTGTAACTATTCTTTATTTTTTTCTTTATCTATTCTGTATTTATTATATCTTATAAGTCTAGCCTATGTAGTTTTCTTTTTCATTTTCTGCTTTTCACATTTCCTTTTGTTTTTACTTCATAATCCTTAATGTGCTTTTTTCTAATATGCTATAGATTATATTTCCCCATCCAATGCCTGAATGCCACTGTCTCTGGACCTTACTGGAAATACACAGAAAACACAGGAGCATATTTTACTGCAGGATGTTGCTGAAAACGCTGTCAAATCATTGCATCTCTTACTGAATTTACATCACACACACTAAGTAGTGCTGTGAAACATAAACCCAAGTGAAGAGAGTTCACCAAGAATACCTACACAAAGCAAAGCAAGCCCAGAAAAGGATTGAGAAAAGGACAAAGATGAAACTTTATTATGCAAAGCATAATAAACACAAAGAAGAGATAACAGCCCTCTACAACAGTGGTTCTCAACCTGAGGGCTCCAACCCCTTTGATGGAATGATCCTTTCATGGGGGTCATATGTCAGACATTCTGCATATCAGATATTTATATTAAGATTCATAATAGTAGCAATTTTGATGTAGCCATTTTATGGTTGGAGAGTCACCAAAAGGGTTGTAGCATTAGGAAGGTTGAGAACCACTGATCTACAACAACTCACAACTGCTCGATACCAAAAAACAGAGATGATGGGATAACTAGGCTGTGTCCTCTGAAGTTCCTGTATTGTAAATTTAATCATTTATGAGGCAGTGTTGATATGATGTCAGACTTCCAAGAGAGGATTAGATAATGGAACAGGGATGTTATCAATGGACAAAAGGAAGTTGTTGTAGAAGGCTCCTGCACCTGAGAACATTATACAGATGGAACATTATATATATATGGTTATATGAATATATATATGTATATATATATGTATATATCCTGTAACAACAATCAATGAAAAAATGGGCCATGACTTTGAGAGAGGATGGGGGACAGCTATATGGGAAGATTTGAAGGAAGAAGTCATTTAACTATATTATAATCTCAATAGTAAAGAACTTCCACGTCCTCTATGCTTTTCTCACTGTTGCCATTTACAATGGAGTAACACTACAAGAACACCCTCTCTAGATCCAGGACCTTGATATTAAGGTTCTTAGCCTCCAAAGCTGTTTAGCCAAATGAAGTTATTGTTCTTTGTAAATTATCTAGTACTTGCAGATTCTGTTACAGCAGCACACAGTGAACTAAGACATGTACCTGAGATTTCACTTCTATGAATCAATAAAAGTAAGATATTCTTAGCTAAAGAAGCAAGAGACTTCAGCTGACACTCACAAAGGAAAACATCTTCATGAGAAAGAAAACTTGAAAACTGCAAAAAGAAAATTGTTGGGATGGGAGACATGATAGCTCAGAGGATAAGACCACTGCCTGGTCTTCCAGAGATCCTGAGTTCATTTCTCAGCAACCACATGTTGGCTCACAGCAATCTGTAACGAGATCTGGTGCCCTCTTCTGGCCTGCCGCTATAAATGTAGGTGGAACACTATACATAATAAATGAATAAACCTTAAAAAAAAAGGAAAATTGTAGCCACAATGAGACACCACTACACAGCCACCAGAATAGTGAACCATTGACAGTGTCCATTGCTAACAATAATGAGAGACAGCTGGAACTTACAAGCACAGTGGAGGAAATCAAATTGGGATGAATATTTTGGCAGTATCTTTTAAAACTAAATGTTTACCCACTCTATAATTTCTGAATATGTATTAGGAGAAATGAGTGTTTATTTCTAACAAAAGATAGGGACAAAACATTATTTGAAATAACATTACTTGAAAAGAATGAAAATCAAAGATATACATGGTCATGGATATTATGATGTTTGTATAATTAGTGTCATCCATAATGGGACATTATTCACAAATAACATTAAAAGAAGTATAGCCATATACAACAAGATAGAAAAAATTTTATGGTACATTATTGAATGAAACAAATTAGGCTTAAAACTTTATGTGTTACATGATACCATATACAGGAAATTCTAAAATGCACATGAATCATTACATTATATAAAATCAAGACATGTTTACCCTAAGAACTATGAAGTGTTCATTAAGAGTGTTCCCATGAAACTGGTTATTGTCCATTCCTTGGCCTGAGTAGTGATTACATGGGTGAATTTGCTTCAGGATAAGTAATTTGTATGTTACTAGTCAGGCAATTTTCTGTATGAACAGGATGTTGACTTAAAGATGTTTTTTTAAAAATGGCATGCAATGTGAGCCTATAAAGATGGCTCAGAAGTCAAGAGCACTTAATACTCTGATAGTGGATCCATGTTCCATTCCCCACATTCACATCAGTAGGCTCACAATCATATGTCCTGAAACATTATCTACAAGCATGTGTACACACAGAGTACATATGCATACATGCATACAAATTAAATTAAAGAAATAAAGTCTTTAAAATTATGTTTAATTTCTCATAAATTTGTCATAAGCCTGACAAGGAAAATCCACAAAAGTCTGATAAATGAACACTTTCTTTCTGAAAGAGACATAAATGCTTCACATGTCAATCCCAGCTCCCTCTCCCACCCCTCCTCCCTTGTCCCTCTACCAACCCTCCTCCCTTGTCCCTCTACCAACCCAATCCCCACATCATTCCCCAGGGAGGGTGAGGCCCTCCTTAGGGGTATCTCTAAAGAGAAATAGCTTAATGTTGTGCACTCATATATAAAACCCCACCCAGTATTGTCTAGCTTTTCCATTTCATGAAGAGATAATTTGAAAATAAAACCTTGGGAAACTGAGCTAAGGTCACAAACCAGTTAGATGCCATGATATGAAAAGAGCTTCATGCCAAACTGATAGTCTAATTCACAATTTTTCTACTGCTGCACATCTATATTCTATAGCCACTTGCCCCATGAACACTAAGTGAATATAATGTGTGACTAAGCTGTTGTCCTACATGCCATGGGAATGATTAACACTATCTATCTTTACTTGTACCAAATAAATGAGCTTGTCTCCACCAACTGGTGTGCTGTCCACTAGAAATTTAGCATTGTGTTGCTGAGCCTCATTCAATCACATTACTCTTCTCTAAAAATGAGACTTTTACAAACATATGAGTCTGCTTCAAGGAGTATCCATTCCATGATACACTCCTCTGTGGTAGTTGATAAAGTTCTTGACACACTTTATCTTTATTGCCATTTTCTATTCTCAAAAACACAACAAGCCAGATCCCACTCCCCCCCCTATAAAAGTGAGTTGCTTCTCAATAGGTTTTATGAGGTAATGCTTTTGTATTAAACATTACCAAAGAAATGTTTCTGCACCCATGGTTCTGTAATTGCCTCAGTTCTTGAGAGTCAGGAACTTGTCCCAGAAGTAAAACTAGATGGAGCAAGAGTGAGAACTGAGAGGCCATGGTAAGCCTGACTGTCACAATGTATCTCAGCCATTGAACCCTGCTATTGCATCATTAGACATCTGAGGTATCCTGGGATGTACTTGTTAAATATGTCCCCGTTTTGTGGAGCTTTATTCTCCTTTTCCAAATGCAAATGCTTCTGAATGAGTACACCAGAATCCTAATTTAGATTATTATGTTTTGTTCCTCCTACTTACATCCAAGAAAGAATTAAGAACCTTGTACATCTACAGCAGAGGACAGACAATCACAGTGATGACCTCAGATAAGTCTGACTCTGCAAAACAAGGAGACAGACCTGAAGGAACAGCAATAGTGCGCTGCTAAATTGCCTCTCTGAAGCTTTCTATGGGGTGATAATAACCGTAATTGCCATCATAATCATTAGAGAAGCTGATATTTATTGGGGGGCTTATTATGTGCCAGACACTTAGCTCAGAGCATGACACTATATTGAGGCCATAGATAGGTCCCTTTGTGAATTTTAAATCTCCTCTACGACCCGTGATAGGCAACCAAAGGATTATGAGCTGATCGTGATACATAGCTCATGCTTTCACCTCTAAATTAAGTGGCCTGATTGCCTCCTTTGTAGTGTTGCCAAGATAAAAATACCTTCATTCCAAATAATAAGTGCAAGATCCATTGGCCATGTCTGAAGGCTCAGATCAAAATGTGAGTAGCATCCCTTTCTTTGGCTGTCACTACTCCAGCAATAACCCTACAGTGAAACTAACCAGAGCTGAAATCTGGCTGGCTGTCTTCACATCCCTCATCTCTCAATTTGGTTATAAAGTGGCAACACGGGAATTTCATGACCATTAAGTGAGGTAAATTTTGTAATGTTGTTAAAGGATTAAATGTTTTAAGGTTTGTAGAATGTCCCTGCCCTGGGCTTGGATGAGGAGACAGGAATCTGTCCAGCTCCTGTAAGACTGAGTAAGAAACAAAAAGATCCCCATGCTGGTCCTGTGATCTCTACCTGAGGCCTAGCAGAGAAAACACACCATGCCCATGGCAACAAAGTGCCAGGTCAATGGGCTCTATATGGTGAGCAAATATGTGGTGGGGTATGAAAGAGGGAAACATAATAGGTCATATCCCTTGGAAAGAGGCATATCTGAAGAGGTGAAGGCAGTGACAGCTGAGGTTGGAGGCCTGCTTGCCACCCCGAACCTTGATGGTATCTGGGCCTGAGTTGCTGTCCAGGGCCTTGTCTGCTTGTGAACCTGTCACAGCCATGGTCTGTGTTGATATCTGTGCCTCTTGTTACCACCAAAGGTCAAGAGGACAGAACTGCAAAGAATTAGAGCCACCCCTCACTGGCTGAAACATTAAGAACTGGTTTGTACCCCCTCAGCTGTAGCACTGGAGAGATCAGGTCACTGCACCTTGCTTAGGCAGCATGATGTAGCTGACTTTCAGCAGGGGTGCTGGTGAGCTGCCCTGGCCCCCTTGCCCTGGCTGTACTTGACAAGGGAAAGATGCCCTCTCTTTCACCCCTCACCACCTGTAGCAGGCAGGAGAGCTGACCCAGCCCTTCACTAACTTCAGCACTAGGAAGAGCAGGCCCTGCCTCTTGCATAGGCAGCACAATGGAGCTGACCTTGTTGACAGGTGCATGGGAGGCCTGGACCAAAGGTTTGAGAGCCTGAGAGATCTGGCCCTGTCCCTCATCTGCCATGTGGTAGCATGAGTGACGGGGAGATGCCCCCCTGTTGCACCCTTCCCCCATGGGGATCTGTTGACCTGCTTGTAGGAGCTTTTCAGCAATACACCTCTATCCCCTCCTCCCAGTAAGGCCTGAGTACAAGTTCCTGCTTTCTGTCCATCCTTATTGTCTAAATGCTAAATTCCTGGTTTTGGTCCACCCTTTGCCTGAGGGCCCTGGGAACATAGGCTTCTGACCTTGGTGTTTTTCCACCATACCTGCCGTTGGTATAAAAGGCTCCACTCTTGTTTAAATAAACACCATCTTCCTTGTAAGAATGAGCAGCTGTCTTTGTCTTCATTTACATCCTTAGCCCTTCGCCTGGGATCATTCTGAAGTGGTGTAGTGCCATAGCCGCGAACACCCACAGCTCGCTACACCCCTCTGGCCCCCATCACCTATGGCAGGTAGGAGAATTGGCCCTGAAGTCATGAGAACCAATAAGCTGGACCAACATCCCATTAGCTGCAGTACTTGTGAGAACAGATGCTACACACCACCTGGGCACCACAGTAATGCTGACCTAGAAGTCAAGGGCATGGGTGAGCAAGCCCTGAGCCCCTGAGAGTTGGAGAGTTTGTCCTGCATCCCCAAGTGCCATGTTGTGGTGACAGCGAGGGAAAGATGCCATGCCCTTCCCCCCTTGCCAACTGCTGCAGGTGAGAGAGCTTGCCCCTCACCAGATGCAGAAAGCAGACCCTGTACCTTGCCTGAGCAACACAGTGGAGTTGACCCCATTGATGGGGGTGAGCCACCATGAGATTGTAAGCATAAGAGATCTGGCTCATGGTGTCACAGGCAAGGGAAAGAAGACTATCCCTGCACCCCAAGTGTCCTGTGGCAAGTGGAAGATCTGTAAATGAGGTCATGAAAGCAAGAGAGCTGGCCCAGCCTCTCACCAGCTGTAGCACTCTGCAGAATGGCCCCTATAACTTGTGTGGACGACATAGTAAGGTTGACCCTGGTAGTGTACATGTGGGCAAGCTACACCAAGGACAAGAGAGCAGGAGAGACAATCTTGCCGCTGCTGCTTACTATATAGGATGACCTAGTTGGGGGAGGTGCTGGACAGCTCACCCTGATGTTGAGAATGAGAGAAAGCTGTTGGACTGATCAGCCTAGCAACTACCTAGACCCAGAACCAGAGCTATGAGTTGTGATATACCATCATCCACCCCATCTATGATTTGCTGTATCACATAAAGGGACCCATCTGCAGACACAAAGTTGCAGGATCTCCATGACACAGGACATCAACAGGATATCCAATAGGAACCCTAATAAGATTCCAGTATCTATGGTGTGGAAAAAACCAGAGGACTCAAACCAGACCAAATTCTCATTGCAATGAGTACATACAAATAATGATATATGGACTAAAGGGTTTAATGTGTGACTCAATGTGTCACTTGACAGCTTCCATAATGAGATATTTCTTTTTTTCTTCTTTCTTTTAAATTTTATTTTATTTTATCTTGGGGGTGGTTGCAAGGGTAGATGGTGGATAGGAAGGAATGGGAAGATGAGTAGGATCAAGATGCATGATGTGAAATCCACAAAGAATCAATAAAAAAAGTTAAATTGGAAAAAATGATTTGTAGAGTTGCTTGCATGTAGTATCAGAGTCCTCACAACAACAAAACAATACTCTGTGTTGGAAGAATACATCTGTGTCACATCCTGGAATATGAGGGATCAGAAATGGACTTGGCCCTAGAGTTTTTGCACAAAAGTCTTTTAGTTGGTCACCAAGGCTATTTAAGCCCAAAGCCTCAGTTATCTGTGAATTGAAGCCTACCTGCAAGGTTACACAGGGGCCAGTCTCTTAAGGCAGAACAAGTTGTTTTCTTTTTTCTCCTGAGATTTGCTACCTTTCAGAAACACTCCTAAGAAGTCAACTGCAGGCATATCCTTCCAGTTATTTTTCCCATCTCTGAGTCCTGAACTAATTGAACCTGCTTCTGGAATGTAAAGACTGGATCAAAACTGTCTTTCCTTTCTCTGTAAATATTCAGTTTCCCCCAGAGTACAAAAGCCTGGCAGAGCTGCAGGATACTCTGCTTTCTCATTCCTGTCTTGGGCTTCCTCCTCAGAAGCAAGTACCAGATGCACCACTGTGTAGAAGAAAGAAAGCCAATATCTCCATATATCATCACATCCTACTTGAGCAAGATGTTCCTTAAGTACATGATTGGGAACACCTGCAGCTCAGCAGCCAGCCACGTTCCCTGCTTGCTCATTCCAGAGAACAACTAAACTTTCCCCCTTCTTATTGCTATACTATGAGTTGTACATCAAGCAATAGCTCCTTGGAGGATGTCCAGGAAAGAGAAAAGGTTGGAATGTTGCATATACAGAGGAAACAAGGCTATCTACTTCCTAGTAAATATGAGCTCTGGCTTTCTGCAGACCAGATGAGTCTTACCACTTAAAGTGGACATGCTGTTCACCCACATGTGACACCATTTCTCACCTCTAGTTATGATATAGGACAAGACATCTCCTAGTGCAGAATTCCAGGTAGTTCTGAATGCTGCTGCCTCCAATGTTCTAATTCTGGCTTTCTCCAAGAAATAGAGATTTTGTAGTTACCTTATCAAGAACTACAAGTTTACATATATTCTCTCTCTCTCTCTCTCTCTCTCTCTCTATATATATATATATATATATATATACTGATCTAGCTTCTGTGTGTGTGTGTTTCTATGTCTGTGTATTTCATTATGATGCTACAAATTTGAAGAAGACAGATACAAACTGAACCATCCAGGAGAAGGAAAAAGGATCATGAGCTTGAGGCCCTCCTATATTGAACAGTGAGAGTTCATCTCAAAAAAGCAAAAACAAAACAAAACAAAACAAAACTAGACCTTAGTTTGAGTTGTAGACAAACCATGGAAATGGAATGAAATACATACTAGCTCCTATTTCTTACTTGAATGCATGGTGTTTTATATAGTCAAGGCCAATTATCCTGGATGTATACACAGGCATCTAGACTCAGAGTCAGAAGAGTGGTGCAGCAGAGTACTGGGATAACAGGGCAGATTCAGCACCAGCTTAATTCACATGGACAAGGGAGTCAGTTGATGTAGGACAAGTGTTTAAACTATGAAATGAATCTATAGAATCTGTTGTGACACATTGTCACTAAATACAAAAGGAAATTTAAGGAGATTGAGTTCAGGCCAGAATAAGTTTGACACATTGCAAATGACCTCAATTCCCCATCAGGTCGCATTTCCTGATACAAGATATCTGACCAAAGTTAGATAAAAGTAGATTGAAAAACAATGTGTACTTGTGCACGTGAGTTCAGTATCAGTGACATTGACAGAACTGTGGAAGGGAACAGACCTGAGGCACTTTACAGTTATTATCTGTGATTCTTATAAGAGAATTTACAAAAGTATATCAGGTAAATTATGCACAAAGAAGACACACATTGTTAGCAAACTTGTGTTTTGAATTTACACTTCTCTAATTCCATATTCAAGATGATAACTATGCTGCTTACAACCATCTTATTTCCTCTTACTACTCAAATTCCAATATGTATCAATGATACTCCAGTGAAAGAATATGTATTCAATGTGAAAATTCAGATATGAAGTTTTCATAGACTCTAGCTATACTCACTTTGAGAATCCAGGTCCTCCTTCTATAAACCTGAAATCTATTCGGGAAATTTATGCCAGAAGAAAACTACAATTCAGCGCAATTTCCAGAGGAATATGATGACTGTATCACTTTGAGTTACGGCAGGATACAGGTGGCTAGTCAAAACAGTCATGACTAATAAAAGGAATATGTGCAGAGGTGGATGTGTGTTAAAAGGAGCCTCTCTGGGTCAGTGAAGCAACCACAGATGAACTGCTGTGGGAAGCCAGGATACCAGGAGGCTGGGGAAGTAATATTGCAGAATGCTGGTGAGATATACAACTAGAGGAGCAGCAGGTCTGCTGTGGCTAAAGTTACAGGTCTAGCTTCTTTCTATCCAAAGATGTACTTCTGGCCTACTCAATAAGAAAGCAGCAAGCATCAGTGTCCATGGAGTGATTCATCTCCTGACAGAAACTCCCTAGGG
The DNA here is from genome assembly GCF_017639785.1 of Mesocricetus auratus. Taxonomy (NCBI): domain Eukaryota; kingdom Metazoa; phylum Chordata; class Mammalia; order Rodentia; family Cricetidae; genus Mesocricetus; species Mesocricetus auratus. Next base: position 105,738,463 of record NW_024429189.1, read on the forward strand.
CAAATGCATAGAAGAAAACAGATTTGGAGAGAAATGGGTACTTACAGCTCCTCTCAGTCTAGTTAATTCTCTCTCTTATTATATTTTTAGGGGTCCATGCAATTTGTTGTTCATTATTTTAATATATATATATACATATATATTATGAAGATAATCCATATACTTAAACCATCCTCAAACAATTAAAAGATGTGGCTTGCCTTAACTAACATTTGCTGGTTATGATGAATATCCACATCATTCGACCAGTTTCTTCTCCCTTTCCTAAAAAATAACACTTATGAACCCCTGGCGGCAATTTCCCTTCTTTGTGAAGCCTTTGAATGTTAGTTGTACCTCCAATAAATGTTCCGATGACAAATATTCCTGGAAAAGTTCTTTCTCCAATTGCCTTGTGAAAAACGTCTTGAAACTGGATACCGTATTCCAGCATATCATTTCCACAATTTTATAGTTGACATTCATGTCACGGAAAATCTTTTTGGCCATTGAACAGTAAGAGCAGGATGTTTTTGTGAAAATCACCACACAATTGTTAGAAATTGTTTTCTGACGTTCTGGCAGCTGGAGTGCCCTCTGCCTTTTCATTTTACTTTTTGAGATTATAATTACAATATTTCTCCATATACTCCTCACCACTTCCATTCAAATTCATGGACTTTCTTTCATCAATTTGTTATTTCATGCATATATGTATATGCTCATATTCTTAAATATAACCTATTCCATCCTTATAATGTTACTTATTTTTATGTTTTCAGGGCTGAATGCCCCCTCTCCAGTTCCAAGCATTCCCCAATTGCTTATTGTTCATTGTGTAGGATTGAGGCCTCTGGGCTTCCCACACCCACACCCCCACATATCCACTTTGGCAAGTTTCTTACTTTCATTCTTGTTCAGCTCTCATATGAGCAGTCATGTTGGTGAGACTTCTGAGTGCTGTTTCTGATATTTTAAGAAACACAATCTCCTAGCAAACTCCCTGATTCTCTGGCTCTTACAATATTTCCTCCCTTTCTTCTGCAATGTTCCCCAAACCTTAGGTGAAGGAGTAGTTTCGAAGATTATCCCCTGGAACTGGGCTTTCTTTTAGAAATCATGAAATGAGATAACCAGAAGCCACATGATGGTCCAAACAGCAAAACTGTAGAGATACCTGAGGCTGTCATAGCAGCAAAGAGTGGTGTTTGATATAAGTCACCCCTTTTATCAATCATACAAGGTTCTTTATAATGCAGGTGTAGGTTTTTTATTTAATTTAAACACCAATTTAGGATAGAGTCTTACTGCACATTCCTGTAAACTTTATTTCTTTTTTATTCTAATATCACAGGAAACCTCAATTATATTAAAGAATAAGGAAAGTCTAGGACTCTAGAGTGATTTGTCAATATCCTAACAAAGCCTCTATGTCTCAGAATCAACACAATATAGAAGCATTATTTTTATGCACACAGAGAGTCAAAAATAAAACAAACTTTAAAATAGTACTCTGTGGGATTGGAGAGATGGCTCAGTGGTTATGAGCATTGGATGTTCTTCCAGAGGACTTGAGTTCAATTCCCAGTACCCACATGGTGGCTCAGAACCATCCACGGCTCCAGTACCAAAAAACCTAATGCCCTCTTTTGTTCTCCATAGGCATTGCAAATAAGTGGTTCACAGTCATACATTACGCAAAAACACGCATACACATAAATGTTAAAGTAATTTTAATTACAAATATAATATTCTGCACTCTTCTGCTACATCTGCACACCCTTCTCAGAGAATATTCGAAGTGAAAAGAAAAACAAAGGAGTGGCGGGGGAATCCCAAGACCTTCAGATTTTTCACAGTGAGACTTTGTAGAATCCTGGGGCCTACCAGGGAATAAGCCATTTCTCCAAAGTAAACTCCAAAATGTGAAAAACAGAGAAAATAATCCTTCCAGATTCATGAAGACATAATAGGTAATTATATAATGAAAGTCAGAAAAGCAAACCAAGCATTAATAAAACAGATGATAGATAACAGATAGATAAAAAACAAGTAGATAGATACACAGACAGAATAAATGGATAGGGTATATAATGAAGTAAAGAAGAGAGGTATTAAACTTTATTATGATAAATACTAGTGAGAATATAAGGAGAGAAAGGAAATAGACTATCTCAAGGAACATCAAAAGGACTCCTAACCCTGTTTTAGGATATGTTCTTAGACAGTAACAGTTTAGAACGACACATAAATGTGAAAGCCTTGAACAAAGCTTTCAATAATTAACTGTCAACTGATTCATTGTTGGTATAGTTATATATAGATTATAAAAAGTAAAGTCCTAAACTGAATGTTGTCAGGAATCAAACTCTCAGAGGGGGAGAATCCCATGTGGAGATCTGTCCAGGAAGGGGTGTCTTCTCAAAGAAAACTAGAAATATGATTTTTGCCTAATGGCATGCAAAGCCCCTGACTCATGACAAAGGCTCACATGAGTGAGAAATCTGTCACAATATCATGATGGTCTCCTGTTCCTAGGAGACTATGATCTGTACTCTAAAACACTGATTGTACTAAACTTCTAATGTTCAAGTTATATGTCAGGGTTATATTGACAGGGTTATATGTCACTTTATTTATTTATTTCCTTTTGCATCTCCTATGAAAGCCCTTTTTACCCTGTTGACATCAAACTTGGTCTTACAGAAAAAGAATCACCATGTATCTATCTTTTGTTACAGCTTTCTTTTGTACTTTTTCCTGTATTATGCGACTTTGTCAATTAAAAAAAGAGTGCAAAGGATCAAAACTCTACACGTTGCATTCTGCCATTCTTCCCCAGCATTTTTAGCAAGAGCTAGACCCACACAAGACATGTGGTAGGCAGGGAAACTCTACTTTGATTCCAGCCTCTAACTCAGGCTCATTTCTGCTACAAAATAGTGTAGTAATGTTCAGCAGTAGCATCACCAGCCTCTTTGGCTCCTTTGATTCCAGGGCTACAAAACTGAGCTTTTTTAACTCTAGGTGAGCCAATACACAGCACACAGCTCTTTGTGGCCTCACTGCTGTGTTATTCTCTGACCCCTGCTCAGAGGTTGGGTAAGAGGAACAGAAGCAAAAAAGGTCTTACACTGCAGGTTGGCCTAGAGAATCTGTGTAGCAATGTACTGAGAAGAAGGAAAAATAATAATGCCTGAAGTCAATTACATATGTTGGCCTCAAATCCAGAAATCTCACATCTTACTCTGCCCGTTTAGTCTTTCCATAATTCCTGCTCTTGGGTTTGGAGAGGGACTATGAGCCAGCTCAGCTTCCTCCCCTCGTCTGATTACCCCATCCCTTCAGCTTGATCACACGCAACCTCTCTGCTCATTTCAACCTTTTTGCTCTCCCCAATAAGTTAGCTACCCCACCATTTGCTTGGATGCTCAGCAACAACCACTGCATTGCGAAAAAATACATGCAGCAAAGAAACAGAAGGATGAAGAACTGGAAAATGGTTCTACAAAGTCAGAGTAAAATAATAAGTAACTACATAAGTAAGTAAAGAAATAAACAAGGAAACTTCCATGAAGCAAGGGGAAGGAAGAACTTTCTCCAGTCAGCAAATATATTTAGGAAAATTAGCCTCTGCTTTAGACTGAAGGAAGGCAAGTTTTGTCTTTGCTTCTGAAAGCAAGGCCATCTTCTGAGAGTCAAACCAATCAAAGTTGGTCCCTCTTGAAAAAGACTTTGCGAAGGCTCATTTTATATAAATATTTTAATTAATAGATACCTTCATCCAACATGAGAAGCGCTACACATTAACACTCACCAGAGACCCTGGAATTAGATTGATTATCTGCATCCTAATTTGCTTTTCTCGACAATGCTAATTTATTTTTAATAGGCCTGTAATTTAGCCTTCTCCATTTCTTATTCTGCTTGGCAGACTCGAATGCCTTCAGCTCACCAACCTGTCTCTGCAACCTTTAGGCACTGCCTTCTGCACAATGTATTAATTTTTAAATTATCCAGCTTAGTGTAAGAAAAAACTTCAATTAACTTCCATAGGCAAGCCAAGCTAACACCTCTTTACTTTTAAAGTGAAGGTGAAATGTATATGAGGGTGCAGGCGAATTCTAAGGAGAATGTGGATAGAGGCAGGAAATTCTTGTCATATATTGCAAAGTCTGCTGCTCTTAAAACACCATCCATCTGAACCAGTAGTGAGTAAGTGCTTCTCTGTGACTCCACATAGCAACTCACAGAAAAATGGCGAATTCACAAATGGATTTACCTATACTCACATTATTTTTCTAATTAACTATAAATACTCTCACACATTACTAAAAAGAAGAGTTACACACCAAAAGGGCCATTTGATATTCATGGTTGTTGTGGTGGCTAGTTTTTATGTCAGCTTGGTACAGGATATAGTCATTTGGGAAGAGAACACATCATTTTAGAAAATTCCTCCACCACATTGGCCCATGGAGAAGATCATGGAGCATTTTCTTGATTAGTGGTTGATGTAAGAACTCCCAACTCTTGGTAGATGGTGCCACCCCTGGGTAGTTAGTTATTGGAGTGTATAAGGAAGCAGCCTGAGCAGGCCATGAGAGCTAGCCAGTAAGCGGCATTCCTGTGCCAGTTCTTGCCTCAAAATTACTACCTGACTTCCCTGGATGATGGATTGCAAGTTATAAGACAAAGTAAGCCTCGTCATCCCCAAGTTGCTTTCTGCACCATGGTGTTTTATCAGATCTGTTAGACATCAAGAATCATCATTTTTAGGGCTGATCACAAAGCTACAGAAAATATTTTGACATATTAAGATCCAAAACCACTTTTAAAGAATGTACAAGAAGGTCCCGGTGTGCCTTTAATCCCAGCCTTTGGGAAGTGGCTGCAAGCAGATCTCTATGAGTTCAAGGCCAGCCTGGTTTACACAGGGAGAACCAAGCCAGCCAAGTCTACAGCAAAACAAACAAAATTAAATTAAAAAGTAAAAGAATACACAAGAGCCCTAGCCAGATTGACTCACTAAAAAAAGAGAAAGAAACATGAAGTATGGAGTCACTTTCTCAGCTGGAATAGATGACTCAGGGAGAGGTATACAACCAAGGCAAGAACTGCTATCCCAGCACAACGTCCAGCTCCTCACTCTGTGACATGTTTGTCTGTAGTAGAAAGGATAATAATGACTTTTTGGAGCAGGGTAAAGGAAAACATTATTTGTGAATGTAGAACTCTAGAAGAACAATCGGGTGCATTGACATAGAGCAAATAGATGAACAGTGCTTTCCTCCTTTGTACTCACCGGGTGCTCTGGACATGATGTCAGGAATGACATACTGAAGAATGCCTGAATCTTTCCCAGTTCTGACGAGACATAGAAAAGGAGAAATTTTAAACTCCATTTCACATTTTCCTGTGTTTCAACAATAGAGTATCAAACATCTCGAAAGTTCATTGTGCTGAGTCATAAATAGTCATTTAAAATTGTTCTCCCTGAATTTTCTCTTATACCAGTGAACCCCTAAAAGGCACAAGAGACAGGAGGTAACATCCTCTGACCATCAGATTTTCAGTAGCCCTCTAGGTGTGCTTTATTTTCTTCAGTATAAAGAAAGAGTGTTTGTGCCTGTCCAGATGGGAACTCACTCTTTCTTAGGCACCTTGGGATTCAGACAAATGAATGTCTCATGAAACTGGATGGACCTGCCAGCATCTGGACTCATTCCAGTGTGGTCAGTGCAGTATCAGCAAACTGAGAATTGCATTGTTTAGCTCTAAAGGCTGGCAGAGGTAAAAATGAAGAAAAAGAGGATGGGGTCAGCAGGAACAGAGCACGTTAGGATAGTAAACCCCATATAGAAGGGAGGAAAGCTGAGTTTTAGTACTTTATACCTGGCTGCTCCTCTCATACACAGCGTTATGTTTCCCAAACCTTAGGCCTTCCCTACAAGCTTCTCTAAAAACCTTTTCACCACCCACCTGTTTCGCTTTTGAATCCTAGAAAATATAAAGACTAATTAACCCCAAAGAGAAAATATTGGTACATGCTTCGGCAGCTTCATCTACTTTGAAGTTGTTTTCTGGGAGAGATCCCTAGAGTTTAATGTCAATGACCCAAGCATTAAAAAATACCCCAGAGATGAAAGCTAACATAATTCATTTATGATCTGGATGCAAAATAAAAGATATAGACAGAAAAGAAAGACAATAATAAGAAGGCTTTGTCAAGGTTATTTGAGTCTTGTGGAAAGTATGTCAGCTTCAGGTAGGTTAGGTTTCCATCTAACTTGAAAAAGCCTTAGATTCAAAAATGAAACCATGCAAATGATTAGTCAGTTATCTTGTGTAAATGCTTTAGCTTTGGATGTTACTGTGGGAAGTAAAGTAGAATAAAAGAGATTTAGTATAGCCCCAGTAAGCACAATCTGTGGGCAGCACATTAAATCTTGAATTACAAACTCTACCAAAGCCTTCCTAATGAGCCGTCCAGGCCTCTGATGTATATAATATACCTTTTTTAAAAATGCATGACTACGTGTTCTACCCAGAGGTTTAGATGACTCCTCTGGGTTATTTAAGTTTCAAAGGAGTCCATCGGTCTCCTGTGTATGACATTCTGTGAATCCCTTAAAAAGGAAAATTCAGAAATTAGAAGCTCAAAATACCTTGAAGGGTAACACTATATCAGGAAACACATGCACACCCAGACACACGCACATTCAAATGAAAGTGGATGAGGCATCTGCCTCCCTGAATTCCCATCTTTTGTCAGTTTGGGTCACAACCTTTAAAATAGCTGTAACTCTCTTCCTTCCGATCTAATTATACCACTCTGGCTTGCTTTGTTTATAATTAGAATCCTATAACCTCCTCTGACTCTTGTCTCTGCTGCTGTTGCACGGCTGTTTTGGATGCTGCATGAGACTGGAGACTAAGTGGGAAGGACAAGATGTTCAAAACAGCAGGATGGATTCCCCTGGGCTGGGTTGCAAAGCATGTGAAGGTTGGAGCAGCCTAGCCTAAGGAAATGCATGGATGGAGACAGGAAACTCTTATGAGTTCAGAAGAGTGAAGAAATCACAAAATGTAACGCAGACAAAAAGCAGATGCCACCTTTCTTCTAGGGAAATATCAAGGAATAAGCACGACAACACACAGAGGATAGTGGGAAAAGAATGGGAGAGAGAACAGAGAAGTGCAGAGAGAACACACAGCATTAACTGGTGGTCTGGTTTCAATGTGACATGCTCCCCACAGATTGCTTCTCAGCTGCTGGTGCTATTTGTGGACTTTGTAGAAACGCTAGGAGGTGACACCTGGTAAGAGGAAGTAGACCACTGGAGCAGATTGCTAGGGACATGTTTTCCTGCCAGTTTCTTGTCTCTGTGCTTCCTGATCATGTTTGAAATAATCTTGCCACCATGATATTCTACCCTAATATGTGTCCAAGTGACTACAGACTGAGTGGTCTGAAAGCATGAGCCAAGAGAAATCCTTCCGCCCTAAAGTTGCCTGCCAAGTATTTCATCAGAACAAAAAGGAAAGTAACTGACACAATTGAGAATCTTTATTCTTACCACCAGACATTTTTCATTGTCATCCTGACAGGTAGACAGAATTGCTCTATTCCACAGAGAAACATGCTGAAGTATAAGGAGGCAAAGAAATAAATCCCAAATGACACAACTGAGGAAAACAGGAACCAGAACTCACTGTAAGACTAGGTGGTTCCCTGGCATGTAGGTTCTGATGACGAATTATGACAAAATTGAGTCCAGGAATGAGGTATGGAGGAAATCCAGAAGTTCCAGTCCCAAATCTGTCTGGCAAAGTCTGCCCACAGTATGTTCCCTGTGCTCTCGAAAAATAAAACCCATTTCAAGGGCTGCTGGGAGTATTAAAGTGCTAATGTGTGTATAGACCAAGGCACCGTGAGCAGGCATGCTTAAAATGTGGCTTTAGCTGCAACTTTTTACTTTTATAGTGCTTGCCTGATGATTCATTTCACCAAATCAGCATGCAGAAGTTTATGTTATGAATCCACAACCATGTGTACCTGGGAGCAAATCTTTGATTGGCATTTCAAGTTTCTATTTCCCTCCTTAGAATTTTTCCAGCAGTAGAAAAGTAATACTTTGAGATGAATTAAACTTGATTTTACCAAATCAAGTTGGAAAGAAAATTACAGATCATGACCCACATTTGATAAAGTAAGACGACAAAGCTACTTAATTCCAAAGGTTGAGGTCTAACATAGAAATGCACTTGTCATCCCAATGTAATTTAGATCTATAAAGAATTGACATAAAATAAATCTCAGCTTTGCTAGAGGAGAGAAGTTATAATGAGCTCATCTAAGCAGCCAATGCCCATGTTGGGCATGAGTGAACTTAGTAGCTGAAAAGACTGAGCTGACCACAAAGACCCTGTAAATCACAGCCAAGCTTGGTTCCTGTCTTTGGAATCTGGACACACTAAGGTCCCTGTGGTCTTTAGAGTCTTGCTAAAATACATTGAGGCATGGCACATTCTCCTGTCAGCACTAGTAAACTTGAAGATTCTTCCTGGTTTGGAGGACTAGATAACAAGTCCACAGGAAACACTGTTTCCAAGATTCCTCCCCGACAATTCAGCAAAGGATCAGGACACTTATAACAGAGCTTCTTGGGACCCATGCTTCCATATAAACAGGAGGAAAGCTGAGAGGCAAGTTTCTCTTCTTCCACAAGCTAAAAGAGCATCTTCCACCAGAGAACCCTATGTAAGTAGATTCTAAGCAGAACGGGACGACTAGCAATTACATGGTTCATTTTGTGCTACTATAACAGATTACCTTGGGATGAGCAATTTATAGGCAGTATGGATTTCCTTGGCTTGTGTTCTGCAAGGTGGTAAGTCCAATAGCATGATATAGGCATTTGAGGAGTGTCTTTGTATTATGGCATGTCACAATAGAAATTGGGTCATGGTAGAGCAGGTGGGAAGGAAAGTCAAAAGACACAGTGGGAAGAGAGGGCTAGAGAGAGAAAAAAAAGGGTCAAGCTCATTTTAAAGCAAGCACACTTGTATAATAACTAGCCTGCTTGAGTGACACAATGCTAATCTGTTCATGAGGTCTCTCTTTTTTCAAATCAAGATCTCAACACTATCACATTGCATTGTGGGATACACTCAGACTGTGCCAGGTTGTGTGTCTTCTGTCATGAACAGTGCTGCTCATTGCTAGGCTGCTAACCCTGTACAGTCTGTCAAATCCCTGCAAAGCAATCCTCTGCAAATTTAGTCATACCCTGTCCCTTTCTCTTAAGTGATGTCACTATCCCCCTCTATTCCTCTCCTTAAAGGAAATTTTAAATCAATTTTTAAAGATGGAAAGAAAAGTAAGGGGAAAGTATTGGTTTCTTTGTTGTTGTTTTTTTAACATCCTACAAATGACACACAAATGTAGCCGTCATTTTCTCAAGCTCATCAAAGGAAAAGCAAAGAACCTGTCAGTATATACTAGATCTGGGCATTCTTCAAACCACCATTAATCATACCCATGATAAGCTGCCATTACCTTTGGCATTCTAGGTAATAAAAATCCTACAGTAAAGTCACAGCTAGCTAGAGAGATGAGAAAAAAGCAACTGTGAGCATTTTCTTTGTAATAGTGAATGAATATAATTGCAAGTTCTGACACAAAGAAGCCCAAGCTATAAGTATATATACCACTAAGTAAGGGGTGGGTGCCTACCTTGAAATGAATCCCCTATTATGCATGACATTATCCGGGATTCACAAAGCTGCAAGCAGCAGTTGCTGTAATCTTCATGTGGGTTCATATCACTGATGCAGAGTCTTGACATTCTGAGCTACACAGTCTTTAGAATGCTCCTAATGACAGTCCACATAATATGGTCTCCTAGGAGCTGATAAATTCACTGCCACACAGACAAAATTATGTCCAACTGTTCTTTGCCTAAGGAGAAGAGGAGGCTTTCCCAAACAAATGCTTCTGAGAACAGCCAGGTGAAAATAACACAGAAAAGGTAGCTGCTAATCCAGAGGATCACAATCATTTAGAAGAGGAGAAAAATACAGAAAGCTCAGATGCGTGTAGTTGGTGAGCTAATATGACATCAGCTTTCCCTGGGACACTCGCATGATTTTCTGCCTGTTCCACCTACCTAGAATTTTGACTAGCTCATCTATGACCCAGGTTAGATGACACCTGTACCATCCTCAACTTTGGTAACAAGTAGCTTTTGAGATAAAAAAAAATGTGAAGCTGGCAAAATTGTTTTCCTTCTTAAGTTTTGTTTGTTCTGGGCTGAGTTTGGATTGAGTCTTCCTCATTTCCTCTTTGAACATAAGGTTTTTCTGCAAAAAAAAATGAAGTGTTTTGAAACACAGCCAGGTCTGTTCTGAATTATAAAAGATTGAGTTAATTAACCTTTCACCAGCTGATTACTTTCAACCTTTCTGTTGGCACATTGGGAGAACATACTAGTGGTTACTAATTAAAGTCATTGGGTATACCTTCACACTTCTTTACATTCTTAGACTACTGAAGTAAGCTGATTAAGATGAAAGAGGGAAAGTTTCATTGACATTATCCTTGAAAATGGATCAAAGATCTCAACATAAATCCAGCCACACTGAAACTTTTAGAAGAGAAAGTGGGAGATACTCTTCAATGAGTTGGTACAGGAGACCACTTCCTAAACAACACCAGTGGCACAAACACTGAGATCGACAGTTAACAAATGGGACCTCCTGAAACTAAAAAGCTTCTGTAAGGCAAAGGACACAGTCAACAAGACAAAAAGGCAGTCCACAGAATGGGAAAAGATATTCACTAACCTCACATCTGGCAGAGGGCTAATCTCCAAAATTTACAAAGAACTCAAGAAGCAAGTCTCCAAAACACCAAAGGATCCAATTAAAAGGTGGGATACAGAACTAAATAGAGAATTCTCAATAGAGGAGGATAAAATGGCCAAGAGACACTTAAGAAAGTGCTCAACATCCTTAGCCATCAGGGAAACGCAAATCAAAACAACTCTGAGATACCATCTTACTCCTGTCAGAATGGCTAAAATCAAAAACACCGAAGATAATTTATGCGGGAGAGGATGTGAAGAGAGGGGAACACTCCTCTACTGCTGGTGGGAGTGCCAACTTGTACAGCCACTTTGGAAATCAGTATGGAGATTCCTCAGGAAAATGGGAATTAATCTACCACAAGACCCAGCAATTCCACTCTTAGGCATATATCCAAATGAGGCAAATTCATACAACAAGGGCATCTGCTCCACTATGTTCATAGCAGCATTATTTGTAATAGCCAGAACCTGGAAGCAACCTAGATGGCCCTCAACTGAAGAGTGGTTAGAGAAAATGAGGTACATTTACACAATGGAGTATTACTCAGCAGAAAAAAACAATGGAATCTTGAAATTCGCAGGTAAATGGAAGAAACCATCCTGAGTGAGGTAACCCAGTTGCAAAAAGACAAACATGGTATATACTCACTCATATATGGATTTTAGACATTGATCAGGATACTGCTAGTCTGCACTTCCACTGATAGAGAGTCTGGGAAACAGGAAAGAACCTAAAAGATATGCATAGTACCCAAGAGAAGAGGATTGAGCCAAGATCCTCTGAATGGATGGGGAACACGGTGAGGGGTGGGGGGAGTGGGAGCTGGGAAGAAGAGAGGGGGAGAAGAGGAAGAGAGAGTAGGTCATGGGGGAACAGGAAGGTTGAGTGGGGGGAGTAGAATAGGGGGAAGAGGGAATCATAGGATCGAAGACAGATCAGGCACCAGAGTGACCTCTAGTGATCTAAAGGGATGTCACCAATTGGCAAGCTAAGCAATAATGGAGAGACCACCTCGAATGCCCATTCCTGATAATGAACTTGATGTCTATAACCATCCGGGAGCCTTCATCCAGTGACTGATGGAAGCAGAGGCAAACACCCACAATTAATCACTGAACTGAACCCAAGGAACCCAGTGACAGAGAGAGAGGAGTGATGAGCAAATTGGCAAAGAATGGGCTGGCAAAACCAGCAGAGACAGCTGATCTGAACAGGGGAGAGCTCTTCAACCCCAGACCGACAGCTGGTAGGCCAGCATGGGACTGATCTGGAACCCCCCCCCCCGAATGTGAGTGTCAGTGAGAAGGCCTGGGCAACCTATGGGGCCCTGAGCAGTGGATCAGTGTCTATCCCTGAGATACAAACAGTCATAGTGTGCCCATAGCACAAAGAGGGATGCTCTCTCAGCCTGGACTCTTAGGGGAGTTCCTGGACCCTACCCTGAGTGAAATGACAGACTCTAGATATCCCCTCTGTGGAAGGAATTGGCAATAGGGTGGGAGGCTGGGGGAGACGGGGGGAGTGCGGGAGGATGGGAGGGAGAGGGAACTGGGATTGACATGAAAAACAAGCTATTTAAAATTAAAATAAAAAATTAAAAATAAAAAAATATAAAAAGCTCATACACTAACTGAATAAACTTTATCCCAAAGAAAGTTGGTTCAAAATGCATAAATACATAAAGGTAACATTATCAATAGACTTTTTAACAGAAATAACATGATCATCCTATAGAAAAAATTTTTATAGATTTCAACATTATTTCATGATTAAAGCACTGGAATAAGCTAGAAATTGAAGGAACATATTTCAACACAATGAAGGCTATGTGTAACAAGCCAGTAGCCAACATATTATACAGGAAACAACTGGAATGGTTCCCTCCAAAATCAAGAGTTAGGCAAGAATGAACACTTCTACATTCTTATTCAATAGCAATCAGTCTTAGATAGAGCAATAAAAAATAAAAAGATGGAAATCTAATTAGCCCTATTTTTAGATAACATCCTATACCGAAAAGAGCTTTCAGAAAACTCTTCTATCTGATAAACACATTCAACAAAGTTGCAGAATATAGGAAACAATCTCAACAACTGACAAGTGGGATTATACAAAACTAAAAGATTTCCACACAGCAAAGAAAAATGTCAGCAGACTAAAGAGACAGCTTTCAGAATAGAGGAATAGGTTCCAACCATATATCTGACAGGGAGCTAATATCTGGAATCTGTAAATAGCTCAAATAAATAACTACTTAAAAATTATAAATCATTCAATCAATAAACTGGTTGATGAGCTGAATCGATCGCTTTCACATGAAAAAAAAATGCAAATGTATGAAAATGTGCCACTATCCTCAGCTCTCCAGGAAATACACATTAAATCACTTTCTTATTTTCCCTCTTACACCAGTCAGAGTAGCTATCATTGTTAAAACAAATGACAATGAATGCTGGTGAGGATGTCAGAAAAGAGAAATGTGTGTAACCTGTTGCAACTGCTTTGGTATAAGTAAATCCAGAGAATTATCAGGTCATATTTTGAAAACCTGTACTCCACAAAATTTGAAACTTTAAAGGAAATGGACAATTTTCTGGATATATATCACTTTCCAAAATGGTGTTTCTTCCAAACACTGAAAATAGAACTACCAAAGAACCCAGGTAAGTCACCCCTGGATATAAACCCAGAAGAATCTAAGTCAGAAAACCACAGAGATCCTTGAACACCTATGTTTATTACAACTCCATTCACAATGGTCAACATATGAAAGCAGCAAAGACATCCATCAAAAAAATGAATTACTAAAAATACTGTAGTTCACAGCAGAATATTATCCACCTGGAAAGAAAACTAAAACTGTAGAATTGGCAAGAAAATTGATAGATATGATATCATTATGGTAAGCAAAGTAGGCCAGATCTAAAAGGCCAAATGTTGCATGCTTCTTTCATATATAGAATTAGATATACATGTATGTAACATATTATACATAAGAATATTATATGTGACATATAATATATAATTTTATATAGTTTATTTATTCTCAAAGTAGAGCTTACAACCTGAAATAGCAAATATAACATATAATAATTAATATAAAATTATAAATATAAGAATAAAGTATATGTACTTCATAACCTATATGGTAAAATAAATGATAAGAACATGAAGAACAACAAGATGGTAAATTTATTAAGAAAATTCTTATAGGATGCTTGAAGAAATAAAATATGACATGAAAGCAAATTATCATAATTTAAACATTGTATCATAATCCAGATAAACATCTAAAATTTGGTGTAAAAGTATGTGGCTAAGATAAATCAAGAGATGAAATAAAAATTAGTAGTAAAAAGTAATGAAAATAAGAGCCCTCGAGGGCAAGGGGATCCTGGAGAAATGAAACAGCATTTAAGAGCACTTGGACCCTTCCAGAGGTAAAGACTTTAGGTCATAGCACCCACACCACGCTTCTCACAGCAGACTGTAACTCCAGCTCCAAGGGATTCCTCTTCTGGCCTTCACAGACACATACTTTCACACAAAGTTACACATAGACACACATGAATAAAAATAAATCTTTTTTAAATTCCAGATAATCACATGGATGAATTATGAAGGCATTAAGCCAAGTGAATAAATGCTATAGAAAGGACAAACATAGTAGGATTCTACTCAAACGAGGTACTTACAGTGGTCAATCTCATGATGGGTACATGCATATAATCACAATAATATGCATGTATGTTATATACATATATATATGTGTATATATGTATGTAAATATATATATAGTGTGTGTGTATATATGTCCACAATAATAGATACAAACACTTAACATTTAAAGATTAGACTAAATACAGGAGATAAGGAGAAGCAAAGGAAACAATAGATGGGACTAAAGAAAATAATTAAATAACAATGTAATAGACATAAGCTTAATTAAAATAATGAATACATTACATTAAAATAAACTGAAAAACAAGAGAGGATCTAAAGGGAGAAAATGAGGACCCAGCAATTTGCAACCTAAAGGAAAATCTCTGAATACAAACACAAATAGGCTAAAGAGAAAAGGAAGGAGAAAAGCTCAACACGCAAATACTACATAAAAGAAAGCTGGTATGACTCTATTAATATCAGACAACTTAAATATCAAGATACAAAGTAAAAGCTGAAATATACAAATCAGTATTGATAATGCTGAAAGAACTAAATTTTCCAAAAGAAGTAAAATTCCCTGACTTACTGATATATCAAAATAACAGATCTACCTAATACATGAAGTAAGAATTTATGCAACAGAAGGGGAGAAAACGGTCAGATTTATAAATCTAATCAGAGAGAGAACTAAAATATTCTTATCTGCTAAAGCCTTGAATCCAGAAACCAATGAAAATTTCTTATAATTAGAAAAGAAAATATTATTTAAAATCTAAGGGGGAAAACCTTAGATAGATACATCATTAAAGAAGATACAGCAATGGCCAATAAACAGATGAGAAATTCTCACCTCTACTACTCATAAATTAAGATTAAAGCCTCTATCTAGATACACTTTCTTACTAAATTGGCTAAACATAAAAGACAAGAACATGGTAGAACCACAACACATTATGATCTGAAGTAGTACAATAAAATCACTTTGGAAAATAATTGTCCCTACAATGTGGAATTCCATTTCTACATATTTGCTAAGAAGAAATGAAAGCCTTGTTGAAAGGGGATAGCTTCATGAATGATAGATAAACTACAGAAATGAACGTGAATGTCTTTCACTGGTTAAAAGGTATATTCACTGAGGTTTATGTATACAATCCTACTCACAGACCTAATCAGCAGTAGAAAGAACAAACCACTCTGATGGAATTTCAAAGCAAAGTATATTGAACAGCTACAAGGCTGTGGGTAGACAAGAATGACAGCTAATGTTCCAATAACAATGTACGATAAGTGTACTTAGCAATTAATTGAGCATTTCAAAATAACTAGTAAGGAGGATATTGAATTCTCTCAACAGAAAGCAATGATTAACGTCAGAGTGAACATACCAATTATCCTGATCTCATCATTGTACATTGTACACATGTATTGACACTCTGCTCCATAAATCCACACCATTTTTGTCATCATTTAGAATAAATATATACTTTTAGAAGAATTGGAAAAATGTTGAGGTAAAGAAATAGGCACAAAGAGATTTTCCTGTAAGATTCTATTTCTATGAAAGCCAATAACAAGTAACTAAACATGTTAGAAACTTTGCCTTTGCAGTGGAGGAAGTAGAGTTGCTCAAGAACAGAAACAGTAGTGCTGAAAAACATACAGTCCTTATCTGACAGTTCAACTCAGTTATCAACTTGACTAGAGTCCGATTCAGAGATTCACATCTCTGGGCATATCTGTGGGGCTGTTTGCAGATAGCACTGGATAATAAGGGCTCTTATCGAAAACATGTGTTAATCCTTAATTAATACAAAGTGCATTGCTGGTAAATGGTGAAAGACAGGTGCTAGTCTGAAGGAAGAAGGTCATCTTGGCCTTTGTCCCCACTGCCCTAAACCTTTCCTAAATTGATGTAAGTGGCTCTGCTCTGCCAAGTCCTCCATACTATACCAAACTGACACTTGTGAACCAAAAACCTATTTTTCCTTCAGCTGTTTCTGTTGGGATAAAATCCCTATCGGGCATAGTTATTCGAGTGAGTGAAACTGCTACCATTTATCACATAAAATACAAACAAAAGGATGTGTCCATTCTACTTTACTGCATACATTATACATAGGATACACACCTCAAAATCCAAATAAGGTAAGTAAATTTGAAGTGTTTATATTAACCAGATATTTTTACAGTATTGTTTAATACAAACATCCCCCAAGACTCAGTGACTTACAAAGCAATATCAGGGTCTTGATCACAAATATATAGATTGGCCAGCAGTCCTTCAGAACTTGTCTTATCTGGAAACCACAACAATCACCCAGGCCATGTATTCATGGTGTTGCCCAAAGCAGAAGAGCAACGAGCAGGATGTCATTAAGTTGCACTGGGCAAAGTGAACCAGTGGAGCAGACCCAAAACCAATAAAATGGGAAGGACATCCCATGCTTCATGAATGAGGACAAGTACGAGGAGAGAAAGCAGAACTGTTAACATATAAATAATCAATCTTATTGTCACAGTGCAATCTCCAGCTAGTGTAAGGGATATCAGAGTCTCGGTGTTTTGAAGCAGGCCGCACTTTCCATGTCATCCAGAAACCAACAGGCTCTACTCTGAAGATCATATGAAGGAAAAATTTTAGCATATCTTCACATTTTCTAAGAGATAACAGTGACGAAACAAAACAGTACTGTGGTGTATACTGATATGAGACAGAAACTTCATTCCAGATGTTTGTTTACACATTTGAATATCTGAGTCTGAGGAGCAGAAGGCCTGAGGCTTACACTGGGAGAAGAAATGTCTGTTGATGCAAAGCAATACAACACAGCCATCTAATGGAGCCTGGGTGTCATAAGTCTGCCTTCTTCTTCACTGGGACCATTGAAAGATAATCAAAACACAATTATGCTGTATCCCTTCATTGATGGTCTGAGTTTAGTTAGGTGGCAGCACCATGGACTCTTGGGAAAGTGGGAGACAGCAGTGTGTAAGCGCTGTCCCTGGATGCTGCTTGGGGTCTGGAGTTTTGCTTGTCAACATCTCAGGGAAACTGGGTGATAAACTGCCCTTGCTAACTTAAATAGCTTCTCACTCTTGCTCCTGGAGGAAACCCTAACTAACTACAGTGGCCACAAACAAACAAACAAAACAGTTCTGAACATAAGAGAGTAATTTTTCAGGGGAAGGTGGTAGATGTGATCAAAGTACACTCTGTGTGTGTGTATATGTGTGTGTGTGTGTGATATGTAAGGAAATTGTGAAAGAATAAAGTTTTAAAAGAGTGAAATTAAGAGGGAAAAGAAGAGGATTTTATTTATGTTTTTTAAAACTGCAGTATGGAGTAAATATGTTTAGTTTTAAAGGAATTTTATTTGTAAAAAAAATCTGAAAACAACATCACAACCTACTCATTACTCAAAAAATAGACATAATTCTGCTTCAAAAAATATGGAAGAAACCAAGGTCAAATTTTACCTACCTACACATGGTGGGGACCACACCTAAAGACATGTGGTGGCCATTTCTGCTTCATGATTTTACAAATAATAGGTAGCCCAGACTTTATCTATGGGTATATTAAACCAGTCTCTCCACAGCACCATAGAAAGCATGAAAAGAAAATCGTTTTTACAAAGTTATCACCAAACTAAACACATGATCTGAGCCTCTCTAAGTCCTGACCCTGACTGTGGGTATCTTCATCCTATCCCATCACCTGTAGATATCATTCATGCCACTTACTCTCCTAACAAGCAATGATTGTTCAATAGTCATGGGTCATGAGAAGATGGAGAGAGGCGAACAGTCTTAGTGTAACAGCGGATCGCACAGACCTTCAAAGTTTCTTCAGCACAGTAAAGACTATACCCTAAAAGACCACATACAAAACAGCCGATCCTGAATTTGTAAATCCCTAAAGACCAAAATCTTTAACTTCTATAATACATGAAGCTTAAAATATAGGGAGAGATCAAAATCCTGGGAGATTAAGTCACAAATGCTGACATTTTGAAAGTCAAATCCCTCCAAAACACAATTCATTCTGGGGAAAAGGCTATCTGAGGAACAAAAGTAAATTCTAGGGAAGAGATTTGTGAGTTTTCTGTTTTACTTCACCCCTTCACACATAGTGCAGTATTTACTTTCAAAAATGTCCTTCATCATCAACAAACTCAATGACCTTATGAACCAGAGACAATGCCTAACAGAGTTTCCCTTCCGTGTTAAGAACACATTAAATGGTGCAGTATTCTTAAAGGTCTTACTGATGAAAGGTCCGGTTTGTACATTGGTCACTAAGTCCAACAGAAAGGAAGCATGCCCCTGGCTGTATTCAGGACTCACACTTTTCCTTCAGTGCCTTGAGGAGCCATCACTGGGGCAGGACCATGCAACAGGGTGATGCTCTAACCTGGACCTCCTTCAGGGAGCTCCCTCCAGCTCTGGGATTTCAAATCTGAAACATTAAGCTGATCACACGTTTTCACAGACTCAGTAAGTGGTAAAGTTGAAGGTAGATAAATTATTTCTGGCTTCCATGGAAATTGAAAAAGCTTTCAAGGACCTTGCTGTCATCTTACTGAGGCTCAGAGACCACACACAACCCTTTCCACAACCCTCATACTGCTGTCTGCCTGTACTTTTCCAGAATTGAGAAGCAAAATCAACCTTAGATTCATTTTCCCTGCCAGGCCACCTGTCCTGTACAGTTCTGAAAATTAGGGGAGGGACCATGAGGATTTTTGGTTAATACTCAAGGTTCTATTCCCTGCTGATGTTGTGGCATTAGGGAAAGTCCTAAATCCTCATCTCCTTTTTAGTTTTCCATTAGTTCAATAAGTGGTGAAATCCTGAAAGTCTTAGTGAGGCCTCTGTGACATTCCTGAGGTGCTATGGGAACCACAGCAAACAGAAACATAGAATTAGAATGTGATTCCAATAGAAAATTCATCTAGAAAAATGCCTTCCTATTTCATGTGTTTATTCCTCAGGCTTTCGCATCATATACATCCAGGACCACAATACACAGCTAGCAACCCTAGTATTTTATTTTGCTTATTTTAAGAAGGGGAAAGTAGAACTAAGATTTTTTTTTCCTGTCAGGAATGTTACATTTAGATGAAACTGTCATTACCCAAAATGGGGTATTTGCACACCACAACTTTATCTATAAGCAAACACACTCCTTAGGTGTCCTTTACTGTACTCTCTAAGAAGAGATAGGGTAGCCAGAGTCAGACTTTAGAAGGACATTTAGTTATCTGTAAGGATGTGGAAGGGAGGTGTGATGCTGAGGCCTCAGTGTCTTACAAACTTGATCCCAGAACTATGGAAGTCATGGAGATTTCATTTCTTCTGACTGTGGGAACTATAACCAGTATGGCAACTGGGGAAAGGATTCCTATTATTTGTCCCAGGAAGATAATTTTTGCCCTGAAGCTGAAATTCAGCCGTTCGGGAAACACTGACAGGCTAAAGAGAACCCTATCAGTCACCGACACAGTGTCAGCATTTTCCTACAAGTCTATTTCCCTACTGCCTCAGGCTAGGAGCTGGGAATATACCAAAGTTCAGGATTGGTAAGGACCAGGGCTTTCTGTCTGTCCTCAGTGCTCTGCATATCAGCAATGTTGGAGAAACAACACAGGTGACTCATCATGTTGATCTTCAGTTGGTCACAAAGAAATTACAGTGCCCTGCATTGCTGCTTAAAGCAGTGATTCTCAACATGTGGTTCCTGACCCCCACATACAAATCCCATATCAGACACCCCGCATATTAGTATTTTTTAATATTACGGTTCATAACAGTAACAAAATTACAGCTATGAAGTAGCAACAAAGTAATTTTATGGTTGGGGGTCACCACAACATGAGGAACTGTATTAAAGGACTGAAGCATTAAGAAGGTTGAGAACCACTGGCTTAAAGATTGCAGACCAGCTTCATCTTTAGATATGTAGCCCAGAACTCAGTCTAATGTCAGAGGAGCTGAACCAAACACACATACACTAAAAGTTATGCACATAAAGGACTCCATTACCTGTGGCCTACCCTGTCTCCTAGTACTTGAAAATGAGGGCCAAGGCATCCAGTAGGAGGTGGTAGTTTAAGTGGGTGCAAGCCTTCAATGGTATATGCCCTAGACAAGGAGAAAGGAACGCCAAGAACATTCAAACCACCCTCAGCTATGTAGGGATCAGTATGACATTCCTGGTGGCATTTAATGGGATTCCCACTGGCACTAATACTTGTTCATAAATCATTTCAAAGGCTAGGATCGATGACCAAGAGCCTTTTAGTTTTTCCTCATTAGAAACTCTTCGACCAACTGACATGGTATGGAGAACAACATGTTCTGATTGAATGAAAAAAATTATTCTTAGCTGCTCAGTGTCTAGGGTCCACCTGATTACTGTGTTGTATATCCCAGAACAAAGACTAGCCACCCTCAGAACTCACCTGTGGATGGCTGAAGGAAGTCCTTTAAGGGTGTCTGTATCCTACTCCCTAGCACCTGGGACTATATGTTCCCATGCATAAGGTCTTTGAAAACCAGATCATTTTGACACAAGAAGCTTTTTTCCTGCCTGTCAACCTCTGTTTCTCTTTCAGAGACTGCTCCTTCCTGTGGTATAGGGAAGTTCTTGAAGAATTAATGACACAACCTGCTCCTAGCAACATTCAAGCCCTGATTGATGAAAGACAAGAAGTATAAGTCCAACTCTTTTGCCGGAATGAAACATGGTTTAATATGGATTCTATGTAGGTTCCCCAGATTCTGCCAGAGGATTAAGAACAAAGCACTCAGTGTTGCATCTGAATTGGTAAGCATCTATTACTGCCTGAATTCACTCTTCTTATGTTTTCAGCATTTTCCAGGTATTTTCTTGGATCACCTCTCAAATGTTTTGCTTGTACTTGGATTCTTATCATAATTCACTCTTTGGGGACCCCAAATGAGACAGTACATAAACACAGCATTGCTTTACTGAACCACAGACACTCCCCTGAATCGCAGGATTCATCCAGACTTGCCAGGCAATAGCAGGCTACTGCATGAACCTTAACTAAGGAGAGACAAGATATAAGGTCTTGAAGTGAGAAGTGTTAATTAACTGAGAAGAGTTTATCAGCGTCCCTATGAGCCTTCCAATGAACCATGTGCTCTCAAATTGGCAAATTTCCTCCTGTAAACAAGAGACAAGTAAGGAAGGAGTGATAAGAGAGGGATACCTTTTGAAAAGCAGGGAGGAAATTGTCCTGAAAGTAGAATTACAGAAAATCAGACTTAACACCTGGGAGCTGTGGCTAAACATAGCCAGGCAGTAGGTTCAGATAGGAGGCTCCAGGGCATCCCTCCACCTCACCCTTCCCCTGATGTGATTAACCCTGCCCCAGTACAAAGGTAGGTCCATGTGGTCCTTTTGTGAAAACTGACTGACCTGGGAATTTGGGAGTTTGAAGAAAAGCAGAGGCCCAGGAGATCTTCATTCCCTGTAAATCAATGCATGGAAGCAAAGGGTTAAAGTTTCCGGATAAAGTGTTTCCCCATGGTTTATGTATTAAAAGCTTGGTTGTCAGCTGATGACGCTTCAGACTAGGAATTGGATCACGAGGGCTCTGATGTCAATTGTTCATAATTTGAAGGTATTGTTGGGAAGTAATAGAAACTAGGAGGTAGGATCCCACTGAAGGATGAAAATTATTGAGTTCTGCTCTTGAAATACATTCTCCCTCTCTCCCTCCCTTCCTCCATCCCTCCCTGTCTTTCTCTCCTCCTCCTTTTTCCCTCCCTCCTATACTACCCCTTCCCCCTCTCTCTTCCAAACCCCTTTCCTCTCTGTCTCTCTCTCTCCCTTCCTCCACCCTTCCTGACTCCCATGCAGTGAGCAGCTTTGCCATGCTATTTTTAGCCATTCTGATGTGCCTCACCATAGACAGAACCAACAGACTGAAGACATGAGCTAAAAGAGATCTCCCTGAAGCTATTTTCTCACATATTTAGTCACAGAAATAAAGGGCCAACTGGTATAGATAAGAACTTCTTCCTTTTTTGATGAGCTTAGCTCAGAACTTGTAGAGCTTGAGCAGTAGTATCCTGAAAATGTCACAGGAAACAGCATCCTCATCATCCTCAGGAAACATGTAGAAGTTCATTTGATGGCTTATAAATGACTATGATGTGTTAAAATAGTAAGAGCAATTCTTAGGCTCTAGAGACCTGGATTCTAGTTCTTCCGCTGCTATGACCATAGACCAAGATTCACTTCTGTAAGTTTCTCATCCCTTTATATGTAAAATAACTTGACAATGCAATAATTCTGTGACTTTGTGGCTATAGAATACCATAAGTTTTAGATGATTGATCAGATGCAATTTAATTTGCCATAACAAATTGCCAGGCCAGTGCAAGGAAATAAACATATCCCCCAGCCTTCTTGGGTACCTCCTCATCATACATAGTCTCAGCAACCTAGAGATTCAAAAAAGCAAACTAAATTCTCTTTTTTCTGTATGAAATAGTGACCAGAAGAATGCATGTATGGGTCTATCTTAATTGCAATTAGCTGTAAATTAAAGTGCTAGTGAAGGAATTCCCTTTGAAAAAAGAAAAAAATCAAAAGAACAACGTATTCCTCATTCAGCATAGAATGAAAATATCTGTTCCCTCCAGAATGTAAAGGCAGTTGGTTTCTTAAAGCTGCTTTAAAAGAAATATGCTCATTTGGAGGATACTTAAGCTTAATGTTTTTCATAAAAGTGCTATTTCTTATGTATCTAAACCCCGTAACTTCTGAGTGAATTCATTTTGCTAACATTTGGAGGACTTGCCACAACCCAGACACAGGTAAGCCATTGGGAAAACAAGCCATAGAACACAAAACCCATGTTATTTAGAAACTCACAATTATACCTTTAATTTAAACTACATTCTGGAACTGCATCGTGTTCTACAAACAGAGCAAGTCATTGGAAAAACACAAAATAAACCAGAGATAAACTAGGACCAGTCTCCACCTTCAAGCAGCTTCCAGACTAGGGGGCCGGAGAGTAGACAAAAATGGGCTGTTCTAATGCTTTACAGGGACAGTTTATTGTTTGTTTGTTTTTGCTTTTTCACAATAAGTAAAATTTAATGTTTATTTCTAAGAAAACAATCTAACCTGGGTGCCCTGAATCAGGGTGTATTTTCTCAAAGAACTAACTCTTTGTTATACTGATTCTTTCTGTTCTTCCTATTGTCTCTACTTCATTGATCTCAGCCCTCAATTTGATTATTTCCTGCCATCTACTTCTCTGGGGAAAGTTTGCTTCTTTGTGTTCCAGAGATTTCAGTTGTTCTGTTAATTCTCTAGTGTGACTGTTCTCCGGTTTCTTCATGTGGGCACCTAGTGCTATGAAACTTCCTCTTAGCACTGCTTTCAAAATGTTATTCTTAGGTTTGGTCATTTCATGGTGCCCCATATTTCCTGGATATTTAGTGTTAGGGATTTGTTGGACTTAAGATTTCCTTTGGTTGACTCGTGTCAGAATGGCTAAAATCAAAACCGCCAACGACAATTTATACTGGAGAGGATGTGGTAAAAGGGGAACACTCCTCCATTGCTGCTGGGAGTGCCAACTTGTTCAGCCACTTTGGAAATCAGTATGGAGATTCCTCAGAAAATGGGAATAAACCTACCACAAGACACAGCAACTCCACTCTTAGGCATATATCCAAAAGATGCCCATTCATACAACAAGGATGTCTGTTCCACTATGTTCATAGCAGCATTATTTGTAATAGCCAGAACTTGGAAGCAACCTAGATGCCCCTCAACTGAAGAGTGGATAGAGAAAATGTGGTACATTTATACAATGGAATACTATTCAGCAGAAAAAAACAATGGAATCCTGAGATTTGCAGGCAAATGGATGACACTAGAAGAAACCATCTTGAGTGAGGTAACGCAGTCACAAAAAGAGAAACATGACATGTACTCTCTCATATATGGATTTTAAACATAGATCTGGGGAGTGCCAGCCTACAATCCCATGGCCAGAGAGTCTGGGAAACAGAATCTTCATTCAGTGGCTGATGGAAGAAGAGGCAGACTCCTATGGCTAAGCACTGAGCTGAACTCAAAAAAGCCAGTAACAGAGAGGGAGAACTGATGACCAAAGGGATTAAGACTGGGCTGGTTTAACCCCCAGAAACAGCTGACCTGACAAGGGTTAGCTCTTGAATCCCGGGCTGATGCCTAGGAATCCAGCATGGGACTGATCAAGACCCCCTAAATGGGGGTGTCGGTGAGGAGGCCTAGGTAATCTATTGAGCCTTGGGCAGTAGATCAGTATTTATCCCGAATATACAAATGGACTTTTGACTCCCATCCAACAATGTGATGCACTCTCACACTGAACTCTTGGGGGAGGGTCTAGGCCCTGCCCTGGATGAAATGAGGGGATATTTGGGGGGGTTGTGGGGAGGGCATGGGAGGAGGTGAGGGAAACAGAGAGGGACCTGGAACTGACTTGTGAAGCAACATTGTTTCTAATTTAAATTTAAATTTAAAAATAAATAATAAAAAAGACATAAAAAAGATTTTCTTTGGTTGATGTATCTATTTCTCCTAGTGTATATTCAACACCTGAGATTCTCTCTTCCATCTCCTGTATTCTGTTGGTTATGCTTGCATCTGTAGTACCTGGTCTTTTACCCAGCTTTTCTATTTCCAGAATTCCTTCCGATTTTGTTTTTTGTTTGTTTGTTGTTGTTTTTTTTTTTGGCTATTTCAGCTTTGCACTGTTTGAATTGTTCCTTGCAATTTTTGCTTTGTCTTTTCTTCCCTTTCTTGCATTTTTTGGATTTTTTTGTGTGTGTTTTCTTCCATTTCTTGCATTTTTGGTTGTTTTTTCTTCCACTTCTTTAAGGGGTTTTCTCATATCCTCTTTGAGTGCCTCTATCATTTTCATGAAGTTGTTTTTAAGATCATTCTCTTCTGCTTCATCTTCATTGGGGTGTTCAGGTCTTGCTGGTATAGAGTCTCTAGACTCAGGCCATGTCATATTGGTTTTTCTGTCGCTGAGTTTGTTTTTATATTGTCTCCTTCCCATCATTTCTTCCAGTGGGTGCAGAAGGAATCTCTTCCTCTCCTGGTGGGTATGTGACCACAGTTCCCTTCCTGTGGGTGCAAGTAGGTCCAATACTCTGGTGACTCTCCTCTTGCATGGATGAAGGCAGTCCTAGTACCATGGCCTTAGCAGTCTTTGGGTAGTCTGGACCCTGTTGATATGGGATCTGCAGTGTGCAGTCCCTAGGACTCCAGTGATTCTGTGCAGGGCACTGGAAGGCAGGCTGGAAAAAGGCCCATATTTACCTTGCCTGTCCAGTGGGTGGAGAAAGGGACCAGGATGCTGGCAGTCTCTGGGTGAGTTAACTCCAGCCAGGATGAGAGCCACAGTGTGCAGCCCTCTGGCCTCAGCTAGTTATGTGCAGAGCACCCTACAGGAAGTTTTACACATACCAGGACATAACAGTTTTATAGAGAAAAGGTAACCAGCTCTAGGTAGCAGGGAGTTCCTGCAGGCCAGCAAGCCTGGCTGTGTGCCATGCTGAACACAAATGTACTTTGTGCTCTGTGCAAAGCAGATGTGGCTCTCTTTCACTGCAGTGGGGACTTAAGGTGGCAATAGCAGCAATGGGTGTGATTTCCATCTGAATGTCCTTTCATACAACTATGGCCAAACTTGAGGTGACAGGGTCTTTGGTTTGATCACTTGTGAACTCAACAATTTACATAGAAGTGTTCCTAGCACAGAGTATGTCATCAATAAATATTATAAGAATAAGTTAACCATCAACATCTCCAGTCATTGATCTTTAAATAGGATTTCTGCACTCCCTACAGTATCCATTAAAAAAACAACAACAACAGGTTTTACTTTTACAGCTTGGACTAATAATGAGAACCGTTTTTAAAAACTGCCATCTATATCTATATCTATATCTGTATCTATCTGTATCAGTATCGGTATCGGTATATTATTTTTTAACTAAAAAAACTTTTCCATGGTTCAAATGGCATACTGTTCCTCCAGGCATGACAATCAAGCTGGGCTGCCACACTCGCTACAGAGAGCCTCCTTTCTCTCTAGAACAGCCACAGCCTAGAAAAAGCAACAGGCTAATTGAATGCCTGGCCCAGCCCTAATTGCAGTGTTTGGTCTCTCACAAACATGGAGCAGAGCTCTGAAGGCCAATTTGCAGGCTGCTGCTTGGGGTCAGGTGTGAGGTTTTTCTGCCAGGAGCAGTGCTCAGAAATAATTTGGGACCTGACACAGTTCTGATTCTCTCTTGCCATTCTGTCTGCCAAGATGCCAGCCCTGTGTAGAGGGCTCTAAGGAAGCTGCTAACAAGCCCCTCTCACTGCAAGAACTCTGTCCCCTTCAGTCTACTGTTCCTCTGTGCTTTGCAATGTTTTAGAATCCTGGTGGCAGCGACATGATAGAAACTAGAGAAAGGGTAGAGATTTCTGTGAGCATGTGTGAAGGAAGCAGCCAGGGCCTAGGGTACCCAAGTATGAGAATGGATGAAATGAATCTGATAACCAGCAGGAGCCTAGCCTGGCTGGTTTCTGCTGCTCACACAGCAGCCAAGAAGACAATGTCAAACACTGCCAGTTCATATATATATATATATATATATATATATATATATATATATATATATTCATTTTAGTTACCCAGTACATGTTTACACATTCATTTAATAGCTGATTTTGATATCATTATTTTTCCAAAAGAGACAAACTAGAACAGATATTCAGATACTTCCTACATCTGTAGAAAATATATAAGTGTGTGCTGCAAAGCTGGTTAATACTCATAAATAATGATAAAGACTAACAGGCATTGTGGCTTTCAGAGTTTGCAAGACACTGACCAGCATATGGTCTTATTTTAATATCATAACAGCCCTAAGAAGTAATGAATTGTTATCACCATCATCTCTACTTGCAGGCACTAAGATCAACAATTCTTAATGGGAACTCGTGAAACTGAAAAG
Source organism: Mesocricetus auratus (assembly GCF_017639785.1). Taxonomy (NCBI): domain Eukaryota; kingdom Metazoa; phylum Chordata; class Mammalia; order Rodentia; family Cricetidae; genus Mesocricetus; species Mesocricetus auratus. The sequence goes on from NW_024429189.1 coordinate 105,766,036, forward strand.
TTTCTGAAAGGCAAAGGACACTGTCAATGGGACAAAATGGCAGCCTACATAATGGGAAATTTTTTTCACCAACTCCACATATGATAGAAGGGTAATATCCAAAACATACAAAGAACTTAAGAAAGTAGACATCAACAAATCAAACAATCCAATTGAAAAATGGGGTCCAGACCTAAACAGAGAATCCCCAATAGAGGAATCTCAATGGCCAAGAAACACTTAAAGAAATGTTCAGCATCCTTAGCCATCACAGAAAGGCAAATCAAAACTACTTTGAGATTCCATCTTATACCTATCATAATGGCTAATATCAAAAACACAAGTGACTGCTCATGCTAATGAGGAGGTGGAGCAAGAAGAAAACTCCTCGATTACTGGTGGGAGTGCAAATTTTTATATCCACTATGGAAATCAATATGGCAATTCCTCAGATAACGGAATTGATATACCTCAAGATCCAGCTATACCATTCTTGGGCATTTACCCAAAAGATGTTCGATCATATCACAAGGACACTTGCCCCACTATGTTTATAGCAGCTTTATTCATAATAGCCAGAAATTGGAAACAACCTAGATGTCCCTCAACTGAAGAATGAATTTTTAAAATGTAGTATATTTATACAATGGTGTATTAGTTAGCCATTAGAAAAAAATGACACTGTGATATTTGCAGACAAATGTGTGGAACTAGAAAAAACATCCTGAGTAACAGTCCCCAGACCCAGAAATACAAACATAGTTTCTACTCACTAATAAGTGTATATTACCTGTAAAGGATAACCATTCTACACCACAGACGGAGAAAGGCTAAGTAACAAGGAGGGTTCATGGGGGAACACATGGATCTCTCTAGAAAGGGGAAATAGAATAGATTTTGCAGATGGATTGGAGATAGATGGGAATGGAAACAGAAGAGAGAGTAAGAGGAGAGATTATTGGAATAGGTGGGCATTGATGGGGTGATGTGAAAACTTAGTGCAGTGGAAACTTCCTGGAACCTCTGAGGGTGACCCTATTGAGGACTCCGAGTAATGGAGGATACAGAACCTGAATCATCGATCTTCTATAACCAGGCAAGGCTTCCAGTGGTGGGACTGTAACACCAAACCAGCCACAAAACCTTTGACCCACCTGTTCTTCTTGCAAGATGTGATGTGGAAAGGGTAGCTCAGAGCTTGTGGGTGTGGCCAACCAATGTCTGCCCTAACTTGAGGCTCAAACCATAAGATGGAACCCATGCCTGATACTGCCCCTGGATGGCTCAGAGAACTAGAGTAAAACCAAATACGATTGACAAAACAAAAAAGTCAATAAAATGATTCCTAATGATACTCTGCTTCACCGGTAGATTAGTGCCTAGCCTAATCATCATCAGAGAAGCTTCAAACAGCAACTTATGGGAGCAGATGCAGAGACCCACAGCCAAACATTAGGCGGGCATTAGGAAACCCAACAGAAGAGGTGGGAGAAGAATTGAGGGAGCCAAAGAGATGGAATAGGAAAACATGGCCCACAGAATCAACTGAACGGAGATCATAGGGCCTCAGAGTGACCGAAGCTGCAATCACAATCACAGAGCCTGCATGGGTCTATACTAGCCCCTCTGCATACACACTGTGGTTGTTCATCTTGGAGTTTTTCAGGACTCCTAACAGCAGGAGTGGGGGTGTTCCTGAATCTTTTGCCTACTCATGGGACACTTTTCTACCCATTGGGTTGCCCCCATTGGGTTGCCCCCTCCAGCCTTGACATGAGAGGGTTTATGCCCAGTCTCATTGTATCTTATTACTCTGTATTCAGTTGATAGCACTAGGAGGCCTGCTCTTTTATAAAGGGAAATGGTGGTGCAGTAGATCTGGGAAAGAAAGAAAGGGGACATTTGGAGGAAGTCAGGGAGGGTAAGCCTCCAGTGATCAGGATGTTACCAGGATGTATTGTACAAAAGAAGAATAAAGAGTGAAAATAAAGTAAAAACACTAGAATTTTTCTATGAATGGCATCCTTCAGCTTCTTCAAGTAAGGTGTATTAGGTGTATGTCACAGTGATTTTTCAAATTGGTAGCTGTTAACCAAAATGTTAAAGGAAAGCAAACCTGAAGACCGAGAGAGATAAGAAGAGAGGCATCAATTGGTGCAAAGGGCACCTCGTTTGCAACTAGAGACTTAGGCTAAATGGCAGAGCTTGCCTAATGACATTGGGCACATCATTAAAGTGTTCCTGCCTTTTGTTTATCACCAGTACCTGGGTCATATAAAGCTTGTAGCCAGATGCTGGAGAGAGAAATAAACCTCCACCTCAGTGGAAAGAGACATGCTCCTTGCACTCAAAGCTGAAGGCATTTGTCACAGCCCTGAGCAAGGTTGCCAAGGGTGGCTAGGAAGGGATGTGAGGAGTGTGCAAGGCCCCTCCTCTTCATAAGGAGAATGGAAGACTTATGCTACGGAGAAAAAAGACAATTAAGCAGAAACTAGAGAATCCATGTAATAGTTCTAAATACATGAAAATTCTAGTTTTAAGTTAGAAATTTCCAAAAAATGTAAGAAATACAGAAATTTGTGGGGGGAGGGTTGTTTGTTCATTTGCCTAGTTTGATTTGTATTTTAGTTTTGGTTTTAGGTTTTTTGAACCCAGGACCTTACATAGCAAATTGCTACTGAATTATGTCCTCAGCTGTCTTTTCATATACTAAAATTTTAGACAGGGTCACTGATTTACCTGGATGTCGTGTCAGGGTGACCTCAGACCTGTGCTCCTCCTCTTCTTTGCCCTTCCGCAAATAGCTAGTATTGTAGGCATATCCCCCAACCCAGAATTTGTTTATCTTAATGGATAGGGTCATTTTGGGGTAGTTCCAAAAGGTCGATTTGTTCAAGAAGTAAACAATAGACCTTTTAGATCCAAGTGTTTTTACACCCATAGATTCAAACATCCATGAATAAATATTAGGGAAAAATGCATCTGCCCTGAACATATTCAAACTCTGTTTCTTGTCATTATTTCTTTACATATATTCACACAGAGTTCACAATACATCCGATGTTATTAGTAACCTAGGGATGATTTGACATATATGAGAGGATATTCATAGGTTCTCTGAAAAAAAAAACACACATCATTGCTGGGTGATGGTGGCACATGCCTTTAATCCCAGCACTCGGAAGACAGAGGCAAGCAGAGGCAGATCTCTATGAGTTCCAGGCCAGCCTGGTCTACAAAGCAAGTTTCAGGACAGCCTCCAAAACAATGTCTCAGAAAAACAAAAACAAAAATGCCACATCATTATTACAAGGTACTTGATTTTGGTATCTTCAAGGAATCCCAGAACCAATCTCATGTGGATACTGAGGGATGATTGTTTAACTTAAGCAAGTTGTTAAGTCGATGGATGAATACGAATACATTGAAGGCAGGGATTCATGTTTAAAGAAAAATATAAAATGGCAGAGGTGCAGCCTACCCTACTCATCAACTCATTTGTGACTAGAAGAAAGTGTTCTCTCAGTCCTTCAGTGGCCCCCTTTTCAAGAGAATCATTCTTTTCAAAGAAGGGGTTCTAGGAGGGCAGGGCTAGTGAGCCTGAAATGCCCCTGCTCTTCCTGTATCTTCTCAGGGGTATCTCACCCATGTCCCAGATGCTTGGTGGAATACAGTATACACAAAACAAGCTCTGTGCCAGGAAAAATATCTTCAAAGTTAGTTATATATTTCTTTTCTCTAATCTTTTTTTAAAATAATAGTATGCATCTCTGAAATAAAAATCATTGAAAGCCAATTGAGACCTAGGAGTCTGCATTTTAGAAATATGTAGGAACTTATAGGTGGTCAGATTTAGCTGATATTTTCAAGAAGAATAAACCTCACAGAAAGTATAAGTCTAGTAATATATAAATTAAGGTGTCTGTATGATGCCACATCTCTGACCATGAGCTAAGTGGTGATGGATATAAGTGTTGGCTAGTTTTATGTCAACTTGACATAAGCCATGGTCCTACGCAAAGAAGAGAAAATGCCTTCCTAACACTGCCCTATAGACAAGCCTGCAGGGGATCCTCTTATTCAGTGATTGATGTGGGAGGGACCAGGACACTGTGGGTGGTGCCTCCCTGGGGCAGGTGGTCCTGGGGTATATAAAAACACAAACTGAGCAAGCCATGGGGAGCAAGCAAATGTTCCTCCATAGCTTCTGCCTCAGTTCCTGCTTCCAGTTCCCTGATTTGAGTTCCTGCTCTGTCTTCCCTTCATAAAGTACTGTGACAGGGATATGCAGGCTGAAATAAACATCTTTTCCTCCTGTAGCTCCTTATTAGTTCTTTTGCTTTTGTCATAGTGTTTATCACAGAAATAGAAGCCTTAACTAATATGGCATCTATGATTTCTAAAAAATCCACATTTAAGTAAGTAAAGAAAATTAAAGCTACACCATGTGGTCTTAGCCAATGTGGCAAGTAATATGTCAAGTTGACTGTTCCTTGGGTTTCCATATATGAGATTCAACACTAATTTTTCTGTTTTCAGAAGAGATTAACATTTGAATTGGTAGAATGAATAAAACTGACATGGAGATCTGTTGAAAGCCTGAACAGACAAACAGGAAAGAGGCTGGATCTCACCTGTGACAGCTTCATCAGGTACATGGGCTCCTCTTGCTTTACTCTTGATCCTTTTGAAACTAAATGAACTCCAGGCAATTTCTAAGAAAATTAGGGATCAACTTACCTCAAAGCCCTTCAATACCATTGTTGGGCATATATACCCAAAGGAGGCACATTTACACCACAAGGAATAGAGCCTAGCAAATATCAGAAACTCTAAAATGAAAATGAATAGTCTCATTACATAAAACAAAGCTAAATATTAGGATTTTTCTCTTACAATAAGCAGTAGGAAGACTTAGACAAGATCAAACTAAACAAGGAAGCAGACTAGGATCTTTCAGGGCAAAGATCCCAGTCTGCTTCCTTGTTTAGTGGCCAGAAGCTGCAGATATGGATGTCTAGCATAATTTGAGAGTGCTTTTGTGTTACAGAATTTTTTGTACTATAAGCCTGTCTTCCTCAGTAGAAGCCAGAATTTACTCAATAACTTTTCCAGACATCCTTATAACTAAGGGCATATAATCATCTCCCCCAGTTGCATACTTCCACTTAGATTTGCAGGAGAAAGAAGCCATCATATGAAATCTGTTCTCAACTGTAGCTCAGACAGTACTTCCCGAGATGGGTCAGTCATTCAGGCTGTGCAAGCAGTATCTCACATTGAGCACCTTGGTAAAACTGTGTACTTGATACCTGATAGTGGTGACTGGGAAGGACTTGTCTTTCCCAAAGTTGTCCGTGGTGACATTTGGGCATCCATCCTGGCTGCATGGTCTCTATACCTAATTGTCTTGCCTTCTATAATGCTATGAATTATCTAATTCATTGGCATGCTTATTCTGTAATTTACTTAGTACAGTGGAGTTTGTTATTTGTAGGTGAGAACACTTCCTGTTCTCTGCAAACAAGATCCTCAGTGTAACAGTGCTTAGAAATCTGGAGCTTGGTAAACACTCGTGAGGCAAGTTAATGTTCATAAGAGTATGCATGAAAAGAAACAAAAGTTTAATGTGTCCAAAGAAATAGAGTTGAAAAGTTATAATGCATTACTTAAAAGAGTTCATTTTGGAAACTAGCTAATATAAGATTTAAAAAGGACAAACTTTCTTGCTTAAGACGGATTTTGTCCTTTGCATTAACACACACTATTTCATCAAACTGACTTCAGTTTTCCAAAATATGATTAATCAAGTACCGCATGCTTGTTGATCTTATTCATGACACCTGCATGTAAATGCCACCATGATAGGCCTGAGGGTATTAGCAACTACCTACAGCTTACATTTTAAGTCAGAATAAAGGCCTAAAGGGTGTGGTAGAAAAGTATTTCTTGTTGTTTACAAGCACAATAAAATAAAATAAATTGACTTCTATTTACTATTATTATTTAAGGTAATAATCATTAAAATATTCATTGTTTTACCATTAAATAGTTGTTTATTCAGGAATTATATACTTGATACAATGCTAGGTGTCAAGAATCATTAATATCTAACAGCACATTACCTGCTAGTGGTTTCAATAAATTCAACCCTCAAGATATTATCTCTGAATCTGGTTATTATCCAGTATCAAATATAGTCATCTAGATCCTCAAGGCCTCAATAACACTGGCTCAAAATTTCTTTGTGTGTTCTAGAAGGTTCCAAATCATCAACATGGGAAAATAAAAAGAAGTGAGATCATGTTTTTCTATTTATTACTAGTTTCTATTGCCAGACTTTTTTGCTTATACTCCTTCTATATGTATCTTGTGACTTTCTTAAGCCAAATATGAAATTCATGTTATTTTCTTGATCTACAATAATACTACCAAAAGAAATTTCATTTGAACAGGCATTCATATGTGTAGCAGATTCGAGAATAAAGAAATGTTTGCATTACAGCAATGCAAATAACTCCAAAATGATGTTGTCATCTGAACTTAAAATTCCTTGTGTTTCCTTGCAGTGAGGTTCAGACGTCCTATAATCTCCATTCTACCCCCCTCTATATTCCTAACCCCCTCTATTCCTAATCTCCTTTCTATTTCTAACCTTCTTTATTCCTTACCTCTCTTCTGTTCCTAGCTCCTCATTCCTAACACTGTCTCCATTCCAACTCCTTCTCTATTTCTAACCACTTCTGTTTCTAATCCCTTTTCCATTCCTAACCCCATATTTAATATCTGTGTCCCTTAATTCCTGCATACTTGCATCCTGTATAACAAAATAAAAAAAACACAAATCAGGCTTCTAGGGTATGATCCCAGTTCTAAACTTACAATGCACATCATACTGCACATTGGTGGAACATATTTTATTCTTCTACAAAATAGAGATCAGCCTTGTTCAGGGTATGCTTATAAAAGTCAAGTAAATTTGTACATGTATGCAGCTCTCAACACACGGGGAAGGGGGCATAGCTAAACATTAGGGTTTTGATGAGTAGTTAAATCTCCCTTTCTCTGACACTGAATGAACTAGGCAGCCTCAAGCCTTACTCAAAAACCTGTGACTTACTTTTCTTCCATGAGAACAGCTCCATTTCCATTTGATAGTAGGATATTTGTTAATGGCCTTAGTATGAGAACTCACTTAGCAGATTAGGCTTGGTTTAGAAGACTAATGACCTGAGTTGGACACTGTAATCTCTGTATGATCCTTCTTTCATCTTCAAGGCAACTTCCCTTTAATGATGCTTCAGTTTCTATGTCTGGAAAATATGATTGTTTTGTTTTACACCCTGGCCACAGTTTCCCATCCCTCCTCTCCTCCCAGTTTTCCACTCCCACCCCCTCCATTCTATCCCCACAAGACTGTTTTCTTTATTTTTATTTTTAAATGTATATGAGTTTTTTGCTTGTATGTGTGTCTGTGTACCATTTACATGCCTGGTGTTGGTAAAGACTAGAAGAGGTCATTGGATTCCCTGAAACTGGAATTATAGATGGTTGTGAGCAACTATGTGTATGCTGGAAATTGAGCTCAGATCCTCTGAAAGAGTAACTGGTGCTCTTAACCCCTGGGATGTCTCCTGAACCCCCATGGGATTTTGCTATTATCTACTCCATGGAATTTCTGTGAGGATTCAATGTCAATACTTGACAAACATGAAATTAACTTGAAGTGACTTATTAAAAATCTCTCAGATTATTATTCACACAATAGATATGAGAAAACCACATGCAAAGTTAATGGCAAATAACATCCTCCAAGAATACTCTCTTTTATAAATGACAGCTGCTTTCTCACAAGAACTTCTGCAAAACCATAGGCTGGTAGAGAAGCTGGAGAGATGATTCAGCTGTTAAGAGTGCTTGCTGCTCTTCTAAAGGACTTTAGGTCGGTTCCCAGCATCCACATGAGTACAGGTCATGGCTGATGCCTTCTTCTAGCCTCCACCAGCACTTTCACACACACCCCTACATAATTAAAATACACATAATTAAAAATAATAAAATGAGTTTTCAAAATGATAGGCTGCCAGAAATGTTGCTGTGTGAAACTAAAGTGCAACAAATCAAGCATCTGCTCTTACTTTGATTGATTTAGAAATAGGAGTTCACAGTTTCTGCTGGTCAGGTTCTGGATGGGGCCACTTGGTCCCAATATTAAAGATATCAGAATGCAATCATGAGATCATCTGTGGCTGTTCCATTCCAGATGTTCTGGGGAGCAGCATTTATAAGGTTATTTCAGCTGACAATGGAATTCACTTTTCTTTTACACTTACAGGACTAAGGTCCTTGTTTATTCCCTTGGTGACTGACAGACAGCTGGAGTGTGTTCTTGGAAACTTCCCACACTGTATCATCAGTACTCTTACCTAGAGGACTGAAATCACAGTGACAAAGAGAAGCAGCCTGGACATAAAATTCACCTGCGGGCATTCTAAGACATCACTGAGGTTTCAGTATTTTACACCTTAGTGTTAGTATTTTAGTAATAGGACCATAGTCCCTCTATGTTTTGAGACATCAGAATTGGCTTCAATGGAACATTCTTTTCTTTAATTTAACTTTTTACACATGTTACTCTCAGTTCCCTCTCCTGCCCCTCCTTCCCTGGCCCTCCAATCTTCCCAACTCCCACCCCACTCCATTACGCCTCCACTCCCCAGGAAGGGTAAGGGCTTCCATTAGGGATTTTAAGAGTCTGTCATATCATCCAAGGCAGGGCCTAGGTCCTCCCTCACGTGCCCAAGCTGAGAGAGTGTCCTTCGATGTGGAATGGGCTCCCAGAGTCTATGTGTATGCCAACGCCTCTTCTCTGACACCCAGGTTTGGGGGGGTGTCTGTATCAGTCCCATGCTGGTCTCTCAGCCATCAGTCTGGGGTCCAAATTTACATGGAAAAACAAAAGACCCAGGAAAGCCAAAACAACCCTGTACATTAAAGAAACTTCAGGAGGCATCACCATCCCTGACTTCAAGCTCTACTATAGAACTATAGTCCTGAAAACAGCTTGATATCGGCACAAAAACAAATAGGTAGACCAATGGAATCAAATCAAAGATCCTGATATCAATCCGCACACCTTTGAACACCTGATCTTTGACAAAGAATCTAAAACTATACAATGGAAAAAAGAAAGCATCTTCAACAAATGGTGCTGGAGTAACTGGATGTTGGCATGTAAAAGACAGCAGATGGATCCAAATCTATCACCATGCACAAAACTTAAGTCCAAATGAAACAAAGACCCCAACATCAACTCAGTCACAATGAACCTCTTAGAAGAGCAGCGGGAAGTACCCTTGAACGAATTGGCACAGGAGACCGTTTCCTGAACATAACACCAGTAGCACAGACACTAAGATCAACAATTAATAAATGGGACCTCCTGAAACTGAGAAGCTTCTGCAAGGCAAAGGACACTAATCAAGAAATAGAACTATACATCTATACTTTCTCTCAAGGCTCCTTTAACAAAAACTATAATGGGTAGCTACATTAAAGATCAGAAATGGAAAATTCCTTTATCTCTACCTCTCAAATCTTCTCTCCTTTTAACATTATGACTTTTCAATAAACTGATGTCCCTGAGCACTTCTACTCTCTTTTATGGTATGAATAATTCAAATCAATAGCATTCTTTTTAACCTGAAGTTATCATTTTCCCAGCATTATTTTCTGTTTTTCTTTTCTAGGAAGTGTTTATTATGTATGAATTTGACTAATGAGAGAACACCCACAGCATAAATGCTGGAAGATTAAAGTCTTTAGTACAAATCAACAAAGGACCTGAAAAAAACTTAGAAACTGATAATTTATAAGCCATCAGAGGCACCAATTTTTCTAGAAAATAGTATTAAGTACCTTAAGTGTATAGAAACTTCAAAGTAGAACCACCTGGAGCATCCTCAAGGTTTGGGGTTGCTTTCCACCAGTGAGTTCTCCTGAAATTTCTGAGTCCTTCCTTGAACAGGCACCTTCTGTGCCTACCAAATTAACACACTTTATAAACCAATTTTGAAAATGTTCTACTAGACAAAAGTATCAGTTGTCTGTAGCAGCCTGAGGAATTCTACTCCAGTAAAACTGGGATTCTTAATATCACAGAAAAGAATTTCAGGTAGTGTCAGTATGAAGCAAAGTTTAAGCTTATTAACAATGTATTTTAATGTTTAATATTAATTTACACGGGAATTAATAGGAAAGAAAGACACTAGATTTTTTTCTTAAAAAAATGGGTAGTTATACACACCCCAGAATGATGGCCACAAGGTCTTCTCAAGGGATTTATAATTAAATGTAAATAGTAATGTATGTTCTTGATAACTTTTAAATTTACATTGTTAAAAATTTTAAGATATTAAATAAAAATGTTTTTATACACTTATTTTATCTAAAGAAATTTAAAGAGATCATAAGGTGGTTTGTGAGGTATATTATACAGATTTTCAGGCTGATAAAACATAGATAAAAAGAGGTTAACAGAATTCTTACTGTACATAGGTGACAAGCAAATTAAGGCATATGTTTGACTATAAACATGGTTCATAATCTTGTTAGATATTTTTTTAAAAAATTCTCATCCTGCAGGGGTAGGGGCTCCTTTTCATTCTCATATCTTTTTATCCTCACTCAGATACAACAACCTTAAGTATATCAGTGTGTATCTTGGTTAGAGTTTCTATTGCTGTGAAGAGATACCATGACCCTGATAGCTCTTATAAAGGGAAACATTTAACTGAGTGGCTTACAGTTCAGAGGCTAAGTCTATTATCATCATGGTGGGATATGCAGCATGCAGGAAGACATGGTTCTTGAGAAGGAGCTGAGGTTTCTACATCTTGACCCAAAGGCAATAAGAAATGGTTTGAACTACTAGGTGTGACTTGAGCATATCTGAGACCTCAAAGGCTGCCCGCAGAGTGACAAGCTTCCTCCAACAAGGTCATACCTACTCCAACAAAGCCACACCTCCTAATAATGCCACTCCCTGTGTGCTTATGAGGACAGTCACATCTAATCCACCATATTATACTCCCTGGCCCCCATGAGCTTGCAGCTGTTGGGGATCTCTGGGTGGCCCTGGGTTGAGGTTGGAGAAGATAGAGTGGGCTGTTCGCCAGACCTGAAGCCTCCCTGAAACCCAGAGACAATCAGACACATCAGGGGGTCAAGTCAAGCAAGATCTCCTTGCTTAACAGCAAAGCCATCTTAAAGTAAAAAAAAAAAAAAAAACAGGGCAGGAAAATATGACCCAATAATTTTAAAGGTATTCCTAATATTTATCTAGTGTCCTATCCCCTCTTGGGCATGGTCTGCTAGTGTGATGAGTTCATCTGGTGTGAGTTTTGGCAGCCAATTGTTTTTCTTAGAAAACACTTGAAGCCTCGCCTCCATACCTTCCTCCCAGTACCATCTTGTAATGGCACCTATTATCATCTTTGGGCCAGTCCCTCTTTTGGTGGAATAGTCATCAGCTTAGGCCACTACCCTCCTGGCAGGACATGATCTATGCTCCTCCACCTGCAACAATATCATAATGCAAAATGTATTTAGTCCAACTTCAAAAGTCCCCGTGTCTATCACATTCTCAATAAATCCAGAGTTCAAAGTCTCTTCTGAAATTCATGGTAATCTCTTAACTATAATCCCCTGTAAAATCAAAATCAAATATAATGGCACAGGATATACATTACTGTTCAAAGACACAGGAAAAGGAGTATAGTGAGGAAATACTGGACCAAAGCAGGACCAAAGCCAACGAGGCAAACTCCAAACTCTGCATCTACATATCTGATGCCAAAATGCTCTTCAAAGCTCCAACTTCTTTCATCTTTGTTGAAGCAATACACTCTTTCCCTTGAGCTGGTTCCCCTCTCTATTGGCAACTTTCCTCAGCAGGTATACAATAGCTCTGGAATCTCCAACATCTTGGAGTCTTCAAGGCAATCCAAGCTTCATTTTCATAGCTTCATACAATGGCTTCTCTACAGGCCTTCATTCAAGGGCACCCCTAACACATGCCTGGACTCAGTGGCTTTCCTTGGCACTCCTTGACTCTAATGTCAAAAGCACATGAACAAAGCTGACAAGTTCTTCAGCTTGCTGGGTCTAGAACATGACCCCCTTGTTCAATTTTATCTTTACCAATTTTCTGTTTTTGATGGTTTCCTTCACAGCGTGGCTGTTCTGGAACTTTCTCTATAGATCATGCTTGCCTCAAACTCAGAGATCCACCATCGTCTGCCTTCAGAATGCTGGATTATGTTATGTGCAGATGTCAAGGGAGCAACAGGCAGAAGGTAAGGTTCAGGAAACTGGCCTACCAAAAAACAAAACTCTGTAGGTGAACCTTGGATAGACAAGGCTCAGAGGGCCTAGGCCCCAGAATGTTTCATGCTACTGCTGTATCTTCCCGTGTTTGCTGCCACCATTTTTCTCTGGTATCTTGCTTGGTGTGAATGAGCATAGGGAAATCTCCACTGCCCTTAATGTAGTTTTGGAAATATCCTGTTCTACTGAGCATTTTTACCTGTGGATTATGAAGATGATTTCCACCTAAGCTGTACTGTTTAACTGAAGCAATGATTTTATGTAACAACACTGTCATTTTAAATAGATTTTTTTGTGTTTTTTTTGTTTTTTGTTTTTGGGGGTTTTTGGGGGTTTTTTTGTGGGGGGGGACAGAGTTTCTCTGTGTAGCCTTGACTATCCTGGAACTCACTCTTTAGACCTGGCTGACATCGAACACATAGAGATCGACCTGCTTCTGCCTCCCAAGTAGAATGATGATTGAGGGTTTTTAATTAATATTGTAAGAAATTATGATAGAGGTTAGTGCAGTGAAAAAATTAACATCGGTAAAGGCAGGACAAAATGGTGCTTCTGCTTCTAATAAAGCAGAAGCTTCAGAGGAAAAAAATAAAACAATGAAGTGTCACACAGATAGAACACAAGAATTTCTATTAAGGAGCTGTATAGACTGTGGCCTATGTTAATGATTAAGAAAAACAATTAATTCCCAAAAGCCCCGCCACCTTAAATTCTTTTAATCTTAATGATGGGAGATGTGTTCACAGATTTCATAGTATATCATAGCTGAACAAAGCTTTTTAAAAATGACTAAGTTTAGATTAAGATGCTTTTGTTAATAGCTTTTAGGTGACATAGTTGAGTGAGGGACTCTTAGTGAACAAGCCCAAAGCAGCACAATTATTGTTTGCAGATGTGCCTTTCTTGCAAGAATTGGTTCTCTATCAAAGATGATGATTAACTCCTTGCACCCATTTCTGCCTTCAGCTTCCTAATGCAAAAAACTGTTGATAGTGGGTATGCTCCCTAAAGATTTAAATTAGAACTGACTCTTTTTCGTGTATAAAAGTTAAGGTTTATGATTCTTTTAAGACTTCTTATAATATTACCTTTTGAGATAAATAATAAAACAAGCTATCCTTTCTTTGTAATCACAATATACAGCCTGCAAGTAAAAGAACTGACTGAGAAGAATACCTTGTATGCTTACACTCTATTAATCAATAACAAGTTGCTTGGGTGTGAATGTATGTGGGTTCTTGGGACAACTAGTTTTTCACCTGTAATATATAAAATGTTTAATCATGTAAGGGATATGGAAAACATGCTTATTTTATATTTTTACATCACTTGAAAGATTTTGCTGGGGCATATAAGCTATAAGGGAAAAAATAGAAGGAAACTTGGAGAATGAGAGAAGGATCTGGGAGGTGGTGGTACACACCTTTGATCCCAGCACTAAGGAGGCAAAGATAGGCAGATCTCTGTGAATTCAAGACCAGCCTGGTCTAGAGTGAGTTCCACAACAACCTATGCAGAAGGAAAGGTAGAAGAAAAACACCAAGAGAAACAGAAGGGACACTTTTGGATAGAGGTAAGAAAAGAAATAAAGAATGGAGACACAAGATGAAAGAAAGATGCTAAATGTGTGAGTGTGTGTGTGTGTGTGTGTGTGTGTGTGTGTGTGTATGTTTCCTCTCTTGCTCAGACCACAGAGTTAAGTTTAGCCCCTTCCCCGCAAAGGTCTCAGAGAACTAAGTTTTACTTGCTCAGATGGAAAAGTTCATGTCCTCCAACTCTGTAGACTCCTTCTCAATTCCCGTGCTGCTAGAGGCTAGTCCTCACAGCAGAAATAGGTATATACCACTACACCCTGCTCTAAGATTTTATCTAATTACTTTTCATGGCTGGAAACTTAGCTGGGTAGGATCTTGCCCCTTTAAGGTCACAATTACCTATATTTCATTTCTCAATCTGTTTATTTCCTTGGACACCGGATTTAGCTCCATTTCACTTCTTGGTGCTCCTTTCTCCTCAAATAGTACACTTTGTATTTTTCTTGTTTAGTTTTCTCCTCTTCATTATAAATCTTCATAAATATGACCAGTAATAACCACACAACAGAATCAACACTAGAAAAATTTGAGATTCCCTCTGCCAAAGGAATTAATTCAATATTTTTTCACTTTAGCCTCAGGCAGACTCATCAGACAAGGGCAAAAGGCAGTCACATTCATTACCAAAATATCACAAGAATGATATCTAGGTGACATATTAATATTCTTTTCCTCTGAAACCTCTTGAATCAGAGATCCCACAGTTCATCAAATCACATTCAGCACCACTATCTTCCATATTCCTGCTGGAATAGCCCATTAAGCAGCATTTAAAACATTCATCTGCTTTTCTAATCCATAGTCCCAAGTCCATATTCTTTCAAAGAAAAGCATGCTCAGGCCTACTACAATAAGACCTCAGTCCCTGGCCCCAACTTCTCTCTGGTTAGGGTTTCCTACCGTGACCATGGAAACTCTTGCAAAAGAAAACATTTAATTGGGGTGGCTTGCAGTTCTGAGGTACTGTCTATTATCCTGCATGCAGGCAGACATGGTACTAGATAAAGAGTTGAGATTTCTAAATTTTGACCTTCAAGCAACAGAAAGTTGTCTGAGACACTGGGCATGACTTTAGCATATATGAGTCATCCAAAGCTGCCTCCATAGTGATCCACTTCCTTCAACAAGGCCATACCTACTCCAACAAAGCTACATCTACATATATGTGAGCATGTGTGTATATGTATGTATGTATGTATATGTACATACATATATGGAATTTATTGGACTAACTTATAGGGTGCAATCCAATGATGGCTAGCTGTGATTGTAAAGACCAAGAATCTAGTAGTTGCTCAGTTCCATGAGGTTGAGTGTCTTAGTTGGTCTTTTGTATGTGCTAGTGTCTTGTAGAAGTAGGCTCCAATGACAGTAAAGGAATGAATGTCCTGACAAAGCAAGGGCAAGCAGACAAGAATGAACAACCCCTTCCTTCTTCCATTGTCCTTATACAGGCTCTATCACAAGGTGTGACCCAGATTAAAGGCATGTATTCTTGCCTCAAGATCTGGGACAAAAGCCTCTATCCTCCAGCCTCCGATCCAGATCAAAGGCATGTTGTCTTTCTGCCTCAAAATCTGAATCACAAGTGTTCCCTCCATATCTGGGTTAGCTCATTCCTGATCTAGTCAAGCTGACAGCCAAGACTTGTGGTGATGTCTTGCTTGTACAAATAAAGCCATTCTGAAGATCAGAGAATGGAGCTTGCCACTAGCTAACCATAGAGGTCTGGAGTTCTGTACAGACAGATAGGAAGTAAGATGGCTGGGCAGAAACAGAAAGTAAGATGACTGGGCACAGACAAGAAGTAAGATGACAGGGCAGAGAGGGGATATATGCAAGAAGAAGCAGGTGGCTTTGGCTTGCTCCTTCTTCTCTTGATCTCTCTGCATTTTCTGCCATATCTGACTCCAGGTTTTTATTATGTAGACCAATTAAGAACTGCATAGAGATGGGGATAAGCAAGGCACTGGCAGTATCTTCCTACAGTCATGCAGAATCTTGACATTTGTAAGCAGAGTAAAGATGCTCAGACCCTCATGTTTCACAGAGCCCAGCCCTCTGCTGAGATATTGTGTGGATCAATTCTTTCAAAGACAGGCTGTTACACTCCATTTGACAGAGAACAACTGAACATTCTGCGTACAAGCCTGCTTACTTTGGTGATGTAGCTTCACTCAGTCTGCAGAGTTATCTTTTTCATTTCTCATGATAGATGAAAAGTCATGTAATGCATCTTGTATGTTGTACTTCTCCATGCCATAGATTCTTCATTTCAACACTGGATGGACAAGCAGTATACTGCTCATAAAATTTTGACTGCTTTTTGCCTCTATTTCCCAAATAGAATGTTCCAAAACCTTAAAATATCTTAATAGTATGACTGTTTATTCAGGCTGAGTTCATTGGATTATACCCAAAGAGACTCACTGTGGAAACCCTTCACTGTTCACGGCAGATTTAACCATGGTTCAATGGTTAACATAGATCTGGGGATTTAAAAAACAATACCAACCAAATTTCTTGGCAGAGGAGAATATATGGACTTCAAGCTCAATTACAAATAATAGTCAATTAATAAATTATGCCTACAGAATGAAACAGCAGTTGAAAACTGAATTCAGGTGACATTTCCTAGGTGTGAGCATTCATCAAGGAGGTGGGGGCTATTATCGTGAGGAATTGTAAATTTCCTACTTGGGATGCTTGCAGACATAACTTCAAGCATCTCCTTTTTTCAACTATCCCTCCTTTGTGTCCTTGAAAATTATACTACAGTAGTGAGCAGAATGTTTTCCTGAATCATGTGAAGCATTCTAATAAATTATCAAACCTTAGGCAAATAGCAGGAGCCTCAGAAGTTAAAGCCACCTGGCCAACAATATAGGTTCCCTGGGATCAGTAAAGCATGTAGCTGGTATCTTAAATGATTTAAGTCTTACGTAAGGCTTGGATGTCCCGAACCTACAAAGCCTGACCTCACTAGAGTGTCAGAGCCAGAAAAACCTGGCACAGCAGAAGGAGTTCTGAATTTCTCCTGGGGTTCTTTTAATGTTAAGAGGGAGCCGCCCCTGCTCTAATTAAATGTGCTTTCCACAATATCTTGCTGAATTTTAGACTCTTTCAGAAAAAGTTCAATCTAAGATTAGGTAATACTTAACTCAACGATGACTAAAGGTCTCTAAGAATATTTTAAATGTGTGGTGCTAGCAAAAATAACTTGTTTGGAAAAACAGCTTGTCTGTAAAGACAGAATACATGAACAATGTTCTCTCAATGTGTTCTTAAACTCCTACAGCCTGATGTGTAATCTAGGGACATTATGTCACATGATTCTAAAGTTAGACACTAAGCCCCAGATTTCCTTATGTCTTCATTGTCTTTGAACACTTGAGCTCTTCCCACACTGACTTTTCTACTCCCTTTTCTTTGGTGAAATCACACGAAGCAAACTACACTTTTAATAACAGTTATCTTAAGTGTGCCGAGAAAATGATAGATTTTCCTTTTTATAGTATCTTTTGATTTCTCACAACCACCCACCTGCTGTCTTTGTGTGTGTGTGTGTGTGTGTGTGTATGTGTGTGTGTGTGTGTGTGTGAGTGTGTGATATTTCATTTGTGGGATAAAGATGATTTATATAGATTATTTAAAGTATAATACTTGTGCGCAAATATGTGCATATCATGAAGGTACAGCTATGTGAATTTTCGCAAAGTAAGCACATCTGTTCCAGAAACAAAATGTGACCACCACTTCATAAGATTCCCTGGTGACACCTCTCATTCAAGATGGTGAGGTGTGATATATACTTTTCACACTATCTTTCAGAGTCTTTAGTGGCAATCTGTGGAACTCATATTTGCTGCCAGGAGCCACTGACATCTGTAGCCATCATAAATGAGCAGGGCCCATTAATCAGTCCTGCCAACTGAACCCTATGTCACCCCTAGATGCAATTCCTTTTTTTTTCTAGAAGCCTATCATGACTGTCATGTTGTTCTGGCTCATGTGGTCAGTTCACTGTGGTCCAAAATAAAGCTTCTTTACCCCACCATGATGACAACCTTTGGAAGGGTCCTCCATCAGACTCTTAATTTCTATTTTCTCATTCAGAAGGCATGCCAGTAAGGTACAAGAACAACCTCAATACCCCAGCCAACATACGTTATCACAAAAATAGCTTATATGAAAAATCTTCAGACTGGAACTATGGAATGCTGAGAACAAGACTCACCTCTCTACCTCTCTCTATTCTCCTGTTCTTGCAACAGCACCGTTACCTAATGTCATGGTGGCAAAGGTCATATGCAGAAAGAAAGACTTCCAAATTTCTTCACAATAATTCAATTCCACTGTTCTTAAGATATCACACTCCCAGCTAATGGCATTAAGGGAAAGCTGGCCCCATCCATTTTGAGCTTCAGCTTTAAATGAAAACTGATAGATCACTACTGTAGACGGCAGGAGGTGCATGCCTGTTTTCCATCCAAAAGGCTGGGGGTGGATGTTGTTTAACAGTGATCTTTTGCTATTCTGTAAGCCTAGGCCTCACCTGAATCTTGCTTAGTCTGAGTATTGTTTCTAGTCAATAGACCCCATCCTTATGAAAGAGGTTTCATACACTTTGCAAAGGAGATTTACTATTATACGTTTTACAAACCCTTCCTCTTTGGACCCTTATCCTGATTCTTGTTTCTCAGTCATAGAACCCATTCTTATGGAAGAGTTCACTGGTAGTTTTCAAAATATAAGCACTTTCTCCACTATTGCAAGAGGTCTTAGTTTCTCGGGTCATCCTTGTGGACTCCCAGGTTTCCCTGGTACCAGTTTTTTCCCTAACCCCATAATGGCCCGCTCTATCAAGATATTTCTTTCACTGTTCTCTCCCTCTGTCCCTCCCCCAATTCAACCATCATGATCCCTCATGCTCGTATCCCCCATTCCCTCTGCTCTATTCCCATTCCCCTAGTTTACCAAGGAGATTTCATCTATTTTCCCTTCCTATGGCAATCCACGCATTCCTTTTACGGTCTTCCTTGTTGCCTAACTTCTCTGAGTCTGTGAATTGTAGCCTGGTTATCCTTAGCTTTACTAATAGCCACTCATGAGTGAGTGCATAATATGTTTGTCTTTCTGGGTCTGGGATACTTCATTCAGAATGATTTTTTCTAGGGCCATTTATTTACCCACAAATTTCCTGACATCATTGTTTGTTTTTAACACTGAGTAATACTCCATTGTGTAAATGTATAACATTTTCTTTATCTATTCTTCAGTTGAATTTCTGGTTCCCAAGAGCCTGGTTCTCAAGCTCTATCTGTGTAAGAGGAGTGGCAGGCATACTATGTTTTAGTCAAGAGCTGAATGTTATTTTTATTTGTCACTTTAAATATCTTCTATAATAAACCTAATTTTAATCCTTATGTTCCTTGACTCTCCATCACTATTTTTTCTACCCTGCAGTACACAAATATAAACTGCCTCAGGAAGAAAAGGGGAACATCATCTGCACAGAAATGTGCACTTATATAACATATAATATGATAAAATACAATGGTATAATCATGTGTTTTAAAATAGAAGCCCCAAGACACAAATTGCATTAAGGTAAAATATGCAGAGAGATTTTAGTATCTATTTATCCCAATATATGTACAGGTAAACAGAACAATACTTAGCAGCTAATGAGTAAAGTCACAGAAAACAAAAGGCATAAATGCTTGACAGAGAAGTATTGAATAAACCCTCCCCCTTTTACTTCCTCATATCCCTACAGGATACATTTTGCTGTTTTCTTTTGTTGCTTAAAACAATCCAATAATTTTTCCAACAAAACACTATAATGTTGAAAAAAAAGTTCTGAGTTCTAAACATGACTTTCCTGTGGATCTAACAGTAGAAATGTATATTTGAGGCATGTGTCTGTGTTTTTCTTCAAAAACCACATTTTAAATCTTCTCAGTCACTTGCATGATGAGCACATGCAGTGTCCTAGAAATACATGGAGAAATACAGTTATACATGCTAAAGGGACAATCTGCCTTAGACAACAGAGAGGGGGCAACTGCTGTTTCCTCAGAGTTCTCTCCCTGAGCTTGCAGTGACCTACACTGTGGTTTTCTTCTCCTGAACATAAACCAGAGGAGGGAGTGTCATAGGTCTTATGTTCTGGACAAGGAACAGGTGCTGAAATCAAAGAAACAATACCACAGTATTTTTCCTTTTTTCTGTGTTTTATTCCTTTGTTACCTCTAAGAATGAGTGAGGTCTATGACACAGAGCCATGTGCTACTCTTTACAGAATCAGCTTAGTTGATATTTCTTGGAAACTTATCCGAAAGGATAACTGTGTGTCTGTGTGTGGGGGCAGAGGCGGGGAGACAGGGTCATGACCTCACTGGAGGAGTAGAAGAGGCTGAGCCTCAAGCTGGAGCAATAGGACACTACAGGATACATGGATATTTATCATTCCCTCCAGGGTTGCCAGACACCTGCTAGCATCCACAGAGCACTCACCATGGGACCAGAACCATTGGAAAAAAAGAGAAGAAACGGGGACTCCATAATATGGGAAACATGGGTTATATCACAGCTGGTAGGATAGTTAAATGTCTGCTCTTTCTACCCACCCGCCTCTCCTGCATACCACTGAGGAAGGAAGGCATTTCTGAAAATAACAAGCTCAGAGACACCATTTCCTTTGATTATAAACACTGAGTTTCGTCTTGAGAATACAAAGCAAGAGCTTAAAATTAGAGTCAAACCTGTTAGAGCCAAGCAGCACCCTGTACCCTCTATACAGCCTGGGGCAGGCCACCCACTCCTTCCATAGCTAATTAGCTCAGGTGTAAACTGGTGTTGCAATGCACCCTCTTAGATGGCTCTGTAAGAATTAAACAAGAAATGGCACCTGTGTTTCCTGCCCTTTAATGAGTATTTCATGGATATTATTCAACAGAATCCTCAGTATTGTATTGACCTTCACGTCGATTTGGGGAGATTTTAAACTTCAAATGTATTGGAATTGAAATGTTCTGGCTCCTTTTGGAATTATGAAGATATTGTGTTTTCAAAATGATAAGGGCAAGAGGAAATCCCTCTGTTTGTCTTAGGATCAGCCTCCAACTCCTCTCAGGTGGCATTTGCATTTGGCCCGATGCTAGGCAAACAACTGATTGCCTTCAGTTGGATTTTCAATTACACTAGATATGCAGTCAGATGTCCAGATACCATAGGCTGCCAGAACAGCACTGCATTTGTTAGATTATTTAAAGAAACATTAGCTTATCCACCCTCAAATGTCCTCCTCCCTTTCATCTCTTGCTGTCTGACACTGCCTTTCAATCCCAGCAGCTTCTAGGGCTCCTGGGCTATTTTCTATCGTGATGCAAATGTTCCAGAGAAGGAAGAATAAACTGCATTTTACAGAGAACAGTACTTTCAAGAGAACCATAGCAACAAACATAAGAATGTTTTCACAGCCCAACTGTGGAAGAGAGGGGCCTGAGGGAGAAAAAGAGGGTAAGGGACAACTCTAGATGAACTATCTCTACTGATAGAGACAAAGGAAAAGGATGGATTTCAGAAGAAGGAAACAGACCCCGTGATCCTCATTTTGTCTCCTTGGGCACAAAAGCATCTTCCCAGGATGGTTTTAAGGATCAAATGAATTAATGCAAAGATCTTGCACCTTTCCTTCATCAAGTGGCTTATTAATATTAATCTGAAGCAGAATTATTCATTAATGATTTATTATCAACCAGAAATAAATTCTCTACAACCATTAGAGTTACAATATTGTCTTTCGTATAGATATACCTTAAAGAAAAAACAGTTAAAGAACTTCAACATCTAATAAAAAAGAATGAGGAAAGAGTGGGAAAAATTTTTACTAGACTCCTGTGTGCTGCTCTCAACCCTCCTCCCTTGATCTTACCAAAGCACTTTTTCAGTGTGAGCCACAAGGTGGCAACATAAGCTTGACGATGTTTGCATTTCCATGGATTTCCATGGTAGGGCCTCCTACCTACTCCTACTAATTCTCTCTCTGTCTGTCTCTGTCTCTCTCTCTGTCTCTCTGTCTGTCTCTGTCTGTCTCTCTGTCTCTCTGTCTCTGTCTCTCTGTCTCTCTGTCTCTCTCTGTCTCTCTGTCTCTCTCTCTCTCTGTCTCTCTCTCTCTCTCTCTCTCTCTCTCTCTCTCTCTCTCTCTCTCTCTCTCTCTCTCTCTCTCTCGGCTCTGTACTAATGTACCTTTGGGATTGCCAGCACTAACTAAATTACAATGAGTCCATTTGAGTTCCATTAGCTTCCAAAGGGTCTGTGCTGACAGTGGTTTCTAAAGTCTCTAGAAGAGCCATGCCTCCTTTAAATTTGGTTCCAAAGCCCTAGTAAGCACTCTAATCTGTAAAGTGAGGCATATCCACAGGCACTTCCAGTACACCAGAGGAGGGGGCGGGACCCAGTATCAGTGATCCCACAGAAAAATACAGTTACTCCAAAGTCCTTAGAGACAGATTGCAGTGATTTCAGATAAGAACCATCAAGGGTGAAAAACTGATATCACTAGCAACCTCTGTGCCAGCAGAACCTCACATCCTAGATAAAACAGGCCTATGGTGGCTCAGAGAAGCATGTGTACACCCATGACAAAATGGTAAAGCACCCCACACACACCATGAGACCCACATGACTTCAAAGCCTTCCTCTGGTCCAAGTGAGGATGCTGACAGTGTGTGTAGTAAATGTCCACCATAGCTTTCTGTCCCCCAGATATTTACTGGCTGCAGACTACTCCTCTCCAGAGACTGCACCTACTGAGATTACCTAAGCCTATCTCCCAGGCTCAGCTGTATGCTATAAATCCTCCTTCTTTGTTTATCTGTGTGCAGCTACCCTGCCTCCCTGTCCTACTGTACATGATAAACTCACTGAGCTTCCAGGTCGCTGTAGCTTTTCCGCCAGAGGCCCCAGTCCATCCAGATTTTCTGTGTCCACAAATCCATATGTCTGTCCTTTCTTCATTCCCTCGCCACCCCATCAGGTCAAATCCCCTGAAGCCTTCCAAGGATGCAACACATCCTTCTTCTTAGAGGCTAGATAAATGGTCCAGAACGTAAGAGAACCTGTTGTACTTTCAGAGTGTTGGGCTCAATCCCCAAGACAGACATTAACCAGTCACAACTCCCTGTAACTCCAGTTCCAGGATATCAAACAGGTTCACCTGATTTCCATGGGTACCTGCATGCATGTGGAACACATACATACACTCTCTCACACACACACACACACACACACACACACACACACACACAAATAAAATAAAAAAGTAAACAAATATTTCAAGGAATGTCCTTTTGTTTATATACTATAATTTTTCTCAGCAATGTCTTTTTAGTGTAAAAATTTTGCAGATGTTTGGCTTAATTTAGCTCTATTTCATTTTGTTCATATTATTATATGTTTTCATTCTTCAATTTTATAGATGTTTGTTCATATTTTAAATTTCATTCTTGTTCATATTATTAGACTGTTTATTGATACTATATTGGAACACAATTTCTTTTTGTCCTTTCATCTTGTGGTCTAACAACTTGCTTGGCTGGTTTGTAACTTCAAAAACTTTGTACGTAAAGGAACTTGGCACCTGAATAAAAGTTGTCTACTTCCTTGAGAAACTATGTCCTTTTATTTTTCTATCAATATTTCTTTTTCTTCAAGTCACTAGTTAAAAACTCTGCTACATTACCACATAGAAGAGACAAACATGGACATTTTTGCCTTATTTCTCAAATTTAGGGGCAAGTGTTGCTTTTATCACTTTCATGTATCATAAAACTCTGTGAGGAGGTTTATATACCTACAAATTGTCACATAAACTTTTTTCATTTATTTTGCTCCTAGAGATAGGGTATTCGCCCAGGATGGCTGATAATTTACTGTGCCACTCAAACTAGCTTCAAACTCACAATCCTTCTGCCCCAGACTTCTAAACTGCTGCAATTATAACTACATGCTACCACATTCAAAGAAATATTTTTTTACATTCTTGATACACTAAACATTTTTCCACAAGACATCTCTTTTGTCTTTAATAATAGACCTTACCTTGAAGTATGTTTATCTGGTATTTTTGTACTTATTTCATCTTTATAACTTATAGAACATCCCTTTATATTTCTAATGTGTCTCTAAATACAAGGTTGTTTTCTATAGATAACACACCATCTGATCACACTTGCTATTCAGTCTTGTAGTCTTTGTCATGTGATCAGAATGTTTAGAACATTTATATTAATAGTGTATGGCAGCATTCATATCTGTTATTTTGTCATTTGTTTTCTGTAACCCCTTTATTTTTGTTCCTCATAATTTGGACTGCCTTGTTTGTATGTGTCAAATGTTTTTATCTAGAATTTTAATCCTATAGCTTCTTTTTATTACTTTTTTGCTATTTTAGTGGATTCTCTAAGGAATTAAAAAGTGACTCTTACTTCAGTGTTCTTCCAATTAAGACTACTTTAATTCTAATTTGCTCTAAGTAAGATTTATTTCATCCCTCCTCTGTACCAGCTATTGCTGCCTTTGTCATGATACTGACATATTTTATAATCACAGTATGGCTTGTTACTTTTAAATGTTTTATCAGAATTATCAAAAAATAATTTTTATGTAATCATGTCTTAACTAATCCTGATGTTTTTCTTTCCTCCCTTTGTTTTCCACTTACTTATAACACCAAGTGTTTTAAGCTGGAAAGAACTATTTTAGTAGTTCTCTTAAAGTACATAGAATTAATAAATTTTCTTGGTTCTCAATTGATATTGTTCTCGTTTTGCCTTCTTATATATGTATATATATATTATTTTTAAATTTAAATTTAAATTAGAAACAAGGTTGCTTCACATGTCAATTCCAGGTCCCTCTCCGTTTCCCTCCCCTCCTCCAGTGCCCTCCCACCAACCCCCCTCCAATATCCCCTCATTTTCCCCGGGAGGGTGAGGCCCTACATGGGAGTGTACATAGTCGGTCATTTCATCCAGGGCAGGGCCTAGACCTTCCCCCAAGAGTCCAGGGTGAGAGTGCATCTCTCATTGTTGGATGAGATTCCAAAGTCCATTTGTATACCCGGGATAAATACTGATCTAGTTATTTAATGGTGGTTTTTCTATGTGTCAAATCATTGACCAGTAAGCCTTTTTTGGTTAGACTATGTGTTAAGATTTCTGTTGGTTTTTCTTATTTTCACTTTGTTTAGCATTTCAAATGTACCATCCCATTGCCTCTGTGCTTGGATTATTTCTCAGCAATAGTTAACCAATAAAGAATTGTTTCTCCCTATATATGGCAAGCTATATTTTTCTTGCTACTTTAAAGAATTTATGTTTTCAACTTTTAACAGTTGTAGTATAAAATGTCTTGTTGTGATTTCTTTTTATTTATCTATCTTGGAGCTTATTTAATGTATACATTAATGTGTCTGATGAAACCTGGGTCCTTTCCAGCCACTAATCAAATAGGTTTTCTGTTTTCTCTCTCTTCTCACCCAGCACTCATATTTAAGTTTGCATAATATTATTGCATAGGTTTCTAAGGACCTGTTCATTTATTTACTGTGTGAACTTATATAAAGCTGTTTCCTACAGAAATTTCTTCCCAGAGACAACACACATGACAAAAAGACAAGCAGAGGGATCAGGGAAGCAGGTGTTAAGACAGAAACCAAATTAGCTGAGGAAAAGTAAAATTGGATCAGATAATTGAAAGTGCCAGAGAAGCTTGTAATTAGAAATCGAAAGTAAACCAAACACAGAAGAGCTTCAAAAGAACATCAAAGCTCAGCTGCACATTAGCTCTCCAAGGACAAGTAGATACCTAACAGGAAGACTCACAAGAAGAGGCTTGCACACTCTTGGTGGTCAGAGATTTCAGCTAAGACTGTAAAGGTCTCGGCTGTTCTCAGCAGCATCATGGTTAATGTACATTTCTGTCAATGCCTTATAAGCAGAGACACCAAGGGCTTTAACTGGAAAAGTGTATTATTAACTTATGGAAATAAAGAGCAGGCACTGCGTAGAGCTGTGACAATCGCAGTAAGGGAATGTTTGGTTTTATGTTGTAAAGATTTTTTTTAAATGGCCAGAATATACTTTTAGGAGGAAGATTTCTTTGGCTTACATTGATAGATCACAACGCCTCACAGCGGTAAATCAGGGCAGGAACTTAAACAGGAGCTGAAGCAGAAAACATGGAGGAATTCTGTTTATTGACTCACATCTCTGGCTCACTTTCAGCTATATTTCTTACACAGCCACAGTAATGGTGCCACCTACAATGTACTGGGCTCTCCTACATCAATTCTCAATCAAGACAAACTTTCACAGACATGGCCACAGGCCAGTCTAATCAAAGGAATACTCCAGTTTAAGTCTCCTCTTCCTGGGTTACTCTAGGTTGCAGCAAGTTGCCAATAAAAACCAACTAAATGGAAATAATTAATCAAACTTGAAGGGTTTGGCTTGGGTCAACGCCTTTGTAGCAGAATCTCAGAAGCAGGTTGCTCTGCACCAGATGCTGTCAAGCGGTTGGGAAAACATCATGATTTGGTATTTTTAATAGACCTCATCCTGACTGTGATAGGCAGATAAAGCTAAAGTCATATTGCTGAACTAATGGAAGTGAGCTATATTCTCTCTACTTGAAGAATTCTTTCTGGAGCCCAAGCTACAGTTAAAAGTGTGGACTTTCTTATGGAGAGTGATGATGTTGAATTTGTAAGCCTCTAACCTTTTGTAGTTTATCCTCCAATTACTGAAATTTGTCTGTGTGTTTTTTAGTTTTTCTTATGCCTCACTGATGGGTTTTGAAGCATTGGGATCTTATAAAAATACTATAATCTGCTAGTCTGTTAAAATTTTTTAATTTCTCTTGGGATAATACTTTTTTATCTTCAGACTTTGCAGGAAAGACATTCTATCTTCTTTTTCTAGAGAACAGATACATCAGGAATAATTACAGTAAGACACATTCAATACCCAAGGTTTTCCTTCTATGAGCAGTGATCTTTTTCTGCACTGCATTCTGCTATCTTCCTTGCTTCTATTCTGGATTCAGTTTCAGACTTTCCACCATCCTGTGACATTATTTTCCCCTAACATTTAAGGAGTGCCCAGAAAGATACTTTCCTTTTGAAGGCTGTTTGCATACCACCCTGGTGCCTGGTTCATGGCCAAGAGAAGATAAGCCAAAACAAAGCCTTAGTTTTCAGCCAACCTTCATTGCCAAAAACTTGTCTGTAACCTCTCTGCAGGAATATGTAACCTACAGTGTCTTTGAAGTCCCCTCATGAACTCCTCATAAGAGACTAATGACTTCCTCATTGTAAGAAGGATGACCTTGTTACAAAGCTTTATCTTTAAGCTCTGATAAAACACATTTCTTATTGGCATAGTGACACAGGAAACACAAGTGGCCATGCCCATTACAATAGTCTGGGATTTCAGTTAGCTAGGATGTACAGAGGAGGATCAGCCATTACAGAGACACTAGAGGAAAGGCATAACATCTGAAGTTTCTAGAAGAGAGGTTGGTGAACAGAGCCCCTTGGTAAAGGAGGAAGTTATAGTGCTTAATCTGAGCCTGAGGCCAAGGGGTAGGTAACAGAGGCTCTTTAGTTTGCTGTAATTCTTCCTCTTGGGCCTCATAATCTTTCCCCTTACAATTAGCCTGTCTATTGGTGTCCTTGTTCAGCTCATATTCAGCTCACAACAGCAGACATGTTAGTGAGATTGCATGGGTGTAGCTTCTGACATTTCTTTTTCTTTTTCTTTTTTTTTTTTTTTGGTTTTTTGAGACAGGGTTTCTCTGTAGACCAGGCTGGCCTCGAACTCACAGAGATCCACCTGCCTCTGCCTCCCAAGTGCTGGGATTAAAGGCATGCAACACCAACGCCCGGCAGCTTCTGACATTTCTATGGAACATGGTCTCAAAGCACACTTCCTGTTTCCCTGGCTCTTACGATTTTTCCATCCCCTCTTCTGTAGTGTTTCCTGAGCCTTAGGTATAGGAACTGTGTTGCATATGTATTCACTAGGATGGGGGATCCACAACTCTGTGTTTTGATGGGTTGTGTTTTTCTGTAATGGTCTCAGTTTGTTTCAAAGAGAAATTTCCTTTGATAAATGGTGAGAACTACCCTTATCTGTGGGTATAAGGATAAATATTTAGAATGTAGCTGGTGATTATACTGGTTTTGTAAAGCGGCCCTTGTGAGTTTCCCCCAAGGAATGCTGAGAACAGGAGAAATATCCTTTCCCAGGGAAGAGCACACCAATTGGTTATTGCAACACCATGAAGCCCTAAAAACACATACACACAAGTCATATTATATGCACTGTGCAGGTTGCATTTATGTAATTCAGCAATGTGAGAGAAGTGCAGGTGAGAAATGGTAGTGCTAGAGGTTTCCCAAAAGCACTGAGTAGGAAAAAGATGTTTGACTTGTAGTCCTAGATGATCTGACTTTACCTCTAACTTTAAAGTCAACCTCTTTGAAGCTCTTCTCCACCTTCCCCTTCCTCAAGAGTTTCCAAGGCCAGTCCTACTGCTTATACCCCACTCTACCTATGCAAGAGCTGACAACCTGGATGTAATGAAACAGAATCACATGATAGAGCCTTAAGGTGAGCTCACTAACTTGGGGAGGGGCATCCAGAGGCTTCCAGTCTGGACTCCAAAGCTGAGGATCAAAGCTTCTATAGGACTGAGATTAGGGAATACAGAGAAAAACTTGGAGTGGAGCAAGAAAGCTCAGCTTTCCATTTCTGTGTTTTCCTGAAGCACCATGGAATCCTGGGAAAGCCCAAGAGGCCCTACTTGTCTCTAACAGGTGGGATTACTGGTAGTCTTGGAATGAAGCAACCCCTGAAAGAGGTGCCATTGTCCAAAATTAGGTTGACGTGTGCAGAGGCCTAAGCATCAGCCAGGAACACAACCTGTAATTTTAGCATTAGTCATCATCAAAAAAAGTAGCTATTTATTAGATTTTCCTTTTATAAAGTTATGTATTCATGTAGACTAAACAATTTTGTCAGGCTTCCTTTCCAAAAATGACTCTCTCCTTCTGTTCTCTGATAATACAGAGAGGGGAAAATCTTTAATTTGGTTTTTCTTACCATAGGTTCACAATACAGATAACTTCTGGGATTGCAAAATGAACTAGGAATTTTTTCCCATGAGCCAGTAATTCTGCTGTGGACCCTATATGAGAATTTCTCATTCAATATAAACCTGCAGACAGCATTAGATTCCTCCAGATAAAGGCTCTGTCCTACAACCCTCTCTCACTTCAGACACTACATGCAAGTCCAAGGCTCTAGAATTTCTGAATGAGAGGCTATGTACTGGGGTTCCCAGCACCCCTTCCTTGGAGCATATTAATTTGCTTGAGTGGCTCACGGAGGCCAGGAGAACATTTGTTTATACCTGGCAGCTTATTAGGCAGAATGTTTTAAGGGAGAAAGATAAACATATGAAGGTGCACAAAATAAAGTCTGGAAGCTTCTACCAGGCAACCTGTGCCTGGAGCGTTGAGGTGCAGTGCTCCTCCGACAGATCCTGGGTGAGAGCATCTTCAGCAGCCTGGGAGCCTCCACATGTTCATCTGCACAGAAATCTCACATTTATCTCCTTTGAGGTTTCCCTGTAGAAACCTCATTGCATAGGCATGACTGCCATAGGCAATCATGAAGAAAAGTAAATAGACACAAATGATGTGGTCCATTGCTCAAAACTCAGCAAAACCCGATTAGACTATATTGCTGTGTTCTGGGCAGCATATCTTCCTCCAAGGCAAAGGGCAAAGACCTTTTCTGAAAAAACAGGGCTTATGAACAGCTACAAGACAATTTGAGAATTGATACATGGCAGTTACAGGGTAGGAAACAAAAGAAAACTAATTTCAGGGATCAGTATTTTTTAAAATCAATTAATTTTACTTATTTTTTTACTTATCTTTTTCTTCTTCCATATGTTATATCCCAACCATGTTTTCCCCTCCCTCCACTCCTCCCAGTCTCTCCCCTCTTCCCCAGATCCACTCCTCCCCTGTTTCTTTTAGAGAGAGAGAGAGAGAGAGAGAGAGAGAGAGAGAGAGAGAGAGAGAACAGGCTTCCCAGGGATATCTACAGAACAAGTTACAATAAGACAAGGTCCAAACCTTCATATCAAGGTTGGACAAGGCAACCCAGTGGGAGGAAAAGTGTCCCAAGTGCAAGCAAAAGAGTCAAAGATACCCTTCCACTCTCAGTCTTGAGAGAGAAATTTTTGTTCATGTGGTCTGTCTTCTGGAGGAAAGGGAGCAGATGAAAAGAAGGCAGACAGACTGAGAGGAAGAGTGGCATGTAGAGTTACTTCTGAGTTCTAAAGCTCCCCAACAGTACAATAACGGACTATCCATTCTTTTAACAGTGTACAGGTTCCATTTCCTGCAAATGTGCTCTTCTGTGTTACCTTTGTATTTTTGATAAGAGTGATTTTTTATTCTACTAAATACCTTGCTGTAATTTTGATTTGTATTTCTCTGGCAGCTAACAAAATAGAGTCATTTTTCATAAATTCTTAGCTTCCATGTATTTTGTGGTCTGAATACTTTCATCCTTTGTTCATTTTAATTGGACTATTTTGGAGTTTGTTACTGACTTTTAGGATCTTTATAGGTTCAGGATATTAACTGCTTCCCAGGTAATAGTTTGCAGACATTTCCCCCTCTCTAGACTGCCTCTTTGTTTGTGGACTGGGTCCTATACTGAGTAAAACTTACTTAGCTCGCTGTAACCTTTTTACTCTCATGCCCTGTGCTTTTAAGGGGCCTTATCCTAAAAGCCATTGGCTAGATAAATATCTGAAAGTGTTAATTCTATGTTTTCTTCTAAGAGTTTCATAATTTATAGTCTTGCATTTATGTCTTTTTTTTCATTTTGAATTTGTTGTTGTTGTTGCTGTTGCCAGTGAGAAAATTTCGTCAAAAATCAAATCTGCCACACAATGTAGCTATCCTGCTTCCATGTTTATTACTTCACTCTATATAACTAGGATATGTATATATGCCCCCAGTGAATAAACAAATAGAGAAAATGTGAACATATATACATGGTGTGATACTGTTTAACCATAAAAACAGTAACTTATTTGCCACAAATAGATAGGACAAAAGTGAAGTAAGTCAGAAACAAAAACACAAGTATCTCATGGTCTTCATTATATGTGGATCTTTAAAAATAATTAAATGTTCAGTGGGAATATATAAATGATTGCTCATACTGGCATGGTTTAGAAGAAGGAAGCTTGATAGAAGTTTGATAATAAATCCTGAAACCTAACTGTATATAAATTATAAATTCTAGAGTTCAATAGCACAAAACGTGGCTAGAGGTCATAACTTTTATAACTACAAGAAAGATACTCAGGACTTGAAACTCAAAGAGGTGGTAGAGTAGGGAACACTAATTACCTTGACACCTTGACTCGACCACTATTTTTTGTGAATATGTACTGAAATAACATACTTTATAAAAATACATATAAATACTATATTAACCAAAAAAGAAAAACAGAAATTCTAGGATGGAAACTTTAACCACCATGATTTGAATTTGATTATCACAACATTCCCATTAAGTTGTATAATTAAAGTCATAATCTTTGTGAAGCAGACTTCTTTTCACTTTCATCAGCATGAAACTACTCTGAAGCTACCTGAAGAACCAAAGGAAAAACAGAAAGATTTCAACTTTATTGTTCTAGCCACATAGGGAATGAGAGCTCTGAATCATAAGCGAGGAAGTGTGAACAAAAACTAAGGTAAGACCATCATAAGGACTCTCTGGCTCTTATACTTTATTCTTTAAAATCCCACGTTCTCCCTAGTATTGTCCTGTGATGATCTGTTTCCCATTCCCCACTCCCAAGCCCTGCCAGCTCCCCTTTAAGCACCTAAGCACCTGCCCGCGTCTCTCTTTTTGAGTGGTCAGATCTCTGCATCTAAACTGTACACAGTTGCAGCAGTTAGGGTCACAGTTAATCTTGTTTGACCACGGTTGATATGATGTGCTCCTGGAGAATGCCTTCAACGAATCCTGCCTCACCTTTTCTCTCCAATCTTTGTAGATATTTTGTTGGGTCATTGTATCATTCTCTATTTGAGTCAACGGCACCTTACCTTTGTGATTAATTTATTCCTGTATCCATTTTCAATAGAAACTCCAAATAGGAAAGAGGCAAGTACTACAGTCTATGCTTAAAATTCACCATCAAATAACTCGAAGTTACTTTGCCCTAAAAGCCTGTGCACACCATCACTCCCAATCACCTTTGGGTTTCTGCTTGCCTCAATTTTGTGGTTATTTTTCGTGTTTCAAGGAATTTTCTTTGTAATTTGACTTGTTTTTTCTCCTTTTTTGTTATTTGAGTTGTTTGTAGCTTAAGATAGGGTCTCAGCACTCCAACCTATGCTTGAGGTGAGTATGGGTTCTGCTCAGGCCCAACTCCCCTTATCCCCACCTTAGAGCTTCCTGGGTCTGCTCTACATGTAGTGGACCCTCCTCAGCAGGATGGACCACCCTGACACTAGTCACACTTCAGTCTTGCCCCCCCACAACCTATGCCCTCCACCCTCCACCATCCACTTGAGTATTGGCTCCCCATGCCCTCCGCTTGAGTGAGGAGAATATCAGGAGAGGCCAGACCATTGAAGTCTTGACCCACCTATGCCCATCAGAAGATGTGAGGAGAGGGAGAGACTCCACCTGCACCCACTGGAAGAGGTGATGGAAAGATGACAGAATTAGAACACACTCAACAACAGGAAGGCCAATATGACACCACTAGAATCTAGAGACTCTACTATACCAGCATGACCTGAACATCCCAATACAGATGAAGCAGAAGAGAAGAACCTCAAAAACAACTTTATGAAGATGATGGAAAACCTCAAAGAGGAAATGAGAAAATTCCTTAAAGAACAGGAGGAAAAGAGAGATTAAAAATTCAAGATATAAAAAAATCTCTTAAAGAATGAAAGGAAAGTCAAGAAAAAACAAGCAAACAAGTGAAGAAAACAATTCAAAGAGTTCAATGCTTGAAATTTGAAATGGAACAATCAAGAAAACACAGAAATGGACAATTATTTGGATAGATATCACTTAGCAAAATTAAATCAAGAACAGATAAGCAATTTAAATAGACTTATAACCCCTAATGAAAAAGAAGCAGCCATCAAAAGTCTCCCAGCCAGGGTCTGGAGAGATAGCTCAGAGGTTAAGAATACTGACTGATCTTCCAGAGGTCCTGAGCTCAATTCCCAGAAACCACATGGTGGTTCACAACCATCTATAATAATAAGACATGGTGCCCTTTCTGACATGAAAGTGTATACGTAGGTATAATGCTGTATACATGAGAAATAAATAAATCTTAAAAAAAAGGCCTCCAAAACAATACAGAGAAACCCTGTCTCGTAAAACCAAAAAAGAAAAAAGGTCTCCCAACCAAAACAAAGCCCAGGGCCAGATGGTGTCAGTGCAAAATTCTACCAGAAATTCAAGGAAGAGTTAATACCAATCCTCCTCAAACTGTTCCACCCAACAGAAGCAGAAGAGACACTGCCAAACTCTTTTTAGGAGGCTACAATTACCTTGGTACCTAAGCCACACAAAGACACAACTAAAAAAGAGAACTACAGACCAATACCCCTCATTAACATTGATGTAAAAATACTCAGCAAAATGCTGGCAAATTGAATCCAAGAACACATCAGAAAAATCATCCACCATGATCAAGTATGCTTCATACCAGGGATGCAGAGATGGTTCAACATATGAAAACCCATCAATATAATCCTCCATATAAACAAACCAAAAAAGAAAAGCCACACGATCATCTCACTAGATGCTGAAAAACCCTGTTACAAAATCTAACACCCCTTCATGATAAAGGTCTTGGAGAGATCAGGAATAACAGGAACATACCTAAACATACAGCAAACCAACAGCCAACATCAAAATAAATGGAGAGTAACTCAATGTGATTCCCCTCAAATCAGGAACAAGACAAGGCTGTCCACTCTCTCCATACCTCTTCAACACTGTACTTGAAGTTCTAGCCAGAGCAATAAGACAACAAAAGGAGATCAAGGGGATACAAGTTAGAAAGGAAGAAGTCAAATTTTTGCTATTTGCAAATGATATGATAGTTTATGTAAGTGATCCAAAAAACTGATAAACACCTTCAGCAAAGTTGCAGGATGTAAGATTTACTCTTAAAAATCACTAGCCCTACTATATAGATGATAAATGGGCTGAGAAAGAAGTCAGAGAAACATCACCCTTTGCAATTGCCACAAACAACATAAAATATCTTGAAGTAACACTAATTAAACAAGTGAAAGACTTGTATGACAAAAACTTTGAGTCTTTAAAGAAAGAAATTAAAGAAGATACCATAAAATGGAAAAATGTCCCATGCTCTTGTATAGGAAGGATCACCATAGTAAAAATGGCAATCTTGCAAAAAGCAATCTACAGATTCACTGCAATCCCCATCAAAATCCAAGCACAAATTCTTCACAGACCTTGAAAGAACAATTCTCAACTTTATATGGAAAAACAAAAAGTCCAGGATAGCCAAAACAACCCTGTACAATAAAGGCATCACCATTCCTGACCAAGCATTTTATAGCACTATAGTTCTGAAAATAGCCTAGTATTGACACAAAAATAGACAGATAGATCAATGATATAAAATTGAAGACCCTGATGTTATCCTACACATCTTTGAACACCTGATTTTTGACAAAGAAACTAAAGTTATACAATGGAAAAAAGAAAGCATCTTCAACAAAAGGTGCTGGCATAACTGAATGCTGACAATTAGAAGATTGCAGATAGATCCATATCTATTGCCATGCACAAAACTTAAGTCCAAATTGACTAAAGACCTCAACATAAATCCAGTCACACTGAACCTCTTAGAAGAGAAAGTGTGAGATACCCTTGAATGAACTGGTACAGGAGACTGCTTCCTGAACATAACTCCAGTAGCACAGACACTAATATCAACAATTAATAAATGGGACCTCCTGAAACTGAAAAGCTTCTGTAAGGCAAAAGACACAGTCAACAAGACAAAACAGCAGCCCACAGAATGGGAAAAGATATTCACAAACCCCACATCTGACAGAGGGCTGATTTCCAAAATATACAAAGAACTCAAGAGGTTAGCCACATAAACACCAAAAATTCCAATGAAAAAGTAGGGTACAGAACTAAATAGAGAATTTTGAATAGAAGAATCTAAAATGGCTGAAAGACACTTAAGAAAGTGCTCAACATCCTTAGCCATCAGAGGAAATACAGCTCAAAACAACTTTGGCCAGATGGCTAAAACAAAAAACACCAATGACAGTCTATGCTGGAGAGGGTATGGAAAATGGGGAACACTCCTCCACTGCTGGTGGAAGTGCAAAATTGTGCAGCCACTTTGGAATAAGTATATTGGTTTCTTAGAAAAATGGGAATCAGTCTACCTCAAGATCCAGCAATTCGACTCTTGGGCATATACCCAAAGAATGCATTTTCCTACAACAAGAACACATGTCCATCTATGCTCATAGTAGTGTTGTTTGTAACAGCCAGAAACTGGAAGCAACTTAGATGCCCTTCAACTGAAGAATGGGTGGAGAAAATGTGGTACATTTACACAATGGAATATTACTCAGCTGAATAAACAATGAAATCTTGAAATTTGCAGGCAAATGGATGGAACTGGAAGAAATTATCCTGAGTGAGGTAACCCAGTCACAGAAAGACAAGCATGGTATAAACTCACTCATATATGGATATTAGACATAGAGCAAAGGGCTACCAGCATACTGTCCACACCACCAGAGAAACTACAAAACAAGGAGGACCCTAAGAGAGAAACACATGGTCCCCCGAAGTAGGGGAAAGGCACAAGAACCTCTGAGTAAATTGGGAGCATGGGCGGAGAGGTGGTATGAGGTCCCAGTTAGAGCACAGGGACCCCAATTGCAAAGCTGGGGAACCATCACTGAACCAAACCAAGCCCTCTGAATGTGGGGGCCAGTGAGGAGGCCTGGGAAGTCAATGGGACCTCCAACAGTAGAGCCAGTGTTTATCCCTAGTGTACAAATGGACTTGTGAAGACCATTCCATATGGAGGGATACTACTGCAGCCTAGGTACATGGAATAGGGCCTAGGCCCTCCCCCAAATGTTGTAACAGACTTTGATATTCCTTGTGGATGGCCTCACTATCCGTGGGGAGTGGGTGGGGGATGGATTGTGGGGGTCAGTAGGGGTCATGGGAGGATGGGAGGGCCACGGAATGGGGAGATTAATATGTTAAATAAAATTGTTTTTAAAATAAAATAAAATAAAATGAAAAAGATAGGGTCTCATTATATTTCCCAGGCTAAACTTGAGCTCACTCTGTAGCCCAAGCACACCTTGAACTTCTCTTGTTCCCTTAAGTAACTAGAATTGTAGATCTGTGTCATCTGACTCAGCATTTCCCTTCAATTATTTGAAGTTTCTAAAAATATTAAATACTTTTGCATGTCCATAACTTTGAATTTATTTCTACCATGACTATTTCGGATATTCTTTTTATGATGTTATGTCCTCCTAAAGTCACTGCTCAATATTTCATCAAAACCTTTCCTTTCCTATCCCTTTCACTGAGGTATAGGCTATGGCATGACTTCTCTGCTCTATCTAACTGGCTGTCTACTGCTCTGAGAAAATGGTGTATGGTAAGAACAGATGTGAGGGTTCTGGCTCTCTTCAAGAAAGCTGCTCGTGTCAGATTACAAAACATTTGCTCATTCTCATTGTAAATAATGATGTATGCCTACGGTTCAGTGTTCGTTCTGTAAGCTCCCACCACCCCACTGTTTTTCAATGCATACCAAATTAACACACATGCACAAACACCACACACACACACACACACACACACACACACACACACACTTGTATTGGGGATATTAAACATTAGACATGTCTAGGGATTTAAAATCTAAAATTGTATCCTCTCCAATAGCCGTGTTTCCATGAAAAGGAAGCTATAGACTTCCAAAGTAAAGCAAGAACAGGCTACTTAGAAGTCCTAAGAATAGGAACTGGTACACAATTGGTACATGACAGAATCCTCAGGAAGTGCTGTCCTTCCTTGTAAAAATGCTAATGTTCAAACTTTTGAGTCAGACATCGTTTTGGAGCTGGGTGAACTCTATCTTATGCTCTGTCACAATGAATTTGTGCTTTTTTCAAGTGTCACCCAAGCCCATTTTTCCTACTCCTTCTGCCTCTGTGAGTTAGCATTTGCACTTATTCTTACACTAATTACTACCTGTTCTGTATTCATGTTATTCTGACTGATGCTTCACAGGCTACCTGTTAAAAGACCAGTTTTTTATTTTCTATTTTCAACCTATTTCAGAAAAACACTTTTAAGAAAGAAAATTGTTTAAACTACTGGAAAACAAAAAATATGGTTTATTCTCCACACACGTCAGAAATAAAATTATTGATAGATTCCTCAGATATAAATATGTTAGATAGATATATTAGAATAAATATCAAAAAATACTTTCAAAACTGCATATATTAAAAACAATCACATGGATTAATAACATAGAAACTGTCTCCTTATTTTTTGTCCTTCAATGACCATATTTTCAAAAATTATTAATGGAATAACAACTTCCCAAAAGAAACACATACACAATATTTATACAAATGTACTGATTGACATTTAACCTTTTTAATATGAAAAAATCTTTGATAAAAGTATAATGGGTTTTACAACTGTTTCAGCACCATCATATTAATTCTAATTGACATACTTCATCTTGTTTTACTTTACAGGATGTCTGATTTACTATTTCTCTAAATACAAAACTCAATTCAAGTAGGTCTCTTATTTAATAACAATATTTTGTCAATGAAAGTATCTCAATGTCTTATAACCTACCACAACCCATGAATCCAGTTATTTGCCCTAGTGCCCGGCCCTAGCTCAACAGCTACATAGTCCTGCCCATCATCTTATAAACTTCACAGTACCTAACCTATTCAGTAAAGCAACTCCATTAAGATGCTGAGTCATTATCAAGTTTGCAGTGAGCCTTCTGAATATCAGCTCTCAATTTATAGATTAATCCTAGCCTAAAGCTAATAGTAAAGTTTTCACTGGCCAGCCACCATCCTTACACTACAACTGCAGTTTCATTTATTTACATATTTTATCTCAAAACAACACCTAGAAGTAATATTTAGTTTATTTTCACAGTACACAAAATCATACCACGACAGATCATACTGCAAATAGCTGCATTCAATAAGTATTTATTAGAAACATTGACTGGAAGTATATATTGAGCCCTGTCATAGTCAAGTCAAGTCATGGCTTTTATATATACACAGTTGACTTCCTTGGGTTCAAGTCAGAATGAAATTCTGCTTTGTCATCATTGTTTTCTCATTATTATTCTCTTATGGGGAAACTCAGCAGATAAGGGCTCATTTAACCAAAACCTTCTGTCAAAGCACAGTACAGTTACAAGACCATCAAAGCCTACTCTTGTGTTTTGTTTATTGATTCAAACTTTCCATTACAATTCTCCTACCCACATTAAAAGAAGTCATAACATAGCTGAATTTTTGTGAGTTTGTTGTATAAAATATATATTGTTACAATTTGTACATGTATTATAATTTTAATGCTATTGATTTCATTTTATTTTGTGCCCTGTTAGTCTTAATTCTTCCTTCCAAAAAAGCTTCCTGAAATATCCTAAGCCAAGGTAACACTGTTGGAAATCAGTGCTTTACTTTATTTTTAAAATAGATACAGGGACAAAGGAGATGACTCAGGGAAAAAATAGTTGTTTTACAAGCATGGGTACCTAAATGCATATGGTGGTAAACTATTGTAATCCCAGCACTGAGACAGTAGAGACAGGAGAATTCCAGGAGCTTGAATCTAGTCAATTCGTGAGCTCCATATTTAGTCAGAGATTATTTCAAAGGCAGTGGATAGCAATTAAGACACCTGATATGAACCTCTGTGTCTGCACACATAGACTTACTGCACACTTGCACACACATATTATACACATGTGTACACATACACTCACAATCAAAAGATCCATCTAGGTTAGTGTTCAAGTACAACAGCAGATCATGTTTGACATTTAGTAGTTTTTGTTTGTTTGTTTTTAGTGAAAATAAACTTCATGGAACATGGTCATTCTGTTTGTACTTATCAATGGTTTAATTCTACAGCTGGCTTAGAAACCAAGAGGTTTACAAATGTTTTTATGTCTATTGTCAGATACTCCAGAGAAAGTTCACAGTGCATGGAGCTAGATCATCTAGTTCAGCCCACATACACTGCTTGTTGAAAATCTATTTCTGCAGCCATTCTTACTGACTGATGCAGGGAAGCACACAAGCATTTGCCATGACTGCAGTTATTTTCCCAAGGCAACTATCCACTTCAGATACCCCACTGTCTGTTGTCATGTAACATGGCCACAGAGTTGGCACATCCAGCCACTCTTTGGAAATACTCCTTCAATGAGCTCAACATTAACTCCCCTGGATTTTCATGGGCATGAACAATTAAGTCATGGTGTGCAAACTCTAAGACTGCTTTTTAAAATAAGCCCGTAACTAATGCTCAGTTGGACAAACCAAAAAAAGAGCTAAGTGGGAACTGGCTCCCACTCTTTCCCACTAGCAATATCCCCTTTTGTTTTTTAATATTAATTATGGATGACAATAGTTTTCTATGCTATAGATTACCATGAAGGAATCCAGACTTTGGGGATAGCATTTAAAAATACAGCTGGCACAACCACTTTGTGATTAAAGTAGGTCTGGTACAAACTGAAGACATGCATTCCTGGCATCAGACAAAGCCTTTCAGAACACCATCACTCTGTGCCTTTTGTTTTAGTCTAGGCAGCTTCTCCTGTTGGAATGTTTTGCTCAAAACTTAATGTACAGCCAAATTTATGTCTCACGTGGTATGAGGCACATAGTGTCTCTTGGATGTTGGGCTTCAGTGGATAATTTTAACTGAACCCCAGCCCCTCTAGAAAATTTTAATGTAACAGCAGTATCTCAGCACGGGTGGGTATCTACCTCCATAAAGACCACATCATCAGAACAGTCTAGACATAAATAGACAATGTCACTCCACCCAAATACCTGTAAAAGGACCATGGGTTGTGAGGATGCCAGGGACACACACACAAAAAATAAACCGAATGATTAGATTCAGTGGAGTATTGTTGATATGCAAGTGATGCAATT
This sequence comes from Mesocricetus auratus, assembly GCF_017639785.1. Classification (NCBI taxonomy): domain Eukaryota; kingdom Metazoa; phylum Chordata; class Mammalia; order Rodentia; family Cricetidae; genus Mesocricetus; species Mesocricetus auratus. The sequence goes on from NW_024429189.1 coordinate 105,806,395, forward strand.
AGCTCTGAGCAAACCACCTTGCTTCATTAACCTTATGAGCTGCCAGTAGTAAACATTTGCTCTGTGATTTTTCATTGTTTTGAATTTCTCTTATTTCAGCTCCCTAGAAAGGATATAAATTGAACAATGACATCATTATCTAAGGCTTTTTACATTGGAGTCAAAGAGTCTTCTTAAGTTAATACCCATTTCCCCCAATACATGAGGAAAAAATAAGCTAATTCACAGATAATGTTGTCTGCTATTTAATTGTTGCTACTTAGTGATTTTTGAATTTTTGTGCAATGTTTAATATACAGCAAAAAAAATTAATGGTGGTCTATTCATACATTACTCAACTTAAAAAAGGAAATATTTTTGGACCATTTGAACTCTAAAGCAGAATCATCTCTCACCATAGAACCCTTCCTTCCTACAAGATATAGCAATTCTCTTGATACTGAAGATCATTGTTGCTGCATTTTTCTCCATACTTTCTTAAGTATGTATTCATCGCTATAATATGGAATGTTGTCTATGGCAGACTCATAACTGGTATCCTAATTTGCATATTCCTTTTACAAATTATTTTGACAAGTGTTCTTCTGAGGTTTATCCATAATAGATACTGGTAGCTATGATATAGTATCCCATTGTATAAAAACAGCAAGTCTTACCTATGTCATTTTGGGGTGTGTGTGTGTGTGTGTGTGTGTGTGTGTGTGTGTGTGGTGTTGTGCTCTTTCCAACATTTTTTTCTTATAACAAATGTATTTTAGGACATTTATGCATGCATTTCCTTGTGAGCATTGAAAGAAGTTCTCTATTTGGGAATCTAATAATAATGATATTATTCCACCACCATCGCCACTAATATATAACTTACTGAAAGATAAAAATGCAAAATACATTTTATAAGTAGTAAATAGTTTTATCTTCATGCTAACCTACAAGACAGATAAAATTATTATCAATATCTTGCATATATAGAAACATATGGATAACTGTTGGATCATATGCAAGTCTTTAATCAATATAGAAAAATTATTTAGGTAAGTATCTAAATCTCCATTCTAATTTACTGACAAGTATGTTTTCATTAGTCTATATTTTTGCATTACTTACTAATGTTAACAATTGAAAATTGGATTTCAAACTCTTAATTGTTATTTGTGTATATATCATTTCTTTAAGTGCTAACATAAAAGTAGAGAACTCAATGTAAATTCTGTTTTAGAAGTGGGACAAGAGGAAGGAGATCATGGAGCTGAAATTGAGAAAGCAGTAGAAATCTTCTAGAGTACAGTGTTATTGATCATCTGGCAGAAGCCTGCCCAACGTATCAGATACACAACTGTAAAGCCTTTGTTCTTTCTGTGCTCATAGAGCCGTTGGAAATGAATCAAAAATCAGAGGTCAGGTAATCTCACCTTCTTCTTAATGCTTTGCTAGTTTGGACATTGTCACTTCAAGTGAGTGGTACACCTTGACTATTTTTGTGATTTTCACCCTCATTCCCCTCTCATGTGCCTCTTCCTTCTCTTGCTCAAATCCCTTGTCAAATTCCCCTTCTACTGTTGTGTCTTTCTGTGAGCATAGCTCAGTTTAATTGAGGTTGCTGGCTTGAGAATGGATGGGAAGTCATTTACTGATGCATTGGCAACTTATCTGTAGCTACATCAATGAAGAAAATGGCACCCCTCCCCTCAGCAACTGTTAACTAACAATAGTCCCTTAGAGTGGGATGAGATATCATGAGTCCTTCTACCACCTATGAGGAAATGTTGACACGCCCAATCTTGTGCTGGTCTTGTGCACATAACTGCAGTGACTTCATGACAGTAACAGTTATGTCCAGAGGACTTTTTCATAGCACATCTCCCTATCCAGTGGCGCTTCAGCTGTTTCCATGCCTCTTCTGTGATGTTCTCTTTGAAGGTAGTGATATAGATGCACTATTTAGGGTCAAACATTACATTCTTTGCACTTTTGCAAATTGTGAGTCTCTGTATTAACCACTGCCTGAAGTAAAAGGAGATTGTAAGTGAAAGACATAAAAGCACTGATCTATGGGTATAAACATTAGTATTTAGAAGGTAGTTTGACAAGATGTCTGTTTAGCAAAAAGACCAGAGTTACAGTACCAGGCATGGGTGAGACTAAAGATCCTTACTACTGGGGTCAAATTAAACAAAAATAAAATCTTCCAGCTCATGGAGATTGTATGTAGGAAGTGCTATTTTTCCACTAACATGTTAGTATTAACACTTGAAAACAGAGAGATAATAAAAATCTTACTAAATGGAAAATTCCAAGTCTGAGAAATAGGCTTCTCACCCAGGGGGATGGCTGACTGCTACTAATAAATGGCTCCTCTATGTTCAGCAGACTTCATAACCTCTCACATCTTTATGAGGGTGCTGTGCAAACATGTTTGACTAAATAAAAGGGTAAGAATTGTTTTGCAAAGAAATAAAATCCAGGCCATAAAATGCCAAGCTCTGCTCACAGTAAGAGAACTATAGTCTGTCTTGATGGCAAATGCCTTTGCCCACAGAAAAGATAGAGTTCTCTTACCTCCAAAATCTACTTCCCCATTGCCCTCAAAGGAAGAACTCTGAGGATTTCATTACTCCCAAACTTCATAGAAGTTTGCATGCAAGCCTCTAGCTAGCCCTCAGCTTCTGCTGTTCCATCGAAAATGTTGACCACACCAAGGAAGGCTTCATTTTTGATATCTTAGTCCCATCCATGTTAAAATGATCTTCAAGATCTTCACAAATCAACCTAGTTAATTAACTAAATTAAATATGTAAACAGTATTTTTGAGACTTTAGTTACAAAGAGGAAAATCTGGAAAGCCATTGGTATTGGTCAAAATCCCCCAAAACAAGAATGGGAAATCCTTTTTTTTTTCAAAACAAAAGTGTTTCCTGGTGAAGACTTAGTGATGGGTGAGAAAGACAGTTTATTAAGTGGAAGAGGTTTTACTGATTAAGGGTCAGTCTTTAATCTCACATGAAACTGTTTAAAAAGCTTTAAGTCTCTCATGAAATTCTAAACATAGAAAAAGAAGCAATTGAAAATAGTATGGCTCCTTCTGTGTATCATATTTAAGCCAGAGAATTGTTCCCCAAGAGGTTGTCTCTGTCTAAATTATAGCATGTGATTCTAGAAGAATCAGCTGCATTAAAGGGCATTCCAATAATCAGCCTTTCTATACACAAAATATGTATGCTGAAGCCAACGTCTTTAATGTAAACTCAGTACCAAGAATAGGCATTTTTGACAGGTATGCCATTATCCGAGAGTGTTTTCCTTCTGCCACACAATCAGCAGTTGTCTGCTGATATTGGCCACCTTTGAGAATAGGTTGAGAAGCTGGGTCTAGATAGAAACAATGAACAGGGAAAGAATGTGGAGAAAAAAATGTGTGAGAGAGACCAAGACCAGAAGAGATTACACAGGTGGAATGTGTCTCAATAATTAAAATATCTTATTCCTGACAGTTATCATGTATAAAATAAAAGATCTTAGAACAGGCTTGATGGCTGTTATCCTAGCCACTGGGAGGACTGGGTCAGTAGAATTTCAAGGTGAAGGCATACCTGAACAATTTAGCAAGATGCTGTCTCAAAATAAAAAGAAACAAGGTTTTAAAAAAAGAATGACTGTACATGTACCTGGGAGGCAGATGTCCCTTGTGAGTAAAGTGCTTCCTATGCTGTGCAAAACTGTGGTATCTCTCCACAATACTGAAAAACAGTGGCCAGTGAATTCATTTTTTAAAGACTGTAGGCAAGCAACATGGCCTTTTTTCTCATAACAAAGCTGAGAGGTGGACTGATCCAAGGATCATTCCACTAGTAAGAAATCAAGAAACAGCCATGAGTCATGTGACATCTGAAAGGTGTGAACTGTACTTGCATTTGTATCATTGCCCCTTTTACTTTGTTATATTATTCAACTTCTGATAATTCAGGGGACATTTTAGCTGAATGCATGACTTCTGAGAATATTGGCAAGTGCACATTTGCAGTGTTTCCAAAAATAATCCAATTGATAAAGAAACATTTAAAATGTTTCAATTGCATATGCATCATAATGATAGCACATAGATACGGTGACAATATCACTTATTTACTATCTGCCATATGAAATTGATTTCATAGCAGTGACTATTCCAAAGAATGATAAATACAGAGCCATCCTGAACTTTTCCACATGATTTTGTTGACGCTGTATTTGCAATGTCTTCCAGGCTTTGCAGAAATTTTGAAAGGCATTCTTCAACAAACACATTTACTCACATTGAACTTATTTACCCATGTGAAGAAAGGTGGGACTTTGTTTTCCCTATAACTGACCTTCTTTTTCTCAAAAGTGCCATCTGCTGGCTTATATATATATATGTTTCCTAACATGTACTAGTAGGTTCAGAAGTTAAGAATTGTAAGCAAACTCCTTGCTTAAGAAGTGTTTGTCTGCATTAACTTTCACAGAGTCAACAAAACTCAGGCATCTGTAGTTAGAACAAGAAATAGAATGTTACCAGCAATGGAGTAGCACGTCTGATGCCTCTTTCCTTATGTCTGTCTACCTCTGGAGTAAAGGCAATTTGGGACAGCTCTTGTCTCAGTACAGGTCAAATCCATTACCCAAAATGCTAAGGAGAAGTAGTATTGGAGATTTGGACTTTTGTGTTTTGGCAGTATTTACATACATACATACATACATACATACATACATACATACGTACACACCACAAACATATATAATTTATAATTATATAATATTGCATGTAATATAATTATATAATGTAGTACTAATAATATATAACCAGATATATTAGAGATGGGAAACAAACCTAAATGAAAAGTTCATGATGTTTTACACACACCCATTCATAGTCTGAATATAGTGCTACACCATATTTAAATAGGCAGGTTGACTACAACCTGTTGCATTAAGTCAGATGTAGAATTTTCACTCTTAGCATGATGCTGGCATTAAAATAAATTTCAGATTTTGCATCATTTCATTTATTCATTTATAATGCTTAGAGTATATTTTCATTATGCCTTAACTATTTATTATAGAAAATGTTGAGTATTGGAGATGTTGCCACTTTCTTCATTCTCTGACTTCAGAAGAAGAGCACATATGTATGGTAATATGAGACACAATGCCCCATGTTCTGGGAACAGAGAGTCTCAACTCTGCCTTAATCCACACTGGTCCGACACAGCAATAATGCTGACCAACTCTCATCAGTTACTAAAATCTGAATCATTCTGCTCAACAGAGCAGGATCCAGCAGTTCTTGGTGGCCCCCTATCAACTCGTTAGCTCTAGGTGATTCTGTCAGTCCTTCCAAGCATATAATTATGACCTTGGCCTATGTAGTTCTAAAATACCACTTGTCGCAAAGGTTTTTCTGCAAGATTTTAAGCCATACCTCCAGTTATTTCTTTCTTCTCTTCAGAGGCATGTAACAACATCCAGGTCACATCCATACCACATAGCTGCTGAATATAGTTGGAGAATCCCAATGCCAAACCTCTCTGTGGTCCCATTACTGGGATGTGTTCTTCCCCCTACCTCTCATGTGTCAGTCTTTCACTGCTGCAGCAGCACCATTGCCCATATTTTGGAGGTGACCACATGCAGAGTTTAGATCTGCACATTCTATTTAGACTCCCAGTAAAGCAAACCACTGCACCAGTGTTTCTGGCTACTCTACCCGTGTACATGAACGCTGCCGCATCGGTGGAATTAAGAACTACAGCATCTCATTTAGTGTCACATCAGCATCTGTCTTCCTCCCCATTCTTGCTTAGGTATTTAACGCTCTATTTTCTTCTGTATTGTTTTCTATCCTGTTTCATAATACTGAGCATTCTTTCTCTACAGCATCTCAATCATCCTCTATCTTAGCAGGCTTAGGTGGGTGCAACCTGTTTTTCCTGTGAAAGGTCTATAAACTGAACCTATAGACAGGTTTTATTTGTTTAATAGAAACAAAAGAAGCTTTAGAAATTTCTTTCTCAAATAATGTAGAAGAAGCTTGTTGTTAACAACAGCAGTGATAGCAATTTTGTAACCAATGCTGTTTCCCTTGCATTTCTTCTCCAGCAATTCTCAACTTTAACCATCCTGTCATATCTACCCTTACCTGACATGTGTACCCAAAGTGATGGCTGTTTCAGGCTGGTTAAGGAAAAGTTATCATTCAGAAACAGGATAGAAAAAAAACAGATGTGTTTTAAAATATGAAGTCACATCCACAAACAAATTAGTATAAATTACATAAAAGATAATTTTAACCAGAATTTCTGTCTCATGTCTACCATTCTAGAACTTAGGAGGATAACTCATGGGTATTCTAAATTCCAGGTCATCCTGGACTAATAGGAAGTTCTACAACATCCTGGAATACATAGCAAGACCTTGATCCTAAAACACAAGAAAGAAAATATTAGCACTTCCCATCAAAGTTCCTGAATTTACAAGGAATTGCACACTCTAGCTGAAGAATTCAATTTTGTCAGATTCTGAAATTTTGAGTTAAGAAACTTGAAGAAAATGACCGAGCATACGTTTGTTCATTGGATCCTTTCTAGCTTGAAAACACTGTCACATCATTTACCTGATTTGGTCCTCACTAAATGAAATTATGAGCTATTGGTCTCCTTGGAGGCATAGAGAAGCTAACTTATTTGCCATGAGCATATCAAGACACAGTGGAATCAATAAAATTCAACTTTCATTTAAAAAAAGAACATATCTTTTATGTAACTCTGGGGATAAAAGCTAAATTCGGTGTTTAGGTCAGAACAATTTTTGAAAGCTATCTTTGTGTACTACTTTTGTCAACCATAAATCAAACAAGAACCCAATATTCTTTGGAAAGCTGAATAACAGAAAACCAATATAAATTCAAATGACACCAAATAAGCTGATAAGTGTCCTGTTTGAAAAATGATCACGTGGATGTGGTCGACTGACTGTTGCACAGGTTAATTATGTTGAGTGATGATTGCAGGACTTGGGTGTCCTCCCACTAGAAACATAACAGACTTGGACTCTTTGGAACAGTGCTTCTCAACCTGGGTGTCACAACCCATTTGGGGTTTAATAGCCATTTCACAGGTGTTGTCTAAGACCATCCAAAAACACAGATGTTTACATTAAGATCATAACAGTAGAAAAATTACAGTTATGAAGTAGTAGCACACAATTTTTATTCGGGGTCACTACGACATGAAGAACTGTATTAAAGGACCATAGTACCATAAAGGTTGAGAACCACTGCTTTGGAGGCATAAACCTGAACTCCAGCAACTTGGAAGTATGCTAGTATGTATGGTCAGTTGTGAAATCGAACAGAAAAGGTGATGATGAATTCTAAAAAGGTTTCCCTTCTATATGCTGACATTTCATCCTTGAGAATTATTGAAGTCTAATTCATAAAAATATTCTTGGAGGAATTATCTTTGTCCAGTTTTAACAAAAATTAAGAGGGAAATACCTTGCGGTAAGGAGCGACAGATGCACAGTAGTATAGGTGCTACAGTGGTGTTAAAGGAAAGCTATTGACTCTGTGCCAGAGAATGGACTCTACCTCTGGATGAAGATGTGCCATTGTCTGTTCACTTATGAGTTAATCCATTTGGGCTGGCCAATTACCTGTCCAACATGAAGTTCTTTAGTTTATGTTGAGGAGACAAGAGGCAAGATTAATCCCTCAATGATACACTTTTCTTTCCCAGACCCCCATCCACCCTGGTGAAGGAGCTTATAGAGTATACAAAGCATACAGCTTTATAGAGTATACAAAGCATACAGCTTTGTAAGGCCCCTCCCCGTTTCTGAATTACTCAGAAAAACATCGTTTCTTTTCTTCTTTTTTTCTCCTCTCTAAGCATGTTGCCCCTGATAGTTTATACTTCCCTCTTTCTCTATAGCTTCTCTCCCTAACTTCCCTCCTCCCCATGTTTTCTTGTCTGCCATCTCCTCCAGGCCTCAAACAGTGTGCTTGTTCTTGTCCACTCAATCCCCTGCATAGGAATCTTCAATAAACTCCTATCTAAATTTCACTGTCTGTCGTCTGTGAATTTCATTCTTCAAATTCACAAGATAGGAACCCTTGGCAAGACTCCAAAGTCACTGGCGTGGGCAGTTTCAATGTCCACCAAGTTTTCCATCAGTTTCAAACACAGATTAATATCTCTTTACGGTGGAGGAAGAGGAAAATTAAGCACACAAGAACATTGATGGTAAAGGAGATAGACCAGAGGTCAGTCTTTGGGACATATCTTTCTTTGGGAATTAGCCATTGTAAATAATAATAATAATGATATAAAAGGACAACTACCACTAATGATAGTTTGCATTATAAACATTCCTGGTGCTCATTTTCACATAAATAAAGATGTTGGTGATGAGGGAATTGGACCCCTTCATGCATTGGCTGCTTTGAGAAAAGGTGTCATCAGTCTAACAGCCAACATGACTACCTTTATGCCAGCACCAGTCATCTGGAACCACCTACCACCACCACCACAGACACTTTCTACAACTAGGCTACAGCTGATTTCCCTGGTTCTGGAAGACACAACTTCAGTCAAGACTGTATTGGATTGGCCACAAGACTCAATGAACCATGCCCATCTTGGTTAGAAGGGGTTCACTTCTCCTGGTAAAGGGACTAAAAAGGCTTATAGCAAGGTCACGATTGGTGGAAACGCAAGTCTTAATGATTGATTTGTGCTGAGAAGCAAGGCTGTGATTGGCCCAAACAGTGGCTGTGATTGATCAAAAAATGGATGGCTCTGATGGGTCTAGTCAAATACCTGATATTGTTCTCGATAGCTCAAACTACAAGCAGGCTTCGGCTTCCTCTGCAAAGCCAACAAGGAGACGCTTTTCTATACTATCACTCCTGCTGTTAAATCAGATCCAGTAAAGTGTTTTCTCCATGGTCTAACTTGCCTGCTTTCAAGTATGCAGGCTGTGCAGTGGCATAAGCAGCAGAGCAGCAGAGGACAGTGGCAGCAATGAAGATGAGAGTAGATTGTGGTGGGCACAGGCCAGCAGCAGAACACTTTCCACCTGGTCTCTGGCAGCCTCCTAGAACTGGCTGCTTAACACTGGGGCCCCTAAACAGCCCAACAATATGTTTCTTAGCTCAGACTTCGAAGTCTCAGAGTATCTATGTGTCACGGTTTTAGAGTCAGTCACACTGGTAGTGTCCTGTTTCTGACACCAGGTGCGGAACTTCCAAGCAGCTCCATTTGTGACTAGCATGTGGTTCCTAAGCACTGGATAGGATTCCCAGAGCAAAGCCTTGGCAGTGGCTACTTGACTACTGCAAAAGCCGTTGAGGCTGAGAGCCTGACAACAGTGGGAGAGAATCTGTGCCTCGGTGATCCTTTCCATGGTGCCCAGGTCTAAATTTCCTTTCGTCTAGACAAAGGAAGGTAACTTAAGCCAAGAATTTTGGGAAGCAGTTCCTGACAACTGAACAGTTTAAGAGCAGCCAAGGCAAAAAAAAAAAAAAAAAAAAAAAAAAAAAAGAATAAGGGAAGCAGACACAGAGACAAGATAGCAGAGAGTTGGTTAGAAACCAGAAAGAATCACAGAAGAAAGCCTGCAGCCTGGGGTTTCCACAGGAGCTTCGGAGAACCGTTAAGTCTTTAGGGCGAGGGTCTCAGACCTAGGCTGCATGTTGTAGTACTGGCAGCTGCCGAGGACCAGCGTCCTCATACCTGAAGCCTACATGGGTACTGTCATCTAAGAGAGTAGTTGATTTTGCCACTGGCAACTGTCAAATGTGGAGGGAAATAAAAGCTATTAGATCTAAGTGTCATTTAAAGAGCTTCTTGTCCACCCCATAATTTCTGTCTGAGTAGAGCAAAATAACCGAGATGACTGGTGACTAATTAAGGAATGTTCCTGAATCCCTCTGGATTCTCAAAAATATATTCCTACTTCCAGAGGGCTCAGATTACTACGTTACTAAATAATCAAGGAGAAGTTACCTCTAATGATGGAAAAGAGATATATTGTGTTTAATAATTTTTATTGTTACCTAGGCTAGTCTAGAACTCATAACCTTCCTGCTGCTGTCTCTCAAGGATCATAAAACCTATGCCATTCTATTAGTCAAAATAAAATAAGAAGCCATTCTTATAATTAAATATTATCTTTCTTATATATTTAATATACAATTAAATAATCATGAAATATAAGTTCATTTTACTTATTTATATGTTGTGTTCTTAGGCCCAAACTCTGCTCACACATCTTCCAAGTGAAGAATTTTTGATTAAATGCCTATTTTATGCCAGGCCACGAGGTGTCAGCCTAAACTTAATAATTGCTGAGATTTCTGGCCACAGAAACAGGTTTCATTTTATTTCGTTTAGGTTCGTTTATTTTTTTTTATGTTTGTTTGTGTCCTTTTATTTTATTTTGCTTTTTTTTGAACAAGAAGAATTCTGAAGACCTCAAAACTATTGTGATCATATTCAGAGCCTGCAGAAAGTGCATCCTGGGAGCTTTTCAGGGCTGATGACAGCTATCTCCGGGGGATAATCAACAAGACAGACTAGCTCCTTCCTAGCACCTGGGATGTGTGCCAGGCCACCACAAGAAACTCTGTATTCCAAATATGGTTTGCAAACACCTCCACCATTGTCTTTGCACTTTGTCTGCCCTCCTGCCCTTCGCAATCTTCTCTGATTCGTATCTGGGCAGACGAGCGAGCTCTGTATTTTGGAGTTGTGTGACTGAGCTTCAGCTTTCCCCATCTTCACATCTTCTTAGATACCTCCCTTATTGCCATTGCATATGAGAAAGCAAGGCTGTGATGAGCACTTACATCGCCTACCTCATATCCATATTCCTATAACCAACCCATGTCTTTCAGTGCTCCTTTTATAACCTGGGAAGGGGTGAGGGCATAGAGACGGTATGTCTTTACTCTTGGCAATGTAGGGCCAGCCACATGGAGTTTGCAGATCTGTTCAGGAGGTGGGAATTTAACTTTGGCCAAACAGCTTAATATCTTTTAAGATTTACATTATCAGCGAGTAAATAGAATGTAACTGTGAGGTATGTGTAGTATGAAGGGGAAACATGTCGAAGAACTTCATTAATTCTGATTATCACAAGACAGTGAGGTGGTATTACCCTTGTTTTATAAAGGAGAATACACTGAAATAAGAAAGACTCAGGTAACTTTCTTCTACAATAACTTGTTGGTGATTGGTAAGTAAAACAGAAACAGAGGCATGTTTGACTCCAGAGCCCTGGGCTTGCTCTGCCCCGGTTCCCAAAATCAAATCATCCCTGTGCAAATTTATATGAACAAAAACAGCTGGGGAACTATAAATCTCTTCAGATAGGAGACTACTGCAGGCTGTCATGTCACTCTTTCCTACCATTTGCAGCCTCCAGGTATTTGTGAACTGGGGAGTAGAACCGAAGAACCAGAATTAGAAATCTAGACAGTTAAGAAGGAGATGCAGGCAGTGAGCATACAGGACAGAATTGAGCTATTCTTCTAGTATAGGATTGAATCAGTAGTAAAAGTACAAGATTAATGATCCATGTCCACCATTTGGTCCTTTGTGCAGGCAGTGATATTTTTCAGTGTCAAATTAGAAGCTCAGTGAAAACTTTCACCAAAAAAAATGACCTAAGGAGGACAGACTATTAGGACTTGAAGGCATAGTAGAGGAAACTTGAGAGAGTATTAGTGTACTAGGGAAAGAAAAAACTGTGTGAATCATGAGGACGGAAGAATTTAATGCCAAAAGAATAGAAAATGTTTTTAATAAAATCCCAGAAAACTTTTTCAAACCTAAATGGAGAAATGTACTAAGTATGAGACAAATAGAGTACCAAGTATGCAGGATCAGAAAAGAAATTCATCATAATATATTGTAGGTAAAACACTAAATATGTTGAAACAAAGATAACATTAAAAACTGCAAAAGAGATACACCAAGTCACATATAAAAGAGAGGGAGGGCCTTCAAAATAACAATTGAGTTCTCATTAGAAATTTTAAAAGCCAAAGGGGCTTGAAATTGTGAATTTCAAGTTCTGAAAGACAGTGGCTATCTTTTGTAATTAAAGAAAGAAACCTTGTCTACAATGAAAGGAACAGACTAAAGGAATGTATAACTACTAAGCCAATTCTAAAGAAGGCACTTGAAGGGATCTTTCAGACAGATAATGAATGAAGCTATAGAAAATAGCATACATGGGAAAAGAATACTTAGGAAATTGAGGAATATGAAAACACCAAACACTACACAATCAGCAAAATAACAATAATTAATATGTACTTAAATACTTTCTCTAAATATTAGTGGTTCCAATTCCCAAATCTAAAGACACTGGCTATCAGATTGGATTAAGATACGAAAATCTGTATATTTGCTGTCTCCAATAAACACATATCATCATCAATAAAAGATGCTACAAAATGGGGACAGATGGATACTGTTAGTTCAAGAAATGGAAGCTGGAGAAGAGCAGAAGTTATTGTTTAAAAATCTGACAAAATACACTTCAAGCTGAAACTAGTTAGAAGAGATGAAATTGGTTTCTACATGCTGATTAAGAAAACAACAAATTAAAAGGCATTACAGTAATAAACATACCTGCACTGAAATTTATACATCCAAATTTAAAAAGGCAAGTTTTTCTGATGTGAATATTAACCACAGAACAATAATAGTAGGCCACTTCAAAATTTCACTCTCATCATAAAAAAAGTCCTCCTGATAAAAACTAAACAGAGAAGCATTTAGATTAAGTGACAACAAAGACATCTAGAAAACATTTGATCTAAGCATGACAAAATACACATTTTTTTTCTTAGCAGCCCATAGAGTTTCCTTTAAAATAGATTATCTTATGGGGCAAAAAGTAAGTTTAACAAACATAGAAAATGGAAAAAATCACTTATATTTGGCCATAGTAGAATAAAGCTAAAACTAACAGCAAGTGAAACTGATGAAAATACTTACACAAAACACAGGATATTACAAACATTTCCTAATTCAAGCAGTTCAGAAGCAGGGGGTTACCTGATCACCACAGTTTCCAGTACAGGACCAGTATAAAAGCTCCTGATGTATGCTGAATCATTGACTCCCCTTCCCATGTGTGGACGATTGGACTCTGATGTTACCTTCTGTCATTTTACCTTGCTCGCTTCACTTAACTATCTGATTCTTCCCTTGGTATCCAAGTTCTGTGTTTATCACAGAAGGGCTATTCAGCAGTGATCTGACATGTACTCTTCCTCACATAATGCCTGCCTACTTAAAGAAAGAACAAACCAACACTTCCATCTTACGATTTTTTTCTTTTTTTTCTACTTTTCCTGAAAAATAACAGGAAAATGTGGAGGAAGGTATTATCATGTCCTTTTCTCATTGTAATTCCTCCATTACATGATAGCCAGCTCAAACACCAATGTCCATCTTATCATAAATAGGAGCAGCCGGTCAACTGCAGCCACAGCCTGCTTACAATCCATCTCATACGTATTATCTTCAGGGGCTGTTCATCCACTCTGGGGGACAGCCATGTAATCGAATGGCAGATTCCACTTATCAAGTGTCACCATGTCACATTACATAGGCCACTCAAAGATACACTTCAAGGGAATCTCCATACTCAGACAACTCGGGATTTGTTGCCTGTCTTGCAACTATTGCAGGAGCATGCACCTGGAAGGAGGTACACCACATGGGAATTGTTGCCATATTGGGATTTCCCCCATGAGCATTTAACTTTCAGGCAGATTGGCCTCTGTTCCGTGTCATCACTCACACAAGAAGAAACGTGCAATTGCTCCTCTACTACTCATGTTTGGTTCTGTAGGCTCCGTTCAGGCAGCAATTGTGTTCTGTGATTATTCCTAGGGAGACATGAACAAATGTTTCTTAACCCCAGGCAGAAAACCATGACAGAAAAAAGATATAATTCCACTCAAGTCTAGCTTTGTGAAGCAGTGAATTTGCTGAAGGGTTCGTTTACTCAGAGGAACATGTGCACAGTCCAATGCCTTCTTCATAGAATTTATTTTCAGAAATTATGAAATAAATTTCTACTCAAACTCACTGATGCAAAGTTTACTAAAGAAACGTTAAAATATACATCCCATTAGTCCCCAGATATAATCAGAGAAACATTTTTAAAGCAGGTGTGATAAAGGATGCCCTACTTGGAATCCCTTCCTTCCTTCCTTTCTTCCTTCCTTCCTTCCTCCCTTTCTTCCTTCCTTTCTTCCTTCCTTTCTTTCCTTCCTTTATCTTTCTTTTTCTTTTTCCCTTTTCCTTTCTTTTCTTTCTTTTTATTTAAAATAGATTCTTCTCTCATACAATACACCCTGGCTATAATTTCCCTCCTTCCCTCCTCCCCGCTCCCCCACATCTCCCATCTCCTCTTGCTCCCACTGTTAGGAGTCCCACAAACTGACACTCTTAACATAAACACAGATGACCTGGGTCTGCACCAGGTTCTCAGAGAAACATTTTAAGTTACATCCATTTACTTATTTACTCTGAATGTGACTCTGTGTTTGCGTGTGTGCGCGTGCACACTGGTACACATGCATGCATGTGGTTGCACAGGGGCTGCTATGAGTCAGTTCTGTATTTTCATCACTCGGACTCTGAGGATCAAACTCAGGTTGGTCAGGCTTGGTGATCAAAATCTTCACCCACTGAGCCTGTAGTACTGTTGTTGTACAATGATTCTGCATTATTCGCAACTGGTCTGTATTATCGCTCTCCACCGCTATCCCATATTCCTTCAAATGTAACTTAGAGTTAATCTTTATCTTATCTAAACAGTGTCTCATCCCTGTAAATAACACATGCTCAGGCTTTATCTGGGCACGTTGTGTTTATTTTTGCTTGTTGCTCATGTCCTGTGGTTATTTGTCTGCTACAGGCAATGTTGTGAAGACATGATACACATATCTTTGGGATTTAGTGTTGCTGGTGACATAGGATAGATTTTCAAAAGCAAGACCGCTGAGAAAAAGGACACATGTATTTTTATTTTGTCAAGTGTTACATCACTTCCATATAGCTAATATGATCCCGAAAAGATTACAGTCTATCATCCATTGCTTGTCAGACTCCTGAAATCCTTAGACAAGCCTCTAAGCCTAGGCTCAGTGAGTATGAATTACTACATTGAGGACCTTAGGGGCTTTTCATTTTGGCTGTCAAGATAACCTAATATCAAAGCAGCCAGAAAACATTCTCATTCTATATTGGCTTTCAAAGTACTTCATCTTCCAGACATGTTTATCTCCTATATCAGAAAAAAATAGTTTTACTTGAAACTTCCTTTTTATTATTGAGAAGCTTTGCTTGCTTGCTATAGTCTCAGCTTCTGTTTGGTTTGCTAATAAATGTTGTTCTTTGACAATTTTATACATGTATAATGCATTCTAGTTATTCCCAGCATTTCATTTCCTTCTCAGCCCTGCTAGTTCTCTTACTTCCACAAAAATCTCTGCAGCATTCACTGGTTTTTGTTGTGTCTAGTGTCCCAGGCAGCATTTAACTAGGACTACCTGTGTTATCTTGGATTTGGAGCTGTCAAAGCTTTGTGGGTACTATGCATCCCCATTAGTTGTCAATACATCAGCTGTAAGTGGAAGACTATATGAGGCCCTTCCTATCCATAGCTGACTGTCAGTAGGGCCTGATTTGTGTGGGATCAGTGCCACTAGTCACAGGTACTCTTAAGTTTATGATCACTGTGACTGTGGTGTGCTTAGAAATTGACAATTTTGAAGTTCTTCTCCCTGGTTTTCAGCTCTTACGTTATTTTATCCCCCTTTTCTGAAATGTTCTCAGAGTCTTTAAAGGAGTGCAATAATGTTGCTTTTTTATAGCTAAGTCTTTAACAGGTCTTCATTCTCAGCATCCTGTGAAGAGGCATGGGGCTTTGCATCAACTTTCATCCACTCCAAAGAAAGACTTTTCTGAATAACACTGAGAGCAGATGTTGTCAATGTCTGGTAGTATAATCACAGATTTCTAGAGAGTGGCTTGATGCTACATCAATCCAGATAAGTAGCAGCTTTAGGTTCACACCAAGGGTTTTAGAACTTGCCCTATGTTCTTTCTGTGTTTATAATACTGCACATAAATTCTCTTTTATAAAGCAGGCCTCAAATTAAGTCTGACTGTAGTTGGTTTTTCCTTTAATAAAAGTGCCATTATCGCACAAAATGGACACACCTTGCCTGGCAGGTTTGTATGAAATTTATGGAATTCTCAGATAGGTATGACCTTTGATGCCTTTACTCCAAACCTCCCAACACCTTCAAGTAGCTGTGAGGAAGGACATTTCTAGCTCATTTCCAGCTAGATTTCTCTAGGTATGGCATCCAAGGTATGCTGTGTCTTCGGCAATGGGGCAGTGGCTTAGTTAGGAGTTGTATTGCTGTGAAGAGACAGCATGACTACAACAACTCTTATAAAGGGAAATCAGGGTGGCTCACTTACAGTTCAGAGGTTCAGTTCATTGTCATCATGGAGGGGCATGGCAGTATACAGGCAGACATGGTGCTGGTGAAGTAGAATGAAGTCCTACATCTTGCAGACAACAGGAAGCGGTTTGTAACACTGGGACTAGCTCAAGCAAAAGGAACCTCAAAGCCTGGCCTCACAGTGACACACTTCCCCCAACAGGGCCATACCCACTCCAACAAAACCACACCTCCTAATAATGTCACTCTCTATGAGCTTGTGGGGGCCAATTACATTCAAACTACCACAGGTAAGATCAACTAGATCTAAGGGGTAATCAAGGGGTATAAAGAGAAGCTTTTTCCTTGAGAGAAGCCTTCCTGCCAGCCTGGTTTTAGAACCACATCAGTCCCAAATAAACACACAGGAGGCTATATTAATTATGAAGCTGTTGGCCTTGCTTCTTTCTTACTGGCTAGCTCTGACTTAAGTAATTACCCCATAATTGTTAATCTAAGTATTTCTCTTACCGGAGAATAGTTCCGGACTTCCTACCCCATGGCGTTACATCTTGATTCTGTGTTTCTCCTTCCCAGAGTCTTCCTGGACTCCTAGTCTCACCTACCTAGATTCCTATTGGCCCAACAGTGCTTTATTGACATGATCACAGGACTTCCCACATCATCTCCTCTTTTCTGTCTAAACAAAAAGAAAGTCTTACCTTTAACAGAGTCAAATTATATATAACAGAACAGTTATCAAGTAAGAACACATTTACAATATTTTAGCAAGATTTAAAGAAAATATCATCCATCCCATCCTTGTGAGTCCAAAGTTCTATATGTAGCTTATCTTTTATCATAACTAAAAAAACTATAATTATAACTATCTGTCTTCAACTCCATCAAAGACCACAGAAGGATAATATATAAACACTAGAATTGACAGAGACATCTTACTACCTGGACAGTCACCCGAAGTTCCTCTGTAACGTTGGGGCATCCATCTTCAGCCCATAGGCAACAATGTATCCAGAAGATTTCTCAGCAAAGCAGGAAATTTCAAACTATCCATCTGCATTGGCAGTCTGTCAGTCATTTCTCTGTGTCCTGCAGAAAGTCTCGTAGACTCTTCCATGAAGTAGGAACCCTGTAAGACTGAGTTCAGCAGTCACTTTCCTGTGGGTCCTGCATGTCCAGATTATACAACAACAGTCAAGCAGTACAGGCAAGAGCAGTTTCTTGCCAAAATGGCTAATCTTGCCATGTTGAAAGCAAATGGGTTTCTTCGATGCCCATTTCCTCTCAGACATAATTGGTGCTGCCAGGAGCAGACATTTCTCATTGTCAAGAAAAACCCTAAACCATTTTAAATGCCATTTTCTGAAGGTCTTTGAGAGGTTTGAAGTCTGTTTATCTATCTCAAATATATTTCTGTATATCTAGAAAACCTAAATTACCTAACTATAAATTCTATTACAAGTAACTATCTATAGTCTGTATTCAATTATGCATTACATTTTAAAAGATCAGTATAAGCACAATATTTAGTCAAGAGGAGAAATATACATATCACAAAATTGACCTTGAATTTGTATCAATAAATGAAAAACCATACCCATACGATAATTCCCCTTTTTACCATTAAAAAGAGATTGGCTGTGATCACTAGCTAATTATAAATAATCCCATTTAAATGAAAACAAAGATTTATAAACAAGATGGGAATTAGGACATCGCTCATTCCAAACTGCTTCGTGCTGGAAGGGGGTGCTCTTCATACCATGGGGATCATGACAAACCTCAGAAACCTGTATAAGTCCATATTTTCAGGGTCTGTAAGACTGCATCATCTTAGCTGTTTCAATTGTTGGAACACCTGGTCCACTGCTTCCGGGCGTCTTTGTTCATCAAACCACAGAAGTCTGGAAGGAATCCTCAGCTTTTCATTTTCTGTAGAAACATAAACAAAAACTCCATTCCCAAGTAACATATCCTTATACTTAAATTTTGAAGTCAAGGCATTTTCAAAAGATATAAGTTGAATTAATTCAGCAGCATTTATAATCAAGTGTACTTTAGCAGTTGTTCCTTCCTGAGCAATTAAAAAACTGAAAAACACAATAGCGTACAGTATCCAGACTCTCTGTGTATTTTTCATCTTTACGTGGCTTATTTATTTATCTATTATTAATTTATTTCTTTTACTTTTATTTCTTTTTCTCTGAGACAGCATTTCTCTTTGGAAATCTGCCTGCCTCTGCCTCTGCAGCAAATCTTATTCTGCCTCCTGGGTGCTGGGATTAAAGGCGTGTGCCACCAACGCCCGGCTTTTCTATTTATTTACCAGTATGCCCGATTCTTTTTCTCTCTCAATCCTATATTTTTAAACACACTGTAAACCTTTAGAGGCTTTTCTTTATCCAAGTCTGACTTTACTGTAAATCTTTACGTTTTTCTGGCCACGTGTCTTATTTATAAAAACCGTGGCTGTTTTAAACTGCCGTTTCCAAGATGGCGGGCGTAAGCGTGACTCCAGCTGCCGGCTTGGAGATGTGGTCACTGCCACTTCCAGCTGTACATACAACTTTTAAATCGTTAGCAAAACCTCTTAAAAGAACCTTGTTGGCTTTTTTTTTTTTATGCTGAGTCAGGAAACCTAACATCCAGGCATACCTTGACCCCAACCCTTGCAGACTTGGCAGAATGTGTCACTCCTAGGCACATGATAGGTAGTACCCTGTTTCTGTATACAGGCACAAAAGGTCCCTATAAGAGACAAGTTCCTCCTACTTTCTCTCTCTCTTTTTCTGAGGAGGCAGGCAGGTTTGACTGTCTGTCTGTCTCTCTTTTCCTCTCTCCTCTTTCCTCTCTCCCTTCCCTTCCCCTACTCCTTTCCCTTCCCCCAACAAACTTCCCACTTAAGTTCTGCCTATATGGCATATTCTCACCTGCCTAGGAATATGCCAAAGTTCCAATTGCACTTCATATCATAACATCTAATTCCCCTTTAGTTCCACTAAATATTGTATTCTCCCCAGTCATGCTATGTCTTGACACCAGAACTCCATTCCCAGCAAACTACGACACTGTCAAAGAATTCTGTTACAAGCTTCTATCCATTAAATTTCACTGCCGTACAAGTGTAGGTCTGTATATGGGAAGGTCACTGCCCTGTGCTTATATCTCATGGATTTACAGAAAAGTCACTGGATTCTGAACAGAAAAAGTCTATCTTTGTACTAAAGTGCACAGAATACCCTTATTGCACTATGTTCATGATGAGGTCTCAAAGGTCTCATGGTCCCCCAGTTGCTTCATTCTCAAATAGGTATCAAATAAACCATTCCAATATGCCTGTGTTACTTTTTCATTTATGTGCTGAGATACTGTGATCAAGGCAACTTATAGGAGAGCTACATTTTTGGAAGATGAGGTGATGACTATAATGGTAGGGAACTTGGAAGCAAGTAGGCAGGCACAGGCTAGACCAATAGCTGATAGCTTACATCCTTATCCACAAGTAGAAGGGGAGGGAGGGGCTGGGAGTAAACTGGGATGGCATGGGCTTTTGAAACCTCAAAGCCTGTTCACACTGGCGTGCCTCCTCCAACAGCAAAGCCACACTTCCTAGTCTTTTCCAAACAGTTCTGCCAACTGGTACCAAGTACTCATGTATTTATGAAAGCCAGTCTCATCCAACCACCATATTCTACTTCTTTGCCCCAAGAGGACTGTAGTGAGGAAGCTGTCTGACTCCATTTTAAAGGGAGGAGACATTATGATGTACTGTTAAAAATACGTTTTTATCCGGGTGGTGGTGGCGCACGCCTTTAATCCCAGCACTCGGGAGGCAGAGGCAGGTGGATCTCTGTGAGTTCGAGGCCAGCTCCACTGACAGCCTCCAAAACAATACAGAGAAACCCTGTCTCGTAAAAACAAAAAAAATACATTTCTATTTACTATAGATTGAGTTGCTGTTTTTAAGTCTGTTTCTTGGAACCTAACCTTCCCCAACCCATGACCTTACTTGTTTTTGAGAATACCCTTACCCATCCTGAGTGCTCCCTAATCCATATGGTTACCACATGATGTTTTCTATTGCTCCATTGTCTCTCTTCAGCAAACCTGCATTGCAACTAGTTGTGATTTTACTCCTTAAAAGGGACCCAAGAAATAGATCCAGTACTACTCTATTTAACCCAACTTAGGAGGCAGACACTGGCTAACTCTTGGGTGCACGATTTGGCACCCAAGTAGTCTTATTCTCAATGATGACTAAGAGTATCCATAATATAATGCAAAACTAAATGTAGTATGACTTCAAAGTCCTCATAGTCTTTCACAGTTTTAACACAGTTTAAAAGTCCAAAGTCTCTTCTGAGTCTCAAAGCAAAGTCTTAATTGTAATCCCCTATAAAATCAAAAACCAAATTACATCTTTCCAACATAAAATGGCACAGAATATATATTACCATTCTAAAAGGGTGAAATGAAGGCATAGTGAGGAAATAATGTACCAAAGTAAAACCAGAACCCAGCAGGTCAAACTCCAAATCTTCTAACTTCATGCTGATGTCAAATGACTTATCTGGTACTGCCCTTCCAGATTTGATGACTGAAATATAATTCTCTGTCTCTTTTGGATTGGTTCCATACCCTGCCTGCTGCTTTCCTTGGCAGATACCCCATGGTTGAATCATCACCACCACCTTGGGACTCCCAAAACAATCCATGATTCACACAGCTTCACACAATGACCTCTCCAGGCTTCCATGAAGAACTCCCTTAAGCAATAGTGGAAGGACCACCTCGAATGCCCATTCCTGATAATGAACTTGATGTCTATAACTATCCGGGAGCCTTCATCCTGGGAATGATGGAAGCAGAGGCAAACACACAACTAAGCACTGAACTGAACCCAAGGAACCCAGTGACAGAGAGAGAGGAGTGATGAGCAAATTGGCAAGGAATGGGCTGGCAAAACCAGCAGAGACGGCTGATCTGAACAGGGGAGTGCTCTTGGACCCCAGACCGACAGTGGGGAGGCCAGAATGGGACTGATCTGGACCCCCCAAATGTGAGTGTCAGTGAGAAGGCCTGGGCAACCTATGGGGCTCTGAGCTGTGGATCAGTGTCTATCCCTGGTATACAATCTGTCTTCATGTGCCTATGGCACAAAGAGAGATGCTCTCTCAGCCTGGACTCTTAGGGGAGTGCCTTGACCCTACCAAGAGTGAAATGATAGACTCTAGACATCCCCTATGTGGAGGGATTTGGCAATAGGGTGGGAGGGTGGGTGGAAGGGGAGTGCGGGAGGAGGGGAGGGAGAGGGAACTGGGATTGACATGTGAAACAAGCTATTTAAAATTAAAATAAAAAATGATTAAAAAAAAAAAAAAAAAAAAAGAACTCCCTTATCATACTCTCAGCCACGGGGACTTTTCTTCAACATGAAGGAAGTTTCTACTGCCCCTGCCCTCTTGCATTCATTATAACTCAAAAGCCAGAACTATATATGTCAGTATGTATGAACCATATATGAACCGTAAGTCACAGCTACCTATTGTAGCTGCTTGCTTGGGAAAAAATAAAAACCTGTCCCCTCCTTTATTTACATTTGTGTAAGTGTTGTCTTGTTGAGTCTTTTTCTTTTCACAAATAACAGAAATATCTGGATGGTGTCTTTCCTCAGGACAGTACTCCCTTTGTTCCATTTCTCCTTACCTCTTTCAGCACAAGCCTTGGCTCTAACATTAAGTTTCCTGGTGCCCCTTTCTCCTCAAACTGTATATTTTGTATTTCCTTGTGCTACTTTTCACTGTATATCAGCATAGGAGTGATTACTAATAACCAAATAACAGTCAGTATTAAACTGTCTTAAAAATCTCCTCTGCCAAGGAAAAGAGTCCAAAATTTTTCAGCTTATTCTCAGACATCTGAAACCTATTTCTCTTTTAATATGAAGCCTGTTAGCAAGGTAAATCTGTCTACTTTTTCTCAACAGAATATCTAGTAGCTTTAGAAAAAGCAAGGCTTGATTTTTACATCTTAAATCAGCTAACAAGATGACTGCAGCCTTGGGAAAGTATCTGGTTGTCTGCTGCTCCTAAGCTAATAAAACTAGCTGTCAGTACCATCAGAGATCTCAGAAGGATAAATTATAGCATTAAGATAATCCAAATGGTCTGTATATCAGTTAAAGTGGTAGAGACAAGTCCATTACATCGATGGCCATCCCAGGCTCCTGTGGTCTCCTTGGCATTAGGGGCAAAGGTGTTATGACAGCATCAGTCTTTGGCAACCAGGCCCAGAGGGTGAGAGGCTTTCCTGTGGACGAGGAACATGGGAGGGGCTGACTTTACTTTATCTACACAAAGTGAGGCAATCAACTCTACAGTGTCATAGTTTGGGAATGGGTTCTGGCAGCAGATGAGGCATTGGGGCAGTCTTGTCCAGTGATCATTGTTACCACAATCCAGGTAGTATCATCTTGGTGCTTCATCATCTTCTATGGAGACCTTGGAGTCACTGATAGGAGCTGGGGCTCCCTGTCATAGTAAGTATTTTCTATTAAATATTTTAAATGTCGTATGTTTATCAGATCACTGACAAGTTTGAGGACCATTATCCATTAAGTATGTCTGAGCTAAACAAGTCTAGGCTTTAACTTAAAAACACATATGGGCTAAATAAAGCTTTTGCCTGTAATTAATCACATTAACACTTAGCATTACTACAAGTACAGTTCTGAACACATTAGTAAATTGGATCATTTACACATTAACTTGTATTTAATTATTCTTTACAATTTACAGTAACTTATTAGCATTTATAAGACTAGTACTTACTGGGGTAGGACTTGTGAGCAGAGACTAAAGGAGCCTAGCTAACATTGCCCTTGACAACTTAGTAGGCACCAGTCATGCTAATGGTAGGTCTGCTAGGTTTTTTTTTTTGCCAGAGATAAGGAGAATGACTCCACCTTTAGCAAGCATGAACTTTCTTCAAGACCTTGAAGGAATAGGAGCTTTGATCTAATGCTCCCCCTTGGGAAAAGAAAGTTATACCTTTGTCTCTGTTAAGAAAAATAACAGTTTCTCAATTAAGGCTCCTTTTAGTATCAAAATATAACTTTTAACTCATAAACATAGTCCAGAGAGACTGGGGACTTTCCCTTTATAGTACACTATTACAGAACATAGCAGTTTCTTATGTGACTTATTTTAGCAAAAATAGCTTAAGTTTAACAAAGTTAACAAACACAAGGAGGCTAGACATACATTGTCAAGCATGAAAAAAAACTTAGGTAAAGAGAGACATTCTCTGGGCCATTGGTTTTCAACCTTCCCAGTGCTTCAACTCTTCAATACAGTCCCCTATGTTGTGGTGAACCCTCACTCCAACCATAAAATCATTCTCATTTTCCAACTTCAAGTTTCCCACTGCTATGCCTCTCAGTGCAAACCTATGGCATACAGGTAGTTCAAGGCTCCAGCTGAAAAAGGTCTTTCAATCCTCCAAAAGGGTCGAGACTCACAGGCTGAGAAGCTACTCTAAACCCTTTGCCAGACTGCTTAGGTCATTGATTTGCTGTATTGTAAGATAGGAATGTCCCAGTTTTTGGTGTTCAGTATTTGGTGGCCCTAATTTCAGGTTTAGTATCTGTGGCTCTAATGTTTATTTATTTATTTATTTATTTTGAAATCCAAATATTAATAACGTAAAACATTTTATAAACTTAGAATGCCCATAGCCTTATAAATTTAAATATTTTAAAAATGTTTTGTTAATTTAAATTTTCTGCAAATCTCCAAGATTTCCTCTTTTAAAACATTTAAAGTCTCTCAACTGTGTAGGTAGTTTGTCAGAGTCCAAAAAATGGCTTCCCTTCATCTTGATTTAAGGTCAGACAGTTCAAAACTAGCCATATTCTTCCAAGGTTGAAGTTATAAGACCCAAAGTTCCATGGTGTGGCCCCTGTAGGATATTTGGTCTTAGGCATGGATGTCTTATCTGAATAAGATACTTGGTCTAAGGTGTGGTTATTCTTAAAACCCTAGGCCAGATAACAGGAGATCTAGTCTAAGGCATGGTTACTAAATGTTTGAAGAATTAAGGAAGAAAGTCTGTTTGTTCATTGTATTATGATAAAGAAGTCTTTCCCTTTTTAGTTGGGATATATAAGAATGTTGAAGAATAAACTTGGTGCATTTAGTACTCACTGCATTGCCCTCCTGATTCTATTCTGTCCTCTCAGTCCACCCTCCCCTTCTCAGGTACAAACTGGGCAAGTTGGCTTTATCTGACTGAAGCCCCATGAACACGGGCTACTACAGACTGGTGCCCCAACATAGGGATACCACAAAGACAAGTTACTTCAGATTGATACCACACTGTGGGCTTACTACAGTAGTAGTTGGATGAAATTTCGTTTGAAGGTCTACAGGTTATGGGAGACAGGCCTCAGCAGGCCTGACCCATGTGGACAAACAGGGAGATACAGAGTTTATCATCTGGCAAATCCAGTAGAGAAAAAAATGTAAAACAAATACCTTCAGGTCATTTCTTTAAGTACTTTCTTCCTAAGAGGTTAGAGAACTGCTCATCTGAGTGGGTACCCTGGAACCTCACTGACTACTGAGTCAACTGCATGTCAAGCTACCAAGAAAAAAGTCAAAACATCCTTAGGTGATCCAGTCAGAAGGGTATCACTGAACCTCTTCCTCACAGCTTCAAGGTAAAAAAGTGGGTAAATTTATGGAAAGACTTGGGTTCTATAAGCCAGTGTACAGAATGGAAATCTTAATTCCTATGTCTTGCCCTGGGGTTCAAAACATAAGATGGAATGTAGGCTGCTTAGAAAGAGACAGTCGCCTTCTCCCATCCCCCTTGATCTTCGGGGCCGCCCGGCATCCAGCAGACCCGCACACACAGGAAAGACATCAGCCCCTCCAAGACCCCAACCCCAGCCAGTCCAGCTTCAGGAAAGACATCAACCCCTCCAAGACCCCACCCCCAGCGAGTCCAGCTTCAGGAAAGACATCAGCCCCTCCAAGACCCCAACCCCAGCGAGTCCAGCTTCAGGAAAGACATCAGCCCCTCCAAGACCCCAACCCCAGTGAGTCCAGGTTCAGGAAAGACATCAGCCCTTCCAAGACCCCAACCCCAGTGAGTACAGCTTCAGGAGACCTGCCCACACAGCAAAGAAGTCAACAATTCCAAGACCCCAACCCCAGTGAGACCAACTTCAAGAAAGACATCAGCCCTACCAGGACCCAAACTCCGTGTCAGCATCCCCAGCTTCAGCTGCAGGAAGGAAGGAGACCAGTGGAGACGGAAAGACCCCACCAGCACCCACTGAAAGAAGAGATGGGAAGAAGACAGAATAAGAGATCACTCAGCAATAGAAACACCAACATGACCCCACCAGAATCCAGGGATCCAATATCAGCAAGACCCGAAAAGCATTACATTGACGAAGAAGAGGAGACAGACCTTAAAAATTATTTCATGAAGATGATGGAGACCCTCAAAGAAGAAACGAGGAAATCCCTTAAAGAAATAGAAGAAAAAACAAACAAAAAATCCATGAAATGGGGGAAAAATTCAAAAAATAAACAAATCTCTCAAAGAATCTAAAGAGCACCAAGAAAGAACAACCAAAAAAATGAAGGAAACAACTCAAACAGTTGAAGGATTGAAAGCTGAAATAGAAACGATAAAGAAAACACAGAATGAAGGGATGCTGGAAATAGAAAAGCTGGGTAAACGATCAGGAACTACAGATGCAAGTATCACCAACAGAATACAAGAGATAGAAGAGAGAATCTCAGGTGTTGAAGACGCATTAGAGGATATAGAGTCGTCAACCAAAGAAAATCTCAAAACCAACAAATCCTTAACACAAAATATCCAGGAAATATGGGACACCGTGAAGAAGCCAAACCTGAGAATAATAGGTATAGAAGAAGGTGAAGAACTTCAACTTAAAGGTACAGAAAACATATTCAACAAAATCATAGAAGAAAACTTCCCTAACCTAAAGAAAGATATGCCTATGAAAGTACAAGAATCTTACAGAACACCAAATAGGCTCGACCAAAAAAAGTCACCTCGCCATATAATAATCAAAACATCAAACCTACAGAGTAAAGAGAAAATATTAAGAGCAGCTAAAGAAAAAGGCCAAGTAACATACAAAGGCAGACCTACCCGAATTACACCTGACTTCTCAATGGAAACGATGAAAGCCAGAAGATCCTGGACAGATGTCCTACAAACGCTAAGGGAACAAGGATGCCAGCCCAGACTACTATATCCAGCAAAGCTCTCAATTACCATAGATGGAGAAAACAAAATATTCCATGACAAAGCCAGATTTAAACAATACGTATCCATGAATCCAGCTCTACAGAAAATGCTAGAAGGAAAACCTAGAGCCAAGGAAGATAACTACATTCACAAAGACACAGGCAATATATAATGACACTTTACAAAACACCAAAAGAAAAAGGGAGGAGAAACTAAACAAAATAACTTCACTAACAATAAATCAAGCACAAGCAAGGATCACCAATCAATGGTCATTAATATCCCTCAATGTCAACAGCCTCAACTTGCCTATAAAAAGACACAGACTAGCAGAATGGATACGAAGACAGAACTCTTCCTTCTGCTGCATACAAGAAACACATCTCAACATCAAAGACAGACGTTATCTCAGAGTAAAGGGTTGGGAAAAGATCTTCCAATCAAACGGTCCCAAGAAACAAGTGGGTGTAGCAATCCTAATATCTAACAAATTAGACTTCAAATTAAAATCAATCAAAAGAGATGAAGAAGGGCACTTCATATTCATCAAAGGAAAAATACATCAAGACGAAGTCTCAATTTTAAACATCTACGCCCCAAATACAAAGGCACCTACCTTCATGAAAGAAACATTACTAAAGCTCAAAATGCTCATAAAATCTCACACACTAATAGTAGGAGACTTCAACACTCTGCTCTCACCGCTAGACAGGACCTCCAGACAGAAACTTAACAAAGAAACAAACGAACTAATAGAAGTTATGACCCAACTGGGTTTAACAGACATCTATAGAACATTCCACCCAAATACAAAGGGATATACCTTCTTCTCGGCACCACATGGAACCTTCTCTAAAATTGACCACATAATAGGAAACATAGCAAATCTCCACAGATACAAAAAAATTGGAATAACCCCCTGCATCTTATCAGACCACCATGCATTAACATTAGAATTCAACAATAACACAAATCGCAGAAACCCTACAAACTCATGGAGATTGAACAATGCACAATTGCACCATCCCTGGGTAAAGGAACAAATAAAAAAAGAAATTAAAGACTTCCTCGACTTCAATGAGAATGAAGACACAACATACACAAACTTATGGGACACTTTGAAAGCAGTGCTGAGAGGAAAGTTTCTAGCACTAAGTGCCCACATGAAAAAACTGGAGAACAGTCATACTAGAGAATTAATAGCACAGCTGAATGTTCTAGAACAAAAAGAAGCAAACTCCCCCAGGAGGAGCAGATGCCAGGAAATAATCAAAGTGAGGGCTAAAATCAATTAAGTAGAAACCAGACAAACACTGAGAAGAATCAATGAAACAAAGAGTTGGTTCTTTGAGAAAATCAACAAAATAGATAAACCTCTGTCCAAACTAACCAAAAGACAGAGGGAGAGCATGCTAATTAACAAAATCAGGGATGAAAAAGGGGACATAACAACAGACTCAGAGGAAATCCAGAGAATCATCAGGGCATACTTTGAAAATCTGTACTCCACAAAATTTGAAAAATTAAAGGAAATGGACAATTTCCTGGATAGATATCACTTGCCAAAACTAAATCAAGAACAGATAAACAATCTAAACAGACCTATAACCCCTAATGAAATAGAAGCAGTCATCAAAAGTCTCCCAAATAAAAAAAGCCCAGGCCCAGATGGCTTCAGTGCAGAATTCTACCAGAAATTCAAAGAAGAGCTAATTCCAATACTCCTTAAAGTATTCCACACAATAGAAGCAGGAGGCTCACTGCCAAACTCTTTCTACGAGGCTACAATTACCTTGATACCCAAGCCACACAAAGACACAACTAAGAAAGAGAACTATAGACCAATTTCCCTCATGAACATTGATGCAAAAATACTCAATAAAATACTTGCAAACCGGATCCAAGAACACATCAGAAAAAAAATCATCCACCATGATCAAGTAGGCTTAATCCCAGGAATGCAGGGCTGGTTCAACATTAGAAAATCTATCAATGTAATCCACCATATTAACAATCTGTGAAAGAAAAACCACATGATCATCTCACTAGATGCTGAAAAAGCCTTTGACAAAATCCAGCACCCCTTCATGATAAAGGTCCTAGAGAGATCAGGGATAACAGGAATGTACCTGAATATAATAAAAGCAATATACAGTAAACCAACAGCTAACATCAAACTAAATGGAGAGAAACTCAAAGCAATTCCTCTAAAATCAGGAACAAGATAAGGCTGTCCACTCTCTCCATATCTCTTCAATATTGTACTTGAAGTTCTAGCTACAGTAATAAGACAACAAAAGGAGATAAAGGGGATACAAATAGGAAAAGAAGAAGTCAAACTTTCACTATTTTCAGATGATATGATAGTTTACATAAGTGACCCATAAAACTCCGCAAGGTTACTCCTAGAGCTGATAAACACCTTCAGCACTGTGGCAGGATACAAGGTAAACTCAAAAAAATCAGTGGCTCTATTATATACAGATGATGAAGTGACTGAGAAAGAAATCAGAGAAACATCACCCTTTACAATAGCCAAAAACAGCATCAAATATCTGGCGATAATGTTAACCAAGGAAATTAAAGACCTGTATATCAAGAACTTTGTGTCTTTAAAGAAAGAAATCAAAGAAGATACCAGAAAATGGAAAGATCTCCCATGCGCTTGGATTGGTAGGATCAACATAATAAAAATGGCAATCTTGCCAAAAGCAGTCTACAGATTCAATGCAATCCCTATCAAAATTCCATCACAATTCTTCAAGGACCTGGAAAGAACATTAATCAACTTTATATGGAAAAACAAAAGGCCCAGGATAGCTAAAACATCCCTATACAATAAAGGAACTTCAGGAGGCATCACCATACCTGACTTCAAGCTCTATTATAGAGCTATAGTCCTGAAAACAGCTTGGTATTGGCACAAAAATAGGCAGGTAGACCAATGGAACCGAATTGAAAGCTCTAATTTTAACCCGCACACCTATGAACACTTGATTTTTGACAAAGAAGCTAAAACTGTACAATGGAAAAAAGAAAGCATCTTCAACAAATGGTTCTGGCATAACTGGAGACTGGCATGTAGAAGAATGCATATCGATCCATGTTTATCGCCATGCACAAAACTTAAGTCCAAATGGATCAAAGATCTCAACATAAATCCAGCCACACTGAAACTTTTAGAAGAGAAAGTGGGAGATACTCTTCAACGAGTTGGTACAGGAGACCACTTCCTAAACATAACACCAGTGGCACAAACACTGAGATCGACAATTAACAAATGGGACCTTCTGAAACTAAAAAGCTTCTGTAAGGCAAAGGACACAGTCAAAAAGACAAAAAGGCAGGCCACAGAATGGGAAAAGATATTCACTAACCCTACATCTGACAGAGGGCTAATCTCCAAAATTTACAAAGAACTCAAGAAACAAGTCTCCAAAACACCAAAGGATCCAATTAAAAGGTGGGGTACAGAGCTAAATAGAGAATTCTCAGTAGAGGAGGCTAAAATGGCCAAGAGACACTTAAGAAAGTGCTCAACATCCTTAGCCATCAGGGAAATGCAAATCAAAACAACTCTGAGATACCATCTTACTCCTGTCAGAATGGCTAAAATCAAAAACACCGAAGACAATTTATGCTGGAGAGGATGTGGAGAGAAAGGAACACTCCTCCACTGCTGGTGGGAGTGCCGACTCATACAGCCTCTTTGGAAATCAGTATGGAGATTCCTCAGGAAAATGGGAATTAATATACCACTAGACCCAGCAATTCCACTCTTAAGCATATATCCAAATGACGCAAGTCCATACAACAAGGGCATCTGCTCCACTATGTTCATAGCAGCATTATTTTTAATAGCCAGAACCTGGAAGCAACCTAGATGCCCCTCAACTGAAGAGTGGATAGAGAAAATGTGGTATATTTACACAATGGAGTATTACTGAGCAGAAAAAAATGGAATCTTGAAATTCGCAGGGAAATGGATAGCACTGGAAGAAACCATCCTGAGTGAGGTAACCCAGTCGCAAAAAGACAAACATGGTATGTACTCACTCATATATGGATTTTAGACATGGATCAGGATAGTGCCAGTTTGCACTTCCACAGATAGAGAGTCTGGGAAACAGGAAAGAACCTAAAAGATATGCATATATGCATAGTACCCAAGAGAAGAGGATGGAGACAAGATCCCCTGAATGGATGGGGAACACGGCGAGGAGTGGGGGGGAGTGGGACCTGGGAAGAAGAGAGGGGGTGAAGAGGAAGAGAGTTGGTCATGGGGGAAAAGGAAGTTGAGGGGGTGGGGGTAGAATAGGGGGAAGAGGGAATCATAGGATCGAATACAGATCAGGCACCAGAGTGACCTCGAGTGATCTAAAGGGATAACACCAATTGGCAAGCAAAGCAATAGTGGAGAGACCACCTCAAATGCCCATTCCTGATAATGAACTTGATGTCTATAACCACCCGGGAGCCTTCATCCTGTGACTGATGGAAGCAGAGGCAAACACACAATTAATCACTGAACTGAACCCAAGGAACCCAGTGACAGAGAAAGAGGAGTGATGAGCAAATTGGCAAAGAATGGGCTGGCAAAACCAGCAGAGACAACTGATCTGAACAGGGGAGAGCTCTTGGATCCCCGACTGACAGTGGGGAGGCCAGCATGGGACTGATCTGGACCCCCCCAAATGTGAGTGTCAGCGAGAAGGCCTGGGCAACCTATGGGGCCCTGAGCTGTGGATCAGTGTCTATCCCTGATATACAAACAGTCTTCGTGTGCCTATAGCACAAAGAGGGATGCTCTCTCAGCCTGGACTCTTAGGGGAGTGCCTGGACCCTACCCAGAGTAAAATGACAGACTCTGATATCCCCTATGTGGAAGGATTTGGCAATAGGGTGGGAGGGTGGGGGGAAAGGGGAGTGCGGGAGGAGGAGAGGGAGAGGGAACTGGGATTGACATGTAAAACAAGCTATTTAAAATTAAAAAAAAATTGAAAAAAAAAAGAAAGAGACATGGTTCAACATATGAAAATCCATCAACGTAATCCACCATATAAACAAGCTGAAAAACAAAAATCACATGATCATCTCACTAGATGCTGAAAAAGCCTTTGACAAAATCCAACACCCCTTCATGATAAAGGTCTTGGAGAGATCTGGGATAACAGGGACATACTTAAACATAATAAAAGCTATATACAGTAAACCAACAGCCAACATCAAACTAAATGGACAGAAACTCAACGCAATTCCTCTAAAATCAGGAACAAAACAAGGCTGTCCACTCTCTCCATACCTTTTCAACATGGTACTTGAAGTTCTAGCTATTGCCATACGACAACAAAGGGGGATCAAGGGGATACAAATTGGGAAGGAAGAGGTCAAACTTTCACTGTTTGCAGACGATATGATAGTTTACATCAATGACCCAAAGAACTCTACCAGGGAACTCTTACAGCTGATTAACACCTTCAGCAAAGTGGCAGGCTACAAGATCAACTCAAGAAAATCAGTAGCCCTACTATATACAGATGATAAAAGGGCTGAAAGAGAAATCAGAGAAACACCACCCTTTACAATTGCCACAAACAACATAAAATACCTTGGGGTAACGCTAACTAAACAAGTGAAAGACCTGTATCGTAAGTACTTTGAATCTTTAAAGAAAGAAATTAAAGAAGCCCTCAGAAAATGGAAAGATCTCCCATGCTCTTGGATAGGTAGGATCAATGTAGTAAAAATGGCAATCCTGCCAAAAGCAATCTACAGATTCAATGCTATCCCCATTAAAATCCCAGCACAATTCTTCACAGACCTTGAAAGAACAATAATCAATTTTGTATGGAAAAACAAAAGACCCAGGATAGCCAAAACAACCCTGTTCAACAAGGCAACGTCCGGAGGCATCACCATCCCTGACCTCAAGCTATATTATAGAGCTATAGTCCTGAAAACAGCTTGGTATTGGCACAAAAATAGACAGGTAGACCAATGGAATCGAATTGAAAACCCGGGTATTAACCCACACACATACGAACATCTGATCTTTGACAAAGAAGCTAAAAATATACAATGGAATAAAGAAAGCATCTTCAACAAATGGTGCTGGCATAATTGGAGACTGGCATGTAGAAGAATGCAGATCAATCCATGTCTATCGCCATGCACAAAACTTAAGTCCAAATGGATCAAAGACCTCAACATAAATCCAGCCACACTGAACCTCTTAGAAGAGAAAGTGGGTGGTACCCTTGAACGAATTGGTACAGGAGACAGCTTCCTGAACATAACACCAGTAGCACAGGCAGTAAGATCAACAATCAATAAATGGGACCTACTGAAACTGAGAAGCTTCTGTAAGGCAAAGGACACAGTCAGCAAGACAAAAAGGCAGCCCACAGAATGGGAAAAAATATTCACTAATCCCACATCTGACAGAGGGTTGATCTCCAAAATTTACAAAGAACTCAAGAAGCAAGTCTCCAAAACACCAAAGGACTCTATTAAAAAGTGGGCTGCAGAACTAAATAGAGAGTTTTCAATAGAGGAGTCTAAAATGGCTGAGAGGCACTTGAGAAAGTGCTCAACATCCTTAGCCATCCGGGAAATGCAAATCAAAACAACTCTCAGATGCCATCTCACCCCTGTCAGAATGGCTAAAATCAAAAACACCAATGACAATTTATGCTGGAGAGGATGTGGTGAAAGGGGGACACTCCTCCATTGCTGGTGGGAGTGCCAACTGGTTCAGCCACTTTGGAAATCAGTGTGGAGATTCCTCAGAAAAATGGGAATAAACCTACCACAAGACCCAGCAACTCCACTCTTAGGCATATATCCAAAAGATGCCCATTCATACAACAAAGATGTCTGTTCCACTATGTTCATAGCAGCTTTATTTGTAATTGCCAGAACGTGGAAGCAACCTAGATGTCCCTCACCTGAAGAGTGGATAGAGAAAATGTGGTACATCTACACAATGGAGTACTATTCAGCAGAAAAAAATAATGGAATCCTGAGATATGCAGGCAAATGGATGACACTAGAAGAAACCATCCTGAGTGAGGTAACCCAGTCACAAAAAGAGAAACATGGCATGTACTCTCTCATATATGGATTTTAGACATAGATCTGGGGAGTGCCAGCCTACAATCCTATGGCCAGAGAGTCTGGGAAACAGAAACTTTATTTAGTGGCTGATGGAAGAAGAAGCAGACTCCCTTGGTTAAGTACTGAGCTGAACTCAAGAAAGCCAGTAACAGAGAGGGAGGACTGATGATCAAAGGGATTAAGACTGGGCTGGTCTAACCCCCCAGAAACAGCTGACCAGACAAAGGTTAACTCTTGAATCCCAGGCATTAGCCTGGGAAGCCAGCATGGGACAGATCAAGACCCCCTGAATCTGGGTGTCAGTGAAGAGGCCTAGGGATTCTTTTGAGCCTTGGGCAGCAGATCAGTACCCATCCCAAGTATACACACGGACTTTGGACTCCAATAGAACAATGTGAGGTGCACTCTCACCCTGAACTCTTGGGAAAGGGTCTAGGCCCTGCCCTATATGAAATGACACACTATGGACACCCCCATGGAGGGCCTCACCCTCCCTGGAGAAATGAGGGGATAACGGGGGGGGAGGGCACGGGAGGAAGGGAGGGAATGGGAGAGGGACCTGGAACTGACTTGTGAAGCAACCTTGATTCTTATCTAAATTTAAACTGGAAAATAAAAGAAAAAAAAAAAGAAAGAGACAGTCATTTTGCTTTCTAGGTTTTATTTTTATTTTTGTATTTCTAAAGCTTACAGCAACTCAGTAATCACTGTCAATTGCTTTTGCCTCTCTGAAGCTTTTCTGAAGACACTTGAAGAGCCATGGACAGATGCTTTGACGAAAGATTTGTTTTTCACTTAGGAAATCACAAGGGCTATGGGACTTCTGACACTAAGTATTCTTTGAAAGGCCTGAGCAGGCAAAAGCATGGCAAACACAGGCTGAGCATAGCAAATATGTCACCAGCAGGTTTTGCCTTTTACCCTTCTCTCACATTTCCTCTACCTTGCTAAACTGTTAGGTAAACTTCCTAAAGCTAGCCCCAAGCTCTATTTCCTTATTGGTTACCACCAAGGTCAGGTTATCAAAATATGAAGACCAGCAATCAAAAGTCTCCTTTGTGCTACCCTAATTAACTTGTCCAATAAAAACAATCCAATTCATTCTAACACCTCCCCCATTAAGTTTATAAACTGCCATTTGCCCGTGGGCCACTTTTGTCTCCTGTCTATCCAGAGGCAGTTTTTCTGTCCCTCCTAGGCAAATACCCCTTCCCCTTCTCTCTTGTTCCTTTCTCCTTCTCCTTACTCCTCTAACTCCTGTCTTTGTCTCTTATTTCCTACCCTTTGTTACTCTGGGGCAAATAAATCTGTTTTGTGCTGAGAACTTAATCTTGGAGTCTCTATGCCAACTTCAATATCCTTTCACTCATGAATCTCAGTGTGTGTGTGTGTGTGTGTGTGTGTGTGTGTGTGTGTGTGTGTGTTATGTTTGTGTACTTACCTAAGAAAATGAAAAACATGTTTTAGAAAACAATTTCCACATTAAAATTTGTTATTTATACTAACCAAAAGATGAAAGCAATCAATGTCCATAAATTTGTAAATAAAGTATGATAAATCTATATATTATTGTTCAGCCAGAGAAAGGAATAAAATAATGATGCATGCTAACATGTAAATGAGCAACAAAATATTCTAAGTGAGAGATGCCTTTCACAAAAATACCACTCACTCTGATTCCATTTATATGAAATATTCAGAATGAGTAAGATTCTACAGGAAAAACAGATTAGAAAGTAACTGGGAATTAGCATAGAGGTTAAAGAAAATGAGAATTACTAATAATAGATATAGTGCTTCCTTATGGCAGTGAAAAAATGTTCTAAAATGAGCTCTGATTATCATGAGGGTGCTATGTCAAAAACAAAGGATATGTTTGTGTATTTTAACATGTCAAATGTAACGGAATAGCAGTAATTCACAACCTGTGTTGGTAACCATGGCAGCAGTTTGTCAAGTACTTCCAAGTGTCTTGATAGCTGGCTGAGGCAAATTCAGGGGTGTTTTATTTCAATCCTAAATATTAACATTAATTCTCAGATCACATACTATAAATCATGGAGTTCACCCAGGTATACTCAGGTAAGGATAGATAGATAGATAGATAGATAGATAGATAGATAGATAGATAGATAGAGATAGATAGATAGATAGATAGGCAGACAGATAGTACATAAGGTGATAAGAGGGCTATAAAGGGTTAAAGGCACTGTGTTCAAGAAGATCTAGATGGGTTATCTCCGAGGCAGAAAAAGGAAGTGAATAGTAACACACAAAACATCTATATTGTGTGTTGAGTGGGGACAATTCCAGGTAACTAAACTTGTTTGTGGAGGAATACGGAAAACACACCTACCTGCAGGCTCCAGGCTCAGGCTTAAGTGGAGCTAAACACATAAAATGTAGGGCCAAAAGGACAGTAAAGGTGAAGGACTAGAAAGCTCCAGATTTATGA
Source organism: Mesocricetus auratus (assembly GCF_017639785.1). NCBI lineage: Eukaryota > Metazoa > Chordata > Mammalia > Rodentia > Cricetidae > Mesocricetus > Mesocricetus auratus. The sequence continues at coordinate 105,842,778 of NW_024429189.1, forward strand.
ACAGGTAAATGAACAGCTGATAATGAAATAGGCCATGTCAACACTACAGACCAAGTGGAGCTGAAGTCCTAAGAAAGTTAAAATTTCTATGCTTGTTGGAACCTTGACATGCACACTGGCTGACTGAAGACAAGTCAATATGGGTCATCAGTATCACAATGACAGAAGTCTTATTTATTGAGCCCTAATGAGGGTGTTGTACCCTTTCTTCAGTCTATCTATTCCTCAGTCTGGTGTGTTAGTAATTCCTTGAACCTAACCTTTTATAAGATTTTTAACCACTCTGTGTTCATATGGTCCCACTTTACTTTGATAAAATAATATGGTGCTATTCTTTTAATTTTTAATTTTAAGAAGAAACCATCCTGAGTGAGGTAACCCAGTCACAAAAAGACAAACATGGTATGTACTCACTCATATATGGATTTTAGAAATGGATCAGGGGAGTGCCAGCCTACAACCTCACTGCCAGAGAGACTGGAAAACAGGAAGGCCCCTAAGACAGATATGCATAGTACCCCAGAGAAGGTGGAATGAGGCAAGAGCTCCTGAGCAGATTGGCAGTATGGGGGGAGGGGAGTGGGAGCCAGGAAAAAGAGAGAGGGAGAAGAGGAGGGGAGAGGAGGTGGACATGGGGAAGCAGGAAGGTTGAGTCAGGGGAAGAATAGAGGAGAACAGGATAAGAGAGACCATAATAGAGGGAGTCATTATAGGTTTGAGGAGAGATCTGACACTAGTGAGATTTCCAGAGATCTACAAGGATGACACCAACTGGAAAACTAAGCAATAGTGAAGAAACTACGTTAAATACCCCTCCCTGATAATGAGTTTGACACTACTTTATATGTCATCCTAGAACCTCCATCCAGTGACTGATGGAAGCAGAGGCAGACACCCACAGCTAAACACTGAACTGAACTCCTAGAACCCAGTGACAGAGAGGGAGGAGTGATGAGCAATGGGGTCAAAACTAGACTGATAAAACCCAGAGAAACAGCTGACCTAAACAAGGGGGAGATCTTGGACCCCAGACTGATGGCTGAGAGGCCAGAATGGGACTGATCCATATCTCCTGAAAGTGGGTGAAAATGAGGAGGCCTAGACAACCTAGGGGGCTTTGGGTAATAGATCAGTACTTACACCTGGCACACAAATGGACTTTGCATGCCCATCCCACAATAAGGGTTGTTCTCTCAGCCTGAACACTTGCAGGAGGGCCTAGGCCCTGCCCTGAACGAAATGACAGATTCTGGAGATCCCCCATGGAGAGCCTCACCCTCCATGGGGAATGGAGTGTGGATTGGACAGGGTTTGGAGGGACAGGGGAGGAGGAAAGGGAGAGGGAGCTGGAATTGACATGTGAAGCAAGCTTGTTTCTAATGTAAATAAAAAATAGAAAAAATATATGCTATTTATCAGTCTGCTCCTTGTGAATAGTAGTGCACAGTTATGTTAACCACAAACCCAATAAAATGAGAATCACCCTGCCTCTTGCTTGCATTTAAACTAGAGTCAAAGGTTCTATATACAATATATAGAGATAGGCAAGAAAGGAGAGTGGCATTTTCTTATAAGAAAAACTGGAGAACACCTTTCAGTAAAAAGGTGAGTGATGTTTGGATTATCTTATCAAATTTCCAGAAGCAAACTATATTTCTACAAGTAAATATTAATTTGTGTTTTCCTCACAAATATCGTATTATTTAACAGTTCCTACAGAACTGTAAAATAATCAACAATGAATCAACAAAATAGAACAGACTCCTGTCCTATCAAATGACCCTTCCCAAGAGTTCACTATGCTACTGTCCAATGAAAGACACTTTAATTTCACTTGCAAATTTTCAAGTATTAGATGACTCTTTCCAGGAAAATGTCTATTGTGTAGCTCAATGCATGAAAATATGTAACCTAATGGAAACAATTTGAAATATCTAAAATCACATCCATCCACTTCAAATGCTGTAGTGAGATGATATGTTTGTTATTGTATATGTGTTTGCTGTAAGGGTGAATGTATAGGTAGGTAAATTATTATAGACTATTAATCTAATCTATAACTTGCCTGAAATCATCACTTCCCATCTCTTTCCTTAATAGATATGAGTTAATTTATTCTCATTTAACTAGGAGGAAAAGTTACATGGCAGAATACAACAGTAATAAAGCAACAAAGAAAACCCTTTTGGGATATGTGTATTTAGAGCAGTGGTTCTCAACCTGTGCGATGCAACCCCTTTGGCAAAACTCTGTCTCCGAAAATATTAACATTATGATTAATAACAGTTAAAGTGGCAAGTAAAATAATTTCATGGTTGGGGGCTCACCATAACATGAGGAATCGTATGAAAGGGTTATAGTATTAGGAAGGTTATGAACTACTGCTTTAGAGGAACACAAAGACAGCAAGGATGACAGTAGCAGGTTTCAAGAAAAAAGAATGTTGTCAGGGGCCTAGAAACCCTCCAGATCTGGAAGTGGAAGGAAAGAGAAACTTTAATTTTTACATCAATGAACAGCAATGTTCTCAGTGCAGAAGCATCAGTGAGCAGCAGCAGTTGGGCTTACACTTCTCCCCAAGTAGTACATCAAAGAGGAGGGATCCAGGATGGAGTAGCTGCAGAAGGATACTAGGTGGACAGTCCCTCTTTTTCAAGCCTTTGTTTTCTCAGTCTGTTTTACTTTATAACAAATTGCAACTCCCTGTTACACTCCTGTGTGAAGCTGCGTGTGACATATCAGGACCTATGTGAGACAGGGCCACAAAGAATGTGGTTTACATGCTAATTCCTAACACGTATTTGAGGGATGGCACCACAAGCAAGAGATTTGAACAGAGCATCAGATTCTTGATGCCATACTCCTGTGGAATGCTGTGAAGACTCTGCCTTTCTCTGTTGTAACCAAGCAGCCCTCTAGTCACTAAGTAGGTGAACTCTGAAACAAGTGACATGTATACCAGATCCATGAACCCCATGGTCCACAAACCATATTGATTTTCTGGTCTGAGCCTGTGTATCTCACCTGCCACTGAAATGGAGTGTTAGAAACATAAAATAAGAAGTTTTTTTCTCTTTATCACAAGAGGTTTAATTTACCCTAACCCCTCTTTATATTTTTTAAAAGGATTCAGCAACAGTGATTAAACATATAATTATGAAAAACAATTAAAACATATAATGAAAAAGCAAATTTCTCAAATTTCTCAGGGTTTTCAAATTCCTAGCAGGCTACTCATTGAGATGCAAGGACAATAAATCAATATTCTCAGAAATTGCTAAAGTATGATTAGTTTAAGTATACATCTAACAATCTTCACACTCTGGTCTCCGTCTTCTGAAAAAGATTCTTCTTGGACGAGGGGTGAGAGCTAACTCATCTGTGGGTGTCAGCACAAGCATAAAGATGTAGTTAGGAATTATACTGACCTTAGCAATTAAACTGCCACTGGCCACCAGTGGTTAGCTATGTTTATAGTACCAGGCATGATTTCCATCCTATTTAACTGGCTTTAAGTCTAGCTGGACAATTCCTGGTTACCAAAAAAATATACTTCTGAGTCATAGACCTTTTGTTGTACTGGTCATTGTAGTTTATAGCATCATATCTGAGAAGAAGTGTTGACTTCTTTCCTCCATCATCATCCTGCACCAAGCTGATACTTTGAAAGCTAGTCCTCGGGAAGGAAGCTTTCAGGTCAATGCCAGTTCCATTTTTCTTGATCCTGTGTCCAAAGTGCATGGTGTGTCATCAGCAATGGGGACTTACCTTCAACTTCTGGAAGATAATCAAGGGCAACATCAATAGCTTATTTTGTTTCTGAGAATCACTTGGAGTTCCCTGGCTAACCACTTGAAAGGAGGTTCCTCATGCTTTCACTAGGATTTTTGTTAACTGATGACTCCTGAGGGGAACATTATCACCCCCAAGTGACATAACTTCATTTAACACATACACATCATATATGTACACGTATATGTGTATAGTTATACATTTTGAATATAAAATAGGTGAATATAAAGTCAAATTATTTTCTATGGCTCTTTCAAATATCCTCGATGTTATTTATCCTTTTTTCCTCTTTATTATCCTTCCTCACACCTCCCCAATTAAAGCACCTCCCATTTTCCTCTTTCCCCATTCACTTGTACCATGCTACTTCCCTATCACCCTCTCCCATAGTTCCTTTTTGCTTACTGGTTTCTGCAGTTGTTCTCTGTTGTGACACCTGAAGATTTGGAAGTAGGAACAGCAGATTAGAGAGAACATGAAATGTCTGTCTTTCTGTTTTGGGGTCATGTTACCTAATATAATATTCTAGTTCCACAAAGGTTTTGGATCCACTTTGAAAGTCTTTTTGTACACTATGAAAGATACAAATCTAATTTCATTCTTACAGAGGTGGATATTTTCTTGGAGATCTCAGCTACCTCTATTGTTTTGGAGTCTCTTATAGAGGGATTGATTGGTTGGAGATGGATCAAGGCAGGTAGTTGTATTCTATCCTTTGTGTCGGTCAAGTTTTATATATCTGTTGGAGTAGGTTTATCTTTCAGTCTTGACTTCCTCTGAGCTTCTTTGGATTTTTTTCTTTCTGTGACTTTTAATGGAGGATATCATAAATTTTAGCTATAGGGGCTGATGAAACTTGGTATCAAATGGCAGTAGAGTCAGTGAGGTAACCTCTTCTCTGCTTTGTACCAACAGGACCAAGGGTGGAGCGCACAAGCCCCAAGGAAAAGAGTCAAAGCCTGCTGGATACTGTGAGCCAGCTGGGAGAACACCAAACATCAGACACATAGATGTCTGTGTACTATCTGAAGGCCAAGAATAACCTCTAAGATCACAGAACTACAGAATCCCAGTAACCACTGGAACCTCAGAAGTCAGAGCTGCATACCCAAAATGACCTTAGAGGCCACAAGAGCAAAGCTCTGGGTTCTCACATGACCCTGGGCACACTATAACTGAAGCTCTGGTCCTGCACTTCAAGAGATCACCAGCTGCAGCCTTCCTTCCAATATGTGTATTCGACAGACCATCTACTCCATAACCTCCTCATTGCTTTATTCCAGTTTCCAACACCAGCAGGTATTCCCTGTGAGCACACCAGCTTACCAGGCCAGGAAAACAGACATCAGCACACAGCTATCACACTCTCCAAAAATGAGAAAATGTTTTTAGGTTAGGAAACATTACAGGTCAGCACCTAGACCAATGATCATCCCAAACCCAGATGGCCAAATACCAGCATAAAAACACAAGCCAATGACAGCATAGGAAATATGTCTCCATTAAAGTCCAGCTATCCAACCACTACAAACCCTGAATATTCCAACATAGCTTAAGCACTAAAAAAAGATAAGACCTTGAAACCAGCTATGTGAAAATGATAGAGGTCCTTAAAGAGGAAATGAATAAATCCCTTAAAGAAAGTCAAGAAAATACAACAGTTGAAGGAAAAAAAACTATTCAAGATCAGAAAATATAGACATATGCCAACAAAGAAAGCACAAACTGAGGGAATTCAGAAAATGAAAAACTTAGAATTTTGAAAAGGAACTATGGAGCCGGGCGGTGGTGGCGCACGCCTTTAATCCCAGCACTCGGGTGGCAGAGGCAGGCGGATTTCTGTGAGTTCGAGGCCAGGCTGGGCCGACAGCCTCCAAAACAATACAGAGAAACCCTGTCTTGTAACAACCAAAAAAGAAAAAAAGAAAAGGAACTATGGAGGCAAGCTTAGCCAATAGAAATATAGGATAAGGAAGAGAAGATCTCAGGCATTTAAGATACAATAGAATAAATGTATACATTGGTCAAAGAAAATGCTAATTCTAAAAATTCCTCACATAAACATCCAGGAAATATGGACACTATGAAAAAAATTAAACCTAAGAATAATAGAATCAGGAAAGAGATAAATTACAGTTAAAAGACCCAGAAAATATTTTCAACAAAATCATAGAAGGAAATTTTCTTAATTTAAAAAGAAGATGCCTATAAAGGTATAAAAAGTACACAGACACCAAATAGATTGACACAGAAAACAATGTCCCCTGGACATATAATACTCAAAATACTAAACATGCAAAATAAAGAAAGGGGTGATAATGTATATTAAAATCTGTAAGGGAAAAAGCCAAATAAAATATAAAGACAGACCCATTAGTATTACACCTCACTTTTCAGTGGAGATGCTAAAACCCAGAAGGGCCTAGACAGATCTCCTGCAGACTTTATGAGAACATAGATACCATCCCAGATTACTATACTAAGCAAAACTTCTAAGCACCATATATGGAGAAAATAAGATATTCCATGATAAAGTCAAACTTAAACAATACTGTCTATAAATCCAGCCTTATAAATAATTCTAGAAGGAAAACTCCAACCTAAGGAGGTTAACTACACCCATGAAAACATGGGTAATAAATAATTACATACTAGCATAACCAGAAGAAGGCAGCACGCACGCGCTCACACACACCCACACACACACACACATACACACACACGACACCACAACCATTAACAAAATAACAGGAAACAGCAATCATTGGTCACTGGTATCTCTCAATATCAATAGTCTCAATTCCCCCAACAAAAAGACACAGACTAACACAATGGATGTGAAAACAGGACTTATCCTTCTGCTGCATCCAAGAAACATACCTACACATAAACATAAACATTATCTCCGAGTAAAAGGTTTGAAAAAGATAATTCCAAACAAATGGACCTAACAAGTAAGCTGGAGTAGCCATTATCATATCTAGCAAAACAGACTTCCAACCAAATTAATTAAAAGAGATGTGGTAGAAAACTAAATACTCATCAAAGGAAAAAATCCACCAAGATGACATTTCAATTCTTAACACCTATGTCTCAAACACAAGGGCACCCAGATTTGTAAGAAAACACTACTACATCTTAAATCACATATTGGCCCTCACACATTATAGTGGGAAAATTCAATATCCCACTCTCACTAAAGGAGAGGTCATTCAAACAAAAACTAAACAGAGAATTACTGGACCTAAAAGACATTATGAAACAAAAGGACCTAACAGATACTTACGTAACATTTTACCCAAACACAAGGAATATACCTCCTTCTCTGTATTTCATGGAACTTTCTCCAAAATTGACCACATACCTGTACACAATGCAAGTCTCACCGAATAAAAGAAAACTGAAATAACTCCCTGTGTCCTATCAGATCGTGGTGGGTTAAAACTGGATATAAACAATAGTAGAACCAACAGGAATCTTACAAACTCACAGAAACCAAATAACCCTCTACTGAATGAAAAATGGGGTAAGACAGAAATAAAGAAATTAAAAACATTTCAGCGGTGAAAATGAATACATAGCACACCCAATCTTACAGGACACAATGAAAGTGATTCTAAGAGGAAACTTCATAGCACTAAGTGCCAATATAAAAACAAACAAAAAATGGAGAGATCTCAAATGAGCAACTTAGAACACCTAAAATCTCTACAACGAAAAGAAGTAAGCACACCCAAGAGGAGTAGACAGCAAAAAATAATCAGACTGAGGGCTGAAATTGATGAAATAGAAATAAAGAGAACAATACAAGAATCAACAAAATAAAGAGTTGGTTCTTTGAAAAAGATCAGCAAGATGGATAAGCCCTTATTCAAACTAAGAGATGGAGAGGAAATATCCAGATTAACAGAATCAGAAAAGAAAAGGAGTGCATAACAACAGACACCAAGGAAATCAGGAGAATCACAAGTACATGCTTTAAAAACCTGTATTCCACCAAATTGGAAAAATGTGAATTGGAAATTTTCTCAATAATTACCACTTACCAAAGTTAAATCAAGATCACATAAACAATTTAAATAAACCTGTAACCCCCAAGGAAACAGAAGCAGTCATTAAAAGTCACCCAAAAACAACAGCAATAAAACCGATGGCCTGATGGTTTTAGTGCAGAACTTTACCAGACTTTCAAAGAAGAGTTAATGCCAATACTCCTCAAATTATCCCACAAAATAGAAACAGGACGAACATGACTCAATTTATTTATGAGGTCACAGTTACCCTGATACCAAAACCCACATAAATACTCAACAAAGAAAATAAAAGACCAATTTCCCTTATTAACACAGATGCAAAAATACTCAATAAGATATTTGCAAATTGAATCCAAGAACATATCAAAAAGATCTTGAACTACCAAAAACAAGGCTTCATTCAAGAGATGCAGGGATGGTTCAGTATATGAAAATAAATAAGTGTAATCTACCGTATAAGCAAACTTAAAAAAGTAAAACACATGATCATCTCATTAAATGAAGAAAAGATCTTTAACAAAATCTAACACTCCTTCATGACAAAAGTCCTGAAGAAAGTAGGGATATAAGGAACATACCAAAACATAATGAAGACAACAAGCCTAAAGTTAATGTCAAATTAAATGGAGATAAACTCAAGCAATTCTACTAAAATCAGGAACAAGACAAGGCTGACTACTCCATATCTACTCACTGTAGTACTTGAAGATTTAGATAAAATCAATAAGATAACTGAAGGAGATCAAGGAGATACAAATTGGAAAGGAAGAAGTCAAAGTATTACTATGGACAGATGGTATAATAGCATATATAATGATCTAAAATTCTACCAGGGAACTTCTACAGCTGATAAACACTTTCAGAAAGGTGGCAGGTTACAAGTTTAACAACAACAACAACAAAAAGAAAAAAATTAGTCGCTCTCCTTCATACAAATGAAAAATGAATGGAGAAAGAAATCACGGAAACAACACCTTTCACAACAGACTTAAGTAATATAATATATCTTGGGCTAACTTTAACCAAGCAAATGGCAGACTTATATGATAAAACTTCAAGTATTTTTGAAGAAGTAAATTGAAGAAAATATCAGAAAGTGGAAAGATCTCCCATGCTCATGAACTGGTAAAATTAACACAGTAAAAAAATGACACAGCCTGTCAAAAGCAATCTACAGATTCAAAGCAATCGCCACAAAAAAAATTCCAACACAATTCTTATAGATCATGAAAGGACAATTCTCAAAGTCATATGGGAAAAAAAATCGAGATAGTGAAAATAAATCACAACATTCCCAGTTTCAAGTTGTACTATAATGAAAACTATATGGTATTGGTCTAAAAACAGAAGCAATTATTAATTGAATTGAATTGAAAACCCAAAAACAAATCCATGAACCTATGAACACCTGAGTTTCATAAATAAACCACAAATACACACTGGAAAAAAGCATCTTCAACAAATGATGTTAGTCAAACTGGATGCTGCAAATAGATCCATATTTATCACCCTGCTGAAACCTTAAGTTCAAGTGGACCAAAGATCTTAACATAAGACCAGATACACTGAACCAGATAAAGAGGGAGTGGGGGAATATCCATGAACATATTGTAACAGGAGGCATGAACGTATTGGCACAGGAGGCATCTTCCTGAATAGAATACCAGTAGTGCAAGCACTAAGTTCAACAATTAATACATGGGACTTCATGAAACTGAAAAGCTCCTATAAAGCAAAGGACACCATCAATCAGACAAAGCAGAAACATACAGAAGAGGAAAAGATTTTTATTTTACCTACTCTACATCTGATAAAGGATTATTATCCAAAGTTTACAAAGAACTCAAGAAACTAGATAACACACACACACACAAATAAGCAAATAAATCTAATTAAAAATGAGGTCCAGATCTAAACAGAGAATTCTCAATAGAAGAATCTCAAATTACTGAGAAACACTTGTGAAGGCAGGTTAAAGAAAGTCCACAAACACATGAATAAAGAATTAAAAGATATTTATTTGGGGAGCACTCACACAAAGATGGTAAATAACTGCCTCAGTCTTCTTCCCCTGGAAGCTCGGCATCTGCCCTGTAGAATGCTCCAACCACAACCCAAGAGAACTCGAGCAAGCCCCTCCTCTTCTTTATAAGGGGTCATATCAGTACATAGAAGCCAAACCCTAAGAGTATTACTTCAAGTCTATTGGCAGAACAAGATGCCACTGCATGCTTACACACTAAACATCCTTGGCCATAAGGGAAATGAAAATCAAAACTACTTTGAGATTCCATCTTACACCTGTCAGAATGGCTAAAATCAAAAGCACTAGTGATAGTTCATGCTGGTAAGGACGTGGAACATGGAGAACATTCTTCCACTGCTAATGGGAATACACACTTGTGTAGCCACTATGGAAATCAATATGGTAGAAAATTGGAAATTTATCTGCCTCAAGAATCAGATATACCATTCTTATGAATATACACAAAAGATGCTCCATTCTACCACAAGGGAATGTTGCTCAACCATGTTCATTGTGGCTTTATTCATAGTATCCAGAAACTGGAAACCTAGATGTCCCTCAAGAGAAGAATAGTTTTAAAAAGTGATACATTTACACAATGGAGTATTACTCAGTTTTATTTAATGACATGAAATTTGCAGGCAAATAGATGGAGATAGAAAAAAAGCATCCTGAGTGAGATAACCCAGACCCAGAAAAACAAATGTGATGTATATTCACTTATAAACGGATATTATCCATTAAGTAGATGATAATCAAGCTATAATAAATAGACCCTGAGATGTTATGTAAAGAGGAGGGGTCTAGAGAGACACAGGATACTCCTGGAGAGGGGAAACAGAATAGATTTTATGAGTGGACAGAGGACTTGGAGGACTAGGAGCAGAAGGGATCCAGTATGTGAGAGGTGAGTTAGAGGAAGAGAGTGTACAGAGAAACAACTGTAATTGTGGGACATTTGGGGTGATAGTGTAGAAACTGAGTGCAGTGTAAACTTCCTGGAATCTATGAAGGAGATCCTAATGAGGACTCCTAATAATGAGGGATAGATAGAGTATTAACTCATCTACTCTTATAGTTGGGTGAGGCTTCCAGTGGAGGAACTGGGTTTCATTCATTTGAATTGTTGGTGAAGTGGGTCCCGTGGAAATCACCAAAAATTCAGACTTCTGCTAAGACAAAGGTTTCTCTCCATAAACAGACAGTGGAGCCCAATTGAAAAGGACAGTATCCATACAATCCACTGCAAATAGATAAGAAAAGCTGGTGCCAAAATGGAGCATTCACCCCTACTTTCTAGTCTTTCTGGTGCAGGAAGGTATTCTAATGGCTAGCAAAAAAGAAATGTGTACACCAACCCAGTCACAAAACCTTTGGCCTACAATTTGTCTTTCCTGCAAAATAAGCTAGTGGAATGGTAGCATAGAACTTGTGGGAATAGTTAACCAACACCTAATTTGACTTAAGTCCCACTACACAAGAAGGAACCTATATCTGACACTGCTTGAGAAACCAAGAAGCAGAGACTAAATAGCCCAGAGACCTATGTAAAACTAAAAACAACCTGTATAAGTAAATAAATAAATATGATTATTTCTTTTTTATTTTAAATTTATTTTAAAAGCTCTCTTATTTACATATCAAACCCCCCATTCCCTCATCCTCCCATCCTCCCATGCTTTCCACCTACCCCCAAACCCATCCCTCCACGGGGGACCATCAAAGTCTGTCACATTATTTGTTGGAGGGCCCAGGCCCTCCTTCCCATATCTGGGCTTCAATAGTATCCCTCCATACGGAAAGGGCTCACAAAGTCCATTTATGCTCTAGGAATAAACACTGGCTCCACTGTTAGAGGTTCCATAGACTGCCCTGGCCTCCTACCTGGCACCCACATTCCATCCAATGCTGGCTTGGTTCCATCCAATGCTGGTTCCCCAACTTTATGACTAGGATCTGTGTGCTCTCACTAAGTCAGGACATCTGTTTCTGCGGGTTTCTCCAGCACCAGCAACATCTTGCCTTCTTTGTTCATTCCTCCTCCCTCTCTGCAACTGGATTCCAGGAGTATGCCTCAGTGTTTAGCTGTGGGTGCCTGTATCTGCTTTGATCAGCTACTAGATGTAGGCTCTAGGGGTGACAGAAAAGGTAGTCATCAATCTCATTTTAGGGGAAGGGCATCAAAGGTCATCCCTGTGGATCCCCTAGTATTTCCCCTATGCCAGACCTCTCTTCAAGCCTGTATAGGCTTCCTCTAAAATATGATTACTTCTAATGATATTCTTACTCATAGATTAGTGCTTCATTCAGGCATCATCAGAGAGACTTCCTCCAGCAGCAGATGGAAACAGAAGAGACTTATACCCAGACATTATGTGCAGAGAGAGTCTAACTTGAAGGTATCCATCAAATCCCTCCCCTCAGAGCTCAGGGAATCAATCTTGCATAACAGGAGGCAGAGGGATTGTAAGAGTCAGATCTATGCCTCATTTCAGTTGCAGGTTTCTATAATGATGATTCAAAATCAATGATGTTCCTCTTCAACTCAGATTGTCAACACTTTCTATGGAAGTCTAGTTACACAGTTTTATCTTATGAGAGATATAATTGGACTTCCTGTTTCCAAAAATTTTTTGAAAGTTTGTTCAAAGAATGTATAGCATTTCCAACTCATACAATTCTCTTTTTTAATATTATTTTATTTATTTATTTTACAACAGGACTACATATTTCCCTCCCTCCTCCTGTCTTCCCACCTCCCCCCACCCCTACAATCCAATCCTCTTCTGTTTCTTTTCAGAAAGGGACAGTTCTTTCATTGGTATCAACAAAGCATGGCCTACCAAGTTGCAGTAAGACTAAGTACCTCCCTTGTAATACCAAGTTGCAGTAAGACTAAGTACCTCCCTTGTAATACCAAGTTGCATTAAGACTACACACCTCCCTTGTATTTAGGCTGGGCAAGGCAAACCAGTATAAGGAATAGGTTCCCAAGAGCCAGCCAAAACATTAGGGGTAGTTCCTTCTCCCATCATTAGGAGTTCTGCAAATGGACAAAGCTACACAACCGTCACATGTATGTATAGGGCTTATGTCAGTCCCATGCAGGATTCCTGGTTGTTGCTTCTGATTCTGACAACTCACTTAATCTTTATGACAAGCTAAATTGATCACTCCAAAAACCCAGTTGGATCTTAAATCAATACATCTGATGAACTATCTGGAGCACATTTGTTCTAATTTGGGTTCATGCATATAATCTCTAATTATCTTGGGAGATGTTCAAAAGAATGGGTAAGTCAAATAAGGAAAAGAAGGACGCAAGCTGATAACAGTTGCACAAACATTGTTTCTGCTGAGGTCAACTGGATGCAGTCCCACTGGCCATTACATGAATACATGTCAAAATGGAGAAAAGGAGAGCTGAGATGCTTTACTCACGAATCCTGTGCTTTTTGGTACAGGTCTCATGCCACGAATATGAAATCCTTGCTGTATATGGACCACACAACACAGAAAAGGGCAGCTATGGTCACATAGCCTGTCCGGGCACAGAGAGCAAATGACACATAATACATCATCTCTCAAGGGCCTCCAACCAAACAATCTTCCTAATCTCCGTAGTCCACAAAACCTGGAGATACAAAAACTATATCTATCTTGATCTTGATTTAAAGTTCTAAACTTAACCTGATTAAAAGCTGTAATTTCTACCTGATAAATGACAAGTTAATGTGATTACTTTGTTTTTTCTCAGACAAAAGCAGTGACTTCTTGGTCAATGCAGATTTGATATTTGATCATTTATAGTTGGCATTTTTATGCTATTGTGCTTAAATCTTGGTGTTGAGGCAGCTTTGGGAGTGAAATTGTCTGCACTCTGACAATTTTTCCAGACTTAATTTTTCAGGAAAACTGAGTTCTATGTGGATTTATGAGTCAACACTGAGATGTCATTAATACTTCATAACTATTTAATGGATTGCAAGACTTTCTCATGTCAAAAAAGCAAAATAAAGTATTTATTCATTATTTGGTCAAAAGTAGCACCTTTAAGCCCTAACAGTCTTAGTTATTTCTTTCCCTGGTGGCTAATGTTCCTCAACTCTATATCTTTTTATTTTAAATAGCTTGGTTTACATGTCAATCCCAGTTCCCTCTCCCTCCCCTCCTCCTGCAGCCTCCCCTCCCACCCTATCCCCATTTACTTCCACATAGGGGATATCTAGAGTCTGTCATTTCACTCAGGGCATGGTCCAGGCACTTCCCTAAGAGTCCAGGCTGAGAGAGCATCCCTCTTTGTGTTATGGACACACGAAGTCTGTTTGTATGCCAGGGATAAACACTGATCCACTGCCCCCAGGGCCCCATAGGTTGCCCAGGCCTCCTCACTGACTCTCACATTCAGGGGGTCTGGATCAATCCCATGCTGGCCTCCCAGCTGTCAGTCTGGGGTCCAAGAGTTCTCCCCTGTTCATAATAGCTGTCTCTGCTGGTTTTGCCAGCCCATTTTTTGCCAATTTGCTCATCGCTCCTATCTCTCTGTCACTGGGTTTCATGGGTTCAGTTCAGTGTTTAACTGTGAGTGTTTGCCTCTGCTTCCATCAGTCACTGGATGAATGCTCCAGGATGGTTATGGGCATCAAGTTCATTATCAGGAAAGGGCATTTGAGGTGATCTCTCCACTATTGCTTAGCTTGCCAGTTGGTATTATCACTTTAGATCACTAGAGGTCTCACTGGTGCCTGATCTGTCTTTTAACCTATGATTCCCTCTTCCCCCTATTCTACCCCCCACTCGACCTTCCTGTTCCCCCATGACCTACTCTCTCTTCCTCTTCTCCCCCTCAACTCTATATCTTAATGAGAGATATCTTGGCATACACGCTGGTATCTCTCACCCTCAACTCAGATATTTTTGAGTTCATCACCTACTTTCATTGCATATGAGTCCTGTGACTTTGTGAAGTCAGTTAACATACTAGAACTTTAGTTTTCATACCAGCCTTACTCTGTCAAATAGATATCTCAGATAAACAACAGATTGACTCAATTCTGTATAATTCTAGTCATTCATTTGTTCATTTCCTGACAACTCCTAGATATGTAACAGCTTCTTCAGAATATACTGAGGAGCCTTTGAGCACCTTTTCATTGCCTATCTACACTCTGTCGTCTTCTCTGTGTCTGCTCCAATAACAGAGTTGTGTAGAAGCAGACTTCTGGGCAAAATAAAAAGTCCCGTCAGAGAACATAAAACTATCATTAATCAGCTTTGTATTTGCTGTTTACTCTTAAGGACATGCTTACTTTGATCTTCAAAAATGAGCTGTGTCTTAAATAGTAGATATGCAGGCACTACTAAGTCTTAGTTCTTAGCAACTAGGAGACCGAGGGTATTTCGTCAAATGCTGTTATCTGAAGACACAGCAAAAATGAAATGTGCAGTAGCTATTCAAACCATTATCCAGTTTAATGATTAACCTGAAATTCATTTAATTACTCAAAAAATACTAAGACCTTGATAGTTACTGTTTTTACTGTTAAACATAAAACATCCACTCACCTGAGCAGAAATTCACATTTACTTGGATAGATGCTACAAAACAATGAGCCACCACTGTTTATACTCCTAGAAGTACTCAATGAAAAGGATTCGTGAGCCAAGGTGATTTTGAGCATGCAATAATTTATATGCATTACAACACTTAAAATGGAAATGGTTGCAGAGTGAGGATGGGGTAATATCTCAGTTAGCAAATGTGTTAAAATGCTTATCTATTGGGCCATGGGTAGTAGATCAGTATTTATCCCTGGCATACAAATGGACTTGGGGTGCCCATCCAACAATGAGAGATGCCCTCTCACCCTGGACTCTTGGGGGAGAGTCTAGGCCCTGCCCTGGATGAAATGACAGACTATGGACACCCCCATGGAGGGCCTCACCCTCCCTGGGGAAATGAGGGGGTATTGGAGAGGGTTGGTGGGAGGGCATGGGAGGAGGGGATGGAAAGGGAGAAGGACCTGGGATTGACATGTGAAGCAACCTTGTTTCTAATTTAAATTTAAAAATAAAAATTAAAAAATGCTGATTATTTTCATTAAAAAGTCACCACTGTGAGGTAGAGACAGGATCCTTGAACCTTAGGTACAATGAGAGACACTGTCTTAAAAAAACTGAGGGACATCAGCAACAGAATACCAAAGTAGACAGGGAAAGCTTGTGAGGCTTTAACTCCTCTTGCTCAGATGGGTAACTAAGGAATACACAGAGCAGAATTAGTCTTCTCCAGGAGAGAGCATACCAATAGTTTTTCCAATATAAAATGGTCAGCCCTGAAAAATACATAAGGTAACATTACGCAGTCTGAGAAGGTTACATTTAGAAACATTTGTGCATATGCACATGCGTGTGTGCATATACAGTCGTTAGTGACAAAAGAGGGCAGGAATGCTAAAGAAAACAAGGATAAGTGTATGAGAGGCAAGGGAGGGGGGAAAGAGAAGGGAGAATGACATAATTTTAATCTCAAAAACAGAAAACATCTGAGCTAGGAAGAAACTGAAGACACCTGATATTGACCCCTGAGCCCCGCACGCACCTGCACACACGGATGCATATAAATATGGATATGCTTGCCTCCACACACAAACAGGCAGCTTCAAGAGTGAGACTGTGTAGCAGATCTTTCTTAAAGGCCGAGGCATGACTACCAAATTTGATAGATGGGAATAGAGGGAAACTTAATATGCTTTTGAGATGTTTTCTCTACATACGGCTTTTGTCTCCTTGTAGACAGAAAATAAAAATATGAATAGGAAAAAAGGTAACTACAAGAGAATAAAATAGGAGAAATGTAAAAGAAAGGAAAGAAGGAAGAGCTACTCTATAAATTGCTAGTTTAATCTTAAAATCCTTACTCAAAGCATAGTTTTAGAGGTTATGAATACAGCTTCATGATATGTACAGCATGGACACAGGCCAGTCCAAGACTCAATATTAGGCCTCCAGAACCTAGATCGAACTATTATTATCAATTCTGTACAGAACAATAGAACTCAGTCAAAATAACTCAATGTCTTCACGTTATCTTTACAGGTAACATAAGGCAATCAGTCAGGCCAGCAATTATCTGTACTTTCTCCTACTTCTTTATCTCTCCATTGTGCAAAATTTCATAGGAAACAAGCCAGCAAAGATTTAGTGCCCAACACGCACTGCACTAGCCTCAGAGGAAAGAGACCAGTCAAAAGCTCTTTCTGCTCTGTTGACAGGGATTGGGATAAACACAATAAAAATTCTGAGGTGGAACACACTGGGATGGACAGACATTTAGAATTAAGTCAATATTATCATTTTACTCATGCAGGGAAAGGAAAAATGGAGGTTCATGCATGAAAATTGTGATCCCACCCCCATGGAGGGCCTCACCCTCCCTGGGGAAATGAGGGTATAATGGGGGGGTTGTGGGGGGAGGGCACGGGAGGAGGGGAGGGAAAGGGAGACGGATCTGGAACTGGCTTGTGAAGCAACCTTGTTTCTTATATAAATTTAAACTGAAAAATAAATTTAAAAAAAAAGAAAATTGTGGTCCCATTATCATTGCAATCACCTCTTCTGGAAGTCACTTCATTTTGGAAAGAAACAAACCTTAAACAAGAGAGTTTAGATCCAGGATATAAGGTTCTGGCAAGAGATGTTATTTCCTCATATTTTTGTTTTATTTGTTTGCTTGTTTGTTCATTCATTTGTACTATTGCCCCAATAAGTGCACTTAATTATTAGATACCTGGTGTCAAAAAGTCTTGATTCTCTGTAAAAACAGGAAAAGTGTCAATCTCCTCCCTGTTCATGAAAATTCATGATTAACACCTCTCTATTAAAAGATGGTAGCACAATAAATTAACAAGTATAACAAGTATATTAAATTATATCTTTATATGACATGGTTACATTCAAATGGATGAGTCTAAGACTCAAGGTGGAGTCCAAGACTTATGTTATCTATTTCATACTCAGTTGAGAAACTCATCAAAACCTGGATATTCAGCTTCTTCTTAGTCTCTCAAATAAAGGATATCTCCTCCAGAGTATGGGACAAGACACCTGAAAGAGAGTCGTATGGTCTACTACCTCACAGAGTATGCCAGAGAACTTTATGGTGAGCTCCAAAAAAGCAAACACCTGTTTTTAAGTTTTATGGCTTGCTTTGTGGAAAGAGGCTGTATTTCTCAGACTCATCTCACAAGCAGAAAGCTCATTTTCACACATTCAGGAGAGGATCAAAGTGGGGTGCTGGCATGGGGTGGGGAAACAGAAATAGAAAAAAAATTAGGACAGGGTACTAACATGTATTTCAGTCTGACCTGGAACTCACTACATATTCCAAACTGCCAAACTGGTCTATCTCTAGCAGTCATCATGCCTGTAGCTCTCCAATAGTGGGATCACAGGAGTGTGTCACCATAGCCTAGAGTGTTACTCCTAAGGCCTTTAGTTTCAGATAGGATTTTCTGATATCAACAGAGGAAAACCACAAAGTAAGTTAAGAAATATTCAACCAGCTATAAACTATTGATATTGCCCAATAAACCACAATACCCTTTAATGACGATTGTTGTATTGAGAGAATAAGGGATAATGAGTAAACCAAAGGTGTTTGTGGACTGAGACCCTATGGTCACCATATGCTTCACAATAAGAGTCAGTGTCAAAATCAAGTCCAAGTGTCATTTCTTACTGCCCTACATATGCTGATTCACCAAATACATTGTCTCATTTTATAGACATAGAGAAGGTAAATGGCTCCTCTAAGGTCATGTGATTAAAAAATGATGCATTACTGGTAAGAATTAGAATGTTCTGTTTTACTGACTTCTGTCTGTCTTGAATTTTTTGGTGGCACAGGACCCTTCATCATTTCATCATTTTGTATGTTGTAAGGTGCATATGTTTATATGTGGGTTATAAATATTGTTGTTGTGACTTTAACATTTACCAGGGAAAATGATAGGACACTGATTATTTAAGCCACATTACTTATACAGTTCAGTAACATCACATATTTACTCATCCCTGTTCAATGACCCATGACCACAAATTCCTCTCCCACCCCAACAAAAACTCTGTACCCATTAGACAACAACTCCTCCTTCCTTATTCTTTCACCCCCTAGCAGTCATTCGTGAAAATTATTTTCTGGCACAAAGAAATCTTAAGTTTTAAGCTTAGTTTTCAGTGAAAAATATTTTAACTATATGTGAAGAAGAGCGGATACAAGAAGGAGAAAAATTTGTAACCAGCCCTTCAGTATCATGAACTCTGTGAGGGTGTTGTATATATCTTTAAAAGTCTCTCTACCTCCCAGCCTGCCTCCTCAATATTTGTTCCCAGGAATTTTATGTCTCCATGTTTCCTTTCCTTCCAAGAGCAGTCAGCAAGGGCAAATTCCTTTGTAGTTTCAGAGGCAGGCTTGTTGCCATGGAACCCACAATGCCACTGGAGTAGACTAGTAAAAGGTAACCACTAAAGATCTGGTCAATAGATAGGCTGTGTTTCTTCTTCTGGAAAAGCCTGACTGGTAGGATTCCTTTAAGGGCACAGCCCCAAAGTGCTTTATGTCATCACTCCAGCTCCTTGAAAACTGAAGCTTTAGGAGACCTCTGAAAGAGAACCTGTAGGTTTCAGCGCTTACCACCAATGGCCAATCTGAGGGGCAGTGTTGTTACTAATGGGACTCTTCACAATCCCAAGACTCAGCAGCACAAATGGCAAAGCACTGACTGTGTGAAAAATGGAATCCCCAAAGAAGCCCAGGTAAGAAGTAGTCTCCTACATTCTTAAACTGCACGGCCCAAATATCTCCATATTTCTTAGCAACACAGTTTAAGGCAATCTTTACTCAAAGTTTCTCTCGTGCTATGTTTTATGGTGTTGGCTCTGCACTTCAGCTAATGTTTCATTATGCGTGGCTGCTACAAAGCTTAGATGTGGCTATACAGGAATTTCTTCTCTAGACAAGAAAAGATGCATACAGAGTCACATTCTCTAGATTCTCTAAAATGCAGACTTGTAAACTTTTCATTTATTCTCAAGCATTTGGGGGGACAAGCTTGTGAAATATTAAACTCTTGGGCCTACCAAATAGATTGCTACACTCATGATGCTTCAGGAGAAAAAGAGAAGTGATCCTAAATCTTGCAGAGATCATGTGGTCGATAACACTTGTCTCTGGTGCATATGAAATGCCTTTCTGGTCGAACAGATCTTTTTAGTGTTTAACAGAGCATTGTCAAAGTTCACAGCCTGATTAGAGGCTGGAGTATCTATCTCTTAGAAATTTGATCCCTCCAGTATTCCTTTCTAAAACCCACTTCTGGGAGTGTAGCTTAGGGTGTCTACACATGGAAAGCAAAGTAGCCTCTTTAAAACAGACATTCTGCTTATTTCCATTTCATATTTCCCCCATCTTTTTTGCCTCTGCTGTTGCAAAATATTTGAGGGAATGTCTCATGGAAGAGAAAATTGAGACAGTATTCAAATGGGTGTCTCTAGTCTGGGAGGTTCTTTTTTTTTTTTCAGTTTAAATTTAGATTAGAAACAAGGTTGCTTCACAAGTCAGTTCCAGGTCCCTCTCCCTTTCCCTCCCCTCCTCCTGTGCCCTCTCCCAACCCCCCAATATCCCCTCATTTCCCCAGGGAAGGTGAGGCCCTCCATGGGGGTGTCCATAGTCTGTCATTTCATCCGGGGCAGGGCCTAGACCCTCCCCCAAGAGTTCAGGGTGAGAGTGCATCTCACATTGTTGGATGGGAGTCAAAAGTCCATGTGTATACTCAGGATGAGTACGGATCTACTGCCCAAGGCTCAATAGATTACCTAGGCCTCCTCACTGACACCCACATTCAGGGGGTCTTGATCAGTCCCATGCTGGATTCCCAGGCTGATGCCTAAAATTCAAGAGTTAACCTTTGTCAGGTCAGCTGTTTCTGGGGATTAAACCAGCCCAGTCTTAATCCCTTTGGTCATCAGTCCTCCCTATCTGTTACTGGCTTTCTTGAGTTCAGCTCAGTACTTAACCGTAGGAGTCTGCCTCTTCTTCGATCAGCCACTGAATGAAGGTTCTGTTTCCCAGACTCTCTGGCCATAGGATTGCAGGCTGGCACTCCCCAGATCTATGTCTAAAATCCATATATGAGAGAGTACATGCCATGTTTCTCTTTTTGTGACTATGTTACCTCACTCAGGATGGTTTCTTCTAGTGTCATCCATTTGCCTGCAAATCTCAGGATTCCATTGTTTCTTTCTGCTGATTAGTACTCCATTGTGTAAATGTACCACATTTTCTCCATCCACTCTTCGGTTGAGGGGCATCTAGGTTGCTTCCAAGTGAGGTTCTTGAAGGCAAGTAATTGTGCATGTTGCATACCATGCCAGGACTCTCCAGTCTAAGTCACATGGTGAGCTAACCTGCCTTGAGAACAAGCTTGAATAGACAGATAGGCAATCTCACTGTGGAGAAATAGCAAAGATGTGTGTAGAACCCCTTGTTCAGTCACCCGAGCTAGCCAGCCTTTGCCTGAAGGAAATGTTAGGTTGTGCCAATCACCTAGGACAGAGAAGGATGGCTGGGGTCAGGCTTCCATGAAGTCAATCATTTGTATGTCCAGTTGGAAGGTACAAGGGGCACTCAGGAGCCTGACTTGTGTAGTAAAATGATATGGTCCTCTAAATGTATTCTTCTCTTAACCAAAGACATTGGGATGCATCTACTGGAAATCTCAGGTTGAAACAGAAGGAAGAGAAAGAACATGAGAGAACTCACAGCATTATACCTTATCCATTAAGATCATTGCTAAGTACCCCACAGAAAGAGTTGACATAAACAAGGGGGAGCTCTTGAACCCCAGACTGATGGATAGGAGACCAGCATGGGACTGATCCAGACCCCCTGAATGTGCATATCAGTGAGGAGGTCTAGGCAATCTATGGGGTCTTGGGTAGTAGATCAGTATTTATCCCTGGCATACAAATGGACTTTGGGTGCCCATCCCACAATGAGGGTTGCTCTCTCAATCTAAACTCTTGGGGGAGGGTCTAGGTCCTGCCCTGAATGAAATGACAGACTTTGGAGATGCCCCATGGAGGGCCTTATCCTCCCTGGGGAACAGAGTGGGGGTTGGGTGGGGGTCTAAGGGGAGGAAGAGGGAGCTGGGATTGACATGTGAAACAAGCTTTTCTAATTTAACTAAATAAAAATATATAAGAATTTAAAAAAAAGATGATTGCTAAGATGCCCCTTGTCCCTGAAGTACCTGTTTCACTAGACAATGTTTGCGTCCTAGGTTATTCTGATTCTTGGGTATTTTATTTGACCATAGATGCCTTCAAAACAAGTTTTCCTTTTCTTTACTTATCTTGATTTCATAACTATATTCTAGTGTTTGAAACTGAAAGAGTAAATAGATAGGACAGCGATTCCTATATAAGTGTAGAACCCCACAGTACAGTAACTATACAAGACCACAATATCCTTAGGCATGGAAGCATCTTTAGGCTTTACTGCTGTGGCCTATCTCAGCAACTCTTTCTGAGAAGCCATCCAAATTCTGTCTGCTAAGATAGATTTAGATGTTTCTAAGTTGTAAGTGGCTTCCACTAAGAGCCTCAGTTATGTATTAATAAATATTTTCCTGGAATAATAAACCCCGCTGAGGTCATAACAGACCTAATTTCTCCCCGTAAAGTATAAATAAAGTTGTCTTTATTATAGCGATCCTCAGGCAAAAGTTTTACCTAATGGGACTCTTAATAAGATAGGTCTTAACAAACAGCCTTGCCTTTTGGCAAAAGGAATCGCTGAGGGCCTGCAGGTGTCTGAGGTCAGTGATTTTTCAAATGCTTTGCTGGGACTGAGGTCTCATGGAACAGTGCCTCAAATCCTATGAGCTCCAGGGAAGATCCCTTTAGCTTTTCTTCTGCTTCTTTGTACTCACACAGAAATATAGTCACTACTCTCACACACTATTCCGTAATATTCTGTTGGCAAAAGATTTCCCAACCCAGCAAGCCAAATGTAAACACTTTTAGGCAGTAACTTGGAAACATCCTTCACTTTGTTCCACTGTAGATTGGTGTGAACTCTGTGATACTAGTATGTGGTCTCAGTAGCCCAAGCTTGCAATTAACCAGGAGCCAGAACATTTCTATTTTGGAAATCATCCAGAGTTTCTTTCTAGAACTTTTCTGATCCTTGATCCTATTCCCTTTCTTTCCCCTTTAAGCTCCAGATGCCCCCAGGATGAACTGAAATGTGATTTCACCACTGATTAAGTTCATTCTTTGTTTACTTCTAAAATGCATCCTGTGTTGCTATATCTGCTAGAATATTATGGTCCAAGATCATTGATCCTCCCTTCTCACAAGCATATCTGTGTAAAGGTTGGAGGGCTTTCAATGCCCTTAATTTTTTAAATGAACTCTATTCCTAAACAATTGCAAAGTTTTCAGATTTTTCCTTGACTTCCTTTTGTTACCAAGTCTCACCATCAACATGACTGAAAGTGATCCATAAAATCCATGCAGAGCCTGGATAATTCCTTGTTTTAGCTTTGTCTGTTTGTGAGGCTGCCAGCAGTGGGAATAGGATCAATTGCTGGTACATGAGCTGGCTTTTTGGAATATTGCTCAACCTTGATGCAGAAGGGAGGGGCTTGGTCTTGCCTCAACTTGATGTGACAGGCTTTGTTGACTCCCTGTGGGAGGCCTTACCCTTTCTGAGGAGTGGATTGGATGGGGATGGCTGGGAAGCAGGGGGAGAGGGAACTGTGGTTGGCATGTAAAATGAATTAAAAAATGAACTGTTCTCTAATTCTTAGTCTCATCCTCTATAAAATCTCCTGACATAGACATGATGCAGGCAAGTTCTTGTGAGAAGACTAACCCTGAGAACAGAGACAAGTGATGCAGAGTTTCTGAGAAGTGAGGCTTACTGGAAGATTCTTGTGTTAGCTGTACTCATGACCTCAGAAGGGATTTGGGGAGCCCAGCCTCACTCCAGTTCCCTTTATAGTGATGTGATTCCTTCTTCTCCCCTGTATTCCCTCCATTAAGATGTCGTATATCACAAGATACTCATCAAACCTGAGCCAATATTAGAGAGCCAGAATTATTACATACATAATTTCTTATCTTGATAAAATTATATTATTTCAAACATTTTATTTTGAAATTTGAAAACTTATCAAAATGGACATAGGTACCAGAAAAGTTGTCCATGACTATTACTATGTCTGTGATGTGGAGGCAGCTTTGTAATTGGATAATAGGTTGTTAGAGAGTTTGAAGGAGCAGACTAGAAAAATCTATGATTTTAGTTAGTGCTGTAGACCATCCCATGAGATATTAACAGACAGGGATATTAGGTGACTAATCTCAGATGATGATAAGGAACCTGTCAGAAATTAAAGGAAAGCACTCTATCCCAGAAGCAAAGGGAGGGAGGATAAATAGACTGCTTCCTAAAAGATATTGGAGGCAGAGGAACTGCCGCCACCATCTTAGGAAAAAGTATACAACCACTAAGCTATGTAGACCATCTTTAAGATCTGGAAAATTACAGTGTAATCACCACAGAAGACTGGACTATGGTATTAAGTAATGTACATGAACCATACCCACTGAACTAAGCAAAGAAGAAAACAAATAACATCAAATCCCAAAGCATTTCCGTAGATTTCCACTCATGCAGAAAGAACAGAGAAGAGCCATGACATAATCAGCAATGTTAAGTGGCAGACACCCACAACTAAACTGAACTGAACTCCTGGAACCCAGTTGCAGAGACGGAGTAGTGATGAGCAAAGGCGTCAAGACTGGGCTGGTGAAACCCACAGAAATTGCTGACCTGAACAAGGAGGAGCTCATGGACCCCAGACTGATGGCTGAGAGACCAGCATGGGACTGATCCAGAACCCCTCAATTTGGGTGTCAGTGAGGAGGCCTCGGCAATCTACAGGGCCTTGGGTAGTAGATCAGTATTTATCCCTGGCATACAAATGGTCTTTGGAAGCCCATTCCACATCGAGAGATGCTCTCTTTGCCTGGACACATAGAGAAGGGCCTAGGCCCTGCCCTGAATGATATGACACACTTTGGAGATGCCCCATGCCTCACTCTCCCTGGGAAGCAGCAGAGTGGGGATTGGGTGGGAGGTTGGTGGGAGATGGGGAGGAGGGGAAGGACAGGAAGAGAGGGAGCTGGGATTGACATGTGAAGCAAGCTTGTTTCTAATTTAAATAAAAAAGATTAATATATATATAAAATTTTAAAACTCTACACAACATCTTTCTTAAAAGACACTGAAAACTTAAAATGTAAAATATAAATGAAGTGAACTGTAGAGATGGCTCAGTGAATGATAACACTTGCTTTTCTTTCGTAGAACCAGGATCCAATCTCAGCACCCACATGGTGGCTCACAATACCCAGAACTTCACTTTCAAGAGATCTGGCACCTTCCTCTGGTCTCCACAGGCACCATGCACGTGTGCTGTGCTCTTACATACATAAAAACAAATAAATCTTTAAGATGAATATGGAGGGAGAAAGCCCTTTACAGTAGCACCAAAATAAAAAAGAAATAAGAATACATTTAAAATTAAAGTAAAAAATAACTTAGATATTAGTGATATTAATAACTAGTGGTAAGATACCATTCAGAGCCATGAAATAAACTAGAATAAGAACGAATCCAAATAATATTGGTAAAAATATCAAGATGAAAAATTTCCAATTTTTGTTTATTTGGTCTATAAATTTCATGTGGACAGAATATCTCTTATTTGTAATTTAAATTTTTTATTCATTTTACATACCAACCATAGTTCCCCCTTCCTCCTCTCCTTTCCCTCCTCTTCCCCTCCCCCAACCCACCTCCCACCACTCCTCAGAAAGGGTAAGGCCAGACACATTGAGTTGAGGCAGGACCAAACCCTCTCTCTGCCCCAGCCTCAAGACTGAGCAAGGAATTGCACCATATGGGATGGGCTTCAAAAATCCAGCTCATGCACTAGGGATGGATCCTGGACCCACTGCCAGGAGTTCCACAAACAGACCAGGCTACAAACTATCACCCACATGCAAAGTGCCTGATTCAGTCCCATGCAGGCTCCTCAGCTGTCCATCTAGAGTCCATGAGCTCCCACAAGTTCAGGTCAACTTTATCTGTGGATTTTCCCATCATGATCTTGACACCCCCCTTGCTCATATAATCCTTCTTTCCCAATTTTGTCTATGGTGGTCTATAAATTTCATGTGAATAGAACATCTGTTAAGCCAGAGAAATAAGTTTAAAATTATGTAGAAAAATATTAAGGAAAAATAAATAGAAAAATTACTTGAAAGGATAATAATAAAGGGTAATTAGCACTATCATACATGAAATAACTAGAGATTTTGATACTAAAAACGAATATACAGATTATAAAACTCATACATAAAAACAATAAATAATTTTTTAAAATAGTATTTAGATAGAGAAAGTTATCATAAATATAGCATAAAATTCAAAATTCAAGCTGGATGGTAGGTGTATACCCCTATAGTCCCAGCACTCAGGAAGCAGAGACAGGTGGATTCCTGTGAGTTCGAGGCCAGACTGGTCTACAAGAGCTAGTTCCAGTACAGCCAGAGCTACATAGTGAGACCCTATCTTGAAAAACAAAACAGACCAAAAAACCCAAGATCCACAAAAGGAGAGCCTAAAACCTTATCAGCACAAAAATCAAACATTTCTTTCTGAATGACAAAATCAAATATAAAAATCTCTATAAAATCATCAAAAGCCATATTACAGACCAGGAAAATGTTTACAATTCACAACATAAAATGAAAAACAAAATCAACCTGTATGAACATTTTAGAACCCAGCATTGAAAACTTCTAATGCCATAGACAAGAATAGGAAAAAATAGTAATAAAGAAGGTGAGACAGAATGAGGAAGTAATATCATAAAATCACAAAGAAATAAAGACCCACTTTCTCAGTTGTGATTATGAAGTGCAAAATCAGGCTGGAACATAGTTTGAAGAGTCTAACTATTTAGATCAGTACAGCATGAATGGCAAGGCTAACAAATTAAACTGTCCATCACCACTGGGTACCACTCATTTAACATAAGTTGCCTCACTTGAATTCCCATAATAATATTGCTACACTGATATTTATTTCCATTTTTGTAAGGAAACTGAGGTGCTAAGAGAGTAACATCTTGAAGTCATAAGAGCTAAAAAGAAGCTGTACCATGAGTCATTCACCTGAAAGGACGTGTGCTTCCACTGTGAGCACAGAATCCAAGAACACCCTGCTGTTCCTCCTCCTGCCCATCACTCTGTAGTTGAAAGTGTCAAAGGTAACCAAGACAATAGTAATTACATGCACTGAGCTCTTACAAAGCACCGGGCATTCCAAGTGCCTCCATCTCACTATGTTTCTACTTGACTTGATTCAGCAGTGAGGAAACAGAAAGCTTGATCAAGATAAGCAGCTTATAATAATCAGAACAAAGTTTGGAAATTAGGTTTGCCCAATCTTTGGTCACAGGCTTTGTTCCCTAATTCACACTGTCTCTCTGATGTTTCTCTAAGAAGCCAGACAGATCTCTGTCTCTTCCCCTACTCCCTTCTCTTCCCTTCTCCCACTCCCACCAATAAAACTTCCTTCCCATGTTAAAAAAATAAACACAAAACAGTATTAGGAGTGAAAGTCATTACTCCTATTAGAAAGAGGTCCATCTTCACCTTCCTGGGTTATGGCGTTAACATCGGTCCCAGAATGTACAAGATAGGTTTCTTGTGATTGTCTTCATACACCACTAAATGTCCTTAGTAAATTCATTTCTTTCACTCCCTATAGCAATGCTATATCTATCAAACTCAGCCATCAACCCTTTCCCCTCTACTGTTATAATAGGAGTGTACTTAACAATGTCTGGTATATAGTAGGAGCTAAGTAAATTCCAGGGATAAACTCTGAATTCCTTCATTCAATGGAAACTTATCAATCTCCCCATTGTTTGGCATACCAGCAGTATTTCTGACAAATATTCACTTCCCCTTACTATGGTCTGAATATTGACTGTTTCTTCCAAGAGTTCATATGTTAAAGCTTTGTTACTTAGTATGGTGGTACCAAGGCAAAAAGGCTTTCAAGAGCTAATCCTAATGAAAAGGGCATTAGATAACTAGAGACCCCCCTTGGAAACAATGAAGGAAGCTCTTGTGAGACCCTGAGTTAGCTCTCATGAAAGGAAGTTAAAAAAGTGAATCCAGTACCTGAGTAACTCTCTTAGTCTATATGTGATCTCTTGCTCTTTTCCATGAGGTAATGGAGTCAAGGGAACACTTTGCTAGGGACAGCACTCTGTCGTTTGGAGACTTAGCCTCCAAGAGTGTCAGTGAAAAATCTCTTTGTAAACACTAGGGAACAGGGTTTGGATGGCTGTGGATACAATGGAGATAGACCTCCAGGATATGACTTCTGTGAGATAACTCAACTTTATTTCACAGTATAGGAAGCACATACAATTGGGAAACCTGATGACAAACCCTAATTTCTATTAAGTGGAATCCAGCTCCTTTCATATAGCTAGATTACTGAAAACATGGCCCTATCAAAATGGCTAGGGAATTAACCTAATTATCATGTGAGTAACAGGGAAAATCATTTGCAGGGACCCATGTCAAGCATCATCCTTGAGATAAGTCTGACATCCAGGACTAGAGACATCCTCCAGATAAGGTTATGTAGGAAGCAGGAAGCTCCTGCTGGGGAGAATGAAGTCCTTCATGTTACCAAGCTTGGAAAGAGCTGCCAGGTCATGGTAGACTACAACTTCTACTAGCAGGGCCTCCCAGAAGGTGTTTACAGAGAGATATTACACACACACACACACACACACACACACACACACTACTCCTTATTTAATCTCTGGCCTTGATGGTCAAAAAGTTCTTAAACTTAACTTGTAAACAACTGAGTTCCTGATACCCTGATACTCCTCTTTCCATTGCTGAAACTTGCTCTGATTATGGCCCTTCTCTTATCTAAAAAAACAAAAAACAAACAAAAACAAAAACAAAACCCTCTGTCCTTGTGGCTTAGACCAAAAACCTAGATACTGTTCATAATTTTCGCCATTTCATTCTAGACACTTTTCTTCTTCTTCTTCTTCCTCTTCTTCCTCCTCCTCCTCTTCTTCTTCTTCTTTTTCTTCTTCTTCTTCTTCTTCTTCTTCTTCTTCTTCTTCTTCTTCTTCTTCTTCTTCTTCTTCTTCTTCTTCTTCTTCTTCTCCTCCCTCCCTCTCCTTCTCTTCCTACCTCCTTGTATGTGTGGGCGGGGGTCAGGGGTGAATGTGGAGTGCAGAGGAATGCATCAGATTCCCCTGGAACCTGTGACACACTGGAATCAAATTCAGATCCTCTACAAGAACAGTAAGCACTCGTGCTTCTTTAGGACTGAAAAAAATCTCTACTGTGTGACACATAGGATTCTTTGGAACTGCCAAAGTTTACAGCCTGCTGTTAATTATGCTATAATATTTACAACTTTTGTTGGATAACATGGTGACTAATAAGTATCTTTGTCAACTGGGTGTGGTAGCCCAAACCCATAACCTGGCAGGTAGGGACTAGAGATCTGGGAGTCAGGATATCAAGGCCTGCCAGATTTTCAGAGTGAGAATCTGTCAGAGAGAGGAAAGTGGGAGGGAAGAATGGAGGGAAGGGGAACACTTTGGAAATTGTGGAATGACTATTACATCAACACTAGGGCTAGGAAGCTCTCTAGCAATTACAGAATAAAGAACTTGAGGACCCGAGATGGAATAAAAAGCCCACCAAGATGGTAAAAGCAGTAGTCGAGAGGTAAAGGGATGCACATATCTCCTGAAGCTCTCATTTGTCTCTTGGGATCTTTCTCTCCACCTCTTGCTACATGCCTTTATCTTCTTGGCTCATCATTCAAACCCTTGGTTAATTGTTCCCTGGTTGTTGAAACCTCACCTCCCTGTCCTAGACAATGTTACATCATCTTTTTTCCAAATTCCCACAGTAAACTCAACATTTCTCTGATATCTGTGACTCTTGCCAACTGACTTCTGGCAGGGCATTAAGTAACAATACCTATTGGGGTTTGGTTGAGTTTAAATTCAAATAAAACATAATAACAAAGCATGATAGAGACAAGTGATTCTAGAATTTTGGTATAGCATAAAATTAAGTTTTATTCTACATTGTCTTACATATTAAAATATCTTGGTGGTGTAAACTCTGGATGGCTGGGCACTCTTCCTCTTCTCCAACCACACCACTGGGATCTCCTAAATAAGAGGCTTTGCTTAGACTTTAGCAAATAAAATGTCTCCATATTTCCAAGCCTTCAAAAAGCTTCCAACAGTAGTGACTGATTATACTAGGAACCTTAAAGCTCAGAATTAGTGTTACTAGGAAAGTGCTGTGTCCATGAGGCTTAATCAAACATGACTGTTCACATAAGGAATCCAATGAGATAATCTGAATAGAAGCAACACTCTTATCCTCGTATTTCCTGTTTAATTTTATATAGACATATATATATGTATGTATGTATTCATATATATACAACTTCTAATTACTTTTTATTCTGAAATAATATTTACAGAAGAGATGCAAAGACAGGACAGAAAATTCTTGGAACTCTTTTTCACTCCAGCTATCCTAGTCTTAAAACACCATGATACCTCTGTAATCATCAGAAAAATCAATATTTGTAAACTACGATGAATATCCAATGTGCATCCATTTCTCCATAAATTTTGTCCCTGTTATATAACCCAATATACTGAATTTCATTTTGTTTGGTTTTACTTTACATAGCATTTACTGAATTTTTTATTTTCTACCTGCTTATTTCTAGTACACAGAGGGGGAAATATGGGAGTAGCTGGGAAAGGGAAATGATAATAAGAATATATTTTATGAAAAAATCTATTTTTAATAAAAATGTAATGTGTTCTGTGTACTAGTAATAAGCAGGTAGAAAATAAAATGATTAACAACTTGGTTAATTCTGAATGATTAGTTAGCCTGAGACACAGGGATGAATAAAGTGCTTTAAATGCTTTTATCTGTAAAATATATGACACAATACTATCGTATAAATACATTCACTACTTGGTAGCCATGTTGGGTGGTTTCTAGGACCAGTCAAAGATAGCAAACTCTACTGATGTTCAAGTCTCTTTACTGATATTATGTAAAATGTTATGTGATTTTATATAACCTATACATGTTCTCCAATTACTTAATATCACTTTAGATTAAATTATTATATCTAATAAATATAAAGATTGTGAATGATTGACATAGTTTATTGTTTAGAGAACAGTGACAAAGAATAATGATTGTGCATGTCCAGTTTAGGTACACTTTTAAAAACTATTTTCCATGTAAGGTTTTTGGATAAAGGATGGAAATAAGATAAGGGAAGATGGAGAAAGCGTCTTATCTCCAAAATTCCCAGATAACTTAAGAGAACTGAAGTCTTAAGCAACACCATTTAAGTTGTACTTAGGGCTCTGCCAAGTGAGGTAGAATTCTACATACACATTCGTCACTCTTAACACCACCCCATTGCTACAATCCTCAATGTTATTTCACTCATACACCTTCAGCTATATCAACTCTACATTTGGTGGTATTTTAGAAAAGAAAAGCAGCATCCCTGAAATCAATCAGATATTTGGCTATTTTAGGTGAAGGGTTCTAATAAAGAACTCATTGAGATGAGTACATGTAGTGATATATAATTTATGATCTATTAAAACTTGACTAGGGGTTCAGAATAGCAAAGTTAGCCACAAACCTTAGAAGCCAGACACATACCTTTAATCCCAGCAGCCATAAGCTAGGAGGTGGTGGTACATACCTTTAATCCTAGGATTTAGGAATAAGAGGTAGACGGATCTCTCTGAGTCCAAGGCCACTCAGATCTACACAAGAGTGAATCAGTCTAAAAGATAAGTATAGCTCACACCTCTAATCCCAACATTAGACAAGTATATAAGACAAAAGCAAGATTTCAGAGAGCATTCATTCTCCAGTCATGGTGGGGAAAAGTTATAGTCTGAGGCTTAGTGAGAGCTCATGGAGACAGGACCAGCCCATTCAACCTGAGATAGAGATAAGAAGCTAGTCGTCAGTTGCTTTGCTTTTCTGATCTTCAGCTTGAAGCTTGAACCCCAATATCAGACTCTGGGTCTTTTATTGTTTCATATTACAAGTACATCCATGTCCAACATGACTGTCCATTCTGCCCCCTCTCACTAAGTTAGGTACTGATGAATGGAACAGTATCAGTTGTAAGCAATGGAATACTCAAATATGGATATATTTTAAATGATTTTTTTATAATTCTTACATATTGAGAGGTCTCAAATTAAGTGGTCCTTAGAGATTCAGTGACCCAACAAGTTCATCAACAATTGTAGAGATTGCAATCCCTCAATCTCCCATCCTCTATGCATATTCAGTTTCTGATGGCCTCAGTCTGTGTAACATGGCATTTCTAAGTATAGCCAAGTGGACCAAGACAGTTTCAAGGAAAACCTGAAAAAATGTAGAGCAAGTGATAAATATGTTATGATTTGCTACCTGTTATAAATATGTTACCTGTCACATGATTTTAAAAATAATTTTCACCAAAACATTTGAGATACTAGTCTATAGCTTGACACTAGTCTATACCTTTTGATCTAAATTATAGTATTGACTTACTTAATGAAGTTAGCAGTTTCGTTTTCTTTAATATTTAGGATTATTTTTTAAAGACTTGGTATAAATCATCTGTTAAATGTTTGGTTGAGTTTACCAGTGACATCACCTGGGTTTGATCATTTTAAAAGTTTTAAAGCAGTAATTTAGTATTTTGATTTGCTAAGGGTCTGTTAACATTTTCCTTATGAATCAGATTTTGTATCAATGTATAACTTATAATGTATTCATTTTTTTTGGTTTTTACGAGACAGGGTTTCTCTGTCTTGTTTTGGAGGCTATTGGTCCAGCCCGGCCTCGAACTCACAGAGATCCGCCTGCCTCTGCCTCCCGAGTGCTGGGATTAAAGGCGTGCGCCACCACCGCCCAGCTAATGTATTCATTTTGTAAATACCCTATTGTGTTAACATATAGTTACCTATGATATCACCTCAGAATTGTTCTTTCTGCACAGTCAGCAGTAACATCTGTTCCTCCCTGACTTTGGTAATCTGAGTATTCACATGTTCAGTCATCTTATTCCTTTTTCTTTTTAAAGACAAGGTTTCTCTGTATAGCCTTGGATGTCTGGGAACTCCCTCTACAGACCAGGAAACTCATAGAGTTGCCTCTAACGCCCACCACCAAGTGCTAGGATTAAAGGCTTACACCATTTGAAGAACCAAATTCTCTGTTGCCTATTTAGGTTTCATTGTATCTTTTCTCTCTCTCTCTTCTCTATTTGCTTTAACTGTAGTTTATTCTACTTTTCCTAGTGTCTTAAGCTAAAGTCACAGACTGTTGATCTGTGATCTTTCCTTTCTGATGTAGGCACCAGGGCTAACATTTGACATAAAGCACTGTGTAGTTATATATAGTAACTGTGGTTGTATGTCTTCACATTTATTGATCTCAAAATGTTTTATTACTTCCTTTGATTTCTTCTCTGACCCATTCTAATTTTGGAATGTGTTGTTTCATTTTCACATATTTGCAGTTTTTCCATTTTTCTATTAATTATTTTTAATTTCATTGTAGTTGGAGAAAATGTACACTGTATGATTCCAATTATTTTAAATTTATTGGGACTTGTTTTACAGCTAGCTTGAACACACTCTTTTTTTCATGACAGGGTTTCTCTGTGGCTTTGGAAGCTGTCCTGGAACTAGCTCTTGTAGACCAGGCTGGTCTCAAATTCACAGAGATCCGTCTGCCTCTGCCTCCCGAGTGCTGAGACTAAAGGTGTGTACCACCAATGCCTGGCTTAAACACACTCTTGAAAAACTGTACATTTTTCTTTTTGGGGAGAAGAATCCTATAGACTTCAGCTGTTTTATCTATCTCAAGAGCAGAATACTGACGTTTCTACTATCATTATAGAAATTTCTCTTCCTCCATTTCTGTCAGGTTTAATTTCAAGTATTTGTGGATTCTTTTAGCAGTGCATATGTTTGTCATTGTTGCATTTCCTAGTGTATTGCAATTTTACCACTACAAAATGATTCTTTATGATATAACCAAATGACTATTTCTAAGTACAATTTAGCTCTGATTTCAATGAATGCAGCATCACAGCTTTCTGCTGGAGGTGTTCTCATGACACATACTTCTCTACTGTATCAGCTTATTTTCAATTGTGAATCTGTGTTTCCGTAGCAAATAACTGATTTTAATTTTGCTTTTATCCGGCTTGACACTCTGTCACTTTATAAGACTACTTCCTCCATTCACTTTCACTATGTGACAAAATCATTAGGTTTACTGAGGATGCCCATGATCAGGTCAGCCACGTGAGCCCAGGATGCATGCAATTCTGAGTCTAGTTACCTGAGTTACTACTCAGTGTCTTGGTGACGAATGGGCCAGAGCTGCAGCTGAAGGCCATGTCAGCTTGGGCCTGCTGAGGGTCATGTCTGTTGGGGCCTGTGCCAATCTGAGTGGCCTGAACTGTCACCTGAGGCAATGGTGACATCCAGACACACATGCTGCCAAGGACCATGTCTGGGTTCTTGGTTTCACCAAGTCTGGGGTCTGTGCTGAAGACCAAGTCCCATAGTGCCACCAAACGTCACACAGAAGCCCAAGGGTGGGGCCACCATCTTGGTGGTGTACAGAGGCCATGTGGCTGCCAGAACCATCCTGACCAGAATGGCCATTGTTTCCACCCAGAGCCAGGATGTCCAGGTCCAAGCTGCTGCTGAGGTCCATGTTTTTTCTTGTGGTCCTGCTGCAGCTTGAGTCTCTGTTGATGTCTGTGGCTCGTGTCTTGTCAGGAGGTCTCAGGAACCATGTGAGATAAAATCAGAGGGCCAAGATGAGCCAGCCCTGCCCCTTTCTGACCCTGGGAAAGCTGGCCTTGCTTCTCACTGGTGTACTAGGGAGAGATGGCCCCATACTTCACCACAGGTAAGGGTGAACTCTGGGGAGCTGACTCAGCCCTCTCACCTGAGATGATTGGCCCCAGTGGCCTGGACTAACCAGCTCAGCTACCACCCAGGCCCACAGCCAGGCTTTCGGGTGGCCACCCTAGTGTCTATCCCATCTAGGACATGCTGGAGCTTGTGAAGGGGCTGGTCCTGTGGAACAACACCTGCAGGATCTCCATGACTCAGGCTGACAACAGGATATCCCAGAGAAGTTCCTGTGAGGATCTAGTGATGATGGTGTATCAGAAACCAGCAAGCTTGGACCAGACCAACGACTCATTGCAATGAA
Source organism: Mesocricetus auratus (assembly GCF_017639785.1). Taxonomy (NCBI): domain Eukaryota; kingdom Metazoa; phylum Chordata; class Mammalia; order Rodentia; family Cricetidae; genus Mesocricetus; species Mesocricetus auratus. The sequence continues at coordinate 105,878,130 of NW_024429189.1, forward strand.
TGTTTGTAAAGCTGATAAGACAAAAGAGTAAACTACACTCTGAAGCCCCCAATGCCACCAAGTGTGGGAGAGGCAGGAAAGGAGAAAGAGAGAGGTTTTTTGTTATTTTTGTTTTTTGTTTTGCTTTGTTTTGGGGATTTTTGTTTGCTTGATTTTGTTCTTATTTTGTTTATTTGACTTGCTTAGTTTGTTTTCGTTTATGGGGGATGCAGGTGGAAAAGAGAATATTGGGGACTGGGAGGTGAGCAAAATTGGGATGCATGATGTGAAACTCCCAGAAAATCAATAAAAGAAGTTAAATTTTTAATAAATCATTAAATTGATGTCTGCTTTTTTTCTCTTTGCTTTGCTTTCTGGAGGTCTTGTATCTATTCTAACTTTAATGCTTCCTTTTGCTTTAACTGGATGCTCTATTGTAATATTTTTATTATATTAATTGTTTTCCTTATATTGTTGAGTTTTCTTAGTAGCTTCTCTGGTGCCTAACATACATATACAGGACTGACAATGTAGCCCAGTGTTAGAGCTCTACCTACTTGTCTGTAGGATCCTGGGTTCAAGACCCAGTGCTCCAAAAACAAATATATGTATATATGTGTATATATGTATATAAATATATATTGTCAAAATATACTTCATTTTCATACATATGCAAAGCTGATGAAATGCTGAACTGTTCCTTCAATATAATCTTCCTTCTTTCTGTGCTCTTATTGTTCTGATGGTACATCAATATATTTTACAATTTCAAAAATATCATAATCATTTTATTAAATAACATCATATCCATTTAAACAGGATAGAGGGAAGGATACAAACTAAATGATACATATGTATCAGTAATAAATACATGTATGTATATAATATACAGATGCATGAACAGAGCGAGAGACAGAGTTGTATTAATTTTACCAACACCTATTTACCACTTCTTGTTCCACTCATCAGTTTTTGTGGGCTCTTACTATCACCCTGAATAATTTCCTTACTCTAATGTAGGTTTATTCATATCTAAGTCCTTTATACCATGTTATATTGTATACCTTTTAAAATCATTTACTAAAGGAGGAACTTGGCCATGCCTCAACTTGATATGCCATGCTTTGCTGACTTTCATGGGAGGCGTTACACATTCTGAAAGGAGATGAAGAAGGAGTGAATGGGGAGGGGTGATAGAAGGGAGGTGGGGGACGGAATGGGATGAGAGAAGAGAGGGGAAACTGTGGTTGGTATATAAAATTTTAAAAAACACTAATAAAGAGACTTTGAAGTGCTAAAAAAAATTACCAGAAAAAAAGACCAAAATGTACATATTACATTTTCTTTCCTTTTTTTTTTAGAGTTTTAATTGTTTTTATTAGAATGATTGCTAAACTTTTATGGTAATATACACTCAGTACAAACCCGTCTCAGAACTCCACTTTCCTTTGTTTTGAAAATGTTTGCATATAATTCAAAATAACATGAGCTTTCTGTTTTGAAACTCACCCACCCTCAGTGAATGACATGTTAACTGAGCATAGCACTGCACACAGATCTCCAGAACTTTTTCAATTTGCCTAATTTTATCCATGCTAAAAAGCAATTCCTTAACTCTCTTTCCTTCAACCCCCACAAGGTAGTCTTCCTCTGTTTTGACAAGTCTGCTGTTTATGTAGCATCCAGTACTGTCTGTGGCTGGATTACCCCATTTAGCACCATGTTCTCACAGCTATTCAATTGAACCATTGATAGTCACATTCTAGAACATTCTATGCCAATTTTGTTTATTTATCTGTTCACAGACATTTGAATTGTTCCCAGTTCTGGCTGCTGTGAATAATTCTGTAACAAGCATGGAGATCCTGATCTTCTTCTCTTAGTAAAATACTCCTAGAAGTGGGGTTGCTGGGCATCATATAGAAACTCTATCTTTCCTCCTTAGGTCAAATCCATTGTTTCCCATAATTCACACAAAACTTTAACACTCCGACAACAATGTTCAAGGTTTTCACTATTTCCCTGTCCTCCCCAAAGAATGGTGATGTAGCATGTCTTTTTTATATACCCGTTGGTGATCTGTATGCCTTCTTTGGAGAAAGTTCTACTAAATTCTTCTTCCTCCTTCTCTTTTTGTTCAATTCAAGGAATACAGTCCATGTTAGTCAGGCATTGTGTAACTTACATACTAGTCCCTACCCACTTTTAAATTGGGTAGTTTATCTTTTTGGTAGCATTCTCTATATATTTTAGATATTAGTAGTTTGTCATGTATATGACTTGCAAGTATTTCCTTATATGCCTAGATGTACTTTTTCATTTTTTTTCAGAACTGAGAGATATTTAGTCTGATATAATCCCATTTGCTTATTTTTTGTTTTTTCTGTGTTTCTAAATTTTTTTAATTTTTGTTTTATGTGCCTGCATATATGTCTGTGTAACAAGTGCATGCCTGATGCCTGCAGAATCCAAAAGAGAGTGCTGGATCCCTTGGAAATGGAGTTACAGACAACTATGAGACACCATATGGGTGCAGGAAATCAAATCTGGGTCTTTTGGAAAAACAGCCAGTGCTCTTAACTACTGAGCAATCTCTTACATTTTCATAATTATATAATGATGCCTACTGTGTTCTTGGGGGTAAAAGCAACTGTTTTTGAATTGCTGTTTGAGGCTTTTTTTCCTTTTTCTTTTTATTTATCCTTCTTTCATACAATATATCCCAACCCCTCCTTCTACTCCTCCAAGTTTCCCTCACATCCCCAAGACTGAAGAACTTTGTTTGGGTTCTTTTACTAAGAGCTTTCTTCTATTCATAAATTCTGATGGTTATTGTTTCTCTTGCAATATCTTTATTTTACAATCACTTTTCAAGCATGTTTTTTCCAATCCACAATTCCTAATCTTTCTACATTTTAATATGTTGCCTTCTGGACATTGTCATGTCTGCTAAAGGACAGTGTTTCCTCACTATGGCTACTAGAATATAACAAATTGCTTTTTCTTGCTCTTCATCTCTATTATCTACATTTACTATCTCATTTTTGTTAGTGAATCCATTTGCTTTATATCTTATTTTAGATAGAAATAAGCATCTAAATATGAATTCAATATACTTCATCAAAATTGGTGAATTTTCAGTCAATATTCTTATAATACTTTACCATCATTTTTCTATCTCCTCTCTTTCCTCTTAGGTTAGGTAAATGTTTCTGTCTTAAGTGATAAGTCACATTTTTCCAGAGGGTTTGGTCATTTCCCTTTACTTTTCTTTACCTCCGTGCGTTTGGACTTTGGTGTGTTTAAGTGCTTTTTTTTAATACTTTCTGACTCTTTTGACTCTCAATTTAAATATACTGATTAGTTATACTGGTGAGCCTCCATTCCAGTTTTCTATTGTAGTTATTACACATCTTTCTGAGAGAGTCTCCTTTTGTAACCACTAGCCTTGAATCCATGGTTTTTCTGCCTCAGTCTGCCAGATTCTGGATTACAAATCAGCATGCCCAACTGCTCTGTTATCTTATTCCTATTTTTCTGTTGAGTTTTTTATTTGGTGAGACACTGCATCATGCTTTTTTATTTCTTTCAGCATGTTTTCTTTTGGCATTTTGAACAGATGTGATGTGTATACATCTTCATAATTTTATAGTGACATTTGCTTTTTCTTTTGGATTTTATTTTGAGCAGGATGTTTTTAAATTACCATGTGAAATCACTTGTTTTTATCCCAGGGAGCTTTATTTTTTTCTTCTAAGATGTACTGATATCCTTGCTAAATGTAACATCTAGGTTATTCCCATGGGCAGTTTCTCTTGCCTGTTGTTTCTTACTATTTGTATATCTTGTTTTCCTATTTCTTTACTGAGCTCAAGTTCTTTACTAACTGAACTTTAAAATAATATATTGTAATACCTCTGCATTAAAAACATCCTTAACCCAGTGTTTATATATATATATATATATATATATATGTGATGTCTTTGTGTGTACATTGTGTGTGTGTTTCTATGTGTGTCTATATGTCTTTGTCTGTGTCTGTTTTATGTGTGTGTATATGTATGCCTTTGTGTGTGTGCCTTGGGCATCTGTGTGTTTGCTTACTTTAGTAACTTCACTGAGCTACTTGCGGAAAACCTCAAAAATTGAATTTCTAACACTGCTCATATCTGTGTTCACAACTGCATTGGAATGACAGTAGTTACAAAAGGCTTCCCCTATTGTCATCTTTACTAGTCACTCTGCTGAGTTACCAGCTGCAATAAGCATCAATATTAGCTGCCAGTTTGCATACTTACTGGAAATTTATTTTATTGACTGATAATACCCACAAGACATAAGCTGCCCCATCACCTGACTCAATAAAAAAATCATGGTTTTGTCAAGGGTATATTTTTTAAGCCAGTCTTTGAGGTTTGAACTGATCCCAAAAGGGCCTATTTTAGCTGTGTACTTCCCTGGTTTTCTCTGGAAAATTGACTGATGCTTACAATTTGATTCATAATTTTTGGAGCCACTGGTATCTTCTACACTGTTTACCACTGAAGCTACGGTTTTTTCAGGAGTATATCATCATCCAGAATTCTCCTGCTCTCTGTTCCAAATAAATTCAAGTATTTAAAGAATGGAAATTTTATGTTTTTATGGTCAAATTCCCATCCTCATTAAGTCAATAAGCCATTGTTTTAGAGCCAGCTACAGAACAGTTCCTGTGTCTATAGGTTTAATGAACAGGACTTTAGGTGACACAGTAGCTTCTGGAGGTCTTGTTTTTTTTCTTCTATCATGGAAATCATATCTATCTAGTGAGGTAGGGTGAGAACAACTTGGGTTGCTGTATTCCCTACCAGTCTTTTGCACTTTCCACCCTAAGAATGTATAGTCAATAGAAAAGACAACGTTTTGTCTCTTAGGCACTTTTGCATAGAATTTGGCGTCTCTAAAGCAGCACTGGAGTCTAAGAATGCTGACAGATGGGCATCTCCTCATCCCAGCTCTGAACTAGAGTAGAAAAGTGGAAATCCCTTCTTTATTTTCACACTTGCTCAGAGGGAAACTCTCATGCTGAGTGGGAACGAAGAACCTCCAAGTTCCAGCTTCCATGTCCTCTCAGGGTCTAGGCTAGGAGCATACAGAAAGCTGGTAAAGGCTTGGCTAAAAAGGTCTGAGGGTGAAGGGAGACAAATTGGCTCGTACACACATTCTTCTCATGACTTTTTATTCTTCAAAAATGGGGAGGTAACCCCATCCCACAAGGCTTCCAGTTTATTTATCCAATACAGATACAATTAGCAATTCTCTGACAATAGCAAAGATACTGGGCATGCTTAACTCTCAGACTCAGGAAGGCAGATAAAATCTTCAGAAAAAGGGGTGCCTCAGGTCTCTGGGGAATGTGACTTGTGAAGCATCTGGGTGAAACTTGAGAGGTGAAGGAAGGGTTAAATGGCATTGCTAAGAAGCAATAAAGGAGTGTTAGAACATAAAACTACATTTATGTGGTTAGTTAAACTAGAAAACTATAAGTGTTATATGTAAAACAAGAAAGAAACACTAGAAGTTCATAATTAACAAATGTAAAAAAAAAGAAGAAAAAACTGTATGTGTTGGGTTTTGCTTTTGCTTTGCATAGCTTGAAACAATGCATCAAGGTAGCCATGGTGGCTTGCATAAGTTGTGGAAGGAAAATGTTTTAATCCATATTGGCTTTTTTGCCAAATTCTGGTGAGTTTTCCCAGCACAAGATCAAAGAGAGAGGCTACTGTGAGCCTAGCCAAGCTACAGGCTAAGCCGGTGAGGCTTAGGTACCACTGACACCATGGTAATAAGGGATTCCTTTCTCTGATACTGGATAAACAATCTGATGCTTTCCCCTGCATTTTAGGAGTAAAGGCACAAACAGTTTCCTAGATTAAGATCTTGTATCAGTAGAATTAAGGTGGAGATGAGTATTGATAGCTTGTTATACAGCAGGGGTCAGTAGGCTACACTCTCCTGAATTGGCTTTTAGAAGAATCAGTGCCACCCATTCCTGTTTGTCAGTGGGGACAGACGTGCTGTGTCTCCCACTCAGTACCTGTCTTTTGAAGCTCTGTGTGTGGTCTATTTGCAAGGCTCTTCTCCTTGTCAGAAAGTCCTGCCATGAAAGCAGCCTTATACACAATGGACTTTTGCAACTTCAGTATCTCAGTCCTTTATCTTACCCCCTTGAACCTCTAGTCTTTGGTTTTCTCATACTTGCCAGCTACTTATAAGACTCTCTTTATCCTACTTTTTCCCATACAGGTATCAGGCAAGGCAAACTTTGTTTGTTCATCTTCCCCAAATATTTCTCTAAATCAGCATCTTCCATTCTTACACTCTCATCTATCATCTTTCTCCAGGAGATAACACAAGAGCTATTGCAACACCTAATGGGTGTTTATGCTATGACAAGTCATTTGCAGATATTATATAATTTAAGCTCCAAAACAAACATTCTTAGCATCAGTTTTTTATGTGAGACACTTGAAAACCAGAAAATTCAAGATTTTTACAAGGTGACACGATTAGTAAATAAAAGGACCCAGATATGAACCCAGACAGTCTGACTTATATTGCTGTCTTCTCTATCATTATTTTCTATTTCCCATCAATGTTAGCCTATAGTTCAACTTTCTTCAGGAAGTCACTTCTGATCACTCAGTAAAATATGATCCCCTTGGAGTCATCTTTGTGACATTTATATTTTTCTCTATGATTTTTATCATCCACACCATTACACTATTGTGTTATTGCTCTTCAAAAGAAATATTGAATTTGCTAATTTCATATCTCCTTTTTTGCTAGCCTAGTATGTAAGAGTGAACCCCACAAAGCTATCCGCCCATCAGGGCGGGGTCAAGGTAGAGATAAAAGGAAGTGAAAGGAAAAGGGGCTTCCCTTTTCTCCTGGAAGCCAGCCATGCTTCTAACTCCTGGTCTGTGTGACTCTCTCCCTCTCTCTCTGGTAAATAAATATATTGTTTTCCCTATATAGCATCGAATATCGTTATACTAGTACATGCAAAATAGCTATCAATAGTGTTGCTAACATCAATGAAAAACAAATCATCTATCGAGGTGGATCCTCCTAGGATGTTGAAATGTCCTCTACATTCCAAATCTGATCAGAGTAGAGGCAGAAAACAAACTCTGGGGCATCGCCATAGATGAAGGGCATTATGAGGACCATGGCTCAGAATACAGCAATAGCATATTCAGGGAAAAACTTATTAAGCAAGATATTATTCCTAGTCTACTTGAATAGAGAAAAGATCTCATATTTGCAAACAATTATTCAGACATAGATTTGAAAATCTTTCCTGAGCTGGAGAGACAGCTCAACAGTAAAAGCATTTAATACTCTTGCAGAAGACCTTGTTTCAATTCCCAGAACCCATGTGGCAGCATACAAGCATCTGTTACTCCAGCTCCTGAAGGGCCAATGACCTCTTCCAGTTTCTGCAGTCACAAGGGATGCATGGGGTATGCAAGCAAAACACTCATATACATAAAATAGCTAATCAAATCTTTAAAAATAAAGCCATCTTGAAAGAAAAGAGAAAGTTACATCCTAAGAGGTTTGATAGACTTCAGTTTAATAAAGAAATATTCTATCTGTTAAGAAAGTATTTGTATATTTCTAATGAAATAATATAACAATGAAGCTATCGGTATCAAACTATTTTATCATTAATCCACTGAGCAAAATATCAATAAAGTTAATATGAGTAAGTCAATGCTGCAAGAATAGTTTGATGCTAAAAGTCTCTCCACTGAGATAATAATTTCTAAAACAAGAAGGTCTTTGCTTGTTTGTTTGTCTCATTTTAACTTAATCTTACCTATAAACCACACCAAGCACAATGATAAAATGATAACATTTTTCTTTTCCAGCTGAAATAGCAGAAGATGACTTCCCTAGAAAGACTCTGCTGACTCTTTCTTGAATTTGTTTGCTTGGGTTTTTGTTGTTGTTGTTGTTGTTTGTTTTTTTATTTTTTTACTTTTTATAGAAGCATACAAATGAATAGCAGTGTTCAGGGTTAGTGTTTCACAGGAGAGAGTGAGCATGATTGCTACCTCACAAGAGCACAAAGCGCTGGTTATTCATATCCTATACTTAGCTGACTTGGGTAAGGCAGTGAGCCCAAATTCATAATTAAGAAGTAAATCATGGAGTTGCATTTTGGAATCTTAAAATAATCCCATTCCTCATTAACTTTTCACCAACTGGTTTGTCTGTTGAGATTTTCTTATATCAATTATTTCATTGTAGGTTATAAAGCAAATTTATGCTTCTGTTTATCCTCCTCAACGATAAAATTCCAGTATTTTTCAAGTAGCTTTAATACTTTTAAATGTGTTCTCTAAATTTTAAAGATCAAAGGTTGACAAATATAAGTATTATAATGTTTTTAATGAAAACTTGCTAATCTTTGATTTTCTTTTGTGTTTTCAGCAAAATAGGAAGCCACCTTTTTGTGATAAGCCCATCTTTGAGTCCTACCCAGAACCACCATTGTATGTCTTGGTTTTGACTTACATGGGATATGGAATTGGAACCTTATTTGGCTACCTTAGAGACTTTATGAGAAGCTGGGGAATGGAAAAATGCAATGCAGCTGTAGAGCGAGAAGAACAAAAAGTACGTATGTTTGCCTCCCTCGATCTGCATCAGTGTCACACTTCTCACAAAACCCACAAAGAATAACATGTCCAAGAACCACTGAGCATAAACTCCATCTTTCCCCACTCACTAAACCCTGTCTCCTGTGTATTTGTGGCCTTGGGTTTTTTTCATGTTTATTAGAATGCTATTAATTGCCAGCAACAGAATTTAAGTCTTCTTGTTCATTATAATATTTAACTTATACAATGTTTCATAACATAGATAATAAAAGATCATTTTAATGATGAACAAATCAATGTGAAAGACAGCACTGAAAGCAAGGGTACCTCGGAGGTAGTCTTCTCTGGTCTTCTAGATTCAACATTGTTGTGGACTATTCCAAAATAAGAACATGTATCGGAATGCAATGCAACGTTTCTATTTCATCGAGGTTAGAATTTCTTAAAATTTGCTTTACTGATATATCTTACTAGTTGACTCAACTGTTTGGAAAGCAGTCCTGTGGATTGAAGGAACTTACATAGCATCCCTGGCCTCCATATACTAGATTTGCCATTAGCACTGACTGACACACATAGCAATGATCAAGTGACTCCATTTAGAACCCTTTACCTAGATATTTTTTGAAAATATCTATATTGCCTTGTTTCTGTACTGAGCCAGAGAACAAGCAGAAAGATATTCAGGGGGCTATCATGTATGTATATATAATTACTTATTTGAGACGTTCATATACATTTTGATTATATTTGTTCACTCTATCAACTCCTTCCATTTTCACCCCTTTCCCTGAACACCAAACTTCATGCCCTTTTTTTCCTTTAACCAATCAATTACAATTTGTGATGCCCAAATATTCTGAGATATGTGGCCTTTTACTGGAGTATGGCCAGCTTACCAGAGGTTATACTCTTAAACAAAACTATTTTCCTTCTCCCAGAAGCTATCCATTACCAGTAGTTCCTCAGCTGCCAGTGGGACTTCATGCCCACATACCCTCTCTATGTGGAATTTGGTCCATCTTAACCATACAGATCTTGTGCAAGCTGTGATATCACATATGACATCATATGTGTATCTGTCCTGCTGTATGAAGAAGACACTATTTTCTTGTAATCATCCACTCTGGTTGTGTTGTTTCTGGTTTTTTTCTTTTCTTTTCTTTCTTCTTTTTCTTGTTTTGTTTTTTGGTCCCTTCTTCCCCCAATGATCCTCCAAGTCACGATAGGAAAGAGTGCTGTGTAGGTGATCCAATTAGGGTTGTGTATTGTGCAGCCTCCTTTCCTCTGCACCTTGGCTAGTTGAAAGTCTCGGTGTTAACCACCATTTACTACAAAGAGAAGCTTCTCTGTTTAAAGCTGAAAGATGCATTATTCCGTGGGTACAATCTAAGAATAGGGGAATATCAGGACAGACATAGTCCCTACCTTTAAAGAACTAACTGTAAAAAAGATGCTGACAGGAAACACCAGAGACCTAAGTAGAAAGAACTAGGACAGCTTTGAAAAAATGTCTAACCTGAACGTGGTGTGGAGAAAAGGCTCCTGAGATGAACAAAATTAAATTAACCTATGGATATGGAAGAGCAAGTGGTAACCCAAAGCGTGAATATTCTTTAAGGATAGGACAGTGGTACAAGATGGCCCAGGAGAAGGAGGGAGTGTTGTCATAGTCAAAGAATCAAAGAATTCTGATGCTTGATTATGAGGACAAGGACTGTGTGAAAGGCAAGTGGGATCAGACTTTAATTGTTTTATAATCCGTGAATGTTTGTTATGAGAAAGTACTGACAGATTTCTGGCAGAAGACTGTAGATTTGTAGATTTAGAAAGATTATTCTGTCTACACCATGAAAATGGATTGCAGAAAGATGACACTGATACAAAAAAATCTAGATGAAACAGTAGAACTGGGACAAAGGTAGTGACAACAGGGCAGTAATAAGAAATAAAGCCAAAAAATGTTTAAGAAGTGGCGTTGCAAATAGTCACTATGATTTGGAGAAACAGAGAGATAAAGACCACACCTAGGGTTTCGGTATGGGTGGATATGCATATATTATCATTCATTGAGATGGAAAATAGTGCACAGAAGTGCACAGTGATTGATACTTCTTTGACAAGTCTAGTTTGTCAAGAATTGGCAGCTGAATTTGTAAAGAAGGAGCTCAGAAGAAAACTCTCAAGGTGTATCTTGTGGCATCTCCAAGGCTAGTCTTCAGCCTAGCAATGTATAAAAATGCAAAGAAGTATACAGAATTTCCAGGGCAGTTCCAGAATAGTAAACAGAGAAAAGAAAGATGAAATGAGCTTCAGAGAATTGAATAGATGTCAGAGATGGAATTCCAATTGAAGACCAGAAGTGGAGTGACACTAAAGAAGGCTAATAGTTGCTTGGAAATCACTTCTTTGTGAACTGTGGAAGAGGTTGATAAAATGAAAACAGAACTGCTTATGAATAGATGCAGACAGAGATTAAGTCTTGGCAGCTGAGTGCATCTAGAAAAAAATAGAGGGAACACTGAATAACCTCAAATTTCTCACTTGGGCAGAGACTCTGCCGGCAATGTTGCAGTCATCACAGTGAAGTAGTCCTGTATTGACAATGATAGTGGTGATTCAGACCCAGCAAAAGCCTAAGACTGTCTGGGAGCTCTGTGGATGGAAGGCCCTTTAGAATCATTCTGACCTGAAGGAAGGGAACTGAACCTTCAAGCTTTTGAATTGCTAGGGCTGCTATCAGAGATCTTACTGAAGGAAAATTCCATTCTGGCCCAGGAAATACTCAGAAATCTGTAAAGCCTAAGTTTGTCCAGCAATAAAAAGAATGGATAATTCATTCAGTCTCAAATGACAGACTATGGGAAGCACACAATAACCTGTACTTCCCCAGTGTTAGAATAATTGATTGACCACAGGCATGGCGATAAGTAATTCAGTAATTTTCATTTCTGTATGAAATAAATCATTTCAGTCTGTTCTCTATGAAGTAGATTGATGCTACATGCTCTCCTTAGTAAGTATGATTTTAATATTTGTTACTTGTCCCATTTGAGTTCCTTTAGAACCTTTTGGAGTAAATGGTTATAAGTATAGATGACTATATTCTTTGGATGTGACTTAGTCTACCTAATTCTGTCTGCAGTCTAACTCTTGATTTTTTAATGCCCCATACTTCTGTCAATATCCTTGACTTGTGTTAACAAACTGTCTAAACCATGTCATGAAGACTCTTCACCAACACGTGATAGGCTATTTTCCAATAACCTGTGGCTCTTTTAGTGAAATGAGCATTTTTTTTGTATTCTAAACACTATCACTGGTGATACATAGGCCACGGTCCCCTTAGAAGAAACCAGCTATGGGCAAAATACCTTCAGAAAAGGGTATATTCATTAATCAGTCATAGAGGTGATCCAGTGTTTTCCTCAAAAACTGAAGATGGATGCTTTTACTTCCCCCTTTCCCTTTTCCATAACCAAAATATAAGAACTCATTAAGTGAATTTTCCTATTATTTTTCTCACTTCTCCATTTAAATGTAGATACTGCCCCAAATTTAGCATGTTTGTTTTACACACTTTTGATTTCTTACACAGATGCCTCAAATTTGCTCCAAAACATAAAAGCTCTTTTATTTGTTTGAATAAGAATACTCCCAATAGGCTCAAATTTGAATACTTGGTTCTAAGTTGGTGGCATTGTTGCAGGAGGTTTACAAAGTGTGGTCTTACTGAAGGAAGTATGTCATTTGGGGGAGGGCTTGAAGAGCTCAGAGTTGCACCTTAGTTGCATGTTGATCTCTCTGCTCTGTTTTTGTGGGTCAGGATGTGACCTTGCAACTTCCTACTCTTGCTGTAGTACCTGTCACTTGCTTCCAGGCCTCTCTGCCATATGGAAGCTTATCCCTCTGGAGCCATAAGACAAAATAAAGTTTATCCCTCTGAACCCATTAGCCAAATTACACCCTTTTCCTTAAATTGCCTTGATCATGGTGTTTTATCATAGTAACAGAAAAGTAACTAAGTCAGCTTTAATAATCTCTTTTCCCTGTACTAACAAGGAAAAAAGAATACAAAGTTCGGAAACATACTGTATGATTACAGCCCAGGCTCGGGAACTCTTGAAAAAATTATCAGTAGACTCAAGAAAGGAAAAGGACAACAGCTTAGTATAAAAGGCTATAGTTGAAACACTGTCTCCAATGTATATCAAGTACATCCCAGGTACCACTGGTTGCATCCACTTGAAACAAAGAAGATTCAACAAGTGGAAACTATATAAAATTTTAGATGAATATTCACATTTATATGAATTACAATTTGTCCTACGTCATCTATATTATGGATCCTGAAACAATAGCAAGATTGTCCCAAAGAGTCATTCTCCTGATCAATATTAATGATAAAGTAATTAGAGTACCCAGGTAATGTGGAGGGCAGGGGGCTCAGGCACTATGAGGGTCTAGAGAGCTTCTTGATTATATTAGACTTCAGTTTTCAAGACAGTAATAGTAAACCAGTGCTTTGTAGCCTTGGTTATTCACTGAAATCAATGAGTTTTAATAGAAACCCAATGTCTGAGCCTTATACCCGAACACTCTGATTTAACTACTTTGAGGTAGAGCCTGGATAAAAGGGGTACATACAAGCTTGCTAGGTAATTTTACACTGAAATCGAAATTGTAAGTCAATGCTTCAGAAAAAATGCTTCTCAAGTTTGTTATGTATACAGAGTAAGGGAAGTATTCATAATCTAATGAAGACTCTATAGCACCAACATCTTTCATTTCTAAACATGATCACAGGAGAAGCTAATGCTTGTCCTTGGAAGTTCAGCCATCACCAGTACTCAGGTGGCAACACTATCCCTTACTGTCCCTAGGTGCCCATCTCCTTTCACATGTCCAGCTAGGTACAACTGGTTCCATGAAAATTGGCGCATATATGCTTTACTAGGTTAGTATTTTTTGAATTCCAGCAGCAATGACTAACTAGGGATGAGTCAAACCTAAGCATATATCCTAATCATCTTTACCCACTTTCTCCCTCCAGTGATGCCTCTATACACCTTGCCATCCATCAAGGCCTTAATCACAGATTTTAGCTCCCTCAATTCCCTGGGTTTACTTTTTCCTGCCTCTATTCGGTTTAAATTCCATAGGCTCTGAAACAAACTCTACTTGATACCCACTCTTGCCTAAGAGGGCTGGTTTCCCTTTAAATTCATGATGACTAAGTTTCAGGTGGTTGAGTGATATCTGCAAACTAAATTAGTGTTATTTAGCCACTGACTTTCATAGACAACTATTCTTTACATTTTCTTCCTCTTCCCTCTTCAAGCCTCCAGTACTTCTTGGCTCTCTTGATGTTCAACAATAATCTATTGCTCCTTATTTTATTGAGAAAACAAAAGAAAGTGAGAATCTACATTCTTACTACTTCATACAGTACTCCCAAACATATATCTTAACTTCCCCTCCAGGCCTCTGCTTTCTATAGTCTTTTCCGGTTCAGTAAATGGTGACTCTGAAAGTACAGGGGCTCTGCACAAAAGCCTCCAAGTCATCCTAAGTCAACCTTGATGCCACCCTTTTTCTTGAACCTCAAGTCAAATCTGCCAGTAATTATTGATTGCCCTGTGTTCAAAATATGTTTATCACAGATAGATGTTGTATTTTTGTTTTATTTTTACAACTCTTGCTACTGTGGCTCTGTCCAAACGACTATTTTCTCTTACCCAATGAAATTGATACTCATCCTTTAACTTTATGAGATCTTCTCAACATACAACCAATATGATTATTTTAAAATGCAAGTCAAGCCACATCCCACATTTGTCCAGAACGAACACATATCCAAGTCACTAACTAAAACACAGACCTGGAGGAGGTTTTGTGAATGTGGTCCCATCTTTTATCTCTAATTCATCTTCTCCACCACTCTTCCTTGGCTCACTCTACTTCAAATACTAAAACCCCTTGCTCTTCCTCAAATTCCTTCTGTTCATTCCACCTATCTCAGGGATTTTCATTTCTGTAAAGAGAAGCTTTTTCCTTTGCTAGCCGCTTTGGTTTATCCCCTGCCAGCCGCCTGGGCTCTGCTGCATTGTAGTCCCCAAATAAACACACAAGATGCTGTATTAATTATGAAGCTGTTGGCCTTGCTTGTTTCTTCCTGGCTAGCTCTGACTTAAGTAATCACCCCATAATTGTTAATCTAAGTAAGTTTCTTACCGGAGAATAGTTCCGGGCTTCCTACCCCATGGCGTTACATGTTGACTCTCTTGTGTTTCTCCTTCCCAGAATCCTCCTGGACTCCTAGTCCCACTTATCTAGATTCCTGTTGGCTCAACAGTGCTTTATTAACAAATATACAGGACTTCCCCCATCATCTCCTCTTTTCTGTTTAAACAAAAAGAAAGGTCTTAACTTTAACATAGTCAAAATATATATAACAGAACAGTTATCAAGTAAGAACATAGTTACAATATTTTAGCAAGATTTAACGAAAATATCATCCATCCCATCCTTGTGAGTCCAAAGTTCTATATGTAGCTTATCTTTTATCATAACTAAGGAAAACTATAATTATAACTATCTGTCTTCAACTCCATCAAAGACCACAGAAGGATAATATATAAACACTAGGAATGACAGAGATATCTTACTGCCTGTACAGTCACCCGAAGTTCCTCTGTAACATTGGGGCGTCCATCTTCAGCCCATAGGCCACAATGTGTCTGGAACACTTCTCAGCAAAGCAGAAAATTTCAAACTGTCCATCTGCATTGGCAGTCTGTCAGTCATTTTTCTGTGTCCTGCAGAATGTCCTGTAGACTCTTCCATGAAGCAGGAACCCTGTAAGATGAGTTCAGCAGTCACTTTCCTGTGGGTCCTGCATGTCCAGATTATACAACAATAGTCAAACAGTCTAGGCAAGAGCAGTTTCTTGCCCAAATGGCTAATCTTGCCACGTTGAAAGCAAACTCCATAACGAGTTTCTTCAATGCCCATCTCAGACGTAATTGGTGCTGCCAGGAGCAGACATTTCTCATTGTCAAGAAAAAGCCTAAACCATTTTAAATGCCATTTTCTGAAGGTCTTTGAGAGGTTTGAAGTCTGTTCATCTGTCTCAAATATATTTCTGTATATCTAGAAAACCTAACTTACCTAACTATAAATTCTATTATCAATAACTATCTATAGTCTGTATTCAATTATGCATTATGTTTTAAAAGATCAGTATAAGCACAATACTTAATCAAGAGGAGAAATATACACATTACAAAATTGACCTTGAATTTGTATCAATAAATGAAAAACATACCCATACCATAATTCCCCTTTTTACCATTAACAAGAGATCGGCTGTGATCATTAGCCAATTATAAACAACCCCATTTAAATGAAAATTTAATGATTTATAAACAAGATGGGAATTAGGACGTCACTCATTCCAAACTGCTTCGTGCTGGAAGGGGGTGCTGTTCATACCATGGGGATCATGACAAAACTCAGAAACCTGTATAAGTCCGTATTTTCAGGGTCTGTAAAGCTGCATCATCTTAGCTGTCTCAATTGTTGGAACACCTGGTCCACTGCTTCCGGGGGCCTTGGTTCGTCAAACAGCAGAAGCCTGGAAGGAATCCTCAGCTTTTCATTTTCTGTGGAAACATAAACTAAAACTCCTTTTCCAAGTAACATATCTTTATACTTAAATTTTGAAGTCAAGGCATTTTCAAAAGACATAAGTTGAATTAATTCAGCAGCATTTATAATCAAGTGTACTTTAGCATTTGTTCCTTCCTTAGCAATGAAAAAACTGAAAAACACAATAGCATACAGTATCCAGACTCTCTGTGTATTTTCCATCTTTACGTGGCTTATTTATTTATCTATTATTACTTTATTTATTTTACTTTAATTTCTTTTTCTTTGAGACAGGATTTCTCTTTGGAAATCTGCCTGCCTCTGCCTCTGCCTCTGGAGTAAATCCTACCGGCATGTGCCACCACAACACCGGCTTTGTATTTATATACCAATTTGCTGTTTCATTTTCTCTCTCAATCTCACGTATATTTAAACACACTGTAAACCTTTAGAGGTTTTGTTCATCCAAGTCTAACTTTAGTGTAAGTCTTTACGTTTTTCTGGCCACGTGTCTTATCTGTAAAACCGCGGCCATTTAAGATCCCCCAAGGAAGGCCTTACCCTTCCTGAGGAGGCATAAAGAGAATGGGACAGGGGACCGGTGGGGGCCAGGGAAGGAGGGGAGGGAGAGGAAACTGGGATTGAATGTAAAATGAGATTGTTTCTAATTTAAATTAAAAAAGAAGCCAGCATTTCAGTTCTTTTATTGTTCAGTATTATTTTGGTTATTCTAGACTTTGTGTGTGTGTTTTCAGATGAAATTTAAGATTTCTTGATATATATGTGAAGAATTGCATTGGGATATAGTTAGGAAGTATGTTCTTTATGTAAATTGCTTTTAGCAGGATGCCATTCTTAAAATAATAATCATAATTTGTAGATAGGGAAGGTCTTTCTCTCTTCTTATACTTCTTCAATGTCTTTTTATTCTAGTGTTTTACTTCCTTAACTAGATTTATGCCAAGATTTCTTCTTACTTAATATCAATGGGATTTTTTTCCTGATTGCATCCTTAGCATGTATGAAAGCTCCTGACTTTTTGTATTAATTGTAGATCCTACTGCTTCTCTAAATGTATTTAGCAGTTGCAGACATTATCCTGTAGAGTCTTCAGGGTCTTTTATGTATGCCTCATTCTTTCCTGTTATACCTACTGTCACAGGATTCCTTCCTGGGTCCTGTCGCCTCTTTAGTCCCCAAAATAACACACAGAGACTCTACTTGTTGCAATGCTGTTGACCAATGTCCAGGGCTTATCATTGGCTAGTTCTGTCTTAAGTATCAACCCATGACTACTAATATAAATTTCTATAAGGTCTTGTCTTACCAAGGACACAGCCTCATGTGTCCTCTCTTCCCAGGATCATATGGCAACTTTCTGCTCTTGACTACATTTCCCAGCAGCCTCCTAGACTCCTAGTCCTACCTATCTTGCTTCCCTGTTGACCAACAGTACTGTATTTATCAACCAATAGGACAACATATACACAGAAGGACTTCCCTCATCAACCCACTTTATCTCTTTTATTTCAAACTTAAAATGCACAGTGCATTATTGCAAGTAAAACCACCACCCTGTCTATTTATTCTATAGAACTTATACATCCTGAAAGATCCTAAACTCTGGCCAAATTATCGTTGCAGAAGCTTTCTTATCCCACCAGCCTGGTTGTGCAACTGCCTCAAACCCAAATAAATACATGGATGTTATATTAGTTATAAAACTATTGGCCGATTGTTTAGACTTTTTATTGGATAGCTCTGTCTTAATTATTAACCCATTTCTGTTAACCTAAATATTTCCACGTGGTCCTATCTTACCAGAGAAGGGTCTAGACCTGTTACTCATTTGGCAGCCTACATGGAGACTCCACTGGAGGGCCCTCCCTGCCTAACTTTCCCAGAATTCTCCTCATCCTAGTCCCACTTATCTTCCTGCCTCATTGGCCAGATAGTGTTTGATTCACTAACCAATAAAAGAAACATGTATACAGAAGGACTTCCCCTATCAAGTTACAATTTCTAGTTTATGTAGTGATGCTTACTGACATTCTGTCACTTTTCTGTTGAAGCTTTATCTTTGACACTGAGGAAATTTTCCTTTTAAGTTTATCATATAAGTTTAAATAAAATAAGAGGACTGACAAAACAAGGAAGAATCAGTATTCTTTTTATCTATGGTTTTATGTGGAATTCACTCTATCCTACACCATATCCCCAAATGACTGTATCTTCACTGATTCTATCACACTGAGCTCTTTGTGTCAGAAAAAATAAGTAAGCCAAGTGACAAATAAAATCTACAGATAGATAACAATAAGTCCTATCACAATCATTCTATCTTCAAATACTAAATCTTCATTAGACTAATCTGCAAAGCAAGATACAGTCTGAAAAGTTACAAAATCAAAGAGGAAAGAAATCATCATATAAACTCATGGATTTTAATAATAAGACCTATATCATGTCTATTACAGAAATTGAGTGATTTGAAGCTGTCAAATGTAACCAGTGGGATGACAAATTTGCATGCAATAGGAATTTCCTTCCATGCATGTTTATGAGCATTCTTTCCTACACAAAATCACAATTTCCCCTGAGAATTCATGTCATTAAAATTGAGCACCTAGGTGTGAAGGAAGGGATGTGACTGGGATACAGCCACTTGTCATGAAAAGTAGTATATTCTCTGCATTTTTTTCTAGAGTCACCCAACTCAAGGAGTGAGTAGGCAAATCAATAGCATATAATAATATTCCATAGTAACTTTCCCATGGTCTTTTCTCAGGAAATAAGCTCAATACTATGAAGAAGAGCAAAGAGGATGACAATGAGAAAGCTCATTTTCAATTATTCAGTACCCTTCCATTGACTGTAGGATAAAGTTGAATCTCCTTAGACAGGATAAGTCTCCTTTGCTCTATTCCTAGGTGGCACAATAGCCTTATCCACACTGTAGGAAAAGTTAGAAGGTAGGATAAGAAAGGCACTCAAAGGCCATACCAATCTTAACATTGGCTTTGAACAAGGTGAATTCTGAACAAAGGACAACAGGATGTACCAGATGGTTTCTTCTCAATCTTTCTCCTCAAATGCTCTATGTATTTCTAGCAAATGAACCTACTCACATTGTACAGTCTCCTCATTTATTCTTGCCCATCGCAACTTCATATGTCTTAACACCACCTACAAAGTCTCCCCAATCCCTTCAACAAGTGATCCTCCTGCTCTAGTTCTATGAATGCCCAAAGCCCTTGGCTCAGACCATAGCTATAGCTTTTGTGTTTTCTGCCTAGCATCAACTATTATTTGCCAAATGATAAAATCATAGATGTTCTACTTTGAAACTCAGCTCATTGCATATCTTTACATTCATGGGTAATATTTTGTACAGGAACGTAAACTGTTACCTCTTCTATAAGAAAGGCCTGGTCCCTTCACAACCTTGTCAGCTCAGTTCCTGGCCCTCAGCATCTCACAGCTCTCTGCCAACAGCAGTTTGACAGGTACTTCAAATTGTTTCCTGAAATCACTGTCACATTCCTCATGATTAGTGAAGACTCCTACAGTAGTTTACATCCACCTGTCCTTCTGAAAGCACAGTGCATGAGGGTTTTTAGATTCAAAAATCAATACTAATGTTTCAACTATTTTTTCCAGCTGAACTGCTTGTGTATCAGTACATCCCAAACTTCCAACTAGAATAACCCCTTTTAATGGACAGTAAAGAAACTCTTTGTCATTTTCTCTTGAATTGAGCTGGCATCTTTGTTATGCTTTTTTACTTGCCAAGACCAATGATTGAATCTAGGATCTTCTATATAAAGCCTACCACAGAGATACCTCGCTAGCCATTTGATTCTACACTTTGTCTAGCAGACTGTCATTAAATTGTCAAGACTAATTTAGAACTTACTCTGTAACCTAGGTAGGCTTTGAATTTGCAGTCTTCCTAACTTGGCCTCCTAAGGGATATAATTATAGGCATGTGCCAGAGAGCGCACATTTTTTCCACTCATCTTAGTGAAAGATTCTTTAGTCATGAAGGCCTCACAGTTTCGTGAGCTCCATCTGCTCCACCATCTACCTATTCTTGCCCAATAAAAGACCTCTTTATAAATTAATTAGGATCTTTCAAATTTCTTAGATTTCAACTGCAAATAAGAACTTTTTAAGAAAGAAAAAGAAGACCAAAGCTAGCCTGTGATGATATCTTGTTTGTGCTCAAACAAATAAAGCTTACCACAATAACAATGCACAGTTAGCCACTAGTTAACCATAGAGGCAAGGCAGTGGTAGCATACACCTTTAATCCCAGCACTTGGGATCTCATGCCTTTGATTCCAGTACTTTGGGGGCACACACTTTTAATCACAGCACTAGGGAGGCGGAAACAGGAAATGATATGGCTGTGCAGAGATAGGAGCTAGCCTCCTTTTAGTCTGAGGATGTCACAGAGTTAAGAACTTTAGTGGATGGCCGCTTACTTCTCTTATCTTTCAACATTCACCCACTAATATCTGACTCCAGGTTTTTATTATTAAGACCTATTGGAACCCTTGCTACACTAAACTTCTACCTCCACTTGTGTCAAACAGGATTTTGTGCCACTGTACCAGGACTTTGAGAATTTTTATAAGAGGAACCTTTACATGAGAATCAGAGACAGCTGGAATCACACCATCTGCAGTCCCCCAGGGCCTTACTTTGACATAATGGAAAAAGTGTCTGATGACTATAACTGGACATTCAGGTAAAGCAGTCAGCAGAGAGGGCTTGATGGGTAAACACTTGGGGAAATTCTAGCATGGACACCTGTTGCAGATCTGAAAACCTAATGTGAGGATGAGGCTTATCTTCACCTGCTCATCCCTTTGCAAATTCTATTGATATGGTAAAATAAAAGTGGTTAAGTGGCCAAGGTGGCTTCTTTATATTATAATTAAGGTTAGAACTGAGTCAGCAAGTTCATAGCACAGAGACAAAACCTGAAAGAGCCTTTGACAACTTCTTTGTTAGTTTGTACCTTCCTGCCTTCTCAATGATGGACTCAGTAATTATTGTGCCTTTTTTTCTTTAGAAGGTTTTGTATCAGCTTTAAACAGAACGTGGGTGTCATAAAATCAGTCATTCATGGAAAACCAGTGCCCAGTAATACACTGGGGACCAGGACCTTTCACTAATGTTGTACTTCACTTTACTATCTAGTCCTCTAAAAAAAAGAAAGAAAGAACACTATTCCAAGAACAGTACAAGTTAAAATGGAAAAGACAATGTTAGGCTTGGAGCAAACTGAACTCTTTGAGGTGGTAGGATAACAAATGAAATAGCACTGTGCATTCACTTGCATATCTCCCTACAGGCATACTGGAAGAGTTTTCAAGGATGTTGTCAACATGGGCTCCTACAACTACCTTGGGCTTGCAGTCAAGTATGATGAGTCAATGAATACAGTAAAAGATACTTTAGAAAAGTATGGTGTAGGTGTGACCAGTACCAGACATGAAATGGGTAAGTACATTGATTAACTTGGAATTTTGTATTGTGAGTCTCAGATTCATGTTATTGCACATCAAGTCAGGATTGCATTGATGTTGAATGCCTCAAATAAATGTGATAAAATTGAAGAAGGGGAGGAGAAAGAGGAAGAGGCAAAGAAAGGAAGAAAGAAAGAAAAGAAGGAAGAAAGGAAGGAAGAAAGAAAGAAAGAAAGAAAGAAAGAAGAGATATATGTGCCTCTTTAAAAATGTCAGTCATCCTGTTTTTGTCACACAGATTTTTAAGTATGTGTATATTTCTTCTTAACAAGTCAAAACAGATCTTTCACAGTCAAACTTCTAAAATAACAACTATCATATTTCCTTCAGGACATCCTTTTTTCCTTTCCCTCAGTTTTTTCCTAATAGCATTCATCACTCATTAAAATAATTTTGCTGCTGTATGTGTATATGCATGTCTCTATTACTCAAATGTGAATATCCTGAGCAGAGGGATTGACCTTCTGGATGCTGTGGTGAATTAATTAATTAATTAATGGTACATGAATTATTGAATATGAAAAATTGAGCACATTATTTTATTCTCTTTTGGGAAAGAAAAAGAATTTGTTTTCTCAAAGAAAGAAAAAATATGTGGGAAAGCAATAACATGTCACACAAAAAGATAGTACATATTTCCTCTTGATAAATACTTCACAATGTTAATCTGGGTATTCCATTGTTGTAACAAATCATGACCCCAGAGATTTATTAGCAATATCTGCGACATAGGGCCTCAATCTCCCTCTTTGTCCTTCTGGCCCTATACACTCCACCAATTTTGTACTTTGTCTTGCTTGAGATAGGGTTCTGATCCCTAACAATTGAAAATTTACTACTTGTAGGGGTCATCTGGATGGCCAATTTTCTTGAGTAATAATAGTGATGTCATTTCCTATGTCCACCAAGCCTTCCAGAATAATGCTACTTATCTGTACTTTTAATTTCACTCTCTTATCATTTAGAGAAGTCTGTCAAAATGCACATTTTTTGTTTCCTCCAGTATCTACTGGTTCATCCTCAGTAACTAACCTGTTATTCACAGAGCTATTAGTCTTTACAATAGGCAGTGGATCTTTGAGAGGCCCCTTGAGGAGTTTCCCGATTGTAAAGGGTTACCTTGTATGTGGTCAACCTACATTCATTGCTCCAGTGTCAGCCTTTGCCACATCTCCTACATAATCCAGAAGGCTGAGGCCTTCTGTTTGAATCATTCCTAGGAGTAATGTTATTTCTAGGAATGTTTTGCCTACAGTTCCTTCTCAGATGTCCTATTCTACCACACTTAAAATATCTGTAGTACCGTGTCTTTTTAAACTTCTAGAGATTGCTTCTCCAACCCAAGTTTGTATTTCCTCATGGTTAGAGCACTTGTCATCTTTTTTTTTTGGTTTTTACGAGGCAGGGTTTCTCTGTATTGTTTCTGAGGCTTATCGGTCCAGCCTGGCCTCGAACTCACAGAGATCCGCCTGCCTCTGCCTCCCGAGTGCTGGGATTAAAGGTGTGCGCCACCACCGCCCGGCTTCACTTTTCATCTTGGTTCCTTTCTAGACCTTTAGAAATGACCTCTCCTACACAGGTTCCTGTATCATGAACACTATATTCAATATTAGCTGTATACAAGACCCATTTGTCCAATGGTGCTGATCTGATTTATAATGGCCAAAGTACCTTTTTACATTGTGGATTTGCATTCTCATAAGATAGAGATTCTATAAGGAGTTGCCAAGTATCTGAATCAGTTACCTGTAATTCTACTGCTCTGGATAATCTTTGTAAGAATTCAATGAACCTTTCTCTAGGACCCTATATCACTTTTGTATAGTGTTCAATTTTTTCTCCTGGTTCATGAACTTTATTCAAAGCACTCAGAGTTTCTGTATGGTATAAAGATAATATATGGTCATCAAATTCAGCCTGGGCCTGTGGATGAGCATACTCACCCTCACCAAGAATCTTATCTTGGGAAGCCACAAAACCTATCTTTAGGCCTTGAAGTTCGAGTGTCTTTGCTTCCTGTCTCCACAAGCCTTCCATTGTATTTGGGAAAGTTGTCCAGCACCACTGAAATTAAATGACTCCAATCTTTGTGATTTTATTTATGCTTGCCCAAGATTTCAGCAATTCTCTGACAAACTAGCTGTGGACCCTGTAAGATACTATAGCCTGCTTAATTACTTTCAGGTCTTTCATCTGTATTGGTTTCCACTGGTAAGTAATGGACCCATTATGGATCCTCCGTGTTGCTGGCCTTTCTGTCATAGTTACTGGAATAGTCACCTTAGGAAGATCTCCTGGGTGTCTTGTAGGTATACCTCTGTCATTGCCTGGTGGTCTAGTGGCTAGTGCCTTTGAATCTGATGTATCAAATAGTGAATTTCCTGAGGCTTGCAACGTTGTGATCATAGTATCTCTGAGTGATTTGATTTCCTGAATCAAAAATTGTTCTAATGATCTGATAGGATCTGCATATTCCTTGGACTTATCAGTCAAGCACCATTCCAAGCATTTAATACGGTCATTCCTAGAAGCTTGATTGGCGTATAAGTTGCCTTCTAGAAATATCATCCTATCTGCTAAAAGGCCATTGTCTTCAGACACAAAATGTATTGTCCCTGCTAATTTTGTAACTTCCTCCTGACTAGATTCTATTTTGGCCATAAATGCAGTGGACATTGAATCATTGTGTCTTGAAGGTAGTTCAGTTTACGTTCCAAGCTATCTACTCCGTGGCCAATTCATCCTTTTCCTGAAGATTCTGAATTTTTAACTCTAATTTTTTAATCATCTATACAATTTCCCTGTTATTTGTCTTCTTATTTACTCTCTTCCATGTGATTATATGTATTAGGAAGCTATTTGTGAGCATTAGACACAAATACATTTGAAATATATCATAATTGTCTCCACATAACTATTCTATGACATTGGCAATGAGATCTCTAACGTTCTGCATCTATAAATTATCTGCAATGATGTAATATAGATACACTTACCACCTGTAATTAGTTTGGGTTGAAAAAAGGAATGTTACCTGCAGTTAGCGTCCTTGGCCAGCAGATGGCCCAGGTGTATCGTCAAACACAGCTCCTTGGCGGAAGATCAATGTCCTCCAATAGGTATCTGAAATGTACAGAAATTAGCGAACAAGGACAGGTCTGGCAATGTGCACGTTTCTGTGCTAGCAAGGGAGGCAGCCCACAGGGTCGGGGGTGGGCAAGTGCAGAGAGGGCAAGGGCGCCAGAAACCGCTGTGGCTTTTGGTGGTAGCAGCAGAGCAGCCGGGCCTCTTGCCAAGGGGAGCTGCTTGTCCCGTGCCTGTTTGTAGGATGGCGTTAGGCAGTGTGCTGTGATGTGATCCTGGGCAACAGACGAGCTAGGGAGCTCCTGTGCACAGTCTCCCAAGCCAGTTGGCCAGGGAGGGGTGGGCACCACAGAAGGGGAGCAGGCGGTAGAGGGTAAGCAAACGCCACACAGCGTGCTACACAGCTTTTGAGATGCTCCTGGCAGGAATCACGGTGGACTTTCTCAGCTGGGAGCCTGTTTCTAGGTCACAGCTTTCTGATGGGGTGCAAGATGTCCTGCTCCTGTGGAGGGGGAAGCTTCTGACTTTTAGGATGCCAAGACACAGGGGACAGGGGCTGGGACCTGCAGGTGCCCCGTGAGCACTCACCTTGGGGGCTGGGAAAACTTAAATCCCACAATACTCTAACACCAGCTGAAACGGGAAACAATGCTACCTGAAAAGGAGGTCTAAGATACTTTATTGAATATAGAAATCACTTACTGGGAAGCTCTCTATAGTCCCCGCAGCGACCAGGATCCAAGAGAGCGATTTACTTTCCTTTCTCTTTCCCTTTTATCTCTCATCTGTCTCACATACCCCTTGCAACGCCCCTTTGCAGGCTCTCCCCTACAATGTTGTTGTTAATAATGTAGCAGCTCACTTACTCTTTAAGTGTCACTGTGCTCTGGGCAGGCTGTGGGGTACTATTCCAATATTCTAGAGGGAAAAACTCAGGATCATGGGACCTATGTGATATCCTCTTCAGGATTAATAACCCACCCCACATTTCAGTTCAAGTCAGCTTCTTTACTGTCTCCAGGTAGCAAATGAAGTATATACCAGCTTGGTTCAGGCCTACCTAAGATCGCAGACAAATCTGGTCAGCAAGACTTAACAACTAATGAGTAACAAATCACAAGTCTCTCAGATAACCATTTGGCAGATGAGCTTTGAAAACAATGCAATTACCTAGAGGTGGTGGGTGATTACAACCTTAGGGTCATCATACTATGTCCATAGATATCTTTGAGTGTAATTGTTCAGATATGTCAAACAAATAACTGAAAACAAATGCCCTTTTTATAATAAAATTAAATTTTATTACATTTTAAACTATTTTGTTAATTCTTTGAGAATTTCATAAAATGTATTTTGATCACAATCACCTCAACTCCTATTCTTAGCTCCTCCCAGATATATCCCTACCTCTACCCCACATCTCCCCAAATTCCTGTCTTCTTTTATCTTTACTTGATAACCATTGACAGCATTTGCACTGTAATATACCCCTGGGTGTTGAACCATCCATTGGAATGTGGTCAGTGTACCAGGAGTCATATTCTAAAGAAAACTGATTTTTCCTTCCCAGAAGCCATTAACTATTCCTAGCTCCTCAGTTAGTGGTCAGAGCTCATGAACTCCTTCCCAACCCATGCTACAATATTCACCAGCTTGGTCTTATGAGGGTCTTGTGTAGACAGCGATAGCTACTGTGAGGTTTATGGCAGTTTTGCTTCAGTCCTCCATGATATCTGGTTTTTACAGTCTTTCAGATCCCTCTTCTGTGGTGGTCCCTGAGTCTTGGGGAGGAATGTAATATAGATGAAACCATTTGTGTCTGAACATGCCAGAAATACTTATTCTCTTCACTATAAGCACTTAGGGATTTCAATATTAATCTCCATCTACTGAGGGTTTCTGATGAGACCCACGAGCTAGCTGCCCTTAATCTGTAGGTAGGGAGATGTGAGTTTGAGTGCAGTTTTATACTGTATCCATTTAGCTAAATAATACTAACAGATTCACTCCAGGGCCTTTAACCTCTTCAGCTATGATTCTTGTCCATATTTCGTTATGAGGCATGTATGTCCTCCTATGAAGAAGGCCTTAAGTCCAAGCAGAAATCACTAAATCTATGGGTATATCTAGCCACCCCAGTCAATATTAGAGTTCACAGGGATCACAGTTGACTAAGATTGTTGATGACTTTTTCTTCAGTGACCTACATAGGACCTTCCATTTCTGTGAGAGCTAGTCAGCAGGGAGCAAGCTTCCTACTTCCAACTTGGTTTTTCTATCTCACTTGATCAATATGTATGTTGTCTTCAACAATATGATCTTATCTTTAAATTCTAATGGGCAAACAAGAACAATGACAATGGATGGTATTGTTTCAGAGTTTCCAAAACACCTTTGACAAACAATTCATGGGGTTTATTACACATCTGGCACTTGGATATTTATTTGACATTCTGTGGTTTCTGGGATGAACATAATTCTCCAAGTATGATAATTCAAAATAAATTTTTTCATAAGAATGTGTATTCATATGTATATATATACACACACACATATATATATGTATGCATGTATATGATGCCTATAAAAGGCTTTTGTATGGCTTTTTCAAACACTTTTAGTATTAGATTTTATCCACAAATATAGTAAATATTTGGTTAAAGCTCCAGAACCAATCATGTTTGCTCATATTTCTAAGCAAGGGCTTCTTGTTATTTTCCATTTGGCATTAGAGCTAGAGCTATGAATGAGGTGGCACTGGGTTATGGGGCAGAAGCACACATGCTTCACTTAGATATGAGATACCAATAATGTTTTATTTGATGATGGATCAAACACTCAAGGAACACCTCCAGCTATAAAAGGGACAGAGTGACTTCTAGGGATGTTGCTTCAAGACCTGGTAACACTAGTACTAGGGTTTCATATAATCAAGTCAGAAAACATTCTCAAAGAACACTTCAACTAAGTGAGAGAAAATATCTCTTCATCATAGTAGACAGAAACCAAGGAAAAAGGCATCTGGACACAGTCAATGATTTGCTGCCAGAGAAAGCCAACTCCAGAAAGATGCCTGGTTATGCAGATCAGGAAACCCAAAAAACTTAGGCAGGAGTAAGTTTCATTAGAATTCTTTCTCCATACCAATAAATGGAGAAAAAGATGAAGGAAGAATGCAATTCTAGCCAGGCGTTGGTGGTGTATGCCTTTAATCCCAGCACTAGGGAGGCAGAGATAGGTGTATTTCTGTGAGTTCGAGGCCAGCCTGGTTTACAAGATCGAGTTCCAGGACAGCCTCCAACATCACATAGAAACTCTGTCTTAAAAAAAAAACAAAAAAATACAATTCTCAGGATTCTATATTCTATAGAAGCTATATTAGTAATATATCCTACATTATCATATGTATAATATAATGCATATCTCAGTAAACTATATTTTTATACTATTTCATATGCCCAAATCTCTTCCATTCATCTATCTGAGTCAAGTTCTAGGACAGAAATTTTAACGGGTTTCAAGAAAATAATTAAAGACCCAAATACAAGCTCCTTACATTAATCATAAAAAAGGATAAAATATTAATCTAGGCCTTCAGTGATGGAGTGAACAAACTAGAGGGGTTATTTGAAAGCATTCTGCAACATAAAAAGTAAAATTAACATGTACTACTTACAAATGTCCTTGTTCTGAGAGTAATTCATCTAAAAGTTTTCAAGTAACTATATTAGAAAACATAGTCTTAAAATGTTTAATGTTGTAAATTCAGTAACAACAGATTTGCCTCCTAAAAAGAAACGACATATTTTGAACTTCCAGTGAGTTCAAACTGATTTGGACACTTCTACCCTAAGGACCACACTATAAGAAGACTACCAGAAACTAGATAGCCTGGCTGACTTTCCAAAACTGCAGTGGTCTTTTACTTTGTTTATGATAAACATATATGCCTGGCAGAGAATAGCTGTCTGTAGAAAATGGCTGGTAGATAAGAGACAACAAGAAAACCAATGAAGTGAGTTAGTTTTGATCTTTGAACATATCCCGACACATGCTGTTCTCCATATCTTGAAAACAAGGAAAGGCTAAGTTGGGAGAATACCTCAGCTTGTGAATCCAGCTCCAAGAACTGCACTGGGGTTGCAGAAAGAATGCAGCAGAACTTAGGAAAATTTGCTATCTGAGGGAAAAAGACTCACATGCACAATCTGAGGGCCAAGCACTTTATTCTTTCTGGCTCTCATTCTCTAAATCTCATTTGCTTTTTTTGTTCACACAGCTTATATATACATTCAACAACATACTTCAGGCAGTGAAAGGTTACGTAGGCTATTTCTCAGGGACATAATGCATTCCTTGAGTAAATGATAAGGGACTGAGCCATTTACCATGGCAACACATAAGCGGGGACATGATGTTTGGTATTTTCCCAGGCAGTGTCAATGAAGGCATCCAAAACCTAAAACTACATTTTCTTATCCTGCATCCACAGCACAAGATGAGAAGTTTTTAACTTTTTTATTAAAGGCTATGAGGCCAGACATCCTCTGTATCCCTGGATAGCAAGGCTGTGAGACCTGACACTCTTCTGTAGCCCTGGCTATCTGTGAAACTTTTCCCACATAAAGTTGTTTCTCTCTGGATTTTGCTAATGGTTAATTTTTATTCTTATCCTCCATATAAGTTTTAGGACTTAAACATAAACAGTTAGTTAGCTGAGCCTTGAATATTGTACAATAAACTGAGGTCAGAAGTTTGTGCAGAGTGTTATGGAATTTAGTAGGGAGTTTAGTAGGAATCTAGTGGCCACTGATCTCTGTTATCAGCCAGGCCTAGCTAGAGAAACTGGCATAGTATTTTAGGTTGCTTTATGCTTAATAACCTTGGTTCAGACATCTGTAACTCTGTCCTTGTGCATAATCTGTGAAAGATTAACTTACGATTCATTCACAGAGACATTAAGTCTAGTTTGAATTTGTTCTTCAGATTTTGAATCAATTAATTGTTTGTGGCTTGTCTTAGAAGTGAGAAGAAATTGTTGTTTTCTTCTTGCCAGTCTGAGCTAGTGATTAAAAAGAAACAGAGCCTAACTATCTTACAGTCCTTATGAAATAATAGATCTTGTTATGAAGCATATCCTACTATATTTTCTACATATCAAAATTTTACAGTTAATGATAAGTAGTCTTCCTGACTATTCACAAATATATGTTCCCATAAGATTAAGATGTAGTAATGAGTTTACATATCATATGAAATTACACATTATAGTATAGGTATTGGGGAGATATTATAGCTGTCTTCGCATATGTGAATTTATGGACAGAAGCAGCAAGTTTCCAAAGTCTGTGGTGCCATAAGCCTTGTTTTATGTGGTTATCCTCCATCAGAGAACTATTCCTCAGGGTGGGCTGATATCTGAATTATCAGTTGCCATCTGTTGTATTTGTGTCATGGACCATAATAGCTTGTGACAGGAGAAGTCAAGTAGAAACATTTATTTCATCTCTCTTTACTTCGCACATTAGCTCAACAAAAATGTATGACATCGCATCTTTCTTCCCCTACAGACACAAAGGTGATAACTGGATGTACAGCAGAAGCACATTTGCACAAAACCTCCAAGCCCCATGGGCTGTTGTAGTACCACCCAATAGTACTAATAGTCACAAAGAACTAATAGTGTTCTTAGCCACGAGTTCACATAAAAGAAAATACACAGAATGCCACAAGGCAATGCTTATGCCAACAAAAGCTCATCTCAAGTTAGTGATTTGTCCACTCTTAAAAAGGAAAACCATGAATCACAACAAACAAACCAAAACACCTGCTTAGTTCAAATACATGCCCACTTAGGAACATTCCTTCATCCAAGCCTTGGGGAATAGCCAGCAATGCTTTCAGTTTTCAAATTACCAAAATAAACACATCTTATTGACTTACGACTCCACACACGTATACACACACACACACACACACACACACACACAGAGAGAGAGAGAGAGAGAGAGAGAGAGAGAGAGAGAGAGAGAGAGAGAGATGTACTAGGGACGTATTTCACATCTAAAGTTTCAGCTGTGATGCTAACAGTACTAGTAATGTACAACTGTGCTGAAATCTCTTTGTTCAGTTTAAGATTTCCCTTAAGCACTAGTATGTAAATATTCCATCCTGCCCCTGCAACATAGCTTCCTAACTAGTCCTTGTACTTGAACTTCAGTTATCAAGTAAACCTATGGTTTTTGCCAAATGATTTGAAGCTAAATATAGGAAATATATAGTTTCATTAATTCAAACTTCTTAAGAAAAGGTCAGGTTAGAATAGCAAGATGTCTAAATTAAAACATATTTTGAGTAAGTATTAACTTAAGCTGTTCAAGTTTCTCTGGGAATGAGTAGTTTCTGAGCAAGTAGGCTTCATCCCAGGAATGCAGGGATGTTCAACATACAAAAATCTATCAATGTTGCCGGGTGGTGGTGGCGCACGCCTTTAATCCCAGCACTCGGGAGGCAGAGGCAGGCGGATCTCTGTGAGTTCGAGGCTGGGCTGGACCAACAGCCTCCAAAACAATACAGAGAGACCCTGTCTTGTAAAAACCAAAAAAAAATCTATCAATGTAATCCACCATATAAACAAACTACAAAGGAAAAACCACATGATCATCTCACTAGATGCTGAAAAAGCCTTTGACAAAAACCAACACCCCTTCATGATAAAGGTTCTAGAGAGATCAGGGATAACAGGAACATACCTGAACATAATAAAAGCAATATACAGTAAACCAACAGCTAACATCAAACTAAAGGGAGAGAAACTCAATGCAATTCCTCTAAAATCAGGAACAAGACAAGGCTGTCCAATCTCTCCATATCTCTTCAATATTGTACTTGAAGTTCTAGCTAGAGCAATAAACCACAACAAAAGAATATCAAGGGGATACAAATAGGAAAAGAAGAAATCAAACTTTCACTATTTGCAGATGATATGATAGTTTACATAAGTGACCCAAAAAACTCTGCAAGGGAACTCCTAGAGCTGATAAACACCTTCAGCAAAGTGGCAGGATACAAGGTTAACTAAAAAAATCAGTAGCCCTATTATATACAGATGACAAAGTGGCTGAGAAAGAAATCAGAGAAACATCACCCTTTACAATAGCCATAAACAGCATCAAATATCTGCGGATAACGTTAGCCAGAGCAGTGAAAGACCTGTTTCTGAGGAATTTCTATCAAGTAGAGACCTTGGTTATTTTTTAAGTGACGTGGGAGGAAGGTTAGGGATATAATTCAGTGGTAGAGTACTTTTCCAGCATGCACAAAGTCTACTACCACAAAAGATTTTTTAATGAACACAACTTTATTCAAATCAATGCTACAAAAATGTTTATAAACAAGTAGTTTCATAATATAAGCTACAAAGATTCCCCACTCCAATTATTTTACTTATATAGCAAACCCCTTGTTCATAAATGGTGCCTGTTCATTTCATACAAAATTATTGTAAATTCTGATTAATAAAATTTCATTGCATTACTCTCAAGTCTCCTTATTTTTCTTTAAGGGTCCTTGTAAGGACAAGGGTACTCTCAAAGGAATTGTTTGGGAGTAGAAAAGTGAAAATATATCCTTGATGCTGCAATGATAAACAGCACACTTACTGAAAGAAAAATAAGTATTTATTGTAGAAATTACTCACAAGAGACCAAACAAGTAACCCAGATGAGCCTAGTAGTTTTCCGCCGCCGAACTGGAAGCCGAAAGCCGGAAAAAGAGAGAGACTTCCGTTGTTCAGTCTTTTATACCTTCCCCCGTAATGCCCCTAGCCATGCCCAAAAGTGGGCCTGGCTAGTGACGTAGTTCACCGCCTACGTCTGTATACGTCTTTACGTCCGTATATGTCTTTAGTCGTGCATAAAGTGGGTGTGGTTAGCAGTGTGGTAAACCGCTCTTTTATTACCTCATCTGTATGTGCCTCTAGTAAATCACATGGCTAATGGCCGCACACGGCTTTCTCCTACATATCCTGGTTTCTGAAAGCCTTTTGGCAATTTCCTGAGACGTGGTAGAGTTCTGACAAGGTAATTGCCCTTCCTCTGACAGCAATAGGAATTACACCCATGTCAGATTTCAGCAAGCACAGACATCTTCAAAAGTATAGAAATTGGCCCTGTAGGTTAAACAAACTCAAGAAAGTATAATATGTCAATGCAATATGCCAATACTTTTACATTAATACAGTACATGCCCCAAAAGGGATACCTGGGATGACTAACCTGGAGAGTTGTAGAAGCTGATAACTTCTTCATCCCCACTCTAGAAGATAAAAAACATAGTCCAGGCATAGCATAGTTATAATGACTTGCCAATTAATGCTGCTAGAGTCCATATGTTGGGAAATCAAAACTAAGAAAAATTCTCCTGGGTATCATTGAAGAATACATTGCATTATGCTACATATCTCACAGTCAAAACCAGAGGCCTACTCATTTGAGAAACACTAAGTAATCCAGAGACTGTTTGGTCTGTACTTCTGGAGTTAAGGGTAATGTTTTCATTTCTATCCTTTTGACAAAAATAATAAGAATTTGTGAAACAAGAGAAGTGTATGAAATTATAATTCTGGTATCCATAAATAAAGTTTTACCCATCATTATCTCCAGCTCCTTTTAGTGCATTCCACCCAATCTCCCTTGAGTCAGAATGGCCATCATCAGGAATACATATGATAGCAATTATTGGCATGGATGTGGTGAAGGATGAACATTTACACACTCTTGGTGAGAGTGTAAACTAGTGCAGCTACTTTGGATATCAGTCTGGAGGTTTCTCAGTAAGTTAGAAATCAAACTTCCATAAAATCTATCTTACCACTCCCAAGCATATACCTTATTACAGAAATACTTGTAGATCCATATTCACTGTTGCTCTATTTACAATAGTAGAATCAAGTTATGTCTATTTAACTGACAAATAGGATATAGGATGTAAAGAAAAACAAACTCATAAAATTTTCAGATAAAGGGATGGAGCTAAAAAATATCATCAGTATAGTGACCTAATCTCAGAAAGACAAACATTACATGTTACCTTTTATATGTGGAACCCAGATTTAAATCTTTTGTTTTGTATATTTAATTTGGAATACATGTGAAAACCAGGTCATTAGATGTGTGACCTTGGGGACTGTGATGAAGGAAGGGAGCATAGCAAAATATGGGTAAAAAGAAAATAGAGAGAATCCTGGAGACAGAAAGATTCAAACATGCAAATGTGTGGGAGTGAGAAAATGAGAGAAATGGGAAGACGTAACTGGAATGAAAGTACATGAAAAAGCTATACAAAACTTATATCTTGATAGTAGAACACATGTGAGATGGAATGATATGGGAAATACTCCAGGGTTAAAAGTTTAAGTGAGTATAAGTGTTGGGAGAAAGGAGAGAACAAAAGATGAGAGGCAGACTAACCAAATCTACAAAGAAGCTTGACGAAAACCCACTACTTTTTAAAATATAGTATGTTTTTATAAGAATTTGAATAGATATATTCTGCGTGGTGGATTATGTTTCTCCTAAGAGACATGAATATTAAATGAAAATCTCAGTCCCAGGCAGGGGTTTTCTCCCCATGAGTTATTAGTTGAGGAGGCCCTAAAGGCACCAAGAACAACACAGGATATTACTGTTGCTTTAAGTTGCCCATCAAAACTAAATGATAAGACCCTATTGCTGAAAACACCACTTACTCAAGGATTCATGACATAGAGAAAATAACCTTGAGTGGCAAAAAAAATTCTCTCCCTGCGGTCTAGCTTTCATAGTGCTTGCGAGAGGCTTAGCATGCGGCTGGGAGAAAAAGCCATCGATTGCGTCAACCAGCACTAGGTCCTGTGTGCTACAGTTTTGTTCCTATTTTTTGCCAACACTGAGGATTGAATCTGCAGCCCTCTGCCTACCAAACAAGTATTTTACCAACTGAGATATATCTGTAACCCCACAATCAGAATCTCTTGTTTAACAAATATATTCTAGAGGCCCTACAGACATGCATGCATACACACACACACACACACACACACACACACACACACACACACACACAGGGTTTACAACGTGAGCCAATGGTCATATTAAATTTTTTGATATTTTCACTGCCTATCAAAGTGTCATAGTTATATATAAAATTACAATAAGTATTCTGCTGCAAGATAGTTTCTTCTATGTATGCAACTGAACACATGAAATCTCAACAATATGGTTGCCTAAATAAAACCTAAAATAGACAACATAAATGGCATGCTAAAATGCATGGGAAAAATCTCTCTAGGCCTCTTACCTAGATAAAGATCTGTAGGCAATTAACAGTTACTCAAAAGGGGCGTTCACTCTTTCACAGGTTGCCCAGTACCAAAACACATATACATACAAGCAACATAAAATAAACTCAGCAAGTTGTACATATAAGTGTGTGTAAAACAATAATAACTAATGAATAAGAGGCATGAAGTTGAGAAGAAATAAGGGGAACCTTAAATAAGTTGGAGGGAAGAGAGAGAGGAGAAAAATGTGTCAATACAGTACTTATACATGAAGTTCTCAAAAAGTAAAAAAGTAAAAAAGAGAAATAAAAGAATGGGAACATGAAGTAAAAGACACATCATTTTGTCAGTTTAATGGTTCTTCTCTCATTTGTATCATTTGCCATGAAAATGCAGTTGCATAATCATGCCTCCCTTAGACACTTTACTAGCATCAGATTCTATCTACTATTGCTTTAATTTAACAAGATGTGGTGAGTGTTTTGTTTTAAATGACATCCTAAGGTAGGCATGCAGATGCAAGTGACTTCCGCTATTTGTCTCTGAATGCAGGAGCCAGGCAAGGCATCTAGTTTCTAGTCTTTCTCTGAAGGTTTAACAAAATGTAAGGTCAATCAAGAGGCAGTATAACCCCATAAACTGCAAGTAAAATAACTGGGTACCAAAAGACTTCTGTGTAATGCCTACAGCTAGATTCCTTTAGGCACAAGGACTGATGCTGGCTTGAATGCAGGATCTTCAATGCAGGCAAAGTGGCACAAATGAGAACTGATAGCACAGTGCCATTGAAACAGACAGATGGGGAGAGCTGGCAGGTTTTCATGGTAAATGACACCCTGTGCTGGGGCCAAGTCTAGAAACACTCTGCATACAGGATAATATGAACCAATTAGTCACAGTTATGAAAATAGCTTCACACATGAAACAGAGGAATGAAATGGACATCTCAATTATACCCACACTCATTGCTATCAATCAGTGTTAGTACATCTGTATGAAAGCCAGAGATCTCTATATTTTGACTGAGGGTGAGCCAGTCTATATCACTAAAAATTCAACAGAAGAATGTAGCCCATGTCCAGATTGTTGGTAATTTATCCTGAATCTCCTGTATATTCACTTGATTTATGGCAATGAAT
This sequence comes from Mesocricetus auratus, assembly GCF_017639785.1. Classification (NCBI taxonomy): domain Eukaryota; kingdom Metazoa; phylum Chordata; class Mammalia; order Rodentia; family Cricetidae; genus Mesocricetus; species Mesocricetus auratus. The sequence continues at coordinate 105,914,491 of NW_024429189.1, forward strand.
TCAGTGTTTGGCATCTGAAAACATCACTTAGTAAACTGGCAAGGGAACATATTCAGTTCATATTTATTCTTTTATTCACATAGCAAATGTTGGTATCCTGCTGGATAAATAAAGTATCAAAGTAATAACAGGAGTCAACACATACATAACACAGTAATCTGTAGAGCCACTGACATTAGCAAAAAAAAACTATTTTGCATTTGTTTGTTCTTTCAACTAGGGCTATAGTTACACTTTATTAGGATATACGAAAGACAGTATTTCTCTGCCAAAGACAAACTATTGAATATTATTTCTAAAACTACCCAAGTATTTGGACCACCAGCTGCAACTTAACATCTTTACTGCATTGAGGCACAGCCTGCTGACTATAGAGAGGAAGCGCTAGTGACTACTTTGCTCCCTGGAGCCATCCTTCATTTTTAAGACTAATAAGAAACCAGCAGTTAACTAATTCAAAAAAATCCAAATTTTTGTTAATCCATAAACACTGGGAAACCTCTCAAGACAGTCTTGGGCACATCACTTAGTCACTTGGCTGTTTGTTGGCCTATCACAACACCCCACGCTATCCTAAGGACTTTCAGTGATTCTGCTGTGATAGTTAAGCATGTGGGAAACAAGGTATAGAAAGAACAAAGGTGGAGATTTATCTTGAGTATCTGTTCACATATGTCTGGAAGATTAGATTGTGACACAGTTACTCATTTGACACCCTAGACAGGAAAAATTTATGAGCAAAGCTGCTGAGTTGACTAATTCAAGTACCTTCTTTTTTTAAAAAATACTGCTGTCTGCTGCCTAGTCACCTTGTTGCTTTGGCTCTGCATAGATATTTGACCTCCTGAATTTCAGTCCCTACCCTTAACTCACGCTTGTCTTTATTCTCTGTAAAACGACTCCATGTAACTCTCTAGACACATACTGAATGTCAGCATCAGGCAAGGCATTCTATTTATCATGACAAAACGTCTACTATAATATCAGTTTTTGATTGAACGAACATTCTGTTGTTGTGGGTATCTGTGGAAGTCACGGGTCTCATGTCTATGTGCACCTTGTGGGCTCCTTTTGTAGTATTTCTCCAAATGCCTGAATCAATTTACAGTAATTATAGCTATCGTGGGACAAAGATTATGTAATCTCCAGACTGGTTTTGCCCTGGGCAACTGACAAGGGTGGCATAGAATGACTCACCTGTTGGGTGGATATGAGAAAGTGAGTGGGAGCTGCCACCATGACATGAGATCATTCTGTGTGGAAAAAAAGCACATGTGCAATGCCAGAAAACCCTAAACCATATCTTCCTATCTTTTTAACAACTTTCAGGGACAATAACTAGAGAGCACTCAGTTGTTAATGGCAGATATGGGGCCGGAACTCAGTCTCTTAACTTCTGATTGCCTACTCCTGAGACCATCCTCTTTGGAAGGCAGTGTATTCTATATAAAAACGAATCCAACAAATGATCACATGTTCAGATTTCATCTTCAAAGTTTATTTACTCTTTCTGATAGAACCTTTTAACTATTGGTGTGTGTGTGTGGTGTGTGTGTGTGTGTGTGTGTGTGTGTGTGCGTGTTTGTGTAAGTTCAGGGATAACTCTGTGAATTTGGTTTTCTCCTTCCACTGAGTGAGTTCTGGGATGTCAACTCAGATCATGAAGTTTGCATTATAAATGCTTTTATCATCCAAACCATGTCTCTAGTGTGACAATTTAATTTTTACCTGCTCCACCAAGACTTGAGTAAAAACAACCATATCGTGTGTGTTGCTTCTGACAACTCCTGGGATAACTGAATTCATGTTTGAGAAGGCCACCTACTAGTTTATGTATAATGCTGTCATTTCTCATAAAGGACAAAGGTTGTTCTTCACTTATACTCCTTAATATTGATTACAAAATATTAAGAATTAAATCTTTGAACTGACCATTTAATACTTTCTAAATTCGTACCTTTAACTATTCTGGCAGAGTAAGGGAGCTAATTTACTAGTGAGAACAGAATCTTGATATTTCAGCCTGAATAGTAATATAAATTGGTTGTTACACTGAAAGAAGCATGTTTATAATGGTACTAAACATGGTAACAATGTTTACTTTTCTTCAATCTCGACAACAGCTCTTAAAATCCTGTAGGTGTAAGTTACATCTCACCACTTGTGTTTTTCTGTTCTCAAACCTGAATTCATTTATCCTGAGTTGCCAGAAGCAACACACAGTACAGTCATTCTTACTCCAGGTTTGCTGGAGCAATTACATTTTAAATTGTCACACTGGAGAGATGCCTCAGTAGATAAAGTCATTTATCACACAGACATAAATATCTTATCTAGGAAAATCGACAAGTAAAAATGCCAGAGCTGTCATTTTTAATTTTCTAATAGCTATATTACTATTTGAATATATAATCAACACAAAATCTCTTGTTATTATTTTTATATTCATACAACATCCCATTGTGCACACCAAATTTTCCATGACTGAAGCCAAATGAAATTCTATTTAAATACTGGCACAGTATTTAGGAGGAAATATTTTTGAAGTACTTTAATTTTAAGGTAGAAATAAAATTCAAATATAGTTTAAAACTCATTTCTTCAGTTTCACTAACAACATATAGCTAGTAGCTGTGACACCAGATACTGTAGATCTAGAAGGTGAAATTATCAAAAACAAAATTCAAAAATTATTAATCTTTGCTACCAGCAAGAAGTAATATCATTATAATATTTAAAAAGAGATCAGTAAACAAGTATATAAAAGGTCATAGGCTGCGTGTGGTGATGCATGCCTGTAACTTTAGCACTCAGGGAGTTGAGATAGGAGGCTTACTAATTGGAAGGCAACCAAGGATACATAATAAGACAATGTCAAAGGAAATTAAGAGAAAGAAGAGAGAGGGCGGTGGGAAAAGGAGGAAGAAAGGAAGAGAGAGATCAAGAGGAGAGGAGGAAAGTTCATGAGAAGCAAAACATATATTTACAGTTAGGATAATTATCTCTGTTTAGTTTTTCTTACCTTTAAGGTAATATTACCTGTACTACTGGAAGCCTAAGATTAAATGATATCCTTTAGATAGAAGGTTTGTTTGAGTATCTAGTGCACTCCAAGATTTGAAAAATTCAACTGCTACCACTAGTGGCTATAGAAGTTGTGGGGTCTGTGTGCATTTAGGTAAATGAAATCTCTTAGAGAGTAGTAACAATTACTTGTGGGATATAGGGATTTTGGTGTGTTTTATAAATCATGTTGCATTGTAAAATGCATAGCAAAGGAGCTGTAATTATATAGCTCAATGGATTTTTACAAAGAACACATACCTGTGTATTCAACAACAAAAACAGAACATACAGAGAATTCCAAATCCTTGTCATTGTCGAAAAAAGGAAAACTATCACTTTCCTGACATCCAAGTGCTATAGTTTGCAAACTTTCTATAAATGGACTCACAACTTATACTCAGAAGAGTCCAGCTTCTTCCATAAAATTTGCTCACACCACTGTGTGAAGAAGTATTTTTGTCTTTCATTAGGTTATATTCAACTGTATTTCCAAAACTAATACATTCATGTAATAATAAATGGGCTTTTGAGTTGTTTCTAGATTGGGACTATAACAAAGATTGTTGCTATGCTTCAGGTCTTTGTTGATGTATGCTTAGTGAAATTTGAGTTTTTAAACTTGGGCTTGTTAAAAAGTGAGAGGCACTCCTCATGTAATTTCTGCCCAGGTACATTGGATAAGCATAAGGAGCTGGAGGATCTCTTTGCCAAGTTCTTGAATGTAGAAGCAGTGATGATCTTCGGGATGGGATTCGCAACCAACTCAATGAATATCCCTATACTTGTTGGAAAGGTAAGAATTTGTTGACGTGTGTCTTCTGCTGTGTTATGCCTAAGAATTAAACCTTCAGGGAAGTCCTCAGGAAGTGTTCCAGAAAGCCCCTTTTTTCAACACCAAAATCTTTGGATAAATATATCAGCATAGTTTAGCAAATCATTATGATGATCCTGGTTATTGAGTTGCTGAACTAAATGTGGATCAAATGTCATCTTCAACAGTAACTTAGAAAAGTTGTAGTTTTAAGGACTTTTCATCTACATTTGTCTACTTACTAAGCACTACTTTAGACCAAAATTTTTTCCTATGTCATTCGTTCATTCATTCATTTGGTTGACTAATTGTTGAGATATTACATGTCATGGTATAAAGCCACACATGGGATATAAAAGGATGAACAAGACCTCTGCTTTATAAATTTAAGTGTTCAAATTATAGTAGATAAATAATACACTGAGTAAAATTGGACGGACACTACAGGAAAAAGAGCTGCCAGCTCTTTTTGAGATAGCATGCAATGTCTGTACTGGAAATATAAGAACAGAACATTGATATGTTAGCACATTCTTTCTTGAAACAATAAAGGGTCTGCATGGGCAATGTACAGAGAGAGGAAGAACTAGAATGCAGAATCATAAATAAGAACAGATCAACAATGAAAGTACATGCCAAATCACCAAGAACTTTATATTGCAAATCATGCCAGAATGTTTAAGGATGCCCCTGAGAAAGAAATGAGAATTTGGCTACCCCATTTTAAATAATCAAGTGTGATAATAAGAATTATGCTTTTTAAAGAATGTAATGACAACTAAGTATGATATATGATCTTAAATTGAGTTCTGTGAAAGTTAATCGAAAAGATGGTTATAACATCTTTAAAAGTATTAGAACAGTTGGGGAAATGTCTATTTTAGTGACGTATTAGATGTTTATATATAATACATGTAGCATTTAACATAAAAATATGGAACTTAGTGGCAGTAACAACTGCTTTATTTATAGTAATTACACAGCTAAAAAACATAGATGCAAGGTATCATGAGGTTTACAATATTTCTGAAATGTTTCAAAGGAAAACTTGCAAATAGACACATATTCTTCAGCATGGAGATAAGAAAATTTTGCTGACTTTAGCCTCAAAAACCTAAAACATGTTGTATGTGAAATTACCAAAATACAAGGAGGAAACTTGTATTAAGACAGTCATAATTTCTCCTCAGTTTGGGTACCCTTGGACAGCTCTATAATGTATGCATTTTAAATTTTTAAAGAAAAATAAATTTACATAATGGGTGAGAAGTAGTATTTTCCATCCACTTCACACTGACTTTCCATGTACACTTTTCCAAAGTCAAAGTTTTTAACTATAAAACACAGATGTGTCTGTCTCCTTGGGCTGTTAACACAGGCAGAATGAGAACACAAGGTTAGATTTTGAAATGCCTTACTATGGAAATCCCCAAGCTGCCAGGAGGACTAGTGAGAACCTTCCAAATAATCTAGCACAGAATCAGGTACCAAACTAGTCTACAGTCCTCTGCAAAATATCAGACTTCCAGTCAAAGCTCAATCCTTCAGACTCTAACATGATATTTCTGTTGAAAAGTATTTGTAAAATCCCACTAAAGATGCAATGTCCTATGAACAGCTGCTATCTCCATGAGACAGCTGAAAGATTAGATTTTATCCATATAAATACCAGCTGAAATTCAACCTTTTCAAACTAAACAGCATTCAGACTTAATATAGGTTTTTGGAGTCTTCTAGCTTCCATATGTTGCCTTTCCTTTCATTATCTTGTGGTTTGTGTTTGTTTTCTGCCTAGGGATGCCTCATTTTAAGTGATGAGTTCAACCACACATCTATCATCCTGGGGGCTCGACTCTCAGGTGCAACAATAAGACCCTTCAAACACAACAGTGAGTATATGTGCGTATATGTGCATTTATCCAATATTCAGTTGCTTGCTGCCAGACACAGGTCAAGATTATTCATGAGATTTTGTCCTTGCTTTTCAAATTGCTAACTTATCCTAATGAAAGACAAGTATGCTTATATTCACTGCTGGCTTGTTAACCTCTGGTGACCTGAAACAAATGGCTGAAGTGCATTAAAAGTCCAGATTGCTAAGTGTTACCAAAACCCATTAATGTCACTGCTAGAAGTCATGTGATGTGGCCTCTGACAATGTGATTGATATCTTAGGACACCATTTAATTATCAGATGAGTCGTAATTCTCCTCTTCTTGTAACCTTGTCTTGGAAAAGCTCAAATATTTTTAAATTTTGAGCTATGTGTAAGTAAAAAGTTAGCTTTCTTCTTGGTATACTGTTGGATTTCCCTATCCCTACATACAAACACTCATATCTCTATCCTCCAGATGTTTTTAACTATATTGGAATATGTCCCTCCAGAGGCTGGAGAGATGTCTCTGTGGTTTAGAACACTTGTTTCTCTTGTAGAGAACCCAGGTTCAATTCCCAGATCACACATGGTAGCTTACAACCATCTGTAACTCCAGTGATGTGCAATCAGATGTCCTCTCTGACTACTGTGGGCACCAGGCACACATGGTACACATACATACATGCAGACAAAATATTCATAGACATACAACAAAATAACAGATAGATCTCAAAAGATTTTTAATGCCCTTCCAGGCTCTGTTATGTTGTTGAATGGTGGAAATGGTGCAGAGGGCTATTCCTTTATTCCTTGTGGGTCAGAACAGACACCATTGGAAGTCTCAGGAAAACAACTTAAAAGAAATAGGTCATGGCTGGTAACACCTGTGTCCTCTGGTCCAAATGTGCCCCTGATTTGTACCACTTTCTGTAAATCCTTCCATATTTCTTACATTCAATGTCTTTATTTGTAAAGATAAGGAAGACATTGACATTTATGACCTTTTAAAGCTCTACTTCTGGCACATTAGCATCAGAGGCTCCACTTCATTTTGTGTTCATGCTCCTGCAACCACACACACACACACACATACACACACACACACATACACACACACACACATCAGCACACTAGCACACCAGCCCACTTCCTTTTATTTCTTAACACCTTTCTCACTTTCTTTCCATTCCTCTCAACTTTCCTTGTTTTTACTCCTCAGTACACCCTTTCCTTCAAAGAATTCACAAAAGGTAAAGGAAAAGAAGACTGACAATAAGCAAGGAGGAGTATCCTGGTTCTTTGCTGCCTTCCTTGGAATAATCTCAAGCTAAAGAACAGTTGTCTCATGACTGAGGGAAGAAAATTCATGAGTGTTCTCAAGTGAACCCACTGAATCCCTTTTCTAACTAGTGGGGGATTCAATGAAACCCTGCTCTCACTGAAGAAGGGCATGGGGTAGGAGTAGGTAATATGTTTATCTAAGTTGTTCTATTGCCAGTAAAGACTCAGGAGTCAAATATTGGGGTGAAAATCTAATAGATCAAAGAAGCAATGGAGAAGCAACCAGCTGGCCTTCTATTCACACTTCCCAGATCGAAGAGAGCATGAAATCTCTAAGTCTCTCCCTACTCCTTCCTGTGTGTCTCCTGTATTCATATTCCTGGATTCTCTATGGCTAATTCCAGTCAGCTAGTCACTGACTCCACCCCCTGATTCAAGGTTAACACAGTCTCTGAGTATCAAACACCCCACAACAGGTGGGGATTAATACGCATTGGAGAACTACTTTCAGCATCTGTGCACAGATTGCTATGATGGGGTGAGGACCAGGGCCAGGCACTCCAGAAGAATAAGACCATAGACATGTGGCTCAACTCTGATATATAGTTCAGTGTAATTAAAATATGTTGCCCTCATTTCTTTAATTTGCAGCAAATATTAGACTTTTCATTTTAACATTTGATAAGACAAATCCCTTCAGTTAAGTTGATTTGCCATCTACTATTACATCCAGTTTCAAATTACATTGGTAGTACTAAGAATTCATGTTCGAAATACGCATCTTTTAGGGATTTAAGAAGTATGTTTGGGCTGGGTAAAATGATTCCTTCCAGGAATCCTAGCACTCAGGAGGCTCAGTTAAGAGGATTTTGAATTCAAAGCCAGGCTTGTATTCACGATGAAGCTCTGCTGATACAAGGATGAAGTGAAAAAAGAAAAAGAAACAGTAATGTTTTATATAAGTGGCCAGGCAATTCCCTTAGTGTTAGCACAAATATGTTATATGATTTGAATCTTTAGCATGACAGATGACTGGTGGTAGAAGCTTATACCTGGAAATGAATAAACCATGTACATATGGATTACACAATAACCTAACTTCTAAAATATACAGAGCTGGGTTGTAATTTATTTGGAACAAGTGATCTGGGTCATTGTCAAGATTGATTTCTTACTTCTTCATCCCATTCTACTAAACTGTTTGTGGCCCAACTGTAAAATACAGACATCTAGGGATCATCCATGTCAGATTAATGATTTTTCCTACCTCCAGACCAACTTAAATACAAATCTTTGGATTGAAACTAATGCATTGTATGTCTATAATGCACAATGAGAGATAGAAGACCTAAGTCTTATTATAGATTTTTGTATTAGTTATTTTATTATAATTTCATATCTATATATAATGGCCTCTAGTTACTCTCACCCCATCACATCTTACCTCCCTCTCATTCCTGTCACCTCCTTCCTCCTCACAAATCCCTTTACAACATTCATGTCTTTTGTTTTGTTTTGTCACCTAGGTAGTGTGAGAAATATCTAAGCAAAGCAATATAAAATAACCTTTTAGATTGGTCTGACCACAGACTGCTTAGTGATTATTCAGGACCCACAGTATTTTACCCTAAAACAAGCAACACAAACCACACTACATAAGCAACCATTTAGTATTTTCATTCAGATTCTATTTACAGAATAACAGTGTCAGGGAAACTACACTCAGAACAGAAAATAGTCACTACATCAGGAAGAAGTTACACAATGCTTGGACAGCTGAAAAACACCAACACCATTAGTGATGGGTGCATAAACATTTTATCTTCAATGTGATATTTGAAGATTCTCCATCATTTACATAGGATACAGAACCAAAAATCTCAAATTAGAGATGCTTGATAAAAGCCAAGGAATTGTCTTGGCAATATTACAAAATACAAAAACAATTGTAGAAAATAATTTAATATAAAGGATCCTGAAGATTGTGACAAATATGCAATATTACATTCTGAGTGACATGAGATGATGCTATTCCTGGGCCAAATTGTAAAGTCAGAAGATAAACAAATAAACGTATTAGTACTAAGTAAGAGTAATATACCAAGGTGTGTAATTATACTGTCACCTGTGAGGTTACATTTGTAAAGGATTATATACAAAACAAAAAGGAGTATGTAACAAAGAGCATGTGTGGTTCATAAAGCCCAAGATACTATATCTTGTTCCATATAGGATAAGTCAACTGGCCCTGCTATGATCATATAAAGGTATACCTCTACTCTTAGGGAGGATGTAGTGAACTGCTTAGGTGTACAGGAAATGATATATGTAGCTTAGTCTCAATTCAGAAGAAAGAATTATACATAGATAGTAAATGGGTAAAGATAGATAAATAGATGATAGATTAGAGGAAAGATGACAGGTAGATTGATTGATAATAGATATGATGATAGATAGATAGATAGATAGATATGATAGATGATATGTAGGTAGGTAGGTAGATGGACAGATAGATTAATAGAGCAAGTGTGATAATGTATTGAAATATTCATCTGGACCAGGTGAATGAGAGTATCTTACAATTCTCCAAAATTTAAATATGTTCAAATGCATTTCTGTTTTAGTCTTTAACTCTGCTGAGATTATAATTAGTATTAAATTTTAATTATATATTTTACAAAGTTTTTTGAATATTCAGCCCATTGAATAACTTACTCTTCATGCTGCCTTCTTACCCCATAATAATATATGACAAAATTTATATTTATAATAAATATCAGCTATAGTTATTTTGTACCAGAAACTAGCACTTATTATTAAGAATTTACTGTATGTCAGATGTCTAGCTATTTTGATGTTGTCTCTCTATTTATTTGTTCATTTAGTTAGTTCTGAATAAAACATAATAAGATAGAAACTAATTAATAGATGAAAAGACTAAAGTTGAAAGGTATTTAAGAAACTCTCCCAAGATAATCTAGAAAAGATCAACTCAAAAAAAGTGTGTGTAAATATGCCATAGGTACACCTGTTACTTTGTATGCTAATTTAACTTAAAAATTATTCTACAAAGAAGTAGTGGACTCTGGAACTCTCTGGAAAAAAGCTGCCATTCCCAACTCATTAGGACTCTGCAATTGGGTCATCATCTACTACCTCCGAGTCCACAGACATTCATTATGAATGAGCTGCTATTGCTGAGTTTTCTATAGAAGGCAAAATAATTCTCCTGAAACATACCACTGCCCTGGTCTCCAAATCCTGTGAGTGCCTCATTACCCTAAAATAAAGTTAAAGTTACAGAGAGAATTGTGTGGGCCAGTCAATTAACTCTGAAATAAAGCCTCTATCAAGATCCAGTGTAATAATATGGTTATTATATGCAGAAAATGAAGCAAAATGAGGATTGTCAGAGAAATGCAATATGAGAAAGATTGCAATTGCCATTTTTAGTTTTGAAGATGGAAAAGGACCACATTCTAAGAAAGGCAGGGCCTAGAAGCAAGAAAATCTGAGAAAGCACAGGCAGCTCTAACACTTTCAGAAACATGGCCCATCTTTCCAAAGCTGTGAATTAGCCCAGGCAGACCCATTGCAACTTCTGATGTCCAAATTTGTAGAACCCCCAGTTTGTCTTGTTTTAATCAATAATTTGGGCTCTTTTCTTGCAGCAGCAGTAAGAACCAAATGCAAGCCTTCACTCTCTCTCATGCAGCTTTATGTCATAGTCACATCATGAAAGTGGCATCTTTGGGAGCAGAGCTATATCCAGGGTCCTCTACTCTTTTGAGAGGTAAAAGAAGGGAGAAAGTGTCTGGAAGGAGAAAGAAATAGATGGGGCAACAATACATATGATATTCATTTCTGCTGGCCCTACTTGCAGCTTTGTGATACTGAGGATAATACTAAATGTGTCTGCACCCAATACCATGATACTTTACTCCTGAAAACTCATCCACAGATTAGAGTGACATAATACAGGGTTATTTAAGGTTCTGTAGAAGATGCCAAATTTGCTTCTCTGACAGATGCAACCACACTAGATAAAAAAGCTCATAACCTTAAGAACCGGTTCTTAAGGATGACACCCATACTGGGCCATTCCAAACACTGAGATTATGATATTTCATGAAACCCAAAATTTGTTTTCCCCTATTGACTCTTTTCTGTCCCAAGTTCTCTTTATACCTCTCCCACTTGCATTACTGACTTTCCCCATTGCTGTGACAAAATGATTGGCCAAAGCAGCTTAAGGAAAGGAAGGATGCGTTGACTCAGAGTTTTAGGGTGTAGCATGTCATGGAAGTCACAGCAGTAGGAGCATGAGGCAAGTAGTCATATTGCACCCACATTCAAAAAGCAGAAAGAAATGACTCCTAGCACTCAGGTTGCTTCCTTCTTTGCATTCCCTCAGGAACCCCATCACATAAAATGGTGTCATCCATATTCAGGACTGGTCATCATCCATATTCACAATAGGTCACCAACCCTCTTAAGTTAAACCCCTCTGGAAATGCCCTTCAAAGACATGCCAAGACATTTGTCTTCAAGATGGTTCTAAGTCCTATTAAGTGTCAGTCAATATGAACCATCACAACATTCCTTGAATGGCTGAGAACAGATTATCTTCTGATGTAGCAACATTGTATTGTTTGTAATAGGGTACCTACAAACAAATCAGTATTCTTGGCTCTTGAGTTCTGTATAGGGGAAAAACAGAAAAGCTACTCAGAGCATCATAACAAATAGCAAAACAAATTTCCAATCCTGTATCAACAGGTCCAGCTACTAACTAAAACCTAGTCCTTTATTACCCTCCTTATCTTCAACAGTCACAAAAGGAACTGAGCACATTAAGCAGAAAGAAAGCTCTGAAAGGAAAGAAATCAGAATCTTCAAAGGATTCTTCCTAGAGACAAAAAAGACTAAGAAGCTAATTTTTAGCAATGCTCAGTTCAAACCTGGGACCAGAAGTTTTATAGCTGCAAGCTAGTAGTAGTTCCTGGATAGGAAAATGTGGGAAATAAGTCATATCTTAAATTCAGAAGCACTGGTTCCAGACCTATTAAATCATTTAAATAATTAGTAAGTCAATTCTGCAACAACCATAATACACAGTTCTGTGTCACCCACACGTTACTGAAAACTGACCTCAGAGCGATTGAATAACATACCTGAAGTCACCCATATGTCAAATAGCTGGAGTTGGACTTCAAGTCTGTTGCTTTATCTTGGTTCTTTTCTCCCAGTATCAGACCCTAAGAGAAGGATTCAAGGAAACCTTTCTTATTCAGAAAGTAAGCTGCAGAAGCACGGCCAATGAGAGAGGAACAGAGAGAAGGAGAAAGCAGACCAGGAAAGGGATACCATCAAGCAGCTTACCACAGTGTCCAAAACTTCATTCCTAATGGAAAACTATGGCTGCGAGCATTACCTGAGGGATGAGGGACCCAGGGAAACCTATATAAACACCAATTCCTTTTTGTGGTTAATTTAAAGTAACTACTTTTCCAGATCAAATATGGTTCTGCAGACAAAAAGCGGGGCCTTTTGTGGGGAGCAAAGAATTAACTGTGTTTGTGAAGAGAGAGGAGCTGAAGGGATATAGCTAGGACATTTACATATTTTTTGCATTCAATATGACTCTTAACCAAGAAGCTGCTGCCACAGCATGTGTAGGACTCAGAAATCTGTGACACATCTTGAAAAAGTCATCTGATACCATGGCTATTGCATTAGCAGTTGCCATCTCCCCTCAGTTTAGCCTTGATGTTCTCACCTGCTATGTATTGTCTCAGGGTTTCTGTTGCTGTGAAGAGACACCATAACCGTGGCAACTCTCACAAGTGGAAACATTTAATTGGGGTGTTTCATTTACAGTTCAAAGGTTCAGTTCATTATCATCACAGTGGGACATGGCAGCATGCAGGGAGACATGGTGCTGGAGAAATAGCTGAGAGTCCTACATTTTGCAGGCAACAGGAAGTGTACTATCTCACTGGACATGGCTTGAGCATATATGAGACCTCAAAGCCTGCCTCCACAGTGACACATCTCCAATAAACCACACCTACTCCAACAAGGTCACACCTCCTAATAGTGCCACTCCATTTGGGAGCCAATTTCTTTCAAATTAACACATGTAAAAAGACTCTCCTTGTGTTTTCTACTAAAGGAAATAAAACAGCCTATTCCTAGGGTGGTTCACTACATACCATAAAAAAGATTCTCCAGCTATCCAGTTTAAGTAGAGGAGCCAGCTCCAACCAGGGGCCAGCATGCTTTTTCTCCATTAATTCTAGAGCACTTTTATTGTTTTTGATTAGCATATATTAATAATATACAATAATGTGTTTTATTTCAGCCTAATGAATCCCCTTTCTACTTTTACACCATTGGTAATCAGTAAATTTCATTAGAATTGCCTGCAGAAGCATGGGTGGAAAGTTATTTATAGGATCATAAACAACTAACCACTAAAGAAAATGTCTCTCCCTTCACCTGCAGCCATTAACCTCCTACAAATACTCAGTGAGTAGTGAGGCCTCCTTAGACCCTTTAAAAAGCCCTCTCTGAGGATTCTAGAGCATTTTGAAGAAATGTGCCAACTAGGGGTTTCACAAACTTCATTAGAATCCTTCTTCTATGGAAGGCACCATTCAATCATTTGTGGTTTACATATTTATTTTTCAATCTTAAAACACTCATTTTTATTTTTAATATTTCTATGTATTCTTTGACAATATTCTTTATCCTATTAACTCCCTCCCCTACTTCTCCAATATCAACCCACTATTCCATTCCCACCCAACTTTGTATCATCATTTTTTAAAACCCATCAAATTTGTGCTGTCAATCTACCTTTAGGTATGTGGACATTTGTTGGAGCACAGTCATACTACCAGAAGACATGCCATTAAAGAGAATTAAGTCTTCCTTTCTCGGCCGCTATCAAATTTCAACAGCTCCTTAGCTAAGGATGGAATTCTTCTGTGTCCACATCTCCTCTCCATTCTGAGATTTTGTCTATCTTGATTTTTCACAAATCTTGTGCATGTTGTCACAACTTCTTAGAACTCATATATGGAACTGCCTTGTCATATCTAGAAGATACTATTTCCTTGTAATTATCCACCACCCTTGGCTCTTACAATCTTTCTGCCTGCCTCTTCCCACAATGATCCCTGAGCCTTAGATGGGAGGTATGATATAGATGTCCAGTTTAGGGCTGAGCATTCCAAAGTCTCTCATTCGCAGCACGTTGGCCAGTCATGGGTTTCTGTGTTGAGTATCACCTACTACAGAAAGAAGCTTCTTTGATGAAATTTGGGAGAAGCACTAATCTGTGGGAGTACAACAAGCCACTAGTCATTATTTTACTACTACATCCACTTAGCAGAGTAATAGTAGGTTTTTTTTTTGTTTTTGTTTTGTTTTTGGAACCTAGGACTTGTCTAGCCACAGGTTTTTTTACTTCAAAAATAGTGCCAGAAATAGGTTCCATCTTATATAAAAGGCCTTAAATACAACCATAAAATAGTTTGTTGTGCCCATGACATTCATGCCAAAACTGCACAGTGATCATATCAGGCTGACATTTACTGGAGCTTTTAGAGTTCACAGCTGGACAAGACTGATGATTACTTTTCTCCTCCATACCTTTTAGCACTATGAAAATAGGGATGAAGCTTCCAGGCTAGAACCAGCTTGCTCTCTCCAGGTTCTATGACTCAAATATGTAGTATCTTCATTAATAGATTCTTACCATCAAGTTATGGAAGATAATAAAAAATGGCAATAGCCTGTAGTATTTGGGATTCTATGGGATCTTACTTGCCAACAACTCATCCATACATGACACTGGGGTTTCTATTTGTCAGTCTGTGATATCTAGCAAAGGTGTTGCTGCCCCATTACAATTAATTTCATTTAAACTCTTTCTACATATACTTGTATTTTGGGAAGCTTTGACATGGCATACTCTCATGAGTTTTTCAGAAGGTCATTAGTGTTAACTATCCCTCCCTGTATTCCCTCTTCTACCCTACCCCATCACTCCTATTTAATACTTCCTGTTGAATTATTTCCCTTTATACAGAAACAAATTTTAGAACAAGTATTATGTTATATCACTGAATTAAAGTATCTTCAAGTTTATTTTAATTGAACTAACTTTTATTAGGGTGGCATTAAAGCCACACATCATGTCTCATTTATGCACCAAAAAAAATAGAAAAGTCAGTGTTCTTTAAAAATAACTTCTTGTTCATTGCCTCTTTGTCCATTCGTAGACTAACAGCCTGCAGTAGATAAACAGAGAGGCTGTCTCCTCCACTCCCAGGGGTTCTTTCAATGGTCAGCCTAAATAAAGTAAAAACAAACTAGCCATACAGGTGAGGATTTGTGAGCCCTGAGAATTTGAAGCAGAAAAGTTGCTGTTTTTGTCTCTTGGCTGCCATATCATGGTGAGTGATGTGGCATCAACTGGAAACATTCAAAAGAGAAGAGACTCTGAAACCAAGACAAAAAATACACTTTACTAAGGAAACCTTAGCTCCAGACAAAATGCCACTGTCCTCTCTGGCAACTCTAATCTAGATCTTTTCCACCTCATGGTCCATGTTGTTTATCCATAAAAATAAATATGAGTCAATCATCCAAAACTGATGTAATACTAATACTGTATACTTAGACTAAGACCAGGAATGGTCTCTGCCCTCTATGAGCTCTAACAACAATTTAGGTAATAAGTGCTTCAAAGTATAGTAGATCAGGTATGTATCATTGTCCAGTCTAAGTGAGGTGTGGGTGATGAGTGGATGCCTACCAGACAGACAAAAGACAAAAACTATAGGAGAGCAACAGGATGCCTGTTGAGGACCACAGAGAATTGGTCTTGGGGAAATTTCAGAGACTAGTTCATGAAGGACTTTCTAAGACTTTATTAGTTTATTATAACAAAAAAGGTTTTAAAAACCTCAGCAGCATACAGTGACTAGCACTTACTTGTCATTTAACTTCATGGTTGAACTCAGATAACTTCTCTACCTGTCTCTCATCTTTCCCTGGAGATAACCAAGGATCAGTGGGATTTCTTGAGCAAAAAGTATATAGTACAAATATAGCAAATCTACACAAATGTGTGCATTAGCCTCTCTAATTTTTCCCTCACTTTGGCTTTAAAAGTTAAAATTTAAATAACACATAAAAAAAGCAAATAGTCGAGTGGATTCCTAAGTCCTTCCAAATGGCCTCTTAGCCCAAGCTCAACCATCTTCTATTTTCACTATTTATGATTTTTGCATTAAAAGCAAACAAGGATGTTCTATCAGACATTAATCTTTCATCCTGGCCCACATCATTTTGGAGTTTGAGAAAGTGGCACAAGGGCTCTCTCATAAGGCAGTAAAAGTTTGTGGTTACAAATATGGAACTTAGTACAGGTTCAAAACCCAGCTCTGCCATTTACAACAATATACCTTAGATCAGTGGTTCTCAAACCTTTGGAGTTGAATAACCATTTCACAGGGGTCACATATCAGCTCTCCTAAATATTATTTATTTACATTACAACTCATAACAGTAGCAAAATTACAGTTACAAAGTGGCAAAAAAATAATTTTATGGTAGGAGGGTGTCACCACAACATGAAAAACTGTAATAAAGGGTTGCAGCATTAGGAAAGTTGAGAACAACTGCCTTAATTTCCCAAATCCTCTGTGCCTCGGTTGCCTGACTCACTACTTGAAGAACCTGTAGTAGTCCTCCACAGTGGTCTTGTGAGAATTAAATGACCTCTGACGAAAAAGAACATCAGAAGGGTATTAGACACAAAAATGGGGTTAAGTAATTGTCAACTACTAGTAACGTGTCCAGTGGCCATAAATATTCTGCACAGGACTGCCAGTTATTTCACAACCCAAACGGTGCTTAAACATCTGACAGTTCAAAATTTAAGCCCCCAAGGATAATGAGACCTCTAGCACCACACCGGTATTCTGTTTGAACCTTAGCAGACTCAGGTCTAAACAACTGGTGAGTGACTGTTAATTTCATCTAGCAGAGTTCAGTCTTTGCCTAGTGACAAAGCTTCAGTTTCACTAGACTCTTGTCTATAGCACAGACTTCCTTCTGTCGAGCAGGCAAAGAAAAGCTTGAAAGAGCCTTGAACTGACTCAGCCAGCTTGTACAGGCAGAGCTACTCATCTTACCAGAGCTAAGCTTTAGTAGAAAACAAGCTCCCAAATCCCCCATGTGTTCTCTGGCTCCATCCTTGCCTTCTCAAAGACCAGGTCTGAGTATAAATCTAAAAGGTATAAAATTAATAAATAACTCTGACACCCTATCAAGAAACAAAAAGAGGAAGACAAACAGAAGCCCTCTCATAACTCAGTTTCTCTTTTCACATTATTTAAAGATGTACAAAGCCTAGAGAAGCTCCTGAGGGAATCTATCATCAACGGCCAGCCTCGCACAGGCCGAGCTTGGAAAAAGATTCTCATCCTGGTGGAGGGCATCTACAGGTATGTGAATAACCAGAGGCATTTGACACTCAGAGGCTCACAGCAAGCCGCCCAATAGAGAAAAGATGACCATTCTGGCTAAAAAGAATAAAGGATGTTTTTATAGATGCTATGGAGGAACATAACAAAGGGTTATCCATGAAGTAGTCAGATCTGGGAAGTCCTGTTTTTTCTACAGCCTAGTGCATCTACTGGAACATTTGGAGACTGATAAGCTGGAGAAGTCTTTCTTAAAAATGTCCTCATTGCTGATCTCTTGCTTCCTTCCAGTGCTCTAGCATTTCAAAGATCTTTTGTGCCTGGGCTACTCAACATCAGGATGTCCCGAGACACATCTGTCACAGATGTTTCAGTGGGTGGCCCCTATCCCCCATGTGGACAATGAGCCCAAGCGCCTATTCCAGTCATATTAACTTAATGATTGGCATCAGAATACAGGGTCCTAACCTCAAGGGCAATCCTTCCTCCAGAGCAGGGACAGTGTTTGCTGACTTCACATTTGGTGATACTCTCAGGATTGTTTTCCTGCCATCTTTAAGCTGAGCAGGAAAGTTATTCCCCTAAGTCATTACCTGAACATAATAAAAGCAATATACAGTAAACCAACAGCCAACATCAAACTAAATGGAGAGAAACTCAATGGAATTCCTCTAAAATCGGGAACAAGACAAGGCTGTCCACTCTCTCCAAATCTCTTCAATATTGTCCTTGAAGTTCTAGCTAGAGCAATAAGACAACAAAAGGAGATCAAGGGGATACAAATAGGAAAAGAAGAAGTCAAGCTTTCACTATTTGCAGATGATATGATAGTTTACATAAGTGACCCGAAAAACTCCGCAAGGGAACTCCTAGAGCTGATAAACACTTTTGGCAAAGTGTCAGGATACAAGGTTAACTCAAAAAAAATCAGTGGCCCTATTATATACAGATGATAAAGTGACTGAGAAAGAAATCAGAGAAGCATCACCCTTTACAATAGCCATAAACACCATCAAATATCTGGGGATAATGTTAACCAAGGAAGTGAAAGACCTGTATATCAAGAACTTTGAGTCTTTAAAGAAAGAAATCAAAGAGGATATCAGAGCAGAACTTTTATATTGCTGGATGTGATTGAATTTGTTTCATTCTCTTTCTAAATCCATTATGACTCAAATGAAAATTGCATCCAAGCATATGTTCTGTTTACACCCTACTCTGTAAGCCAAGGAAACATATTTTTTCAGAGTACCCCTTCTTAAATTGATTCCCAAGCAACTGTTACAGCAAAGGAACCTGGGCTCTATCCCCCTGCAAGCTTTTGATAGATATATGAAAGACAAAAGGAGGAAGTGAGGACCAAGAAAACCCGAAGCAAGAGTATGGCTGCAAAGGAGACATGAGGATAATAGCATGGTGAGTCCTCCTTCTGGGTCTCACCCTCATCTGTAGGAAGAGCAAACATTGCTGCATTTGTTGCTGTTTATTGCTTCCTAACTCGAAACCTCTTCAACTGAAAACAAAGGAGATTATGAAGATACTATCTTCACCAATCATAAGTAAACACCATCTGCCATGAGTCAAAACTGAGTAACAAAGGAAATGTGCCCGATCCCTTCTGCAGGGTGTGGGGGAGGTTGTAGGGAGGTGTGAATTCTCCCAATTTGAAGAAAATATAAAAACCAGAGTCATGTTTTTTAATTTTTAAATGATTAGACTTATGCAGTTGCAAAGATGGCAGTTCATACTACTGCTTTCAACACCTACATCATTATTTACTACGGTCAATTCCAGGAGTGTGCAGTGCTTACGAAGTCTCTAATACAGTGATTTTTGCCCTGTCTTCAATCAGAGCACATTTGGCAGGTGTTAGTGGCCACACATGTAGAAGCATACTATTGACATCTAGTGGGGAGAAGTTGGGAATGCTCCTGAATGTCCTGTAAAGTATAAGGCATTCAGAAGAATCCTGTAGTTATAGCAATAGGGCCAAGGCTGAGAAAACCCTATTCTAGGATAGTTAGCTACTCACTGTCTCTAAACTTGAACTTTTAGGAAATAATCTCATACTAAGCCTGTGCTGCCATAACCTTAATTGCCAAGCTTTCTCCCTATGTGATTTTAGCAGCTGCCAGCCTGGGAGGGATACAAGCAACCCTTATCTAAACACCAGTCATCCAGGCTTGGATTCATAGTAGGATGAATTGACTGAGGAAAGGTAAACTGGGCATCCCTTTAACTAGCACCAAAACAACACAATTTCAAACAAACAGAACTTATCTCCACTAAAGGAAAGTTACATTTTTAAGTGCTTGGATCATGGCTAAAATTAGAGGTTCATCAGTGTTTTACTGACAAATAGTCCCATCAGAAACAACTACAGCAGCCAAACTTACTAGGGGTTAGGCTAAATTTTGTCCTATTCTATGACAGAGAGGGGAGGGATGTAGATGTAGACTTCTGGCCCTAAGCCAACAAGGCACTAAACCACAATTTAACAATGGTAACTCTCAGTTTATTGCTATGTAAGAAACCATTCTAAAGAATAAAAATCTCCTATGATCATTTCTTAGTTTACTTGGTCCTGTGAGTCAGGTCTGCTGTGACACACAGTATTCATTGAGCTCATTCACAAGACTTCGGCAAGTCAAGAATTCAAGTAGAAATAGAATATCCAAAATCACTGCTTTCACACATTTAGCACTGGTTTTAGGGAGATAACTAGGGTGCCTTTTTCTCATTCACATGAATTCTATTTTATTTTATGGGCACCAACACCAAGATTTGTATTATCTGGTCTTGATGCAACATCTACTCAGAGCTTCCTTACAGGATGACCCCTGGATTCCAAGACAGAAAACCCAGAATTTGCCACTGTTTTGAGAGAGTGGCTCAGAACTGATACTGTACCCTGTTGGTCAAACACATTACAGAGCTAGCCTGGATGTCGGGAAAAGAGATTACACTTTAACTCTTGATGGGAAGATTAAATTGTGTGCACAGCAACGGGAAATTCGCAGGTATCACTTTACATCAGTCTGTTGCAGATGAATTAACCTAGTATGGACATTGAGCAAAGTTTCCATGTCATAAACTTGCTGCCACAAAAGCTTCTTCTTGTCTTCTATGCATGGTAATTATGTCACCCTAATAGCCTCCATCCCACTGGCAGCCTCAGATCTTCCTTTTATAAACCAAGACTAGCCTAACATGAAGTCTTGAGCAAAATTCCAGTTGGAAAGCCTTCACTTGAGCAAGCCAATGTAGAACTTTCATTTCACCAGAAGATGAAATTTCTTTCCATAGGATTTTCCAAAGTGTCAGGGCCAGGGCTGGGAACATGAGATCAATAGTTTCCAAGTCCACTTCTGTTCTTGAGAAGTGTGTGATAAACACATAACTGGTTGATAGCTGCCCAAAGTCTCTTTTGCATTTTAACTCCTAGGGTTGTTGCTGTTCCAGTTGTTGATTTGGTTTTGTTTCTCACTTGTCTGCCCCACAGGTAAAATACCCTCACTATATACTGCTCACACACAACAGTTTTTTTCATTCCTCTTAAAGAGAAAAGTTAAGTTTTCAAGTCAGAATGTTTCAATTAGGGTCAAAACAGAAATACTTCACAAAATTAATAACAATCAATAATAATTACTTTTGCCATATCCATGGATGTCCTTATTTTTGTAGAGAATATAGAGGAGTCAGGATTTGGATCTGATTCTTGGACCTGGATTCAAATCCTGGTATTGGCCCCCATAGTTGTGTACTCTCCACAGAACGTATATGAAAGTATTAAAAAGAGATCGTATAAGCCAGTGTCTGGCAGAGGCAAGGTCATAGAAAGTCCACAACAAAGAGTAACTATCTTCATAATTTCATTTTTTTCAATTGAAGAGGTCTCAAGTTGGAAAACAATAAACTGCCTATGAGGCAAAATTGTTTGCTCTTTATATAGAAAAAGAAGAGTTGCAGAGTGAGGATTCATGATGCCCATGTGTTTATTCCTTGCTCAACATTCTAAGTGTACAATATTGCACAAACCTGCTTAGATTATTGTAAAGAGGAAGAAACAGGCTCCAAGACCTAGATAATTGCCCTGCAGCAGATTAATAAAATAAAGCAGAGCTGGCATTAAAAACCAGGTGGCCCTGGTAAAGCAAAGGTCAATGTAGATAGAAGAGGCAGCCTAACTGTTGGCATCCAATTTGTAAACACTGAAAGAACAAATAAACTGGGATTTAAAGTAATTCTACCTAGGCTTTAATTTCTCCATCTGTAAGATTGAAAATTCAAGTCTAAATGCCCATTAATATATTATTTAGGTCTAAAATCAAGTAGTATTATTTTAAGGTTCTAATCTGATTTCCTAATATTGTGTTAAACACATATTACTGTGGGTTGGAGAATAGCCCTCCAATCATAACTGTAGCAGAAGTCTGAGATCTTCCCAAAGGAGAATTTACACCAGGACAGAGATAGCACAAGCAAATAATAAAGGTTTATTTCATCCAGTGAGAAAGCAAAAGTGAAGTGCACCCTCTTGACTCAAAACAGAGGTGAACCAAAAAAGGTAACAACAAAGGCTGTCTCTAGCATCTGAACTCATAAGTCTTAGTCTACCATCCGTAGGGCAGTCTTGGATAGTCTCCTTCCTGGAAGAGTGGAGATTTCCTCAGAAGCCATCCTTGCCCATAATTCAGTTTATTACAATTAGACACATTAGATGCAAGAATATGTTTTTAAAACCCCAACTACACATAAAGTTGAGGTTACTAGGCAAACACAGGAACCTCGTGTTATTGGATCTGACTAACCAGAGTCCACCAAGACTAGCCCCACTGTTTTGTTTTTTTCTCTGATACCTGTCCTTCTTTCTCTTATCTGGCCAAGGTGGTTGTCTCATACAGAGCTAAAGTCCTCTTACTTTGACTTTGTTCTTTTAGCCCTAAAAATCCTTTAACCCTAACATTTGTTTTAACTACAGTGTTATTTTTGTAGTACCTGAGACTAGATTCCTTATCAATTCAGAATGGTTAAGAAAGCTCAAAATGATTCAAAGATATGCTGCTGGTAAATATGACACAGGTAAGTTGCAGAGTTGGAGCTCAAGTTTTCAGAATCAAAAGAATCTGATAGTATGAACCAACCCTTCTCAAATCATACACACAAGCATATGATGAATTGATGACAGTATGTCTTGAGTCTAAGATTAGACTAAGAGCCCTTCTCCCTCAAACAGTGAAAATTTAAGAATAGCTTCAGAGATAGACTTTCTCCATTAGTCTACAATTTCAACATGTAATACAAAGACTAAGATGAGTTTGCCTTAACCTCTCTCCCCCTCATTCTCCTTTTTGTCTTTTATCTCAGTCTCTCTCTCTCTTCTCCACCTGTTTCCTCTTCTCTACACCCCTCCCCTTTTCTCCTTTTTTCTCCAACCTCTTTGTCTCTATGCCTTCACTTTCCTGAATTCTCTTGGGTTAAACCTTGGGCCTGTGAAGTAGAGTTTTCCACCATACAAGTTTCTTTTTTAATGTATTTTTCAGTTTAAATTTAGATAAGAAACAAGGTTGCTTCACAAGTCAGTTACAGGTCCCTCTCCCTTTCCCTCCCCTCCTCCCATGCCCTCCCCCAACCCTCCCATTATCCCCTCATTTCCCCAGGGAGGGTGAGGCCCTCCATGGGGGTGTCCATAGTCTGTCATTTCATACAAGGCCATAGAAGTTTCTTGAGCTGTGGTTTAATTTTTGGTTTCCATGTGGAGAGGATGATGAGGAGAGGAAGATTTCAAAAGGAAGTCTTATCACTCAACTAATGCATTATACAAAAAAATATAGTAACGTACTGACTTGTGGGTTAAATGATAATTCAAGTCCCTAGACAGAGACTCAGATTAATTGATGGCATTATTTTTATTTACAGCAGTATTTTATTTCTTTTTCTTCTATTAAAGTCAAAAGAAAAGCAAAACCTTTCAGCCGGGAAAAAATTAAAACATGCAATGTGTTTTTCTTTATTGCTTTTGGTCTTGATTGTTTCGACAAAGACTAGTGATGATAACATAAATAACCATCTTATACTTTGGGCCAGACTCATTATCCCACTACAGCAAAAGGTTCTATGCAAATTCAATAATACTAAAAAAATGAAAACAGTGTGGATGAATATAACTATATAAAAACTGAGTTCTGTATAGAACTCTATGTGTTCCTGGCATTAACTCCAAAAATCAGCAGTATTGCAGAGTCATTAATCTTGGAGGAAGAAATACAAACCAGGTGGTCAGGTGCTTACATAGCAGCCCATGGAAAGATGGCTAATTAGCTTTGGAGACTGTCTACAAACACTGTTCAGTGTTAACTTTGCCTCCTGCCAAATTCAGTTCCAGAAAAAAGGAAGGGCTATTTGTGTCATGTCACATTTCTTACATATTTGCATTACCAATGTACAGCATTTTAAAGACAAGAAAAAAATCTGAGGGGCTGAAGCCATTCGTCATGTTTGACCCTTGCAATGACACTCACATGCCTTCATTTTAGAAGATCCAACACAGAACTTTGTTAAAGGCTCTCATTTTCTCAAGTCAGGCTTCAGTGAAACTTTCTTCTTCCAAGCTCACTGAGTGCCTGGGATGATCTGACAGTTGACAAGCATGAGTGCTAGCCATCATGAAGATCCTGTGAGGAAGACATGCGAGTGAAGCATAGGATAATGGATAACATCATATAGGCTGCCCTAGTCCCAATTTAGAAAGTCTGTGGCTACAATTGAAGCACAAGGTATGCAGATAGTAGTAACACTGCCTCCTCTTCCTCAGTGGAGACAACTTTAATAAATAAGAAATTTAAAGTAGTTCTGGAAGTAACTCACAAGCATGCATAAGAGAGGACTATTTTGTCTTCCATTGAAATCAGAACTTGGCCATCCAAATGGCCTTATGAAATACCCACATGCTGTATCATTGATGGATAAATTCAGCTGTGACTCTCAATGACTGTTTTGACTGAATCGACCTAACACTTAAGCTTATTTTTCAATGTATTATATACAATCTAATACCTAACAGGGGAGGATGGAGAAGTTCACCACTCTTCAAATGATTGGTCTTTAACTAAAGCGAAGGGTTGTTTGACTTGTTTGACAAGCTGCATTGTGCTGTGAACATGTGAATCTGTTTTCTTAGAGTCAGACTATCTGTACAGTCCAAGCTGTGCAGTGCAAAAGCTTCAGTGTTCTGAGAGCCAGAGTCAATGTTCTATAAAACCCATTGAGTTCTAGATGTGTCTTGTAAATATAAAATTTAATTTGATTTTGACTTCATATTTCCCTTCTCTAAGGACTTGAAACGCTTTACAATTTGCAATGCCATGGAAAATAAAAACACTTAGACCCTCTCTTGATCACTACACACACTAAAATTAGAATGACAGAGATTAGCATGACCTTGGGCAAGCATGACATACCGATCTGTGAAGTCATCTGTATTCTTTTGAAAAGCACATAGAATATACAACACAAAGAGTAAACCTTAAACTCGGAGTTTTAGTTAATGTACCAAAAGTGGCTCATCAAATTGCAATAAATGGCCTACACTAGTGGGTGATATTAATGTCAGGAGAAACTTGGTAAGACTGGGGATATGAGACTCCTCAGTACAGTTTTCTTAGTTGCTATACAAATCTAAAGCTATTATTACAAGCCCGGTCCATTTAAAAGTTTTTTTTTTAAAAAGAAACTGAAATCCCATTGCCAGGAGGTTCCCAAGGAAGATGTGCATGATACCTCAGAGAAGGGGAATGAAGCATGGGGGAGGGCAGAAAAAACTGGGAATAAAACATGGAAAACTAATAAATAGTAAACTAGGTCTAAATCAAAAGGAAAGGAATTGTTAGTAATGGTAAATCCCAAAGTGTTGTCCTTAGCTATTAATATGAATTTATCCTGGAAGCTTGTATATACTGATGACCCCCCTCCCCAGTCTAGCACCTCTGGAAACTCTGTGGGAAGAACCCAGAAATCTGTGCATTGCAGTTGGATGTTTTGTGTCCTGCCCATCAGTTCCTGCAGCTGCTTATAAAATAACACCTGAGGCTTAATATTAATTATAATTGTTTGGCCAATAGCTCTGGCATATTACTATCTCAAACATTTAAATTAACCCATTTCTATTAATTTGTGTATTGTCACAAGGCCATGGCTTACCAGTAATGCTAGAATATCTTTCTCCTTTGGCGACTACATGGCATCTCCATGACTCTGCTCTATTTCTCTCTGTATGTCTGTTTAGATTTCCTGACTGGCTCTATTCTGCCTGGCCATTGGCCAAATCAGCTTCTTTATTAACAAATGGTAATAAAACATATTCACAGCATACAGAGGGGCATACCTCTGTATATGCAATGTTACTAAGTTATATGTAATTTTACTATGCTAAAGACAAAAAGGTGAGATGATAAGGGATGCCCTTCTGTATGCTATAAATATGTGTTGCTTTTATTGGTTGATGAATAAATCTGTTTTAGCTTATGACAGAGCAGAATATAGCTAGGTGAGAAATCCAAGCAGATATGGAGAGAAAGAAGGCAGAATCAGGGAGATATCATGTAGCCATCAAAGAAGTGAGGTGTCAGAACTTTACCAATAAGCCACCCCTATGTGATGATACACAGATTAGAAAAAAATTGGTTAATTTAATTGTCGGAGTTATTCAGTAATATGCCTGAGCTATTGGCCAAATAATTCCAATTAATATTAAGATTCTGAGTGTTTATTTGGGAACTGGTGGGCATCAGAGAAACCTCCATTTACAGTGTCTTCAACCTAGCAGGAGTTTTAAGGCTTGATCAACTTCTGTTCCATCACTCTGAAGAAATAGAAAGACAGGGTACCATCAGAAGCCACATATAAGACTGACTTTTGATGACTGCTGAGCAGGGATACTAAGGGATATTCTATTGTGTGATAATTAATACTATGATGTCTGAAGTCCTATGTATTTTTAATTACCCAGTTTAATCTTTAGCAGTTCACATGCTAAATTTAGATCTGGCCAACATGGTCAAAGAAACAACAGATAGGTCAAAGTGTCTCAGAAGGGCACACTTTTATTAAGACCAGCAGAATATCTATCCCCAAAGCATTGATCTAACTACAATAACCAGATTTACACACAAGTTAGATCAGCAATATGGTAAGCTGAATAAAACATGCCATTAGAAGAGTAACAGATCCTTGTCAGCAGCCTGACAGTGACGGGACATGCTTTCTAGGAAGCACTGGAAAGAAACTGATGGAGATTTCCAGAAGACTATTCACTATTCACCTCGAATTTTTTCTTCTGTGCTAGCATGGAAGGTTCCATTGTGAATCTTCCACAGATAGTGGCTCTAAAGAAGAAATACAAGGCTTACCTCTACCTCGACGAAGCTCACAGTATTGGTGCAGTGGGCCCCAACTGCCAAGGTGTCAGAGACTTCTTTGGACTGGCCCCTGAAGATGTGGATGTATACATGGGGACATTCACCAAAAGCTTTGCAGCTTCAGGAGGATATATAGCTGGGAAAAAGGTAAGAAAGGAACTCCTAGTGTTTGTGTAGATCCTGAATACCCTAGGGAAGCAGGAAGTGGGGCTTCTCTGAATTCCTTGCAAATTTCAGTTTGGATCACCTGTACTATGGAGTAAAGACAAGTGTGGAAAGAATAGTTACATCACAACAAAATAACAACAAGGGCACCTGAGAGAGAAGTAACTCTGATGGACTATGTCTGGGATATTTTATGGAATAATCATCAATCAATCTTGTAGACAAACAGTGGGAGATTCAATTTTACAAAGAGATAATAGCATATAGCAAGCCACAGGAAGTGGGATGGAGAGATGGCCTAGTAGTTAAGACTACTGGTTGCTTTTTGGGTTCAATTCCTAGCAGCCCATGGTGGCTCACTACCATCTGTAACTCCAGTCATAGGAATATGAAGCCCCAGCTGGAACTGTGCAAATGTGGTACACAGACAGACATATATGAAGGCAAGATATGCAAGCAATTTTTTAATTCAAAACTTAAAAAGTTGGGTTCGTGTGAGTGTTAAAAATGAGGTAAATAGGCCGGGCGGTGGTGGCACACGCCTTTAATCCCAGCACTCGGGAGGCAGAGGCAGGCGGATCTCTGTGAATTCGAGGCCAGGCTGGACCGATGGCCTCCAAAACAATACAGAGAAAACCAAAAAAAATGAGGTAAATAATAGCAATAATAGAAAAAGTTTCTGTATTAAATAAGATGGCCTCATTGATTATGCAAATTGTCACCTAAACAACAGCAGAATAAAAATGGACTTCTAAGATTACTTTTTTGAGAAATAACTCTTTTCTATTAATGTTAGACAACCCATCTTCTATATTCTAGAAATGTTTGAAAATTTGGATTAGATGACATTACATCGTTTAATGTGCACTGGTCCCACAGTCTTATGTTTACATTATCAATGATTCGTTAATAGAAAATAAAATAATAAGCATTTGGAAGAAATTTTAAAGAAGAACGAAGAGGAAGAGAAAAAGGAAATTAAATATTCAGATCTGGATCTAAGGGTCAAGAAAACTGTGCCCAGTCGATTTACATGTACCTTTTCCAAATCATGGCAGTTGTCTCATACACGCCTACATTTCTCCCAAAGAGATCGTGGTATAGCTCCAACTAGAAGAGCACTGTGGGCCCCAAATTAGTCAATGTGGGTGCTATCGGAATGTTATCTAGAACAGGTGGTGGTGACACAAGTCTTTAATCCCTGCACTCACTCAGGAGGCAGAAGCAGGTGGAAATCCAGGACTTTGAGGCCAGCCTAGTCTACAGAATGAGTTCTAGGACAGCCAAGTCTACACAGAGAATCCCCATCTTGACAAACCAGGAGAGGATGTGAGGCGATCTAAAGTTTCCAGTTTCTTATTCTCTCTTACCAGCAGGAACAAAAGTCCAGCCTACTGGTCAACCAGTTAGACCAATTGGGCTATGTAGCAGACAGCTACTATCACTAGAAGCCAGTGGTTTAAAACAACAAATTGCATCTTGGCCACTTACTGTCAGATATAGGGGCCCAAATTCCTGTTTTAGTAATCTTTGCCCTCCTTTAACTGCTGCTTTCTTACATACTCAAAGCATTGTATTTCATCCTCCCTCCAGTGCCCTATGGGGATGAACTAGGTAATGCCAGAAACAGAAGCAATGCCAGGTCCTCAAACACTTCAGCAAACTCTAGTGAAAGGTTAATATTTCCTTCCTAACTGTCACATCAGCGGGATCAGAGGGTCTCGGGGTTAGGAGCTGTGTGATCCGGGTTACCTAGCTTTGTGGGGCCATGATTGCTTTAGCAGCAGTTCTGAGCCACAAAACTTTTAACCAAGCGTAACTCTGTTTCCTGAACCAAAGGCACCTGAATAAACTGAAGCAAGCAGATCCTTGAAATGTTGTCAAATTTGTTGGATGTCACATTTTTCTCCTTGGAGTGCCTTCATTTGATACCTACTTTAAACAAAAGCCTGGGACTAGCGGCAGGAGGGACAGTTCCCTGGGATCCTGCCACATGTTTCCCGTTCTGAAGGCAGGTGCAGGCTTTTAAAAGTGGAATATTCTTACCCACATGACTTCTTATCATCCAGGGTAGAAATTGAGCAATTGTGAAAACTATTATTATTGCATTAATCGGGATATTCTCCGTGACTACACTTCTTTTTTTCCTTCGCCTAAGCCACGCTATGCTGCAGTATCTCAATTAACCACCAGGTGGCATCATGAATTAGAGAGTGTTTAGCAGGGGTCTTGCCAAACAGATAAACTTCCCTAAAATACCAAGAAGACACAGAATTTAATACATAGAGGTTGAGTAAGAGAATGTAGGCCACAAATCACGAAAATAATCAAGTGGATTCAAAACTCTAGAAAAATATAAAAATACCTGGCTCTGAAATCTCTTGTTAATCCTGGTGTACAGACAATATTCTTTATTATGATTATTTTTTCCATCCAGATCACAGTTTCCCCTCCCTTCCTCCTCTCCTATAAGTCTCCCTACCTCCCCTTTCCTCTCCCCCTCCACTCCTCATCTTTGTCGTCATAAAAGGGTAGGCCTCCCATGTACAGCAGTCAGCCATGGCATATCAAGACTAAGCATCTTCTCTCCTATCAAGGCTGAAAGAAGCAACTCAGTAGGAGGAAAGGGTCGCAAAGGAAGGCAACAGAGTCAAAGATGACCCCTGCTCTCACTGTTAGGAGTCCCACACAATGACCAAGATACACAGCTGTAACATACTTGCAGGGGCCGTGGGTCAGTCCCATGCAAGCTCTCTGGTTGGCAGTTCAGAGACAATATAAGATGTTCTAGGAATCTTTGTGGAGTGGATCAAGAGCGGAGTTTTGCACATTAGCAATGAGAAGAATCATGCAAGTGAAAAATACTTGCAAACAAGTAAAGGGGGATGTTTGGTGCTAAGATCTCAAGAGAGCAGGGATGTTATTGGAGCTCAGTTTTCCCTCTTATCAGGTGTTCTACAAATTCCGTTTGACAAATCAGGGGCAATTCCAAGCTGAAACAGTTTCTCAAAAACCGATGGGCCTTTTCTCTTTTGCTCTTTGAGTTTGGAGCTCTGTTGACAGTGAAAAATTCACTGATGAGGACATCCTTCTGCAATGTTGCAGGTGAAAATCTAGATAATCACTTCCCTTTTCAATTTTTAAGTTGTATTTCTCTAGCTGCTGGGAGAATGTGCTCAACACTGCCCAGCCTCTGTT
The DNA here is from genome assembly GCF_017639785.1 of Mesocricetus auratus. Classification (NCBI taxonomy): domain Eukaryota; kingdom Metazoa; phylum Chordata; class Mammalia; order Rodentia; family Cricetidae; genus Mesocricetus; species Mesocricetus auratus. The sequence continues at coordinate 105,944,806 of NW_024429189.1, forward strand.
CTCCTGAACACGATCCTGTATCTTCCTGCATGCCTGCTTGCCCAATGGCTTCTCCCAGCCTGTATGGGATGAAGACTGGCAAATAAGTGAAGCAAAGATTGTCCTTGTAACTGATAGACTACAGGGCTGTAATTCTAGAGGAGGGAAGCAGGAAACAGAGACTAGGTTTGAGGTGATAGTTAGCTAAAAAAAAAAAGTGGCCTGAAAATCAAGCAAATGCAGGCCCCTTACAGAAGCAGTTCTGTGTGGGTATTCTCAGCCCTGCCTGCATGTAACAGCCCTTTGAAGTAAATAGGGGTCATGAAATGAGTACCAAGATGTTTATTCTAAAAGCCTCCTGTCTGATTTCCTCCACAAAACACACCCTTGCCCTTGAACTCTGGGCCTATGGGTAAAGAAAATAATCAAGGTTTTGAACTTGAAAAAAAAGTGGGGCCTGGAAGCCTGTGTCTGAGAGAACCTCTAACCTACTCCCAAGGAAAGACACAATGCAGACTCGCCTTGCAAAGGACCAAAGTCAACTCTTAATTCATGGCTGTGGTACCCAGTCAGGGAACGAAGGGAAGGAATCAGTGGGCTTTCCTTGACACTCTCCAGAAGTTACTACAAAACTCCACTTCCTCAACCACACAAGCAAAATCGCCTTTACCCAGAGTAGGACAAAATAGACTCAGCCCAAAGGAATTATACTGTAAGACAGACAGTCTTCATTTTCAAGGGGGTGATTTCTCTCTGATGCTTTGTTATTGAAACTATGGGTGCTTGTGACTGACTGCATGAAATTCCTGAGTTTTTGAAAGGAAATTGGGCTTGGGGACACTTTGATCAAAGGAGGCCTTTGCTTTGTTTCCTTGTCTGATCTTTGTGGCGAATCCTTCACAGCTATGATATTGCTGATGATGCTGCACTTGTTCTTAGGGCTACAGTTTACTCATCCTCAATGCATTAAAGGACTGGCCATCTTTCCTGCCATTTAGGCTCCTTGGCTTTACATTCAACTGTCAGTATATGTAGGCTCTCTGCTAAGTCCCTAAGACAGTGGACTTTAAGAAAAGTGTGCCCTTCATTGCTTTCTCTCAGAGGACTCACTCCCTTTGAACAAATAAGAATAATATACACAAAACCCTTTAAATTCCAAAATAGCAAAGGCCATAGATCACAGAGTAAGCAGGAGAGCTGATCTCTGTGCCCTCCAAGACTCACTTCATCTCATACTGAGGCTACCCCTCACTGGTTTTGAAGAGGCGATAGCATATTGTTAAAGGTGGAGACTCCTGAACCAGAATCATTGGGTTCAAATCCTTACCTTCCCAACCTTTCTGAAGACTTTTCAGGATGCCTGTGGTTCAGTTATTCTATATATAAAATTGGGATTAAAAAGCACTGCCTACCTCAGAATTTTTGTAAGTGGATTAACATATACACTGTTCTTTAAATGGTCTTGAAAGTATCTGTGGATGTTGGCTATGGTGTCAGCTTCTGGTCTCATTTTCTTCTCTGAGTCATTCAGTAGCTCATCAAGTTCATGGTCTCTTTTCTTCCAAAGTCTATCTGTTTTATTGTAGGTTTTAGTGGTTAGGTCAGGTTTGGTTTGGTTTGGTTTCCCTCCTACTGCCACTATTCCACATGAAATAGAGGAAGAAACAAGGTGACATCATTGGTTTGGTACCTTGCAGCTACCCACACATGGGTAATTTAATGCCAGATCATTACCTTTGAAAATCAGCAAGCTGAAATAACAAGTTTTGTGTTTTGGTCCTTGTCTCCACCCCACAAATGCTTCATGTTCTATACATCTTTAAATTAACAACTTCCAACACTGCATTAGATACCATAATGTACATTTTTTTAAATTTTATTTTCCAGTTTAAATTTAGATAAGAATCAAGGTTGCTTCACAAGTCAGCTCCAGGTCCCTCTCCCATTCCCTCCCTTCCTCCCGTGCCCTCCCCTCCCCCCCCGTTATCCTCTCATTTCTCCAGGGAGGGTGAGGCCCTCCATGGGGGTGTCCATAGTGTGTCATTTCATATAGGGCAGGGCCTAGACCCTTTCCCAAGAGTTCTGGGTGAGAGTGCACCTCACATTGTTCTATTGGAGTCCAAAGTCCGTGTGTATACTTGGGATGGGTACTGATCTGCTGCCCAAGGCTCAATAGATTCCCTAGGCCTCTTCACTGACACCAAGATTCAGGGGGTCTTGATCAGTCCCATGCTGGCTTCCCAGGCTAATGCCTGGGATTCAAGAGTTAACCTTTGTCTGGTCAGCTGTTTCTGGGGGTTAAACCAGCCCAGTCTTAATCCCTTTGATCATCAGTCCTCCCTCTCTGTTACTGGCTTTCTTGAGTTCAGCTCAGTACTTAACCAAGGGAGTCTGCCTCTTCTTCGATGAGCCACTAAATAAAGTTTCTGTTTCCCAGACTCTCTGGCCATAGGATTGTAGGCTGGCACTCCCCAGATCTATGTCTAAAATCCATATATGAGTGAGTACATGCCATGTTTCTCTTTTTGTGACTGGGTTACCTCACTCAGGATGGTTTCTTCTAGTGTCATCCATTTGCCTGCGAATCTCATGATTCCATTATTTTTTTCTGCTGAATAGTACTCCATTGTGTAGATGTACCACATTTTCTCTATCCACTCTTCAGGTGAGGGACATCTAGGTTGCTTCCACGTTCTGGCAATTACAAATAAAGCTGCTATGAACATAGTGGAACAGACATCTTTGTTGTATGAATGGGCATCTTTTGGATATATGCCTAAGAGTGGAGTTGCTGGGTCTTGTGGTAGGTTTATTCCCATTTTTCTGAGGAATCTCCACACTGATTTCCAAAGTGGCTGAACCAGTTGGCACTCCCACCAGCAATGGAGGAGTGTCCCCCTTTCACCACATCCTCTCCAGCATAAATTGTCATTGGTGTTTTTGATTTTAGCCATTCTGACAGGGGTGAGATAGTATCTGAGAGTTGTTTTGATTTGCATTTCCCGGATGGCTAAGGATGTTGAGCACTTTCTCAAGTGCCTCTCAGCCATTTTAGATTCCTCTATTGAAAACTCTCTATTTAGTTCTGCAGCCCACTTTTTAATAGGGTCCTTTGGTGTTTTGGAGACTTGCTTCTTGAGTTCTTTGTAAATTTTGGAGATCAACCCTCTGTCAGATGTGGGATTAGTGAATATTTTTTCCCATTCTGTGGGCTGCCTTTTTGTCTTGCTGACTGTGTCCTTTGCCTTACAGAAGCTTCTCAGTTTCAGTAGGTCCCATTTATTAATTGTTGATCTTACTGCCTGTGCTACTGGTGTTATGTTCAGGAAGCTGTCTCCTGTACCAATTCGTTCAAGGGTACCACCCACTTTCTCTTCTAAGAGGTTCAGTGTGGCTGGATTTATGTTGAGGTCTTTGATCCATTTGGACTTAAGTTTTGTGCATGGCGATAGACATGGATCGATCTGCATTCTTCTACATGCCAGTCTCAAATTATGCCAGCACCATTTGTTGAAGATGCTTTCTTTATTCCATTGTATATTTTTAGCTTCTTTGTCAAAGATCAGATGTTCGTACGTGTGTGGGTTAATACCCGGGTTTTCAATTGTACATTTTTAAGATACATAGAGATATAGAGATATTCTCATAATGACTCTCGGGTAGATAAGGTAGGTATCACTGTTAACTCACTTTGTAAAAAAAAACTGACATAGCAAACTTAGTTATTTGTGCATACTCACATAGCTGTCAGTAACAAAGCCAAGATTTGGACTGAGAAATTAAATTCTAGAACTTATATTTCAACTCTAGGACATACTACCTCTCTAGGAAACAACTCCTTGTCCCCAAAGCTCTAGTTTCTTTCTCTACTCCCAATTGACTCCTCCATTCTTTGCTCATGCATTTCACTGTTAATCCCATATATGTGTTTCTTAACCTCCTCTGCATTCTTCCAAACCCACCCATCTATTGTGCCCAGATCACCCCTTGAATCATTCCTTCATAGGCACAGGAACCCATGAGCCTCCATTGTCCAATACCTATGACTCACTGACTTGCCTCCCCTAGCAGCCATGGGAAAATATTTAATCTCAACAGAAGATGAAAATCCCTATTGCCATTTACCATATGGCAAAACACAAACTCTGAATGATCCTTTATCTGTAATTCTTGGGAAATAACGAAATATCTCTCTTTGACGGCCTCCAGATCCCCCAGAGCAAGCTTCCTTGGATGCCATGTAGCTGACATTTCAATGTCTGTCCTTGTCATCTCCACTCTTCCAGAGAAGGGAACACACTCCCAACTACTGTTATATGATTCAGAAAAAGAAGAGTCCAAGATGTCAAACTATAATATGGCCTTAGTCCTCCTGCCCCCTAGATTCACATATGAATTCAGGACATAACCCATCACAGGTCTTTAATATACTTTCTGGGAGGAAAAGCAGAAGGGAAGAGGTGAAGAGAGAAGAAAAATAAAAAGGAGGAGGAATATGAAGGAAGAGGTAAATACTATAAATAAAGAGAAAAATAATTTAAATGAATAATTTAAAGTTTTTAAAGGGGGAAACTAGAATCAAATGAAGGGAAAAGAAAGAATCTAGAAGTAAAGAAAGAAAGGAAACAAACAATTTGCAGTGCTGAACCCAAGTGCCCAAAACCTTTTGAGTTGGGCTCAGAACCAGTGTCTCTTCAAAGGAAGTATCACTTCTTCTGAAAGCAGGGCACAAGGCCAGCCCAGGCTCATTGACTGCTTGAAGAAATGACCAGAAAAGAGTACAGTGTTTATGGGGACCAGGAGTGGAAGAATGACATTCGTTTTCTGGGGCATCCTGTCTCTGTACCTTGCATATCTTCTCTCTTTTCATGTTTCCATTTATTCTTCAGCTATCTTCATTCATCTCAGCTTTGTAGAACCTGCCTCCTCACTGGTGCATCCCCTGACTGCTCCTCTTAGCAGCACACTCTCTTTCCTCTGCATCTTGCAGTATATTACATGCATTCTTCCTCTTCTGCTAATCGTCATGGCATGATTGCTAATATTCTCAAGAAACAAAAGAACCAGATTTTGTATCACCGGCCATTCCTGAGCATTTGCTCTTGTGCAAGGCAGATATTTCAGAAAACACGTTTCCTTCGCATGCCCAGCTTTCGCCTTATAAGATGGCTCTAAATATGTATCTCCCTCACACTTTTGTACAGTTTCTAGGCTTTGATGGAAAGGATTAAGAAAACGGTAAAGCAAACTAAGTAGTTGAATTTACACAGAGTGGTTGAAAGTTAGACAGACCACTGTCATCTTTTGAGGACCTGAGCAAATGCTTTGCTGTGATGATGCACAGAGGACAAGTTCTGAGAGTTATTTGGGTTCTGCATTTATTTTAGGAACTTGTGGATTATGTTCGGATTCACTCACACAGTGCTACTTATGCAACATCCATGAGTCCCGTAATAGCAGAGCAAATCATCAGATCATTGAAGTTAATTATGGGAGAAAATGGAAACCTTGGAGGTAAGGGGTCTACAGAGAACTCAGCTTCTGTCTGTCAATCTCCCACTTTCTCAAGTATACACTTTTGTCTCATGAAGTCCGGTTTTTTAGTCAAGTGATGAGCATACTAGAACCACTATCATATCACTCACACATACACACACACACACACACCACAAATTCTTTGTTAAAACACCTACATACAGTCTTCAGCAACATGTTAATATGGATCATCTAATATGGACCATTTTTGCATGATCAGTGGTTAAAATGAAGTAACCAATTTCTCCGTGTATATGTATGTTTGTATATGCGTGTGTGTGTGTGTGTGTGTGTGTGTGTGTGTGTGTGTTTGCCTATGCTTTCTTGGTGTCTCTTGTGTTTCTCTGAGATGAATATCATTAGCATAATATTTTATATGTTTTATTGCCAGTAATTGGGCAAGGGAAAGCGATCACTGGCCATTTGAAGACATACAAGCTCACAATATCAGCCCAGTCACTCATTTGTCTCTGTCATTTCAGCTAAAATGTGTTATTTTGTTTAACCCAAAATAACAGAACAGAACCTTATCTTTGGAAAACTGTTTCATTGAAGACTCAGATAATTCTCATTCCATCTTTCAGATCTAGTCCCAAAAGTTCTACTACATGTGATGATAGTAAAACAGTTCTAGCTGCCAGGGAGTAGAGTGAGAAACAGCAAATTATACTGACTTAAAATTAGCCACAAGTCTACACAATCCTTGTGTTTCATCCTACAAAAAAACCTGTATTGTTTAATGCAAACTTCTAGGCCCACCTATCATTAGTAGTGTTAAATAAGAATACTTATATAAGTGTTCTACAAAACAAAAACAAAAACAAAAATCCTACTGCAAACTGAGCATCCACCTAGTCTTAAACTGGAATACTCTGCAGTCTGACTCATTTTGAGCACTGACACGAGGCTCTAAGTGGAACATTCCACACTTGCCCTCATATTAAAGAACAATCAAAATGCAGGCACACTAAAAATATTTTGCACAATTATCTGTGGGTGCAAGGCATAGCACCTGAGCACTGGGGTGGCAGGAGGATTACGGGTTTGAGGACAACCTGGGCTGCGGAATGATTTCAGAAAACAAATCTATTTAAAAAACTCCTGCTGACAATATGTATATGAAATACCAATAAAGTTTGTGATTAGACTTGGGGCCCATCCTCAAGGTATCTCACAACATATATGCAAATATTCTCAAAAAAATCTAAAGCCTTTTTGGCCCTAATCATTTCAGTCAGAAACAACCTATATCCTTTATGTAAATCAGATAAGAATGAGGCTGGTAAGTTGAAGTAGAGCCTCCACTCACCTCCACACTGACAACCACTAGGGTCCTTCCTGATTGCCAGAATACTGAAAAAAAAAGTAACATGGAGTTTGTTTTATCACTAAAGCTGGAAAATGCCCCACAAGATGCTTTCTTTTCTACCATATAAAATAAAGCAACTGGTGGATTGCTGGGATCTTTTTAGGATTGCCTTTTGCATTTCTTGACTGAATTGTATTGAAAGCCTGTGAGCCTGGGGAGTCCTGAGGATGCAAACAGGAGGTAGCTGCTGGGCTTTGATTCTTTTGCTGCTACTTATCATCATGTGACATTCTGCAAGTGAATGGGGCATCCAACCCTGAGCAGGTGATTTAGCTTTTCTTTGCTTCAGTTCCTCCAGCTGTGAAATGAGAGTAATAACTTCTAAGCATCGATGCTTTATGACAGCTAGGTAAGTTAATCCATGTAAAATACTAGGGAATGTCTGGAAACAATCATGAATTTTATATAATTGCATGCTGTTGTTTTCTATTGTTCCTGAGACATTCAAGAAGTATGTGAAAACTCTCTGATTCTGTAAAAACCTCTTAGGAAAGAAATGAAGTAGGACTGGATGTCCTCCCAGGTCTTAGACTGGTCAGGATGAGCAAGGTTAGGCTACCTTAACAAACACTAAAAATTCTTGCTACCTTAGTAAAACCAAGGCTTATTTCTTTCATTGTTGGTGACGATATTGTTTTGTTTTGTGTGATTGTTTTTTATGTATTCTTTGACAACCAATAAGGGGCTCTCAACTGTGTGAGAGGCTAATCTCCTGCTCCCAATTGTTGCCTGCAGTTCTTTTTCTAGGGATGAGACATCATGAAACTCTCCCCTTTCCACATTAACAGATCCTCATATCCTTAATATGGCAATTACTATATTTTGCCTCATATAGCTCGCCATCTTAAGAATGAAAAGTAAACAGAATGTTATATGTCAAAATAGACACAGGAGGAAATATAAAACAGTTTTTTGTTTTGTTTTTGTGGGGGGGTTGTTCTTTTGTTTTCTTTTTTCAAATAAATGAACAAAGGAAAGTAGTTCCTTTTACAGAATCATCAACCAAGTTTCAGGTAACTCTGCCTGGCACATCTCTTGAAGAACTCCAAGGCACTCTGGGAATGATCACATTGACCTCATTTATAACAATGCCAGCTCAGATGAATTGGCTAAGGGCTAAGTGAGAATACTGCATTAGCTTGGCCTTCTCTACAAAGATATACTGAGAATAAAGTTGCCCAAAGCTCCGAGAGATGCCTCATGCTAGTTCTGCCACACAGGGTCTGAGAAAGAGGAGCCTGGCTCCAAGCCTTCTTCACCCTACTGCAACTGTGACTGGAGCCTTTCAAGGCTTTGTTACAGGCAAGTTTGGGGAGCGGTTGGCCAGATCTGTTCCTTGATGAATGTCTTCACTTTAATCTGCAATGCAAAACCATACGCTTCAAAGAGAGGCAAGCTATAGCAATAAGGTCAGTGTTCCTTTGATGCCAAGGTTCAAAGATGAAATAGCAGTCCCAGTGAAATGACAATGTTTATGCACAAACAGCCACCTTCACTCTGCAACCAGGCTGCTGGTAGAGTTAATGCACACAGGCTGAGGGTCTGCAGGACGGGTGTGCATTCCATATGCACCAAGGCCCGTTTAATCTCCTAGCCTGTCACTCTGTGCAGTACACTGAGGCCAATGTGAAGATTTGATTTCTCCATCCTAATGGTTGTTGGGTGGTCTCCCAGCTAAACCAATGCTGTAAGCCCCTTAAGGGCAAGAAATGTGTCTTGAATTAATTTTGTGTTCCTCTGAGTGTCAAACTCGGTGCTCAGCTTAATAAATACGTCATGACTCAACTTCCATCTTGCCAGCCTTCTGGATTTCAGGTCAGTGTTTATGCTAAATAAGATTGTGGAGATGTTTATGTCAGCCGACGATGAGCCAGAATGTGGTCTACACCAGTGTGGCACCTGTACAGACCTTCAGTGAGGGGGATCACTTTTGGAGAACTCTACAAAGATTACAGTTCTGTCACTGGCTTAATGTAGCTGTCAAGCAAGCAGCCACAAGGGATTGAGCTCCAACCACACAAGCAGCGTCCTGACAGAGAACAATGTCCATCTATTGCCTTGTTTTATTCAGATCTTTAATGAACATTTTTCTTTTCAGTTATTCAGTGGGTCTTTTTCAACTCCCAATCTTGACTATTCATCCCTAAATCCTCTTTCCCCAACTGTGGTGATCTTTTACTTCTCACAGAAAACAAATGGAGGTTGAATTGTGTAAATGATTAAGAGGCATCCTCTGCAGACAGATCACATGTGGCACAGTGCCTGACTTACTCCCTCTCTTAATTCATTTCCTCCACTGAATATCAGTATAGTGGAAGGACTAAGTGATATGGTATAGACAGTGGATATTGCATGGTGGTGATACACAATACAAACTTAACAAAAGCACTATGACTTTTAACTTACCTGCTTTCTTTCCTTTCTTCTCAAATATTTTCATAGTTTTTACCCACCTTGGAATTCTCCCCTGTTCTAAGACTTTATGACTACTCTTCCACAGAGCAGTTATCCTGCATCCTATAGCACTTGCTTAAAAATATTTGTATAATCTGGTCACCTCTCAAATTCTACCTTTCTAGACAACTGGAATAGCTTCCTGAATAGTCTGCCCAATTTTGTCTTTGTTTTTTTTTATGATTTGTCCTCTCTGCAGAAGATCAAATTATCCTTTTAGAATTTATTTTACCTGCATAAATTTAAAGGATAGAGTATAATGATTTAACACAGGCATACAGTGTGAGAGTTGGTCAAATCAGAGCTGTTAGTATTTCCATTTCTTTGTACATCTTAAAAGCTTTGAGTAACATATAATAATTATATATTTATGGGGTACAGAGCAACATTTCTATGTATATGTACACTATGCTGAGAAAATTGAGGTAGTTAACATGTCTACCTCTTTAACTTTTTTTTGTATTTGGAGTCTTTGAACTCCTGTCTCTCTAGTTACTCATAAAATAAATAATAGGGCATTATGGACTGTAACCCCACTGTTCTTTAGGACACTAGAATTTATTCTGTGACTGAGTAACTGTTATCCATCCTCTCGCATCCCTTCTTACTCAACCCTTCCCAGCCTCTAATAAACCTATACTATGCCCTTGCTGTCATTGTTAAATACCGCCTATATGGTATTTAACCATTCTCTCATAGAAACACCAACTAGTTAAAAAGAGAAAATGTAACTTATACCATGCCACTCCCCAACTCCATCAGCTTCGCACTCACTTTGATATGAGGCCCAATGGCCCACAGGCTTTCAAGACTTCGCCCTCACGTTTCTCAGACTCTTCCCATTGCTCAATACAGCCCTGGAATTCATGACCACTCAAAGCAACTTCCAGAGAAAGGCCTTTGCACTTTCTGGTCCCTCTAAAATGGCTCTTCTTTGTCGTCACTCTTCACTCCCTTCTCTCCTACCCATCTCTGCTCAGAATTGATCTTCTGAAGGAGCTGCCCCATCCTACATAGCCCAGCCTCCATATCTCCAGTTCTCTTCATTTAAATTTTCACAGCTTTCATGACTATTCTTTCTTTTATCTCACTGGAGTGCAAACTCCAAGAGAAGATAGCCTTCCTCTCATTAAGCATGCTGAGAATAGCATGCTGCAATCATGGTTCTTGGTTTTTCAACAAAGATTCATTGAATGGCAGCAATGTTCTCCCTTCCCCTTTTATTCCAGTAAATGAATGCCTCTGATCTCCTTGCATCTCTGTGCTCCAGTCCTCTCTTTAAAGAGCACTGGTCCCTTTCCATGGGATGGTTTTGCTGGTATCCTTCCTAAAGAACCTTCTCTTCCCTCTCCTTCCTTTTTAACTGCTGAGTCCCTGTGCAGCAAACTTCTGAGGAGTGCCCTTCCCAGCCCGCTTGCCCATAGGTCCTCAGCCCCATCAATCTTGCCTCAGCTCCTCCCCTCCATTGCGGGGACTTTCTGTCCTACTGCCATCCTGTTCTTCTACCAGCCCAATTGTTCTTCACCTCTTGGCATCCTTCTCCCTTTGGTAACAGCCTTCAGGTAGTGTTGTCCTTTGTTTTATCTGGTGTTTTCACTCTTTCCCTGCCCCTTTTTCTACAAGGACTATTCCTCTGCCTACATTTTCCAGAACCCCAGCTTCTGTTTCCTATTCAGTTCCCCAGAACAAGTGTGCTCCCCGGATTCCTTTCCTTTGTGTAACAATGTGAGTTCACATTAACCTGAAAGGATGGTTAAAACAGTTTGATGATGCCCCCCCAAACCAAAATAGTTCTGCTTCAACACTTTTTGTATTTGTGAAAAGCCTGAGTGGTGCTGATACTCTTGGCCCAGAGGCCACCCTTTAGGAACCACCACTGTTTAATGACTCAACACAATCATTCTGTCCTTCTCATCAAGCATGAATGAGTTATGAATTTCTTACAGACAGAAACCATCATGTTCACACCATTGGCTATCAGCACATGCCTGATAGATAACAGACTCTGGGGACATGTATCCAAATTGAATTGCAATGGAATAGTCTAGTTCCAATTGTGCCATGATGCAGATGCTGATAAAACATCTATTGGGATATTTGGGGATCATCTCTTCATCAAAAGAGTTGAGTAACTCTAAATTTTTCATATTAGCCATCTAAGAAACTGAACTTGCACACCAAGGTCAGCCTTTGCCTTTGTAATTCTTGTCTATATCCATGTCTACGTTTGCTCATAGCATTTATATATTTATTATAATGTCTTCAATGTAGGGAGTTGTTGCCCATCTGTCTACCATCACCACTTCATGTTTCATGAAGATGGGAGAGCAAGATGAGACGAGGAAGATGACTACATAGTATGCCATGGTGGTTCTCAAGGGGTGGTCCCTGGACAAGCATGTCAACATCACCTGGGGCTTGTTAGAACTGTAACACACATTTTCATTTGGAGTCAGAAACTTTAGGAGTGGGGTTAGCAAACAGTCTTACCATCCCTCCGGGGACTTGGGAAGCAGCCTCATTTGAAAACCACATTTCCATATAAAAGAGAGGAACCAGGTAAAAGTATGTTTGCAGAGCGAACCAGAACAGAAGACAGCTTTCTGGCAAATATAGACAGCTAGACAACCTTGTAGAAAGGAGGTCTGAGGACTGGAAAATGTGAAAGAACCAGAAAAAGAAAAGTATGAAACACGTTTTGATCCACTTCTTTAAGCCACCATTGGTGAGACTCTATTTAAATCCAAGCATCAGCCCTGTTCACTCAGTTGCCACAAGCACTTGCCCATCATTCCTGATACCAGTGACCACTCTGGCAACAGGAACAGCAATGTGCTTTTGCCCGAAGAACTGTGTGTTCTTCATAGCAGGTCCTCCTATAAGCCCGTGCTTTCATAAAGCTCCCTGTGATCTATAAAGTCATAAGAGCTAATGGTTACAACACTGGTTATGTTACTCCCTTTGATCATCACTGTGCAACAGACATTATTTCTTAGTAATTGGGATACAAAGGATGGTATCCATAAGAAATGCTTTAATTCTTGTCTGTGTAGGGCCAGGGAGTTAGCTCAGTTGGTGAAGAGAAGATATCAGTTTGAGCCCCGAAACTGCATTTTAAAAGACAGCTGTGATAGTGCTGGCTTATAATTCCACTGTTGGGGAAGTAGAGATATGTGGGTTCCTGGGGTTTGCTGGTCCCAAGTCAGTGAGAGACCCTATCTGAAAAGAAAAAGAGGGGGTGTTGAATGGCACCTGAAGAACAACATCCAAGGTTGTCAGAACATGTATACACACACACACACACACACACACACACACACACACACACACCAATTCTTTGTTATTCGTGTTTGATGATGCATTTGCCTAATGCCAGCATTTAGGAAACTGAAGCAGGAGGGTCTTCATTGTGAGGCCAGACTGAGCTATGTAGTAAATTTGAGGCCAGCCTGGGTTACTTGATGAGACTCTATCTCAAAAAGCCAAAATAACGTGCTAGAGAGATGTTGCGACAATTAAAGACAATTGCTACTCTTGGAGACATCTTGCATTAGGTTCCCAGCACTCACATCAGGCGGCTCACAATCACGTATTTTAGAATTTTGTGTAACATCAGTTCTTTCACTTAGAAAGGCTAACTGGAGACAGGAATATGAAATAATTGTAGAAATAATTCACAGGTCTAAATTTGGATGGCTCCATTGACTAGCTGGTTCCTTATGTAATGAAAACGGCTATAGAAAGACCACATGTATGATTTTACCAGTGATCTCTAAGCTTCAGTGTCAAGCTGCTGGAACAATCACAATGGTATTTCTGAAGCACAATAGTATAATTTGCCACCAGATGCCTAGAAATACTTGGTTTACAGTTTAGTCACCAGTAATGTCTACTGACAGTAAATGAATAGTGGAAATTTACTTACAAATATATACAAAACACCAATTCCTAATGTGTAATATTTTATTTCAAGAGGTTACATCTGCATCATTCCCAATCAAATCCCCAGTCCTTGAAGTACAAACTTATTAAAGGTAGAATTATCTGTTCTCTTCAAAGTCATGTGTTAGCTGAAGGATGCCTTTCAGACTGAGCATCAGACAGTCTCATTGGCTATTCTCAGGTATTTTTATCTACCAAAACATATTGAGTGTTTTAGCGTCACCTAGAAATCTTCCACTGCTCCCCATAACCTACCAAACCCTTCTCTACCTCCTAAACTCCTGACCATCTTTTTAAGCCCTAGTTCATGTACCTCTTCAAAAAAAATCCCCCACTTCACCCAGTTTCCAGCAGGTTTTTCTTTGTTGTTTGTTTTTTGCTGCTGTTATTTTAGTCACATATATCCCCAATGTAGCTCTTCAGACAGGTAGTGACTGGGTATTAACTCATGTCTTGAGACATCAAACTTGTGAATGAGTGCACACAAAATGCTGGCTTTTGGACTAACCAGATTGCCAGCAAGTTTGGCAGCCTGGGCACCATCTAAGTGCTCTTGTAGTATCCTTTCCTTAAATGTCATCTATAGAGTTATTTTGGTTCAAATACTAGAATTAGAATCCCTCACTGGGTGGGTCCATACAGGAGCCCAACTCTAGATTCATTTTTCTATTCTCCTGATAAATGAATGGGTTTAAATTGTGTACACTAGGATTTGTCTAGACACGGAAGTGAGGTAGGTAGACTGAGTAATTCCAGCCAACAAGACCCAAATAGCAGAAGCAAAAGCAGAATTGTGCCTTTAATTATCCAAGCAGTTTAACTGAATCCCTCACTTAGAGCTTCCTATGGAGACACTGTCTAGAATTCAAAGGTGCATTTGACTTTTTAATACATAGTAATCAAGAGGAATGGTGCCCCATCTAACCCTGTCTGTCCAAGAGACCACATTTCTGAAATAGAGGTGAGTAGGCTGCCTCTTGTGTCTGATGTGATCTTCTCTACCCTGCTTCCTTCTCTTTCTCCTCCATAATGATCATTTGCACTTCACTTTTTTCCCTGTGGAGTTATGTTGTGAATGGTAATGAGACGTTGAGAAGCTAAAATTCCCACAGAAAATGTAGGTTTTCTTTCACACTACACAGCTAATAAAGGGTAGCAGGGCATTAGGATTTTGAATTTTCCATAGCTTTTTATAGTAATCACTCATTATAGATTTTGGGATCCGTGAAGGCACATTGGTTGAGAGAACAGACAACTCCCAACAAATTCCAACATATCATTGGTTTAACACAATAGTAATTTACTTCTTAACTTGAGTTGAAAGGTTAAGACACATGATACAAGTTCAATGACAGCCTGGACAACATAGCATCTGATGTATCAATGGATACTTGCCTAGGCTCAATCCCTAGTATAGTACTGGTTTCAAAGCTGCCTCCCAAGGAACTTGGAATATGCATGATGCTTTCATAGACCAAGACTGGAGAGGCACATTACCTCTCCCCCCAAAATCTGTTGGCCATAACTCAATCACATGATTTTGCCTAACCACAGAAATATCTGGAAGGTAAAGTAAACAATCTACCAAGAAGAAAACTCAACTTTGGTTAAAAAAAAGTAAAAGTAACCAGTCTTGCCATCCTCAGATTTACTGATGGACTTTAAGATCTTGTACATTTTAGGCAGTTACCCAATCTTTCTCCGGTTGCTTGGCAGGTAAACTGCAATATAATAAGAACAGCTAAGAACAAAAGGAAAACAGTGCCCAAATGACTAGAGCAGGTCTCTTTATGGAGGCTCTCAAGGCTACTAGCCTGCTTGGCTACAACCACTTCCCTTCTTTTTTACAGAACTATTGTTCCACCCCATTGCATAGTGATACTACTGCCATATGTTCGAAACTCCCCACCACCATATTCTGTATGGTGGCAGAAAATGGACCCTGAGAAACATGCTTCAACCAAAAACAAAAATTAAAATTGACACAAAATTAGTCAAGCTCTAGAATTTAAGCAGAAAAAAAGGTTTTTTTAAAGAAAATATTTAAGGATTATAATGAAACATAAAAATGGTACTAGTATCAAAAAATTATAAATCGTAATTTAAGAATATGACCAATTAGGCTAATTATCTGAACTTAGATGGATTTATTTTTTTAGTCAGCCCCCACTCCCACTTAGCTGTCCTTGAATTCTTTTGAGAACAGACACTAAAAGGAAACTAATACCTGAACAAGATTGGAGTCTCCTATGTTCATATTGTGTACATAGCTAACCCTGGGCTAACTGAGTAACCAAACACAGGAGATGTCTGAATCCTGAGCCCAGAGAAAGGGAATTGGATAGTCCAGTCCAAGACGGAGTTCATATGCAAACACCCTAATCCGTGTTGCCCTAAGCGTTTCACCTTCTTTGAAAAGCTCTAAGAAGTGTTTTGTTACTACTGTTACTGTTAAGTGGGCAAGTTCCTGCAAAATGGTTCATTCTGAGACTTTTGTAAAAATTTCTAAAGCTTAAGTTTCGGGGCTTTGTTCAATTACTGAAAGGAGTGTTAAGTAAAATGCCAAAGTAACTTCATTACTTTTGAAACCCCCCCTTTTTTTTAAATATGCCTTTTACAGAGGAAAGAAAGAAAAAAATGGGTGAGTGATACTTAGAATGTACTTGCCTGGAATCATTTCAGAGTCCTTATGTCTGGCTTATTTCATTCACTCTGATCACTTGTGAAAGTTTATCATGAGACTGGCAGGTGAGGCACTGACCCTGCTTCCTAACCCAATGTGGACTTGGAGAAAGTGGCACCAGCCCCTTCCAGCTGTGACCTACAACCTTTGCTCTGGTCTCTGGAACAGGGCACACATATTTTTACACTTGAGTTTGATAGGTTTAAAAACAAGAGTGTCTAAGTGCGAAGATTTAGGGTATTGAGACCGAGAAAGAAGGGAGTATACTGGGTGACAGCCATTAGCTCTCAAGAGGAATTTAGTCTCTTACTATTTGTTTTTGCCATGAGATACAATATAAACTTTCGGTTTTCCTCAGTGCTAGCTGCTTGCTGTCTGTGAAGCACATGTATGCATTGGTATCACCAAACTTACCTTGTGTGTGTTATTCTAGAAATTTATTCTTCACTCAGAACTCTGTCCCTTCTGTTAGGAAGCAAAAGAGGACTGTGATCCAAGGAATAAATCGTGCATCGTTAAATGCAGTATAAAAAGGTCTTCTCACATTTCTCATTGTCTTTTGCAGCAAAGAACTCAGTGAATACAAAACTGGCCTCTTACCAGTTTTTTTTTCTTCCAGTCAAATTCAACAACATGTTTGTTCTGTCCTTCTGAGATCCCTTGATGAATATAAGAGCATTGACAGAATCCCCTGAAAATGCACTGTATGAGGGTCCTGGCATTGAAGGCCCTTGGCATTGTTGAGGGAGGAATTAGCTGCTGCTTCCTAAATATATTTGCCACTTGGTTACCAGCTGGAGACCGAGAAAGAAGCCTAGAAGGAAACAGAGGGCACGGAGAGCTGCGTTTTCTAAATGGTTTCAGGCCACTGGCATTTCAGCAATAGCTAATACAAACCAGATGTCAGGTGCTACGCTCCACTGGCTTTCAACTGAGGGCCTGCCTCCGTCCATGATTAATCACCTGTGCTGGTGGGTAGGGAAGTTCTACCTGGTCTTTTTGTGTGAGCAGACCTAAGGTCGGGGTCAGCAATCAAGGTGGCAGGCATTTGCCTCCCTGCCTTATAGCTACTCATATACACACAAGGCAACTTGAGTTTGTCCAATGAACACAAAATTAGCCAACACACTGAACTCTTGGATAGGAAAGGGATGTTTGCTTGGTTACACAGAAATGCCTGGCAAACTTTTCCAGGGCCCTGTGTCTCTTCGTTTGCTTCATTTTAGGAGTTAGCTAATGATAGAACTTTATGTCAGTCTAGTGAAATCAGCACTTATTTGTGACTCCTTACAAGGTTTCCCTAGCAAGAGCATAAAGGGGACTATTTGCGTTTTAGATGATACAGGGGCCAGCATTGTGTGGTCCCTTCTTTTCAGCCATCCAGCAACCCTGCTGAAGTGTCTTCAGCCTCTTAGGCTCTCACGGTAAAGACTCTGAGATGGGGGATTGTGATGTAACACACATCAAATTCCACACTGGTTCAGTACAACTAGAGAAGGAAAGAACACAATTCTATGTGTCTCATCTTCTAGAGTAAAAAGGAGCTGGTGTACCACACCAGCCTTAGTTTCTTTCATCATGGGCTCATTTTCAACTGTGCAGTAAAACTTACTCAGCCTCACTCTGGTTTGGAGAATTTTGTTGAGAAAACCAGCTACCTCACCAGCCACAGCTGGGGAGGATTAAGCAGGTGGATTCATGCCTAACGAAGCCCAGCATGTGTGTATTTGAGCTACAAGGAATGTATTAGCTTTCTGTTTCTGCATAACAAATTGCCTTAAGTGGCAGTTTAAAACAATGCCTATTTATTATCAGTTTTCTTGTGGAGAATCTGGGCAGAGGATGTTCTCTCAGGCTCCCCAGGAAGCTGAATTAAGATGCTACCATCTACCCTTCCATCAACTCCTGTGCTAGGATGCCTATGACAGAATTGACTTTGGGCTATTGAACTGAGATCCCCACTGTCTTGCTGGCTGACTGCCAGAGATATTATCAGCAAGTTGAAGTCACTCATTCCTAATCTTGCAGCCCCCTCATCCTCAAAGACAGTAGAGTATCCTTTCTAGCCATGTTGTCTCTTTCCTCGAATCAGTTTCTTCTAGAAAGCCTTAGTTCACTGAATCAAAATGCCACTGCTTGTTCTTATCTCCAGAGCTTTCAGATGCTTTGTGTATATATATATATATATATATATATATATATATATGTATTTGTTATGCACACACACACACACACACACACACACACATACACACACACAAGAAGACTTCAAGTGTTATACCAAGTAATGGTCTGCTTCAAACTGAACACTTAGGATAAAAATTACCCCCAGGGAACACTCAATTCTGAGAAATAGGGAAATAATGGAAGCAAATCCCTGGCAGTGAAACAATCTAGAAGGACAAAGGGACAGCCTAAAAGACATTGGCCATAAGGTCAGTCTTTGGGAGCAAATCCAAGTCAAGCAGCAGGTTACAGATCAAACTAATGATTTTTTACTATTTTTGAATCATAGGTTTTTTCAAAAGAAATAGAAACTAGAGCCCATTGTATAAACATGTATTTTTGTTTAATTTTACAATATTGAATTTCTTGTGTTCCCATCACTCCACTAAGTGGTCAATATTTAATCCTCATACTAGAAAGAAAAATACATCATTGTCATCATTATCCCCACTTTTACAGGTGAAGAACCTATGTTTCAGAGCAAGGAAATACAAACCTGTGGGTGGAGTTAATTTCTGGAACCCCAGAAATTAAGCACACTGCTCTTTGGCACTTGATGCTTGTTCTGGTATCACATGGGGGAAGCATCAGGAAGCATCAGTGCCTACTTCTAAGCAATAACTGAAAAGGTTTTAAATTTAGATAGCAGCTGGTTATCCCCACAAGGCTCCCTGTTGGCCATTTTCATTTGTCTGACTCTAAGCGTCCTTTCATGGGATCCTACTAACTCAGTTACTCAGTCTGAGTTTAATGTGTGTGTGTGTGTGTGTGTGTGTGTGTGTGTGTGTGTGTGTGTGTGCGTATACATACAAAGAGAGAAAGGAGAGAAATTGCTTCTGCATGTAAAAGGAAATTTGCCTTACTTTCCTCTCTAGTCCTCAATTTTTAAAAATTCCAGAAACTTTTGGGGGTGCCCCTTTCTTTAAAAATCACTAATTCATAAGGGCTCTGGGAAGTCCATCCTTCCTGTAATGTATAAAATTCTAATAGTGACTTTGTTGACATACTGCTCTCCATTTAAATGTAAATCAATCCATTCAATTAATAGTATTTATGAGATAAAGTCATAGTGATATGGACACATAAATGTATTACCCTCTGCATACTATTTTCTATCTTCGCCTTTTATTAGATCATTTCTTTTCAAAGAGCTCCAGAATTACATCTCCACAGCTGACCCAATTTCTGTGTGTAGTGAGAGTGTTCTGTGTCTAAGGAGTATATATCCTCGCATCGCAGGACCCATGCATCACCAATGAGCTAACCTTTCAAAGAGCAGGCTTTGGTAACCTTATAAGCAGAGCCAGTTTCCATGTTATCCTGGCAATGCTTCCGTAATCCTCAAGCCTCAGTTTCCACATCTGTAAGGGATTCCAAAACATCACTCTCTGATTTCTCGTTAGTGGGTGAGAGATGACCTTTCTCATCCTGCTTGGTGAGTTAAATCCCTAAGAGTATTTGTGCAGCTTTGTAGTCGCAGCTCCTCAGAGCCCTTGAGATCAGGCCATGCAGATAGCTGCCCAGCCTGATGTCCAGCCTGCCCCTCTGTGTACATTCCCCAGGGCCATGACTGAGCTTACTAAAAAGCCCCTGGCACATGTGTATGAGGCTATAAAACATGCCGTAACCTTGGAATCCTGACATCAAAAGGGAGAGCTCTGCTGCCTTATAAAAAAAATGTGTGCTTCTCTAAGCAAACTCCAAACGCTGCTGTCTCCACCCCACTGGGAAGCCTGTCACTGCTAATGCAGTTCTTAAGATTCTCACCACTCCTAGCCTCTTGATCTTCACTGAGATCTCTCTGCCCCTGAGTGTGTTGGAAACAAAATGTCCTGTCTGGTGTCCAGTACTTAAAAATAGCAGACACTGGGTTCCTGCTGCCACATGGAAACTTTACTGCCAGGTCTGCCCAACACCCCCAAGTCTGCATCATGCCAGGGAAGCAGGCAGGGGAATGCCAGGGACTAAGAAAGGGAAGAAGCTTACACTACTGTAGGCATTCTCTAATGTCAATTTGATTTTCCATGGGCTAATTTTTCTGAAATACCAACTGCTTAAATGATGAGACATGTTTTACAGAAAGATACTTTTCATCTATGAAGACAAGGACCTCAGTTTTCAAGTAACACTGCTGAAATGTTACATTGCCCAGTCTGTATTCTGACAGTAGTGGTGTGCTAAATAATTTAAGCAGGGGTAAGCAATATGTATTTCTGCATGCCCATTTTTAAGCATGAGAAATGATAAAATAAGTCACCGGTTGGCATCTGGGTATATGTGTGTTCCTCTGTTAGAAACTGAGAGTGACACTATGTTGGCCCAGGAAACGATCAAACTATCTCTTTTTTATCCGTATTAGAAAGGGAAATGCCTACCCACCACCCCACTCCACCCCTGTGCATACCAATGGTTTGGTAGGGAAGAAATGTCCCTCCTTAAGACAGGTCACTTTGGCAGTTTGCACGATCCATAATTCCTTTGGGTCCTCTGGGGGACTGAGTTGTCCTAAACATATTTCTGGAAACACCACGGACTGTTGTTTTTATTAGGGGACTGCAAAGCTTTGTAGTAAGTGGCTTTGTGTTTTATTTGTTTTCCTTCCTCTGCCCCAGCTGTTTTTGTTTTAACAGCATTGGAGGGAAGGTTAAAGTATCTGTGCCCTCTGTTAACCTAGCTCATCTCTCAAACGGGTATGGCTGGAAATCTGAAAAGAGGGAAAGGCAGCACACAGCAGGCATGGGCTCATCCCTGACCCTGTCTACCCTCCGGGTGACAGAGCTGAGCTCAAGTTGAGTGGGCACCTCGGAGCAGGTAACTGCCAGGAAAGCAGGTTACCCCCGCAAAAATAACTGGGGATTCAGTAACTACCTAGATATAATATCAGATAAGAGGCAGTTGTCTCGTCTCTATTTTATTTTCAAATCCAACTAGAGACTATAGCTCAGTCAGGAAATAGTCAGGCACCTACCACACGCATGCATAGCTTTATGGGCGAGTAACTGCAATAGTGCCAATTTCTGAGATATCTAAGCCTCCTTATTGAAATCAAAATTCATGCCCAGTCTCATCCCCAGAGTCCACGATTTAATGGGTCTTGGGTGCAGCCTGGCATGTGATTCTTCAGCCAAGGTGACACTGAAGCTGCTGAAAATTATGGAAAATGGGAATTAACCCTCAAGTATATCCTGGATGCCAGCAGCAGTATTGATCAAGTTCCCTACTTTACAATCTTTATCTTGCAGAAAAGAGTGAGGGTCTTTTTAAGGACTAAAGCTGTCCAGGTCCACCTTGACAGTATTCCACTTAACTCCAAAGCCCATGCCTTCCCTCACAACACTCAGCCCAGGGTTTAGCAAAATTAACAATTCCATTAATTCTCCAGAAGTCTGTGTTAGGCTCATCTCATTCATTTCTTTAGCTGCCTAGGACCTTCTCTATGGAATATGTGGCAGAGGGTATGAACCTCTATAATTAGCGGCTTTATGCCTTTCCAACAGGATCTGGCTACAGAATGCCTGGGTGCTGTCTCAACAGCAACCATTCCTGTGTACAAGGACCCTGCCAAATATTTCTTCTGCTTTTACCAAGCTCTCTTCAAGCACGGATTTCAGAACACACTATAATTAGTACAATCACCCACATCCTGTCTAGATGAGCAGCGTTTTATATGTACAAATTCCCCTTTGCCCCCTGGCCCTTCAAGAGAATGCAAATGTTTCCAACTTTAAAGAGTGAAGAATAGAGTAATTGAAAGGAGCTGTATCTTGGCCAACACCAAAGACCTCAAAGGCATTTATAGTTGACCTATATGAGAAAACATGGTGACGACAAAGTGTGCCATAATGGCTTATCAATCACTCTGTGCTAATAACTGGTTAAAAGATAGGTAAGATAGGACAAGAATGAAGCATGCAGTTTTTACAAATCACATAATCTCAGAACCAAAATTCTGATCTGTTTTTGTTAAGTTTTCAAATGTTCTAGAAGTAGTGAGTGGTGGCACTAGCTTATGATCCAGTTACTTGAGTTAATCAAGGAAGAGAAGACAGACGGGGCCAATTAAGTAGCCAGGCTGTCCAATGACAGATGAGTCATTATAGGTAAGTGCAAAGAGAATGCCACTGGGAAAAGCAATTTAAATCATTTGTGCACTTCCAGACCAGGAAATCCTCCTAGTCTTTGAGGGGAACATTTAGGAATCATCAGGCCCAGCCTGATGAAGTCATCTGTTCATCGTGTAGCTAACAATCAACAAAAGAGCAGAGCACACAAGGGGACAGGACATATGGAATACATTTGGGTGGCTAGGATGTGTATACATGCCTTCTTTTCAATCACCTTTATAACACATCACCACTTCCCTCTTCTAGTCCCTTGACCCTTCTTCCCACTCTATGCTCTTATCTCCCTAAACGTGGAGTTTCAAAGTACAGGTAATTTTTCAGGCGCATATCATCCTTCATAATTTCTACTTTTATACTTCAAATAGGCTATTCCATGTACACATGCAAGTTTCCAAGAGACATTATTATAAAACAATTCCTTTTTAAGTGACTTAAGAGGCTGTGTCTACACAGAATTTATACAGTTAGCCCTGAATGTTTTCAGATCCCATACAATTGAGAAATCTAGAATTGGAGAGCAGAGCAATTATTTTTTTTATTATTGTTCCTTTTGGTTTTTGAAGGATGAGTGAGTGTAAGGGAAAAGATGTATACATGAAAGTAACTCCCCATTTCCTTCAATCAAATGGCCTTCCAAGAATCCCAGAGTAAAGGTTGGTATTAGTGATTGCCATGCTGAAAAATCCCAGAAATATTACAATATTTTTGCATCCCCTGCATGTGTTCTCTGTCTCTGTTTCTGTCTGTGTCTGTGTCTCTGTCTCTGTCTCTCTTTCCCCTCCTACCCCTCTTAGGTTACCCTCATCACAAGTGTTGGATTCTTCAATCCCTGTACATGTATCCCTCCTGCTTTAGACAATCTTTCCTTGCTCTGGTTGACACTCGGTAAAAACTCACTTAGTCCCCTACCACTCCACTATGCTTTCCATCATTGCCCATTGCATTGCTTTCTCTAAGTGACTGCTCTTTTCTGCTGGTTTTCTACCTAATAACTTACTCACACTTTAGATCCTGGCCTGATTATCATTGGAGTCAGGCTACCTTATACTTGCTCTAGTCTCCCTAGTGTGAACTGTCATAACACCATATAACCTTTCCTTTGTCGTATTCATTAGAGTTGTGGGTGCATCTATATCCATAACACACACACACACACACACGTATGTATGTATATATATACATAGAAATGTGTATATATATACATATATATAATGGTTGCTTAATTTCACACCTACCTTCCCACTGACTATAACCTGTTTTTGTTTCTGCATCTTCTACTCTCATTGCTAACAATGAACTTTGTCTAGTCTTTACAGATTGCCCTCACTTCTCTTAAGCAATGGTTTACTCTATCTCATGGACTCTGCTAACAATGTTTTCTCCCCTTCTAAGTTTTTCATCAACTGTTAGTTTTAAGTTTTTCATATCTGAACTCTAATACAAGGAGATCTGATTGGCTTAATTAGTATTTATCATCTGCTTGTAAAAGTTTCTGTAACAGACTACATCATGATTCACT
This sequence comes from Mesocricetus auratus, assembly GCF_017639785.1. Taxonomy (NCBI): domain Eukaryota; kingdom Metazoa; phylum Chordata; class Mammalia; order Rodentia; family Cricetidae; genus Mesocricetus; species Mesocricetus auratus. The sequence goes on from NW_024429189.1 coordinate 105,968,637, forward strand.
TAACAATAACAAAATGAACTTCCTTAGGTCAAAGACACTATCTGTGGCCAGGATTGGGGAACTAAAATGTCAACAAGTGTTTTCTGTATCATAATCTGCTTACTAGGAACTACAAAATTTGAGAAAGGATCTTCCTTGAGAACTGAAGTTAGATTTGGAGCAATCACAAAAAAAAGGCATGGAGCTAGACGGTGGCAGTGCCCACCTTTAGTCCCAGCACTCAGAAAGCAGAGTCAGCCAGATCTCTGTGAGTCGAGGCCAGCGTGGTCCTCCGAGTGAGTTCCATGGCAGCCAGACCTGTTATACAAATAAAACACTGTCTCAAAAAAATCATGGACAACTGACACATTTAATATATATCCCACTTACTGGTTCTACTAAAACAAAAACAAAAAACTTCATTCCTCTGCATGTACAACTGGCACAATTAGGCAATGAATACTAAGTTCCTTTAGAACTAAAAAGCAAGGAAAATTTGTGAAAGATCTGAGATATTTGGAAAATGACTGATCCTACCAGAAAACTAGATAAACAAAGGATTCCAGGAGGACAGGCTGCTGGTTCACTTTACTCTTGTGTACCTATATTCAAGCCCCACAGCCAAAGTAAAGGGGCTCCACATGGTCTTCCTTTTATCAGGATTTGGACTCTGATCCTTAACATCTGTCCAACCCCTTACAGCATGGGGCCTTCAATCTTTCCATTTTCTATACTACAAAAATGGACATAATTATAGTCAATTATAATTGTAGAGATTAGAATTTTTATTAAAGATTAGAAAATATAGCTACCACCTATTCATTATCTAGAAGAACACTATAGAATAGAAATTAACAGACCAAATTCTAAACCCTAATTTCCTGAGCTAAATTCTAGCTATATAAATTTAAGTAAGTACTAGCTTCCCCTCATGCATTACATACGATTACAGTTCCTACCTTCATATGGTCATCATAAAGTAGTAAGAAATAAGTTACTAAATGGTACCTGTTTATAACAGCGATGGCACAGTTATATATATGTGTGTGTGTGTGTATGTGTGTATGTGTATGTATTATAATCATTGCTGCTGATGCTGTCTTTTTAATATTTATTTAATTCTCTCACTGTGTGTCTCTGTACCTCTCTCTGTGTGTGTGTGTGTGTGTTTGTGTGGTTGTGTGTATGTGTGTGTGTGTTCAAGCATAAGTAGATAGGATTGAGCTAAGTTCTTCAGACTTGTGCCTGAGCAATTTCACCCACACTCTGTTATTTATTGAGACTGTTATATCCTTTAATCCACCTGAACAAAGTACAGGCCATCTGTCATTCAGGAAACATTTGCTCATAGCTGGCAGAAGAGATCATTTATTGGTTCACACAACAGAAAGTGTAAATGATGTCCCAGCATAACCATGGCTAGATGTAAGGATTTCACTTATCCTCACTATGTTGTGCCTTGGATTTTATCCGTCAATAACATTCTTGGCAGATTTCTGCAGTGTGTTAACAAAGATCTAACTTCCCATTCTTCACTGCTTCAGTGGATTCGAGTCTTCAGTGGATTCGAGTCTAAGACAGATGTTCCAAAATTCTATTCCATCATTGAACTAGCAATCAGAGGGATAGGCTATTCCTGTTGGCCTAGCTGCTGCAGTAAAGGTGAAATGTACCATGTTCACTCAAACATCATTATCTACAGGAGGAAAAATGCTAAACAAAGGATGCCCCACAATTCAACTATTTTTCAAGGACCGAGATGACCACAACTAACATATTTCCTGAAGTTTTCGCTTTTGTTCTCTGGAGAGTGACAAACACCCACAAGTAATATTCAAACTGTTGGTTAACTACTAGAGCACAACCTCAGTCAAATTTAAATGAGCACCTGGCCAATTAGAATGGAAGTCAGCTAGAGACAGCCACAACTACAGTGGTACATTCTGGCTGAATAGCAACCCTCTGCCAAATGCTAACACTGAGGTAACATTTAGGACATGTAGAATTTTGAATCCTATTTATTCTCATTGAGCAAACACCTGCTAACACTGGATTACTTGTTCACCTATACCCACTAAAAGGAAGGACTGATGTAAGCAGATTTATTCATATCCTTTTCTTCTCTTTAGTTCTTTTTGTCATCTTATGAATGTGACTACAAGACTAAAGCATATGCTTTGGACAGAGGATGATCTTTGAACTGAACTAAAGCGTCAGTATCTTTGACATGGACACACATGTTTTGCCAGGCCTGCTTTAATCAAATGTTGCCTTTCCTTTCTGCCTGAGAAAAGCAAAAGTTGCATTTTCCTTCCTCTCTCTCTACTGCTACCAAATGAAACTGCCCTGGCCTCAGCTGGCCCCATCCTTGTTCCATGGCATGCTACATCTTTAAACTGAGGTTATGTCAATTGCCTTTTGATTAGAGACTTAGTCTAAGAATTTAATGGGATGGTTCAATTTGGATAAAGAATGTTACCAACTGAGTGTGTGTGTGTGTGTACCTTTTTTATTACACTCAGTTCTCCTGAGTTAGTGACTTAAACACTTGGCACGCAATATATATACAAGCGGTAGCTGCTCCCACTGGTTCTGCAACTTGCTTGCATCATTAAGCATGGCCTTTTCCCATTTTGTCTCCCAGACACAACATAGTACTTGTGTCTGACCATCCTATTCCCAACCATTCCTAGCTGCTATGCAAGCCTTCAGAAAGAAATGTTTACCAGATCGACCTGACCTTTACTTCCCTCTTCCTTGTGGTGATTGAAGGGTGCCATGCCTGTCCTTTTCCAGGTCGACAGAGAGTACAGCAACTTACAAAAAACATAAAATACTTCCGACAGCGACTGAAAGAAATGGGCTTCATCATCTATGGTGATGACTACTCTCCCATTATCCCTGTGCTCCTGTACATGCCTGCTAAAGTATCGTGAGTATCCAACAACCCTCAGAATCATGCAAATGATCCATGTGTCATGACCGAGGTAGTATATTTGACACCATGGGATTTTTCTGTGCATGAATTAGATTATGTACTTTGAGGGATACTTGAGTTATGACCTCAGATACACAGCTTCTCAGTAGTGTGACCATTCTGCCATTGCAAGTTATTACTACTCTCTTATGATGTACTAATTAGCAGCAGCCACAGTAGTAGTAGTGGTGGTGGTGGTGGTGGTGGTAGTAGTAATAGTAGTAGCAGTAGTAGTAGTTTCAACTGAACACAAAATTAAGTTGCCATGGTTTCATGGCTCCCCAAAATAATCATCATACTTAATTAAAGCAGAACTCCTTTAAAAAGTACTAAAAACCTGCTACCTTGCAGTAATTATACAATATTGAGCCCTAGATCCTGGTTCCCTGCATCTTAAGATTGTTCTTCAGAAGAAGCTTACATTGCAGAAGTTGGTTATATTCTAAATAAGGCATTTTGAGCTTTTTGAACACTGAGGTGTCTGCCCCCAGTTTATAAATGGGGTTATGAGACTAACAAAGGTCAGATTACCTTTTTAGATTTGCCCAGGTTGTAATCATAGGCTAAGATTTCAAGACTATTTTCCTCTGCCCATGGACTGAAGCCCTGAAACCTGCAGCCCAGTCTTCCAAGTTTTAGCCTACATCTCATTAAAGTTACATGAAGTGTGGGTTTTGAATTGTTTTTGACAATTCAAAAAATATCAGCCACTATGACCTAAAAAATGCCTATTGAGGTTGTCTAAGGAAACCCAGAGCAGATGACATAAAAAGATAATAGCTTCTATTTGTGGTGACAGTCATCTACAGGATTTGCCTGCCTACCTTGTTTCAGTCTATGATGTTTCATACATTGAAATGTCATGTATGTATAAGCTTCTGAAATAGTGAATTTTATCAACCAGTGTGAAAGCACTTGTTTTCATTTTCGCATTTAAAACCTTTGATGTTATGGACTGAGGGGACATAGCACAGTTGGTAAAATGCCTTCCAGATCCCCAGCACCCATGTTAAAGCACAAGGTACACCAGTCAGCCTAGCCAAACCAATGAGCTCCAGATCCAGTGAGAGACTCCTTCAATATAATAATTACAAAGAAGAGGTAATGAAGTTGAAAGGGAGTGGGCAGGATTTGGGAGAAGTTGGAGGAGAGAGTGTACAGTAGAAATAATGTAAATACTGCACTTACTGTGAAATTGTCAAAAATTGTAATAAAATAAGAGAAAGACAATCGACATCCACCTCTGCCTACACATGCATCATATTTATATGTATATATATGCACACACAATAAAATTTAGATCTTTAATATCCTTAAAATTGAAATTTCTGCCTATCTATACCTATACTAGATTTAAAGAAACTCAAGCTAAGTATAGGTTTGAATATAATACAACAGTACAATCATCTGTGGTGTTCAGTACAATGTAATTTCAGTCATAAAATGTGCAAATAAGGCTGGAAAGATAGCTCAGCAGGTAAAGGTACTTGCTGCCAAGCCTCACAACCTGAGCTTGAGTCCTGGAATCCACATGGTGGAAGAAGAAAATTAACTCTAAAATGATGGCCTCTGACCTCCATACATGTGCCATGGCACACATGTCAGGTCACATACACATAAAAAATAAATACATAGGTGCAAAAATTAAAGGGTACCTATAAAGAATATGTTACATTATCCTGTGGTACAAGGTTTACATTGTCCTTGTCATGCACTTGGGGATTTTTGTACAAAAGATGTCATAGTGCTATATCCAGTGGAGTGCTAACACATATAATTATTATCATTGCTTCATATACTTAGTTCTAGCCTGGGGAAGCTCTCTAATATGCTTTGGGGGTTACATACCCAGAGGCTCATTATATAAAATACAATCATTTATATTCACTGCAGTAGTCTAAGTTTAAATTTGGAAATATTCCAGGGAGGCCCCAGATTATCCTAATGAACCAAGAGTCATATATTTTGTTCAACATTCTTTGGCAAAACTCACTTCCTTTGGTACAAAGGGAAACATACAAACAGTGAAATGGTCTTCTGGGAACCCTGAAAACTGGCCTGAGATCATGTGTCAGGTGGTTAGTTGTCTAGCAATAAAAGCTAGACTTGTTTCTCAGACAATTCTGTGCTCTCATCCTGTGCTGTGCCGTGGGCAGCCTTCCATAGGGTGATCAAGAAGGCAGAAAGGACAGCCCCTGTTTTCAAACTTTCTCAGCTAGAAACTTTTGCCGCCTTGTAACCTTCTCAGTAGAAATCAAAGGGGTAATCTTGCCTTGTCCTAGCCAGGGGGCCAGCAGGGTAGTGTGTTCAGTAGGGTTTGCAGTCTCCACTGCTTTGTTTAATAGCACACAATCTTCACCAGGCAACTGAAAGGCAGACAGCTGAAGAGTAAGATAGATGAATGGGTGAACAGTCTGGTTCAGTCATTTTTTCCCCAGAATTATGAAAACAAGGTTTCTATGTTGTTGTCATCTTTCAGATATCCCAGTAAGTTCTTAATGCTAAGAACAGACCTGAGGCCTTGACTTCCATGTGGGTCGATTCAATCAGCAATTAGTATTTCATGAAGAGAGCAACAGAGCCCAAAAAGAAAAAGAACTTATGTGGGGGCATTTGCCTTTTTAATCTGACTTTGGTTCTTAAAACGTGTGACTGATAGGCTTCGAGTTTAATATTCTGGGATCATTACTAATATTAACTTTGGAATAAGCAAAAAGCAGAAGGATGAAGGGAAGGAGGAACTTACAAAGGTTTGCCTGCTTCAAAGAGCTTTGTAGTCAGTCCTCTGATTGACATCGTGTAGGCTGCAGCTGCCCATGAGGTTCTCTTACCTCTTTCTTGCCTCTTATCTGGTTCTTCTCAAGGCCAGACAGGAGGTTGCTCCTCTTGTGTACACCTGTGTGTATTCACTCATAAATGATTTTTAAAAAAAACAATGCCATTACTTATTTCTCATTTGATGTAACATATAACCTTCACTCATGGGGACTGGATTCCACAAACCCTCAAATCCTGCTCTTCAAATTATAGTGACTAAGTATCCCTTCTTGAAATGTCCAACGCTAATGCTGCAGTTCATTTTTTAAATATATATGTTTACATTTAATAAATATTATTTTCATGTCATTGTATCGTACCAGCTGTTTGGTTCTAGTCCTGGACTAGAAACCAAATTGAGGAGTTCCTATCAGTGCAGACTTGCTTGATCAGCATCACAGACATCAGCATTTTCTGCAAATATCCAAGGCTCCTACTATCAAACCAATGTGTTAGGTTCCATAAAAGTACACACTCAGCTATGAATGATGCACATAATTTTCTAGTTCTTGGTCTGTTGTGTGAAAGAAATTTCATCAGGCTTTCCTTAATATTATTTTAAAAAGAACAAGTCAACTAACCATAATTGTCTTTTCAGCATCACTAGCTTCTCTATGTTAACTTTTTTTCTTTCCCTAAGTGCTTTTGGAAGGTATTTGCTTAAGAAAAAAATCGCGGTGGTGGTTGTTGGATTTCCAGCCACTTCGCTGGCAGAAGGTCGGGCTCGGTTCTGCATTTCATCAGCACATACTCGGGAGATGTTAGATGAAGTGAGTATCCATCTACCAGCAGAATCACTGCTTCTGATACTCTGGATTCTGAGCAAGTACTTTTATTGAGCCATCTTGGGGTTTTCTAGGGTGGCTCAGGAAAAGAAAACGAATGTCAAATGAAACTCACTGCTGCAATTTTAAAACAAAAAACTACTATGGTATGTCAACAATATCCAATAGCACGCCCAAATCATTAGATAGAAAAGAAAATTCATTACTGAAAATTTGATTAAAGTCAGACTTTTGGTTTCAAAAAAAGACTGAATAGCCAAATGTTCTACTTGTCAGCTCTGAAAAGTAAAAGCTGATCCTATGCATACCTTAAGCATTACTGTCTGATATCTTTGCAAGTATAAAAGCTTCTGTAATAAAATATGAGCTAATTTAAACAGTATAGGAAAAATAACAAAGACTCTGTATAATAACACTCACATTTGAGTCAGGAAGAAGTAATTTCAAATCTATATTTTGTTGTCATTTTCATTTTAAGTTTTATGCTCATAATATCAAAAAACTAAGCTATCTTTGTCAGTCTGAAGTTAACTTTCCCACTATATCAATGAATTTTTATAAACAGTCTTGTATATTTATCGTATACAAAACCTGGAACAAAAGGTTAGATAATATTGAAAAACTAAATGAATAAAAAATAATGATCATTCCAGACAGAATAAATTAACTAGAAGAAGAAAATAGGGAACACTGTGGGAACATAAAACTGTGGGTGAATTATTATAGTGGCAAATATGCACAAAGAAAATGACTTTTCAGATGGGCCTTCTTAAATAGCAATTGTGGAGCATCATTTAGTCATTCTGACCACTAAAGTAACATGATCAATTACTGTGAAATAAGTGTGACAAAAGAGGTTAGAGAGGAAAGAACCTGGAGAAAAGGGGATGAAATGACATCGTTTGAAACAAAATAAAAGTTTACAGGCATTCCTATGGCAGTGGAAACAACAACAACAACAATGAATCTATGAACACACCCTGTGAATGCGTGAATTGCCAAGATTTGACAAATAACTAGATAGAGGGAATGCCTGAGCAGAAAAGACCAAGGGTAATTCTCTCGATCTCTAGCCTTGTTGAAAAGAAGGATGAGGGTGAAGCTGTGAATGAGAGAAGGCAGAGAGTAAGGATCAGAATATCTTCGATGAGAGTACTCTGCATTAAGAGTGGGTGCCTATGGACTATTGATGAAAGTGAAAATTGAGTGTAGAGCTCAGAAAATATTGCAAGCCTAGAGATTCTGTAGTTTATGGAACTGAGGGATAATGAAGTCAAGGTTAGGAAATTAATTCCAGTGAAGCACGTGTATCCTGAGACATGGAATTTCAAGTGGCAATTTAGGTAGAGCTAAAACTGCCAGGAAAGATGTGGTATGCTATACTGTTAAGTACACTAAACACCAATTTCCAGAAAAAGGACAGAAAAGTTACATAAAAACAAAAACGTTCAAATAGGGGTAAGAGATGAGAAGAAACTACTGAATTAGCAATTCCTGGGAGCTCAGTGTTCCTCAGAGTAGGCGGTTTTATAGGAATGCAGGGAACAGAAATGAGGGCACAGTGAATAAAAAGGTGAAGAGCATCACTGGTGGTTTAGTCACGCGCACATGGAGAGAGAGAGAGAGAGAGAGAGAGAGAGAGAGAGAGAGATGGCCTGGTAGGAGAGGAGAGAGAGATAGGGGAGGAGGGGAGAGAGGAAGAGACAGGGGAATTGAGGAGAGAAAGACAGAGACAGAGGGGAGAGAGGAGAGAAGACACAGACAGAGTCAGAGACAGACAGACAGACAGATGGAAGGAGTGAAAAGAGGGAAAGACAGAGATAGAAAGACAGAAAGGGAAGGAGAGGAAAGGGAGCAAAACAGAGGGGAAAGATAGAAGAGAGGACAGAGAGAATGACCAGGAGGAGGAAGAGAAGAGGTGGAGGAGGGCTTTACCTGTTTACACAAGAAAGTAAGAAGACAATAATGAGGGAAGCTTACAGAAACTGAAAAGAAGATATGAACAGTGAGTAAGCTCCAAAAGGTGACAGGAGTGGGATGGATAGCAGAGATAATTTTTTTATTTCTTATGGTCCAAACAGCATTAAGACCTCAAGTATAACCAACTCTGTAGTAATCATACCCTGGGCTCCATTGCTAGGATATACCACCTTGACAGTTGTTTCTCTGATCACACACCCATTTCAATATAAATGTGGGAGCAGTTATTTAATATAACATAAAGTGAAACTTGAACCTGTAAACTAGTCAGGGGACTAAAGTAGCAACTGACCGTGAACACTCATAGAATATAAACAATATTAGACAAAAGCAGTCAGAGGATTGGGGAAATAGTGGCATTGTTAAATTGTTTGCTATCTCAAGCATGAGGACCTGAGTGTGAATTCAAGGCACTAATGTAATAAGCTGGGGGTGGTAGCATCTGTGCCTATAATCTTAGCACCGGGATAGCAGAGATTGGCACAGCCCTGGAGCTTGTTAAATCAGTGACTTTCAGGTTTAGTCAGAGACACTCCCTCAAAAATTAAAGTGGAGAACAATAAAGAAAGCATTGGCCTGGCATATATCTGGTCTCCATGCACAGGCACATGTGTGTATGCCTTGAATGTGTGTGCATACACACAAACATACACACATATGTAAAGCACCTAAAAAGAGAGAAGGGGGCATTCTTTTCAGAGACTAGGATGGTAATAGAAGAGACACAGGCTAGTGTAGCATCTTCCTTTCCTGGCTCCTTTGTGACCATTCTAGCTTTCCTTAGTCATTTTGCTCTCAAATAAAGATAATAAATACATAGCCAGCCAGTAGCTTCTTGCTAGTACCCAAGACAGAATTTGTGTCTGCTTCCTTAAAATCACCGCCCGTGTAAACTCAATGCATAAAGAATCACCTCTCTTCTAACACCTGTCCCAGAAGTACCCATGGGCCTGCAATACTCTTCCATACTTCAGTTTTAATATAAAACTTAAGTATGTGTGGTCTTTGTAAGTCTGAGTTGTGTTATTCAATGGGATATAGAAATAAGTTCTTTTAAAAATGGGTGTTAGGAGTAGGTTTTGAGCATATTGAAAGCTACAGCTATTAGCTCCCCAAATGTTATATTTTGTTGGTTTACTCTGTTATGAAGCTATAATCTCCAATGTATTTTACAACCCTAATAGTTTCTTCTATGGGGTTATATGCAAGTCTTAAATAAAAGTTTTAGATGGGTCAGGTGTCTAAGTTCCTCTCCTCACACTCCTAAAATAGAGCACTCACAATGTTGAATTAAAGCATTAAATAAAAAGAATTACCATCCAATAGGATGCTTAGGGAGATTAGGTCAGTTGGTAAAATGCTCACATGCAAGCATGAGGACCTGAGTTCAGTTCCCAGAAGACACTTTTTTAAAAAAGGCTAGAGCAAAGACATGTGCTTGTAATACCCACACTGGAACGGGGGCTGGGAAAAAAGAATTCCTGAGATTCATTTATCAGAAAGCTCCAGGGAAGCAAGAGGCCCTGTCTCAATAAACAAGCTGAATGACTCCTGAAGAATGATTGCCAAGGCTGTCCACTGACCATCACATACATGTATACACACATGCATATACACCTGTACACATACACGTACCCACAGAGATAAACTGATTAATTAATTAATTAAGGTTCTTCTAGGACTTACAAACCAAACCAAATGACATGGACCTTTGCTGGCAAAACATTACTGTGGGCCTTTGAGAAGTTTGTCATTAACCTGGACTCTGCACAGTAGGCCACTTAAGAGTCGAAAGATGCCGGGCGGTGGTGGCACACGCCTTTAACCCCAGCACTCAGGAGGCAGAAGCAGGCGGATCTCTGTGAGTTCAAGACCAGCCTGGTCTACAAGAGCTAGTTATAGGACAGCCTCCAAAGTCACAGCAAAACCCTGTCCCCGAAAACCAAAAAAAAAAAAAAAAGAGTTGAAAGATAACTTACTGAAGGGCATCTCATTGCAGGTTTTGGAAGTTGTTGATAAACTCGGTGATTTGCTGAATGTGAAATATTTCCCATTCAAGAAGTCAGGACACTCTGCACCTGCACTCTACAATGAGAAGAGTTTTGACAACGAAGCAAGCTTTGATGAGATGAATGTGCAACCTGAAGCATAAGTTTCCCAGCTCTGAACAGAACATGAAGGCTGCCAGAAGACTTCCTTCCCCCTTCATCTCACAAGTAATAGAACTGTATTTTACCCCTTCCTAGGGACAATTTTACTTTCTAAACCAGCTTAATTGAGTGAGGGAAATAGTCATTTCTTTAATGTCTCTAACCCACTGCTACAAAATCAAAAATATATAATTCTATATATACATTTCCCTCTCCTTTGCTGGAACTACACAAATGAATACTTTTCTTAGAATATTTTTAATGGCAAGGAGCCCGTATTCTGGCTGCTACTCTCCAGCTTTTGAGTCAGACCTTTTCAAGGGCTCCAACTAAATGAAAGGATTTTGATTTTTAACTGGGTAATCTTACTGTGTGTTCAAGTATGCCATATACACACATGAGAAAGAGTGACAGAAAGGAGCTGAGTCTCTTGTTCAACCCATAACAGTACTAGGAACAGTTCATAGATATTGTGGGAAGTTCCAGGAAGGACAGAGGGCAATGTTGCTTCTACTGTTTGCCACATCTTGACTTTATCCAAGGACAGGAATCAAAAGACACAGTTAATGCTTGGATGATAATGTAAACCTGGCCAGTAGTTACCAGAGCCAACTTTGAAGTGAACCTTCTTTTTCCTCTTGGTGCTCTCCTACAATTTTGTTGTTAAGTTTTGAGGACTGGAAAGTTCATGGCTCTTGTTTTCTAAAAAGGAAGAAGTCACTTTTGGACCTAGGCTAACACTGTAAAATTGAAACAACCCAAATTATGCTGGTGCCTTGCAGAGTGAGTCTAGCATGTTCAGCCTTAATAACTTCCTATTTTTTTTATTGAATTCTGAGTACATAGTGAAACTCAATTTCCTTTAAAAATTCACTATCACCACACATTGCCAAATTACACTTGAAGAATGGACTGGTTCAACAAAATATTTAAAAGTGTACTTTTTCTCTGTCTCTTTCAAGGCTATGTATCTATAGATACATGCCCAGTAAATAATATCCTCCATGACATGTCCACGCAGATTTCATGAGAAATGGTATTGCACACTTTTGTGCACTATGATTCATCTCCCTCATACACACAAAACGACACAGGAATCTCTGAAAAATTAGTCCTCTGCTAATTGGTTCTAGTTGGTATGGAAAAAGCCAGTGGAAAACCTTATCTTTAACAAGTTCCCAGATGGTGCCCAGACTTGGAAACTCCAAAGAGCAGTGGTGACCTTTTAGCCAAGCTTCTGTAACAGTTCGAATGAGTTACAGAACATTCCACTCCATCAAATGACACTGTAAACAAATCACTTCAAAAGAACTTTGGCTCTGTGTGACACAGATGGGCCCAAGCTTTCTTGCTGTGCACAGAGACAGAAATTCAACCTGAAGCACCAATACTGGATGGGGCAACACTGATACTCAAAAAGTGTTCCAAAAGACAGTGATACTCATGCATAGCTTTAAAAAGAAGTATATCCCCCTGGTGGATTATATGTTTTTCTAGTTGATCTCTTGGTGCTGGAGAGATGGCTTAGAAGGTGACAGAACTTATTGCTATTCGAGAGAGAACCTGAGTTCAGTTCCCAGCACCCAGGTTGGGTTGTTCACAACCACCTATAACTCCAGCTCTGGGGCATCTGATGCCTTTGGCTTCTGTGGATACCAGAACTCAACATGAATGTATCCACATGCAGAACCACACACATACACATAGTTAAAATATAATAAAAATAAATTGTTTTAAAAAGTGGTTCCCAGTTATAAAATGCCTCATAAGTGGTGAAAAGCTAAATGAATGTTGTGGAGAAGGTGGAAAATAAATGGCTATTATGTGCACAGCTGCCCAGTGGAAGACTGACCTGATAACTAGATTCCAACCCTTCCCAGTGAACTGATGCAGCACTACTTCTGCAGAAAAAACACATATTATATAGATGCATAAAGCAAGGAAGATATGTAGGTCTTTCCTTTTTAATATGTGTGTTCAATGAAGATGTTCTTAATAAATCATCTAACCAAAATGCAGAATACTTGGGAGTTCAAAACAGGAAAAAGGCAGTAAAGAGGGCAGAGAGAGATCTATGCTTGCAACCTAAAAGTAAGCATGCCCCTTCTTCTCTAGTTCCATCTGTTATCATCACCTACAGTGTCACACTTGCCTTAAGATTTTAAACCACCAGAGATACAGATGTCTTCCTGAGTAAGAATGTTCATGCTTACTACTGGCATGGAGGAACTTGTGTTCAGTTCATCATGGAGAAGAAATTACTTTCCTGCCCAGAATGCAGAGCAATTGAGAAGGTTCTTCCCTTTTCATTACGATCTGAGGGTCATGGGGCAACTTGTTGTCTTCCCATACACCTATGAAAAGACTTACTTTTGTCAGAGTCTACAATGATACACACTTAGGAAAAGAACTGTAATTCCAGTGGAATGCTTCCTGAGTTAGGAGAGACCCTGGCTTCACTGAGTATCAATATGAGAATATATCATACAGAAAGTCATGAATTATAAGTAATATTGATTTTTACAAGGAAAGATGTCCTCTAGGTTAGTTAAAACTGATTTAATTAAGTAGTAACTACTGCATTTTATTCATCAGAGTTTGGGTCTGTTGGGATCAAGGACTCTCTGAATTATAGTGTTTTACATCCCAATCACCTTCTTTGTCTGTACCCATACACACACACACACACACACGCATATATATGTATAGACACTTTTGCTGGTTTTGAAATGGAAGGAGAGAATCAACAGATAGATGAATGTCTGACTGAATGACTGAAAGATGGATTTACTAGAAACCAGACGCTGTATAAACAGAAGCTGAAGGTTTCAGACTGATATTGTAAGGAAGACAATTTTGTGTAATGAAGGAATGACAATCTTATCATGGTATGACCGTGTCATGGATACTTAGCCCTACTGCCCTTTGACATGATTTGATTTGACAGAGACCACAGGCTTCAGAATTTACTAGGAAGCTTGATAACATGACAAACCATGTGGTTCACACAATACCACCACTGAATCACAGTGGTTCCCAGGACACTATGTTTTAACAAGCCTTCCAAGGTAACTCCAACATATGCTGGAAATTGTAAACCATTATTAGAGCTTTTGGTAGACCAGCTGACTGCTACAACATAGCATAGAACTTTTCTGATTCTTTGTTGATGTCTAAGGGTGTTTGTACTAGTTAACATGCTTCTCCTTTCCCCCTCAATGGGCCATTTTCTAAGGAATGTCTGTGTCTATTAAAGAAAGGCCCAACATTGAAAAGGTCTTCACAAGATACCCTTTTTTCCTTTATATTCGATTCCTTCTTTTACTATTCTCCTCCTCAACCTTTGACTATTACAACTCTGCAGTAGAGTGTTATTCTTGCCAGCTCCTCGTACATCCAATGCTCCTCTACATCATCTTTCACAAGTGGCAGATATATAAAATTCTAACTCTTATTTTAAAATCTATGTTCTGAATAATTAAGTGATCTTAAATACATACTTTGATATATAACAATGATAATTATGAAGATAGTAACAATGTATTTGTATTCTATTGTCTTCCAACACCATAGCCAGCTAGGTAGTGTTTTGTAAATCAGGAGGAGAGTATTTTCCTGCTTTGGGGAGAAAGCTTATCGGTAATGTGTTTCCCATGCAAGCATGAATATCTAGCTAAAGTCAACCCCAGCACTTATGTAAAAAGCCAAGCATGGTGACGTAAGCTTGTAATCATAACCCTGGGAAGGCAGAAATAGGTAGACTCCTGGAATTTGCTAGTCAACCTACATGGCCTTATCGAGTAGCTCCCAGTCTTAATGAGAGACTCTCTCTTTAAAAATAAAGTGGATGTCTCCTAAGGAACAGCACTCAAGGTTGACCTTACACACACACACACACACACACACACACACACACACACACACACACACGAGGAGAATAATTTCTAAACTATTTCTTAGTATATTATTTTGTGGCATTGTGAAATACAGTATATAAGGTGTGAATCTGTTTATGTTTCACTGAAATGTTTGAGATGACCAGTTTCTCTTCATCCCATCTGTAAAATGTTACTTTAATAAACAAATCACTAAAATCAACACTGCAAAATTCATAAATGGTTTTGTGTTGATGTCATTTAAGTAAGTCTTGGGGGAAAAGATAGGTAGAAAATTGCATTTAGGAATTTCAGTAAAGGCTATCGGTGGAGGTAGTTGTAGCTAGAGAGGCATATACTTTCATGAGAACCAACTGTGCATAGATCCTTCCATATCCTTCAGTGACATCAAAATGATAACTTGAAATTGCCCACAGGGGGAACCTGACACCAGAGAAATGAGCAAATGCTACAAATCATGGATCTGGAGGTCTGGCTTTTCAAATTTTAGCAGCATACCACTAAAATAAGGCACAATGGTACAATTAATGTATAATAGTGTAATCATTATATATTCATGGAGAACTGAGTAATTAGATTATCCTTTAGTGCTAAAACTGAAGAACAAAGCTAGTCTCCAATCAACCAACCAAAGCTCCCGGGAAGTGGTGTAGGGCAAGGCATTAGCACAGGCAAGATGATTCCTATGACCTATCATTTTAGATTCATTCTAAGATAGCCACATAAATTTATAATGGAAAAAATAAACTTAGAGTAGAATAGGATATCATTATGAGTCCAATACACCTATGATCATGGTCTAAGGATTGTCACTTCGTAGCCAGACTTTTCATCCTCCCCTTCATTCTCCATCTCATTAGATTACTT
Source organism: Mesocricetus auratus (assembly GCF_017639785.1). Lineage (NCBI taxonomy): Eukaryota > Metazoa > Chordata > Mammalia > Rodentia > Cricetidae > Mesocricetus > Mesocricetus auratus. Next base: position 105,984,088 of record NW_024429189.1, read on the forward strand.
TAAAATGAACCCTGGAAATCATTTCATTTCATGACTAAGTATTTCCTGGAGTCATTTGAAAAGGCAATGATGTCTTAATTTGTTCCTCCTTTCAATCTCATTAAAATACAAGTCTTTGGAATAACATCAGCATTAAAATGATTCAAACATGAACCCTTCCCATCTCTATTTCCTTAGATAGTTGTGAATTCTGTGGTTCAAAACTAAGAATACATTCTGAAATAGTTATATGATGTCCTAAGAGCTAATAAGCCAATTATCTTCAGGCACTATGCTAAGCACTCCTATACACACAGTCTCCTGGAAATTGTATAAGATTACAGAGATTTCTTGGAAGACAACAGTATTCAGTATTCATTAACAGAGCAGAGAGAGGAGTTCTGAGATTCTGGCATTGCTTTCTTAGGCACGTGTCCTCATCCTTACAAAAGCAACTTTCTTTAGGGGTTATCCAGTTAATCTTTGCATATTAACAAAAGTAGCTCAATCAAAAATAAGAGAACAAGTCAAATTGGTCCACTTGTTGGAAAAGGTTGATGCCTATGCCAGGTTGGGATTGAGGTAGGGCTTGTGATTCTAGTTCTCCTTGCAGCCTTTGGTCCAAATGAGGAGCTGAAAGCCAAAATTTTCAAGTCAACTGCACCAAAACCTTATCATAGAAATAAATCAGTAAAATACCTAACAGAAGGTCAGAATAGATGGAAAAGAGGATTTTTTTTCTACAGCATGAAACAGTACTGCCTTTTATTCAGGCCAGATGCTAATTTTTATATCAAAAATATTGATTGAAGGGACTAGTGATTTTGGCTTTCACCCAAGTTTATTCAGGATCTTTCTTAATTAGGTTTGGGTCGGCTGCAATGCCCATGGCCAAGGGTAAGTCTGGCTCCAATCACCACGTTGTGCTCTCTACTTCATCACGGGCCAAGGACTAAGGCAAGGAAATTGCAGCTTCTTTGTTTCTCCAGCCCAAAAGTTTGTTTTTTTCCAGATTTGAAGCATGCATGGAGAAAATTTGTAAGGAAGACCAAAAGAAGCAGAGTGGCGCTGGCTTAGCGGTGGTGAGATCAGTCTACCCTGCCCCTTGCCTGTGATCCCAAGTGTGAATAAAGCTCTCTAGATGAAAACTAGTGGGTAGCAATGTGAGGTCACATGAAAGATCTTGGCATCCTATAAATGAAAAGTTTTCAATAAACTTAACTAGTCATCCAGCCACTGAGGTTTTATTTTTAAGGATAAAGTAACTGCTTGTATGGCAATACATGATTTCTCTATAACATGTCTATTTTGTAAATAATTGCAGTTGTCATGTTTCAGTTTTTATAGTATCAATACCAATTTCACATAATTTATACATCTTTTTAAAATGTCACACACATAAATTACAGACATCTATAACAAAGTGAATTTTCTCCTAAGTGTAAAGTAGTATGTTGGTATTTTAAAACACACACACACACACATATATGTATATATATATATACTCAATTCCTCTAGAAAATTCTGAAAATATAGCTATGAAGAATTTTTAACTAGAAATAAAGTTTTTAAGTATATCTTCAAAATAAAAACTTGCAAAAGCTTTTATTAACAAGACTATTTTAAGTAGGACCAGTTAAATATTAGATGTTTCCTATACAAATGATTCCATAACTCTGACATATATCAGTCATCCATACATTACACAGAAAAAGTAAAATCTTTTATTGAAGTGGGTCTATATGTAGTAAGATGAAAACTTTTTGAAAATTAAACTGAATTTTTATTGCATGTTTGCTTTATAAGTGCCAAGCAGAAAGGCAACATGAATGATTAACTTGCATTGATCAATACAATCCTTCATTATACGGATAGAAGTTCGGGGATTTTCAAGTATTAGAGGAAAATTAGCAACAGCCAAATGAGTAGCCAGGGTGAAAGGGAAAAGTGTTCACTGGCAGAAACAGACAGTTTCAAGAGAAGAGAGCTTTTGAGATGTTTGGCATATGAAACATGAAGGTTAATTTCATCAAGATACATCCATAAGAATAGGCTGTCTGAAAGGAAACAGTTGAGAAAAACTAGAAATGACCTAGTATTTAAATGTTTGATGAATATAAATCAATAGAAAACAAAGAAGAGATATATTTAAATACCCCTTACACTATAAAACAAAGGACATACAGAAGGATGAAATAAGATATAAATAAAGCAGGCTATCATGAGGAAGGCCAACACCCAACAGATAAGTTAAAATGGATGAGTGGGAAGCATGGAACACAGAAAAAATCAAATAAATAATTAAAAAAAACATTTCCCTGGTGCTTAAACAAAATAAAAAGAAACAGACTAGTAAGTGCTAAGATGAAGACTAAAAGGTTTTCACATAAATATGTCTTCAGGAATTGTACACCACCAAGTATAAACAGAAGGATTTCAATGTTTATAGCTAGAGAAACAACAAAATAATCACATATAAAAAGGTGGAAGCAATGAATTTTACTATTGAACGTTACAAACATGCCCTTCAGACAGTTCATACCAACATTCTCATCCCATCTCTTCAATGTGCACCAATGCTACTAACCACCTACAATCATTACTGACCTGTTATGGAAAAGTGGCTCTCATGAATGTCTGGTGGCCTTTTAGCAAGGATAACCCTTTTTCATATGGCACTGCCTGCTTGTCTTTTGCATTTTTCCTGTTGTACCTCACACATTTTGTATTAAAGAAAATCTGATGGTAGAAGCAATGTCTGAAGAAGAAATTTGAAGAAGAAGCAATTATCTTCAGGACTTAGAAACAGGTTCCAACCTAAAATTCTTCATGCAGAAATATCTATCTAATAAAAGGAGAGGAAAACAGCACAATAGTGTGTGTGTGTGTGTGTGTGTGTGTGTGTGCATGTTTGTATTCCAAGGAAATTCTCTAAGATGATTCCACAACTACATCCAGATTTTTATTTATTTTTTTCATGTAAACAAGGTCTCATTAAGCTGCCCAAGGTAGCCTGAAATTTACTATGTAAAGCCAGGATGACCTTGAACTTGTTTTCCTCCTGCCTCAACTTTCTGAATTGAAATTACTGACCTGTAACATCATGCCTAGGTTAAAATAGGGACTTATTAACATAAGGTATTTAAAGTTTATGACTTTCTTTTTTTAAAAAAATCACTTGCAAATAATACAATAAACACTTCCAAGCCAAAGGAAGGTACCATAGTCAGTGGAGAGTGAAATTCACAACTGGGCAATGAAAAAGGTCCCTCAGAATAGTAAAGTTAATCCAACTGTGATAACAAAAAATAAGGATGGACTGTATTTTGCTCCAAATAGAAGTTTAATTTGGTATCTCAGGTTGTCAGTCTTCATAGTGTTTCAGGTCCATGTAATTTCCGGTCTGTGGCCCCACCAGCCCTGGTGATTTTTTCCTAGTGTGCATGAAAATGGAAGAGACAACTGATTAGCCCTGCCTGATGGCTGACTTAACTCTGACACTAGACATATTGAGAGGGAGTAGACCAGTCCTGATTCTGTAATCCAAAAGATGTCTAGAGATCTTGAAGAAAAAGAATTGCTCTGATACCTCAGTACCTAGAGACCCAGCAATGTTTTTCAGTGCTACTGCGTTACCCACTTCGTTTACTTGTGTGAAACATGAAAACCTATGAGCTCCCTGCATCCTTCATAGAAGCCACACCCAGTCTATTACCCACAGTTGTTCACCTGGAAGTTCATCCCATTTTTCCTTCTCCTTACCCTTGGATACATCCATTGAGTTCCACAGGGATGCTATGCTTAGTTCTGGCCACAGTGTCCAAGATGGTTCTCATATGTTCCTGCTCACAACTAAGTCATCTTTAGAGAAGCTTATCTGGAAAGGAGGAGGGGGCACTGCATCCGTGGTGTCCATCTGCTGTCCTGGCCACCAGAACCATGAGCCTACTAAGTCTGGCCCATATGCTCCTTGGGATATGAAAAGAGAGGTGATAGGCTTCTCACCTCTGTGATCTTCTCCCTGCTTCTCAAATTGTCACACCTCACTTCAGGACTCTCCTGGGTTTCATTAGTTATGGGGAAAGCAAGCCAGAGGTTTGTTTAGGATTGACTCTTTTAAATTTCACTTTCACGGGGTTAATAGCCTAGAGTCAGCTGTCAATGAAATGCTAGAAAAGAGAAACCATAGTCTACTTTATGGCTTGTTTACCCATCTGCATCTTCCCTGCACACATTCCTATAGTCCCCTGCTTCTGGGTTATGACCTTTCAGAGTTTTGCCACTGGTTCAAAGCTACTCGTCAGTGACAGTTTAAGGGCTAGGAGAAGTAGACACTAAAAAATAACAGCAAGCACAAAAATGTGTTCCCGCCCCCATCCCTGTGCCTTCCTGTTTTCACCATCTAGCCTTTCAGCATGAATGTATGTGATTGATGTGACAACAGAATTTATATATGTTAGTTTCTCTCTCACCTTGTAGAAGTAAGACTGTAGAAGGATGTTTTCATGGAGTTTTTGTTCATCATAATTCTATGCACATGTACAATTATTTTGGATTTATACTTGCAAAGTTTATGAGGAAACAGAGGTTATATAAGGGGTAACGCTTAAAATAAGAAATAGACAAGTTAAATCTAGTTGAGAAATTATTTAAAATCTGTCTCGTGTTGATTATTATATTCTTGAATTATAAGATAGTATAAATTTAAACCTTCAATATTCTATAGTATTTATCACTTAATGCATAAGTTACATTAAAACTACACCTCTCTTGCCGGGCGGTGGTGGCGCACGCCTTTAATCCCAGCACTCGGGAGGCAGAGGCAGGCGGATCTCTGTGAGTTCGAGGCCGGGCTGGACCGATAGCCTCCAAAACAATACAGAGAAACCCTGTCTCGAAAAACCAAAAACAAAAAAAAAAAAAACAAAAAACTACACCTCTCAAATGTACAACCTCACTTCTGAACATTTGTTTTAAAGAAATATTTGAGGGAAAGGAATATGCTTATATAGAAATGTCCTTTTGAAAACCCAGTACAATGTATAATAAAAATATATCAATTATAAAACATTTTACTTTTCATCAAGGAGATTTCTCTTTGCAACAGCCAGAGACCATTATAGAAAATCACAACCAATTAAAATGCAGAGCTTTGGAGCCCAGCCCCAATGAATAGATCTACAATAGGATCCTTGCACATATGGTTCAGAGACCATTATGGAAGAGAAAGTAAGAGCCAGAGAAGCAGGAACTTCGTTGTGAGATTGTATCTCCTAGGAATGCCAGAAGCTACATCCAGAAAGTCTCACCAACATGGCTGCCCAAACATGACCTGAACCAAAAGGACATGTACAGATATGCTAATATGAATGTGTGTGGGGAGGGGTGACAGGCCAGGAGGCCTCGACCTTTGACATAGAACTACAGTCAACTAAGGAATGCTGAGCATGGGATTAACAGCCTTCCTAGAGAAGATCACACCAATTGGCTATTAGATACTAATTGATCAATCCTAAAAACAAACATTCAACTAACATTATATGTAAAATTTTTAAAAAGAGGTCATGAATTTGGAAAAGATCAAGAGGGTAGCACATGGGAGGATTTGAAGAGAGGAAAGGAAGGTGGAAATGGTGTGATTACAATTTTAAAAGTTTAAAAGAAAAAATGTTTTCAAGAGTACATAATATTCATATGCAAGAATGAATGCCACTATTTTGTAAAATTAATATAAGCGATTGTAAAAGAAATATCTAAGAGCATTATATATATATATGTATATATATGTCAGAATTTTGGCGACAATAAATTAACATATAATATGTCCTATGCTGTAACTGAAATAGAAGGTTAGACATAGCTTAATAAAGAGTGAATGAAAGAAACAAATCCATTCAGAATTTAACTCAGAGAGCTAAATAGAAAAATATGAGCATTAAAGAAAGAATGAAATATATTGCAAAGATTTAGCAATAGAGACTGATGAGGGAAGTACTTCTGTGTATGTTTGTCCTATTGGTTGATAAATAAAGCACTGTTGGCCAATAGGGAAACAAAATAGGTGGGACTAGGAAAGGTGAAGGATTCTGGGAAAGGAAGGCACAGTCAGTCGCCATGTAGGACTCGAGAGAAGCGAGAGGTCCAGACCCTTTCTCTGGTAAGAGAAGACCACGTGGAAATACTAAAATTAGCAGTTACAGGTTAATAATTAAGTCAGAGCTAGCCAATGAGAAACCATAGCAAATGGCCAACAGCTTCATAATTAATATAGTGTCTCATGTGTTATTTGAGGGCAGAGACAGCAGCAGGACCCAAGCAGCTGGCAGGAAAGAGTACATGATACAAGAGTCCAGAATATTTTGGGTAAAACCTAAATGTTTGAAATAAATGGAAGTTTCTACAAATAGGAGACTTGTTTTAGCTTTAATATTTTTATTTAAGATGTAGTTGGATTTAGCTTAAAATATTTACCTATTATTTGATAGTTATGAAAACACACTTATTGTCATTGATAGTATAAACAGTTTACAAGCTAATTAGATACTTAAAATGTATTTGCAGACCTGGGAAGATAGCTCTACCAGTAAAGTGTTTGCTGTGCAAAATGAGGACCTAGGTTTGATGACAGAACCTCCTCCCACGCACATACATACACAGACAAAATGCTAGATGTGGTGGTGGGGTGCATGTGTACTTCCAAAACTGAGAAGGTAAAACACAAGGATCCCTGGGACTTTCTGGTTATCCAATCTACCTAATTGATGAGCTCCTGGCCAATGAAAGACTGTGTCAAAGAGGTATATGTTGTTCCTGAAGATGATATCTGAGGTTGTCCTCTGTTCTCCACATGTGCTCGTGTGCACGCACACACACACACACACACACACACACACACACACACACACATGCCCATTAAAAATAAAAAGGCTTAAGAGATCATATTATTCTTGCTGAAGAATCACATTCAGTTCTTAGAACCCATTTAGTTGGGTAACTCACAACAGCCTGCAATTCCAGCTCTTGTGGCTCTGATACCCTTTTCTGGCCTCCATGGGCATCTTCACTCATATTATATACCAACGCACATGCATATAGAAACACACATACACATATTTAAAAATAAAGGAAATCCTTAAAAATTTATTGACATAAATGCACAAAGACCTAAAAATTGTTTCCCATTTTCTCTGCATAAGTAGAGAATATGTGTGTGTGTGTGTCCATGTGTTTACACACACATGGGTATGTGTGAAAGTGTGAAATTATCTACAATTAGAAAATAAAGTAAATTCATCTTCTGGAAAACAAGTTAAAATGCTGCTTTCAGATTTGCAGTTCTTTCTTGACCCAATGACTGAGTGCTGAGCACCAAGTACTAAGTACTGTGCTGCTTATAGTTTTGTGACTTTGCATTCAGATACAAAAATGTGGAAACCCTAGATAGGGTTGGGAATCAGGTACAATGAAACAGGGATATCAGATATAGACTAACTCCCACAAAGAGCTATCATTTGGATTCTGTGGGACATCTAGCCAGTTTGTCCCTCCTCAGAACCATCTACTCTGGAGAGCCTCCTGTGAGGTTTGACAGGACACCTAGCTTCTGTGAGGACACTGACACTTGTCCCCAATCCTGTTTTGTAGCCTGGATTTAATTTCCCCAGTGCACTAAGTTCCCCCACTCCATGCTACAGTCTGTGCTGTAAGAGTCACTGGTGGCCATTTTCAGGGTTCAGAGTAATGAGTCTTCCTCACAGTCACCTTTGCCCTGAGCTTTGGCTGAGTTCTCACACTCATCCTGAATCCTCATTCCAGGGGATGAGGGTCAATAGTGAGCAGCCAGACACTCACAAGAAAGAATCTTTTGGGGAAAAAAAAAACAGTTTCATGTGTAAATTCTTCCTGGAATAAGAAGCTGCCAAACCCTGCTGTAGGTACATAAAAACCACAAATGCATCACCAATAGGTGTTATGAGGGTCCCTCCAGTGTGCCCACTCATCCTTCTCCAGTTGTGATTTTTCTAAATCTCCAACCAAGTAAAATACAACACCTGGTTTGTCTTCAAGTGAGACTGTGGTTGTCTCTCAGTTTTCCCAATATTGAAATTCTAAAGTAAGCAGGGAACACTTGTTACCTCATTTGTTTAACTGCTATTTTATAGAATTCATTCTGTCTTCTTTATCCATCTGTCTTTTATGCCTTCTACAATATTGACATCGTCATGAGGCCAGTTCGCATCATGCGCACATGAAGGCATCTAAAAACTACTTACAGCTAAATATGTCCCATTGGATTTGTAAAACTTAAAAAAGAAATAACAAGAAAACGTTCTTGCTCTCATCTGCTTTACTTTGATGTGATTCACCAGTCATGTGCTTCTTAGAGTACAATGAGTTAATTGGTGAGAACCAACTGAGACCCATCCCTAAGAACAGGAGCCATCCCACAAATAGAACAAACTGTACAGCTGTACAGAAGGAGAGAGGGGGTGGGCTGGGATGCAGGGAAGGCAGCCAGGATTTCTCCTACAGCCAGATCCCCACATTGCTTTACCATCTGTGAGCACAGTAGGATTCCTCCTTTATAACATATGACTAGTAAGTCCTACTCAGCCACCCCTCAAGGGCCTCATAAGACAAGCTAAATGGCAGTACTTGATAAACTGTAAAGCATTCAACAGTGAAGCAAGCTTCTGGGTGAATTTCCAGGGTGAGCATTACGTGGCTGCTGGCAGTGACCTGTGCAGATGCACCAGGTCTTTCTCGTTCCTGTCCGCAGCATACAGCTGCCAGCTGCAGAAACGCACATCCTTTTGCCTGGAGGTTTTCTCTAAATATTAGCTGAGCAAGATTCTGCTCGTGCACATTAAAGGATGACAGTCTTTCCCTAGCCCGGGGTCAGCAATGCTGTGACAGAGATAGCTCGGAAAGGATGACTTTCTCCAGAGCTGAGATAACTCTGAGACATGAAATTTCGAATTCCTGGAGTGGCACAGCGTGATGAGGTGCCCATGATCCTTTGCATGTCATTTTTTTCCTTTAAGCATCATTCCCTCCCAGTGTGTTTCCTATCCCTGCTTCCAGGAATCAACTCCCAAATCACCTTCTACACTCCTATTATGATCTTGCAGTTAATTTCTGAAAACACATATCAAATTAGTCTTATGTCACTAATAGAATGCTGATTGGGCATGAAAGTTGTATGCTGGACAATTACTCCAGAATATACCCTATGCTTCTTTTTAAGTTATTTGTGGGTGAGTTTTCATTGTCTATACTTAGGGTACCTTTGTTTCTAATTAATTCATTATGGTGCTGGGCTGAGGGTCAGACTTGGCCTGCCTCCAGAGAAAGATAAAACACAAGCAATGCTACCCAGATGTATTTTTCTCAAAGCCCTGTCCTGAAGATAGATAATGCCATTAGAAAGTAGAACCTACAATTAGTATATTTATCAGTAAAATACCCACTAGACTGTGATAAATTTGTGTTTTTGAAGGCAAAAGAGAAAATATGTTCAAGATGCATTTACTCAGCTGCTATTTAAAAAAGAAAAGCTCTGTGTTGTGCTGAGTTCATTTCTATTGTAACAATCTATTAAACTATGCTGAACTAGCCTTTTAATTGAAATAAGAAACTATGGCTTGTCATGTTTTGTGATTGTTTTTAAAGTAAAACTTAATTTCCAGCAAGAATGCGTGGAAATATCAAGTGAATATCTCTGGGTTTTTTATTGTATTTTACAACTGTTCTCAATTTTTTAAAACTTTTATCCATCCTCAGGCTCAGGACCTCCCTTCTTGTTATTCTCTCCACCTGAAGCCTGCATGACAGGCTCATTCCCATTGTTTAGGTAATAGAAAGGTCTTCCCCTATCTAAAATTGTGACTTCCACTATAGAAGCCACTTGTCACACGTGGTGGATGGTGAGCATAGCTGAAATGCCGTGCTCTGTGTGTGTGTGTGTGTGTGTGTGTGTGTGTGTGTGTGTGTGTGTGTGTGTGTGTGTGTAATGTAGTATAGATTGGGTTTTGGAGACAGTGTGGAAAAGAACTAGTAAGATGGGAATTGGATACATGTGTGTGTATGTATACATGTTTGCACATAGGAACACAAATGTGTGGATAAATGTGGTGGCCCGAGGTTGACATTGGATGTCGTTTTCTATTGCTCTCCACTCTATTTATTGAAGCAAAGCCTCCAACTGGACCCAGGGCTCACTATTTCAAGCCAGTCTAGGTCAAAGTAGATTGTCCCCAGGTGATCCCTCTCTTTGCCTCCCAAGTTCTGGAATTATAGGCCTCTGCCAAGCCAGCCAGCTATATGTAGGTTCTAGGAATCCAATCTCTAGTTTTAATGCTTGAATAGCAAGTGCTTCATTCACTGAGTCATCTACCCAACCTACTAATAAGTTTTGAATTGATTACATATTGAAGTACTTTGGGATACACTGAGTTTAGTGTACATTACCTCCTCTTTTTTTCTTGATATGACCACGGGACAGTTTAAAAATGTATATGTGGTTCTTACTTGTGAACAACATCATATTTCTGCCATGCAGTTCAGACATGAAGTAATTCCTAAACTAAATTATAGTGATTTTTGTCATGAAAGCATTTGATCTGTTTCTGGAATGATGCAAATAAATTACCAGTTGTTTGCCTGTTTAAATTTCAGGTAGCTTGTACAACAAATGTATTCTTCATTAGCATCTGGCTCATGGTAGAGTATAAATCATAGTTCACAAAATAAATAGTAGGCAGAATGAATATATGAGTGGTTAAGGGCCGGTGACTCTTTGGCATGCTCCATGAGCTACCTTACCTGCTCCTGGAAGGGCCCAAGTAGTCCCACAAAATAAGTACAACTTGTTCACTGGCAATTGGTGAGCTATATTTCATGATTTATTTTCTTTACAATATCACAATAAAAATGTAAGACTCTTGGTTTCATCTGGTAAAAAGTCACCCATCTACCCAACACAAATGCAACTCAGCAGAGATGGTCAGTCCTGAGGAAGCTAAGGTGACCAACTAGGATCAAAAACTATCTCTAACTCACCTTCCACCTAGGGAACAATGATTACAGCCTTAAGAAAGGAGAGGTATGACTTCAGAAGAGTCACCGCTAACTACCAGCTTCTGTGTCCCTTAACAGCCCCGAATAGCCAGCTTTGTGTTGTGTAAATGATACAACTGCATTTCAGTTGACAACCCTACTATTATGAATGGGAAAGTTCACACTCCATTCACTACTACTATTGTCAGATTATACAGGCCAAAGACAAAGAATCAACGAATTTACACTTTGCGCTGAATTAACTGTGTCCTGTGTAGAAATCAACCAGCCTGGGTTGGCCAAGGTCAGTGTTTTACATGGCTTATGAGAAAGTCTACTCTCCCTGCTTGCTCTCTAGAAATTAGATGTCTGTCTGCAAAGAAAAGGAAGACCGTGTCGTTTTCAATTCATTTCTAAATGTCTAGGGTTTGAATTCTGTTCTGGACAATGACTTACCAAAAGGCTTTTAAATCTTAGCCCCTTTGTGTTCCTAATTACTGATTTGTTTATTACCACTGTAAAATACTTTCACTATAATGAAACAAAACAACACAGGGTTTTACTTATATGTATCTGCTTGGCTTCTATGAAATAGAAATTATTTCAAGAGAAAAATTTTAGGTTTGTCATCTATCATTAGATTAGATAGATTTATAAAATCAATTTATCAGGCATTGGCCATTTTCAGAGGTATTACTTTAAAACAATTCTTAAAGATTTTAAAAATTTACAAATCCTCCTTAGAGTTTTTGACCAGTTGATATTAGAAACCTGAAAACTTTCATCTTGTCATTTTGAAAACAGACAACTGGTTGGTTAGGGATGTCTACATGTTTCAATTGTGTGAAGAACGTCATCAGTTGGGGCTGCTATAAGCATGTACCACAGGCTAGGAGACTTACAAACTTGAGTATCACAGGCTACAAGTACATTCCACAGGCTAGGAGGCTTACAAACACAGGAATTGATTTCTCCAGCTTTGAAGGCCAGAAGCGCAAGAGCAGAGCAACACTGTGGCCTAGTTCTCTGAAAGACCCTGTTCCAGAATGCAAACTCCCAACTTTTCAAACATTGTGAAGTGGCAAATGAAAGAAAGACAAGAAAGACAGATAAAGAAGAAAGTTGAGGAGAAAGAAGATAGAGAATATAATGAGTTCTCTGTGCACCTCCTGCTGTCCATTTTTTAGTGCTGGAAATTGAACTAAGAGCAGTGTATGTGCTAGGTAAGTGAGCTAAATCCCTGGTCCTGGCTGTCCCTTTTCCGACCACATGAAACTCCAGAGCTCTTCACACATCATTTAATTGTCACCAAAGTGCGTTGATACTAATGGCATCGAATGAGGTAGGGCATGTGGAATGGTACATGAATAGAGAAGAGAATATATGCACGAAGCCCATTCATACATTGCAAACTTTTAATACAATAGATACCTGCTTGACCAATTTGAAGTGAATACTTATTTGTATTTTCTATGTTACCGTACTAGTCCATTGTTACTCCTGTTTTTGTAGTTTATCTGAGTAACAACAGATACACTTTATTCAATAACTCTATCAGAATCTCCTTCCTTGAATGTATTCCTAACCTTAACAACCAACCAACCTGTAACCCTAAAACTAAATCCATCCTAACTTTAACCCTAATTCTACCCTAACTCAAATCTAATCCCAACTCTAACCCTAACTCAACCAATACACAATGTTTTACATTTTTATACAGTCAATACCACCAGTGAGTATAAAAGACCTGGATCATCCACTCACAAAACTACTCTAGTTTGAGAGAAAAGCATACCTGTTTGTTTTGTCTCTGTACTTAACCCTTGAAGGGAAGGACTACTTCCCATCCTACAGCATAAAGAATATTATCAAAAAAAAAAGCCTCTGAAGGGGTAAACAGATGGCTCCAGTGGTTAAGAGTACTTGTTGCCCTTGCAGAAGATGTTGGTTCAATTCCCAGAACCCACACAAAAGCTCACAACCATCTGGAATCCCAGTTCTAGGGATTACAACATTCTCACCTAGCCTCTAGGGGCACCAGAAATGCATGTGCTACAGCTATTTACATATAGGCAAAAAAAAACAAAATCTTAAAATCTTTTAAAATTATTTTAAAGTAGTGCCTCTGAAAATGGCCAAAACTTGACAAATGGACTTTACAACCATTTTCAAAACTGACTTGTATATTAACCGCTAGGACTCAGAGTTGAGATTCTCAGGGCAAATGTTATCTACTGGGACTGGAGTCCACATGATCCCTGCATTGTGTCCAGTGGTGATTTTCTGTAATAGTCTTTAATTGCTGTGAAGAGAGGCTTCTTTGGTGAGGAATGGGAGCTACACTTATAAGGATATAAGGCTTAGGGATAAGGTTTAGAATGTAGGTAGGAATTACGCTGGTCTAGCAAAGTGGTGATAACAGATTCTCTCCTAAGATTCCATGAACTCACTACCACTGGAGAACTGACTAGGTTTCCAGTACCAGGAGTGATTTCCCTCCTGTTGAGTGGATCTTAAGTCCAATTAGAAAAGTGTTGGTTACCACCACCTTGTGAGTATCTCTTATTGCACATTTGTGGATATCTTGAAATGCTGGCTATTATGTTGGTTCCAGCTGGGTAAGACTGCTTCCTTCTCTTGGCAGATTACATAGTACTCTCTGGTACTGTGGAAGTTAGACTGAATGTCAGAGTATTTCAGATTCGATTCAACTTGAATCACAGAGTCATAGGTATCCATTGTCTTCAGCAGTAGGGACTTATCTGCAACTTCTGAGAGGCAACCAAGGGCAACAGCAATACCCTATATTGTTTGGGGCACTGTGGCTTCCCTGAGAAATGACTCAAAAGGAGGTTTCTTATGCCTGGAAATGGGAGTTTTGTTAGTGTATGTTTCTTGCCAGCCCCAGTAGTAACATAACTTCTTTAGAATATATAGATAGAGATAGAGGTATTGCACACAATTTTATGTAAATAAAAGCTAATATGATTCCTTAGGGCTTCTTCAAACAACCTTGGTGTTATTTGTCCATCCTCCTTCCTTCTTCTGCACTGACTTCCCTTCTTTTCTCCCTCCCTCCTTCCCCAGTTGGTGTTCCTTCCCTAGTTTTAGATACATCTGTGGTACACCTCCTGTTTCTATGGCTCAGGGAATTGTTGTGGAATATTCCTTTATACTGTGTGAAGATGTGTCACTGTGATTGGTTTAATAAAAAGTGAAATGGCCAATAGCTAGGCAGGATTTAGAGGACAGAGGGAATCCTGGGAAAAAGAAGGGAGGAGACACAGGGAGATGTAGAGGAAGAAACATGGACAAGACAGAATAAATGTAATGGAGCCATATAAAAGAACCGAGATTACAAGACATGGGTTAATTTAAGTTAGAAGCAAGTCTAAGCTCTCAGCCAACTTTTCATAATTAATAAGACATCTCTGTTATTTGAGAGCTGGCAGGTAGGACAGAGAAAGACTGCCTTCTGGGAGTATCATAGAAGAGGGGGTGGAAAGATTATAAGAACCAGAATACCAGGAAGTCCACCATGAAACTGTTTCCTAAAAATGGGTAAATAAACAAGACCTGAAAAATACAATATCAATAGACACGTTAATGCAAATGGGGAAGAATCTCATGGCGTCCCAACTCTAGTCAAAAGATTATAGGCAACTAATGATTCCTGGGTAAGGGAGAATTAATCTCTCCCAAGAATGAACCCCATTATTGGTTAACCAAAACCTAGTGGTCAGCCCATACCATATACAAACAACAAAAATGGACTCAATAGTTAGTATTTATCTATTTGAGCATACATAATATAAATAACATGTAACAAAAGTCATCAAAGAAAGAGAGGTGAGAAACTTGGAAGGATTGGAGAAAAGGAACATAGGAAGGGCTTGGGGAAAGAAAGGGAAAGGCAGAAGTGATGCAATTATGTTTTAATTAGAAATATATTAAAAATAAAATCCAAAGATACACAGACACTCATACACACACACAAAAGAAAAGTATTTGCTGGACATGAAAAAATAAGATTTTCAGTGAAGAACTGACTGTAAGCCTTGGCAGTTGGAGTGAGGGATACAAGTGGTGCCAAAAGGCAAAGCCTATACCAGCAGCTACAAGGCCTGAGTCCAAGAGTCTAGGGATTAAGAGTCATGTTACTGCTATATCTTTGTGTCAGGGATTCTAGCTCAACGAAGGTGGCCAGTGCTGGAGACTACCTGTTTTGATGTCATCCTTTGTGGACTATTGCACTTAGACTTATCCAACTTCACCTAAGTCACAATAACAAAGCTCAATGAAAATATGAATGTATTTCTAGAAATTCATTTTAACTAAAGTTTCCCTCTTAAAAAATGACTCCAAGTAAATGAACCAGCAAGATTCCTCTCAGAACACATTAGTATGAGCTTATTTTCCAAAACCTAAAAATAATTTCTTTAAATTATGTTTTTACCTTTTGGGAGTGCCAGGGAGCAAATCCCACCATCTTGTGTCACTTAGCTGCAGTCCAGCCTTGGCTTTTTGAGAAAGGGTCTCACTATACAGCCCAGACTTGGGGTCACTCTACCTTCACACCCTGTCAGATTAAGCTGTACTTCTCCTTGACCATTAACACCACAGACAATGTCTCCTCTACTACAATTATCCCTAAATGCCTTCCTGTAATTGGTTAGTCTCAGGGACAATTAACAAGCCTCAGCAACTCGTGAACTGTCACTGTCCATCTCTGAGCCTCACTTTTTCAGTACCATCTGGGCTGTCTAGCTCCCACTGCCTTGCTAAGGAAGCGTTCAAGTGCTGTATTTGAAGTTGGAGAAAAGCACCATTCATAAGTAGTTTGGGTTTTTTTTTGAAACAGTGATACTTAATCCATGTAAATCTATTTCACAGAATAAAAACAAAAGAAAGAAATAAGAGAAAACCAAACCTGCCTCAACTAGATGGTGGGACAGGCTTAGTAGACTTCCCATGGGAGGGAGACCTTACCCTCTCCCCTCTCCATGGAGCAGATGGGAGAAGGGGGATGAAGGGAGTGGGAGCAAAGGAGGGAGGGGAACCAGGATTGGGATGTGAAAATAAATTAATAAAAAAAGAGAAACCCAAAAAAATAATAAAGTGAAGGAAAGGAACATTTGAGGTGAATTTGTCCTAATTTGGATCTTGTTACCCAGGGTGGCTCCTCGCCCCATACCCCAATGAGGGGGAGGAGCTAGGCTGAGGCTTCATTAGCCATAATGATAATTACATCCATTTTCAAAGAGGCTATTATCCCCAAGGCTTGAAGTGCACTATAAACATTAATTAATTTAAGCTCTGGGTAGCCCAGTACCATTATGCCTTTTGTAAAGAAGACTAAACAGAAGTGAGCAGTGATCAAAAGTTAAATGGTTTCCCAGGGCTCATTCAGCAAGCCAGCATAGCTGTAAATAAAAGCTAACCCTGAATGACAGCTCCAATAGCCTTCAATGGCTCAGAGGGCCAGGAGCAGAGGCAGAGGAAATAAGAGGATGGCTACATTTTAAGCAGACTTGAGATAAATTTCACTAATTATATGTAAGTATAAGGAAACACTGTAACACGACCAATGAAATGGACCTCCCCTTGTAGCCAACAATGACCTTTTCCTCCCAATTCCTTTTTAAGGCAAGACTTCTCAAAGTTGATTATGCATCCGTGTCACCTGGGAGTCATCTTGTTCCCCTGCAGATCCTGAGTCAGCACACTGGTGGTACAGCAAGAGTCTCCCCAGAAGCACGTTCCTGACCACGCTGATGTCACTGGTGGATGCCTTGTGTGACAATTTCCTGTCTTATTTTTGTTCTTGATAGGCTTTCCTCTATCCATCCTTATTCTCGCTGACTTTTCCCAATACCCATATGCTACAGTCTCCTTACTCCTGCCCTTCAAAATTGGTGTATCATATTTATAGAGTGGAGCAGGTCTTCAGAGCTCAGTTCTAGAGTTTTGACCTTATTTGGAATTTAGAGACAGAGTTGCAAGCACAGTGTGCTGCTGCTATCAGGCTGAGATCTGGCTCACCTGCCCTTTGATCCCAGCATGGAGACTGCCAGTCCTTTGAGCAGTTCGGCCTTGGCTCTTCCTACAAAATGCACAAGGGGAATTTCACTTTGTGATATTTATTATACAGTATAAGTATTTTTAGTATTTCTCAGCCTTTCCCTAAAGAGGAAGCACTCAGCTAAAAAGAGGAAGCACCAGAGTACACAAATGTGTGCTGTTTGAGCAATGAAAGAATGTCATGGATTGCATTTAAACAATCTCGACACACAAAGATGGGAAAACATTTAATCAGTCAGGCATGGCTCTCTTTCTCTCCTACATGAAGATCAACATCTGGACATTGAAAAACATTTTCCACCCAACTTCCACACTCACCTACATATATAAGGTGGCAACACCACAACCTGGAGACCACCCACTGTTCATCGTGGAAAACAACACCAGGACCCTTGGCTTCCCCTCTGCTCCCTGCGTCTGATCTGCCTCTGTCAGAGCTGTGCTAAGCTCCAGGAGCTCCTGGAGCCCCTGATAGTCACAGGAAGGCTGCTCTAGGGGAAGTGGGAAAGTAGCTTTTTAGGTCTTGGCGAAGAAAGGTGACAAGAAAGCTATATTTTTAAAATGGGGAAAAGTGTTCAGCCAAGGTCCATCACTGTGTTCTCTCACCTCCCAACGGATTGTCAGCTGGAAGTGAACCTCCTAGTGAAAAAGAGGGGAACCCTGTGCTAGAAGTCCCCATAAACATGTACTGTAATTCTTTGTATATAGAAAAAATTACTGTAATGTTTAACTTTACTCTTAAAAAAAAGAAAAACATTTTCCAGTTTTTCACCATAAACAACTTAATGTACTGAGGGAAGAGTTATCTATAATGTGTACAGCATGTTGTTCAGGATATAGAGTTGAATGGAGTTCAGAAAAACTGTCTAATTTAGACTTACATACATACAGGTGAGATCCCTCGGGAAGACCCCAGTCAGGAGGATCCACACAGAACAGGCTGAGCCTAGAGTTTTACATGCTGGGGAAGAATGGAGTCAAATGAGATGGAGCCTCCTCTCACACACCAGAAAGACCCCTGGTGAGCCTTGAGGGCTCATTATTGCAAATCATTCTTCATATGCTGGACAAGCAAGAAAGGAGGCAGGGAGGACCAGAGTACTGAGGGAACCCTGGTGAAAGGTAGATCTTAATCTAGCTGAGAGGCTGGCCCAGGGGACCAGAAGATGGTGGATTCCAATTCTGTCTGGAAGCAAAGAATGAGCAGAGATTGATTATGGATAAGCTGTGTGGGGTATAGAAACGCCACCTAGAATTTTCCATCTCATAACTGTTAGCACAAATCTTTAAATATTGTCAATCAATTTTAAAATAAGACCAATAGTGCCCAATTAGTATAAAAATTCACCAAATGCTGCTTATGTTACTAAAAGTTAAATGTACAAATGTTTATGTGTAAGGAAAGACAATGAGGAAGAGAAAGCAGGGGAATAGCTTTGAACATATTGACACAGGACACACAAGTTCCTGAATAGAATACTAATAACACAGACACTAAGACTGTTCATTAATAAATGGGACTTCATGAAACTGTAAAGCTTTTGTAGGTCAAAAGACACAATCACCAGGACAAAATGGTAGCCTAAAGAATGAGAAAAGACCTTCACCATCTCCACATCTGACAGAGGACTAGTTTCCAAAATATATAAAGATCTCAAGAAACTAGATACCAACAAACCAAATAATCCAATTAAAAAATGGGATAGAGATCTAAACAGAATTAGCAACAGAGGAATCTCAAATGGCTGAGAGACACTTAAAGAATTGTTCATCGTTCTTAGCCATCAGGGAAATGCAAATCTAATTAACTCAGATTCCATCTTACAACTGTCAAAATGGCTAAGATAAAAAAACACATGTGACAGCTTTTGCTGAAGAGGGTGTAGAGCAAACAGAACACTCCACCATTGCTGGTGGAAGTACAAACATGTACAGCCACTTTGGAAATCAATATGGCAGCAGTTTCTCAGAAAATTGATAATAGATCTATCTCAAGACCCAGCTATACCACTCTTGGGCATACATGCAAAGGATGTTCAATCATACCACAAGGACACTTGCTCAACTATATTTATAGCAGCATTATTCATAATAGCCAGTATTGTTGTAGGTTTTTCTTCCCAGCCTATTCCTGCCGCTGTGTTGCCCCAAATAAATACACAGAGACACTATGTTAATTATAAAATTGTTGGCTGATGACTAGGGCTTCTTATTGTTGGCTCTGTTTTAATTGTTAACCCATTTCTATTAATCTATGTATTTCCACATGGTCATATCTTACCAGAAAATGTCTGGTGTGTCCTTTCTTCCAGGTCCTCACATGACAACAGTGGTGAGGGCCTGCCTACCTTTCCCAGAATTGTCCTTGTCTCCTAGCCCCGCATATTGTCCTCATTGACTAATCAGTGTTTTATTCATCAACCAATAAAAGAGACACATATACAGAAGGTCATCCCATTCGAGCCAGAACCTGAAAACAACCTAGATGATCCTCATTTCAAGAATGGATAAATATAATGTGGTACATTTACACAATGGAATATCACTCAGCTGTTAAAACAATGGCACCATGAAACTTGAAGGTAAATGGATGGAACTAGAAAAAAAATCATGCTGAGTGAGGTTTCCCAGAAAGACAAGCATGGGGTGTACTCACTCATAAGTAGTTATTAGCTATAAAGTAAAGGTAACCATGCTATAATTTACAGTCCCAGGGAGGCTAGGAAACAAGGAGGGCTCATGGGGGGACACTCAGATCTCCCTACGGAGGGGAAATAGATGAAATTGCAGACATACTGGTGGGAATGGGAACTTGAGGGTTGAGGTGGTGGTGGGGCAGGGGAGAGAGTACTAAAAGAGCATTTCAGGGTCAAGTCGAAACCTGGTACTAGGGAAAGTCCCAGGAATATCCAAGGATGACCCTAGCTAAGACTCCTAGCAAAAGGTATACATAGCCTCACCTGGCAGAGACCAACAGTCAAACATTAGGATGAGCTAGGGGAATTCTGCTGAAGAAAGGGCGGTGGAGCCAGAGAGGTCAAGGACATCACAAGAAACCCCACAGAATCAACTAATCTGAGTTCAGAGGAACTCACGGAGACTGAACCAATAACCAGGGACCCTTCATGGCTTTACATATATGTTACATTTGTGTAGATTGGTCCTCTTGTGGGGACAAGGGTTGTCTCTGACTCTTGTGGGCTTTTGGGACCCTACTCCTCATACTGGGTAGCCTTGCCCAGCCTTACCACAAGGTGAGGTTTTTCTTCTTATTTTAACTTGATATGCAATGCTCTGTGGTTATCTATGGGAGGAGAAGAGGGAAGGGAAATCGCAGTCTGAATATAAAATAAACAAATAAATAAACTTTTTGGAAAAGACAACGAGAAGAAGTAGAGCCAAATTTTTCACCGTGGGTGTTCAGAAATATTTCACCCAGATGAGTTAACCAACTCTGAAATGATAGACTGTAAGAACTTAAACATGAAGAAAAATGTGAGATGGAGCCATACGAAATTGTGGGTTGTTAGCAGACTTTTGAGGACATCCCCCTTCCTCGCTATAGTCCACCTGCTGGTCTAACCCATCACACTGTGCCAACAGAGATTCAGTAAATGGTTCTGTAAGGTATTCAAAGAGAACACATTGCGAGCCATGGCTGGTGACACTACTGGCTGCTGAGGTACAGCTGTATCAATCCCCTGTGGCTGGTTTCAGACTTTAAGCAAGGTACCCCTAAACACAGTATTAGGAAACAGCATGGAAGATCGCAACACTGTCTGCAAACACAACAGCTACCACTATGTTCAAGAGCACAGGTAATCACAATGTAAAGCAATGAGGAAATATAGGTATGTCCTTTGCTATTAATATAATTTATGTATTTTCACATCTTTGTTATTCAGTTCTGTACAATGGATGTATTTAAAAAGAAGCATTCCAGCACTTGGGAGGTAGAGACGGGCAGATCTTTGTGAGTTCGAGGCCAGCCTATTCTACAGAGTGAGTGTCAAGACAGGCTCCAAAGCTACACAGAGAAACCCTGTCAGAAGTGGGGGGTAGTGAGGGTATTGGCTTGCAAAGGTTCTGGAAATTTAACAGTTGGCTCTCAAAAGTGAGGATGCCACTGCCCTTTCACTGTAACACAGAACTGTGTGTTTCATTGAATTCACTCAGCAAATGAAAATTATTAGGCTTACCCTTTGAATTCTAGAACCAGTCTGCTACCAGAATTCTCATTCATAATTACTAGCCAAATTATACAGACAGTATCGAGGTGAGATGAGCTGGACAGAAGTGTGGAATGTTATGGTCATGGTTTCAGATTAGAGTCTACCTGAATTAATACACACAACGCCCAGAAGAAACAATTATCACCCCCAGTTTTCAAGAAAAACTACGGTGCAGAGGTTATTAGAACATTGATGACAACAGTTTGAATCCCCTCTCTAAAGTTTGTAAATAAATTAAAATGTAGTAAAATGTCTGCCATCATAAATATGCTTATATCTGGATCTGGAGTATAAATGCCCATCTCACTGTTCATAGACTAGACTGCACAATCTTGTGTAGATACTAGAAGAATTTATCCTTTCAGCTGCTTCAGAGCACTTGGAATAAGCATCTACTTTAGTCAGCTGTATCTTTATCAATAAAAATGATTGCAATATGACAAAAGAATTATTTGATTCAGTTACTATTGAAAATGGCTACA
Source organism: Mesocricetus auratus (assembly GCF_017639785.1). Taxonomy (NCBI): domain Eukaryota; kingdom Metazoa; phylum Chordata; class Mammalia; order Rodentia; family Cricetidae; genus Mesocricetus; species Mesocricetus auratus. Next base: position 106,005,920 of record NW_024429189.1, read on the forward strand.
GTTTTAATTAGGAACAATTTAGCATACAATTTTATGACCAATGCCTATTTCTCTTCATGCCACAACTTGCAGGGAATTAAGTTATAAAAAGTTTATGTGCCTATAAAAACCAGCTAAATGGAAAACAAAGAAGGTAATTTTGTACTGTCAAGCCATCTTTTTAAACTTCGGAGGAGGAATGGGGCCTGGGTGGTTCAGAGTAAAAGATACAAAATGATAAATATCTCTCATCCTTTTTGAAACAGTAGATGCTCCAGGCCAAAATTTCAAGAACCACACAATTTTTTCTTAAGGTCTATACTCAGCACTGACATGCCATTGATTATACCCACATGTCATTACCCAAAATAATGGTGTGTGAGCGTTTTCCAGACAGCCAGCCAACAGGATGTGTATATGGCTAGAAGGTAGAGCTATTGTTATCAACACTAGTGGCATAGATATTGGTAGAAAATTTGTTATAAGGAATTGAGTTATTTAATTGTGAGCTGTGAAACTTTTTTGGGCTCTGGGAGCTGAAAACCAGGAGAGCAAGTGGAGATGAATTTGCTCTTGGCTTAATTGATGAAACTGAAACCTCAGTCTTCTGCCCTTAACTGACACTTATACCATCAGTTCTCCAGTACGGAAGACTACAAAAGCAATGACTGGCCTAACCAAAAACCCATGCTAGGAGAGGTAAGCCCACCCCTGACACTTCCTGGAGCACCTGGACCCACAGACTGAATGACACAGAGATAGAACCAAACATGACTGGAGGAAAAAATGTCAATGTAACGATGCCTAATGATATTCTACTAAATACATGGATTGGTGCTTTGCCCAATTGTCATCAGAGAGACTTCATTCAGCAACTGATGGAAACAGGTACAGACATGCAGTCCAACATTAGGTGGAGCTTGAGAATCCTGCAGAAAAAGGAGAGAGGGTATTGTAGGAGCCAGAGGGGTCAAGGACACAAGAAAACTCACATAATCAACTAACCTTGTAGGCTCATAGGTGCTCACAAAGACCAAACCAACAACCAAGGATCCTGCATGGGACTGACCTAGGGGCTCTTCATATATGGTACAGTTGTATAGCTTGATACTCTTAAGGGACATCTAACAGTGGGAACAGGAGCTATCTCCGACTCTTTTGGGACCCTATTTCTCATACTGGGTTGCCTTTCCCAGCCTTAATTCATGGAGAGGTGCTTATCTGACTGAAACTTGATATGCTATGTTTTGTTGATACTCATGGGAAACCTGACCTTTCCTAAACAGAAACAGAGGAGGAGTGGATTGGAGGGTGGGAACAGAGGGGAGTGGGGAAGGGACTTGGAGAAAAGGAAAAAAAGTAAACTGTAGCCAGGATATAAAATAAATAAATAGATTTATTTAAAAAATAAATAAAATAAGATATTTTGTTTTGTGATCTGCTGAGATTTTATTGTTTTTAACGTCCTAGACACTGCTTTTTTAAAAATAAATTTTATTTAAATTAGAAACAATCTTACTTACATATCAATCCTAGTTTCCTCTCCCTCCCACACTCCCATGTCCCCCACTAACCCCCCATCCCATTCCCTATCTACTCCCCAGGGAGAGTGAAGCCTTCCATAAGGAGTTATCAAAATCTGTCAAGTCATTTGGGGCAGAGCATAGGCCCTGCCCTGTGTCTAGGCTAAGAGAGTATCACTCCATGGGAAATCAGCTCCCGAAGTCCTATCTTGCACTAGGGATACATCCTGGTTCCACTGTCAGAGGCACTATAGACTACGTTCAGTAGGGCCTGGTTTGGTCCTATGATCGTTCCTCAGCTGTCAGATTGGGGTCTATGAGTTTCCACTTTCTCAGGTCAGCTGTTTCTGTGGGTTTTCCCAGCATGGTCTTGACCCCTTTGTTCGTCGCTCCTCCCTCTCTGAAGCTGGATTCCAAGAATTTGGCTCAATTCTTAGCTGTGGATCTCTGCTTCTGCTTCCATTAGGTTCTAGATGAAGGCTCTAGGATGACATCTAAGGTAGTCATCATTCTCACTATAGGGGAAGGGCATTTAAGGTACCTCTCCACTATTGCTTAGGTTCCTAGTTGGGATCGGGGTCAACCTTGTGCATCTCTGTACAATTCCCTAGTGCCAAATTTCTCTTTAAACCTATAGTGACTCTGTCTATTGATGTGTCTCTTTTCTTGTTCTCCATTCCTCCCCCCACTCAATGTTCCTGATCCCTCATGTTCTCCTTCCTCCTTCTCTTCTCCCCTCCTCTTTCTCCTACCTCCTTCCTCCCTCCCTCCATGCTCCCAATTTGTTCAGGCTCTCTTGTCTTTTCTGCTTCACTGGAGTAGTGTGTATGTCTCTCCTTTTTTCCTTGCTTCTCTGAAGGTGTGGATTTTATACTGGTAATCTTTTGCTCAATGTCTAATATCCATATATGAGTGAGTACATTCTATGTTTGTCTTTCTGTGACTGGGTTACCTCACTCAAGATGGCTTCTTCTAGTTTCATCCATTTGTCTGCAAATTTCAATGTTGTATTGTTTTTTTCTTCTGAGTAGTACTCAATTGTGTATATATATATATATATATATATATATATATATATATATATCACATTTTCTGTATCCATTCTTCACTTGAGTGTCATCTAGGTTGCTTCCAGGCTCTGCGTATTACAAATAATGCTATGAACATAGTTGAACATATGTCCTTGTTGTATAAATGTGCATCCTTTGGGTATATGCCTAAGAGTGGAATTGCTGGATCTTGAGGTAGACTGGTTCCCATTGTCCAGAGAAACTGCCATACTGATTTCCAAAGTGGCTGTACAAGTCTGCACTCCCACCAGCAATGGAGAAGAGTTCCCCTTTCTCCCTATCCTCTTCAGCATAAACTGTCATTGGTGTAAGATGGTATCTCAAGAGTTGTTTTGATTTGCATTTCCCTGATGGCTAAGGATGTTGAACAATTTCTTAAGTGTCTTTTAGCCATTTTAGATTCCTCTATTGAGAATTCTCTGTCTAGTTCTGCACCCCACTTTTTAATCAAATTATTTGGTGTTTTGGTGGCTAGCTTCTTGAGTTCTTTGTATATTTTGGAAATCAACCCTCTGTCTGATGTGGGGTTGGTGAAGATCTTTTCCCATTCTGTGGGCTGTCATTTTGTCTTGTTGACTATGCCTCTTGCCTTACAGAATCTTCTCACTTTCAGGAGGTCCCATTTATTAATTGTAATGAGCATTCTTCCCACCAACCTGGTCCCAGAGCCTCATCAACCCCAAATAACACACAGAGACTCTATTAATTACAATGCCATCGGCCAATGTCCAGGGCTTCTCATTGGCTAGTTCTGTCTTAAGTATTAACCCATGACTGCTAATATACATATTTCTATAAGGTCTTATCTTACCGAGGACACCAGCCGCATGTGTCCTCTCTTCCCATAATTACATGGCAACTCTCTACTCTTGACTACATTTCCCAGACTCTCCCTTGACTCCTAGTCCCACCTATCTTGCTACTGTGTTGACCAACAGTGCTTTATTTATCAACCAATAAGACAAACATATACACAGAAGGAATTCCCCTTCAATTAATTGTCATTCTCAGTGTCTGTGCTACTGGTGTTATGTTAAGGAAATGGTCTCCTGTGCAAATTCATTAGAGGGTCCCTCCCACTTTGTCTTCTAAGAGTTTCAGTGTGGCTGGATTTATGTTGAGGTCTTCAAGTCAATTCCATTAGTCTACCAGTCTGTTTTTGTGCCAATACCAAGTTGTTTTCATTAATATAGCTCTATAGTACAGCTTGAAGTCAGGGGTGGTATTGCCTGCTGAAGTTCCTTTATTGTACAGGGTTATTTTGGCTATCTTAGATCTTTTGTTTTTCCATATAAAGTTAAGTATTGTCCTTTCAAGGTTTGAGAAGAATTGTGCTAAGATTTTGATAGTGATTGCATTGAATCTGTAGATAGCTTCTGGCAAGATTGCCATTTTTACTGTTAATCCTACCTATCCAAGAGCATGGGAGATCTTTCCATTTTCTGGTATCTTCTTTAATTTCTTTCTTTAATGACTCAAAGTTCTTGTCATGCAGGTCTTTCACCTGTTTGGTTAGAATTACCCCCAATATATTTTATGTTTTTTGTGGCTATTGTAAAGGGTGATGTTTCTCTGATTTCTTTCTCATCCCCTATATTGTGTATAATATAGTAGGGATACTGATTTTTTTAGTTAATCTTGTATCCTGCCACTTTGTTGAAGGTGTTTATTAGCTGTAGGAGTTCCCTGGTAGAATTCTTCATGACACTTATGAAACTATCATATCATCTGCAAATTGTGACAGTCTGACTTCTTCCTTTCCAATTTGTATCCCCTTGATCTCCTTTTGTTGTCTTATTGCTCTAGTCAGAACTTCAAGTACAATATTGAAGAGATATGGAAGAGAGTGGACAACCTTGTCTTGTTCCTGATTTTAGAGGAATCACATTGAGTTTCCCTCCATTCAGTTTGATGTTGGCTGTCAGTTTGCTGTATATTGTCTTTATTATGTTTAGGTATGTTCCTAATCTCTCCAAGTTATCCCTGATCTCTCCAAGACCTTTATCATGAAGGGGTGCTTTTGTTTTGTTTTTGTTGTTTTGTTTTGTTTCTATATATATAGATGTTTTGCCTACATGTGTAGATCGTCACCACATATATGCAATGCCTACAGAGACCAAAAAGAGGGCATTGGATTCCCTAGAAGTACATTTTTGATATGGCTATGAGCCACTGCCTGGGTGCTAGGAATCTATCCCTGCCCTCTGAGGGAGCAACCACTGAGTCGTCTCTCCAGCACCAAATTTTACTGTTTTTGTTTAGTAACATTAACAAAGCAGAATCTGTGTCATTGTGGTGGTTTGAATGAGAGTGGCCCCCATAGGATTATATGTTTGGATGCTCTGTTATTAGTGGGCTAACCCTTTGAAAAAGACTTGAAGGTGTGGCCTTGTTGGAAGAGGTGTGGCCTTATTGGAGGAGGTGTGTCAGAAGCTTACACAGTCCCAGTGTTTGGCTCTCTTTCTGCCTCTTGCCTGTAGATAGACATATAATTCTCAGCTATTCCTCTGCACCATGCATGCCTGCCTGCTGTCATGTTCCTCACCATGATGATAATGACAAACCCTCTGAAAATGCTTCCTTTTGTAACATTTGTCTGGTCATGGTATCTCTTTATAGCAATACAACTCCAAGACAGTAACATAGTGTATTTGCTATAGGATACATATTATGATTATCCATAAACTACCAACATCCTTGAAAACATCCTGTAACTACTTAATTTTTTAACTCTTCCAAATATTCCTGAGAATCAAATCCAGGACTTCAAACAAGCTTGGCCAGGCTTCTACCAATGAGTTCTACATCAGCCCCACACTTATTCATGCATTATGTCATAACTGAATTATCCTAAGAAATTTTACAAGATAAGATATACTACTGATAATCAGTTTTGAAACTGAAGTTCCTGGAGCATCTTCAATTATAGCTATGCTTGAATGTAGATTTTATACAGTCAATGCTAAATAAGTTGTTCTGTTATCAAAACAAAGAGCAAGTGTTCTAGCCATAATTCAACACTTGGTTTATCATCCTCAGACAGATCCATCATCACTAACAACATCAGCATCAGACAGCATCCTTCATCTAGTTTATCATATTGTTGAAACAGATATGGTACATTTTCAGGGAAAAAATGATTATGTAATTCAAACTAGTACTTTTTAAATGTATGAGTTTATTCTATCATAAAGAGTTAAGAAAGAACAAGCAAGCTCCATCTTCAACCACAAATCTCAAGAGTATTTTTACCATCACTTCTAAAAATTGATACTTAACTTATGTATACTCAATGCACAGTTGATTTTCACATAAAAATACATCAGTACTCAACTCAAGACATGAAACACATTAGGTACTGAGAAAGTTTCCCTGTATCCCAGAACAGTTACAGCCCCCCACTAAGGCCCATCCTAGTCTCTCATTTCCCAATTTGCTGTACCTTTTCTTGAATTTCACATAAACAGAATATACCAAATGTATTCTGATGTATGATTTTTTTCCATTAAACGCAAAGTCTGTGAAAATCACACTTATTGTCTCATGTATCAGCCAACCGCTCATTCATTTACACTGACAATTGGTATTACACTGTGTGGATATATTGGAGTATGTTTATCCGTTCTAAAATTGATATATACATCTGGATTGCTCCCAGCTGTGCACTATTATGGAAAAAAAGCTGCTATGGATATTCTTACATATGTCTTTTTGTTCTTATAAGCAATCATTTAGTTGGGCATATTCCTCTTAATAGTATTTTAATGGAGTCAATTTTATATAATGTTAGTGTCCAAACACAGCAATTAACTAAGTAATCTATGATAACCATATAAAAGAATAAACTGCCACTCTTAAGAAGCTTCTTTATAAGATTTTAATAAGCATGTACAACAGTAATTCAGTCATGTCTTATTAAAAATTCTGAATGTGTATGAACTCTATGCATATTCATATATGCACATAAAATATGTGTTTAAGGGATCATATACTCAACATACGTATTTTCTTTCCCTCCTAGGTATGCAAGATGTATCTATCTCCTAACTGTTCTTGTACCCAGGAACTGTCTCTGAGGTCTGGCTTGAGCATCTTTTCATGTATTTTTGTAAGAATTGTCTAATAACCAAGAAATAATCTTTTAGTGAATTAAGTCTTTGAATTTTGGAATTGTTTGTTATAGCTATTTGCAAATACTACAAATACATTTTTTCTGAAATTGCTAGGCCTTGTATCACTGCTATGTGCTGTATACACTCACACACATAAACACACACCACACACAAACACCCACAGACTCATACAGACACACAAACACCACTCAGACACACAAACACACACACACACACAATGTGAAAATAGCTTATTTTTAAATTTTTGTGAACAACTGTAACACCCCTTGAAAGTATTATTTTATTTTCTTGCCCCCAAATTAAAATATATATTAGAAATCCCTACTTTTGTCACTAATTACACATAAAAGCCAGCAGTTATTCAATGAACTACATTTTCAGAACCATGTTAGATCAAGGTAAAAAAGGAGAAACTCTTGACCTTTATGAATGACAACCACCCCACATTTCAAACATTTATTGACAGCACTGACTGCCACAAGGCTATTTCTCATCTCACATTAATCATTCTGCTTAAAGTTTATGAGAGCGAATCTTCCGATTTTAGTTCAGACACATCTGGCTCACAAATGAGGCACCACACCCTCCATCATTGTGAAATCCTCACCAGAGCCTGGATGATGAGATCTTGTGTTTATTAGTATAGATGTTAGAGCCAGTCAGTTGCAATGCTATTTTGAGTGGAGACATCTCAGATGTGGCGTCTTGGAAGTGTTAGTTTCTTCTTTCTTTGCAGAGGAACTACTGGGTTAAATCCACCTCTTACTGCAGATTTATCAGTGTTAGATTTGTTTTAGATCTGATCTTTTCCTCAATCATTGAGAAGATTATATCAACTGACTTTGCTGTTGGAGAAGAGTTAACATTTCTGGCCTGGGGTTATTGTTTCCTTAATTTTATCTTATTTGACTGATTTCTTAACTTCCATAAGGTGTATTCAGATCTTTTGCTTTAAAAAATGCACTGTAAGTATGAAATGCTTTCTAAAAACTCTGAAGATAACTGGGATTAGTAACAACATTTGTCTAACATACAGTCTCCTTTGCTTGAAAAAATAAACAAAGAATTTAAGGCCGATTTATTATTACTATTGATAATGACCTTTGATTAGAACTAGCTGAGGACACACGGCCTCTCTTATAATCCAACCCACTGCCCTGACAAGGCTGACAAGCATCTTGGAAGAAAATGAATCAATGTTTCCTCTCTTCTCACATTCAGAAACATCAGAGGGCCAACATTTTCTTCATCGACAACTTGTACAATTTACGCTCACAAAGATGACTTTGGTCCTTTGTAACTTGAGTCATATTCCCCAACAACTTATCATATCAACATTGCAGACCCCATGTGATGTCTTCAGGAGAACACAGAATCATTTGGGTAGAATTCCTCCCCAAAGTGCACAATCTGAAATTGCTCCTAGAGAATCAACCATGTGAGTGTAAGCTGAAGGTCATGTTGCCAAATCTACTGCCCAAATTTAACATTAATGATACAAAAAGGGAAGGGGGGAAAGAAGGAACTGTTCCAGATTGAAAGTTGTACAGAAATATAATGATGACAATATAATATGATCAGTACTTCTCACCTGATTTCTAAATTAAAAAGGAAACTGTGACAGACATTTATGAACTATTGGAATGTATGGTTATATTATAAATTGAATGGCATGGTACTGAAGTGAAATGCCTCTTGTACGATAATTGTGCTGTGATGAAGTAGAGGCTTCCTATCCTTAGGAGGTACATACTGACGTATCTGAAGCATAGCATCCTGAACAGCACTCTGTGTTAAACTATCCCAGATACAACAATTATTTACTTAGCTTGTTATTCTATTTAGACTAGACCTGCCTGAGTGATCTTCTGAGCTGGCTAGTCTTCCTTCTGTCTTTCTGGTCCGACACAGTGACTCTATTTCTGGAGATAGGCTGTTTGCTCAGTAACAGGGGTGTAGAGGAGGCCAAGTCCGTGGTTAATCTAACCATGGATTATTAACATGGAAGAAGCAGACACACACACACACACACACACACACACACAGAGAGAGAGAGAGAGAGAGAGAGAGAGAGAGAGAGAGAGACAGAAACACAGAGAGAGACAGAGCGACAGAGAGTTACTGAGGCCTAACTACAGACCTCACTCTTCACTCAACTAGTCACAGTCAACACCACGGTCAGGGTAAGGATAATGCTCCCACTTTATAAATAAAGGGATGCCAAGTTGCTTCATAAAAAACCTCAACACAATGTGTGTGTGTGTTGGGGTATGCTACAGGCAGGATACAAAGGTATGCATTTACTTATGTTATAATTTCTTCAGAGGTTTGAAATTCTACAATGCCCCCAAAATTGTGGTGAGGATAGAAAATAGAAAAGGAAGCCAGATATGAAAGAGTGTACTAACTTTTCAATAGGCAAATCAAAGGCGAGCTAATGTAAATCAGAATACTAGTAACATTTACATTCTGGATTTGAGAGGCAAGAATTCCAAGCAACACACCAAGAACATGCACTCTTTTCTGTGGAAGGACCATGTAGAGAAATTTACTTGGGGAAATAAAGAAGAGAATTAGCCATCTTGTTCAGACACTGCCTCGAAGTACCTGTACAGTGTTGACAGCATATATTTATTCTGTAGGCCTCATTTATGAACTGATATCTCTACTCTGAAATTAAATTGTAACTCAGTGGCATGCTTTCTTCTGGGCCCAGACTTTTTCAGAAGTTTGGATAATGGTACATATCATATATAACAAAAGCCCTAATTATGAAGTGTTTTCCCCCTCCAGCTATAGCATGTCATTGGTTTATTTTGCCTTTCATACTTTGTACAGAAAGAGCTATAACAAAGCAAAAGCAATGAATATAACGCTGTAGTTCAGGTAAGATATTTAAGGGATAGCTACATGAAGAAGCCAGTGGAGGAGCAAGACCTAGTATGCTTTAACTTTTCACCAAAAATGGGGGAAAAAAGGGTTCTCCCACTAAGGAAGAATCATCTCAAACTTTGCAATAACCTAGTTATATTTGTCACCACTCTGCTCTGATTGTCCAGACTTCCCCAGAGGAAAATACTCCGTGATCTCTTGGAGTCATGTGCATTAGCCTTTACGGGTAAAAGAGAACGAGTCATGGGTGACCCCTCAGTCTTAGCACACCTTGTGTAGGATGCCGTGCTGGGAAGCAGAGTCACTGGAGGTCCAGGTGTCCAACAAACCCAGCAGCTGCTTCAGGAGTGGAGCCCCTGGGAGCGCCTCACTCACATGGAGTGATTTTCTCACTTCACAGCGCTCTGCCCCCTTCCGAGTTCAAAGGAACAGTGTTTCAGCTCTCTTGTTTATGCTTCCTTGAGAGCTTTGAGTTTACTCCTGCGGCTCATTTGAACTATCATTTCCCAACGTTTTGTGAAAGTCCTGTTCTTCGATTGGCTCTTTAAATACCCTCTACCATGTGTACTCAGAAGTGAAGGCGGTCAAGCAGTGCCTGCCCTCATGGCCAGAGCATGGAGTACTTCATCTAACAGTCACAGGACTACTAACCTTGCCCTACATATGGACGTGACAGCTGAACTTCACAACAGTCCTCTTGGAGACATTCTTGGGCACAATTTACAGACAAGGAGATTGAGACTCTAGCAGGCAGAGTCCTCCTGAACTCCTCTGTGATAGAGTGCCTTCAAGGCGCCTAAGCCAAGGTGACATGACATGACAGCCGCAGTCACACTAAATCACACGGACAGCCCTCTGTGTGCTCTGTTTAAAAAGCCTCACCCATTTGCTTGTGCACTTTTTATGACTGCTTTCTCACTGAAACCAAAGCTGCATGTGTGACTGGAACATTGAGGGGTGGGGGTGGGGGACCAAAATCATTGCCATTGAGTCCTCTAAAGAAAAAGCAAGCAGGATTTCTCTTGGAGAACCCTGCTTCCTGTGTTAGTCCAGGTCTCACAAGCATCAATAATAAACTCCAAAATGTAAATGACTTAACACATTAAAGAGTTTGCTTTATATCACACAATAGTTCAGGGTTTCCTTCGGCAACTGTGGGGTTGGGTAAAGTATCTGCTCCAAGGACCCAGGTTAATAGTGCTCTAAGATTACCTGGGCAGGAACATGAAACCAACTGACAAAGGAAAAGGAACACCCCACCCCCAAGAGGATTTCTAGACTGCAGGGTTTGGAAAGGACAGTCGGATCACCTCTAATCACTGTCTACTGGCCAGACCACAGTCACATGACTGCCTGTTCCTAAGTGCAAAGCACACTGGGGAATGAAGTCGATATGTGCTAATGAAGAGGGGAAAGAGGTTGTGGTGAGCACATAGTCGCCTCCACCTCCGAAGAAGACTGGTTTTGACTTCTCTGGGCTGCTTCAAAGCTTGTATAAAATGCGCGCATTTATATGTTTTTGCTCAGCTGAGCACTTATCTTTCTGACATATGTTCTAAATATGTACACATGAAATGCTGTGGTGTCACTGAGTTTGCTTGAGGATAATCTTGGGAATTTTGTGAGAGCTCCTTGTCCCCCAGTGGGTGCCTGAAACTACAGAAGTTACCAAAGAATACATTCTATGTTCATTCCTATACACAGGTTCCTGTGTAAAAGTTCAAATTCATAAATTAAAATTGAACAAATATAACAATATACTACAATAACATCATGTGAAAGGGTCTCTCAAAATATTTTATTTTAGCTTACTCTTCCTGAGGTGAGCCAGATGATACTGTGCCTACCCGGTGAGATGAAGTCAGCTGAGAGACAAAAGTAATCTGACATAGTGTGAGGCTGCTTCTAGTATAACCAAACACAAACACTGGAATACCACAAGAGTGGATCTGATAACCAGTAAGCTACTATATTACTGATGGGAAGTAGAATATGCTGAGTGGGTATATTGGACAAAAATATGTTCCATTCCAGCTAGGATGCTGCAGAATATTCAGATTTTATTACACTGCGCACACAATTTGAAAATTCTCAAATATGTATTTCTGATATTTAATAAGTTTTACTAATAGTTCATACCAGAGTTGACCTGGGATTACTAAAACTACAGAAAAGAAAGCACAAACAAGAGGAGTTCCTACCAAAAAGACCATAATGAAACCATGCTGTCATCAGTGATGATAACTATAGGCACTGTGACTTGTTTCCTTTAACTTTCTTCAAGTATTCTAGCCAGGTATGCAAACCTGTCACACAAATACAACTGATTATAAGAACAAAAATCTATGCGAGTGCATACCATAAAAGACAGAAGAGTTAGCTGTATTAATATTCCAAACAGAAAATGAAGAGAGTCCAGTAAGAGCTGATTTATTAAGTAGAGTCAAAATAGGCACCAAACTTAGAATTTTCAACATCCTTGGTCATAGAGGAAATACAAATCAAAGCTACATTGAGACTGCATCTCACTCTGACCAGAATGGCAGCTAATAAGGAAACAAAGAGCAAAATATACTGACAAGGACCTAAGGAAATATAAATTAGTCAGACACTTTAAGAATCAGTATGGAGGTGCTACAAAAAGGTAAACTAGAATTATCAGATGATCCAGTTATAACACTCCTTAACACATATACCTGAAGACCTTTACATCAGCATACCACAAAAATCAGGGCATATTCCTGTCTATTGCTGCATGATTCACAACACCAAAGATACAGAACTGGTCTAGCTACTCATCAACAGATGCCTGGATAAACAAACTGGGAATATATATTATATATACATATATATGTATATATATTATAATGATTTTTATTCTTTTATTCAACCACAAAACATGAAGCCATGTTATTGTTAGAAAATTAGATAAAAGCCAGAGATTGTCATGCCAAGTGAAACAGCCCATCCTAGACAGATGTGGAAGGATATGCTAGTTAGTTTTTGTAAAGTTGACTTAAACTAGGGGCATCTAGGAAGAGGGAATTTCAGTTGAGAAACTGCTTTCACTAGACTGGCTGGTGGACAAGACTTTGGGGCATTTTCTTGATAAGTGATTAATGTGAGATGGGATTGATATGTAATGTGAAATACTATGCCACCTCCAGAGCAGCATAAGAAATTAGACTTCACAAGCCATGGAGAGTAAGACAGTAAGCAACACTCCTACATGGCCTCTGCTTCAACTACTGCATTGAGTTTCTGCCCTGTCTTTTTTCCACGAGCCCTTTCCTCCTTAAGATGCTTTTGGTCATGTTTATTTCAGCAATAGAAACCTTAACTGGGATAGATATTGATACCAAGAGTGAGGTCTTCCTCAGATAATCAGATTAAGAAAATTCCCCGCATCCCTTTGCATTTCAGCTATTCCAGATGTAGTCAAGTTAACAATCGAAATTACTCATCAGAAGTTACAAAATCCTACTCTATATCAATCATTGCCCTAACTTTTAACTGCTGACATCCTCTGAGACTGAGACCTGAATTTTCATTGTAATTCAGCCAACCTTATAATGAGGGTTTGGGTTTGATTTTCGACAACTTGAGCTTTGTGTCTGCTGGACAGAAGATCCTCTTCCAGTGCACATTTAAAAACTCTCAGGCTGTTTATCTGTATCTGAAGCCAGTCAATTTTATCGCAAGCTCTTTGTCAGTTTATCACAGAATGCTAGAAGCAACCAACTAGCATAATTATGCTCCTCCCCCCATAAATTATCAAAAGCTTTATGCATAGAGTCATTAAGCTCCTTGCTCCTCACAAGGGATGAATACAGATCATCAAGTGTGTTTATCTAGATAACTTCTTTAAATACATGAGATCTTGTGAGTAAAAAAGAGAAAGGTTATTATTTAATAATAACACATTTGTATGTCAAGTTGACAAGGAGGGCTGAGTTGTCCTGGCCAGTTTTGTGTCAGCTTAACCCAAGCCAAGCTCATCTGAGAAGAGGGAATTTCACTTGAGAAATTCCTCCATCAGATGAGCTTGGAGGTATGTCTCTGTGGGATTTTCTTAATTGCCAATTAATAAAGTGGGGCCCAGGCCACTGGAGGCACTACCATCCGTGGGCAAGTGAGCCCGTGATGTGTAAGAGAGCTAGCTAAGCAAGCCAGAGGAAGCAAGTCAGTAAGAGGCACCTCTCCAAGGCTTCTGCATCAGTTCTTGCCTTGGGTTTTTCCCTGGCTTCCCTTGGTTATGTAATGTGAGCTGTAAGATGAAATAAACCCTTTCTTCCCCAAGTTGCTTTGGCTTATCACAGCAATAGAAGCCTAACTAAGACAGGGGGAGCATTGGAAAGGAGGACAACTGATAAGAAAGGTAACAAAAGGATTAAATATAATTCAAGTATACTATAAGCATGTGGGTAAATATCTTGATGAAGTCCCTTACTTTGTACAACTAATACACTCTAATTAAAAAAGGTGAACATTACTCTGCGTAAGATGTGTACTCAACCTTGAAAATATTAGTGATGTTCAAGAAGTGTCCCTGTGAAGACTGCAAATGTCTTGAGAGGTAACACCAGAAGATCATGTGTATTTGAAGAAAAGGGTGTCTTTCTCACTTGAACTAAGTCAAGTACAGATATTTCTAGTTCAATGTCTCTCTTCTGAACAACAATTTACATAAGGTCTCTGCCTTTCTCTTAGACCTGCCATGGCAAAAAGGGAAGGCAGAATGTGTATCCATAATCACTAAGAAGCCTCAGAAGTAACAGGGCTCTACACTCCTACTTAGATCCAAATATGACTGGAAAATGTCTTCTACCTGTGGCTTAAGAATATGGAAACAGTATCCTGGGGGTGAGTGGGCTCTAAATTGGTCTTCCACAAAGATGGCCTAACCCAAGTAGGCTGGGATTAAAGACAGGCTAACAGACACATTCTACCTGAGTGTAGTAAGACCAGTGATAACATTATAAATCCAGGGCCTTGAAGATTTTTGAAGGATGTAGGATTATTTTCAAACTTTTGCCAGTTACTGGAATGATTTCCAAAATGTGCTTGAAGCACAGTTTGTTGGTGCATTGTACACATGGCTCTCTTTTCATGTGAAAGCCAATGCTTCCCAAAGCCCTTAGACGCAGGGTGCTACTGGTAGCTTTGTTTTGAGAATGCAACTGGTGTGTGCTTACCAGATTGAAGGGACTTTAGCAGCATTCATTCACACATTTGTTCAACATTTAATAAAGACTTCTGACCCCAAATCAATTTATATTTTACAACAAATTTTAATCTTTAAATCTCCAGCTATAATTTTATAAGAACTCACATTCCTTGCAAGAGTTTCCAAGTGGTTTTTTTTTCCCTTGAGTCATTTTTCCTTAGGAGGAAAAAAATGTAATTTTTGGATAAGAGGAATGCAATTGAGGCTGTGGAGAGACTGTGAGAAAAAAAATGACAAAATAGAGCATCCCTTCCACCCTAATCTAGACCAGTCTGCCTTTGGCAACAGGAATCATTTGTTCACCGCACCACTGGAAAGGCCAGGAATGCAGCCATCCTTACCCTACCTATGGCTACAGGATTCTAGTTTGCATCTTAATTTATATATTCCACCTGTGTGCTGATTCGGTTGCCTACTGCCCTTAAGTGATTCTAATTAGAAAATACACAGGGGAATCCTTATGGGATTCCAAAGCTGCTAGGATCCCCTTTGATCTCCCATCTGAGCCACCATGGTTTATTGTTTCAATTTCTTCCCTCAGCGCTCCGGTTGACAATTATTGGTATTTTAGAGCCTGGAGATAGCAATGGGATGCCAGGCAGCCTAACAGTCGACAGCAAGCACTCTGTCCCGGGTGGGGGGCCGAAGGGGGCAACTCCTAAAAGGAAAGGAAAGATACCATCGTGCACTCTATAAATAGCTGCCAGTTTGTTAATGAGCTGCTGGGTTTGGCTAGAATTTTAAAGATATTTCCAGCAAATAGGCAGACAGCCGGATACGAACAGATGCAAACTGAACATTGAACCACAGCTAGTTAAATTCTACAAAATGCTACAGCGACCCAAGGAACATTTGGAGTGATGAAAGAATTTGTCTTGAGGTTTCCAAAGTAAAGGTTTAAGCTCTAAATGGAGTTTAATTAAGAACCTTCTATCCGTTTCTAGCGGTCTTGGAAAGAGATAGAAAAGAGAAGAGCGGCGCCCCGGTTAAAAAAAAAGTTTTATTTATTTAATTGCATTAACCTAAGGAGACTCTGAAGGATTTATCCTATGGGCCTAGGGTCCGGATGAGGAATGGAAATGTGTGACAAGGGCTATGGGAATGTGTGCTCACGCTTGACTAGGGCTGGGCTCACCGGGAGGGAAGGGCTGGGCTGGCGCTGGGGAGGAAGGAGGCGGAGGGAACACAGTATAAAAGTCTCGAGCTTCACAGAACGCTTGCCACTCGGAGCCACTTCGGGAAGGCGGGAGCCAGCGCCACGCTGGGCCAGACTCAGTTCACTCTAGCATCGGAGGCGAGGATCACGCGTTCTCCTGGTCCATCGCGGAGCCATTTCGTTTGTCAGCTGCACCCCTTGCAAGGCATGAGTCGTTCGCAGGAGCCCGAGGCTGCAGCGCGGTCATGAGGAGGTGGTGCAGTTGCAGTGGCTGCGTTTCGGCAGCCCCCAAGTCCCCTCCAGGCGCGGCGCCCCCGGGATGAGTTCCCCAGACTCGAGTCTGCCAAGCTGAGAGTTGCCCAGCGCCCCGCTGACTTCCGAGTGCCTCCACCGCGCACACCGCGTCCCTTGCAGCCTCCCACGCGACACCTGCGCGCTTAAGTAGACGCGCGGACTGAATTCAACTCACCAAGGTTCCTGGCTCTTCAGGGCGCTGCGGGAGAGCGATCTGAGGTACCCAGGGATCAGCCATCCCAGAGCCCATCAGCTAGTGTCAAGACCCTTCTGGACGGACAGACACTGTGCCACTCCCCCAAGCTCGCCGGCTCAAAGCCAAGGCACAGTGGCGTTGTAGACACCTGGTTTGTCTAGCCCCTCAGTTCTCCACTCCTACAACTCAGGCTCTACTTTGCCCATAGACTTTTCTCAGGTGGAGTAGGCTCTCCCCCACTGGCCCGCAACCCCAAGCACTAGAGGGCTAGCCCCTCCGCCACAGCGACCTCCGCAGTGCACACTTAGCACAGCTGAGAAGGCGGACACAGGCGCCGGCGGGGCGCCCCGAGTTATCCTCAAACGGTGACAACCTCGGTGACCAGGAGCCAGCCCATCCGGGGACTGGGAGTGCAGGGCTACGAGACTGGCGGTCCCCAGGAGCTCGGAGTGAGAAAGGTGGTGGCCCTGAGGGTGAGTGGCTCGGGGCAGCGGGGGCGGGGGAGCTGAAAGTGGAGGTAACTCGGGGCTGCCCCTGAAGCCCTCCTCCTCCTTCTCCTCCTCCACCTCTTCCCCGCGCTCCTCTGGAGGCGGCTCCCGTTCCAGCTGCGGCACCGCGGCCACATCTGGGGCGCCCATGTGCGCTCGGGGGTTCGGCTGCGCCCGCCCCGCCGCCGCCCCCGCAACTCCCTGGCCGCAGGGTGGACCCTGGCCTGGCTTGGGTCTCGGACAGTCCCGCGTCCCCACCGCCGCCACTGCCGGACAGCGCCTGGGATTGCTCGGCCACCGGCTTGGACGTCCCCGGCCCCGCGGTGGCTCCGCTGTGGTGTGGGGGCGGCAGTGGCGGCTGCTCCTGCTCCCCGGGTCCCGCGCGATCGGCCGAGCCCAGAGCCAGCTCTGCGGGCCCGGGGAGCGGGGCCCCGGAGGGGGGCCGAGGCGGCTGCAGCGCAGCCGGGCTCCGGGGCTCCGACTCCTCCTCCCCCCGGCGCCGCCGCAGCCGCCGCCGCCGCTGCCGCCGCCCGCCGCGCGGGGTCCTAAAGCCGCGCGACTCAAGAGGATGGTGCGCCTGGCCGCGGAACTGCTCCTGTTGCTGGGGCTACTGCTGCTCACGCTGCACATCACTGTCCTGCGCGGATCTGGAGCGGCAGACCGGCCAGACGCGGCCCCCAGCAACGTCAGCGGATCTCAGCTGCAGGTGAGTGCGCCGCCGGAGGGGGCGTGCGTGGTCGCGCGAGGCTGGGTGGCAGGCAAGGTACACGCCAGGAGGCGGGTCCTCTGTCCGGCCAAAGAGCGCTTGTGCCTAGGCAACTCTGCTAAGGCAGAAGCATCGGGGCTAGATGATGGGGCGGGGTGGGGGGTGGGGGAAGTAATGTGTGGAGACCAGGTCTGCTGCAAGGTCTAATACCTCATGCACTCCTCAGATCTGTCAGTGGCCAGGCACCAGGAAGAGGTGTTAGGCTTGGGATGTGCAGGCTGGCTGGAGGATTCTTTGCTTCTGGGTGCTTTCTGAGACTAACATGGCTAGAGGCAAGGAAGGCTAGAGGTGAGGCGACACTACACAAAGAGGCCGTATGAAATAAATCTCCAAACTATTTAGGAGAAAGAAGACTGATGGGTGGTGTGCAAACAGTGTCAGAGGTCAAGACGCAATTTCTGGAGTATAGCCAGACACCCCAACCTTCCCAACCTTGCCCGTGTGATTCCTTCACCTTCTGTGCTCCTTTATACCTTGCAAAGGTTATAGTCAAGGCACCTACGGAGATTTGGTCTGGAGTTACTTGAGACTTTGAAACTTATAGCAGAGACGTCTCCCCAGTTACCATCCCCTTTGAAAGGCCCCTTTAGTAATAGGATTCCGTTGATCCATTTCAGCTCCAAAACAGGGGAAGGGTCGAGACCTGGGGGCATATATTGGGCCAGAGGTGCCAGATGAATTTTGCTGAGTAAAGGTTGCCCACATGGGCTTCTCTGCTATGTAAGACACTGGAACGCCCTTCTCTTGGTTCGAGGGATATGACAGGTGCATACCTGGAGAACTAGTACAAGTGAACCGGGAATTTCTTCAAGGCACAGTCAGGACTCCCCAGTCTCCAAAGAAATCAAATCTACTAAAACTAACTATTCGCTCTGCAATGTTGATATTTTTACATCTTTATGCCTTTTTGCAAAAAAAATAAAATAAAGATAAGCTGTTGTTGAGGGGAACATGAATTTAAACAGTTCTATGGCAGGCATTTACAGTGCTACTGTTTTAAGAGAATTACTGGCTTTAATTCATTTAATTTCATCATAATCCTCATTACAAGATTGCCAATCTCTCTGCCTTGCAGATTATGAAATCGAGGTACAGGGAGAATAAGAAACTTGTTAGAATGCACCCATTCCCGGCTGTTGATTAATTATACCAAGCATATTATCTGCCAGACTAAAGCAAGATGACCCTTACAAATGTAGGCCAGGCTTGCAAAAATATATACCATAAACTTAAATGTTCTTGGACCCTTCTAAAAACACTCTGATTTTTCTAGGAGCCTCTCATATTACCCTTTGTGTAAACCTGTACAGTGACAGATATTTCCCCACGCCAAACACTTGAAGGAATAATTCTTAATATCTTCAAGACTTCTGGAAATCGTATTTTATATGTAATGCTTTCTTTCCGCACGGACCCATGAAAAGCTGTAAAAATGATGCTCTATGGAAAAGTGCATTTGGCAGATTTCTTTATGAGGTGCTGGCTATCATTAGAATAATCTCCGGTTGGCCTTTTCCACCCCAACAGTAAGTTAATGAGAGAAGCAGCTGGTGGAATTGGATGGGATTCTCAGAGGGCTTTTACTGAAGAACAGCCTCCCCCCACCCCCAAGGCAGAAGACATGGGAAATTTAGAAAGGGTTCTGCTCCTAGGAATATCTGGGGTCCTAAGTAGCTGCTAATCCGGTAGCTTTCCTTTATCTCACTACAGTGTTCAGTTACGGTGAGCATCCAAAGCTCCCACTTAACCAGGCCCGTGATGACTTTAACAGCTTAGTTTGTAACTTTATGCTTTTTGTAATTTCTTCTTATAAAAGTTTTATATTCTTCCTGACCAGAGTTGTTTCTTAGGCTCGAGGCAGTATGATTCAAATGGACAGAGCCAACTGAACCTGCAAAATATATTTGTCTGCTTCCTGCAGGATGTAAAAGAATGCATTTGCTAGCAGCAGGTGTATTTGAAGACAAAACTGTAACTGCTCGATTCTTCCTGTTTTCTGGACATTTTGAGTCCAATCTTAAACCCCATCTAAATCATTTGATTATGC
Source organism: Mesocricetus auratus (assembly GCF_017639785.1). NCBI lineage: Eukaryota > Metazoa > Chordata > Mammalia > Rodentia > Cricetidae > Mesocricetus > Mesocricetus auratus. The sequence continues at coordinate 106,025,691 of NW_024429189.1, forward strand.
TGCCAAAGTCCTTATCCAGAAACTCAGTGGGTCCCATACATTATGAAATAGGTAATGTACTGTATTTTGAATAATTTAAAAGAAGCACATCTTTATTTAAGATTTGGTTACTTGGATGGGTCAAGGATATCCAATAAAAGTACTCAAAATACTAACAAAAGCTGAAACCTTATTGAGTGCCTCTTATAAATGACAAGCCATGCCCCTAGCACTTTACATATATTAACTTCTCTAAGTTCAAAGAAAAGGACCTCAGAAGCTAGGTAATGTCACCATCCCACTGTCAAGTGGGGAAATTGAGGTCACTCTAAAGCAGAAGAGCTAAAAAAAACTTAATTTGTTTTTCTTATTTTATAGTGTAAAGATTTATACCTTACATTTTGTATGTTGTATTTCAAATTATATATCAATATTCCAGTTTTTGGTAAACTCATGATACTGCCTACAAAAGAGGGACAACTTTTAAACAAGTTAAATTTTCAAATGCACATTTATAGTCTTCCTGTGCCAACTACCAGTACGTGTGTGTGTGTGTGTGTGTGTAGTTATATCTATACATAAACAAACTTAAGAATTATTAACAAGATTTCTTTGGTAGTTCCAGGGAATTCTAGGAAATTGAATTGGGGGGTGATTTTGTTTTGTTTTTCCTTTGTGACTGTTCCATCGCTACAGGTATGCTGCTATGAAGTAGCAATAAACTGTCTTGAGCACATAATATCTCTGTTGGTTAGTGGATCATAAAATATCCAGTAAGAAAGTCTCAGTTGTCAGCACTAGCTGTATAAAAATTTGTGGAACTGCCAAGTTTTATGACTTTTTACTGACATCTTAGGTTCTGCTGGCATAACTTTATCTTGTACTGATCAGACACTCTAATTCGTTTTTTCATATGCCTTTAATTAAATGATATAAGAAAATAATTATATATAATAAAAGTAGTCTGGAAGACAGAATATTTCAAAATATAGGCTTCACAGACAATAACAATTATAATCAAAATAATGCTATCTCCTTTTTAAGTGGAATTCTCATGTTCCTTCTAGTAAATCTCACTCAAATTTAAAATAGTGATTTTTCATAGTAAAACCCGACCTCATTAAAGCAGTGAGATTTAAGCAAGTTTAATCAAATACCAAATTGGTTATTTTTACAATAGCATGAAAGGAAACCGAACCTTGAACTTCAATGAAAAGATTTTGTTCTTGATCTGTCATCTTTACGAGCCAGCATGCTGCCTCTTTATTCGCCTGTTGCCTTCAATAAAACAGCATAGCTTCATGTATACCCTGCTTTATCTGGGCCATACAGCATTAGAAGAAAAGCCACTATTAAGTGAAGCTCCTCACAGGAACTCCAGGGGGTTCACACTCATCTCCTTATGCTTGGTTAATTCATTCTGAGACCTTGGTGAACGCCGCAAACCCCAGATAGTATGGAACCATGCAAACACTGTTTCTCCTCTACATACACACACTATGATAAAGAACAAAAACTTTCAAGAAGATAAGATTTCATCACAGTGTGCCATTTAAAACTTACAGATTAGCCATTTCAGAAATCATCCATTTAGCATTTTTAGACTACATTTGATTGCTGGTAACTAAAGCCAAGCAAGTGAACCGGCAAAAAAGGACCAGTGTCCACCCCATAGATGACGATGTGGACAGAAGAAGATATTGAAGTAGCTTGCTCAAAGCTGCACAGCTGGGGTGGGGAAAGGGCAGGCCCAGGACTTGGACTGAGACAGGCTGACTATAGAGTCCAAGCTCTTGCTCCCCCCGTCTGTCAACAAGATTTCTCCAGCTTTGATTCAAGTTAATAGGCATTTATGTTTCTTGCTTCCCAGCTTGCATGCCCACTTAACAGTCAAGCAATTTCTCTCATCACTGGAACCCTTTATAAGTGATGGATAATTGTTCCGCTTCCCTGCTGCTGCATAGCAAACCACTCCACAATTTAGTCGCTTTAATGCAGTCATACTTTTATTTGCTTATGAGTTTGTAGGGCAGCATCTAGCTCTGGGCACATGTGGGCAGGTTCTTCTGCTCATTGCTCCTTAAATTATTCAAGATTTAAGCCCTCTGTTGGTATAATGTGGCTGAGGTAGTGTTAATGACCTCATTCATAAGTCTGGTGGTTGTTGCTCATTATCGCCCACCTGTTTTCTCCACAGACCCTCTCACCTTTATCTCCACATGGTAGGCCCAGAGCAGCAAGAAAATGAGAGCAGGTGGAAGACCCCTTAGCAAACTTTTACCTCTTGGGATCAGCTTTGATTCTCAGGGGTAGGATATCGATTCTGTCCCTAACGGGGAGGAGCCACCAGGTTCCATTACAAAGGCCCATGTGCCTGTGAAGGAATTCTTGCAAATACAATATGAATCTTTTGTTTTATGGGCTTTGTAGATGTTCTGGCCAACCTGCTTTGTTTATGCTACTTTTGGCCATTTAGTAGCTGACTGGCTTACATGTATTCAACTCCCAATCTTTTCTCTAATGACCCTTTTTTAAAGTTTATAAAAATCTTTAAAATATATTCTGTTCAAATATGTTTGTAGTTAAACTGTTCTAGAACAGCAGTCTACTTTGAAGTTGTTCCTGGGTTTTAAATATACAACTATTTTTTTTTTGGCCCAAGAGAATAACCAGTTGTCTTGTCAGACTTGTTAAATACTCCACTTTGTCGTATATTAGGTTTTTCACATATGTAAGTCTGTTTTATCACACATCTATTCATATACATAAATTGCTGTGTTTTGTGTTATGTAGTTATATATGTTGTAATAGGGTTAATATCTTGTTTTGTTTCAAGTATATGGGTCAGTGACATAACTCAGCAGGTAAAGGCTTTTTCCACCAAGCCAGAGGATCTCTGAGAATATTGGTTTACCTCAGGGACTCATATTTTCGAAGATGAAAACCAGCTCCCCATAACTTGCTCTCTGACCTCCAAAAGTACACTGTGGTGTGTGAATTCACAGACACACACGTACAGTCACATTCAGATACACACTTTCACACATGCTCTCTCTCTCACACACACACACACACACACACACACATCGATCAATTGATGTTAAAAACAATTCTTGAAATTTTATTTATTTATTTATTTACTTATTTACTTATTTTGGGGGGAACACAGGAACACATTTTATTGTTTGGTGAGGTTTTTTCTGTTTTTTTATTTAAATTAGAAACAAGCTTGCTTCACATGTCAATCCCAGCTCCCTCTCCTTCCCCTCTTCCCTACCCCCACCAGCCCACCCAAACCCCTCACTCCATTCCCCCTCTGCTCCCCAGCTGCTAAGGCCCTTCATTGGGGCATCTCCAAAGTCTGTCTTATCATCCCAGGCAGGGCCTAGGCCCTCCTCCATGTGTCCAGGCTAAGAGAGCATTCCTCCATGTGGAATGGGTTTCCATAGTCTATTTGTACTCCAGGGATAAATACTGATCTACTACCCTAGGCCCCATATATTGCCAAGGCCTCCTCACTGACACCCACATTCAGGGGGTCTGGATCAGTCCCATGCTGGCCTCTCAGCCATCAGTCTGGGGTCTATGAGCTCTCCCTTGTTAAGATCAACTGTTGCTGTGAGTTTCACCAGCCCAGTCTTGACCCCTTTGCTCATCACTCCTCCCTCTCTGAAACTGGGTTCCAGGAGTGTTTAGCTGTGAAGGAAGGCTCTAGGATAGCATATAAGGTAGTCATCAATCTCATTATCAGGAAAGGGCCTTTAAAGTAGTCACTCCACTATTGCTTAGATTGCCAGTTGGTGTCATCCATGTAGGTCTCTGGAAATCTCACTAGTGCAAGATCTCTCTTCAAACCTATAATGGCTCCTTCTATTATGGTATCTCTCATCCTGCTCTCCTCTATTATTCCCCCAACTCAACATTCCTGCTCCCCCATTTCCTTCTCCCCCCTCTTCTTCTCCCCCTCTCTTTGTCCCAACTCCCTCTCACCTCCCCCAAAACTTCCAGTCCACTTCTCTGGGGTACCATGCATATCTCTCATAGGGTCCTCCCTGTTTCCCAGACTCTCTGGTAGAGTTGGTTTGCTTTAAATTACTACAATTTTATTGAGAATTATTTTAAATGTCTTACTGCTTTTACCTCTTCCATCTAGGATAAACAGAGGTGTCTGTTTCTTGAGAAAGGTTTTAAGTTTGTTTTTATCAAAGTTGGTTTTTTAGTTGAAAATGATTTTTTCATACAATATATTCTGACCATGGTTTCCCCTCCCATATTCTTCCCACCTCCCCACTCATCCAATTCTGTGACTTCTTTCTCTCTCCTTTTAGGAAACAAACAGGAACATTTTTAAAATGGGGTTTTTTTAACATTTTTATAGATTATTTTCTAGGTTTGAATGCTTTTGAGAATAGGTATTAGTTTTTGTTATGTTCATTAGTTTTGTTCTAGAACTGAGAAAAACAACACATAGCAATACTTGCTTTCAAGTGTTAGTTTGCCCTTTGTGTACAAATGAAAGCTGGCATTGCACTTCAGTAGTATCCTTACACACTCACGGCAAGGATTCAATTTTCTTTCTTTTTTTTCACTAGCACTTTAAATAATAAAAATTGAATGTCAAGTAAAATAATGTTAGAATACACTTAAAATCCTCTTAAGATTGCTATCTCCTTGACTGAAACCTCTGATTTATTTTGTCAGCTTTCCCTCAAATTATGGAAGTAATGTGTCCTATTTCTATTACTTTAAAAATCTTTTTTAAAAAACGTACTTTTGCTCACATGTGCCTATCAATGCTAAAAATAAGTCAGTACTTGTGACTTACATCCCCTACAAGACAGGATTCTGATTCCTTTCCTGTCTTATCTGTAGGTTGTCTCTAGATTTTTTAATTATATTTTCTGAACTTGTAGTATTGGATTTTCCATTTTTTCCTTTTCCTTTTGCTTTTTATTACACCTGGTGATCCATTGTTACCAGTTTTATTATGTTCTCAAGAATTACTTTGCTTTAATGTCAAAATGTCTTTAATTCTTTCTCTGCTGCTTCATAGACCTCATATTTTCATTTTTTATGTTGCTGAATACATTCTTTAGGAAGTGTTTTTATAAACAGCTTATCAACTACAAAAGTCTCCAACAACTTACATTTTCAGACACCTTTATTTGGTTCTTATATGTAATGCCAATTTGGCAGCTGGCTGAGTTACACTGTTTACTCTTGGAATTTTGAAGATGTTATTCACTTTATTATGCTATTTTATGTTTCATGGGAAAGTTTAATAGCATTTCTTAGCATTTGGCTTTTGAAACATGCTAGGCAAGTGATCTAGCACTGTAAGGGACCCTTGATCTACTAAAAATAAATTTGAAGCTTTTAAGATTTTCCTCTTTACTCATGATATTCATAAATTTTATCAGGTTGTTCTTTAGAATCAGGGATTGGCTGAGTTATTTTCAGCATATTGTGTATACACCCTTTTCATGTGAAGCCCCAAGCTTGTACTCTGCTCAGTAACATTTTGTTTATTATCCATATATGGTTCTTCTGGGACTCTTATCCAAGTGTGAAGCTAATATTAAGATTTCAAGATCTGTCTTCAGTGTCTCTTTTCCCTTCCATGCTCTAACCTTTGTTTTGAGAACATACTTTGCATCCTGGCTGCATCTTCTTAGGTGATTTACCCAGTAGCTGCTCATACCTGAGCTGCCATAGTGAATGTCAGGTGAATACGTTACCTCCAGACACTCTGAACGCCAAGACTGAAGGAAGCAGTGTTTTCCCTCTAGTCCTTGGGCTCTCCCCAAAGTCTACAGCCCCTTCTCATCTTACTTCATCCTCTCCCACTTCTCCATTTCCTTTTTTCTCATTTTTCTTTCTTTCCCATTGTTTTCCCCTCCCCCCTTCTCCTTTTTCCCTAAAAAAAGCCTTTAAAACAATGTGTGATTTACATGCAATAAAGTGGACGAATATAACGATACTCGAAGCTATATAGGGAAAACAATATATTTATTTACCAGAGAGAGAGAGAGAGAGAGAGTCGCACAGACCAGGAGTTAGAAGCATGGCTGGCTTCCAGGAGAAAAAGGGAAGCCCCTTTTCCTTTCACTTCCTTTTATCTCTACCTTGACCCCGCCCTGTTGGGCAGATAGCTTTGTGGGGTTCACTCCTACAGACGAACTCCAAGGGTTCAATTGCATTTTTGGTAGCTGTATGTCGCCATATAGTTGCTATCAAACATAGCATTCCCATCACCCTTGAAGGCTTTCAAGTGACTGTCCACCAGTACAGATTAACTTTGCCTGTCCCACTGCTCACACACATAGAATTGTACTGTATACATTTTTCTATGTATTTGATATGTTTCACTTAATGTACTATTTTGATATTCTTTGAAAAAAATGTATCAGTAGATTTCCCTTCTTTAATACTGAGTGATTTCCATCATGTAGCTATTCCATGATTTTTTTATCCACTCCCCATCAATGGATGCTTGGAGAGTTTCCAAATCTTTATATAGTGTAGGTAAGATCATGTTACTACCATAGATCCTTTTATAAATAAATGTTTTCATTTCTTGTAAGTAGATATCTAGTAACTAAAATTAAATTGTTCTCGATATTATTCAATAATTTTTTCTCAAGAACAAAGTTTTCTGAAGACTATACTTCTACATACTCAACCCTGAAGTATCTCACTTTTGATTGATTGTCATTGTACTATGTCTATTAGAAGCCTGTCTCCCGTCCTAGGTGATTTTTCTATTTCTTATGACATCTCATTATAATTTAAAGAGGAAATGAGGTGAACACAGATGCTTGGTTGTTCATGTTGAACTGAAACACTATAATTTTATTTCTTTTATTTTGGGGGGACAAAAGATCTGCTCTTTATGCAAGCTCTTAATCCTTTCCTCTCAGCCATGATCTAAAATGTATATTGACCTTTGTGTTAGAAGAATGTCCTGAGAATTGTCTATTATTAGAGAAGATTACATCTGGGGTGTCAAACCTCCAAATGAACCCCAAAACATCTTCCTTTGTGTCATTCAAATATTGTTTTTCATGTTTTTATTAGAAAACATTTTTATAAAAGATATGCATTTTCAAGGAGATGGCATAGCACTTTTTCATCACTTGAAAAAATACTAGACAAAAGCTACTTAAAGAGTGGAGAGTTTCACCGGGCGGTGGTGGCGCACGCCTTTAATCCCAGCACTCAGGAGGCAGAGGCAGGCAGATCTCTGTGAGTTCGAGGCCAGGCTAGACCGACAGCCTCCAAAACAATACAGAGAAACCCTGTCTCGTAAAACCAAAACAAAACAAAACAAAACAAAAGAAGAAAAAAAGAGTGGAGAGTTTCTTTTTTAAGTTTTTTTTATTTAAATTGAAAAAAGCTTGCTTCACATGTCAATCCCAGCTCCTCTCTCTCCCCTCCTCCCCCCCCCACCTACTCCCCTAGTCCTCCACCCAATCCCCACTCCATTCTCCAGGGAGGGTGAGGCCCTTCATGGGAATCTCCAGAGTCTGTCATTTCGTTCAGACAGGACGTAGGCCCTCCCCACAAGAGTCCAGACTGAGAGAACATCCCTCATTGTGCGATGGGCATCCAAAGTCCATTTGTATGCCAAGGATAAATAGGGTGTCCGTATCAGTCCCATGCTGGCCTCCTAGCCATCAGTCTGGGGTCCAAGAGCTCCCCCCTTGTTATGTCAGCTGTTTCTGTGGGTTAAACCAGCCCAGTCTTGACCCCTTTGCTCATCAGTCCTCCCTCTCTGTCACTGGATTCCAAGAGTTCAGTTTGGTGTTTAGCTGTGGGTGCCTGCCTCTGCTTACATCAGTCACTGAATGAAGGTTCTTGGATAACATATAAGGTAGTCATCAATCTCATTATCAGGGAGGGGCATTTAAGGTAGTCTCTCCACTATTGCTTAGTTTGCCAGTTGGTATCATCCTTGTAGATCTCTGGAAATCTCACTAGGGCCAGATCTCTCCTCAGACCTATAATGACTCCATCTATTATGGTATCTCTTGTCCTGCTCATGTGGAGGGTTTCTTTTACTCACACTTTAAGGGTCTAGTCTGTAATAGAAGTCATGGCTGCAAGAGCTTGAGATGGCTGGTCACAAAATATCCACAACCAGGAAGCACACAGGAGCCGATTCTCATCTTATCATTTTTTTTTCTAGACCAAGACTCCAACCATATAATGGTGCTATGTACATTCAAGGCCGTTCTATTACCTTAGGCTACACTGCTTTGTAAATACCTTCTCAGACATGCTGAGAGGTGTATTTCCTAGCTGGTCCTAAATCCAAGCAAATGATAAAGAAAGGTAATCATCACAGGTGGGCAAGCTAATTTCCCTGACTTATCCATTATGCTCTGTGTGTGGAGACATCGTGTGTCCATAACACAAAGAGGGATGCTCTCTCAGCCTGGACTCTTAGGGGAGTGCCTGAACCCTACCCTGAGTGAAATGACAGACTCTAGATATCCCCTATATGGAAGGAATTGGCAATAGGGTGGGAGGACGGGGGGATGGTGGGGGGTGCAGGAGGAGGGGAGAGAGAGGGAACTGGGACTGACATGTAAAACAAGCTATTTAAAATTAAAATAATAAAAAATATTTATTCTGGAAGAATAGTAAAAGTGAAGGTCAAAGTCACTCTTTCTTTTTTGGTTTTCTGTAACTCTCTTATGGAAGCACTTGCAAAGAAGGGTTTGAAGTTGATTTCTACAGCACCTAGCCAATAATGTGAAATGAAATAACTGGGCAGAACATTTCCCCAACTCAGTATTGTAATTTTATGTAATATTAGTTTAAATGAATATATTTATGGATCTTAGAACATAATTATACCCCCCACATTCAAATATTGTCAAACCTCGTTTTCAGAACACTTTTACTTTGATATGCCTTCAGGTCCTTTGAGCTACAATGTAATTCCATATTCACTTTTTAATCTCTCCAGTGTTTATGAGTAGGTGTCTGCTCTCTTTCCAAGAAATGTTGTGCACAGGTTTGAAGATTATTACGTATCAGTCCTCTTTCTGCTCCAATTTCAGTTATCTGTTTCTTTAGCACATTTTAGGTTGTTTTATATTTTAGTGCTTTCTTTGGTTCAATTTTTCGTCTCAGCATCTACGATCACTCTTGCAACTTGGATTGGTGGCGATGACGTCCCTGTCTTCAATGATAGTAAAGAAAGCCTCTCTATCTGTATTAGTCAGGATTCTCTACTGCAGCAAGCAGTTCTCAGCATGTGAATTGCGACCCCTTTTGGGGTGGGAGGTCAGACCTTTGACAGGAGTCACCTAAGTCCATTTAGATTGCTATTCGTAACAGTAAAATCCTATAGTTATAAGGTAGCAACAAAAATTAATTTTATGGTCTGGGGATCACCAAACATGAGGAACTGTATTAAAGGATTGCAGCATTAGGAAGGTTGAAAGCCACTGCTTTACAGGAACATATATATTATATATACATATACATGTTATATAGATACATATAATAAATCCTATCTCAAATGACCCCAGTATTTAAAAATTACTCAGAGGTGTGCCCAGCAACTTGGGTTTTTAGTTAATTTCAGATGTAGTCAAGTTGACAACCAAGAATAAGCATCACACTCCCTGTCCTTTGCCCCAAAACAGATTATTTAGTGGCTAAGATAGGAGTGTCTGGTTAATCTTGTATTAAATGCCACTAGTTCAAAGCAATGACAAAGGAGTATGTTGTTGAGGGATAAAAAAAGTCTCGTTTTGCATCTTTTAAAGCCTTATATATGAAGTTCAAACAAAGCTGTGGACATGAAATATATAAAATTGTCTTCTGGGGTGGCAATATGGTTCAGCAGCTAACAGCACTTGCTGCTTTTGCAGAGGACCTAGGTTTGGTTCCCAGCACCCACATAGCAGGTCCTAACCATTTGTAACTTCAGTTCTAAGGAATCTGACACCCTCTCTGGCTTCCAAGGGCACCAGACCCCTGTGTGGTGCACATACATACACACAGGTAAAACACTCAGGTGCATAAAATAAAAAAGTAAGAGAGAAAAACAACTTACTGTCTTCTGTGCTATTCGTCAAGAAGCAAGAACAAGCACGGTGCCAATTAAGCAAACACGTTAATGTCCTGCGTTCCTCTTAGTGCTGAGCATCACTGTCTATGCTAGCTACTTTCCCAAAAACGAGCTCTTATGCACCTTCCCTTCCCTTCCCACCTACTCCTTCTCTTCTAGGAATTCTGGGAGTCTTATCTGGGAAGTATCTCGTGTTTGTTTTTGGAAGACCTAAAACTAAATGATGCATTATTCACTTAAATATTAGTCACTGGGGTGGCTTCCTGTCTAGATAGCCCCAGAGTAGAACACAACAGGGAAGACAAAGCAGAGCTTCCATGAGACACCTCTGGTTATTGTCAGCTACAGTAATAAAGATTGTAAGACTCAGAAAGGGCTGTGCTATGGGCAGTAACAGTATCCAGTGTCTCATACAGATAGGAAAATTAATCAGGTAAAAACTACAAATTCCTGGTGGCCCATTTTCCCTTGAAAATTAACCCCTGCAGTCATTTACCACTTTAAATGAGAGGATAAATGAGACAGGAACTCCTCAGAATTCTGTGTGGTTGTCATCTAATGCCTGAGAAGGCAGAGCAGGATGCCTTGATAAATAATACCAACTCCCCAAACATAGACTAGCAGGTGTCACTGGAAAGTTATTTCTGTAAACTTAGCAGAAGTGAAAACAGAGGGTTAATGACTCCTTCTTCCTGTTGACATTGACCTTTGCCCATCTTAGAAAAGCAAATCATCTTGCATAAAGTGCTGTCTGTGACTAGCATCCCTCTGTGTGAGAGCCGCCTTCTTGTCCTTCCTGGAAAATACACTGGAGCAGGACCCCTAAAACTGAACTTACAACTTCAAGTCTGGGTCCCTGAGCTGTTGGGCTTACAATCTAGAGCAATCCAATCTCTAGGTATTCAATGGCAGTGAACTGGAAAATAAGAAAAAAGAATATAGACATAGATGGCAATAGGCCATCCATTTCCTGCTGTACACTATATATCTATTTTCAAACAACGAGGTATGGCTAGAATGTACACGAAGGATGCAGGAATCTTGAAATAATGTCATTCTCACACCAAGCGTTAACTTCAACAGCATCCAAACAAAATACTTACGAATGATACACACACAAACACACACATGCACCCACACTCCATACTTGATCTCAAAGTTACCTTTGGAGATGGACAATGAAAAGAAGGCAAGTAGTCATTTTATTACTTTCTAAAATACAGCCTTTTGAGACATAATTGATAAGTGATTAACTGAATATATTTAACATGACTATTTTGACAATGCAGACAACTGTGAAACATCACCATCATTAAGGTAATAAATTCCTAGACATTTCCTTGTGCCCCCTTTGCAATATCTAAAAAGTTCTAGGCACTGACTGGCCTTCTATCATTATAGATTCATTTTGTATTTCCTTGATTCTTTGTTAGTATATTCATATACATGATATGGCTTCTTTACTCACATAATGAATTTGGCAATTATCCTTTTTACTGTTAATTAGTATTCCATTGAATGGCTCCATCTACAGAATGTTAATGCGTTCGTTGGGTGTATATTTAAGAGAAAAATGGCTGGGTCATATGGATGCTGCATGTTTAACTTATAAAGAAATCTTGGGCCGGGCGGTGGTGGCGCACGCCTTTAATCCCAGCACTCGGGAGGCAGAGGCAGGCAGATCTCTGTGAGTTCGAGGCTGGGCTGGACCGATAGCCTCCAAAACAATACAGAGAAACCCTGTCTCGAAAAACCAAAAAAAAAAAAAAAAAGAAGAAGAAATCTTGGAAGTATTTTTAATGCGCTTGCATGATGTGCTTAGGATCCACAAAAACCCTGTGGCACCTTTGAAGAACTTCACAGAGTTTGGAAGTTGAATTACAGGAAGATATTTTCCTCAATTAAAATATCAGTATTTGCCTTCCAATATATTGTAAGAATCTGCAGGAGAAAAGAAAATCCTGAACCTTGGGAAGAGATTTTCCTTTCCTTTCAGGACAACCAAAGTACAAAATCCCTTATGACTATTACCCAGGTGACATAATGAGTGATATAGTGATCACTGTAGAGTGAGGATGAGGAATAAAAGGTGGGTACTGGACCAGAAAACAGATTAGAAATGTGGCCAAGCTTCATATGTGCTTGGTGCTGTTCAAAGTGCCTTCCTCATTAACCTACCCATTTCCTTTCAGACAACAAATTGAGAAAACCAGGGAAATGTTTTCTCTCTCAATTGAGTTGTGACTTAAAGTCCAGTATGAGTTGTGAGCTCAGAAAGAATTGTCAGCCAGATGAATTACTATGATGCTTTAACTTTCAGGAAACAGAAATAATAAGAATTTAAAGAAAGACAATCTCAAAAAACAGACTGAGGAAATGTTAACATGGGCTCATCTTCTGGCAAAGATGCATATTAGAACAATTCAAGAAGTGTTCACTAGCCCAGAGGTGTGTTTCCAAACACCCAGAAAGCAGGTAGTATGGAATCTATATTATTCAGCTACTCCCTAACAATGTTACAGGATTAATTGCACATAAAGCTCAGTAGCCTACAACAATTAGCATGTGTCTGAACTTTTCAGACCTGGGCAAGCACCCAAACAAATCCTGGCGCAGCTTTGCATTTGCTCCATGAGTCTTCCACTTCTCTGGGCACAGACGTCTTCCTGCTAAATTTTTATCTCATGGTGATAAGAATGTGCAGAAAGGCAAAAAGTAGCCATGTGTGTGGAACACAATTTAGCCCCTTGCTTGGGCTAAACCTATTAACATTCCATCAACCAAATCAAATCACAGGGTCCCACAGAGGGGCCAAAGAGTGGCTGATTCTGGTTCTGGTTCTTAAAAATATACCTTAAGCAAAAGCTCTTGCCTCTGTATCCCATTCAGTGAAACTGAACAAAATAGCTACATCCCTGGGAATGTATAATGTTGTAATGACTTTCATGTCACATAATAAAGTTTTAGAGTATATAGGTGGTCACTGAGAATTATGTGACCTTGAACAAACCACATCAAGTCTCTGAACTTCATTTTCTCATTAGGAAGCAGGTGATCTGGTGGGGAAATGCAACTCTATTAATCTGTAAACTTCACTTTTGAAGCCGATGGTGGTAATAATGGTGATATGAAAGCTAACGCAGAGCACTCACACCATGGTGGGCATTGCTGTTGGCCTTGATGTGTTTCCTCCTTTTCTTCTGTGTGTCACAAGTTCACCTTCTCATGGTCTTTTTGGGAGCAAGTGACCAAGATTTTAGATAGTTCTCCCTACCCACCGGTTTTGTCATTCTTTCTTTTTTGTATATACTTCTAGCTTGAGCAAATTGTGGGCCACTCTGATTCCAGATCCTTTTCTGCAATTTTTTCTCTGTCTTTAACTCCCATGTACCTCTGATGTTTATTTTGTTTTCTTCTCAATGGACCATCTCTCATTCATCAAGAACAACTTATTGACTTCCATTACACACTAGCAGTTCTTTCTTTGTGACTCAACTATGAATTTGTAACCAATCTCATTCAAGTTTCCTACATAATTCATTAATTTGGTAGCAATTACAGAATTCAACGCTGACTAAAGTACGGTAAAAAGGAAAAAAAGACTTCTATTTTGTGCTGCTGGAGATTGACCCTAAGGCCATGCACATACTAGACAAGCACTCTACCGTAGAATGACACCCCCCAACAACAACTCACCCCCTCAAAAAAAAACCAACACATAAAGGCATGTGAAAATGTAAAATGACTACACTATCCCACTGGAATGGTAAAATGAAGAAAATAATCCTTGTAGGTACTAAGTGTTGGTAATAATGTTGAGCAACCCAATGGTCTAGTGGAAGTGTAGACTGATATAAAAATTGTGGGAAATGGTTTTTCCAAAACGACTAACTGAAAACAAAATCTCTATATACCACTGCCCCATCAACTCTATCCTGATGAGATATTCACAGTCAGCACACTTAAAGACTGGGGAAAGAATAGTCAAAACATTATTAAACTCATCTCAACCTCAAGCTAACCCAAATGTCATGAATAGTAGAATGAATAAGAAAGCAATAGAGCACATGCTTAGAATGAATGAATAATAGCTGCACCCAGAGTGTAGGTTTATTGGTACAGTGCTGTGTGAAAGAAACCTATCACAAAACACTATCAGCTATATAGTCCTATCTATATCAATATCGAAACCATGACAAATGAGTGTATAAAGGTGGAAGGGAGGACACGGGTGGAAGGAGGACAGAGGTTACCCTTGTCAAGAAAGTGCCTAGGATGGCCGCTCCCTCTGAGTACTGATTGTATTCTCTCTGTTGATGTGAATGCTGGTTACAAAAGTGGCCTCTGTCCATGAATTTTGCTGAGCTATGTTTGTGCAATACCATGTGAATATCATACTCAGGTGAAAATATTGTCAAGAAAGCAGCAAGCAGGGAAAAAAGTATAGAGACTGACCCAGTCTCTGCATTCCCTGTTGTATGCCGTCCTGCAAGCTGGGGTCTCTACATTTTGATGAATGTAGACTAGTTTGTGTGTTATGGGGGTGCTCCTCTGCCTTCAAGGCCCATTGCTATTGTTAGAACATCAAAGACCAACTGCTGACAAAGATACTGTTCTTATGAAAAGAGTGACCAGCAAATTTACTGCTTAACTTCATTCCCTTTAAATGAAGCTGGCCCCATAGTCCTCTTTGAAAGCTCAATTGTGGACATATATCTTCTTTATAGGACATTGTGTACAATAAAAAGAAGCAATAACTTCAGACAATAAAAAATACCTTTGAGAATTCCGTGAGATGGGCATTCCATTTAATAAATATCACTGTGGTTACATACTCCCAAACCTACTGAACTCCAGACATTGGCCCAAGTGCCTTCTATTTGACATAGGAGCTCTTTTGAACTAATTGACTTATATTTATGCCCCCATCATTTCCTTAGGCTCTATAAGATCTTGGGAATGAAACAGGATTATTTACTCCAGAGTGCCACCATACTGAAATTGGACCAAATGGCAAGTTTCTCTCCTACTACACATTAGCTTATTAAGAGCTGCTTTTCAGCAGAACAAACTAAACTCCCATGTCCATTATATGATGTCCCCTGATAGCCATCACTACTCATAACCCTGGTGTGAAAAACTTTCGGCATTATTAGCATTTTCAGACACTGGGACAGGATTAGAAATGAATGGATTGTTTCACACCTACTAAAAGTAAAGATTGCTACTAATTGTCTATGAGAGAAAAAGAAAAACTACTTATAAAGGTTGTATTTGGTTTAATATTAAATATGAACTAGATTGTGGGAAAAGAGGCATCTAGAATCACCAGCCTTCTCAAATTAAATAAATCAGAATAATCCTTTCAAAGATAATTACTTACTGCAGAAGTGTTGAGCCCATAGCACATAAAGCATTCTCTATAGCAGCTAAGTCGCTGAGTGTGTTGGTACACATGAGGAGTGGAGGCTGGAGAATCAGGAGTTCAAGGACAGTGGTGGCTATATAATGAGTCTGAATACAGCCTGGGCTACAGAAAAAAATGTGTCACAAAAAATGAGCAAGTAAGTCGCCTACTTTAGAACTCATCACTCCTGGGGGGTCCCATACTGTACAACTAGTTCACTTGGTTGGAAGCAGGCTGCTGAATAGATCCTTGTTTTTCTTCTCTCCTCTTTGGTCCATTCAAGAAAATGTACTTGCAGTCCCCTGCTGTGATTTTGAGGGAGACAAAGAACTCAGTTCAAAAAAAATCTATGAAATAAATATGCAGAGTAACCATAAAAACCCACACAATCTTTGGTGAGCAGTAGGACCTCAAGCAAAAACTACTCTCCGAGCAGTAAGTGGAAATAATGGGTCATATTCTGCATAAGGTACCTGTGGAAGATGGTTTTACTGCTTTAGATTCTATCTCCATAATCCCACAACCCTGAATCTCATCTAGTGGCCCTTCTAGAGTCTGAGTCAATCCAAAAATGGACATCAACTCCTCAGCTCTAATTTTGCACATAAATGGTAAGACAGGAAGGAAAGAAGGGAATTGGGTTAGACCAGATCTAGCAGATTTGATTACAGATTGATACAGTCAATAAGGATGGAACTGTGTGCTGTGGAGCCAAGAGGAACAGGAATGCCACCTTCCTGGTGTGATCTGAGGGAAAACAAAAGCATGGAGTCACTGCTTCAAAGAGCTACCCTCTAATTATGAGGCTGCATCTTTTCTCCGGGACTCTGAGTGGTTACTCCAAGACTGCTCAAACCATTAACGCAATTTACTTTACTTTAAGGGCTCCTGGATGTGTCTGTTGTTCCTTTGGGTTGGCGTTTTTCGTGCCACTTAGAATGTGGTGTAAATAGAAATGCCATGGCAATCTGCCAGTCTGGTGGAGCCTATCCAGATGGGAAGAACGTCTGTTGGCTACACAGGCTCCCTTTAAAAGAAAAACTCAATACTCACAAAACCCTAGGCATTCAGGCTGGAGTGACATCAGGAGGCCATCTGCAGCCCACCACACATGAGATCTAAAGCAAACTTTTCTTTGGGTATTTCACCATGAGGTGGTTACTAGTGGGAAAGTTACAGTGGGTGTGGCCCTAGAAAGGTCTGATTTCTGGACCCAAGTGTTTAAGTGAAATGCCTTTGAGGGTATGTGGACACATGACAGATACTCTTATTCATTTATGGCAGGGGTACTAACCATTCTACTCACTGCGCTGAATCAAGCCTTCATCTGAACCTACTACTACCGGTATGAAGCACACTGTTTAAAAGACAGGTCACAGATACTCACCAAATTGATGTGAAGAAAGTTCCATATTTGCCTTTCATTAGTGAAGAATCTAAAGTATTTTTTCCAAATCTTAACATTTATGATAGTTAATCTTGACTGTCAACTTGATTAGATTAAGAAAATCGTAGGTGGTTTATGGTATCATGTTACAGTGACAATAATACCATCCAATATGCTTGATGAAGAGTCCAGAACCTGAGGAAATAAAATAATTTGGCCAAGACCATACCAATCATTTTGCATACAGCCAGCATCATATTCTGGGTTAACTAAATCCTAAGCAAATTGGCTTATATAAGCCACATTTCTGAACAGCTCACTGGCCTCTTAGATGAAGGGAATCTCAGTATGCATACTTCTAAGGGGCCTGTATTCTGTGACATTGCAGATGATGTTCCATTATTGCAGAACCTGAGAGGTCACTGATTGAGCAAGAATTCTCTTTTCTTTCAGAGTACTAGTCAGGTAAATGAAAGAATGTGTATATAAGTATAGGGCATTGCCCAACCATCTTACAATTGAATTTGCACATCATTGGGCTTATCAAATTGATATTATGAACATTCTAACTAACGTTAAAAACTCAAGAGAGAAAATAATTTATGTTCTAAAAGGAGGAGATTAAGAAAAATTCATATTGAAAGTCATCATAGATTGTGATGCTCATTAGGACAGCCATGGGAAATACATATAGGACATAACCAGGAGGTAGCTACTAAAAGAGGACAACCAAGAAGTACTCACTTGCAAAGTGACAGGTAAATCCTGAGCTCAGGAATAAGAAATGTAGGAATGAAGTATGGATAAGGAATGTAACTCAGGCAGATAAACTCAGAAGCACAAGAGCCTTCAGAGGGAAGAATTTTTGCTTGGCTGAGACATGGAAAAGAGACTGAAGAAAAATTTGCAAGAAAAAAATGTAGTAAATCAACTTGTAGGAAAATGCATGACCATTGTTCTGAGGTTGACAAGGACAAAGTCACTTGAAGGGATTTTGGATGATGGCTCTGGCTATTATTGTAGAGAATGGAAACAAAAGGCAGAAACATAGTAGAAAGTTTTATAAACCCAGTTCCTAGATGAAGCATAGTGGAGAGCAGTAGAGAGCCATGAGACACAGTACTAGGACAGATGCAGAAGGGTGTACAGATGACTGAACTTCAGAGGATGGATTCATATTGAACGCTTAGAGTATGAGATGTCAAGACACAGTACTAGGACAGATGCAGAAGGGTGTACAGATGACTGAACTTCAGAGGATGGATTCATATTGAGCGCTTAGAGTATGAGATGTCAAGACACAGTACTAGGACAGATGCAGAAGGGTGTACAGATGACTGAACTCCAGAGGATAGATTCATATTGAGCGCTTAGAGTATGAGATGTCAATGGCATGTCTCAGTAAAGATGATGAGGAAGGACATGTTTAGTTGGACCAGGAATTGAGACTGAAGTGCCGTGGCCAAAATGGTGGGTGGATTCAAAGAATCGTGAGGAGTATGTTTTAAGGAACCAGGAGTGGAGTATGTTTTAAGGAGAAGGTTCCCATAACCTTCCCCATGCTGCTGTCACAACAAAGAGGAAGTCAGAGAAATGTGTGTGCAAAGGGTTGCTACTGAGGGTAGTTCCAGGGACATTAAAGGGGGACTTGTGGTGTGTACTATAAAAAGGAATCATGGGGAGAAAGTGGAGATAGAAAACATAGATAAGACTTGGGAAATATTTAATGATTTACTTAAGATAAGACATACCAGACCATTTTGGAAGCTGGTGAGAAAGATCCAGGAGAAACAGAGATTTAGATTGATAAAGAAGGAAGTGCTTTCTTCATGAAGGCTTGAGCTTGAATGTGAAAAGTGGCTTTTCCTTTCACTTTTAGAATTGGCCTTTGGTAGAAGCAGGGAAACTCATTTTAGTCAGCTTTTGAAAGTGTGCGCTGTATGAATAAGAGTATGGATTTATGATTGAAATATGAGAGTCATGAGCCAATAGCTCCTATGTCTTCTGTGAAACTGAAGGTCAGAGTAAGGAACACAAAAGGGAGACGTGGAGAGTGACGTGAAGTGACTCTGTGACCCTGCTGAAGGTGAGGCTGTGGGAGAGAAGATGAGTAATTTGGGGACAACGATAAACCCTCACTTGTGTGAGGTTTAATGACATGGATCAAAATTAAAGTTCATTTGCCAATTTGGGTGATTTCCTTTTCTTTCATTTCTTCCCTAATTTTTTGGCTCCCAACATAAAAAAAGTTAGATTATTAAGTTTACCTAAACTGTAGGTGTTTTGTTCCCCAGTCACATGGATCATAGGGACAGAGAGGGACGAGGAAAACTGAGAGGAGTTGGCCATAAATGTTTATTATAAGAGGCTAGTACTGAACATAGAGGAAATTAGAAGTAAGAGGGGGCTGAAAGGTCATGAGTTTCTGGAAGTTTCCTTGAAAGGGTAAGATCTTGGCAGGGAAGTTGGAGTTCCTTCTCAGATTCTCACAGAATGCATTTTCTTTATGCTCTTGGTAAAATTGGACAAGGGGATGCTCATCCCTTTCTGTGGGAGCTGACTCATCTGCCAGCTAGAGAGATCATGTAAACAAAGGGCCTTGCTATGCTCTCACACATCAGTGCAAACAGAAACCTGGCAGAAGCCACTTGAGGAGTGAAAAGTTTATTTTGGCCCATGGTGTTATGGGCTATACATGGTAGCTGGGGAGGCTGGGCCAGCAGTCTGTAAGCACAGCAGCATGTCTGTCTGTTAAATGAGACAACTTCTCACATCTTGTTGAATCAGAAAGCAGAGAGCTAGTAGCAGAACCTGAAGTAGATCTCAATGACCATTTGTTTGGACTCCTCTGCAAGTGCTAAAGATTCTGGAACTTCTTAAAACAGCACCACCTGCTGAAGACCAAGTGTTCAAACACATCATCCTGTGAAGGATGCTTAAGATTCAAACTGCAACATTCTCTCCTCCCTAAAGACAGGCAATATAAAAACAGGCAGACAGAAATTTTGCTTTCATCTTGGATAAATGCAAAGGCCTGTTTGCATTTTTGGAGGCTAAGTTAAAAACTTGCAAGAAGAGGAGGCTTCATTCAGAACAACTTGTTTCTCACCAGTTTGCTGCTGCAGGCAAAGGAACTCTTGACCACTGTAGCGAGGATAGTTCTCCATGGATATCAAGCTATAGTGTGACTGCTCTATATGACATCATTGTGAAGATGTCTAATAGTTACTTGCTTGAATATGGTATGTCCTACGGTCCTACAGGTTACATGGCAGTGCAGTTCTGAAACTGTGCTTTGTTTTATTCTTTTTCTCACACTAAGACCATTGACAAGAACTTAATTATAAGCAGCACACTGAGCATAAAAACGTGTTAAAGAGATTTAGCATGGGGGTATTCTAATTCACAAATATGGTATTAACTTCGCTGTTCAATTCCATAATTCAAACATAAATGAGGAGATAATGTGGCCTTGTTTTGTTTTGTTTTCCCCAAATCTCCCAGCTGAGGTTTTTGTTAGCTGTCATTCGGGCATTTTTGGTACTACTAATGCATTTGTGGATGACCTATTTTGTATAAAGAGTGTATTTACCCTTCCTTAGTCCTGAAAAACTCAAGTTATTGATGCAAAAATTACACTTGAGGAAGATGTGTCAAAGGGAGAGAAGTGTGTTTCTCCTGTATGGGATTCAGAAGCCTCTTCTTTGTACTGTATACATGGTGATAATTTTCCTGCCACTTTCTACTGGACTGTCTCTCTGAGTCATTTGAAACTGAAAACCAAATGATAATTATTTAACCAGACCCAGGAAATTCTGAGATAAAGAAATGGCATAGAGATCTCCTTATATTCAATGTCCCTGGAATCAGTAACTCCTAGAAGAGCAGGTAGTTCTCCACCTGTGGGTTGTGACCACTTTGGTAAACTTCTACCTGTGAAAATATTTGTATTTCAATTCATCACAGTAACAAAATTACAATTATGAAGTAGCAACAAAAATAATTTTGTGGTTGGGGAATCACCACAACACGAGGAACTGTATTAAAAATTTGCAGCATCAGGAAGGTTGAGAACCACTGGCCTGGAAGAGAACATGCAACTTTGGGCCACGATAGTGAGATTTGAATCTCAAAGAGTATATATGTTTGTTACTTTTCCCCTCACCTCCCACATTAACTATCTTATACAGGCTACAGACACCTACTGCTGTGTAACAAATTGCCCCAGAATTTAGAAGATTAGGAGGATCCACATTTATTATCCCAGCATTTCTGTGTGTCAGGAAGTCAGCCCTCACAAGTTACAATTAAGGTATCAGACAGGACTAAATCTTCTTGGATGAGCTTTAGACCTGTTTCATGGGGGCATTGACAGCATTTATTTTGGCTGGAGGAAGCCCTCAGTTCCTTTACCACATGGCTTCTCTACAGTGCAGCTCACAAGAAGAGAACTGCTTTGTTTTGTTTACAGTGTAAGGAGGTAAATAGAGCCAGAAAGAGAATGTGAGACAAAACCCTTGTTTTTGGTAATCTTGTCTTAGTGACGTCCCTATACTTTATCACATTCTGTTTATTAAAAGAAGGTCTCTGGGCTGGAGGCACAGTGCAGCTCTTAAAGGCTAGGCTCATAAACAAAAATGCAAATGCAGGTCTCCTGCTCCATCCCAAATTCAATGGAAAGGTATCATACAAATATATACATTCTAAGCAATTGGGACACTGAAGGACATTTCAAAGCCTGCCAGACCATCAAATGTCTGTATGTGTGCTCATTCCTGTTCCCCCAGACAGTGACAGTTTGCCTTCATTCTGGTGTGGTGACCTGGATCCCTACTTTTCCAGATTTCTTGATTTTATTTCTGGTTTCTGTCCTCTCACCTTCATCCAAACTGTGGTACTTCAATTTCACACTCTAAATTGCTACTCTTCCTTGATAAAGAGAGTTTGATGGTTCCCTATTTCCTGACTCAACACAAGCATTAAGAATATGTATATCTTGGATTAACCTCATTTCCTACCCTTCATTTCATCAAGCTACAAGCAGCCAAGTCAGCGTCTGCAAGTCCTTTCCCCCTGTGTTCATGCTGTTTCCTTAGCTTAACACTTTCCTTACCCTTTCCAACTGTGAAAATGCTAACCATATAGCAGGAGAATTTTCTGTGCAATTCTGGGATTTTACTGGACTTAGACCTGAGCCCTCTTGCATTCCCTATCCACTAAACAATTACTATATTCTTGTTCCCATATAACTATCTAGGGCATAAATACTGCTGTTCCTTACTTTGCATGCCAATCAGAGGAAGGGCTGCAGTTGTAGTTTCCATCTCTGTAGTGACCTGTGGTATTCAGGCAGCCCCTTGAATATGGCAAGGGTTTGATGAAGTCTAGAATGGTGGTGACTGATTCCCAACATGCCTTTCTCACAATTAGGAAGACTTACTCATTTTATTATTTTTGTGTTAAAATTGTGAAAACTGAGATGGAAAGACCAAGGACCCTGACTTGTGAGTCCTCATCCATTTGTTTAATTTCATTTTTAAGTGAACAACCATATGACCTGACCTGATATTTTGTTTGTTTAGCTGCACCAGAGATTAAATCTGCAGCTTCAGACATGCTAGAAAAGCACACTAACCCTAAGATGTAGCCTCAGCCTTAATTTTATTTTAATTTTGAGAAAAGGTTTTGATAAATTATCATTGAAATTATGATATTCCTGACTTACCTTCCTGAGTTGCTGGGATTACAAATTTGTACCGCCAAGCCTGGGTTTGATAATTTTTAAAGATTTATTTACTTTTATTTTGTGTTCATGAGAGTTTTGCTACATGCTTACTACCGGTGTAGGGTGTGTGTGTGTGTGTGTGTGTGTGTGTGTTTGCAGGAGTGCTTGCATGTGTGTGTGCCCATGGAGGCCAGGAAAAGGATGCTGGGTCTCCTAGAACTGGAGTTCCAGGAAGTTGTGAAGAACCATGTGGGTTCTGGAAACCCAGGTCCTTTACAAGAGCAATAAGTGTTCTTAACCACTGAACCATCTCTCCCAGCTACCTAGCTTTGATTTTTTTAAATAGAATACAACAGATCATTCAGCAATCCTCATACTGACATTTTAAAAAAATAATTCTTAGTGAAAAAATGGAAACAGACAAATATTTTTAAAGTAAAAAGACCTTCACAAGTAAGAGGAAGGCCCACTTCTGTTAATTCATCTATGAATTAACCTTTTCAAGTTAGCAATGCAGCAGTGTCAGGAAATGCCATGTTCTTAAATGTCAGTGTGTGTCCTCCTGCCCTGGACTCACTTCTGGCATGCAATGATGTTACCAACTAGCCATAACCTGCACAGTTAGGAGGATTCCAGTGACCCAGGACATGTAGATGCTGTAGCTAGAACTGTAGGCATATCTGTCAGCAAAGCAACGTGTGTATGCATGTATCTGTGCTACAAAGAGAACTGACATGTGAAGGGTAATTATTTCTCCAAAGCCATTGTCCAGACCTCTACAGGCAATAGTCTAAATTTAAAATGACTTTCAGCCAAGTCCTGTTTGCACCTGGGAACTATGAGCGGTATTGAAAACTTCATAAAGGAGATGAAACCTGACCAGGACAGGAAGTGACTTACAGCCGGCAGGCTCAGATGTATTGACACAAGGTAGTCAAGTAGGAAATTATGGTTTTCAAAGAGAAGTCAGATCTTAGTTTCTCTTTTATCTCAGTATGATGTGTGTGTCCTTGAATCAAATCCCCTAACCACCGTGCATACGTGACATTCATGCAACAAGAGTGGTTGGAATCCCTGGTTTTTGTGAGTCTCATACACAGGGAAGTCAGACTTCCTTTATGAGTTGTTCATCGTGTGTCAGTATTGTGGTTTCCAAATGCTTTGGAAGCTGATTTTCCAAGTTCCAGGTGGGCTCTGGACCATGGCAGCAGCCAGAAGTGCTGAAGGCATTAGCTTGAATCAGTGGGTTTCCTGGAGACTCAGGCTGACTTAGTCTGTTTTACATTAGAGTATTTCTTGGTACATGAATTATCAAAATCCTTCATTCCCTAGCATTTCTTCACCTGCCTCTCCTTTCATAGCATGTCTTGTTATTTCTGCATGAACTGAGGTATCCAACAATAAGTGATTATTCCAAAACACTGAGCATGAACTGTGTGGCCAGTGAGAAGTATTTCCAAGGGAATGTGATCAACTGGAAAATTTGATAGAATTTTGACAATTGATGGATCATGAACTTGATCTCTTGAGCCAGTCCCCATAATACCAGTTTCTACTGTTTTCTCATGTGCCCTTGCTGGAGTGGAGCATGCTCATTCTATTTTCTCATCTCTTTCCCACTTCTTCTCCCCAGTTTTAGCATAAGGATAACCTTCTGAAATAGTCTAAAGGATAACACATGATCAATTCTCTCACATATATATATTAATATGTAATATTAATATATATTAATTGGGTCTCATAATGGGTCTCATTCTGACACTTTTATACATGTATATTCATCCACCCACCCCACATCCAAATGATGAATTTTGACCTATTTCCTTGATCCCATTAGATGATTCTTTGTTTTGACTGATCTGTGACTTAGAATAAAGGGAAACAATAAAATGAATATATTTTATCTGCAAAACTTAGCAGTGACTTTGAATTGACCTAAAGATGAAAATGGAAAACAAGATAAAAGTATATGACAAGAGACAACTGGTCAACAGGAAAATAACAGATAGGGTTATTTCTTAAGCTTTTGTAGGAGAAATAGCTATTTCTATTTGGGTGAGATTGGTCAAACTATGGGCTGAATTCTGGCTCCAAATACATGTGGTCAACCCAGGAGCCCTGGAAAGAATCTGGCTTTGTTTTAATCCAAATATTAGTCATTGCTGGGTGAACTTTTCTTAGGATGGTTTTTGAAAAGATAAAATAAGGACACAAAAACCCAGAAGAAAATCCAGGTATGACAAAAAGCATGGTGAGCCACTCTCCCAATCACTGAGAGATACAAAAACAGGTGTCAAGGCAGGATTTGAAGGTTGTTGTGGCTAATGGAAGTCCAGGACCTTCTTATCCAGACCAATGGATGCTATTGCCAGATATGAGGCAACAGAAGGTCATCTTGAGCTTCATTGTGCTCTGAATGGAGAGACACAGTGGGACCACACGGGGTCCAGTCTTTTCCCACAAAGTAGTGATGTGTTCCAGGCAAAAACCCAATTTGGGATGTTTTGGCCCAAAGGAAACATTTACAACCAAATTATACACCTCGGAAAATAAATGAGCTTTCATTTTGGAAGGAAACCCTGCCGGGCTCTTTATTATTTGTACCACAATCATAAAGTTGGTTTTAATCTCTGCAGTGGAATGCCATTGGGTTGGCCAAGTGGCAGACTCAGTGGTTGGAGTGGGGACCATTTCACCCTGTAGAAAACACAGTGGGAAGTAAAGGGAATTATTTCTCGTGAAACTGTTCTCAGGAATCATTTTGGGGGGGTATCTTTTTCTGGCATATTCATTGAAACTTCAAAGTTGGTTCCTTTCTTTGACTCTTTCTTTTATTCTCCTCTTCAAAAATTCCACGGGCCTTCTGGAAAAATGTGTCCTTTATAAATGAATGAAAATGCAGGAGTAGACCCAAGAAAGTCTATAATGGATTTCTCCCATTACTCATGGAGAATGGGATGCTGAAGCTGCAGGAGACTGAGGGCTGCAAAGTCTGCTTCCTTTTCTCCCTTAACAAAGAAATTTGGAGATTTAAACCTGATGAGCCTCTGCTCCCAGGATCCATGCCATGAAAGGACAGTGGAGCAGAGAAAGTGGCCAGGGGTCTGTGGGCTTCTGGGATGACCTGGTTTGTAAGTGTTTTGAACCACTATCGGAAAAGGCTCAGAGTTCTGTGCACCAGTTTAGGGTGGAACAGAAAGCGATCCTAACACCCTTCAAGGATGTGACCACATATTTTGGATTAGGAATGTCTTTTCCTAGACCTCAGCACGTAACAGTCTTGCAGGGAACTTCTCACTGGTTTCGGGGACACTAGGATGGAGTCTTTGTGGGCTTATGGAGGTGTAGCAAGCAGAGCATGGCGGGAGCTGTTCATGAGAAGAAGGGTTCATGGCAAGGCTTTGGCTCATGGATCAAGCAGTTAAGAAAGCCAGCTAACAATTCTGAGATGTTTTTAAATTCTGCTAATCCTGAATGTCCTGGTGTCTGCATCCTACTAAAGACACCTGGTTTAACCAGCTTTGGATTTGCCTAGAATATAAGAGCCACACCACTGTTTAGGCTGCTGCAGCCTGGACCTCAGTGAGGAAACGGATCTTGTTTGTCTTTCTCCCCATTGGATACCCAACCCTTGAGTCATTAGCTCCCAGTAATTAAATGAATAAGTGAAAAAGAGCCCTGTAGCTCATCTGCCCACACACCATCAAAACAAATCCCAGTTAATTAGATGATTTCAGCTCTTAATAATTTGGGGTGGTTGTCTGTGAGTGTGGCTTGAGTTTTGGGTCTTTGTCCCACTCCTATCCTCCCCGCTTCTCCTGAATTATAACATCCCAAGAATGGATTTAATAACCTCTTCTAGTCTGAATTTCATATCCGTGCCCTGGCAATGTTTAACTTATGAATATTAGTTGCTTTATATTTCCATGAGTGAGGAATGTATGCCTGAGCACATCTCCTTCTGGGGGTTCCTTACCCTTCCAATAATACCCAGTTAACCAGAGGTGGATCAACTGGGTCATTCTTTGCCAGAGAAACCCTGGGAGTGTCTTTGACTTCTTCCCTTGTTCTGACATTGAAGGCCTCCATTTCCCAGTGCCTGCCTTCATCCTACCTCACCAGCCTTCCACAGACACCAAGAAGTTCTGGCAGTGGATAAGTCAGCTTTTATTATAAGAATGTTTATGGAGACTGTCAGTTCTTAACCTTAAAACTGAACCGTGCTGTTTGTATTTTTCTAAGTGATGGGGAGTGTGAAGGACTGATGAAAATGGAGCGTGAAGAGATCAAACATGCGCCTTGGAATCTTTGTTCAAGACCTGGAATAGGAGAAATTCCACTTGAGGGGGGTTGGATTCCAGAGGAAAGGATCCCCTGTGAGCTGAGATCATGACCTGGTGTGGGGGAAAGAGAGGTGTGGGGAGCAAGGGGACCAGCGTGGGATGTGCAGGGTTAGGGTCATATGATGTTCTGAAAGCCAAACAAATAAAAAGAGTTAGAAATATATTTCTTTTGGTCAGAGAGCAAATGAATCTACTTGCAACAAACTCTATCTTCTGAACTTCTCAGGTCTGCTTTCAAATGTTGGGAGTTTGAAAGAAACCATTCATAAGCAGGTATGACAAGCTGAATTGCAGGACTTTTGTTTGCTGTGGGACTTTTCTATGGACTACTGGAGAGGGTGAACATTTGAAGCTGGGAGTTCAGCTCTTAGTAATTGAATACCTAGGACATTGGTTTAAAAAAAATGGACCTGGCTCTATCTAAAAGGCCAGCCTTTGTATCCGCAGACGCGGAATAAGTAGGAGAGGCTGAGCTGGAACCAGCAAAGGACATTTTCACAGAGCTGGTTATAAATCTGCTGAAAGAGAGTGAGACTACAGTTGTCACCAAGTGTTTTAGTTGGGGCCTGTGTAATTAGTTTGGCAAGAGCATTTTTGGGGACTGGTTCTTGCATAATTTGCCCATGTCTATGGAGCTTGGGACACTGAAAGACACTCTTCACATCTTTTTTCTGTCTCCTACCAGCTTCATTTCCATTTTTGTCACGTCCTAGTGGATTGTTTTCCCTTCTTAGCCTGTCTGAGTCTCCAGAACCCTCATAGGTCTCATGTGATATGTTACCTTTGGTCTAGGAATAGCTACCCTTTCCAATAGCCATGTGAAACATGCCTGTCTTTCTTCAGGACCTTGGGTCTTTGTAGAAAAAGAATGGGAAGGAGAAGGTTGGCAGCACTTTGCTGCCTTGTGTACATGCTACCTAAACCTGCCACAAAAGGTCAGACTATGTTGACACTAAGAAAAAGCAGAAGTGAGTTCACTCTCCATCTTTGCAGGTTGTGATCTTTTACCTTGGCGGTCTTATCACTCAGGGATCTTTAAGCAGTGACGGACAGTCCAGAGTGTCTTACCCTAGCTGGTTTTAATAATTTGTATTTATTTGTCATTTATTTGATTAGATTTTCTCAAGATAAAGCACTCTAAAAAGTTGAGAGCTCTTCATATTCTAACAGCCCAATCTCTTTGCTATAGTACCTCCTGGACAAAATAATGCCTTAACTAGTCCCTGGTTACCTGGTCCTTCTCCTGGAGCAAGCGGAGTTCATTGGGTATGAACTAGGAATGTTATGGAATATAAGCTGTGAACCCCAACTTGGGACTCTTCACAGGGGCTTGAGAGTAAGCATTCTAACACATTCCCAGGTAATGCTACTTTTAGAACAGATTAAAGTGATAACTTGGAGCTACCAGGTTCTTGTGGGAGGGTGAGAAAACTGTGAACTAGGGCGTGGATATGGTAGGGTATGGCTGTAATCTCAGGATTCCAGAGACTAAAGAAGGAAGACTATAAATTCAAGATCAGCCTGGGCTATATAGCAAGACGCTATATCAAGTAGGGAAAGCTATTTCAGTTATCTTTAATTTAAATAAAATGTTAAAACACAAATTAGTAAAGCATAGATACTGCCATGTACATATATAAATATATGCTAACATTCATAGTTATTTATGTATGTAAGCAAATACATATTTTATGTACATATAAGCATGCATTTATAAATAGGATATATATACACATATACAAATATATATACATATATCCTTTGAACATCTCAAACCCTGCCATCTCCTATTGTTTTACTAGGCTGTTCTCCTGGGCACTGGCTGAGTATTGGACAAAGGCAATATTCACTGGTTCTGTCTATTATATTTTTCTTGTCCCTCTAGGAGAAAAAGATTTGATCATGTTATCTCTTGAAAGCAGATGACTGTTGTAATTGAACTTGGAGTCATCACATGGAAACTGGGCAAAGACTATGTCTTATCTCTTGTAAGAGAACTTCATCCTCCCACCTTTGAAGAATTTAATTCTCTTCCATAGATAATAGGATGAGCCAACCATGCCCACACCTATCAGGCTTCAAACCCTGGTCTGTTCATTCTTTTCTGTATCCTTAATCCATTCATCCATTGCTCTGTCTATTACATGGTTCATTTATTCATGCAGAGGGCATTTAATGAGGGCCTATTATGTGTCAGATGCCTGGATAAGGGCCAAGTATATAAAGTTACAAACCAAAATCTAATATATGCTTTAAGGAATTGATATTCCGATGGGAGCTGTCACAAAAAGGATAGCCCATAAAATATTGTCCTGTGGTAAAAAAAAATCTTCAAAGGCGATAAGCAGAAAGGTGGGGGTATTACTAAGGGGTTGGAAGGGCCACTAATTATAAAAGGTGATGTTGCTATTATTGTTTCCCAGAGGGGAGACATAGGCAATATTTATTCCTTCTTATATGACAAACTGAGGCATAATTTCACCAAAGTTCACTGTGGGGAACCAACATGCTTATTGACTACGTTCCACAGCGTAAGTGAGGGGTTATTTATAGGTGTGTGGGTGTCACTCCAAAAAGCAGTGCCTGCAAAACCTTCACCCAACATAGATGAGAGCTTCCCTGAAGCTGCACAGATAAAACCCCTCCTCCCTTAGTCCACATGCAATTGACACAGAGTTGTATATAACAGGTGGTAGAGTGCAGCTGGATACTCAGGTGAGGGTGTCATGACCCTCCACCTCTACGTGAATGGATGTAAACAACCAAGCCAACAAGCTTAGCTAGGATAATCCTTTTGCAAGAGAGCACAGCTGAACTCCCCAAGACGGAGATTACTCTGCTCCCAGGATAGTGATACACCACAGGTGATCAGGGAAACCCCTTCTCCCTGAAAGTGACATTTAAAAAAGGAGAGGAGTATGCTCTGGACCAGCATGGAAGCAGAGGATTTGGGAAGTGGTTAAATTTTTCTTTCTGTTGTCATTGAATAGGAATGGACTTGAGGATTAGATTGGCTAATCTAATATATACTTTGTACAGCTCCGTTTGTCTTTCAATCCCTATTTAACCATAGATGATAACAAAAGTGAAAAGAAGCTCTAAGAATGTAAATAAATTAAACAAAAGAGGCCAGTGTAAGGTAATGTTGAAGAGGAATTCATCCGGCAACAACTTAAGGAAGACTTCCTAGAGAAGGGAATGCCTAAACAGGGTGGTTAAAAACACGTGGCAACTTTCTGTGGGTAGTAAAAGGAGTAAGTGTGGCATGGAGACATCTACCTGCATCAAAGCCTCTGTATGAATTACAAAACGTGTAATAGTGTCCCTTCCTTCAGTCTGAACCTCAATTCCTATTTGAGACTCCTTCCTGCTCTGTATATATTACTCTATGCAGATGGTAGCCCAGATGACATCACAGAGGGTCACCTCCGCCCTGCATTTCAAGCTTTGACATTCTGCTCATTTCATTAGCCAGATGAGTGCTCATTCATTATAGTGTGAAATTTTTATTTTAAAAAATTGTTATTTACATTTATTACTGAAAAGGCTATCAACTCTTGGCATATAGGTGATGGTTAATTATAAAAAAGACTTCTAACTTTAATTAATTTATTTTTATTAGTTGACATATTCATGCATATCTGTAACAAATTTTAGTTTCATCTTTACTCCATTACCACCCTGTCTCATTATCCCTCCTTCTCCTTTTGAACCTCTCCTTCTTCCCAAGTCCACCTCCTACTTACATGGTGTGTTTATGTCGTGTGTGTCCATGTGTGTCCGTGTGTGTCCGTGTGTGTGTGTGTGTGTGTGTGGTGTGTGTGTGTGTGAGAGAGAGAGAGAGAGGAGAGAGAGAGAGAGAGAGAGAGAGAGAGAGAGAGAGAGAGAGAGAGAGAGAGAGAGAGAGAGAGAGAGAGCAGGGTTTTCTGTTCCCACACAAGCATGAGGAAACACACCAATTCCTCATATGTACAATGGAAGGGGATGGTAATTATGCCATCTGATGGGGATGCATAAAAAGTGTTAGGATAAAGTTAGTCTAGAGATTGTTTGCTTAAGGAAGGAGGTAGAAGGTTGGTTGGTACTAGGAAAGAAAATAACTGAGCCCTGGGAGAAAAATCACTGAAAAGAAAGAGCCAGTGTAAGAGCACCAGGAAAACAGATGTGAGGAATTGGGAGAAGAAAAGCAGTGTAATTCTCCTCAAGCTGCTACCCATCTTTAGGTGAGCCCCAAGAAAATGATGTTTCCAATGTGAAGCCACTTATTTATTTATGTATTTATTATTTTTGCAGTGCTGAAGATTAAATGGTTGGAGCCTTGCACAAGCCAGGCAAGTGCTTCTAGTGGCCCCATCCCTAGTAGCTGCTCTTCTGTTGTCAAATGCTGTATTTCCCTGTGTTCTTTTATTCAGAAAATAAACAAGCAAGAACAGAAACTTGGCTTTTTCAGGGAGTGTATTTAACCTTTCCATGTGCCATTTCTCTTTGATTCCTTCCCTGGTTTCTTTTGTGGTCTTTGTAGTTACACATCCTGTATATATAACTTACACAGAGAGGGAGCACAAATCATATATGGTCTGCCCAGTGAACTTTCACAAAATGAACACATCCCTTCATGCATTTCCCAGATCAAGTAGCAGAATATAGTCGTACTCCATGAGCCTCCCAAGGACTCCCTTCCCTTCACTGGCTCCCCCAGGCTGCCACAATCCTGACATCTAAGACTATTGGTTAGTTTTGCCTGCTTTTGAACTTTATATAAATAGACTCTTAAGTCATATGTTCTTTTGTACTTGACTTCCTTTGTTCTCGATGATGTTTGTGAAATTTGTCTGTTATTAGATGTGGTTACAGTTTGTTTATTTTTATTCCTATATTGTGATTCATCCTATATTTTAGGTATACATTTTACTTATACCTTGAACTACTGGTGGCCAATTAGTTCCTGTCCTTTTTACAGTTCAGCCCATGTGTTTAGCAGGTCCAAAATAAATGTTGATGGTCCCACCTGCTAATATCCAAAGCAACACATATTTGCGACCCATTGCTTCATCTGTCCCCTGGAGTAGCTCTCTTCATGTTTGCATGACGTACTATGTGGCATTTTGCTTCGGCCTCTTTATGTGTGGGTTGGTCACCATCTGTTTTGTTTACTCCTTGTTCTATCTTCTGCTTTTATTGACCAGATCTAATTTTCCCTATAAAGTTCTCAGACTGCACAAATCACACAACATTGGACTACATGAGATCTACATAAGAGTTTCTCTAAGAAATAGAGACAAGTATTTTCCCAGTATCAAACAAAATGAGCAACTAAGTTGAGGATTTAATTCATAGTATGCTATAGTAGGATAGTGTTATTATTCTGGGTAGGGGAGAATAGGGAATTCATAACAGCTAGAAACACCTCCAGAGAGAAAGTTAGGATAAAATGCAAAAGAGACAAGGGATTTGGGTTGTGTTTCCTAGCAAGGATCATCTCAGCCTCTTCCTTTATAGAATTGGAGTTCTCACGCTTAACTCAAACAAAAGATTCATTTAACACATAGTACCTAGGAGGTTTGAGTGATGCTTTATCTACCCAATTTCCAGGACTCTCTCATTTTTCTCTCTAGATCCACTTCATATTTTTCTCTGCTCAATTATGGATATAGGTTCTACATGCATTGAATCAAATAAGCATTGCATCTGCCTCTTGCTCTGGCTTCAGACTGACTTTAGCCAATGTGAGACACAGCAGGCATAAGAAGAGAGTATTTTGAAAACCTTGTATATCTAATCCCACCCTCATTCTGACCCCCACGCATAACTCTCTATTTTCCTTATAGAAACAGGAACCTCTCCCTTTCTTTACATCATCAGGCCTGTGGTATAAGATCTTCATGGTGGTGTTGACCAAGAGGTGGTAGTTTCTGGCCCCTTTGCTCACAAATGTATAAGCTGTTCTCTTGTTGTGTCCTCTTCAGTTACCAAGCTTAAGAGCACCACTAGTTTTCTGTACATACTCAGACTGATTTATCCTAATATGGTAATGTTCATACCTGCATACTACTCAGCAGCGAAGAAAAAAAGAAACAGCAAAATCTTGAAATACACAGGCAAATGGATGGAACTAGAAGAAACCATCCTGAGTGAGGTAACCCAGTCACAGAAAGACAAACATGACATGTACTCACTCATATATGGATATTAGACATAGAGCAAAGGATTTCCAGCCTACAATCCATACCTCCAGGGTACCCAAGAGAGACATACATGGTCCCCTGGAGAAGGGGAAAGAGACAAGAGCTCCTGAGCAAATTGGGAGCATGGGGGAAAGAGAGGGAGTTAGGAGAAAGAGAAGGGAAGATGAGGAGGGAGGAGAACATGAAGGATCAAGTAGATTGAGTTGGGGGAGGAACAGAGTAGAGCAAGAGAGAGAGATACCTTAGTAGAGGGAGCCATTATAGGTGTAAAAAGAAATCTGGCACTAGGGAAGTGTCCAGAGATCCACAAGGATTTACCCCAACTAAGAATCTAAGCAATAGTGGAGAGGCCCTTCCTCTATAATGAGATTGATGAGTTCCTTATATGGCATCCTAGAGCCTTCACCCAGTAGCTGATAGAAGCAGAAGCAGAGAGCCACAGCTAAGCACTGAGCCAAATTCCTGGAATACAGCTGTAGAGAGGGAGGAGTGATGAGCAAAGGTGTCAAGACCATACTGGGGAAACCCACAGAAACAGTTGACCTGAGCAAGTGGAAGCTCATGGACAGCTGGGGAACCAGCATAGGACTGAACCAGGCCCCCTGAATGTGAGTATCAGTAGGAGGCCTGGATAGTCTATGGGGTCTCTGGCAGTGGAATCAGTATTTATCCCTAGTGTACAAATGGACTTTGGGAGGCCATACCCCATGTAGGGATACTCTCTCAGCCTAGATACACAGAGGAGGGCCCAGGCCCTGCCCCAAATGATGTGACAGACTTGGATGATCCCCCATGGAAGGCCTCACCCTCCCTGGGGAGTGAATCAGGGATGGGATGGGGAAGTTGGAGTGGGGCATGGGAAGATGGGAGGGATAGGGAACTTGGATTGATATGTAGAATAAGATTGTTTCTAATTTAAATCAAAATTTATATATAAAAATAAAAATCCAACTTGGTTGGATTAAAAGGCAACTAGATTAGTAACATTCAACTTCTGTGACAATCAGAGACTGTTAGATCATAGGAGTTCTGACCTAATGAGCAGTTGACTACTTCTTTGATAGATTCATTATATGAAAGCATCATTAGGTGGTCAGGAAATGTAGGAGGTGGAGCCTAGTTGGATAAAGTAGCTCATTGGGAGTTTGTCCTATATCCCCTTTCTCTATTCCCTGGTTGCCATAATGTGAACTGATCTGCTTTATCATGATTCACCATGATAAACTGAGACCTTTGATACAGTGAGCCAAAATAGATGAGCCCTCTCCTTCAATGGATTCTCTTAACTATTTGATGACAATGATGAGCAAAACAACCAATAGGACTGGGAAGAACAGTAAACAGATAAATACCTTCTCTGCTGTACCCCACTCTCTACAGCCCTCTGCACCCCACTCTCCACAGCCCTCTCTCTGTTCCATACTCTCCACAGCCCTCTGAACCCTCTGACAGCCTCTAATGAATGTGCAGTTCTCTTTCATGAACTTTCAATAACTGAAGGGGTATTGAAGGGAGATTTCCCTTATGTGATAAGACAACCAGGAAATGCTTTGTCTCCAGGATTAGAGGGGGACTACGTATGGGGACAGGGAGGATGAACGTAAGTTTTGTACCTGGGGGCAGGCCTTCTGTGGTCGTTTTCACACACTGTGGTTCTCCACTCTTGTTTCAGCTTTTTAGTGCCTTGGGCCAGCATCCAGACAAGTGGGATAAGATTAAAAAGCATAGAAAATGGTATGAAAGAGTCATTGGCTGAATGCGACTTTTAATCCTAGTACTCTGGAGGCAGAAGCAGAACTCTTTGAGTTCTAGGCTGGCCTGCTGATAGTAAGTTTCAGCCAGTCTAGGATAGGATGCATAGTGAAAGTGAAACCCTGACTCAAAAAAAAAAAAACTTGTGAAAACTCTGGGCCATTTCCCTTCCTTAAACTGAAAATGTCCCACCTTTTAGAATTTCCTACTTCCTACCCTTGTGTTTTTTAATGTGTGATTTTTTTATTTCCCCTCTAGAACTTCTTAAAGACAAAAGAAAAAAATCTGCCCATACATAATTTTCATAAATTTTAATTTAAAGACATGATTATCCCACCAATATAGAGTAAGCAAATCTCAAAGTTTTAACTAATTAATGAGAAAACTAGGAAGAGATTAATGCCAGGTCACAACATTTGAAGAACAGATTATAAAACCAGTTGTAAAAATAATTGAGTACATTTTTATACATGAATAAAATTGATTAATATACTGGGCACCCATAAAGTCATAAACCTTGAGCATTTCAGCTGAACCAAATCCATTTAAATTTCTACAGGATGAAGATCTCTAAGTAAGCATATCACATTTAATCTACTGCCCTAATCAATAATACTTCAAAGATGTAGCCTCCCAGAGAATTAAATAATCTCAGATGAAGTAAGTATGAACTGATGAATTTGCTCTCCCCTTTGGCTTCATTTACAAGTTTTTGATAACTTTCCCTAACAATTTATGTGTGATCTGAACTGCCATGGTCCAGCACAGTGTCTGATCCGTAATAGAGATGGCGGAAGTGTTTGTTGGGAGAACTCATGAATCTAACAAACAACTCCCCACCACCTTGATTACCCAAGCTTTGTCAAGATACCCAACAGCTGCATCACCTGCAGGGACCAGACTGTGTTTCCTTGGAGACAGGAGAACAGAAGCTTAGTCAGATTCTTCTGGATAGGCATGTGGGAGGGGGAACAAGTCCTGGTGGCCTGCAGCTTTCTCATCACCTCCGGCCACATTTTGTCTATGGCAGCTCTATAATTAGCTTAGGCTACCAGGCCTGGCTCTCTACTAAATGAGAGTGAATGGTTTCTGGCAGCCAGCAGAGCTACCCAGGTGCATCCTGGAAGCACAAGGAGAAACTGTTGTGATGCATCTCTGAATCTTTGAAAGGCTGGTGGTGAAGCTGTTAACAAAGAAGTTCGTGTAAATGAAAGTAGTAGATGGTGGGCCTTGCAATAGCATCAACCTTGAGTTAACACAAGAAAGGAGTCAGCAGTGTACTAGTCACTGAAGGCAGCATCTGCATTTGATGCGTTTAGAGCCATTGAGTTTTTATTTAATCATGCTACCTGTGGATCTGATGCTTTGGCCATTTCAAGATGCTGTTTTAAAAATAAAGCACATTGAGACAGTTAAGAGCATGGCATGTAGTACTGTTGTAGAGGACCTGAGTTCAGTTCCCAGCACCTACATCAAGCAGATCACAAGCTCCTATAACAATGGACCCAGGAGGGTCCATTGCCTATGGCACCTGCCCTATGTACACTACACATTCTCTCTCTCTCTCTCTCTCTCTCTCTCTCTCTCTCTCTCTCTCTCTCTCTCTCTCTCTCTCTCTCTCTCTCTCTCTCTCTTTCTCCACACACACACATAATTTAAAAATAGCAAATATTTTTAAATGTTTAAAACCACATTGCTGTGATACAACTCCTCAAGACAACTGTCTTGTATGGGTTACAGCCCACATCACAACTGGATGGACTGAGAGCTCTTCTGCAATTCTCATCCTACTCCATAAGACCATTATACAGGTCACATATCAGTTAGCTTTCACTGTGTAACAAGCCACTCTGAGTTCAGTAACTTAAAACCATAAAAGTCTGTTATTCTTCGTAATTATCTTAATCTCAGCCAAGTTGGCTCACCTAGTCCTCATGGGTGTGGATCTCAAGCTGAGGATTGTCCTTTGGCAAATTGATTGGTTTAAGTTATATGGCCCCTATCCACCTGTCTCTTTCAACAGGTTAATCTTGGCTTTTTGGCACACTCCAAAGAGCAACTAAAATAAGCAACACTAAAACACAAGCCCTTTGGGGTCTGTGCTTGTTGTTGTCCCTTTGGCCATAGTAAGTAGCACAGCCAAATTCACAGTCAGTCAGTAGGATCATCAAGTTCAAAGATTATATACAGGGTACACCTATGTAAGGCAGGATTATATAGGAAGGAAGAATTTGCAGACATCTTTAAACCCATTCTACCATAGAAGCAAACCACAGTAACTTACTCAAATCTACAGCAAGGCAAGGTTGGACCTGGGACACAAGTCTCATTCTGGATCCAGCACTATCCCCACAATTCCAAGGGTAGGGCTCCAAAAATCTATTTATAGTTCATTGTAATGGAGAGATTCTTAGAAGTGTTGGCCTTAAGTGTTGAGAAGACTCCACCTTCTTTATGTGTACAGTAACTGGAGAGGGCCAGCCCGGCTTCCTGCCTCAGCCTCTGAACAAGTGTCCTATGTGATCTGGCTTAGCTTCTGGAATTACCCTTCCAAAAATCAGAATTCCAGCTTTGGCCTGGGTCTTTAGAACCTTTCATTCCATATGGGAGATACTGATTCATTGCCTGAGCCTCCTTGACCTGCCAGACCACTTCTCCTGGTCAAAGCATGTTTTGAATACTTGGTATCTACTATCCGGATTTACTTTTCTGTCGCTGTGATAAACACCAAGACCAAAAGCAACTTGGGGAGTATGGTGGTTTAAAGAAAATGACTCCTGTAGGGAGTGGCACTGTTTGGAAGTGTGACTGTGTTGGAGTAGGTATGGCCTTGTTGGAGGAAGTTTGCACTGTAGGCATGGACTTTGAGTTCTCCTATGCTCAAGTCAAGCCCAGTGTGACACACAGTTTACTTCCTTTTGTCTGAGAATCAAGATGGAGAACTCTCAGCTCCTTCTCCAGCACCATGTCTGCCTGTGCACCGCCATGTCCCTCCATGGTGATAATGGACTAAATCTCTGAATCTGTAAGCCATTTATAAATGTTTTCCTTTATAAAAGCTATCATGTTCATCGTTTCTCTTCACAGCAATAGAAACTCCAAGTAAGACAAGAAGGAAAAGTTTTCATACATCTTCCACTTCAAACTTCTTCCCTTAGGGAAGCCTGGACAGAAGTTCACGGCGTGAGCCTGGAGGCAGGAATGGAGCAGAAACCATGGAGAAGTGCTGCTTGATAGCTTGCTTCCCCTGGCTTGCTCAGTTACCTTTCTTAGACACCTAAGATCCACCTACCCAGAGATGGCACC
The DNA here is from genome assembly GCF_017639785.1 of Mesocricetus auratus. Taxonomy (NCBI): domain Eukaryota; kingdom Metazoa; phylum Chordata; class Mammalia; order Rodentia; family Cricetidae; genus Mesocricetus; species Mesocricetus auratus. Next base: position 106,063,862 of record NW_024429189.1, read on the forward strand.
TCCCACGGAGTGTTTGACCCTTCTATTTAAATTAACAGTCAAGCAAATGCCTGCACAGAAATTCCCACAAGCCAATCTGTTGGAGGCAGTTCCTCAGTTGAGATTCTTTTTCCCAGGCCATTCTGGTTTGTATCGAGTTGACACTGACTAGCACATGAACACACTGATAAGTGCTTCTCCAAGCTGGGTCCTGGAAAGTGGATCCAGATCAGCAGTTCTCAGCCTGTGAGTTTGCAACCTCTTTGGGGACTGAATGACCCTTTCATAGGGGTCACCTAAGACCATCAGAAAACACAGATCTTTACATTATGATTCATAAAAGTTGCAAAATTACAGTTATGAAGTAGCAACAAAAATAATTTTATGGTGGGGGTCACCACAACAGGAGCATTAGGAAGGTTGAGAATTACCAGTCTATATAATCACTCTGTTTTCCTTCTTTCTTTTAAAATAATTTTTGAGAACTCATTTAGGAATACCTCTAGAACTCTTTCAGTGTCCTCCACACATTCTCTCAATTTTATGACCTCTTCTTTGTCATTATTTACACACAAACACAGTCTACAGAGTCTATTTAGTGTTACTCACATGTACACATGTTTGGGACAGACCACTGATAAGATAACCAGTCAGTGAGCTCATCCCTTAAGAAAACTGACTCTCTCTCTCCTCTCCCTCTCTCTCTCCATCTCTCTCTCCCTCTCTCTCTCTCCCTCTCTCTCTCCCTGTCTCCCTGTCTCCCTGTCTCCCTGTCTCCCTGTCTCCCTGTCTCCCTGTCTCCCTCTCTCCCTCTCCCCCTCCCCCTCCCCCTCCCCCTCCCCTCCTCTTCCCCCCCCCCTCTCTCTCTCTCTCCAGCCATTAACTACCTGCAGATCTTTATGTAGGGAAGCACTTTGTGAGATTTCTCCTATTTGTATTGGTATGTCAAGTGGTGTTGTCTTTATGCAAATCTTCTTTAGGCAACAATATTGTTGCCATGTTATGGGTATAGAGTCCCTTTCACATCCAGACATTATAACAGTAACGCTCTGGTCCTCTACTCTTACAATCTTTCCACCCCATCTTCTGTAATTTTCTCTGAGCCTTGGATATAGTTAAAATGCAAAGAATCACTGTCTTCTTTCCTAGCAATAGAGAAAGCACAACTTGAAACATCACCAATAGTCCATACTCAATAACATTTGCTCAGAGTGCAACATTTAGAGGATGCTGAGCTCCAGCGTGACCAAAAGGCAGTGACTGAAGCCCCCTGGTGGACAGCCCAGGCCTATCCATTATAGCCCTTGGCAAATTAGGTCTGGCCTCAAATTTGAGTATCCAGGGACAAGGTCTCATGAAATCCAGCTTTATTATCTAGTTTGTCAACCTACCCCTAAGGAGGATTCTAGAAAAGACAAATTTTTCATCTTATATTTTCATTGATGTTTTATAGCATGAGTAAAGATTCTCTCCTGAAAAAACTAGCTTTCCATCCTTGTAATTATGACTTCTATGCTATCTTAAAGTTGAAAGGGTGATTTCAGTTCATTTTTTAACTAACAGAACATAAAAGAAGTGAGTCCTGAAAAAATTACCCCCTCTATTTTCTGTGCCAGTGATGGAGAAAACACAACTTGAAATGCCACTAATAATCTACAGAGTTTTAAGATCAAAGCAATACAGAAGTATTAGAGATAAATCAGTAACATGCTGACTTCCATTTTGCCAGCTGGCCCAGAAGCATTAGGGAAGATGCACAGAGTTGGGCAGCCCCTCCCCCAGAGAGCCAATTCCTGCCCCTGTGCAGAGAATTGACCATCCTTCATCTCTTCTAAAGCAGTGCCTGGGATCCTTAGTGAGGTCACTCCCATGCCCTAAAGTAAACATCCTCCTGATGCATTCTGCCACCACAACCGGAGATTCCTCAGCTATTAGTCAGGCTTTAAACAGAAGGCTCTATTGGTTCCCAGCCAGACTGTGACACTTCTGCCTTCTTGAAACATGATGTGGCTGTGTCGCCAACGCCCAGGGTTGTCTCTGGGATCCCCTAACAAAGACCGAAGCACATGTCTGGCCATCTCTGTCTCCTCTCTGCCAGGATGTTTCCTAAGGAGTTGTTGCATTTTTACGCTCAATTTAGAATAGAGGCACTGATGAAGTAACTGTTGACTTCACCCCTGCTGTTTGCAGGGGAGTGACTGCCATTGCATACAGGTACAGCAAGAACAGATGTCACTCAACCTTTGCACCCTCACATCCAGACTGGATGGTGATTCCCTAGTGGATCTTGATTGCCTCTTCCCAGCACCCACTGCTGCCACTTATAGAGTGCCCATCTCCTTCCCATCTTCTTGAGCACCAGGAAGAAATGTGTCCCTTGGAGAAAGAGATGTTGAGAACCAAAACTCAATTTATTCATTCTCTGGCTTTTCTCTCCCCAGAAGTACTTGCTTTTCAATCATGTGTGAAGATAATTAGTGTGTCCTTTATTCATTGTCTCCCCAATTGGAGAACTTTTGCTCTCCCCTTTGAAACCCCACCAGTGGCATTCTTGAACTTATTTTTAGATGTGTGGAAGTTTTCCAGACAAAATCGATGCCCAGCACAGATTAAAAAAAAAAGTATGATTATCCTGGGTACAAGAAAACAGAGTGTTTTAATATGGAAGAAGTGTAGCCATATGCCTGAGTGCAGTATGGCTTCCTTTAATCTGGAAAAAGGAAACAAGCATTGTTGATAATAATATGCAGATGTCCAGCTGTAAATGAGGACATATTGCTAATTAGCTATATTGTTAGTGTGTTTTCAGGAGAGAGATTACAGTGATGTTAATTATAATCTCTGTTGTTTGTTGTTCAAAGCCTATGAGACCAAATGCATTGCTAATAATATCTTCTTTAATATCTTCAATAGAAGATTCTTAAATTTTTTTTGGCCTTTAGAATCCCACATTAAAGCTACATTAGGAGTAATGAAACCTACAGCCTGAGCCTAATTAAAACAAAACTAACAAGACATAGCAATCATTATCATTAACTAGTATTTATTTGGCGCCCCCTTAGCAGTTGGAATTGGGGGATGGGGCTCAGAGATTGGAGATATAGCCTTCTTTGCCCCCCAGAAATTTGCCATCTAGTTTAACTCTGAGAAGTCAGCCTGGTTGTATTAATCAGGGAATAGTTTCCACAGCCTTAAAAAGGAAAAGCACTGAAACATTTCTAGCCAGCCAGTTTGTTACCAGTGTGTGCCTCTCTTGGAGGCTCAGGTAGAGGCCAGAGCAGCCTTGTTTTTCACAGCCTTTGACTGATGCCTGCCAAGAGGAGTGGGTGCTATTTGCAGACAGGGACAACAGTGCTTAGGTCATTTTCCAAAAACTGGGTCCACTGACCATTTCTTTGCCTTGTTCCTCTCTGCTGTGATCATCTTCTTTAGTAGATGATCATCATCTCAATTTGTCCTGTGGTTTGTTATCTAAAGAATGTTGCGCTTTGCCCTTGCATTCATTGCCTGGAGCAAATGACCATCTGGGACACTCTGGCCATTCTGACCACTCTGGCCATTGATGTGGTTGTGGTAATCCACCTTGACCACAGGAAAGTCACAATGAGAAGCTTGAGTCACACAGTGGCAGAATGCCATGACTGGACATCCTTGGTCTTGAACCTATAATGTATTCAGCATAAGGAACACGGTGATCAAAAAACAGAGGTTTATCATCTTAAAAATTCAAAAAAAAAAAGCGGTGGTGGCGCACGCCTTTAATCCCAGCACTCAGGAGTCAGAGGCAGGCGGATTTCTGTAAGTTCGAGGCCAGGCTGGACCAACAGCCTCCAAAACAATACAGAGAAACCCTGTCTCGTAAAACCAAAAAAAAAAATTGTTCCAAAATATCCTCTTGTCCATCTCAGTATAACTGCTCCAGCATATGTAGGACCAGATTGTGAGAGAAAAGGGAGACAGAAGATATGGGAGGGTTCAGGTAATCTGAGTACCACACAGCTCCAACTAACTTGCAGAATGCCATCAGTGAAGTAGCACCTAGGGGAGAAGTCACAAAACAAGCTGGTATTTACACTAGCCAGCTACGTCACAGTAGGGCTGTGAGGCATACCCCTCCCAGCTCCAAACTTTTCAGTATTATAAAGCAGACTCTGTCAACTGCAGGGCTTGTGTCTTCCCAGCTCACCTTTCCACTTTCCCGTTCTCTTCACCTGCTCACTTTTATTTCCTTTTGATCTCAGTTCACAAATTACCCCTTCCGAGTTTAATTATAGCTACTTCAAATAGTGATAGTCATTTTTCTGGGATTTTTCTTTATAGGTTCTATTATATGTGTGCTCATGCTCTTTCAGATTCAGTGTGTATCAGTTATATAGTTTTGCTTTTGTTTTTCGATGCCCAAATTGTCTAATCTAACTGGAAGCCCCTCAAGCTGATTTCTGTGGGTTTTTTTCTAAGAGAACTTTGTTAAGCACTGAAAGTATCCTTGCTGTCTATCACTGCAAAATATTCCAAACTCATGTGCACTATCAATTCCCAAGTTCTTGGTTCAGTCATTTGTACAAGGAGCTCTGGTTCATTTGAGTGAAGTCAAACCCTTGAACATTACTGAGAGCACTCTAGCATAATTTAAAGGAAATACAGCCTAGCACAGTCAGCAAGATTTGAGGGATGTAATGTGTAAATGCAGAGACAATGACAGTTCAGCATCTGTAGAATAATCAGATCTGTAGATGTTACAGGAGGTTGCATAGCCCAGCATCTGTAACTAGCTGCCAAGGAGTCAGTCACATTCCATCTTATGCTCTGCCAATCATTCTGTCATTTAAGGATTGAGTTCAATCACAAAGATCAAAAACTCAACATGTTTAATTAGCTAAATAGGTTTTTACTTTTTATTGAAAATATTTTCATATAACATATATATAACATTGTGTATATTTATAGAGTATAGTATAATTAAAAATATGTATACCACATGAAATAAGTTGCTGATAACTAACCTCAAATATTTATTATTAATATATCATATCTATGTTTTAGGAATTTTCTAACTCTTCTAGTTAGTTTGAAACAAACGGTAAATTTTTGGAGACTATTGTTAGCCCCCTGTGCTATAAAACAACAGATCTAATTTGTCCTCTCAACTGCATTTATGTACCCATTACCTAAGTTCTCCTGGACCTCACTCCCGAACCTTCCCAATCTCTGGAAACCAGCACACTCACTACTTCATGGAGATTATTTTTTAACTACCACAAATGAGCTACAACAGGCAGTATTTGTCTTTCTATGCTTTGCTTGTTTCGATGACAGGATTTTTTTTCAACCAAGCCAAACACATGACCCTGGCACAAAAACTGACACACAAACCAATAAAGCAAAGAGTTTAACGTTTAATTAATTGCCACAGCTCTAAAAACACAATAGATTTTACAGAAGGGAACACTGCAACTGCTACTGTTGCAGTATTGTGCTGGCTATTTCTATGTCGATTTGATACAAGCTAGAGTCATCAAAGAGGAAAGATCCTCAACTAAGAAGATGCCTCTGTAAGATCTGGCTAGAGGGCATTTTCTTAATTTGTTGATTGATTTTATTGATTAATTTATTAATTGTTGGATTACTTGATTTATGTGGGAGAGGTCAGCCCATTGTGATTGGTGCCACTCCTGTGTTCTGTAAGAAGGCAGACTGAGCAAGCCAGTAAGCAGCACCCCTCACTGGTCTCTGCATCAGCTCTTGCTTCCAGGTTCCTGCCCTGCTTGAGTTCCTGTCCTGACTCCCTTTGGTGATGAACTGTGATATGGAAGCATAAGCTGAATAAACCCTTTCTTCCCCAAGTTGCTTTTGGTCATGGTGTTTCATGACAGCAATAGTAACCGTAACTAGGGCAATTATCAATGACAATGAACAACGATAATGGGAAGACATCTAGGGAGCCACCAATCCCAATGCTCTCAATTCTTTATACAGGAGAAGGCGGGATAGAGAAGGACAAAGGGCAAATGGAACCTGCTTCCTTTTCAGCACTTCAAGTCCTTACCTCCCCTTAACCCTAACTGGACAACCTGTGTCACATGATCAGCCCTCAGGTGCAACAGAGTTTGGGAAATAGAGTTTTAGGCATCCATGTTCCCACCTGAAACAAACACGGAATAAGAAAAGATAGGAAGGATCATTGGGTAGCCAACTGCAATAACTGCCGCACTACTGCTATCTGAAGCAAAACACTAACCTGCAAGAGCCTGATGATTTTAGAAACATGCTATTTTAAGCCCAACAGCTTGTAGAAAAACTAAGGGATTCCTATGCACAAAGATAGCAAGTATGAAGCTGCAGCTACTTAATTTGACCCACCTAGATCACCCCCCTCAACTTCAGTTACCTTGTTTTCATTTTCAGTGGGTAACTGATCTGTCATTAGGACTATCAAGGGAGTGTTGGTGTCCTATTGGGGCTCTGCTACAGCATAGCCAATGGAAAGTCACAGATTAAAGGATGGATAGAAGGAACATGTTCCCATACTGAGCAGACCAGCCCCTTGTGCCACTTTAATTCAGACAAATATGCATCTTGTGACATCTCAGAAGGAATGCAGTGTTTCTTGTCTTAAATTCCTGACCATCTCTAAGCTATCATCTCCAGAAAAAGAGTGTTTGCTTGTCTAAATGAAACACTGTTTTTACATTTTTCACCTGTCCTGTGACTCTTTACCCTGTTAAAGTAACTTAAGTGGGACATTCAATGAGTACATATGGTGACAACCAGAGTGTTGACATCAACTAGACTCTGCAAGGAAGATATGACCCATGCCCCTTTAGGAAAGATGAAGAAAGGCCTTTGCCTGTACTGATAGTGGATGTCCATCATCCTCCTGTCACAGATCATCAAAATAATGGGTACTCTCATATTTTGTTATTGATGAAGTAAAATTCCATTTCATCTTAGAGGGATCATTCTTTTTTATTGATTTTTTATTTCTAATTTAATTTAAATTAGAGACAAGTTTGCTTCACATGTCAATCCTAGCTCTGTCTCCTTTCCCTCCTCTTCCACCCCCCCTTCAACCATCTCCCAACCTCTTCCCCAACCCCTACCACTCTCCAAGGAGGGTGAGGCCATTGTTGGGATCTTGAAAATCTGTCATATGATCTGGGGCAGGGCCTAGGCCCTCCCGCATATGTCCAGGCAGAGAAGGCATCCTTCCACATGGAATGGGATCCCAAAGTCCATCTGGATGACAGGGATAAATTGCCTGAGGCCCCAAAGGATGCTGACACCTCCTCACTGACACCTATGTTCAGGGTGTCTGGATCATTCCCTGGCCTCTCAGCTATCAGTCTGGGGTCTATGAGCTCCCCTTGTTCAGGTCAGCTGATTCTGTGGGTTTCACCTGCCAAGTCATAACCCCTTTGCTCATCACTCCTCCCTTTCTGCAACTGGGTTCCAGGGGTAAGTTCGGTTTTTAGCTGTGGGTGTCTGCCTTTGTTTCCTTCAGCTACTGGATGAAGGCTCTAGGATGACACACAAGGAAGTCATCAATTACGTTATAGGGAAGGGCATTTAAGGTAGCCTCTCCACTATTCATTAGATTGTCAGTTGGTATCATCCTTGTAGGCCTCTGGACATCTCACTAGCATCAGATCTTCAAACCTATAATGGTATTTTTTTGGTTTTTACGAGACAGGGTTTCTCTGTATTGTTTTTGAGGCTGTCGGTCCAGCCTGGCCTTGAACTACAGAGATCCGCCTGCCTCTGCCTCCCGAGTGCTGGGATTAAAGGTGTGCGCCACCACCGCCCAGCTCTATTATGGTATTTCTAATCCTTCTTTCCTCTATTCCTCCCCCTACTCAACTTTCCTGCTCCACCATGTCCTCCTATCTCCTCCTCTTCACCACCTCTCTTTCTCCCAGCTTCCTCACCCTTCCCCCATGCTCACAATCCCATCAGTAGATTCTGTCCTGTTCCCCTTCTGGGTTACCGTGCATATCTCTTTTATGGTCCTCCCTGTTTGCCAGACTTTCTGGCTGGGGATTGTAGGCTGGCATGCCCCTGTCTCAGGCCTAAAATCCATATATAAGTGAGTACATACCATGCTTGACTTTTTGTGACTGGGTTACCTCACTCAGGATGAGTGCCATCCACTTACCAGCAAATTTCAAGTTTCCATTGTTTTTTTCCCACTGAGTAGTACTCCATTGTGTAAATGTGCCACATTTTCTCTATCCACTCTTCAGTTGATGGGCATCTAGGTTGCTTCCAAGTTCTGGCTAGGTTGCTTCCAGGTTCTGGCTATTACAAATAATGCTGCTATGAACATAGTAAAACAGATGTCCTTGTTTATGAATGTGCATCTTTTGGGTATATGCCTAAGAGTGGAATTTCTGGGTCTTGTGGTAGGCTGATTCCCATTTTCCTGAGGAATCTCCATACTGATTTCCAAAGTGGCTGTACAAGTTGGCACTCCCACCAGCAGTGGAGGAGTGTTCCCCTCTCTCCACATCCTCTCCAGCATCAATTGTCATTGGTGTTTTTTATTTTAGCCATTCTGACAGGAGTAAGATGGTATCTCAGAGTTGTTTTGATTTGCAGTTCTCTAAGAGTGTTGGGCACTTTCTCAAGTATCTCTCAGCCATTTTAAACTCCTCTATTGAGAATTCTCTATTTAGTTCTGTAGCCCACTTTTTCATTGGATCCTTTGGTGTTTTGGAGAGTTTCTTCTTGAGTTCTTTGTAAATTTTGGAGATCAGCCCTCTGTCAGATGTGGGGTTAGTGAATATCTTTTCCCATTCTGTGGGCTGCCTTTTTGTCTCGTTGACTGTGTCCTTTGCCTCACAGAAGCTTCTCAGTTTCAGGAGGTCCCATTTATTAATTGTTAATCTCAGTGTCTGTGCTATTAGTGTTATGTTCTAGAAGTGGTCTCCTGCAACAATTCGTTCAAGGGTACCTCCCACTTTCTCCTCTACGAGTTTCAGTGTGGCAGGATTTATGTTTGGGTCTTTGGTCCATTTGAACTTAAGTTTTGTGCATGGCCATAGACATGGGTTTATCTGCAGTCTTCTACATGCCGGCATCCAGTTATGCCATCACCATTTGTTGAAGATACTGTCTTTTTTCCAATGTAAAATTTTAGCTTCTTTGTCAAAAATCAAGTATTCGTGGGTGTGTGGGTTGGTATCAAGGTTTTCAATTAGATTCCATTGGTCTACCTGTCTATTTTTGTGCCAATACCAAGCTGTTTTCAGGAATATAGCTCTATAATAGAGCTTGAAGCCAGGCATAGTGATGCCTCTGGAAGTTCCTTTATTGTACAGGGTTGTTTTGGCTATTCTTGATTTTTTTTCATGTAAAGTTGAGTATTATTTTTTCAAGGTCTGTGAAAAATTGTGCCAGTATTTTGATGGGGATTGTGTTGAATCTGTAGATTGTTTTGACAAGATTGCCATTTTTATTATGTTGAGCCTACCAATCCAAGAGCTTGGGAGATCTTTCCATTGTCTTGTATCTTCTTTAATTTCTTTCTTTAAAGACTCAAAGTTCTTGCTGTACATGTCTTTCACTTGGTTGGTTAGTGTTATCCCCAAATATTTTATGTTTCTTGGGGCTATTGTAAAGGGTGATGTTTCTCTGATTTCTTTCTCATCCCATTTATCATCTGTATATAATAGGGCTACTGATTTTTTTGAGTTAACCTTGTATCATGCCACTGAGGGACCATTCTTACATACCCTTCCCTGAACCCAAGGTTTCAGTTTTTGAACAGTTAGTAACACAACATAACATGGTATCAAGGTAATTACATTTGGAAGAGGTGCAAACATAATTCAGATTTTCAGAGATTGTGAATAGCTTTTTTAAATTAATTCTAATCTCTCAAATATTTTACAAATGTTGAGCCCCAGTATCTTGGGGATAGGGTGGTTGGGGAATGATGGAGCAATGCCACAGTTTGTGCAAGACTCAATTCAAAACGTAATTGAATCCCAGTCCTCAAACTATTCCCAGCAGAGGTACTTGTGGCCTGAATTGCTCAGCCAAGGGTCCTAACTTTGCACTTCTCTTTCATTGTGTAGATACAGCCCAACTCTTGACCATCTTGCTGGAAGAGTATAGAACTGTGATTATCTGCTGTGCTTTTGCATGGAGGAGTATTAAGCCAAAGAAAGTTGAAAGAGTTTGTTTTGTTTGAAACTAAGCCAGGAATCACTCTATGGCAGTGAATTTTTTATCAGAAGAGTTCAAAAGTCAGTGGAAAAAAAGAAATAAATTCAGTCCTTTCCTTTTCAGACACCTAAGTAAAATTTCAATTAGCCACATATGTTCATTTCCAATCTGTTCAAAAACAGAAAGTTTAGTAGTAAAAATAATTTTTCACTGATTATATGTGTGTGCATTGCAATGCTGAGAAGTGAACCTAGGACCTTAATCATGCTAGGAAAATGCTCCACCACCATGCTATAGCACCACACAAAGAGTTTTGTTGTTGATCTAGTTAAGAGTATATTCAATTGATACAATAAATCTGGGCTTGAATTACAAAAATCCATAAAGCATTTGGAAAGCAAATACCAAGCCCCTTACGTGATTTATATGCCTGAGTGTCCAACGAGAAATTATACAGGAGAACCAACTGTACATTCTCACACCAATAGGGATAAACAACACCACCAGGTGTTACCAACTGTACTCTCCAACACCACCAGGCATTACCAATTGTACTCTCCAACACCATAAGGGAGAGCCAACTGTACTCTCTAACACCATCAGGCATTACCAACTGTACACTCTAACACCATCAGGGAGAGCCAACTGTACTTTAATACCATCAGTATTGGCTGGGCATTCCATGGTAGCTGCCCAGAAACAACCTCATTAGGTACTTTTTGGGAGGTTGGAACAGAGTGGTCTCATGTCAAAGAAAACTGTTCTCTTCTATTTTCATTCTTTCCTTTCTCCTCTCCTCTTTCTCTTCCTCTCTCTCCCTCTCTCTTCTCTATCTTTCTTCCTTGTCTACCCCCCACAACTCAATCAAACAATAATACATTTAGAATTCATTGCATTGAGCAATGCCTCAGAATACTAGTCCAATTCACTCTACAATCTGCCAGGAAACAGAAACCATGGCAAAGAGGTAGCTGGAAACATTAACAGAAACACTGGCTTGGCCATATCTCCTGAGCAAAAGGGAAAGGCAAGTGAAAACATGAAAGCAACCTCTCTCTTCACACTTCAGAGGTGACAGATATGCTCCCTGAGTTCCTCCTTGCCACTTCAAACATTGACAAAGGTGGTCTGTGTTTGTGTGTCAGTCTCAGGCTGCTCTTGACCTTGGGTACTCAAAGCCCAAGTGTTTTCATTCTAGACAGAACTGTTTGGCTGGGTCAACAGCACTGTATTGGGGGCAGAGAGTGCGTGTGGAGACAATGTGCTGGAACATAACTCCCAAACCTCAAAACATGCCCAACAATAACAATAGTGTTAACCACTGACCCAAGGGCTGGGGAAATTCTATCTCTAAATTTCCTTCTACTAGTAAACATAAAAATACTATCCCTGAAGGGGTAGAGGATGTCTTCACTGAGTGTTCCAGAGAGAGTATGAGGACAGAGTTATCTACATTAGAAAAGTTTTACCAATGACAAGTAAATTGGGACATTTTTCACTAGGTAAGAAAACCATTTGACTTGCAATTTTAAGAATAAAGGCAATAAATTTCCTGATTTTATATTTCTGAAAGTAGCTGTCAGTTCCTCTTCTAAGTAGTATCTTATTTGCTCTTTGCTATTCCTCTGGATCACTTTGAGGCTTCTTCTCTTGTTCAGATCTTGTTTCTACTATTAACTCCTCAAAGAGGTCCTCTCTGTCTACCCAGCTAATGTTTCCTCCAGCATTGTGTACTTTTAGCAATCAATAGTCTCTTGTCTTACTTGCCTATGTATTCTTTGTTTATTACACATAGCTATACATTCAAAAAGAGTACCAATCATGTGGCTATCTCATTTATTAGTGCATCTCATATCTAGCTTGTAGATGGGATTTATTTATTGGAGAGACAGAAATATATGCATGAAATGGGTAAATGATTAGATTATTAGACAAAATGGCTGAATGGAAATGAAGAGGTAAATGTATTGATAAGTGAAGAGAGATACAATGTGTGAATGGATAAATGTAATCAATAGTTTGACTTAAATATTTATCCAATTTAATAAAATCTTTTCATTTGCGGCTTATACCAAAGAAACAAAACTGGACGTCAAGATCGTAATTAAAGTCATGGTGGTACCCAGTTAAGGCTGTGAGGAATAAACTATGAGTTGGTCCCAGTTTTAAATGAGTATCTCTTTTCCTTCAAAATGGATCTCTTATTTTTAATGTGCTTTAGTACTTGATAAATGGCTCATAGCTCCAAAGAAAATTCCTAAATAGGAAACTGAGAAACATTTCCTGATATGACCTTTAAAGATGGAAAGACTAAACCATGTGCTAGGGAAATGAGTTGGAAATACTATGCTGGCTATGGTGGTTTGGATAAGAACGACCCCCAAAGGCTTATATATTTGAATGCTTAGTCATCAGTTGGTAGAGCCTTTTGGGAATGACTGGGAGGTATGGTCTTGTTGGAGTAGGTGTGGTCTTGGAGGAAGTAGGTTATTGGGAGAGGGCTTTGAGGTTTTAAAAGTTCATTCTAGGCCCAGTGTCTCTGCCTGGTGCCCGTGGGTCAGGAAGTAAAGATCTCAGCTACTGCTACAACACCATGCTCGTCTGCTTGTCACCATGACAATAATGGGTTGATTAATGCTCTAGAACTATATATAAGCAAATGTTTTTATTTTAATAAGAGTTGCCTTGGTCATGGTGTCTCCTCACAGCAATAGAACAATGGCTAAGACACTGGCTTAACTTCAGCCACTGGAATAAAGTGTCCTTGTTCCTTGACTCAATGAACTGTTACAAGGAGCACTTTTAACCAGCTGCCTTCTAAGTATTTGTTCATTACTTGTCTGACTGTTTGTCTGTTTTAGAATAACCTCAACCTGGAGAGTGATTCCACATCAGAAACTGGCTTTCCTCTGTCCAAAGAAGTCCCAGGGGAGCACCAAATCATCCACCAACCCTTCCCCAGACAGCGATTCCCTCAAGAGACTGGGCATCCTTCACTGCAAAGAGACGGCCCCAGATCCTTTCTCCTTGACCTACCAAACTTCCCAGATCTTTCCAAAGCTGATATCAATGGGCAGAATCCAAATATTCAGGTAAGTCTCAGTGGCTGGCAGGTGAAGGAAAAGGAAACAATGCATCTTTGTTTCCTAAACTGATTCTAACAAGTCCTGGAGCCTTAACCCTTTGCCCTTCTCAACCCCTCTGTGATTCCTGCTGAGGGTTATATTTTTCCCATAAATATAGTGTTGCAATATGCCTGATGGCTTTTGAGACATTGAGATATAAAAACAAAGCAAAAACAATGCACCCTGAAATTAATGAAATGCGGTAGCTATAAGAAAAGGCTATCATGGCCTGAGACTAGATCAGGTAACCCACAATCTATCTTCAAAGCACTCAGGAAGGTACTTCCCTCAGTGTCTTGCTAGCTTACCTTCAACACCAGAAATTCCTTCAGTAGAGGACAACCTCCTAAAGAATAAATGACTTACAAAAAATTAAATAAGAAAGGTAAGATTGGAACTTCCTAGAAGAGAGATTGATATATTTTTTTAATTGGGATTTTAATGAAGCCAGGGAAAAGGGACATCAGCAAAGAGTTCTTGGATTTAAAAGCAATAGCATTCATCTATATTATAAGGGAAAAGTTGCTTTGGTCTGACCCTCCAAGAATCTTCATGAAGGAGAAGTCATCCTCCCAGCAGCAGCTGTTCAGAGAATCACTATGTGGCTCACCAAGGCCGTGTGACAAGTACACTGTAGTTATAGAGCTCTGGCTCCCAGGAACACCTGCCCACCAAAGCATGTTCCAGGGGCAAACTTCTGATTGTGAGTGTTGCTTGTACCTTTTCTTCTTCGTGAACAAAGTTCTCTTGACAGGACAGACAGGCCATGGGCAGCTTATCCCTCTCTTCACTCCAATCTTTATGTGCCTGCGTCCATATTTTTATGCTTTGCTCTGATTCCTTCATTTGTGTAAGGGCAGCTTTTCCTTATTTTATCATCATATCAAATGCCTGCTAGCTTGTGTAGCAGCAGAAAGTTCCTCAACTTGGAATCAGAACATTCTTATTTTAGTGGTTCTCCCACACCTCCAATGTTTGTGAGGTGTGTGTGTGTGTGTGTGTGTGTGTGTGTGTGTGTGTGTGTGTGTGTGTGTGTGTCCTTCCTCTCTCCTCCATGGCCCTTCTGGCTCACTCTCCTGACACTCTCTGCGTGATATCACTTCAAAGCAGCTTCCCTCCATCAGAGTTGTTTTGCTTTTTAACACTGAATGACACTGAGAACATACCTTAATTAGTGACCATCAAGCAAGGCCTGCTATATATAAAACACTACATTAGGTTATAAGACTTTAGGAAGCAGAAAACCATATTCCTTCAATCCCTCCTGATGACGGCACAGGTATGACTATCCCAGCTACCACATAGGATAGCACCAGACAGATCTTGTAGACAGAGTAAGGAAAAGCACTGTGTTCCCCAACAGAAGACAGAAAGAAGCTGGGCAGGGCTCTGTGAGTGCTCTACAAAGAAAGTATTTTGGAAATCATAGTTGACAGAGCAAGCTCAGAAGTCACTACCTGTTCCAAGTAAGATTTCTGGTGAGTGCTATAGTCTAATGATTTATTGGAAAAAGAAAAAAATTTGCTCTGGTGCCCTCCCTGGAACTGGCCACATGACTCTGAAAGGGCAGTGAATGTCCCTGGGGGCAGGACAAAACAACAGAGTAGGATATGACTCCATACCATTGCTCACCACTGCTCCGTATTGTGGCTTTGTCTATGGGAATTTTTCATTGTTCATAGAGTCTATGTCTCCTAGACTCAATAGCCCTCATCTCAAAGGTCCTTAGACCATGGTTAACCTTAATCTCCCCATGGCTATAATTTATCCCAAAGGCAGGAAATCAGGGAGAGTATTACTGCTGAGGCTTAAGCATTGGGAGCAGTGGATTTAAGAACTGTTAATGTAAAGCTACAGGAGAATGCTGGATTGGGGGGAAAGGAACACTGTGGCCCTTTGAGGTGTTCTCTTACTAAAATTTTACTAGGTACCATTGTGCACGCAGTAGTAAGTTAAGTTTGGGGCCAAACTTCTTGTGTCCTTTTCTTTCTCCATCAGTCTGAATATGCCCAATCCCCGTCCAGGGACCTCTGGGACATTTGAAAGTACCACCTAAATGTTAAGGAAGGACAATGGCACAAAGGTTTTGGGATGACAGGTTAAACCTGGGGAAAGCTGAGCCCTTTCCCTCCCACACGACAGATCTGTGCAAGCATTCCGTAAAGCAGCCAAGGAAACTACTCAGTTTCCCAGATAATAAGCTGTGCTGTTTTTCTGAGTAGGAAATAAGGGACCATTTGAGACCATTCCTCCTGGGGAAGAAGCTAACCAGTGCAGAAAGAACTAGATGGAGGCCGAGGTGAGGTAGCAGAGAATAAGGGCGGGACAAGAGAAGGCCCCACCCACAGAGCTAAGGAGCCTCACAAGGTAGGATTGTCTCGGGCAGAGTCCCTTGGACTTTCACAGAATCCTCTTCAGCCACCACAAAGGGTGGTTGTGGATGGAAATCATTTGCCTTCATGCCCCTGAGACTCTCAGCACCATGCTTCCATGGACTTGGAACAAGCTAAAGTCCCTGCCAATGCTTTTTGGTTGGTTCCATCCTTACCCAGCACAGGAGCAAGAAGTGCTTCTGAAAGGGAAGTTTTGGAGGACATGGAGGGAGGAGGATAGAGTTATTCCTGGGAAGACTCCTTGTTTTTCTAGAGTCGCCATTTGGACACCAAAGACCACACTATCTGCCAAGAATACAGGTTTTCTATGGCTTCAAGTATCATAGTTATTGGCAGAATGTATTTGAAACTAACACAGTTCCAACACAGAGATTTTGAAGCCAGACCCCAAACAACACAAGGCTAATACATTCTTCTGCCCACTTTACAGTCCAGTTATTCCATTCTGTTTAGATAGTCCCTGCCTGTTGACCTTCCACAGTACAGAGGAGTGAGAGAGAAATGTTTAATTGATCTGATGGTTTCTTTATCTTAAAGAGAATTGAACTCCATTTCTGGCCTTTTGTTTCTAAGAAGGCCACTGAGAGTTAGTGTGAGTCACTCAGTAAAATACCCAAACAAAGGCAGCTACTGTCTCCATCAACTCCAACCCCTCTCTCTCTCTCTCTCTCTCTCTCTCTCTCTCTCTCTCTCTCTCTCTGTCTCTGTCTCTGTGTGTGTGTGTGTGTGTGTGTATTTATGTTCTGTCTGTGTGTGTCTGTATCTCTGTCTCTCTCTTCTCTGTCTTTCTGTTTCTGTATGTCTGTATCTCTGTGTATCCTCTCTCTCACTCTCTCTGTCTCTCTCTGTCTCTGTCTCTGTCTCTCTCTGTTTGTGTGTGTGTTTGTGTTCTCTCTGTGTGTGACTGTGTCTCTGTGTCTCTGTTCTCTGTCTTTCTATTTCTCTCTGTGTGTCTGTATCTCTGTGTATCTTCTCTCTCTCTCATTCTCTCTGTGTGTCTGTCTGTCTGTGTGTCTGTCTGTCTGCACATACATATGCATATGCACAGCATTCGTCCCTACCATCCCATGCACCACTACCCTTGAGTAAACCAGTTCCTCGGTGGTCCATTTAGAACATAAGGGGCTTCCTTCCCAAAGGGGAGGAGGTGATGATTTCTGGGCTGGCAGCCCTCAGCCAGGCCTCAGAGTACTGTTCTTTTGTTGAAAGCCACTGGCTTGACCCAGCCCATCCAGTCAATCACAAAACCCTGCTACTCACCATGGCCCCTCAGTATTTCTCCCCTGGTTAGCATCATGAATACAGGTGAGGGGTGTGTCCATGGGTATGTTTCTGCTGCCAGACCCTCTGGCCTCCTGTGCACCCTCCCTAGGCAAAGTGCCCCTTACTCTCACCCAGTTATCCTCAGCTGGAGCCCAGGAGCCTGGAAGGAATCAATACCCTGCCCTTGATCCCTCTGCAGTTCCAAGCTCTGGAAATGTGCCCAAAGCTCCAGGACTGCACCCTATCCATCCTTTGAAAATGTCTGAACCTCTCCAAAATGACATTGCTGAGCTTCTGCAAAGGGTGTTGTCCCTTGGTCCCCTTGGCTTTTAGGGTAAAGAATCCTTATAAAAGCCCTACATCTGCTTCTGTGGAGATTCCTAAGTTGCCTCTCTATGTTAGATTTAAAACAACTTAAGAAATTAGTTTCTGCTCTTAAAAAAATCATTCAGGAAAGAAAGTAAATCCCCCAGGAAAACTTAGACTTGAACTTTAATGCCCTCAGCTGAGTTTTTGTTCTTTGGTTGATGGTCAGATAATAAAGACAAAATTCCAAAACAAACTCATTATTAGACTGGCTGCATCGATCCATCACTGCAGTAGCTAGTCACAATCAAATATATCCCTTTTTCTGAATCAATCTGAGGTCAGGGTCTACTTCAAGCAATATAATTCTGTCTTTGCCTCCACTGAGAGGGACTTAACACAGTGATCCAGAGACCTTCTCCACACAGACTTAATTCCATGGTCCTAGGCCTCTGAGGTGCTACAAGATATACTCAGAGGGACTGGCCAGGGTTTTTTATGCTTCTACTTCTGATTCTTTCTCCTGTGTCTATAATACTTTTGAAAGGGCCAGTCTGGCTGAGTAAGAGCCAAATCCTGGATAAGGACCAGGGTGCCAATGGGAACAAACCTGGACAGCTGAGATTCTCAGGCTACTGCTGTCATTGTGAACTATGGAGTCAGAGTGAGCTAGGGTTGGAGTCTAGCACTACCACTCAGTCTGCTAGTCTTGGGTTCCACAGTTCCTGAATGATTTTTCAATCTCTTTGTACCTCAGTTTCCTTATCTGAAGAATTGGTGTGATAATTCTACCTACAATTACCTGAATCATCTGATCTCTGAGGACTGAGATTATCCATATGAAGGGCTTAGCACAGGGTTATGTGAATGGTGAACCTTCTGGAACTTATAGATATGTTGGGTGAAGATGATGCAGTTGAGGATGACAGAAAGATGTCTATAAGAATAATTAGGCTCATTAAGATGGCTCAGTGAGTAAAGGCCCCTACTTCAGAAACCTGGCTACCTAGTTCAACCACTAGAGCCCACATTGATATGAAAGGAGAGAAATCACTCCACAAAGTTGTTCACTGACCTCCACACACACATTATAGCAAGTATGTATACAAAGCACACACACACACACACACACACACACACACACACACACACACACACACACACACTGGGCAGGGCCAGGGATAAATAAAATTTTAAAAGATTAGTTGGGAATCAGAAGATTTACCTGGAAACTGTCTCTACACTTTTTTCACCATTTATCATAGGAAGTTGATTTCCCTAAGGCAAGTTTGTGCCTGAAAATTGAGTCTAAATTTTGTAGAGCAGACAATACTATCTGGGCAGGCACACTGCTACAAATCTCAGTGCACTAACCGCAATTATGTAGGGAATACCACAGTTTCTTTAGAGCATCAGCTGGTCTAAGACAAGAGGATTTAATATCTTCCTGATCTATTTTGTTCTTTCTGCTGCAGTTGTCAAGGAAGGTATCAGAAACCTTTGCCACAGACATATTCCTGGTTGTTCTGTGCTCTTGAGGGAATCCTTTTTCAGTCTGGGAAATTCTAAACTACATCCATTCGCCCAGTCTGTTTAGCTCACAAAGCTCAGAGGAGCAACAAGGAAGAAAACTCCCTTAGGTTCATTGTGGCAGCACAGCTTACATATTCATGGTGGCGATGGCTCATTAGCAGTTAGAGTAGGCACTGCCTTAGTCATGCTACAGAAATTGTTTTGTAGAGCAAGAGCGAGTTTGATTCTAATAGAAGTTTTAACTATTTAACAACAATAACAACAAAAAGATGAACTAAGTTAAAAGTTTGGGGCAGAATTGGTACCTATTTTGCATTATCCTTTGGAGCTGAGAAATTTTGTCTTGCCTTGGTCCTAGAGCTTTTGAAAGAGTTCTCTTTCTTTCGCTAGGTGTACTAAGGTAGCTCGGGGTTATATAATAGAGCTAGAAAGGATGGAGAGACCTAGGGTCTTTATCAGCTTGAAGTTTACTGTACTCACTCCATAACTCCAGTACATTCACATGTATTGCTCAAGAGACCATTCCAACCGTTTCCCTGACTCTAAAATACCCGAATAGAACAAGGGAAACAGGAAACAGAAAAATAACCCCAGCCATTTGAGAAGGCATTTGCCATGCTCATTGCGTTTTTTAATTGGATGCCTATAAAATTTCAGGTTCAAGATTAGATTTCTTCTTTTGATATCAGTATGAGGTTTCCACATTGCTGACTGTGGGGAAGGGTGGGTCCTAAGATTTGTTTGTGTTTTGTTTTGTAATTCATTTGGGGCAGTGGCTAGAAATTAAAGAGAAGAAAGAAACCTCGAAGCTGTTGAGATTTAGTCATTGATATAGTTTTTGGAGTAAATTCCTGTTTTACTACCCATTGCCTCGACAGGCAAGGACTCTATTTTGTTTGGATCTGAGCAGCAATTTGAGAGGAAAAAAAATCGTATTGACGGTAATAGCTTGAAACATGAAATTGTTTTTATTCCCAGCTTGGAGAAATTGCAGGGCACATTTTGTTTAAGCAATCCCTTTGACTCCAGTCTGAATACAAACGGAGTATCGAAACTATTGGGCATGTTGTCCGCTCCTATCTTCTACTCAGAGACTGATTCCATTACCATAATTGCCTGCTTGCCTGGCTCCCCTGGTTCTTGGCAGCCTCTCTCCTCCAAGACCCTTAATATCCTTGCAGACAGTCGTTGCAGCCCAGTGGTTCTATCTGTAGGCAGAGGGGGATGGGGCTTCAAAGGATAAAGGTTAACTATTCAAAGACTCTGCCCTGCCCATTATGCATGGTGGTTTTACATATGTCATCCAGTGGTGCACTCTTTATTCACTTGTCCTTTCAAAGTTCCATGTGGGTCCTAGTAGTCATTATTCCCTAGCAACTGTTCATTCTACCAAACAACAATGATAACAACACCCATGTTGTACTTCTTTTCTTCTCCTAATCTTAAGACTATAGCTAAATCACATAAAACCTTCACAATTATAAGAATACAAGTGTTGCTCACAAATTAAGGCAATGGTGGCAACATGGGCTAAAGCTCCTGATGCCCTTCTAGGCATCGCACAGCAGAGGAGATAGATGTACTTGGCCTGATACATCCTCAGTATACTATGGGCTCTGAGGTCACCCTCTGGATAGACCTCAGACTCAGGACCACTATTGACTTGGCAGCTTTTTTAAGTGTTATACTAAGGATGATGCAAACACCCCCCCCAAGCTGTTTATCTAAAGGATGTGCACACCCCAGTGCAATTTGGCAGGGAATCACAACAACTCTTCAGATGTTGGGTCAGGGCAAAAGGGGAATACATCTGCCCAGGACATCTTGCGCTGATTATTTGGAGTGCATGTTTCTGATTCATTTGCACGTAACTCTTCCAGGAGGTGTTGCAAGAACTATGTGATGGCCAGAGGAACCCAATGAGACTTTTATTATTTTTAAGCAAGTTTTTTCTATGCTGATTGTCTCTCAGAGCCAAGAAGCTGTGTTCTTCCAGACCTGTGACAGATTTCAAAAGTAGGCTTCATTAATCCAAAGAATTAGTTCTAAACCTAGCTCAGGGACTATGTGCTTTGACCCTGCTGCTGGAGTTGAACAATGGGAGGGGTGAAATATCATAGCTGGAAAAGCCTTGTCCTGAGAGCCTTGCATTCATATCTATGCAAGTCCTATAACATCTAGCCTGCCCCTAGTATTTGGACCTCTCTGCTTCCCTCAATCTTGTGATAGGGCCATACATCGATCAATTACATTTGAAAGGCAGGGTGGCAAAGTTGATAAGAACATGGGCTCTGGACTCATAATCTTCTCATCTGCTCCTTCCTAGCCTTATGACCTATGGCCACCTTAGCCTCTGCCTGCCAGTTTCCCTAATCTATAAAAGGCTGTAACCATCTCACACTAATCAGTAGCTTGGAACAATGACCATTGGATTGCCCATGGTCCTCTAGAACAGAAATTGTGTAGAACTCCACCAAGGGAGCTTGTACAGGTTTCATGTGGTATCACTGAGAGTGACCCAGCTGGGACTGAAAGATCCATAACAGTGCCAGTCATGAGTCATTAGCCTCAGTTTTCTTCCACATTTCCTTTATCCTGCCTGTATTTATGCAGTGATCAAAGCTAGGCTCCCTTACATATCTGTGAGAACACGGGAAGGAAAAGAAAGTGGGAGCTCCGACACACTTCCGTATACTCTTTTGTCATGTGTATGTGTATGTGTATGTGGTCTCCATACCAGTGATTACACATGTTCAGATATATGTGGGTGCACTTATATAATCAGGTACATGTATGTGCAGAGGCCAGGTGTTAATGTTGGGTGTTTTTGTCAACCCTTTACTACCTTTCTATATTCAGGGTCTGCCACGTGAACTCAGAGTTCTCCAATTCAGTTAATCAAGCTAGCTAGCTCACTTTGGGGAACACCCTGTCTCTGGCTCCCAAGAGCTGTGATTACAAATAGGCCATCATGCCTACCTGGCATTGATGTAGGTGTTCAGGATTGGAAGCCCAGCCCTCACACTTATTCAACAGATAACTTTACCCACTGATCCATCACCCCAGTCTTCCCCGAATCATCTCCCCCAACCCCATGAGTGTCACTTATTTCCATTCAATTAGACCAAGTGATTCATGAGACCAGCCCAGATGACAGGAAATGAAAATAGACTCTACCTGTTGATGGGAAATGTGTATAGCACATGTGCAGGGATGTGTATTTGATAAAGTCACGTGGACAGAACATTTAGAACAGTGTCTTATATGGCACCTTATCAATAAGTTATGCTTTGTTGTGGCTGTTATTTTGTCACATGAGGAACACAGACAGTGTTCCTTCAGTGAAAGACTTATCTACAATTTGGTTATCAGTAAACCAAGAACCCAGGCATGCCTGTCTCCTTCTCCCTAGCTTGAGCAATTCGTCATTGATTTGGCCTGTTCTGAATTCCTCAGGTCACCATAGAGGTGGTCGACGGTCCTGACTCTGAAGCAGAAAAAGATCAGAATGCAGAGAACAAACCCAGCTGGTCAGTCCCAGCTCCTGACTGGCGGGCCTGGTGGCAGAGGTCCTTGTCCTTGACCAGGACAAACAGCGGGGACCAGGACTACAAGTATGACAGTACCTCAGATAACAGCAACTTCCTCAGTGTTCCTAGGGGGTGGGACCATCCAGCCCCAGGTCACCGGACTTTTGAAACCAAAGAACAACCAGAATATGGTGAGTTTACTACCCAGTAATATAAAATTGGTGGGGAGAGTAAATGAAGATGATAAGGACTCACAGACATGGGGCCAAACAAAACCCAGTTTACAGTATGTGGTTTTCAGTCCTCTATGAGGCATACCTCATAAAGTCTGTGTTCACAGAAGCCCTGTGGAGCCATCTGCAGCCACATTTTTTGGAACACTGTAATTTTAAAATTATACTTAAGATATTTTTTAGGGTCTTTGGGGTTCTTTCTTGTCTTGTCTTTTCCAAAGTTTAATTGTATTTCTAAAGATGAATAAATCATCAAATCACCTTCCCTGTATTTTTTTAGATGTAAAACTCTGTGCTGAAAATCAGTTTAATAAAAAAGATATGTACAGTTGCTTCCTGTGACCAGGCAGCATGTCATGTCTGAAATTAGCAGTGGAGTAGCCCTTGAAGACCCACATGAACAACTTGTGTCACAGGTTGCTTAAGGAAGCTTCTCCCCTCTACTATAAATGTTATAACCCCAAGTTGAGACTACTAGGCTCATAAGGTAATGGGAAATTTCCAAATTCAATGATTATTATTTTATTGAAATAATAAAGGTTCTCTTCTTACTTTGGAGAAGACGAGGGATGGGGTGGAGGGATCTCAGATCCACTCTGTCACTATGATTCTTCCTCCTTCTTCCTTCAAATGAATACTTGATGTGACACAAATGCCCCTGGTGTTACGTTCTTGTGGCTTCACCACCAACAGACCAAGGAATGAACAACACATAATGAGGAGTGTAGAGTTTTGGATGAGATGCCCCATCCCATACATCTCAGATAGTTGAGTACTTGGTCCCCAGTTGGTAACTGTTTGGAAAGAACTGGGAGTTGTGGCCTGGTCGAAGGAAGTTACAAAAGCCACTTCTCTCCAGGGTGCTCTTTCTGCCTCCTACTTGTGAGCTGTCTGCTGCTGCTCCTGTCACCTGATGCCTGCTACTTCCAGCTGTGTCCTCTAACCCCCCCCCCAGCATGGACTCTAACACTCTGAGACTATAAACTGAAAATAAACTCTTTCTTAAGTTACCTTGGTCATGGTGTTTTATCACAGAAAAAGAAAAGCACAAGATACAAGAATGGTGGAGAACATGTCAAACAGAGATCCACACAAGTATTTTTCTGTCCATGGTAGTTTTCCATTCCAGAAACTGACCACAGTGAAGTGGGGTGGGCACTGCTCATTGGTACCTTCATTAGAATTCAATTCTCCAGAATTCTCTAACTTGTCATGGTCTAACTGTAACAGACTATTTTGCAGTCTTCTTTTAATGGAATTTTCTTTGTAATGTTCATTATGGATGTATTATTAATGTCTTAGGAAAGGGAGGCTAACTTTGACCAGAATCAGTGTTGCTGGGAGGCAGGATAGATAAGAGTGTGATGGGAATATATAGACCTCAGATATAAAACATTCTATGCTAAGTCTGAGCTGTGAGGACATCCATACGTATCTTTTTTCTTTTTATTTTTTTCTTTTTCCATAAGCATCTTCAGTTTTATTACAAGCCTCAGTTTCCTTACCCATAAAAGGAGTATAATTCTTTCTGCCACAAGCTTATCCTAGGAGTAAAATGGAACCATGACCACCCAGGACTGGTGATGCTGGATTCCCAGTGACTAATTCCAGGCCATGCCAGTAAATTCAGTGGCCCCCATGCTAGAACTGGTCCACAAAGCTCTACTGTCCTAACACTATATATAAAATGTTCATATAACATCTATGAACACCAACTCTTGGCTCATTGCAATGGTGAGGACTGCCTTCCTTCCGTGAGCCCTTTGATGTCATTGGGCTGTCAGAATACCACAGAAATATTCTCAGGAACAGTTTGTTCTTCTTGTCATTGTTGTCTTTGCAATTATTGTTGTGTTGCTGAGGTGAGTTTTCTGCTCCTAGCCCCACCCCCGGTTTAGCCAACATACAGTGTCCTCACTTGTCTTTTCAACATTGTAAATTAGGTTTACCTTCTGTTGCATATATCACAACTTCTCTATTGGGCATTAAAACAGAGAGGATTTCTCCATCAGAAAGATGTAATCCAGCCTGAAATCCTGATCTGCCTTTTGACCTCATGAAACAGGAACCCCCAGGAAGGATTTTGCTGGATTCTGTGTGTGGATAGAGGCCTCAAGATTCTCCTAGGTGATTGCTCCCCCATAAAATGATTAGTCTTGTGGCTAATTTGTAAGCAGTTAAGGATTTGAAGGAAGCCACCTACTGGTAAAATAAATTATCAATGGCTGCTTGTGGATAACATATTTTAGGATAAATATTGTGGCATATTTCTAACATTTTAGAGGGAACCACTCTATGCAATCCTAGCATTCCGGAGGCTGAGGCAGAAGAATCATGAGCTTGTGGCCAGCCCAGCCTACATAGTTAGCTCCTGTCTCAAAAACAAACAAAACAACAAAGAAAGTACTCCCAGTCCAATTTAGCAGCTTCAAACAACAGAAGAAGGGTTCTCTCTTAGGACTCTGCAGGTTGACCGGAATGTTCATCTGAGATGATATGGGCTGGCCTGGCTGGAGCTGAACAGTCTCTAGTAACCTCAGTAACAAGGATGGGGCTCAGCTAGGCAATTACAAGTGCTAAGATGGCCAGAGCCTCTCTTCTCCTGGCCCTTAACTTCCTTGGGCTCTTTACATGGTAGTTGAATAGTTCCCTCAAATTAAAAAAGACAAGTCTACATGCTTAGACATTTTTCAGGCCTTTGCTTGCATCCTATTTGCCATCATCCCATTGACTGAAGCAAATAATGTGGTCCAGATCCAGCATAAAAAACTATGTAACCAAGAAGTGGACATGGAGAAAGGATTTATGGGCATCATTTCACACACACTCTTATGTAGCACTAGCATTCAGTCATTATGCTACATGGGTTTTGTCAAATTGACACAAGCTATAGTCGATTTTGAAAAGGGAAACTCAACTGAGGAATTGCCTCCAATTCACTGCCCTCTGGGCTTTCTGTGAGGGCATTTCCTGATTAATGATTGATATGAATAGGCTTATTGTGAGCAGGCTATTCTGGATTGATTGAGAAAGAAGGCTGAAGTTGGGTGGTGGCGGCACACGTCTTTGATTCCAACACTCAGGAGCAAAGGCAGGCAGATCTCTGTGAGTTCAAGGCCATCCTGGTATACAGAGTGAGTTCCAGGACAACCAAGACTACACAGAGAAACCCTTTCTTGGGAAAGAAAGAAAGAAAGAAAGAAAGAAAGAAAGAAAGAAAGAAAGAAAGAAAGAAAGAAAGAAAGAAAGAAAGAAGAGGAGGAGGAAGAGAAGGAGGAGGAGGAGAAGAAGAAGGATAAGAAGAAGGAGGAGGAGGAGGAGGAGGAGAGAAGAGAAGAGAAGAGAAGAGAAGAGAAGAGAAGAGAAGAGAAGAGAAGAGAAGAGAAGAGAAGAGAAGAGAGCAGACTGAGCACGCCATGGGGAACAAATCAGTAAGCAGGGTTCCTCCTGGTCTCTGCTTCAGCTCTTGCTTCCAGATTCCTGCCTCCAGGTTCCTGGCTTGAGCTCCTGCCCTGACATCCTTCGGTGATTGATTACAACATGTGAGTCATAAGATGAACCACACCATTTCCTCCCCCAACTGATTTTGGTCAGTGTTTTATCATATCAATAAATGGAAACTAATAGTCATTTAGATCCAGAAAACCAAAACAAGGAGTCCAGGTCATGCAGAGATCCAAATATAGGCCTCATAAGAAGTTAAGCCCTCAAGTTGAGTGGCATTGCCCCACGTGAGTTGTTGCTCTTAATGAAATGGAAGGGACACATGGACTCACGCACGCACATTCATGCACACTCACACAAATTCTGAATAGTAGACTGAGAAGGCTCAGCAGCCCTGTGATAGCCCAGGGTGCCTTCAGAATCAGCATTGTATAAACAACAGCCGTGGAAGCTGGCACAGTACCCAAGATTTGGGTGGAAACATGTGGAGAACATTCTTGCTGGGTCTATGTAATAACAACCACCACAACCTATTGTGAATGAAGGTTATTCCGTCCCTTCAAGGCACATGACTATAGCCCTATGCTTGACACTCATAGAGGCCCCAAGGCTATTAGAAGCTGTGTATAAGCCAGGAGAAATAATTATGGGATGGTGTTACTGAAGAAAAGCCATGCTTTAGAGATGTAAGGCTTGATGCTATAGCCCAAGCTTCCCTTTCTGTTAACCTGATAACCCTGGGCAATATTCACTTCAGATAAGAGAAAGTCAATCTTGATTAAGTACCCACATCCCCAGCCCTCTCCAGCCCACTCCCTTGTATGGTCTACTTTTTTTCCCCATGCCATTCATAGCTTCTAGCATAGTATATAATTTACTATTTTATATTCATTATTCATTCCACCATGGTGAGAACTATTCTTAAAAATATTCCACATACCTAGAATTATGCTTGACTTAGCGTGAGAGTTCAACTAATATTCATTGGCCAGATGTTGAATAATGACTTCAAAGGATATTTCTACATTTACCATTACTATATTGGTTATTTGCTACTGTATAACAATCCATCCTATACTTAACACCTGAAAAAATAGCAATCATTATTTCTAATGATTTAGTGGCTCAGAAAGTCCAGACCACTGGGCAGTTCTACTCCTGATGGCTTCAGCTACATTCAGTTTGTATACAGACATGTTGAGAGGTTCCCTTCCATTGTCAAATGTTTCTATGAGACTCCATTTTTTTTGGTGGCATCTCATCATTCTTGAATTTGTTCATCAGCCTCAACTTCTTTCATAGTGATTGGATTTACCAGAGTAAATTAGACTGGAAGCCAATGGTTACCATAAGGTCAAAGCAAGACCCAATTCTGTGGAACTTCTCTTCTCTTCTTATTCCCTTCCTCCTCTTCTTCCCCTCTCTCTCTCCCTAGTTCCTCCCTCCATCTCTTTCTTCCTTCCCCCTGAATTCCTCTTCCTTTCACTCCTCTGTTCTCCCCTTCTATTTCCCTTCTTCTTTATCTCCTTCCCCTATTCCCCCACAAGGAGGAAAGTTTTGTCCCAAGGATTAAGTCCTAGTCATGTACAGTTCAACACAACACTGCAACCATCTATCTAGGTCTTCACAAAGCTGAGCTCTGACATGAACCCCCAGCTGTGAGCCTTTGAGCTCAGGCTGCCACCAATGCCTTCGAGAGTGAGAATGATGCAAGTCAAAGACTGCATGGCCAACAGGCAACTTGAACAGGAGACTTGGCAACTAACTCTTCAGGTGGGGATGATGACCGTCTCCCTGGCTCCCTTCCAGATTCCACAGACGGTGAGGGTGACTGGAGTCTCTGGTCTGTCTGCAGCGTCACCTGTGGAAATGGCAACCAGAAACGGACCCGTTCTTGTGGCTATGCATGCATTGCAACAGAATCGAGGACTTGTGACCGTCCAAACTGCCCAGGTAATTGTGGGGTTGTGGTTCCGAGTTCAAGTGGAAGGTTTTTCATTCATATTTTAAAACTTAAAGAAATTATTTAGAAGATAATAATTTTCCTCATAAATCTTTGGACCAGAATGGGGCAACTAGAAATAGCTGATAAATTCGGTGGTTGGAAAGATAGATTTCCTAAGTCTTAAGCACAATGGCAGTGGCTGTGACCTAAAGGGCAGTGCCATACTATACTTAACTTGAAGGAGGGACTCTGGTAAGTTTGGGACTTTGATGTAAGATTGTTATGACTTGAAAAACTCTTTTGAAAACAGATACTTACTTAGGTCTGATAAAGATATCATCATGAGTAGATGTTCATTCTCAGTCAAACCATGGAGTTAGCCTTGTCAGTAATACCTGAGAGTTGCTGAGACTTCCCAAGAAACAAACTGGTGCATCTTAGCATTTAGTTGTGACCTTATGCTATAATATCAGTGCCTTGAAAATTAAATTAATTGCTAGTTTGATGAGGAATCATGTTGAGACTAAATAATAATGGTTGTCAAAGTTATAATGGTTTGTCAAAATCTAGCCTATGGCCTATTTATGTAGAGCCCTTCATTGTTAAAGAGATCAAACAGGAGGAGCAGAGACAACCAAGACCATGAGTGACCCACAAAGCCTGGACTATGTGCCTCCCAGACCTTTACACAAAGTTTACTGTCCCCTTCCCCCGCATCTATAGTTTTACTGTGTTCTCATTTCGAGGCAGAATACCAGCCTACAATATCATCTTGGGCCCATTCATGAAACCACACATTCCAAGCGGCTTCATCTAAAAGAAATTTCACAGACTAAATCTGATCCCCATACCTCAGACTTCATTTTTCTACTCTTAGACATTCTATTCTCAAGCCAGGGACATTTGGATCAAAACAAAAGCGGAAGCGCAAAGGAATTTCTGCAGGGGGGAGCTGGAATGAGGTGTATGCTGGCAAAGGGTATGCGGAGAAAATGGAGTTGAAATGTAAGAAATGGTGGCTCCAGCTCCATGCCAGCCCTTGAAAACCTCCTACCTCTCCTAATCCTTCCTGTGACCTAAGGGAATGAGCAGGGATGGGAGTCTGGCAAGTGGGTTTGGGGTAGGTGGGAACACAGTATTAAATAATAACATGAATGGGGAAGTGACAGTTAGGAAGGATGTGAAGATAACAAGAAGACTATGAAGAATAAAAGGTAATGAGTTGGAGAACAGGAAGATTGCCCAGGGGTGAGAAAGGGTGTTTTTCTAGCTATGTGTGAGGTCCTGGAGTAGATTCCCTAGCACCAAGCAAAAGAGAGGAAGGAAGGAGAGAGGAGAAAGCAGAGGGGGAGGAGAGAGGAGTGGAAAGGGGGAGGGAAAAAGAAGAGAAAAGAGGGGTGGAGAGAAAGGTAAAGATTAAAGAGTTGAAGAAAAACATGAAAAAATGTAATAAAGAATATGGGAGTGTTCTGAGTAATTCAATGTATCAATCAGCCTTCCATGACTTTTAGGTGTATTATTTCATTTAATTCTCAAAAATGCCTCTTGGAACAGAATTTTACCATTGTATTTATTTGGCATTTGTGAAAACTAAAGCCCTAAACCAGCATGGGATATGAATCCATGCTGCCTGACTCTATGAATCTATGCAAGGCCTTTACTGTTATACACTTCCACCTTCGCCATGAAGGAAGGCCTCTGACTTGACGACACATGGACACAGACAGAATTTACATTGAGTCATATGAGTATGCCTGTGCATTTTTCTTTCAGAGCTAGCATACCGAGCCAAGGCAGTAAATTTGGATTTCTTGTCAGGGAAAGGTTCTTCCCTGCTGCCATTTTGCATGTTTCCTTTTGGGGTCCCAGGACCACTAAGAACACTGCAGCTAGAATCCCTTAGCTTGCATTTTCTTCTCATCTGTCCTTGTCCACTTCAGTCATTCCAGTTTTCTGTTTTAGGAAGTTCCAGCTTCAAAGGTTCCTTTGGATATAAATGATTACTTTCATCAGGGTTCCCGTCCTTATTTGGTTTATTGAATCTGAAGTAACTATGGAATAGATAAGGTCTTATAGGCTTGATAATGACCATCCTAAAAAAGCATGACCCCTTAGGGACAGGAGAGATGACTTGGTGATTAAAAGCACCCGCTGCTCCTTCAGTTCCCAGTGCCTATGTCAGGCAGTTCAGAACCACCTGAAACTCCAGGTGCCAGGAATCTGATGCCCTTTTCTGGCATTCTTGGACACCTGAACACACATAGCACACACTCACTCATACACACACACACACTCACACACACACACTCATACACACAAATAAAACTAAATAAATATTTCTTACAACCATGTCCTTAGGTACCCTTGCTTGAGGTACCTAATAAAATCAGAGCCACCTCTTATGGAACATACAGTCCTGCTCAAGAAAAAAAAAGGCTGCCAGACTCCATTTTTCCTCTTTCTCGTGATTTAGCTTGCTGAATCTCAGTTGGGTGTGATCATTCTGAGGGGAGGCTTAAGGGAGCTGAAAGGTTTGAGTCAGACAGGGTTGAGTTCCTTAGAGTAGGTAATGGTTTCTCTGTGCCCTTTTTCTGGAGCATCAGTACAAATAGAGCTAGACAACCAATGAAGCTGGAAACATGAGCTTCTACTTCCCATTCTAGGAGATGCTCTCTCTGCATTTCACTCATTGTAACTCAATTGACTCTGCCGGGGAGAGGTGCCTGAATTCAGAGAAATGAAACTGAGGCACACAGATGAAATGTCCTGCCAGCTGCACACAGCTAGTAGTGATTTAAACCTAGGCAGTCAGCCATTAAAAAGAAGGTCCTGAGCATTCTTCTGCCTCTGGTTTAGTCTCTCACTCACCAGACAGCCACCCTGACAAGTGCCCCACCACCACCACCCACCCCTCATCTCCAAGGCAAACTGGTAAGTCTGTGGGGATCACTGCAGGCACATTTGGATCTGATTTTGTGCTGTGGATAGTATCTGGAGTTTTAATATGTTTTATGCACTGCTACCTCCTTTTACTGTTTCCTCTGTTGGCAAGTTTCTACCCATGAGAAGTGATGAATACAAAAAGGCTTTGTTCAGGTGTATTTGTTTTGTATTTGAGGGGGGTGGCGGTGAATTTTTCCATAAATCTGGGGAAAATGAGCTCTTGTCTGTGTTTAGGAATTGAAGACACTTTCAGGACAGCAGCCACTGAAGTGAGTCTGCTTGCGGGAAGTGAGGAGTTTAATGCCACCAAGTTGTTTGAAGTTGGTAAGAGTTTTTCCCTTTTTCTAAAATCCAAATATTAGTTCAGTGCTTTGGAGATTCATTTTGCTCTTGCAGTGCCATCCTTGGACCCATGAAAATGTTTCATTTTCCCCTTTGAGGGTCCAGTTCTCGCAACAGATTTCCTGCTCACTGAATAGTCTCCAGGCACGAAAGGGAACCTCATCCCTCCAATACCAGACTAGACTGCGCCATAGGGAACTTCGGTGAGCAGCCTGCAGAGCCTGTCAAGTTAGACAGGTTAAGCCGACCCTCCCCCTAGCACAAAATAAGCACATCACCCTCACCCAGCATCCTGTAAAACAAAGTCTCCAGCAGAGGGGAGAAAGAGGGGAGGAAGTTTTCTCAATATTATATACTTCCCTCTTTTCCAAGACTTTTCCATTGTGGGGCGGGGAACTTCGGTACATATTTTTGTGCTTCTCACTCCTCTACCAGAACATGCTGGCTCAGAAGCAACAACCTAAACAAGCACAACAGAAGGCACACACTCAGGTACGAGCTTGCTTTTCAGCACAGCTTCATTTACTTCTGGGTACCATTCCATGTTGTAAGAGTCAGATTCCTTCCATCCCACTTCTTTTATCCTCGAAAATCCTTGTGTAAACTCAAGTCTGCGGTATCTCCTCAGACAAAATTGAGTAGGCCTAACTATTTTGAGATTAAATTTTCTCTTTCTCGGAGAACTAAAAGAGACAGTCAATGATCTAAGTAGGATAGTCTAGAAAGTAGAGATATGTTGAAAAGAATGGTGTCAACACTCTGATGAAAAGAAATAAGAAACAGCTACAGCATCGTTATCAGAGGGCAGTAATGGGTAGGGTAGGGACAGTCCTGCCTCATCTCACCATCGGCACCTCAGCTGAGGAGGCATTGACAGCAGAAAGCTGTTGGGAGACGGACAGTCAGTTTTCTTTAGCAGTGTAGCCTCTAGCAAGCTGAGCATGCTCCGGTTGAAGACCACATAGCCAAGAATATTTGGATGGCACAAATTGGTCTTAATGGGGAAAAAGGGGGGCTAGACAGTTAGGAAGAAGGGGAACTCTGGAAAGAGTGGGGTGGTGAATATGACCAAAACACATTGCACAAAATTGTCAAAGAACTAATAATATTGTTTTCTAAAAGACAGGGGCAGCCATGCCTTAACCACTCTGAAGTGAATATCAAGCCATTACCACTGTGTTATAAAAGAGACCCCTTCCTTCCCATTTCCTTTAACCCTGAAAATTCTTTCATAAAATCAATTCTAGAGTATCTCCTCAGACTGAAAACCAGGTGAGCTGATTTGCTGAGACAGATTCCAAATCTGGTTTAGCTAAAATATACTTTAATTTTTACAATGCTTGTTAATAATTTATTTTTACAACAAGTCCATTCAAACATGTGTGTAAGCCAAACTCAGGACAGTATAGAAATTCTGTGCTAGCAAGGCCTCCACCTCACCCCTCACCTCACACACACAGTGAAATTACATTTATTTAGCAAGACCTGTCTGAGAACACAGTTCAATGGATTTATTTTTTCAAACTGTATTTAAAGGTGTGAGTTTTACATAAAATGGAAGAACAGAAGACATGGTCTTTGAGGAGCACAGAACTTCTCATGTCCCCTCATATCACATTTCACAGGCAAGCATCCTTTACCTCTTTATACAGGGTGAGACAGAAGGCCGCATCCAATGCATGGCAAAGGATACCAGAACTAAGAGCTATTTTAGCCAGAATCCAGGCAAAAATGAATTGAGTACATTCAGTGTAGGCAAGTGGCAAATATTTGGTGAAGGACCATTTATTTGTAAAACTTTGAGCAGCGTTGATATAAACCAATAAGGGAACCCCAAGACCGGCAACCATGAATAACCCTTATCATTCTTGACCAGATGTGACCAGGGTAGGAGCAGCAAGCATAGCTCATGGAGAGAGTCACCTGACCATAGTCCCAACTCTCCAAAGGATGCAGACAATCAATATGCAGTGAGAGATGCACCAGTGAACGGTCCTAACTACTCTCTTCCCTCTGTGTGTTCCATTGATGGGTCTTCCCATGGGGCAATCCAGATAGAAATCAGGTGTGAGGAGCCTATTGATATGGTCTACATGGATCAGGACAAGAACATTACGAATGAAGTCATAGAAGGGCAAACATAAAATGAGAAAAGAGGAGCCTGGAAACATCTGATAGCCATATGATCAAGTTACTTAAATGTAAAATGGCATGAGATAGTGCATCTCACAAAATGACTGCGGAATCTAGTGTGTTACTATCTGCTGAATTAAAGCACGTCCATCATGCTGTATAAGTACATTTTTAAAAATTAAAAAGGAGTCAATAAATGTCCTGTAGGCACAGGAATTACGGTAGGCTTCCACCTTGGAAAATCGAATACCATTTTCTGGGAGCTCCTGAATGTTGTTTCTGAATGTTCTGTCCTTCCAAAGAAATTCTATGACTAACTTCCCAGGTACTGCCCAAGATGGAACTGTCCCACTGAGTGACTGTGCAGACAAGAGGACATAGCCACAAAATCCTAGAACTCAGAGAAGAAGGGAGCCACTGTGCATGCAGCTGGCCCTACTCAGAGCAGTGAACTGTTCACTTCACATCCTGATACTGAGTCTCCATCCCACACTCATCAGAGAAGTCCCACGTTCAGGACAACTTGACAATTAGGAAATAAAAGCCGAGCAAGTTAAAATGACTTGTCTGTGGTCACAAAGCTTCTAAGAAGTTGGGCTTTAATCCCAGCCAGGTCAAATATGACAACCTAATCTCACACCAGATCTTTGTGATCTCACGAGAAATGTCTCATCTCCCCTTCCCCATCTAACCGATGAGAAACACACACTCCCTCCCAGTTGACTCTATGTCCTGACCATGTGATCCCACTTATAACTATACCAGCCTTCCAGGCATTTGACTCAAAACTGGAGTCATTTCTCCTACCTTACTCTCTTTAGCCACTAGACTTCAAAGCCACTGAAGTCTAACAACTCTGACTTCCCTTGCTCCAACCTGCTTTTACCACCAAGCATACTTTTCTGAGCTCGTTACCATTGATAAACTGTATTGAATTCAGTACTGGGTTAATTTTCTTGCTGCACAGCTTAGTTGATATATAGTTCACTGTACTCAGTGGCTCCCTCTGAACAAGCCTAAACTGAGTAAGATCTCCACTGCCCAATGCCAACAACCTTGTTCTCTTGTACCTTCTTCTCAGAGAAGAAGAAAGTGTCCTCCGCCCCATTCATCCAGTTTTTGAGTACTCTGTGAGTGTGTCCATGTGTGTGTCCTGTGTGTGTGTGTGTGTGTTTGTGTGTGTGTGTTTCCCCATGTGTATACATGTGAAAGCCAGAGGTCAATATCAGATGCTCTCCATCTTAACTTTTTGAGACTACATCTCTCACTGAATCAGGATCTCATTATTTCAACCAGCTTAAGATCCCCCATGACCCACATGTCTCTACTATACAACCTCCCTCAGTGCTGAGGTTACAAACATTCTGCTGCACCCAGCTTTTTCATCGGTGCTGGAGATCTGAACTTGAGTTATAATGCTTAGTAGCAAGTGCATTGAGCCATTTCTCTAGACCCCCGTCAGATATTTTTACTGCTCAAGTTTGGTTTTTACAATTAATGCTTAGCTGAAGGCCCTCCCCTGCCTCTCCTGCCTCTGCTACTGAAGCTTGTATCAGTTTGGGTTCTACAAGCAGCGCATACCAGATGAGAGGGAACACACAAGGTGACAGTATGACACCTAAGGAAGGTAAAAAGAAGAATCAGGAAGGAAGAAACCAAACAACTCAGAGCCCTGTCCAACAGGGAATGCCAAGCTGAGGGGACCCAGAGGGGAGCCAAACAGCAGGGCTTCCTCCACGCTTTGTCATGCTGACCTCCAAGACCTTGATGATGGAAGGTGCTCAGCAAGTGTGCACAGCAGGCTCTTCTGGGAGCTCTGAAGAAGTCTGGCCACCACCAACCCTGCCATGGCTCATGATCAGCATGATGTCACAAACACCCAAAACTATTCCTGACTTACCCTCCTAGAAATAACATTTCATTTCAGTTTTGCAATGCTTTGGTTTTGTTTGTTTGTTTTGCTTTGCTTTGGTTTTAAGACAAGAAAGCTAAGTATTGTGGTACATGACTGTAATCCCAGCATTCAGAGGCTGAAGTGAGTTCCAGGCCAGTCTGGGACACACAATGAGACTGTCTCCAAAACAACAACAGAAGAATGTCTAGGTTTTGGTAAACAGGGTTTTCTGTCATGGAGAAGGAAATGAATCCAGAAAGAACCAGTGGTGTGTTCATCAGACAGCTTTCTGTCAATGTGAAAAAGTACTTGAAAGAGAAGAAAGGTTTATTTTGGCCTCTAGTTCCAGTGCATGGCATTTGGCCTGTTGCCTTTGGGCCTGTGGCAAAGCAGAACATCATGGTGAGGGAACAGGCGATGGAGGAGGCTGTTTACCTCATGGCAACCAGGAAGGAAAAGAGAGAATGAAAGAGACTGTCATTCCAAGGTGCCTTTCAATGGCACACATTATAAGTTCCACTACCTCCCCATAGAGACACAGGCTGGGGACCATATGTGGTCTATTGATGGCCATATGTGGTCTATTGATGGCCATTTAAGATCCAAACTAAAACAGTGGGAAATGGAAGGTAAGTGTGCAAGGTGGAACAGCAGATCAAAGAGTGTTTTATCCTGGGGCCAGCCAGCCTGCTTTCAGAAGGGACCCTGATGGAAAAGCTGTGTGCCCGCTCGGCAAAGTGAAAGCGGAAGTTCAGAGGCTTGAAGAAAGGAGAGGAGTTTAGTAACGTTCGACTAAGATGCATTTTGTTCTGATCAGTCAGTGTGGGCAAGTAGTTCAACTAACCATGAACAAAGAAAAGAAAGTCTGTGACTGAACTCATCATCCATAAATGGAGATGCAGCTTTCATGAGTCCAAGGTGAAAATGGCTTCTTTGCAGTAAGGTAAAGATGGAATGGGGGTATAGATTCTTAATGTTGCTGTTTTAGGGGAACTGGAGAGATGGCTCAGAAGTTAAAAGCACTGGCTGCTCTTCCAGAAGTCTTGAGTTCAATTCCCAGCAACCACATGATGACTTGCAACTATTTATAATGAAACCTGGTGCCCTCTTCTGGTTTGCAGGTATACATGCAGGTAGAACACTCAATACATAATAAATAAATCTTTTAAAAAATATATATGGCTGTTTTCCAGGACAAAGCTCTTTGAATCATAGGCATTAGGCCTATTTATATGACTACGCTTCCTTTACTTGTTGTTTTAAGATAAGATCTCAAGTATACACACGGACTTTGGACTCCCATAGAACAATGTGAGGTGCACTCTCACCCGAACTCTTGGGGAAGGGTCTAGGCCCTGCCCTATATGAAATGACAGACTATGCACACCCCCATGGAGGGCCTCACCCTCCCTGGGGAAATGAGGGGATAACGGGGGGGGGCTCGGGAGGAAGGGAGGGAATGGGAGAGGGACCTGGAACTGACTTGTGAAGCAACCTTGTTTCTTATCCAAATTTAAACTGGAAAATAAAATTAAAAAAAAAAAGATAAGATCTCACTAAGTTGCCCAGGCTGACCCTGAAGCCCTTCTGAATATCAGGCTAGCCTTGGACTTGTTCTCTATACAAGATTTACCATAAACGTATTCTGTAGACGAAGCAGACCTTGAACTTGTGATTCTTCTGCCTCAGCCTCTAGATTAGCTGGGATCAGGTGTATATGATCAAACTTGATCTGGGATAAAGTCTTTAAGTAAAGTATAACATTGGGGTTGAATGGGAATCCTAAGAAGGGATTTTCTGCATTCCTGGGCTACAGTGAGACTCTATACTTGTTCCTGACATCAGTTTGATTCCTTCCTTATATCAAGTCCCCTTCCTTTTGGCTATCATTTCCCCAGTGTCTGTTTCTATTGGCATCTTGGCCTGAGAGTCTGACAGACATATGCTGAATCGAATGTCATTGACCCAAACAACTGAAGGACCATGTGAACCCCTGTGAGTGATCAGTCAAGAGCCAGGCTGACCTGGGAACATTCTGTACTGTCCAAGTCGAGTGTCACTGTACACATATACCCTGGCCAGTTGTTCCCATGGGGCAACACAAGAGCAGCATATATTCAAATTTCAGTCCTTAAAGAAAGCCAGGAATTCACAATTAGATTGGAATCCATAAATTATTTTTTATTTTAAAACAAACTTTAAATTTAAATATATTTTATCATATTCTTCCCTTACCCCAAGTCCTTCCATATCATCTCCCTCCTCCTACCCACACAACCTTATTTCTCAAAGAACAAAAACCTAATATAACAACAAAACCAGGAAAACAAAATAAAACCCTACCCAAAAGAGAAAAAAAAGCCATCAAACTATAACCGAATAAAGGTAGTTGATTAACATATAAGTGGAATCCATAAATGCTTAAGATTTGCAACTAAATCAACCTTTTCTTACTGCTTTGCAAACCAAGCATATCACCTCGAGGCTCCAGGTTACATTCTCACTCCTTTGGGGCATCTTAGCCTATGTATTTGCATACAGTGAAAATTAAGGTCCAGCACTTGGGAGATGCGTTATGTTTTAAACCACTCAGTGAGAGGCAGAAATAAAATAAACTCAGCTCCACAAATTGTCCTTTGAGGCCTATCCACCACATTTAGGACATTCAATACAGCTCTCTGAATTAGCTAATTGTGTTAGGGTGTATAATTAGGCTATGGTTATCTGTGATGATATTCTGTTTTTTGTTTTATATTTCAGGGTTTTATTGGGGTTTTGTTGAGATCTGGTTTGGTTTGGACATTTTTGGAGATGCTATATTTTGACATAAAATTTAAATATGAGTGAAGTGATTTTGATAGTCATTCAGTCAGTGACTTATTCTTTGCTGTTCTGTGTTTGAAAAATTCCTCATACTATAAAGTAAGAAGTCGGGAAGATGCCTTACAAACAAAGTTGCCAAGTTCAGGGGTGATGAGAATGACCACCAAGTGTCATTATGGATACTTGCCGGGTATCTGATAGGACACTGTCGACTACGGTGTCATCCTCCCAGAAAGTTTAGCCTGTGCTTAGAGGGTTTTTTCTGGTCTTTTTCAGACATGGACAGTTGTGAGCGATGGATGAGCTGCAAGAGCGAGTTCTTAAAGAAATACATGCACAAGGTGATCAATGACCTACCCAGCTGTCCGTGTTCCTACCCCACCGAGGTTGCTTACAGCACAGCCGACATCTTTGACCGCATCAAGCGCAAGGACTTCCGATGGAAGGATGCCAGTGGGCCCAAAGAGAAACTGGAGATCTACAAGCCCACTGCCCGGTACTGCATCCGCTCTATGCTGTCCCTGGAGAGTACCACGCTGGCTGCCCAGCACTGTTGCTATGGTGACAACATGCAGCTCATCACCAGAGGCAAAGGGGCAGGCACGCCCAATCTCATCAGCACTGAGTTCTCTGCTGAGCTCCACTACAAAGTGGATGTTCTGCCCTGGATCATCTGCAAGGGTGACTGGAGCAGGTATAATGAGGCCCGGCCTCCCAATAACGGACAGAAGTGCACAGAGAGCCCTTCTGATGAGGACTACATTAAACAGTTTCAAGAGGCCAGGGAGTACTAAAGCACCACTGGTTTTGAGGCACAAATGCACTGATCTGCCAACAGTCACCCAGTTTTTTTATCCACATTTTTGTACATTTGTATATTCCACATGAGTATTTTTCTAAGTACACTAGAGGTATGCACCAGGTCTGGGGGACTGCTGTCTGTTGTCTAGAAGACATGTTAGAAGTCATCCTAGTGGCTGTGTAGGCAGGAAGAGGAACCTGGGAGCCATAGTGGGTGTGATTCTATTCCCACCTCCATCCAGTGCACAAGAGCACAGAGACTGAGGTTGTAAACATTATAAGCAGTTTTATATATAACTTATTTAATACAAATGTGACTTAAGCTTATACTTTTCTCTGGAGTTGTCCTTGTAAAAAATATTTAATTGCTTCTGAGAGAGATCAAAAAGGAAAGGACTTAGGGGAGTGGAGAGAAAGGGAATCTTGCAGTGGAAATGCATGAAAAATGAGAAAACAGCCACCTTTCACCAGGTGCTCTTTAGTCATAGGGCATTCGCTGGAGTCACAGATTTAAAAATTTTTTCTTTCTTAGACTAGGCAAGGTGTGGATTGTAAGTGAATGTTTAGAGTCCAGTCTAAGACACTGTTTTTAAATGTCTTTAAGCTAAATGACCTGTGTGATTCTACTAAAGAGCCCCAGAACCAGCATTGCTGCTGTGCCTTAACAAGCTCAGAAGACTGCAAGAATTTGAGGCGTAAAGCCAGAAGTGGCACTTTCCAAAAGAAAAAAGCAAAATAAGTGGGAAAATAATATGGGCCCCATTTTGTCTATTTTATTTTAATATAACAACTTTTCTACACCAATATATTCCCAGTAAATAAATATAAAAGGTGGGTGGTAGGAGCTGAAGTCTGGGAAATCCTATTTTTTTATGTTTTAAGAAAGAAAAACACTGCATTATTTTTGTAAAGTATTTATTGAGTCATTGGATATTGTGAATTGTGCAGTTGTAAGACGGTCCTGTTCTGTGGGGTAGAACTGGAGGACAGATGAAAAGTTGGTTCTTATGCAATCATACTTGCAAAACTCCAGGAAAAGAAATATATAATAAAATCATAATACAATTTGTTACCTGCATCCTTGATTTATGATACAAATATTGTAACAAGGCTTTCATGGGGAGAAAACTTCAACCCAGATGGGAATAAAAGATTCACAAATGGATTTATGGTGGCTAGGGTAAGTTATAGCATCATTGTATCAAGTGCATCTCCCTAGCTACCAATTAGCTCAAGATTTTTTTTCCTCACCAAGAACCAAGCTAGAGCCAAGATTTAAGAAGGGCAAGACTACTCCAGACAAAATACAGAAATACACGTAATATGCAGAACTACTTACAATGCAAATTATTCATTTGCCAGATGAGAGAAGGCAAAGGTCAGAAAGCATAAACCACATTCCTTGTATCCATGGTGACTTTGATATTCTTAACCACACGCTCAAGTTCTTTGGTAAAAGTGTGTTCTTTGGAAAAGCTCTCCTAGTTCATTATACTGTAGAATTAATTGTTTACTGAGGTGATACCCATTAGATTATTTGTATTTAGGTACTGC
The DNA here is from genome assembly GCF_017639785.1 of Mesocricetus auratus. Lineage (NCBI taxonomy): Eukaryota > Metazoa > Chordata > Mammalia > Rodentia > Cricetidae > Mesocricetus > Mesocricetus auratus. The sequence continues at coordinate 106,104,270 of NW_024429189.1, forward strand.
ATCTAGTGATGGAATAATAAGTCCTGTTTGGGGCTAGAGAGATGATTCAGTAGTAGTTAAGAGCATTTACTGGTCTTGCAAAGGACCTGGTTGAATTTTAATTGATTTTTTAAATTATTTCTTTAATTTTTAAGATTATAATATGATTACATCATCCTTTCCTCCCTCCAGACTGTCCTATATATCCCTTTGTCCTCTTGTTCATTAATTATTGATTGGTTCTGTGTATGTGTGTGTGTGTGTGTGTGTGTGTGTGTGTGTGTGTATTCCTAAATACATAAGTACAACCTGCTCAGTCTGTTTTCAGAGATGATCACATGGTACTGGATGTGCTCTTCCCTGGGGAAGATGATTTCTCCCACTCAGCATTCTTGTTTGGTTGCTTGGTTGGGTTTTTTTGGTTTGTTTGTTTCCTTTTTATTTAAATTACAAACAAGCTTACTTCACATGTCAATGCCAGCTCCCTCTCCCTCCCCTGCTCCCCTGCCCCCCCAACCAGGCCCCCAGCTCCTCACCCAATCCCCACTCCATTCCCCAGGGAGGGTGAGGCCCTCCATGGGGGATCTCCGGAGTCTGTCATTTCATTCAGGGCAGGGCAGGGCAGGGTGTAGGCCCGCCCCCAAGAGTCCAGGCTGAGAGAGTATCCCTCATTGTGGGATGGGCACCCAAAGTCCATTTGTATGCCAAGGATAAATACTGATCTACTACCCAAGGCCTCCTCACTGACACCCACATTCAGGGGATCTGGGTCAGTCCCATGGTGGCCTCCCAGTCATCAGTCTGGGGTCCAAGAGCTCCCCCTTGTTCAGGTCAGCTGTTTCTGTGGGTTAAACCAGCCCAGTTGACCCCTTTGCTCACCAGTCCTCCCTCTCTGTCACTGAATTCCAGGAGTTCAGTTCAGTGTTTAGGCCCACTCAGCATTCTTTAGGTGCCTGTAGTCCTCTGTATAGAGTTAATGCCTCTTGGGCTTTCCCTGTCTACTTTGGCATGTCTATTTTTGTTGTCCTTGTTCAGCTCATTGTTAGATAATAATGTTAGTGAGACTTCATTGGTAAATCTCTGGGATTCCTAGGAGATACAGTCTCGCAGCAAACTCCCTGATCCTCTGGATTTTACAACTCACCCCCCCGTCACAATGATCTCTTGAGTTTTAGGTGCAGGAGTGTTTTGTAGATATATCCATTGGGTCTGAGTTCCATAACACAGCATTTTGACTGCCTGTGATTTTCTGTAACAATCTCCATTTGTTACAAAGAAAAATTTTCTTGATAAGGGTTACGACTACACTTATCTGTTGGTATAAAGACAAGTATTTGGAGTATAGTTAGGGATTCTCCTAATTTAGTAAAGTGTCTGTTGTAGATTCTACTCCAAGATCCATAACTTCATTAGGTCCCGGTACTTGGCTAGGTTTTCAGTAACATTGGGTATAGGGGTAGTCCTGCTGAGGAGATGGAGGATAGGTTTTACGAGTCAAAGATGTCAGAGATATTGGAGAAACAGTTAGCTTGGCTCATGGGAACTCACCAGTGAGCCTCCAAGGGACCAACCTAGGCCCTCTGCATATATGGGACCATTATGTAGCTTGGTTTATTTGTAGGACTCCTGGCAATGGAGCAGGGCTGTCCCTGGTGCTTTGGCTGGCTCTTAGGAAACTTTTCCTCATGCTGTATTGCCATGCCCAGACTGAATACAGGGGGAGGTACTTGGTCTTATGGCAGCTTGATATGCTACGCTTTGCTGATGCCCATGGGAGGCATGCCCCTTTCTGAGCAAATACAGGGGAGGGGTGGATTGAGGGGGGCAGAGGAGAGGTGGGGGAATTGGAAGGAAAGGATGGGAGGCTGCAGTTGGGATGTAAAATAAATAAATGAATAAAAAGAATTTTCAGAAAAAAATAAGGAAGCTCTCCTATAAGAAAAATGTATTCCTCTAACTGCCTGTCTTAAAAAAAATCATGAAGAGGACAAATAAACGATATAATGATACAATTCAAACATATGGAAAAATAAGAATAAACCAAGTCCAAATCCAGTCAACAGCAAGAAATAATACAAATCAGGCCAGAAATCAATGAAATAGAGACAAAGAAAACACAAATAATCAATGAATCCAAGAGCCAATTCTTTGAGAAGATAAATAAAATTGACAGATTTTTGTCCTAAATAACCAGAAAAAGAAAAAGGACCCAAATTAAAAGAATCAGAAACGAACAGGGAAACATTGCAACAGATAAGAAAGAAATTTAGAATGACATAAGGGAATATTTTTTAAAACCTGTACTACTTTAGGTTGGAAAACATAAAAGAATTGGATGAATGTCTAAATTCCAACAAACCACCAAAATTAAACCAAGAAGAAGCCAACAACCTAAACAGACCTGTAACAAATGAGGAGATTGAAATAGTAATAAAAAACCTTCCAACTAAAAAATATCCAGGGCCAAATGGAGTCACAGCAGAATTCTACTTAACTTTCAAAGACTATCTCTTACTCTATTCAAAATAATAGAAACAGAAGGAGGACTCCTAAATTCTTTCTATGAAGCAGGATGACTCTTATACCAAAACCAGGTAAACACACACACACACACACACACACACACACACACACACACACACACCAAAAAGGAAATATACTGGACAACATCCTTGATGAACATATATTTTAAAATGCAAGGATAGTTCATCATACATAAGCCAATAAATGTAATAAACCACATAAATGAATCTAAAGACAAAAGTCACATGATCATCTCAGTAGCAGCAAAGCCTTTCACAGAATCTACCATGCCCTCCTGATAAAAGTCCTAGAGAATGTAAGGCTAGAGGGAACACATCTCAAGATAATAAACTTATATCGGAGAAGCCCACAGCCAACATCATCCAATGGAGAAAAACTTGAAGCAATCCTACTGAAATCAGGAACAAGACAAAGGTGAACACCATCCCAACCCCTTTCCAATATTATACTGGAAGCACTAGCAAGAGCAATAGGCAAGAGAAAGAAATTAAAGGGCTGGAATTTTTATTTTTTTAAAAATAGGGGGTGGCAAATGATATGTTGGCAGCACAAAAAGGAGCTTGGCAAGAAATTCATGTTTTCTGAAGTTTCAGGCATGTAATGATGAGAGAGATATGATATGTCCTAGAGTAACAGCCAAAGTGCTTTTGTTAAGGATTTACCATGGAACTGAAAAGAGAATTCTTTTCACGATTCAATGAGAATAACTGAGAACAGTTCATTTTCTCCCATGAGCCACTTGCCTTTTAATGCCAGATCTTGCTGACCTCATGAATTATGAGCAGGAGAGGTTGTGTAGGCTCTTAAGTATATTGAGACTGTTATCTTCTATATGCCACTGAGATTGTCCCATGCCTCTGGAAAGTCACCAAATAATTACTAAACAATAATCTGTTACACACTGTCAAATAGTGCTAATTTTGGGGCCTAAAGCCCAGAGGACCAACGAGTAATCTTCCAGATCATTTGATAGACACAATGACTCTCCCCTAGTTTGGCTCAAGGCCCTGAGCTGTCCTGGGCAACAGAGGAATATGGCACAGCCTCATCTGCAATCTGTAAACATCACCCGTTGACAGCACCTCTCTGAATGCTTGATTCCTCTTACTCTTCCTGGAAAGAGCCTTCCTTGTGGTCATCCACCAGACCTCTTGAGGCCCACACCTGGATGGATGGTGCCAGCAGAGACAGACACACCTCTTGTGGCTTTCTTGTGGCTGCATCTGGAAAGGGTGGGGATAGGGGATAGGAGTTCATTGCTTTCTCTTCTGCTCCAGGTTCTAGCATATGCCATGATTACTTTCTCCTAAGTGTCTCTAGCCTTACATTTCTGTAGTTGAGAGGGTAGGAGTTCCCAGTCCTCAAAACAGTGATCAAAGAGTAGAAACTACACCAATTTGCTAGTAGCTCTCTGGGCACTATTACCTGGAGTTTTGAGAAGAAAATAAGTTCCATGAGGTTAGCAGCTGTGGTAAGATCTCTCTATATGTAAAAACAACACTTGGGTGAAGGCAGTTCCTTATTACTGAACCTGTATCCTTTAACTATTCCTTCTCTGTTCTACTTCTAACTCTTGCCAGTGTCTTCCCTGTGACTTCCTCAGCCTTTGTTCAAGTAGTTCACCAGAGTCTGGCCCCGTTTTATGTTCAGTTCTCACAGATTCCTGAGAGAAATTTTCTGACTCTGTAGCTGAGCCTTTGCTCTTGTTAAGTAACAAAACTCAGTGGGGTGGTGGTGGCTCATGCCTTTGCTCCCAGCACTTGGGAGGCAGAGGCAAGTGGATCTCTGTAAGTTTGAGGCCAGCCTGGTCTACAGAGTGAGTTCCAGGACAACCAGAGGTATTACACAGAGAAACCCTTTCTTGAAAAACCAAAAAAAAAAAAAAAAAAAAAGGAACAGCTCAGCATTTCTACATTCAGGATAAGGACAGCATTGGCTCCATTTCTCAGCACTGACTTCGTTTCTGCTCGTTACTCTGATTAAAAACACTCGGACAAAAGCAACATAAGGAAGGATTTATTTTGGCTCTCGGTCTCGGGGCACAGACTGTGACAGTGGGAAGCTGTGACAGTGGTGCTTGAAGCAGCTCATCACGTCAGTTTCACAATTGGAGAGCTGAGCAGAATGAATGCCTGCTCCTGCTTAGCTCCCTTTCTCTCCTTGCACACTTCTGGATTCCAGGCAACAAGCGATGCTCCCAAGAGTGGGTGGACCTTCCCACCTCTATTAAAGCAATCAAGACAATCCCCACAGGCATATCCAGAGTCCCATCTTCCAGATGACTCTATATCCTGTCAGGATGACAACATTAATCATCACAAAGTATGACAAGCAGAGAGAACAAATGCATGGCTTTTTGTAAGTCAGGCTTCAAAACACTTGACGTCATATCTACACTCTACAATTTTGTCCATGCCACACCATTCTCCAGTGGTGTTTAGAAAACAAGTCAGTTAGGGGCCTAGGAGGAAGAAATCCTCTATGGCAGTGAGTTCTCAACCTTCCTAATGCTGAGACTCCTTAGCTCAATTCTTAATGTTGTGGTAACCCCCAACCATAAAATTGTTTTCATAACTCTAATTTTACTACTGCTATGAATCATAATGTAAATATGTGATATGAAGGATATATGATATGTGACCCCTATGAAAGGGTAATTTAACCCCCCAAGAAGGGTTGTGATCCACAGGTTGAGAACCACTGGTGTATGGGAATTCCCAGGAAGTTTCTGCATGGGAGAAAATGTGGAAGAAGGATCTCTGTATGGACATAAAGTTGGCAAAGGGGTAAGGTTCTTTTCTCCTCTCCAGTGTCTCCAATATTGCATTACCATACTTATCTAGACCTCAGTTCCCTATCTGTAAATAGGGAAGGACCACCTGACCTGCCTACACGCTGGGAGGTATGTGTGATGTCCTAAATATCACCCTTAGAACTCTCCATGTCTGTTTATGCCAACAAGTTTTTGCTGGAAGGTCCTAAAAACCTTTACCTGATGTTTCTCTCCAACAACTACTCTCTGCACCTGCTGGGAGCTCCAGGGAATGTACATAACTCTCACAAGCACAGAACAGCAGACTGACAGGCACATGGTAAGAGTATCATGCTCGCCTCTCAAGGTGTGCAACTGTGAAGCATATCTTGTTCCATTTCTGGAGCCGCCATGGAATTGATTCCTAGTCACCCATGGTGCTAACCTGCTGGGTAACACACAGCTTGTTGGCTTCCCACTCTTCGTTGCTTCTCTTCCCCACTTCCCTACTGGTCCTTGCTGGGATAATCTCTCAAATTTGCTGCTTTCCCAGATCCTTCTCTCATTTCAGTTTTGTGGAATCCTAAACAAAGACCAGCTCTTATGCTTTAACATCTGTTGAGGCTATTTAAATGTAACGTTATTATTATTGTCATCATACCCTACAAAATTGAGATTTTTGTCACTGGTGACAGAGCTACCAAAAGTCTCACCCTGCCAACCTGCAGTGCTTGTTTTTAAATTTAACAGCTAAAAATGTTTCTCTGCCAAATACCTCTATATATTTACAACTTTTCCCTTTCCAAATTAACTTCCTTACTGACCATGCATAGACCAACACAATCCCAAGGACCACACTTGGACAGAGTTCAAATCAACTAACCAAACAAACAAACAAACAAAATTTTTTGAAATCCCAGTGATCAAAACACCCCTGAACATCCATTCTGTCATGACTCACAGAACTTCCCAGGAAGTAGGCTGTGGAGGGGTCGGGTGGAACTCCCTTTTTGTCATCCATTTACAATTTCCAATGGAAAAATGTGTGGGTTGTCACCATGATGCCTGTACAATTTCAGATAAATTAAAGGCTTGCCTCAGTAATTACTGGGTGGGTATATACACAAACATGTACCCGTGTGTACAGGCCCCACATCCAGTAGTATAAATTAAGACAGAAAGTTTAAAGTCAGATGCTTCTCTGAGATGAAGAAACAGTTTACTGTATAGGATTAGAAGAATGGCAACATTTTCTAGGATCAGAAGGTAAGATTTTTCTGGAACAAATTCACAGGACTCAAAACTCTTTTATTGAGCCCCACCAGAAAAACAAAGCTTTGACACAGATAATTGTGTTAGGTCTCCGTGTAGAGATGTGGAAAGACAACATACAGAGATCCATGCCCCTGCATGTAATGGCAAAAATAACATCATCCTTAAGCATTTTAGTGGCAGGGAACTGGCAAGGTACTGGGTTGAGACCCAGCTGCAATAGCAAAGCTGAGTACAGATTTTATGACTTTGTTAATTTTCTATCTGTTCTGGGAGTAATAAATGTACCCTCATAGATATTCATGGTTTCCCTCAAAAATAAAAAAAAAACTTGAAAAAAGAAACCCTTTTAAATGGCACAGAAAAGCCTTTCATTCTTGAGGCATGTAATTCATGGATGATTTTCAAAATGTCATGTTTGAATTGGGAAAGTAACATTTCTTGAATTAATCAGCCAATTGCTTCAAGAATATGACTCAAAGGACATAAAATTTTCAAGCCTGACTTTTTAAAGGTATTTTTTTCCTCTGCAGTGAGTTTATTTTTCACAAAGGTCATGGCTAAATCCTCAGTTTATTTGCCATGGACGAGAACCATCTAGATGAAGTGTGCCTTTCATACCTTAGCAAGAGGGAATCAGCAATTCCTAATGGGCACCACTTCAATTTTTATACAGGCACTTTCATGCTGTGCAGGCCTATTCTCTTCTAGAGCCCTCCTGTACCTGGATTTTCTATTGTTTATTTCATTTTAAAGTTTCTTCCCTACTCTTTAAATCCGTATTTACCTATCAACACTTTACATAATTATTTGAGAATTTCATACAATGTATTTTCATCATATTTAACATCCCCCATTCCTTCAAGATCTCCCCCATCTCCCTACCCCTCACCAATTGTGTGTCCTCTTTTTTTTTTTAATGACCAGTCAACTCCAATTTGTGCTGCTCATAAATGACTGTATGTGGAGTAACCCACTGGAGCAGGATCAACTTACTAGGAGCCACACTCTCAAAGAAAATTCAGAAGCCATCAGTTGTCCAAAGCTCCTTAGCTGGAAAGCAGAGCTTGTGAATCCCTTTCCATTCCATGCTAGAATGTGGAATGGTCTGATCTTGTTCAGACCTCGTACAGGCAACCACAGCTGCTGTGAGTTTATGATTACAGCAGTCCTGTCATGCACAGAAGACACTTTACTCTGGTCCTCCCTGACTACTACAATCTGTTTCCACATACATGCTTCTTCCACTGTGGTTCCTGAGCTTTGGGGACTGAGTCTGATATAGATATGTCCTTTGTGGATGAGCACTCCGGCAACATTTATTCTCTGTTCTTTTCACTGGTTGTCAGTTGCTGCATTAACCACTGTCCATAGCACAGAGAATCTTCTCTGATAAGGTCTCAGAGCTACACTAATCTTTGGGTGGAGAGATATTAATTTAGAGGGCGGTTTTATCCTGTGTCTGTAAGGTAGAATAATAGTAAAAGAATCACCGTTACTGGTGGAGTGTTGGAAAATCCTGCTATTAAGGTCACAGACCACCATATCTGGATAGCTCTCTGAGAGAGGTGAAAATAGAGGATTCCCTTTCTCAATAGGCTTCCTCTTCTCTGTCTAACTGTAAGTGGAACGCGCCCCTAAGCGCAGATGCCTCTCTGAAGCTGACTCTTTCCATCATGGCTGTCTGAACCCGGCTTGCAGCTTCTGCTCCCTTCACTCTTGTGGGCTGGTGGCCAACAACCCCCAAGAAAAGGAGAAGCACATGTGCATACCCCAAATCATGTTTTTTTTGAGGGGGCACATTTACTGTACCAATCATGTATTTCTTCCTGTGAACTGACTTTAAATCCAATCAGGAAGCAACAGGTTACCCTCATCATACTTGTGCCACTATTGTAACCCACCAACATGTTTTTCCCCAATGGTCATTATTGAAGTTCATATGTTCACAGCCAGGTAAGACTGCTGATAGCTTACCTCCCTCCCCTGCTGTCTGCCTGCATAGCACTTTTGAATGCTATGAAGAGCTAGCCCACATGGAGGTATTTATTTGATCAGGTATTTAGTCACAATGAGGAGAAAATTAACACAGTACTTTTTCAAATAGTGCCACTGTGAATACTCCAGTGTCTGTCTTTGGGTTCTCATTTATACAAGCTTCTATTTTGAGTGGAATTAAGAGACCACTGACTGCAGTGATTTGAATGAGAGTGGTCCCCACAGTTCATATGTTTGAATACTTGGTCCCCGGCTGGTGGAACTGTTTGGGAAGTTTTAGGAGGTGTGCTCTTGTTGGAAAAGGTAAGTCACTGGGGATGGATGTTGAGATTCAAGGCTTTTACCATTTCCAGTGTGTCTCTGTGGTGGTTTGAATAAGAATAGGCCCCATAGACTCATGTGTTTGAATGCCTGGCCCATAGGGAGTGGCACTATTAGGAGGTGTGGCCTTTAGAGTAAGTATGGCCTTGGTGGAGGAAATGTGTCACTGTGGGGACAGGCTTTGAGGTCTCATATGCTCAAGCTATGTCCAGTGTAGCACATAGTTTCCTTACTGTTGCCTGCTGATCAGATGTAGAACTCTTAGCTTCTTCTCCCACACTATGTCTGCTTGCATGGTACCATGTTTCCTGCCATGATAATAATGGACTAAACCTCTGAAACTGTAAATCAGTCCCAATTAAATGTTATCATTTATAAGAGTTGCTATAGTCATGGTGTCTCCTCACATCAATAGAAGTCCTAAGATGGCCTCTCTCAGGCTTTTACTTATGGTTTAAGATGTGAGCTCTCTGCTGTTCTTGCTGCCATGTTTTTGCCCCACCATTATGGGTGGGCTTCTTCTGTTTGAAATCATAAGCCCAATTAAATGCTATTTCTATAAGTTGCCATGGTTGCCAAGATAGTCATTTTTTATTGCTATGATAAAACACCATGACTAAGGCAACTTACAGAAGAAAGCATTTATTTTAGGTGCATGATTCCAGAGGGATAAGCATTTGCAACCATCATGACAGGGAGAATGGCAGCAGGCAGGCAAACATAGCACTGAGTCGCAGTGGAGATTTACATCTCTATCCACTGACAGGAAGCAGAAAGAGGTCACTTGAAACAACACAAGCATTTTGAAATGTCAGATCTAGCCTCAGAGGCATTTCTCCTCCATCAAGGCCATACTTTCCCCAACCAGTCACTGACTAGGGGCCAAGTGTTCAAATACCCCAGACCTGTGACATCTCATTCAAACCACCATATAGATGAAACAGATGAACTCTTTTAGACAAGATATGACACAACTTCTAATGAAGACATAGAACTGGACAGGTTTATATCTAAAAGGAAGCGCTAATTCATAATCACTCAAAGCAGAACACATGCGTCTCAGGTGGGTCCACTGATAAATTTCCAAACACTCAAAGAAATTACTGTATCTTTCTAGGGAGTCTTTCAAAATACAGAAGGAAAAAAGAAAAAAAAACATTTGCTAACTTCCTAGTTTGGGGTATATATAAGTAGAGTAAGGAGCCTGTGTCTAAACTCAATCATATGTGTAAGGAATTACAAATGACCAATGATCTCCTTTTCCTGGTTGTCCAGAAGAATGACCCTCCATGTATAGAAAGCCAAGGCTGCTCTTTGCTCAACACTCCTTTATTAGCCCAGTCTTCTCATTCTCATTGATTACATCTTTGGGTAATCAAGAGGATGGCTAAAGTCTCAGTTTCTAGGACGTACAAGAAGACAGCCTTTATAGTTTATCTACTCTAATTTCCCAGTGCCTCTGAAGTCTGAGTCCTCTGATGACTTTTGCAATGAGTGACTGCAACCTGGATCAGGAGTGGGGAGGCTTCTGTAAGTTGTAAAATAAGAGAAGCATGTTTGGTGATTAAGCCTTTGATTGTCAGGACTTTCTTCCCAGATCTCTGCATAGGAATGTAGACCATAGAAGTCTTATTTAGAGTGTGTACATACCAAGTCTTTTGTTCTTTTCCATAGTTGGAGCTACAAGCTCTATCTTTAGGATAATTGTCAGCTTTCTATAGTCTGAGTTGCAGTTGTTACAGAATATCCTGATTTCCTTATTCCATTTAGGATAAAACACTACAAAGTATAAACCACATGTGTTTGGGATGTGGGAGAGAAGAGCCGGTGAAGTCTAGGAAGAGTGACCAAGAGCATTCTAAAGCAACTGATAAAAGGTGTATGACATGCTCAGGAGTATGGGATTTGTAAATAGAGATGTTTGACTTTCCTAGACAAAGGATTTGGTACTGAATACAGCAGAAGCCTGTATGGAGCTGAGAAGCACTATTGTTTAGTGCATATATGACTTGGTGGGGGGGGGAGATGACATCTATTTGTTGTCCATAGGCAACCTTACTGTCCATAGGACAGTAACCACTACATCCTAGGGTATAGGGTCCAGTCTCCAGCAGTCATACCCACTTGTTTGGAAGGAAAGACACTGTCTTCAGATCTAGGGATCCTAATATTATTCCTTCACTCTCTGTTACAAAAAAAAAGAAAATTATTTTGTGGATAAGAATGGTTAAATTAATCCTTCAAGTATGATCTGATTAAGGGTTTGAAAAGTAAGAAATGGAGAGCCAGTCAAGAAGCTTTCTGTAGGGTCTTACGTCCATAATTCGGGATCCAGACTTGATTTTTAAATATTATTAATTCCTTGAAAATACCATACAGTATATTTTTATCATATTCACTCTCCCCAACTCTTGCCATATCCTACCACCTTCACCCTCACTCCCCTGTCCATCTTGGATTGATTTTTCTTCTTCTCTTGCCATCAAATCCAGTTTGTATTGTCCAACTACTCTTAGGAGTAGGCCCTGTTCTGTAGTGTGGCTGATCTGTCAGAGGTTACATCATTAAAGAAAACGGACTCTTTCTTGCAGTAGCTATCAAGTGTCAGATAGTGGTAGGATTTTATGCCTACTTCTCCCCTTTACTGGGCAGGTTATAGACCCTGAAGGGAAAACTGTTTTATGTGCATTGTTTTTTGCCTGCGTGTATATGTCTGCGTGAGGGTGTAGAACCCCCTGGAACTAGAGCTACAGACAGTTGTGAGCTGTTGTGTGGGTGCTGGGAACTGAACCCTGGTCCTCTGGAAGAGAGGCCAGTACTCTTAACCACTGACTCATTTCTCCAGCCCTGAAAGACCCTACTTCTTGAGTCTTGCTAAACATACATACGATCAAACATTCTCTCAAATACATACATTTATATGCGTAGATTAGCGCTGCTCTCAGCCTTTGCCCAGAGGCACTTGTGCATTGGTCAGTGATTAAAGTCACAGCTGGTCAAAGTGCCAAGGATAAGTGACTGCCGAGTGCTCATCCATCCATGGGATATCTATACCAACTTCCTAAAGACTCAGGGAACATCACAGATGATGAAGACAAAAGGATGGAAGAACCCAAAGATGGGGAGGACTACTGTGAAATACTGTCTACTGCATATGGCACAGTCATTGCACTCATAAAACTCATAGCAGCTATGGTTATCTGCACAAGACTAACACAACATCAAGCTATTCAGTAGTACCAGCATGGAAGGAGAAGTGACTCAGGAGGCTCCTCCCCAGCTGAGGAGTGGCAATTAGGTGCCATTTCAAAAATCAGTGATAGTAACAAAAGGAAACAGAAAGAATAAAAGACTGGAAGACAAGGTGAAATGTTGGGAAATGCTATCTGCTGGGCAAGACATGGCCATTGTCAACATTATCTCATAGAAGCTGTGGTTGATTGCACTGGACCTGCTAAGACTGGGCCTGTCAACCCCTAATCATAGGTCAGAGAAGTGACCATATCCATATACCTTCAACTATTGGTAACTGATGGATTGTGGAGGAAGGACATTCCTTGTCTTCAGAGAAGCAACTAAGCCACATAGGTGGCTCTGATTAAACTCAGTGAGCCACAAAACGAAACAAAAATATATGAATGTGAAGTAGGGACCAGTAGGGAAGGGGAAAGATGACAGAAATGTGAAGGAGATAATGAGGGAGGGGATAAGAATAAACAGAATCCACTATATACATACATAAATTGTCAATGAATCAATTTAATAAGTAAATAAGTAAACAAAGCAGACTGCTGATGTAACTGGAAATCATTCAGTTAACATAAGTAGCTGAATCTGTAACTTCAGAAAGGCAAATATCAATACTGCTTGTTCTCAATACAAAACCTAAGTTGAAAAGCATGTACTGAGCATGCATCTGTGTTTGTGTGTGTGTGTGTGTGGTGTGTATGCATGTGTGTGCATGTGTGTTTGTGTATCTATGAATGTGTGTCTGTTGATCGTGAAGCTAGAAAAGGGACACCTTTCTACAGGATCACCACCTATAAGAATGAGGTTGTTTGGCCCAAACTACTTTCAAGACACGGATAATGGGGGCAGAGAGGCAGAGAGGCAGAGGAGGAAGCATGTTGGTTTGTAGTGTCCGTGTTCCCAAAGTTAGAAAAATGCAGGTGGAGTTTGCTTCCAAATAACCACAAAGAGGCTTATATTAATTTTAAATGCTTGGCCAATAGCTCAGACTTATTACTAACTAACTCCTACATTTTAAATTAATCCAGATTCATTATTAACAAGGCATGTTCATCTTGCTTCTCCTCTCAAATCTCTAACTCCATCCTTCTTTCTCCCTGTATCCCCAGTTTGATCACCTGCCTATCCTTTTTGCTTGGTTATTAGGCCAATCAGCTTTTATTAGTCAATAAGAGTAATACATATTCATAGTGTGCAAAAGGATTGTTCCACAGCAGGAAAACATAAGGATTCTTAGGAAACAGAGAAGATGATGGGGCAAAAACTAGGCAGTCTGTTTCTCAGGGATTAAGCCCCTGTGTGAACTTTAACTATAGTCAAAGTTGCACAGCCTGTGTGGTCCAACCCAACCCCAGGCTGCTTCCCTCCATCAGGGCCTCCCTTCCAGGAGGTGGGAACTATTGCTTGGACCCAAGGAGAAAAGTTCTAGGAAGTTCCAGGACCCCGGCCCTGCAGTTCATTGCAAGAATGGTGTTTGCCTCTCCTCTGGAAGACAGACATTTGGTGTGTTTTCTCCACCACTCGGTGCCCAGCACCCACCCAGGCCTGGCACACACTGCCAGCTCTCAAAGAAACCTTTGTGAAACCAATGAATAAGCCACTACATTCCACTCCCTTCCACATAGCTACGTGACTATTTTCATGTGTTCATAAATGTTTTCTGAAAATATTGAATTCCTACCTTCATGTCTTGCTGGCTGTCTGAGTGTGTATGGAGGGTGTTCAGGCAATAGAAGAGGCAGATTGAATCCCTACCTTCATGTTCTGGGTGTTTTCTTGCTGGCTGTCTGAGTGTGTATGGAGGGTGTTCAAGCAATAGAAGAGGCAGATTGAATCCCTACCTTCATGTTCTGGGTGTTTTCTTGCTGGCTGTCAGAGTGTGTATGGAGGGTGTTCAGGCAATAGAAGAGGCAGATTCTTCAGCTAACCTGTTTGAATGCCCTCTTAGTTAGCCACACATTTGCTGTATGACTCTGAGAAAAGTGCTCCTTGGCCTCTGCCCCCTGGTGTGAGGCAGGGGTGGTAAACATGTTGTTTGTTGCTTATACGGCCATCCTACATGGTACAAATGGTGAATGTGCAGCACTTAGAATAGTGATGGCTACAGAGCATGGGATTAAATATCAGAAGGCAATACCTTTTTGCAATGAAATGCCATCCTTTCTCAACCCAAAACACTGAACCGAGCAGGAAGCTGCAACCTAGTCCAGTTTTCAACTGGGCAGCTCTTTGTATTGAAGCACTTAATGTAATTGCCCTGAGCGAGTCAGCTCATTGTCATTGAAGACATCTTGTGGCACATCTATCTCTTGGGTGTCTGGATGTGGCTTAAAGAGTTTCAGGTTACCCTATGAGAAAAGATACCCCACCCATTTTCTTGGCTGATGACCCAGTGCACGCACTGTTCTCTCCCCCAAATGATCCACCTGCCAGCTCGCCTGCGTCACAGTCCCTACAGCTGACCATGTTGCAGACAGAGATCAATTCCCTTTGATGCCCAGGGCCAGACGAGGTCCAGATGAGTCTCAGAGCAGTTTTGCTCTATCTCTAAACAACTTGAACTGAACTCAAGGGGGAAGAGGTGTCCCATTTTCTCAGGCTCCCCTTTCCTCCTGAAACAGAAAGAAAAACCCAGGATTCCCAAAAGGCTCCCAAGGAGACAGTGTCAATCTTTAAGGACACCAGAACACAGGACGAGGAAGACGGCAAAGCTTAGATTACATCCCAAAGGGTGGGGGCGGGGAAACCCGATCTTTATCTAATCAGACAGTCTGCCCAGGAAGTCCCTGACATCAAAGCATGAGGCTTTTTATTTAGCACTGTGTCAACTTAAAAACAGTCCTGGCAAAGCCACAGATCTGGACAGACTCACACCTCTCCCTGCTCCCCCACCTCCCCCCCCCACCTTGCCTTCCTGACCTGTTCCTCTGCATCTAAACCTTCTTTACCTTCCTTTTGGAATAAAACCCTGGGATGAAGAGTCCTGAGATTCATGAAGGAAGCAACAACGCTGAACAGGACAAGACAGAAAATACCTCACTTCCTCCCTGGTTCCAGACCCCAGAGTAATTAGGTGGGCATTCTGGAGGAGGCAGCATACTCTGTACATCTCTAAGCAGATTCTCCAGAAAGCAAAGGAAGGGAGTGTGTGTACATACCCCCCCAACCCCTGCCAACTCCCCCCATGCCCCCCACCGTGTGTGTGTGTGTGTGTGTGTGTGTGTGTGTATGTGTGTGTGTGTGTGTTTAATATTTCCCCAAACTTTCCAGAAAAGACAGGGCCTGAGGACCTAACCAAATGGAAAAGGACACTTCTAAGAAGTGACAGGGCTACAGGGAACAGGCAGGAAAGTGCTCTGTTACTAGTGATGGTGGAAAAGCAGGGCCTAGAGGAGCGGGAACATGGGACTTAAATAGTTCTTGTCTCTCATAGGCACCATTACTGAGACATCAGTCAATGTGTTCTGGCATATCCAAAGAGGCTATGAGCTGAGCTGAGCACTGGAGCCATATTCTTGAACTCTGAGAACAGTAAACCAGGTAAATCATCTTCACATTACCTAGTTTCTGGTGATTGTGTTATAGCAACAGAAAATTAACTAATTCTCCAAGACTGGTGTCAATTCAGGTGGCAGAAATGGCAGCAGCACCACCCCCACCCGGAAAACACTGATTAAATCTATTGTTAGATATTTAAAAGTTTAAAGCCAGAAACACACCTTGCAACAACCAATTTTGAGACTTTTATCTTTCAGAGGAGGAAATCAAAGCCCAAAGAGGCACTCACAGAGGCTCTCCACAGCATTAAAGAAAAATCTTCCAAGGATTCCTGGTTCAAATGATCACATTTTCACACCACTCTGTCGGAAGATGCTGTTTATCTTCTGCCCCTTCTCTTAGTCATCAGCTATTTCTTTGTAGATGTTCCAAAGAAATGTACCAGAACATTTCTGTTTATGTTATACACAATACTCCGGCAGGCCACAACACTCCTGGACACAAGGAACAGAGAGCCAGCCACTCAACATAAATGACCACCAGGGGGTGCTCAGAGGACAAGCTGACACATGGGGGGGGTGGCCCTGGCCAGTGGCCCCTCTCATGGGAAACACATGCCATAGCAACAGACTGTTACCTTTTGTTCTTTAGCGATGTAGAGGTCTTGGGTCCCCTCTGCAAAGCTTGGTTGCACATCTGTCCTGAGCAGGAAAACCTCCAACATGTGCTGACCTTGTGTTAGCATACACTTTCCCAGGGCTCTTGTTTGCTAGCTGTTCTGTGTGTGTCCATGAATAATGTGGAGGGCCATGCCACTGTGATGCCCAAACAACATAGAGAAGAGAGCTATGGCTTGGTGTCATAAGACACTGGGAATTTCTGTTACAGGAAAGAGAATAAAGGGGACTAGGGTAGCCAGCCACCTTATGCCCAGCTTCATCTGTAACGTTGCCTGGTTATTCTCAGAAATTTGATCACAGGGTTAGACAAATCCCACCCTTGAGCAGAATGCAAGACTCAGGGTAAGGTTACTTCTTCCATCAGTCTACCCGTCTCAAACGTCTGTAATAAGGGCCATGCCTACCTGCTCGCAGTTAGTTCCCATTTGGTGAATGAGGTTCCCCAATTTGGACTTGATTTTTCTTATACCTCCCATCAATGACTCTAAGAGCAGCTTATGGAAGAAACTCTCATAAGGAAAGTATGTAGCATCCATCTTTCCAGAAAAACATGTTGGTTACATACAACAGTTAAAATTGGAGGCTTCCTTGGAGTGAGGAGATGCTTCAAGCTCAGGCAGCCTACCTGATATGGAAAGCCTCAGGAGGAAGATGCCTAAACATACTGTCTTAGTTAGGGTTTCTATTGCTATGATGAAACACCATGACCAAAAAGCAAGTTGGAGAGATAAGAGATTATTTGTGTTATACTTCGTTATCAAAGGAAGTCATGACAGAAACTCAGACAGGGCAGGATCCTAGAGGCAGGAGCTGATGCAGAGCCCATGGAGGGGTGCTTCTTACTGGCTTGCTTCATATGGATTACTCAACCTGCTTTCTTATATGATGTAAGACTACCACCAACCCAGCCATGGCACCATCCACCATAAGCTGAGCCCTCCTCCATTGATCACTAATTAAGAAAATGCCTTACAGTTGGATCTCATGGAGGCATTTCCTCAGCTGAGGCTCCTTTTTTAGAGGACTCCAACTTATGTCAAATTGAAATACAAAACAGCCTGCACACATACACACACACACACACACACACACACACACACAGACACTAACACACACACACATTGAAGGTTTCTCTATGAATACAGAACTATTATATCAAATCCTCCCTAAAACGAGATACCTACAAAGAGATGGTCCTGGTTTATTACATTATAGTCATGTTCTCCACCTACTTAACTTTTGGAAACCATTAATCTATTCTCATCACTACAATTTTATATCTTTTGGAATGTAATCTAACTAGAATTATATCATGTCATACTTTTGTATTGATATGTACTACTCTACCGTATTGATATACTGGAGGGGTTTTTAACACATTACCTCACTAAATGACACTGAAATTGTGAATTATAGGCAATTGTGCTGTATTTATATAAAAACTTGTGTGCATATAAGATTTTGTTTCTCTAATTATCTAGGAGTGAGGTAGCTGGGCTTTTGATTATTTTTAGGCTAGGCAAGTCCTCTACCACTGAGCCACATTCTTGGCTCTGTGCTTAGCATTTTTTAAAAATGCCTGAATGGGTTTTCAGGATGCTATTTTGTTTCTTAAGAAATTGCTTCATTCCATCCCGGCTAGAGCGTTTGTATGCATTCAACTGTTCATCTGTCATTTTTAAATGCTAGTCTGCATATTTTATTCCTAAAGTTGTTAAGTTTTGTCTTCTCCCTTTTATGAAGTTCCATTTAATTAGTTATTGTTGTATTTATGTGTGGGGGTGTACCGGTGGAGGTCAGAGGGCAACTGTGTGAAATTGGCTCTCTCTTGAAAAGCAAGGACCAATAGCCACTGAGCCATCTCTCCAGCTCTTTGAAGTTTTTTTTTTTTGCTTCTCTTGTATATGTGCATGTGGTACAAATGTGTGCACGTGTGTGCACGTGTGTGTGTGCGTTTGTGAAAACATGTGTGCCAATTCATACTCACATGTGTGCACGTAAGTAGAGAGGCCACAGCGTAAGGTTGCAAATCTTCCCCTCATCTTATTTACTGAGGCAGGATCTCACAGTCAAACCCAGAGCTCTCAGATCTGCCTACTCGGGTTAGCCAGGGTGCCTCAGAGATCTGTCCATGTCATCAGAGGTTAGAATTACAGGCACATAGCTTCACTCCTTGAGCATTTATGTTAAATTTAGGTATTCAAACTCAGGTCCTTTTGCTAGTCCAGTAAGCACTTTAACTGATGAGCTATTTTCCCAAACCACTTCTCTTGTTGTTGTCATTTGTTTTTGTTTTTGTCAGTTTTGCTAGACTTATAATTTGCATTGTTCCTTTTAAAGAACCAACTCTGATTGGCTGGATTTGCTCCACTGTTTTCCTCTTTCAAATTTCATAATTTCTGCCCGTATTTGGACTCATGGCTTCCTTACTTCTGTGTGTTTAAAATTGTGTGTGTGGGTATAGTGGTGGCAGGGCATGTGTGTGGATACGTGTGCATGAGTACAAGTGTCTGTGGAGGCTAAGAGAACACAATGGATCTCCAAGAGTTAGAGTTACAAGTAGTATCAGCCACCCACATCAGTGCCAAAAACCTGAGTAACACATTTTTCCGTTTCCTTTCTAATTAATTTAAGGCTGAACCTTAATCTAAGTGGCAACCTCTCTTAGTATTGGCAATGTGTTGGTTCACTCCTTGAGTATAAAGAGACTGGAAAAGGTTTCAATGTTCAGGTACTGTTGGACAAATGATCACGTGTAGTCTGATCCTTATATAATCATCCACAAAACTCTTTCCCTGGTTCATCGCAATACATGGTATTACAATCCCTGTCCTTAGAGACCACTACAGCATATATTCACTTAAGGACAAGTCTGACACTGATGTGTAGCACTACAATAAAGACTACTTATTTCAAACTATACCAACATGTAATGTTTCTCTACTGGGTGAAATGCTGCTAAAGTTACTAAAAGAGAAAGCCTTTTTTTTTTTTTTCCATGTTCTTCTTCCAAGCTTTTCAGGTTGAATTCTTAATTTGATATTAAGTTTAGAAAGATGAAATTACAAGTTTAACTTGTTAACTTGTTATCATTGACTTTATAGTGTACAATCCCAGTTTTAAATGAAACTTTAAGGCCATTTAATTTTTGACAGCATTACTATAATTATTATATTTTAGTTTCTGTATTTTGTTCATACAGATGTATTTCATTCTTGCTAAGACTATGGAAATACTATACAAAACTAACTGAACTATTTTACTTCTTCATACAGTCACATTCTACTGATACTATATTTTTGGCTTAGCAATGAATAATGAAATATGAAAGGGAAAAGAACTCTAGATTGCCCTATCTTCCCTTCTGTGCCATGTTCAGTCAGTATGCTGGTTGACTTGTGCAGGACATGATAAGCTTTCATGATCATTCACTTTCATTCAATACCATTTTCATCTTACATTCACAGAAGGATCTGATTTGAATATAGAAGTGAATACTTTGAAAGGTACTAGGATTCTACCTTTATTTCTATGCTGTAGACATAATGTAAGTTGAGTCTTGGTGAGTTCCCATGCATTGGAAATCCACCAGAACTCTGTGTATGTGGGCCAATGCAAACACTACAAAGG
Source organism: Mesocricetus auratus (assembly GCF_017639785.1). Taxonomy (NCBI): domain Eukaryota; kingdom Metazoa; phylum Chordata; class Mammalia; order Rodentia; family Cricetidae; genus Mesocricetus; species Mesocricetus auratus. The sequence goes on from NW_024429189.1 coordinate 106,124,193, forward strand.
CACCTCAAAGAACTGCAGATAGACACATGCCCTGTCTGCATATCTTATTTGTGTTTATGCTCCATTGACCCATCAGACTTTACATACACAACACAAATTAAAAGACAAAATGATTAAGAATGCCAAGAGAATGGAGAAGAGTATTCAGCCAAGCACAGTGACCTCCTGAGCTGACCCTTTGCTGTGCTTGCTCGTGGCTCACATGCCCATGAAGTCAGAATGTTGTGTATACATAGTGAACAGTGTGTATGCATAAAAACCAGGCAGGTGATTCTCTGTTTTCCATTTGTTTTGTCACTCTATCCACACTGGACTCCCTGGGAAATCTGGAGAATCCACTGTGACATTTTGAGATCATTAACTACTTGACAGGGGAGTAGAGAGAGATTTAAAGCAAATGTGTCAGAAGTCACACCTGATTAAAGATCAATCTGGAGCAAAGATAAAAGCTCCTTGGAAATTGCAACATGAATCCATAGCAAGATAGGATTTGAGTCCAGATATCTGGGGAGTGGGTCAGTTATGTCAAGGAACACAGACTCCCAAACACACATCAGTAAAGACACATTTTTCACCTCCCACAATCTGTCACCACTGTTTCTTTTTAAGCGATGCAGCTGATAGCTAACACTTTAGCTATGATGCTAAAACTTAAAACAATTTGGTGTCAGACCAAGGTTCATGAGAAAACCAATACCTCATCGTTCTGTCAACATGTATGTTTAAGGTAAATTTCATACAATAAAAATTTATTTCACTTAAAAAAATACACATCACTCTTGTAATCTTTAACCTAATATACAGCTTACTATGTAATTTTTCCTGGGAACTAAGGCTTGTCACTGTCAGTCAGATTTCACCACCAGCATGTACTCAGGAGCAGTTAGAAGCAGGGCATTATTCCAGGAGCAATGACATTTTCTCCTGGCTGTGCATGATTCAACTGCCAATCTATAAATTCAAAACTCCTAGTAAAATGTAGCAAGTTCTATTGAATGAGTCTAAAGTTCTATAGAAACACAGAGGAATGAGAAGGAAAAGTACAAGGTGAGAATTCCAATGGGATTTCAAGCATTAAAAAGGGGGTTGGGATGATCAATTCACAGCTGTACAGGAGAAATTCAGGGATGTGAAACAGCATGGGATGCCCCCATTGGAACCACCAGCCTCATGTCTGCTAACAAAGGAATGGGGAGAGAGAAGGGAGTCTCAGTGTTCAAACATTGGGGAGGCAGGCTTTTCATGAGGGTGTGGCAACTTGACTGACTTCCATGGAGCAATGCCTTTAAAATGTGGAAGACTATGTCCCCAAGAAACTCTTGTGTTGTCGTGTGTTCTGCAGCAGCTTCTCATTTGGTCTGCCACTGATCTCTTGGTATTCTCAGGAATCAAGCCACATCCATATTCAACTGTCTACTAAAATACTGCTCTTTGTCTCATCAGGCCTTGGAAATTAAATAACCAGGATTTCTAGAATTCTATTTGGACCAGAACTTGGCAATGAGAAACAGAGTAAAAGATGTTATTTCTCTAGAACTTCCCGGTTTCACTGACTACAAAGCAAGGCTTCACCTAACAGTAAACAAGTCTGCATTCCATCAGAGATTAGGATCTCTTCAGGACTTCAGGTTGCAAATATACCTGGACATGACTATCATTTCTTCCTACTCCAAACCCATTTAAAGTGACTGTCATGTAACCTTTTAAAACAAATTAATAAACACTGTCCAAGAGAGTGAGAGTCCATTTGCCACGAATACATTCAACACATTTTTGGAAAGTGATAAGTAAGAGAAAAAATGCTAATTATCTTGGCAGAACACAGAAAATGGAAAGCCAGATGCTTTCAGACAAGTAGAAACACAGACAATTCTCCCCGAAGAAGCACTAAGTTGCTTAGTTGTGTGTAAGTGGGGAATATTTCAGAAGGAAGACAGATAAGAGCTGCTGTGGGAAGGATTTTTTGTTGAAAGTTCACCCTCTTGGGTAAGTCCAGGAAGTCTCTTTCCCCATGTTGAGCATTATGAAATTAGTGTGTTTATGAATAAGGACCAGAAAAAAAAAGCAGAATTAAAACAAAGGTGAGCTAAAGTCTACCATAGTAGAAAGCCACAGTCTAGAAAGAAACTGCACTTCTCTTCTAAATAGTAAAGACTTGGAGGTATTCAATGAATCATTGATTGGATGCATTGTTCTCCAAGTGGTGAAGTTTATAGATGTTCCCATCCATGATCTTAGAGTACTCAATCATAGCAAGTATCAGATACTGCAAAGAATTTCAGCGTGAATGAATGAAATCCAAGAGAAAAATATCAGTATTAAGACAGAACCAATAAAAACATTAGGGCTGGTGATGTAGCTTAATGATAGAGCATTGGTCTAGCATTTTGTGAGGTACTCCGTTCAATCTTCAGTACTACCGAAAAAAATGAAATGTTAGTATTTTCAAGCAGGAAAAGATATTGTATCCATATAAGAAGGGGCTGTCATAAAATGAACAAAGAAAAACAGAACTGTTAAGAATCAAACATACAAGTCTCATTTTTTTTTATTCAGTAGAACACTGACAAAGTTGAAGAAAATTCTCAAAGGGCAGAGAAAAAAATCACACTAAACAATATAAGGTAACTGCCATTTGTTTTCTAGGCTGGCATATGTGGGAGCTGCTCAGTCTTTCAAGCCATGAGGCCTATAGGAGGTCTTCGGGGAGAGGACTGCTGGGTCCCTCTTCACTCCTTTGTTGCCTGACCATAACATGAGTAGACCCTAACATTCCCTGTCACATCCTCTTTTGCCACTCGGCCTCACCACAGTCCTAAAAGCAACAAGGCCAACTTCATCAGCTGGAACCAGTATAAAGGGTGGAAAATAAATGTCTTCTGTTTGCAAGATGATTGTCTTAAGTAGTTTGTTATAGCGATGGGCAGCTGACCAACACCAAAAGCAAATTAGAAGACTGAGTCAAGGTCTGTTAAGAAGCGGTAAGAGAAAACAAAGGAAGAAACAAAGAAAAGAAAGCCCATCAAGGAAAGCACGCAAGACAATTTCCTAAAACCGAGAGGATGAGTTTACAGGTTTAAGGGTTTGCTTTTTGTTTTTCCCTGAGGGCCCAAGATTGTGAGTAATAATAAATGCATGCCAAGGTACATGACTGAGAACTTTCAGAATAGCAGGAGTAACAGGAAGATCATTAATACATCCAGGGATTAAAAGCAGACTACATAGGACAGTGCGGGAATCCAAAAGCCACCAAGAAAATTCCTGATAGCTATTGAGCTATATATGGCCACATGATGAGAGAGAATTCTTTTTGAAGATTTTACTTTTATTTAGTACATACGAGTGTTTTGCCTTCATGTATTCAAGTGTACCACATATGCACAGTGCCTGTGGATGCTAAAAGAAGGATATAGGATCCCTTAGAACCAGAGTTACAGGTGGTTGAATGGATATGAGTCGTTGTGTGTGTGCCAAGAGCTGAACCTCAATTCTCTGTAAGAGTTGCAAGCACTCTTAACAGTTGAGCCATTTCAACATCCCAGAAAAAATTCATTTTAACTCTCACAATCAGTAGACTGCACATTGGGTTTAATGTTATGGTTACCATTTTGAAATTCTTAACCATTTTGTCTTCAACTTTGTGTTTTGTAAGTCAATAGAACAGTGGTATGTGTAACAGGCAGTGTTGGCTCCTGTACTGTCCTAAACCTGCCATCTCTTGGCCCCTTAGTATGGGTCCTAAACTCTCTGCACCTCTTAAGCTGTCCAGATAGTGCCTGTATGTCTCTGTCCCCCTGCCCACTATCTCTGTGGGATGACTTGATTGAGAAGGTGCTATCTTCACTTGTAAGTGCCAATGAAGGGTCACACTTACCTCTCAAGGGAGGTATCTCAGGGAAGGGCACTTGCCTAGCATGCATGAGGCCTTGAGTTTGATTCCAGAAGCAACAAGATCTTATAACAGAAGAAAGGGGGGGGCTTTAGTCACCTGGTTTTTGAAAAACATGAAAAGTCCCATATTTTCATTTGTATATATTACATAGAAAGCCTTGATTTCAACTTAATTACTGCTTAAGAAGTGAGAATTATTTTCTGAATATCAAATACTCAACTGTGACTAACAAAAAAGTTGTTTTGTTTTAATGCAGGAAATCTACGTAAGCTCACGTATAAGCTGACTGCATTCAGAACTCCATTGGGGTGGTTCAGATTTGAGCCTGGGATCCTACAACTCCAGATCCAGGTTCCAGTGCTTTCATTTCTGAGCCACACCTTGTCTGTTGGATGAGACAGCACTGGATTCACATCTACCCAAACCAGACAGTTTCTGACCACAGGAAAAGACAGTCTCATGTAGACAGTTTCATGCGTGTATTTGAAGGCTTAGTGGAGTTTGGGCCAGGAGAATAGAGGCACCTGTATCTAAGTTCAAGTAGAGCAACACCTTCTCTAGAAGACATGAGACCCTGAAAGTGGGTTCTGGGCATAGGCACTCTTTTCTTCTGTGGGGTACTAGCCGCTCTGGAAGGGCACAGACCAGCCAGAAGCTAAAGGATGGGGGCAGGGAGGACTCGCTGTGAGCCCCTTCTGATGCAAGAGTCTGAGCTTTATTTTAGCAGACACCAAGGTCACTGCCAGCTGTGAAAGCTGCCAAGTCTAGACCTTGACTTTTGAAGTGCTGCTTCTTGTTTCACTCAGGTCCACATCCCCCCCCTCCCACCCCCAGAAGGTTTTTCCTCCTCCATCTTCCTCAGGCAGCCATCGCAGAACCATAGACCTCACTGGATCTGGTGACCTGACAGCTGCCCTTACATGGGGATTTGTATCATAAATTCCCACTAAGAGGCCCCCGATCCACATCTTCCTTACCAATTCATGCTGCCGTGTCTTTCAGACAGAAACTGGTGTGTTCACATGTGGCAGGACTGGCGGCTCATCAGACAGGTTCTATTAACTTGGTCACCAGGTGGTAACCATATTATTTCATGCTTCTTGGTAACTTCTGTGCAACACAATTACCTTTGACAGTTCTTGAGTGGGACAGCAATTTTCAGCAAATGTTTTCAGTAACCAAAGGCCAGGAGGAAAGGAAACGAGAGTGCTTCAGTTAAGCTTTGAGCGTGGCTCTGACAGGTCTTCAGCACCTCTGTTGTGTTATAAATAGGAATTCCGTGGAAATTCAGCACACATGGAATTTGCAGAAGGGAGTTGGGCAAGGCCAATGGTTTCCATTGTACTTACAAAAGAATGTGTCCTGACACAGGATAATAAGGCCTACCGTGACGAAGTTCCTTCCAGCCCACCAAATACCGTAGGCTGCAAGAATTTTCTTTCAGTGAGTTTTTCATACTAAGGATGCTTTTCTTGTCTGTCTTCACACGAATTCTTCATTGAAAGGAGTGTGACATTCCCTTCTGTGATTTTCTTAGATTCACAACACCTTCAGCTTTCCTCAGAGTTACCTCAAGAGGACATATCTCATCATCCGTGTGTTGGTTTCTAGTCTCAGAACAAAAGATGCATAATTATTTCAGGTAGGCTGTTCCAAATGTAATTTTACAGAACGAGAATCGGAAAGTCAATTTTGGTCCATACTTCAGCACCACGATGGTATACGCATGCTCATGGACATACTTGCACATACACACATTCACAAGCACACATACATGAAGTCATTTTTTTTAAAAGAAAGCCTAAAACAAAGGTCTCTAGTCACACACTATGGAAAATAAACAGAGCTACTCGGTCACCATGTCACAGGTACACAGGGGAAGGATCATACACAACCTAATGTTTGTAGGGCTTGTGAGGTTGAATGTAAGGCCACATGGCCATAACTACACCCATAGAACATACTATGACTCACATGCCTTTGGCCCACTACCCAGCAACGCTTCCCTTTGACACACCCAAGAGGAGCCTGGCCTACGCTCTCGTTTCATTAGCAGTGTTTTACAGGCCAACATGCTTTTGATCTCGGCTGACTAGACACACGATATCATCAGCTCTAAATCAAGCCACATTTTTATTCTTTCTTCCAAACTAACCTCCTTGGTGAGGACAAGAGCAGCTAATCCCTAACATGTTGCAGATTGTGACATCAAGTACGTCATTTTTACCTTCTTTATTTACTTAGCAGCCACTTTGTCAATAGCAGCTGTTGGCTTTTCTTTTAGACTCAAAGCGTAGAGGATTGAATTTTGGTTGTGAGCCTAGCCTTTAACGGCTAAGCTATCCCTCCAACCCGAGGGATTGAATTTTGATTGTAAAGTTTGCCTCATATCATTAATAATTTTGAAGTCATTTTTTTCTTGCTTATCTGTGATTTAAAAAAATACAGACCTTTGAACTCAGAGATGATTCAGTGATTGAGAGCATTTGCTGCTCTTGCAAAAGGCTTAGATTAGGCTCCCAGAACCCACATAATGGACCATAATGCCCATTCCATGGGACCCATGGGATCCAGTAGCATCTTCTGGCCTCTGCAGGCATCCATATGCTCATGGCCCACATACAGACAAGCAGGCACTCACACACAGAGACCAACAATCCCAAAACTGATCTGTACGGGTAATGTGGTGGTTTGTCTTGATTGATGACTTGATAGGATTTAGACACACCTTTTGGCATGTCTATGAGTGTTTCAACAGAGTCTTAACCAGGGAGAGAGACCCCACTCTAAATGTGGGTGCTATAACTACCAACAGGGGTCTTAAGATGAATAAAAGGGAGAAAGGGAGCTGAGCATTCATATCTCTTTCTGCTTTCTGACTCCATAAGTAAGCACTGGCCCCAGAAGTGACACCCACTTTCTGATCCCACAACTCCCTCTCCTTGTCAGGCTTCAAACCATGAGCCAAATGAAACTTTGCCCTCCTTCGGATGTTTTTGTCATATATTATGTCATAGCAATGAGAAAAATGATGGCTACAGGTATAATACAGAAAAAAATCCATGAAGATATGTCCTTCCTCCACCCACCACTACCACAAAAGAAAGGGAGGGAGGGAAAGAGAGAGGGAAGGAAGAAGGAAGGAAGAAAGGAAGGAGAAAAAAAACATCACAGGCTGCAGCTTTTCATGGTTGCTGACCATCAGACATTTGCAAGGTTTTAGAGGTACAAGGAAAAGCTGTAGGCAGCTATCACTGTTGGTCAAACAGTTCCCAGACCCTGCTCAATACTGAAGGAAGACTGAAGTATTTTATTTGACTCATTTAAATATTATAGTCATCTTATGTTTGCTTTCTTATAATAAAACAAAATATGTTTGTGACAAAAAATGTCAGGAACCATAAACAAACCAAAAAACTTGAAGATTTAAAGTTTTCCTGTAAGAGCTCTGTTGATTAGGCCAACAAATTCCCAAATACTTTCTCATTTAACTGTTTATGTTATGGTGTCTGTAAAAGGCTAAACTCTTACCAGTTAGATGGTCAAGACACATTTCTAACCAACAAAACTTAAATAAAGGAGGAAAAGATACCTGAGAAAATGCGAGGTTCTACCATTTCCCTCTCTTGACTGGAACTGCAGCAGCTATCTTGAGGCCATGAGGCACTAACTATGAGGACAAAAGTCAAAATCATGAGAGAGTATAGAATAGTAAGAGGGGATTACTGCATAACTAGATCCACGCCAGCAACTTGTTACTTCCAAGTGGAGGAAGAAATGCCAGGCTACCTTGAGCAAAGTTAACTGGGTTTTTCTGTCATGTTTGGTATTGTTCATTAATAGCTCCAATCACCCACAAAAATCTCTGTGATAACCAGTGAACCTTGTTCCAGGAGCTTTGGCTCTAGAACCAAGTACCATACATGTCTTTGTTTAACGCAAAGCCTCTTCAATTTCAATAATGGTTCTGCTCTTATAATAATAACAACAACTGATATTCCTGTGGTGGTTCAATTTTCATTATCTCATTCATCTTCATTCTGAAAATAAGGAAACAGAAGTGCTAAGAGGTCAGGAGTTGCCCAGGAAGACATCAGGACTGTTACTCAAACACTGTGATTATAACTACTTCCCTCATTCAGCCATTATGGAACTGAGACCTCACCTACATGAGATACACATCTATACAAACCTATAGGTCTGTGAATGCACAAACAGCTCCCTCATCTCCAAGCCAGCTATGCTATTAGCCAAGCCTGTTTCTGAAACAGATCAGCCTGAACCTAGTAGCCTTACAGCTCATAACTTCTGTAAACAGGACTTACTGTCTGTTTTATCTCAGCAGCAGAGTAAAGCCACTAGCTTTTCTTTTCTTTGGTCTTCTACAAATAGGATGTGTTAATCTTTCTTTTGCATTATCATTCATCCCTTTCAGTGAGCAGGCCTCAAAGGTAGTCTTTAAATATATGAACCAAAGGTTTTAAATGACAATAGTTAGAGATGTGACCTTTAGCTTTCCATAGGACTAAGTTCAATCTGGCTACACTATTATTAGTATGAATCCTGGCCAGATAACTCTTGGATTTCAGCCCTAGTCTTATACAGGGGTGGAATTCTCAAAACACTGAAAATGGGTTTTTAGAATTAAATGAGATAGTGGGAGCTTAGGAAGTGAAGTTCCTGTCATGTGGCTTCACACATGCTCTTAGAGAGCTCTGCGGTCTCTTCCATAACTCCATGGTAGGAATCAGATAGCATTTTCTGCCAGTTTATGATGCTGCATCATCTTGGATGATCCTTGCAGTAACCCTGAGGAGCTGGGATATGATTCCCAAACTTTGCGGCTATTAACAACCACCATTCATTTCTCTTCGACATCCTGTGGCTGGGTAAGGTGGGTCTGCTCATCAAAAATGCTCAGCTAGGCTAGCATGTCTGTGATCAAACAAGGGGTCACCTGGTACCTAGCTATTCTGGGATGACCACCTGTGGTGGTTGGATGGCTGTCAGCCTCTGAAGCAGGATGATTAGCCACGTGACTGTCACCTCCAGCTGGCTATCTGGAGCTTGTTCACTTAGTGGTCACGAGAGAGGAAAAGAAAGTGTGCAGTGCTCCTTGAGGCCCAGGTTCAAAACAGTCACATGTCTAACTTACCCATATTCCAGCAGCTAAAGCCAGATCTAATGCATGGGGAAACAGGCTCATCTCTTGGCAGAGGAACTGCAAAGGAGCCGAACGCTGGGCTAAGAAAAATGTGTGGCCATTTTAGCAATAGTTGGCAGTATCCAGACAGTTTTCCAGAGTTACACACATGGGCTGACCTTCCCAAATACTCTTTGCCCCAATCCCAGACCAAGTTTAATTTTCTATCAAGGCAGATACTGCAGGCCTGCATGGGTTATTTGTTTTGCTGCTTGTTTTGACTTTTAGCTATTTCCAATGTATGTCTTTCAGAGAGAGAATAAATAGCTCAGAGCTGTCTGTCATGTGACATTGCCCTGTCAGAGACCTTATAACCTGCTGGGGACATGATGGGCATTTGAGGCACTGGAGGCCTCCCTTCCTTCTTAGGTAGGAACCCATCAACTGCCAAGGTTGTACAAGGCACAGTGCTCCATATACTGTCTAGATGGCTGGGGGTGACAAAGTAATTTCAACTTACCCTCTAACAGGAGAGCATCCTGGACTGGGAAAAGTGGAACTCCTGGCCCACAGATGGCAATATTTGCCTGCACTTACCTGGTTGAAGGTTTGACACAGGTTGTGAAAGATTGTCAAGGGACTTGGAATGTCTGGTTTTAGAACCATTTTGTCCCTTCTGGACAGAAATAAGGAGCCACATGTCCCAACAGGGGGCTTCCTAAGGACATGTGTGTTGGAGGCAGGGTACAGGAACAGGTTCCTGCTCTGTCCCAATCACTTCTGCCCTTTACAAGAAGTCACGTGGGATCCGGACGATGAGAAACCACGATGTAGCTGCCAGAGGTGCAAGAAGGAATGTCTCCGAAGGAACAAAACTGGCCCTCGTGTGCGCTGCTGGCAAAGCCTCTGGGAACAGAGCCTTCCCTTGAGGCGATGTTGTAACATGGCTGAGCTGCAAAAGGGTCAGGGAAGGGTCCTGGCCAGCTGTGGCAAGTGTTCCTTCACCGGCCCTTGCCTCAGACGTAGCCCCAGCAGCTGCATTCCTGTGTGAGTGGGCAAATGAGCAAGTCCTTATCCAATAGTCACCACCTACACAGAGGTATTAAGTAAAGTCCGGCAGGAGGCCAGTATCTGATATGCCTAGAGGGCCCCATGGGGATGCCAGAGCCTCCACCCAAACAAGCCATGGCCAGCTCACCCACCTTTCTCCAAGAGAGCAGACTCAGCAAAGCCTCGGGGGAAACACAGTTTGGCTCAACGAAAAGGGTCCTACTGGACCTCGTTCCCCACATTCTTGTTTTTGGCTCAAGAGACAATGCCCAGTTCAGTTCCTTATAAAGTTTCCAGATTTACAAGCCAGGAAGACTCCCCAAACCATACCTGGACCAGGAAACAAGCAAAAGAAATGCACATACTTTCCAACTCCGCACTTTTCCCTGCAGGCTCAGTTCTTTGATCGGGAGTAACAGGATGGGACCAAGCACCATGGCTCCCGCTTTCCTTGCAGGAAAGTTCTCCCCGTTCAAAGGTGGCTCACACAGAACCTGAGATGCCAGGCTTGGCCTCAGACCTCTGAGAATTGCACTCTACCTCCCTATTGCTGTTGGCAAAGCATCTGCTCTCGGTATCCCAGCAGATGACTGTGTCCAGCCCTTTACAACCCCAACCAACAGAGTCAGGTCCTGCAGAACCCAGCATCTGGCTGCATTTCCAAGCCTAACCAGCAGCCCCATTGTCAAGCCCCATGTGCTAATTACTTTTCTTGTTCCTATGGCACAATGCCTGACAAAAACAACAAAAGGAAGGCTTATATTGGCTCATGGTTTGAAAAGGTATAGAGTCTGCCATGGTAGGAAAGCATGGCAGCAGGCAAGTGAGGGAGATGTTCACATTTGAAAGAGGTAAAAATGGATGCTCGGCTCTTTCTTCACTGTGCTGATCTTAGGACCCGACTGTAGGGAGATGCCATCTACATTCAGGGCGGGTCTTCCTTCCTTAAACACACTGGAATTGTATGCACATTGGTGATCCTAAAATACTGTCCTGTTGACAATAAATATTCACCAACATACCCCTCCACACACCCTTCCTTCCCATCTTACTCTGCAAGTTCCATGTGGAGACTCCACTAAGGAATGTTCTCACTGGTAACACCATCACTGTAGATATCAGAATTCCTCGTTTTCTTGACAGCTCCATCCTAGATGAATTCCATGTTTGTTTGTTTTTTATTTTTATTGCTGTTGGGTTTTGTTGTTTGTTTTTTAGGATATTCTCTAGTAATCAAATGACTTTTTGGTTGCACCACACCAACAGGAATGTCATCCTAGGCTGAGGAAAAATGTGACTTACAGAAGGCCAGAAGGATTCTTGATCTTGGCCTCTAAGCTCTGAGACTCATAAATTGGGATGGTTTAAAGTATATGGAGTGTCTGCAATAATCATAAGTGTACACACACACATACACACACACACATACACACACACAAACACCAACTCAGACTGAGTTTTCCTGCCCAAGGAGTTCCTCAACATACTTAGAAATAAGATTTCTAAGGTCTTGGCAAAAGGGAGCAACTGGTTTAAGTAAATGGAGGTAAAGGGACTGGTGAGTTTATTATGGGATGAGGAGTTGGGAGGGAAGAAATGGGGGTCACTTTCTTCACAGGTAATCGACCTAAAATCAGTGATTCTTAGACTCTATCTGAGAGATCCATTTGTAGAGGCAGTTGTACCTGAAGGAGTTTTTCTGGAATGATCAGAATACACTCTTAAAGATCTCATCTCCCCTGAGTAACATCCAACTTCTTGAAGAGAAAATCTGACATTAGTTAATAGGGCTGTTGCCAAGTAAAAGGGAAAAGGCTCCTGAAGTCAAGTTCTCCAGCATGCTTTGCATCTTCCTCTTCCTCGGGGTGTATATTCTCTACATACCTGTGTGCTTAGGCCTTTCTGCTAGTCCTTCTTTATCTGTAGACTCTGTTTCCACTCTTCAATGAGCTCACTCAAGTGTGGTGAGTGGCTATCACAGACTCTGTAAACTTCAAGTTTTGTTTGTCTTCAGACAAAATGGAGGCCCTGAGGTTCCTTTAAGCTCAATTCTGGGTAAGAAAATCAGTGTCACACAGGTAAACTAGGCAGCTACAACCATTAACTGCCCTACCCCTCAGTTCACTTCTGAGAACCGAGGAAAGCTTTAGAGTTATTTCTCCCATCTCCCTCCACTCTTTCTTCCACCCTGTGCCCCCTGTGCCAGTGGGGATCAAACTCAAGGCCTGGATTTGCTCATGGTAGGCAAGTGCTCTAGTACAGAACTACATTCCCAGCCTTTTCTTCCTTTCTTTTCTTTTTCATTGGAAAGGCAAAGAAGCCACATTATAGAAAATGAGAAAATTGACTTGAAAACTTCATTCCCAGTTTATCCACCCATATCTGTTATTTTTAGTACTCCTTAGTCCTTATTGTATAAATGCTAGATTTATGTCAATTTGACATAAGCTAAAGTCATTTGAGAAGAGGGATCCTCAATTGGGAAAATGCTTCCACAAGACTGGGCTGCAGGCAAACCTGTAGGGCATTTTCTTAAATAGTGATTGATTGGGCTGGTGGTCCTGGGTTCTATGAGAAAACAGGCTGACTGACATTATGCCAAGAAGAGTCTAAATGGGAGGTCTCCCTCACTTTCGAGCTCAAGGAATACTGTGGAAGAAAGATTGTAAGAGTCAGAGGAACTGAAGAACATGGCCCACTGAATCAACTCAGCAAGTCCACACAACTAAGCAAATTTGTATGGACTTAGAGAGACTGAAGCCGAAAGCACGGGGCCTACAGGGGTCAGCACCGTGTCCTCTGTGTGTTTGTGGTGGCTGTTACTCTGGTGCTTTTGTGGATTCCTAACTGTGGGGGTAGGTATGTCTTTTATTCTTTTGCCTGCTTTTAGGAGTCTTCCTCCTGTTTGGTAGCCTTGTCTAGCCTTGAGGTAAGAGTGTATGCCTTGTCTTACTGTGTTTTGTTTTGTCTTGTTTGGTTGTCTCGTGGGGGGTCTGATCTTTTCTGAACATAGAGGGTGGTGGACCTAGGGGAGGGAGAGGTGTTGGGGCAGGTGTGGGAGGATACAGGATGAGTGGAACGAGGGGAATCTGTGGTCAGGATGTATTGTATGAGAGTAGAATATATTTTCTATTTAAAATTACAATTGTCAATTAAAAATATACAAACAAGCTCAGTGAGATGGGGCACTTGCCTTATAAACTTGGACACGGGCACACTAATAATAAAATTTTAAAAAGAAAAGGACAAAGAAAAGATAATAGCTGAGCAAGCCAGAAGTAAGACAGTAAGCACTCTTCCATGGTCTCTGCATCAGCTCATGTCTCCATGATGATAGACTGTGATCCGTCCAGTCTATCCCTTCCCTCCCCAAGTTACTTCAGTCATGGTGTTTCATCATAGCAACAGTGCCCCTAATGAAGACCATATATACTGATTTCTTTAGGTAGCGATAATCATTTTTCTCCATATCTGCTGTTTTCTGACTCACAGGCTTTCAGGCATTAGGGTCCACCAATGGGCAAGATAGGCTTCACAGGCTGACTTAGGAAGCAATGTCAGAGTGCTTGTTCTGCGGTTTCTTCACTGCCACCCTTCCAGCCTAAGCATTCTTGACCTTCAAAAGATGCCAAAGAAAAGTGGGTCGCCTCTCTTAGTGCCCTTACATATATCCAATGGGCTCTGCTTTGCAACCTTGTAAAATAGAGATTGGTCTGGCCCACACCTTTCTGAAGATGAGTAATAGAACCCTGAATTTGACATTATAGAGTCACCAATGTCTCTGGAAGATGGGCCTGAGGTTAGGAGCATGTAGGACAACATGGGCTTAAGAGCTGAGTCTATCCCACTTACCCAACTACCTCCCCAAACCCTGTGCATCTTTCTGTCAGCCTTAGATTGAAGGAATATTTAAAGATATTGAGCAGGACCCAGGGGACTGACCCCCAGCAAACACACTACCGTTAAAGCTCCTTCACATGTTGGTCATTTCTCTATATTCTAAGTGTGTGAGCAACAAGATTGTTTGACCAGAACACTGGCTACTTAGAGGCAGCTCAGGGCTTCTGCTTCTCTGACGGAAGCTTTGCTCCAGACATAAATATTATCAGGCTGTCTCATTCTTCATTACTTAGTACTTTGGGGGAATCGTGCTTAAGTTAAAGTAAGAAGAAAGAGATGAAGAAGAGAAAATGTTCCATGGAACAAAGTGAGGTTTAATTCTTACTGGTCTTTAACTGGTAGTAGTCCTTAAAACCTGTTTTTCTATATATGACTCAAATCCTGGCAGCTCCCAGATCCTCATTCTGGAAACACCAAAATAAAAACGTCAGTGTCTGGATTTTGGGTAAAGATGGCAAAACACCTGAGTGGACCACTAACCCCACACAGCTCAGGACTGGAAGCTATGAGGGTAAGACACAGTACTGGAGGGCCATTCTGTATGGTGGCCTTCTGCCAGGTGAAATCCTAGCCAAGAAACACAGAGGGTCTGTGCACTACACCAAGACAGAGGCAAGGTACATGTGTCATGCCAGGAGCTAAATGCTCTGGGGATGGAAGAGCAAAGTCTTCTCAGGGACACCAGACTTGTCAGTTGCTGCAGGCGGTCAGCTTACAGGAGCAATGGAGCTTTTGAAACTAGGAGTCCCTGACCTCAAAAGCTACCTGAGCTTTGGTAAAGCCAGGAAAAATGTACACAATAGCTGTCATGTCACCCTTCTGTGATTTCTGGCATGGTTGACTAAATTTCCTTAAACTACAGGAGTCATTCCGCTTAAAACCTGCAATAGAGCGTTACCCTTTCCTGGCCATACACCACTACTCTAAGGCAGCAGCCCCTCTCCCTGATAAGCCAAGTTCAACTATGCCTCTTATTTCTGGTTTCAGCTTCTCAGATGGCCTTGGGTGAATAAAAGCAGCCCAGCTTACCCTGAGCTCCAGTTGCCTCCACCGGGGAGTGGTAAAGCAGACAGCTTTTATTCTATTTCCTTCAGTACCTTATAAGTGTCATCAAGTCTCCCGGAGCAGAAAAGAGTAAGTGGGGACTTCAGTCAGAAAATCTTCTGAAGCCAGTATGACAAAGGCAGTGTGGTTCTGAGAGCTTGCCCCCATCCCAGGAGATGATAGAAAATGCCTGAAACTATTTTGGTTGTCCCAGCTGGAGCAGTGAATGGAGAGGGAGTTGTAACTGGCAGTTGGTGGGTAGGGGCCAGAGATGCTGGTGAGCATACACCCCTGCCCAGGAATCCCTCCTCAGCAAAGACTCATCTAGCCCCAAATGTCAGGACCCTGACAATGCTGAGGGGCCCAGACCTGCAGGATACACACTAATGTGCTTTCTTTTTTCTGTGTCTCTACCTTTTATACAACATTAACATGTTGACTTACTAATAAGAAAAAAAGATAAAAGTTACTTTACATTTTAAACTGAAATGACTAGCATATCAAAAGTTCTGCTGTGGCCAAATGCTTACATTGATTGATGAACAAAATAATAAACCAGGTCCCTACCAACAACTCTGGCAGTCTTCGGAAGCCTCTGTAGACTGGAAATGCAGAAGAGGACTGAGGGACTTGGAAGAATCCATTTAAAGGCATGCATTACTAGGAGGGGGAGAGGAGAGAGATGAAGGGGAAAGAAAAGACAAAGAGACAGAGAGAAAAGCCACCCCTAGAGATATAGGTTTTATCTTGACTTACTTTTTCCCCTATTCACTCAGATGTGAATTTTGTTTTTGTTTGTTTGTTTGTTTGTTTGTTTTGGCTTCTGAGACCTGGAGGGAGTGGAGCACATGCCAAGAGCTCCTAGGTCTGCTTTGTAGATACATTATGGCAGCTCAGTCCTAATTAAAAGACTCCCTTTGTGTCCTCAGAATTTCCTGACATGGCACCAGGGCTTTATTTTTGGCTCTGAGCATCTTTGCTGCTTCCTGTTTTCTAGCCAGTTTAATGGTATCTAAGACCTAGTGAGTTAGGATAGCCCAGAGGAATTATATCCCTCACCCACCTTCACGTTCTGTAGGACAATTCTGGAGCCACAGCAGATTAAGTGTATCATCTGAGAGCCAGCAACCCTGATGTGCAAAACACCCGTGTCCCGCCACCTCCTGCATGTTGGTATTTTTGATAGTCCACAATTAGAGAAAGCAGGGTTAACTTCAGCCTGTCATTTGTGTGGGCTCAGCTGTTTGAAAACTCCATGAGGGAGCAGCCAGTGGTTGGAGGGTGGTTTCCCATAAACAGATGATGGACCCTCAGTGTCTAGAAGACACCAGCTGTGGTTTGTTTCCTGAAGCTTTTTGAGGGGCACAGAGTCAACCCCCTTCTTCCTTGGTTCCACAGCTGTCTCACTGCTGGGCTGATGTTTGTCCTGCTGTTGTCAGACAACCTGCAGGGCCTCTGGTTCTAGGTCCATTTCATTGTGTGAGTGCTAAAGGAGCCACATGTACCCCCTGAGTATATGGAGTAAGTGACTCATGGGCTTGCTGGCTATGACTTTTTTTATAATAACTTTTTAAAAGGAAATCTGACACATTGCTTTTGATTGATTTTAGGACAGTGAATAACTCACAAGGGGTCACGAAGACCATCCTGTGATGTGACATTTCATCAGGACATGATTTATGGATAGTGACATGAGACAGAAATGAAAAAGGAAAGAGAGCAGTTGCTGTACCTTTGTTCCACACAACTGAACCTCTGATATCTCAATAGGCCGTCACCAAAATTCTGATATTGGGAAGAAGTCCCTGCATATACAACATAATAATCAATGTAGAAATATGAAAAAGCCTGCAAAACACCTCTAGAAATAATAGATGTTTGTCAATCAGTAAACACATCAAATGATTCCACTTACACGGAGTTTTGAAAAGGGGTTGGTTCTATTAAATTTGAACCAATGGGGCTATTTTGTACCATGATTGTCATGACATCTATTCTCATCCATATTTATGTTACACTTTAGTTTACACACTCAAAAATTAGCCAAGTTTGGTATGTTTAAATGTTTAGGTTTCTTTTTTTTTCAATTCAAAGTAGACTTTGTAACCAAAGTTGGCTGTATGTGCTGATGTGTTACCAATGGAATTTTTGGCGATAATGTATCCCATATTTTTATCTCCAACACTGTAGTCAGTAGCTGCATGTATCCACAAGGTCATTGAGATATTGCTGCATAACTGAGTATCTTGTTTAATTTTAGTGAATTTCATTTTAAATAGTCCCTACACCTAGCATCTACTGCACTGGACAGTGCAACTGCAGGGTACCAGCCTGTCTATATTGTGTCTCAGAGTTTATCTGAAATGTGCTGGCACACAGGCTATAGCATCTAATTATGAGGGAAAATTAAAATTCGTTGTGTATGTGCTTGCTGAGAATGCAGTAATTTAAAAGTTATAGCAGATTAATAGGCTCAATGAGAATTTTTGAGATTTTCCCAGGTTGGGGGAGATAGTGCCACTAATGAAATTCCTACCACAAAAGCATGAGGACCTTCATTTGGATACCCAACACCCAAGTAAAAGTCAAGCATCCAACATGCTTCTGTAACTCCAACACTGGGGAGGAGGGTAGCAGAAACAGGTGAATCCATGGAGCTCATTTCTTGGCCAGTCTAGATCATTAGTGAGCCCCCAATCCAATAAGAGATCAAAAATCCTTGACAAAACAATTTTTAACCTCTGAGCCATCTCTCCAGCCCTTGACAAAACAATTTACAGGATGAAGAATGTATTTTGTCTCATGACTTTATTTAGCTCTGTCGCATATCAGCATAGTGAGGCAGAACATCGTGTGAAGAGCACATGGTGAAGCAAAGTAGCCCACCTCACTGTGACTAGGAAGCAGAGTATGGGAGAAAGAATCAGAAGGAAACAAGATGTGTGTCTTTTCAAGGCACAATACCAGTGACTTACTTATTTTTCTCAATTAGGTTTCACCTCCCCAAATAGCATCACTTGCTGGAGACCAAACCTTTAGCACATGAACCCATGAGAAATCCTTCATATTTAAACCATCACACCTTAATATGTTTTTACTTAACTCACCTCAATATGTACCGTTCGTATTCAGCAATAGTATCCGTGACATTGTAGGCTTGATGTGTTAGTAATATCTTGCTAACACACTAAAATAAGTCCTATATGCAAATTATCAAAAATTAAAAAGAACAAAGAAAGAACAGTAAATAACGAAATACTAGGAAAAATTAGTTTAGATGTAAGAACTTAGATTTTTAAAAATCTTTTTAGATTTATTCATTTTCATTTTAGGTGTATGAGTCACAACCATACACATACATACACACAGGCAAATCATTTGTAAAATAAATAGATCTTTAAAAAAAACTAAATGGAAATGTGTAGGGATAGAGAGATGGGTCAGCAGTTAAGAGTGCTGGTTCTTTCAGGAGACCTGGGTTCAGTTCCTAGCACCTACATGTGTGACTACAGTTCCAGATGATCCGATGCCATTTTCTGACCTCTGAGGGCACAAGGGTTAGGTGCTAGCAACTGAACCCAGGTCTCCTGAAAGAACAAGCACTAAAAGATATGAGCTGCCGAATCTCAGTCAGAAATCTATATACGGTCAAAGTATAAATATGTTTATTCCTTAAATTAAAATATAATGCTGCCCATGTACTCTTTCTCATGGAAACTAAGCAGATGAGAATAAGAATAGAAAACAAAAGGCACCATCCTAGAAAAGGGAAGGTCACAGGAAATGGTAGAGGGACAACCACACAACACTTTTCAAAACTGCAAGAAAACAGGAAGGTGGAGGATCCTGGCAGGTAGGCCTGCAAAGGAGAACATGGAAAGAACAAATTACCTGATATATTAGATGTTTTGGCAGATCTGGTGGGAAGAGACTAAGGTGAGCATACAAAACTGCAACTGAGAAACAAAATGAGGCAGTGCACAAGGAAGATAACCTTATGTGACTCCTGTGTGTCACAATTCAGATGAGAACTGCTACAGAACAGGGAGAAATGAAAACAGAAAGAGCCCTGCAGAGGTGTGGCATCCTTACATAATGCTGAGGGGATTGACACACAGGATGTAAAATGGATATATCCAAGGAGAATGCAAGCAAATGAATGTAAATACCAGAAGAAAAGGTTTGAAGAGATCAAAGTGGGTCATGGGCAGTAAGGACTGAGGGGCCAAAGAGATAAGTCCCCTGTGTTTGGGAGATTTATTTAATCTAAATGTTATGGATAAATATTTTATGAAAAGTAAAGGAATGATTTAAAAAGGAAAAGAGAAACCAGGCTTGCTGGGCTATACCAAAGATTTAGTTGGTGAGGGAAGCCATAAATTGTGACACAATCATCTTTCTAAAGGCTCCTTTCCACACATACTACCCCCAGATGATATGACGATATTATGCAAGGGAAGAAAAGAAAATCTATGCCAAGCTCCACCCTCCCTTTTGGGAAATTCTTGGCTCTGTTCATAATACTGAGTCTTTGTTCCATGGTGTTTTCAGAAGTGTAGCCATTGGGAGGTGAGATGTTTATTTTCCATGGTTAGAATGTTTCCTATGTCCCTACTCACCATACAAGTCCTGTCAGAAATTGCACAAGCCTCAGCATGCTCCCTCCACCACTGGTGTGGCAAGTCTTGACTGCCAATCAAGCATAGCATGCAGGCAATGAAAGCTTTGAAATGCTTTATTAACTGGTTCTGGGTTCTATTTCAGTCAGATGAGTGCGGCTCAGCATCCAGCAGGCAGGGAAACAAGCTTATTTCATTACATTGAACTGTCTCTGTGTAATTCTTTCTGCGTTCCTTTCTCCCAAGTCTTGTTTAACTTAGACTGAAATGTCCCTCAAGCTCAGGAAGTCCTGTAAAGATCTCACCTCTCCTCACACTGGCAAAAAATAGCTAGGCTGACCAATTGGGCAACCTTAATTGTGATTCAACTACTGCTGCTAACGGAGCTTTAAAATAGAGACTCCTGCTGCTGTGGTGGCACACTACCAGTATTTTCTTCCATTTCTGTTCCTAGTAGATTTTGAGGTGGAGAGATAAAGTTTTATCTAGCAGAGGATTTTTAAGAAGCTGAAGTCAAAGAAAAGGTAGGAACTCACAATTGCACATCTTGCCAGATGAAGTGCCATGCTCCTGAAGTCTCCAAGCATTTGGGGATACAGGCAGGTAGATTGCTGTGAGTTTCAGACTGGACTGGGTTATATAATTGGTGGCTGAATAGGTATGGCCCCAAAGACTCATGTTTGAATGTGTGGTGTAGGGAAAAGGGACCAGTCAAAGAAACACATCCTGAGCAGAGCCAAAGCAACACTTTGGCCCTGCAACCAGAACAAAAGAAATGTACCCTGACCCTGAAACCAGTGCCAAAGAAACACACTTTGTCCCTGGAATCAGAGTCAGTGAAAGAAATACACCCTGTTCCTAAAATTGGAGCCAAAAGGCTAAAAAGAACCAAAGAAAGAAGCACACTTTGGCCCTGAGACCACAGCCAGATCTGACCCTAATCCTGTGCAGAAAACTATCCAATCCTCAAGCAGAGCTCTAGCCAATCTAAGCTCAGCACTAAAATCCCACTTCTGACACCAAACGATAAATGGCACACTTACTGAAAGTAAAACTAAGTATTTATTGTAGAAATTACTCACAAGATACCAAACAAGTAACCCAGATGAGCCCAGTAGTTTTCCGCTGCCGAACTGGAAGCCAAAATTCGGGAAAAGAGACCAAGACTTCCTTTGTGCTGTCTTTTATGCCTTCCCCTGTAATGCTCCCTAGCCATGCCCAAAAGTGGGCCTGGCTAGTGACATAGTTCACCGCCTACGTACGTATACATCTTTAGTCATGCTTAAAGTGGGTGTGGTTAGCAGTGTGGTAAACCGCTCTTTTATTACCTTATCTGTATGCGCCTCTAGTAAGTCACATGGTTAATGGCGGCATACAGGCTTCCTCCTACAATAAAATCTGACCAATCCCCACCCTGGAAGCCCTATATAAACCCTGTGTCTGTTCAGCTTGTGGCTGTTCAGCTATCGGGCTGTCCTCTGCCACTCTGGCAGAGGGCAGCCACTCTCCTGGATTCTTCCCTGCCAATAAACCCCTTGGATGAGCTTTGGATGAAGATCTTTTGCAGTGGTGGTGGAGCAGAGGCGACCCTCGGCAGAGCAGAGTGAGCAGGGCTGTAACACTTTTGCCAGGGAAACCTTCCCTTGGCAGAGCAGAGTTGTTATACTCTGCACTCCAATCTCCATTCTCTGCTCTCCAGGAGCAGAGCTGAACTGTAGCAACTTCGCCCAAGAAACCTCCTGATGCGCAGAACTGCTACACTGGTGTTGAGCCCCAGCCCCCCACGGGGTCTCTGTGAGTCACTGGTCAGTCCACAAGTCCATCCTGTTTTCCAGACTAAGTGCATCCTGTTTTCTAGTCCTGTCTTCCTGCCCTGGCCTTGACCCTCTGACATCAACATCCAGCAAAAGGAAAGCATGCTCTCTTCCACCTGGGGTTTTTCCACTGTGCTCCTCCCTCCCCACAAGAGAGAGATCTATTAGCACTTGCAATAAAGACACACACACACTCTCTCTCTCCTGGCAATAAAGGCAGCACATACATTTCTCTTAGTACAAACAGCTGGATGTCTTGTCTTTCTTTTCCCAATACCTTGGACTTATTGTGGCGTGGGTGCCACACACTGGGCAAACATCCCCAGCTGGAAGAACCTGTCCTGCTGGAGTGGAGCCGATACACTGGGGAAGCCTTTCCCTGAGGCAAGGCTGTAAGCTGCTAAGCTTACTACAACCTATGGTGGTCCTTGGCTTCCAGATCCAGGATACCTTTCCACCTGAACTGTGTAACACTCAGTATTCTGTGACTCCCAGAGTGCCAGAATACCTAACCCATCCCCATCTGCCTGGAATGCTTACATGTGGTCTATAGGGAGTGGCATTATTAGGAGTTGTGACCTTGTTGGAGTAGGTATGGCCTTATTGGAGGAAGAACGTCACTATGGGGCAAAGCTTTGAGGTCTCATATGCTCAAGTTACACCTAGAGTGGGACACATGTGTGTTCACTTCCGGTTGCTCAAGGATCAAGTTGCAGAACTCTTAGCTTCTTCTCCAGCACCATGTCTGCCTGCATGCTGTCATGCTTCCTGCCATGATGATAATGGACTACACCTCTGAACAGCAAACTAGCCCCAATTAAATGTTTTCCTTTATAAGAGTTGCTATGGTCACAGTGTCTCTTCACAACAATAGAAACCCTAATAAGACACAGAGTGAGTTCCAGGCCAATGAGGGATAAACTAAGATCCTATCTCAAAAAACAAACAAACACACAAAAAAACCCAACAAATTCTATATCTTAATTCTTGAATGTGCCTTTGAGACGTTATTATTTTCCCTTATGAGAAGATAGGGAAAATAATACAGCAGTTGACAGTGCTATCATGTCTGCAGGCTTCTCAGATTTAACAATGAATATCAACAATTCTATAGTTTTAGGGAGTTTTGTTTGGTTATTGATGAATTATCTTCAGTCTAACTAGAGAACTAAGTGTTTATCAGTATGGCTTTACAGTTTGTTTCAGAAAAATTTTATTCAGTAAATAAGCTATATATTTTGGGGGGAACTCCTTGGACACCTAGTGGGGTATTCTTTCCCCCCAAAAATGAACTCTTCAACTAGCTTCCCTTCTCAGGTCAACATAAAGTTCTCTAAGAAAGACTCTCTACTTTATCAAAGTATGACTTGGGCTAGAGCCCACCACTCAGTGTATGTGCCTCATCTAAGCCGTTTAGCTGGTGAATTTTTGCCATATGACTCTCCACTTTGAATGGTCTGCCCAATACCAGATTGGAATTTCTAGTCCTATCCGCCTTTGGCCCTTTCCTTCTAAAAGCCCGAGTCTTCCAAATGGTGCTTTCTTTACAATAAGTGAATGATCTCAGCTTTGTTTGAATGAGTCTGCCTGCCCTTGTCCTTTGGAGGAGCTGGCAAATGACAAACACATGCAGGTTTTCACTTCACTCATAGAACCTCAACTGTTGACTTGGCAGCCCTGTTCTCTAGTTATTCATTTGCATATTTATGCAAATGCTTTTGGATTCTACTATGAGGCGGGATGAAAAGCGTTTTGGTTACTCTTGTGTAGAAAGGGAGATACTCAATCATGAAAATACAAATGGCTATAAACTACTCAGTACCAAAATGGAAAGATGAATGAGGTCAAAGGAATGACTGTTGGCCCTACTTTGAGAAGTGTACAAACGATTGGGCCATTAAGGCTGAGTTAGAATGAATCCAAATCTCTGAGTAAAGGAATAAACAGGACTTCTTCAGTGGAACAAACCCACCCATTAGCCTAGAAAGCAATTAACATATTCTTCTATTCCTCTTGCTTCAGGATCAGATAACTATTTTGTTTCTCCCAACTGTGTCTCTCTCAGAAAGGAAAAAGAAAGCTAAATGTGTTTCAAATAAGAAGCACACCAAAGAGAAAAACAAAGTTATGTCTCCCATTGTTAAGTCCTCTCTTTTTCTCTGAGCTCTTTTAAGAAACAGTTTGAGGAAATGAAAGAGGCTAAAGCATTGGAGGACAGCTGCACAAGTTCTTCTAAAGCTATAAAATAGCAGCAGGCCCAGAATTTTCAATGCTATATATTTCTTCAAGAGAAAGGATATCCACATTAAGACAATATATAAGCATATTGCCATCCCTCCTGGCTCAAGCAGAAAACAACATAGGGTTTACCAACAGTAGAAAAGGTAAATAAGTGTGGTAAATTTAGCCAATTGGAGACTCTACAACTAAAAAAATTAATGGTCTATTACAGTGGTTCTCAACCTTCCTAATGTTGCAACCCCTTAACACAATTTTCCTCCTGTTGTGGTAAACCCCAATCATAAAATTATTTTCATTGCTACTTTATAACTGTAATTTTGCTACTGTTATGAATCATAATATCTGTTTTCTGGTGGCCTTAAGTGATCCCTGTGAAAGGGTCATTCAGCCGCCAAAGGAGTTGTGACCCATAGGTTGAGAACCACTGACATAGTGTGTGTGTGTATTTTATAAACATAATAATCCAAATACAAATAATATATATTATATGATTCCATTTATATGAAATTCTAGAAAAAGATAAAATTAATCCATCATGCAAACAAAAAGATCAGTGATTGCCTAGAATTTGAGGTATAAAGGGGCTGACTGCAACAGGTGAAAATAATAATAAATTTATATGTTAGTCTATGCCTCTGGTTCCTGTCCTAGGGTTCCTAAAACCCTTACCATTTCTTAAAGACTCAAGTGGAACATCTTTCCTTCTAATAGTTGCCAGTTGCCCTTTGACCTTGATTTAAGACTTCTAAAACCTTCATAGTTTCCTGAGAGATGGGAACGCTCAAATCCCTTAGAATCTTCTGTTTAGCAGGAACAAGTTTTTGTTTTTGTTTTTTTCCTAATGAGGTGACTCTAGATGAGATTGTGGATGGAGCAGCTCACCAGAAATAAACCACAATCAAAAGCCTGGAGTTTTCACACGCACACACCCACACGCACCACCACCACACACACACTTTCCAGAGAAAGGGAGAAAGACTGTAACTTGAGTTAGTAATCAGTCATGCTACATGATGACATCTTCAAGAAAAAAAATGCATCCCTGATCCATGGGCTCTGAATTGGGAAACATGTCCCCCGCCAGCAGAGTGGCTGGCACACCCCAACTCTGTGGGGATAAAAGCTCCTGTGCTCAGAAATCCTTCAGACCCTGCCCTGTGGATCTCTTCATGTGGCTGCTCATCTGCATGTCATTGTGTCTCTTATTAACAAGTCGCTTTAGCAAATTAATCCACCAGGAAGAGGAGGTCATGGAGACCCTGAATCGTAGCCAGCCATCCAGATGTATTGGTAACAACATACTATTTGCAATAGTACTTGAATGAAGAAAAGGGGTTGAACCCTCAACCCATGGAATCTGACACTCTCTCTAGATAGACTTGTCACGATTAAGATATACTACAGAATACCCTGTTGCTTTGGTGTGTGTGGAGGGGGCATCCATAAACATCTGCTATTAGAAGAATTGCAGTGAATGGCATGTAAGAGTCGGGGAGGAGGGTTGATTTTTGTTCCCACATTGTCGTGTCTTTATTGCTTTTCCATTGCTACAATAAAAGACCATGACCAAATTTGCTTATAAAAGCATTTAATTCAGGTTTCAGAGTGTTAGAATCAATTAATGTGGGTTTATTTTACTCTTACATCAAGTTTGCTTTTAAAACTGCAGGAAATTGTGTTCCAGAGTAGTACCATCTTTCTAGACAAATGTTACTACCACCATTTTATAGAGGAGGAAATGGACTTTCAAACATCCAGCTCAGGGTGTAGGAGATGTAGTTACTGCAGACCTGAAAGGGATCACATAGCTAATTGTATGGGCATATGGGGGTGGATGGAGAATGGGAACTGCCATTCAATAGTGATGAGGAAGGTGCTGATGGAGGAAGGCTGATGGAGAAGCACTGGTGGGAAAGAATGGAGACATTATAAGGGACAGGCCTTCAAAAGAACAAATCTCCCAGAATAGTCCCATTCCTTCTCAAAGGCATTTTGTGAGGCTAGAGAAATGGCTCATTGTAAGAGCACTGGTAGTTCTTTGAGGGGACCAGAGTTTGATAACTAGCATCCACATTGTGACTTATAACCTTCTATGATTCTAGTCCCAAGGGATCTAACATCCTCTTCTGGCCTCCACAAGTACATGCTATGCATGGCACACACACTGGCAGAATACTGACCCACATAAAATGAAATAAAAATAAGTTGAAGAGAAGACTTTTACCTACAGTCCATTATAGACAACTGTTTCCTCGTAACAATAACAACCAAATTCAGTAAGAATCCAGGTGTAGTGGTAAACATCTGTAATCCCAGTTTTTTGATAGGTAGAAGCAGGAGGATTGCAAGATTGAGGCCAGCCTGGGTTATACAGGAAGACTCTGTCTTAAAACCTAACAAACATAAAATTCAGCTTGATGATTTGGTATGGTTGAATGTGGAATGCCCTCCATGGGCTCAGGAACACTTGGTCCCACCTAAAGGGGAGCTGTAAAGTGGGACTAGCTAGAAGAAGTTGACCACTGGGAGCAGGCCTTGAGATTAGATAGCAGAGGCCCAGGAGGAACGTGGGAGAGTTTGGAACTGTGTACTAGAAGTCTTGGAGTACTGTAAACTAAGTTTAATAGGGCAGTCTTATCATGATATGGGAAGGCCAGGATGCCAATAAGGGAGCAAAACGCCTGAGAATTGAGAGGGGAATAAAAACTCTGGCAGGAACAGGAATAGAAGACACTTATGTCACATTCTGACAGAGAATCTAGCTGCATTCTATTCATATCCTGTAAACTTGAGGCTGAATTCAAAAGTGACAGATCTGCTTGTTGAGCAATGAAATTTCAACAGAGGAGAGTATTTAGGCTGTGTCATAGTTACTGTTTACTGCTCTTACCCAAGTCATAGTAAGAGAGAACCACAACTATAACAGAAAGAAAGTGCACTATTTTATGGCAAAAGGAGAGAGTTTTAAACTGCAGAGACGGTGGCTAAAAAAGGAGCTGCAATAATTAGTGAGATTAGCATTATTAATGCAGCTGAAAAGATGGCTCATTCCGTAAAGAGCTAGGCACATAAAGTGTGAGGACCTGAGTTTGTGCTGCCAAAAGCCAAGTGTAGGGCATAGTGCTGATGGTAGAGTCAGAGGAATCCCTGGGGCTCACTGGCTATGCAGTAAAAAAAAAAAAACCTTTCTTCAAAAAATAAAATGGGAAACAGTGAAACAGCTCAGCAGATAAAGGTATTTGCATCACAAAGCTCGGCAGTCCTGAGTTCAATACTCAGAATTATAAAGGCAGAAGGAGACAACTAATTTCACAAAGTTGTCCCTCTGTCATCCACATGTTCTGTTGTACATAACACACACACACACACACACACACACATGCATGGACACACACACTATGTAAACACAAACAATAATAATTTTTAAAATTAAAAGATGGACAGTGATTATGGAAGATGCCTGATATCTACCTGTGTCTTCCACATGCACACAGATACACACATACATGCAAAAAAGACATAGCACTAATAAAGGGAAACACTGTGTTCAGCCCTTGGCTAACAGGAGAGCACAAACCACTCACCAAGGATTCCATATTATGTATACACAAGTTTATTTGAAAGGAGAGAATAGAAACTGAGATTATCACAGAGGGAAATCCCTGTTTGAAAACAATCATCGAAGTGGTGGTGGCACACACACTTTAATTCCCCCTTCTGGGAATGGAATATTTACCTTTTGTCATTGTGCTGGCTCGTTTTTCTGTCAACCTGACACAAGCAAGGATCATCTGGGAAGAAGTAATCAATTGAGAATGCTTCCATACAATTGGCTTTAGGCAAGTCTGCAGGGCATTTTCTTGGTTGACGATTGATGTGGTAGAGCCCAACTTCAGGTGCGACCTCTGGGCAGGCAATTCTGAATGATGTAAGAAAGCAGGCTGGGAAAGTCATGAGCAAATCAAAAAGCAACACTCCTCTCTGGCTTCTGCTCCAGTTCCTGCCTCCAGGTTCCTGTCCTTTCTCTCAGTGACAAAAGGACTGTCATTTAGAAGTGTAAGATGAGATGAACACTTTCCTCCTCGAGTTTCTTTTAGTCATTCATAACTTGTATCACAGCACTAAAGAAACTAACTTAGTCACTGCAAATTGGAAGTATGAAACTTGCTTTTTGACTTCCTAGGGACTGGCAATTGAAAGATGGTCTTGAGTTTCAGAGGAGACATCATATTTTTAAACAGTGTTGATGCTACTAAAGATGATTGGGACTTCTAAAGTTGAAATGAAAGTATGTCACATTAGGAGATGGCCATGAGCCCATGGGGGTCAGGGCATAGTGTAAGGTTTTGAATGTGAAATGTCCCCAGTAGGCTCAAGTGACTGAATATTTGGTGCCCAGCTTGATGTGGGTCTTGGTTTGATAGTCCATGTCTATTTCTTGTCCCTTCCTGACTGTATATGGAATGTCCCATACTTCTGCCTCTATGATCTCAGAAACTAGAAAAACAAAACAAACAACAACATGGGCATGCCATGGCTCCTTCCCATATTGAAATCAGAGCAACTGTGATTACTACAGAAGACCCTCAAAAGATAGAGCTGGTTACATTTTTCATAGGAGAGAATGGAGAGAGTCATTAGACCATCACTGAGATTCCAACTACTCCTTGGCTCATGCTGAATACGACTCTGATCCAGTTGTGTGTAGTTTAGGGTAGTGCAGAATTATAGGGGAAGTAGATGGTTAACTGAGGACAAAAATCTAAATTCACACAGATTTCTGCAAGTTATCTATGACACAACATGTACCTCTCTTGGGTGGGATTTTCAGTGATTCAGCTGTTTGAGGGGCACCCATACTCTTGTAAGTAACCCCTCTCACCCATACTCCTTTAAGTAGGACCAATATACTTTTCTTTTACCAAACTAAACTAGGATGAAATTATTTCTTTGGCATATCACTGATCCCTTCTTAATATTAAAACAGACATTGTTCATGTCTGCCCAGAAAAAGCCATAAAACAAAGATGTAATGCTGGTTTAGAATACTGTCTTAAGCAGGTCAACAGCAAGAACTCTAGTATAAGCCTATGATAAGGCAAACATCTCTTCAAGACCAATTATCTGTTCTTAGACAGAATGAGTTGAATTACACTCCTGAAAAAATGGTTCAACTTCTTGCCTTCAACTTAATGTTAGTGAATAACAATAACAACCAACCTATGGCTGTTCCTAAGTATAATTAGGGCTTCTTGTCTTGGTAAAGTGAGAAATAAAATATTAATGAGAGCTGAGGAGATGGCTCAGTGGTTAAAGTGCTCTGTGTGCAAGCCTGAGGATTGGGGTTCTAATACCCAGACCCCACAGTGAATTGTTATTCCTAACCCCATGCTCAGTTACGCAAAATTTGTATTAATGTTTACAATTCTTTGGGTTTGCCATTTAGTCCTTCTGTTTCATATGGAAATTGGTTGGGACAATTTGAAAACTGGAAGGTTCAACATGAACTTGTCCATAGGAATAACAGTTGGTGTTGGTTGCTTGTTGGCCAATAGCCTGACCAAGGCTGACTTCACATAGCTGCTCACGTTTTCCTCACATCAGGCAAGTGGGTCTGGAGAGGGAGAATTCCAAGAGGAAAGAAAGAAAAGCTTCCAATGTTCTTTAAGGCCTGGGTTCAGAAGTCCCAGGTATGCAGCATTCAATTGGCCAAAGCTCTAAGAGGTGAGCCAACTCTGAGCTTGTGAGAGCAGCATTACTGTCCCTGCCCCTTTTTGTCTGCCATGTGGTGGCATGGGTGAGAGAAAGATGCACACCCCTCTCCCCATCCATTCAGCAAGCACTTCCTCCCTGAGCCAACCTAAGGCCTGTGATATGCCCAGAGAGTGCTGATGCAGACACCTGACTGGAGGTGCCAATGAGGAAAGGACAAAGCAGCAGAGTCAGCCACCTGAGCCAATGGGACCTTGGGAGGGGGTATAAAGGCAGGTCTAACATCCTTAATAAAGGAGTCTGCAGCATGCTCCGCTACTTATTTCACTCGTGGTGTCAGGGTCATATGTGCCTCGTCTTCTTACCCCCTCCTGCAAGGGGTGTCCAAGCAAGGTTGACTGCAAAGCATTAGCACCTGCAGCAGGGTCACAAAAGTGGGAAAGCTAGCCCTGACCCTCACTGGCTGCAGCCCACAGGACAGCAAGCAGGTTCTGTACCTCATCTGGCCAGCAGATTAGAGCTGACCCTGGAATGAGGCAGGGGAGCCAGTCCTCAGGGCATGAGAGCAACAGAGCTGACCCTGCCCCCATGCGGTGGCATGGGTAAGACAAAGATGCCCTCCCCCCTTCACCCCTTGCTGCAGCACACTGGAGACTGAGCCCTGCACCCCATCTGAGAGCACACTAGAGCTGACTCCCCCCATGCCTCCTGTAGCAATCGGGAGAGAGGGCTCTGCACCTCTCCTGAGCAAAACAGTAAAACTGGCTCTGAGTGTAGGGGACTGGGATCTGAAGACCTGAGAGCAGGAGAATTGGCCCCAGTCCTTGCTACAGGAGCGAGCTACCTGAGTCAGTGCTGGAGAGTCCATCCAGTAGTGACAATGAGGGAAAGCTAGTGGGCTAACCAACCCAGTTACCACTCAGGCCCAGAACCAGGACTAAAAGTTGGCCCACTCCAACATCCACTGAATCTATGAACTACTGGAGCACAAGAAGGGGATGAACCTACAGATCTAAAAGAGCAGGATCTCCAGGACACAGAATAGCAGCAGGATATCGAAAAGAAGGCCCAGTGAGAGCCCATTACTGGTGGCTTAGCAGAAGCCAGACAAATGATTTGTGAAAATGATGTAATGATGTAAATGATGTGTAAAGATGAATGAACTAAAAAGTAATTATATAATGGAAAAAAGAAACATTTTCAACAAATGGTGCTGGCATAACTGGAGACTGACATGTAGAAGACTGCAAACAGATCCATGTCTATCGCCATGCACAAAACTTAAATCCAAATGGATCAAAGACCTCAACATAAATCCAGCTACACTGAACCTGGTAGAGGAGAAAGTGGGTGGTACCCTTGAATGAATTGGTACAAGAGACTACTTCCTGAATATAACACCAGTAGCACAGACAGTGAGATCAACAATTAATACATGGGACCTCTTGAAACTGAGAAGCTTCTGTAAGGCAAAGGACACAGTCAGCAAGACAAAAAGGCAACCCAGAGATTGGTTAGATATTCACTAACGCCACATCTGACAGAGGACTGATGTTCAAAATTTACAAAGAACTCAAGAAGCAAGTCTCCAAAACACCAAAGGATACAATCAAAAAGTGGGGGACTGAACTAAATAGAGAATTCTCAGTAGAGGAGTCTAAAATGGCTGAGAGATACTTGAGAAAGAAAGTGCTCAACATCCCTAGCCATCTGGGAAATGTAACTCAAAACAGCCCTGAGATACCATCTTACTCTTGTCAGAATGCTAAAATCAAAAACTCCAATGACAGTTTATGCTGGAGAGGATGTGGAGAAAGGGGAACACTCCTCCACTGCTGGTGGGAGTGCCGACTCATACATACAGCCACTTTGGAAATCAGTATGGAGATTCCTCAGGAAAAGGGGAATCAGTCTACCACAAGATCCAACAATTCCACTCTGAGGCATATACTCAAAAGATGCACATTCATTAAAAGGATATCTGTTCCATTATGTTCATAGCAGCATTGTTTGTAATAGCCAGAACCTGGAAGCAACCTAGATGCCCCTCAAATGAAGAGTAGATAGAGAAAATGTGGTACATTTATACAATGGAGTACTATTCAGTGGAAAAAAACAATGGACTCTTGAAATTTGCAGGCAAATGGACAGCACTAGAATAAACCATCCTGAGTGAGGTAACCCAGTCACAAAAAAGAGAAACATGGTGTGTACTCACTCATATATGGATTTTAGACATGAATCAGGGGGAGTGCCAGCATACAAACCCACTGTCAGAGAATCTAGGAAACAGAACCTTCATGCAGTGACTGATGGAAACAGAGGCAGACAGCCACAACTAAACACTAAACTAAACTCCTGGAGTCCAGTGACAGAAAGGGAGAACTGATGAGCAAAGGAGTTAAGACTGGGCTGGTTTAACCCACAGAAACAGTTAACCTGAACAAGGGGGAGCTCTTGGACCCCAGACTGATGGCTGTGTGGAAAGCATGGGACTGACCCAGACCCCCTGAATGTGGGTGTCAGTGAAGAAGCCTAGGTAATCTACGGCCCCGTAGTATTTATCCCTGGCATACAAACAGGCTTTGAGTGCCCATCCCACAATGAGGGATGCTCTCTCAGCCTGGACTATTGTGGGAGGGCCTAGGCCCTGCCCTGGATGAAATGACAGACTCTGGAGATCCACCATGTAAGGCCTCACCCTCCCTGGGGATTGAAGTGGAGATTGAGCGGGGGACTGTGGGGCCTTGTGGGGAGGGCAGGGGAGGAGGGGAGGGAGAGGGAGCTGGGATTGACATGTGAAACAAGATTGTTTCTAATTTAAATAAAAAAAGGGAGCAAAAAAAAAAAGTGTGTGTGTGACTCAAAGAGCCATATATGCTGACAGTCACAGTGGGGAATGGATTGAGTATAGCTATCAATAGAAACTACCAGCTGCATAGGTACTCAATAGACCTTTGTGGGTCATATGGGTGTCATAGCTTGTGTTCACAGCCACTCAGAGTGAAGTCAGAACAAGGCTGCAGATCTGTTGGTAAGAAGAGTCAGCAGAAGGTTCTGAACACATCACTCAACTTAACCGGGAAATTATGGCTCTGCCATAAATTACTTGATTTTAAGAAAGTCATGGAACCCTAGACAACTATTTTTACATTTGAAAAACAGAGATGTGGCCTACAGCTGCAGGGTTTTTGTGAGATTAAACCATGACAATTGCTCTGCGACATACCAAGAAGTATGTGCTAGGTATTATATTCTACCAATTTGGTTACCCTGCTTCTGGCAATGCAGTCACTGACATAGTACCTAACTGTTGACTTCCCAGTGGACATTCAGATTTTCTCTGGAATGAAAATGCAATATAATCACACGCTGGTTCTCAGGGGATATACTTCTTATATCATTCTCAATAAACATTCCCTGAGATTTCTACAATTTACTAGAGCCTCTCCCATTCAAAGGGCATCTAGATTTTTAAGAAAATAATTTAGAGAATACATACTTAGCATTAAAAATATCCTTAATATCAAAAGTATTGTCTTGTGTTTTTCAACTTAAAAAGAAAACAACTTTTTTTGGAGAAAATTGTGGGCACCCATCAAATTTTATGACAGTTTTGATGTGGGGCAAGAACCACAGAAGGCCCATTCCAAGGATTTACGTAGAGAGATTTTTGCTTTGGGTCACCAGCTCACAAAAATGACACAGAAACTTACTAATTATGAAAGCTCAGCCTACAGCTTAGGCTTGTCCCATTAGCTCTTGTAACTTAAATTTACCACTTATGTTAATCTATGTTTTGTCTCATGGCTTTTTCCCCCTCTTCCATCTTGGATCTTCTATTTCCTCTCAGTGTTCTCTGGCATCTCCCTCTTGCCAAGATTCATCTTCCCTTCCTCTTTCTCTACTTAGAAGCCCACCTAATCATTTCCCACGTAGCTACTGTCAAAGAGAAGTTGCTCTGAAACATCTGGCTAATGACCCCATGTCAGAGCTGGTTGTTCATCTGTCCAAGATCATGCCCAATATCCTCTTAGGGCAAGGGAAGGATGTTCACAGTGGGGTGCTGCTCCTGTACTATGGCATGATGGAGATAATTACACAGTCCTGTTCAGAGTGTCGAGGGCACTTGGGTGTGCTAGCACAACTCTGTCTGGAGCAGAGCCCAAGTCCGTGAGCACAGATGGTCTGATGAAGTTTGCGGAAACTTGACTATAAGAAAATGAGGAAGCTTAATAATAAATTATAATTTTGTTTCAGGAGCTTTTAAGACTTAGAATTAAACTGTAATTGAGGCACTGAAGATACATTTGAAATTAAAAGATGAAAAGCAACCCCTACTTCCTTCAGCAGCTCACCTCACCCACCTGGTGTGAGTTGCTCAACTAACTGTAGTATGAGGGGGACTACTGCATTTCATCAGACTGAGAGTCCGGCTCTTCTTCTTTAGGTCAAAGCAGGTTACAGAAAGGCTGCAGTCACTCTGTGAAGCATTCGCTTCTACTCTACCCCAGCCCTCTAAATCATTTAGGCCAGGTCCAGGCCCCTTTTGTTTCCATAGGAATCACGTTGGATGTCAACTGTGTTAAACTCTCGGGCCTTTTCTGGTGTGCACAAGCACCTCCTAGTAAGATCTACTGTTTAGCTGGAAACACGTTAGCAACTTTGTATGCTATCAGGTGACCATAAATGGCATGGTATTTATTGTGACGGGTACCCAACATTTGATTCTATTTTTCTTTTTAATTATACCATTAAAATTAAGGTCTGAGAATGTTCTGTTTCCTTCCAGACTTCCTATATGTGCTGTACCTCAGCTGAGGATGCTCTGGGTCTCCCGCCATAGCCACTGTTAGGGTCCTCTGAGCAGGCCTGTGATCTGTGGTCTTCCCAGTACTTGACAGCAGTCAGGTCTCTAACCTTAGTTTCTCCTGTCAACATGCTCTGGCACACAGAACAAGAACTCGGGAGTGACCAGCCTCTTCATGGTCTGGTCCCAGAGGTTTTATCCTTCCTTTTTGAACAGAAAGATGATTTGTGATTTGTAGGGAGAAATCTCACTTATCTGCAACACTGACCACGCCCGTTTGGTATGTGGGCGGGGAGAGATAAAAGGGAAAGGGAAAGGGGCTGCTATGGAGGTCGGGGTGGAACAGAGTACTAACCTCAGTTCTCGGCTTCTCATGTAAGTGACTTCTCTCTATTAAAGTATCATACGATCCCCTCCTTCCCAGTATCCTTGGCATGGCTCTTTTACCATCATCAGTGATTGGACATAGTTCCCTTTCAGTATCAGCTGGACCTAGGGCCAAGGGCATTCAAAACAGTAAGTCTTCTTCTCAACCCCCGCGTCAAGGACGTCCGTTTATTTATCCATGTCGTTCTGTTGCTCTTTCCTAAGTAAGAGCCCATAGCACAGTGTTTATTTTAGCAGCCCCATTTGTGCAGATACTCAGTGACCCAGAGTGTTCAACTGCCTTTTCTTTGAGAAAAGGTTGAGGTATACTCCTCTTGTGCCCCCTCCATACCCCCAAACTCCTGACTGTGTTTGTATAGAAACCAAACCCCAGCACCACACTGCTGAGCTGTACACACTATAACCCCTCGGGGAAATCTTAAGTCATGATGCAGACTTCAGGTTGTTCTGTATAAAATGAAAAAATCATGTCTTTGCCACACAGCACTGTTCTGTGCATATGGACAATAGACTTGCTTTATCAGTGGGGGCATTTCAAAAATCCCAATGGATGTCTCAAGCTATAGATAACACTGAACTAGATGCAGTTTATTCCTATGCATACATGCCCATGATGAAATTTAACATAAATAATGGATAACAAAATATTGACACAATAATTATCGAATAGAGCAATTTCTAATGTACCATACTGTTTAAGAATTATGAGTCATTTATTTCTGTCACTTTCCACTTAATATTCTTGGACTATGGTTGGCTGTGGGTAACTTTTGAAGAAAGGAAGGAAAAATACAGATGAAGGGAGAATGTTGTATTAGATCTTTCTTCTCCTTGCTACTTGGGCTACTGTACGTCTGAATCCCAGGACTACAAGGATAATTGGGATAGACTACCAAGAGCTTGAAGAACACCCCCACTCCCTGAAGGGAGTGTGTGAGCCACAATGTTTATTGAGACTTTCTAACAAGGAAGCTAATGGGAGAGAGAAACACTAACTAGGCTGAATGTCCAGACGCTAAGCAGCTGGGTGTGGTTGACAGAAACCTTGCTGGGAGCTGGAGCCTCGCCACTTCCACAGGGCTGTTGAGGTCCGAGACCATCAACTAGATTAAAACCCCTCCTCTCCCTTGTGGTGCTCTTAAGAATTTAAAGTACAGGAACAGTGGCAACATGCACTGAGCTTGCATGCTCAACATCCCAAGTATTGGCTCACTCAGAGGGTGGGCAGGAGGCAGATTTTCTTTTAGATAACCTGAGTTTAGCCCCAGTTCCCAGTATACATAAGAACATGTCAGTGGTCCTCCACATGGCCACTACTTGGATGTTCCTGTGTTGGTCTACTTTCATGGTCCCCGAGAGCTGAGGAGGGCCTTAGTAACAGGAAGGGGTGTTTCTGTCAGGAATTATGGAGTTACTGTTGCATACATCTTTTTGTACTGTTTACCCTGTTTTTTCCTAAGTTAAATTAAAATGTTGGGTTTTCAGTCTTATCCAAGAAAGCAAGTAAAACAATGTATTTTGACTAACACTTTTCTAACATAATTAGTGGTAGAAAATGCAGCTTGATCAAATAAAAGCTTTACCCCTCGTTTTTGTATTATTTTCTGCTATAGGCTTTTCCATTGTCTATCTTTACAAACCTACAATCATTTCAACGGCAAATCTTCAGAATTTTTCCAGTTATTCTAGTGAGATCTTATACTTATCTATCTTTATTCAATAAATAAATATTTACTTAATCCCTATTCCATGCCAAACATTATTCTAGACAGGACTAGAGGCAAGATAGGGCAGATTCCAGCTTCATTAAATTCATAATGTAAAGGACAGAAAATAGGAAGGCTAATAAAAAATGTCAAAAAGCTGTAGGTGTTGTGATAAGAAATTAAAGAAGGTAATGAAACAGAGGAAGTATAATATATGTGGGATACATTTTAGGTTATTGTGTTTTGAAGGATGTTCAGAGTGGGGATTAGTGAGCAAAGGCTTGAGTCATTGGAAAGAGATGGGATCGTCAGTCTAAGTAGATGGAATGACAATCGTAAACAACCCTAAATCATCGATAAGCTTAGTGTATGGAGGGAACATAGACAAGGTCATTGTACTAGAGTAGACACAATGGGAAGGGGGTAAGGGAGATGGCTTTCAAAAGATGTGAGCTACGACGATATGGAGAACTCTGCAAGCTGTGGTGCACTAAAGGGAGCAGATTTCTAGGTGAGTACCAAACAATAGCCCCTGCTTTTCTTGCAAACTTGGCCTTGCTCTTAAAACCAAGAGGGTTATCTTTCTTGGCTACACACCCACATATACTTCAGACCATCTATTGAGAACATTGAGTAACTAAGAAATTGATTGTAGGAACCGGAGTACTACATGTTACCACCTTCCAGATCTAGCTAGGCCTTGGGAGTTGTAGCTAATCAGTTAGTAACACTGAAAGACTCCTTTTATGGAGGCTTCCCCCACAATCAATGAACTCATTTTATATAAATATTTAGCCAGGCAATAAACTGGACAGCCTATATTACTCAACAGCAGCCTCAAAAGGACCTCCCGATTTATATACACAGCATTTTCGTAGAGCAATACATTTTACATGCATGACATGGTCAGCGATAAATATACCAGGGTAGGTCAAACCCTATTTGGTTCTTTGCTTTTAACTGTCTTAAGCTTTGTGAGTTTCTTTAATCAGTTGGATGATTTAGATAAACAACATGTATTAGTCTTTGGAAGTATAACATGCCTTGAACTTTCTCCAGATATTCATTCTCATTCATCATCATAATAGTTGTTCTCCCTGGGCCATCATTAAGATTAGAAATTTCCCTGAACCATTTAATGATATTCCAGAAGACTGGACAGACTTTTCATGCCTTGATAAATTGCGATCATTCAGCTTATACCAATGAAATTGGATATCCTTTAATGTGCTTGATGCCTGTAAGGAGTTTGGGGAAAACACTGCAACCTCAAAATGGCTTCTCAGAACAACTATCCATTGGGGGAAGATGTTAGTACCTACTCTGATAGCTAACCGCAATGGTATTATTTCTTTGTTCATACTGCTAAATACGACTTTGTCTAGTAACTAAGTGACTCATTATAATCCTTATGAAATGATTCTTTTAACTCAACTTAGATGTCAAAGAATGAGATTCCCCCAAATTGACTTTCAAATGCTCACACCAGCTGATAGAAACATTTAAAAAGTCATGATTAGCTTGCATTCCAGCCACTTGAGAGTAAAGAAAAATGAGTTGTTTCTCCCTGTGTCTCCACGTGGCTACTGAGGGAAAAAAAGATTCTCTCATGTATGTAACACAAGCAAACACCTGTGGCATTTGGTCTCACAGATACCTTGAGTCCACAGACTAAAACCATTGTCATTGCTCTGCACTAGAACTGATGATATTTGCAGCACACTTACAGAACCTTTAAGGCATGCATATAGCTCAGTAATAGAGTACTTCCAAAGAATGGATGTAGTCACAGGCTCAATTACCAGTACATTCAAAATTTTAAAAAATATATAAGCAAGATCTTTTAAAATGTACTTTAAATCAGCACCTTTGTGTGTATGTGTATACAAATGAAGGTGCCTGCAAAGACCAGGAAAGGGCATCAGCTCTCCTGGGGTTACAGGTGGTTTGTGAACTGCCTAACCTGGGTGCCAGGAACTAAACTCGGGTCTTCTGGAAGAGCAGTCAGTGTTAAGCTCAGTTCTTATAAATGCAATTTCTAAGTTCATCTACAAATATTACCAAGACCACAGAAATAGAGAGACAGAGTCAGAGACAGAGACAGAGACAGAGACAGAGAGAGCTATGGACTTCTTTAAATTTCTGGCTATACCAAGGAGTACTTTCAATTTCTAGCTATAGCACTACCAACTTCATCAAATTTCTTACAGGAATATCCATTTCTCCATTTATTTGTCAAATATTTATTCACGATGTATAATGAGCCAAGTGATATTCTTGGGATGTATGGGGAGGAAAAAAACAGATACAGGGATTTATTCCATCACAGGTTTTTTCTAATATGACTCCTTCCTTCCAGAACAGCTTTATGGGTCAAATGAGATACAACTCTTGGGAACCATAAATCAGGATTTCATGGAATGTTACTCCTGGCCTTCTAGAGGTGGAGCAGTCCCCTGAGGATGGCTTGGGTAGACTCCTCAGGCAGAGATGCAGATAAGCATCCTTGGAAATAGACTACAGGGATCTGGAAGTAGTGGGGGTCAAGGGCCCTGGAGAACTGCCAGTGAGTGATACAGAGCAAAGGAAAAGCCCACAGCTCTCACCACTACTCCACCAGCCTTCCCAAACCCAGGTGGACCAGTGGTCACTGGCAGTACATCAGTAACTCTTCTCATTAAACAGCTTGGATCTAACCCTGAGTTTTCCAAACTCCACTTTGTGTATCCTCCTGTGTGTCTGCCACATCTCATGAATGAGATGAAATTACACACATGAAAAAAAAAGTTAGTTCAAGTAAAACAATACAAGAAGTCCCTGAGCATGGGGACATTCTTCAGTGGGCTACCTTCACACTCACCTCTTCTGACTCCCAAGGGCTTGACCAATAAACCTGTAACTACTGCTGTAGTTATATATGTTGTTTAAGACTATAGTTAAATATGCTGTTTAATTTTTTATATGTACATTTTGTTCCTCTATCCTTCCTTTACTGCTTTATTTCTCTTCCAACCTATAGTTTGCTGAGCTTGAATAGAGTGTTTTTACAGCAGATTTAAGCAAGTTTCAGTTGTATTTCTTTATTTTGTTTTCAGATCTTTCCTCTCATCTTGTGATAACTTCCATTCTGACATGACAATACACTAGACATCCCATGTTTCTGTAAGGTTTTCTTCCTTGTTTTGTTACCCCCCCCCACTTCCTTAGAATGCATAAATATTAGAATATTGATCTGTCCAGTTTGCATGCTTTCCCAGATATTCTCAGCAGAAATTTCAAGTCTCATCTTGGAATCTGAGGGATAATACCAGCAGCCTGCCTCTACTGGTGAGACACAATACAAGTGATATGGTATTTCTTAGTCATTTTTTTCTTCTTTTGAGGACTATCTGTTAAGATTCATAGCCCATTTTTAAAAATGGGCCATTTGGTTTTTTGACTCTTAAATTACTTTATATATTCTGGATATTAATCCCCTATCAGATGTATAGCTGACAAAGATTCTCTCCCATTCAACCACTTCACCTGGTTAGTTTTTCTTTAGCTGTGCAGAAACTTTTTAGTCTTATGAAGTCCCCACTTGCAAATTGTTGGCCTTAATTCTTGGGCGAATAGAGTCCTATTCAGAAAGTTATTTACTACACCTATATCATTATAGTACTGCCTATGTCTTCTGGCAGTTTCAGGTTTCACATTTATTTCTTTGATCTACTTAGAGTTAGGTTTTGTGAATGGTCTAATTTCATTCTTCTGCTTGTGAACATCCAGTTTCCCCAGTACCAATTGTTGAAAATGCTTTCTCTTTTCTGGAGTATGTTCTTGGCAACTTTATCAAACATAAATGGCTGAGTTATGTGTACATATGTGTGGGCTTTTGATTTTGTTCCATTGGTTACATGTCTGTTTCTGTGCCAGTACCATATTGTTTTTATTTCTATGGCTCTGTAATATATCTTATGATCTGGAATGGTAATTCCTCCAGCATTGTTCTTTGTGATCAAGATTGTTTTGTCTCTCTGGAATCTTTTGTGGTTCCATATGAATTTTAGGACAGTTTTTTCTCTTCTATTTCTGTGAAGAATGAGATGGGGATTCTGATTGGGATTACACTGGATCTGTAAATAGATTTTAGTATAATGGTCCTTTCTACCACTGTGAATGGTGGCAGATGAATAGTTTTGAAAAAAAATGGCCAGCTCACATTATTAGCATACTGAACTTTATAGACATTTGCCCATCTATAAATCTGTTTGGCAGCAAACAAATTCAAAAGCAGAAAGTTAATCTTCGGGTATTCATTCCTTTCTATGTTCAATTTTTAGATTCATGATGTTAAAATCAGCACAAAGGAAAATGTGGTAATTTTTACAGTATTAATTCTATCAGTACATGAGTGTGGGAGATATTTCAATTTTCTAGTGGTTTTCCTCTCTTTCTTCAGTGCTTTAAACTTTTCATTTTAAAGGTTCTTCATATCCTTGGTTAGGTTTCTTCCTAGATATTTATTTTCTTTCAGGCTATTATGAATGAGAGTGTGCATTTTTCTCTGTGCATGCTTGGTATTGGTATATAGAATAGCTATTAATTTGTATAAGTTGATTCTGCATCCTTCAACATTGCTGTACTTTTAAAATTATTTCACATAATTTTCTAATAGAATTTTGGGGATCTCTATTGTATATCATGTCATCTGCAAGTAGGGATAGTTTGAATTTTTTTCTTATTTGTATCCCTTTACTTTTCTTCTTCTACCTTTAATGTTCTAGTCAGTGCTTCAGGTATAATAATGAGAACTGGTGGGGACAACGTTTTCTCCTTCCTGATCATAATACTGAGAAAGAGTGGGGACAACTTTCTCTCCTTCCTGACTTCGATGGGATTGCTTCATTGGCCCTAGAAATTACAGAAGGGCAAATCAAAATAACCCTGAGATTTCATGTTATTCCAGTCATAATGGCAAAGACAACAAATGCTAGAGGGGAGTAGGAAAAGGGGAGCCCTCACTTACTGTTCGTGGGATTTTAGATGGCTACAGTCACTGTGGAAATCAAAATGCTAAAAATAAGTCTATCATATGATCCAGTTATACCATTCCTTGGCATAAGCCCAAATGACTTGACATCCTACTCCACAGATACTTGATCAGCTGCTCTAGTCACAATAGTTGAGAAATAGAAACAACCTAAATGTTGTCAACTGATAAATGGATAATACCTATGTGGTGCATATACACCAAGGAATATTATGCAGCTGTAAAAAGAAGAAAAAAAAAGAAACCATGAACTCTGCAGGTAAATGGAACTAGAAAGGATCATATTGAGTAAGGTTATTCAGATGAAGAAAGGCAAATGTCACTTGCTTTCTCTTATCAGAGGCTCCTTGCACCAAATCTTCAGATGTGAATATATATCCTGGAGTAATTGCAGAAACCAGGACACTACAAAGGAATCATTCCAGGGTAGGGGTGTTGGGAAGAAATAGAAGATTAGCAGAATGATCTGATGGGGAAATAGGGAGCTCTAGTTAGGGAGACAGACAGACAGGAGTAAGGAGGGTAAGGTAACACCAAGGATGTCCTAAAAAAAGTCATAAGGAAGCATACTATTAAAAAAAAACCTACCTAAAATAAGTGCAAGTCAGTGTATAATACATGTACTTTAAAGGAAAATTCCCCATCTAGGCTGAAAATGCTCCCTCCAAGGACCAAATGTTGGGCCCCAGCCCCCATGGGGTTTCTGTGAGTTGCTTGTCGGCCAATAACCACAGGTGTACCCTGTTTTCTAGTCCTGTCTTACAGCCCTGGCCTTGCCCCATTGGCATCAACCTCTAATTATGAAAACACAAACTCTTAAACCTGGAGTTTCTCCACTGTGCTATAAATCTGTATATATGGCTGCTCCTCCTTGCAATAGAGACAGACACACATACGAATTCTCTTAGCACAAATGGTCAGATGTCTTGTCTTTCATGTAAATCCCCAGGCTTTCACTTTGATGGGGGAAGTCCTGTGTATATGTCAATAAAGCACTGCTGGCCAATAGGAAAGCAAGACAGGTGGGACTAGGAGTCCAGGAGGACTCTGGGTAGGAGAAACACAGGGGGTCAAGATGTAACTGCCATAGGGATAAGAAGCCCGGAAAGTTCTCCGGTAAGAGAAATACTTAGATTAACAATTATGGGATAAATACTTAAGTCAGAGCTAGCCAGTAAGAAACAAGCAAGGCCAACAGCTTCATAATTAATATAGCCTCCTGTGTGTTTATTTGGGACTGATGCTGCTCTGGAACCAGGCTGGCGGGAAGGCTTCTCTTTACATCACCTGGTACATTAGATTTGCTCATGGTGCAGGTTCCACTGAAATCAGGAAAAAAAGGGGACCCTGAGAGGGTCCTTGGAGGAAAGGATTTATGAGGGTGAATTAGACATGCTCATGGCACAGTTGCCACACCATAGACCATCTACAACCTCTCTCCACCAATTGCCTTGTGGGATGAGGGAAGAGGGTGGCCCTGATCCCTTAGTGTCACATACCTAGAGTAATTCTTCTATAAAGCTAAGATAGAAATTGATGAAGAGAGTGGGACAATGGTTGAAATGCCCAACTGTTTCTTGAATACTGTTTTCTTGATTACTGTTTCTTCATTTGCTGTTACTTGTATGCATAGTGAGAGGTATGGCTCATGTTTCCCATTTGTACAGCTAATTGCCTCAGAAACACTTCCTACAAAGACCCTTCTTCCCCCTACTGCTTTGCTATGCTGTATTTGTTGAAAGTCAATCCATCATACACTTTCAGTTCTGTTTGTGGCCCTATGTTCTTTTCAATTGTTCTTTTTTCTTAATGTTTGTGCCAATACCAAGATGCAGTCTAGATGAGTATGCTTTATAGTAAGTGTTGACATCTTGTAATGCCTGTCACGATTGTTCTGGTCATGGAGGGCTTGGCTACTACCAGTCTTTGTATCTCTATATACATTTCAGAATAATTTGTTGGTTTTCACAGACACTCACATCTGGTAAGGATTCTGTTTTGGCAGCTATTCAGAAGATGAGAAAAAAGACTATAAGAGCAAAAGGCCTTCCAGAGTAAAAAGAGCAGATAACCAACCCCATTGGTGAGTTTTTCCCTATCCCTTCTACACTCCCTCCCACATTCCTAAGAATTTGTAACATCTCTTAAAAATATTGACATTTCTCTTTCTCCAGTTCTAAGGATCAAAGCAGGGGCCTTGAGACTGCTAAGCAAGTGTCCTGCTCAGCCACTGAGCTACATCCTCCAACCCCACCTTTCTTCCTATTCCTTTCCAGGTTATAATTCTTTTTTTTTTGAGACAAGGTTTCTCTGTGTAGCTTTGGAGGCTATCCTGACACTGGTTCTGTAGACCAGGCTGGCCTTGAACTCACAGAGATTGGCCTGCCTCTGCTTCCCGATTAAAGGCATGTACCACCACTGCCCAGTTTATAAAAACATTTTAAAATGCAGTCTTTATACCAACTGTTATCCTGAAGATTGCATGATGTGCATACTAATCTTTGTTTCTTGCACTTACTATACCCTAAGTTATTCCCATTAAAACACAAAAAGAAACATACCTTCCATTTTAACATTGCATACCATTCTGATAAGGCAGTTAATTCCATAACCCTGTAGTAATTATTGATTTCCTTCAGTAATCTATCAAAATATTCCACAACAGACGTCCTTGTGCATACATCACTTTTGTTTGTGGTGGCTGCAGCTGGAAGATTCCTGCAGTTTGTTGTAAACTGATACCATCTTGATAAATACAAACAAACTGCTGTCTTCACAGATAAGACACAACGAGTATGGGAGAAAAGGAGGGATGAGGTGAGGCACTCTGGGACTTTTACCTTTTACCAAAAATGTTTGAGAGTTGATTCCAATACAGTCTTAAAAACCAAGGTTTTAAGATAAGAGGGCATCTCAGAGTAAGTCATATGTGGTATGAAGAAAGCCAGACTGATAGCATCTTTTCTGGCAGAATTTATTTTGCTGTGTCCCAGCACTTCCTGACACAATAGGTTTAAAGGAAGTCTATCTAGTTCCTAAGGACTGCAATCTAACTCTGCACCCTTAATCTGACAAATGTAGGGGTGTCCCCCCAGGAAAGTAAGAGACAAGTTGTCCACAGAGAAGCATAGTGGCAGACCTAGAGCCAGCCCTTAATCATTTCTCTTCAGTTCACTGACCTCCCACTTGATCTTGAAGGCAGAAGACCAATCCTTAA
Organism: Mesocricetus auratus; assembly: GCF_017639785.1. Lineage (NCBI taxonomy): Eukaryota > Metazoa > Chordata > Mammalia > Rodentia > Cricetidae > Mesocricetus > Mesocricetus auratus. The sequence goes on from NW_024429189.1 coordinate 106,168,760, forward strand.
AAACACCCTTACTCTGAATATATTCTGTACAAGTGAAAGGACTTTGCAAGTATAGGTGGATCTGGCGGGAGGGAAAATCTTTTGGCTGCTCTCTGTGGGCCCTTAAGAGTGGAAAACTCTTCCCCATTGTAGCTAGAAGAAATGTATGACAAAGATGAGGCAAAGGACAGGCATCTGAAGCACTAGAGGAGTTCTGTCGAGTTGGGAACATTTTGAAGATGACAAGTACTTAGGGTATGTGGGTTAAGACTGAAAGCAACCCTCAGCCAACAGACAGAGATGAAATGAACATCTTGGGTACAATCCAATGCAATAGAATTCTTCCACCAGTATGGATGCATTGGAAACAATTCATAGACCTTCTTAAAAGAAATGAAGCTCTGTCACTTTTGACCTTGGGAATTGTAAGCAATGAAACCATCTAGGGTGACCAAACTTCTTGTTGGCTGAATTGTAAGAAAAAAAGTGATGTTGTTCTTAGCAGTTGGATTTGTAGCAACTTGTTATCAATGCAAAGGGCAACTAATATACATCTCCACACTGTTTCTTCCATGTCACCTTGAGGAACCTTCATGTATACAAGCAATTACTGAGAACCTACTCAGTGTTAGGCACTTAAGGCACATAAGTATTACAGAATTAGCATGTACAACACAAAACTGTTCTGTTTTCAGGGAGAATGCTTTCAAAGGGGGCACACAAACCAGCCATGTATGTTACTGTTCTATGGTAGGTTAGAAAGTGGCGCAGATTGTTGGAAGGAGGGCAATAAGGAAGATGGTTAGGGATGACCTATGAAGAAGACCACTGTGATAGTGAATCTTCATTGTCAATGTGATCAGCTTTAGAATCACCATGGAAATAGACCTCTGGGTCTATCTGAGAAGAGCCACTCTAAATGTGGGGCTCTGGACTAAGGAGAAAGCAAGACTTGCACAAGTGTTCATATGGCTCTACTTCTTGACTGTTGATTCAATGGTACTAGACACCTCAAGTTCCTGTCCCCAGGTCTTCCACCTTTCTCATCACAATGGACTACATCCTCTCAAACTGTAAGCCAAAATAAACTTTGTTGGTTGTTTTTGCTTTTATTACTTATGAAAACCTGGCCTTTGCTTGATTTGTTTCTAGCTAGAGTGTCTGGCTTTAACCTTTCTCTATTTCTATATACCTTTTTGTTCCCCTTCTTACTTCAGATCTGGCTGTGCAGCTGGGTGGCTGGCCCCTCCTCCTTCCTCTCTCATTCCTTGATCCTTTTCTCTACCCAGACTTCTATTTTTTCTCTGCCTGCCAGCCCCATCTGTCCTTTCTCCTGCCTTGCTGTTGGCCATTCAGCTCTTTATTAGACCAATAAGTTGTTTTAGACAAGCAGAGTAACACAGCTTCACAGAGTTAAATACAACATAAACGAATGCAACACATCTTTGCATCATTAAACCAATGTGCCACAGCATAAACAAATGCACAAATCTTAAGATAAATTCTACAACAAAACTTTTATTAGTCACTTCTCCTTTTGCTGTGTGTTGCGCTACACCTTACCTGAGGAGATATGACACAAATACTTATTTACCATAGGTGGGGAAATAGACCAAAGGGATGATGACACCAAAGTTTAAGTTGGTGAACAAATGAGTTTATTGGAATTACTTCTAGGAATATGTTTGAGTGGCGACTCAAAAGGCAGCTGCAGCACTGAATGACAGACATGAAATACAGAACTCCAGATCTCTTTGAATGGAGCTGGACACGTTGGGATCTCTAATAAGCAGTCCTCACCTTGAGGAGGGAAAGATATTATGAATTTAGTTAGCTTTAGAGACTTTCTGAGAATTGTGAGTTGTTTACTTCCCAAGTTTTTTTTTGGGGGGGGGTTGGTTGTTTTTTTGTTTGTTTTGCTTTTTTTGTTTTGTTTTTTGAGACAGCATTCTCTGTGTAGTCACTCTGGCTATCCTGGAACTTGCTTTGTAGACCAGGCTGGCCTTGAACTTACAGAGATACTTCCCAAGTCTTAACAGTCTCCTTTTAGAAGTTTCCAAGTCATACTAAGTTTCTCTCTAATATTGAGTATTTCAATTTAGAGGTACTTTATATACAACACTTGTGATAAAAATGCCTAGACAAACCCAGCTGAAGTGGGAAAGAGTTTATTTTGGCTTACAGGTATCATGGTGGCAGGATCTCCACAGAACACTGGCTACACTGCATTCAGTCAGGAAGCAGAAATTGTTAACTATTAATGCTTACCTCACAATTTCCTTTTTATTCAGTCCAGGACCTCTGCCCAAGGAATAGTGAGGCTCATAGTTAAGGTAGACCTTCCTATTTCAGCTAACCTAATCTAGGTAGATGCTCACAGGTCTGCCCAGAGGATAACCTAACATGTATAACCCCTGAGAGGCATGAGGTGAGGCCCACATCCTAGTTGATTCTAGACCCTACGAAGTATCACACCCTACTTCCTTAAGTTGCTTCTTCTCAGGTGCTTTGTCACAGAATGAGAAAAATAACAAATATGGTGATATTCAACCAAGACTTGAAGGAGAAGGAGAAGCACCCACATGGATTAATCTGTATTGTAACATTAGCATACTGGGAGCTAAGGCAGATGACTACAAGTTTGGAGCCAGTCTGGGCTACTGACTCAAAATAAGCATTTTCTAAGCAGAATATAATCATGTGTAATGGTTCTGACATGCTGCTAGGATGGCAAGAAGGCCAGAATGGCTAGAGTGGAGTAACTCATAGCACAAAGGAAAGGCAACCCAGGATTTTTAAATTTATTTACTTATTTTTATTACATATACAGTATTCTTTCTGCATGTATGCCTGCACACCAGAAGAGGGTACCATATCTCATTACAGGTGGGTGTGAACTACCATGTGGTTGCTGGGAATTGAACTCAGGTCCTCAGGAAGACCAGTCAGTGCTCTTAACCTCTAAGCCATCTCTCCAGCTAATCCCAGGATTTTAAGGACTGGAAAGCAAAGTACAGTGAAAATTCTGAATAACAACACACCATGATCTTACTACTTTGGGCTCCAGAGGACAACTGACTGTAGGAGGACAGTGAAAAGTCCACTGTAATTACTCAGGGCAAATGATGACCTGGATGCTACCAGTAGAGACGTAAGTAGTTGGACTCAGGATGTACTTTAAAGCAGAGACAACGAGAGTCACTGGTGGATTGATTGTAGAATAGGAAAGAAGGTAAAATTACAATGATGTCAAATCAGTGGCCCTTAGTGAACTTTGTTTCTGGTATTAATGCCATTCTCCAGTTCCTTTGTTTTTAACCTGGGCTGCCCCAGGTAACTTGATGTAAATGATGTGAATGTAACAAAAGTGATGCTGGGCCAGTCTATACCCAAACCTTAGTCCTAAGCAACTTCTGCTTTTGTACTCTTGAAAGTCTTGTGATCTTTCAAGTAGGTGACATGGACAGATCACAAAGAGGAGTCTTGAGCATGCAGGAAGAATGAAACACTGGTATGCTAGGAGTGTTCAGCCTCTAGGCCACCCTCCAACTGAGCACAGCACACCAGGGACGGCCAGCAACAACAGCAGAAAAGACACAGTGGGACACTAAGCTCAGTTACAGAACTATTTAAAGCTATGGTGACTTATTCAGTCATGGGACTGTCAAACAGATGGCCCAAGAGTTTCAGCCCAAGTACCTAGAGGAGGAAATCAACATTAACTAGAGAGGAGAGCATGGCTAAAAGGTTTGGGGAAAACTTAGCACCTTATCACTTCTACATGAGGCAGATGGATGCCAAGTTTTTCTTAATAAATCCTCTTTTCTCTTAAGTACTGATGGCTCTTCCAAGATTCAAAGAGGCCACTTGAAGAGTTACTCTTCGGGTGCTGATGTAACAGCAAAAGTTAGAGGGGTTATTTCAGTTTTTTCTTCCAACTTGTGAGACTGTTAATCAGAGAAGCCCTCAAAGCCATGCATGGTAGGATCTCTCCCCTGTCCCTGGTTTTGCCTGCTGTGGTTTTAGAACTTTGATAAAAGCATCATGTAAAGGAGAAACCACTGAGCTCACGTTCCCTCCACATTTTCCACAACTAGTCATGGTAAACCACCTAGGGCTTGGCTGATGGGCTTCTGGAGGGTGAGTGGGCTCCTTGGAGAAAAGCCCTGGCCAATGTTAGATTTAATTCTTCCTTTGGACAGCCACTTGTGGGAAAATAAACACCGCCTGGTCAGTTTGGTCAGTCTCTCTGATCATAGACATCTGGGCTAATACCTCGCAGAACCTGAACTCAAACTATGTTGAGGAAAGGTTGTACATTCTTAGAAGTTCTTCATGTACCAGAGCAAATGTGAACTTAAAAGGAATAATTGTATGCTGCCAATATGCCATTCACTCTCACTAATAGCCCACGACATCCGCCTAACCATAGGCTTTCCCTCTTAGCAGGATTCTATAAAATGTTTATAATATACACAATGGTTTACTTCTTCTGGGCTCAATCTTCTCTTGTGCCAGTGTTCCTAGAAAGGAAGAACAGCTATCATCTAGATTGCCTTTGAGGTCTTCTATCCAAGAATTAAACACAACAACTTTTTACAAAACCCCCTGGCAGGTCTCCCTATGTAGCTTTGGCTGAACTTAAACTCATGATCCTCCTGACTTAGCCTCTCACATTGTGATAGCTGAGCTTATGGGCATGTGCTACCATACCCAGCTTGAAAGATGCCACCTGGAAATGAGCTTCATCTGAGGTTGGTATTGCACAGAGATGTGTTCATAGCATAGTACTCTGCAACTAGTTAGGGCTCTAAGGTCCCTTAAAGTAATATGTGCCTTTGGGTAAACTTTCCTCCAACATCTGTTAAGACAATTCTAGAGCTGTTCTAATATGCATACCAGACCTTGTGGAAGTCCTTTTTGGGGAACACTGAAAAAGAGTCGTCTAAAGACAAAGACAATGGTCACCCTGAGATGCCACATTTAGGGCTAAGGAGGCTGAATCTCTTATTGTCTACACCTAGGTCAATTGTGGGTGTCTGTGTGGATTACCATCTACTGTAAACGGAAGCTTCTCTGATGAGGGCCGGGTTGTACTAGTCTATGAGGAAACAGTAAGTCATCAGGAGTCAGTTTAATACTATGTCCATTTAGTTTTAGTGCATTTTTAAAATATATATTTCTAGGATTAAAAAAACTATCAGAAAAATTCAAGAATACATTAAAAATGTATCCACTGTGATCAAGTCTACTTCATCCCAGAGATGAAGGGATGATTCAATATTTGTAAATTGAACATTGTATTGAGGTTAAATAAACCTGAAACTGTACCTGAACCTGAATAAACAACCCACTGTATAAATAGACTAAAGAATAGAACACAGAAGACCATTTCATCAGCTGCATAAAAGGTCTTCAACAAAATTCAACTTCATTCAATAGCAAAGGTTCTGAGAAAATAGGAATGCAGGGGACATATCTCAACATAATATAAGTTATACACAGAAAGCCCACAGCCAATATCATCCTAAATGAAGAAAAATTCAAAGTATTTTCATTAAAATCAGAAACAAGACAGGATATCCTTTCATCTACTGTGTCAAAAGAACAACCATGTTATAGGGATTGTGAACAGCCCAAGAAGATGCCCTCATATATGTAAACCAAAATCAATTCCAAAGGGACTTTCTTATGCATACTGCAGATACAATTCCAACAGGCAGATTAGGAGATATCCCAGGTCAAGTTCACACTTAGAAGGAGAAGGGGGCAGACCCATGGAGAAGACAAACAAGGAAGACAAAGTCACATGGTCACCACTGTCTTGGAGAGCACAGTGCACCAACCTGCCTGAGGAGTGTTTATATCCTGGCTGTCACCAAGCCCTGGAGATGCACTACTTTCAAACCCTGACCAGGGTTACAGTGATGGCCTTAAGGAATCCAGACCAGGTTTTATTGTACTGAGAAAGCATCTAATTCTTGGCTCCTAAAAAGATTGAATTTAGGCATAATAGTCGAGGTCATCCACATTAAAAGCAGGCTTCTTAAAATACAGTTTGAGAGACTGGGCAGTATCTGTGAATTGGAGAATAAAGCTATTTTTTTTATCTGCTTCTACCTTTCCTACTTGTGTGTGAAGTCGACTTTACATCTGTTGGTGTCTTGCATACAGTACCTGAAACTGAACATGACTGTAGGATGAAAAAAATTTATAAGCGCACTTGATTTTTGCCTTCAAGATTCTGCACAGCACTTTTGCCCTCCAAACTCCACATTACCTCTTACAAAGGAGTATTTAGAATCCTGGTGAATAGTCTTGACAGACAGTTCTTAGGAGTGATATCCTATTGTGCTGGCTGGCCAGTTTTCACTCTTCATAAAAAGGATCTTACACAAAGTCAGCCGTTTAAATATGAATACAGTGAGTCAGGAGGAGATGAAAGGACTGGAATTCCTGGTGAAATCGGTCAGGGGGTTTTCAGACTCCACATGTCCTGATAGTTTTATGTGATCCAGTCCAGCTCAAAAAAAAAAAAAAATCCTGCCAACAGGTAACAGGTCTTTGAAAGCATTTGAAACCAAGGCTCCCCACCAGCCAGCCCATCTCTCACTAAGTTCTCGGCCTCATTAAGAATGAGAAACAGATACTATGGCACCAATCTGTCTACAAGAACATAGCGAGACAAATGTAATTGTCTGTACAAGGAAGATAAATCAGCAACTCTCCAATCACTCATATTTACACCCTCTTCATTTTGGTTGTCTTTCCTTTATAATTTGCCCATACATCCATGCCAAGTATATAATTTCATCTGAGGCTTTATCAGTTACCGCCCAGAGCCATGATTATATGTTGCAGGGAAACTTCCTCCCCCTGAGCGAGTGAGTCTATCTTTAGTATCTTCTTGATAACCACTTCTTACATTAAAAAAATAAATAAATAAAAGGAAAGTCTGGGTTTTCTTATGTGGCTCCAGTCTCTAAATAGAACATTTAGGGGCAATTTATCAACCGCCACCATTGAGCTTTCAGCTGCCACTCCAACTGTTCAAAGCAAAGTGTTTCTGCTCGTTCCCTTTGTTATTTTTATCAAGTTGCAATGGAAATTGTAGGTGCTTCTATACTGAGACTTCGATCATCTTACATTTGACTTCCTTCTCTCTTATTGTTGACTGCAGCTTCATGGGGTAGGCCAGCAAGATGGGTAGTGATCTAATTCTTTTTTGCAAAGGAAATAAAACACAAGTCACCAGCAGTCACACACTGTAGCCAGTAATATGCTTCTTTTATTTTTGTACCTTTATCTTAAAAATATATTTAAACAAGAAACAAAGATAATATTGAATTTCCCCATAAACTTTGCTTTCTTATTTACAGTGTTCCAATGTAAATAACATTCCATTATACACACATTAAGACTGTGCATTACTAAACACTCTCTTTACATATTCTTTCATAATACAGTACACACGGCGCAAAGCTATGCAACACTTAAGCTTCAAACAGCTGAGGAAAGTACAAACTTTATCAATAAGACTATTACTTTAAAGGTTCGGACCTTAATTCTCCACTAGACTGTTTCACTGAAACCATTCTTTGTTCAAGGAAAAATGCCCTGTATGAGGGATGAAAACAACAGTTTAAGTTACCACACCATCCACTTAAACTGACACCATATTACTGATTACCGTTATTAAATGGACTGAAATGAAGGTCAAGTCATTTAAACAAGTAGATTCACTCTTCACCATAGTTGATACCTTTTTATGAAATGAAGTTTTCCACAAATTTAGGCTTTACTTGTAAACAGTTAAAGCACACATTTTTGTAAAGATCTGATCAGTGTCTGTCATAGGTTACACTTGAGGAGATCCTAGCCATCAGGGAGAAGCAATCACACAAACTGCACACGGATACACACCCACACATGCTCCTGCTCATCCATCAAAGACTCGTGTCAACCAGCACTAAGTATAGCAGCACTTTGTGTCCCAAGCAGTGCCCGAGGTTGCAATAGGAATTACAAAACAAAGATAAAACACCCCATTTCCATTAAATAGCCCAAAGCACAGGTTTTGAAATGCCTCTCAGACACTTCAAATTCAGCCTGGAGTCAGTTGACTGGGCTCTCTAGGCGACAAACTCCACCTTCGATTGCAACTGACTGTCCTGCCACAGCACCAGGAGGGAGTCTTGAAATGTGAGTCTGCAAAGAAAGAGAAAGAGTGTCAGAGGGGCAAGCAAAGGTCCTGCATCTAACAAATGTGAAGCCAACTCAGGAACACCGTGTCTTCACTTTGCTTCTCAGTGTCCACTGGAGGTGATGGTAGCAACATTCGGGAGTGGCAGGCCCTGTTGTTTTAAATTGCTCAATGATGTTCATTTGTCTGGGCATCTGCTACAAGCAAGCACAGCACCAGGTCATAGTGATGCAAAGCTAATGGAGACACCAATACCTCAACAGCACAGAATATTCTGGATTTCTCAAGAGTGGTTCTGATGACAACTACATAGAGCACATTCCAGCTGCCTAAAAACAGGTCAGCTGTATACATTTTATCCTCTAAATTCACCACAAAATAATAGTAATAATAATAATAATAAATAATGAGAATACTGATCTTCAGATGTCATTTATTCTTTCAGTGCCTAAAGTAGCTTATAAAAGCTTAGATAGTCAAAAGCAAATAAGGAAATAACATAAAATAACAGTGAAAATTTAGTAAGGGAAAAACAGGATTACTGACAACACAAAATTGAGGCTAAAGAGGTCTGTCCTGGAGTCCGACTGCGCCTGTGCTGCATGGCTTCCTTGTGGTTTATGTGGTGTACTGGATCACAGCCTGTCAATTGCTCAGGTTGAGAACATCTATTTCTGTCACTGAAGCTAGGTGGCATTTCTCCTGGGGACTATCATAAATAGGTCACTGACTAAAGAGGCTAAGAGAAGACATCTGTGTACTATATAGTAGGGGTCTGTATAAGCTGAGCATTGCACCACCACTTAAAGTATGCTGGGACCCAAGAAAAGACAGTAAATACTGCTACAAAGGGTCAGGAAAACTATTCCTCTTTTAGCCTCTTTTACATAATCAAGGGAACAAATTAATGTGTGTGGGGTGCATAATCTTCAGTTACTACTCTCTAATTCTTCCTCTAAATAAACTTAGCCTAAGGACTAAAGCAAAGTGAGTTCAAGGCCATAGGATGAGGTTGTTAGTTGAAGCTGGTAAACTGGCCAAGGGCAGGACCGACAGGCTTTCATGAATCAAAAATGATGCAAGCATGTATTTTAGATTGAATAGTAAGCTTGTTGGTTCTTTGACTAAGTTCAACAAGAAGAGCTGAAATTAAACAACCTTGGTGTAGAGAATCAGGAATGTCAAGTACGGAGACAACCTGACATGTCCAGGAATAAGCAAGTTGACTCTGGAGTGTGAAGCTGGGTAAGGCAGGTCTTATCCACGTAGTAATCCCTGATGTTACTTCCCAGACTTAAGCTTCTGGGAGCCAAATCAAAGAGTCTGATCTTACTATTATACCTGGGAGGCCAGCTTAGTCTTATCACATGGGTATATCATTCCCGAGATAAGCTTTTTATGAAGCTTCTTTGGTCACTGAAGAATAACTAGTAGGAGGGGGAGAGTTTGTCCTTGCTACTCAGTGACCTATATCACACTAAGCACAAAAAGCTCAACTCTCACAAGTCCCAATGTTCAGTATTGATAAGAACATTCATCAGGAGATGACACTCCCCCCCATGGGTGTCACCTATTAACTTAAGGTCTTAAACAAAAAGGATCCCAAGAAATGAATCCAACGAATTTTATTCCTGTTTACCGCCTACAGTCATCAACACAGGCATAAAGCAGAAGCACCATGGAAGACTGTGGTAGGCTCTAAAACCTTAAAGGATGATCTAAGAACTCCACTACTGGGTATACAAGCTCCCCTCATAAAGTGGAAGTACTAATTTAGATATCTGCACAATGTATACAAATTAATGTTCAACCTTCACAGCAGCATTGTTCCCAATAGACTCAAGGTGGAAGCAGGTCAAACGGCTATCACTGGCGAACAAAGTGTGGAATGTGCACATACAATATTACTTATCCTTAAAAAGGCAGGGACATGACTGAACCTTGAAGACATTATCTTAAGTAAAATAGGCCAGATAGTAGATATCAAAGAACTAAGATAGTAGGTTCTACTAATAAGTGCCACTTAATAATTAAATTCGTTAAGTATTAAAAGTTAGAATACCAGCTGCCAGCGACTGAGAGAAGGGAATGGGGTGTGGTAGGGTGATGTGAAATGGGTATAGATTTCCAGTTTGGGAAGATGAAAAAGTTCTGGAGATGGATGTGTTGACAATTCCTAACAGTGTGGATTATCTAGTGCTTGATGAAACTGATTCAAATGATAAATTCTGTGTTATGTATAGTTCACAGTAACCACACACAGACACAGAGAAAGGAGCAAGAGAGAGGGGGAGGGAGGGAGAGGGGGAGGTAAAGGAAAAGGGGGAGGAACAGAAAGAGAGGGAGAGGGGGAGAGAGGGAGAGAGAGAGGGAAAGAGAGAGGGAAGGAGGGAGAGAGAGAGAGAGGAAGAGAGAGAGAGGGAGGGAGGGAGGGAAGGAGGGAGAGACAGAGAGAGAGAGGAAGAGAGAGAGAGAGAGAGGGAGAGAGAGAGAGAGAGAGAGAGAGAGAGAGAGAGAGAGAGAGAGAGAGAGAGAGAGAGAGAGAGAGAGAGAGAGAGAGAGAGAGAGAGCACAGAAATGATCATTGATCGTTTCTTAGCTAGAGTAGCTGTCCACAAGGGGCCATGCTGGCTACTTTTATGCCAATCTAACACAGGCTAGATTCATCCAAAAGGAGGGAACTTCAATTGAGAAAATGCCACCATAAGACCCAGCCGTAAGGCATTTTCTTAATTAGTGATTTGTGGGAGAGGACCCAGATCATTATGGGTAGTGCTATTCCTGGGTTTCTGGTCTTGTGTTCTATAAGAAAGCAGGCTGAGCAAGTCATGATAAGCAAGCCAGTAAGCAGAACCTCTCCCTGGCCTCCCCATCAGCTTCTGCTTCCAGGTTCCTGACCTGCTTGAGTCCCTGCGCTAACTGCCTTTGATGATGAACAGTGATGTGGAGTGTAAGCCAAATAAATCCATTCCCCCTGCTTTTGGTTATGGTGTTTCATTGCAGCAACATTAACTCTAACTAAACCCTAAGACAGGGACTAAGAAGGAATTAACTTATGATGTGGTTCTCTAAAGGAGAAAGATACATTCACTACGTCCATTCACAGACTGGAATAGTTTAAATAGGTTAGTTCAAAAAGAGAGAGGCTTACAGGAAAATCTGTCCCCAGACTTCCTAGAGAATTGTACAAAATCCACTGGGATACCAGGCTTAAGAGAATGTATTAATTGATGTCGTTAAAGAATGACAATATAGTCAAACAGCCTAGAAACTGAATTGGGCATGTCAGGTCTTAAAGGAACAGATTTCCTGTTGACCAAGATAAAGATCCTGAACTTGAAGGAGCAAAATCCTTTATTGTGGGCACTGTGGGACTTGATGTAACCCTGTGCTTCGAAAAGCATACATGGCCAGTCTAAAGTCCTGGGAATACTACCACTCCAACACAAAGTTTATGACAGCAGAACACATTAAAAAGCCAAGTTAAGCCACAAAGTTAGGAAAGTTAGGGAGGTAAAAAGGGGTAGGAGAAGAAAGTTCTGGAGCTTTTCAGTAATAGCACATGAGCAAAGTGCTACAAATACACAGCTGGATGTCTATAAATTGAGCTACTTGTACATAATAGAAATACTCAACCAGATAAAGTAGTTAAACTAGTAAACTTGACTCAAAATTTTTAACTTGGTTTTTTTTTTTTTTGGTTTTTACGGGACAGGGTTTCTCTGTATTGTTTTGGAGGTTGTCGGTCCAGTCTGGCCTCGAACTCACAGAGATCTGCCTGCCTCTGCCTCCTGGGTGCTGGGATTAAAGGCATGCGCCACCACCGCCCACCAAAAATTTTAACTTTTTAAAAGCCTCTTTTCCTTAAACCACTACTTAGCTCAGGAAAATTTGTGATTACACTGAATTATTTTCAGCCAGGCAGTGGTGGTACACACCTTCAATCCCAGTACTCAGGAGACAGAGGCAGGCAATCTCTGTGAGTTCCATGGCAACCAGAGCTGTTACACAGGGAAACCCTGTCTCAAAAATTTTTTTTCAAATGATATTGATATTATGGGTAGTAAAATTCTATTAATGCCAATAATTTGCCAGTTTCACCCATCAGCATGATCTTCGCAGACAATAAGTGATTTTATTCTGAAAGTTTGTCTATTTACACTCAAAGCTTTCAGTGCATGTTTCACATCCTAGAAACAATACAAGCTGTTATATGTCCTATCAATCATTATATGAGAGTGTATTTCCAAGCTTCTTGCAGTGTGTCTGAAACTCTCAATGCTCCAAGTAGTCCATTTTCTACAGTGACATGGCACTTCTCGGGCAATGTGGTGGACATAACTATAATCCTAGGATTTTGGAGGTGAGGAAGAAAAGCATCAGGAAGATCAAGTTGAGGGAAAAATAGAGAAAGAGCAAGAAAGGAGATACTTGAGGGAGCCATTATAGGTTTAAAGAGAAATCCAGCACTAGTGAAATGTCCAAGGATCCACAAGGATGACCCCAACTAAGACTCTAAGCAATAGTAGAGAGGCTACCTTATAATGAGATTGATGACTACCTTACATGCCATCCTAGAGCCTTTACCCAGTAGCTGATGGAAGCAGAAGCAGAGGAGCACTGAGCTTAACTCCTGGAATCCAGTTGTAGAGAGGGAGGTGTGATGAACAAAGGGGTCAAGACTATGCTGGTGAAACCCACAGAAACAACTGACCTGAGCAAGTTAAGTTCACAGACCCCAGTCTGATAGCTGGGGAACCAGCATAGGACTGAACCAAGCCCCCAGAACGTGTGTCAGCTGGGAGGCCTGGGCAGTCTATGGGGCCTCTAGCAGTGGAACCAATATTTATCCCTAGTTGCACAAATGGATTTTGGGAGCCCATTCCCTATGGAGGGATACTCTCTCAGTCCAGACATGGGAGAGGGCCTAGGCCCTGCTGGAAAAGATGTGACAGACTTTGATGAACCCCCATGAGAGGCCTCACCCTCCCTGGGGACTGGATAGAGGGTGGGATGGGGAGATGGTGGAGGGAATGGGAGAATGGTAGGGAGAGAGAACTGGGATACTCATTTTAAAATAAGATTGTTTTTAATGTAAATAAAAATTCATAAAAAAGAGAAAAGCATGAGTTATATGCCAGTCTGAGTTACAAAACAAACAAGCATACATATGTGTAAAACCCTAGGTTCAGGCCATAGCAACTAAAAATAACAAGATTAACTAAAAATCAGTAGGATCTGTGTGTACATATGTGGAGGCCAGAGCATGATGCCAAGTGTTTCCTCTCCAGATCTCAACACCTTATTTTTTGAGTCAGGGACTTTCACTGAACCTGGAACTAACCCACAGGGAAGACTACCTGACCAACAGGGCCCAAGAATCTTCTATTCTCCACCTCCCCAGAGCTGGAAATAAGCTGTCACACCCAGATTTTTACAGTGCTAGGGATTCAAACTCAGATCCTCTTGTTTGTGTAGCAAGCACTTTGAGGATTAAACCATTTTCAGCCCTCACCAGAAAATTTGCAATTGAGTATTTTTAGGGATTATGCAAACGTGTGTATTTTTACAAGCAAAGGGAATTTCACAAGGTAAATTCCAGCTCTCTAAACAATTCAATTTACTGTAATTTAGAACTAATGAGAATGTAGGAAGCACATTCATTGGGGTTGTCTCTCATCATACAGTGATTGCTCCATAGTATATCCTCACTCTGTTCAGGAAAAGCTTTCTCTAGTCACAAACTCAGACAAGCAGCTACCCCACCGCTGTGACAGCCATCTGAGCATTTCTCCCCCATCTCCTGATTCTGACTTCTTTTTCAGTTTTTCACTTATGTGCGCCTCAGCATTCCCTATACCTGTTCTGAAGCCTGACAAAGAAACACACCTTCCAGGGCTGTTAATGTACACAGAGGATCCTGGGTGTGAACTAGTGTGACTTAGCAGGTTACTTCAGAAGTCAATCAAGCCACTTTTCCACAGTAACAATCCGTTTCAGATTTTAATTTTTCAAAAGCATCAACTAAATTTTTCCATTTGGGGAAACGGTGCAAATTGTTGAAAGCTCTTCAGCAGTGGAGGACAGGGCTTATACAGCTGCAGTGTTTCTTGTCAATGCCTGGAACAGCACACAGGCCCTTGCTCTTAAGGAGCCTGAAGAACTACGACTTGTAGATAAGCTGACTGACTGCTAAAAGCCAATGTGCTCAGGGCTGTAGCTCCTTAGAAATCTAAATACAATCGGCATCAGAACTCTAAGTGATATTTTAAGGAAAAAATTTAATTACTTGATATTTAATCTAAAAACAGCCTGATTACTTCCTTTCAAAATCGTTTAAGAACACCTCAGGCCAGGTGTTGGTGGTGCACACCTTTAATCCCAGCACTCGGGAGGCAGAGGCAGGTGGATCTCTGTGAGTTCGAGGCCAGGCTAGACCGACAGCCTCCAAAACAATACAGAAAAACCCTGTCTCGTAAAAACCAAAAAAAAAAAAAAAAAAAAAAAAAAAAAAGAAAAAAGAACACCTCAGTGCCTGCTCTTTTGTAGTTTCTAGGAAAGCTACAAGCACATGATTTAATTTTAAACACATAGTCTAACTTTAAAAGTTGGAAGCCTTTATTTAGTCATTATATTTTGATCCTCTGCCTCTCCACAAGACAGCTATGCTCCCACTTTTAGACTGTAGATCCTCCATAACAGTCAAAGGATGACTATCAAGTCATTACCCGACTTGGGTGGAGTCAGGAAAACATCAAGGCAGACACAATAAAAGTGATCTCTCAGAAATATCTTGTTCACTGGTTTTGCATTTCTGGGGCTTGGTCTTCTTTTTCTTTTTAATGTAGAAAACTGAGCTAAGACACTATAGTCAAAGTGAGGAAGGCATTTACAAACAGAAAAAAAAAGGACAAATGAAATAGACTTGGAAGTGGAGAAACTCACAAACTAGCATTTCAAAATACAATGCTGATGTACTATCACTCTCTAACAAGTACATTTCACAAAAATCTGCACAGGTATCATAATGGCTATGTACAGACTCAGAATGTCTTGGCTTCCTGGATGGATCTTTTTTCTTCTGGGTAAAACAGCCTCCTCTGCAGTTAGGCATGGTTATATGACAGAAAGGTCAGTGGACCGTAGTGAAATGCATCATCACAAGGCTAGTAAAGATCTTCCTCTGCCCCAGCTCTATCAGTTTGGGATGATCTTATATTTGTGAAGACAGGAGGACCCTGAGACTTTCACATGACCATTAGAAGAGTCTTTGCCAATCAGAGACCTCAATTTTTCATCTTATGTAAATGAGAAATATACTTGCATTATGATTAAGTGACGATGCACTAGGATGTTTTCTTGTTATAATAGCTTCTATTATCTTAACTAACACAAGCCAGGCCTCTGCACATACTATATGAACTCTCTTGGTTACTTAACTTCCTGAGCTTCCACATTAATGAATATAAGCATAACATTCATCATAAAGCTGGTAAGGACTATATGAGACAGTGAATACAAAGAAAACATGTATCAATAAATATTAAATATTATTGTTCAAACAAACATGAAACCTAACTCAATTTAAAGACTACAGCTAACCTGTAGTTGGGAGAATGCTGACAAATCACCTCATAGCATGGAACACTGTTGGAAAGACAGAATACAATATTAAATCAACAGAAGTCATCAATTCTGGGGAGAGAATTCAGACCATAATCTATAGAAACTTCAAAATGATAAGGTTAAAGCCAGCAATGTTCCATAGGCTTCAGTCTCTACCATCTCTAAGCTCAAATGTTGCCTGTTCTCTGCTCTATCATCCCCCTGCTTTCTTACTGGTTTTAAATGACACAGCACACAGCTGCATCAGGACCATGTGTTGTTCTCACTGCTAAGTTTTTCCTTCTAGCATTGGTGTACATCTCTTACTCATTTCTGCCAGATATTTGTTCAAATGCTACCTTCTCTAAAAAGTTCACTCAAGGACCCATCTGATTTCACTATCACCAACCTTTCTACTTCAGTAGTTCATAAGTCCTTATCATCATCTAACCAATCATGATTGCTTACTCACATCACCCATGTCTTCTGGAATAAAAGTTCCACAAGGAAAGGCAACTTTGTCCACCTGTACACTCTTTTTCCATTGGCACCTAAAGGATAGCCTAAACAGGATAGGAGCACAGCACATATGCTAAGTGAATGATGAATTCTTTTAAAAAGTGTGTGTGGTGGAGATGGAGGGCAAGACTGGCTGAATGATAATTGCAAATTTGACATTTAAAACTTACTAATTATTATATTTTAGTGTTTTTGACTAGAGTAATAAAAGTGCTTCATTTTGAGGATGTTTATATAAATGAAATAATCAAGATATTGAAGTTGTGGATCCTCAATAAAAATGAATGTCTATATATTTCCCAATATTGATATAAGATATAGAAATGATATCATCTGACTTCACCCATTCATTTACTGTACAGTTGTCCTCTCTTGGACTACATGTTCCAGAGAGCACTAGAGACATCAGCAGCCAGAGTCATGATCAAGTAGAGGCTGTATGCCTTGTGTATCTGTTGGGCTGTTACCTTTGTGAAATTTTGATGAATTCAGCAGCAGGAGAAATTTGGAAAACACTAGGACAAACTCTTTTGCTTGTGTGTTTTCCTTCAGGACTTTGGCTTAATAAGATGTGGGGAGTTAACAAGCTTACTCTTTCATTAGCATATCCTTCGGTAGAGAAAGATAACTCCCTTCCTCTACCATTTTATCATGTGCTGTTAAAATGTATTTTTAAATTGTTGAGCCCCAGGACTTCTATTTTTTTCATGTAATGATAGTGCCACATGAGCTTTCAAAATATAACCTGGAACAATATGTATGTTTACAAAGTAACAACTCTTTAAATCCAAGTTAAACTTCTCTCCTTTATTTTCCACTTTGCTACTTGGGCAACATAAATCTGGTTCATTGAGATTGTACTACAGGCTAAAAACCTTACATCCTTAACACAGGTATGTCAAAAAAAAAAAAAAAGTATTGTTGGGGGAGGGCAAGCCACACACACATATACAGGTCAGAGGGCAACTTCCTTACTCATGCTCTCTACCTTCGCATGGGCTCTGGGGATTGACTTTAGGATGCCAGTCTGTGTGGCAAGTGCCTTTACCTGTTGAATCATGTCTTCAGGCCCATCATAGTCAATTCATACTTAACGCAATAAGAGTAAGTCTCAGTATTCTTTTGCTGGCAACATTATAGACATTTAAAAAGCAACCACAGAGAGTTGTGTCTTGGTGAGGTTGTGCCTGGTTAGCACGCTTCTATTGTGAGCTCGTCGCCTCCCTGCTGTCTCTTAATGACTTGAATCAAGACACACCACCACCCACAATGGTTTCCCAGAAGTTCCTGCCCATCTCCTTCAAGCGCTGTCTCTCAAGGAGACATGACTTGTGAATAAATATATTCTGAGCATTCTTTGTGTGCGGCATTAAACCTTGGAATGTAGTTAACTAAAAATAGTTTGGATTTCAGACCTCATCATGAAAGCAGATGTACTCTACTAGCTAAAAACTGTACATGAACTTTCTTAATATAGTCTTAAATGGTATGTATATCTTATAGAATAAGAACTCATTGGCAGGCTGAAAGATGAAGGTATTCACTTGACTCTGAACATTTCATGGTAGACACTAAGCAATGCAAAATGAAGACCTAGTAAAGACTACATACAGTACTTAAGTTTTTATTTTTATTTTGCTTGAATGTATGTCTATGTATATATGCATGCCTGCTGCCCATGGAAGCCAGAAGAGAGCATCGAATCCCCTAGTACTGGAGTGGGCTGACATGTGGGTGCTGGCAATTGAATCTGGGTCCTCCAGAAGAACAACCAATGTTCTTAATCATTGAGTCATCTTTTAACACCCTAAGATGCTAGTTTCATCTAGCTTTTATTAACCCTATTAATGAATAAAAAGAAATTTCATCATTGTCTTAAATTAAAAGTAAAAAGTAGGACAGAGCAATGTGAAGACATTATTCCTATGTTCAATAAATCAGAAATAACAGCAAAATGAGGAATTGATGCCATACGTTATTTATTTTGCTGTATGTTCTCCCTACCTCATTTTCCACATGCAAAATGTAAACGACATAAAAGATGGACTGGCAAATGTGGATGAAGCGCAAAGAAAGTAGTATGGTAAATTCTATTGTTAGCACTGAAACAAGGCTACAAAGAGCGTAATATGTTCTATTGTTCTCACATATAAAATAATGTCCATAGAACCTTAAAATAAGATGAAAATGCTGCTTGATGAGAACAGCATGTCTCAGCCCCACCAGAGCTGTTCTGGTTTCTTCTCTTACCATGCCTGCTGACACCACACTTCGATCAGAGGCAAACTCACACAAGAATTCCCTCCCAGTTTTCGCTTGAAAGTCTGTGAGGCAGCCCACATAATGTGGCAAACACTACAGTAACTAACCATTCATACGGAGATTTATCCTGAATATTCCCTTTGTTAAAGGTGATAAAAAGCTTTCCACCATTTAGCAAATATTTACTCTGTGCTCTTAATAGGGGACAGTGGAATAAAGCACACATGAACCTTACTCAAGGGCAATTTATCTTTATAGGATGTAAAAACCAGTCCCTTGTGAAATCTTACTAGAAATAAGAGATCCCTATAATTATATAATGTTGCAGAGTCCGTGCTGCTTTGGAATCAATGAAATCTCAAAATACCACTACTGGTAGACAGACGTATGCTACACCTACTTTTTTCAAGGAAAAAAAAAAAGAGAGAAATGAGCAAGATAGAATGGTATTGTGGTTTGCTTATGGTCAGAAAGGAAGTGGAAAAACTGAATCATGAATAAATGTGTCTGGACTCCAAATTTAGGGCTTTTGACTCCCACAATGCCCTATCACAAAGGGTTCTAAATCTAACTTGGAGACACACCTTTACTGCAGTGGCATACGCCCAAAAGTTTTTCAGAGTGAAACATGGCTTGCTTAGAAAAGCTACTGCCACAAACTTTAACCGTTTAGAATGATTCTACAATTCAGAGAACGAGTTGTGAGCTACTTACTGCCAACAGGTTGGAGAGTCTCCAGTTACTAGTTCTCTGGGATTCAACTTTCTTATAGATTAAAAAATTGTTTTTAAACTAACTCAACAATATTGAATTGATTCTGACATGTATTAAGATGATCTTGTAAATGTAATTTAAAATAATTTTAAATCCCATATATCTAAATCTACGTTTTGCATCAATGAAATCTCTTTGAACCCATGTTCTAGATCTTTTTATTAGCCCTGATAAGAATCAATTAAAATCACAATCGGTTCTAGAAGTTTGTTTCCCCTTCTCCTTGGGAGAAACCTCAGTTTTAGAAGAAATGCTCTTAGGATAATCTCAAGACCCAGCAACACCTGAAGCTAGTGTTGATGAAGGCAGGGGACTGGGCTTTTCAGTGGATGGGGCTTTTCAGGATTGCCACAGAGGAGCAAAGCTGTTCCTGCCTCAGGGAGGGCAGACTGGACTCAGTCAGTGGGTATATTGACAGGCTATGTAGAGACACACACCTGATGTCACATTAACGGTAAGTTCTGAGATCTTGAGACCTTTTATAATCTTTACTCTGATCAATATTGTATTAAATTTATATAGTGTGTGTCTCACTGTGTGTATGCATATGTGTGAGTGTTTATGCATATGTAAACATATGCCGTGATGGGGATGTGTAGGTCAGAGGACAATTTGCACGAGTTGGTTCTCTCATATCACCGTGTGGGTCTTGGGTATCAAACTCAGGTTATAAAGCTTGCTGGCAAGTGCTGAGCCATCTCATTGGCTTTGTTCTGATTTTTAAAATACTCTTTATTCTTATTTTTAAATATTTGAAGAGGAACACATTTAAAAGGAAATACTAAGTTTTACAAATCAGTATGTATTCCATATATTCTACACAATTACAACTAGGCAGAAATAAATCACAGTCCAGTGTTAAGAACACTGAATGTGGAGTAGCAGAGTAGTCCTCTGAAGTTTCAGGATCAGGATTAGACACTTCTTCTTGTTATTTTATTAATTATGTAGCAGGGTGATTTAATGTTGAACATAACAATAAAAATAATTAGTCAAGTGGATGTCATTTGTGCATGTGACTATGTCCTTACTCTACTCCTCAGCACAGATGGGTGCAAATTGAAATTGAAATATCCCCACAGGATTGAGTAGAGTTGAATTCTCCTCTCTGAACCTAACCTTTTTTTTTTTTTTTTTTTTTTTTTTTTGGCACTGGCCACATATCAGTGTCCTTTGCTACCTCTTCTTCATTCCCCAATATACAAATGTGAAAGGTCCAGGAGGCAGGTCTCTTCCTTTCTGTTCGTATTCACTCTCTTGGTGATCTTACTCAAGTTTTTTTTTTCTCTTTACAAAGCATTTTTAAAGCTGAAATTCACAAATGCACACCTATAATAACCGTGCTGGCTAGTCTTATGTCAACTTGACACACAAACTAGAGTTATTTGAAAGCAGAGACCCTCAATTGAGGAAATGTCTTCATAATATCTGGCTGTAAGGCATTTTCTAAATTAGTGATTGATGGGGTAGGGTGCAGTCCATCGTATGGGGTGCATCCTTGGGCTGGTGGGACTGGGTTTTCTATAAGATAGAAGGCTGAACAAGTCAGAGGAGCAAGCCAGTAAACAGCACCCATCCATGGCCTCTTGCCTCCAGGATATTACCCTGTTTGAGCTCCTGTCTGTCTTAGTTAGAGTTTCTATTGCTGTGAAGAGACATCATAACCACGGCAACTCTTACAAAGAAAAAACATTTAATTGGGGTAGCTTACTAAGACAAGTTAGTACCAGTATAGCTGGGTGTAGCTATGACAGACATGACCATGTTTTGGGGAAGATTGTGGAAGGACTTTGGAACTTTGGGCAAGAAAAGCAATGGAGTGCTGAGAGCTCAGTGGGATTTCTGTGGGATCTTGGAAGACAAGAATGTTGAGAGTAGTATAGAGGATGAAGGCCTGGCTTGTGATGTCATAGCAGAGGGAAGTTTAAAGACTCTAAAGGGACCGTTTGCTATTTTGAATTGAGATTGTGTCATTCTGGTCAGCTGGTGCTAAAGAGTCAGACATCATTAACAAGAGACCAGCAACACTGAAGTGAAACCTTTACATCACTGGGAAAACTGATGCTGGTTACCTGGGGCTAAGACATTAGCAGTGATTGAGAAGACTCCAGCATTGAAGTAAAGTCTTCTGGGAAGTGTTTCTTCAAGGTCAGAAAACACAAGTCGTATTCCAGAAGAAGCCGAGGTTGTATCTTGTGCTGGCAGCTGAGCTTGGTTATGTAGGAGTCACCCAGGTAGTACCGAGTTTGAAGGCATGAAAGGGTCATTGAGAGCAGCTGAGACTTGGCACTGTGAGGGGCCAGGAGAGGCCATTGATGAAGGAGCAGTCACAGTGGCAGTTGAAGGCCCAGAATTGAATCATGAAAACAGGTGGAGGATTGGCACCAAGGAGAGAGCCTATGAGAGGCTACTGGTAAAACTGCAGCTCAGTTGCAGCAGCAGACCACCACATTTTGGAGATAGTAGTACCATGGGTTGACTACCAAGAACAGCAGCAGTAGTGGAGTGGGAAGCAGAGCCTATAAGACAAGCTGTGTGCTGCAGAGGGTGGAGCCAGAGAAGTGACCCAAGCCCTTTGGAGGAGCCCAGAAGATTGTGAGTGGATACTAGAGAACTGGACATTGATTTATACTGTTCGAGGTTGGTCTTGTTTGGCTTAGTGACTGTGCCCTTGAAGAAGGTATTTAATTTTGATTTTTACAGGAGCCCATGATGAAAGACTGTGAACTTTTATAAGAGATTTTTGAGTTTTACAGAGATTGGATATTTTTAAAGAGACTGAAATTTTAATGTGTTTGAATTTGTAAAGACTGCAGAACTTTTAAAGTTATTTATGTTTTTAATGTGAGATCTTGGGGGATGAAAAAGAAAGGAAAGATGTGGCTTAAATGATGTGCTTGTGTATCAAGTAGACAAGTGGTCAGTTGTGCTGGCTAGTCTTATGTCAACATGACACAAACTAGAGTTATTTGAAGGAGTGAACGTCAATTGAGAAAATGCCTTTATAAGATCTGACTGTAAGATATTTTCTTAATTAGTGACTGATGGGATAGGGTGCAGCCCATTGTAGATGTTTCTATCTGTGGGCTGGTGGTTCTGGGTTCTATAAGAAAGCAGGCTGAGCTAGGCATTGGTGGCGCACACCTTTAATCCCAGCACTTGGGAGGCAGAGGCAGGCAGATCTCTGTGAGTTCGAGGCCAGCCTGGTCTACAGAGTGAGTTCCAGGACAGCCTCCAAAGCAATACAGAGAAACCCTGTCTCGAAAAACCAAAAAAAAAAAAAAAAAAAAAAAAAAAAAAAAGAGAGAGAGAAAAGAAAAAAAGAAAGCAGGCTGAGCAAGGTAGAGGAAGAAAGACAGTAAGCAGCACCCCTCCACATCCTCTGCATCAGGATGCTACCCTGTTTGAGTTCCTGTTCTAACTTCCTTCAATGATGAACAGTGCTATGGAAGTATAAGCTGAATAATCTCCTTTCCAATTTGCTTTTTGGTCATGGTGTTTTGCTGCAGCAATAGAATCCCTAACTACAACAGTAACTAAGTGGTTAAAAGTGTGAGTTCTGGAGTTCAGAGTCTGTGGTCTCAATCTGAGCTGCACTACTCTACAGCAGATAGTAACGGACTTGATATCTCAAACACATCTCTTCTGGGGCACAAAAGGTACTGTGTTAAGAGAGAAGCCCACTGTGGTAGATTGAATGCACTGACCCCTATAAGTTACTAGGGAGTGGCACTATAGGGGGTGTGGCCCTGTTGGAATAGGAGTGGTCTTGTTGGTGTGTGTCACTGTGGAGGTGGGCTTTAGGTCTCACATATGCTCAAAATGCCACCCCCCAGAGTTACAGTACACTTCCTGTTGCCTTCTAATCAAGATGTAGCTAGCACCATGTCTACTTGTAGGCTCCCCATCCTGATGATGATGGACTGAACCTCTGGACTGTAAGCTGCCACCTTATTTAACTATTTTCCTTTATGAGAGTTGCTGTGGTCATTGTATCTCTTCACAGCAATAGAAACCCTAACCAAGGCACCAACCCTATAAAGTACAATTAACCCTAACCCTTGCATTGATATTAGGTTTATAAAGGGATGGCTCTATCTCATCTTTTCCATAGTAAAGACAACAGTCAAGTATCCTTTCTCAATAACCTTTGTGGGGATATCTTGATATCCGAAGCATTTCTAGTAGTTAAAAATCCAAAATATCAGTTAAGGTCCTTCTGTGTGGTAAAGTTGACTTTTGCCAGATTTCAACAGATACTCTGAAAAAAGGGAACATGGCAAATGTCAGGGAAGTCCTTCTAACTTGCTATTCTGTTTTCCTCCGTTATTCTTAGCAGAAATCTCAAAGCAAAACAAAACTTCCTTGCAGTCTGTCTATGCTAATGACTGAAATAAATCCCCAATAGTCTACATTAGCTATCAGAATCTAAGAAAATAATGCATTTTTGATGGTGAAAATGTTATGAATGATATTTTCTCCGAAATATGCCTTCCTTAGCTAATATGAGTTGTTAAATCTAGGGACTTATATCTCAGAACTGGGTATATCTAACACACACACACACACACACACACACACACACACACACACACACACAGAAGCTATCACCCTACAGAGGAATCAAGCTGTCAAACCATGAGTTTTTTTGTAAAACTGTAGGAATTTGTAATGTTTTATTCAGAGTCTAGAGCTTATTACAATTTGACTATAAAAAATAGTCTTGCCAATGTCTTTACTTTTGGTCCTTAAGACATGTATCATAAACATTTTAAAGCAACAGTGTAGTTAGTAGGTTCTAACTGTTCAAATTTAATGTTTAAAGGAACCATCAATGGTAGAAATCAAAGAACTACTATATTCTTTTTTAAAGATATACTTAAAGTAATATCACTTCCTAGTGATATTATTTTCAAGTTAAGTAAAAGCTGTTTCAAAATTTTCTCAGTATCCCCTAACAACAAAATGTTAACCGTCATCCTAAACTAAGTTTCTTTTACCCCTTCAACACTGCAGCATACAGTACAGTCCAAACACACACACACAGCACAGTGATGACAGCTTGAATGTAAATGGCCAAATGTATCAATGAGTCAATATGAAAATGCCCACTCTTCACCATATGGTATTTTTTTACAAGTGGCAGGCAATAAGAGTATTAAGCTACCATAAAGCACTTTTAATCAATAGAATTAAACAGAATAGACATATTTACTTGGGATTTCTAAAACAGAAAGAAACTACTTTTTCTTACAGGTCCACTTAAAATTTACAGGATGCACAACTACATATATTAAGGGCACTGATACCTGCACATGATGACTCTACAAGCACAACAAATATTCACTGATAGAACATCTCATATGCTTCATGTTATCAGTTGCTTCCTTTTTTTAAAATGGTATGTATTCATTGTACAAAGTGTCTGGTTTCTTAAAGATATCTTCTTTCAAATATATTCTGCACTTTGACTGTACTCACTCCACTCCAGTTTTTTCCCTTTGGTCCTTCTCCTACCATTCTCTTCTAATCTCCTTCCTTCATTCACCCCGAGGCTGTATTTTTAAATGAATATTAGAATTAGAATGTATTCTAGTCCATTCCCCTGTCTATCAGTCACTCCATCCACCAGCCAGCACCAGTACCATGTGGAGTCCATCAGGAACCTAGAGCTGCTTGCTTATCAGACAACGCATCCTGCACTCTGATCTGGAAGAGTCCTCTCAGGAGTCGGGACTGTAGCACCAGCACCATGTGTAACATGACTCAGAACCTAAGCCCTGCTATCCAAGAGCCAGCAGCAGAGCCGGGCAAACTTTCTACAAACTTCTGGGGATCAGCGTGAGTACATGGTATGTACTCATTCATAGATGGTTATCAGGAGCAAAATAAAATTTTAATTTAAAATTTGATATTTTATGTAGTCTTCAAGAAATTAAAAACCTGATTTGGCTATAATCTAGCTTTCAATCTAAAATCTAGATGTCATCAGGAAGAAAAATTGGAAATTCCATCGTGACTTGAAATTCAAACCTTAAGTTCAACATAGGCTCATAGATAAGAGGTATATACACCTACTCTGTGGCCACTGAAACTTCCATATATCATCGTACAAGACTCCATTCTTGCCACACAATGAACAACATGGTCCAATAAAAGTTGTTATAGCACAAAAATCAATGGAGGGGACCCTGAATATTTGTGATGACAGAAATCAATACCTTATTTCAAATTAGAAAGTTAACATGGCCAAGATCACAGATTTTTTTAATCATTGAAAAACAAAAACAATTTGTTGCTTTTCAAGCAAATGAAAGAAAAGATCATTATGTAATCATTATTCCTTGATATGTGATTTCTCTCAGGGCACAGACAACAGACCAAAGAAATGATTATGCCCAATGTAGCATAAGAGATTTCTTACAGGAACATGGATGACAAAATCAGCTTCATCACTGGAAAGCCCACACAGAATGGGTAAGACTCACAGGTCCTGCATCCCACAAACTACATGTACAGCTTTCAGATATCTCAGCACAGGAAACTCTCCAACTCAAGCAACTGCTTACTGTTTTTATAAGCTTGGCCAGGATCCTTATGAATTTTAGTTTCAAGACTTTCCTGAGCCTTGTATTTACTTCCTGAATCTTCTAAGCCTCCCTCTAGGAAGGAAACAGCTTTAGAATAGTCCCTCATGTAGATAAGTGTTGATGGAGATTTGTTTGCACTGCCACTCCAAGACTGCCAATGGAATTGGACCTTGGTACAGAGGGCAGAGTCCACACTAAACTGGCCAGAGAAGTCCACAGAGTTTTCTGCCTTACTCTGCCTTGTTCTGGAGGAACAAGGAAGGGCCTAAGGAGATGCGTGGCCTTTTCAATCAGAAAAGGTAGAGAAGAGAGCAGATGATCGTTTCTCTGTAGCTTCATGGATCTCTCAGGTCTACTCCGTAATAATTAACTCCCGGGACTTATTTTTTAATAAAACAATAAACAAGTATAAAGAGTTAATCATTCTTAAGCACACTTGTGTCATTTATATGCTGTGGTTAATGTGTCCTGCAGGAAAGTAGGAAATACATATTTGTAGAAAATTTGGATACTTAATACTAAAAAAGTTTTCAGCTGTGACAGTAAGTATATGACAATGTAAAGATAGAGAGATTAAGGTTTTCATTCTTTATTATGCTGTTATTAACAAAATGTTGGTTTCTGTAAGATCAATTGGTATCCATGTGTCTTTCACAAATATAACTATACACTCTGATGAAAATGGTGAACGAGTGTTTCATACTTCTAAGATTTATGCTCTCTCAAATATAGTGAATTCTTCCTTTGTGGTTATTCTACTTTTACTGCTTTGGAGAAATGTCAGATGAATCATTTGGAGAAAACTGATGGCGTGAGGCAAAAAATAAAAATGCCAACAACATTTAGAATAGCTTGAAGTAGAGGAGAGTTCTACCTTTATTTCCTGTATTGAATTTTGTAATCTTTTTTTTTTTTTGGTCTAAAATACTTTCTAAATAGAGCAATTGGGATACTACTGACAGTCTGAAGACTATGGAAAAGCAGCACATTTTCTTATATGAGAAAATCTGAAATAATTTAAAAGATAAAAGCAAATCACTGGATAGCTTCCTTTCCTTATGGTCTATAAGCACACTTGCCAATTTAGTTGTCTAGGTTGTTTTCTTAGTGCATAGCTTTGGGGTTGCACCTAGCCTACCATCCTGAGATGTCTTCAGTTGTTGGGTACTATCAACATGGTATCATCAAAACAAGTTAAAGTCTGGTCTACCTTAAGCTCAACTTACATAAGTAGGTCAGTCTTGGCAATTCTACATCTAAAATATGGTACAATAAATAAACATAAGCACTAATAGACTCATATGGTTCAATAAATCA
Organism: Mesocricetus auratus; assembly: GCF_017639785.1. Taxonomy (NCBI): domain Eukaryota; kingdom Metazoa; phylum Chordata; class Mammalia; order Rodentia; family Cricetidae; genus Mesocricetus; species Mesocricetus auratus. Next base: position 106,196,009 of record NW_024429189.1, read on the forward strand.
ATTTGTTGACTAATGGCACCAGCCAGTGTCATGGGACCAAAGCCTCTTTTAAGAAACATGCTTAGCACATGCTTTTCCAGTCAACGTTAGGCAGAGTCCAAGAAGACTTTGTTGTAGTCACCAAGAGAATTCAATCACAAGTAAGAAATATTCCCCCCTCTAGTTCTTCATCATTATTTAATTAGGCAACCTTAACAGAAACACTATGGCAAATCTTTTTTGTTTACTGCATTTATTTAATGTGCACGCTGTGGTGTACCTTTGAAGGTCAGAAGACAATTTGTAGAAGTGGTTTTCTTCTTTTACCATGTGGTTTTCAGGAATTGAACTCATGTCATCAGACTTGGTACCAAGAACTGTTGCCTGCTGACCCTCCAAATCATTCATCAAAGAAGAAAACCAATCCTTCCCAAACCAAAACCAAAACAGCAAGCCATATGCTGCCAATCTGATGTTATGGTCTTACAGTTGCCCAAAACATGTAGTCAGATAGCTTTTTGAGAGGACTCCATCACCAGTGTACTGGTCTGAACCACAGAATTGGGTATGGGGTGTCTATCCTTGTTGCTACAAACATGCTTTTTTGTTTTTTGTTTTCTCTTTTGCCTTATTCTTAAATCCCTTAATTTATCTGCTAATTCATTTATATAATATATGCTAGTAACATTTTTAAAGCCAATCTATTATCTCTACCATGGTAAAAATTCAAGAAGTATAACTAATCATCAATGCAAATGGAACCCCTAAAAACAGTTATAGTGCAGAAAGGACCAAAGGGGTGCAGAACATGATGGGTCTAGTAACATCTACTGCTTCTACCACTACAAAACATCATACATAATGTCACACCTATAAAAAATACATTACACTAACAGTTTTTACCTTCTCCTTAGAATGCCATCAAAGCACCAGAAGCATCCCTCTTTAAAATGAGGAATTGCAAAACAGGGCATGGTACTCTAATTTTCCTTATATTGGTGTGCTGCCATCTTCTGTTTAAGACCATTGAGAAGCTGGCTCTGAAAGCAAGGTTGGTCCTTTTACTTAGTTTGTTTATATCAAAAGTCTTTTAGAACTTCTAAAACCCCTATCCTGAGTCCGGCTGGTCTCCTGTCTCTGTAACAGGGAGGGAAAACATCAAACTGTTAAAAATACTGCCCTGTTGAGAAGTGCCAGAAGGTAAACTATTTCAACAGTGATTACTACTGTTCATTCCATGATGCAAGAATGCACATTGTAGGAAAGACAGAAACTCATGAAGAAGTCTGCTCTGCCCTGCCTGAAATTCCAAGTGTAAACTCCAGCATTATACTATTCCAGGGCTTCCTCAGTTGATTTCTCCTACATATCTATTAAGTGCCCAATTTGATCTTTTATTGGGAAGCCTTGCCAGAGGAGATGCTGTGTTTCACTTGGGACTCGCTTATTCAGGAACTCCAGCTGACCAGTCTATTTGTGCAGATGTTTGTATAACCCTGAATCTGATAATGCTACTTGCTGACATTTTGTTTGCTCACTTAATTGGGCCACCTCAGTCATCCCTGATGGGTATTTAAAGTGCCTGATTTGATGATGGATTGCAGTGTGTTTGCTGTTTCTCTCAGCCACTTCATATTTATCTTTTATTCTGCTCACTCATTCAAAATTAAAACATTGCTCTCAAGATTATTCTGTAGAATGTACAGAACAGTGGTACACACCTACTAAGGAGACTGAGGTAGTAATAACATGAAATTTAGTCCAACCTAGGCTACCTAGGGAGGCTCAGCCTAAATAAATAAATAGATAAATAAATAAATAAATAAATAAATAAATAGAAATTGGGGGTCAGACTGGTAACCTGTCCCAGGTTATAAACAGGGGCTCCTATAGAAGCCCAAGTCTAACTCTAGTGTCATTCATCTTATAGTATTCTTATTTATTATGATTTTCAAAACAGAGAGGTATACTTTACATGCCATAAAATGCATACATGCTAAGTAAAGGATTGGATGACTTCTGATAGTTTATATACCCACAAACCCAAAACATAAATACCAATTCTCTCAGCTCCATTTTTTTTTTAGTATTTTAGATTTCTAGAACCCAGCTTTAACTTTGTCAGTATTTCATAAAAATGGAAAAACTCACCACATACCCTTTTTGTGCCTAGCATGGTTACTCAGCATAATGCCCACGCCCCATTTTTAAGATGTAGAAAAGAATTTATTTAGTTTTCTGAGGCTTTATGCTTGGCACAAGAAATACCTTATTCAAGTTTTGTAAACTCTATTTAGGACAATTTTATTAGGCCAGAAAAAACTAATGGCATCTAAGTTTTATGAGGCTGGGTAAAGCTTGGTGGTGGAGTGCATGCTTAGCATGTCTGATGTTCTGGGTCCCAGCCCCTACAACATAGGGAAAAAAGATTTATATATGTAATCACTGTCAATATTATGAAATGTTGATAAAAGACAAAGTACCACCAAACAGAATAAATCCATTTTAACTTGATGTCCTAGTTTATATTCTTTTTGATCTTTACATAAATTTTCTGAATTTAAGTTCCCTTATCTCAGTCTCACTATTAAAGTCATTTATTATACTTTTACTCTTTAACAGCAGGAAACACTCATTAAGTTAATTATATGCTAAATAACCTTAAATGTTTCTAAAAGTTTAGAGAATTAAGAATAGATGAGATTGTTATTTCACTGATTCTCATCCAATTTAAGAAAAAAAACATTTCACAAATCAAAAATTTTGCCTGAGAAATTATTTCCATTCCTAAACAGGTTGAAAAAATAAAACATGAAAATAGGGGAAAACTACATTAGTTTACTAGAAAATTGTTTTTAGCTGTATAATAATGAATGAACAATGTCATTTCAAGAAAACATACATTATTTAGCCCCCCCCAAAAAAACAATGAAAGGCATCAGACACCTCCCTCCTGTTATAGGTCAGGGAGGCCCCCGAGGGCTCCAAAACAGCACTGGAAACTGTCCCACACTGCTGTCCACCACAACTATGGCATAAAATTCTGTTGAAGGCAGCACAAACTCTGGATGTAGGACAGAGAAGTCAGTATCAAACTCACCCAAAACTTGCTCTGCACAGCCTAGTTTTCATAGTGCCCAAAAGTGCTGTGCAGAGTGACCGGGGAAAAAGATAGCAATGGCCTTCACACCGGACTCTGCATGCTGCAATATCAGTCTGCCAGACAAACTGTGTCTAGCAGTGTTAACGATGGCACTGTTGCTATGGGGTAGTGCTTTCAGATTGGATGTGAGGCCTGCTCCACAAGAAAGAACTCCATGACTGGGACAGTAATCTTAGTCAAAAGCCCTTGGCCAGGAAGATCATAGGCCCTAGAATAGAATCTGCTATTGCTATTTTGCTCAATAGTCATGTCACCGAATTGTCATCTAAATATTTGATTTTATATATAGGCTGTTCTCAATCATGGTTAGAGAGGCTTCTTGTGCACTGGGCAGCACTCAGTACAGAAATAGTAAGGAAAAGAGAGAGAGTGCTCAGACCGAAATGGGTATTTTTATCAACACACCTCTTCCCCCACTAAGGCTCAGGAAACATAATAGAAAAAGGAGGCAGAACCAATTTCAGAGATGAAATGAAACATCATGAAATGCCATTTTCTGGACATGACAGGACTACTATATTCTTCTTTTTATGTTTTTATTGAAATTAGAAGCATGCATGCTTCAAATGTCAATCCCAGCTCCCTCTCCCACCCCTCCTCCCTTATCCCTCCACCAGCCCCCTCCCACCAACTCCCTCCGTCCCCAGCCCAATCTATTCTTAAACTCAAAGTAGTTGTGGATACCTGCACAAGACCCGAATGAGATAAAGCCAGCCAAAGTCCTAGCATAAATGGGGGAAAGGTGCCCTCCAGGCCTCATCCCTTACTGAGGAGCTACTGTTCATTGATGGCTGCTCAGGAAGAGGAAACATTCTATTTTTAGGGTGTGACTACTGGTAATTTCCCCTGCTCTAGTGCATAACCTTATACACCTCTATACCTTTGAGCAGCATTAATTGAACTTAATGGATTATCAGAAAAGAAAAAAAAACCCTGGCCTGGTAACTCAGGCCTATAATGCAGCTACTCGGAATGCTGAGGAAGATCATGAGTTCAAGGAATGCTTGTGACAATTCAAACAGTACTCACCAAACAAAACAGGGCAATTGTACATAAGGCTCAAAACAACTGTGACTACATGTATGAGGTCAAGTCAGACAAAATCCCAATATGTATGGGTAGGGGTATGTGAACAGCCCATCCCCCCCCACATCAGCAGCACCTGCACACGCTACCAGCTGACAAAAAAAAATTGGTTTCTTATGGTTAACTGAAATGTTCATGTAAGAGCAAAGGAAAATCCCAATAAAATTTACATAAAATTAAATTGATTTCTTTTTAATATAAAAATTTTGTTAATTCTTTGAGAATTTCATATATGTATACAATGTACATTGATCACATTCACCCCTTCTTTTTCGTACCCTGCTCCCAAATTCATGTCAATTTTTTTTTATTACCCACTGAACCCAATGTGTGCTTACTGGACACCACGAGTGTGGAGCTTCTAGACCAAATTTTAAGCTATTTTATCAGTTTCTTAATTAAAAAAATAAGTGTTGAAACTTTGGTTTGGACTGCTTTTTTAAGTCTACAGGAAAATTTGGAAAGAAAAGGTTGGTAGTACTGTATTTTCATTTCAAGAATAAGACTTATTTTTCCATTCAGATACATCTGAGCAAGGCTTTGTAGTTTTAAGAGGATAGTTCTAGAACATTTCTTATTCATTCCTGATCATGTGAAAATACAGGTGTTAAGAATTCCTTCCCAATTCTTGTCTCTGATTTCTTTTTCTTGTTTCACTATACTGATTAGGATTTTCAGGAACAGAAGTAATGAGGGACAAAAGTTGACCTCCTTTTTGTGCAGTCCTAGAATTAAAAAGTGCCCCATACGTCACTGATTATTATAATTTTTCAGCAATAGATTTTTGATAGTTTTTTGTTTTGTATTAAAAAATCTGAGTAAGGAAATTCTTCTAATATCTGATATCTTGAGGGGTTCATAATAAGTGGAAGCTGAAAAAATTGTGTGGTTTCTGAATAAACATATATTTCTTCTCTTTTATATTGATAATGCAGTAATTACACTTGCTGATTTTTTACAGTTTTATGGAAAAATACATATACCATAAAATCCACCATTTTAAAGAAATGTTCAGGCCAATGGTTTGTCATATGTTTGTAAAGCTGGACAACTTTCTAAATCCAGAACATTTTCATGTCCTTGAAAAAAACTCAGTATCCATATTCCCCTTTCAGCCCTCCTCAACAACCACTAATCTCTTACATTTGCTTATATGGGTTTTCCAATTCTAGACATTCATGACAATGGAATCATGCAATGTCTGGTCTCTTTTACCTGGTTTCTGGTACTTGGCATCATGTTTTCAAGAGTCACTGGGACTCTTGTTGTAGAACTTCATTTCTTTTTGTGGTTACAAAAAAATTCATTGAATGAATATAACACATTTGTTTATCCATCCATCAGCTGATGAACATTAAGTTGTTCCTACTTTTTAACTACTATGAATACGCTGCTATAAACATCTTAATTTTCTTCAGTATATACCTAAGAAAGGACCTGTTGGGTAATGCGGCAATTCTGTTAAAACTTTCTGAGAAACTATCATACTGTTTTTCCAAAAGGAAACACTATTTGCACACTTCCACCAGCAGTATTTGATAGTTCTATTTTTTAAATAATTAACACTTTCTTTTTTCTAATGAACTCATTCCTTTTTTCTATAGATGTAGCACAATAATAAAAAAAAAAGAGACAGATTTTGGGGTTTTGGGGCTCAAGCTTCAAGCTGAAGACCAGAGAAGCAAAGCTGCTAAGCCACTATGTCTTATCTCTACCTCAGGCTGAGAGGGGCTGATCCCTGTCTCCATGAGCTGTCACCAAGTCTCAGACTGCTGCCTCCCATCAGTGTGGCTGGACAATGAATGCCTGAGATTGACTACTGAAGACCCTGTTCCTATATTTTATACCTTGCTAGTGCTGGGATAAAAGACGTGTGATCCCAGGTGCTGAGATCACCTTTGTGTGAGCTGTTTCTTTTAGGACTGGATCACTTTAATGTACTCAGTGTGGCCTTAAACTAACAGAGATTCATCTACCTCTTAATCCTGAGTCCCGGAATTAAAGGTGTGTACCACCGCTGCCTAGCTTCTATTGCTAACTAGTGTGGCTGCTTTGCTATTTTGATCTCCAGTGGCTTTAATAAATCATAAATACTATATCACCACATATATACATCCTGTGGGATAAGAAGTAGAATCAAATTCTGGTTTTGATTTGCAATTCCCCAATGAATACGGTAAGCATATTTCCATATATTTACTTACTTGCTGCTTGTATATCTTCATTGGAGAAATGCTTATTTGCATCTTCTTATTGAATTACAGGACTGTTAAATATATTCTGAACTGATGCAAGTCCCTGATCTATAGCATTGCTAATACATACGTTTTCCTATTCTATGGGCTGTCTTTCACTTCCCTAATAAGACCTTTGCAGCCAAGGTTTTAATACTGATAATTTATTTTCCATTTTGTTGCATGTGCTTTAGGAATCATAATAAAAAAAATCATTGCCTAATCCAAGGGAAAAAAACAACATGGACAACATATGTCAAGATATGAAGACAGCTGAACACACAAAGCAAAAGATATTACAAGTAAATCCTAAGTAGCTAAAATTTTAAAGCCAATAGCTGGGTAATACTCGAGGAGATACCCTAATGTGAGGCATGTTGATAATGACAAAGTCTCACCTCTCTGCTCCAGCCAAAAAACAAACAAAGAAAACATTTTAGATGAATACAGCCACTCCTCCAATGCAGAAAAAGTTATAAACCAAGGCTAATATTTTTGAACTATATAATTTAAGTACAAAGCTTACAAATGATTAGATCTGACTTACATGAAAGTGGTATATTTTAAAGCATTTTACCTTAACATAACAAAAAATTACAGAATAGTTTAAGTATCATGTAACATTTACCAATGTTTACCTGTTCTCAATATTTTGCTCCACTTACTTGGTAATTTACTATCCACATATTCATTCATATAATATTTTTCTGAAATGCCAAGATTACACATACAGGTCCCCACTTGCCTGGATACTTCAGGGTATCCTGACTCAACATGTGGGTATGCCCTATAAGTCATACTAAAGAAATCAATGTTAGTGAATTTAACAATGCAACTCTTTTTGCTAGCTATATTTCAAATTTCAAAGCCATATTTTGCAAAATGACCGAAAAACATACTATAATATTTTGGTTTTATATACAGAAGCCACTTTAAGGTGAGTCAGAACACTTACTGGTAACTTATCTTTAGTAGTATTCAATCTGGAACACCTTCTCAGTCCTTATCTTTTATGGCACTTAACAGTCTATTTACATACCATCATCCCCTCTTATTTTCTGTCCAACATGCTCTTCACTCTTGATTTGTCTGTTTCCCTGTCATTAACTTCATGTTATGTACTTCCAATGAAATACTATGCAAGTGACACTGTCCTTCTCAGAACATCACATCCAGAGGCACATACACTGTGTACCTGTTCCTCAATGGTGGCCCTAATTCTGAACACACATTAGCAGTGTTGCTTGTTTCTTCACTATGCAATTACTATTTTTCACAACTAATAATAAATCTCTAGAGAGATATTCAAACTATAAAAAGCCCATTACTCCTGAAGGATAAATTTTATAACAGTATTTATAGTGTTATAAAAAGTAGCTTCTATATATAAAAGAAGCCTACATAATTCATTTAGGGTGAGAGCTATGTGCCCGAATCAATTCCATGCCAGTTTAAATATATTTTATTGCACTAGACTATGTGCACCGAGTATTTATGAAAAACTGCTCATTAACTGTCCAGTCATTATAGAAAAATGGGAATTTTTAAGTCCGACTAGTATCAATGCTGTAGTGTTTGTTCCATAAAAATAAGTCTGTATTTTATGTCAGAGAAGGAAGTTATAAATTAAATGATACTAAAATTTTCTTTTCTTTATCTTGTAAAAAATATTATTTTAAAAAGCTCAGTAATATTTTTCAAATATCAGTCAACCGCTTGTTCTGAAAATGTCCCTATCTACTGCGTTCCCAGACATTCTGTGAACCTACTGATTTACTAGATAATATACTTATGGGCGAGCATTGTGTAAGAAATGAGCATCAACCACAGTCATGTGTTATCTAACTGAGAAATTTGTCAGTAGGTCATTTTATCACTGAGTAAGCATCAAATGTATGACATCACTAGGCGAGGTAATCTTATGTGATCACTGTTATATACATGGTTTATTTTTGTTAAAAATGCCAATATGATGTATCATTGTACTCTTTAGAAAAAACAAGTAGAGAAAGTTAACTAAACTATTCAATGTGTATTAGACAACACATATCAGAAATTTCTTTATTTGCTATTTCCAAATATGCAAATACTTTTCTTTTAAAAAAAAGAGACTGCTGATCTTTATAAATATGCAGCTAAGATGCTTTCATGCCAAATTAATGCCATATACCACAGCTGTTTCTAAAACTTTTATGAACAGGAATATGAGTCAAATATAAAAATAATCCACAAATCATGGTGTTTTACTCCCAAGATCAAGAATTGTAAGTTCATGGAGACCCAGCAACTCAAGAACTCATGCCTGGATGACTGTAAGACTCCTGTACCTTGTTGTGGGATTCCCGCCTGGGTTCCATCATGAGAAGCATTTTGAAAATTTACTGATTTTGCTTTGGAACTGTGAACTGGGCTTTAAATGAAGTTCAATGGCTACAGCTAAAGGGGAGGAAAAGACATCTGCTTCCACAGACTGGTTTGAAGCCTATGTACTGGCTACAAGGTTTTCAGGTTATGACCCAGTTTTCCCGCTTACCTTGGCTTTTCCATCCTGGGCTGACATATATCCCACGCACATGCTCTCTGTTGTATGGCTCCACAGAAATTCCACTGTGTGAACAAGAACACAAATAGGCACATTCACATTCACAGATGGAAAATAAATCTTCGCGTTTTTAATAGAACAGTTAAAGATAGCTTTATATTTAACAGTCGTTCCCGACTTTCCATTTGCTCCATCATAAATGTCAAGATGATTTAGTACTCAAAACTGTAATGCCATTTACTGTGAAATGAAAAATGTATTTCTTTCTTGTCAAAACTCATGATTATTACATGTAAAATAAATGCTCTTGTGTTTGAACTTAGAACATTAAACACTTATACATTCTGAATACTGTATATAGTGATTTAGTAAATGCGATATTCCACAGTATAGTTTCTTTCAACATACACACATGCACACACACCTTCGTCTCTACTTAAAACACAAGCCAAGAGAGATGAAATGTCAATGATTCTGAACTGGTTTGTTACAGAAAGTAAGAAAATGCTAGAAGAATGAGGGGAACTTACCAAAAAGACTCATGGGTCAGGTTGAAGGTCTCTTACTGTCCAAATTTGCTCTCAACAAAGTGACAATGACAAATTGTAATCACTGAGCAAATTAAGAACCAACGTAGTTATACTGATGGAAACAAGTAAAGAAATAAGAAGAGACAAGCTCTTCCTTCCTTGCAGCAGAGTCAATGAATAAATAGCGAAGATGTCTATTAAGTGCTTGTCTCCCAAGTGCTGGGATTAAAGGTGTGTACCACCACTACCTGGCCTCATGGCTAACTAGTATGGCTAGTTTTGCACTCTGGTCTTCAGGCAAGCTTTATTTGTTGAATCATAAACCAAATTATCACTACAGCACTAGGTTCTCTGAATATACACTATATATAGCTTTCTGTTTAGTACTTTTATGGGACTCCTGAATGTGTAAACAAGTGGGTCTCTGATTCTTGTGCCTTCTCTTAGGGATCTTTTATTTTTCTATTGTCTTGGCTTGTCCAGTTTCAATATGATAGTTTTCATTTTATCTTAGTATATTTTATTTTGTTATGTTTTGTTGTTATCGCTTAGATAACTATTTTTTCTAATGAGAGACAGAAAGGGGGTGGATCTGTATGGGAGGGGAAGTGGGGAGAAACTGGTAAGAGGGAGGAAAAACTATTTAGATTATATTGTATGAGAAAAAAAATCTATGTTTAGTAAAGGAGAAAATGAAAAACAAATAAAAATTATGACAATGAACTCACATCAGCTGGTTACCTGAATTGGGTCTCCACAAAAACTGTCAAAAGCTAGTCATAGATGGGGAGGGGTCTCAAGAGGATCAGTCCATCCTCCCTCTGTTAAAGTATTGGCTACTGATAGATTCTAGGGGAGAGAAGTCATTTACTTTAGTTGTCTATCCACCAGCAATCCTGCCAACTTCCAATGAATTGTCTCAAACTGATGTCATGGGGGCTCTGATTAAACTCAGTAGGTTACAAAACAAAACAAGCCATGAATGTGGAAAGGCAGAATGTGGTAGTGGTTAGGGATAGGAGGGAAGAGAAAGGGTATGGGGAAGGAGTAATCAGAATGCATTACATACATGCATAAACTGTCAAAGAACAAACTTACAAAAGAGTTTGAAAATCATGTTTTCTAGAACTAGTGAGTAAAGATTTAAAGAAGAGCATGCTATTTGTAGTCTCAATGTACTTGTTTATAAATTTCTTATTAAAAATAAAGTGAAAAATGTTAATTCATTGTGGAATAAGCCCTTTGAGCTCTAACTAAACTAAATGAGAAAGCTAATTTCAACAACTAAGGCACAACCAAAACTGTAAGGTATTGACCATCTATTTTATCACATCACTACTGAAATACATCTCTTAAAATATGGAACGAAATCTGAATGGGAACACCACACAGCTAGACACAGCAACACTTTCTACTCAGTAACTCATCTGAAAGCTTCAAACCTGTCAAAGTAATCATAAGGGAAGCTTAGAATTGTTGAAAGAAATGCATTGACACTAAGTGCAGGACATCATTTTGGACTGTATTCTGGATTGAGGTGACAAGGGGATGTTACATAAACACTAATAAGACAAATGTGGACATGTGAAAATAAATTGTTTAGAAGAATGCCCTTGTTCTTCAGAAATACAAACTGATGGATTAGGAGTAAAGGAATTTAAATACCCTCTGAAATATTTGAGGAAAGTGTGTATGGAGAAAGGGAAAGATGAATGAGGATACAAAAATGATTTAGTATGGCAAGGCAACAGATGAATTTATGGGACCTATTTATTTTTTATTGCTTTTTTATTACTTTAATTTTAAATAGCTGGCTTCACATGTCAATCCCATTTCCCTTTCCCTCCCCTCTTCCCACACCCCCCACCATAATAAATAAATCTGTGATTAGGTTTAGAAAATTATTTTTCCAATTAAAAAAAAAGATCTTGTCCTCAAAACCAAACTTTAGAAATCAGGGCACTAAATAGACCACAAAAATTACACATTTAGAAACCAAGATCTGGCATGAAATAAACTTACATAGTTTGCATGTGATGGGAATATGTAAACTCATACATTTCTTACAACTACTAATTTATAAAAAGAAAACACACATCAGTAAAAATGCTAGAAATAATGATTTAGGTGCTACAATACATGTAGCAAGTAGGAAAATTAACAAAATAATAGATTAGTGCATCTTTAGACCCTCATCAGAAAATCCCTTTGCAGTAGATGGCCATTAATAAAGACCTACAACTGATCAATGTGCAGAACTAAGGGACTAACGGGTGCTCTATACCACATCCCTTCCTCCCAAGGCTAAGGAATATCATGGGAAAGCAGGCAGAAAGAATGAAAGAGCCAGGGGTAGCAAAAGACTGTAGCAAGATGGTGTTTTCCAGATGTAATGGCTATTCTTGGTTATCCACTTGACTACATCTGAAATTAACTAAAACCTAAATATCTGGACACACCTGCAAGGGATTTTTTTCTTAATAATCCAGATCTTTGAGGTGGGAAGATCTATCTTTTAATCTGGACCACACATTCTGTTGGCAATCTATATAAAGTACATGGAAGAAGGAAGGTTGCGTCTTTGAATGCTTGTTCTCACTCACACTAGCAAGTCCATTCTTTCATCAGCATTATAGCCTACTTTGGTGGGATTCTGGCATGTACTAATAAAGACCAGCTGAGACATCCAGCTTCACGGACTAAACAACTACTGGATTCCTGGGTCTTCTGTTGGTACACAGCCATTGCTGAACCACAGCCTGTAAGCCATTCTAATCAATCCCTGGCACTACTCTATTTATAATAGCAGAAAATTCATTCTTCCTAGATGTCTATCAACTGATGAATGAGAAATAAATTTTTCATGAGAAATGAGAAAATCGGTGGTTCAGATATATAATAGAAATTTATTCAGCTGTAAAATAAAATGGAATTTATGGGGAAATGGAAAGTCCATAAAGTATGGTAATTCAGGCTCAAATACATAAATAACACACACTCTCTTTAATTTGTGGATCCTACCTTCTACCGTGTATATACATGCACTTACATGGGAATGAGTGTGTGTAGAGCCACTAGAAAGCGATCCATGAGAAAGAAGAAAGGACTCTCTAAGGTATGGAGCAGAGCAGTAAAACGCATTGGCATGGAAGGGGGAATATTGGAGATGCAGCAATTTAAGTGGGAAAAGGAGCAGAGAGATGGAGGAAGAGGTAAGAGTTAAAAGACAGACTAATCAAAATGAACAATGTATGAAAAAGTCAGCAAAAGTGGTATAAATATTGTTCACACATACTTGCATGGAGAAATAATATCTTAGTAAAAGTGCAATAGTTTCTAGCATTACTGCTTTCTAGACATCTGTGACCTGCTTCCTGATTTGAAGGCTTTAATTATTCCACATTTAAAAATCACTAATATTATTTTAGCTATACAGAATGTATAAGAGATGCTACTTCCTTGTACCGGATCTTTTCAAGCACAATTATTACATGTAGGAGACTGTGAATTCGGGCAATATGCAGGACTAACGAATAGCCTGGAATGACTTGCCTGAATCTGTGAAAGTGCTGACTATGGCAATCTTTGTTGTGGTCAGACACAAACTTATTGCCATTGAGAGACGCTCCCGGCCTTTAACAGTACTGACTATTTTCCTTTGGTAGAAGCCAGTGATTATTTATAACTTCAATATTGATTCAAAAGGCCTTACTTTTGTTAGACTAAAGCCTAAGGAGTTGCAAGGTTCCTAGAAATACCTACACCATGGAAAAAATTTCCATCAGCCAACATTAAGAACCCAGTATTCCTACACAGGTTTAACATATGAGAAATGGACACAGGGCCTTGACAGTAGTCTTCTCTGTGAGATGATTTCTCAGCACATTGTGTCAAGTGTGGTATGGAAAGGAGCACAATGTGATAAGGTTTCTGTGCCAGGCTTAGATGGGGATGAAATAGCCACATGTGTGCTCCTCAAGAATGGTAAGGTAAAAGGCTGGAGAGATGGCTCAGCAGTTAAAAGCACCAGTTGTTCTTGATAAGGACCCAAGTTCTACTCCCAGCATCAGGCAGCTCACAGCTCCAGAGTATCCAACAACCCTCTGATCTCATACACAAATACATCAATAATGATCTCTTACCCAAATACATCAATAGGTAATAAAGTTTTAATGCTAGGTTAATGGCAGAACAGGGACAGTACTGTTTACTTAATGCTTTGAACAAGCGGATCCATTATGGAATAATGCTCAGGAAGGCTCTACTTCAATCTTGGTGGCTTCTGCTATATGAACCAGTCTGAAGGCCTAATGCAAAGCTTGACCTTCCTGTAGCATTTAAGTCACTACTTCCCCTAGTTACTACTAGAGCTACAAATTACCCACTGAATGATGTTTCTCCCAGGACACCTCTTTCTCTTTCTCCATCATCCACAAACCATCCTAATTACATTACATTTTATAAAATAAAGTGCCCTTACCAGGCTGTGAATAAGGTATTTCCATTCAAATGAATTCTCCTTCTAAACAGAAAAAAAAAGCAGTTGGCCTCCCCACTAAAAATACATACACAGATACACAGGCACATAGATACACATAAGCATACACACAGAGAAACACATATGCAGACAGACAGACACAGACAGATAGACCGACAGACACATACACACATACTCACATACATTCTTACCAATGTTGTTAACAATCCCCAGCTGCCCTGGCTCCTGTGACCATTTAAAACCTCTTCACTTGGCTTTCCATCCCAGAGTTCTCTAGAGGAACACGGAATCCTAAACTCAGAGCAGTCTTGGCTGGGCAGTTGCCAAATCAGCTGCTGCTCCTTAGCCTTCCTTGAGTGGAGTGGCATTCTAAAGAAACTCTGGACACCATATAAGTAACTACTTACTAAATGAAGAAAACTTCCCTTTTCAATGGGAAGGATGAGAACTTTAAATACAACAGCTTCCTCTTACCTGCTCCTGGCTGTTAAGTACTTCTTAACCCAGTAGGTGGCTTACATTTGTAAAACAATAATATACAAAAATGCTTCACTGTCCTGACACAGTCTGTACGAATCATACAAAGCATGTCTCATTATGCCCATGAGGTAGCCGAGCTGGCATGCTTCCCTGCCAAACTTTCACTAGTAAACTGTCTGGGTAGCAACGGAGGCTGAGTTCCATAGAATGTCACTTACACCAAGTTGAGGAGACAAACATTCCCTCTTTCCAGTGCTCATTCTGCTTTGTTAAATATTAAAAAGATGCTGACTTTACTAAAAAGTAAGGGATACATGTCAAACAGAAATACAAGCTCTAAGGACATTTTTATTCTCTTCCTATTTTATCCTCTTATTCCATTAGACACTGCTGTGGTCGGGGCCGCTGACTAAGATGTGGGTGATCTCAACCAAACAGAAAGGCATTCAGTAAAGCTAAGTTAATGGAGATGTGATTTTATTCATTCAATTCCCTTTTCTTTTAGGATTTATCTCATGGTCCAGTGACACCTACTACCCTTGAAACAGACCAAAGTTGACTATAAAAATTGCCAAAATTGCTTTCTGAGTTTTAGAAGAGCTACCACAAGAAGTACATAACTGCCAAAATTTGACCCAGAAATCTTCCTATTTTTAGAGAGAAAACTAAACCAAACAATAAAACAAAACAAAACTTCTGGCTAGATAATAGCTAGAACTATATTTCTCATAAAAGAGAAGAAAATGATAGCCAAAAAGTCTATTCCTAGTTTTAAAGGAATGTGTTAGTGACATTTAAAGAAAGAAATGTTCTTTTATAAAGAGTATCTAAAAATATTTCCAAAAACACAAATAACAGAGCACTACCCTAATTTGCTAATGCTACTCTCAGTTGCTAAAACGTTTAAATATTATATCTGTGTGCTTCCTCCTGACCTTCAATAAGAATTAAAATGTCAACCCATCTTTCAAGACAGCAATAGAGATGGAACACTTCCAAAACACTATTGTGGCACAAAAGAAATGAGCTTCCCACCATGGGAGATCGCAGAGATCCTCATGGAAAGGAAAGTTTTAATTGCGCTTTGCAGGCAACTCAGCAACCTCAGACAAATATCCACAGGGCCACTCTTCTTCTCCTGTCCTAGATGCAAATTTGCTTTCTCTTTGCCAGTCAGTTTAT
Organism: Mesocricetus auratus; assembly: GCF_017639785.1. Taxonomy (NCBI): domain Eukaryota; kingdom Metazoa; phylum Chordata; class Mammalia; order Rodentia; family Cricetidae; genus Mesocricetus; species Mesocricetus auratus. Next base: position 106,211,703 of record NW_024429189.1, read on the forward strand.
CAGCCATGAATACCTCCCAGAAGTGCCTTGTCATAGGTGCTCACAGAGGCCAGCACCATGTAAAGAAAAGAAGTGATGTTGCCGGTGCCCCAGAAGAAAGCTCCTTTGAACACATTCATTTATAGGCTTGCCAAATGTTTAGCCAGGAAAACCAAAAGTCTGGAGGAATTTAAAGTTGCAATAAAACAACATTTTATCTTTTGAATGTTCCAGGAAACATCAAGTCAATGCAATATTTAATAATAATAATGATAATAATAATAATAATAAAAACTACAGCATGTTTTGGTAACAGAAGCAACAACACAACAAAAAGTATTCAATAAAGAACTGTGTTCTGGAAGTAGAGTGGCAGAGGGAGGCATCACACAGCAGTTCTAATTGGCAACTGCACAGCAGTTTGATTTGATAGAGTTAAGCTGAAAATGATAAAGGAATTCATTATCCTTTCAGTTAGCTAGGAAAGAGACCAAAGAAATTCTCATAAAAGCTCAAGATCAAGCACTAGCACACAACATACCTTTTGGGTACATAGAAATATGAAAAGGGTTTAAGAAAAATCTGAAGGTAACTGTGAAATAAAGGTTCAGGAAAAGAAGGCCATAACATCAGAGAGGCCCACATGGGGCTTTCAAAGATATGGGTAATGGGCAATTTCTTGGGCTGGGTGTAAGGCCCACAGGTGTTCATTTTATTATTACCCTTTATAACTCACAAATTTATTATGTCCTTCTTTAAAACATATATGAAACATTGCACAGTAAAAGATGAAAACCACTACAGGTGGGTAAAGGGGTAGCCAGAGAAATGGAAGTGCATCATACTCAAAACTTAATTATCAGCAACATAAACACATTTCCAGATAGAAAGAACAAGAGTTTTTTTCTAAGTAAAGTGGGATTAACCTAACGGCAAAGTAACAATCACCATGTTTGCTCATAGGTGAATGCGAGTCTGAAATCCCGTCTAATATGAAGGAATACAACAGAGCCTTGAACCAAAGGTGATTGCCAAATATATACATCGATTCTGGGTTGCTTAAGATTTTCCTGAAATATAGGGATCCTATTGCACACTGGCCTGTCTCACCCAATGAACACTTATGGGAGAAAATCTTTAACTTCATAGACTCCGATCAAGACATGAGATATGGAATACAAAGAAGGAAATGTCCCACATAGCAGGATTGGTTGTTCATGGTTGCATATTTGCTAATTACCCCTCACTCACAAGGTTTAAAAAGCAACATACTCACTGTTCCCACTGGAGAGCCTGACATGCCTTTGTTTGCACATTTTAAAATATTGTTTTATTTTAACATGTATGGGCATTTTGCCTACAAGTATGTATGTTCACCATGTGCATGTCTGGTGTCCAGGGAGCCAACAGGACACTGAACCACCATGTGGGTGCTGGCTATCAAACCCAAGATCTCTGAAAAAGCAGCCAGTGCTTTTAACTGCTGACCCATCTTGCCAACCTCTGTTTGCACATTTCTTAGCCATACTATGTCCATCAGGCTTAAGAAAGCACTCCTACAAGGCCTGGGAAACATGCGATTATACTTTAGCAGGTAAAAATGTATTGGCCTTTTCCCTCCCTCTAAAAGCATATAGAAAATTAATTCTTTTCAGCTGTCTCATTCAGGAACAAAAATTTGCTTTGTGTTAAATGTGGAGTTTGTAGGCTGGGATTTGTCAGCATCTCTTGATCTGAGGAGTGGGACATGGCAGGCAAGTGTTGCAAACATGTTTGTGGCCACACTGTCCCTATACATGACTGGATACAGAAACTGTCTTCTGGGAGCCATTTAAACTATCTCTAAATCTTGTTCCTGGACACTCATTAGCCAAATTTTCAACCTATGGTGTCTGCTTTTTAAAACATATAAGGATATTTTATGTGACATTTCATTTTGCTGGACAGTACTCAGTTCAAAAAAGATTAGCTCTGGGACTAGAGAAATGGCTCAGTGGGTAAAGCGCTTGCTACTGAGTTTCAATTCCCAGAATCCACATAAAAGCAAGATGCAGTCAATTCCCTAAGGAGTGATGGGAAGAAGACACAGGAGAAATTATGAGATGCTCATAGGGTAGCTAGCCTGGAGTATGAAGCAATATGAAGAACAAGACAAGCCATGTCAAATAAGGAGGAAGGAGAGGACTCCTGACACTGCTTTCTGATCTTCACATAGTACACATCTGCAATCACATCCATGTTCACGTGTTGGGGGGTGGAGAAAGAGAGAGTTCTGCTAAGGTAATACAAAAACTATATTTGACACTTAAATTCATGTATCTAAGAATTCCTGGAAGCCTATTATGGACATGGCCACAAATTTTTTTTTTTCGAGACAGAGTTTCTCTGTATTGTTTTGCAGGCTGTCCTGGAACTCGCTCTGTAGACCAGGCTGGACTTGAACTCACAGAGATTCACCTGCCTCTGTCTCCCAAGTGCTGGGATTAAAGGTGTGCGCCACCAACACCCGGCTCATGGCCACAAATTTGAGTGACACAGTAGCTGCCCCACTTGCTTACAATGTGAGGAATGCCTTTCAGAAGAAGAATGCTCTATTCTATACAAAGATGTATCAAATCCTAGCCCCCTCTCTGGTTCTCAATGACCTATGACTTATCCAGTTATTTATTAAATAACTGGAGGGAAAAAATTCCCATCCTAGAAAGTGCGGAAAGCATGTTAGTATCTGACAGAGTCTCCTGTTAAGTGTCAGAAAGATGTAAACTGCATGGTACCAGCAGAGCAAATAAATACTTTGGAGAAAACTCTTCTAGAGAATTCACAGTTGAGCAAGGAATTAAAAATTGGTTACCAGGACAGTGAATTTCCAAGAAAAATGCAATAGTGAGGTCAAGTTACTGGGGGCAGGGAGAGGATGTCCCCTTGAAAATGCTATTCAAAAGACAAGGACTTGGGACATTGGCAATGAGTATAGGTAATAAAGAGTAAGTTGAAAATGATACTTGAGCATGCCCTCTAAACTTTTGCACCCCCAAAGTAACCCAGGTGTGTGTGTGTGTGGGGGGTGTTTCCTCAATTAAATGGTAAAAGTGAGCATAAGATAGACAAAATCTGAAAACGCTGACTCCATAGAAACTGAGAGTGGTTTAAATGCTTCCTAAGTCTGGGGAGAAGAGTGTGGTTGGCGCTTAGGGACACATATTATAGGTGGATAGCAGGAACAAGTTCTGTTGCCCACCAGAGTGAATATAGTTACCCATAATATACTATATATTTCAAAGTAGCTGCGAGAGAGTATTTTAGATGTTCTGTGAACAAAGAAATAATAAGCTTAAGTGACAGATAATTCTAGCTAGTCAGATTTGATCAATATACAATGCACAGAAAAACATGAAACATCACATTGTATACTAGTTGTGTGTATACTTATATGTCAATCAAAAGTAAAAGCCAGACATGGTAGAATACACTTGTAATTCCAGCAATGGAGAAGCTGACATACAAGGATAGAGAATTTGAAGCTAGCCTAGACAACAAAAAAATAATGATAAGAGATACATATTCTGGTCTTATTTCAGCACATTTTAGAAAGATAGTGAACCTTCAGTTTAAACATGCAGTAAATTAGTCACAAAACATCTACCACTCTTATTTAGGCCACTCTGATCCTGGGGTTGACCTAGTTCTTTTGGACACATTTTCATCCTTGCCTTTTTTTGTTTCAGGCCATTGTCTTCTTTTTTACAGCCATGACTTAGAGCCATGGTTAGGTTATCAACCCAGTTGCAGGTGTGTTACACAGAAAACGAGAATAAACAGGAGGTGTGAACTGTCTATGAGCTGATAGAAAAGGGAAGCCTGAACTGGGGAAGGCTGCAGGGAGGGGATGAAGGGTGAAAGCCCACAGTTCGCAAGGCACACACCTTTAATCCTAGCACTCAGGAGGCAGAAGGGGATCTCTGAGTTCATAGACAGCCTGGTCTACAGAGGGAGTTCCAAGACAGTCTGAGCTCCACAGAGAAACCCTGTCTTGAAAAAAAAAATAAACAAACAAAAATCCAAGGAGAAAAAAAGAGACCACAGTTCACAATACTAGTGACAATTGTCCCAGGGGTCCCAAAAATGAGAACCAAGATGTCCAGATGGGAACTAAAGACTAACAGAGCTACCCAAAGACATTTGCCACCAATGAAGTTCTTTAGACAAACTATGGCCAGAGTTCACTGAAGGCCACATATGATAGTATATAATCTATAGATTCCATTTGTATAAAATTCTTGTGTTAGTAGTCAGGATAGTGGATAACTCAGATGAAGACAGAGACCGGGGGATCGCAGGGACCTTTGGAGTGGCTATAAAGTTCAACCTTTTAAATCTGAGTACAGATTGCATTAGGTAGGCTCACTTGGGAATAATTCATCAAGAAAGCACAGTTATAATTTGTGTTTTCTGGATATATGTATACTTTAAAAATTAATTTAAAAGACACACCTAGAGTCCCTGCTACACATATTTTAAAAGAAGCTTCTATTTAGATAAATTGAATACAAAGCACCCCGTGGGCCATGGCAAACCCACCAGTCTTGATAGATGGGAGAGAGGAGGATTCATCCCACAGGTATGAAGCTAGACCTTCTTGGCTAGACTCAAGACTACACATCTGGATGCTGCAATCTGCAAAAAAAAAAATCATTCACCAACCCATCTGGAAAACAGTTTTAAGAGGAAAGTGTGGCAAGCATCTCATTTTACAGATGAGGAAGTGCCAGAGGACAGCAAAGTGCTACACGACAGTAGCAAAGCTAATCAGCCAGGGAACCAGGACTGAGGTCTATTCCAATAGCTCTTCACATAGTTTTCTTCCTTAAGAGGAAGGGGAACAGAAAGAATCCTGTTTCCGTGTTATTATATGTACTGCCATGGGTCACCTCTAATGTTTCATGGAATAAGACAGAACAGTGAGACATGCTATAAGACTTTACTGAAGCTCATTTAAAAACACGCTTTAAGCATAGTCTTAAAAATAAAGCAATGTTTTGTAAATTCTTCTACAGAAAGACAATAGTGCAAGCAGTGGGATATGATAGACATCAAAAGTATAAATTGCTGATGTAAGGACATAAGTCTTTTCACATCTTAAAAAAAAAAGACGCATCCCAATAGATGGATACTCCACTTACCCAGAAGTGTCTGCTTATTTGGGGAGGAGTCAGACTCTGAAGAACATCTGCAGGACCGGAGAACAATCACTCCACCAAGCACACCATCTTCACTGGCAAGGAAAGGTGAACCTGGGCAGAAAAGACTAGCAGTCACCTTTCAGTTACTTTTGTTTTTTCATTTTCAATTTCCAGTTCATTGTCAGAACAAATGTGGCATGAATGAGAACTTGAAAGATGCCCAGTTTCTGACAGGCATTGTTCATACCTCATATACACTTGATGGCAAAGGCAGTCTTATGCCTGAACAGGAGCCACTTGGCAAACGCAGTGCCAGTTACTGCCAAGATGACATGAGTCGGGGAGAGCGTGTACAGCACTGCATTTGGAACAGAACTGGAAACACCACCAGATTAAAGGGCCAAACAACTACACACACACACACACACACACAAAGTTCAGCATCAGCCTTTGATCAACCCTCCGAGATCCTGCGCAAGACTCTCCCTGCTGCCAGAGGCACACCACCAAGCACTTTGATTTACTACCTTAAATTCAATTTTAAACAATAAGCCACAAAGTTTATTACAAACATCTAAAAATGCTCCTGATGGTTTACACAAATAAGGGTGAAGCCGAATTTCTATTATGTGAATCTGGTGGTTAGAAACAGCCCAGCCTCCTTGCGATCTCACACACTGAACCATTGTGAACATTTTAAGAACATTACATTTTAAATCCCCTCATTTTTCTTCCCCAAGGACATCTTCTTGAACATCTGGCATAACAAGTAAGCACGTGGAGAACAAATGCAAAATTAACCCAACAACTATCAAAGAAAGTAGTAAAAATAAAACCAACCAAATTGGATTTGGGGGGAACTTCTGGTTAAATTTAGTAGATTAAATACATGCATTTATCTCCACGCCCTCCTCAAATCCCAGGGAATTTTGGGTGAAAAAGAGAGCAGGGATAAAAATGACTCAAAAAAAAAAAAGTAGATATTTGGGAAATGGAGGAGCAGCTATTTCCCTTGCGGACCTGGTGTTCGAGCTAGTTTTTATGTCAAGTTAACACAAGCTACAAAGAAGCAATCTTAATTTAAAAACAAAAAGTATTCATAGTTCATAGAATTGCCTTGTAGGGAGGCCTGTAGGGCATTTTCTTGATTGATGATTGATATGGGAGGGCCCCAATCACTGTGGACGGTGATCCTGGGTACTTTAAAAAGCAGGCTGACCAGGATTATATGACAGACTCTGAAAATCCCTCATGGAAGGCCTTACCTTCCCTGGGGAGGGGAAGGGAGATGGTGTGGAATGGGGGGTTGGGAGGGCTGGGGGACAGTGGGAGGAGAGGAGGGAAAGAGAACTGAGAGTAATATGTGTAAAAAGTTCAATAAAATATATATAAAAAGCAGGCTGAGCAAGCCATCAGGGACAAGTCAGTACGCAACACTCCTTCATGACCTCTGCATCAGCTCCTGCCTCCAGATTGCTTCAATGATGGGCTGTGATGTGAAACTATAGTTGATCTTTTCCTTTATTTTTAGATTTTATTTAAATTAGAAACAATCTTTAATAATAATAATAATAATAATAATAATAATAATAATAATAATAATAAAGAATTTTTCTCCCCAAGCAGCTTCTGGTCATGGTGTTTTATCACAGCAATAGAAAGGACTAAGACACTCATGAAAGCTAAATCTCAAGTTTCCAGGAAGTAGAGAACACTGTAGCAAGAGGAACCTTCAAAAAAGCCATCTAGTTTAGCTACAAAATTGAAAAGGGTCAGGAATCAGAGGCTTAAATCTCTGCAAATGAAAGTACAGAGTAGAGATGAAATGAAGGTATCTGGTTCAATGTCTGAAAGAATCCCCCAGAACAGTGCTCAGCAAACTATGCACTGCTAAGAATTAAAAACAAATAAACAAAAAATTTCAATGGTTTGCATTCAAAAGATAAGAAAAGAAAGATGGGAGAGGGGAAAAGAACAACGTGGGGGCAAATAGGTAGCAGGGACCACAAGAAAGCTTGTGAAGCCAGTGACCTTTATTCTCAGCCTTTTACAGAAAGCTTGCTTTCCTCGTTAGGATTACTATTGCTGAGATGAAACGTGACCAAACCTACTTGGGGAGGAAAGTGTTTATTTGGCTTATGATTCTTTATTGCTGTTTATCATCAACAGAAGTCAGGACAGGAACTCAAACAAGGCAGGAACCGGGAGGCAGGAGCTGCTGCAGAAGCCATGAAGAGGTGCTGCTTTCTTACAGAACCCAGGAGCATCATCCCAGACTGGGTCTTCCCCCAAGGATCATTAATTAAGAACATGCACTCTAGTTGTCTGCTGACAGCCTGACCTTTTGGAGATAATTTCTTAATTCACGTTCCCTTCTCTCAGATGCCTCCAGATGTATCAAGTTGACATAAAACTAGCCAGCACACTTGTCAATCCCTGATCTATGGTCCAGGATTCATACTAGAAAAGAGATGGATTCCCTAAACCTACAGAGACTGGATAATCCCCTTCCTGCAAACCAACAGACACAAGAGGAGAAACCCATTTGAGAGACACTAAAAAAATAGCTTGTCCTTGCTTTATGGCACGGGAGAAGTTGAAGAGGGTCAGGGATTCTGTGAAGAGGGAGACATAGGCAAGGACCCTCTGTCCCCCATCTCTGTATTAACTACTTGTCTTCTAGTGGTGACAGAACATTTAAGGAAGGAGGGCTTGCTTTGGCTGAGAGTTCAAACCTTCTTGCCACATTTCTATCAGGGAAATAATACATAATCTTGGCTTAAAATTTGCTTTTACTTGGAATGTAAAAAATAAAATAATAAAAAAACAAAACAAAAAAATGCTGATATGCACAAGGGTAAAAAAGAATTTGCTTTTACCTGACTGACTTTTTTTCTTACTAATTTGCTACATTCTATATCAAGCCAGTATATCTATGGCCACGTGTAATACAAATATCGTCCTCAATTTATTAATTATTTCAATTTTACGTATGATTCTTCATCTCTGGCTTACTTGTTTTTGATGTTCATGTAGCTAATCTGTTAACCTTTTTGGTTAAGGCTTCTGTGTTGTTAAGTTTTACAGGAAAGCCTTTGCTAGTGGGAAATTATGAAAATATTTTGCCCATGCCCATGTTTTCTACTAGTATTTTTACAAATACAGACTTTAATCTTAAGACGTCAAACTTGTGGAATTAATTTTGGGATAAAGATTGCTGTGGAGATCTTGTGGTAGACTTAGTTCACCTAAATAGCCAGCCAACTCCATAATAAAACTTTGGTGAAAAATTCATTCCTTGTCTTTTGACATAAAAATGTCCTTTTTCTACTGACTTAAAATATATTTTATCATATATTAATTTTCATATGAATTTGAACCCATAAATTTTTTAAATGAAAAATACTCTCATATAAATAGTCTATGAATTTACTTATAGTCTTGCAGCATATTCTGCTTGAATGGACCAGTTTCTTCTCAATTTACTCTATTTTATAATACAATATTTTGTTTTCACATTTTTAAGCATTCCTTAACAGTCTTGCCTTTTCGTCTTATTTAAAATTTTTTCTGGACATAATTTAAATAATGTTTTTGTGATTTTTGCTGTGAGTCAAATATACTGATAAAATTTCCTTTGGTATATGTTTGATACTTCTACTCTTAAGCTTTGATGAAATAGATAGATGCAACTGTAGAACTGCATCAGTTCTTAGCCTTTCGATCTACCGTATCTCATTTACCACTATCCACATTTCTAAAACAAACAAAGAATTCATGGTAAGTGATCTTCAGCCCGGTCTCACAAAACAACAAAAATCAAACACAACAAAATAAAAACCCTCATGTTTCCAAGAGAGGTTGGATATCACATTATCTGAGTGAGGTTAAAACACTCTGAATTGGAAAAGGTTTAATTCAACTAGTCAAAAGTATATGAAAGACTTCCCTGACCCAGTATTTACAACATGTAAACTATTTTAAATACTTTTGAAGGAACAGATGCTTTGCTTAGTACAGTCAAGATCCCATGTGTGTGCTAAACCTTATGCCATTTATCATATAGTTCAAGACGTCTCCCAGAACTCTATGTTTAAGAGCAGTATCTTTTGCAAATAATGTCTAAATGTTCAAATAATGCAAATAAACACGTGGAAATGTCTGTACCAAGCTCTGCACAAGGATCTTAAATGGCATTAGGCTATCAAGAGCACTGCACACCTGGTGCTGCTATTGTGTGTTTTCCCCTTTTTGAAGTGTTTTCCTAGTCACCATTTGTCCAGAGTACTGACTTTCACTCTGTAACCTGTTTATACATATGTTCATAGTTACTCACTGCTCATTCTGCTTGGAGATGGTGCAATTTTAAAAAGGTCACATGGAAAAGAGTACCCAGTGGACAGAATATTATAGGTTCTTATCTTCTACAGGGTTCCAGAAAATTACTGAAGGGCAGATCAACCACAGACATGGAAACACCATGAACCTGGTGTAAATAGCACTAAGAGACAACTAGTTCTAGGTATAGAGGAGAGTTTTCATATCAATAATTTCACAACTGGTTCACTAAAAAAAGGGAGAGGAATCAGGTGTAGAGAGCAAGAGAACAACAATGCTGAAAGCACCCAGCCTAAAGAAGGAACACACACACACACACACACACACACACACACACACACACACACACACACACGCAACTAACTGTGAACTGCAAAGGTCATAGGGCAATAGTTAGGATCTGGTAGGTCAGAGTACTTTGCTGAAATCCGATGAGCAAGAAACAAATAGAAATCTATGGTATAAGAGAAGCTTTGAAAGACTAATGGTTCAGAGGGTCAAGAGTGTAATACCACGTGCTAAGATCTTTTGCTTGGCAAGCTGAGAACACAGTAAGTAAATCACTAAGGGACAATTTAGTCTAATGGAATTCCAACCACATTTTTCATTATTTCAAAAAGTCTAGCAAGTACTGCTGGACACAGTTCCACAACGAGGAGCTTCGCATTATGAGTGTTCCCTTCCCACTGAAGTATCACATACGTGCACTATTCTTTTTTTTTTAATCCTATAAAAGGAAAGGGTTACTAAAAGATGATACATCACCTCCAAGAGTGTATGGATAGCACTATTACTTCTCCATTTACTAGTATTACTAGTTACTTACCTTATCAGGGTATTACTTACTCTATCCTACTTTGTATAGATCAATAAAAACAAACAAACAAGCAAAACACATAAAGTCCTGGATCCCTGGTTACATGCTGATGTTGGAGATAGCCAAGAGAGCAAAGATACACAACATGGAACTACTTAAAATAGCTCCATGGAAACTCAAACCAGGGGATAAGATGGAGACTGAAGATGAAGAATCCACTGCTAATGGTACTTTCTGAAAGGACAGTGTTTGAAATTTCAATAAAAGGTAAAGGAAGAACAATAAAAAGGTTATAAAGGAGGACACAACAAGCTAAGGAACTGGGACATGTCAAGGTCCTGAAGAGTTAAAGACTTGGGAATTTAAAAAAACAAAAATAAGATGAAAAAGCCCAACATAAACAGCAAGACCTGGAATGAAGCTGAGGGGTCAAGTAGTAATGCTATCTCATAGACCATGGCTTACTTGCCTACATTTGCATCTTTTTTCATAGTGGAAAGGCATCAAAGGGGTGAGAATATTTGAAGAACAAAGTCTTTAGAGAAGAAACTCAAACAGGATGTTCTGAGGAGAAGAGGTGGATCAAGCAGCTGTTAGGGAGAAGGAATAAAAAGACTGCTGAGGAGGTTTTTATGGAGGTCTAGGTGAGAGTTTTTTAGGGAGTCTAGAGATACCTCCACGTTCCATGGAGGGCCCCCTTTCATAAGCCCTAATAGAATATGGCAGGATGGCTGGAGGATGAATGGTTTCAGCCAGGTAGACACTGAAAAGAGCAGTAAGCTCTCCTCCTCAGCAGGTGGCCCATGTGTGATCCTGGTGGTTATGGACTTCAGTCTATCATTTAAATCCAGTCATTTATATATTCTCTTATCATGAAAACAATGTCAGCGCAGTGCCCTGAGGATGGATGTCAGAATTCTAGATATCTCGAAGTAAACTGCTATGAAATTCCTTCTCTGATCTAAGGCTCTGAATCCCTTCCCTCTTCTTATCTCATTATAAGCATTTTCTTTAGAGTTGCTTGAAACTCTCTGTCCATTCTGCTGTAAATTAAAACATGGCTGGCAAACACTTCCTTTCTTTCTTCTTTTGTCCTCTCTCTGAGCAGGCATCTCTATTCTGTCTTTCTATGTCTCTCTTTATCTGTTCTCTCTTTCCTTCCCTTATTTTTCTTATACCCACCACCAATAAACTTTCACATAAGTCACATCTGCAGGTCTGTTTCTCACCTGCTGTGGTCACTTGCCGTGGGACCTGCCATGGTCCCAAGCCTTCTTCCGTGGAACCCACTGAAGTAATACTGAGGTTGCATCTAATACATGCAACCCAAGCAGAAAGAAATATGCTTGCTCTACATACATACATCTAGCAAAAGAGCCAAAGGAAGAATGCTAATTGGATTGATAGGGGCAGCATGTTCATCCCTGAGCTAGCTAATAAGGTCAGGCTACTACTCTGAGAAACTAGATTAACCCCGCTCAAATTAGAGTCTGCATGTTTCTTCCAAGTTAAAAGAGGTTGTAAGAACTAAAGATAAGAGGTAATATTTACATATGTGCATAAGAGCATGGTATTTTGTTGTTGTTTTGGTTTTCTTTTAGCTTTTCTTACATTGGATGAAAGAAATTCCTTACATGGCTTTCAATACAACCTAATATTTCACAAATATCTTTTAACAGAAAATTATAATGTAATACTTATTGTGACTAGTTCATCAGCTCTCAACTTTTTATAGTCAAGTTCATGGTTCTCAAATACAGACATATTTGAAATAACATGTACCAGCAACAAAAACTAGTACTTTTTAAAAAGTACCACAAGACCGCTGTACAGTTTTCAGTTGTTTATTTTAGATTCCCTTTGTCAGTACTGTGCTGTTATTCACTTACGAACAAAGTAATATTACCAAATTATTTCTACTCACCAAAGTTTATTTAAATGACCTTTTGGCTTGGTTCCCAAATGCCTGGGTGAAGAACAACAAAAATGCTATAGATACAGTCAGTTTCTGCTATGTAAAACTCATAGTGTCCAAAAGAAATGGTACCCCAGGCTTTGGAAAGCTGCCTTTCTTCTGCAAATAGGAAACTCAACCACAGACAATACACCAACGTCTGTTTTTTAAGCCCAGTGGCATTATAATCCTGCTGTTGGCTGCCTGTGTCTACTGACTGACATAGTCTACACTGTTAGTCTGCTGCTGGTCAGCTCTGTTAGCAATGTAATATTTTAGAAGATGTTTTGTATTGTTTTTCTTATTTAGAAGTGAGGGCAGAAAAAAAAACCTAATTAACTGTTCAGAACATACAGACTCAGTTTTATACTAATATAAAAATACATCAGCCAAAGTTGGGTGGGGTAGAGAGTAGGGTGCAGTAGTCGGGGTGGTGGGAGGAGGAGCAGGTGGAACATCACTTTCAAATGGCAGCCCAAATTCCAGGAGGGCAAGAGAGTGCTGTGCTTTCATGGGCCTCTTCTCTATGAAGCAAAGTGTGTAAAGGTTGCCATAAAGGACAAACAAGTGAAATACTTTATCCATTACAGTGGATGGAATAAAAATTGGGATGAATGGGCTCCAGAAAGCAGAGTACTCAAATATGTGGACGCTAATTAGCAGAAACAGGGAGAGCTTCAAAAGGCCAATCAGAAAGAGTGTGCAGAGGGCAGGATGAGAGGGGCTGCTCCAGGAAAGAAGACATCTGGTCTGCGATAGAAAAATGTTGAAGTGAAAACAAAAAAGAACAAGCATAAAACACCCAGAAATGGAGATGGTGGCAGTACCAGTGAGACACCTCAGTCTCCTAGCAAGAAAAGAGCCCGGGTAGACCCAACTGTTGGAAAGGAAGAAACATTCATGAACAGAGCTGCAGTTAAAGTAAACATCCCTGAAGAGCTGAAACCATGGCTTGTGGATGACTGGGACTTGATCACCAGACAAAACCAGCTTTTTTATCTTCCTGTCAAGAAGAATGTGGATTCCATTTTGGAGGATTATGCAAATTATAAGAAGTCTCCAGGAAATACAGATCATAAGGAGTATGCTGTTAATGAGGTTGTGGTAGGGATGAAGGAGTATTTCAATGTAATGCTGGGCTTTCAGCTACTCTACAAATTTGAGAGACCATAGTAAGCTAAGATTCTTGCAGATTACCATGATGCACCCATGTCCCAGGTATATGGAGCGCCACATTTACTGAGATTATTTGTGCGAATTGGAGCGATGTTGGTCTATACACCTCTAGATCAGAAAAGCCTTGCTTTATTACTGAACTATCTACATGGTTTCCTCAAGTACCTAGTGAAGAATTCTGCAACTTTATTCAGTGCCAGTGACCCCTCCTGAGTACCACCGGAAAGCCTTGTGAGGGGCCTACTCTCTCTCTCTCTCACTCAATCGTGCTTGGTCTCTGTAAACAGTTTGGTTCTTAGTTCTTCTCTTGTACAAATGATGTACTTTGAAGAGCATTAGTGTATAACAGAATTGATGTTTGTTTTCTGTTTGATTTTAAACAGACAATAAAAGGAGTCAGTGCTCCTTTTCTTCTTTCTTTTCATTTCAAAGTTTCTATCAGTGTATTCAGTGATGGACAACAGAGAGACATGCTATAGAGTGTTTTTATTGCCTAGTTGACAAAGCTGCTTTTGAATGCTGCTGTGTCTGTTCCCTTGACATTATGCACTTTTATAATATGTTTAATGCTCTATGACAAAATGCTCTGATTCCTAGTGCCAAAGGTTCACTTCAGTGTATATAAATGAATTCTCATCCATCTGTGCTTTTTTTTTTTTTAAATGGTGCTTAAAGAGCCCATCCTTTGCAAGTCATCCATGTTGTTCCTTAGGCATTTTATCTTTGCTTAAATGTTAAAGAATGGTGGTTTGTTTCATGGTTTTTGTATTTGTGTCTAATGCACATTTTAACATGATAGATGCAATGCATCTTGTAGCTACAGTTTTATGGAAAAGTCAATCTTGTAGGAGTTGTTTTTGGATCTTCAATAATTTTTTTCTTTAAATTTCAAAAAAATATATCAGTCATATGAAGGGAATCTCTGGGCTCCTTGGAATATATATAGAAATTACTCCTATCTGGCATAAACTGAAGATTCAAATATGGCAGTTGAGAAGTAGATCAAATTATGATTTTCACATGAAAACTGCTTGAGTGAAAAATTATCGTTATTTACTTAATTTTTAAACTTGTATTTCATTTTCACTATGTGGACTTGTTGGTGAGGATGTGTGCATACATGTATGTGGGTACAGGTACACATGCACTTGTCTGTACATGTATGTGCAGGCCAGGGATGCACATTGGGTGTCTTATCTAATTTTGAGACATTCAGTGAACCTGAAGATGGCTGATTTGACTGGGCTGTCCTGAGAGTGGTATTCAGGGATCTGCCTGACTGTTTATCACAGTGTGGGGATTTCAGGCAGGTGCTATTATGCTGGATTTTATCTAGATTCTGAGGATCTAAAGTTAGGTCCTCATCCATGAGCAGCAGCTACTTTCCCAATGGAAACATCTCCTCAGCCTAGTAGATATGATTTTTTTCAGATACCCATTCCAGCCAAAGAGAAGAAGCTCTCTAATTTTTATGGTATTCAACAATTTTACCAAGTAATCTCTATCTAATCACTCTATTTTTAAACATTCAACCTTCCCACAAAAGCTTCGGGCATCTACTTTTAAATCAGGTATTTAATTATTCTCCCTTTAAAAATAACAATGAAACAGGTCACTCTAAAAAGCATGTCAGAGCCAGACATTGATGGCACGCATCTTTAATACCAGCATAAGGGAGGCAGAGGTAGGCAGATCTCTGTGTCTGAGACCATTGTGGTCTACAGACCAAGTTCCAAGGCAGCCAAAAGTTCAGTGAGAAACCCGGTCTAGAAAAACTATCAGACAAAAACAAAAAGAAGAAGTAATAAGAGCTCATCAAAACTCCCATAAATGGACAAAAAAAGGGAGGAAAGCAAGGAGATAATGAGAACAGGAGGAACAAAAGAAGTTAATGGGAAGTGTAATGAATAAAATATATTATGTGCATGTATGGGGATCTCATAAAGAACCTACTGTTTTTTGCTTTAATATATGCTAATGAACTCTTTAGAACAAGCATTCAATTCTGCAAGGAGCTTCCTATAAAACGTTCACTTCTAAAATGAATGACATCCTTGTGGAAAGTTTGCACCTACGTTTTTCCCTTTTGTACCAATTCCTCACTTAAATTCATTCTGAGTTCTGAAACTTCTATATAACTGAAAATATTCTTGAAGACCAACAAGACCTCAAAAGCACCTCTTTGAGGAACTGAAATGAGATCTGACTTCCCAGTTGGACCTATCCAAGGAGTACACCAGAAACCTTAGGACCAACTCACAAATATAACTCTAGCCCCATGTATGCAATTAACTGTCAAAAACACCTGTACACCAATATATCAACACATAAATTTCAATCTCACTGCATATTTAATGTTCTAAGCATGATACTGTCATTGTTTCTTGCTAGAATATGATTCCATATCCTTCCAGAAAACTCTCTCTATTTGACACTACTTTTCCACATGCTTGTCAGATTTAATTGGGAATCAAGCCCCAGAAAGGATGTATTTGAGTCTTTTAAGACACAATTCTCCTTCCTCTTCAGTCTAGTTCTGTTCAATCTATCACAGCCTAGATTAGTTTGTCAGTCTCCAAAGGCTTTTTCCTCCATCACAACACATAACCTAGCATATAAATATACTGCCAAATCTTATGTAGTTGCTTACTACATTTGGTGCAAATGTTTTTCTTACTTTCTCCTGCATATATTTTGCCTACCAGTTAAATTCTATCACTTATTCATGAAAACTAGGACCTGAGCTCCAGAGGTACTTGATTCACGTCCCTGTCCTTGAAATAAAGACAGAACACCTGCATCTGTTTCAATGTCTATGCCATTCTTTCTCTTTTGGAATTTAATAAGTTTTCTTAAAACAGAAAAGAAATGTATGTAACACATCATACGTGAAAGATTTTAGAAAGAACAAACATCAACTAATCCACAAAGGGAGTTGAAAAATTCAAAACCAACCATACTAGGAAAGACTCCTAAGTCCTCTTTTCTAGAGCTCACTACTTCCAACCTTCTTCAAACCTTCCTGCTTTCTTTATAGTTTACCATATCTGAATGTAAATTTAAAGACACTTTGATTTTATAAAGTCATATTAGTGAATTTGAAAAGTACATTTTAAAGACTTTTTACTTTATTAGCATTTATTAATTGTATGAAATGAGTTTCATTATAACATTTAATAGATGTTTATAAAACACTTGGATCATCTTCAATCCTTTTCACTGTTGCCCTTTCTCTATCTCCTTTCATGCAGTATCACTTTTGTTGTCTTTTATTATTATTGCTATATTACACAAACATATAGATATGTAAATACAACCTGATAAGTCCACTTAGTGTTGCTCATATATCTATGTTTTTAGGGCTGACCATGGACCAACCAGTACTAAATTCTCTACCTCTCAGCACTCACTAATTGCCTGTAGCTCTTCATCTAGGGGTGGGGTTTTGATAGATTCCCCCATCCATGATGGTGTGTCAACTGGTACAAACTGCAGTGTTTGAAATATAATATTGTTATTTGAACTCTCTCACATTGGTGTGTGTAGTTGTAGTGCATTATTTTCACCCTCACATACTATTCTTATTGATGGGTGTTATAGTTGTTCCTGATTCTACTAGGAGAAAGGCAGTGCTATGAACAATCATGCAAACACAATCTGAAATACACAAGCATAGCTAGGGACAGAATTTCTGGCTAACACATTCTACTTATAACAAATACTTTCCCCAAAACTGACTCTACCTGTTCAAAACATCAGTGACTAAAGCCTGTGTATCATATTTCTCTAACTAGTATCTATAACATGTAAAGTTATTCAGTCTGGTGAAATGTCTGTTGACATATTTTCTGTCTCACACAGTGATTATTTTTCTTTATTTTGGATTTATACATGAGGGAGTCTTTAAGGTCTGAGTTCATAGTAGAGGCTACTATGGATCCACAATGCAGAAAATAAGTGACCTTGGGATGATTCCCCCCAGTTGGTGAATACACAACACACACCCTACACCTAAGGTTCAGGAAAAATCTAGGAGGAGGGAGCAGAAAGATTTTAAGAGCTGGTGGACCAGGACACAGACTTGATATGATAGGAAATGGCACCCTTGAACTTATTAATATGAATGCCTAAACAAGACCTGCATAATGAAATATAGGAGACATGCCACTATGGATAGGGGAAATTTTACAGCACCCATCAGGAGATGAAGGGCTGCAGGCAATCAATGACTGCTAAGAGAGGAACAAGCAGTTTTCTCCAGAGACAAGCCCCCTGGGAGGTTATCTATTCCCAAATGGTCAGCCCTAAACACATGTACAAACATGAATGGAGGTTCATGAATTTAAGGAGAGGAATGAGAGAAGTTGGAGGGGGAAAAAGGGGTAGAAATGATATAAATATACAACTTATGTACAATATTTTCAAAATATAAAAATTTGAATAGAAAAATCTGAAGTGAAATTTAATCAAGAGTCCATCTTACACCCATCAGAATGGCTAAGATCAAAACCACCAATGACAGCTTATGCTGGAGACGATGTGGAGAAAGGAAACACTCCTCAATTGTTGGTGGGAGTGTAAACTTGTACAGTCACTGTGGAAATCAGTATGGTGATTACTCAGAAAATTAGGGATCAACCTGCCTGAAGACCCTGCAATACCCCTGTTGGGCATATACCCAAAGGAGGCACATTCACATGATGAAAGACATTTGCTCAACTATGTTCATAGCAACATTATTTGTAGTAGCCAGATCTTGGAAACAACCTAGAAGCCCCTCAACTGAAGAATGGATAAAGAAAATGTGGTATATTTACACAAAGGAGTTCCTACTACTCAGCATTAAGAACAAAGAAATCCTAGACTTCACAGGCAAATGGACAGAATTAGGAAAAACCATCTTGAGTGAGGCAATCCAAAACCAGAAAGAAACTATAGTATGTACTCACTATAAGTGGATATAAGACATAAAGCCAAAGACACCCAGGCTACAATCAACAACCCCAGAGAAGCTTGAACCCTCTTGAAACACATGGAAGCTGATGCAGAAATCCACATGCTAACCAAAACCTTGATGGGGAAACCCACAGAATCAGCTGACTGGGCTAGTGAGAGATGACTGACTCAGGTCTGACAATTCAGGAACCTGCTAAGATCTAACTAGAGTCCCTTAATACAAGTGATAATGGTGTGACTGGGACAATATATGAGGCCACTGGCAGTAGGTCCAAGATCTAACTTTAATGCAGAAACTTAGTGGAACCCATTCTATATGGAGAGATACCTTGCCAAGCCTAGACACTGGAGTGTGTGGGGTGGAGAGGTGCCTTGGTCAGATTTAGAAACTTCCTATGGGAGGCCTTACCCTCTCTGAGGAGCAAATGGGGGCCAGAGTAGGGGGAGCAGGAGGAGAGGAGGGAGGCAGAACTGGAATTGGAATGTAAAAAATATATTAATTAAAAAAGAATCAGAGAAACAAAACATTTATAGAGAATATTTTTCACACACTGATGCTTATAAATGTGCTTTTTTTTATTACTTTAGTTTTAAATAGCTTGCTTCACATTTCAATCCCAGTTCCCTCTCCTCCCCTCCTCCTGCACCCCTCCACCAAAACCCCCAGCCTCCCACCCTACCGCCATTTCCTTCTACATAGGGGATATCCAGAGTCTGTCATTTCGCTCAGGGCAGGGTGCAGGCACTCCCCTAAGAGTCCAGGCTGAGAGATAATCCTTTGTGTTATGGACACATGAAGTCCATTTGTATGCCGGGGATAAATACTGATAGGAAAAATACCATAAGTTTCCCAGGCCTCCTAACTGACTCCTTCACTCAGGGGGTCTGGATCAGTCCCATGCTGGCCTCCCAGCTGTCGGTCTGGGATCTAAGAGCTCCCCCCTTGTTCAGATCAGCTGTCTCTGCTGGTTTTGCCAGCCCATTCTTTGCCAATTTGCTCATCGCTTCTCTCTCTCTCTGTCACTGGGTTCCATGGGTTCAGTTCAGTGTTTAGCTGTGGGTGTTTGCCTCTGCTTCCATCAGTCACTGGATGAATGTTCTCATTCCTCTTCTCTGGGGGTACCATGCATATCTCTCTTAGGTTCTTTCCTGTTTCCAAGACTCTCAGTCAGTGGACTTGCAGACTGGCACTCTCCTGATCCATTTCTAAAATCCATATATGACTGAGTACACACCATGTTTGTGTTTTTGTGACTGGGTTACCTCAATCAGGATGGTTTCTTCTAGTGCCATCCATTTGCCTGCAAACTTCAAGATTCCATTGGTTTTTTTTCCCGCTGAATAGTACTCCAATGTGTAAATGTACCACACTTTCTCTATACACTCTTCAGTTGAGGAGGCATCTAGCTTGCTTCCAGGTTCTGGCTATTATAAATAATGCTGCTATGAACATAGTGGAGCAGATGTCCTTGTTGTATGAATTTGCCTCTTTTGGATATATGCCTAAGAGTGGAATGGCTGGATCTTGTGGTAGATTGATTCCCATTTTCCTGAGGAATCTCCATACTGCTTTCCAAAGTGGCTGTACAAGTTGGCACTCCCATCAGCAGTGGAGGAGTGTTCCCCTCTCTCCACATCCTTTCCAGCATAAATTTGTCTTCGGTGTTTTTGATTTTAGCCATTCTGACAGGAGTAAGATGGTGTCTCAAGAGTTGTTTTGATTTATATTTCCCTGATGGCAAAGGATGTTGAGCACTTTCTCAAGTGTCTCTCAGCCATTTTAGACTCCACTATAGTGAATTCTCTATTTAGTTCTGTACCCCACTTTTTAATTGCATCCTTTGGTGTTTTGGAGACTTGTTTCTTGAGTTCTTTGTAAATTTTGGAGATTAGCCCTCTGTCAGACATGGGGTTAGTGAATATCTTTTCCCATTCTGTGTACTGCCTTTTTGTCTTGTTGACTGTATCCTTTGCCTTACAGAGGTTCTTAGTTTCAGGAGGTCCCATTTGTTAATTGTCTATCTCAGTGTCTGTGCTACTGGGGTTATGTTCATGAAGCAGTCTCCTGTACCAATTTGTTGAAGAGTATCTCCCACTTTCTCTTCTAAGAGTTTCAGTGTGGTTGGATTTATGTTGAGGTCTTTGATCCATTTGAATTTAGGTTTTGTGCAAGGAGATAGACATGGATCTATCTGCAGTCTTCTGCATGCCAATATACAGTTATGCTAAAACCATTTGTTGAAGATGCTATCTTTTTTCCATTGTATAATTTTAGCTTCTTTTGTCGAAAAATCAGCTGTTCATAGGTTTGTGGATTAATCTCAGAGTGTTCCCTAAAAGTTTTTTGGGTCACTTATGTAAACTATCATATCATCTGCAAATAGTGAAATCTTGACTTCTTCTTTTCCTATTTGTATCCCCTTTATCTCCTTTTGTTGTCTTATTGAGCTAGCTAGAACTTCAAGTACAATATTGAAGAGATATGGAGACAGTGGATAGCCTTGTTTTGTTCCTGATTTTAGAGGAATTACATTGAGTTTCTCTCCATTTAGTTGGATTTAGCTGTTGGTTTACTGTATATTGCTTTTTTGATGTTCAGGTATGTTCCTGTTATCCCTGATCTCTTTAGGACCTTTATCATGAAGGGGTGTTGGATTTTGTCAAAGGCTTTTTCAGCATGTAGTGAGATGATCTTGTGGTTTTTCCTTTGCAGTTTGTTTATAGGGTAGATCACATTGATAGATTTTCTAATGCTGAACCATCCCTGCATTCCTGGGATGAAGCCTATTTGATCATGGTGGATGATTTTTCTGATGTGTTCTTGAATCCGATTTGCTAGTATTTTATTGAGTATTTTTGCATCGATGTTTACAAGGGAAATTGGTCTATAGTTCTCTTTCTTAGTTTTATCTTTGTGTGGCTTGGATACCAAGGTAATTGTAGCCTCATAAAAGGAGTTTGGCAGTGACCCTCCCGTTTCTATTGGGTGGAACCCTTTGCGGAGTATTGGAATTAGCTCTTCTTTGAATTTCTGGTAGAATTCTGCACTGAAGCCACCTGGGCCTGGGCTTTTTTTTTTTTTTTTTTTGGTTGGGAGATTTTTGATGACTGCTTGTATTTCATTAAGGGTTATAGGTCTGTTTAGATTGTTTATCTGTTCTTGATTTAGTTTTGGCATGTGATATCTATCCAGAAAATTGTTCATTTCCTTTAAATTTTCAAATTTTGTGGAGTACAGGTTTTTAAAGTATGCCCTGATGATTCTTTGGATTTCATCACTGTATGTTGTTATGTCCCTCTTTTCATTTCTGATTTTGTTAATTTGTGTACTCTCTCTCTGCCTTTTGGTGAGTTTGGACAAAGGTTTGTCTATCTTGTTGATTTTCTCAAAGAACCAAGTCTTGTTTCATTGATTCTTTGCAATGTTTTCCTTGTTTCTACTTGATTGATTTCAGCCCTCAATTTGATTATTTCCTGGCGTCTACTCCTCCTGGGTGAGTTTGCTTCTTTTTGTTCTAGAGCATTCAGTTGTGCTATTAATTCTCTAGTGTGACTGTTCTCCAGTTTCTTCATGTGGGCACTTAGTGCTATGAACTTTCCTGTCAGCACTGCTTTCAGAGTGTCCCTTACGTTTGTGTATGTTGTTTCTTCATTCTCATTGAATTCCAGAAGTCTTTAATTTCTTTTTTATTTCTTCTTTTACCCAGGGATGGTGCAATTGTGCATTGTTCAATTTCCATGAGTTTGTAGGGTTTCTACGATTTGTGTTATTGTTGAATTCTAATTTTAATGCATGGTGGTCTGATAAGATACAGGGGGTTATTTCCAATTTTTTTGTATCTGTGGAGGTTTGCTATGTTTCCTATTATGTGGTCAATTTTAGAGAAGGTTCCATGTGGCACCGAGAAGAAGGTATATCCCTTTGTGTATGGGTGGAATGTTCTATAGATGTCTGTTAAACCCAGTTTTGTTTCTTTGTTAAGCTTCTGTCTGGAAGTCCAGTCTAGTGGTGAGAGCGGAGTGTTTAAGTCTCCTACTACTAGTGAGATTTTATGTGTGATTTGAGGTTTAGTAATGCTTCTTTCACAAATGTGGATGCCTTTGTATTTGTGGCATAGATGTTCAGAATTGAGACTTCATCTTGATGGACTTTTCCTTTGATGAATATGAAATGTCCTTCATCTCTTTTGATTGATTTTAATTTGAAGTCGAATTTGTTAGATATTAGGTTGCTACACCAGCTTGTTTCTTTGGTCCATTTGATTGGAAAATCTTTTCCCAACCCTTTATTCTGAGGTAATGTCTGTCTTTGACATTGAGATGTGTTTCTTGTATGCAGCAGAAGGATGGGTTCTGTCTTATCATCCATTCTGTTAGTCTGTGTCTTTGTATAAGCAAGTTGAGACTGTTGACATTGAGGGATATTAATGACCATTGATTGATGATTCTTATTTGTTTCTGATTTATTGGTAGTGATGTTATTGTGTGTGGGTTCTCCTCTCTTTTTCTTTTGGTGTTTGGTAAAGTAGGATTATCTATTGTCTATGTCTTTGTAAGTGTAGTTATCTTCATTGGGTCTAGGTTTTCCTTCCAGCACTTCCTGTAGGGCTAGATTCATGGATATATAGTCTGGCTTTGTTGTGGAATATTTTGTCTTTTAAACAAATTTTACTACTAATAAAAGTTGCATACCATCTTAAGAAAAATCATCAAATGCAATGAGAAAATGTAGGGAGAATAATAAACAGACAATTTCAAGAAAAATAGAAAAAGTACCAAGTTATATGTAGAAAGTTTCTAAAACTGACTTAGGCATAGTAGCACACACCTTTAATCCCAGCACTTGGGAGGCAGATCTGTGAATTCAAGGCCAGGCTGGTTTACACAGAAAGACTACCCACAACAACACAGAGAGACCATGGTTGCAAAAACATAAACAAACAAACAAACAAACAAGAAACTAGGGGTGGAGCAGATACAGTACAAAGGGAAGAATCAATGTATCCTTATTTGCAGACAGTAAAAACACAAAAGACTCTAAAAACTCCACCAGGAAACTCCTATGGCTGATCAACACTTTCAGCAATGTGGCAGGACACAATATACATACAAAATAGTGGGCAGTTTCCCTATATACCAATGACAAATATGCTGAGAAAGAAGCCAGGAAACCAAACCATTCACAACCACAAACAAACAAACAAACAAATACACAAAAATCCTGGAACAACTCTAAAAAATTAGGGAAAGATTTGTACAGTAAAAAGCTTAAAATGTTGAAAAAAGAAACTGAAAAAGACATCAGAAGATGGAAAGATCTCTCATACTCATAAACTAGTAACATTAATAATATTGTGAAAATGGCCACCCTACCAAAGCAATCTACAGATTTACTGTGATCCCTACCAAAACTCCAACACAATTGTTCACAGAAACTGAAAAAATAACCCTCAACTTCATATGGAAATACACACCTACATCTATACCATACCACACATATCCCCCAAACACAATCAAACAGGATAGCTAACACAATAAAATAACTGCTGGAAATACCAACATTCTGATCTGTAGTCATATTATAGAGCTACAGTAATAAAAACAGACACATTGATCAACAGAAAGGAACTGAACAGCCAACCAAGCATTAAGTCCACATACTTAGAAATACATGACAAAGAAATCAAAAATATAACTGGGAAAAAGGTAGCATCTTCTACAAATGGTCAAATTGGATGGCTACACATAAGAGAATAAAAATAGATGCATATTTTCAGCCTGTATAAAACTTAAAATTAACTTCAAGAACCTCAACATTAAGACCTGATATCCTGAATCTGCCAGTAGGTAAAGTGGGAATAGACAAACTAATTGCTACAGGAAATAACTTTAAAAATAGGACTCAAACATCTCAGACATAAGAACAATGGATAAATGGGGTCCCATAAAACTAACTGGCTTCTATGTAACAAATAACAACATAATTCAAGTGAAGACACAGCCTACAGAATGGCAAAAAAAAAAAACTTTATCCATTATACATTTGACAGAGTTAGTATATAGAATACAAGAGAATTGAAAATAATAATAATGACAATAATAACTTTGAAACAATCAACCCACTTTACAAGTGGGGTATAGAATTAAAAACAGTTCGTAAAGATGAAATACTTTTGTTCAACATCCTTAGCCATCAGGGAAATGCAAAGTTAAAGCTGCTTTCATCATGCCCCGATCGGAATGGCCAAGATTAATAAGACAAATAGCAGACAAAAACCTAGCATGGAGGAGGGGAAATAAGTACTAAATCCTATCCCAAGCCTAGAAGCTATTCAGAATGGACAGGCTCTGGGAGAGTTTTCTTCAATGACATGACACTGAGTATATTAACCACCAAGGCAGGCTCCACCCATGCTCAGGAGTAGTTATTCGGCTAACATAAAGTGGACTCCAGGTTTTTGGCTTTGGTTTTTCAGTGAATGGGTAGAAGGAAATGGAGGAAGATTTGGGAAGACTTGTGAGAAGGGAAATATATTGTATGAAATTCTTAAAGAATGAATAAAAGCATAAGTCTTAAAGGAGACAAAACCATTTTTTATTTTTAGCTAAAATTTTCTATACTTAAAAATGCTGATCATTATTGAAATGAGAATATGAACAGAGCAGTCTGGCACCTCAGGAACATGGAAGCAACCACTGTGTCTTACTGCTACTGAAAATCTGAATGGATTAGCTACCTTTCACATTTCTGGGATAAAATACCCATCAAAAGCAACTTGAAGGAGTTTTGGGGACCATGCAGATCTGCCTCCTCGTTCTACAATGAAGAAAGAGAACAAAGAGACCTGTCTTTTTTAGGTAGACAGCTAATTATCAGTGCACTAAAAGAAGAAAGAACTCAACCTCCTTGCTTTTAGTCCAGGCCTCCACTAAATCCAATTTATCTCATTCCAAGTACTTTGTAAAGACCACATGAACTTCCTGAATTTTTTTATTTCCTAATCACATGTCCAAATCATCTGATTAAAAGGAATTTGAGATTTATGGACTGACTCCAGTAGAGAACCAAGAGAATTTAGCATGTCCAAGGAATTTTTGAATTTCCTCTTACCTAATGTTCTTGATCTTAAGAGAGAAAATCATTTAAGTAACTTGCTGCAACCAAGACATGACACAAAGCTAAAAAGGATCACTGCCCCAAGTCATAGGACATTCTTCTATATTTTACACAAATTTATAGAACAAATCAATACTCTCTAGCTAACAAGGTGGCTTTAAGGGCAAATCCCTGAATTCTTGCACACTAACTTTTAAGTTAGTTAGGTACTTTAACTACTAAAACAGCAAGATCAATTAGTTGAGTCTGTAAAGTTCCTTGTTCCTCTCTAAAGCAAGGAGTTTTTAAGATGGGGTTCAATAGGCACTAAATAATAGACTACCCGAGGCAAAAATGCCCAGTGTCAGCAATTTTTCAAAGTTACACAAAAGAAGAGCAAAGCACCAGAAAAGACTAACATTTAGGGAGTCCTAGACCCAAATTTGGTGTCGAACTAACAGTGACTATGGCTTTATATTCAGTAGGGTCATTTGTATTGTTGGTATTAGCAGATCCAAAGTGACCATACACTATAATTATATACCTGTCACATGACTTGTTGGGGGTTCCTCTGTGTAACAATCCTGGCTACCTGATACTTGCTTTGTATACCAGGCTGGCCTCAATCTCAAAGAGATCAGCCTGCCTCTGGCTCCTGATTGCTGGGATTAAAGGTATATTCCACCATTGCCTGATTTGTCACAGGACTTCTAAGAAGTTAGCTTTTATGAGCCTCTATTATTCAATTCTTAATATTTTTCTCATTGATGTCCTGAGACTACAAATGCCATATATATACAATGACAACAAATCACATAAATCCTGTGTTATTAGGCCAAGATTCACTTTTCTTGAAGAACAGCATTCAACATTATTAATGAAATAAAAGAATAAGATATAAGTCTGACAGATTTGAGAACACAACAAGAATGCAACCAATCTTTTCTGAGATTAACTATTGGTAGACATCAGATCATATTCATAATTTATTACTTAGTTTGTATGTCAATATCAAGTAGCACTTAGTAATACACACAGATGGAGGGAGGGGAGGGAAGGAGGGAGGGGAGAGAAGGAGGGAGGGAGAGGGAAGGAAGGGGAAGGAGGGAAGGAGGGAGGGAGAGAGGAAAGAGGAGAGAGAGAGAGAGAGAGAGAGAGAGAGAGAGAGAGAGAGAGAGAGAGAGAGAGAGAGAGAGAGAGAGAGAGAGAGAACAACCATCCAGATAATTTAGAACCTTGGATCTTTTCGAAGCTGCATAACCTTGGCCACTTGGTGCTCTTCCAAAATACTTAAACTCAATTTCTAGAACCCATACAGTGGCTTACAACCATTTGAAACTCCAGTTCTGAAGGATTCAAGACATTCTCCTGGCCTCTGGGTGCACCAGGCACAGGTGAAGTGCACAGACATATATACAGGCAATACACTCATAAAAAGAAGAACATAAGAAAACACCTGTTCAAAATATCTTCCTCATGAAATAAATTTTCCTTTAGTCAGCCATTCTATTTTCTACTAAATAAACAAAATTTTTCTAAGGATAATTTGTTTTTTCTGTGTATGTGTGACTGAAAATTTCCTTTCTAATAGGGAATGATGCTTTTAAAAGACCAAGGTCATAACTTAGGATTTTGAGGAAGTCATTCAAGTTTTAGTCCCACGCTAGAATCCCTTCATTTCTCCATCAGTGAATCCAGCTGAATTTTGTTTCATTCTTTGAACTTCTTTGTGGGCTTTTGCATATTCTACATTGTGACAACTTCCGAGTAACTTGGAGTAGATTAAGCCAAAATTATCAAAAAAAGCAATGGTTTGGAGAAATACTTGCTTAGCCTGGTTTCCATAAGAATCCTTAAATTAGAACTTGGAATTAATGTGTGATTTATGGGAAAACTAGTTGTAGTAAGAGTTTCTGTTTCTGTCCAGAGCCAACAGAAGTAAAGGATGGGGGGAAAAGAAACATCAGAACAGCCCCAGCTAGATTTGAGGAAATCAGAGAACAAAGAGACCTATGCTCCCTTTCCCAGCAAGATGTAGAAAGACAGAAACTGATGGTGAAGTTCCCCACTCCAAGGCACACTCGGAACACCAAGATGCTCATCTACAAGTAAGGCACAACAGCCTGATGTGACCTGACTACCTCATAAAATATCCTAGAGGTTCTGGGCTCACCAACTGAACCACTAGGGCTCAGTGAAAAGGCTGAGAGGGAACATAAGTTAAACTGTCTGTCAGTTGAGTATCTGTGGTCAGTGGTTGAGGTGTGAGTTGAGAAAGCCAGAAGCTACAGCTACCATAATGAATTCAATGGTGACAGAGGCTGATTGCCTATAAACAGATGTAGGTAAAGTCACATCCTGTTGGGGAAGTCCTGTTATTTGTCAGTAAAGTACTGTTGAGCCTATAGAAAACCTAGACAGGAGGGACTAGGAGTCGAGGAGGATTCTGGGAAAGAGAAAGACAAGAGAGTTTGAGATGTAACCGCATGGGGTAGGAAGCCGGGAACTATTCTCCGGTAAGAAACATACTCAGATTAACAATTATGGGGTAATTACTTAAGTCAGAGCTAGCCAGTAACAAACAAGCAAGGCCAACAGCTTCATAATTAATATAGCCTCCTGTGTGTTTATTTGGGACTGATGCGGATCTAGAACCAGGCTGGCGCGGCAGAGCCCAGGCGACTGGCGGGGGGATAAACCAAAGCGGCTAGCAAAGAAAAAGCTTCTCTTAACAGAATGGTGATCAGGAGTGGGATCATGAATTTCCACGCAGAATGGCAAAAGCTTTAAAGGAATTTTAGAAACAGAAGAACGGAGAGAAGCACAGATTTTGGTAGCAGCATTTTTCTCAGGTGTGCTCTGTTTTGCTAGCGACAAGCCGAGATTCACGTGGCTCGCTTACCAGAGTCTTCCTGACTCAGCATAAAAAGAAAAAAAAAAAAAACCAGCAAGGTTGTTTTAAGAGACTCTGCTACCGATTCAAAGGGGTGTACGTACAGCTGGAAGTGGCAGCTTTTGCTGGATGTCAGCATGGACTGAGGCGGTAAGCTGGAGTCACGCTTAGCCCGCCATCTTGAAACGGCAGTTTAAAACAGCCGCGGTTTTACAGATAAGACACGTGGCCAGGAAAACATAAAGATTTACAGTAAAGTCAGACTTGGATAAAGAAAAACTTCTAAAGGTTTACAGTGTGTTTAAAAATATACGTGAGATTGAGAGAGAAAATGAAACGACAAAGTGGATATAAATACAAAAGCCAGCGTTGTGGTGGCACACGCTGGTAGGACTTACTCCAGAGGCAGAGGCAGGCAGATTTCCAAAGAGAAACCCTGTCTCAAAGAAAAATAAAAGTGAAATAGATAAAGTAATAATAGATAAATAAACAAGCCACATAAAGATGGAAAATACACAGAGAGTCTGGATACTGTATGCTATTGTGTTTTTCAGTTTTTTGCTTGCTCAGGAAGGAACTGCTACTAAAGTACACTTGATTATAAATGCTGCTAAATTAATCCAACTTCTATCTTTTGAAAATGCCTTGACTTCAAAATTTAAGTATAAGGATATGTTACTTGGAAAAGGAGAATTTGCTTATGTTTCTATAGAAAATGAAAAGCTGAGAATTCCTTCCAGGCTTCTGTGGTTTCACGAACCAAGACCCCCGGAAGCAGTGGATCAGATGTTCCAACAATTGAAACAGCTAAGATGATGCAGTCTTACAGACCCCGAAAATACGGACTTATACAGGTTTCTGAGTTTTGTCATGATCCCCATGGTATGAACAGCGCCCCCTTCCAGCAGGAAGCAGTTTGAAATGAGCGACGTCCTAATTCCCATCTTGTTTATAAATCTTTGTTTTCATTTAAATGGGATTGTTTATAATTGGTTAATGATCACAACCAATCTCCTTTTAATGGTAAAAAGGGGAATTATGGTATGGGTATTGTTTTTCATTTATTGAGACAAAATCAAGGTCAATTTTATGATGCTTATATTTCTCCTCTTGATTAAGTATTGTGCTTATACTGATCTTTTAAAACATAATGCATAATTGAATACAGACTATAGATAGTTACTTATAATAGTTAGAATTTATAGTTAGGTAAGTTAGGTTTTCTAGATATATAGAGATAATATTTGAGACAGACAGATAGTCTTCAAACCTTTCAAAGGCCTTCAGAAAATGGCATTTTAAAATGGTTTAGGGTTTTTCTTGACAATGAGAAATGTCTGCTCCTGGCAGCACCAATTATGAGAGGAAAATGGGCATCGAAGAAACTCGTTATGGAGTTTGCTTTCAACATGGCAAGATTAGCCATTTGGGCAAGAAACTGCTATTGCCTAGACTGACTGTTGCTGTATAAACTGGACATGCAGGACCCACAGGAAAGTGAATGCTGAACTCAGTCTTACAGGGTTCCTGCTTCATGGAAGAGTCCGAGAGACTTTCTGCAGGACAAAGAAAAATGACTGACAGACTGCCAACGCAGATGGACAGTTTGAAATTTCCTGCTTTGCTGAGAAGTGTTCCAGACACATTGTGGCCTATGGGCTGAAGATGGATGCCCCAACGTTACAGAGGAACTTCGGGTGACTGTCCAGGCAGTAAGATATCTCTGTCAATCCTAGTGTTTATATATTATCCTTCTGTGGTCTTTGATGGAGTTGAAGACAGATAGTTATAATTATAGTTTTCCTTAGTAATGATAAAAGATAAGCTACATATAGAACTTGGGACTCACAAGGATGGGATGGATGATATTTTCTTTAAATCTTGCTAAAATATTGTAACTATGTTCTTACTTGATAACTGTTCTGTCATATACAATTTGACTATGTTAAAATTAAGACCTTTCTTTTGTTTAAACAGAAAAGAGGAGATGTTGGGGAAGTCCTGTTATTTGCCTGTGCATTTGTCAATAAAGTACTGTCTGGCCAATAGAAAACCTAGATAGGAGGGACTAGGAGTCGAGGAGGATTCTGGGAAGGGGAAACAGAAGAGAGTCGACATGTGACGCCATAGGGGTAAGAAGCCGGGAACTATTCTCCGGTAAGAAACATACTTAGATTAACAATTATGGGGTAATTACTTAAGGCAGAGCTAGCCAGTAAGGGACAAGCAAGGCCAACAGCTTCATAATTAATATAGCCTCCTGTGTGTTTATTTGGGCCTCATGCGGATCTAGAACCAGGCTGGCGCGGCAGAGCCCAGGTGACTGGCAGGGGATAAACCAAAGCGGCTAGCAAAGGAAAAAGCTTCTCTTAACAACATCCTGGTAGAGGAAATGAATTGCAGGACTAGAGTGTTGCTCCACATTGGACCCCAGAACTCAGATGCTCCCTGAAGTCCAGGTGCCACCATAACAGGAACAAAATATAATAGTACAAAATAGTACATGTATATATGGGAATATTAAAAAATAGTTTATGTAACTAGTAGAAAGGTGAGTCAATAATTTAAGTTCGAGAAAATAAGCACAGCTACAATATAGACCCCTCTTATAACTTCCAGCACAGACTAGGGCAGAGTGGTGGGTTTGGTGGTGTGGGTGCAAAGTTACCTGATAGAGTCTTCCTCAGCAATGGGTCCATAAAGCGTTCATCCAGAACCGTGCAGTCGGGTCCAGTGATAACTCTTCTACAATCCTCAACATAGAAACTAGAGCTCAACAGACTGAACACAACTGTCAGCCATGACTCTTTCAACAAGCTCCTGAGTCCCAGAGGGTCATCTGCCAAGCAGTCATTCCTTCTGTGTTCTCTGCAACCTTTGTGCTCTGACAACCAGGCACACACTGCACACAAGTCACCCAGAGCTCAGCATCTGTGGCCTTTCTAAACTCTGGAGCAAGACCTAAGTCATTTGATTCCAGATCTACCTGATCTTGACCCAACCAATAAAGTTCGGCTGTCTGATGGCCAATCTACAGCCTCTCTGATAGGATTTAAAGTCCCTCCAAGTATGTTCTTCTAGGGAAACTTTCATCCTGGGGTACCTGTCTTAGGGTTTCTACTGCTATGATAAAACATCATGACCAAAAGCAACTTGGGGAGAAAAGGGTTTATTTCAGCTTACAACTATCCAGTTACACTCTATCACTGAGGGTCATCAGGGTTGGAACTCAACCAGGAACCTGGAGGTAAGAACTGAAGCAGAGTCGATGAAGGAGCACTGTTTTTTTACTGGCTTGCTAAGACTGCTTTCTTGTACAACTCAGAACTACCTGCCCAAGAATGGCATTGTCCACAGTGAGCTACATCAATTATCAACTAAGAAAATGCACCAGACTTACCTAAAGGAGGAATTTTCTCAGGTGAGATTTCCTTTCCTCAAATGACCCTTGGATATTGTCTACGTTAACATAAACACTAACCAGCACAGTAGTAAACACTCTCCATTTACCTTCTAGCTACTGCTTATCATAGTTAGAATGTCTTCTTTTTAGATTTCACCTGTTTAATCTATTGTATGGTTTCTAAATCCTGTTTAGAACAGAAGTGTCACATCTACTTTATCTCAATACCTAAGCAGACCATTTTTTCAACTCAAACAAACACCCTCAAATTATTCCCCAACACACACATATATGCACATCTAGTTACAGAATTGGGCAAATGTCCAGAGAGGATTCCATCTTGACCTGTGCAGTGCACATGGCAATAAGATGAGAAGAATACAATGCTTCAACTGCATTTCAAACATATTATACTATATTGTCCCCTTGAGTTTCTTTTACAGAATTTCATTTTACTTCTTGTCACTTTAATGCTCAATAATGTCTCAGAATATAGATACTAAATTAAATAGCTGATATCATGCTGTAGTAGCTACTGTGATAGGATTTTCGCTCATAAACAATATTAACTGAAGGTCTAGCTTCATGCTAGGCAGTGAAAAAAAATCTAGAGCCTTATGTGGGAAAATTGATTCCTTATACAGCTCAGGGAAATTTTCTATATTTAGAAGGTGTCCTTTTCTAAAAGTTCCACTTACTGATAAACTTGTTTTGCATAGTCTCCAACAGAGCTTGGTGAGCATCTTCAGCTTGTAAAGCGTGTGAACATTCTCTAGCCAGTATGGTGCGCACAAGATGCTCTCCACATCCTACAAGTCCAAGAAAAACAACAGTTGAGGGAAAGCAATACTGAATGCTCCTGCTTGTCTCAATAACATAAAACACCCTTGCATACAACTTACAAAGTAATTATGAAACAGGACAACTCACTGAAGGAATGACATGACCTCTATGAACAATCTGGTAGTTTTAGTAGTGGCATTTGATATAGTATCAGCAAACATGGGACTATTTAATCTCAAAAGAAAATAGTTAAAAATAAAACCCCTCTGATAAGATAATTGATGTTATTCCAATTTTTTTGTACCTGTTGATGTTTGCTATCTTGCCAAGTGTGTGGTCGATTTTTGAGAAGGTTCCATGTGGCTCTGAGAAGAAGATATATTCTTTTGTGTTTAGATGGAATTAGTTAAATAGATGTCTGTTAAATATGTATGTTGAGTCATAACTTCTATTAGTTCCTTTATTTCTTTGTTAAGTTTCTATCTAGTAGTCCTGTCTAGTGGTGAGAGTGGGAAGTCTCCCACTATAAGTGTTTGAGGTTTTATGTGTGATTTGAGTTTTAGTAATGTTTCTTTTACAAATTTGGGTGTCTTTGTATTTGGGGCATAGATGTTCAGATTGAGACTTCATCTTGGTGGATTTCTCCTGTGATGACTATGAAATGACTTCCTTCGTCTTTTTTGATTGATTTTAGTTTAAAGTCTAAGTTGTTAGATATTAGGATTGCTACCCCCCACTTGTTTCTCGTGTCCATTTGATTGGAAAATCTTTTCCCAACCCTTAACTCTGACATAATGTCTATTTTTGAAGCTGAGGTGTGTTTCTTGCATGCAGCAGAAGGATGGATTCTGTCTTCGAATCCATTCTGTTAGTCTGTCTTTTATGGGTGAGTTAAGACCATTAATATTGAGGGATATTAATGACCATTGATTGCTCATTCTTGGTTGTTTTGGAATTGTTGACGGTGGGGGTACTGTGTGTGGATTTCGACCCCTTTTTTCTTTTGGCTGTTGGTAAAGTGAGATTATCTACTGCCCATGTGTTTGTGGTTAGTTAACTTCCTTGGGAGCCCATTCCACATGGAGGGATGCTCTCTCAGCTTGGACACATGGGAGAGGGTCTAGGCCCTGACTTGGATGCTATGACAGACTCTGGAGATCCCCGTGAAGGGCCTCACCCTCCCTGGAGAGTGAAGTGGGGATTGGGTGGAGGGTTGGGGGAGTTGGTGGGGGGTGCAGGAGGAGGGGAGGGATTGGGAGCTGGGATTGACATGTGAAGCATGCTTGTTTCTAAATTTACAAAAGGAAAAAAATGAAACCCCTCTTTCAGAAGAATAATTTATATAACATGGGAATTCAAATTATGTACCTAGGGTTCTATCTCATTCCCACTAATGAGTAACTACACACCATTCTGTTGTGTAGTCTTACTCTCCACTTAACAGCTGTTTTCTATTTGATACCACTTGCCTGAGTGGCTGGAAAGAAATGTAGGCATCTCCAGGGGCAGCCTAAATCTCTCCCTACCTCTTGTTCAAGAAAACCATAACAACAAATGTCTTCATTCTTTCATACTCATAGAGCTTTTAGGAGTAAATTCTCTCTCCAATATTAAAAAAATGTAAATTTTGGGACTCAAGAGATGGTTTACCAATTAAATATATTTATTATTACAGAGGACCTAGGTTTGGTTCCTAGCACCCACAACTGTCTGTGATTCCAGACTGATGTGGGTACAGTACACACACGATTCACATACATTTATGAATGTGAAATACTCATACACAGAGAGAGGGAAGGAAGGAAGGAAGGAAGGAAGGAAAGAAGGAGGGAAGGAAGGAAGGAAGGAAGGAAGGAAGGATGGATGGATTGAGGGAGAAAGAGGAAGGAGGGGGAAGGACGGAGGGAGGTGAGGAATTTTAACTTGAGAAAAATTTGGACCACTCAGAGACACTTAGTAAGAGTAGTAGGTTCAGGCAGGATGGTACTGATTAAGAGTAATGAACAGAGGTTCTATGGCAGTAGACACTGCAAATGTATGGTTAAAGGAAGCTTAATTTAAGGATTGGTGAGTTCTAGTAGAACATTTCTTGGAAAGGAAGAAGATCCTTTCTATAAGAAAAAAATTTAAACATTTAAATCTGCTATCAGGATCTAAGCTTCTGTGAACCTAAAAGACAAGAAGCATCTTTCAGCTACATTCAGAAGGAGCTCCACAAAAGAACAGTTATCCAGCAGGACAAAGCACAACTTAAGATGTTTGTAATTTACATACATGCACATGCACACCACAAAACACACAAACACACTGGGGAAAAGCAGAAAAAAAGGAGGTTCTCAACAATCATAATGAACCTTGAACTAAAATAGCTAAATTTAAGCAATCACTTTTATTTTTTGTTTGTTTAAACAATTATTTATTTTTATTTTAAATATGTGCATAAATCTCTGTGCACCACATCCATGCCTGGTGCTTGCTGAGAGGCCAGAAGAGATTGTTAGATCCCTTGGGACTGGAGTTGCAGACAAACAGTACTCGACTGCTTGGGAATGCTGGGAATCAATCCATGTCCTCTGGAAGGGAAATTAAGTGATCTTAACCATTGAGCTATTTCTCCAGCTAGGAATCACTTCTAAATAATAGCAACAACTTCTTTTGATGGAGAGAGCACCTTCAGTCTGTGAAATAAATGAAAACTAAATGATACTTAGCTCTCTGCTGAGTAGTAGTAGTAGTGTGATGAGGATCAAATACTACTGACGATATTAAGAAATATTGTCTCTAATAACCATTAAGCCATTCTGCTGCCTTTCATGTCAGAAAAGTCCTCTCCATATATACACCTCTTCTCTTCTGTTCACTCTTATCCCAATTATCCGTTTCCTTAAAAATACATGCAAATATGCACATTGTGCATATTATATATGCACATACTATGTATACTCACAGTTCAAGTAGTATGAGCCCAACTCTCAAACTGCCTGATATCTTACAGAAATGTCATCTTTTAAGATCTCTTTGTAAATATCTACACTTAGACAAAACTCCCCACAGAATTTAACACAGAACTTTGTGGGCAGGATTATGTCAACCCTCATTTTGTTCACTAATATTCATAAAATATAAAAGTAATAGTTAAAAAACATGTGTGACACTGTATAAGGATATTGTGTTAAGGTCACAAAACCTCATAAATTTTAATTCCCTTTGTGCACATATTTGATGCTGAACAATGTAATGTTATACTTTAGGACAATAGTGACAGAAAATAAACACACTATAAGCTAAATCACTGTTCAGAAGGTTATATATATATACATGCCTCAAGTAAAACAGCTAAACCACATGAAGCTATAACATTACATCAAAAATTCACATGTGTCAGGAAGATGTTTTTCTTTCTTATTACAGTAGACTATAAAGGGTTTCTCAATGATTGAGTTTTACTAAGAAATTATTAAAATTCTGATTTATATTCTGGCATATTTTACCTTTAACATAAAGATTAGGACACCAAAGCTTTTTCTACCATGAATTATGAATTCCAATGAAAGAAAATTGGAGTTTTAATCTACTAAATACCAAAGTTCCTTAGTACATGCCGCAATAGAAGTGAAGCATAACTCGGATGTTATTTGAGTTTCATTTTTTACTCATACACATGAGAAATATATTTCACTACATCTCCTCATTTATTCATTCACCTGTTCATTTATTTATTTATTTGTTTGTTTATTTATTTATAGTTTTTTGAGGCAGGGTTCCTCAGTGTAGCTTTGGAGTCTATCCTGGAAATTGCTCTGTAGGCTAGGCTGGCCTCCAGCTCACAGAGACCCATCTGCCTCTGCCTCTTGAGTGCTGGGATCAAAGGTGTGTGCCAAAACTACCTAGCTACTAATCTTCTTTTTGTCACTGCTTGTATAAGTAAAAGTATGTCATGATCTCACAACTTAATTTAATGAATACAACAAAGATTTGAAAACAAACGAGGCAAATAGCAATTGGGAAAGGTGGGTGTAATGAGGTCAGTCCCAGTTGCAGCACTAAGGAGGTGGAGGCAAGATGAGGAGCTCAAACTCAGCCTCAGTTGCAACAGGGAGCCAAAGGCCAGCCTGCCCACATGAGACTATATTAAAATAAATAAAGGAAGGAAAAAAGAATGCACTTATTTATCATCAATGAAACTTACAAGTACACTGACAAACACAGTGAATACATCAATCATATGTAAAAGGATTAGTAATGGGCCAGTGAAATGACTCAGGAAGTAAAAGTGCATGATGACAAACCTGATGACCTGAGTTTGATCCCAGGGAACTACATGATAGAAGGAGCAACTCAACTACCATAGAACTATCCTTTGACCTCAACACAACTATGTTTTTGATGCAGTGCATGAAGTAAATAAATATAATTTTTTTTACAAAAGCTACTCTGTGCAATCTTTTTTTATTTTAGAAATAGTCTTATTTTACCTCGCCCTCCTATCCTCCCATGCCCCACTGACCTCCTCAACCCACCTTCACCCATTCCCCAAGGATAGTGACGCCATTCACAGGGGATCACCAAAATCTATCACATCATTTGTGGGAGGGCCTAGGCCCTATTTTGTGATCTGGGCTGAAATAGCATCCCTCCATAGGGAATGGGCTCCCAAAGTCCATTTGTGCACTAGGAATAAACACTGGCTCCACTGTTAGAGGTCCCATAGACTGCCCAGGCCTCCTAGCTGGCACCCACATTCAGAGGGCTTGGTTTGTTCCAATACTGGTTCCCCAGCTTTATGACCAGGGTTTCTGTGCTCTCCTTAGGTTAGGTTAACTGTTTCTGTGGGTTTCTCCAGCATGGTCTTGTCTTATCATTAGCTGACATACCTTTCTTGCTAGGATTGGTTGATGACCAAAGGTGATGATAAATTCCTTATACCCAATTCTGCCCTCAATACCCTGATGTACTACTGTTGAGTGGGTATGCACCCTGTAAGATTTAAAGTAGAACTGACTAGTTCTTTTTTATATATAAAAGTTTAGATTAGTGATTCCTTATAAGATTAATTTTCAAGATAAGTAAAAAGTGATTGGTCCTTTCTTTGTAACTGGAAAATGCAGCCTGCCAGTAAAAGAATATCTTGCTTGATTACACAATATTAATCTGTAACAAGTTACTTGGATATGAATGTATGTGGGTCCTTGGAATAATTTTTTTCACCTGTGGAACAAGCATTCTTCCCGCCAGCCTTGTCCCAGTGCCGCATCAACCCCAAATAACACACAAGGACTATGCTGTCAGTCAATGTCCAGGGCTTCTCACTGGCTAGTTCTGTCTTAAGTATTACCCATAACTACTAATATATATATATTTCTATAAGGTCTTACATTAC
This sequence comes from Mesocricetus auratus, assembly GCF_017639785.1. Classification (NCBI taxonomy): domain Eukaryota; kingdom Metazoa; phylum Chordata; class Mammalia; order Rodentia; family Cricetidae; genus Mesocricetus; species Mesocricetus auratus. The sequence goes on from NW_024429189.1 coordinate 106,249,658, forward strand.
CGAGGACGCCAGCCTCATACATCCTCTCTTCCCGGGATCACACTGTTACTCCTACTCTTTACTACATTTCCCAGACTCGTCCACAACTCCTAGTCCCACCTATCTTGCTTCCCTATTGAACAACAGTGCTTTATTTATCAACCAATAAGACAAACATATACACAGAAGGACTTCCCCCATCACACCTGTAACACATAAAATGTTCAATCGTGTAAAGGATATGGAAAGCATGCTGTTTTTTACTTGTATTCATGAAACTGTTCACTTGAAAAACACGATGTAGCCACACTATAATTTTTATATTGCCTGAAAGATTTTGCTGAGATATAGAAGCTATCAGGAAGAGAATAAAGAAGGAGTTAAAATGAGTTAGAAGGAAAACATCAAGAATGAGAGTTAGGAGGAAAGAGAAGGAAAACATTAAGAATGAGAAAAATAGAAGGAGAACATCAAGCAAGACAGAAGGAAGATTTCTGGATAGAGACAACAAAAGAGAATATAGAACACAGAAGAATAAATAAGGAAATCATTGAGAGAGTGTGTCTTTCCCCTTAGCCCCTTAGATTAAAAAAAAAACAAAAGTCTTAGTAAGCACTGACTCTGTGGATTCCCTTTGGGCCCTGCTCTGCTGGAGGCTGGTCCTCCAGTCAGCAATAGTCATCCATTAATTTATGTTATTAAGTTACTTTCTACTAGGTTAAGTGTATTAATAGTTGGCACAGATGCTACTTATGTTATCAGATACAAAAATTATCAAACTCTGCCTGACTACAGAGGAATCACACAAGTGTAATGCCCGTTGGTCAGGATGCCAATATCCTGATTGAGTTTTCTAGGACATAACTTCTGAGATTCAGATGATAACCCTAGGCATTTCATTAGCCTTCAGCACCCTGTAAAGGTTACCTCTTGATAATTATAACACTTATCCAATTTCAGCTCACTCATTCCTAATGTGCTTCTTGCTGCTAAATTCCCAGCATACTCACATCCTTTACTAATGAAATAACATATTGTATAGATTATTTTCTCTGAATGGAAACATTTCACTCTGTGGAGAGGTTCCTTGGGACTCAGGAAGTAATTAAAACTTACAAATCTCAGGAAGTAAACAACTAACAAGTCTCAGGAAGTTCCTGAAACTCACAAAACTGGCAAGGCCCCTCCTAAAATTATATGAGTAGTAACAACTGCTGAGTAGAGAAGAATCTCTCTTACTCATGCAGCTGTCTGAAAAGTCATTTAGCTCTAGTAACAATGCTTTTTTGAATGGATACACACACTGAAACAGACATTTCAGTGATGCAGATGACTCTCAGTCATCCATATTCCTACAAGTAACCTCCTCACCTGTGTTCATGTAAGCAATTAAAATAAAATTAATGATTCACATATTGGACTTTGATTTGTCATTGGTTCCCTATTTGGTATTGAAAGATCCCGGCCCAGTCTACACAGGCAGCTGAGGCTTATGGAAAATTCCGTTTCCCCCACAGCTCAGCTGAATAGTCATTTTTTTTAATCAGAAGGGAGCTCAGCTCAAGGTCCTCATGGCTGAATGGCTGAATAGTCACTACTATCAGAAGGGAACTCTGCCCAGGGACACAGGTGTCTGCTGTCTGCATAGCCAGCCCAGCAAGATTGGGCAAGAACAGAGACCTATTGTTCCTCAGATAGGGCCAAGGCCGAGACTTGAGTTCCAAGCAAAACCTCAATTGCCCTCGTTCTGAGCCCCAGCCTCATTTAAATTGCCCAATCAGGGTCCTGTAACTAGGCTTCTCGCTTCTGTACTGCGCTTTTTGCTATAAAAGAACCCCTGAGTCCCCAGCTCGGGGCGCTCAGCCCCCCCAAGACTGAGACGCCCGGGTACCCGTGTGTAAATAAAGCCTCTTGCTGTTGCATCCAAGCTCGTGGTCTCGTTGTTCCTTGGGTTCGGGTCTCCCTCCCGTGAAAGTCCCCCCCGTCTGGGGTCTTTCAGTATGAATAGATTTTTTTTCATGTTTTCCTAGAAAAAGTCAAACAATTGCTGCCTCAACAAAAGATGAGCTAAGGAAGAGTGGTAGGATACAAAATTAGCATACAAAAAAACCATTAGCCTTTCTATACACTAATGAAAATATCCTGAGAAAGAAATTAATAGAACTTTATTCATAATGGCCTCAAATAAACCAACCAACCAATCAACTGATGAAGAAAACAAGGAAAGCCCACCTTGAAATAAACTTAACAAAGGATGTACAAGTAAAGACTTGTACAATTAAGACTTTAAAAGCACTAGGAAATAGAAACACCGCTCATGCTCAAGAATTAAATAATAAAAATTTAAAAATGCTAACAAAATCAATCTACAGATTCAATAGAATCACAAAGTTCTAGCAACATTCTTTATAAAAATACGAAGGAAAAAACCTTAAAATTCATATGGACACAACAAACACACCCCACCACCATCACCACTGCCATGACCACTACCATCACCACCACCAACAACTAAACACCCTAGATTCCAAAAACAATCTCCAATCCCCCACTATAAGAGTACTTATTAGAGACATCACCAAAAGTGATTTCAATTTATACTATAGATCCATGGTACTAAAATCAGCATGGTATCATCACATAAACAGAAAGACAAACTGGGATAGAATACAGAATCCATATGAATGGCCATTCAACTATGGCAACCTGATTTTTTACAAACGTGCCAAAAATAAACATTGGAGAAGACAATATCTGCAACAAAAAGTGCTCAGCCCTAAAGAGGACGTTTACATCAAGCACCCTCTAAGTTCAGGGAGTATCATGGAGGATGGAAAAGTAAGAACATAAGAGCTGTAAACAGAGGAAAAATGCTGTGAAATGCCATTTTTCAGACATGACATGATAGCTGCACTCATGGATTCATAGCAGTTATGCTTACCTGAAAAATTCCTGTACAAGATCAAGACATTCAATAAGGGGGGGGGGATGAGGTCTCATAAGCTCCACCCCTATTTCAGTAGCTATCTGCAGTTAGTGACTCCTGGGTAAGCAACAACCATTTTTCTTTCTGGATAAGTGCCACTATATAACATAAGCCTTCCATAAAGCCTCAGATTGAGATTAGCACTTTTAAGTGTAGTACATATTATGTCATGAACTTTTGCTTTTGGCAGACTGTTTTTCTTATATCACTTTTAATACCAAGAATCCCCAGAGGGGGAGAAATTAAAGATGTATGCCTAACAGAGACATATCCTACATTCCTGGGCAGCCAGCACACAGGAACATAGGACCAGTCGCAACAAAAACCTATATTCAGTAGGTACTACTAGCATACGCCACATCTCCAAGGAACACTGATGACTTTGAAGTGCATATGTCATCGTATAAATGCTGCCATTCACTCTCACTGAACGTACTGGACATGTGAAAAAGCCTTTCAACACAGGCCTGTTAGAAGTCCACAGGGACAGATAGTAATAAGTAAAGGCCTTTCCAAATTTAAAAGGAAACATTTGGTACTTCACTTTTCAATATTGCGACATCTCTTTTTTTCAACAAAGGAATTTATTGCATAGTACGTCACCTTTTCCCTGTCAGAGGATTTACTGCCAATTTTGGAGTTGGGTTACTTCTGGTTTTCGAGCCTGTCTTGTGAAATTACAGACAGGGCTGCCTTAAAAGTGATAGAACACACGTGAGTTCAGTCTTCACAGTGTCCCCTTGGCTATCAAACCTGGAATCTATTACATACAAGAGGAAAATATAAGGAGTTTTATAAAGAGATGGAATAAGTGCTGAAGATGTCTAAAATAGTCAAGTCCAACAGTTAGCTCACCAACTTACACACTGTTTTTCAGATGTGTACTTAGTTATATTACATAAGTCTCATCATACTTTTGAGTATTTATAGCAATAGGATTTCTTTAAAAATGCAGGCCTTAAGCTAAGCAATAGTGGAGAGACCACCTCGAATGCCCATTCCTGATAATGAACTTGATGTCTATAACCATCCGGGAGCCTTCATCCTGTGACTGATGGAAGCAGAGGCAAACACACAATTAATCACTGAACTGAACCCAAGAAACCCAGTGACAGAGAGAGAGGAGTGATGAGCAAATTGGCAAAGAATGGGCTGGCAAAACCAGCAGAGACAGCTGATCTGAACAGGGGAGAGCTCTTGGACCCCAGACTGACAGCGGGGAGGCCAGCATGGGACTGATCTGGACCCCCCAAATGTGAGTGTCAGCGAGAAGGCCTGGGCAACCTATGGGGCCCTGAGCTGTGGATCAGGGTCTATCCCTGATATACAAACAGTCTTCGTGTGCCTATAGCACAAAGAGAGATGCTCTCTCAGCCTGGACCCTTAGGGGAGTGCCTGGACCCTACCCAGAGTAAAATGGCAGACTCTGATATCCCCTATGTGGAAGGATTTGGCAATAGGGTGGGAGGGTGGGGGGGGAAGGGGAGTGCGGGAGGAGGGGAGGGAGAGGGAACTGGGATTGACATATAAAACAAGCTATTTAAAATTTAAAAAAAAAAGATAAAATAAAAAAATGCAGGCCTTTTCATGTATTCTTTGATTAATAGTAAGTAACCAAAGGGAAAAAACATTTTTATTATGATACAAAGGTACTATCTCTTAAAGACTGAAGTATGATTAATATATGTTTTAAACTGCATACTTACTCATGAAAGAAAAATATGTCCAAGAGTTCTAATTCAACACCGAGGAATGTCTGATCTGAGACATATAATACCTATCTAATGTTTGTCACTATTAGCCCTTTTACTGAAAAGATGTAACCAAACTACAAAAGTTTTAACTGTCTAAACAATCAGCTAATTAACAGGGAAATCTTTGGTTTTGGGAATGTGATACTGTCATAAATTAAAACATACTTAAAGAAACTGAAATACAAGTAAAGACTTTCCACTAAAGAAAGTAGTGTCACATCAGAATGTCTATGGCTCAAGCACAGCTGTCCTTCTCCCCAGTCTCTATCCACTGGCCGGCCTCTTTGTTAAAATGGCATCTCAGTGTGAGTATTTGCTCCCTGCTCACACAGAGGGCTGGCGATAAAACAGTCTATTTCTTTCTGCTGTTATTCATTAAACTTAGTCACCTAAATCCCAACACTGAAATTGGAGTGTCAGGGACAAATGGACAAGGGGTTATTTTTTTCTTCATATGAGAAGCAATTGCCTGCAGCAAAAGTGTGTTTCCAGTTGTGACTGTCCCTAAGAGTGGATCATCAGTACTGTGTCACTCAAGTGAGAAACACATAACATGTAAAAGCATTAGGCTTATCCATACCTGAGAACTCTATTAGGGCAATGGCCATTTAAAAAGTAACACTGTGATGCTCAGTTGATGTTCCTTGCCAATCTCTTTATCTGGGTTCCTATTCTATTAGAGAGTAGACCACAGACAAGGACAGTTCCAGATGTCAAACCTGGGGTGAATCACTTGGGATCTCCATGTCTTGTCTTCCTCATTTGAAAACTCAAATGGCATCATATAATGACATTAAAGTTTCCACAAAACAAAATATTTATACCTACAAATACTTTTAGAATTTGAGTAAATCAGTGCTGAAATTTTAGTCTCACACAAGGTGTCAAAGTTCATGTCTATAATCCTAGCACGAGGAAGGAGGCTAAGGAAGGATCTTTACTGAGATTGAGACACTCTGGACTAAAGAGTGCATTCCATGCCAGACTGGGATACAAAGTAAATCCTGCTTTAATAGCAATCATAATAATAACTATTGTTATTGTCATTATTATTATTAACACTTAGGTTATAGTACTTACAATGGGTAGACAACTTATGAGAAAATTACTTTCAAATACTGTTACTCAATAAAAAGTACACTTAGATTAACTTCAACTATATAAAATCCTTACAATGAAAGGGAAAAGGTCACACTGATTTACCATTAAACGACCAGTTAGCATCTATCTGAAGCTCTCAAGAAACATTTCATTGGGTGTTTACAATTGACTTAGAGAAGGAATATCATCCCTAACTGACAAATAAGAGACGGGAATTACTGTTACTAAAATTCTAAGATCCAAATCTTATAGTTAGTTATTGTTTCAACACATAAATAAAGGAAAGGCAAGCAAAACAAAACAAAAATCCTCAAAGTCTAGACTTGGGGCTGAAGCAATGGCTCAGCAAGTAAAAAAAAAAAAACTTGCTCTCCTAGAGGACCCAAGTTGGGTTCCCAGCACCCTTATCAGGTGGCTAACAAGCACTTGTAACTCTAACTCCAAGAAGGCTCCCAATGTCCTCTTCTGGTCTCTGCAGGCACTTGCACACACGTGGTATCCACTCACACAGACACAAACATACATAAAGTAAGAATAAATATTCTTAAAAGGAAAAATCCTAGTCTATCATCAAAATCAAAGTAATAATAACCTGAAAACAAGAAGTTTGACAGGCACTTCTGGCACTAAGTCCTAGAAAGTAGAGGTCCCCAATATTATTCACAATGTCCTGGAAACCATAAGTCTCTGAGGTAAATACCAAATGAAAAACATGAGATTTTATTTTACCATAGAATACATTTCATTAGCTAAAAATGTCAATAGATGGCTATAACACCTAATGTGTAGATGTAATCTGTGTTAGATATGTGGAAAAAGGTCTACAAACAAAAGAATGTAAGCAAAATCCTTATGCTATACCTTACATTTAACTTATAACTACAAATATATATATATATATATATATATATATACTAAATATTACCATTAATACCTTTCTTAATGAGTTAAAATTCTGATGTGATTTATGAGGCTGATTTCAATTTCTGGGCCTCTTAAAAATTAAAGAGAAGTTTTAGTTGATGTTATTTCCAATAATTCCTCTTATAATAGAAAGACAATATAAACCATTTCATCGGTTTTTAAGTTGCACTAAAGCTTAAAACAACATCAGTATTTAGAAGTCACATAAAGTACAACAGAAAGTCTTAAATCTACTGACCAGCCACTGCTTGCTACTTTCTCTATTCAACTCCCTCACTGGGGCAATTTCAGGGGACAGAAGGACATAAATGTGCTAATAAGTGGGAGAAATAGAAATCACATTAAATTATCTGGATCAAACTGAAAGTTGAGTAATAACTAATATGGAAATTACCCAAAAGTTATCTTATAACAAACTAATAAAACAATTATGTAAATACATAAAGCAAAAACCAGGTAGCCTACTTGAAATTAGTTTTGTATCAAAGGGCAGACACTCTTCAAAGGTTCTGTTTGCCACTCACTATTCTGAAGAACACTAGTAAAAATCAATGAATTCTATGTGGTTGCAACACTCACATACTAGAATTTATTTACAATTTTATTCAAAATTTAAAAACAATGCTTCCTTATCTCTCCCAGGTTGTGATAGAGGGTGAGAGAGTGTGTGTGAACGTGTATGCGCACATTCACATCTTCACCAAGAGATTCTGTAACGTCTCAGGAGGTTTACAGAACAGTTCATGAAAATCCACTTATCAACTCCACAGTGATCACAGACTTCAAGTAAGAATGAACACAGTAACAATTTTATTTTAAAATATACATCCATATAGTTTTAAACCTATAGGTCAAGGGTTCATTTTGACTAGCAGTGAAAACACTGCTGGGACCATGAACTTTGTGTGCCACAAGCAATAATGCCACCACCATCAGCTACAGAGTGTTAAAATTCTTCAATCAGATTATCATGTTAGAATCTGATCCCCTGTTGCCTAAACAACCCTAGGAAAATCTGTGTTCTGGGTGGCTGAAGAAATCACCCAAGTGGAATCTAAAACATTCTTTGTCTTCATATAAACAAAGAAACAAAAATAGGAGTATCAAAGACTACAGATGTCACTGACAAAAGAGAGGATCCAACCCCAGAATATGTAGGGCAGGTCTCCACAACTCATATAGATTTCCTGCTTGTTTGAATGGAGGCATTTCCAAGAGCCTGTTTCTCCCATCCTAATACAGCAAGCAAAACGGGGCACAAAATCAGTTTTTAAAGTTGTAAATGAAATGAAGATTCAAGTGTATCTCAGCAAACACAATTCCCCAAAGTGAGAAGATCTTGATAACAGGAAAGTGGCCTATGACTACTTTTATTCCTGAGGAAACAGTGGGGAAGGAAAAATGCCTTTGAAGAAGACAAGGAGAAACAAGTTGAACAATAACAAGTGACAGCACATTTGGGCTAGCCTGAATTAGAATCAGGAAGAATCCCACATGCAGAGCGGTGTGCACCATCCACGTTCTTTCTACATATTCTCAATGAGAGTTCCAGAGACATGAACACTCTCAGGCACATCAGAGCTTGCCCAGGAGGAAAGCAGCAGCAAAGCTGGAGACTGGAAACAAACAGGAACTCAAACAAAGAGTCTCTCTAGTCAATGCTGATGTGGACAGTCTTCACCTAGTATCACACAGCCACCAAACAGCAGCAAGAGAAAGGCTGTGAGAAAACCATTAAAGAACAGTTGGTATATTAGTTAGCTTTCTGTATGACTGTGATCACGCACTTGACAAAAGCAGTTTACAGAAGAATTAACTTTGGATCAGGAACTGAAAGCACTCTGGCTGCACATGGCAATACTGCTTACTTTCTTATATCTCAATGGGGCAGGAAACAGAAGAACTGGAAATGGGCTGGGCTATAAACTTCAAGGCCTGCCCTAGTTACTCACTTCCTTCAGTTAGGCCCAACCTCCCAAACATTTTACAACTTCTCAAAACTCTATTACTTGTTGGGACTAATTATTCAAATATGTGACCTGTGAGGAATATTTCACATCCAAATTGTAAGACTGAGTTTTCTCCAAGAGAGTAAGAAAAAACAGTTTACTCTTATCACCACTCCTTCAAGTTCTGTGCCAAGAGAGATGTCCTTACACCCTATGGCTCCCACGGTACAAAGTGAAATCAAAGTGAACAAGCCTTGGGTTCCTCAGATAAGTGGGATGCAGCCCAAGAAGCTGACTTCTTCTATTTCCCTCTAAGAACATAAAGTTTCTGGAGTGGTCAAGTATTCCGAAGAGGTTGATGAAGGAAGACAGGTTTTACAGGTGCTACTAACTACAACTAGAACAATCTGAGCTATCTGAGACCCTATCTCAAAAAAGGGGGAGGTGAAACAGCAAATGCTATTGATAATAAACTCTCATCTCATATTTAATCAGGAAACCCGAAAACTTAGGCTATAAGATGGGATACAAGACAAGGTAGGAACAAGACAAGGATGCCCATTCTCCTCACTTTCTATTCAACACAGCATGTGAAATCCCAGCTGTGCAAAGAAGTGATTTCTCTGTTTGCAGATAAAAATATGTTTCAGAAAGAAAAATCCCAAACATTATACCAAGAAAATGTTAGAACTAATAAAAAGTTGTGGTGTACAAAAGCTATAGTTACATATACCCATGATAAAGTGCTTTGAACAGAAATTCCAAAAACAAACCCACAAATAAATTTAACCATCATGACCCAAACACTAAGAACTAACAAGCACTGATAAAATAGAAAGGCATATGTAAAAATATCTATATTTATAAACTGGAAAAAATAAATGCTATAACAACATCCATAACTACCCAAAGCAAACTACAGGTAAAGATATTTTACACAGAAAATTTAAAAGGTTAATCAAAATGCCCTAATTAACTAAACAGAACTTGAGTCTTGAGTCTTGAGCAAAAACAGAACTACTTCCTAATTTCAAATATTATAAGATATAACAATCACGATAGTACAGTGCAGACACATACACAGTATTAGTCTCACCACAAAAAGGTAACCATATGATGCATAAGCTAACCAACTCAGTGTATATGTGTAACAAAGCATCACATTTCTAGGAAAAGAACACATTTTCAGATTCTCAAAGGGACAATGGTTACCCACCCCCTACCAAGAAAAAACAATAAACTATAGTTTGTCCCCACAGATGGCCTTCAATGAACCAAGTTGCTATTAACAGTATTTATATTTGGGTATGATCCTCTGGTTTATCATTAATAAATGCAAGGTCAGCCTCAGGAGCAAACTCTTCAGAAGCCTAATGGCTTTCACTTTTTACATCTGAAGAACCCTAAACCACCACACTGAAATCTCTGCAAGTTTGCTACAGAGGCCACATCAAACACAAATAACCTGAGGCTTCATGGGAAGAAGGGAGGATAAAGCACCTCTTTGGATCAGTGAATTCAGCCTTCTAGCTGTTCCACAGGTGCCAGCAGTAAGAGCGAACTCACACATGTAGCTAGGCTGCCAGTGAACTTCAATCACAGGAAAGCACACATCATGAGAAATAAGGAGATGACTATTGTGCAAGCTGTAGACATCTGAATAAGGAGATGACTATTGTGCAAGCTGTAGACATCTGACAGTACTCAAGAGGCTGAGGCAAGACGATCACTACTTTAAGACCTGTCTAGGCAACATAGTGAAATCCTATCTCAAAAACCAAACAAAACAAAACCAAATTAGTCACTTAGATTTAATGTACTTTATTTACGTATGCTGTTTATATTACAAAGACGTGAAATATAGATCAAACATTTAATTATGTTCTTATATTAACAGAAATGAAACAGAGTCAGGCATTCAAATGACCCTTCATTTAAAATATTAGTGGTTAGTTATGGCTAATACCTTCTTCCGCTCTAGTCTTTAAGTAGACTGAAGCTAAGGAAACATAGTTGAAAGACATTTACAGTATTGCTGAAACCAGATTGCATTATATCATATTAGTACAATTATAATGCTTACTGAATAGGACTATTTTTATTGATTTTCAAAATAATCTTGCAAATGATATTTGAGTGCAAATAAAGCCACGCAGAACTGGGAACCCTGCCCCAGAACCAAGAAGCATAGCAGAACATAAACAATATGAGAAAAGCCAGACCTCATTTCATCTACTCAACTTAAGTGAAATGAAGATATAAACAAACATTGTGGTGGCATTGTTTTCATCTACTGTATTTGATTTTTCAAAACAAAAACATCCATTTTCCACAGCCAGTTCTCTTTTACCCAAAAATAATGGTAAAAGGCATAGCTTTGTTAAGAACAAATTTAGATGAAAAGTACATTTTAACTGCCCAAGTATATTGCCTATAGTATTTATAATTTTTAAAAAGATTTAACAAATTTAGCTTTTTTTCTACTTCTTCACATACCTCTATTACTTGAAGTAGAGAGTCCTTACATTCTTTACGTACTTTGGTAATACTTAACCTATCTGAACTTCACATTTCTCATCTCACAATGAGGAAGATGCCTGACAATTAAAACTCCCTAAGAGACCACAATTATCAGTGTCTTCATCAGTGATTACAAAAGAATGGTCAGTCTCAAATGTAGTAAACTTAAATTCATTTACTCTTTCACTCTGTTCTTCCCTAATAAAAGCCTGATTTATATTGTTTCCTATTCCCTAATCTACAATAATGTACACAACCTAAAAACAAGCCCTATGCCCATCATTTGTTCTTGGGTAATACTATGTCCTTTGGTTAATAATTGTTTCATAAACAAAGAAAGAAACATTAAGCAATCAACAAAATATGAAAAGAAGTCTGTTGGAGATCTTCAAAGAAAATGTCCACCCTTTCTTTAAATGAATAAATAATCAAACAAATAAAATAATAATATAAAAAACTTACAGGTGGGCAAGGTGGCAAATACCTGTAATCCCAACATTCAGAAGGCTGAGAGAGGTTGGGAACTGGAGGTCAGCCAGAGTCATCTTAGGAAAAAAAGAAAAGAGCTACAGACAATTTCGTTTTCTGTTAATGGAGAACTCTGATGTATTCCCAGAACAGAAGCAAAGCAGGAAGACAACAGAACAAGCAAGAGAAGGAAAAGTAGACACTTGCGCTCACCTGTGAGATTCAGATTTGGTCACCTGCAGCCAGTCCACATCTCAACTACTTCTTACAAGAAATCAGTTAGGTCTTTATCATTGAAGGCCAGTTGTAATTTTTGTTACATGAAACTTAAAGAATGTTGGTATAGATGTTCTTCAACTTATTAGAGTTACAGCAAAAAAAATTCATTGTACAGTGAAGACAGTAAGAGTTAAAAAAAATCCTAATTCCCTGAGCAATACAACCTAGCACAGTCTACTGCAGAGCACCAACAGTTGACTCCCATGAGCACACTTCTAACAAGGAGCTGGAGCTTGATGCACAACCAGTATCCCAGCATAGTCATACCATACATTGCTAACTTGACGCACAGCCAGTATCCCAGTGGAGTCACACCACACATCACTAAACTGTAGAAACATCAAGACTTTTAGAATATTTTCTACTGAATTAGTTATCACTCTCCACATACTGTAAAATCAAAAACTATAAGCCAAACCATCTTAACTCTGGATTCAGTGAAGTTAGAGTTTGAAGAGAATAGAATATTGTATGAAAAATTAAACCAATGTAAACTATCCTCTAAATAAAATGAAAGTTTGTAAATGAATATCAAAATGTATGAAACAAATGGAGCACTAACTCTGGTTTTTTTTCAATGTAAAGCAAGTAATTCATTTACCAATCAGAATCTGTGCTTGACAGTTCTCCAAAATACACAAAGGATTCCTGAATACAACTCAACAAGTATTTTCTATGTATCATCTGTATTTTCAGTTCACCATTCCCTTCTTCAAAAAACTCCCGGAACAGGACACAAATTGTGTATACGCTACATTGTGGCACCACCAAACTTAAGGGGATAAATTTTGGAATTGAGTATGGTCAGAAGGAGTGGGCAGAAGAAAGGAGAGAGGAATGTAGAGAGGGGAAGAGAAAAGGAGACAGAAAGAAGGAAATAGACAAAGCTGCAGAAGAGAAGTTACTTATCTTCTGGGCTCTTGAAATTTAAACCAGACTTTAGCAGTGGATAAAAAGAGAAGAGATTCTGGAATGAGCAGAAAGAGATGCTGTGAGCTGCTAACACTGCCTATGCGCTTAATGACAAGGGCAGATTTAAGCCTGAAAAGATCATCATACTTCATGAAGTCCAGCACCTTATTCTTTATGCTTACTTCACATTAAAGTTGATTATAATTCTGATGAGAAAAGCTTCAACAAAGAAACTGATGCTAAAATTTCAAATAAAATAAAAGCAATAAAACAAATCAAACAAGTAAAAATATTGTAAAACAAAGGTTTATGGACAGGGGTAAAAATGGGGTTGAAAATGACTACAATATATTATGTACATGTACGAAATTGTCAAAGGACTATCAGTAATAATTAGCACACACCTACATGTCTCTCCTCCATGAGGGAAGATGTCCTGAACAGGTAAATGTGTTTCTTCCAAACTATTCTTTACATTAGTATTCAAACTCAAGTCTCATTGCAAATTTTCTAATAACCCAGGACAATATGCTTCCCAATTATTCATAATCAAAGTAGACACACAGAGCTAAAAGCCACTAGGGAGTCTAATTAAAGTCTCCAATACAATAACTAGCTCATACATGTTGTGAGTAGCTATGTGTGCTTTCTACCAGCCAGCACTTACTTCAGACATTTCAATCAGTAGAAACCAGAATAATATGCCAACAAATATACTTCACCAGATATAAACAGATCCTGAAAGTACAAGGAACCTTTGGGTCATGGCTTGGTGTATAGTAGACTGGATTACAATATAATTCACAAATGAGAATCAAAATACATATCAATATAAAAGTACTAAAAATACAAGCTGACATTTTACATTTGTGTCCCCACAATTTTCTACAATTTACCAGTGAATCTTTTCATTCAATTAACAGCCATCCTGCAAAGAGTTTGCTTATGTGAAAGACATTTGAATTATCATTATATCTTTCTAACTCATCCCAGACTTGTCATATCATATACTGTATTTTAAATTAGACTTTCAGGTGACTCATATATATTTAATTTTAAAATGAGATAATGTTAAAACTAAAAATAATAACTAAGAAACTGTTAGGAGAATATATAATTAAGATTACTATCCCTGAGCTAGCTCAGCAGCTAAGAGTGCTTGCCTAATATGCCTGACAACTTGAGTTTGATCCCTATAGCCCATGTTAGGAAGAAATACTTGACTCTAGAATGAACGCACACACACACACACACACACACACACACACACACACACACGTATGCACGCACATCATCTATGTCTATTACATGATAATAATTAGTAAGGCCCACAGAGATGGCTTAGTGGGTTAGAGGAAACTGCCACCAATACTAACAAAATGAGTTTGTTCCCCAGGACCCATCAAGTAGGAGGGAACCAGTTCCTATGGGTTGTCCTCTGACCTCCACACACATGCTGTAGCACATGTCTCCCACAAAAAAATAAATGAATCATAAACTAAATTTCAACACTTTAATTTGTTCCAAGCCAGGCTACGATGGCACACCACATGAAATGCCAGCACTAAGAGGTTAAGGCAGGAAGATCACAAGTTCAGGGACAACATGCACTACATAGTGAAACTCAGTCTGAAAAAAAAATCAAAACAAAAAGATGGCTACCCCAAAGAACTTAAGAAACAGAAAACCCAAAGATCCATACACTAAGCATCTGAAAACTACAGCCTAAAGTATCCCCAGATATGAATTTCTCATAATAGATTGCCAACATCAGACATAGAGGTACCTTCAGAAACTGATGAGTTATACTGTGTAGAGATTTCACAGCAGCAAATTATCAATTTAAACTCAAAGTCAACATGTTGTGCCTCACAGTCATTTAAACTGGCAGGAGTACAAATCACAGAGAAATCTGAAGTAACACACTGGAAATATTTGACTTATGTTAAACACCACTATGGAATTCAAGCATGTTCAACCAAGCCCTACTCCTAGTCAATCAGCTCACTGATTAGCTTATATACAAATTTCCAACATATACCACTGGCTAAATTTAGTACTTAAAATTTTTAAAGATTTTTCTGTGTACTTTAAAGTACAACTTATTTTAGGTAAATTTCCTGAACTAGAAAGATCTACAACCACCACAACAGAACAATACCAAAAATGGCCCTGTGCTATAAAAGGCACTGGTTGTACTGAGTGAAATTCTGTCTCTAACAAGAACCTTGCACAGACGAAGCAAGAAGGCTAAGCCACCACGTCCACCAGTCCAGTAAGGGCCAAGAAACAGCGTGTCAGAAAGAAATTGTTTTTCTGCTCCTTTTGATGGGTTATGCTTTCAAGTCAGGAAATTAGAAACAGGTGTGCCAGAGGGCACACACATCCCTGCTCCACACTGAAAAACACGCGTTTTCAATTTTCAAACATGAAAGGGACTCCTGTTGAATGAAAGAAGAAATGAAAACCCAGTTCTGTTTCTGCTAACCATATGAAGGGAGCTTAGAAGGTTTTTGACAAGTTGCTCGACTTAGTCCCTCTCTAACTGACAGCAGGTAGTACTTGACAATAGGAAGGAAGAAGCATTCTTTCAAGTGAGGACAATCAAAGGGAGAAATACATTAAGGATCACAGACTTGGCATTTTAACCCATCACTTGATCTATCTCATTTCTCTGTTTTTACCATTTCTTCACCTCATGTTTTAAAATGAGAAGTCTGTTCTTTCACAAAATAACAACAAAGCAAAACAACAAAGCAATGCAAACTAAGTATCTAGCTAGGAGGAAAAAAATCAAGAAATTATAAACATCAAAAGAACATCTTGGGAATCACTTGACCCACTGTAATCCACATCTACAATCTCAGAGAAAGACTTCCTTATGAAGTCCTGTTTTTCTGGAGCTCGAGGTACGCTGCAGATGTGTGAATGCAGTGTGCAGCATGGAACTGGAGCTCGAGGTACGCTGCAGCAGTGTGAATGCAGTGTGCAGCGCGGAACTGGAGCTCGAGGTACGCTGCAGCAGTGTGAATGCAGTGTGCAGCGCGGAACTGGAGCTCGAGGTACGCTGCAGCAGTGTGAATGCAGTGTGCAGCGCGGAACTGGAGCTCGAGGTACGCTGCAGTAGTGTGAATGCAGTGTGCAGCATGGAACTGGAGCTAGAGGTACTCTGCAGCAATGTGAATGCAGTTGCAGCGCGGAACTGGAGCTCGAGGTACGCTGCAGAAGTGTGAATGCAGTGTGCAGCATGGAACTGGAGCTCGAGGTACACTGCAGCAGTGTGAATGCAGTGTGCAGCATGGAACTGGAGCTAGAGGTACACTACAGCAGTGTGAATGCAGTGTGCAGTGCGGAACTGCAAGGCAATGGTTTAGACAGGAAGGGGGAAGAACATAACACTATTGGCCGCAGAAACAGGTACAATGCAAGTCACCATGTCCACTTAGGAGGCCTACTAGTGTTGTAGTGTATATTCCCAAATAAATGGATCCAGCGGAGCCTCATTCTTTTGACATATTTCCATACTGATAAGAAACTTTCTTTCAATATCAACTAATGCCAGAGCTTTCATACCCTGAAAGACAGGTCTCTATCTTATACAGACCAAAGCATAAGCTAAGCGCCTCTAAAGTAGCTATTGCTTAATTACATGAGAGAAATTACAAGTCTTCCTATCAAAGAATAAAATACCTCAGCTCACGTATATGCAAAACATCCAACTTTATATTAAGTTTTCTTTGGAAGAATATTTTAAATGTTCATTACACAATAGCAAATAACAAAGTATACTTTACACTAAACAATATTACCTCTTTTATTGCTTGCCAAAAAAAAAATCCACCAAAAAGTACAACCTCAGATGATAAAATTATCAATTTTATTTTTCAAATTATTTCTAATTAGCATACATTATTTCACAATTAGAAAAATAGCAACACACTTAATACAGCTACAATACATATAACAAAAGTTATCATACCATGTTTTGTTGATATCCCTGGGAGACCTACCCTTTTCTAAGGGGAAGTGGAGGAGGAGTGGCCCTATGGAAGACAGGAGGCAGAGGGGAGAGCCTGAGAGGAGAGAAGGGAGGTGATGTAACCTATGAGGGAAGACTACATAATAATAAGAAATAGTAACAAAGCTGTCACTTTTAGCTAGTATCTTAGAAAATGATACAGTATAATTTAGACTTCTACTTTTGTCAGTGACTTGGTTATGTGAAAAGAAGAAAATAACATGTTACTAGTTCATCAGACATGAACTGACCCAGTTAAGAGTATTCAAGAGTCTCAGAATATAATTCCTAAGTCATATGATTTTAGTGCCTAGAAGTGTGCTGGACTTTAAACACCATGATATATCTGTGAATGAGTGGAATTCCCCCACTCCAATAACCAAACTGTCTAAATCAAGGGTTCTTAAGACAGCAACAATCACAAACATTAAAGCTCTAGCTATACTCATATCCAGGAGTCCCAATTCATAAAATATTTTCATGTGGCATTAATATCATATATACATATCATTCTTCAAAATATTTCAGCTTAAATGGTTGTTCATTACAATCTAAAAATCTTACTGAGTATGACAATCTTATGAAAGTTTATTGCTCCATAAGAACAAGAGACTTCTGAAAAGCCAGAGTTGGCCATGTAGTGAGAAACAGCACTTGCTAATCAAGAAGATTAAAGAACCAGAGTGAGTTAGAGCACTAGATCCATCAGCAGAATCCACAGCTATGCATTTAACTTCTTACATGTCTGAATCAATGCTCCTCTCTCCAGAAACAACTTCAGAGATTAAAAAATAATCTATCGACATATAAATTCCAAAAGTATGAGTATCTCCCTGCTCAAAAAACCTCTTGCTTCTTCTTCAAAGCTTTCTACAGATCACAATACAAAACTTTAAATTAAGATCAAAGTACCTTACCATCACCCGTCTTCCTCAGCCATCCTCTACTGTCAACAGAGTAAATGAATCCCAATCCGTATTTATCTTCCTCTTGGTCCTTACTGTGAGTGGCCTCCCTCATTCTGCCTACTGTCTTGACTTGCCATTAATATTCACTTATATTCATTTTTTCACTCAACACGCATTGGAAGTTCTATGACGTATACCACCCAAATATCAATGAGCAAAGATGTTGGTACCCCAACCTTCATACTGTTCAGAAGACACGATAATTAAAATAACAAAATGTTAAATATTGCATACAATGAAAAAATAAAATATGAAAGAGATTAGCAAGAATTTCATGTTAGTTTAGTCAAGGGATCTGAGTGTAATTGCCACTATCCCATTATTAAGAGGGAGGGATAAGAGGAGGTAATTAGTTGTGACAATATTACAGCAACCACAAAAGGACGCCTTTCCTGCTTCTACAATAGTAAAGACAATTAGAAGACAACATCTATGAAACAGAAAATAAGCACTAACCAGATACTAGATCTTAGAATTTGCAGCCTTTAGAACTGTGAAAAATAAATGTAAGCTTATAATAAATTTAAAAAAAAAAACAAAGAAAAAGGAACAAAAAAGCATGTAAATAAGTTGTTGGTGAGGGTAGGGACTTGAATCCTAAAAGTGGAAAGTGAAAGGACGACTCTAGTGTAGGATTTGTGAAGGATGGTGACAGGCATGGGACCTGCAGATCAGGAATCAAGGGGAGGAAGGCAAGAACTGTCTCAGGGGGGCTAGGAAGTTCTTACCTCTTCTTTTAAGATTGAAAGCAAATGGAAAGTCAAAGGTGGGGGATAGGAAAAGAAAGGGAGAGTAAGAGGGAAGAGAGGAAGATAGAGAGTTGGTTTTAAACGACAACTCAAATATTGACAACTGACTAAAAGGAGAAAGAGTAAATCCAAGAGATAAGCTAGAAAGCTTTTGCCATAAACTGGATTAGAAATGATGGCATCTGTGGTAGACTGGCAGGACTAAGAGATTAATTAATGGTTACATTTAAATGTGTTTACAGAAAAATAAAAATGATGAGAGTTGGGCAGCACAGGATAGCGCCCTGACTTTGACCTGAGCCAGTAGGAAGATAAATTTGCAATTTGCTGTGTAAAAAAGATTTCGGGAAATCAGTATGGAGATTCCTCAGGAAAATGGGAATCAGTCTATCTCAAGACCCAGCAATTCCACTCTTAGGCACATACCCAAAAGACGCACATTCATTCAACAAGGACATCTGTGCAACTATGTTCATAGCAGCATCATTTGTAACAGTCAGAACCTGGAAGCAACCTAGATGCCCCTCAACTGAAGAGTGGCTAGAGAAAATGTGGTACATTTACACAATGCAGTAGTACTCAGCAGAAAAAAAAAAAAAAAAAAACAATCGAATCTTGAAATTCACAGGCAATTGGATGGAACTAGAAGAAACCATCCTGAGTGAGGTAACCCAGTCACAAAAAGACAAACCTGGTATGTGCTCACTCATATATGGATTGTAGACATGGAGCTGGGGATTGTCAGCCTATATGATCCACACCAACAGTGAAGATCCTAAGAGATACATACATAGTACTCTGGAGAATGGGAAGGGGACAGGATCTCCTTAGTGGATTGGGAGCATGAAGGGAGGGAAGAGGGAGCTGGGAGGAGAGAGGGAAAAGAAGAGGGGAGAGGACAAAATGAGGGAGCAGGAAGTTTGAGTTGGGACAAGAATAGAGGAGAGTCAGATAAGAAATACCATAATAGAGGGAGCCATTATAGGTTTGAGGAGAGATCTAGCACTAGGGAGATTTCCAGAGATCTAAAAGGATGACACCAACTGGCAATCTAAGCAATAGTGGAAAGGCTACCTTAAATGCCCTTCCCCAATAATGAGACTGATAAGTACCTTATATGCCATCCTAGAGCCTTCATCCAGTGGCTGATGGAAGTAGAGGCAGACACCCACAGCTAAACACTGAACTGAACTCCCAGAACCCAGCTGCAGAGAGGGAGGAATGATGGGCAAGTGGGTCAAGACCAGGCTGGCGAAGCCCACAGAAGCAGCTGACCTAAACAAGGGGGAGCTCATGGAAATATATATTTAAGAGCAAATAATCCCATTACTTGGGAGGCACAAGAAAGAGGATCTCTGTGGAACTGAGGCCAGCCTCATCTATATGATGAGCACCAGGACAGCCAGGGCTACAGAGAGAGATTCTGTCTAAAAATTCAAATAGAGCAACTAAGAAAAACAACTAAAATAATGAACGAGTCTCAACAATTGCTTGTTATTTCAGCTTGTGGGGTTGCTATGTGATGGAGAAAGAACTAGAAAGATTAATTCCCAAGTTGATTTGCACAAAATATTTTGAAGAATTGTTGCCAAAAGTGCCTATGACACACAGAAGACAAAAGATAAAGAATGATGGCTGCTAGAATTAAAGATGCAGCATGATTTCCTGACTGCCTTTCTACTTCCCTAAAATAGCAGTCATGGCACTGGCAGACACCTCAGCATCAGTCCACCACTGCTCCTGCTGTAGGTCTACTTGTCCACTCCTGACAATGATGCCATGAGCAGTTTTTGAGCACAGTCCCTCAAAAATCCTTCGGGAGAGAAGGGGTGGTTGAGAAACCAGAAAAAAGTGGTGAACTCTCCAAAACTCATAAGGAAGAGACTCCATTCACTAGCTCATTTTAAAGCATAATTTTTTTTCCAATGGATGGTTTTAAATTCCCATCTACTTTTGTACTTACTCGGGAAATCATAGTACAGCCCTCCAGGCCTGAGGTTTCTAAGACTGTCATAAAAGCAAAGAACCTAGACAATCAGCACTGGGCTCCAAAGAAGAAATTAGGGAGCAGTTTCTCTAGAAACATGAAGATCTCCAACCTTACTCCACACACATCCCATTATTCCACCCCCATGTACAGAAGGCATTCCTTGGAAACCTACCAGACAACCCTGCCAGAGAAGCAAGCAAGGCAGCAAAGCAGGTAGGCTAGCTTCAGATCTTCACCCTCTCTCCTCTCTTCCAATCCGATCCCCAGTTTCAACCCCAGCTCTGTGGCAGACTACCTTCCCTCTCCTCAGTCTCTGACCCCATTCCCAGGGAACTAAGCAGATCATAGAGGAAGACCAGGCTTTCATTCCTCTGATAGACCTTCTCAACACTGCATCCTAGCCCATCACCATTCCTAAGTGTAAGCTCCTAATACCTAAAAAAACATTCTACACAGAAATCCTAGTGTTCACACCTTTCAGGAATCCCGAAGCATTCCCTACCAGACAACACACAGTTACCACACTCTCAAAGAACCATAGAAGGCAACAGAAAACAAGGAGCAAACACTCACCTAACAAAGACCAGATATCAGCACCTTGAACTACAGTGATTCCAAACCTAGATGCCTAGACACCAGAATAGAAACACAATCAGTAGCAGTCGGGACAATATAGCTTTACTAAAGCCTACCAACCTATCACAGTAAGCCCTCAGAAATGCAACATGGCTGCAACAAGACAAGTACCTTTAAAAAGTCTTCATGAATATGATAGAGGTTCTTGTTCTGGCTAGATTTATGTCAACTTGAAACAAACTATAGTCATCTGAGAGGAGGAAACTTGGCTGAAAAACTGTCTCCATAAGATAGTGCTATAGGCCAACCTGTAAAGAATTTTCTTAATTGGTGATTGATGGCAGGGGAGGAGTGGAGCCCCAGTTCATTGATGGTGGTACCACTCCAGGGCTCATGGTCAGTCCTGTGTTCTGAAAGAAAGCAAGTTGGCCAAGCCAGTGAAGCATGCCAGTAAGCAGCACTCTTTCATAGCCTCTGCACCAGCTCCCGTTTCCACATCCCTGTCCTGTTTGAGTCCATGTCCTGACTACTTTATGATGAACAGTGCTGTGTAGAAGAGTAAGTCAAATAAACCCTTGGCTCCCCAAGTTGCTTTTGGGATATGGTGTTACATTGTAACAATAGGAACAGAAAGACAGACCTTACAGAGTATATGAACAAATTCGTTACGTCTATAAAAACACAGAGGAAGGAAATGAATACAACAACAACAACAAAAAAAAGGAAACAAGACCTTTACAATAACCTCAAATAATTAAAGTATCTTAAAGTAAACTATAACCAAAAAAGTCAAAAACTTGTATGATAAAAATTTTAAGACATTAAGAAAGAAATTGGGCTGGGAGGTGGTGGTGCACGCCTTTAATCCCAGCACTCGAGAGGCAGAGGAAGGTGGATCTCTGTGAGTTCGAGGCTGGGCTGGACCGACAGCCTACAAAACAATACAGAGAAACCCTGTCTCGTAAAACAAAAAAGAAAGAAAGAAAGAAAGAGAGAGAGAGAGAGAGAGAGAGAGAGAGAGAGAGAGAGAGAGAGAGAGAGAGAGAGAGAGAGAAAGAAAGAAAGAAAGAAAGAAAGAAAGAAAGAAATTGAAGAAACTATCAGAAGATAGATCTCCCATGCTCATGATTGGTAGGATGAATACAGTAAAAGTGGCCACCCTACCAAAAAGCAATATATAGACACAATGCAATCACCATTAAAATTCCAAACCAATTTCTCACAGATTTTAGTTTCAGATGAAACAACACACTCACTCACTCACACACACACATACACACACACATACACACACACACACACACACACACAAAAGGATAACTAAAACAATCCTAAATAATAAAAGAATTGATGAAGATATCACCATCCTTGACCTCAAATTTTACTACAGGGATATAATATCAGCACAAAAATAGACATGTTGTTCAATGGAATCAAGTTGAAGACACAGACATGATGGGGAAGTCCTGTGTATGTCAATAAAGCACTGTTGGCCAATGTGGAAGCAAGATAGGTGGGACTAGGAGTACAGGGAGTCACGATGTAGCCCGCCAGAGAAGTAAGATGTCTGGAACTTTTCTCCGATAAGAGAAATACTTAGATTAACAATTATGGCATAAATACTTAAGTCAGAGATAGCCAGTAAGAAACAAGCAAACAGCCAACAGCTTCATAATTAATACAGCGTCTTAATACAGTGTGTTATTTGGGGACTACAATGCAGCAGAGCCCGGGCGACTGGTGGGGAAAAACCAAGGCGGCTCGCAAGAAAAAGGCTTCTCTCTACCCAGACATACTCCACATACCTATAGACACCTGATTCTATTTTTAATAAATAGCCAGAAATACATGGTGGAATAAAGATAGCATCCTCACAAAATGATGTTGGTCAAACTAGATGGCTGCATGTCAAAGAGTACAAATAGATGCATACTTATCACCATGAGCAAAAATCAACCTCAAATGATTCAGAGATCTCAACATAAAACCAGACACACTGAACCTGATAGAAGAGTAAGTTGAGAATAGCCTTGAACTCATTGGCACAGAAAAAGTTTCTAAACAGACACTGTTAGCACAGACACTAAGTAGATCCACAATTAATAAATGGAACTTCATGAAACAGAAGCTTCTGCACTGCAAAGGACACCAACATCAGGCAAAGCAGCAACCTATAGAATAGGAAAAGATTTTTACTAGCTTCACAACTGATAGAGGGATAATACTCAAACTGTATACAGAACACACAAAAAACTAGATAAAGGAAACAAACCCAAATAAAAAGTGAGATGCAGATCTAAACAGAGAATTCCCAAATGGCTGAGAAACACTTAAGGGAATGTTCTTAGTCATCATGGAAAAGCAAATAAAAACTACTTTTGAAATTTTATCTTACATTCATTAGAATGACTAAGAGCAGTAAAATGATAGCTCATGTTGGCAAGGATATTGAATAAGGCGAACACTCATCCATTACTAGTGAGAGTGTAAATTTGTACAGCAACTATGGAAATTAGTGTGGCAATTCCTCAAGTATACAAGAATCAATTTACCTCAAGATCCAGCTAAACCATTCTTTGGTGTATACCCAAAGGATGCTTCATCTTACTACAGGGACAATTTCTCAAACATGTTCATTGCTACTTTATTCATAATAGCTAGAGATTGGAAATAGCCTAGATGACCATCAATAGAAGAATAGTTAAAGAAAATGTGGTAAATTTACATATTGGAATATGACTCAAGCATTAAAAGATAAATGAATATCACCAAAAAGAAATCATGCTAAGTAATGTAACCCACGCTCAGAAAGACAGAAAGGCAAATATGGTATATATTCACTTGTATATTAGCTGTTAAGCCAATGATAACCAAGCCACAGTCCATAGAACCACAAGGGTTAGGTATAGAACTAGGGACTGGGGGTAGGGGTTAGGACAGAAAGATCTCCCTAGGAAAGGGAAATAGAAGAGATAGCTTTGTTTGGATGGTAGACTGTTGAAATACGAAAAACAAGTGTGAAGTGGGATGTAAGAGAGGATTTGGTAGAAACAGCTAAAAAATGAAGGGGCATTTGAGGGGCAGTATGAAACCTTACAGTAAAGTTTGTTAAAATAAATACATTTATAAGGGCAATCTAAATGAAATAGCCAAAATGGGGGAGACATAGCCCCACTAGACATCTCCTGTCACCAAAGGAAGCTTCTGGTTCCAAGAATTGGTTACTTCTAATTGAATTGTTGACCAAAAGTGTCCCATGGGGACACCCATACAACCCACATTTTTTTCAAGGCTATAGGTTGCTGTCCACAAACTAACAGTAAGTCTCTATTGCTGAAAACAACATAAACACTACTCATTGAACATAGAGAAGTAGAGCTGATGTCTACCAAGCAGAGAAGAGAAGTGTTCCCCTTGCTCCACATCCTTACCAGCATGAGCTGTGGCTTGGTGTTTGTGATCTTAGCCATTTGAATTTCAGTGTAATTTTTATTTGCATTTCCCCAATGACTAAGGATATTGAACATTTTTTTAAATGATTCTTGCCATTTTAGATTCTTCTGTTGGGGATTCTCTATTCAGATCTGTACCCCAATTTTTAATTGGAATATTTGAGTTTTTTTGATGTCTAGTTTCAATAGTTCTTTATATATATTTGATATTAGCCCTCTGTCAGATGTGAAGTTGTTGAAGATCTTTTCCCACTCTGTGAGCAGCCTTCTTGTCCTGTTGGCAGTGTCCTTTCCCTTATAGAAGTCTATCAGTTTCATGAGGTTCCAGTGGTAACTGTCAATCTTAATGCCTGCATTGTTGGTGTTATGTTCGGGAAGATGTCTCCTGTGACAACATGTTCAAGGATATTTCCCACTTTCTTTTCTATTATGTTGAATGTCTCTGGATTTATGTTGAGAAGTCTTTGATCCACTTGGACTTGAGTTTTATGCAGTGTGATAGACAAGGATCTATTTGCATTCCTTTTTTGTTGTTGGTTTTGGTTTTCAGGACGGGGTTTCTCTGTGTAGCCCTGGCTGAACTGGAGCTCACTTTGTAGACTAGACTGGCCTCAAACTCAGAGATCCACCTGTCTCTACTTTCTAAGTGCTGGGATTAAAGGAGTGAGGCACCATGCCCAGCTTGCATTCTTCTTTATGAAGACATTCACTTTGGTCAGCACCTTTGTTGAAGATGTTTTCTTTTTTCCAATGTGCAATTTTAGCTTCCTTATTGAAATTCGACTATCTATAGCTGCATGGTGATGGAGGATATCCTTCTGTATACTGTGAATATATGTTTCTCTTATTGGTTGATTAAAAAAACTGTTTCAGCTAATGATCAGTCAGGATGTAGCAAGGCAGGAAGTATAGGCAGGGCTAGAAGACTAGGGGAATTCTGGGAAGAGGAATGCAGAGAGTGAGCCTCAAGGAGACGCCATGTAGCTACTGGGAAGATAGGACACCTGGGCATTCTCTGGTAAGCCAAAGCCATGTAGAGATACATAGATTAATATAAATAGGTTAATAATTAAGAGACAGCTATCCAATAAGAAGCCTGAGCTGTCATCCAAACAGTTTATAATTAATATAAGTCTCTGTGCATTTTTTGGGGGGACTAAACAGCTATGGAACAAACAGTCTTGGTCTTTGATTCAATTCCATTGTTCAACTTATCTGTTTTTATGCCAATACCATGCAGTTTTATTACTAGTACTCTTAGTAGACCTTTGGAAGCAGGGATGGTGATAGCTCTGGAAGTTCTTTAATTGTACAGGATCGTTTTGACTATCCTGGGTTTTTTGCTTTTCCATATGAAATTGAATGTTGTTCTTTCAAGGTCTGTAAAGAATTTTGTTGAAATTTTGATGGGAATTGTGTTGAAATATATTGCTTTTGGTAAGATGGCCATTTTCACTGTTAATCCTACTGATCCATCAGCATGGGAGATCTTTCTATCTTCTCCAATTGCTTTCTTCAAAGACTTGAAGTTCTCAAACACTTGTTTGCTTAGAGTTGTACACCAAGATATTTTATATTATTTGTGGCTGTTGTGAAAGGTGTTTCTTTTCCCCTGACTTTTTTCTCAGCCAGGTTATCATTTGTATACAGGAGGGCTACTAGTTTTTTTTGTTTTGTTTTGAGTTATTTTCTTATCCAGCCACTCTTTGTTGAAGGTGATTATCTGTTGTAGAAGTTCCCTGGTAGAAATTTGGGGATCAATTACACATACTATGGTATCATCTACAAATACCTATACTTTGACTTCTTTCTAATTTGCATTCCCATGATCTCATTCGATTGTCTTATTGCTCTAGCTAGAACTTCAAGTACTATATTACATAGATACAGAAAGTAGACAGCTTTGTCTTATTCATGCTTTCAATGGAATTACTTTGCATTTCTCTCCATTTAATTGAATGTTAGATATAGCTTTGCTGTAAATTGCCTTTAATATGTTTAGGTATATTCCTTGTATCCCTGATCTCTCCACACTATTATCATGAAGGATGTTGCATTTTTGTCACAGGCTTCTTCAGCATTGTAATGAGATGATCATGTGGATTTTACTACCAATTTTCATATTTTGAACCATCATTGCAACTCTGGGTAAAACCTATGTGTTCATGGTAGATGATCCTTTTAATGTGTTCTTGGATCCAATTTACTAGTATTTTGAAATTGGTCTGTAATTCCCTTTCTTTGTTGAGTCTTTGTGTGGTTTGGGTATCAGAGTGATTATGGCCTCAAAAAATGAATTTGGCAGTGTTCCTTCTGTTTCTATTTTGTGGAATAATTTGAGAAATATTGGTATTAGATCTTCTTTGAACATCAGCTAGAATTCTGCACTAAAATCATCTGGTCCTGGGCTCTTTTTGTTTTTTTGTTTGTTTTGTTCACCAGGAGCTATACATTCTCCCTGAAATATTTTGAAATCTTCTCAAACATTATTTGCGTCTGTTCTTTAGTCAAGGGCCACATATTCCTACTAGTTTGGTTCTCAGGATCCTAGTGACTGGCTGGAAGATTTTAATAAATGCATCTATTTCCTTGGGGGTTATAGGTTTATTTAAATTGTTTATCTGATCTTGATTTAACTTTGGTAAGTGGAATCTATTGAGAGAATTCTCCATTTCTTTTAGATTTTCCAACTTTGGAAGTACATGTTTTTGAAGTATAACCTAATGATTCTTTGGATTTCCTTGGTGTCTGTTGTTATAGACCTCTTTTCATTTATGATTTTGTTAATTTGGATATTCTCTCTCTGCCTTTTAGTTAGTTTGGGCAACGGTTTGTCTACCTTATTGATGTTCTTTAAAACAAAACAAAACAAAACAAAATGCCGGGCAGTGGTGATGCACGCCTTTAATCCCAGCACTGGGGAGGGGCAGGAGAATATCTGTGAGTTCAAGGCCAGTATGGTCTAGAGAGTGCCAGGATAGGCTCCAGAACTACACAGAGAAACCTTGTCTCAAAAAACAAAACAAAAATCCTCTCTGTTTCAATGATTATTTATATTGTATTGTTCTTTTTTTATTATTACTATTTCAGCCCTCAGTTTGATTATTTCCTGCCACCTACTCCTTGTGGGTGCATTTGCTTTTTTGTTCTAGAGCTTTCAGGTGTGCTGTTAAGCCACTGGTATGAGCTCTCTAGTATCTTTATGTAGGCACTGAGTGTTATGAACCTTCCTCGTAGCACCACTTTCATTGTGTTCCATAAGTTGGGTATGTTGTACATTCATTTTCATTGTCTAGAAGAAGTCTGTATTTCTTCCTTCACCCAGTGGTAATCTCAGTAGTTATATTGAGAATTGTTCAGTTTCCATTCTTTCTGTTGTTGTTGAAATCCAGCTTTAATCCAAGGTAGTCTGATAATATACAAGGGGTTATTTCAATTTCCTTGCTTTGTGTCCAAGTGTATGGTCAATTTTAGAAAAGGCTCTATGAGGTGCTAAGAAAAAGGTATATCCTTTTGTATTTGGATGAAATGTTCTGTAGATATATGTTAAGTCTATTTGCATCATAATGCTTGTTAGTACTATTATTTCCCTGTTTAGTTTGTCTGGTTAATCTCTGAATTGGTAAAAGGAGGGTTCGATATTTGATTTACACTTTAGTAAATATGTGATTTAAGTTTTGGTAAAGTCTTTTTTTACAAATGTGGGTGCCCTTGCATTTGGGGCATAGATGTTCAGAACTAAGATATAATCCTGGTGCATTTTTCCTTTGATGAGTATGAAACGTCCTTCTACATATCTTTTGCTTCATTTTGGCTTGAAACATATTGCGTTAGATATTAGAATAACTACATCAGTTTGGTTCTTCAGTCCCTTTGTTGGAAAAATCTTTTATAGTCCTTTACTCTGAGATAATGTCTGTCTTTGATGTTGAGGTGCGCGTTTCTTGTATGCAGCAGAAGGATGGATCCTGTTTTTACATCCATTCTGTCAGCATGTGTCTTTCTATTGATATATTGAGTCCATTAATAATGAGAAATATTGCTGTGATTTTGTTGCTGGTGGCAATGTTTGTATGCTCTGTGTATGGGTGTGTGTGTGTGTGTGTGTGTGTGTGTGTGTGTGTGTCTGTGTTTACCTTCTTTGGAATTTGTTGGTTTGATATTATCTACTACCTGCATTTTCATAGGGATAGTTAACTTCCTTGGGTTGGCGTTTTCTTTCTAGTACCTTCGGTAGAGCTGGATTTGTGGATAGATGTTTCAACTTGACGTTGTTTTCTTCATCTATGGTGACTAAAAGTTTTCCTGAATATATTAGTATGGGCTGGCATGCATGGTCTCTTAGTGTCTGCAAGACATCTCTCCAGGATTTTAGAGTCTCCTCTGAGAAGTCAGGTATAATTCTTATAGATCTGCCTTTATGTTACTTGGTCTTTTTCCCTTGCAGTTTTTAATATTCTTTCTGTGGTCTGTATGTTTAGTATATTGATTATTATGTGGCATGGAGACTTTCTTTTCTGATCCAATCTATTTGGTGTTCAGTAAGCTTTTTGTACCTGTATAGGCATGTCCTCTTTTAGGTTTTTTTCTTGGTTTTTTGAGCTGGTGTTTTTCTCCTTCTTCTATTCATATTATTCTTAGGTCTTTTCAAAGTGTCCCAGATTTCCTCGATGTTTTGTTAGGAGTTTTTAGATTTAATGTTTTCTTTGACTGATAAATCTATTTCTTCTATTGTGCCTTCAACGCCTAAGATTTTCTCTTCTATCTCTTCTTGATTTTGCTGGTGAGGCTTGCTTGCATCTGTAGTTCCTTTCCGTGTCCTCAGATTTTCCATTCCATAATTTAATTAGTTTGTGTTTTCTTTATTACTTCTGTGTCGATTCTCCTATCTTGAATAGTTTCCTCCACCTATTTGTTTTTCTTGGCTTCCTTGGCATTTGTTAAGAGATTCGTTGACTATCTCTAATGTTTTGGTTGTCTTTTCCTTGATTTCCTTAAGAGAGTTCTTCATTTCCTCTTTAAGAACATCTTCATTTTCATAAATTTGTTTTTAACATCTTTTTCTTGTGCTTCATCTGTGTTGGAGTATGCAGGTCTTGATGTCTTAGGATAGACACCTGGGCTCTAGTGGTGTCACATAACTCTGGCTGTTGACCGTATTTCACACTGGCATTTAGCATCTGGGCTTGGGTTGATTTAGGTCTAGGTCCTAATTTTCCAGTTTGTCTTTGTTGAATGGGTGTTTTGTTTCTTGGCTCCTATTTCCACTTTGATTTTCTAGTTTTTGTGGTCTGGATTTCTGGAGGCCAGCATGTCGTCTGATCTAGTGAGGAGTCTCTGTCCAAGTTGGGAGCTGACCTTCTGACAGTTAGCTTGGCCTTTGGTGCAGCAGGTTGCCTCTATTCTTCTGAGTGGTGTGGTCTGTACCTAAGGAGTTGAAATATGTTTTGTTTCTCAAAGCAAGTTGTTCTCATTTGTTCTCGGTCATGCACCATGTGGAAACTAGGTGTGTTCATTTTGCTTACTATTTATACTGTGTTCAAGAGATTAGGGTTGGTAAAGGATTGAAATTTAAAATGATTATAAATGTTAAGCACAGAATGGGAAGTAAGTTTATTACCAGTGAAGCAAATACATCACTGAAGGAACACCCCCAGTTCCTTATTTTCCAATAAAGTAATGGTCATGTGCTCAGTGAAGTGAAAATGCTTTATCATTGTTCTATTGGTGGTATTTCTGTTTCCATTAATAGTATTAAATATTGTGTATTTTATAAGAGATGTGACATATAGTCAACAGAACATAAATAGTGAAAGATATGCACTGGGGACCCCCCCCCTTGTCAACTGAATGTACACTCACAGGAATGGCCAGTCATTTTTGTTGTGTTAGTAACAACTAGCAAGCACAATTAACAAGTCTGGACAAGAAGAAAAGCTCTGCTCCTTCCTTAGTGTTGGAAAGCCCCATGATTCCAGCATATTTGTCAGAGTTTGAAAGAGCAGTTCCTGTCACAAACACACCCCTACTCATTCCTCCCCACCCAATGATGAGAACAAGATGCTGGAGTTTATTACTTGGGCTAATGACCAAATTGCCTGTCTGGCCTTGGGAGAGCCCTACCCAGACCATAACTAACAGTCCTTTCTTTGCTTTTCAATTATCACCTTCCAAGATATATACACCAAAACAGTGGCCAGGTCTCTGGATTTTCTACAACAGCCCAAGGAACAAGCCTTTTTTTTATTCTGGACAAACAATTGCAAAATTCTGTGTCCCACCTGTTCTATGTCTTGGACACCCAACTCTGCCATGAGTTTCCATCACCAAACTTAACAACAACAGTCCTAGGAAAACAAGAAAAGAGCAAACACAGTCCTACAGAAAGGAGGCACAGGGGATCATCCTCCAGTTCTGGCATTCCATCCTTTAACTTTAAAGGGCTGAACCATGGCATGCCTCATGTCCACACTCAAATGCAATTCTGGGTACCATGAACTGGAAAGAACTGGTACAGGGGAGACAAAGTGGGAATAGAGAGGAAAGGAAGTTTGTAAAGACCTCAGTCATGCAGTTCTAGCTTACTTGTCAATGCATTCAACGTAACAGGATCAAATTTATGAAGTATGTTCTTATTCTAATTTCCACACCACCAGTTTTTAAAAACTAGGTTTTGTTGGTGAACTGGGTAATCCAAAGGGGAGTGAATCTCTTTCACAAAGTGACACAGTTAGTCAGATCTCAAGACAGTTCCACAACACTGCCCTCTAACTGTTAGAGTTTCCCCCCTCCACTTATTTCTGCTGGGTGTTCAATTAATTGCCTGATCAGGTGCTCCACTGTCTTTCTGCTCTTGTAGTCACCTTCGCTTTGGGGTTTTGTTTTTGTTTTTGTTTTGTTTGTGATTGTCTTTTCTGTTTGCAGTTCAGTTGTTCAAAACAGAAAGCATGGCCACTGTGGACATTTTCTGTACAAAGTATCTACAATACACTTCTATGCCCATTATAGCATAGAACTTGGTGCTTTCTTAATTTTTTATTTTCCTTTCTTCTCTGACCTGCTTCATCTCAGCTACTTTCGTGGGATTTTCTTCCTTTTGAAAACAATTGTGTTGGGTTCTCTTCGGTTCTCTACATGCCTCCTCTTGCTGATTTGGTGTTTTTGCTATCTTCCTGATCAACTGTTTCCTCTTTGCTTATTAACTTCTACATCTGCGTCTGCGCTGGCTTTTCTCTGAAGTCCACATCCATTCTTTCTGTCTTTCTGTTGAGTATAACCCTGTAAGTTTTATGTATGTAATTTTCCCCCATGACTACCTTTCTCCAATGGCTTTCTTCTTAAAAAATGTTTCAAAATTGCATTAATATTATTGTGCATATGAGGGTCATGTCTATCATTAAATAATAAAACATAATTAATATCAGAGTTTTACTGATGAAGTTTGTAAAGCATTTATTATAGGAAACTAAATAATCTTTTAAGCCTCCCAAATATAATGATGGTTTTCATGCATCAACCCTCTCACAAATGTTTCCCCCAAAATACTGATTTTTAAATACTAAATGACTGACAGGATTGCAGCTATGGAAAATGGCCATGAAAGCAGCAAATACCTGAGGTACTCACAGCTGTGGAGTAGGGGTTATGAGCTCCAGTATTTTCAGCCCAGCAGCCACATCCATAAAGAGCAGCCTAGGAAAACAGAAAATAGACTCATGTAATGCTTAGTGAATACTATATGTAATATACAGTTTTCAATTCAAGATAAAAGTCATATCCATCAAATAAAACCCAATTTCTTAATAATACACAAAATAGCCAACAAGAAAAATCAGGTGTAAAGTGTCATAATGAAACCTATTACACTGTATGCTAATTAAATGAAAATAAGAGAATCCCCACTCAAGAAAACAGGGTGGTCTGAAAACGAGGAGATGACTTTAGATCCACACCAGATTTCTTCTTGTGTATATAGATATACACATGCATGCACACACAGAAAAACAGTAAAAACTGGTTCATAAGAGCAGCTGCATAAAATTATGCAAACAATGGTTTTCAAACTTTCGAGGTGGTATCTTCTGCGTCTAGATATATAATACCTTACTGTAACCATACTGTCACTCTGCTGTGACAAGGACACCATAATTTATTTTTCATACTTATCTATATATATCTTTGACTAACCTTTCCCTGTCTCCTTCACTCTACTTTCTCCAGGAGCTAGTAACATTAATAAATCAATGTGTATATAAATCAAACTATGTATCCCTCAAAATATTTATAGATGTCATTCAAAAAAAAAACTAATAGGGCCTGAGAGATGGCTCAATGTATAAAGCATTATATAGGATCCCCAAACCTACATAGAAATCCAGGCAAGCATAGTGGTCACCTGTAATCCCAAAACTAGAAGGCAAAAATACAGTATCCCTGGGACAAGCTAATAGCTTGACCAACCAGAATCAAGACACTCCAAGTTTAGCGAGAGATGTTGTCTCAGTAAATAAAGTGAACAATCAAAGAAAATAACATCAATTTTAAACATATACATACATATGGATGTTCACACACACACACACACACATGTGCCCACATACAAGCAGACATATATACACACACAACACACATACAAATGCAAAACACTAGCAAGTGTGTTCTGCTAGTCTAATAATGTATAGGTTCTTAGAAAACAGCAAAAGAAAGTTGTTTTAGTGTCTTCAGCAATTTTTCCCATCCCTAAAAACCGTATCCTTTCATAGTTGCTCTACTGGCTCTTGAAATCAGTGTGGTACCTTAAAATAAGAGTTTACAACTCAGTCCCAGATGGGATGGCCCCACCAAATCACTCCCCTCAGAGCTCCAGGAATTCTGCAGAAGAGGAGGTTAAAACAATATAAGATACAGAGGGTTGGAGGACACTAGGAGAACAGGGCCCTCTAAATCAACATGATCAAAGCATGTATGAACTCAGAGACTGAGACAGCATAAACAGGACCTGCATAAGTCTGCACCAGAAAGCCAGGGGAAGATATCTTCCTAAGAAAGGGTGCACAAGATTGCTCACCCTTTTCTTTCTTCTCCTTAAGAAAGTTTCTTTTATAATATCTACCCTTAATTCCATGGCCTCAAGCTGTCTTACTTCTTAACCTTCTGAAATTAGTCAAGAGGAGCTAGTAACAAACATACAATAACAAAAATGTAGAGTTTGAATTTCTATTATTCACTTATTAGTAAAATGCAAACCTTCCTAAGCTTTTGGAAGTAAAATTGTATTGTATTAAAGGTGTTATATAGTAAAAATAGCTTATATAAATGATATATGACTTAATTGTTTCAGGACTATGTTTTCTATGAAAGGAACATGTGGCAAGTGATTGTAGTGGAAGACCTATAATCCCAGCTGCTTGGCAGCTTAGGCAGGAGGATCACAAATGCAAGTCTGGGATACAGAGCAAGTTCAAGGTCAGCCTACACAACTTAGTATGGCTGTCTCAAAAAAGAAAAAAGTGATGGCAAAGAGCACAGCTCTGGGGGCTTGCGTGGCATGCTCTCGGGCCGAGTTCCCTCATGCCACAAAACAACAAACAATAATAAAAATGCTTACTTCATATTGTTGCCAATGGATCATGTGAATGAATGCAAGTATTGAACACTGCAAGTGTATGACCAATGACAATTATAGTTCATTACTAGGAACTGTGATGTGCAATTTAAATGTGTTACTCCAATCTTACATAACTTGGTAAGCACTACAGCATTTCATTTGTAGAACTTGCTAACTATAAAGTCTAGTAATTCCTTTCTCATATCTCAGCTACAAACTGTAATGGTTATAAACTAAAACAAGAAAATTCTGGTTCAAATTAAATTTTATAATCTGGGTTCCTATTAAATATCTACAGCAGGTATGTTAATTTTTAAAAAGCATTCCTTTAGCATTTATAATACATTGAAACACATCTCATTTCTGCACATTTTTACTTAGTCTGTGAAAGGCCATGCTTTTGTGCTTCCTCGTTTTACCTCTTACTTGAAGCTTTGCATCTCCAGGTTCATGATGTCTCCTTAACCCAGCAACTTAATACAAGTAAGCAATTGGGTTTTCCTCCAAGCACTTTGAGTCATGTTTTAATGACTTTTTAGCTTTCACAATGGTAAATTTTTAAATAAGCCAAGTGAAGAAAATCAATGCATAAATTTCACAGACATCCTATTTGTGGTAGCAAAATGGCTTCAAGACTTTTGCATGCAGCACCCTGTTAAAATCCCCAATCACCCCTGCTGTGGCTATTATTTTACAACCCAAAACCAAAAAATATGGAGAATGTCAAGGGATTACAAAGTAATGGAGGCAACTCTGTTGACTTTCCTTATCTTCTCTACAAGGACATCTAAGTGTGACTTAGTAAGTTTGATTTTCTTATTCCAAACTTGATAGATATGCAGTTCCATAGCACAGAAAACATGAGTGAACAAGTGCGTACAAGCATTAGAAGCACTATACATATGGTAAGTAATCACTCCCCATACATTTTTTACATGGTAAGCAAATGGAACATGAAATCAGTTACTATTACCCTTCTCACCATACTAGTATAGAAGTAGTATAGAAACCTGTCCATATCAAGGGATGACTGGGGAAAATCACTGATACAAGCAATCACTAATAACCACGATCAAACCAACAGTGACACCGACTGTTCTTCAAATGTTAAGGACATACAACACAATGAGCTTCATTTCACATGTAGGACAAGATCCAAAGACTGAGTTTTAAATAAGATCATCATAACCTCCTTTAAAAAAACTAAAGGAGAGTGTCTTGATTCACAAATATTTACTAAGATCATAAGAAATAAGTAAAATCAGGTCATAATACCCACTGCCCTTAGTATATCAAATTCATTCTTAGGTTTCATTTTCAACACAGAATTAAAGATTGAAGGTGGAGAAAGAAGGCATGATGGAAAAAAAGAAAAAAAAAACACTGTAAGAGAACCAAGAGTAAGAAAGCTTCATATAAATTAAAGTCTCTTTATTTAATAGACTTTTGTCTGTGATACAGGGTGACCAGAAATCTTAGCTATTCTGTAAATGTTTAAAATCAGAGGAGTGACATAGGATGCCAGGATGTCACTATGACCTGAATAAAAGGAATAAAAATGTTATTCTAAAACCATGTCCACACTTCAAAAGCAATAGGCAATAGAGTCAGGGAGTACTTGGTTCTACAGTGATATTGACTAAGGGAGAGGTAAATCAATACACAATTATTAAATGTCTACTACAAACAAAGGCCAGTGTAACCCAGGCTGCTGGGTGGGGAAGCTGAAGTTACTGGTTATAAAGGTCAGCAAGAGCCCTGTCACCATGAGATGGTTCTTTAAAAAAAGAAGACTGAAAAGGAATTTTGTTCTTGATCTATAAAAATGTAAATGTTCGAGAACAAGGATTTTTATTTTCCCAAAGGAAAGTATCCCTAGTAGTTAACTGGTTGCGCTTAGACAACACTTGATTTTGTTTTGAGGAGATTAAGTAACCCACAAATCCTTACCTGCCCAACTCTCCCTGGATGTTTCAAGGCCAAGCCTCCACTGGAGACAGCAGCAGCAACATTCCCTTCATGATCGACGACCACAGCACCCACTGTGTCCAAAGTGCCTGAGTCATTTTCCTATGGAACAAAAGGGATATGAGTGCCCACCAAGCCTGACATAAGGCACCTAAACATGACTACACAGAAGGCACGGTGTTCACCAGACCTGGCATAAGACACCAAGGCATGACTGCACAGCAGGCACAGTGTTCACCAGGTCTGGTGTGGGCACGGTATTTAGAAGGCCTGGTGTAATCATAAAAAGTATCTGAATTAATTCTTAAATGGAACAGTTATAATTCACTTCTTTAATATTTTATTGTTTTCTTTTAATCTCAATAATTAAATATGTGGCTGAGAATGTGTGAGTGAAAAGCCCTGTGATCAGAATGAGCCAATAAATGCTACCATTTGTGCTTTTACATAGATTACATGCAGATTTTCAAGAGTAAATAATGCATTCAGAAAGGAAAGAGAATGGCTTTCACTATCCTGTAGTGCAAGACACTATCATTTTCCCATCAGTCTCTTGCTTAAGAGAAATGCTATGTTATGGTCCCTTTTCTGCTGTTATTAACATGCTTGGCAACTGGTGACAGAAAACTATGTGTTACTAGAAGACATCTTTGTGTCTCTGAGCATTCTTCACCAGACCCACATGTTTAAGGCATTTAAAATTTTAGTAATTAATAGCAACTGTCTCCT
Organism: Mesocricetus auratus; assembly: GCF_017639785.1. NCBI lineage: Eukaryota > Metazoa > Chordata > Mammalia > Rodentia > Cricetidae > Mesocricetus > Mesocricetus auratus. Next base: position 106,286,587 of record NW_024429189.1, read on the forward strand.
ATTACAAAGATTTCCTGGTCATCCATGACAAAAAGACAAACTACTAGATAAGAACATAATTGAAGGAGGCATGGAGAAAATTTCTTTACCATATATTAATAAGGAATGTTAGTGTACATTAGCAGTCATGCTAGTATTCTTTAGGCTAGGGAAGGTTGCCAAGTCCCTGCATGAATGAAAGATCTAAGCACAACCACCCCAGGTTCACAAGAGTAGCTAGCTACCCAACCACTGAGGCTTGACTGACTCCTATTATTGAGCAAAACTTCATTTGTATCCTTGGTACACCAAGAGGTAAAGTGACACATAAAGGTATCACAAAAATGTCTATCAGCTCCTGGAACCATCTCAGCTTAGTGGCTGAAGGGAGCTTTCAAATATTACAAGTAGAACTCAAACGAAAGCTTTCTTCTCTAAATTAAATTGGAAATTCATAGGTAGAGTGTGTCACAACATTTTTACTTAAATATGGTAACAGGAAGCAGTTACATGTTTCTATTTCTTATTCAGAGTCCTAACATTCTCAGGTGTAATGAAACAATGGCAGACAATGGGGTTCATGAGAATGAAGGAAGTGAAATACTTGAAGTGCACACTTGAAGGAAAGGTAGTCAATGAAACCATATGGTCACATCCCAGAATACTAGAGTTCTGCTCATGGGCAGAAGCATGTCTTCCAAGGACAGTTTCAGGCTCAACCATCAACTCCTTGAATAGGGCTCTAGTCCCTGTGCATCACCTCACTCAGTATCTACACATGTGCATAACAAATCCTGTGGGGATTATACAATCTGTGCACCCCAGTGTCTGAGCAAGTCTTTTCTCCTTTTCTGAAGAGCTGGTTTTATGTAATGATAGAGGCTGCCTCTAAGTACACTTAACAGCAATGGTTTTGCTCCTTTACACCATTTGTTTTCTGTGTTGGGTAAGATTGAGAATCAAAGCACAGAAATACAACAAAATGCACTTTAAAAAAAAACATCCAGTAGCATTCTATGAGCTATCATCAGCCCATAGGTGAACATGTTTAGTACTCATATAAATCATTTCCAAATTTTTTAACTTTGTAATCTTAGTTACAAAAGTGTCCAAATTACAAGCCTTTTAAGTTCTATAGTGAGGTTTCTCAAACTCCAATGCACATACCAATCACTAAGAGAATCTGTTTAAGTGAAGATGCCTGTAGAGTAACCCAGGAAATAGCCAAGACTATGCCTAACAGTCTTAGAGGTAAAATTGACACTGGTCTATAGACATTACTTTGAAAAGCAAGATCTGATAGCTTCCACAGGACTACAACAGCTGGACTCAAATATATGGGCACAGGACTGGTAAAGGAGAAACTCAAACCAGCTGAGACTAACAGTAAGATGTGTATTCTACCCTGTTTACCCAGCTGGCAGCATAGCATCACTTACATGCTACCACAGGCATACTACCAAGAGTACTCAAATAGTAATCTGACATAATTTTATTTAAAACAGACAACTCTTACATAAATAAATAGACTCAACTTTCCTTAATAGTTAAGTTGACATAAAATCAAGAAAGAATACTTTTATTTTGAGATTCCTTAGCAATACTATTTTTGAGGGATATATAGCAGCACTTTGTGCCACTGTTGTACAGATCTGAAAAGCTATATACACTTGTTGGTTCCCAGACCAGAAAGAACATAAGGTAAGGCTTTGTCAGCTTGATAAAGACAACTTCTGATGAATAAGCAAATTACAGCTTTCCTATTGCACTCTAACATTTGAAGACAGTCTCCCTTTTTCTTTCTTTCCCTTCCCTTCCCTTCCCTTCCCTTCCCTTCCCTTCCCTTCCCTTCCCTTCCCTTCCCTTCCCTTCCCTTCCCTTCCCTTCCTTCCCTTCCCTTCCCTTCCCTTCCTTCCCTTCCCTTCCCTTCCCTTCCCTTCCCTTCCCTTCCCTTCCCTTTCCTTTCCTTTCCTTTCCTTTCCTTTTGGCTTTTCCAGACAAGATTTCTCTGTGTAGCTTTGTAGACCAGACTGGCCTCAAACTCACAGAGATCCACTTGTTCTCCCCCTCAAGTGCTGGGATTAAAGGCATGTGCCACCACCTCCAAGCCTTTCTTTCCCTTCCCTTAAGTGACAAAAATCAAATATTTACAGTATGTAGCATGATCTTTTAACACAAATATATGTTGTAACATGTATGGCAGAATCCAGATAATTAACATATGTATTACATCCACACTTACCATGTGTATCTGATGTGTGTGTGTATATATATATGTATATATATATATGTGTGTGTGTGTGTGTGTGTGTGTGTGAACATGCGCATTCGTGAGCATGTATTGTGCAGTGTGCAAACATGGGTGTAGATTGGCAAGAGTGCTTAAAATTTCTCTTAACCCCAATTCTTCTGAAGTCAGATTACTAATTTTCTCATCATATGAGGCAATATTCTACGACATAGCTAAACTCTCAGGCCTTAAAATCTATTTTATAAGGGTATTTATTAATTTTTTGTATTTTTGTTGTGTTTGTTTTAAATAAACTGCGGTATTAATCTGGCCTAATCATTCTACATGATAATTTCGCAGAGGGAAACATGACATAAATACAGCAACACATAAGTATTATCTGCAATAGCTGTCCTTGCATCACAACTGGGAGACTATAAACTAAGAGAACTTTTCTACCTAATGAAAACACTATAGAGAGATTTAAAAAAAAAACTAATGTCAGTACAGCTGACACAGATGGATTTACTGTAAAATTTGGTTTTCAAAATGAAAACTGAAGAAAAGAAGACTCTGTTCTAAATCAAGCTCTATATTCCTAAGAGTCTACACCACCTGCAAAAACCAGAACTACTTCATAAATATTTAAAAATCATTACACATACTTCACATACTGCAAAGCAAATTTTAAGATAATGAAGTAATATTTGAGGACTTTATGAAGTGTAGATAAATTGAGTGAAAGACAAATATTGGTATTTTGGCATAATAATCTCACAGAGCTCATTTGTATGGGAATGAAATCTTGGTTTAAAACACACAATCACTGTTACTATACAGGGCTACCATTACATTCTTACACCCCATAAATACTTAAAAATGCATGCACCACACAGATACACATGCACCTATTGTCCCTGACTGAACAGTATATTCACATTACTTTTCTGATAAAACGGGGACTAGAAAACAACTATGCAAACTTTGGGTTTTTTGTTGTCTTTTTTTCCCCAGAATACATGTATGTGAATTTGGCAGAAAAAGAACACCAGTATTATGGAAAAGATTAAAATAAACTTTCTGGCAGTAATTTTAGTTTTCACTGCACCAAGATGGAGACAGCTTTTACATAGTTATCACAAGAATTAATGAAAGTGACATGTGTAAACTACTTTAAAGGTAATAAATCTCTTGGGTGAGGGGGGATGTTTCTCAGGAGAAAAATACACCTCTAGCCTAGTTTTCTAGTTCTGAAACCCTCTAAAAGACATCACTTATCTCATTAGCATTAATGCTGTCTTATAATTTGAAGAAAATTACTCAAATATCAACCAGCTAGATACATGAATAAGTTTTAAACTTATGTGTGTACCTGGAAGTTAGTATGCCATGGAATCGACCTAATAGTAAGGATGAAGGCAACAGTTGAAACACATTAAAGCCTCCCAACAATAAATTAGGTTGAAGAGCAGCATCTTAGCCAGTAAAAGCTTCCCCTTGTAGAAAGAAAAGTCTCTGTACCCTACAAGCCAACACAGCAATGCCACTATCAGTTTTTTTTATTTAAATTTAAATTAGAAACAAGGTTGCTTCATATGTCAATTCCAGGTCCCTCTCCCTTTCCCTCCCCTCCTCCAGCACCCTGCCACCAATCCCTCCAATAACCCCTCATTTCCCCCAGGGAGGGTGAGACCCTCCATGGGGTGTCCATAGTCTATCATTTCATCCAGAGCAGGGCCTAGACCCTCCCCCAAGAGTCCAGGGTGAGAGTGCATCTCTCATTGTTGGATGGGAGCCCAAAGTCCACTTGTATACCCAGGATAAATACTGATCTACTACCCAAGGCTCAATAGATTACCTAGGCCTCCTCACTGACACCCACATTCAGGGGGTCTTGATCAGTCCCATGCTGGATTCCCAGGCATTAGCCTGGGATTGAAGAGCTAACCCTTGACAGGTCAGCTGTTTCTGGGGGTTAAACCAGCCCAGTCTTAACCCCTTTGGTCATCAGTCCTCCCTCTCTGTCACTGGATTCTTGAGTTACACTATAAGGTTTTTGATTTTATTAGATTTCATTATGTCATGAATGCATGTGTCACATATGTCAGAAGGCACTGAATCCCTTGGAAGGAGAGTTACAGATGGTTGTATGCTACCATGAGAGTATGGGAAACCAAACACGGGTCTTCTGAAAGAGCAACAAATGACTTTAACTGCTGCTGAGCCTCATCACCATTAGCTTTACCATCTTTGAGCATCTGGGAAAGATGGCTCTGGGCACAGGAGATCTTTAAACCTCATTCAATATTGCCCCCCCAATGAACCACCCTCTAACAGTGACCATCGTGGAGCAAAGTACTGTAAGTTTAAGTTCATGTGAACAAAGTCCAAATTATCTGCCTTCACATATGAAGACTGACCACAACCAAGGAAAAGTCTGGGCACAGGAATATCCAATGGTATCTCCCCTTTCTCTGCAGAAGCCATCTTCTGGGCTGAGTACAGCTCAGTGGAACAGCACATGCTTGGGGCACTGAGAGGGATAGAGAAGAAAAGAAAACCATTTTCATCTGCCAAAACTATGAATAATGATTCTTATAAATTGTAGGCAAGAACTCTAATGCTAAGTAACCCCTTATTCCCTCTAACTGAGATGCATTACATGGCTCTGTAATACCATACAAAATCATACATATATTTAGGACACACATAGAGGTAGTGTATAAAACTGTTTATTTCCTAAATTAGTCAACAGAAGTTGGAAGTTTTCAACTTAAAGTATATTAGGTAAAGTGTGTTTCTAAGGGAATTTAATAATACATGGGTTAATTATACATTCATATCACAGGGACGCTCCACAAGATTACCCTGAGAATTACAAATTCTCAAAGGTGCAAAGGACAATGTTTTCCAAAGGTAGGATTGCTGTATAATGTTCTAGGGTTGGAAAATCAGAACTAGGTAAGAGGCTACTAATTAATCAATGATGGCTGCTAAGAGAGAAGGTGAAATCAGTTTTCTATAGGGATGTGGTCCCTGGGAGGTCAACCGTGCTCCAATGCTTGGCCCTACACACATACATGTAAGGGCGGCATAAATTGGACTCAGTGGTTTACAGACAGACAGACATGAAGTTGAGGAGATGGGTACAAAAGGAGTTGTGTGCAAGACTGGGGGACGGGGTGAATGTGATCAAATTACATTGTATGTATTTTATGAAATTCTGAAAAAATAAAAAAATATTTTATTACAATAAAAGTAACTCCCTTTAAACTTCTTTTGTACACATGTTATGTATTTTAAGAACCTTAGTATATTTCCTTGTGATGTTTTTTGAAAGGTTTCTACTGCTGGTTGTCACTCTATGAATTCCCTCCTCACCCTCTCCTTCCATAACCCACCCCATTTAAGTCTTCATGTTCCATTATTATCACTGGAACCCTTTGCACCACTGCATTCAAATCTGTCCTCTCTTAAAAGCCTTTACCCCCATGAACACTTTTACTAACGCTTCCTGACCTCCAATGGAAATTTCAAAAGGAGCACACATACCTGGAAATTCAAAGCTAACATCCACAAATGACAAAAACATGCAACATCTGTCTTTCTAGGTTTGGGTTACCTCACTGAAAATGTTTTCACATCCACTCATTTACTGAGAATTTCATATTTCCATTTTACTTAACAGCTGAATAATACTCTATTATACAAAATTATACCATTTTTACTATCTATTCATTATCTGAGGGACACCTATATTGTTACCATTGCCAGGTTATTGAGAATAGAACAGTAAAGAACATGAATGAGTAGATGGGGCAAAACTGCTTTCCCTACTAGACACTACAGGCTAACAAATGAAAAGCCTATACAGTCAGGAATAGGCTAACACTTATGAAATTGTTGGCCACTGGGGTCCCATAGACCACCAAACATTATAGGTGAATGCCAATACTACTGGCTATCTTCATTTGCTGAAGACACTATATATTTGAGACACAAAATATGGAGAAATCAACTTGGTGCTGACCTGGAAATTTCATCACTATTGGCCAGTTTTTATAGTGCTGAAATGTACTTGTTACACGACCAGAGAAGAAAAGTAATCATCAATCTTACCCAGCTGTAAACCCTGCAACTTACAATAGTAACTGTCCTGGCAAGATAAGAACAGCGGTACAATAGTGGCTTGAATACCATGAGAAAAAACAGCCACTTTTTGATTGGACTTAAGGTCTACTCCACAAGTTGAAACCCATACATGGCACCATTATCAGAGCTGAGAAATCAGGATTAGACAGGTCACAAATAGGTCCTAGAGTAAAACCTGTCACTACTATTCTGCAAAAGAAGCACAATATTAAGCTGACCCCTAGTTACTTATCTTTATATACATAGATCAGTGCATCTCTCAATCCTTATCAAAAGATTCTGTTTGCAGCAGATGATGACCAACACAGAAACCAACAACTGGTCAAGCTGCAGAATGAGTATGAAATGCTCAGAACTAAATGAGGCACATGTAACAATCGTCCAAGCAAGGCTCGTGGATCACTTTTTAAGAGAGGACAGACAGACTGGATGAGTCAGAGGTAGTAGATGACTACCAGGAAATGGTATCTTCTGAACACAAGAGGGCAGTTGCACATATGGACCATAGCCACTGTAACAGTATGCATATGATCTGCACAAGCTCAAGACAGGCAAAATCCCATAGGGGGGAGGAGTGATCATCAAATTCCCACTCCTCTATGAGGAATGATGAGCAATTGATAGCTGTTGAGGTAAAGGTGGTTTTCTTTAAGGGTATAACCCCTAATAAGTGAACCACATTTCAATGGATGGCCACATACACAAGAGAGTATAGAGGTAGCATAAATTGACAATGATGGGTTAAACACACACAGAGTTGAGTGGGATGGGAAGAGGAGAATGGATCTGAAAGGAGTAGAAAGAAGAGGTGAAAATCATCAAAATATGCTAAATGAAATTTTCAAAGAACTAATGAAAATTTATAAAAACATTAAAAGTAGAAAGGTATATGCCTAAGAGTGGAATTGATGGATGGGTTCAACTTTGCTCATAGCAGCATTATTTGTGATAGCCAAATCCTGGAAGCAACCTAGATGCCCCTCACCTGAACAGTGGATAGAGAAATGTAGTACATTTACACAATGGAATACTACTCAGGGGAAAAACACAATGGAACCTTGAACTCTGCAGGCAAATGGATGGCACTAGAAAAAGCCATCCTGAGTAAGGTAACCCAGTCACAAAAAGACAAGCATAGTATGTACTCACTCATATATAGATTTTAGATATGGATCAGAGGATTGCCAGCCTACAATCACACTGCCAGAGAGTCTGGGAAACAGAGAAGACCCTAAGAGAGATATGCATGGTACCCCAGAAAAGGGGAATGGGACAGGATCTCCTGAGGGGATTGGGAGCATGGAGGTAGAGGAGGGAAGAGGCAGCTGGGAGAAAGAGAAGGGGAGAGAGGAGGGGAGAGGAAGACATGGGGGAGCAGGAAGGTTGAGTTAGGGGAAAAATAGAGGAGAGCAGATTGAGAGATACCAAAATAGAGGGAATCATAGGTTTGAGGAGAGATTTGGCACTAGTGAGATCTCCAGATATCTACAAGGATGACACCAAATGGCATGGAGGCTACCTTAAATGCCCTCCCCTGATAATGAGATTGATGACTACCTTATATGCCATGCTAAGAGCCTTCATCCAGTAGCTGATGGAAGCAGAGGCAGACACCCATAACTAAACACTGAACTGAACTCCTGGAACCCAGTTGCAGAGAAGGAGGAGTGATGAGCAAAGGAGTCAAGACCCGACTGGTGAAATCCACAGAGACAGCTGACCTGAACAAGGGGAATCTCATGGACCCCAGACTGGTGACTGAGAGGTTAGCATGGGACTGATCTAGACTCCCTGAATGCGGGTGTCAGTGAGGAGGCTTGGGCGATCTATGGGGCCTCTGGTAGTAGATCAGTGTTTGTCCCTGGTGTACGAATGGACTTTGCCATCCCATTCCACATAGAGGGATGCTCTCTCAGCCTAGACACAATATGGGAGGGCCTAGACTCTGCCCAGAATGAAATGACAGACTTTAAGATTCCCCCATGGAAGGCCTGACCCTCCCTGGGGAACGGAGGGGGGATGGTGTGAGGATATAGAGGGACTGGGGGACGGGGGAGGAGGGAAAGGAGAGAGAGCTGGAACTGACATGTGAAGCAAGTTTGTTTCTAATTTAAATAAAAAAAATAAAATAAATAAAAATAAAAGTAGAAAGGTAATGGTCTTAATCTTCATCTTTCAAATAATGAATTCTGTGGGCTTTTTTTTTCTTCTGTAAAATTAAGCAATTCCAGAGCCTCAATGTACATTGGACATTATGGTGTAACCAATGAATATATTCATAAAATAGGTCATAGATTACTAAACAGGTAACTGCAGAAAACACTAGAAAAGTTGTTTCATTGTGTGTGTGTGTGCATGCATGTGTGTGTGTGTCATGCACGCACATGTGTGCACATGCAGAAATGAACACATGACAGTATAGAAGTCAAAGGAAAATGCTTAGGAGTGGTTTCTCTCCTAACAGTTTATAGAATTCAAAATTAAACTCAAGTAATCAAGCTGGTACACGAGCTCCTCTATCTGTGGAGCTTTGCCTGTCTCTCACTAGAAGTCATTTAATACAATTTAATTCTTATTCATATGCTGTTTTTAACAATACTTAATATATATGCATAGGCAGTAGACCAAGATACTGAGAGTTGAAAAAATACCTAGTAAATGATAGTTCTGATGAGTTCCTGGGGATGATACAAATTAAATCATAAGTTACACTTATCAAAACAATTATAAAGTACATCTCAAAGACATCAAGTATTATTAGTGTACAGCTGAATGTGGCAGCACCTGTAATCCCAGTACTCAAAGGTCGAGAAAGGAAGACTGTAGTTTGAACCCTGCCTGGCTACATGGCAAGACTCTATGTCTTACAAAAACAAATAAATCTGTTTAAACATTTACTAATAAACACATCAAAGTGGGCTTCTTACTCATAGAGAATAAATGTAATCACACTTCAAAGTCTAAATCAAATTCTACAATCCTATATGAGATATAAACTTAGCATGACACAGCAACCAAACCCCTAAGTATCACAGAGAAATCAAAGGAAATCACAGGAAGACTTGCCAAGGCTATTCAGACTGTATTTATCTGCAAGAACCAAAAGCTGCAAATGACTCAAACGTCTATCAACAAAAGAATAAGGTAGACAAATTATGATGCCATCAATAGCAGAGGACAGCTCAGCAACTGAAATTAATAACACACATGACAATACGTTTCAGACATAGGTAGAGAAAGAGCTACTAGACACAGAACAGCAGTGATGTCTTCACCCATTGTGTGAAGTTTTAGAGCAGGTCAGAATATGTGGAAAGCAACTGAGAAGTGCCTTAGGTCAAAGAGATATGAATGAAGAAGCATGAGAAAGTGTTATCAAGTAATGAGAATATTCTTTACAGGCTTATGATTATACACATATGTCAAGATTGAATTGTACCATCTTAAAAACAAATACAACTTTTCAACTTTTTCTATTTCCATGTGTTTAAGATATTTAGTACACATATCATAGCAATTTTAAGCAAAAGAGTAAAGATACCATGAAATTTTTAAAAATATAGGAAAAGATACAGATAAAACTATGTCTAATCTATGTCTAACTCAAAACAATGAATATAGTAAAGGGGAAAAATATTTAATGAGAAAATGACTCAAATGAAGTCTAGGAACTTAAGAAAAATGGACTGGAATGGCAAATTTTTTAAAAAACCCTATTTGCCAGAAGTTACTGGTTGGCATGGTGTCTTCCCAAAATAAGATTCAAATCTTAATAGATAACCAATAAAACTATATTCTAAAAAGCAAAATTAATAACTATACTTGTGAATATACAGGCTCCTATAAAGGAACCATGAGAAGTCTTTCTCTATAAAACTGTAGTCTGTCTTAATTATTCATGTATTCTCCCTACCTCACACTGATGCATGGATCTTTTCACTTTCTTTGTTCTCTTCATCTTTTCTTCCATAATATTATTGTCTCAAATATTAACTTTTGACATATTTAAGTTGCATAATATTATTTGTCAAAATTATTTAAACTATTTCTTCTTAATTTAAACTATTTGTTTTAAATCTTTTATTTATCTATGTTATGTGTATATGTGTTTTGCCTGCAAATCTGCCTGTACACCATGTGCACACCTGGTGCCTCTAGAGAAAGTCAGGTCCCCAAAGACTGAAGTTATAAGGTGGTTGTAAGCCACCATGTGGGTGCTGTGAATCAAATGCAGGTCATTTGCAAAGGCAGCCAGTGTTCTTAAAGCCTGCTGAGCCATATCTCCAGCCCTAAATTGTCTCTTTCTACTATGAAACTAAGTCTTATGAGGACAGGAACTTTTATATATTTCATTAATGTATGTTAATACTCAAAAGAGCATTTGATATCTCTAAGGTATTTCCTGAATGAATGGATGAATGAATAAATAAATAGATGATTGATTTCAAAAGAAGTTGGCATATAGTCCAGTGATAGAACATGTGCCTAGCATGAATGAGGCCTTAGGTCCCAATCCCCAGTACAGCACCCACAAAGACCAGAGAAAAAAAAAGATGAAAAATAGTCTAAGATGGGTCATCATGAACTTAAAACTAGGAAGTAAATAAGAAATGGTAAATCTACATATAATGTTTTTTTAAATCTTGCTGTCTTTTTTTGAGTTTTTTATTTTGTTTTTCTTTGCAGTGATGAGTTTTAAAGCAAGAGCTTCCTACATGCTATGCATGTGCTACACCCTGTGTTCTGTCCTCAGCTCTGCATATATTTCAGTTATAAAAATATATTTAAATATTAAAGATACAGACAAGTTAAAAATAAAACAACAGGTAGGGGATTTAGATACACTGGGCAAATATCACCCTAAACAGTGAAGGTATATTAATATCATGCTTTTCATACAAAAAGCATGAGCAGAAATAAGAAAATATGATAAATGCTCAAAATAAAGCTCCACTGAGAAGATAAAATAATTCTAAATTCACATGTACTTAAAAACTTATGTAAAGTAAAAATCACAAAGGAAAAAAATCAATAATCCATAATGAGATATTTCAACACATTTCTTCCAGTCATAAGGAGGTCAAGTAAGAAAAACAATCAGTAAAGCACAAACATGAACAGCACATTAAAAGCAGGACACGACAGGTGTCCATGAGCTGTGCTCAGCAATTACACAGGAAACACAACCTTAAAGCACACATGCATGTTTACAAGTTATCATTCATTAAACTATAAATCACAACAAGTTTCAAGAAGCAACATCAAAAAGAATACACACTGACTATAAAACAACACAGGAATCAATAAAATTTGAAAATTAAAAATAAAACGCTTCTGACGTATTTGTAGATCAAATAAAACTAAATGGAAACAAAGTACAACAAATGATAACAAAAGAATGCTTTCAAAACTGTGGAATACCAGAAGAGAGGAAAATTATATACAAAATGTTGATTTTAGAAAACTAATATTAAATGGCCAATTAAATAAGTCAGAAAGAGTAGGTTAAACATAATATCTAGAAAAAGAAGTTGGAGATATGATGAAAAAATCAATGAAGAAATTAATCCTATATAGAGATCAAAACAAGCAAAGTTGGTTTGGGGGTGAGGCGACAAACATTTGTTAACTAAACTGAATGAACTATTTTCTCTACCACTGAAATTTCATCAAAGACACACCCACCATTCAGCTTCTCCAAAACCAGCCTGAGTTCTCTACAATAATAAATGCAAATGCTCCAACCCCCAACTCCATCTTTAAATCCTGCAGCCTCAAAAATCTCCAGAAAAAGGTTTCCTCAGTCATTTCCCAGAGACTTCCCCACCTTTAAACTCCATAAACATGCACTCTTCCTACTCCAGAACACTATACCTTAGTTTGTTCTAGGCTAGTTTGGGGGTTATTGTGCACCCCGGGTACCTATAAGCAACAGATCAAACACTATGAAATGTTATTTTTAATGGAACCTCACCAACAACCCTCTGAAACAGAATCTTGTTCCATTTATATGACAATGCAAGTTCAGCATACCTAAAGCTGTTTCCTTGTTACAGCCTGAGGTACATTTTTTATTAAGATACATTAGGATCTTCCCCAAATGCAAGGCTTCTGCACACCATCTACATGGGGCCTGTCCCCAAAACACAGTCTTACAAGCCACTGCCCTGAATCTTAGGCTACCTGCATACTCACTACACTCAAGTCCAGATCCATTTCTCACAATATGAGAATGGTCCTTATTTCATTTTATATGCCCTTTAGTCTTCTGTTCAAAATACTCCTAAAGATTTGCCCATCAAGTATTATTCCTCTCACTTTATCTATAAAGAAATAGATATCATGATTTTGACCACACATTCCAACATTCAATGTTGTACTTGTCCTCTTAACTGTCCTTTTACCCTGTGAGGTCATTTGACACTGGATCATATTCTTCTCATTTCTTTAACTCTAAAATTTCTTAGTTTCTAAAAACTCTAAAAAGTAACATTCATACCAGTTTTGCTTCAACTGTGTTTTCTCTACTGAAGAGAGGCTTATCCTTCACTATAATCAATATTCAGTATCTGATAAATAAACCGAAAAGAGAAAGGGACATTCATTTTATAGAGGCACATGCATCATACCCTTCACTGACAGCCACAGTACAACATACTAATGGGATATGAATTCAGTACTGGAAAGATTAAAAGACACATAAATAAGCAAGCTAAAACTTTGTTAATTAAATAAATGGCAACAAAATCTTTATAAGAGTGGGAAACACTTTTCAATTTAGTTGTTCAATTTAGCTCTTTTAAGAAACACCTGGCCACAGCCTGGAACATAGGTCTTTCTTTCATTTTGGGCATACCCTCACTTTCTCTGGATAAAATTACACTTTTAAATGCCAGAACTCCACTGCCTTTGAACTGAGTCTTAAAGCAGTGGGGAATAACAGATAAAGGACTAGAAAGTAACACAGACAATCTGGATCTTATTCCTGCCAGAGAAACACTGCAACAATTAGGATGGGCCACTTAACCTGGCTTTATGTGGGACCCTCTCCACACTGAAGAATAATAATTATACTGACTTATAAAACACTAATAAGTTGCTTTATAAATCATGAGATTTTAAAAACATACCACTATCTGTTTGGCTAGTTAATTATCAGTATATATCCAGAAAAACAAAAATTATTCAAACTCCTAAGAATTTAACAACTTAAAGGCAAGCATATTAAAAAGTAAAAGGCAAAATGTTCATTGCTCTTTCTCCTTTTGTACTCCAGTAGATTAAAATCTTATTAGAAAATAGAGGTAAGTCAAAAGAACTAAAGAGATGAGAAAAGAGCAAAGTATATTCTAGGATCAAATGTCTTTCAACTTAACCTCAATGATGGTTTCAGAGGCTTACGACACTCAAAAGCCTACATTAATGCAAATAATTCCCAGGATAGGCCCAACTCATGCATACTTCCAAACATTCTCCTGAGTTGGTGCTAAACACAGAACTAACTAAAGTAGAGAGGCACTAAGGGTGGGGAAACACCTCTGGATGTGGGCTGATTTTGCTAAACTCTGCAGACAATTCAACTTATTCAACTAACATTCCCCACTGAAGAAAACTGTGAGTAGCAGAGTTTTGATGGACAGCACTTTACAGTTTTGGTTAACACTGAAATGGAGCAACCTTGCCAATCAGCCCTACACCCTGTTCCTGTGCAGATCCTATGGTTCAACCAAGCTCCTCCACTTGTAGGCTGCTGACCCTAGAACTTTTTCTTCCTTGGCTCGGCTTAAATTCTCTTTCCATAAGCTTGCCAAGAGGAATTCAGCAAAACTCAGTAAGACTTCTCCATCCAGCCCTATAGCTCTCATTGGTGTTTCATTATCTTGGCACATATCAAATGATATGATTTCCATTTATTGCTTAATACCTCAGAGCCAAATACATAAAAGGCACAGCCTGAGCACCAAATTCTTTCTTCACTAACTAACCCTATCTTTCAAACTTCAGAGGGATATCCAGCAGTTTTTTGCTGGCTATAATGCTAAATACAACAGTAAAAATAAAAGGTATTGAAAACCTACAGATCACAGGAGACCACGCACTCAAGGCCTCTGCGTTTCTCAATGTAGCCTCCCGATGAAACCCTTATACAGATGGACAGAAAATGAACACAGCAGCAGCACCTGTATTTTAAAGAGCTACTGATTCAGTAAGTATTTTATGAAATTTAACACTTCTTCACAGAAAAGGTAATGGTGCTTACAAAACTAAAGTGCAAATAATATCCCCAAAGAAAGGAGAATTCACAAACATGTAATTTACATTGATGTTCAAACAATTATAAATTTGCCTATTTTTACAAGGGAATTCACATTTTCGTTCACACTTGCAAAATGACACATCAAAATAAATATGTTCCAGGAAATTAATGTGAATTCTTGCTGTGGTAAGGATTCATTCTTTCCCTGGATGTGGAAGACATGGCCTGGAAGTACATCTGAAAAATAAGGCATTTTTCACCCTGTGTAACAGGAAAGATATTTGCTCAAATTTCTCTGGATTAGCACGCCCCCTTGTGGGCACTTCCATACTTATTACCTTTTTAGAAGTCTGTCTTTCCTGATACTTCCCTAATCTGCTTATGTATTTTTAATACCACCCCTTAATAGCTATAATACTGAGGAACTAACAATATTATTTAATATTTCAATTAGCCTAACTTCAACCTTTTGTTGTAACAACTTCTCTGGGGAAACCTTCCCCTGTCTGAGAAGAGTTGTTACACTTGCATTGGAGAAGCCTTTCCCTGAAACAGAGCTGTAAGTCGCTATACTTACAATGCCTTTGCGGTATTCCTTGGCTCCAGACTGCCAGAGTACTTTCCTACCAGAGCTGCAACACTTACATTTGGATGGATGGATGGATGGATGGATGGATGGATGGATGGATGGATGGATGGATAAAGTTTTTAACTGACTTTTTTCAAAAAAGATGTAAGATAAAAATTACCAACTCATCTACAAAAGCTAACATTTAAGATTAACATCAGATCTCTCATCTTCCATAATAAATGCCAAGAAAGTATATAACAATACACTGCTAACCAACATTGGTATATCCAACAAAACTTCCTTTTTAATCACCAATGAAACAAGAGCATTTCAAGATGAGTACACACAAAGGCAGTTTGTGGAAACCAAATTAAAATTGCAGAAGATTCTTGAAGGGACACTACAGCATAAGGAGGGCAGTACTAATCATTGTAAAGGGCTGCTCTTCCACTTTCCCAGGACCTGTAGGAGGGCTGTAATTCCAGTCCCAGGTGACCCAACAGTCTCTTCTGTTCTCCTCAAACACCAGGCATGCAAATTGTACACAGATAAACATTTAGGCAAAATACCTACACACATAAGTAAATCTTTTTTCAAAAGGCCACTACATATTATAACAAAAGAACATTTTACCAACAAGATATAGCAAACACTAATGGGCATCAAAGTCCAATAGGACCTTAAACAATGATAGAGCAATAATAATGGGAGAGTTCATTATCCCAGAATTAAAAATTAACAACAGCAAAAAAAACACCTTTCATAGTTAAATAACTGCTATCAAATAGACATAACAATTATCTACAGAATACCCCATCTAACAGAAATGGAATATGCATTCTTCACAATACCCCTTGGAACCTTCTCAAAAATGGAACACATTTTAAGTCACCAAGCAAGTCTTAACAAACACAAAAGAATCTAAACAAATTCGTGTATCTTATATACACAAAGATACACAAAGAATAAAATACCTGAGAGACTGAAAAAATATATACTTGAAGACCTCATTCATCTGACAAAACCATTGAGGAAATGAAAAATTCTTAGAAACAATGATAATAAAAGGAAAACTAACATGAACTTTTAGGATATAGAGCAGACAGTACTAAGAGAAAATTCTGTGTAGTGCTGAAGACCTTACATAAAACCATCAAGTTTTCAAATAAAGAACCAAATAATATAACATACCATGTTAGAAAGATAAGAGCAAGCCAAACTAAAAAGCTGTAGAGGAAAATAATAAAGGTCAGAAATTAATTAAATGGAAGCTAAAAAGACCAACATAGAATTAATCTTTTTAAGATGTTGATTCTTGAATGTATAAGGAAAATGTGGTACAATGACATCTTGAAATTTTCAGGCAAATGGACAGAACTAAAAAAAAGGCATCCTGAGTGAGGTAACCCACGCCCAGAAAGACAAATATAATATGTATTCACTCATAAGTGAATATTAGACATAAAGCAAAGGACAACCAGCCTACAGTCCACAACCCCAAACTCCAAAGAACCTAGGTAACAAAGAGGACCCAAGGAGAGACATACACAGATCTGCCTAGGAAAGGGAAAAACACAAGATCTCCTAAGTAAATTTGGAGTATGGGGGCATGGGGAGGGTGGGAAAGGAGAGGGGAGGAAGGAAGAGGAGTAGGGAAAAAAAAGTATAGTTCAATTTTAAAAAATGCTTATTTTGGAAAAGGCAAACAGGATTAACAAATTTAACAAAATTAGGGATGAACAAAAGAAAAAGTAAGACTCCTATAAAGTCTAAAGGATATCAGGGAATATTTTTAAACTTCTAATCCTAAAAACTGGGATGTTTAAAAGAAATGGATAAATTCTTAGGCACACAAGGCATACCCAATCACATTTAAAAGATACTATCTTGCCGGGCAGGTGGTGGTAGTGCACACCTTTAATCCCAGCACTTGAGAGGCAGAGACGGGCAGATCTCTGTGAGTTCAAGGCCAGCATAGTCTACAGAGTGAGTCCCAGAAAAGGCTCCAAAGCTTCACAGAGAAAACCCTGTCTCAAAACACACACACACACACACACACACAATTTTTAACAGATTCATAACAAAAATGACACTAACGCCACTTAAAAAAAAAAGTCTTGCCATGATGAGCATGGTGGCACAAGGCTTTAATCCCAGTACTTGGGAGGCAGAGGCAGGCACTTCTATAATTTACATATCAAGTACCTGGGAGGCAGAAGCAGGCACTTCTATAATCTACATATCAAGTTCCAAGGCCACAGAGAGAAATCCTATCTCAAAAAATTCTCCCCACAAAGACAGCACAGGAATGGCTGGATTCACTGCAGGAACCAACATCTACAATCCACACAAAGTTTTCACAACAAAAAAGGAAAGAAAGGCTACAAAAAAACTGGTCCTACTATACTAGCCAGTAGTACACTGGTATCAAAGCCAGATAAACACAAACACATAAATAGGCCAACCCCCTTGTATTTGTAAATGCACACACATACCACACCACACCACACACACACACACACACACACACACACACACACACACACACACACACAATTCTCAATAACATTCTTTCAAATTGTATTTTAAAAAATATATTTGACCTCCAAAACAATACAGAGAAGCCCTGTCTCGTAAAAACCATATATATATGAAAAGGTTATACACTATGGCTGTTAGTTTCATTATAAGGGAGTAAGATAGGTATGATATCCCCAAATCTATAAATTCAATACAAAAGAAAATAAACTTGGGCAGAAAACACACAATCTTCTCATAGATACCAAAAAGGCAGCTAATGGTCAATAAAGAAGGGAGAAGCACATTCTTCAGTGGTATAGCCTCTGGTCAGTTGCCCATGTGCCACTAAACAGCCCCCACTCATATTTATATAAGCAACTCTAATTACAGTCATTTAAAATAACCTCCACTCATAGGCAACTCTACCTAGTATGCCATTTAAAAAGGAAAAGGCAGAGGGAGAAAAAGAGGAGGAGAGGTGAGGAAAGGAGAGGAAGAGGAGGTGAAAGAGGAAGGGATAGGAGTGAATGGGGAACCAGAATCCTCAAGGAAACCAGGAAATAAAGAAACATTTCTCAAGAACAAAACTACAGCCAGTATTACATTAAACAAAGAAAAGCTGACAGCATTTCCTTTAAAACCGGGGTAAAGAAAGGCTATCCTTTCTCCCCAATCTTACTCAATACAGGAAAACCTTAAAACAACTACACAAGAAAGAAACGGGGATAGAATAGGAAACAATTAAAAGTACTTACAGGTAACAAAATCCTGTATTTTAAAATTCCCAAAGGGTCTTCCAAAAGTCTCTTAGAATTTTTTGTTTGTTTTTAAAACTTTCCACAATGTAGTAGGCTACAAAGTCAATATAGAAAAATTAAGAGACTTTCTACGAACTAGTTATAAACTTCCTAAGAAAGAAACAGGGAAGGAAATCCTATTCACATTAGCTTGTGAATAAAAAGACAAAATACCTGTTACTAAACCTAACCAGGGAAGTTAAAAACCTTTAGAATAAAAAATATTAAGACACTGAAGAAAATAACTGGAAGACCCAGTAGAAGGTGGCAAGACCAGACCATTCATGTTCATGGACTGGTAAAATCAATGTTGAAAGAAACAATCTGCCGGGTGGTAGAGGTGCACGTCTTTAATCCCAGCACTCAGGAGGCAGAGGCAGGCGGATCTCTGTGAGTTCGAGGCCAGGCTGGACCGACAGCCTCCAAAACAATACAGAGAAACCCTGTCTTGTAAAAAAAAAAAAAAAGAAAGAAAGAAAGAAACAATCTACAGATTCAACACAATCCTTACTAAAATTCCAATTACATTCACAGAAATCTTAAAAATCTAAAATTCAAACTCTAAAATGAAAAAGCAGAAAGAGAATTCTGAAGTCATCAAGCTACCTAATCTTGAGAGCTTGTTTGAAAGTTCTAGCAGGAGTGTGGCTACTGGTATACCACTGACCAACTTGTCCTCCTCTATTGGGGAAGGTTGCCCTCTTCAACCGAGCTTGCAGCTTCAGAGTAGAAAACATGTATGCTGAAATTTGAGGGCAGTACTGAGCTGGTCACAGCCTTGCTAGGCCCTGGTCCTGCCCCTTACTGGATACTGCAACAGAAGAGATGTGCCTCCGTGCCCCTGCCCCCATACACAAAAACACACATTTCCCCTATCTCTCTCTTTCCTCTCTCTCTCTCCTCCCTCCCTCCCTCTCTCTCTCTCTCTCTCTCTCTCTCTCTCTCTCTCTCTCTCTCTCTCTCTCTCTCTCTCTCTCTCTCTCTCTCTCTCTCTCTCTCTCCCCCCATCTCTCATGGCACATCATCATCCCCTCACCCTGCCATGTAGTGGCATGGGTGAGGGAAAGACACCCTCCTTGAAACCCTTGCTACCCAAGGCTTTCAAGAAAGCTGGAGTGGAGGTTGTAAGAACAAAGGGCAAATGCTGGGGGCGGGGGAGAGAGTTAGGTGGAACAGGGATGCATGATATAAAATTTTCAAAGAATCAATAAAAAAACTTTATTTTAAAGACAATAAAACGAGTCATAAATACCCATTAAAAAGGATACCCATCCAGGAGTAAAGGCTCTTGCCACCAAGACTGACAGCATGAATTTGATCATCAGAATCAACGTGGTGAGGGAAATACAAACTCCCACAAGTAGTTCTCTGATCTCTAAAAGCATGCTATGGCACATGTACCACCACACTCCACACACAAGTAAATAAATAAATGTAACATCCCCTCTCATGATAAAGACAGAACTGGAAATGTAGCTCAGCAGCCAAGAGCACATGTGAGACTCTAGATTCAATCGTCAGGGGAAAAGAACCTGGTCTCAAACTATACTACATAACCATAGTGACAAACACATAACAAAGATGAAGCAAAATAGAAGATGCAGACATCAGCCTCCATAGGTACAACCAATAATGCTCAACAAAGGTGTCAAAATACACACTGAGGGAAAAAAAGCTTCTTCAACATATAGGTGCTTGCAAAACTAGATTAAATGAAACACGATGTGCATTTCTAACTGGCACACACATGCAAAAAACAGAAAAGAAAAACTTAATTCAAAGTGAACCAGAGACCCAAAGAGGAGACCTAAAATTTAAAATTGCTGGAGGAAAACATCGAGAGCATAGTCATATACATGGGTTTTCTGAAATAGCCTCAAAGGAAATAATGTTTTAAGTTTCTGCACAGTAAGCAATCACCATAGTGAAGATAGTCTAACAATATGTTTGCCAATCATATAACAGACAAGAGATGCATATCTAGAACCTATAAACATCCAGCTTACCCTATCAATAAATGACCTAATGAAATGGAGAGTTCTCAAAAGAAGTTCAAATGGCCAATAAAAGTCTGGAAAAGTATTCAACATTCTTGGCAAACAGGGATGTGAACTACAGCTGCTTTAAGATTGCACTTCATCCCAATCATTAGCAAAGAATGACAAGCAACAAGTGCTAGTGAGGATGAGAGCAAAGGGGAATCTATATTTACTACTGGTGAGAATGTCAGTATAGAAGTTCCTTACAAAGCTAAAAATGGGGCTAACAAATTAAGCCAACTAGAACCTCCTGGGTATACACTCAAAGGACACTAAGGCAACCAGACAGAAATACTTGTACATCCATGTTTGTTGCTGTACTACTTATAAAAGCTTAAGAAATAAGAACCACTCAGAAGGCTGGGGCAGGACAATCCATGGATTCTTCTTGACTTAAGGTCAGTCTGTTGACATGGCAAATTCCAAGACAGCTTGGGCTACAGAGTACTATAAAAGAGGGAAGGAGGGAAAGAGGCAGGGAGGGAAGGAGGCAGGGAGGGAGCAGCGAGGGAGGGAAAAATAAAGAAAACAAATGAAATCTAGTCTAGATTAGATGTCAATCAACAAATGAATAAAGAAATTATGGTATGTATTTACAGTAGAGTGTGTGTGCTTACATGGGTGCAAACATGGGTGACAGCCAGAAGTTGATTTCCAGTGCTGTCCACCTTTTGATTTTTTTGGCGGCAGAGTCTCTCATTGGCTTACAGCTTGCTGACCAAAAAGTTGTAAACATCTACCTGTGTCTGCTTCCCAGCAGTGAGACTGCCAGTGCCAGACCACCACATCCCTACTTTTTACACGAGTTCTGAGAATCATATGCAGGTCCTCACATATGCATGGCAAGCACTCTACCACCTAAGCTATCACCTACAACCCCACCTAAAATTTTATGAAGCAGGAGAGAAAAATCAAATTTGTTGAATTATGTTCAAATAAGTAGGCCATACTCAGGAAAAACAAATATGACATGTTTTCTTTCAGTTGAGGACTCTAGGTTTAAATTTATATGGGCGGAGGGTTCATGAAAACAGAAAGGAGACAATGAGAAGGGGGAAAGATCTAGGAAGAAGGTTAAACGGAGAACAATGGGGTGCATGTGACATGAAAATAGGATGGTCTACAGGGGGAAGACATGGAAACAGCACAAAGAAAGGATGGGAGGAGCACTAGAAGTGAGGAATGACTAAGAACAGAGTAAAATAACACTATGGGGCCTTTGAGATTGCCAGTAGGTAAAAATACTAACAACTAAGCCAGACATTCTAGTATTCACATGCTAGGAGGAGAGAAACAACTCTCTCAAGTTGTTCCCCAACCGCCACAAATATATGCACCAAGGCATGTGCACCCCATCCCACTCACACACAGAGAATCAATAAGTGTTTTAATGATTATATAATATGAATGTCATAATAAAACCTACAACTTTACATGCTAACATAAATGTTAAAAAAAAAACCAGAAGCAATGATCGCAAGTGTTGGTTCCATTAGCTTACCCAACAGAAGCAGAGCCTCTAAGAATCTATAGTGTTTATCTCCTCAGCTGCATCAAATGTCAATCAGATTTAAGATCCACTAGAATAAAACAAAATCCATTCATGAGAGAAACAGGGGAACCTAAACACACTCCGTTACCTATAAAAACCCAAAAGAATTATCTAAGCCACAGTAACCATGTGGTTCAACATGCCAACATTATCCCAGAGGAAGGTAAAGTTGGAAGGGGTTCTACATTTAGTTTCTGGGCTAATTAGCAGTATATATAAAAAAATTCTTGGTTCCTCATACAAAAGGAAGAAAGATTTACAAGACTGACAATATCTGATGTTAACTTTTAATAAGTACTCAAGAATACCACTGGTTACTTTCATTACAAAAGAACAGTTAAACTTATTAACATTGCTTTTGCAGCAGTTTGCCTTATCTATAATTTTCAAGTGTATATAAATTTAGCAATAGATAACTATAGTTTTAAGACTTAGCTCTAGTTAGAAGCCCAATCTCCATAACAACTGAATGTATGTACTTAGCTTTTCCTGAAATGAGTAAAAGCTATTACAGTAAAAGCTACCCTACCATCTACAGTTAAAGGATTTAAATATGGATGAATTACCATAAAACAGCACAAACTATAGACTAAGGAATCACCATCAAGTCAGCGAGATGGCTCACTGGGTAAAAGAGCTTGCCACTAAGTTTGACTACCTGAGTTCTAGCCCCAGGGCCTACATGGTGGAGCGAGAGAGCAGAATGCCACAAGTTATGCTATGGTCTCCACAAGCATGCCACAGCATACATATGCCCATGCACATGCACACAAAATAAATACATAAATGTAACAAAAATAAAAGCATCACTGTGAAGCTAAAATGAAAAATACTGACCCTTGTAAACAGACATATAATACAGTCAGATTTAATGACTGACCAACCTAACACCAATTAACATGGAAAACCTGGAGAGTAAGCTCATCAAGTAATAAAGATTTTCTTAGATGGGATTGTTGCAATTTTAATATATTACCTACCATTCACAGCAATGGTTCCAAAAGGAAGATAATCACTTCACTGGAGGAATTTTCCATTTTACATAGCTAATACGTAATATACATCTTTCCAAAAGTGATAGAAGTCCACACTTCTATTAACTCAGAAAAACAAAGCAACAGATGAAGCAAAGTAAATCTCAAGAAAATAAGAATGACACTCTTTCTTGCACACAAAATGCAGACGTGTGTACAAAGGGAACAATCTGAAGAAAATATGTTGTTTTGGGGGCACTCATTTTCTTTGATCTTAACCTACCTCTCACCCAAAAAAAATACAGTGATTTAGTATGATGCAGTTAAGCACTTACATAATAACTTCAAGATGGAGGGAAAAAGGGGAAAACATTACCCACAATATACTTCAAAAGAATAGAATATATTTATATGAAGCACAAAAAGCAAGTCCCAACATTTCCTTTCTGAAACATGTGGCCAATTTAATGTCCCTGTGTGGTGGCTAAAGAACCAAAATTAAAAGTTGTAGCATCTCTTTAGAGTGGTTTTGAACACACGACATGGTATGAAAGCACAAAAAGCAGTGCTTATTTTTCCAAATTTGTTTGTTAGAAACTGACTAAAACATACTTGCACAATGGACAAGGTCTAACGAGCATTTGCTAGACTGTCCTACAAAAGAGCTGCTTTACGTAAAAGCCAACAGAATTAACCAAGAGCCTAGATTGTTTTATGCACATGGTGGGATGAGAATAACAACACACATTCAACTGCAAAATCCATTATTAAAGAAAAAGAGATGGAAACTATTTAGGCAATATGGTTGTGAAGAATGAAAAGGAAAGGGGGATTTGAAACATCAAAAATGTTGAGATCAAACAATACCCACAACTTCTTTTAATACTCTTTAAGAATAAGAGTCCTTTCCAATCACATCCACGACTAGCTGTTTGAAATTGGTATTTATGACATCTAAACAATTGTGTGCATCATGTCTATTTTCTAAATGCAAAGGTCTTTTCTTTACCATGAATAACTCAGTCTTCCGGTAGCAGAAGCCAACTAAAGCAACAGATCAATCAGCTGAGTGTGTCATTCCAAGAGGATGTTTCTTCTACAAGATATGATGAAGATTAGTAATGACTCAATTACCTTTTGCTCTTTGTCTCAGAACACAGCAAGTACAGATATCTATATACAATAAAAGACTGAAGAAAAACCAAGAGTTAAGTCCACCTAGAAAGAACATGGTCAAGTGTTCACTACTATTTTTATATTAAACTATAATACAACAACAACAACAAAAAATACAACAGTTAAATGGTAATCTTTCCTGTCTCTGTCTCTACCATATAAGTCACAAAAATTAAGCAATGATGAAAAAACAGAAATACCAATAACTAAGAATAGATAATTACTAAAAACCTATATTTTTCACTTTAAAATATTACACCTTAAAAATCTACAAACCCTACAACTAGAAACTAAGTTCACCAAAACTGAGTTGATTTTCAGAAGTTAATGACAATGGCATCAATTCTTCCTGTCACCCCCATGGCAAAACTTCTCAAGAGCTACACTGACCCCTTCTTCTTGCTGACCAACCCATTCCATAGCCATCTACAATCCATTACATCACAAATACAGTTCATCCAGAACAGTCTCCAGATGGGAAAATCCAACAATCACTCCTCAGGAGCACGAGACCCAGAAAGACTTTCTTTGAAATAGATGTTCCTCCTTAGCAACCCCACAAACACAAATGCATGCATGCACACATGTAAGTCCTGGTACCTTTGTCTCAAAGTATCTCCTATTTTTCTTCAGGTGGTTCCTTGTTCTCCCAGTTTCTACATCTTGAACTAACTTGAGATTCAGATGCAAATCTCTCATGTAGTCTCACTCTTCAGGGAATGCATCAATGTGAACATATTTTCCTTTTGATGTCAACAATTTCAAAGATATCACCCTCCCACCCTACCCATGAACAAAACTCCTGTCCATGAACATGAAGTTGCTCATATAACCAACTCAACAGTTAATATTTCTACCTATCACAGCAAGCTTTCCAATAGTAAGGATGACAGGTTGGTTCATATTTTCAAAAGCAGATGTGCATATCTTTAAATGTGTATTTGCTATAATGTCTTTTGGTATCACATGCTTGATTGATAGCCTGGGGCACGACTGGGAAGGGTGTGGAAACATTAAGAGATGGGAAGAAAACACTAGAAGTAAACTAGGTCCCTGCAGAGTACACTTGAAGAGGATATGGAGATCCTAGCCCCTCAACTGAAGAATGGATAAAGAAAATATGGTACATTTGCACAGTGAAGTATTACTCTGTAATAGGAATTGATAAATGAACCAGAGACTGATATTGGGGTTCAAACTTCAAGATTAATATCAGAAAAGCAAAGTTGTTGGCCACTAGCTTCTTACCTCAGGCTGAATGGGCTCATCCTATCTCCACGAGCTTTCAAGAATCCTCAGACTGTAATCTCTCCTCAGCATGGCTGGAGAATGAATGCCTCATGTTGACTCCTGATACTGATTTATATAACTTTCATGAGTCCTGGGATTAAAGGTGTGAGCTATAATTCACTTTTAGACTGATTCACTCTTGTGTAGACCTGGGTGACCTTGAACTCAGAGCGATCTGTCTATCTCTTAATCCTGAGGGCTAGGATTAAAGGTGTATACCACAACCTCCTAGCTTTTGACTGCTGGAATTAAAGGTGTGTATCACCACTGCCTGATCTCTATAGCTTGAGGCTGACTTTGCATTTCTGAATCCTCAGTCAAGCTTTAATAAATCATAAATAATATATCACTATATTACTCAACTATTAAAAACAATGACATCAGGAAATCTGAGGGCAAATGAATAGAACTAGAAAAAAATATGCTGTGATAACCCAGACCCAGAAAGGCAGACATGGTATGTACTCACTCATAAGTGGATATTGACTATAAAAGATAACCAGGCTACAATCTACAGACCCAGAGAGGCTAGGTAATAAGGAGGGCCCAAGGGTACTGATGGAGATGACTGGAAAGGGGTGTCATTTCGGGTCAAGTAGAAACCTGGTTCAAGGGAAATTCACATTAATCTACAAGGATGACTTCTAGCAATAGTGGACACATAGCATGAATCGGCCATCCCCTGTGATCAGATTGGTGACTACCACATTGCGATGAGAAAGCCTTCATCTGATAGCTGATAGAAACAGATACAGAGATCCACAGTCAAACATTAGGCCAAGCTCAGGGAATCCTGCTGAAGAGAGGGAGGAAGGATTGTAGGAGCCAGAGGGGTCAAGGACATCACAAGACAAACCACACAAACAACTAACCTGGCTCATAGGAAATCAGAGTCTGAACCAACACACCCGTGAGACTGCATGGGACTTACCTAAGCCCTCTATGTATATATGACAGTTGTATAGCTTAGATCTATTTGTAGGAATCCTAACAATGGGAGCAGGGACTGTCCCTAATGCTTTGGCAGGCTCTTAGGAACCTAATCCTCATAAAAGGATTGTCTTGTACAGCCTAAATACAAGAGGAGGTAATTAGTCTTAGGGCAACTTGATAGACCAAGCTCTGCTGATACCCATGGAAGGCCTGCCCCTTTTTGAACAGAAACAGAGGAGGAGTAGGTTTGGGGGGGACTGGAGAAGGAAGGAAGGAAAGGGAGGAGAAGAGGGAGGGGAAACAGCAGTCAGGATGTAAAATAAATAAATGAATTATATAAAATAATATAAAAAATGCTAACCATAATTATATGTATATACTTTATGTCTGTTCACTAAAATAAAGTCTCACTAGAACATTTTGTTCGCCACTGGTTTTTTTCTTTCTTTTTGTTTATTTTATATCCTGACCACAGTTTCACCACTGTTTTCTTATCTGGCATAATCTATGCATAAAATTCTAAACTAATAACCACAAAAAGAACTGTAAAAATTTCACAGCAACATTGTTTCTAGTAGTAAACATCAAAAAACAGTCAATCTCCAGCAGGAGAAATGTATACACAAATTATAGTCTATGTACATTAGGAAATATTACTTAGTGTTGTTTTTATTTTTACCTATTTGTGTTAAGGAACCAATAACAAGACATCTAAAAATATTCTGGGAAAAAAGTCAAAAGAAGAGAACACATTCTATATGACAGTAACATAAAACATCTATGATCTATGGCAGGATAAAGTGGAATAATGCCTACTATTTAGGTTATAGGTTAACTGCAGGCCAACAAAACCTTAAATGTTGCAGGGCGGTGGTGGCACACGCCTTTAATTCCAGCACTCGGGAGACAGAGGCAGGTGGATCTCTGTGAGTCTGAGGCCAGCCTGGTCTGCAAGAGCTAGTTCCAAAACAGCCTCAAAAGCCACAGAGAAACTCTGCCTCAAAAAAAGAAAAGAAAAGAAAAGAAAAGAAAAGAAAAGAAAAGAAAAGAAAAGAAAAGAAAAAAAAATCCCTGAAATGTTCCATGTCTTGATATGGCTTGGGCTGCAAGAGTACATACAGTTATTAAAACAGATGAAATTGTCTACTACATGCATTTTGTTTTTCAGACAAGGTAATACTCTACGGCCTATGACCTATCTACTAAACCTCCTGAATACTTGGCTTACAGACAGACAAGCCACATACTCCTAATTTTTTTCAAAAGGCAAAAAGTCCTAAATTTGTTTACCCAGGTATCACAAAGGATGTAGGAACACAAAATAAGAGAATCAGGCTAGGCCAGTTTTCATCGAAATTTAAATATTAATTTGCTTCCTAAAACCCATTATTGTGACACATACAGGGAGAACTGAACCAAAATATTTGATGTATTATCCCATGAGGAAACATACCGAGAAAATACCTATTATTATGAAAAACGGTTTATTTTTTTATTTACGGCAACCATACAAAACTTTGATCGAAAGCATGAACCAGTGCATGAGGCATTAAAGAACAACTTGATACAGATAAGGTACACCAAAGGAATATGTGACCTGATACACCAACCATGAGCCCTAAAGCCAAAGGCAGAAGAAGAATGCTGTAGCTTTCAACTTCACTCTACACTCAAAGCATGTATAGAAGGACCTCAACAACACAATAGTCATGTGGCACCTTAGTGGTCACTGAGCAAGTGAAACAAAGTTCAAATGAGAAACTGAGTTTCTTATTTTATTCAATTTGAGTTAAGTTTCATTTTAAAGCATTTTTCAGCCAATGTAAAGTATGATTCTAATAAGTAAATATGCAAATTTACTTTTTCAACAGTTAACTTTATTGCATGTATTCATGTATATATTTATGTTTATTTATTTGCATCTATGTATTTAGAAACACATGCCACAGCATACATGTGGAGGTCAAAGGACTACGTTCAGAAGTCTACTCTGTCCTCCTAGCATGTGGGCCCTGGGGATCAAACTCAGGTTGTCAAGCTTGGCAACAAGTGCCTTTACCCTGATCCATCTCACCATCCCTCAACAAACATTCAAATAGCTTGTTATTGATTTTTCCACTGACTATATTTCAAAAATATTTTCTAAATAAATAAATAAATAAACTTAAAATGTATATTATTAAAATTATTTGTATTTGTTTACATTTTAAAATTAATTTCAATTGTTTCTTTTCACAATCAAATTCTACTTTTTTTTGTTTTCATTGTTGTCTTTTCTTTGAGACAGGCTTTCTCTGTGTAGCCCTAAGTGTCAAAGAATTCACTCTGTAGACCAGGCCTGTCTTGAACTCAGATATCCATCTGCCTCTGCCTCCTGAATGCTGAGATTAAAGGTATGTACCATCACACCGAACTCAAAATTACTTTTTAGATTATATTTTTATACATGTATTATGCATGCATGCACATGCTCAAGTGAATGTTACAATACATGTGTGAAGGTCAGAAGACAACTTACAGGAGTCAGTTCTCACCTTCTACTATGTAGGTTCTAGGGAAGGAACTGTGGTTATCAGGCTTGGTGATGCGTACATTTACTTAATGAGCCCCATCAGCTCCACTCTGCTTTAAAATACATACACGGCTTGCGTTACATTTCAAGTGGACTGTGCTGTTCTAAAGGCAGGCCAGCAGTATCACTATCATGCATCATCAAATACTTGAGACACCTCCTGACCTTTGCACTTGATTGTCTTCTTTTCTTTAGCTGAATGAAGTCTGTTTCCACCTTTTCTGCCAGTTCTAGTTTCCTCTTGTTCCTTTTAAATGCAGCAAGGCTAAATCCTATAAAAGAGAAAAGAAAAATACTATTTGAGAATTATTAGAGCAAGAAGGCAAGTGAGATTATCCTGATTAGTCTTCCGAGAAAAAAAAAAAGCACTTAAGACTGTTGAACTGTTAATTTTAAACTCTTTTCCAACATACCCTGACAAAATAGGAAAACAAAAAGATCAAATCAGAGAAACAACTGAATTTTGAAGGTAGACAGGGCCCAGGGGCACCATGTGACCCATGACCATCTCAATGCATAGGCATACGATATGAAATTTTGGAGCAGAGCACTAGAAAGCATATTAGAGATGAGCTACAAGAAAAGGAGGGGATCCCAAAGATTGATATACCCCCAGGAAACGCAAAATAAGGTTGCAAGTCTCAATCTTGTCCCTGGACAGAAAGGAGAGAAGGTTTTCACAGGAATACTAAGAGGGGCTCTGATGAGTGGATAGAGAAGAGTTCATATTATCTGTATGATCTGAGAGTGGAAAAAGGGACCTCAGTATGCTTACTCTCACTGTCAACTAGACTGGATTTAGAGTCACCAGGAAAACACCTGTCTGCATCTCTGGAGGGACTTCTGGAAAGGTTTGACATAGGAGGGAAGACTCGCCCTGAATGCTGGTAGACCATTCCATGCTCTGGGGACCTGGACTGATAAAAGAATAAAGCAAGCTGAGTACCAATCTTTGTCTCTGTGTTTCTTGACTGTGGATCAGTGGACATTGCCCCTCAAACTGTAGCCAGAACACAGTCCTCTTTTAAATTTCTTCTTCGTATTTGGCCACAGACTATTCAGAGAGAAAGGCAATTAAAAAAAAAATCACTGAGCAGTCTGATATGGTAGCTCACACCTATCATCACAGCACTCAAGAAGATGAGAAAAAGAATTGATGAGGACTCAACACTAGCCTGGGTTATGGAATAAAACATCCTCAAAAAATAAAAAGTCACTGGAGCTCACATAACATCTGCAGAATATACATACCCATCAACACTGGGACATTTTCCAACCTAGACTATATATTATATATTAGGCACCAAAATAAGTCTCAAGATTTAAAAAGTTAGAATCTTACCACAAATCTATAAAATGCCAGAACACAATTTAGAAATCAACAAGCAAAAATAGAAAATAAACAAGTCCATGAAAATTAAGCAATATGCTCAGGAACAGCCAACAGGTCACTGAAGAGCCAGGTGGTGGTGGCACAAGCCTTTAATCCCACCACTCAGGAGACAAAGGCAGACAGGATTCTGAGTTCTAGACTAGTTCTGGTCTACAGAATGAGTTCTCAGAGAGCAAGGGCTACGCAAAGAAACCCTGTCTTAAGAAAGGAAGGAAGGAAGGAAGGAAAGAAGGAAGGAAGGAAGGAAGGAAGGAAGGAAGGAAGGAAGGAAGGAAGGAAGGAAGTCACTGAAGAAATAAAAAGGAACTCATGAAGTCTCTCAAGTGATGGAAATGCTGCATGCCAAAGCCTGCTTATTCACCAAATGCAGTAAAATAAAAGCAACTGGAAGCCGTTAATTCCTTTATCAAAGAGCTGAGTCTAGGAAAATACCCAAATCCAAGGAAAACATGAATATCAGAGCAGAAATAAGTAAAATAGAGACTAGAAATAAACTACTAATAATCAAATTGATAGCTGACTTTTTGAGAGATAAAAATCAACAAACTTTTTGATAATTAAAGGAAGAAAATTAAATTAGATATAAAAAAGGAGAGACTTACAAAGTGGAATCACAAAAATGCCAAAAACCAGAAACACTGCCATGATTATCATATGACTGCAAACTGGAAACTCAAGATGAACAATACACTAGACTGGATCAAAACAGTGGAAAAATATACAGCAGCCTAAAACAATTAATGAGATAGAGGCAGAGGATCAGTACCCCACACGGTCTGAAGGTGGATGTAGATCTGTGATAAAGCACTTGTCCAGCATGCATGAGATCTAAGTTTGTTCCGTAACATACAGGACATATGGGGGAGTCTCCCACAAAAGCAAGTTCCATAACTTGAGTTTCACTGATGAATTCTACAAAATATTTCAAGAAAAACTGAATTTCAATTCTTCTCAAACTATTCTAAATATAAACTAAAAAAGAAGAAACTCTACCAAACTTATTCTACTAGGTCACCATACCCTGAAACATAAATCATATACAACAATTACAACCTACACATCAACATCCCTGATGAATGGATATCAAAATTATCAACAGTAAAATGTCAACTGCCACAGCTCCAAAATGTCAAGTAAAATTTACCCCCATGATGCAAGAACAAATCAAACATATCAATATAGGTATGATATCTCATCAAGAGAACAAAGAACAAAAACATGTGATCTCAATTCACATAAAAGAAAGCATTCAGTAAGTAACATTCAGCAACCCTTCATGATAAAAACCCTGACAAGATTAGAATAGCATCAACATGCCTCAACCCAACAAGGGCTGTAATGAGTGACAATTTCATAGCTACCATACAAAATGGGAAGAGTTGGACACACTTCCTCCAAGATCTGCAATATGA
This sequence comes from Mesocricetus auratus, assembly GCF_017639785.1. Lineage (NCBI taxonomy): Eukaryota > Metazoa > Chordata > Mammalia > Rodentia > Cricetidae > Mesocricetus > Mesocricetus auratus. Next base: position 106,318,434 of record NW_024429189.1, read on the forward strand.
CATACATCTCCTTACACCTGTCTTATCAACACACTATTTGGGGAAGAGAAATTAAACAAGAGAAAGGAATACAAAGTATCAAGTCAGAGTGTAGATGGCAGGACTTTATACAAAAGGTCCCAACCATTAGAAATGATGAGATCTAGAGCATAGCAGGATAGAAAATGAACAGTAGCAGGGCCAGCAAGATGTCTTAGCTATTTTACCACCAAGCCTGGTGACCCGAGTCCCATCCCAGTCCCCAAATATTGGAAGCACAGATCTTCTAACCTCCACATACACACCATAGTATGTGCTCACAATGATATGCACGCATGCATGCATGCATGCATGCATGCAGACACACACAGGTACACATGGACAGACACACAAAATAAAATGTAAGAAAATAAAAAAAACTTAAAAACAAGTAATAGCAAGTATGATGTGTACAAACAACTTGCGCTTTTAAAAAAGAAACCTAGGTCCCAAGGCGGCCTGGGACAGAACCCAGGCTGCCAACAAGAGCTTTAGGTACTCTTAACACTGAGACAGCTCTCCACCATCACTCAAATCTAGTAATTGTCCTTTTTGATTTCATAATGTACTGTGACCTAATAGCTTCATGATCTAGGATGCTTAGTGTCTTTAGAGGGGCCTAGTTTGGTTATTTTTGAAGAGTTAGTGAACATCCAATGAGATGTGTAAGTGTTTTATGCTACCCAGCTAACCAGTGAGCACATACTGCACAGAAAGAATTCTGAAAGCTATTATGGGAAGAGTAAAATTTACAAGTGAAAGGAAGTTTTTGAGTAATAAAAGTCTTTCTTTTCTGTAATGACTAAGTGAAATCTCAGGAACTAATCGATTTATCTATTTTATCAATTAAGTTTTATTCTTTTTTTTCTCCATATCCTGTCCAGCATAAGCTGTCATTAGTGTTTTTGATTTTAGACATTCTGACAGGAGTAAGATGCTATCTCAGGATTGTTTTGATATGCATTTCTCTAATGGCCAAGGGTGTTGAGCACTTTCTTAATGTCTATCAGCCATTTTAGACTCCTCTATTGAGAATTCTCTATTTAGTTCAGGCCCCCACTTTGTAATTGGGCCCTTTGTGTTTTGGAGAAGAACTTCTTGAGTTCTTTACACATTTTTGAGATCAGCACTCTGTCAGATGTAGAGTTAGTGAATGTTTTTTCCCAATCTGTGGGTTGCCTTTTTGTCTTGCTGACTGTGTTCTTTGCCTTACAGAAGCTACTCAGTTTCAGGAGATCCCATTTATTAATTGTCGATCTTAGTGTTTGAGCTACTGGTGTTATGTTCAGGAAGCAGTCTCCTGTACTAATTCGTTCAAGGGTACCTCCCACTTTCTCTGGCTGGATTTGTGTTGAGGTCTTTGATCCATTTGGACTTAAGTTTTGTGCATGGCGATAGACATGGATCTATCTTCAGTCTTCTACATGCAAATAACCAGTTATGCCAGCACCATTTGTTTAAGATGCTATCTTTTTATTATGCCAGCACCATTTGTTTAAGATGCTATCTTTTTTCCATTGTATAATTTTAGCTTCTTTGTCAAAAATCAGCTGTTCATAGGTTTGTGGATTATTCTCAGAGTGTTCAATTCGGTTCCATTGGTCTACCTGTCTATTCTTATGCCAGTACCAAGCTGCTTTCAGGACTACAGCTCTATAACAGAGCTTGAAGTCTGGAATGGTGATGCCTCCAGATGTTGCTTTGTTGAGCAGGATTGTCTTGACTATTCTGGGTCTTTACTTTTGCTGTATAAAGCTGAGAATTGTTCCTTCAAGGTCTGTGAAGAATTGTGCTGGAATTTTGATGGGGATTGCATTGAGTCTGTAGATTGCTTTTGGCAGGATCGCCATTTTTACTACATTGATCCTACCTATCTAATTAGAGCATGGGAGATCTTTCCATTTTCTGGTGTCTTCTTTAATTTCTTTCTTTAAAGACTCAAAGTTCTTGTGATACAGGTCTTTCACTTGTTTGGTTAGCGTTACACCAAGGTATTTTATCTTGTGTGTGGCAATTGCAAAGGGTGATGTTTCTCTGATTTCTTTCTCAGCCCTCTTATCTTCTGTATATAGTAGGGCTACTGATTTTCTTCAGTTGATCTTGTATCCTGTCACTTTGCTGAAGGTGTTAATCAGCTGTAAGATTTCCCTGGTAGAGTTCTTTGGGTCATTTATATAAACTATCATGTCATCTGCAAACAGTGAATGTTTGACCTCTTCCTTTCCAATTTGTATCCCCTTGATCTCCTTTTGTTGTCTTATTGCTCTAGCTAGAACTTCGAGTACAATATTGAAGAGATATGGAGAGAGTGGATAGCCTTGTCTTTTTCCTGATTTTAGTGGAATCGCCTTCAGTTTCTGTCCATTTAGTTTGATGTTGGCTGTTGGTTTGCTGTATATAGCTTTTATTATGTTTAGGTATTTTCCTGTTATCCCAGATCTCTTCAAGACCTTTATCATGTAGGGGTGTTGGGTTTTGTCAAAGGCTTTTTCAGCATCTAGTGAGATGGTCATGTGATTTTTGTTTCTCAGTTTGTTTATATGGTGGATTACATTGATACATTTTTGTAGGTTGAACCATCCCTGCATCCCTGGAGTGAAGCCTACGTGATCATGGTGGATCAGTTTTCTGATGTGTTCTTGGATCCGATTTGCCAGTATTTTATTGAGTATTTTTGCATCAATGTTCATGAGGGAAATTGGTCTGAAGTTCTTTCTTAGTTGTGTCTTCGTGTGACTTGGGTATCAATGTTATTGAAGCCTCATAAAAAGAGTTTCGCAAAGACCCTTCTGCTTCTATTGCTTGGAATACTTTGCGGAGAATTGGTATAAGCTCTTTATTTAATTTCTGGTAAAATTCTGCACTGAAGCCATCTGGCCCTGGACTTTTTTTGGTTGGGAGACTTTTGATGACTGTTTCTATTTCCTTAGGTGTTGTAGGTCTATTTAAATTGCTTATCTGTTCTTGATTTAATTTTGGCAGGTGATATCTATCCAGGAAGTCGTCCATTTCTTTTAAATTTTCAAATTTTGTGAAGTACAGGTTTTCAAAGTATGACCTGATGATTCTCTTGATTTCCACAGTGTCCGTTTTTATGTCCTCCTTTTCTTTTCTGATTTTGTTAATTTGCATGTTCACATTCTACCATATGGTGATTTTGGATAAAGGTTTGTCTATCTTATTGACTTTCTCGAGGAACCAGCTCTTTGTTGCATTGATTCTTTGTATTGTTCTCCTAGTTTCTGCTTTATTGATTTCATCCCACAATATGATTTTTTCTTGGCGTCTACTTGTGTGAGTTTGCTTCTTTGTATTCTAGAGCTTTCAGCTGTGCTGTTAATTCTCTAGTGTAACTATTCTCCAGTTTCTTCTTGTGGGCACATAGTGCTATGAACTTTCTTCTTAGTACTGCTTTCAAAGTGTCCCATAAGTTTGGGTATGTTGTGTCTTTATTCTCATTGAATTCTAAGAAGTCTTTAATTTCTTTTTTTATTTCTTCTTTGACCCAGGAGTCGTGCAATATCATATTATTCAATTCCCTTGAATTTGTAGGGTTCATGCAGTTTGTGTTTTTGTTGAACTCTAACTTTAAAGGATGGTGGTCTGATAAGATACATGGAGTTATTCCAATTTTACCTGTTGAGGTTTGCTATGTTGCCAAGTATGTGGTCAATTTTTGAGAAGATTCCACGTGGAGCTGAGAAAAAGGTATATTCTTTTGTGTTTGGATGGAATGTCCATAGATGTCTGTCAAACCCAATTGGGTCATAACTTCTATTAGATCCTTTGTTTCTTTGTTAAGTTTCTGTCTTGTAGTCCTGTCCAGTGGTGACAGTGGGGTGTTGAAGTCTTCCATTATAAGTTTGTGAGGTTTTATGTGTGGTTTCAGTTTTAGTAACGTTTCTTTTATGAATGTTGATGCCTTTGTATTTGGGGCATAGATGTTCAGAATCGAGACTTCATCTTGGTGGATTTTTCCTGTGATGAATATGAAATGACCTCCTTCATCTCTTTTGATTGATTTCTGTTTAAAGTCTAGTTTGTTACATATTAAGTTTGCTACCCCTGCTTGTTTCTTGGGATCATTTGATTAGAAAATCTTTTCCTAACCCTTAACTCTGAGGTAATGTCTGTCTTTGAGGCTGAGGTGTGTTTCTTGTAGTCAGCAGAAGGATGGGTTCTGTCTTTGAATCCATTCTGTCAGCCTGTGCTTTTTTATGGGCAAGTTAAGACCATGAATATTGAGGGATATTAATGACCTTTGATTGCTCGTTCTCATTTGTTTTGGAATGGTTGTTCTTAGGGGAATTGTGTGTGGATTTCCACCCCTTTTCTCTTTTGGGTGTTGGTAAAGTGGGATTTTCTATTTCCTATGTTTTTCTGGTTGTAGTTAACTTCCTTGGACTGGAGTTTTCCTTCCAGAACTTTCTGTAGGGCTTGGTTAGTGGATATGTTTAAATCTGGTTTTGTCATGTAATATCATATTTTCTCCATCCATAGTGATTGAAAGATTTGCTGGATATAGTAGTCTGGGTTGGCATCAATGGTCTCTTAGTGTTGATAGAATATCTATCCAGTACCTTCTGGCTTTCAGAGTTTCCATGTAGAAGTCAGGTGTAATTCTTATAGGTTTGCCTTTATATGTTATTTGCCCTTTTTCCTTAGCTGCTCTAATTATTCTTTCTTTATTCTGTATGCTTGGGGTCTTGATTATTATGTTGTGAGGGAACTTTTTTGTGGTCCACTCTATTTGGTGTTCTGTAAGCTTCTTGTAACTTCATTGCCATGTCTTTCTTTAGGTTGGGAAAGTTTTCTTCTATGATTTTGTTGAATATGTTCCCTGCCCCTTTGAGGTGGTTTTCTTCTATACTTATTATTCTTAGTTTTGGTCTTTTCATGGTGTCCCATATTTCCTGGATATATGGTGTTAGGGATTTGTTGGACTTAAGATTTTCTTTGATTGATGAATCTATTTCCTAGTGTGTCTTCAACACATGAGATTCTCTCTTCCATCTCTTGTATTCTGTTGGTTGTGCTTGCATCTGTAGTACCTGACCGTTTCCCCAGTTTTTCTATTTCCAGCATTCCTTCAGACTCTGTTTTTTTTTTATTGTCTTCATGTGAGCTTTCAACCCTTGCACTGTTTGAATTATTTCATGTAATTTTTGCTTTGTGTTTTCTTCCCTTTCTTGCATTTGTTGGATTTTTTTTCTATTTCTTGCATTTTATGGTTAGTTTTTTCTTCCATTTCTTTAAGGAATTTTCTTTGAGGCCTCTATCATTTTCATGAAGGTGTTTTTAAGGTCAGTCGTTCTGCTTGATCCGCATATGGGTAGTCAGGTCTTACCGGTGTAGAATCTCTAGACTCTGGTGGTGTCATATTTGGTTTTCTGTTTCTCTGTGTGTTCTTAAATACTTCTTCCCCATCACTTCTTCCAGTGGGTGTAGAAAGAGTCTCTTCCTCACCTGGTGTGTTGGCGACCAGGGTTCCCTTTTGGTGGATGTAAGCAAATCCAATATTCTCTAGCCTCTGCTCTCTGTCCCTGCCCTCTGCCCTGAATGTAGGCAGATGTGGGCCAGCTCTCTCTGCAGGCTCCTTGTCACTTGGTAGTCCATGGTAGGGGTGGGGGCGACTCGACCTGGCTGCAGTCCCCAAGCCAGGGGATCCGAGAGAGGGCAAGTAGCCGGAAATCAGGTCTAAGATGGGAAGCAGGTGCTTGCCTCTGCTCTCTGCCTTGGGTTTGGGTGGAAGTCTAGTTCCATCTATTTACCTGCAAATTTCTTGATGTCATTGTTTTTTGTTTTTTTACAGCTGAGTAATGTTCCACATTGTGTAAAATGCACCACATTTTCTTTATCCTTTCTTGAAGTGAGGGACATCTCGGTTGTTTCCAGATTCTACACTCTCGTATCTGCTTCTGTGTAGCGTGTGTGCGTTTGCACGCCTATTTCCCATTTTATTTTTGGCATTAGCATCCTATTTGGGTTACTATGGTTTTGTAATATATTTTTCAAATGAGGTCATATGGTGCCTACACCTTTGTTTTTGCAGAAGATTGCTAGAACAGATCCTCAGGATCTGTTATGGTTATAGATGAGTTTTATGATTGTTTTCTCTATGTGAAGAATGTTTTTGGTGTTTTCATGTAGATTGTTGTAATCTGTGGATTTGCTTTAGAGATTGTAGATGTTTTGAAAGTATTGGCATGTGGTTTTCCATTTCTTGTGTATGTATGTGTCCTTTCAGATTTCTTTTCAGTGTTTTGTAATTGTCACTGTAGCAATCACTCACTCCCTTCCGTAAACTTATTCCTTGATATTCCACTCCTGTCAGAATGGCTAAAATCAAAAACACCAACAACAATTTATGCTGGAGAGGATGTGGTGAAAGGGAAACACTCCTCCATTACTGGTGGGAGTGCCAACTTGTTCAGCCACTTTGGAAATCAGTATGGAGATTCCTCAGAAAAATGGGAATAAACCTACCACAAGACCCAGCAACTCCACTCTTAGGCGTATATCCAAAAGATGCCCATTCATACAACAAGGATGTCTGTTCCACTATGTTCATAGCAGCATTATTTGTAATAGCCAGAACTTGGAAGCAATCTAGATGTCCCTCAACTGAAGAGTGGGTAGAGAAAATGTGGTACATTTACACAATGGAGTACTACTCAGCGGGGAAAAAAAAAACAATGGAATCTTGAAATTTGCAGGCAAATGGGTGGCTAGAAGAAACCATCCTGAGTGAGATAACTCAGTCATATAAAGGCAAACACGGTATGTACTCACTCATATATGGATTTTAGACATGGATCCCAAGGCCAGTGAGGCTGGGAAACAGGGAGGTTCCCAAGAGATATGCATTATACCCCAAAGAAGTGGTAAGAGGCAAGCTCTCCTGAGCAGATTAGGAACATGGGGGGGGAGAGGAGACGGAACCAGGAAAAAGAGAGGGGGATAAGAGGAAGGTAGAAGAAGACATGGGGGAGCAGGAAGGATGTGTCTGGGTAAGAATAGAGGAGACCAGGATGAGAGATACCATAATAGTTGGAGTCATTATAGCTTTGAGGAGAGAGCTGACACCAGTAAGATTTCCAGAGATCTACAAGAATAACACAAACTGGAAAACTAAGTAATAGCAGAGAGGCTACATCAGCCCCTACCTGATGATAAGGTTGATGACTACCTTATATGCCATCCTAGAACCTTCATCCAGTGACTGATGGAAGCAGAGACAGATACTCACAGCTAAACACTGAACTGAACCCCTGGAACCCAGTAACAGAGATGGAGGAGTGATGAGCAAAGGGGTCAAGACTGTGCTGGGAAACCCACAAAGACAGCTGACTAGACAAGGGGGAGCTCTTGAGCCCCAGAGTGATTGCTAAGAGGACAACAGAGGACTACCCAGACTCCATGAATACAGTGTCAGTGAGGAGGCCTCAGAAATCTCTGGGGCCTTGGGTAGTAGATTGATGTTCACCATGGCATACAAATGATCTTTGAGCCCATTCCACATGGAAGGATGCCCTCTCAGCCTGGACACATGGTGAAGGGCCTACATCCTGCCCTGGATGAAATGATAGACTCTGGAGATCCCCCCCAATGAGGGCCTCACCCTCCTTGGGGAATGATGTGGGGATTGGGATGGGGATGGGGGAGTGGGTGTGGGGCTGGTGGGGGGGGGGCTGGGATTGACATTTGAAGCATGCATGTTTCTAATTCAAATAAAAAAAGAAATAAAACATAGATGGAACTCGAAAAATCATCCTGAGTGAGGTAACACAGAGTCAGAAACACAAACATGATCCTTTGTATATGAATTATGGCTTCCAGTATTGTGTTTTTATTGAATTCCTGAGTGTGTGAATGAGTAGGTCTCTGTATCTAACTATATCTGTTCTTTCTGCCTTTTCTTGAACTCTTTTTCTTCTGTTTGTCCATGTCAAACTCAGGTCATCAGGATTGGCAGTAGGTGGCTTTACCTGATAGCACTATTTAACATTCTTAAGATGACAAAATTATACAAACAGATAGTATATTAATTTCTGCTAGGGATGAAGGCAGGAGGAAGTGGGTGACATCATAAAAAGTCAATATGAAAGACCTATTGTTCTTGAATCTCAGCTCTAGCAGCGGCCATCACACAAAGCATATAGAATCAAAGCATCACAATGTACCTCATAAATACATAAAGATTGGTCATGCTTTTTGAACTTCAAAAAATTAACATTTAAATAATATACTTTTATGATATACATTTGCTGTATTTGCTAATATCTCCTATCATATAAATTAATATAAATTATTACTATTATCTGTAATTAATCATTATTGTCAACTTGATGGGACTTAGAATCACTATAGAAACACTTCAAGCATGCATGTGAGGGGCCATGTAGATTAGGTTAAATGAAATAGAAAGACCCAGCCTAGATTTGGGTGGCACCATTCCATGAACTGGAATCACAGACTAAAAAAGGAAAAAGAAACCTAAACATAAGATCATTACTCTCTGCTTCCTAACCTGTGACAATGTGACCAGACACCTCCTGTTCTTGCCATCATACCTTCCCTGCCGTGATGGACTATGATCCATAGAACTGTAGGCCAAAATAAACCTTCCCCTCCAAAACATGCTTTAGCAAGTATTTTGTCACAGCAATGAAACAAATAACTGATGCATTATAATTATTATTCTCAACATCATTATTATTCACAATGTATTTATTAAGACCATCTACTGAGAAAGCTGAGCTTCTATCTCCTGGTAATGAAAGAGTCAATTACACTAAACCAACCTATGTCAGAACAGGTCCAGGAATGGAGTCAAGTGAGAATTCTAAGGGCTTGTGAAAACATTCCAAGAAAACAAGAGTCTTGTGACCTTAGTTTCTTCAAAATGCAGAATTGTTCTTGAAGTATGTTTCCATGCTCCTCCCAGGTGTAAAGGATAGGAGTGAATTTACTTCAACGTACTCATTGTTACTTGCTGTTGCTATTCAGTTAAATGCTTAAATTATCTTCTATACGCCTCCATAGAAAAATACGTTTTTGTCATGTATGTTTTTTCCTTGTGATTGCATACAGCTTGAACGCATGAGAATTTTACATACATGACCTGTCTTAACCCTCTCAGTTTAAATTGTCTGAGGCTCTGAAAAGAGTTGGCTATCTCATAAGACTTTAGTCTGTCTCATTTATCAGGTCCCACTGCCTCTAAAGCGGTGACAAACCTACATGCCAATAATATTACAAACCACAAATAGATGTTTTAAAAGAAAGTAAAGCTAAGACAGCAGGGGAGGTGACTCAGCAGAGAACCTGGTCAAAGCAGACAGACAACTCCTTCAAGTTGCCCTCTGCTCTACACATATGCAGGATGGCAAGCATGTTCCCATACATACATAAAGTTACAGTAAGTAAATAAGTAAACAAAAAAATGTTTAAGATACTAATTATGATACAGATCTTTTAAATACAAAATGGGAAAACATTTTTAAAAATAAGCATAGAAGCCTTTACCTAGCTAAAATTATATTTTTAAAGTAAACATTGAGAGGATGAAAACTGAGAAATGTGCACAAGCTGGGGCACAGAGCCACTCTCCTTTAATCCCAGCACTGGGAAGCAGAGGCAAGTGGAACTCTGTGAGTTCAAGGCCAGCCTGACCTACACAGTTCCAGGACAGCCAGAGCTACATATTGAGACACACACACACACTATCTACTGTGGTATTATTTGTATGCTGTGGTTCTGAAGTTAGTAAAACAGCCCTTTGTCTTACTTATGTTTCTCAGTTTTAACTCATGTGTCTTTTTCATACATTTTAAACAAAGGGTCAGGTATGGTACCCCATGCCTATAATCTGAGCAATTAGGCAGTAGAGGTAGAAGAATCAAGTTTGGGGCCAGTGTGGGTTACAGCTTTAGTTGCTGTTCTATTGTAGCTATGAAACACCATAGCCAAGGCAATTTACACAAATCTTTTTTTCCCCAGTTTTTCAAGACAGGGTTTCTCGATGTATACCAGATGTCTTGGAATGGCTCTATAAATCAGGCTGGCCTTGAACTGACAGAGATCCACCTGTCTCTGCCTCCCAGGTGCTAGGATTAAAGGTGTGTGCCACCATGCCCAGCTCAGAACAAAGAATTTAATTGGGGGCTTGCCTCTAGTTTCAGGGGGTTATTAGTCCATGATTATCATGGTGGGGAATATGGCAGCAAGCATGCATGGCACTGGAGCAGTAGCTAAGTGATTATATCTGACCAACAAGATGGAGGCCAAGAGACAACAAGACTGAGCCTGGCAGGGGACTTTTGAATCCTCAAAATCCACTCTCAGTGACAGATCTCCTCCAATAAGGCCACAACCCCTAAGCCAAATGTCCAGATATATGCACCTATGGGGGCCCTTCTCATCCAACCACCAGCACTCCATAGTAAGTTTCAGGTCATCTTCAAGAACAAAGTTAATGAATTCCTAACTCAAAATACAAAGCAAGGGGCTGAAGATATTGCTCAGTAGTTAAGAGCCTTTGGTGTTCTTCCTGAGGACCCAGGTTCTATGTCCAGCACCCAAGTCGTAGCTTACAATCAGCTGTAACTCTATTTCTAGGGGAACTGATGCCCTCTTCTGGCCCACTTCACAAACACAATGCATAGACATAGATGCAAGCAAAACAGTCATACACAATAATAATAATAATAATAATAATAATAATAATAATAATAATAATAAATAAAAACAAACTAATCTTAAAAAGTAAAAAACAAAACAAAAAAAGTTAAAAAAAAAGAAATCCTTCCTCAGCTCAAGAGCAGTTAAACACCCTCCTCTTCCTTCCTCTCCTTCAGAGATAGCATTATGGCTTTACCATTCACAATTACTCAAAGTAACCTAAAAATGGTACTTCCGGCATACTTTTACAAACCTAGCATAGTGATTGACATCTACAATCTCGCATTTAGGAGGACTTCCATAAGTATGGGGCCAGTCAGAGCTATATAGGAAGTTCCAGAATAACCTGGGTTGCAGAACAAGACTGCCTCAATAAAAAAAGCAAAGAGGAAACCTCCAGAATAAAAAAGTGATATAAAAAAACAGTAAACTTCACCTATGTTTCACCTATAAGTATTTCAACATAAAAGTGTTCTACCTATGCGTCACAAGAGAAGTAATGTAACACTTTAGGCTTGTTGTTTATACAGCTTAACTCATGAAGGTTTTACTCACTTGTGGTCATGATGCTAGGAGGGCAAGAGGGTATTCCATGATCCACTGCCCATCTGTAGGCTCCTTCTCCAACTAAAAAGCTGACAACAAAAAAGTTATTCTTTTAAAAATACATAGTGTCATCTTCTACAGTCAATAAGTTATAGAAGTATATCATATGACAAAGTCACGTCTGAGAGATACAAGTAATTCTAGGGTTGACACAAAATAAGATGTTCAAAGTTTCTTTTAAATTTTTCCTCATTAGAAGTAATTGATGTAGAAATTGGAAAAGATTAACAATAAAAAGTGAAAGTAACTTCCTAATGAAAATGAGATTTCTCTTTGATGCACATATTATAAAGTTTATTTTATACAATCTGTTCAATCAGGTTAAGAGTCTAAATGAATGTCTTCAGACTTGCTATTCTAGTCTAGAGCTAAATCTGTACAAACACATTGGCATGCTTACAATATTAAGTTCACTGCAGCAAAGAGGTACACAGAATGCTCAGAATCATTTTCACTCTAGTGAGTAAATACTTAAATACATCCCAAAGGGGATTTTCAACCCTATAATACAATTTTTACTATCAAAAGGGGAACAGGGCACTTCGAATTTATGGAACACTAAGACGAATTTCCAAAGACGTCAAAAAGCATGCCAACACAAGGAACAATCCTATTCTCTAAGTATGTCATGAGGTAAACTGTAATTGTAAGCCACAAACTGTAACAATCACTTCATCTTCTTCCACAACTGGCTACTTAAAGAGCCCAACCAGCAAGTAACGAAGCCCTTGAACATGTGCCTGGTTGTCAGTCTCCTAGTCTCTGTTTTTTGTTTCTAATCATTCCCACATTAAAACTTAAGAGCAGGAGCTGGGGAAATCAGTGGTGAAGAGTACCTACTGCTCTTGCAAAGGGCCCATGCTCCTTTCCCAGTGTCTATGCCCAGAGGCTTATGACCACTCATAACTCCAGTTCCAAGAGATCTAACTCTATCTTCTGACCTTTGTAGGCACCTGAATTCATTTACACATACTTCTACACAACAGACATATACAAATATAATTTTTAAAAATACATTAAAACAAACTGGGTGGTGGTGGCTCACACCTTTAATCCCAGCACTCAGGAGGCAGAGGCAGGCAGATCTCTGTGAGTTGAAGGCCAGCCTGGTCTACAGACCAAGTCCCAAGACAGCCTCCAAAACAATACAGAGAAACCCTGTCTCAGAAAACAAAACAAAAAACAAAAAAAATTGTGTGTGTGTGTGTGTGTGTGTGTGTGTGTGTGTGTGTGTGTGTGTGTATATATATCAAAATAAGCATCAAGAGTAGTAAATACTGAAGTCTTTATATTCAGTCATTACTAACACTAGTAAGAAATTTTGCACTTCCATGCAATCAAAACTATCAGAAAGCAACTTTTGAGCCAGGCAGTGGTGGCATCCACCTTTAATGATAGCACTCAGGAAGCAGAAACAGGTGCATCTCTAGGAGTTTGAGGCCAGGCTGGTCTACAAAGCAAGTTCTAGGAGAACTAGGGTTACACACAGATAGACCCTCCCTCAACAACTCAAAAAAAAAAAAAAAAGAAAAAGAAAAACCAAACAAATAAATGAATAAATGAATAAATAAATTGAGCAAGCAGGCAATGTTTGAAACTACAAAAGACCCCATGGTCAGAAAGCTTATGGCAACCACAAAAATGAACCAAATATTTATTGTGCTATGAACACTTTTAAATGCCCGAGATACTTAAAAATCTACAGAGATTAAATGATAAAAATTTCAGTAAGCACCCAGAAACAAAACAAATGATGCCAAAGAAAAATTAAGTGATTAATTACAGTAACTGTTATCTTTACATTGAGACTACAATGGAGAAAACACTGGGGAAAAAAAAGAGGAGAGAACCAACTGAAATGTTCAAATTTCTGTCATAATGGTCACTGGAAATAAAAGCTGTCACGCAAAATTCAGAGTAACTAAAACAAAACTTTAGGTGTAAGATTTCAGCTACCATTATGCCACCTTTAGTTCTTCCTTTTTCTATAGAAAAAAAAACTTGATTTGTTTAAGTCCTTCCATTAATATAAAAACATAAACCAGATGGTAAAATATTAAGTGATCAATCAAGGCAGAAGTTTGGGCTGAACCTAGTATGTTTTCAATACCTCAGATAGTCATCTAGGATTCAACCTCAGCATCCAAAATCACTGGCATTTGATATACAGTTCTTAAATTTCATTCTTTCACCAAATAAAACCAATCTAGAGCATGGGAAAAAGGTTCAGTTGGTAAAGTGTTTGCCTACCGAGCTAGATAGTTTTATGTTAACTTGACACAAGCTATAGCCATCTGAGAGGACAGAACTACCATTGATAAATGCCTCCATAAGATCAGGCTATAGGCAAACCTGAAGGACATTTTCTTAATTAGCAATTAATGGGGAAGGGCTCACCCCATCGTGGGTGGTGCCATACCTGGGCTATAAGAAAGCAGGCTGAGCAAGCCATGAAGAGAGAGAGAGTATGCCAAGTAAACACTCCTACATGGCATTAGTTCCTGCCTCTAGGTTCCTGTCCTATTTGAGTTCCTGTCCTGACTTCCTATATGATAGACTATGATGTAGAAGTATAAGCCAAATAAATCCTTTTTCACCAAGTTGCTTTTGGTCATGGTGTTTCATCACAGCAATAGTAACCCTAAATAGTATACCTAGCATGCATGTACTTCTGAGTTTGATCCCTTGATCCACATTGGGAGTTGAGGCCAACATGGAATACATGAGAACTTGTTTCAAACTTTGATATAATCTAAGTCATTCTGAAATATTTTAGGCACTTTGTCAATATTTAGAAGTCTTTTATAGATGTTATAAAGCATATTAAATGGTAATCTTTGTTTACCATCAAAGCCGTCTAGGAATTCACCACCACATGAAATGCTTTTAATATTTCAATGTAAAACTTTTGCAAAATGTTTATGTGTATGTATGACAATACATATGTATACATATGTAGTGGGGCATGTAAAAAGAAAAAAAACAATTTCTAGAACAGTAGGTACCAACTTAAATTTCCTTTGAAATATGTTCTGAATCTCAAAGGAGAAAACTTTAAAGGAGATTCGTACAAACCCATTTAAAAGCCCATTAACTCTACCATAGTAAGACATGCCCACTACTGTTCTTCCTTCCACTAAACCTCAACTGTCTTAGAGTTGCACTGATCTCACTGATAACTGTTTTGTTTTGTTTTGTTTTTGCTTGCCTTACTGTGTGTGCACAAACCCCAAGCCCACTCCAATCAATTCTCAAACAAACCAGTCAATAGAATCCTTGCAAAACACAAGTCAGAACTCATGTCTATGACTGTTAATAAGGCCAAGAACCTGAGATTAGGTAGGTCACAGGACCTAAGAGAAAACCTACTACTATTTATTATTCTACTAGATGAATACAATATTAAACCAATACCCAGACTTATCACTATACCCATAGACAAGTGCACCTCTCAACCCTCATCAGAGAAGCTTATTTTTGCAATAGACAGCGATTAATACAATAACCCACAACTGGTCACCATGCAGCTATTACAAGATAACAAGGTGTTCAACCCTAAATGCAACATCTACATCATACTCTTTTCTTTTAAGGCTCAAGGATCCTCTCAGAAGAGGGTATGGAAGGAGTATAAGGAGCCAGATATAATGGATGACTACAGTAAACAGTAACGTGTTTTCTGGAGACAGCAGTAGAGCAGTTGTGCATACGAAACGACAGCAACTGAGCAGCATGCACAGGATATTCACAAAAGCAAGCCAGACAAAAGTAGGGAGGTGATCAGGAAATCCCACCTCTAGCTGAGAAGCTATTGGCAACTTACAGCTACTTGGAAGGGAAAATCAGTTCTGTAAAGGGTTATGGTCCCTGAGAGGCTATCTATGTTCTAGAAGATGACCCAGGAATTAAGTGAATTCTATGAGTTTAAAAACAGAAAAGAAAACATGTGAGATTGGGAATAAATGGGGGGAGAAGTTGAAGGGGAGGGAGTGGAGGGGGTAAATAGATCAAGACACATTAGTCATATATGAAATTCTCAATAACAAACTAAAGGTACAAGAGAAAATACTAGGCATTGGATTTAAATAATGATTTCTATCATTTCATTGTGCATCATAAACACATGCAATTGAAAATAAATTAGGCTACTCACTACTTAAAGCTCATGAACATAAAGCAAAAGAGCTCACTGTACTAGGAGCATGCACTAAACAAAAACGGAATTTGTGTGAGAGGATAATGGATATATGTGTAATATATGTATGATGTATGCAGTGTGTGCAATGTATGTGTAATGTGTGCGATGTGTATATGTGTATGCTATATGTATGATGTGCAAGTAATGTGTGTGATATATATAATGTGATGTCTTTGTGGTGTGTAATGTGTGAGATGTGTGTGAAATGTTGTGATATGTGTGTGATGTGTGTATGTGTTCCTACATCCATGCATGTGACATGAAAACACTAGAGGTCAATGCCAGGTGTCTCCCTCTATCATTTTTTTCTTGTTTTTGAATCAAGGTCTCTCAGTGAACTGCCAGCTCATCATTTCAAAAACACTGGCTAGTTAGCCAGCCAGGGATTCACTTGTTTCTGTGCTCCTCCCCCAGTGTAGGGATTATAGGCATGTAGTACCATACAGGCCTTTTACTTGAATGTTATAACTCAAAACACTTTACCTACTAAGCTAACTGCTAAGGATGCTTCATTATTTAAAAAAAATTTTTTTCAAAAATATATAACCAATTTGATTTGAAAATTTATGTCCTCCAATCTGAAAAATTTCACATCCTTAAATCCAATTCTGAACAATTTTAGGATGGTATTAGGACATGTGACCTATGAAGGAAGATTAGGTGATTCGTCCCAGAGAGAGCCCAACTGAATAGGGCTAGGGTCCAAGGAACAGCTTTGCCCTCTCACCGTACAATGCAGCCAGCAAGCTCCACATCAGAAAAACATACACTACTGCTGCTAAGTTCCTGACCTTGGACTCCTCAGCTTTAAAACTGTAAGAAATAAATTATTGTTTTAAGCTACCCAGTCTATGACATTTTGTTACAGCACTGAAATTAATAGATCACTGTCTGCTTTAGTAATTATGAACATACTATCACTTTTACTCATGTACAACACTTACACAATTATTTTGAAGGAAACCCAAGATATGATATGATTTCAACTACAAATATCTTAGTATTTATCTCAAAAATGTTAATATAGGATCTCTCCATGTACCCAGACTGGCCTTAACTCACAACCATCCTGACTTAGTCTCCCCCAAGTGATGGGAATATAGGTAGGGACCATGACATCAAGACAAAAATTTCTTTCTCTTTACAAAAACCAAGCATACACATAACCAATATTGGAAAAACTATCACACACCCATAATCCCAGTAACTCAAGAGCTGAGGTAGAAGGACTACAATGAGAATGAAGCCTGCCTGGGCTACGCTGTGAGTTTCAAGCCAGCATAGGTTACAGTGTCTCCATAATAAATAAAGAAATAGGCCAGGCGGTGGTGGCGCACACCTTTAATCCCAGCACTCGGGAGGCAGAGGCAGGCGGATCTCTGTGAGTTCCAGGTCAGGCTGGACCGACAGCCTCCAAAACAATACAGAGAAACCCTGTCTCGTAAAACCAAAAATAAATAAAGAAATAGATAAATGAACAAATCCTTGGCATAAAAAAAAATCTCCCTCTGCCTTCCTTCTCCTGTGAGCTATAGAGATAAAATGAGCACTTTATTTAAGACATCTTAGGAAAGGCCCATTGTATGTACTTATTCTCTGTCCCTTAAACTGGTCTACTGCTTTAACAAGTAACACCTGGTTGTTAAGTTTTTCCATTTTCACCTGATAGGTGTTCTGACTTCACAAGTGGCAGTCAGCAAATAAACAATAGACACTTGTTGAATAAATAGATGGACATGTGATGAGTAACTAGATGAGTATAAACACAGTGTGATATGAGTGGATTCCCCCCAAATTTCTAACACATAAAGACATGTATAGGACTCAAGTTCCATTACCTCAAACTGTATCTTATTCTAATAAATTATGTAACATTGTAAGACAATGCATGCAACCCATATAAACTACAATGTACAAAGGTAGTATTAGTCAATTATCATTACACATATTAGGTTCCAAACTTAAAGTTCTAACTCTTTCACTAGAAAGCATATTGCATGCCTGGAAAGTGTCACATCAGTATGTAAGAAGAGATAAATCATAATATCAAATATTATGAGGGACTAGGAGAGAGTGAATGAATTTCTACGAATCAAATTAATAAAAAGCACATTTTGGACTTCCGCTACTCAGGTGCAGGTCACAGCAATCAGAAGAACAGTGAGTGACCCAGCTGCCAGCTGGCCACACCAGTAAGAAAAACAGATTCAGGCCACATCGCTCAGAAGAACAGAGACCAAGCTAACTGCCAGAAGGCGTGCTCCCAACTTAGACAGAGACTTCTTACCAGATCAGTGGTCACACCTGCCACCAGAAATCCTGGTACAAAGACCAGAAGACCAAAGAGGAAACAGAAACCAAGGAACAAAGCACCCATCCAACAAAGACAAACTCAGAAGTCAGCACTTAGACCTATTATCATGCCAAACCCAGATGCCTAATTGCCAGTGTAAGACACAATAAACAAAAGCCAGAACACTATGACAACAGCAAAGTCCAGCTATCCTATGAAAGCAAGACCTGAATACTCCAACATAGTGGAAGCACAACAAAAAGACCTGAAACTCAACTCTATGAAGACGACAGAGGTCCTTAAAGTCAAGGACAAGAAAAAAATTAGAGGAAATCAATTAATCCCTTAAAGAATGCCCCCCCACAAAGTACCTTCATAAAGAGATTAGAGATCCCATACCAGCAACTTAGTGGCACACCTGAAAGCTCCTGAACAAAAGAAGCAAACAAACCCAAGAGAGTAGACTAGAGAAAATAATCTGAGGACTGAAATCAATAAAATAGAAACAAAGAGAACAACACAAAGAAACAATAAAACAAAGAGTTGGTTCTTTGATAGAATCAAGATAGACAAACCCTTATCTACACTAAAAGACACAGAGAGAATATTCAAAATAGCAAAATCAGAAACAAAAAGGAGGATATAACAGCAGATACAGAATAAATCCAGAGAATCATTTGTATTCCACAAAATTGGAAAGGCTAAAAGAAATGGACAGTTTGTTGGCTAGATTCCACTTAGCAAAGCTAAATCAAAATCAAATAAATGAATTAAATAAAGTTATAAAGTGTCCTAAACAAAAGAAAAATTTTTCAAAGTCCAGATAGATGGTTTTAGCACAGAATTCTACCAGACTTTCAAAGAGAAATAAATGCCAATATCCCTCAATTACAGAAGGAATATTACCAAATTCATTTCATAAGGCCACAGTCACCCTGATACCTAAACACACAAAGATTCAACAAAGAAAATTGGTAAATTCTCAGAAAATTGGGAATTGATAATACCTCAAGACCCAGCTACACCACTCCTGGACATAGACCCAAAGGATGTTTCATCCTATCACAAGGACACTTGCTCAACTATGTTCACAGTAACTTTATTAATAATAACCAAAAAGCGGAAAACAACCTAAATGTCCCTCAACCAAACAATCAATAAAGAAAATGTGGTACATTTACGCAATGGAGTATTACTCAGCTGTTAAAAAACAGTGACATCATGAAATTTGCTGGCTAATGAATGGAAGGAACAGGTGGGGTTGGGAACAGAAGAGATTAACATGAGAGGTGAATAGAATACTAGGAGAAATTACTGAACTGGGGGGTGAAGTAGAACCTAGTGCAATGGAATTTATCAGAGTAACCCTAGCAAAGACTCCTAGTAAAAGGTGACATGGAGCCTGAATCAGACATCTTCTGGAACCAGGCAAGGCCTCAAGTGGAGGGTTTGGGACACCAATCCAGCCACGAAACCTTCAACCTACAGTTTGTCCTGCCTGCAGAGTGTTCTGGGACGAAAGCCCAATAGAACTGTCCTCAAAGAGACCAGAGACACTTCATCCAGCAGCCAATGGTAGTAAATGCAGAGTCCCATTGCCAAACATTAGGTGGAACTTGGGAATCTTGTGAGAGGCAGGAAGGATGGAAGGAATCTAAGACATCAGGGGTAGGCAAGATGCATAGAATCAATTGACCCAGACTCTTGGGACTTACAAAAATCTAGAGGCCTATATGGGTCTGATCTAGGTCCTCTGCATATATGTTATGGCTAAGTAGCTTGATGTTCTTATAGGAATCCTTACAGTGGAAACAGGGACAGTCACTTATGGGGCCCTTTTCCTCCTACTGGGTTGCCTTGTCCACCCTTGATGTGATGGTATGTACCTGGACTTACTGTATATTATGTTATATTTAGTTGATGTTCCTGGGAGCCCTGCTCTTCACTTAGGGGAGTTAAAGGACATATGGATCTGGAGGAGAAGGGAGACTGTCGGGGAAAGGAAGCGGAAACAGTGGTAGGGATGTAATATATGGGATGAGTAATTTTTTTTAAATCTTAAAAGCATCTTTTCTTTAAAAAAGTAAAATACAACATAAACTCAAAAAAAGATACATCTTGTTAAATTAATACAGGGGACTGGAAGAATCTATTTTTAAACTACTATAATTATACAGGTGAGCTTCCCAGTATGTAAAGATTTTTCACTAGTAGGCAAAATAGAGAAACAGAATAAACTTATCATCTTGTCTGAATTAATGAGAAAAAAAGCAAAATAAGAAAATGGAGTTTTATTAGACACTAGGCAACAAAGGACTGTTACCCTGTTGAAAAGAAAAGAAAAACATAAAAGCCACCTTGCTGTACTCAGAGAGCTAGCTCACTTGTATGAGTTCTAAAGCAAAATAAGAAAATGGAGTTTTATTAGACACTAGGCAACAAAGGACTGTTACCCTGTTGAAAAGAAAAGAAAAACATAAAAGCCACCTTGCTGTACTCAGAGAGCTAGCTCACTTGTATGAGTTCTAGAGTTTCTAGCCCAACAGTCCAGGAGCCCAGCAGTCTGTAAAGCAAAGAGAAGGATGGAACTGGGCCACCTGAAGCCAAAAGGGCTAGAATTCACAGGGCAAAGTTCAACAGAGAAACCAACTGCAGAGAGAGGACTCCAGAGAGCTGAAGAAAGCAGCTCTGTAGTGCATTGCTGAGTGAAGATCACAGCCTAAGAAAGGAAATTACCCAAAGCCCTGAAGCATGCAGTCTGTCAGTTGTAAAGGAAACGACCCCAAGTTCAGACATTGCCAGGAAGACCTTGGGCTCCTACCAACCAAAAGGAACTTCTACACTCTCACGTCATCTGCTATAGCAGTCCTGACACTTTTGCCTTAGAGTAAGACAAAATTATCTCAAGGCTAAATGTATTCTCTAGGCTTGTGAAAGGCTAAAGCAGGACTTAAAAGGACCAAACTTTTTAAATAATATAACCACATCCTGCAGTAAAATTTTAGAATGTCTACTAAAATATAAAAACATTCAAAGACTGAATCCCCTTAACTTGCAAGTCTGTCCTACTGACCTTTTTATCCTTTTTATTTTTTCTCAGTGAATAAGGTAAAAGATAAAACATTGTTAATTATTAGTAATGGATAATAGTTGCATCATGACAACTTACAATATGCAATGTATATTTTTCAAAGAATGTGCCAAAACTAATTATACAATAGGCTCCAGAATCTATGACGGGTTCTGGATTTCACAACAAAATAACCCTAACTGATCACTCGGTGACACAAAATCCTCTTGAAGATTAATGACACACAAATCCAGAAGTTAACTTCAACCTCCTTTGATCCATAAGGTTCTATTCCATCTGGAGTTCATCTACTTTAGAGGTTCCACAAAAACAGAACAAAGTATCTCTTAGTCTAAAGATTTGACACAATCAGTCAGTCCGCTATGGATTAAAGGAGCCTTCAAACACTAACCACCCAAGACAGAAGAAGAGGAACAAAGTGGTTACCAGGGAGGAATTCTGCCTGCAGAGAGCTTGCCCTTCTGCCCTTCACACAAGAGTCTGTTTGCAACTGAGACTGGATTCTTGATTCCTACAAAAATAAAATTGGCATAAAAAGAAATCAGAAATGTATTCATACTTCTCCACTTTGTTTTGTGCTGTTTCAATAAGACAACTTTAAAATACATTGAAAATTATTTACAGGCACCAAATGTACTAATACAAACTTAAACACAATAAAAACTTAAAATGTAGTCTACAGCAGAATTTTTCAACCTGTGGGTCACGACCCCTTTGGGTGTAATGACCCTTCACAGTAGACGGCTAAGACTACCTGCATGTGAGATGTTTATGTTATAATTCATTAACCATAGCAAAATTACAGCTATGAAGCAACAAAAAAATAATTTTATGGTTGGGGAGGGGTCACCACAACAGGAGGAACACTATTGAAGAGTTGCAGCACTAGGAAGGATGACAATCACTGGTCTTGGGGAACACTGACCTGAGACTAAGAAGTTTTAATTTTTAAACACCGTGGTAATATGGTATATATCTATATTCAGCAAGAAATGATGGGTCATATACTAGTTCTATTTCTGGGAGCTCTCCACACTGATTTCCACAATGGTTGTATTAATTTGCACCCCCACTGTGACTAATGGTTTCTTTCTCTGTACATCCTCTCCAATGTTTGCTGTAATAATTTGGATAATATGCATGTTGGTTATGGTGAGGTGATATCTCAAAGTCATTTAGTTTTGCATTTCTTTTTCTTCTAGAGCTTTCAGGAACAAGGCATGGTTGTCCACTCACTATATCTCTTCAATATTGTACTTGAAGTTCTAACTAGAGCAATTAGCACTGAAGGAGATCAAGGGGATACAAATTGGAAAGGAAGAAATCAAACTTTCACTATTTGCAGATCATCTGATAGTTTACATAAGTGACCCAAAAAATTCTACAAGGGAACTCCTACAGCTGATAAACACCTTCAGCAAAGTGGAAGGATACAAGATTAACTCAAAAAAAAAAAAAACAAAGAAAAATCAGTAGCACTCCTATATATAGACGATAAATGGGCTAAGAAAGAAATCAGAGAACATCACCATCCCAATAGCCACAAACAACATAAAATATCATGGGGTAACTGTATGACAAGAACTTGGAGTCCTTCCATGCATGAAGTCTCAGTGAGGAGGCCACAGAAATCACTGGGGCCTTGGGTAGTAGAACAGTGTTTACCATGGTTTATGAATGATCTTTGGGAGCCCATTCCAAATAGAGGGATGCTCTCTCAGCCTGGACACATGGGGAAGGGCTTAGGTCCTGCCCTGGATGAAATGACAGACTTTAGAGATCCACCCAAGGAGGGCCTCACCCTCCCTGGGGAATGATGTGGGGATTGGGTGGGGGCCTGGGGGTCTGTTGGAGGGACAAGGGAAGGGGTGGGAGAGGGATCTGGGATTGACATGTGAAGCATTCATGTTTCTAATTTAAATAAAAACATTACCAAAAAAAAAAAAAAAAAGAACTTGGAGTTTTTAAAGAAAGAAATTAAAGATACCAAAAAATGGAAAGATATTGGTGGCAAATACCAAAAACTGGCTGGTAAGATACAATCCTTAAAAAGACCAGCCAATGAGTCCCCTCCAGCCCCTACCTAGTGCTTGAAATGAGTCCAGCCTCTGCTCTGGGACCCAACTCCTGACATCGCCCTGTTTTCTTCTCCCTGGGCAAGTCCTGTAACTAGAGAGGAACCACTCCACCGGAAAGGATCTATCACCCTGAGCCCGGCCACACCTCAGCATTCAGTCCCCTCCAGCCCCTGCCCTGTGCTTAAGGTGAGCCAAGGCTCTGCTCTGGGCCCTGACTCCTGACATTGCCCTGCCTCTGTGTCCCTGGGCATGCCCCATGCCTACAGAGGACCCACCCCACTGAAAAGGATCACCCAGAGTCTGGTCACACCTCAGCATTCAGTCCCCCTCAGCCCCTGCCCTATACTTCAGTCTTCAGGCCCCTCCAATCTCCACACCAGGAGAGAAAGAGACCCCACGAGATCCCACTGGAAGAAGGAATGGGAAGACAGCAATATAGAAACACAGCCAACAAAGTAAGAACCAGTATGACACCACCAGAGTCTAGAAACTCTACACCAGCAAAACCTGAACATCCCAACACAAATGTAAGAGAAAAGAATGACCTTCAAAACAACCTCAGAAAATGACAAAGGTCCTCAGAGAGGATATGAGAAAACCCCTTAAAGAAATAGAAGAAAAAACAAACCAAAAAATGCAAGAAATCAACAAATCTCTAAAAGAAAGCCAAGAAAAAAACAATCAAACAGATGAAGGAAATAATTCAAACAATTCAAGACCTGAAAACTGAAATGGAAACACAAGCTGAGGTAATGCTGGAAATAGAAAAGCTGAATAAACAATCAGGAACTACAGATGCAAGCATAACTAACAGAATACAAGAGATGGAAGACAGAATATCATGCACTGAAGATAAACTACAGGAAATAGATTTATCGAAAGTCTTAAATCCAACAAATCTTTAACACAAATAACCAGGAAATATGGACAACATGAAAAGACCAAACCTAAGAATAATATGTATAGAAGAATGTGAAGAAGCCTCGCTCAATGGTGCAGAAAAGATATTCAACAAAATCATAAAAGAAAACTTTCCCAACCTGAAGGAGAGGCCTCTGAAAGTACAAGAAGCTTATCAAACACCAAATAGACTGGACCAAAAAAAAAGGTACCCTCACCACATAATAATCAAAACACTAAACATACAGAATAAAGAAAGAATATTAAGAGCAGCTAAGTAAAAAGGCCAAGTAACATATAAAGGAAAGCCCATCGGAATTACACCTGACTTCTCCATGGAAACTAAGAAAACCAGAAGGTCCTGGAAAGATGTGCTACAAACACTAAGCGATCACAGATTCTAGCTCAGACTACTATTACCAGCAAAACTCTCAAGCACTATAGATGGAGAAAACAAGATATTCCATGACAAAACAAGATTTACACAATATGTATCCACAAATGCAGCCCTACAGAAAGTTCTAGAAGGAAAACTCCAAATCAAGGAAGTTAACTACACTCAAAATAACATGGGCAATAGATAATCTTACTTTACTAGAAGTCAGAAATAGGGTAAAAATAAACACACAAAACCACCACCAAAAACGGATCTATAGCAAATAAGAATCAACAATGGTCATTAATATCCCTGAATATCAATGGTATTAAGTCACCTATAAAAAGACACAGGCTAACAGAATGGATACGAAGATAGAATCCATCATTCTGCTGCATACAAGAAACATACCTCAATTGCAAAGACAGACGTTGCCTCAATGTAAAGGGTTGGGAAAAGATGTTCCAATCAAATGGTCGTCAGAAACAAGCAGGGGTAGCTATCCTAATATCTAACAAAATAGACTTCAAACTAAAATTAATCAAAAGAGATGAAGGTCATTTCATATTAATCATAGGAAAAATCCATCAGGATGAAGTCTCAATTCTAAACATCTATGTCCCAAATACAAAGGCAGCCACATTCATAAAAGAAACATTACCAGAACTCAAATCATACATTAAACCCTACACATTTATAGTGGAATACTTCAACACCCAACTCTCACTACGGGACAGGTCCACCAGACAGAAACTTAAAAAAGAAACAATAGAAATAACAGAAGTTATGACCCAATTGGGTTAAACAAACATCCATAGAACATTCCATTCAAACACAAAAGAATATATACCTTCTTCTAAGCACCACATGGAACTTTCTCTAAAATCGCTCACATACTTGGCAATAAAGCAAACCTCAACAGATACAAAAAAAAATTGGGATAACCCCCTGTATCTTATCAGACCACCAAGGCTTAAAATTAGAATTTAACATCAACACAAATTTCAGAAATCCCACAAACACATGGAAATTGAACAATGCTCAATTGAATCACCCCTGGATAAAGGAAGAAATAAAGAAAGAAATCAAACACCTCCTAGAATTTAATGCACAACATACCCAACCTATGGAATACTCTGAAAGCAGTTCTAAGAGGAAAATTCATAGCACTAAAAGCCCACATGAAGAAACTAGAGAATTGCCACACTAGAAAATTAACAGAACACCTAAAGGTGCTAGGACAAAAAAAAAAAAAGGGAAACTCACCCAGGAGGTGTAGATGCCAGGAAATTATCAAACTGAGGGCTGACATCAATAAAGTAGAAACAAAGAAAACATACAAACAATCAATGAAACAAAGACTTGGTTCTTTGAGAAAATCAACAAGATAGACAAACCTTTATACAACCTAACCAAAAGACAGAGAGAGAACATGCTAATTAACAAATGAAAATGGGGACATAACAACGGACACTGAGGAATCCAAAGAATCATCAGGTCATACTTTGAAAACCTGTACTCCACTAAATTGGAAAATTTAAAGGAAATGGATGATTTTCTGGATATGTATCACCAAAATTAAATCAAGAAGAGACAAACAATTTAAACAGAACTATAACCCCTAAAGAAATAGAAGCAGCCATAAAAAGCCTTCCAACCGAAAAAATTCCAGGGCTAGACCTGTATAAGAAGAAATTGGAGTCTTTAAAGAAAGAAATTAAAGATACCAGAAAATGGAAACATCTCCCATTATTTTGGATAGGTAGGATCAACATAGCAAAAATGACTACCTTTTTTTTTTTTTTTCGAGACAGGGTTTCTCTGTATTGTTTTGGAGGCTGTCGGTCCAGCCCGGCCTCGAACTCACAGAGATCCGCCTGCCTCTGCCTCCCAAGTGCTGGGATTAAAGGTGTGAGCCACCACCACCCAGCAAAAATGACTATCTTACCAAAAGTAATCTACAGATTCAATGTAATTCCTAGCAAAATACCAGCATAATTTTTCACAGACCTCGAAAGGACAATCCTCAACTTTATATGGAAAAGCAAAAGACCCAGGATAACCAAAACAACCCTGTACAATAAAGGAACTTCAGGAGGCATCACCATCCCTGACTTCAAGCTGTACTATAGAGTTATAGTACTGAAAACAGCTTGGTATTGGCACAAAAACAGACAGGTAAACCAATGGAATCAAATCAAAGACCCTGATATCAACCCACATACCTTTGAACACCTGATCTTTGACAAAGAAGCTAAAACTATACAATGGAAAAAAGAAAGTATCTTCAACAAGTGGTGCTGGAAACTGGATGCTGACATGTAGAAGACCGCAGATAGATCCTTATCTATCACCATGCACAAAACTTAAGTCCAAATGGATCAAAGACCTCAACATCAATCCAGCCACACTGAACCTCTAAGAAGAGAAAGTGGGAAGTAACCATAAACAAATTGGTACAGGAGACCACTTCCAGAACAAAACACTAGTAGCACAGACACTGAGATCAACAATTAATAAATGGGACTTCCTGAAACTGATAAGCTTCTAGAAGGCAAAGGACACAGTCGACAAGAAAAAATGACAGCCCACAGAATGGGAAAAGATATTCACTAACCCCATTATCTGACAGAGGGCTGATCTCCAAAATTTACAAAGAACTCAAAAAGCAAATCTCCAAAACACCAAAGGATCCAATTAAAAAGTGGGGTACAGAAATAAGTAGAGAATTCCCAATAGAGGAGTCTAAAATGGCTGAGAAACACTTGAGAAAGTGCTCAACATCCTTAACCATCGAGGAAATGCAAATCAAAACAACTCTGAGATACCATCTCACTCCCATCATAATGGCTAAAAAAAAACCACTAATGACAGTTTATGCTGGAGAGGATGTGGAAAAAGGGGAACAATCCTCCACTGCTTGTGGGAATGCCAACTTGTACAGCCACTATAGAGATTCTTCAGGAAAATGCGAATCAATCTACCACAAGACCCAGCAATTCCACTCTTAGGCATATACCCAAAAGATGTACACTCATACAATAAGGACATCTGCTCAACTATGTTTATAACAGCATTATTTGTAATAGCCAGAACCTGGAAGCAACCTAGATGCCCCTCATCTGAAGAGTGGATAGAGAAAATGTGGTACATCTACACAATGGAGTACTATTCAGCAGAAAAAAAAAAAAAACAATGGAATCTTGAAATTTTCAGGCAAATGGATGGCATTAGAAGAAATCATCCTGAGTGAGGTAACCCAGTCACAAAAAGACAAACATGGTATGTACTCATATATGAATTTTAGACATGGAACAGGAGATTGCCAGCCTACTATCCCATAGCCAGAGAGACTGGGAAGCAGGGCGGACCCTAAGAAAGATATGCTTGGTAACCCAGAAAAAGGTTAAAGGAGGGGATCTCCTAATTGGATTGGGAGTAGGGGGAAGAGGAGGGGAAAGGGAGATGGGAGAAAAAGAGTGGGAGAAGAGGAGGGGAGAGCAGGAAAGTTAAGTCAGGGCAAGAATAGAGGAGAGAAAGATGAGGGAGCCATAAGTTGGAGGAGAGATCTGGCACTAGTGAAATCTTCACAGATCTACAAAAATGACACCAACGCGCATTAAGGCTACCTTAAATGCCCTCCCCCTGATAATGAGATTGATGACTACCTTATATGCCATTCTAGAACCCTCATCCAATGGCTGATGGAGGCAGAGGCAGACACCCACAGCTAAAAACCGAACTGAACTCCTGGAACCCAGTTGCAAAGATGACTGATGAGCAAAGGAATCAAGACCAGGCTGCCGAAACCTACAGAGTCAGCTGACCTAAACAAAGGGGAATGCATGAACCCCAGACTTATGACTGAAAGACCAGCATGGTAGGACTGAACCAGACAGCCCCCTCCCCACCAGGGTGTCAGAGAAGAGGCCTCGGCAATTTATGGGACCTTGGAGTATAGATCAGTATTTATTCTTGGCATACAAATGGACTCTGGGAACCCATTCCACATGGAGGGATGCTCTGTCATCCTGGACACATGAGGAAGGGCCTAGGCCCTGATCAGGATTATATGACAGACTCTGAAAATTCCTCATGGAAGGCCTTACCCTCTCTGGGCAACGAAAGGGAGATGGAGTGAGATGGGGGATTGGGAGGAATGGGGGGCCTAGAGAGGAGGGGAGGGAAAGAGTAATATGTGTAAAAAGTTAAATAAAATATTAAAATAATAAAAGAAAAAATAAAGACCTACCAATGAAACTCAGAAAAATAGTCACACAGAGACAGAGGAGTTTAGAGCAGAAACATTATGAAAATGAAGATGAGCAGCCGAAGGTTATTAGAAAACCAACCTTAATTTATCCAGTTACCATTCAAGAAAGACAACCAGATGATAAGCATCCCCAAGGCTATTGAAAATTTAACTGGGATTTTACAGAAAAATTAGATTTGAAGAGATTTCAGGAAACAATAGTTTCATATGCTATGCATTCATCTATTGTGAAGCAGATATTAAATTTATGTGCCACTCAGAACAGAATGATTCTACAAAACGGGAAAGATTTACTTATAGCAGTACTGGAAGCTGGTCCTCAGTTACAGTGGAGAACCTAGTGGAGAGACAAAACTAGGGTCATCGAACAATGATGTAGGGATAGAGGTTATGAGATTTCCCAAGATCAAATACTCATTATGCATATTTGGAAAGACAGATTACATTTTATTATCACACCTTGGATCTATGGTGTACAGCAACTTTGAATGCTTGGGATAATATTGAAGAATCAGTAAAGAGGACTGAACCATTTACAAAAATAATACAAGGCCCCCAAAAAACCTACACTTATTTTTTTACAAAAATTTACTTCAGCTGTAAATAGTATGTCATCAGATCCAGATGTTAGACAAATATTAATTGAATCTTAGCCTATTAAAATGCTAATTCAGAATGTAAAAGGGTAATCAGGTCTTTAATGGCAAGATAAGCACCCACAGATGAATGGATTAGCATTGGCTCTCATACTTACGATGATACTTTGATAGAAGTGACTTCTATAAATGTCAAGAGAAATCAAAAGATTAGATGTTTTAATTACAGTAAACTAGGTCATCTTAAAGAGATTGTAGGTGTTTCTAAGAATAATATTTTTTTCTAGAGAGAATCCAAACACAAGGCCCCAGTCTTCTAGGATATACAAGAGGTATGGCAAGGACCATCACTGCAATACTGCATGCAGATCAACAAGAGACAAGCAAAGTAACCTTTTGCCATTGGGAAATGCCTTAGGGTACCTCACACAGAGGCCCATGTTAAAATTGGTTAAATCTTTCCCTGTCAACATTTGGGGAAATTCCTCCACAGAGCAATTAAACTTAATGCCTGTTTAAGGAAAACTACACTGTTCTGAATGAGAGAACAGCTTTAGAAGATGAAACAAATTTTCAGGAGAAACCATAAAGCAAATATTTTGGCAAACGTCTATAAATGATCAAAGATTAAAGGTAAAAGTACAAATAAATAGCATTGAAATTGAGGTTTTGATACACACAGGGGCTGATGTGACAGTAACTGCACCAAAATCTTGGCATCCAAATTGTCCTCTTTAGTAGGTAAATGTTCAGTGTTGGGGGAAGTCCTATGTATATGTTAATAAAGCACTGTTGGGCCAATAGGGAACCAAGATAGGTGGGACTAGGAGTCCAGGAGAACTCTGGGAAGGAGAAACACGGAGAGTCGAGATGTAACGCCATGGGGTAGGAAGCCCGGAAACTTCTCTGGTAAGAGACGTACTTAGATTAACAATTATGGGGTAATTACTTAAGTCAGAGCTAGCCAGTAAGAAACAAGCAAGGCCAACAGCTTCATAATTAATATAGCCTCCTGTGTGTTTATTTGGGACTGATGCAGCTCTAGAACCAGGCTGGCGGGAAGGCTTCTCTCAAGGAAAAAGCTTCCCTTTACACCTATCTACTATATAAATAACCCAGATTTTTCCTGATTAATGGGGGGGGGGGGTAAGAAAGGAAAGATTTATGGAATCAAAAGTAAACTTTAATTATATCACCTGAAATGTATTAATATATTTCAAATTGCAAAATTAATAGACTATTCTGAAATAAATGTTAAATGTCTATAATATCTTTAAGGACTAGAGAAGAGTAACGTACTTCTAGCCAAACTTGGTATACACTGCTCCATTTAGTTTTCTTATGTTTGCTTTTTGTTCATAACTGGCAAGTGACCTACCAAGTAAGCTACAACCCTAGCATCAGAGGCTTTCTTTAAAACTACTTATACTTAAGATTTTATATCGAGAACTTTGAGTCTTTAAAGAAAGAAATCAAAGAGGATAAGAGAAAATGGAAAGATCTCCCATGCTCTTGGATTGGTAGGCTCAACATAATAAAAACGGCAATCTTGCCAAAAGCAGTCTACAGATTCAATGCAATCCCTATCAAAATTCGGGCGCAATTCTTCATAGACCTTGAAATAACAATAATCAACTTTATATGGAAAAACAAAAGGCCCAGGATACAACCCTATACAATAAAGGAATTTCAGGAGGCATCACCATACCTGACTTCAAGCTCTATTATAGAGCTATAGTAGGCTCAACATAATAAAAACGGCAATCTTGCCAAAAGCAGTCTACAGATTCAATGCAATCCCTATCAAAATTCGGGCACAATTCTTCACAGACTTTGAAAGAACAATAATCAACTTTATATGGAAAACAAAAGGCCCAGGAACAACCCTATACAATAAAGGAATTTCAGGAGGCATCACCATACCTGACTTCAAGCTCTATTATAGAGCTATAGTCCTGAAAACAGCTTAGTATTGGCACAAAAATAGACAGGTAGACCAATAGAACTGAATTGAAACCCCTGATTTTAACACACACACCTATGAACACTTGATTTTTGACAAAGAAGCTAAAATTACACAATGGAAAAAAGAAAGCATCTTCAACAAATGATGCTTGCATAACTGGGTATTGGTATGCAGAAGATTGAAGATAGATCCATGACTATCGCATTGTACAAAACTTAAGTCCAAATGGATTAAAGATCTCAACATAAATCCAACCACACTGAAACTCTTAGAAGAGAAAGTGGAAGATACTCTTCAACAAGTTGGTACAGGAGACCACTTCCTGAACATAACACCAGTGGCACAGACACTGAGATCAACAATTAACAAATGGGACCTCCTGAAACTAAGAAGCTTCTGTAAGGCAAAGGACACAGTCAACAAGACAAAAAGGCAGTCCACAGAATGGGAAAAGATATTCACTAACCCCACATCTGACAGAAAGCTAATCTCCAAAATTTACAAAGAACTCAAGAAGCAAGTCTCCAAAACACCAAAGGATCCAATTAAAAGGTGGGGTACAGAAATAAATAGAGAATTTTCAATAGAGGAGGCTAAAATGGCCAAGAGACACTTAAGAAAGTGCTCAACATCCTTAGCCATCCAGGAAATGCAAATGAAAACAACTTTGAGATACCATCTTACTCCTGTCAGAATGGCTAAAATCAAAAACACCGAAGACAATTTATACTGGAGAGGATGTGGAGAGAGGGGAACACTCCTCGACTGCTGGTGGGAGTGCCAACTCGTACAGCCACTTTGGAAATCAGTATGGAGATTCCTCAGGAAAATGGGAATCAATCTACCACAAGACCCAGCAATTCCACTCTTAGGCATATATCCAAAAGAGGCAAATTCATACAACAAGGACATCTGCTCCACAATGTTCATAGCAACATTACTTGTAATAGCCAGAACCTGGAAGCAACCTAGATGCCCCTCAACTGAAGAGTGGATAGAGAAAATGTGGTACATTTACACAATGGAGTACTACTCAGCAGAAAAAAAAAAAACAATGGAATCTTGAAATTTTCAGGCAAATGGATGGCACTAGAAGAAACCATCCTGAGTGAGGTAACCCAGTCACAAAAAGACAAACATGGTATGTACGCACTCATATATGGATTTTAGACATGGAGCAGGATAGTGCCAGTCTGCACTTCCACTGACAGAGAGTCTGGGAAACATGAGAGAGATATGCATGGTACCCCAGAGAAGAAGAATGAAGCAAGATCTTCTGAACAGATTGGGAACATGGCGAGGTGAGGGGGTAGTGGGAGATGGGAAGAAGAGAGGGGGAGAAGAGGAAGAGAGAGTAGGTCAGGGGGGAAAAGGAAGGTTGAGTGGGGGTAGAATAGGGGGAAGAGGGAATCATAGTTTAGAAGACAGATCTGGCACCAGTGAGACCTCTAATGATCTAAAGGGATGACACCAACTGGCAAGCTAAACAATAGTGGAGAGACCACCTCGAATGCCCATTCCTGATAATGAACATGATGTCTATAACCATCCTGGAGCCTTCATCCGGTGGCTGATGGAAGCAGAGGCAAATACCCACAGTTAAACACTGAACTGAACCCAAGGAACCCAGTGACAGAGAGAGAGGAGCGATGAGCAAATTGGCAAAGAATGGGCTGGTAAAACCAGCAGAGACAGCTGATCTGAACAGGGGAGAGCTCTTGGACCCCAAACCGACAGCTGGGAGGCCAGCATGGGACTGATCCAGACCCCCTGAGTGTGAGAGTCAGTGAGGAGGCCTGGGCAACCTATGGGGTCCTGGACAGTGGATCAGTGTTTATCCCTGGCATACAAACAGACTTCGTGTGTCCATAACACAAAGAGGGATGCTCCCTCAGCCTGGACTCTTAGGGGAGTGCCTGGACCCTGCCCTGAGTGAAATGACAGACTCTAGATATCCCCTATGTGGAAGGAAGTGGCAATAGGGTGGGAGCCTGGGGGGGATGGTGGGGGGATGCGGGAGGAGGGGGAGGGAGAGGGGAAAAAAAAAGATTTTATGTTCTTAATTTAACAAAGAAGGAATAATTGTTTCAGCATACCTCCAAACAAAAATAAGTCTTCAGAAGGTATGAAATGGTAACAGACTCAGTTTTTCAAATAATAAAGGACTATGGGTTAGAGACAAGGCTCAGAGGTTAAGAGTACTAGCTGCTCTTCCAGAGGTCCTGAGTTCAATTCCCAGCAACCACATGGTGGTTCACAACAATCTATAATGGAATTTGGTGCCCTCTTCTGGTCTGCAGGTATACATGCAGGGAGAACACTATATACATAATACTTTTTTATATATTTTTATTCAAATTATAATCTTATTTTACATATCAATCCTAGTTCCCTCTCTCTTCCATGACTCCCACCAGCCACCATGCCACCCCCATCCACTCACCAGGGAAGGTGAGGCCTTCCATTGGGGAATAATACTTTTTAAATATTATTTTAAAAAATAAAATACAAAGGACTATATTATAATGCCCACATACCACTTAATGCTCCAACTGCTCCAAAATTTAAGGATTTTCCATCCATTATGCTGGCATCACACTCAATTTCTCCTAAGAGATTTAGATTAGATCCCATTCCAGCATTTGTAAAGGGAGAGTCCTAAAAAACAAAAGCAAATTTAAATACTATTAGTCTTAAAACAGAATTAATCCTTCATAAACACTCTAAAATCTAGAAAAGGAAACTTTCTAAGACGCAAGCAATATCAGTACTTCTCTAACGACAAAAGACAAAAATATGAGGAGAAAATTAGAGACCAATATACTTTACACTTTGTAGATGCTAACAATAAAATCATTGAAGAAACAAAAGCAAACCAAATTCAGTAAAATATAAACAATTGCTTATATCATGAACAAGAGGGATCTCAGGAAAGCAAGGCTGATTTAATAAGCAATCAAAATACCCTAAGGTAATAAAAAAGTCATTCAAGAGACATAAGGAAAAGGCATTTAACAAACTACAACACCTTTTCGTGAAATCCAAAAAAAAAAAAACCACTAAGTAACCTAGAAACAAAAAACAACAACCTTGCCATAATAAAGGAAACCTTTAAAAAGCCCAAAGTTCACATTGTAAAAGAAAGAAAAGGGGAAAAAACTGAATAATTTTCCATAATGTCAAAACACAACAGGAATATCCATTCTAGAGACTTCTTATTCAACAACATCCAAGACAATTAGTCAAGGAAAAAAACTAAAGGGCAACTGAACTGGAAAGCATCAAGTGGGGGGGGGAGAGAGAGAGAGAGAGAGAGAGAGAGAGAGAGAGAGAGAGAGAGAGAGAGAGAGAGAGAGAGAGAGAGAGAGAGAGAGAGAGAGAGAGAGAGAGAGAGACTTTTTAACATGAGTTGCCTGTACAAAATAATGGGTCCTGTTAGGGCATGTAGCTTGAGATACATGAAACCCTATCTCCAAAGGGTGAGAAAAATGCTAAAATTCGGCCATAATGAAAATAAGTTTAGGGAATGTGGAGTGGTAACTCAGTAGTTAAAAGCATTTGTTGCTCTTGTAGAATACTCAGGTTAGTTAGATGCCTAAAGCCAACTTAGTGGTTCACAACTATTAACTCCAGTCATTGCAAAAGAGGGAGCCTCAATTGAGAAAATTCCTCCATATACAAGGTTGTAGGCATTTTCTTCACTAATAATTAATGGGGGAGCACCCAGCCCATTGTGGGTGGTGCCATTCCTAGGCAGCCAAGCTGGTCGTGGGAGAAAACAGGATAACCAAGTCATAAAGACCAAGCCAGTAAGCAGTATCCTTCCGTGGTCTCTGAATCACTTCCTGCCTCCAGGTTCCTGTCATGTTTGAGCTCCTGTCCTGACCTCCTTCAGTACTAAACAGTTATAAGGTAGCACAAGCCAAATAAACCTTTTCCTTCCCAAGTTGCTTTGGTCATGTTGTTTCAACGCAGCAACAATAACCCTAACAACGGCAAACCTAACTAAGACAGTGTGCATCACCACACTCAGCTTACATCTTAATTTCTGTTACCAATTCGTCCCACAGGACATAAGCCCCTTTGTCTTTTTACGTGTTGTATCCCAGAGTTTAAAGCAATGTTTCCTTCACACATGGTAAATATTTATAAAATGACTAAATAGTTAATTATAACTAGGTAAAACAGAATAATTATTATTGCAAACTACCACCCCCTTAAGTCAGCTAGATACTAATACTTTTTTATTTAAATTAAAAACAATCTTATTTTACATACCAATCTCAGTTCCCTCTCCCTCTTGTCTACCCATGCCCCCCACCAACCTCCAATCCCATCCCCCATCCTCTCCCCAGGGAGGGTGAGGCCTCCCATGAGGGATCATCAAAGTCTGTCATATCATTTGGGGAAGGGCCTAGGCTCTCCTCCATGTAGATACTAATTCTTGCATGACATTCTTAAAGGGAAATTCCAGGGGAAAAAATAAACAGGACTTCAAATAGCAATATCCCTTTGAAAGTAAGGATGGAAGATGTGGCGAGCCAGGATCTACTCTACTGCCATGACAGGGAAGCATTTCCTACAGTAAACTCTGGCAGCATCCAGCCAAGGCAAAGAGCTGCAACACTTTACTTTTTTACTAGAAACCACAGGCTGCATTACCCACTTAGTGTCCTCTGATAAAAGCATCAAATAAGAACAGTTTGCACAGGTACAGGGTTTACTGTACCCTGGGGGATTATGTAACCTCTATAAGCATGTCTTGCAGATGCAAACAATTTTTTAAATATATGAAAACCAAAATAACATAATATACAATCGTTTTCTATAAAATGATTCTCTCTCTGAGCTCCAATATTCCTCTTAGAGTAAGTCAGATGTCTAATGATAGATCACTAATGCATTAGTGTTCATACTGTCTCAAGTGCAAATTCAACAAGCACATCCTATTTTTTATTTTACATACCAATCCCAATTCTCCCTTCCCCTCCTCATGCACCCCACCTTCCCCCACCCACCTCCCCATTTGCTCCTCTGAGAGGGTAAGGGGAGTCAACAAGGCCCTCCCACCTGTGTGTATATCTCTCCATAGGAAATGGGCTCCAAAAAGCCAGTTCATGCTCTAAGGATAGACCTGATCCCACTGCCAGTGGCCCTACAAACTGCCCAAGCCATCCACTCTCACTTGCATTCAGGGGTCCCTAGTTGGATACTATGCTGGTTCTGTAGTTGATAGTCTAGAGTCAGTGAGCTCCTACTAGCTTGGGTGAGCTGTTTCATGGACCTCATCATGGTCTTGATCCGTTTGCTCATATTATCACTCCTCCCTCTCTTAGACTGGACTCTGGGAGCTCAGCCCAGTGGTTGCGGATTTCTGCATCTGCTTCCATCAGTTACTAACTGAAGGTTCTATGATGACAATTATGATAGTCCTCAATCTGATTACAAGGGAAAGTCAGTTCAGGCACCCTCTCCACTAATACTTATAGTTTTATCTGGGGTTATCCTTATTCCGGAGAAATTCCCTCGTGCTGGGTTTCTCGATAATTCCATAATGGCTCCCTCTACCAAGGTATTTCTTTCCTACAACAGGCACATCTTAAGAAGAATGAAACATGGGAGAATATATAATTTTTACCCATAATTAAGTATTCCATTGAAATTCCTTTAATTACTGCTTCCATTGACAAGCAAGTAGCTTTTTTCATCTTAAAGTAACAAGTGGGAAATAGCCTTAAAACAAACTTTCATGAATATTCTAAGTAAAAGTAATAGGGTATACAAATATAGCTCAGTGTCATGAAACTTGCCTAGTGTGTGCAAGACCCTAGATTTGATCCCCAACATAGGAAAAAAACGGGGTGCATTTTCCATCATTGCTTTTTTCAAATTAAAACAAGAAAAATGTAGCTCTAAACTAGCCTGAGCTATATGATGAGAGCCGATCCCAAGGGAGGGGTTGGGGGATAGACAAAACCTTAAAAGAAAAATGAAGTATGGCTATCTTAGCCAACACTGTCCCATGAATTATTAACTCTTTAGTATTTCCTTATTGGTTCATAGTATCTACAGGATGAAGGGTGGCCAATGAAACTAAGTTACTGACAAACAATCAACACACATACACATTTGAGGACAAATTTAACATTTAACAACCAATAAAGCTCAACTTCTAAGAGCTAAATGACTGAAGGTTTTCCCACTTACATTCTTTTGTGGTAGTATACGATAGGATTCATTCATTCAACAAATATTTATTGGATATCTATTGCCAGGCAAATTTTTCCTGTAAAAGGCCAGATATATTAAATGATTCAGACTTGTGGACCACAATATTCTTCAGCTACTCAACTCTACCACTGAGGTACAAAAGCAGCCAGAAAAAAATACACAAATGGCTGCATCCCAAAGAAGTTGCATTTTGTACCCTGAAATTTGAATTCCAAAAAATTTTCTAGTATCATGAAATATTAAGTTCCTTTTGATTTTGTTTCAATCATCTTAAAAACTAAAAGCCATTACAAGTTTACAGACCATCAAAAATAGGCAGAAAGCCCATTTGGCTTTTTGACCTAAGTTTGCTAAATATTGAGATAAAGAATAGGGCTTATAGCAATACAGAAAACACAACATAGTCTTCCTGACAAGCAGCCTCAGTTCTAACTATAAGAGGCAGATGCCTTCAGTAGCAGAGCATATGCTTAACACCATCAAGCCCCTGGGTTCCATACCCAGTACCAAGAAAGGGGAGAAATTGGCAGGGAAGGGAAGGGAATGAAACACAGATGTCCTTTGGTATCTGAAGAGGATAAGTTTCAGAACACCCCCACCACACTAAATCCTTATGTAAATGTGGTAAATTCAGTGGTAAAATGTGTGCCTAGCATGCATGAGGTCTTGGGTTCAATCTCGAGTATTATGAAGAAAAAGAAAAAGGTTATGAACCTTGAGTAACATATTGTTAGACATGTTGATTTCTGTTTACAATATTCAGAAGACTGAGATAGGAGATACACATATATTCAAAGACAGACTGAGGGCTGGAGAAACAGCTCAGCAATTAAGAGAAATTGATTCTCTTGCAGAGGGCCTGGGTTGAGTTCCCAACACCCTCATGGAAGTTCACAAACCATCTGTAACTCCAGTCCCAAAGAATCCTACACCATCTTCTAGCCTCTGCACATAGATACATATAGGCAAACACTTTAACACTGTGTGTGTGTGTGTGTGTGTGTGTGTGTGTGTGTGTGTGTGTGTTTTAAACTGGGTTACACAGTGAACTGTCTAAAAAAAAATCAACAATAATGTCAAGCATAATAGTCCATGCCTATCACCTTAGCACTCTGTAAGGTGAGGCAGAAAGATCTCCATGAGTTCAAAGCCAGCTTGGTTACATAACTAATTTATACTTCTTACACTGTACCATTTAAGGACTGACAAGAAAACTGCACATATTCAATATAGATGCAAATTTCAGTTGGAATACTTT
Organism: Mesocricetus auratus; assembly: GCF_017639785.1. Classification (NCBI taxonomy): domain Eukaryota; kingdom Metazoa; phylum Chordata; class Mammalia; order Rodentia; family Cricetidae; genus Mesocricetus; species Mesocricetus auratus. The sequence goes on from NW_024429189.1 coordinate 106,357,001, forward strand.
TGATCTGCAACTACAAAGATTGAGAAATCATGACTATGTAGACTGATGATAAATTGGATGGCATAATAGACAATAGTAAATATGATAATACAAACCTAAAATAGAAGATAGGTCATGATCAGAAAGCTTTAAGCAAGGAGACAAGCAAACCACAATGGTGTCCATAGTTTAGTTTTTATTTTGTTTCTTCTTACATTATTTTAGAGTTAAACCTGAAATATAATCCAATATCTAAGAGCCAACAAGATGACTCAGAGGGTAAAAATGCCTGCCATCATATCTGCCAACCTGAGTTCAATCGCTAGATCCACATTGTAGAAGCAGAGAACTGATTCCCACAGACAGTCCTCTGACCTGTAGATGTCATGGCACATATGTGCCAACATACAAAATAAAGAAAAAGTAATTTAAATTTTTAAGTAATCTAATAACCAGAATATATACAGCTCTTCTACAACCTTGAAGAATCAGAACAGAAAAAATTTAAATGGACAAAGGACATGAAATGACATCAACAGGTATTTTCCCCAAATACATACGAATAGCCTACAAACACATAAAAATAGGTTGAATATCAATTCTATTAGGAAACTAAAGAAATGATGATAAGGCACTGGGTAGTTTGAATGTAACTGACCTCCATAAGCTCATGGGGAGTGTCATTATTAGGTGTGGCTTTTTGTTAGAAAAGGTGTGACCTTGTTCGAGGAAGTGTGTCACTGTGAAGGCAAGCTTTGAAGTCTCATATAGGCTCAAGCCATGTCCAGTGTCTCAGTTCACTTCCTGTTGCCTTTGGATCAAGATGTAAAAACTACTAGATCCTTCTTCAGTATCATCACTGGCTACATGCTACCTTGCTTCCCGATATGACAATAATGAACTAAGCTAATCAGTTCAATTAAATGTTTTCTTTGTAAAAGTTGTCGTGGTCATGGTGTCGCTTGACAGCAATAGAAACACTAAGACAGATACTAATTCTCATCCACAAGGATAGCCTTAGTGACTGGGGTGGGGGGGGAGATGATTACATCATGGATGCAAAGCAATTCTCATACATTGTTACTTCAATGAAAAATGGCTTATTCTGTAGTTATGGAAAAGATTCATAGTTCCACAAACAGTTCAGTGTACAATTAACATGTGACCTAGAAAGTCTACCTAGAGGTGATATACAAAGAAACTAAAATCAAGTGTTCAATACTTATGCAAGATTATTCACAGCAAAGATGTTCACAATAGCCTAAAGGTGGAAATAGCCCCCATATTCATTAGGGGATGAATGGATAAAAGTGATATGGTATGTACAAGAACAATGCTGACTAGGCCTCCAAAAAGAGGAATGGAGTATTGACAGAAGCTACAATGTGAAAGTGTCTCAAAAGTATTGTGTTTAAGGTGGGGGGAGCACAAAAGGTATGACTTAAGTTATATGAATTATCCAGAACATATACATCCACAGAAACAACAGACTGAGTCGCCATATGATAGAAGACAATCAAATAAAGAGCAACTGTCTATGGGGTATAAGAATTATTTACAAAGATAAAAATATTTGAAACAAGATAGAAAATGGTGTCTACAAAGCACTGGGAACACACTATTATTAGTTTTCAAATTGTCATATGACCTCCACCTCAACTAAACATATAAAAAGAGACACAAAAGTACATATACTTAATGGTTCTATGTATGTCAAGTTTTATAACTCACAAAATATTGTTACCCTAGTGTCGCTGAGATCTTCTAGAAGGTCAGAAATGTGTTTCCTGGCCCAGGTGCTATAGACATGAGTCTGTGTTCACTATGGAAAATTATCAGAACTGTCTATAAACAATAAATGTACTTACTTTCTAGTATATATTATACTCAATTGGCAGCTTTAAAACCACAATGCAAATTTCTTAGAATAAAACTACTAAAGTTTTTAAAGACTGTTACCACTGTGGATCCAATCAGTTTGTCTGTTCAAAACAAAAGAATCATTAAGTGAAATTCTCCATCCTCCTACCTTCAAAGAGTCTCATTTGGAACACATCAGTTAAATCTAAAGTTCTTTTTTTTAATAAGCTACTACACATGACTCTGTCATACCTGGACCATGTCTTTACTTTGAGGAACTCATTTCAGTGACTCCCTAAGCTGATTAACTGCACTCTCTCTGTGAAGCCCATTTTGAGGTTTGTAGAGCATAGGAAATAAGAAGTAAAAAGCTACACAACAACTATGAAACGCTGCAAAGTGATCACTGTCGTAGCAGAATTTACCCTACAGTAGAGAAAAAATGTGAATGAGAACAAAGAATAAAATGGGAATCACTGGTACTGGTAGACATAAAAGTTTTCCAGGCAATCAGCAGTGATATAGTCACAAATATTAAAGAAGTACTAGCATGTTTTCTATTAAGTAATGGGATAAAGATAGGATAAATGATGTTGGAAGCTAAGTATTCTTTAGAGGTTACCAAAACAAAGATGGAAATGAAGGCAACATGTTTGACTCATGGTACATTCTTCACCACAAACTCAGCACAGTACTATACTCCAAGGACTCCAGGCAAATCAAGAATTTGGTTCAGATTTATCAGGAGCACCAAGTACTTTGAACTGTTTTAGCTGCAGTTCAAAACTCTATGGAGAGATACACTTGAGTAATGGTTCAAGCTGCTGCAATTAACATTACTGAAAAGTTGTTACTTTGATTTGGAATTCATTTCAGAAGTCATAAGTTACTTAAGTTTTGATAGAAAATCTTTTTACAATTTTCAAATTCTATGAGCATTAAACTACTGTCAAACTATCAATTCATTTTCTTGGCCCTTAAGGTAAGCTTGACATTTCAAGCTGAGATTATTTTCAGCTATACCTTAAACTGAAATAGTGTTAGTAGCACTCAAAAGCTCTGAACTCAATGGCCAGCTGTCATTCAGCTTTGGCAGACTGTAGTTCTGAAAAAAGCACACTCTGTTTGCCAAGATCTGCATTTTCTTTTTTTAAATAGAAGTAAAAATTCATATTTTATATGATTCTCTTAATGTGTAAATGTTAACAACAGATTTCACATTCTTAAAAGATTTGCTTAATGTGTATGAGAGCTTTGCCTACATGATATAAGTACATCCTGTGCATGTACTGTGCCCAAGAGGGGGACATCAGATCCGCACTTGATCTGCAGTTACAGGTGCTATTAGCTGTCAAGACGGTGATGGGAACGTAATGTGGGTCTTGCACAAGAGCAGCAAGGGATCTTAACCATTAAGTCAATTCTCTAGCCCCCTCTAGTAAATGGGTCCACCCATACACGTCTGTGTGCTGTCTCTTTTTTGAACTTCTGACCGTCCACATTTTATAAAGGTTTAGGCCTCCTGCTTGTGCAGAAGTAATATCTTAAACTTTAGGTAACTGGGGCTGTGCCCTCAAACGCAGTTCTCACAGGATTCTCTAGGAGTTCTCAGAGAAAACTGTTACACAAGACTCAGTCTCTGTTTCTTGGTTTGAGACATGGTCAATTGTTCCAACACACCTTCCCACGATCTGCCATTCACCATGCAGTCTTGACCAGAACTCAGCTAATTAAAGTACCATACCACTGACCTTCCAAACACTTGAGTTTAATAGTTTCTCTAGGAAGTTCAGTTTCTGCGATTTCATTACAATGGGAAAAGGTTAATACAGTGATCAACTCAGATGTCTGCTTATACTCTTACACTGAACATCACAGTTAGTGGACCTGGGATTCGCCCTCCATCTTCCCTTCAGCTCTAATTTACCACTTCTCTGCATACTTTTTAGGATACAGGAGGCAAACTCGACAGGTATAAAAGTGCAAATTTTTCTATCCTTTGTTCAATTCTAAGTGAACAATCAGTAAAAATATGGCCAAACTTTTACTTTCAATAAATTTTATTTAACTGTATTAACTTTCCTTTCCATGATAATTAAGAAGGTAGGCCATGACAGAAATGTACATAGGCAAGTCACAAGAATATGAACTTCCCATAAATGTTAATAAAAATGACTCCCAAGTGAAAGATTTTCAGACTGAAACAAATTAAGGTGTGAGGATATAGTTCATACACTCATATACCTTGGGTTTAATTCCAAGCACCAAGAGAGGAAAGAAAAAAAAAAAGAACAGAACAAAATAACTGAAGAACTGGGACTAATTAACTCCTATCTAGTATCACAGGACTACAGAAAACAAGGCAGAGAGCAAACAGCTCTACTGCATGTGTAGAAAAGGCACCTGAGGTATTTCTATGAAGCCTGTTCTCAGTTATTCTGTTCTTGAAGACATTCATGAACATTCAGTTATATACCAACATTTCTACAAAAAAATAAATAAAAATTAAAATCCAGCCAATTAGAAATAATGAAGACACATTTTACTAAGGTACACACTAAGTGTGTTTGAAATGTCAGCAAATTTTAAAGAGCAGAAAGCTCAAAAATTAATAGACTTTGATAACCAGAGTTAGCCAGAAAACCTTTTAATTAGGCCCAACTGAAGTCTTTTTCATTCATTAATACTGAACAACATGGCATACTTTTAAAGAAGGGATTCAATTATCTGGAAGTGCTCTTAATTAAATAAGAAACTTTCCATCTTCATTCCATAACTCCTAATGACAGAATAGTCTTTCTTTTTTGGCATTCTCTCCTTTCTGTCTTCCTTAGGACATACTTGCAGATGCACTGGCTGCTTTACAGACATGCTAAGAGTTCTTGCTGTGGTTGATCAAAGTTGGAATGCCTGAGGAAATTACTCAACTAGACAGTCCGGAATTATATCCAGTCAAATAGTTGAGTGCTCTACTTAAACATGTGTTAAAGTAATATCTTATATGTCCTGGATGTAAGTTGAAAGAACATTTGTTTGCATCACACTCTGTGATTACTAAGATTTAATATTAGTAACAGTTCATTAGTTAAGACAGTCCAGCTATACAAAAGACAACATATTTTGGCAGGGAACAACAGCATATGCACTACAAAAACTCTTAGGATCCTAAACTATGTAAAATCTTTTGAAAATGTCAGAAAAATTGGAATACTGATATTTGTTCATTAGAGCATTTGTTAATCTGCCATAGTCTGTCAAAAATATAATCATATTTTTGTTAGTTAAAATATTTTAACAAAAATCATTGTATTTACCTCTTTAATATTAATCTGCCTAATAATAATTACGCAGAAAAAATGACATCATGGTAGGTTTTTTCCACATTTTTAACTGAAAGCCACAAAGCTACAGTACAAAGAGTTACTTGTCAAACACAACAGAAATCTTTAAACTAAAATACTGGCTTCGAGACTTGCACATCTGAAATAGTTTTAAAGTGTTTTAGTTGGATTCATTATGATGTCCAGGAGGAAGTTAGCACACACAGTACCTGAAACTGTTCTTTCCACATGAGCTACAATAAAAAGACAAATGCAGCTATTTCCCCAACATTGCCAGATCTGGCAGTCACCTACACTTCCCTTCATTATACCTTTTAACCATGTTGACAAAAATATGGAAATATCACTCAAGTAGAGTTTACCAGATCATGGAATTAGTATTATACCATCCTTCTTTCAAGACATAGAAGGGAGGTGGAGGGTTAACTTTTAGGTTCTCTACTATCTATATTTGTTTTTATTAAAAAGATTTCTAGCCTACTACAAAATGTTGTTGACCTCTACATATATGCCAGAAGAGGGAAGTATAAATGAACTTCCCATTCTGAATTCTGTAAGAAGCTTAGTGCATTGTATAGTGTTGATGCCCTGTGCCAAGAGATAGGATGCTATTAACTGTAAGGAAACATACAGATCATGCAAGAGGCTAAATATGAAGTGAAAATTATTGCCAATAAATAGCCCTTAGCTGTAAAAATGACCAAAGAACTTTTGTCAACCAAGATGTTCACAATTTGGAGTTGTTTTGCATAATGACAAACGATCCTTCACTGAAGTTCTCACACTAAAAATTAGAAGACAGACAAAGAACAGAAAAATTATTGACACTATTTAGCATAATGTTGAAGCATTATTTATATGTTCTGGAGAGCCTTAAAAATTATGTGCCACATTTCTTCATTCTTTCCCAGATTCTGAATTAAGATTGAATTTAAGAGGCGCACAAAAAAACTTTAAAAAAAAAAAAAAAGATAGGGTCCCACTATGCAGTTCTCAGCTGCACTAGAACTCACTATGTAGACAGGGCTGACCGCGAACTCACCAAGATCTGCTTGTCTCTGCCTCCCTAGTGAAGAATTAAAGGAATGCATCACTACACGCGTCCTTGGTGTTGTTTGTTTTGGATACACAAAAACTTAAAATTCAAGGGCAGTATTCTGGGATTGGGGAGATGGTTCAAGGGATAAAGTGATCACACCCACATTAAAAATAAAAAAACAGGTGTGGAGGTTGGAAAGATGGCACACACTACTCTTTCAGACGACCTGAGTTCCACTATCAGAAATCACATGGGCTGGATCACACCTGCACACACATGAACATGTAGACAAACTTAATAAGCAAATCTCTGAAGCAAAACAAAGCCATGTGTGGCATAACTTGCACACTTGTCTGTAACCCTAGCATTGAGAGATCCTCTATCCTCAGTGAGCCAGAGTAAGTGACAGACCCTGTCACAAAATATAGAGTGGAAAACAACTGAGGTTGCATTCTGACCTTCACATGCACATACAAGCATGAACTAGGTGCACGCTTGCATGAGCGCACACACGCACATAAAAAAAAAAAACAAAGTAAGGCCCTATGGTCAATTTTCTTGATTGATGATTGATTTGAGAGGGTCTAGCTCACTGTGGGCAATTCTACACCTGAGCTGGTGGTCCTGGGTACTATAAGAAAGGAGGCTGCAAAATACCAGTAAACAGCAGTCCTGTCCTCCATGGTCTTTGTCTCCAGGTTCCTGCCCTTTTGCATTCCTACCCTAACTTCCTTTGATGATGGACTGTGATGTGGAACTGTATGCAGAAATAAACCCTTTGTCCAAAAGTTGCTTTTGGTCACAGCATTGTATCATAGCAGTAGAAACCTAATTAAAGACAAAAAAATGGTACCAGAAGTGGGGCATTACTGCGATAGACTTGGCCATGCTTAAGGAAGGACAGGGAAGGACTTTGGAACTCTGGACTAGGAAATCATTGAGTGTTCAGGGCTTAGTAGGCTGCTGTGGGAACTTCGAAGATAAGAATGCTGAGAGCAGTGAAAACTGAAGCTTGGCTTACAAAGGTTCAGAGGAAGTTTTAGGAGTCTCTTAAAGACTTACATTGGGGCTGTTTGATATTTTGAGTTTTAAGATTCTACAGTTCTTCCAAAACAATACAGAGAACCCTGTCTCAAAAAAAAAAAAAAAAAGAAGATTCTACAGTTTTGGTCAGCTGAAGCTAAAATATCAGCTGTCATTAAGAAGACACTTAAATTTCTAGAGTGAAACTGGGTCAACTGATACTGGTCAACTAGGGGTGAAGAGCCAGCTCTTAAGAAGAGACCAGCATCACTGAAGTGAAATCCTGGAAAGTATTTCTGGGGAGTCAGCCCACAGAAGCTATAGTTCACCAGAAGACTAGGGTATAACTTACGCTGGCAACTGAACTTTTTTTAATGTTGCAAGTTTCCAAAGTAGTACTGGTTTTGAAGGCATAAAGAGCAGCTGGGGCTTGGCACAGTGCAGCAGGGTAGGAATCTTTGATGACAGACCACTAGTGAAGATCATACTATCATACTCTGGTAAAGTAGAAGTTCCAGAACTGGAGGGGTCATGGAAAGCCTGGGACTGTGTGACAAGTTATTGGTGGAAGTATACCTTAGTTGCAGATACCTCAACATTTTGGAGATGCCAGTACTATGGAACCACTACAAAGGACAGCAGCAGTTGTGAAGTGGAACTGGCCTTACTTAACATAGGAGACAAGTTGTGAGTGGGGCAGATGGCAGAGATGGAGAAATGAAATGAAGCCCTTTGAAGCCCAGAGGATCATGACTAGCTCCCAGAAGTCTGACAGTGAGATTTCCACTTTGAAGTTGGTTTTACTTATTTGATTGTGCCTATGCCTTCATTTTCCCCTTTTGGAGTAAGAACATATTTAACTTGTTTGGGTTTTTTTGTTTTGTTTTGTTTTGTTGTTGTTGTTTTGTTCTTTTACTGAAGCCTTTGATTAAGAGACTTTCACAGAGCCTTTGATATTTTAGAAAAACTTTGAATTTCAAAAGAGACCTTGAATATTTTGAAGACAGAGACTTTTAAAGTGTTTAAATTTTAAAGACTGTGGGACTTTTAAAAGTTGGAATGTTTTATATCATCATATTAATATTAACACGGCATCTTAGGGACAAGAAAGAAAAAGTTATAGCTTGATAAGTGATATATTTGTATGTCAAATTGAAAAGAGATCAACTGTCCTAGTTAGTTTTTTAACAACTTGATACAAGAGTCATTTGGGAAGAATTAACCTCAATTGAGAAAATGTCCTGACAGATGGGTTTGTGGGCAAGTCTCAGGAGCATTTCCTTGATTGGTATTTGATTTGGGAGGCCCAGCTCATTGTGGGCCACCCTGGGCTAATGGTTAGGATACTATAAGAAAACAGGCTGAGCAAACCATGGGCAGACAGCTGGTAAGCAGCATCCTCCATGGCCTCTGCATCAGCTCCTGCCTCCAGGTCCCTGTCCTGTTTGAGTTCCTGACCTGATTTCCTTTGTGCTATAGAACCAAAAGCTAAGATATACTCCTTTTGCGGCCAGTTGCTTTAAGTCGCGGTGTTTTATCACAGCAAAAGAAACCCTAACTAAGGCCTAGTTTTAACACCCAATACTTCCCTTCCATCAAAGATGAAAAGATGGGTGGTCTTTCAAATTATATACTCTATGGTTACACAGAAATGAAGGATGCAAAAAAGTCTTAGCTTCTATCCTTCATTAACAAAGGGGTGAAAAAGTTGTAAAACTATAAAATTCTATAAAACTGATGTCTAAAATGATAAATCAAGTAACTACAAATATAGATGCAATGATTCAAAAATGATAAAACTGCAATTCTCAGAACCAATAAATCTAATTACATCCATGAATATAGAACTATAGCATATTTTAATACTCAAGATCAAATAAAGAGTACTTCCACATATTCAAAATACAGAAATACCAATTTTACAATCATAGTATAGGTTGTTTTAGACATCTCAAAACTGGTTATCAAATGAACTATATTCTTGAGAGTAACAATGCCCAGAGAAAAATGAAAGCTCATATATGAAGCTACACATTTCTCAAAAACTGCTAGGTCTAGTCTTAGAACACATGCCCTTTTCAGCTCCAGTCAAGAGGAAGCCTCTGATGGGGTCCACAGAGCTCATCAAGAATGGCTACAAAAGGCTAAAGAAAGCCTTCATGCTCCCATGAGTACAGAGTAAATCATAACACAGTCTGTAGTTAAGTGTTTTCACTTGGATTTTGATACAGAATAAAGTTAGAGGCTTGATTTTCTTCTTATTCTTTAACAAAAACATTGAGGGGAAAGAAAAAAATTACTTTTCCACTAAGCATGTACTGTGTGCTGGAAAGCAGACATGATTTCTAGAGTCTTGGAACGAGAACAGCTGTGCCTACCTAATGTGTAAACACAGTAAGTTACAAGTTGGTCCTCAGTACGAAAGGCAATAATCAGCATTAGTACTCCAAGAATTGTTTAAAAGAACGTAACTTACTTTTACCGTCCCAGGCTAAGTGGGTTCTGTCTGGTGCTTCTTTTGTCTGCACACGGCCACCCATAGCCTGTCTTCTAATTAAATCAATGCTCTAAGCAAACAAGATGCCTCCCGTCTGTGTACAGCTCTTCAGGACACAGTTCCCTTGGCCAGAAGATGGAAATTCTTGGGAGAGGTGATTTTCTGCCTCTTCACAAGAAGAACATAGAGACTTGGCTGGATGCAACTCCATGAAGTGTAACGGTGTGTACACACCTCAAAAAATAAAACAAAAAATGCAGAGAAACATAACGACTCCATAAACAGCTGGAAAACACAGAAATAATGAAGCACCACTGGAAATACTGCTAGAGAGACAGGCACAATCGGGACTCTGAAATAACTAGCAATACCAACTATTTTAAAAGGAAAGAAAAGAACAGCTCAAGTTAAAAACAAGCACTATGAGGAAAAAAGCAATCACTTGGTAAAGATAAATCTTTTATTCCACATAAACAAAAAGCTTAATTTCTCTCTCCTGCATTACAAATAATAAAAGACATCATCCATGATAGAGAAAACTTGAACTATGAAGGGCAGGAGTTGCAAATGCATCACCAGCCGCAGTACAGTTAGTGGTTGCTTATATACGCATGATCTGACTACATCAAGCTGACTGCCGATGAGTCCAGCAGCACTGCTAGGGAAGGCAAGGGAAGGGGACAGGGATATACTCCACCTGGAGAACAGGAGAACAATAATACTCTGCCACCCTCTGCCTACAAAATATTTTTGTGCAGGAAAACAGGTGCTAATTTATTTAGATAATGGTTAATGTTTCCAATTAATGGAAATGGTCAGATACCTTCTGTTTGTTTTTTTACTGAAAAAAAAAAACTGAGGGCTAAAGAGAAGGCTCAGCAGTTAAGAAAGCTAGTAGCCAGCTGGGCAATGGTGGCGCATGCCTTTAATACCAGCACTCAGGAGGTAGAGGCAGGTGGATCTCTGTGAGTTCAAGGTCGGCCCGGTCTACAAAGCGAGTTCCAGGACTTCCAAGGTTACACAGAGAAACCTTGTATTAGAAAAGGAGTAGGAGAGGAGGGAAGGGAAGAGAAGGGGAGGGAAGGGGAGGAGGGGAAAGGGAGCGGAGAGAACGGGAGGAGAAGGGGGAAAGGAACAGAGAAGAAAGCTAGCTGCTCTTCCAGAGAAAGAGTTCAGTTCCCAGCACCAACATCAGGTAGATCCTAACTGCCACTAATCCAGCTCAGGGGATACAATACTTCTGACTTCCAGTCACCTGACCTCACATGCACATACCCACACGGAGAAACACACATACAAAGACAAATATACATACACATACACATAATAAAAATGAGTATCTTTAAAATTAAAAAATAAAAAGCCAAAGTCATGCACAGAACAGGTGACAGTAAACATCTGATCCCAGAGGAGCCCTGAAACTTGTCATAATATATATCAGCCGTTATTAATGTGCCCTTCCATCCAGGTATGCCATACACTACTGCAAGCCACACCATCTTCATGATCACTACACATTTTTAGCACAAGTATTCTTCGGGTATTTTATTTCTCCATTGCCTGAGGCACAGACAATTTCAGTCAGAGATGTACAGTGCCCGGGGAAAGGAATGTGGCCAAATACTACAGGGGAACAGATGCCTGGAGTGGGATCTCTGAACAACAGGCTACTCAAAGGTCCTGGCATTCTCAAGTTCCTCAAGATGAATGTGATACATCTCTGGAACAAGAAGATATAAAGGCACACACAAATGTATAAGAATATTAAATATAGTAACAATATTTAATAATAAAAATATCTACTTTCTTCTTTACCACAAAATACCAGCCATCTGGATGAGAAATTATGTCATAAAGGACTTCAAGTTTATAAGCAAGCAATCCTCTGGATTGTACAAAGATTCAAATGCTTTAAGAAACTGAAGAAACTGTGCCAAATGCAATCTTCTCCATAAAGGATTTAGCTCAGTGATTCTCAACCTTCCTAATGATGTGACCCTTTAAAACAGTTCATGCTGTAGTGACTCCCCCACCAACCATACAATTATTTTCATTGCCACTTCATAACGGTAATTTTGTTGTCATGAATTGTAATGTATGCATCTGTGTTTTCCAGTGGTCTTACCCCTGTGAAAGGATTACTTGACACTCCCTGAGGGGTCATGACCCACAGGTTGAGAACCACTGATTTAGCCACTAAATCAGTTTCAGACATAAATTAAGGTCTTTCTTTCCTTTAAAAAGCTTTTTAAGGATAAATCAAGTCAGCCAGAAAACTAGAGGGTCACATAATTTAAGCGGAGTATTTTGGAGATTTTTTTTTTTCGTTTTGTTTTCAAGACAGGGTTTCTCTGTAGCTTTGGAGCCTGTCCTAGAACTCACTTTATGTACCAGACTGGCCTCAAACTCACAGAGATCTGCCAGCTTCTGCATCTTGAGTGCTGGAATTAAAGGCATGCAACGCCACTGCAAGGCTGGAAATTTTCTTATGTTGTTTGGCTTTCTTGGTTGGTTGGTTGGTTGGTTGGTTGGTTGGTTGGTTGGTTGGTTGGTTGGATGGATGGATGATTGGTCAGTTTAGTTTCTGTTTTTTGCAGTACTGAGGATCAAACTCAGGACCTCGTGCACATTAAATATGTACTCCAGCACTGATCAACATCCCAGACAAACAGAACACTTTAAACAAGAGAACCAATATAACTTATCTTTTGTTATATGAAATTAAGTTAGTCTTAGCACTATTCTTTAATTTTTACTTTTAGTTAAGATATAATTACATCATTTTCCGTTCCCTTTCCTCCAACTCAAGTCTACCGCCTTTTCAAATTCATAATCTCTTTTTCTTTGTTATTGTTATACATATATAAACAAATAAATATATTAAAAAACCTGCTCAGCCCTGTTCATGTTACTTGTATGCATTATGATTTCAAAGCTGACACCTGGTACTGGATAACTGATTAGGGGGCTCATCCCTGGAGAAGACTAGTTCTCCCTCTTAGCATTTTAGTTGCCTGTGGTTCTGGGTCCATAGCCAAAAGGTACTAACATTCACCATAGGTTCTAACAAAATGAAAATCTCTTGTCAGATTCATGAGATTTTTTTTCACACAGGACTGAAAATAGACTCCCAAAAGTTTGTCACTCATAGCTCATTTACTAGTCTTCATTAATCCTTTTAAGCCAGGTCTTAGTATAATCACGTCTCCATGAAAATAGAATGACAATGTTTCATGAGGTAGTTCATTTCCACTCAAATATGTATGAAACATGCCTTTTTACTTTGGTAACAATTCTAAAAAAGTGGTAACTTATAAATCACTTAGAACTCTATCCAATTTTCTCAAAGAAGAAATATTATCAGAAGCTACACCATGTAAAATGTACAAAGTAATGGTCTAGTATTTTTAATCTACTAAACCAAAAAAAAATTCAAAGCAGACTAGAAAAACAGTTAACACCCAAATGTATAACCCCAGATATGCAGACCAGATTGCTTCCCAATATTATCTTCTCGGCTAAACAAAATCAGAGTTGTAATACCAAATAAACAGAATCTATTTTCTCATTTGCTCTATGGATAATCTGTAAAAGCTATAAAGCAACATGCCAAGTAAAATCAACATCAACCTCCAAACTACAGTGTACAGACTGATGTGAATGCACTTGGAGGCACCCCTGCCTTTTCACACAACAGAACACTTATCACACAGGAGTGGCCACCTTTCCTCCCAAAACCTGAAAGGCAGAAACTGGCCAGCATACTAGGTGAGACCTGAATGCCACTGCCCATACATTATTTAAAGGAAGAAATACCACCTCTTGTGTCCAAAAGTGGTGATTTTAAGATGACAAGGATTGTATTTGTAGTAAACAAAATCATCCATTTATAAGAAAATCTGGAAAATTATGGGTCTAGGTGGCTTATATGAGCTTTATATGAATAAGAACAAAGTACAGTATAACTGTTCATTCATGCTCTTGCAAACAACCACAGTTCAGTGGACTTCACACACACACACACACACACACACACACACACATTGTTGGGAAGGATTTTAGGGAGTGAGAGAGAAAGTGAAGGGGTGGGTACAATCACCAAAATTCAGCATACTCATATATGAAACTGTCACACAATACTTTATTTTTTCAAGGAATAAATAGAAGAGGATGGTTATAATTGAGGCAAGAAAGCATAGCATGTAGTTTAGAATACTGTGACCCCTATCTGTTCTTGTAATAATGCATTTGGAAGCCTAGTTCGCCTACCTGCCAATACTGTATACACACAGCTCTCTCCAACCAATAAACCTAGCAACCTCTGGTAACCATTAAATTTAGACAATTTCTATTTAGATATATTCCCAATATATCCATGTATGAAAAATAGAAGGACCGCAGACACCATGTAGACCGCCAGAGGAGTAAGAGGTCCAGACCCTTTTCTCTGAAAATGAAAAGCTGTGGATTCCTTCCAGACTTCTGTGGTTTGATGAAGCAAGACCTCCTAAAACAATGTCCTGGGCAATCCAGCATCTGAAACAGCTGGAACGATACAGCCATACAGAACACAAAAACAAAGACTTAGCCAGGTTTCTGAGTTTTGTCATGATCCCCATGGTATGGACAGCAGGAAGCAGTTTGGAATGAGCAATGTCCAAATTCCCAAATATTGTTTGTAAATCTTTGTTTTCATTTGAATGGGGTGGCTTATAATTGGTTAATGATCATAACCAATTTTTTTTTTTTTTGGTTTTTCAAGACAGGGTTTCTCTGTATTGTTTTGGAGGCTGTCCTGGAACTCGCTCTGTAGACCAGGCTGGCCTCAAACTCACAGAGATCCACCTGCCTCTGACTCCCGAGTGCTGGGATTAAAGGCATGTGCCACCAACACCCGGCTCACAACCAATCTCTTTTTAAAGGTAATAGGGGATTATGGTATGGAAATGAATGCTTTGTATTGGTATGGTTTTTCATTTATTGATACAAATTCAAGGTCAATTTTGTGATATGTATATTTCTCCTCTTGTTTAAGTATTGTGTTTATACTGATCTTTTAAAACGTAATGCATAATTAAATACAGATTATAGAAAGTTACTTATAGTAGAATTTATAGTTAGGTTAGTTAGGTTTTCTACATACAGAGATATATTTGAGATAGATAGTCTTCAAACCTTTCAAAGACCTTCAGAAAATGGCATTTAAAATGGTTTAGGGTTTTTCTTGACAGTGAGAAATGTTTGCTCCTGGCACACCAATTATGTCTGAGAAGAAGATGGGCATCGAAGAGACTCATTATGGAGTTTGCTTTCAACATGACAAGATTAGCCATTTGGGCAAGAAAGTGCTCTTGCCTAGACTGTATGACTGTTGCTGTATAATCTGGACATGGAGGACCCACAGAAAAGTCACTAGTGAATTTGGACCATCTTAAAGGATTCCTACCTTCATGGAAGAGTCTGGCAGACTTTCTGCAGGACACAGAAAAAAATGATTGACAGACTGCCAATGAAGATGGACAGTTTGAAATTTCCTGCTTTGCTGAGAAGACTTCCAGACACATTGTGGCCTATGGGCTGAAGTTGGATGCCCAAACATTACAGCGGAACTTCAGGTGACTGTCCAGGTAGCAAGATGTCTCTGTCAATTCTAGTGTTTATATATTATCCTTCTGTGGTCTTTGGTGGAGTTGAAGACAGATAGTTATAATCATAGTTTTCCTTAGTTATGATAAAAGATAAGCTACATATAAGACTTTAGACTTACACAGATAGGATAGATGATAAAATACTTTCTTTAAATCTTACTAAATGTTAATGAACAAAATATTGTAACTATAGTTCTTACTTGATAACTGTTGATATTATATATAATTTGACTATGTTACAGTTAAAACCTTTCTTTTTATTTAGACAGAAAAGAGGAGATGATGGGAGATGTCATTCTGTAAATCTGTCTCTCTTACTGTCGAATAAAGCACTGTTGGCTAATAGGGAAGCAAGATAGGTGGGACTAGGAGTCAAGGAGGATTCTGGGAAAGAGAGGCAGAGTCAGACACCATGTAGGCCGCCAGAGGAGTAAGAAGTTCGAACCCTTTTCTCTGGTAAGAGAAATACTCAGATTAACAATTATGGGTTAAATGCTTAAGTCAGAGCTAGTCAGTAAGAAACCAAGCAAACACCCAACAGATTCATAATTAAAAAAAAAGAAAAGAAAAATAGAAGGACCAGTGCAGACTGAACTGATTTTGGGTGCATGAGAATTAAGGCCAAACTCTTTCCTCATTAAACCTATTTTGCCATCTTATTTCTATGGATAGGCACAGGACTAAAATCAAATGCATTGTGCAAGGTAACACACACAATAAAAAAATGATTATATAACCTAAGCTATCAATCAAAACAGAGAACCATCCAAACTATGCAGCTTAGTAACCAACAGCTCCCCTTTGACAGAACCAATGCTGAAGCTTAGAGCCCTTGAGTTTAGTTACTCATGTGGCCCCTGTCAATCTTGTACCTCTCTTTAATCAAATTAAATTATCTTGCTTCTTTTGCAAGTCTTTATGAGCTCTAGTTTTCAATTCTGTATGTAACAGTCCAAGACCTACAAACACCAGGTCCAGACCTGGCCACAGTATAAGTAATTATAGAAATATCACAATAAAACTTGCCTCTTTGTATGCTAACCAAACACATTTCAGGGGAGTTCAAAAGAAGACCCAAGCACAAACATGCTTGTAATCCCAGTAATGGGGAAATAGAATCCAGCGGATCAAGAGTTCAAAAAGAGCTGTAGTTAAGTAGCAATTCTGAACCCTGACCCTGTTACATTAGAACCCTACCTCAAAAAAAAAAAAAAAAGAGGTTTGTAAGAAAAGAAAAACAATAGTGTAAGAGTGTATGCCAAGGTGAGGTAGGTGTGTGTGTAAAGTCCCATGTCACCTTGTCTCTTCCTACTCTACTATGTAAAGTTGATACTATATTAAAATGTTTACTATTTGGGAAAACACAAACAATCACACTTTCTTAAGCACAAGGCTAGACATCCTTTCTAGCCAATAAGAACCATTACACCATTTCATAACAGTTACTTCAGTCTGTGTTTAGGAGCATGCTCAAGGAATTCATATCAATTCTGTAACTAACGGGCAAAGAAAAACAACAGGCAAGCTTATTAGATCATTTATTTAATCAAAAATGTATATCCCTACCTGGGTGAGGCAATACAAGTCTTTAATCCCATCACTGAGAAGGGAAAGGTAAACCCAGAGAGAGGCAAACTCTGCTAGTTCAGGGCCAGTCTGATATACACAGCAAGTTCCAGGCCAGCCAGGGCTAGACAGTGAGACCCTGTCTCAAAAATCCATAAAAATAAATTTTAAAAAAGAAAGTATAATCCCAGCACTAAAACTGTGGAAGCAAAGAATACAAATTCCAGCTAGCTTGAACTACAATAACAAGACTTTATCTTTAAAAAAAAATAACTTTTTTAAAAACTTGAGTTTAGGATGACACAGAAGGATCTCTGTGAGTCTGAGGCCAACCTGGTCTACACAGTGAGTTCAGGACAGCCAGAATAACATAGAAAGACCCTGTCTACCATCTTAACTGATACACACGGCATTTGAATTATCTTCATGCTATAATGTATCCTTCTCAGATCTCTGATGGTACTGACAGCTAGGCTAACCATAGCTTTGTCAGCTTAGCAGCAGCAGGCAACCAAGTTCTTCCCCAAGGCTGCAGCCACCTTGTTAGCGCATTTCAGATATAAAAATCAAGCTTTTCTGTTTCTAAAGCTATCAAGTATCCTTTTGAGAAAAGGTAGACAGGTTAACAGGCTTCATATTAAAAGAGAAACAGGTTGTAGATGTAGCGTTACACTAAAGGAACATAATGTGAAATGACTATTGTCAGTAATAACTGCTTGTGTCTCTGGTAAATGATCAGATGGAAAGAAAAAGTTAAAATCTATGCAAGTTTTAAGGGTCTAAGAAACTGTTTTAAGATATATAAAGGTCTGAGGATTTGAGAGTCTATGTAAGTTGTGAGGATCTCAGAAAGTGATTTGAGATGCAAATGCATGTTGTAAAGGTATAAATAAATGATTTATGGTATGCAGAAATGGGAAATGTTTCAGATTTCTTTCCCCTTCAAAAGTTCAGAGTTTTAACATTGATTATTGGCGTTCTAATAAACTGGTAGAGCAGTGACTACTTATTGTTTAGTCACACGTTCAAGATTTTAAATTTCCTTTGGTTGCCTTCTAAGTATAGACTTAAAGGGCTTCTCATCAGGCTAAAGACATCTCTCTGTCCAATCTACATTTAGCTCTCTAGACAGAGGAAAAAATGTTCATGCTTTTTAACCCAAATCCCAAGTCTTCTAGAACTTAAAGATGTGAGTCTACTCCAGCTATTTACAGATACCTATTACCTGCTTATTCTACAATGTGGTTTTCAGTACAGATTGGTAATGCTAATATATCTAAAACTTTTATGTATTTTTGTAAACTAAAAAATTCATGTTAAGCCAGGCAGTGGTGGCACATGCCCTTAATCCCAGCACTCAAGAGGCAGAGGCTGGCAGATCTCTGTGAGTTCAAGGCCAGCTTAGTCTACAGAGCAAGTTCCAGGACAGGCTCCAAAGCTACATAGAAAAACCATGTCTCAAAAATAAAAAAATAACAAAAGAGAAAATCATGTTAACTTCACAGAATCATGGAAGTCATAAGACTTGGATCTACTTCACAGGTCAAAGGACTCCAGATAAGTACAGCCTAAGTTTCCCTACCTGTCTATTCCTGAAGATGGTCCCCCTCTCCTCCATCTCCCTCTTCTGGTCTTGGGACTCCTCTCCTTCCCCAATTACTAGGACTGTGGGCCTAAAAGTTCGAAATGTATTTTCCTTTAAGTTTCCAAATTGTAACTTCTGTCCCTAATCTATATCTATTTCAAAGTGCAGCTCTACAGTTAAAAGAGAGGGAGACTTTCAGTCAACTCCAGAGCTACTTTCCCAGGGAAAGGTATTTGACTGATACCCTGATATCAAAGACTAACCAAAATCTACAACTATCAGCTTATCTCCTCCTTCACACTCATTGTTACTCATACCCATGTCTTAACTCTCCACTCCAAGAAGTCTTCACATCCAGTAAAATCGTCATCTCTAGTAACCTGGTCAACTCACTAACAAATCTACCCTCTCCACATTTAAGTCTTCCCAAAGGCCTCAAACACATTCAAAGTCAGAGAAACTAGGAGTCCCTCACGATGGAATACCAAGAGCTTCCTTCTAAACTCAGTGTCCACTGTAAACCTGGTACTGTCCTGAAAATCTCACTGGAATAAGGGTGCTATCATAAAATACACAACACACAGCTTCAGGACCTAGGTCTGTTACGTCTGTGATAAAACTTGTCTTTCCACTTTAGACACTTCCAGAGAGCTGAAAATATGTATTTGTTAAAGACATATCTCACTTTGGGGATGTGAACTTCAAAAACTACCCTACTGAAAATATCTATCACCAATGACTTTTATAACCATGAAACCTACAAAAAACAAAAAACAAAAAAAAACAAGAGAAAGAAGGAATTAACCAACCATTTTATTACTCAGGAAAAGCCACCAAGGAAAACACATTAAAAAATTGTTTGTTTGTTTTTTTAATCTCAAAATCTTTATATAGCTTTGGTGATATTGGTCGAGAAACATTGGTTACATGACTTGTAGCTGACTGATTCAGCATCTTCATGCCATTTAAAAATAAGGAATATAAATTCAAATATTTTAAATAAGACATAAAAAGAGAAAAGAAATACCTCAAGTTCCACCAGAGCAGCAGTCACTGCATCTGTAGCAAGAGCACCAGCCTGTAGCTTCTCAATTGCCTGTGAAAACAAGAGAAGAAATTACTCACTCGAAACTAGCTGCTCAAACGTATCAGAAGCTTTGCAAAGATTTAAAAAGGATGATACACTCAAAGTTAATAAAAATTGGTCAGCATTTCCATTTCACACTTGAAGGCAAGGTGTCTGACCAGCTGACATTGTGACATGAAGTTGTGGTGATATTGGGTGTCATTCCTGGATGCATGTGACCTATGCGCTGCAAGTTGGACAAGGCTGCTTTTAGACATACCTTTCTCAGATTTAAGAAAAGCAGTGTTTATTACTCAGACTGATTATCATTCTTAATATTATCCAAATTAAAACAATGACTAAAAATTAGCCAATAAATGCAAGGTACAAGGAGTTTAGTAAGTGAAAGAGCTTCATTGTTCACAGAACAATTTAAAACAGCCACAAAAATGACATGAGTTAGTTCAGTAAAGATAATCTGATAATTTATATTCCCATAAAGAACCACATCTCAGACCTAGCTACCTCTACCACTATTTCTACTCTCCCTGTTCATGCATATCAAAAACAACTATTGTTTCTAAATCACAAAATCTTCACATAAGCCAATTATGGTGGCTCATATTTTAATCTCAGCTACGTAGTTGAGGCAGGAAGAGTGCATGGTTTTACAAATTCAAGTTCAGTTTGGGATTTAAAAGTAGGGGTGGAAAGTTGTATATTAATTAAAAAAGAAGAATCCACAGGTGGAAATATTCATTTTCAAAAATATCTTTGATACTATAATGTCTTCTGTCAAAATACTCTTTTGTAATACATTCTGCAGAGTAAAATCATCTAATTCTGGGGGAGGAGGAGAAAATATAAATTGGCTTTAAAATCTGAGTTGCCTGTGCTGATACCTGGAGCCATGGTAACATCTAGGCCAGGAATGGTACTGGGGATCATGTCTGGGTCCATGGTCCTGCAATAGCCAGGGTCTATGTTGAGGTCTGTAGACCATGGTAACACCACATACCATACAGATATATAACCTGTGACCATGTTGGTATCTAAGGGTCACACCGCCACTAGGGCCATGCTGATCTGGGAGTCATGCACTACCACATAAGGCCATGCTGTTGTCCAGGCCCAGGCTGCTGCATAGAGCCATATCTGAGTCCAGAGTCCAGCAGTCACCAGGGTTTGAGTTGATGTCCATGGCTTCTATTACCACTGAGGGATGTGCAATGAGAGACCACATTGGTATTTCAGGGCCTTGCTGTCTCCAGGCCATACTGGTCTGGGTGACCTGCACTGCCACCAGGGCCATGGCAACGTCCAGGCCATGCTGCTGAGGACAATGTCTGAGTCCATAGTCCTGCTGCAGAGGGGGTCTCTGATGATGTTCATGGCCCATGTTGCGGGGGGGTGTGGAGTGAGGTCATAGTAATCATGAACCATTAATGTTGAAGTATGAGAGCTGGCTCAGCCCTGCCCCTCACTGGCCCTGGAATAGTTGGCCCTGCCCCTCACACTACAGTCACTGCAGTGGGAGACCTGGACCCACCACCCACCATGGGAAAGCTGGTTCCCAGCATTTGGGAGAAATGGCCCCACCCCTCACCACAGACATGGGAGACTTGATCCTGACTGATGGCATGGGCCTAAAAGGGCTGACTCTGTCCCTCCTGAGGGGGACAGTCCCAGTGACCCAGACTAACCAACTCAGCTACCACCCAGACCCATATCCTAAGCCTTGGTTTGGCCTACCCAAACATCTACCTTATCTATGACCTGCTGGAGTTGAGGATGGGATTGGTCTTTCAGTACAATGACCTCAGAATCCCAAAGACTCAAGGAAACAGTAGGATATCCAAGAGGAATTTCAGTGAAGATCCAATGATGATAGTGTGCCACAAGTCTTAGACCAGACCAATGATCCATTGCAATAGACAATTTTTGTGGTGTGGTTGATTGGACATGACACACCGCAGTACCCAATGCCAACAAGATGAATGAAGAGGTGTTGAACGACAGGAGGTGGGGTATTTTGTGGGTTTTTTGTTTGTTTGTTTAATTGACTTTGGGGGGAGATTCTTTTAGAGGAGGGATGTTGAAGGGGTGATGGGGAGGATATAGACAGACAGGGAGGTGAGTGTGATTGGGGTACATGATGTGAAATTGCCAAATAAAGAATTATGTTATTAAAAAATTGGCTTCTAGGGGATGGAGAGATGGCTCAGCAGTTAAGAGCACTGGTTGTTCTTCCAGAGGACCTGGGTTCAAAACCCAGCACCCACATGAAAGCTCACAGATGTATATAACTCCTGTTCTAGGGGGTCCGACACCCTCACACAGACATATACATACACAAAATACCAATATGCCTAAAATAAAAATAAATTTTTTAGATGGCTTTTTAAAAAGCTATTAAAACTCTAATTCAGAGACTGGAGAAATGTCTGTTCTTCCTGAGGTCCTGAGTTCAATTCCCAGCAACCATATGGTAGCTAACAACCATCTGTAATAAGATCTAGTGCCCTCTTCTGGCCGGCAAGGATACATGCAAACAGAACACTGTATACATAATAAATAAATTAATAACTCATAAAAAAACTAATTCAATTAGCAAAGACAAAGCCCAAAAATTAACAATCTACTTCTAACTAAATTTTTTAATATTTTGTTGTATGTATGAATGATTTGCTTGCATGTCTAGATGTGTACCACATATGTGCATGGTACCCTCAGAAGTCAGAAGAGGATGTCAGTTTCCCCCAGAACTTAGGTTAACAGGCAGCTATGAGCTGCCATGTGGGAGCTGGCAACTGAACCTGGGCTCTCTACAAGAACAGCAAGTGCTCTTCCCCACTGACCCATCACTTCAGCCCACACTCATAATTAAACTCTTAAGAAGGAAATTCACACCACCCGTGGTGGCACAGGCCTTTAATTCCAGCACATGCAGGCAGAGGAGGCAGCCTAGTCTACACAGTGACAGAGTGAGTTCCAGGACAGCCAGGGCTATATAGAGGTAATTCAAGGAGCCAGGGAGTCTCAGTGGTTAAGAAGACCACTTGTTGCTCTTGCAGAGGATCCAAGACACTCAGTTCCCAGAACTCAGATGACAGTTCACAACTGTCTATAACTCCTGTCTCTTCTGACTCCCAGGGTGCCAAATATGCATGTGGCATACATACATAAATGCAGGCAAACACTCAAACACATAAGGCAATAAATTTAATAAATATAAAAAAGAAGGTAATTCATTGCAAAAATTGAGGAGAATGATAGGTCAAAATGAATTAGATTTATAGGACTAAAGCTACAGAATACTAAACATAGCTATTCAGATAATGAAAAGATTTGACACTTAAAAAATATAAGTAACTATTTAAGGTCATATATATTTATCTTTTTATGTATATATTTATGTTTATATATGTATGAACTCCCTGTAACAAAATACTCTCAATTTATGGTAAAATCCATTAATAAGAAAAAGTTCATAACTCTGATACAGTATTTTTCTTATAAATGATATTAAAATATGAATAAAAGAAAAAATATCCTGACAGGCAGTTTCTAATTGCATAAAAAGTAATGGGAAACTTGCCCACAAGACGATATAGTCCAGATCAAAATAAAAACAAATAATATTTTTTCTGAGATCATTCCTGCCCACAAACTAGGTATTCAACAATTTAGCAAACCTCCAGAGTCAAAGGCGCACAAAGCACAAGTGAACTGAAGGGCTGAGCTCACCGCACTAGGCAGACAGGCATCCGCTCTGCCCATGCTGAAGTGCAGGACGGGGCCCACAGGCATCTGAGAAAAGCACGTGCACTCTTCTGTCTGTCTGTCTGTCATTTTTCAAGACAGGGTTTCTCTGTTGTTTTTGGAGACTGTCCTGGAACTCGCTCTGTAGACCAGGTTGGCCTAGAACTCACAAAGATCCACCTGCCTCTGCCTCCCTAGTGCTGAGATCAAAGATGTGTGCCACCAGCGACCGGCTTTTTCTTTTTTCTTTCTTTCTTTCTTTCTTTCTTTCTTTCTTTCTTTCTTTCTTTCTTCCTTTCTTTCTTTCTTCCTTCCTTCCTCTTTCTTTTTCCTTTGTTTCTTTTTCTTTTATGACTTCACATTAAGAAAAACCATTAAGCATTTATTCACAAGAAGGCAAAGGCAGGTGAGAGCTACAAAGAAATGTCTCAAGAAAACATTTACATATATATATATATACATATACATATATATATATATATAGAGAGAGAGAGAGAGAGAGAGAGAGACGGGGAAATATATATACATATATATGAGAATATATAGATATATTCTTGAAAAAAATTTAAAAAGAAAGAAAAGATATTGAACTACTTAGCAGGAACAGTTTTTCCTACCTTTCCATAGAGTTCAATCATTATGGGAATGTTTAAAAGATATGGCTGTATGTGTCATTACTATAAAAGCAATAGACTTCAATATGGGGAAGGAGAGGAGAAAGCTAAACATCATTCAAAGAATTAAAAACACAGATTTAACTAAAAACTTAGAATTAAGATCCTACAAATATGACTAAATAACTTTGGGATCAGGCCAAACTCCACTGGAAATGAAATTTAAAACATTGAATCCCAAAGTAAAATTTCATATGGAATATCACAAGCATTACACACGCACTGCTCATACCTTCTGACAAGCTCGTTTGCATACATGTTTATATTCCTTGGCTTTGGATTCAGAATGATAACCTGCACCTACAGTGGGGGGAGGAAAAATCCACATGTTAGTTATTGCCAAAATACCATTGACCCTCCAACTAGAAAAGTAGCTCACACATGCAGTCCCAGTGCCTTAACTGTATGGGATTCTAGACTCTTAACAGCAGATATCATGCTTTTCTCATTCAAAAAAGTGTCCTGCCAGAGCTCCTAAAATAGCTCATGCCCCCAAAGATCCCTCACATGACCACTCCCCATCCCCGTCAAGAACCTCTACCATGGTTGGACAGATACCTACAGGAAGCCAGATAACATAAGCTCTATTTCAGAAAGAGTCAACTCTAACAAGTTATTCTCTGATCTACATAAGTGTAATGATCTCCATAAATGTCCTGTGGCACAGAGACTCAGGTAGGTATGTAAGTAAGTAGGTAGGTAGTGATAATTATAATTTTTAATTTAAAAAATACTAATCTCAAGAGTTCCTTTGGTATGATTGATAATGCAGGTGGTGCCAGGATCAAAGAACCTTGAAATCCCTCTCTAGTGATTTTTAAAAGCCCCACTATTTAGGAAATTACTATTTGAATCTAAAATTCTCAAGAATTCCCCCAAAATACTGATGGTCTGTCATTTACACAAATACCCAGAAAGTTACTTAAAAGTTTGGCTCCAAATAAACTAGCTTCCTTAAGGAAATTTATTCTTAGGACTAGAGAGAGGCTCAGTGGTTAAGAGCACTTGCTGCTCTTCCAAAGAAAGCCAGCTCAGTTCCCAGGACCAAGCACCTAACTCCAGCTCCAAGGAATCCAATATCCTCTTCTGGTCTCCCCAGTTGCACACATGTGTCACACACACAGACACAACACATATGAAAATTTTAAACATTTGTTTTTATTACTTTTGATATCTGTCTGTATAATATGTACATATTCATTCAGTTTCCAAGGAAACCAGAAGAAAGTGTTCCATCCTTTAGAGCTAGAGCTACATGTGACTGTGAGCAGCCCAACATCAGTGCTGGAATGTGAACTCAAGTCCTCTTCAAGAGCAAGTGCTTTCTGATGTTTTTTTCTAAGAGCTACATATTTTTATTTTACATGTATGGGTGTTTTGCCTGAATGAATGTCTATGCGCCACTTGCATGCAGTGTCCACAGAGGCCAGAAGACAGCACTGGATCCCCTTGAACTGGAGTTACAGGCAGTTGTTAACCATTATGTAAGTGCTGGGAATTGAACTCCAGTCCTCTGGAAGAGCAGGCAGTGCTCTTAAACACTGAGCCATCTCTCCAGCCCCTTGTTTTTAATTAAGGGGGTTGAGCTAGGGATGGGAGTAGAAGGAGAAAGGGGAACAAGAGGAGGAGGAGAGACAAGAATGTTAAACTCTTGATGACTAAGGTTCTTATTAAAGTTCTTTAGTATGACCTCCTCCTCCACTAGATTCCATAGAGGTCAAAGCTAAGGAAGGTTAAAGTTACATGTCTAAGCATCCCAACTCTCTTGTGGGTGTAGTGGGAACCTAACAACTTTTCTCAAGACTGAGAAAAACCTGATCCACAAACAGTGTTACAGGGACCAGAGACAATGAAATGCTAAGCAACTGGGGTCCCTAAGGCTCGAAAAGTAATTCTCTTTCATGCGAGAAAGCTAAAAGTTCAAAGAGCCTCTATCAGTCTTTGTCAAACCTATCTTCACAGTTCTCCTAAACCATGATCTATAAAGAAAAAAGAAGGGAAGGGAAGGGAAGGGAAGGGAAGGGAAGGGAAGGGAAGGGAAGGGAAGGGAAGGGAAGGGAAGGGAAGGGAAGGGAAGGGAAGGGAAGGGAAGGGAAGGGAAGGGAAGGGAAGGGAAGGGAAGGAATAAATAGAAAGTGTGTCTATGGCCATGCCACCCTGAACTGACCCAATCCCAGCTGATCTCAGAAGCTAAGCAGAGTCAGTCCTGGCCAGTACTCGGAAGGGAGAAGCAGAGGTGGTCTGTGACCACACCATTTCCTGTCACAGCGCAGACTGATCCCTACTCATTCTGGTCTCTAGCAGTCTTTAACTGGGAGCCACTACCATCAAGTATGTGTCTGAGAGAGGAAGAAAAGAATCATGACAGTCAAAACAAGCAATGTTTCCCGAGTAATCTAACCCTGTTACTACCTGTCCAAGTTTCAGATGTTTCTCGTACATTTTACCAATACCTTTAAAGACAATTACTCACTGGTATTATGGATGCATTGCTGACATGGTGCAGTAACAATGAAAATGAAGCAGAGATTCAGAAGCAGGAGGTAAGAGTCCAGGTCTACTTTTAACTTGAGTAAAAGTACAGACATTACCATACATTTGCCTCATCTCACCTGTTCTTTCTTTTCTTAAAGATCCTTTTTATCTTTGTGAGTGTGAGCATGCATGCTGCAAGTATGTGTGTTTCCGTGTGCCACATCACATGTGTGGAGGTACCCGAGAGTATCAAAGGTATCAGATCCTTTGGAGCCGGAGTTACAGGAGGTTCTAAACTGCCTCATGTGGTTACTAGGAACTGAACTCAGTTCTCTAAGAACAGCAATAGTTCTTAACCACTGAGCAATTTCTCCAACCTCTCATCTCTTGTTGTAAAAGAGGGGCGTGTGACAAAAGAAAAAGAAATTAGCCAGTTTAGTAGTACATGCCAAGGCAGGAAACTCACAACTGTGAGGCAAGCCTGTGCTACATAACAGGACTCTAAGCTAAATTGGTGAACGGCCCTGAGTTCCAGGCCAGCTTAGGCTACAAAGTGAGTTCTGGGCCAACCTGGGCTAGAGTGAGACAGTGTCTTTAAAAAAAAAAAAAGAATGTGGGCAAGGGAGTGCAACTAGATGGCTCAAGAAATAAGTAACTATTGAAACCTAGCAATCTGAGTTCAATCTCCAGCAGCCATGTAAAGGTGGAAGGAGAAAACCAGCTCACAAAGTTGTCCTTTGACACATGCACCACAGTACAAGCATCAACACATGTCATATGCACACACAATAATAATCATTTTTATAACTAAAAAACAAAAAGGCAAAGGCTGATGATACACCTCTGTGACCAGGCACTCACCGGGCACACATAATCCCAAGAGAAAGACAGGGTATGATAGATGGGGCAGGGGATTGGAAGAGATAGACAGAGAAATTAACTTCCTATATTTTATTTTAGATTAGATTCTAAGGGACTTCCAAGTTGTCCAGTCTAAAAAGCAGCCAAAGGTTAATGACCAAACAAGATACTAGTTTCATGGGAAACTGGTCTACTCTGGGCAAAGCTAAAAGGAGACTTGTCATTCTTTCTCTGCAGGAGTCATGGAGTTTACATTCTAAATGCAAGAAAATGAAAATGGCAAAATATAGTCTGCTGAGTAGACTTGACCTCAAAGTCATGCCTCCTCAAGTGGGGGATATAGAAATTAAGCTTTACTCTCTCTGTCCTCATGGTCCTTTTAAGTAGATATAGATCACAGGATGAGACAGTACCAAAAGTTAGGGTCAACTAAGGACTTCTCATGTCAGCTTAGCAGTGCAGCTAGTCATTTAAGCCACTTAATGTCGAGTGCTAAGGTTCTTCACTTATAATACTAGGAAAATAAGAGCCAGTAAAATGATTTACCTCAAAAAAAATAAATCTTTAGTGTTTGTACATTCATTTACATTTTACACTCATATACATGCAAGCACATATAGAGAGAGGCACACACACATGTGAAGGGCGTGAGTGACCACTGAGGGAGTAGTCTCTCTTCTTCTACCACGTGGATTCCAAGATGGAACTCAGGTTGCCAAGCTTGGTGGCAAGTGCCTTTACCCACTAAACTGGTTCACCATTATCTAAATATATTTCTTTAGCAAAACGTAAGGTGGCCATTCAGGAGGACTGCAGACAAAAGACTAGAGGGAAGGAGATTGCTACTATGCAAGACATCTACATCACAATGTAAGCAAGATTCCTCTGAAGTCCCCTGACCTTGTTTCTTCCCATCTAAGAAAGATCCTATCAAATTATCCTTGTCAAAATACTGTCTCAGTATGACACAGTCTTCTGATTACTATAACCTGGGAGACCATCTCTTTGTAATAAGACATTTGTTCACAATTTATTTCTTCTCTTTGTTCTCTCAGAACCTGTCACCAGCTCCCCCAACCTCAAGCTGCTTCTGTTATAGCTCAAAAAACTATTGCAGCTTCACCCATCTGGCCCTTTCTTTGAGTCTTAAAATCAAGTACACATATCCATGTTAATACATTTGCTATTGTTTTTCTCCCATTAATCCTTCAATTGTCAGTTCGTTTTATAAAGAATCACTGAATCTACAGAGGGCAAACAGAAATCACAACATACTTACAAGGCTGAACTATGGGCTACATGGCTCTGGGGGTAAACGGTGCTTGCCACCATGACTAATGACCTGAGTTCAATCTCCATAACCCATACAATAGAGAAAACTGACTCCTATAAGTTATCCTCTGAACTCTCCACAACTGTCCATGCCATGGTGTTCATGCCCAGACACACTGTAACACATACATACATACATACATACATACATACATACATACATGCAATTATACTTTAAGATGGTCACTGTATAAAATGGGGCCAAAAGAATTTTTATGTGGCATTATTCTATAAACATAAACCAAAATTTAAAAACTGATTTTGGTTTCAAGCCAGACAGAGTGGTGCACACCTTTAATCCCAGTGCTTGAGAGGCAGAGGCAGGTGGATCTCTGTGAGTTTGAGGCAAGCTTGGTCTACACATTGAGTTTTAACACCATTGATCCAAACATATGTGCTATATAAGGTAAAGGTAAATAAGAGAGAGGGGAAATAAGGAAGACACAGGAAGAAATAACATCATAAGAGCTTCCAACAGAGGGTGGGGGTATAGAATAGGACTTCACTCTATGAACATCCAACAGGTTCTTTGGTTCCAAACCCTCTTTGTCAGATACAAAATGCAGCTTCCAAGTAAGAACAGAAACCATTCCTTTCAGCTTCCATTCCAACTCACCCACAAGGTCTCACCTGCATGCACTAGCACGAAGCCCCCTCGTTTCTCCTCACAAGGCTGCCTTATTTCTGATTCCTTGACCGTTACTTTAGCAGCAGAAGCCTGAGGCGATCTGGAAGGCGGTCCTTCTCCAGAGCTCATCCCCTTCTCCATGGTCATTCTCCAGGGTTATCATCTTCTACCAGGAAAAGAGCATCCTTCCATGCAAAAGCACCTGCACAAGAGGAACTACCCTAGAGAAAAACAGGAAAAGATTACTTCTATTTCTTTCTACCCACGTGCACGTTACTTACAAAAAGACATGCACATCTTCTTTTTCAAAATAGGTATTTTTAAAATGATTGAACTGGATAATAGTAACAGAACATGTTACAATTTAAATCCCTGTCTTGTCCAGAGACAGTACTTGTCTAAAGACTTATAAACAAAAGAACTTACTATAAAAAGATCTCATCCTGGCTGAGTGTGGCAACACACACCTTTACTAGATCTCTTGAGAGTCAGAGGCAAGAAGATCCCTGAGTTTGAGGCTAACCTGGTCTATAAAGCCAGTTCTAGCCTACCCAGGGCTACATAGTTAGATCCTTTAAGAAAAGAAAGGAAGAAAGAATAAAAGAAAGGAAAGAAGGAAGGGAGGGAGGGAGGGAAGGGAAGGGAAGGGAAGGGAAGGGAAGGGAAGGGAAGGGAAGGGAAGGGAAGGGAAGGGAAGGGAAGGGAAGGGAAGGGAAGGGAAGGGAAGGGAAGGGAAGGGAAGGGAAGGGAAGGGAAGGGAAGGGAAGGGAAAAAAGAAAAACCCCACAAGAAAAAAACTCATCCTAGTCCAAATTTTGTCTTTGTACTGCCCATACTGAAGTAAATCTCAACATAGTGTAACTATCACTTTATTTTCCCTGCACACCAGCTGATCTCTGGGACAATTTGAAATCACAAGCACCACTGGAACATGAAACTGATGTAAAGCCTAGCTTTCTGCTTAAAGAAAGCACAAATTCATACTTACATGTGAAGAATTTCTTAGTTTTTATTTGGTACTATTGTATGTGTGTGCATGATGGGGAGGCAGAAGACAGAGGACAACACTGAGGAGTCAGTTTTCTCCTTCCACCTTTACATGGGTTCTGGGAATCAAACTTACAGAGCAAGCACCACTACCATCTCACCAGCTTGAACATTTGTTTGTTTGTTGGCACAGGATCTCACTATGCAGCTCAAGCTAGCCTGAACCCCACCTCATGACTGTGCTGCCACAGCCTCCTGAGTGAGTACTGGGATTACAAAGTGTAACACCACTGTTCCCACTAACACAGAAATTCTTAGGATTCTCAAGATCACCAGTTCAATGTTGCTCAGAGCAATTATGAAGCATAAATGGTAACAAAGTTATGTATAAACCATTAACCAATCATGAAACATAAATGCTAACCAAGTTATGTCTAACCCAAAAATTAAACAAGCACTCCAAATAGCCGTCAGCATGAAAAGCATGAAGTTCTCCACAGGTACATAATGAGAGATAAAATTGAATAAAACAATTTTTAAAGCAGCTAATGCCACAAAGCTTTTGATTTTTCTCACTATGCATTAAACACTCAAAAACGTTACACAATCCAGGTTTAATAACAAAGAGGTCAGAATGTTATAAATTAGGAACAAACATACTTTAAAAGCAACAAAGACATTTAAAGAAAACATGACAGTAGGGTGATCAAAACTTCTTAAATGAGTGTTAAGTAAAAACATTCAATTTATATTAAATTGAAGAAGGAAGGGGTCAGATATCATGGCATGTCTATAGTTGTAGCACTGATAAAGCTAAGACATAAGGATCACTAACTAAACGTCAACCAGCCTCACAGTTAGAACCTGGCTCAAAAAAATCAGTTAGTTTAATTACATTAAAAGCAGCCACTAAAAGGAATGATGAAGTTCTTGATATACAGACAAGGAAGTCAAACAAGCATATAGTTAAAAATTTATTTTAAAGCATACAAATACTCAACTCAGAAGTTTGAGACCATCTCTGGCTATCCAATGAGTTCCAGAACAGGTTTACCTATGAGATACTCTTTTTTAAAAAAATGCACAGGAACATATGCTGCAATATCTGTATTATAATTACAAAGTATGCATCTAAATAGATAAACAAAAAACAATACAGTAATTTTGTTCAAAGGATATTTAGATGGTCAATGGACAGTGGTGGGTTAAAATTAGTCACTGTTCACTGTTTTGAATTTAAAACATTTGAATGCATGTCTCTCTCTGTGTGTCTGTCTCTCTTTCTGTCTGTCTCTCTGTCTCTGTCTGTCTCTGTCTCTCTCTCTCTCTCTGTCTCTCTCTCTCTCTCTCTCTCTCACACACACACACACACACACACACACACACACAGGGCTAATCTGGGTTCTCAACTTCACTATACCCTTCATCAATTAAAACCTAAGCAGCTGGGCATGCCTGTGAAGGATTTTCTCAATTGGATCATTAGAGGTGGGAAAACCCACCCTAAATCGGAGCCATACCTTCCGGTAGCTGCCCACAGAAAAGGACATGGAAGAAGGAAGCTTCTCCTTTCTGCCTGCTTGCTCTCACTCTTGCAGAGGCATTCCTCCACCATTATTAGAACCTACATCAGGGTTCCATCTTAGACTGACGAGCAGCTGAGACATCCACCTCCTAGACTAGAGAATTACCAAATGTTTGGCCTTAAGAGACAGCCATTGTAAGGAATTGGCAATAGGGTGGATGGTGGGGGGTGCGGGAGGAGGGGACGGAGAGGGAACTGGGATTGACATGTAAAACAAGCTATTTAAAATTAAAATAATAAAAAAATAATGTGAGCCGGGCGGTGGCACACACCTTTAATCCCAGCACTCGGGAGGCAGAGGCGGGCGGATCTCTGTGAGTTCGAGGCCGGGCTGGACCAATAGCCTCCAAAACAATACAGAGAAACCCTGTCTCGTAAAAACCAAAAAAAAAAAAAAAAAAAAAAAAAAAAAAGTGATATAATAAAAAAAAGTCCCACAAAAAAAAGAGAGAGACAGCCATTGTTATACTAGTGGGACCACAACCTGCAAGCCACTCTAATAAATCCACTTTTTAGATATATGCAGTATGCTGGTTTCAATAGGAATAATGGCCCCAATAGTCTCACATGTTTGAATGTTAGACCCATAGGGAGTGGTACTATTAGGAGGTGTGGCCTTGTTGAAGAAAGTGTGTCATTGTAGGAATGAGTTTTGAGGTCTTACATGTTCAAACTATGCCCAGTATGGCATACAGTCTCCTTCTGCTGCCTGTGGATCAAGATGTAGAACTCTCAGCACCATGTCTGCCTGCATCCTGCCATGTTTCTCACCATGATGATAATGGATTAAACCTCTGAATCTGGAAACCATACCCAATTAAATGTTTCCCAATGTAAGGGGTGCCATGGTCACAGGTTTGGTGGCACATGCCTTTAATCCCAACACTCAGGAGGCAAAGACAGGCAGTTCTCTGTGAGTTTGAGGCCAGGCTGGTTTACAGAGCAAGTTCCAGTACACCTAGAGTTGTTACACAGAGAAACCCTGTCTTGAAAAACAAACAAACAAAAGAAAAAAAGAGTTGCCATGGTCTTGGTGTCTCATTACAGAAATAAAATCCTAAATACATATACATATTATGAATATATCTACATATTCTATCAGTTCTGCTCCTTTAGAGAACCCTAATGTGTTTATATTATAAATATATTATGTATATGTGTATATATGTATAAACTAATATGTATATATGTATTTGTATATATATCACAGAAGCAGGATTTAATGAACTAAGTCCAAGATCCAATATAAGAGAAACTATAAGATTCCACTTAAAAATTGCTGTAACAAAGAAAATATCATATTCTGAATTTACTTTGATTTCTAAGTGACATCTTTATAAATCTACCTAAGAATATAGGAAAAACATGGCCAAAGACTCCTAAAGGGATTATTTCTGTTTCATTTTTTTTTAATCTTGAATTTACTGGGATACATAAACTACATGTAATTGAAAAAAGAAAGAAAAACATCACTGTATTTGATTTCTGCCTATCAGACATGGGGTAGGGACATGACACTAGATTAACATTAAATACCTCTGTGATAGGTTTATCATACTTGTCACTGTTATTACTAATCATTATTTGAAACTTGCGGCACACTTATACTAAGGATTAGCTCAAGAAAAATGTGATCTTATGAACTTGTTATTCGATCACATTTTTCTTTGGGTTTTTTGTTTGTTTGTTTGTTTTTGAGACAAAGCATCACGTACCCCCTGCAGACCTTGAACAGTTATCAACGATGGCCTTGATTTCTGATCCTCCTGACTCTACCTCTAGAATTCTGGGGTTAACAGTGTTATACAGTCCTGGAAATCTAACCCAGAGTTCATAGGCAAACACCCTAACAACCAAGTAATATTCCTGTGCACACCCAATAAATTCTAACACTGTAGAAAAATACAAGTGTTCTGTGTATAACATATTCATGACATCAGTATTAAGAGCCTTAAAAATGTATAACGCCCATATCAATACAATACAATGTATGTACAATCAACATTCCAAAATTGATTAGGGTGTTGATGGTTTCACAGTCCGAATATAATAAATCATACACTTAGAGTTGATACATAAATTATATCTTAACCAAGTTGTCTAAAAGATGAGCTCTTGCTTCCTATAAACTGTACTTTTCTGATTTACTAAAGTCAATGGTCTTAGTCTCCTATTTCCACTCTTTTTTCTCTTAACTTCCTGATCTTCATGGCAAGCACACCAGCAAACAATTCTAGTTCATGAGCCGCCTGGGCCTATCTTCAACATCTCCAGAACTGTGTTTACTGCCATCCTTTCAAAACTGTCCTCTCAGCAAAACACATGATTTCTTATCTTTTTTATGTTCTACTGGAAATAAAATTGCCTTGGTGTTCCTTGCTAACCTACCAAAATGAGCTCATTTTTTTCCCCTAAAACCTAGGTCTTCCCACATAATTTTTCATAATTGCAAAAACCTTTTGTAACTCACCTTACAGACATTTCAGTTGCACCAAAATCCTGTAGGTTTCTTTCTATTTAGCCCAAATACCTCTTAGCATAAATATTACACAGCATCTGAACTTTTTTCTACAAACATGTTATCACAGAACCACCATCTACAAAAGATTGCCAAAATAAATCTCATAAAGGACAATACTAACCAAAACAAATGCCATGCCAAAAGTCAGGAACAGATAATATATAAGCAGAAATACAATCTGAGCATCCAATATTAAAGAATATACATAAAAGAACAAAAAATTATTTCTAACAAAACTGTACTGGTACCTTAAGTTGAATATAATTGTTTTGAAAAGGAGTCTGTAAGTATGAAAAGCCTG
Organism: Mesocricetus auratus; assembly: GCF_017639785.1. NCBI lineage: Eukaryota > Metazoa > Chordata > Mammalia > Rodentia > Cricetidae > Mesocricetus > Mesocricetus auratus. The sequence goes on from NW_024429189.1 coordinate 106,391,731, forward strand.
AAAATATGCAATACTTTAGATACCATTTCTCCAGAAACAGTACTTATGAACTAGTCTATACAGACACAAGTTAACAGTATCATAGATACACCTCTAAGGAGAACTGAAAAATCCTGTGTTCTCTACCCTTCATATCTGAACTTGTTTTATTCAGTACTAGCCACTGAAGAGACTCTTTATTTGACCATCTGGGGGACCAAGATGGATGCTAATTCACTAATCATCAAGACCAGAAGGGGTTCTCAAAATAAAACATTATTTGTTTACTTCAGGAACTTTCTAAGTACTAATTTAAAGTCTAAATCTTGACCTTGGATGTCTCAAAAAATATGATATATTTCATGTTTTCCTATTACATGTGATGATATTTGTTTTTTAATTCAGAAAAGTATCATGTGTCCTGTTTAACCTTTCCAAAGCAGTGTAGGAGGAAAATAGTCAAGAATTCATCTATCTGATAATAAAGTATTTCTTTACAAAAGAAATCCAGCCCTTAAGCTATTGCAATTGATAATAAAGAACCACGATGTTAGCCGAGTGGTGGTAGCATACACCTTGGATCCCAGCACTGGGGAGGCACAGGCAGGTAGATTTCTGTGAGTTTGAGGCTAGCCTGTTCTACAGAGTTCCATGATAGCCAGAGCTGTACCACAGAAACCCTGTCTTGAAAACCAAACAAACAAAGCTGTTGTTAACTGGCCATGATAGCACATGACTGTAATCCTAGCTCTTAAGAATAGGACTGATATGTAAAACAAGATTGTTTCTAATTTAATTAAAAAAAAAAAGACATTGACAGGATGATCACTGAAAGCTTAAGGCCAGCCTTGTCTACATAACCGGTTGCAGGTCAACCAGGGATGTGAGGTGAGAAGCTCTCATTTTAAAAAACAAAGCACAGTATTCTGGCTTTTCATATCATGACAATGAGATTGTAATGCTTTATTAAATGAATGAGTACCAGAACAGACTTAAATTCATCTTTGAGCCAGTAATCATCGTACATCTGAGCACACCTTCTATTTAAATTTTAAACAGAAAAGGCTTAGTCTTTCTTAGGTTGGTCTGTGTTGTTGAGGATGATTTGTTTTGTTTTGTTCTGTAACACAGGGTCTCATGTAGTCCAGGCTGACCTTAAATTCCTCCATTCATTTCCCAAGTTCTAGGATTTTGGGCGTGTGCCACCACTCCTGGTTACCTTTACATATTTTATACTATGCTTAATATATTTAAATATTAAATATTTAATATTTAATATATTTAAATATTAAATAAAATATTTAAAAACATATTGCAACCTAAGAGTTCAACAGAGAGGAATGATTATAACTCACATTAATTGTGGCCAAATGACTTTCAAGACGGATGCCTAAGCCAGTTAGTGGGAAAAGGAAAGTCACCAAAAATGATGAAAATTGGATAGCCAGAAGGCAATCAGTAACATGGTGCTCCTCTCTGCTACTATACACCAAAATTAAGTACATCAAAAACAAGAGTCAAAACTATAAAAACTTTTAGAGTTACCAGAAGTTATACAGGGGTAAACATGTGACTCTAGATTCAGCAGTGTTTTCTGTTGTGGTGGTGGCTTTTGTTTGTTTTTTTAGGTTTCAGAGACAGGATTTCTCTATTTGAGACAGTCAGTCACTCTATTATGTAGCTCTGGGCTCTGTTAATGACAGGCACACATGTGGTACACGGACATAAAATAAACAAATACATAAACTCGTTGAACATTAGACATTTCTCCAAAACTATGTAAGGATCAATTAGTACATGAAAACATGCTCAAGATTACTAATCATAAAAAAATGAAAACAATGAGATCCTATTCCACTAGTACCATTAAGATGCATATAATCAAAACAACAGGTGTTTGCCAGGAGTTGGAGAAGTAGTCCGTCATAATCAATATGCTGTAGCCACTTCACAAAGTATCTGCTCAGTTCACAAAACACATGACCCACAAGGTACACTTCTAGGTACATACAAAAGAAATTTAAAAAAAACTAAAAACAATATCCACACAAAAAGTCATAGAGGAGATATAGCATTATTCCAAAATAATCCAACTGTATATCCATAAATAGGAATGGGTAAGTTATGTGAGTCAGTGGTAGAATTCTTAGCTAGCAAGTATGAGATTCATCCCCAGAATAACAAGGGGAAATAAATTAAAAGAATAATGTACTGTTACAGAGTAATGGCCAAACTCTGAAAACACTGCTAACTCAAAGAGGCTTGACACAAAAGGACACCTGTTACATGATTCCATTTATTTGAAATGTCCGACACTAAACAATGAATCAGAAGTTTGCATAAGGGGAAAGAGTGCAGCTGAAGGAGGGTTAACTATGTTGGGTACAAGATTTCTGGTGATAAAAATGTTCTGGAACTAGAGAGCAAAATATAAAACTTTTGAACGCTTAAAACACACGCGCCAGAGAGAGAGAAATTTATAATTTAAAAGGATGGATTTTGTACTGTGATGGTTACACCTCAATAAGAAAAAATAAACAAAAACAAAAACGTAAGCAGGGCTGGAACTACGGCTCAGCAGTAAAGAGCATTTGCTTCTCTTGCAGAGGGCCTGAGTTGTTCCTAGCACCACATGCTGGCTTATAACCATCCAGAATTCCAGTTCCGGGATACAGGATGCCCCCTTCTGGCCTCTTAGATATACACGTGGTGCAGACATTACAATCAAGTAAAATAAAAAAGTTAAAAATTAAAAAAAAGAAAGCATCACCAATCTGTCCATGCAATGGGTGCAACATACACAAACTGCAATTTTTAGCTTTAACCATATTGTACACACACACTTGCAGGTGGCAGCTTAAAACACCTAAAAAAGTATAAAGAACCAAATCCTTAGTTGAGGCAACTATGTTAATCTCTTAACTATTTCTTCAGTTCCCAAATGCTTTCTAATAACTACTGCTTTCTGAAGTAGTAAGAGGAACGGGGTTTATTTACAACAAACAAAAGGGAAATTATTAAACGCCCAAGTGTGTAAATTAAACTTCCTTAGCTTATGTTTCAAAGATCTTAATCCAATGGCCCCCAACAAACCTTTCTTTCCTCTCCCCAGCAGAATGACGCTGAACTAGGAATCACTATGCCCTCCTCTTCAAAACCCTCCAGCTGCTCCATCTCCTCGGTCCTAGCCTCCTCCGCCTCTGCACTGGAAGCTAATGTCCCTCGGGACTCTAACCAGGCCCCTAAGACACTGCGGGAAGCCCCGGCCCCACCGCGACACCGGTACGCGGCACATCGCCGGCCCTGCGCGAACCGGAGGCCGCGAGTTCCCTGCAGCCTGTGACAGCACAGAGCGCGAGGCGCTACTAGAACTCCGCAGCCAAGGAAACTGGCGGGCCCCACGCGCGACCATGACTCGGAGCCTGGGACTCCGGGGACCCTGCCCCAGGACAGGCAGGTGGCGCCGTGCGCACCGTCCCGTGCGGTCGGGAGAGGACGCCGCGCGGGCCTGCGAGGCCACACGGAGACCGAGGCTCGGCGGCGGCGACGCGGACAGCGTGAGAACGAGGGACACTCACCCGCGTCAGCGCAGAGCACTCCTTGCACCGGAAGTAGTCGCTCGCCCGTTGCCAGGGTGAGGAAGCAGGAGTGGCATGAAGTCTTTCCATTGGCTGAGGGCGCACACGTGGCCGGAAGTGGACGCGGCTGTGTCTCTGCTGTCTAGTCTGTAACGGGTTCTGTGACTTCAGAGCGAGAGACCGCAGGTCTGTCTCTGGCTTCTGATATTTGGGCGTTTCTTTTATTTGTTAGTTTATTTAGCTACTTTTTTGGCATGTTTGGGTTTGTTTGTTGTCGTAGTTATGCAGTCACCGTTACCCACCTCGGCTACACTGTGCCCTGTTATTAGCTTGCAGGATTATCTACTTCTTATCCACGTGGTTACCTGACTAGCGCAGTTGCAGGAAATGAAAATAGTTACCATCATTGATTAAGGGGTTGCTGAAGAGCCAGGCCCTCTTCCGTCATCCTTGCAACCTGACTCCAATGGAAAAGTAGGATTCCACCTGGATTGTGTATAGTAACAGTCAGCCTTACCCTAGGAAGAAGGAAAATGTAGTTATCCTTATTTAATTGTCCAGGATCAAAGACCAAGACCCAGTAACAATTACATGCAGTTTCCTTGTAGCTAGTATCACGAATCCTTTAACAGCCTGCTTGGGAAAGCAGTCATTGGAAGGAATAGAAGGCGGCGAGTTAAGTTTCACTTATCTGAAATAGTTGGGATGAAAAACATTTGGGTTTTTTTTTAAATTTAGAAATACTTGCTTATTCATAATAAGACGTCCTGGGGATGGGACGTCAGTTACAAAGAGAAATACTCAGTTGTAGTTCATATAGACTTTACACACAGAGCCTAAAGTTCATTTTGTAAAGTATTTTATAATTTTGTGCATGGTGTGGGAACAGTTGAGGTTTTGGATTTTTAGATTAGAGACGCTCAGCATGTACTCTTTCCTTTGTGAGGTCCCAAATCAGCAGTTTAGAATCACCAGAGCTCCTCTAAAAGTGCAAATTCTTAGAACCCACCTAAATCCATCTTTTAACAATTAACCAGATAATTCTAGTGCCTAAACCTTGAGAGTCACTGTACTGTGGGACTTCTTGACTGAATCTTAGAGGTGGAGCAGGAAGGGGGCTAAGCCCAATCATTCCGAAAGGTAGAGCAACCAATACCTGGGGTTTTAGAGTGATCAAGAACAAGATGCAAGAAGGCAGTCTAGGGCTGAGATGAGACCAAGTCTTGATTTTCACCCTGAGATTCTAGATTAAGGTAAGCTGTTAAGAAAAGGTGTTTTTTTTCAACTGCTGGTAATCCCAGATGTATAATTAATAATTTGTATATTGTCCAGGATATCTTATATTTTTGGTTGTGAGCCTACCCTTCAATGGCTGAGCCATCTCTCTAGCCCAGTCCAGGATATCTTTCTGTAATATTTTCTTCTATGGGAAGAAATGAAGAGACAGTTTTGAAATTTATTAACTTAAGCAAAACTTAGATAGGAAAGGGAATGTAGAGAATAGTATTAAAATGAGTGGTTTGGATAAGTGGGAGGGGAAGTGTTTAATTCTTAAGTCAGTGAATGGTAGCAATGCAGTAAAGGTTAACAAAACAAAAGAATCGTTGCTTATATCTCTGTTCTACTACTTAGCTGTCACATTGAACAATTTAATTAATTCTACTATTAATTTCCACACTTGTGAAATTAGGATAAAAGTTATTGTGTAAAATAAATAAATTTATAATGTTGGGGTGCACCGTGTAACAAAGGTTGGTTGAAGAAAGAAAACACTCCAAGATGAATTTTTAAACCTATGTGGCAGCAGGAAAGTCCACACTCTTTTGATGGACTGAACCCAAACAGCAATACAAAGGTGTATGTATTGATTGTTGGGCAAAGTATTTCCTCATACTAAGGTCCCTAATCTAACTTACATGTCTTACTGACTATGTATCATTTGCAATGCACAATAACACAAGAACCTCAGGTATGTCTAAGTTTTGTGACCAAAGTCATGGGATGGCTACAATGCCCCTTCGGCCAAACAATTCTACGGATCACGGAAAACAATCACTGTTTTCCACAAAAATTCTTCAAAGTCAAAGAACTTCTTTAAAAAATGGTTGCTCATTCTAAAATCTTCGGCAGATACAATGACTCTGCTAAATTCCTACAATATGAGAAGTACTTTTAAAAAAGTATCAGCCCCATAGTGAGTAATCTATAAATTATAATTGTTTCTCTTTTTTTTTTGAGACAGTCTCACAGTGTAGCCAATGAACTTACTGGAATGCTCCTGCCTCACCCTCCAAAGTGTTGGGATTACATGTGCCACCATACCTGATTTAATAAATGTGAAAAGTTTTAAGTAGGCTTTTTTACGTTGTGTGTGTGTGTGTGTGTGTGTGTGTGTTCACCCATGCCTGCACAAGCTCAGATTGTGATGGGAGCACACATGCCACAGCATGTCCATCGGATGACGACTTGGAAGTTCAATCTCTTTCTACTGTGTGTGTCCTAGGGATGAAACTTAGCAAGCTTGCAGCAACCACCTTTACCTACTGTAAACAGTAATTTTAAAAGAAAGAAAAGCTTGAGGTGGAAAGATTAAGAGCTCTGACTGCTCCTCCAGAGAACCTGGGATTGATTCTCAAACCCCAAGTGATAGCTCAAGTTAGAGTGGATCCAGTGCTCTCTTCTGGCTTCCATGGGTACTAAACATGCATGTGGTGCACAGACATATTCATGTAAAATGATAAAATTATATATGCATATATGTGTATATATATGCATATATATATATTAATCTAAAGAAAGACAATTTTAGCCAGGTGATGTGGTGCACGCCTTTAATCCCAGCACTAGGGAGAAAGAGGCAAATGGATCTCTGAGTTTAAGACCAGACTAGTCTACAGAGTGAGTTCCAAGAAAGCCAAGACTATACAGAGAAACTCTGTCTCAAAAAAAACCAAAAAAAAGAAAAAAAGAAAGGCAATATCTATAATTGCATACTTGTTACCAAGTAGTTTGCAAAGAACTAAACTTCTTTCCCAACTAGCATACAAATATTTAATAAACCAAAAATGTCTGTAAGTGGTCATCAAAATTGGGAATATAAATAAGTTATAGAACTGAGAAATGGTTTGTGATTTTGTTATTGTTGATATTTTTTCTCTATCAAAGGAAACCTAGCAAGGACTCAAATTTCTGGATCTTTCCCCTCCCTCTTTGACATGATTTGACACTTACTTCAGATTGTGAAGTGGGGCTCAGACAGATAGGATGAAACACAGTCACTACCTATGTCAGAAACAAGCTTGACCAAATGTGCTTCCTCACTCAACTTGGAGCACCTTTGTTGCAAAAAGAATTCCCTTGCTGTCAAGCAGTGGTAGCAGACACCTTGATCCCAGCACTTGGGAGGCAGAGGAAGGCATAGCTCTGTGAGTTCAAGGCCAGTCTATTCTACAGATTGAGTTCTAGTACAGGCAAGGCTATACACAGAAACTGTTGGGCCCCAGCCCCCATGGACCTCTGTGCATTGCTTGTCAGCTGATAGCCACAGGTACGTCCTGTTCTCTAGTCCTGGCTTACAGCCCCTTCCTTGCACACATGATATCAGTGTCTAGCATGAGGAAAACATGAGCTCTTACACCTGGAGTTTCTCCATTGTCCTGTAAGTCTGTATATAAGGCTGCTCCCTCCTTAGGGCATGCATACAGGCAGACATACAGACGAGGTGCATACACATACACATTCCCCTGGTAATAAAGGTGGCAGACACATTCTCTTAGCACAATCAGCTGGACGTTGTTTCTTTCATTTCCTGATATCTCAGACTTGTTCATGGCATTAGACGCCACAAGAAACCCTGCCTCAAAGGGAGGGAGGGAGGGAGAGAAGAGAGAGAGAGAGAGAGAGAGAGAGAGAGAGAGAGAGAGAGAGAGAGAGAGAGAGAGAGAGAGAGAGAGAGAGAGAGAGAGAGAGAGAATTGCCTTGCCAAGCTGCTAGTATTTTCCTTCCTGGGATACAGAAATTATTCTTCTTTCCTAACCAGAAGGTGATGATTCGCTTATTTAACAGATAATTACGCTTTACACAAAACAGAAGTGCTGGGAAAGGAAAATTGGAGATCAAACCAGTCAATCCCATAAACCAGCCACACTGAACAGCAATGCATAGTTTAGACTAAAGACCCACTTATATATAAACAGGTATAGCAGCAGTTCACCAAGTGTGTTGCAGAGTACATGCTAGAAACCCTAGATCATTTCGCTGGTGGGGATTTACTGATTTTAAACTGGTTATGATAACATTCGTTTATCTTTTTCATTCTCATTCAAAAATATAAAATGTTCAGAAAGGGGTCTGGACATGAAGCACACATGTGCTAGTCCTCATGTGGAAGTCAAAATAACTTTGTAGGGCTGGTTTTACTTTTCCACATTATGTGGGTTCCAGAGAATTAACTCACATCCTGAGGATGGACTGCATCACTTTTAGCCATTTTGCCAGTCATGTTTTTGGTTGGTTGATTAGTATGGGGTTGTTTGTTTGTTTGTTTTGAGATGAAGTTGACAATGTAGCACAAGCTGACCTGAAAATCCAAATCATACTGCTTTCTGAGTGCTGGGACTATAACTATTCACCACAGTCACTGAGAGATTATTTGAAATATTAAAAATGAACAGTTGTCCATGTAATGAGTTTGTTCAAAATCTTAAATACAGGAGGTTCTTATTAGCAAATATTTTTCAGGGAAAAAATCCAATTACTTCTGACTTGGTACCTGTTCTATTGCTATGAAGAGACATCTTGACCATGAGAACTGTTATAAAAGAAAGCATTCTTTTTTTTCTTTTCAAGACAGAGTTTCTCTGTGTAGCCCTGGCTGTTCTCTAACTCACTCTATAGACTAGGCTGATCTCCAACTCACAGAGATCCACCTGCCTTTGCCTCCCAAGTTCTGTGTTTAAAGGCATGTGCTACTACCACCTAGTTAAAAGAAAGCATTTAATTGGGGTTTGCTCTGCAGTTTCAGAGTTACAGTCCATTTTCATTTTTGGAGGCACAGGCAGATAGGTATGATGTAGCTAAGAGTTCTACAACTGGATTTGCAGGCAGCAGGAAAAGAAAGACACTGGGCCTGGCTTTGATACAAAGCTTGGGGCTTTGAAACCGCAAACCCACCCACAATTATACACTTCCTCCAATAAGGCCACACTTACCCAGTGACACACTTCCTCCAATAAGGCCTAATCCCTCTCAAGGAGCACCACTCTCTAATGACCAAGTACTCAAATACATGACCCTATGGAGTCCATTCCTTTTCAAACCACCACAACCTTCCTCTTCTTGTTTGCGCCTCTTCCAAACCCCAACAGTAGCCAGCTGAAAATTTTCTCATCTCCAGCAGTATTGGCGATGACTGCTGCATCTTGATCTTTACACTGTAAGCAGCCCCTCTGCTCGGTTTCTCTGGGAACTTCCCTGTACTTGTTATTCCTAAAAAGCAGAATTTCATTAGGCCCTCCCTGTCATTCTTCTTATTGTTAGTGTCATAACAACATAGTATGACATCTGTTTATACAGCATTTGTATTGTATTATTATAATGTTATTTACATATTATTTACACTTTATAGGAGAGGATTTAAGAGGTTATATGCAAATGCTTCATCATTGTTTGCAACAGACTTACTTCAGTGTTCTTAGATTGTAGTATGAGGGAGGCATCCATCCTTAAGCAATTCCCACAGATACCAAGGGACAGCTCTCCTAAAACCCTCAGATCAGACATGTTCCGGATGGTAGTCCTGGTGTATTTGTTTTTCATTACGGCATAACAAGTTACCACAAACTGGGTTGTGTGTTTCATCTTTCACAATCAGGTGGCCAGGTCTCTGCTCAGGCCACGTAGGACTTCAGTCAAGGTGTCAGGCAAGCCTGTCATTTCATCAAATGCTCAGTCTTGCTCCACGAATTTTGTAGTGTTCTGTGGAAGAGTCCCTTCCTACACTGTGAATGTGTTTTTCTCTCATTGGTTAATAGAAAGCTGGCAGGCCAGTAGCTGGGCAGGAAGTTGCATAGGAAAACCAAACTGAAAATGATGGGAGAAAGAGGGCAGAGGAAGGAGAATCATCAGCCAGACATCCAGGAATCAAGACATGCCAGAAGATGGGGAAAGCCACAGTCCATGTGGCAATACATAGATTAATAGAAATGGGTTAATTTAAGATATAAGAGCTAGTTAGTAACAAGCCTGAGCTATCAACGCAGCATTTATAAGTAATATATGCTTCTGTATGGTAATTTGGGAAGCTGCTACTGGGTATTTAGGCAGTCAGGACAGGAAATGTCTATTTACAGTAGATCTAAGATTCTTGTCAAACTCCTTAGTGGAGGTCAGCAGGAGCAAGCCTCTCTGACTTTGCTACCTTCTAAAGGGCAGAGCTAATTAAGCCCAGGGTAACTTCCATTTTAATGAGCACAAAGTCAATGATTAGCAGGCAAGAGCACCTTGGCCCAAGTGCTGCCGTTTTGACTTCAGACACCATTTTACCTGTAGGATGAAGTTCAGGTTCACAAGGAGCTGAGAACTTCCAATGCCTGACCAACCTCCTCCTTAAACCATAAAAATAGTCATTATGCATCTTTAGTTCTCTAGAAATATGGCTGTTCATAACAACAGAATAAGCAAATGAACCTTATTGGCTGGGCTTAAAGGCTTACATTGTAAGTGAGTTGACAATGGTGGACAAGGAAAGTCTCTAATCTTTGATTGCTGATTGGTGAAAATTGTAACTGTAACTTGACAAAAAAATGTGATTTTTGTGCTTATAACCCCTGCTTCTGCCACTGTTTGGAACTACCAGAAGAAACAAGGTTCCCAGAGTCCTTGTCCTACATTCCTGATTGATCAGTGACCCCATTAATGTGATTTATTAAAATCTTTGCAACCTATAAGTACTGTCTCCCTTCGTCCTCATGGCCCATAACGGACTTTGTTATGAAACATAACAAAGTTTCAAAAGTGATAAACACCTGTTTCTATCTACATTCAAGGAGGGAGGGTCATGCAAGGTATATATATACCACCAGGAGTGGAAATCAGTCTTAAAGTATCCTTACTCCTATGAGTCAGAGAAAGTTTCAACAATAGGTGAACTACAACAACTCTGCATGCTAAACTGGCATTTTGGTGTAATTTTTTCTTTCCAGCGTGAAGGCCTCTGATAGGGAGTGAAAGGGCCATGGATAACTAGCTGCTTTCCAGGTACTTGTTGAGTATAAATCAACTCTACACCGGCTTCCTTTCATACAAATGACATGATCCATAGCCTATAACATTCTAATACAGACAACAAATTCCTTGCATGTCAGAGAACCACTTTAAGAAATACAAAGAACATCATAGTGACATTTTTGGATACAAATAGCTTGGTTGATGGCCTGTTTCACAAATTGTTTGGTCAGTGGTTGATACTGTGTTTTGATGCACACAGTAGGAGCTGTCCTTGCCCAGACAGGGCTGGAGATCTTATGTAAGGAGGAATAGGGAATGGTAGTAGAGTCTGTTTATAACCTAAGAAAGAACAGCCTAGCATCAGATGATGGAAAAATTATATATATATATATATGTGTGTGTGTGTGTGTGTGTGTGTGTGTGTGTGTGTGTGTGTATCTGAAGATTTAAGGAAGCAGAAGGAATAAGTATCCCTTTAGAAGACATGTAAGTGGTGATGCACAACTTTAATCCCAGCCCTCGGAAGGCAGAGGCAGGCAGATCTCTATGAGTTTGAGACCAGCCTGGTCTACAAGAGCTAGTTCCAGGACAGTCTCCAAAGACACAGAGAAACCCTGCCTTGAAACCCCCACACACACACAAAAAAAAACAAGATATGTAATTAAATACCCTCAGTGCAGTTTTGTTTACAGACCCTTAGGACAAAGCCAAACCTTTTTCTTAGTTCAAACTCAGAAACCATAACATTTCTCTTTCCCTTCTTTCTATCTCCCTTTTCTAAACACTAAACAAAATTGTGAGGTGAGCCTACTTGCCCTCGCACTCCAGGCATTCTCATTATTTCTTTAAAAATGACCACCATCACCATCATCTTTTCAGAAACCCTTAGACTTTCTAGATCTGCACCTGCCTGCTTTCTTTTCTTTTTTTCATTTTCCAGAAACAGGGTTTCTTTGTGCAGCCTTGGCTGTCCTGGAACTAGTTCTGTAGACCACTCTGACCTAGAACTTCAGCATTGCCTATGAAAGTGCTGGAATTAGAGGCCTGTGTCACCACCCCACCCTACCCGATTTCTTCACCTCTAAGAAAGCCTGACTTTATTTTTCCTTCTCTTATCTCATTCCTCCTGTCACCAGCCAAGATGTCTCAGCTTGCTTGCCCTGTTGTTTTCTGTTTCAAATGCCAATAAAGTTGTCTTTGAGGCAGACAGCGTGGTATATGCCTTTAATCTAGGCACTCTAGAGGGAGGCAGAGGCAAGCAGAACTCTTGAGTTCAAGGTCAATCAATGCTACAGCACCCAGTGCCACTAGGATGAGTGAAGAGGTGTCGGAAAGACAGAAAAGTGAGGTGGGGTTTTGTTTTGTTTTTAATTGATTTGGAGGGGTCTCTTGGGGGAGATGCTGCAGGGGTAAGGGGAGGATGTGGAAGGATGGGAACTTGAACAGGATTAGGGTCGTGATGTGAAATTCTCAAAGAATGAAGAATTATGTTATTTTTAAAGTAATAACATTTGTTCATCTTTTAAAATACAGAGAAGAGTCCTGATGAAAATTATGGTGGAATTAGCTTCTATTTAATGTATCTTTTGAGTGTGGAGATATCATTGAAAGGATACTTTTCATATTTAATTTTTAGAGAACTTTTTATTGTAGACATTTTGGAAGAAAGTAGTGAGGGTAGTTTGCTGGAGTGTTCCCGACCCCAGTTAATCCACACTTTCTCTGAGTTCATTATGGTGCTCACACTTTGTTAACAGAAGCCTCTGGCGCCCAGATCTCATCTTGGCTGCCTCCACTCCCAGGCATTCCAGGCCATTCTGATTTGCACAGTCAGCTCGCTTGCAGTTTTGTTTCCTGGCTCAGCACCCACCATCCCCAGTGTGCAGTAGCTTGCTCAACCTCAATGCCCAAGCACAGGCTAGAGAACTTGGAAGTAAACATTTCCCCAACAGAGATCTATGGTCCAAGGAGTTTAGGCTAATTTCAAGAGGTTTCACATACACTTGCCACAGTTCTCAGGATACTGAATCCTGCCCTGTTAAAGAAGCATCCTTTGCATAGGCCTTGCCTTCCTGCCTGCCTTAGCTTTCAAAGTTCTCATAAATGTGTCCTACAACCACCTATCCAAATGTTCCCTGAACCTACAGGGTCTGTATTCCAATAGAGGACCCAAATTAATGCTGTCATTGCTTGTCCTGTCATAATTTTTGGTGGCAATGCTTAAACATTTTGTGATGCTGGACAATATGACTACTGCTGTAGAGGACTTAATCTGCACAGTCTTTTTGATATCCATGCTGATTATTTGATTTACAAAGGCAAGATGATGGAAGGGGTGGGAGAGATAAAGGAAACCAGTTAACAGCTGCGGAGCAAACCAAGAAAAAGATTGTTCTAGGTCTGAGGTAGCTGGGTCATAGTGCACTTACTACATAGCATGCATGAAGCCATGGCTTGTGGGGCTTTGTGAGGCTTCATAACCCCACAAAACAAAGCTAACGAAGCAAACACAACACAAAAATGTTTCCAATGCTAATGTCTTGACTCATTGCAATCACCTCCTCAGGACAGTCACTCCACTGCTTGGACAGTCCATAGAAAAACCTTGCGTGTTGCTCACCCCAGCCCACTCACAAACCAAACAGGTACTTAATGTCCGGCTCTCCTCACTCCCAGAGAGTTCCCATCCCTGTTACCTACCACCAATATAGGCTCAGTTTAAGTAACCTATGTTCTCCCTCCTGCACTTTCATTGAAAAAAAGAAGAAAGAAAGAAAGAAAGAAAGAAAGAAAGAAAGAAAGGAAGGAAGGAAGGAAGAAAGGAAGGAAAGAAGGAAGGAAGGAAGAAAGGAAGGAAGAAAGAAAGAAAGAAAGCCAAAACAAACAAATCTTCCTGGTTTTGGAACCGGTGAATAATTTCCCAACTGCTATCTAGCCTTGCTCTTTTGTTGTTGTTGTTGTTGTTGTTGTTGTTTTGGCTTTTTTTTTGTAGAAACTTATCCTAGGATCTGGTTTCCTCCTCCTCTTACTTCTCCTCCTCCTCCTCCTCCTCCTCCTCCTCCTCCTCCTCCTCTTCTTCTTCTTCTTCTTTTTGGTCTAGCGTCTGCTATAACATAATGAACTCTTCATTTCAGAGATAGGAATTTTAATTGAACACTGCTTATCTAAAAAAGAAGAGGAGATGGAAAAAAGAAAAGGGCTTTTCTGACAACTGTTACTAAAGAATTAACATGTGCTTTAGGAACTACATGTAAATAACTTCACCATCCTACCTGATTCCCTGGCTTTATTTCCAAATTCTTGTTCAGGCACCATTCTATCCATGGGTTCTCCTAGTGTATGTCTGCAAGTGAATGAGCTGTCAGCACCTTGAGACTTGAGAACACACCTAGGTCCCCAGGGAAGCTGGACTCAGAGGTCAGAGGGCAGCCCTTTGTAGCCTACTGTCTGTAATGGGAACCAGATGCTTCCAACTGTTGCCTGCCATCTGCCTGTTCACCTCATGTTTTCAACCCTGGTTCCTTTCAGACTATCCAGCTGTATAAACAAACTTTTATTCATACACTTATGGGAGCAGCCAACAGATGTCTTCTTTTCTATTAGGAGAGCCTGGCTGTGTTGACTCCAAAGTCTAACTCATAAGAACAACAATTATTCAAAGATTCTCCCCTCTCCCTTTCATTTACTTTGTAATTTTTAGCATCTATCTTCTTCACCATCAAGGTTACTGCTGTAAAATTACAGGGGCTTAATACATGGAAAGTTGGAGCAAAGGAAATCTATATGAAATAAAAAAGCTTTAAAGCTGGGCGTTGGTGGCGCATGCCTTTAATCCCAGCACTCGGGAGGCAGAGGCAGGCGGATCTCTGTGAGTTCGAGGCCAGCCTGGTCTACAACGTGAGTTCCAGGACAGCCTCCAAAGCTACAGAGAAACCCTGTCTCGAAAAACCAAAAAAAAAAAAAAAGAAAGCTTTAAAGAGATCTGTATGTTTGACACCTCCACCCCATCACCACATAAAAACTGGTTATAGGGGTACATGCCTATAATGTCAGCACTTGGGAGGTAGAAAGAGCAATGAGAAACCTGGATGCTTGAGTTCTGGAAGTAGCTACCATCCTCCCTGAACTAGCATTTTACATCTTTGGGTCTCATTGAACAGGTAAAATGAAGGATCAAGTTGTCGATGCAAAAAAAAATTGTTTATTCTATAACCAAGTATGAATGACCATACCCAAGAACAGGTTGAGGTTACCTCAAACACCACATTCCAGTGTGGCAACAGGTTCATGACATCTAAGAATCATAAATCAGGGCACTTTTCATCATGAGATATGTGGATTATAGAAAAGTAGGGGAAACCTCTTGTTATAGGCCTCAAATGCTTTATGATGGCATTTTTAGCTGTTAGGTTGATAGAAGTTAGAAGTTGTCTGTGTATTCCAAAAGGATTTACCTTATAATCACAAAGAAGTTAGGCTTGTTGGAAAAGAATATTCCAAGTGTCACACAAAACAAGTATTTTTCTTATGGCCTTGTGAAGCTCCTCTATGCTCACCAACCCCCATCCCCAGACCTGACATTTTGTTTGGTGAGAGCCATGTAGCACAGGCTAGCCTTGACTTGCTATGTAGCCTAAATTGACCTTGAACTTCCTGTTCTTCAATTTTGTCCCCTGTGTTTCAGGATTATGGATGAGCCTTTTATATTTTACTCGATGGATATTGATCCTCACAGGATTCAGAATTTTAAACTCATGCAAAGTTAAATTAGCTTTGTGAGTAGCAGAGCTGGGACCCAGTCATTGAATTCTAACTTCTAACCTAGTTCATTTATTTTTATTCTTTTCTCAACTCTATATGATAAAAAGTTTCAAACATCTAGGCCACCTGAAAATAATATTCTGAAAGTTGGCTACATGCCTGTAAATTCAACACTTAGAAGGAGAAGCAAGAGGATTATGACAACCTCTAGACTAGGCAACTCTACACAGTGAGTTCCAGACTAGCTAGAATACATAATGAGACCGTATTAAAAGAGAGAAGGGGAAAAATTAACTCATGGTTTTTATCAGGAACATAGTCCACAAGTACTGCCAAAATGACAACATTAAGACTGAGTCACCAGCCAGGTGGTGGTGGTGGTGGTGGTGGTGGCGGTGGCACACACCTTTAATCCCAGCAGCACTCAGGAGGCAGAGGCAGGTGGATCTCTGTGAGTTTGAGGCCAGTCTGGTCTACAGAGCAAATTCCAGGACAGCCTCCAAAACAATACAGAGAAACCCTGTCTCGAAAAACAAACAAACAAAAAAAGACAGAGTCACCATGACCTAGCCACCTCTCAATACTGTTCATTATGGATGAAATTTCAATCAGACCACAGCAAATGGTAATGTCTTACACCTAAATGTAATTGACTTGCTTTGTAACATGCCTATCAACCATTTATATATGCAGTCATAAACCTATCATACTTTTAAAAGGTCATTTATAACTGATTCTCTCCTCTGTTGTCATACCTCAACCTTCACAGGTATAGCAGTATGTGGGACAGAAACAACATGGTTGAGCTGGAAGTCAGGGGCCTCTGTAGATGACAGTAGTGAGGCTAGAAGAGAACTACAGTCAGTAAGTAGTGATAAATGGCTAGAAAAGGAAATTGTCACCGGGTGATGGTGGCACATGCCTTTAATCCCAGCACTTGGGAGGCAGAGGTGGGAGGATCTCTGTGAGTTCAAAACCAGCCTGGTCTACAAGAGCTAGTTCCAGGACAGTCTCCAAAGCTACATAAGGAAACCCTGTCTCAAAAAAAGAAAAGAAAATTGTCACTGGAAGTATTAGGAAGAAAATAAAGAAGAATGCTGTGATAGACTATATCATGTCAGAGAACATGTCATATCAGACTATGCCAAAGCACATCTCATGGAAGATGTGACATTTAGTATATGTCTCAGTAAAGAAGGATGAAAAGAAACATCCATGTCGGGACCTGGAGGAGGAAGATTCTGGTGGGAAGAACAGATACAAAAGTCTCAGGGAGCTCTCATGACAGAGAAGCTTGGCAAAGTCTCTCCTGCTTTCTCCTCCTCATGATCATCACTATCATCATCGGTAGCTTTGTGGCATGTTTATAATCAGTGCAGCTTCTAGGTAAATTGAATCCCTACATCCTGATTGTGATTGCTGGAAGTAGCACTTCAGTGACCTTGCCAGTTGCTCTCTAGACAAAGATAAACAACTCTTAAGAGCAGTTTTGACACACAGAAGCCCCAGAGGGCTACAGAAACAAGCAGGCCCTAAACTGGAGTGTGCTGATCTTTCACTAACTTTGCAAGTCCAGAGAACAGGCTCAGGTTTCATCCAAAACAACCAGTGGTTCCTTATGTTTCTCTTTTAACATCATAATTGGCAGGCTATGGGCCAAATAAATGTTAGTTTATCTTGTGTAAATGGTTTAAATGTGTGTTTTAGCTTTAAAATGGTCCAAAACCAACACATTGCATTGCTTTCAAGTGCCTTTTTGACCTGCCCTCAGTAGAAACCAGATTAACTTACAACTATGTAAGCGAAACATCTTCATCTTTGGAGAGCCTATTCTGCCCTCTGTGATTCCAAGATCGTGAGATAGGCCCCTGATTTTCACTCAACTTTTCCTTTAATTCTGAACTACAGAACACATCAAGTTTTATTTTTATGTTTTTTTAAACCATGCCATGAATAATGCCCAAAACATCAATATTAAACCAAAGTATTACATAAATGATCAGGAGAATGTTTGGATCCAGTCTGTGGTCAACTGTGCTTTTTTCTAGTTCACTCTACAAGTATAGTACAATTGGACTAGGACATTCCAAAATATTTCTAGATGTAATGAAGTAGAATTTTAAAATAGAAATTTTATGTGGTGTGACCATTTAAATACCCGTTTACCACAAGAAAAGTTATTTCCTGGTAGCTAAGTCATATTTATTAAAAGCAAATTACTGAAAGTACAAAAGTATTTCTGTGAATTCTCAAAATGTGTCTTTGGCTCATGCAAACATTGATACACTGTCCTTTTATAACAGTAGTTCTACAAATATGGAAGAAACTATGTTGGATACAGTTGGCTCCACCTAGATCCCCTTGTATCCCGTTGCTTATTTCCTTGTTAGCCTCCAGCTACTGTAAGAAACATCCAACACAAACAAACTTAAAAAGACAAAAGGTTTGTTGTGTGTCATGATCTTGCAAAGTTTGGACCATTTACTGGGACATGTGGTAGCAAGATATGCTGTATCAGGAGGATGGCCGTGTGTGGGTGAAAATAGGGAAGAGACCAGGGACTCTCTCCACTTAGAGATTACACCTTTGGTGAGTTATCATCGTCCTTCTTCCAGGCCTCACATACTAAATCCCACACCTCCCAACAGCCACAGGGTGAGAGCCAAGGCTTAGCACATGGGCCTTTCGGGGACCTTTTTTAAGTGATTTCCTCACCTCAGTTTCTGTGCCTTTGTTTTTAACAGGCAGCACCTGTGGCTCTTTCCAGCAATTATTGCTGGGCTTATAAAGTCATTTTGCCCTCTTTGCTGGGAATTGAAAATGTTGACAATATACAGTCCCCCAAGGCACTAGAAGCTTCAGGTCAACCAGGAGCAGACACTGAAATTTGAGTAACCAGGGCTTATCCTGAAAAAGGTATAAATTTGGAGGCATATGCTTTATTAATATGATCAAGACACATTCTATATATGTATGAAAATGACACCCTGAAACTCATTATTGTGTATAATTAATTGTAGGTATTTTCTTTCCCAGCTACCAGTTCCCAAATAATTGATACAGAGACTCAATATTAATTTTAAATGCTCGGCAAGTAGCTCAGGTTTGTTACTGCCTAATTCTGACATTTTAAATTAACCCATTTATATTCATTTACATTCTGCCACATGGCGTTACCTCTCTTTCATCTTCACCTCCTGTTTCCTCTCTTGTCTTGCTGGCAGCTCCTCTGACTCCACCCACCTTCTTCCTGGTGTCTTTAGTCTGGCCTGCCTAGTCTTATCCTGTCCAGCTCTTGGCCAGTTAGCTTCTTCCTTAATTCAATCACAGCAACATATATTTACACAGTGGAAAGGAATATTCTGCAATTAATATATACTGATATAGACTAAATTCAGTAAGATTGTTAAGAGAACTATTTATAATTATCGCATCATTTGTAATTACTTTCAAAATTACCATTACTGGTGTTCATTGTTTCTCTAAATTACTGTCTGATGGCAACTTCTCTATCTGATGATGTCTATATTTGTTTTGAGTTTTGAAAGGTGATTTATTTTACTAGACATTTATTTTTACATTTCCCCTACAGTATTTTAAACTCCAGGTTTTGGTTTGTCTTTTGTTTCCTTTTAAAATTTTTCATTTATTTATTTAGGTTTTTTGAGAAAGGGTTTCTATCTGTAGCTTGGAGCTTCTCCTGGAACCCACTCTGTAGACCAGGCTAACCTTGAACTCACAGAGATCTGCCTGCCTCTGCCTCCTCAAGTGTGGGGATTAAAGGCAAGTGCCACCACCACTGGGCAAGATTTATTTTATTTTAAACCATATATATATATATATGTGGCAGGGGGGCTAGGGGGGTGACCTTGGAGGCCAGAGGTATCTGATCCCTTGGAGCTGGAGTTATAGGCAGGCAGTTGTGAGCTGCCTGCCCTGGGTGCTGGGAATTGAACTTGGATCCTTCTGAAGAGTAGTACATCATTTTAACCATTGACTTTCTTTTTTCTTTTTTCAAAAAACCAATTGTTGATTTTCCTTGACTTCATTTGTCCTGGTGACTAAGTTTTTATTACTGCTTTCATGGTTTCTTTGTTTTTCATATTTGCCTAAGATGTGTCTAAGGATAGGATTTTTGTGCTTATTCTAATTGGAATTTATGGAGCTCTTGTTGTTCAGAGTATTTTTTTCGATTACATTTGGTAGTGCTTAGCTAATTTTTTTAAATGAGGGCTTACGTTGGATTCTACAGAATCCTTGCGGGATCCCACAGAGGCTGGGACCCTGCCTGAAAATGTTCCTTTACCTGGCTTCTATGCCCTCCCTGTGTTGTCTCCTTCCTCTGATTCGATCAAAAGTCCTTCCTTTGCATATTACCTACACACACTACTCATCTCAGGACTTAGTTTGTCATGTAAAATCTGAAGTGATATTCATCTGTTCTAATCCATTCATCTGGTAGATGTTAACCTAATATAATCAGCAAATACTTTTCAATGGCCTACTATGTGCTAGAGAAGCATAGCTCTCTAGGCAAGTGGAAATGACAGAGTTCTTGAACACAGGGCCCATGCTGTGTTTTACTGAGGTCAGTTTGGGAATCTAAGATAAGGTAGGACATTCCAGGGTTCATTTAGACATTCCTAGCCAGCACCCTGGAAGATGGAAAATAAGGAAAACTAATAAATACCAGTTGGAAAGTAATATCAATCATCCAAACTCATTAAAGTGGACCAAAAATAGCCACAAATTTGCCCAAGTCCAGAAGCACTCACTAATAAACTCAAACGTTTTTGGAATATTAATACTATTCTTTTTTTTTTACTTCTATTACTTGCCTACAGTGTGATCATACAAAACACAATAACAGATAGGAGACAGTTTGAAGGAAGTCATTTCATCTGCTGCAGAAGGGTCCTAAACACTCCTGTGGAAATTGGTCAGGAAAAACACCTATGTTCTCATTCTGTATTTGAACGTAGATAACCAGGGGACATCATCTAGTTTCTAATCAGTATCCCCCAAAACACACACACACACACACACACACCTTGGATGATGAACACCTTGAATCGCTAATGAAAAACAGAAATAAAGGGAACCCTCCTTTTCTAGAACTCACTTCTTAAAAAAATAAACAAAAATCCATTATGATTTAGATGTCCTGAATAGCAGAATAATAATCTCCCAAGGATTTTTCTGTCTCAACACCCAGAATTTGTGGACATGTTATAATATGGCTAGTTTATTCAGCCTTTCATCACTGTAAAAACAATGTGTGAAATTAGTAGCTCCTAAAGAGAAAAGATTTTGGCTCACAGTTCAGAGGTTGCATCCCATGACTGGTTAGCCTGTTGTCCTAGGTGCTATAGAACAGCCCAAACTGGAGGGGCCATGTGACAGAATAAAGCCACTCAATTCATGACCAAGGAACAAATGATAAGAAGATGGGTGGTTTTGTGTGTCAACATGATACAAACTAGAGTCATCAGAGAGGAAGGAGCCTCAGTTGAGGAAACAACTGTAAGGCATTTTCTTAATTAGAGATCAGTCAGAGAGGACCCAGCCCATTGTGGGTGGTGCCCTGGTCTGGTGGTCCTCGGTTCTATAAGAAGGCAGGCTGAGCAAGCCAGGGAAGGCAAGCCAGTAAGCAGCACGCTTCTATGGCCTCTGCATCAGCTCCTGCCTCCAGGATTCCTGCCCTATATGAGTTCATGTCTGGATTTCCTTTGGTGATTATGTGGAAGTATAAACCAAATAAACCCTTTCCTCCTCAACTTGCTTTTTGGTCATCGTGTTTTGTTGAAGCAATAGTAACTAAAACAAATTGCTACCAATATAGTGGGGTATTGTTGTGATAGAGCTGACCTTGTTTTGGGGAATATTGTGGAAGGACTTTGGAACTTGGGACTAGAAAAGCCATTTAATATTAAGAGCTTCAGTGGAATGTTCTTTAGGAACTTGGGAGATAAGAATGTTGAGAGCAGTGCAGAAGATGGAGGCCTGGTTTATGAAGTTTCAGAGGGAAATTTAGACTCTGTCAGGAGTGTTTGGTATTTATTCTGTCATTCTGGTATGATGGGACTATCGAGTCTGTCACGATTAACTAGAGACCTTCATGACTGAAGTGCAACTTTTATGTTCCTGGGACAATTGATACTAGTTAGCTGGAACTAAGAAATTAGTGGTGATTAAGAAGAGATCAGCATCCTTGATGTAAATTTTTCTGGAAGGTGTTTCCTGAGAGCACAAAGAAGCTGTGCTCTAGAGGTGACTGAGGTGTACCTGATGGTGGCATCTAGAATTGATAATATTTAAGAGTCACCCAGGTAGTACTGGTTTTGAAGGCATGGAGTGCAGCTAAGGTTTGGCACCGTGAGAATCTAGGAGAGGCTGTTGGTAAAGGTGCATCCTTAGGGGAGATTGAAGGCCCAGGATTTGAGGAGGCCCATAGAAGTGACTCTGTTTTATATTGACATAAGTTCAGAGCCTATTATTGCTCCTTCAAGGTTAAACAACAATATGTTTGACCTAAGGTGTGGTTATTGCATGTTTTGCCTAGCCAACATGGTATCTGACCTAAGGTGTAGCTAATGGATATCTTACCCAAACAACAGGATATATGGTTTAAGGTTACTTGGTGTTTCAGATATTAAGGAGGTAATAACATTCGTTTGTTCCTTGTATCATGGTAAGGAAGTCTTTTGCCTTCCCCCCTTTGATTGGAGTATATAAGAACTTGGAGCAATAAACTTGGGGCCGATGACATTATTTACTGGAAGCCTTCCTGACTCTATCTTCTTTTTCTTGTGTATTTCTTCAATCCACACTTCTCCTTTGAAGCACAGACCGCATCAATCAGCTGGACCAGACAGGATTGAAGGGATCATGCAAAGAAGTTGAGGCATGACACCTATGAGAGGCTATTGAGGAAAGTGCAGCCCAGTTGTTGCAAGAGACTCTAGCAGTTTTGGAGATGCCAGCACCATTGAATGACCACCAAGAACACAGCAGCAGTAGAGTGGAGCCAGCCAAAGCCTACAAGACAAGCTGTGTGTGCTGCAGAGAGCAGAGCTGGAGAAGTGACCCAAACCCTTTGGAAGAGTTCAGAAGATCATAAATAGATGCCAGACATTGGATGGTTGGCATTTGGTTTTAATTTGATTTGATTGTGACTGTCCCCTGACTTTTCCCTCTTGAAGCAATAAGTTTTTTACTGGAGCCCATAGTTGAGAAACTGATTTTTAAAAGACTGAATTTTTAAAAGACTGGCTATTTTAAAGATACTAAAAATTTAATGTGTTTGAATTTATTAAGACTGTATGACTTTTAAAGTTGTTTATGTTTTTCATGTGAGATCTTGCGGATGAATAAAAAGGAAAGGGTTGTGGCTTAATATGATATGTTTGTGTGACAATGGATCAGTTTTACTGGCTAGTGTTAAATCAATTTGACACAAGCTCGAGTCATCAGAAAAAAAGGAGCCTCAATTGAGGAAATGCCTCCATAAGATCCAGCTGAGCTGAGCCTCCTGAGACCTGGGGACTGCTCACTGGGGAACCCATCCCAGCAGTTCAGTCCACCCAGAGACTGCCAGAATCCTAGTCTTGCCTCCACCTATGGGAGGAGATAAGCAGACTGGACCTGTCTCCAGCCTGCCTTCCAGTGCCCTGCTCAGAGCCTCCTGAGGCTTGGGGCCTGCAAACAGGGGAACCCATCCCAGCAGAACAGCCCATCCAGGGTCTGCCAACATCCTGGTACTAGTCCCATCTCCACCCATGGGAAGAGGCGAGCCATTGGAGTTTTGGGACCTGCTTCCACACACCAGAAGGGAACCTTGGACCTGTAACCACAAGGAGAGGAAGAGACTTCATCTGCACACACTGGAGAAAGGGATGGGAAGAAGACAATGTAAAAACACATTCAACAACAGAAAAACCAATATGACCCCACCAGAGTCTAGAGACACTGTACCAGCAAGACCTAAACATCCCAATTAAGATGAAGCATAAGAGAATGACCTTTAAAAAAACTTCATGAAAATGATAGAGGCCATCAGAGATGATATGAGAAAATCCCTTAAAGAAATGGAAGAAAAAACAAACCAAAAATTACAAGAAATCAACAAATCTCTTAAAGAAAGCCAAGAAAAAACAATCAAACATATGAAGGAAACAGTTCAAAACTGAAATAGAGACAATAAAGAAAATACAAACTGAGGGAATGCTGGAAATAGAAAAGCTGGGTAAATGATCAGGAACTACAGATGCTAGCATAACCAACAGAATACAAGAGATGGAAGACAGAATCTCAGGTGTTAAGATTAACTAGAAGAAATAGATTCATCTACCAAAGAAACTCTTAAGTCCAACAAATCCCTAACACAAAATATCCAGGAAATATGGGACACTGAGAAAAGACCAAACCTAAGAATAATAGGTATAGAAGATAATGAAGAAAACCACTTCAAAGGTGCAGAAAACATATTCAACAAAATCATGGAAGAAAACTTTCCCAGCCTGAAGAAAGATATGCCAATGAAATCACAAGAAACTTACAGAACACCAAATAGAGTGGACCACAAAAAAGTCTCCTTGCCACTAATAAACAAAACCCCAAACACACAGAATAAAGAAAGCTAAGGAAAAAGGCCGAGTAACATATAAAGTCAAACCTACCAGAATTACACCTGACTTCTCCATGGAAACTCTGAAAGCCAGAAGGTCCTGGATAGATATTCAACCAACACTAAGAGACCACAGATGCCAGCCCAGACTACTATACCCAGCAAAGCTTTCAATCACTACAGATGGAGAAAAGATTTCCATGACAAAACCAGATTTAAACAATACATATCCACTAATCCAGTGTAACGTTTAGTTTTCCTGCCCGCCACCTGGTTCCTGCTGCTGCTTTCAGCCCCCAAATAACACACAGGACACTATAATAATTATGAAGCTGTTGGCCATTTGCTTGGTTTCCTATTGGCTAGCTCTGATTTGATTATTAACCCATAGTTACTAATATATATTTTATAAGAACTTATCTTTTTGAGGATGTACTCCTGAGAACCCATTGCTCTTGGGAGATCACATAGTGAGAGTTCTCCTTACTACAATTCACAGAATCCTCCTAGACTCCTAGTCCCAGCTATCTTGTTTCCCTATTGGCCAACAGAGATTTATTCAAACTAATCAGACACATATTTACAGAATGACATCTCCCAACAATCCAGACCTACAGAAAGTTCTGGAAGGAAAACTCCAACCCATGGAAGTTAAGTACACTCACAAAAACATAGGCATTAGATAATCTCACTTTGCCAACAGCCAAAGAAAAAAGGGGTGGAAATACACAATAACCCACCACCACCAAATCCAAAATAAACAAGAATGAACAATCAATGGTCACTAATATCCTTCAATATTTATGGTCTTAACTTGCCTATGAAAAGACACAGGCTAACAGAATGGATAAGAAGACAGAATCCATCTTTCTGCTGCATACAAGAAACACACCTCAACTTCAAAGACAAAAGGTACCTAAGAGATAAGGGTTGGGAAAAGATTTTCCAGTCAAATGGACCCAAGAAACAAGCAGGGGTAGCAATCCTAATATCTAACAAATTAGGCTTTAAACTAAAATTAATAAAAAGAGATGAAGAAGGTAATTTTATATTCATCATAGGAAACATCCATCAGGGATTTCATATTCATCACAAGAGAAATCCATTAAGATGAAGTTTCAATTCTGAACATCTATGCCCCAAATACAAAGGCATCCACGTTCATAAAGAACTATTACTAAAACTTAAATCACACATAAAACATCACACGCTTATAATGGGAGACTTCAACATTCCACTCTCACCACTAGACACAATCATCAGACAGAAACTAAACATAGAAACAAAGGAACTAATAGAAGTTATGGCCCAATTGGGTTTAACAGACATCAATAGAACATTACATCCAAACACAAAAGAATATACTTCTTCTCTGAACCACATGGAACCTTCTCTAACATCGACCACATACTTGGTAACATAGCACACCTCAACATATACAAAAACATTGGAATAAACCCCAGTATCTTATCAGACCACCATGCTTTAAAATTAAAATTCAACAACAACACAAATTGCAAAAGCCCCAGAAACTCATGGAAGTTGAACAATGCACAATTACACCATTCCTGGATCAAGGAAGAAATAAAAAAAGAAATTAAAGACATCTTAGAATTCAATGAGAATGAAGACACAACATACCCAAACTAAGTGCTAAGAGGAAAGTTCATAGCACTAAGTGCCCATATGAAGAAGCTGGAGAATAGTCACACTACAGAATTAACAGCACAACTGAAAGAGAAGGGTAGAAGAGGAGGGAAGAGGAGGACATGAGGGAGCAGGAAGATTGAGTCAGGGGAAGAATAAAGAAGAGCAAGAAGAGAGGTACCATAATAGAGGGGGCTATTATAGGTTTAAAGAGAAATCTGGCACTAGGGAAATGTTCAGAGATCTACAAGGATGACCACAACTAACAATCTAAGCAATAGTGGAGAGGCTACCTTGCCATGCCCACTGCACAGCCTGTATCCGAGAATGTGCGGAGGGTGTCAGGATTGATGACACAGTGTAAAGAGAAGCTTTTTCTTTGAGAGAAGCCTTCCCGCCCGCCTGGTTCTAGAGCTGCATCAGTCCCAAATAAACACACAGGAGGCTATATTCATTATGAAGCTGTTGGCCTTGCTTGTTTCTTACTGGCTAGCTCTGACTTAAATAATTACCCCATAATTGTTAATCTAAGTATTTCTCTTACCGGAGAATAGTTCCGGGCTTCCTATCCCATGGCGGTTACATCTCGAATCTCCGTGTTTCTCCTTCCCAGAGTCCTTCTGGACTCCTAGTCCCTCCTATCTAGATTCCCTATTGGCCAAACAGTGCTTTATTGACAAATGCACAGGACTTCCCCAACAACACAGAGACCAGTCAGTGGTGTAAAGAAAACTTCAAGAAGGCTTCCAGAAGGCTCCTCAAGAAGGCTCTACTTTATTCTTACCCTGGCTGGTTATATATGCCCTGACACCAGAGGCAGTGGTGGGTGGGTCAAGAAGAGGCGGTCAGTCTTTGGAAAATGTCAAGGTCAGGGTGTTCCAGTGGGTGAGCCCTCATCTGGAACTTATTGCTCCAGGCACTGTATTGTAAACATTGTCTTACAGCTGCCTGCTCCCAGGCTGATGGGGAAGTTGGCCTCTGGCCAAGGTCTGTTGTTCCCACACTCCCTTAAATGCCCTTCTCTGATAATGAGATTGATGACTACCTTATATGCCATCCTAGAGCCTTCATCCAGTAGCTGATGGATGCAAAATCAGATACCCATAGCTAACCATTGAGCTGAACCCCTAGAATCCAGTTGCAGAGAGGGAGGAGTAATGAGCAAAGGGGTCAAGACTAGGCTGGTGAAACCCACAGAAACATCTGGAGCCCATGGACCCCAGACTGATGGCTAGGAAACTAGCATAAGACCAATCCAGACCCCCTGAAAGAGGATGTCAGTTTGGAGGTCTGGGTAATCTATGGGGCCTCTGGTAGTGGATTATTATTTATCCCCAGTACATGAATGGACTTTGGGAGCCCACTCCACATAGAGGGTTACTCTCTCAGCCTAGACACATGGATGAGGGTCTAGACCCTGCTCCAAATGATATGACAAACTTTGAAGATCTCCCAAGGAAGGCCTCGCCCTCCCTGGGCAGCAGAAGGGGGATGTGATAGGATGTTGGTGGGGGGCAGGGGAGGAGGGGATCGAGGGGGAACTGGGATTGACATGTAAAACAAGCTTGTTTCTAATTTAAATTAAAAAATCAAAAAGAAAACAAGATCCAGAAGAAAGGCATGTTCTTAATTAGAAATCAGTCAGGGAGGGTCCAATCCATTGTGGGTAGTGCCATCCGTGGGCTGGTGATCCTGGGTTCTATAAGAAAGCAGGCTGAGAATGCTATGTGAAGCAAGTCACTGAGCAGCATCCTCCATGGCCTCTGCATAAGCTCCTGCCTCCAGGATCCTGCCCTGCCTAAGTTCCTATCCTGACCTCCTTCAGTGATGAACAGCATTGCAGAAGTGTAAGCCAAACAAATCCTTTCCTCTCCAACTTGTGTTTTATTACAGCAATAGAAACCCTAACTAAGGCAGATGGTATGGGGCCCCCACCATCCTCTTTGTGCACATGCCCTCCAATAATTTGGTGATCTCTTTGTAGCCCACCACCAAAGCCACTACTCTCCTCCATTACTGCTCCCCTGGAGAACAAGCCTTTACCAAATAGAACTTTGGGGACTATTAAGATTCAATGGCTAAAGGAATTAAGGTTTCAGATAGAATTAAGGCTACTGACCAAATGATCTTTTAAATATTTTTTGTTTTGTTTTTGGAAACAGAGTTTCTCTGTGAAACAGTCCTGGATGTCCTGGAACTCACTCTGTAGACCAGCCTAGAGGCTATCATAGATTCTGATATGCTAATAGACACCACAGGCATAGGTTAATAGAGGAGCCATATGTCCCTTTGGGCAAAGATAAGGAGAAAACTCCTTTTAGCAAGTAGGAACAATCTCCTTAAATCCCGCAAGGGAACTCTGGTTTTTTTCCTAAATGCCAGGCTTTAGGAAAAGAAACTTCTTGGGACCTAACAAGAGTGAATTAAGGTCTTTAATTTTTTGAGTGGGAAGGGGGAAAACAACCAAACTAGAATTCTGTATCCTGTGTGATTAATTTCAAAGGTGCAGGAAAGTAAAGACTTTCTTGGGCAAACAATAATGAAAGAAATTTGTTGCTAGTAGGTCTACCTTACAAGAGTGTTAACTGTTCTTTAGAAAGAAAATAGGTAAAACTCACATCTACCCAGAAAATGAAAGAACCTCAGAGAATACTTATAAATTAAGATAAAAGTAAAACATCCTCTTTTTGCTGAGATAGTCTTGTTATCAGGACTGGAGAGATGGTTCGGTGGTTAAAAGCACATACTGCTCTTTGAAAGAACCCAGGTTCTGTTCCCAGCACCTACATGGTAGCTTATAACCATCTGTAATTGTTATCCTGTTTCTTCATATTTACTTATTTTCTTCTAAAAAGTTTCATTTATTTAACCCATAGTAATTGTATAGCTGCATGGGGTACAGCATGGCCTTTCACCACATAAGTAAATCAGGTTGATTTGCATATCCATAATCCCAAGTGTTAGCATGCAGGCATTATGCTGGCCTACCCCCTGTCACCTGACAAGATGTGTTTGCCAGCACTCAGGCAAATACTTAGTCAGCCCAGGGGCCTACAGCCATGTCACATGCTACACTGAATGCCTGCTTAAGGTTATGTATGCACACAGCACAAGGGCCCCTTTTAAAGCAAGTTCCACCCATCCCTCAATGTCTCTGCCACTTTCCTTTCTCAGTTGACCATCACGACCCCCCCTTTAACCTCCCCCTTTAATAAATTTCTATGTGGGGTTGTTGTATTTTGTAACTCGTTCTTGCCTGCCCCTGCTAAACTACAACACCAAGTTTTCATCTTTTCTTTATGTTATGGTCATCAGAATCCTCAATTCTCTTGAGATATGCCACTGATTATTATCAATTGTGGTTACCCTGCTGTGCTGTAGAACCTGGGAAGTTATTTTTCCTATCCAATTGTGCCCTGGCTTTGGAGGTTTCTATAAACAGCCTCAAACTCAGACACAGTTATTTCAGCAAGCAGTGTTCAGTCTGTACTGAGCCAGTCAGAGGCATTCTTCACTTATGTTATGCGTGTTTGATCTTTAGAAGTTTTTATTCTTAAAATGTGCCTCTCTCTGCTTATATTATCCATCTTACTTTTCATGTTGTCTGCTTTCCCCATTCATGATTTTAGTGTACTATTCTTAGTTGTTTAAACCCATTTCAACAAACTCTGGGTCTAAATCTTATTCAAACTCTTTAAACTGTGTACTTGCTTTTCAGTATGCTTACATTTTGGTGAAAAGTGGACATGATATTGTGATTAAGAGGAATTATGATAATTAGGCTTTTATTTGGTGGTTGTAGAGTATGCAGGAAGGAAAAGTGTCTTAGTTAGGGTTTCTATTGCTGTAATGAGATACCATGGGCAAAGCAATTTAGGAAGGGAAGGCTTTATTTGCCTTACACTTCCACACCACTGTTCATCACTGAAGGAGGTTAGGACAAGAACTCAAACAGGACAAGAACATGGAGGCGGGAGCTGATATAGAGGCCATTGAGGTGTGATACTTAGGGGCCTGCTTCCCAAGGCTTGTTCAGCCTGCTCTCTTAGGGATTCCAACCCATGTATGACCACACCCAAAATGGGTTGAGCCCTCCCACATCAGTCACTAATTAAGACAAAGCTCTACAAGTTTGCCTACAGCCTAATCTTCCGGAGGCATTTTCTCAGTTGGGGATTCCCCCCTCAGATGACTCTAGCCTGTGACCAATTGACATAAAATTAGCCAGCACAGGACGCTTTCTAGAGTCCCATGATTAGGACTCAGCCTGTAGAGAGTCTATGCCTAAAGCATACTAGACACGTGACTCACCATTGAGCTATACCCACAAACCTGGCCAGGCCTAAGAAGATTTGTGAAAGTTTTAGCTTGTTTGTGCTTGTTCTTTGTCATCCAAGGATAAAACCTGAGCACTACTAGTCACATTCTGGTTTTAATTACTGCTAGGATGATGTGGTGTGTCCCTTCCATTCCAAACTAGAGTCCAGAAGTTCCTCCTTATTTCACTCGGAAACACTAGAAAAGCTTTAACATATAAATACTATTATAAGCAGCTGAAATTGGGAACAATAACCCAATCATCCCCAAATCTTGTGGGGTATGAAAGAAGGATCAAGGTAGCACCATGTAGAGCTTGTATTTAAGCAAGGAAGGGATCATGATGGAAATCTACATTGGGCTAGAAGAGAACGAACAAATGATTAGGAATTTGGTTCCACCAAACTTTGAATGGGAGCTGAAGGTGAGGTTGGGAAGTCCAGAAAAACGAGGAGGACTGCTTTTTCTAAAGTATTTTTTTTCTTTAGTGTATATATAGTGTATGTATGTGAGGGTAGGTACATGTGCTGTGAAACTTGTATGGGAGTCAGAGCATGGCCCCTAGAAGTTAGTTCTCACCTTCCATCTGGGACACAGTTCAGGGTATCAGGCTTGCACAGGAAGCATGTTGACCTACTGAGCTATCTCACTTCCCCACAACTTCTATAAACTTAATTTTAAAATTTTATTACTCTGTATGTTACCAGAGTAATCATTAATATCACCCAGCTACAAGCCCTCCTGGTGACCTACAACAGCAACCTGTGTGTGTGTGTGTGTGTGTGTGTGTGCATGCTCATGTATTTGCATACCACCACACACCTACAGAGGTCAAAGGACAGCTCTTGGGTTCCAGTAATCAAATTTAGGTAGTCAGGCTTGAGAGGCAAACACCAGTCCAGGAGGAAGATGTTAGAGCTTGCTTCTTGGCATTGTTTTGTTCCAACACCTACTCCCCAGAATCAGGCAAAATGAAACTCTATGGTTAAGCTTGCAAAGAAGTGGGGACAATGGAGACTGCATGCATGGATCTAAGAAGTAAAGGAATGAGAAAAGAGGAAAGAAGGAAGGGATGAGCAAAGAGAGAAGAAACTGCAGGGAATTTACTGTCTCCCAGTAGAAAGAGATAAGTGACCCTGCTTTTGACAAGACGGTTTGATGCTGTTGTAGAAATCCAAGATGTAACAGGTATGCTCATTCATGCCTGTAACCCTAGCATTTTGGAGGGTAAGGAGTTCAAGGCCAATTTCTTACAAGAGACCATGACACAAAGAAATAAATAGTGGGGGAGACAATGTCCCAATTAAACAGCTTATGCCACCATGGAAAATGTCTGGTGCCAGGAACGGTCTATATATTTTGAGTCATTAGCCAAAAGGGTCCCCTGGAGTCCTTCAAACATCACAGGCTATTACCAATGCTATTGGTTGTTCTTCACAACCTGTTGGTAAGGCCCTATTACTGAAGACAGCATTTAAATGTGTCATCAAACATGGAGAAGACCATTGACTAATATTCATGATCCAGGAAAGTACTCTGTATGTTACCAAAGTAATCATTCATATCACCCAGCTACAAGCCCTCCTGGTGACCTACAACAGCACCCTGCTTGTGAGATATACTAGTACAAGAGTAGAACAAATATTATAGGGGCAGCCAACCTCACCACCTCCCTTTTTGGATTTAAGGTCGACTCCATGACAACACCCTCAAACTTGACACTGATAAAATGCCAAGAACCTGAGACTAGATATGCCACGGGTATAATGGAAACCCTAAGATGTAGTGAGATATCCACCCTGCCCGCACCTGTAGCGATGACCACACCCTTTTGGGCATGGTCACAGGTGTGGATGTGATAGAGAGTGGCTTTTAGGTCTGGGGTCGGGACAGGTGGTGCTCTCTTTTCTTCTGTCCGGGTCACAGAGGGCAACCTGAGTGAACCCTTGGAGCACTTACACAAGAAGTGGTCACCTGCTTGTGTAAGTGCATTCTCCCTCAATAAAGTTACAGTAACCTAATTTGAGACTAGTCCCATGAGTCTTGATCCGTGCATCCACACTAAAACTGCTAAAGAAACACAGCTATAAAATGACTCCTAAAGTTCATATTGTTGTACTCATAGATAAGTTAAGTGCCTTGCTCAGCACGCATTAGAGAAGCTGCTTCTTGCAGTAGATGGGAACTAACTAACTAAGAAGCTATCTGCAACTGATACTCACTTGTTATGGAATAACCTTTTTGTGCACTGTGAAGATGTGTCTTTGCCAGGATACCTTCTGATTGGTTTAATAAAAGAGCTGACTGGCTGGTAGCTAGGCAGGAGGTATAGGCAGGACAGCAAGACACAGAGGAGGAAGAAGGGAGGAGTCTCAGGAGATTTTGAGCAAATTGAAGCAAGATGAACTCGCTGTGTGGAAAGAAGGTACTGTCACATGGCCAAGAGTAGATAATAAATACAGATTAATTTAAAATGTCACAGTTAGCTATCAACAAGTCTGAGCTATTGACAGAGCATTTATAATTAATATCAAGCCTCCAAGTGGTTATTTTGGAAATGGCTGCCTATATCTGGTTTCCACAAATAGACAGTCACTAGGTATATCAACCACACTCCAGAACAGACCCTATGCCCAGGATTAGCTGGACAATACAAAAACAAAATAAAACACTCTGATGTTTTTATGGAATTTTTGTTTCATTTTTCTTTGTTTGGATATTTTTTTCCTTACCTGTCTTTTGCCTGTTAGTTTGGATTTTTTTGTGTGTTTTTGTTTTTTGTGGGGATTTTTTTATTTCTGTTTTTGTTTCTTATTTTTTTTTAGTTTACTTGTCTTTTTTTTGTTCTGGTGGATTTTTTTCTTTTCAATTTTATTGAAAGAGAGAGGGAGAGAAAAAACAAAGTTGAATACATAGGGAAGTATGGAGGATCTGGGAGGAGTTGGGGAAGGGGAAAATGTAGTAAAAATGTACTGTATGAAAAAAATTACTAAAAAAAATAAAATTGAAAGAACATATAGATCTGAGCACATGGTACACAGAACTTTAACCCTTCTCCTCTGAATGTCCTGACAGCGATAATCTCAAAGTCCAATCTGTATCTCATTTTGGGATTTGAAATCCTCCAAACAAGTTTCCAAATAATTGCTTTTGATTGAGCTCACTTCCCAGAATTTGGTATTGGCCTTTTCCAATTATGGAATATGAATTAGAGTCATAGTTGATGATTGTGAAAAATAAAACTTAATATGAGTCTTTGTACTTCAATTCCAATTACAGAATATGAATCAGAGCTATAGTTGATGATTGTGAAAAATAAAACTTGACATGAGTCTTTGTACTTGAGAATGAAAAGGATATGCTGTGAAATACTCTCCTGACAGATTTCAGAATAATGGCCATGTTAGTTCAGCAGGAAGTAATTAGATTTCCTCTAAAAAAGAATGTATCACACACACACACACACACACACACACACACACACACACACACACACACACACTGTAGATTCCAGGGACAGGAGCTACTACAAATGTTCTTGTTTTTAAAGAGAATATCTTCTGACCTTATTTCTAAAGTATTTAGCTTATGTGGCTTGAATTTATTTTCCATTTGCCAATTACGAGTTCCTTGTCAGCATTATTTATCATTATTATTATTGGTGAGTGACTCATCCTTTTCCACAAAATCTATTTTCCAGGCTCCCCTGCCTGAACACTGGCTCACAGTCCACCCATAGGCGCCAAGACAAGCCTTTTGCATGAGTCTTCTTTGCATTTCCCTGTCAAATCATCTTGCTATTCAGTCTGAGATCAACAGTGCTCTTTGAATAACTGCCTGTTTTTTATATTTTGCTGGATTGACATTTGTCTTATTCTCAAACCAGAACATTTTTTCCATTCTTCTGAGACTAGGTCAGATATACTTAATAAGACATCATAGAAGGAACAGGTTTGGCTTTAGCCTGGTGTCTTCCAGGACAGACCAACTCTCAATCTTGCAAATGAATGGATTGCCAGGAAAGTTTGGAGACCCACACCCTCCTTGTACCCATAAAATAAGATGGCAAGGGAAATTCTCATCGGTATAGTAGCAAAGAGCCCCTTCAAATATGTATTTGATTTTTTTAAATTAAAAGTCTTTCATTTTACTGCCTTGTTAAGAGCATTTGCTGCCCTTCCAGAGGACCTGATTTCATTTCCCAGCATCCACGTTTGGCAGCACACAAACTTCCTGTAACTCCAGTTCCAGGCGATCTAACACCCTCTTCTGGATTTCATCAGCTCCTACACTCACATGTGTGCACCCCTCCCATATGGGTATATTGGAAAATAAATGTAAAAATGCACAGATTAAAAATTTTACATTTTGAAATAAATTCCAACTTACAAAAACAGTATCCATGTGCCTTTATATTCTTTACTTGACTTCTCAAAGTTTAACAACTTATATGGCTAAGCTGGTAAGTTTTTGTTGCCAACTTGACACAATCCAGGGTCTCCTGTGAATGGGGACCCTTTAATGAGAAGTTGCTCAGATTAAATTGCCCTGAGGCTATGTCAATAAGGGTTGGTCTTGACTGGTGACTGATGTGAGAGGGCCCAACCCACTGTGGGCAGCATCATTCCTAGGCAAGTGAGCTGGGAAAGCCAGAGGGAGCAAGTCCATAAGCAGCATTCCTCCATAGTTTCTGCAGCATGGGTTCTACTTGGCCTTACTAATAAAAACCCAGAGTCAGACATTAGGGGGTAGAAGTTAAAAGATCAGAGAGATAAAGGAAGAAACCACAGCCAGACCTTACCTCTTCAACTCCCCAGCTGAAAAGAGACGAGTTCTTGTCTCCTCCCACCTTATCACTTCCTGTCTCCACCCAGCCATATCACTTCCTGTCTGTCTATACAGACTTCCAAACCTCTATAGTGCAGAATGGCTAGTTCTGCACTCTGATCTTCAGACATGCTTTATTTTTACAACCAAAATATCACCACAATTTCCTGCCTTATTCTCTCAGTAGTTCATTGTGACTGGTAATACCCAAATCATAGCAATTGAAAGAAATCTATGACAGTATCCTACATATCAATGACCAAAACCAGGAAATTAATATTTATTCATTTCTCTTGGCTAATCCACAACCTTGGATGAGTTCACCAATCTTCTGTCTTGTTCATATGGACCATATGTTGTTTTAAGTTATAGTATCTCTTCCGCCTCTTTTTATTTGGGACAGTGACTTAATCCTTGGTTGTTCATGATAGCTGTGAGTTGATTATTGGGAGTCAGTTATTTTCTGGAATGTCTTTATTTTTCAAATTAAAAGAAATTGACAATTGTATACATTTATAAATAGGAACTTTTAGATGACTGTCTTTTAATTTGAGAAATTTATTCTTAAGAGATAGTCTCTCTCTGGCTGGGCAGTGGTGGCGCACACCTTTAATCCTAGCACTCGGGAGGCAGAGGCAGGTGAATCTCTGTGAGTTCGAGGCCAGGCTGGACCAACAGCCTCGAAAACAATACAGAGAAACCCTGTCTCGAAAAACCAAAAAAAAAAAAAAAAAAAAAAAAAAAAGAGATAGTCTCTATGTCAAGCCAGTAAAATGTTTAAGTGGGTAAAGAACTTGTTGTACAAAGCCTGGCATCCTGAAAACAATCCACAGAACCCACATAAACATAAAAGTGGAAGGAAAGAACCAACACTTCAGAATTGTCCTCTGGCCACCACATGCCCTGACCCACAATAGAAAGTAAATAAGATCTGAAGAAGAGTATCCTCTCTTTTCCATGTTTCTCTGAACCTTATTCTGAAATAGTTCTCTATTTGTGAACAAACTCATTGTTGTGGCATTCCTGCCTGGGTCCATTCACCGCTTTAGCCCCCAAATGAACATACAGAATGCTATGTTAATTATGAAGCTCTTGACCGTTTGCAATGGTTTCTTAATGGCTAGCTCTGACTTAATTATTAACCCACAATTATTAATATTTATTTTTATAAGGTCTTATCTTACCAAGGACACAGCCTCATTTGTCCTCTCTTCCCAGGATCACATGGTGACTCTCCACTCTTGACTACATTTCCCAGAATCCTCCTCGACTCCTAGTCCCACCTATCTTACTTCCCTAATGGCCAACAATGCTTTATTCATTAGCCAATAAGAGAGACATATACACAGAAGGACTTCTCCCATCAACTCATATTGGGGGAGGGGTGTGTGGTGAAATCAGATTCTTAATTCCTCCACACATAAAGATATTCTGGAAAATGGGGTATCAATAACAGTGACCCCACTAACCAGGACAGATCAGATTTATGCTTCAGTGATGAGAAGATAAGCATTTTCCCTTCCTTTGAAATTGGAACATCTAAGCAGCAGAAATATATATCAATGTCTGGGTGTGGTGGTACACACCTTTTGTCCCAGCACTGGAGAGGCAAAGGCAGGCAAATCTCTATGAGTTCAAGTCCAGCTTTGTCTATCCAGCGAGTTCAAGATAAAGCCAGAACTACATAGTAGGACCCTGTCTCAAAGTCATAAATAAGTAAGATTAACACACCCCATACCAAGAGCTTTAGCCTAGATCTCCCTGTTTTATATATATAATATATAATTAATTAACAATATATAAAATATATCACATATTATATTACTATATATCCACATATATAGTCTTATGTGTATGGGTGTTTTATAGCATGCATGTCTGCGGCCACGAGAAATATCTGGGCTCTTGTGGCTAGAGTTACAGATAGATGTTAACTGCCCTGTGGGCACTGAGACTCAAATGTGGGTCCTCTGGAGGAAGAACCAATGCTCTTAACCACTGAGCTGTCTCTCTAGTCCTGAGACTTTTCTCTTAAAGAGCACACTTGCATTTCCAAAGCTTGCTTGTAATTTCCATTGCTGTTAATTGGAAGCATGGTTTAGCATATTCAAAGCAACTCTTGGTATCCACATGTCCACAGCATGGATTTTCAGTACTATTCCTTTCCTGTCCCCGGCATGGCTCCACTGTTAACCCAGTTTCCTAGACCAGAAATTATGAAGTTACTCTTGACTCCTCTCTCTCTGTCATCACCTTCCTGCTCTACTGTTGAAGAATATTCAAATCCAGAAACATCTCACTGGGTTTTCTCCCTGCTTCAACCCATCATCATCAATTCTTTGGACTCCTACAATAGTGCACACCATTCGTCTGCTAAATTGTGTCCCCTTTTTGCAAACATGTAGGTGGATATTTATTTCCCATCCACCACTTCCCAAATAATAGACACAGAGACTTAATATTAATTACAAACCTAGACTTCATTAGTGCTAAAAGTGTAAACTAACAAATAAGCTAAGTTCTTAGCCCAAAGCTCCTGTTTTGACAAGATCTATTTGGAGTTGAATTTCCAGAAAAAAATTGCAACTGATATGTTATGGAGCTAAATCTCAAGCAGCAAGAAACACTAAATCTGTTAGCATCTAACAACCTACTTCAACAGACCTCATGACATTTGGGAGGCTTATGAATTACTCAATGTGGAAGTACTTGTGACTTCAACATAATTCTATCAATGTGTCACAACTATAAGGATAAGAGTAGGTTGGTGGTGGCACACGCCTTTAATCCCAGCACTTGGGTGACAGAGGCAGGTGACTCTCAGTGAGTTCAAGGACAGCCTGAACTACAAAATTAGTTCCAGGACAGCCAGGACAGTTACACAGAGAAAACCTGTCTTGAAAAACAAACAAACCACTATGAAGATAACAGGGTGTTGGCAGTAATCGCAGCACTCAGGAAGTGAGAGCATTAAGATTATGAGTTCAAAGCTAGCCTTGGCTATGTGACTCCCTGTCTTAAAACACACACACACACACACACACACACACACACACACACACACACACACAAGGCAGTGATTCTATCTGTCTGACTTTCCCTCCAGGATAGGACACACCCAGTCTCATGGAGTAAAGGTTTATATAACAGAATGCTGCAGAACCAAGGGAAACACTAACTCACATGTTTAAAACAAGAGGGTAGAATGAGGGCCAGTGGGGAAAGATACTTGCCCAGACTTCATCCTCTGATAGGAGAGGCCAAGAAAATGTCAGTTCCTTATTCAGAGTCTCACAGTTACTTTCAGTGGCACAGTTGGGACCAGAAACCCAAGCCTCTTGGCTCCCAACCCCACAGTCCTTCCAGAACACAAATGTGTAATTTCTCGTGCCTGGTGTTTTTCTCTTTGTTTTTCCTTTCTCTAAGCTTTTGGAGATGAATTGTAGTTTTGGAGATCAAATATTAAATCTCCATTTCAATAGTTGATCAATGGAACACTCTGAAGACAAAGAAAGGAGTGAGAGAAAGTCTCAGTCCAGAGTTCCAGGCTTTTCCTGCCCAGAAAACCTCAAGAGTTCAAGGCATTGGCTGCTATCTGTGCTTCCAAAGCCCGAAACATTTTCTTCTAAAGTCTTTTGGCTCTGAGGTCTTTAAATTACATTGGTCTTGAATTAATTCCTAAAGGCCTTTTCATAAATACTGAACTCTGTAATAAAAGAAAAAGAGGAGGAAAATCGACTTTCCAAGTACAAGGAAAAGAAAACATCCACTCATGCATGTGAAACTTGAGGAACATTTTAATGGGTGTAGGGTGACTGAGAGGAGACATTAGTGACCTCAGGGTTTTAAGAGTTGGTGTCTCCTCTTAAGAGAGCTGTTTACAGAAAAGACAAGTCCTTAATGAAAGTGTAAGCGGAGCAATTCCATCTTTGTACCTCTAATCTGTTCCTCTGTGACCTTCCTGTAGCCGTCATCATCTTGTTCTCTAAGTTCTCAGTATTGTCTCTCAATCTCTTCACAGTTTTTAAATGACAGAAATAACAAGTTGGCACTTACATGGAGACCTGAAGCTATGGGGGGCTGTCTCATTCGAGGTCAGTCTGTGCTGTGGTTTGGATATGATTTGTACAGAGAAGGTTTATGTTTTGGAACCTTATTGCTGGATTTTTTTTGTCTCACCAGATCCCACCACTTCAGCCCCAAATAAACACACAGAGATGTTATATCAACTATTAAATGTTGGTTGATGACTAGGACTTGTTATTGGCTAGTTCTGTCTTAATTCTTAACCCATTTCTATTAATCTATGCATTTCCACGTGGTCTTGGCTTACCGGAGAATGCCTGGATCTGTTACTCCTTTCACAGCTAATGGCATCCTTACTGATGCATCTCTGCCTACCTTCCCCAGAATTCTCCTTGTCTCCTAGTCCCGCCTATCTTCCTGCCTCTGTTGTCCAAACAGTGTTTTATTCATCAACCAATAAGAGAAACATATATACAGAAGGACATCTGCTGTCAGAACCCTGGTTCCCAGTTCAGTGATGTGGAGAGGTGGAAACTTTAGGATTGGGTGTTTGGAGGTGCTGCCCTTGGAAAGTCCCCAGCCTTGGTATTTTATTTTAGCAATTTAAACAGGCAAAAATGTCATGCAGGAATACCATAGCCCATGATTAACCAGTGATAGAGTACAAAAGCCCATCTTTGCAAAGGAGCCAGGACAAGTCTGAAAGTCCATTCCGGTTTTTGAACGCCCCACAATTTGGTCAAATTTGTAATGAGCCTTGCACTGTGATAGTCTCTACTTAATCCCTGCTATATCCCCTTTCTTTCCTCATGTCTGTAATTCAAAGACACTCCCCAATAAATGACTCTTGGGACTTCTGTACATGTGGTATTTTATTGCTAAAATTCTATAGGGCACATGACATCCTCAGAATTGCAAAATTTAAAAACATTAGTTTACAATTTGTTTATAGGTAAGTCAACTTTTCAGTTGAGTTCTGTTATTCAAAAAGTATCCTATTAACAATTTCTTGGGAGCGAGCCCAGCTTCAGGTGAGATTGGGTCTCTGGCTGGGACCACCCGCCCATCACCCATCCCCCTCCATCTTCGGGGCCGCTCCCGGCTTCCAGAAGAGCCGCCCACACAGGAAAGAGATCAGCCCCTCCAAGACCCCAACCCAGCGAGCCCAGCTTCAGGTGAGATTGGGTCTCTGGCTGGGACCACCCGCCCATCACCCATCCCCCTCCATAGTCGGGGCCGCTCCCGGCTTCCAGAAGAACCGCCCACACAGGCCCCTCCAAGACCCCAACCCAGCGAGCCCAGCTTCAGGTGAGATTGGGTCCCCGGCTGGGACCACCCGCCCATCACCCATCCCCCTCCATCTTCGGGGCCGCTCCCGGCTTCCAGAAGAGCCGCCCACACAGGAAAGAGATCAGCCCCTCCAAGACCCCAACCCAGCGAGCCCAGCTTCAGGTGAGATTGGGTCCCCGGCTGGGACCACCCGCCCATCACCCATCCCCCTCCATCTTCGGGGCCGCTCCCGGCTTCCAGAAGAGCCGCCCACACAGGAAAGAGATCAGCCCCTCCAAGACCCTAACCCAGCGAGCCCAGCTTCAGGTGAGATTGGGTCTCTGGCTGGGACCACCCGCCCATCACCCATCCCCCTCCATAGTCGGGGCCGCTCCCGGCTTCCAGAAGAACCGCCCACACAGGCCCCTCCAAGACCCCAACCCAGCGAGCCCAGCTTCAGGTGAGATTGGGTCCCCGGCTGGGACCACCCGCCCTTCACCCATCCCCCTCCATCTTCGGGGCCGCTCCCGGCTTCCAGAAGAGCCGCCCACACAGGAAAGAGATCAGCCCCTCCAAGACACCAACCCAGCGAGCCCAGCTTCAGGAAAGAGATCAGCCCCTCCAAGACCCCAACCCCAGCGAGGCCAGCTTCAGCTTCAGCTGCAGTAAGGAAGGAGACCAGTGGAAACAGAAAGCCCCCACCAGCACCCACTGGAAGAAGAGATGGGAAGAAGACAGAATAAGAGATCACTCAGCAATAGAAACACCAACAC
This sequence comes from Mesocricetus auratus, assembly GCF_017639785.1. Taxonomy (NCBI): domain Eukaryota; kingdom Metazoa; phylum Chordata; class Mammalia; order Rodentia; family Cricetidae; genus Mesocricetus; species Mesocricetus auratus. The sequence goes on from NW_024429189.1 coordinate 106,432,761, forward strand.
GACCCCACCAGAATCCAGGGATCCAACACCAGCAAGACCTGAAAAGCACTACATAGATGAAGAAGAGGAGACAGACCTTAAAAATTATTTTATGAAGATGATGGAGAGCCTCAAAGAAGAAACGAGGAAATCCCTTAAAGAAATAGAAGAAAAAACAAACAAAAAAATCCATGAAATGGGGGAAAAATTCAAGAAATAAACAAATCTCTCAAAGAATCTAAAGAGCACCAAGAAAAAACAACCAAGAAAATTAAGGAAACAGCTCAAACAGTTGAAGGATTGAAAGCTGAAATAGAAACGATAAAGAAAACACAGAATGAAGGGATGCTGGAAATAGAAAAGCTCGGTAAACGGTCTGGAATTACAGATGCAAGCATCACCAATAGAATACAAGAGATAGAAGAGAGAATCTCAGGTGTTGAAGACTCATTAGAGGACATAGCATCGTCAACCAAAGAAAATCTCAAAACCAACAAATCCTTAACACAAAATATTCAGGAAATATGGGACACCGTGAAGAAGCCAAACCTGAGAATAATAGGTATAGAAGAAGGTGAAGAACTTCAACTTGAAGGTACAGAAAACATATTCAACAAAATCATAGAAGAAAACTTCCCTAACCTAAAGAAAGATATGCCTATGAAAGTACAAGAATCTTACAGAACACCAAATAGGCTTGACCAGAAAAAGAAGTCACCTCGCCATATAATAATCAAAACATCAAACCTACAGAGCAAAGAGAAAATATTAAGAGCAGCTAAAGAAAAAGGCCAAGTAACATATAAAGGCAGACCTATCCGAATTACACCTGACTTCTCAATGGAAACGATGAAAGCCAGAAGATCCTGGTCAGATGTCCTACAAACGCTAAGGGAACAAGGATGCCAGCCCAGACTACTATATCCAGCAAAGCTCTCAATTACCATAGATGGAGAAAACAAAATATTCCATGACAAAGCCAGATTTAAACAATACGTATCCATGAATCCAGCTCTACAGAAAATGCTAGAAGGAAAACCTAGAGCCAAGGAAGATAACTACATTCACAAAGACACAGGCAATATAGAATCATACTTTACAAAACACTAAAAGAAAAAGGGAGGAGAAACTACACAAAATAACTTCACTAACAATAAATCAAGCGCAAACAAGGATCACCAATCAATGGTCATTAATATCCCTCAATGTCAATGGCCTCAACTTACCTATAAAAAGACACAGACTAGCAGAATGGATACGAAGACAGAACCCTTCCTTCTGCTGCATACAAGAAACACATCTCAACACCAAAGACAGACGTTATCTCAGAGTAAAGGGCTGGGAAAAGATCTTCCAATCAAACGGCCCCAAGAAACAAGCGGGCGTAGCAATCCTAATATCTAACAAATTAGGCTTCAAATTAAAATCAATCAAAAGAGATGAAGAAGGGCACTTCATATTCATCAAAGGAAAAATACATCAAGACGAAGTCTCGATTTTAAATATCTACGCCCCAAATACAAAGGCACCTACATTCGTGAAAGAAACATTACTAAAGCTCAAAATGCACATAAAATCTCACACACTAATAGTAGGAGGCTTCAACACTCCGCTCTCACCGCTAGATAGGACCTCCAGACAGAAACTTAACAAAGAAACAAAAGAATTAATAGAAGTTATGACCCAACTGGGTTTAACAGACATCTATAGAACATTCCACCCAAATACAAAGGGATATACCTTCTTCTCGGCACCACATGGAACCTTCTCTAAAATTGACCACATAATAGGAAACATAGCAAATCTCCACAGATACAAAAAAATTGGAATAACCCCCTGCATCTTATCAGACCACCATGCATTAACATTAGAATTCAACAATAACACAAATCGCAGAAACCCTACAAACTCATGGAGATTGAACAATGCACAATTGCACCATCCCTGGGTAAAGGAACAAATAAAAAAGAAATTAAAGACTTCCTCGATTTCAATGAGAATGAAGACACAACATACACAAACTTATGGGACACTTTGAAAGCAGTGCTGAGAGGAAAGTTTATAGCGCTAAGTGCCCACATGAAAAAACTGGAGAACAGTCATACTAGAGAATTAATAGCACAGCTGAATGTTCTAGAACAAAAAGAAGCAAACTCCCCAGGAGGAGCAGACGCCAGGAAATAATCAAATTGAGGGCTGAAATCAATCAAGTAGAAACCAGGAAAACATTGAGAAGAATCAATGAAACAAAGAGTTGGTTCTTTCAGAAAATCAACAAAATAGACAAACCTCTGTCCAAACTAACCAAAAGACAGAGAGAGAACATGCTAATTAACAAAATCAGGGATGAGAAAGGGGACATAACAACGGACTCTGAGGAAATCAAGAGAATCATCAGGGCATACTTTGAAAATCTGTACTCCACAAAATTTGAAAATTTAAAGGAAATGGACAATTTCCTGGATAGATATCACTTGCCAAAACTAAATCAAGAACAGATAAATAATCTAAACAGACCTATAACCCCTAATGAAATAGAAGCAGTCATCAAAAGTCTCCCAAACAAAAAAAGCCCAGGCCCAGATGGCTTCAGTGCAGAATTCTACCAGAAATTCAAAGAAGAGCTCATTCCAATACTCGTCAAAGTATTCCACACTATAGAAGCAGGAGGCTCACTGCCAAACTCTTTCTACGAGGCTACAATTACCTTGATACCCAAGCCACACAAAGACACAACTAAGAAAGAGAACTATAGACCAATTTCCCTCATGAACATTGATGCAAAAATACTCAATAAAATACTTGCAAACCGGATTCAAGAACACATCAGAAAAATCATCCATGATCAAGTAGGCTTCATTCCAGGAATGCAGGGATGGTTCAACATTAGAAAATCTATCAATGTAATCCACCATATTAACAATCTGCGAAAGAAAAACCACATGATCATCTCACTAGATGCTGAAAAAGCCTTTGACAAAATCCAGCACCCCTTCATAATAAAGGTCCTAGAGAGATCAGGGATAACAGGAACGTACCTGAATATAATAAAAGCAATATACAGTAAACCAACAGCTAACATCAAACTAAATGGAGAGAAACTCAAAGCAATTCCTCTAAAATCAGGAACAAGACAAGGCTGTCCACTCTCTCCATATCTCTTCAATATTGTACTTGAAGTTCTAGCTACAGCAATAAGACAACAAAAGGAGATAAAGGGGATACAAATAGGAAAAGAAGAAGTCAAACTTTCACTTTTTGCAGATGATATGATAGTTTACATAAGTGACCCAAAAAACTCCACAAGGTTACTCCTAGAGCTGATAAACACCTTCAGCAATGTGGCAGGATACAAGGTAAACTCAAAAAAATCAGTGGCCCTATTATATACAGATGATGAAGTGACTGAGAAAGAAATCAGAGAAACATCACATTTTACAATAGCCAAAAACAGCATCAAATATCTGGGGATAATGTTAACCAAGGAAGTGAAAGACCTGTATATCAAGAACTTTGTGTCTTTGAAGAAAGAAATCAAAGAAGATACCAGAAAATGGAAAGATCTCCCATGCTCTTGGATTGGTAGGATCAACATAATAAAAATGGCAATCTTGCCAAAAGCAGTCTATAGATTCAATGCAATCCCTATCAAAATTCCATCACAATTCTTCAAGGACCTGGAAAGAACATTAATCAACTTTATATGGAAAAACAAAAGGCCCAGGATAGCCAAAACATCCCTATACAATAAAGGAACTTCAGGAGGCATCACCATACCTGACTTCAAGCTCTATTATAGAGCTATAGTCCTGAAAACAGCTTGGTATTGGCACAAAAATAGGCAGGTAGACCAATGGAACCGAATCGAAAGCCCTAATTTTAACCCACACACCTATGAACACCTGATTTTTGACAAAGAAGCTAAAACTGTACAGTGGAAAAAAGAAAGCATCTTCAACAAATGGTGCTGGCATAACTGGGTAGTGGTATGCAGAAGACTGCAGATAGATCCATGTTTATCGCCTTGTACAAAACTTAAGTCCAAATGGATCAAAGATCTCAACATACATCCAGCCACACTGAAACTTTTAGAAGAGAAAGTGGGAGATACTCTTCAACGAGTTGGTACAGGAGACCACTTCCTAAACATAACACCAGTGGCACAGGCACTGAGATCAACAATTAACAAATGGGACCTTCTGAAACTAAAAAGCTTCTGTAAGGCAAAGGACACAATCAAAAAGACAAAAAGGCAGGCCACAGAATGGGAAAAGATATTCACTAACCCTACATCTGACAGAGGGCTAATCTCCAAAATTTACAAAGAACTCAAGAAACAAGTCTCCAAAACACCAAAGGATCCACTTGAAAGGTGGGGTACAGAGCTAAATAGAGAATTCTCAGTAGAGGAGGCTAAAATGGCCAAGAGACACTTAAGAAAGTGCTCAACATCCTTAGCCATCAGGGAAATGCAAATCAAAACAACTCTGAGATACCATCTTACTCCTGTCAGAATGGCTAGAATCAAAAACACCGAAGACAATTTATGCTGGAGGGGATGTGGAGAGAGAGGAACACTCCTCCACTGCTGGTGGGAATGCCAACTCATACAGCCTCTTTGGAAATCAGTATGGCGATTCCTCAGGAAAATGGGAATTAATCTACCACTAGACCCAGCAATTCCACTCTTAGGCATTTATCCAAATGAGGCAGGTTCATACAACAAGGGCATCTGCTCCACTATGTTCATAGCAGCATTGTTTGTAATAGCCAGAACCTGGAAGCAACCTAGATGCCCCTCAACTGAAGAGTGGATAGAGAAAATGTGGTACATTTACACAATGGAGTATTACTCAGCAGAAAAAAACAATGGAATCTTGAAATTCGCAGGGAAATGGATAGCACTGGAAGAAACCATCCTGAGTGAGGTAACCCAGTCGCAAAAAGACAAACATGGTATGTACTCACTCATATATGGATTTTAGATATGGATCAGGATAGTGCCAGTCTGCACTTCCACAGATAGAGAGTCTGGGAAACAGGAAAGAACCTAAAAGATATGCATATATGCATAGTACCCAAGAGAAGAGGATGGAGACAAGATCCTCTGAATGGATGGGGAACAGGGCGAGGGGGTAGTGGGACCTGGGAAGAATAGAGGGGGTAAAGAGGAAGGGAGTTGGTCATGGGGGAACAGGAAGTTGAGGGGGTGGGGGTAGAATAGGGGGAAGAGGGAATCATAGGATTGAAGACAGATCAGGCACCAGAGTGACCTCGAGTGATCTAAAGGTATAACATCAATTGGCAAGCTAAGCAATAGTGGAAGGACCACCTCGAATGCCCATTCCTGATAATGAACTTGATGTCTATAACTATCCGGGAGCCTTCATCCTGGGACTGATGGAAGCAGAGGCAAACACACAACTAAGCACTGAACTGAACCCAAGGAACCCAGTGACAGTGAGAGAGGAATGATGAGCAAATTGGCAAAGAATGGGCTGGCAAAACCAGCAGAGACAGCTGATCTGAACAGGGGAGTGCTCTTGGACCCCAGACCGACAGTGGGGAGGCCAGAATGGGACTGATCTGGACCCCCCAAATGTGAGTGTCAGTGAGAAGGCCTGGACAACCTATGGGGCTCTGAGCTGTGGATCAGTGTCTATTCCTGGTATACAATCTGTCTTCATGTGCCTATAGCACAAAGAGAGATGCTCTCTCAGCCTGGACTCTTAGGGGAGTGCCTTGACCCTACCAAGAGTAAAATGATAGACTCTAGACAACCCCTATGTGGAAGGATTTGGCAATAGGGTGGGAGGGAGGGTGGAAGGGGAGTGCGGGAGGAGGGGAGGGAGAGGCAACTGGGATTGACATGTAAAACAAGCTATTTAAAATAAAAAAAAGCAATTAAAAATTTTAAAAAAAAGGAAAAAAAAACAATTTCTTGGTCTTAGTGTCTTCAAATAAGTGTCTGTTAATTTAATGGATAATGTATGCAGACGAAAGAGGCCAGATCATGGTTCTGCAGTCATGATTTGAGATACGGGATATCACTTAGCCTGAAGACCTACTCCTGACCTTTCCAGTTAGGTGGGACAATATGTTATTCTTTTGTATGTATGTGTGTTCCAGTTTGAACTGGGTTTTAGAGAAAAGACTAATCCTGAGTGCTGGTATTAAAGGAATGTGCCACCAACACCCAGCGTGCAGACTTTTTCACTAACACAGACTCCACTCGACTAGTACTTAGGTAGCCTCTGACTTACAGCAGGCCCCACTCACAGCTGGTTTTCCTGTTGCCATGATAAAACACTCTGACAAAGTAGCTTAAAGAATGAGAGGTTAGAGTTAACTTGCAGTTCAATGTAGATTTCATCATGGAGGGAAGCCTAAAGCAGCTTTTATATCATGTCCGTAATCAGCAAGGGAGAGCAGTGAAAGTATGCTACTAGCCAGCTCCTTTTCTCCATTTCCTATGGTTCAGGATCCTCTGCATAGGAAATGGTCCTGCCCACAATTAAGGTGTGTCACCCCACCTTGATTAGCATTATCGAGATAGGCAAATAGATCCAGAGCCCCAGCACCCAAAGGGCCATCTCTCAGGTGATGCTAGATCCTGGCACATTGAAAATTAACATTATAATTGAGGCTATCAAATGGCTCTGTAAATACCAACACTTGCCATGAGAGACTAATGACCCAAGTGTAACCCTCAGAACCTAGGTGAGGGCTGGAAGATGGATTGACTCCAGAATTGGCCTCTAACCTATGCACACACATACAGCACGGAGCGCATGCTCCTCTCCCCCAGACACACATCGTACTTTGAATAGGAATAGACCCCATAGATTTATGCATTTGAATGCTTGGCGGTAGGGATTGGTGCTATTAGGAGGTGTGACCTTGTTGTTGTAGGTATGGTGTTGTTGGAGGAAGTGTGCCTTTGTGGAGGCAGGCTTTGAGGCATTGTATATCCTCAAGCCACACCTAGTGTGACACAGACTCTTCTGTAGCCCATAGATCAAAATGTAGACCGCTCAGCTCCTTCTTCGGCACCATGTCTGCCGGCATGCCACTATGCCATGATAATGGACTAAACCTCTTTATAAGAGTTGTCAAGAGCCAGGCGCTGGTGGCGCATGCCTTTAATCCCAGCACTCGGGAGGCAGAGGCAGGTGGATCTCTGTGAAGTCGAGGCCAGCCCTCAGAGTGAGTTCCAGGACAGCCTCCAAAACAATACAGAGAAACCTTGTCTTGAAAAACAAAAAAACAAACAAACAAAAAAAAGAGTTGCCATGGTTGTGGTGTCTCCTCACAGCAATAGAAACCCTAACTAAAATACACATACACACAATAAGAAATAAAGTTAAATTAAAGCCAATATCATCACACCATAACTGTCAGACTCTTCCCATTGACACCCCTGTGCTGTCCGCCAGAGTACCTCCATACATCAAGCTTCAGCTACCATAGTAGTGACCTGTTTGCCAGCAGACACATCCATGTTTGAGACCTCTTCCCTTTCCTGCTTACCTTTGTGTTCTTCTATCAGTGCTTCCTGTGACCTCATCCAGAACAGATTCCATGCCCTCAGATTCCTGCATCAGGCTCTGTTTCTACGTGAACTGAAGTGAAGCCTGTCTATGAGTTACATGGGAATGAGACATTGCTGATTAAAGTGTTTGGAACTTGTTAACAAGGACATTTTCCCCACAAACACTATGATGACAGAGAAGTTCGTGACTATATGTAATATTGTCCAGCTCTTTCTTTTTTTTCCATGCACAATGTTTGTTTTCAAAATGATGCTAAATGCGTCCTCTTCAATGTGTTCTGTAGGTCTGAAGAGAAATGGCTCCCATAGACTCAGGGAAAGGCTCATTAGGAGATGTGATCCTGTTAGAGTAGGTGGAGCATTGTTGGAGGAAGTGTGTCTCAGTTCACTTCCTGCTGCTTGAGGATCAAAATGTAGAACTCTTAGCTTCTTCTCCAGTACTGTGTCTGCCTGCATGCCACCATGTCCCACCATGACAATAATGGACTAAACCTCTGAATCTGTAAGGCAGCCCCAATTAAACGTTTTTCTTTATAAGCTGCCTTGGTCATGGTGTCTCTTCACAATAATAGAACCCCAAGTAAGACAAGAGGTGTGGCGGTTTGAAAGAAAATTACCAGGCATGTGTCAGGGGTATCCCCAAAAGGAGGCCTAGTAGAGAAGCCATTGTGTGAAACTGTGAAGTTGAAGCCTGGATTGCCATAGAGACCCCAACATGTTAGAGATGCCAGAGTTGTGTGATGCCTGCTGAAGAGAGCTGCTAACAGGGAGTGGAACCAGACCAAGAGAAAGAAGTGTGTCAACAAACATAACAGAGTTGGAGATCTGAAGAGCATTTTGACATAAGACATGGGGTTGCAGAGTTTGTCTAGCTGGTTTTTCATCTTGCTTTTGTCTAGTATTTCCTTGATATGCTTTCTTCTGTGTGTATTAGAATGAAAATGTGTATCATGTGCTATTTTTGTTGGAAGTATGTGATCTGCTTTTTGATTTTGACTTTTACAGTGGGATTATAGTCAAGAGATTGCCATGTGTCTCAGAGGAGAATTTGGACTTTGGACTTTTAAACAAGTCTGAGACAGTTGTAGACTATAGGGACTTTTGAAGTTGGATTGAATGTGTTGCTTTTCATTATGATATGGCTATAAGCCTTTGGGGGCTAGTGAATGGAATGAGGTAGTCTGAAAGAAAATGGCCCCCAAAGGGAGTGCACTATTAGGAGAAGTGGCTTTCTTGGAGGAAGTGTGTGTCTGTGAAGATGGGCTTTGCTGTCTCTTTTGCTCAAACTTCCCATAATGTTGCTTTCAGTTGACTTCCTGTTGCCTGCAAGATGTAGGACTCTCAGCTCTAGCACCATGTCTGCCTGCACATCGCCATGCTCCCTGTCATGACAATGGAGTGAATCTCTGAACTGCAAGTGAGCCACTTGAATTAAATGTTTTCTTTATGAGTTGCCATGGTCAGCTTGGTGGTGGTGGTGCACACCTTTAATCCCAGCACTTTGGAAGCAGAGGCAGGCAGATCTCTGTGAGTTCAAGGCCAGCATGGTCTACAGAGTGAGTTCTAGGACAGTCAGGCTACACAGAGAAACTGTGTCTCAAAAAACAAAAAAAAGAAAGAAAAAAAAGAGTTACCATGGTCACAGTGTCTCTTCACAACAATAGTAAACCCTAACTAAAACAGTAGGTAAAAAGACAAAGAATCTCTAACTAAACACACCATCTTACCTTAAAAACAGCTGAAAGTGAGTGCCAATTATAGAACTGCCTACACACTTGACTTCAATATAAATAAATACAGGTCAATGACACATGGAGATAGTTGGGGTCAAGACATGTTTACTGTGGCTTAGAGCAGCTCTTTCACAAGGAAACATGAGAAATGAGATAAACCTTAAAGAGCTAACTGTGTGTCTAAAAACTTCTACACTTGACACCAGATCCAGTAGTAAGCACAACTGTGGTGAAATATTGTTTATGATTTAATAAAGCTTGCCTGGACATCAGAATACAAAGATAGCCACAGGAATAGAAGCTGGGCAGTGGTGGCACACACCTTTCATCCCAGGACTTAGGAGACAGAGGCAGATGGATCTCTGTGAGTCCAAGGCCACAGGGTTACACAAGAGAGAATCAGTATATTGGACCCCAGGCTGATGGCTGGGAGGGCAGCATGGGACTAAATGTGAGTGTCAGTGAGGAGGCCTAGGTAACCTATGGGGCCTTGAGTAGTAGATCAGTATTTATCCCTGGCATACAAATGGACTTTGGGTGCCCAACCCACAATGAGGGATGTTCTCTCAGCCTGGACTCATGACGGAAGACCTAGGCCCTGCCCTGAACAAAAAGACAGACTCTGGAGATCCCCCATGGAGGGCCTCACCCTCCCTGGAGAACAGAGTGGGGATTGGAAAGAGGGCTGGAGAGCTTGGTGGGGTGGGGATGGGATGGAGAGGGAGCTGGGATTGACATGTGAAGCAAGCTTGTTTCTAATTTAAATTAAAAAAAAGAGTGAATCAGTCTAAAAGAGAAACAGAGCTCATGCCTTTAATCCCAGCACTAGAGAGGTATAGAAGATAGGACCAGGGCATTCATACTCTGGTAATTAGTCTCAAGCCACTATGAGGACAGGAAGGCAATTCAGTCTCCAGCCACACTGAGGATCCATAGAGACAGGATCACCCTTTCAGTCTGAGGTAGAGGTAAGAGCTACTGGCTGGCTGCTTTGCTTTTCTGGTCTTCAGCTTGAACCTCAATATCTGTCTCTGGGTTTATATCATTCATACTACATACAATTCTAAAACAAAAAGGAAACAGAGACTCTTTCCAAAGTTTTGTTAGACTGTCAGACTCCATTGGTCCTATCAGCAACACTATGTGGGAGTATTACTAGCGTGTTATTTTCAAAAGCAAGAACACACCAAGTAGTATAAAGAATTAGAACTGTGGCAGATAGTTTGGTGACTTGCTTAGAAGACCTCTGGTTTGGGGAGCTTGGGTAAAGCATCCCATTGTCTGTTTCAGTGCTGGTGGTCCCAGTGGTCATCTTGACAGTGATGTGTCCCTTTCAATGTCATTGGGAAAGTTTCTCCCTGACCACCACCTTCCACCCCTCTCTCATTCTGCCATTTTCCCTCTAAATTATGTGTTTAAGGTTGATTTAAGATGGTGGATTATTGTGATTTCTTTATCTATTTCTATTACTATAACAAAACTCTTGAAACAGAGAGAGAGGTCTAAAACACAGAAATTTATTTCTCACAAGGTTAAAAGTCCAAACCCAAAGTATCAGTTTTTGAGCTAGTGATAGCTTCAGTGCTACAGCCAATGTGTGAAGACAGGACAGCAAGTCAGCTGAAAACTGAGTAAAATTTGTCATAAGGGTGCCAAATACCTCATGGCCCCATCACCACTTAAAAGGCCTATTAAGACTTTGGGCAGTGGTGGTTCATGCCTTTAATCCCAGCAGAGGCAGGCAGATCTCTATATGTTCAAGGCTAGCCTAGTCTATAAGAGCAAGTCCCAGGACAGTCAAAGCTACACAGAAAAACCTGTCTCAAACAAACAAAACAAAAAAGATTGTTGATTTTAATATTATCACATGGGCAGCATTATGGGAAGGGCACATTTTAGCCACAGAACAACTCATATTTTGTTTGCTGCTCTGCCCCAATTTCTGTCATTATTCACAGAGTCATAGAAGATCAAAGCTGCAGGCACAGGTTCAAAGGAATGCTACTTGCCTCCTGGAATTGACTAGGATGGAATATCAATCATGTAGGGTGGGTTGGCCAAGGAAATCAGTTCCCCTTTGATTCAAGTTCTTTCTTTTTGTAATTGTTTTTATGAATTTGAGTGTGGTGTATATATGCATAATGTGTGTTGGGGTAGGGGCACATATGCCACATATGGAATGGTGAAATGTGAAGGTCAGAGGATGTCTTTTGGGAATCCAGCACCACCCACTTCATAGACTGATAAATGACTGGTTTGGGGAGAAAGAATTCTATCCCTGTCCCGACCCGCAGGACACTCAATGTGGGTCTGGTGGACACTAGGAAAAAGATGGGGGGCAGGGGACACAAGCACGGACGCCAAGACAAGAGTCTGATCAAGGCGGCAACTTTATTCATCCCAAAGGGATTTATATAGGGGAAGGGAGGAGGGGAAGGAATGGGGGATGTGCTGTAGCTGCGATGAACCTGGTGGAGCGAAGGTCAGTGGGATGGGTAGGTCGTCCTGTGTCCTCTGGTAACCTAACTGCAGACTCTAACTTTATCTTTCACATTCCACCTTCTATTGTTTAAGCCTATGTCCTAGATAAGCCACAGGTCTGTTTCTGGAATTTGGCAGGTAGCAGGGTGGTCCCGAGTCATGTACTTTCTATGAGGGTTGAGTCATGTCTTTTCTTATGAGTACATGAGGCAGCCGTACCTGGTTGATGGCAGGAGGTCCCTGACATATCCCATAAATTTATTTTAGTGAAATGGGACTGCAGAAGCACATAGGCATATTCAAACCATATTAGGAAAATCAGGCCCCAAAACTCCGGATACATCAGACTAAGGAATGGGTTTAACATCTTCATCTGGACCCATAAAGAGGCAGACGCCTAGCACTGCATTAACAATGGGCCCCAGACCTCTGACTTCCTGCTTAGAAACCCTTCCTGTACAGCAGTTCAATCAGAGGAAATGGCACACATGTTTAACAAGGACAGTGTGATCATTCAACAACCCCGTAAAGTTCAGGTCTTGATAGTGTTTCTTCGTATGGCACATTCAGCAGAGGGAAGTAGGGGGATGGAGGTTAAATTTAAGGGAAAGTAAAGACACATGGACCCAAGAGACAAATGACTTATTTATTTGGTTCTTTAAAAATTATTTCATTTGCTTATTTTTAGTGTGTGTGTGTGGTGGTGGTGTAAGTATGAACAAATGAACAAAAGCAAGCTAGCAACTGGGGATCCAATGTCTCTATTCAGTCGCTGCCTCCAGGTTCCCGACTCGAGCTCCTGTCCTGACTTCCCTAAGTGACAGAATGTGAGCTGGAACTGTAAACTGCAGCAAGCCCTCTCTTGCCCAAGTTGCTCCTAATCGTGGTGTATGTCACAGCAATAGCGAGCCAATTACAACAACCATATTAAAGCACCATATTCAGGGGATATTGTTTTCTGAGCCACACACACCCTGTATTCTAAAAATAGAAAGGAATATCACACACATACACACACACACACCATGCACTACACATGTGCTAAGGAAAGAAAAAAGAATTGCAGTAGGGAGGGAAGGAGGGAGACAAATCAGTGAGACCAGGAGCAGGAGACACAGCTCTGAGTCTGTAGCAGCTTGAGGTCTTCTCAGGATTGGGGTAGAGAGGGAAGGAGGGAGACATCAGTGAGATCAGGAGCAGGAGACACAGCTCTGAGTCTGTAGCAGCCTGAGGTCTTCTCAGAGACCTCGACTTAAAGGTTTCTGCTTTTTTATCTGTTTTGGGGATTTTGCTTTGGTTTTTGCTTTTCCTTTTCATTGAGGTGAGAATTATGCAGTATAAATGAATCATTTTAATATAAATGATTAAGTGACCAAAGGTTCAGTACTTTTACAGTGTTAGACAATATTCATTTCTATCTGATTTCAAAATATTTTCATGTCTCCACAAGAAAACTCTACTAAACCAATTATTTGGTCACCTCCTTCTTCCTCTCAGTTTCCCCAAATCTGTGTTTTGTCTCTACAACTTTGCCTATTCTGGAGATTTCAAATAAATGAAATCATTCAATATTTGTCCTGGGGGTGACTTAAAGGTGCTTCAGTCGTTTACATGATTCATTGCCAAGCACCAATGTAAAAATGTAGGGCATGATTGTGTGTCCAATCCCATCAGTGATGAGGCAGAACCAGGAGTATCCGTAGCCTAACTGGTGAGTTTCAAGCCAATGAGAGACCTGCCTCAAAGGAAGTGGACAGAATTCTTGAGGCTGACATACAAGGTTGTCCTTTGACTTCTATATGCATTTACACTTGTGTGTACCTAAAATACACATATACACACATGCATAAAAATTTGTCCCTTTGTGTATGGCTTATTTAATTTGGCATGATGTTTTCAAAGTTCATTCATTTTATGGCATGAATCAGTGACTCTTTTCTTCTCATAGCCACATATTTCACTGCATGATTTATTTAGTCATTGTTGTGTGGTATTTTGATCACATTCTGACAATAAAGTTTGCTTTGAATCAGAGGGCAGAGCTAGCCACTAGTTGACCAAAATTAGCTATACAGGTCTTGTAGGACCAAGGGCAGAGAGAGATACACACAGGAAGTAGTGGGGTGGGGTTTAGAGAAGGTCTAGGCCCTTTTGGAAGGAGGAAGAGAGAGAGAGAGAGAGAGAGAGAGAGAGAGAGAGAGAGAGAGAGAGAGAGAGAGAGAGAGAGAGAGAGAGAGAGAGAGGAGAGAGGAGAGAGGAGAGAGGAGAGAGAGAGAGGAGGTCAGGAGGTCACTGGTTGATTCTTTGCTGCTTCTCTGATTATTCAGGTTCTTACTGCCATATCTGACTCCCAAGTTTTTATTGTTAAAGAATAATTAGATAAGCACACCAAGCATTCACATGTTCATGTATCTGTGGTTGTTTTCAGCTTTTGGCTATTGTGAAAGTCATTGCAATAGGCATGGATACATATGCAGCAGAACTCATGAAGTATTTATTTGTTTGTTTTTGTGTGTGTTTGCCACAGCATATGTGTGGAGGTCAGAGGACAACTTTTCAGAAGCTGATTCTTTCCACTTCACTAATGCAAGTTCTCTTTTTATTTGTCTCACTGCATACCACAGCCTAGCTGAACTTCAAACTTCAAACTTTAAACTCCCCTTCTTCCAGTCCCATCTTACCTTAAGAATGCTGGAATCATAGATGCAAAGTCAGATCATGAGGCTTGTGTGGCAGCACTTTTTATCTGCTGAGTCAATTCTCAAGCCCTAGTTCATGAAATCTTAGTGTCCATTGATGACTTAAAATAAATCCATACCTGCTTCCATCTTCCTGGGCCTGCTCCAAGCCTAGAGTGTACCTGCCCCACCAAAAAGTACCACCCTGAGTATGACCACACCTCAGTCTTGATCTTCCCTGCACCCTGCCCTTTGCTTGAGGTGAATGTGGGCTCTGCTCCGGGCCCCATCTCCCGATATCCTCCTGCTTCGATCTTTATGGGCCTGCCCCTAGCCTAGAGTATGTCAGACCAACCTGCACCCATCATGAGACACATTGTAGTATTGGACCTGCTTGAACCCACCGGAAGAGAACCTTATACCCACAAGGAGAGAAAAAGAACCCATGAGCTCCCACTGAAAGTAGAAATGGGAAGACGACAATATAAAAATAAAGTCAACAACAGTAAAATCAATATGACCCCACCAGAGTCTAGGGACTACACCAGAAAGACCTGAACATCTCAACACAGATGAAACAGAAGAGAATGACCTTCAAAACAACCTCATGAAAATGATACAGGTTCTCAAAGAAGATATGAGAAAATCCCTAAAGAGACAGAAGAAAAAACACACCAAAAAATACAAGAAATCAACAAATCTTTTAAAGATGGCCAAGAAGAAGCAATCAAAAAGATGAAGGAAACAATTCAAACAGTTCAAGACCTTAAAACTGATATAGAGGCAATAAAGAAAACACAAACTGAGGGAATGCTGGAAATAGAAAAACTGAGTAAACGATCAGGAACTACAGATGAAAGAATAACCAACAGAATACAAAATATGGAAGACAGAATCTCAGGTGCTGAAGATAAACTAGAGGAAATAGATTCATTAAGCAAACAAAATATTAAATCCAACAAATTCTTTTTTATTTTTATTTTTTTATGAGACAGGGTTTCTCTGTATTGTTTTGGAGGCTATCAGTCCAGCCCGGCCTCGAACTCACAGAGATCCGCCTGCCTCTGCCTCCCAAGTGCTGGAATTAAAGGCATGTGCCACCACCACCCGGCTAAATCCAACAAATTCTTAGCAGGAAATATGGACACCATAAAAAGACCAAACCTAAGAATAATAGGTATAGAAGAAGGCGAAGACACCAGCTCAAAGGTGCAGAAAATATATTCAACAAAATCTCAGAAGAAAACTTTCCCAACCTGAAGAAGGACATGACTATGAAAGTAAAGGAAGCTTACAGAACACCAAATAGACTGGATCAAAAACAAAAGTCCCCTCACCACATAATAATCAAAACACTAAACATACAGAATAAAGAAAGAAAATTAAGAGCAGCTAAGGAAAAAGGCCAAGTAACATATAAAGGCAAGCCCATCAGAATTACACCTGACTTCTCCATGGAAACTATGAAAGCCAGAAGGTCCTGGAAAGATGTGCTACAAACACAAAGAGACCACAGACTCTAGTCCAGACTACTATTCCCAGCAAAACTCTCAAGCACTATAGATGGAGAAAACAAAATATTTCATGTCAAAACCAGATTTACACAATACATATCCACAAATCCAGCACTACAGAAAGTTCTGGAAGGAAAACTACAAGCCAAGGAAAATAACTACACTCACAAAAACATAGGTAATAGATAATCTCACTTTACCAAAAGCCAGAAATAGGGGAAAAACTCACACACAATTCCACCACCAAAAACGAATCCAAAACAAACAAGAATCAACAATCAATGGTCATTAATATCCCTCAATATCAATGGTCTTAACTCACCTATAAAAAGACACAGGTTAACACAATGGATAAGAAGACAGAATCCATCTTTCTGCTGTATACAAGAAACACGCCTCAACTTCAAAGACAGACGGTACCTAAGAGTTAAGGGTTGGGAAAAGATTTTCCAGTCAAATGGACACAAGAAACAAGCAGAGGTAGCAATCCTAATATCTAACAAATCTGATTTCAAGCTAAAATTAGTCAAAAGAGATGAAGAAGGTCATTTCATATTCATCATAGGAAAAATCCATCAGGATGAAATCTCAGTTTGGAACATGTATGCCCCTAATACAAAGGTACCCATATTCTTAAAAGAAACATTACTAAAACTCAAATCACACATTAAACCCCACACACTTATAGTGGGAGACTTTAACACCCCACTCTCACCACTGGACAAGACCACCAGACAGAAACTTAACAAAGAAACAAAGGAACTAACAGAAGTTATGACACAAGTGGGTTTAATAGACATTTATAGAATATTCAATCCAAGCACAAACAAATATACCTTCTTCTCAACACCACATAGAACCTTCTCTAAAATCGACTACATACTTGGCAATAAAGCAAACCTCAACAGATACAAAAAAAATTGGAATAACCCCCTGTATTTTATTGGACCACCATGCTTTAAAATTAGAATTCAACAACAGCACAAATTGCAGAAACCCCACAAACTCATGGAAATTGAACAGGGATCAATAGCATCACTCCTGGGTAAAGGGGGAAATAAAGAAAAAAATCAAAGACTTCCTAGAATTCAATGAAAATGAAGGCACAACATAACCAAACCTATAGGACACTCTGAAAGCAGTGCTAAGAAGAAAGTTCCTAGCACTAAATGCCTACATGAAGAAACTAGAAAATAGCCACAGTGAAACATAACAGAACACCTGAAAGCTCTAGAACAAAAAGAAGCAAACTCACCCAGGAAGAGTAGATGCCAGGAAATAATCAAATAGAGAGCTGAAATCAATAAAATATAAACAAAGAAAACAATACAAAGAATCAATGAAACAAAGAGTTGGTTAATCAACAAGATAGACAAACCTTTATTCAACCTAACCAAAAGGCAGAGAGAGAACATGCAAATTAACAAAATCAGAAATGAAAAGGGGGATATAACAACAGACACCGAGGAAATCCAGAGAATCATCAGGTCATACTTTGAAAACCTGTACTCCACAAAATTGGAAAATTTAAAGAAATGGACAATTTTCTGGATAGATATCACCAAGATTAAATCAAGAACAGATAAACAATTTCAATAGACCTATAACCCTTAAGAAATAGAAACAGCCATCAAAACACTTGCAACTAAAATAAGTCCAGGGCCAGATGATTTCAGAACAGAAGTCTACCAGAAATTCAAAGAAGAGCTAATACCAATACTCTTCAAATTGTTTCACACAATAGAAGCAGATGGATCACTGCCAAACTCTTTTTACGAGGCTACAATTACCTTAGCACCCAAAGCACACAGAGACGCAACTAATATTAGGGAACTGGAGCCCAATCTACTTCATGAACACTGATGCAAAAATATTCAATAAAATACTAACAAATTGAATCCAAGAACACATCAGAAAAATCAAACATCATGATCAAGTAGGCTTCATCCCAGGAATGCAGGCATGGTTCAACATATGAAAATCCATCAATGGACACATATCTACCGTATAAACAATCTGGAAAAAGAAAAACCATATGATCATCTCACTAGATGTTGAAAAAGCCTTTGACAAAATACAACACCCCTTCATGATAAAGGTCTTAGAGATATCAGAGATAACAGGAACATACCTAAATATAATAAGGGCAATATACAACAAACCAACCGTAACATCAAACTAAATGGAGAGAAACTCAAGCGATTCCTCTAAAACCAGGAACAAGACAAAGTTGTTCACCCTCTCCATATCTCTTTAGCACTGTACTTGAAGTTCTTGCTAGAGCAATAAGACAACAAAAGGGGATCAAGGGGATACAAATTGGAAAGGAAGAAGTCAAACTTTGACTGTTTGCAGATGATATGATAGTCTATGTAAGTGACCCGAAGAATTCTACCAGGGAACTCCTACCGCTGATACTCACCTTCAGCAAAGTGGCAGGATACAAGATTAACTAAAAAAAATCAGTAGTCCTACTATATATAGACAATAAATGTGCTGAGAAAGAAATCAGAGAAACATCACTCTTTACAGTAGCCACAAACAACATAAAATATCTTGGGGGTAATTCTAACCAAACATGTGAAAGACCTAGATGACAAGAACTTGGAGTCTTTAAATAAAGAAATTAAAGAAGATACCAGAAAATGGAAAGATCTCCCATGCTCTTGGATATGTAGGATCAACATAGTAAACATGGCTATCTTACCAAAAGCAATCTACAGATTTAATGCAATCCCTATCAAAATCCCAGCACAATTCTTCACAGACCTTGAAAGGACAATTCTCAACTTTAAATGGAAAAACAAAAGACACAGGATAGCCAAAACAACCCTGTTCAATAAAGGAAGTTCAGGCGGCATCACCATCCCTGGCTTCAAGCTCTACTGTAGAGCTATAGTAATGAAAACAGCTTGGTATTGACAAAAAAAATAAACAGACCAATGGAATTGAATCAAAGACCACTTCTATGAACACATGATCTTTGACAAAGAAGCTAAAACTATACAATGGAAAAAAGAAAGCATCTTCAACAAATGGTGGTGGCATAACGATGCTGGCATGTAGAAGACTGCAGATAGATCCATATCTATCACCATACACAAAACCTAAGTCCAAATGGGTCACAGACCTCAACATCAATCCAGCCACACTGAACCTCTTAGAAGAGAAAGTGGAAAGTACCCTAGAATGAATTGGTACAGGAGACTGCTTCCAGAACATAAGACCAGTAGCACAGACATTGAGATTGACAATTAATAAATGGCACCTCCTGAAACTGAGAAGCTTCTGTAAAGCAAAGGACACAGTCAACAAGACAAAATGGCATTCCACAGAATGGGAGAAGATATTCACCAATCCCACATCTGACTGATGGCTGATCTGAAAAAATTACAAAGAACTCAAGAAGCTAGTCTCCAAAACACCAAATTATCCAATTAAAAAGTGGGGTATAGAACTAAATAGAGAATTCTCAATATAGGAGTATAAAATGTCTGCTGGACCCTTAAGAAAGTTCTCAACATCCTTAGCCATCAGGGAAATGCAAATCAAAACAACTTTGAGATACTATCTCACTCCTGTCAGAATGACTAAAATAAAAAACACCAATGACAGTTTATGCTGGAGAGGATTGGAGAAAGGGCGATATTCTTCCACTGCAGGTGAGAGAGCCAATTGTACAGCCACTTCAGAGATCCATATGGAGATTCCTCAGGAAAATGAGAATCCGTCTACCACAAGATCCACCAATTGCACTCTTAGCCATATACCCAAAAGACACACATTCATACAACAAGTACATCTGTTCAGCTATGTTCATAGCAGCATGATTTGTAATAGCCAGAACCTGGAAGCAATCTAGATGCCCCTTACCTGAAGAGTAGATAGAGAAAATGTGGTACATTTACGTAATGGAGTGCTACTCGTTGGGAAAAAAACCAATGGAATATTGAAATTGCAGGCAAATGGACGGCACTAGAAGAAACCATCCTGAGTGAGATAACCCAGTTATAAAAAGATAAGCATGGTATGTACTCACTCATATGGATTTTAGACATAGATCAGGGGATAGCTAACCTACAATCCCACCGCCAGAGATTCTGGGAAACAGGGAGGACCCTAAGAGAGATATGCATGGTACCCAGGAGAAGGGGAATGGGAAGGGATCTCCTGAGGGGATTGGGAGCATGGGGGAGGGAGCTAGGAGAAAGAGAGGGGGAGAAGATCAGGGGAGAGGAGGACATGGGGGAGCAGGAAAGTTGAATCAGAGGAAGAATAGAGAAGAGCGGGATGAGAGATACCATAATAGAGGGAGCCACTATATGTTTGAGAAGAGATCTGGCACTAGTGAGATTTTCAGAGATCTACAAGGATGACACCAACTGATATCTTAAGCAATAGTGGAGAGGCTACCTCAAAAGCCCTCCCCCAATAATGAGATTGATGACTACCTTATATGCCATCCTAGAGCCTTCATCCAGTGGCTGATGGAAGCAGAGGCAGACACCCACAGCTAAACACTTAACTGAACTCCTGGAACCCAGTTACAGAAAGGGAGGAGTGGTGAGCAAAGGAGTCAAGACCTGGCTGGTGAAACCCACAGAGGCAGCTGACCTGAACAAGGGGGAGATCATGGACCCCAGACTGGTGACTGAGAGGCGAGCATGTGACTGACCCAGACCCCCTGAATGTGGGTGTCATTGAGGAGGCCTCGACAATCTATGGGGCCTTGGATAGTAGATCAGTATTTACCCTGGTGTACAAATGTACTTTGGGAGCCCATTCCACATGGAGAGATGAAGAGATGACAGACTTTGAAGATTCTCCATGGAAGGCCTCACCCTCTCTGGGCGGCGGAGGGGGGATGGGGTGGGGGTTGGGGGACCGGTGGGTGGCAGGTGAGGAAGAGAGGGTGAGGGTGCTGGAATTGACATGTCAAGCAAGCTTTTTCCAATAAAAAAAAATTCACTCAATAAACATCTAATGCACTAGCCACTTAAAGCAAGCAAACAAACAAAAAAGATAGAAAGAAAGAAAGAAAGAAAGAAAGAAAGAAAGAAAGAAAGAAAGAAAGAAAGAAAAAGTAAAAGACCCAGAGACAGATACTGGGGTTCAAGCTTCACGCTGAAAAGAGAAGCAAAGCAGCCAAGCCAGTAAATATTACCTCTACTCAGCTGAAATGTCAGTCCTGTCCCAACAACTCCTTAGAGGCAAAGCTCTGAATCCTGTCTCCACCTCCCTAATGCTGGGATTAAAGGCATGTGATCCCAAGTGGTAGGATCAAAATGTGAACTCCGTTACTCTTCACTCTCGGATTGGCCAGGGTGGCCTTGAAATCAGAGAGATCCATTTGACTGTCTTCTACATATAACTAGTGTGGCTGACTTTGTTTTCTGATAGTTCAGGTAATCTTTATTAGATCATAAAGAATACACCACCACACATACCTGAAGCACACACAAGCTTAGGATTCTTGGATCCACAAGTAAATTCCTCTGCACACACGCAATCTTGGATTGAGTTTAGTCAACTTTAAATATCACTGATGACGTCAAAACTTTCAAACTTCTTTGAAAGTGCAGGCTTCCGGATCTATAGAAAACAACTTGCTCATTAAGCAGACTTCTTGAAAAAAGACCTTGCAAAATTCTCTGAAATTCAAGGCTCTCCTGTCCTCAAGGAAACTTGAATAAGAATTTGAAACATTTCTGAACTAGCAGAATGAGCTCAGCTGAGAACATTCCTGAGCTGTGTCTTACCACTACAATGGCAAAATCTTAAGAGTCTGGAATCAGAAGCTTTAGTGCAAGCAAGAGTGAAAAGAGATGCAAGGCACTTTGACTTTGAAGTCTGAAAAGCAGATCTTCGACTACATAAGCAGGTAATCGCTTTTAGTATCCCAGCGGTTCAGAAGTCCCCAGCCACTCATGCTCTCCTCACTTTCCCCATTTGCTTCCTGCCATTCATCTTTCATCTCTTGTGGTGAGAGGAATGCCAATGTTTTCTTTTCAAACAACTTCTAGGAATTGCCTTCGGTTTGCTTGGTTAAATTCTCTACTTCACACGTTTCTCCAAAAGGACATTGTGTCTCAGTTTCTGCTGAAGAAAACCTGAATAGTGAGAAAATGTAATTGCCGACTACGCAAGAAAAAAAATGCTCAGCCACCGGATTGTTTTGATCTTGAAGTCTCAACCTACCTGTTTATTGAGAACACAGACTGGTTCTGAGATCCTTGCTGCTCCCTTACCCCAGCAGCTGATGCAATGAGTCAGCAATGGAATTTGCAGCTCTCTGCCTTTTCTGTTTCTCTAATCTCTTACCCTTCCCTCAGGACCATTGTCAGTCAAAATTTCTGACTCCATACAGGTAACACAGGAGCAGCGCATTCAAATTCAGTGTGGGTTGTTCACTTACATTGGAGTGGACTTAGTCATTTGGAAGAATCATGTCTGGAGCATCATGCTTGGAGAAGACAAGGAAGAGAGGGAGGAAGAGGAATGGGGAGAGGAGGAGAGATTTTCTTGCCTTATGTTCTTGAAAGTCAGGACTTTCATTCCAGTTGTCATTTAAGTTAACTGAAGACATCCCCCAAGAACCTGACCTCTACCCATCTCTCTACACTGGCAAGATCAAAATGGTTGCCTTAAGACCTCAGAGCTTTATGCTGGCTTTCTTTCACACAAAACAAAGGGGTTCAAAATCCATTAAGATACTTGAGTCATCTAACATAGGTCACATGCTTATCTCCCAGCAGTCATGTAGCCATGGGAGAGGAGTAGGATGGATCATGGCAGCTGGATATCCATTCCAAGAGCCAGAAATGGAGTAAGAACTCCCTACCTCAATCCCTGAACCACCAGATTCCCAAGAAGAAAACTTGAGCTTTGATCAGGGAAATGAGTACTGGGAAGGGAACCAATAAATGTTGATTTTCCAGGGGTGGTTATCTCTATAACTTCGTCATTCCCCTTTTTATCCACATTTTTATGCTTAATGCCTTAGTTTCCTTTCTGTTGCTTTGAAAAAATACCTTGACTAAAAACAACAGAGGAAGCTGGAGATTGTTCAACAGTTAAGAGCACTGGCTACTCTTCCAGAAGATATGCATTTGGTTCCCAGTACAAACACTAGGGCACCCATAACCACCCATAACTCCAGTTCCAGGGGATCTAACACTCTTATGGCTTTCACAAGTACTGCATGTACATGTTGCATAGATACATATGTAGGCAAAACATCAATACTTGTAAAATAAGGAGAATTTTTAAAAGCAATTTATGGGAAGAGAGGTTTTATTTCTGCTTGCAAGTTGTAGTCCATCATTGGGAGTCACGATAGGAGCTAGAAGCAAAAACCATGGTGGAAGGCTGCTTAGTGACTCACTCACAGGCCCATGCTCTTTATGCCAGTAATGAGGACATGTCCAGGGAATGGTGCTGCCCACAGTGGGCAGTCCCTTGTGTATCGTTCTGCTCTCCATCTGAGGTAGTAGGTGCCAACCACTCTTTCTCCAGCCAAGTCTTTGTTCTGGTAGTGTGAGCCATTTGCCAACTAGAATATGATTCTAGTATATGTGTCATAAAAGATAGCTCCATAGCATTCACTGCTTCATAACTCAACAAAAACAAGAGGAAGAGTTGAAAGGGAATTGGCCCAGCAGCTATTCTATAGTCCTGTATGTTTCTGGAGATGCTTAAGATAACTTTTCAGCAATATTTTTCTAATAGGCATTTGATGGACATTTTGTTGAGTGATAAACATGATTCATCAGAGGGATAACTGTTGCTGGAGTTTCTTTCCTACCTGGTCCCACAACTGCTTCAACCCCGAATAAACACACAAACACTATATTAATTATAAAACTGTTGGCCGATGGCTAGGGCTTCTTACTGGCTAGCTCTCTCTTAATTATTAACCCATAACTACTAATTTATGTATTTTTACGTGGCTTTATCTTACCAGAGGACACAGATAACTATCAATGGTGAGAAGGTAAGAAAGCTGATGGGTGGATTACCACTATTACTGTGAGCCTGACAGGTTGGTTATGACCAGTGTTTGAAATGAGTCTTGATACATTGCTTCATCATAACAGATACTGTAGAATGAATAAATAGGGTTGTTTGGGACAAAGTACCCGTGATGGTTGAAATAGTCTGAATGCTGCATACTGGAATGTTGTTTGAGATATTTCAGTGGTTTGGTGGATAGTGAGAGGTGTCAGAATGTCTCATAGCTTTTAATCTATGAACTATTTGTTCTGTCTGGGAAAAGTTACATAATTCTCTGAGTATTGGATTTCTACACTGGTAAAATAGGAGGAAAAATGCTTACCCTACTTATTTTTCAAAGTTATTAAAAATATGTGCCTTGGGTTCTTTTAAGCAGTAGCTTAATGTTTTTTAAGGCAGAATGAAAAATACTCATATGGGGAAAAATGCTACTGCCTCCAGAGAAATTTAGTCAATAGTTTATTCTGCATAATGCAGCCTTGTACAGTGTACATTTTGTATATCAACTGAAAAATTTCAACCCAACAAGAAGTAAAGATTCTCCAAAAACCCAAAGCAGTAGTAATGGAGGTAGTAACACTTGTCATTCTATGTGTTGATAACTCCTAGCTATGATCTTTAATCCAAAAGCTAAAGAGAAGTCCACACTATGACTTTGTTTTCTAAAGTGGGACCAAATGTAAGTCAAACAATAAATGAGACATTGCGAGTGTCTTAGCTAGGGTTTTTATTGCTGTGAAGAGTCACCATGATCATACATGGCAACTCTTTAAAAGAGAAAACATTTAATCGAGGTGGTGGCTTACTTACAGTGTCAGAGGTTCAATGCATTATGATCATGAAAGGAAGCATGGTGGCATGCATGCAGACATGGTGCTGGAGCTGAGAGTGCTACATCTTGTAGGCTACAGGAAGTCGACTGACTGTCACACTGATGGAAGCTTGAGCAAAGTATGTCCCCATAGTGTAATCAGACTCCCATAGGACCACCAGCTCCTGAATAATGACACAGAGAATTCTTATTAAGCATGGAAATTTGGCCTTAGCTTACACTTGTTCCCAACAAGCTCTTAAAGTGTAAATTAATCCATTTATATTAGTCTATGTTTTGCCACATGGCTTATTACCTCTCCTCAGTACCATATGTCCAACTTCCTCCATATCTTGCTGGTCAATCTCCATATCTCTGATTCTTTTCCAGAGTTCTTATCTCTTCCAAAAAGTTCCATCTATCTATCCCTGCCTATCCACTATTGGTGATCCAATTCTTTATTTATTTTATTTAATTTTTAATTTTTAAAAAATTTTTTTGGTTTTTTGAGACAGGGTTTCTCTGTGGCTTTGGAGACTGTCCTGGAATTAGCTCTTGTAGACCAGGCTGGTGTCAAACTCAGAGATCCACCTGCCTCTGTCTCCTGAGTGCTGGGATTAAAGGCGTGTACCATCACCATCCAGCTGATCCAACTCTTTATTAAACCAATCAAAAGGTGCCTTAGTCAGGCAAGGAAGGACAGAGTCACATCTTCATACAGTGTGGTCAAATATTCCACAACGTTTTCCTTTTTTGTCTAAATAAAAAGGAAAGGTTTCAACCTAACACAGTAATACTATATACAATGAGAACAATTGTCAGGTAAAAAATCACATTCACAATGTCTAGTCTATTTGTATTTGGCAAATTTGGAGAAAGTACTCTATTATCTACTCTATCTTGGTGAGTCCAAAGTTTTATACCTAATCACTTTCTATCATAATTTCTATTACCAACTTAAAAAATCTTTTTAGACCTTAAAACATTTTCTTAGATAAACAACTTTATGTCTCTCAACCTTTATAAACATTGCATCTCTCTTGTGAGTTTTTTTTTTCTGAATTTGGCAACAAGGAAAACTGTAAAATTATAAGTACTAGTCTTCAACCCCATCAGCTAAAATATTAACTGAGAAAACAGGATGTGCAGAGCAAGCAACTTCCAAAACCATAGAAATGAAAGAAACAGATGATGGCCTGGATAGTCACCCAAGGTTCCTCTGCAATGTCGGGACATCCATCTTTAGCCTATAGACCTAGAATATCTGACAGACTTTTCTGTGAAGCAAAAATTTTGAAGGACTGTCCTACCTTGTCATGGCAAAGTTTGGCAGTTAACTTTATTTGTGTCCTGTTTGTCCAATTTGAACAGTATAGTTTCAGCAGCCAAGACGGGGCAATTTCTTGTCCAGTGGCTAGCTTTGTTACATTGAAAGCAAACTTCATATGGAAGTTCTTCAATGCCCATTATCTTCTCTGGGGTAGATTGATGCTGCCATGAGCAGATGTAACCCACTGTTATGGAAAGTTTTATGTTATTAAAACATGTTAAATGACATTTTCTGTAAATCTCTTAAGTTTTTGAAGACCACCTATCTATCTAAAATAGGTTTAACTTTGAAAACATACCTAATATGACCACAAGTTTGATTATAAATGACTCACTAATCTTCATTTCTTAATTATCCTAAACAGTTTGCAATACTAGCTTTCATGGACCAGAACTTATTACATTTTTAAATTAGCTGCATAGGTACAATACCTTAAACAAGAGTGGAAACATATATACAGTATGTTGTAACAAAAATAACCACAAATTTATATCAATATACAAAAACCCATACCAATGTAAAATATTTGAGACTAGTGGTTACTTTTTAATTTAAAAATAGAGTCAATAATCCACCCTTTCATCCTATCATAATTCCTATACCCCTTTTTTTCCTTTCAAAAAGAGATCCCTGAATCTGATCTCCTTTGTTTAGTTTTCTTCCTGACCATGACTAATAGCAACTTACGACCAACCCCCCCTAAAGAATGACAAACATGCATAACACACCAAATGACCAACACCCACCCATCTCACCTCTTCAGAATGTGGGCATCATGGTCTTAAAATTACTTCCTGTTGTCTAGGGGTGATGGAATGTTTAGGTAACAGAGTGCCCACTCTCTGTGTGGTGAGAAAGCACAGGGATTAACCAAAGTCCTGGCTGGCGTAGTCTGTGAGACTGGACCATCTAAGTTACCTATTTTGAAGTTGTTCTGGATTTTTGAGGAAACAGCAATGGAGGCATCTGAGAGTCCAGATCACCTGGGCTACTTGTCCGCTTTACATTGATGTCTAGTCCTTTTGTTGTGAAAACACACTAACTCTTAAAGGTAATGTATATTTGCATTAAAACATGAATGGAATGTGTGCACAAGCAGTTAAAGATGATTTTCTTCTCTATATTTGAGCAGGTAAAAGACATCTATCAACTTGATTAAGTCTGTTTGGGTTGCATAATCAAACTGTAAATCTCCATACATGCTATATGAAAGGATGGCATGTAATAAGAAATCATGAGGACTCTACAACCAACAAGATTTATCATACCTCATGCAGTGTCAGACCTGTTCCTATCTCATATCAGGTGATCCACCTGACCATGTGACAGAGAAAGGGGAGCAAAACAAAATAGAGACAGGATATTCCCAATGAGGACCATTGCTACTCATCTCATACTCTTTTGGTTTTGGATTAACTCCCTCAAACTTTTGTTAAAGTATAAATCTTATTTCAAGATTTGTAAACTTTCAGTACCTCAAGATTAGTAAGCATATTGTGTATGATTAAAAACCCGTAAAATCTGTAACAAAAGAGTTAGATTAGAACTTGTAAGATTAGGATTGATAGTTTATATATATATATATATATATATATATACATATATATATGTGTGTGTGTGTATGTATGTATGTATGCATATAATGTAATCTTCAAGGAAATATATGGCTTGCCACCATTTTAGCTGCTGTATCCTCGTCGGGATAGAGGCAGCTATGTGACTGACAGCCATCTTTGCTGGGGTTTGACAGAATCTCTTTTTCCATGTGACTTCACTCTCATCTTGACTAAAAGTGACCACATGGCATAAGCTGACCAAGGGAAAAAACATAGTTTCTTCTAGCCATGAAGCACAAAGCAGATAATTTGCCCACTCTTTTCAGTTACACTAACAAGCCTCCCCCTATCAGCCTCACCCCTTTAGTCTTCGCAGTCCTTTCTTTTTTCCTCTGGCCCCTTCAGTTTCCCTTTCTCCCTTCTCAGCCATAGGCCACCCAAATCAACCCTCCTAGGTGCCCACTTTCAGCCCACTGGCTGCCCTTCATCTTCCCGATACTGACTCTTGTTCTGCCATGGGACCCTCCTTCACCTCCCCTACCCAGCCTAAGCTGACCACAGTTCTTCCAGGGTGCATGACTTGGTCAGTGTACATGTGCTCTTCCCATTAAGCAAACTCTCAAGTAGAGAAAAGATTGTGGTCCTACACTGCTAATTCTTCCACCTTATTAAAGAATTCCAGTGCATTATCTAATCTTACAACCTCACCTTCTATGATGTGTTAGAGTCTAGTTGACAACAAGAACTCCATTTTCTTCCAGTTTGTTCTTCTCTGAGCTGTTACCCACAATTTCCTGAGGTGGGACTGCAACCCCCAACTTCCTTACACAGGTGTCTAGAATGCAGGAAGACATTCAGTCCTCTTCTGAGTGGTCAGCCCAGAGCTGAGTCTGTGCCACGAAACTACACAACTTCCTGATAGGCTGTGGAAAGTCCCCAAACACTTTTCCCCATATTACATTATGATTGGGTGGGGCTGAGGAACTGTTTTTTTGTTGTTGTTATTTTTTTTCTTTCCCCTTTAAAGCTGGCTGCTGTCCCCACGTTGGGGATGCAGTCTGGAGTCTGAAACCTGCTGCTTCCCTGACATATCAGTTTTTCTATATACATCTTTGTATATACATCTTTGGCTTGCTTGAACGTGATCTTTTGTGGTGAATTATTCCAGGATTCTTAGACCTTAGCAGATGTTTATATGATTTTTACCATCAACCTTATCCTGGAAGAGTGCATGTTGTCATCAATAGGGACATTGGGCAGCTCACTGTCCTCATGTCCTTCTCATTGTGAAGACATCATGCCCAAGTCACCCTCCCCCTCCCAAAACCGTAGGGCTGGCCATGGATGACTGAGGAAACCCAGGCTTTCCTGGCCTGAACACTGCCATCACTGACAGGGAACCCCATTTAGTCATCACAGTATCAGGGTTATCCATCTTCTTCCTGCTGGACACCAGGGCCACTTTTTTTTTGTCCTGACAGAGTTTTGTGGACCCACTTTTCATTCTTGTCCCTTTGTTGTAGGGGCCTTACCAGCCTCACCAAACCCTACCACTTAGCTATATTTTTAGGTGTATTCCCTTTTCAGACAGGGTCTCACTATGTAGCCCTGGCTGGAATTCACTATGTAGATCAGGTTGGCCTTGAAACTCACAAATATCCACCTTCCTTTGGATCCCAAGACCTGGGACTAAAGGTATGTGCCACCATTCATGATTCTTGCAATGTTTTCCTAAGCTACTTTGAGTTGGTTCTGTGGTTTGTATATGGTTTGGGTGTGTCCCATGGCTGATCACATCCTGGAAGCTTGGTTACCAGTTTGACATTATTGATCTAGTAGGCCTTTAAAGAGGTGGAGCTAATGTTGGAAGTAATTAAGACAGCTTGAGCACCTCTATCTAAAGAGGTTAGTGTTGGTGTTCAGAGTTTATATTGCTCTCCTGGAAATAAGACCACCTCATGTACTCTACCTCACCTGTAAGCACTCAACCCTTTGGTTTTCTTTTCCTCAGTCATGTTGTGACCCAAGCAAAGGAGCTCTCAGAGGCTGAGTGGACAAGGCCACTTGACCTTGAACTCTCCTATTATTTTTTAGACAGGTTCTCTTGTATCTCGGATGACCTTGAATTTGCTATGTAGGTAAGGCTGACTTTGAACTCTTGATCCCCTGGCCTCCACTTCCCAAGTACTGAGATCACAGACCTGAGCTACCTGCCTCTAATCTTGGATTTTTCAGCTTCCACATTTGTGATCAACATACTTTTTTTTTTTTACTTTATAAAGTATTTGACTTCAGGTATTCTATTATAACAATGGAAATAAACTAGCATTGTTGGTTTGTTTAATATGCTACATTCCTAAGGCAATAGATAGGGAAACCAAGATTCATTGGCATTCAAAGAAATCTGGAGTGCATTTCCTGTGCGGTCTCTGACAATTTTTTGAGTTTTCCAGTAGAATCCTATAATTGTTACATAATGTAAAGTCTAGGTTATCCTTTCAAACAGAGGAGTATACGGAATCAATAATTATTTTCAGAGTTTATAGTTACTTAATTAATGAGTTGCTGTTGGAATAAGCCCTTTCAGCTAGGCAAAGCCACATATGTTTGTGGTCACAACATTCAGGAGGCTTGAGATCAAGAATTCAAGACCAGCCTAGTCAAACAGAGGTTCTGCCTTAAATCACATAAAATAAAACTTAAAAGCCACTTATAAAGAAAGTACCCTTCCTTTTAAATTTGGTAATTTTCCCCCAAAATTTAATGTAGACTTTTTCTTTTTGAGGCAAGGACTCACTCTGTAACCGAGACTTGACTTGGGTGAAGCTCATGGCAATTCTCCTACCTGAGCCTTCTGAGATCTGGGATTACAGGGGTGAGTCACCATAGCCCTCGGATGAACTTTTTGCAGTATGATAAGTTACATTTTTTTCCTTACCGACCCAAGAGAAAAGATACTGATAATTAAGTTCAGAGGTTTTTTTTTCAAGGAAAAATTACATGTAGTCAAGACAAATATAGTGATGGGGAAATTGTATTGTAAAATGTAAAAATTAGACATTTCATAAGCCGCAGGCAGGCACTTCTCACAGTTTCCCCAGCACACACTTCCAAGCTAGTCTGTTTGCCTTGGCACTATCACACCATATGGAGATTTTTGTCTCCACCGTTTGGCAGATTTGGGGTAATGTAGAACCCACACTTAAGGCCTGGCACAGAATCTCTCGCACACTTGTTAATTTTCCCATGTGCCTGAGTCTGAAGCCTCCTCCTGTGTAATGTTTGGAGGAAGGTGATGATGTGAACTGAGAGATGCTGAGACCAGTTTGGAGCCAGAATGCCAGGCACAGCAGCACAACAGAGGTCCAGCTGCTTTCTAGGGGAGTTTGTCTCACTTCTCTTGATTTGTGGCCACATCCAGAAATCTGGAAACCTTACAGTTCCTAAGCATCCAATTCCAGCAACTGCAAGTCAGTTTGGTCACAATGTAGTCGAAAAGGTTGTTGTAATAATATGGAGAAATGGAGCTGGGGATGCAGCTGTTTGCTCAATTGGCAGAGTGTTTGCTTAGTATGCAGGAAGCTTGACGTTTGATTTATCAGTTCTGCCTGTCCTGTGCATGATGCGTCATGTGTAATTCCAGGAGTTGGGAGGTAGGGACAGGATGATCAAGCCCTCAAGCTCTGGACTATGTGAAACCATGCCTCAAGAAGGGGGGTGGGAGAACACAATATGGTCCACAAAGGTTCTAATGCCACTGTGCTGGTATTTGTATTAAATGAGCAAAAGTTAAAAGAGCAAGCAGTAGTGACCCAAGGAACATGATGATGATGTTTGACAGTGTTTTGTTTTAGACAAAGTCTCATGGTGTAGCCCCAGATGGTCTGGAATTCACTATGTATACCAGAATGCCCTCTAACTCACAGAGATATGCTTGTCATTGCCTCCTGAGTGTTAGGATTAAAGGTGTGTGTGTGTGTGTGTGTGTGTGTGTGTGTGTGTGTGTGTGAGAGAGAGAGAGAGAGAGAGAGAGAGAGAGAGAGAGAGAGGAGAGTTAGCATATGTGCACTCACATGCCTTTAATCTCAGTACTCCAGAGTCAAAGACAAGCAGATCTCCGTAAGTTCGAGGCCAGACAGGTCTAGAGAGCTAATTCCAGGTGAGTCCAGGCTACACAAAGAAACCCTGCTTCAAACAAACAAACAAAAAACAAAACAAAAGAAGAAAGAAGGTGTGCGCCACCACACCTGGCTTATTTGATTTTTTTTTAAATGTTGAAAATTGCCCAACTGTGAAGGCTTTGGACAAGATGGTCCATAGCTGAGATGGGGGCACCTCCCACATTCCCAGCTACTTCCAGTTTGCTACTTTCTTACCGTTGGATAATAAAATTTTGTTTTGTCTTCGGAATCCAAGATGGCTATAGAAACTGTAGCTATTTTACTCACATTCCAAAATAGGATGCAAGGATGGAAGGAGGCAAGGGACAAAATTAACCATGAGGATGACTTGAAAGAGCCCAAGAAGCTGTCATTTGCTTCCACACCAAGTTGAGGAGAATGGGTAAACAAATGGATATTCATGTATGGAAAACTATACTAACACAGAAACTGAAACTGAAGAATGTCTACAAGTTGGATGTCAACTTTCCAGGCTGGACTACCAAATAGAGAATGTTTTAAAAAGGAGAGGGATAATCAGGAGGGTAAGGGTGAGGAGCCCCATGCTTAATTAAGTGGTTCTATTAACTGTGGAATGTTGTGGGATATTTGTACAACTGTGTGAAGATATATTGCTGTGATTGTTTTAATAAAGAGATGAATGGCTAATAGCTAAGCAAGAGGTATAGGCAGGACTCCTGGGCAGAGAAAGGACACAGGAGATAATTAAGGCATGTGGGAGATGCCAGAAGTGTAAAATGAATAAATAAATGACCCAAAGACTGACACTGGGGTTCAAGCTACAAGCTGAATATCAGAAAAGCAAAGCTTCTGGCCACTAGCTTTTGCCTCTAGCTCAGGCTGAAGGGGCTGACCCACACAAAAGCTCTTCCCCAAGCTTCAGACTGTAGCCTTCTCCTCAGTGTGACTGGAGAACGAATGCCTCTCCAAGTCCTTGCTTCTGTCTTATATACTTCCCTAATGTTGGGATTAAAGGTGTGAGCTATACTTCTCTTGTAGACTGATTCACTTTTGTGTAGATCTGGGTGACCTTGAATTCAGAGAGATCTATCTCTTAATACAGAGTCCTAGGATTAAAGGTATGTACCACCATTTCCTAGCTTCTGGCTGCAGGGATTAAAGGGGTGTGTCTGGCGTCTGTAGTTTGTGGCTGACTTTGTTTCTGAATCCTCAGGCAAGCTTTAATAAATAATAAATAATATATCACTACACAGGAGAAACAAGAAATTCAAGATGGAAGAGAGGTTATGCCATGTGGCAAGAATGCAAATGGGTTAATTTGTTACAAGACCTAGTTAAGATAAGCCTAAGCTGAAGGCTGAGCTTTCACAATTAGTAAGAAGTGTCTGTGTCAATATTTGGGAGTTGGCAATGCAGAGAAAGACTTGCTACAAATGACCACAAACATATAGGAAGACTCAGGGCAGGTGATGTATATGTTGATCCCTTTACTATGGGAGCATCTCTGAGACTGGATGATAAATCTTGTTGGCTATAGAGTCCTCATGACTTTTTTTTTTTTTGCCAGCTTAGGCTGGCAGTGAACTCCTGCTTTTCTTTCTTTCTTTCTTTCTTTCTTTCTTTCTTTCTTTCTTTCTTTCTTTCTTTCTTTCTTTTTTTTCGAGACAAGGTTTCTCTGTATTGTTTTGGAGGCTGTCCTGGAACTCACTCTGTAGACAAGGCGGGCCTCAAACTCACAGAGATCTGCCTGCCTCTGCCTCCCAAGTGCTGGGATTAAAGGCGTGTACCACCAACGCCCAGCTCATGACTTATTATTATACACCATCCTTTCATATGGGATGGATAGAGATTTATATTAAAGTTTGGTTACACAGTCCAAAAGGATTTATAAAGTTGACATATGCCTCTTATCTGCTCAACATAAAACAAAAAATCATCTGTAACTGTCGTGTGCACACTGCACATTCCATACTTGTGTTAATATATATATATATATATGTATATATGTTACTGTTAAAAGTTTATATGTCTTCAGTACAAAAGAACCAGACACCAAGGAAGGCAAGTAGCCCAAGTGATCCAGCCTCTCAGAATGCCTCTGTTACAGTTTCCTCAAAATTCTAAAATTCTGCATTCAGAACAACTTCCAATCTGCTAGTTGTGATGGTTCAGTCTCACAGACCACCCAGCCAAGACTTCAGATTAGCTCTACACTTTCCCATGACACAGAGACTGAAAAACAAACAATACATTTAGCTCTCACAGGACTTGACCATTGTCCCAGTTTTCTCAGGGTCTGCTTGATGGGGAATGTTCTTCTGTGTATATGTTTATCTTATTGGTTGTTGAATAAAGCACTGTTGGTCAATAGAGAAGCAAGATAGGTGGGACTAGGAGTCAAAAAGGATTCTGGGAAATGTAGTAAATAGGAGTTGCCATGTGATCTTGGGAAGAGAGGGTGCTTCAGGATGGCGTCCTCAGAAAGATAAGTCTGTGTGTGTGTGTGTGTGTGTGTGTGTGTGTGTGTGTGTGTGTGTGTGTAGTCATGGGTTAATACTTAAGACAGAACTAGCCAATGAGAAGCCCTGGGCATTGGCTGACAGCATTGTAACTAATAGTATCTCTGTGTGTTATTTGGGGTTGACAAGGCTCTGGGACCACACTGGTGGGAAGAGTACATGTTACATCCCCTAAAGAAGCTATTTCCCCCAGACAACAGGAAGAAATCTAGAGAACACAATACTCACATTCCCAAGAGGTGGGGTGGATGTTTTTTGATCATTTGGTATCTTATGGATATTTGTTATCATTTAGGGGGGTTAGTTACAAGTTGTTATTGGTCATGGTCAAGAAAAAAACTGAACAAAGAAGATTAGATTCAGTGGTCTCTTTCTGAAGGGAAAAAGTCGGGGATATAATATAGAAATTATAGGATAAAAGGGCAGATTGTTGGGTCTATTTTTAAACCACAACTAGTCTCAAATATTTTACATTGGTATGGATTTTTGTATAGTGGCACAATTTTTTTGTTATAACATACTGTATGTATGTTTCCACTCTTGTTTAAGGTATTGTGCCTATCAGCTCATTTAAATAAATGTTGTAAAGTTTTAGTTATTGAAAGCTATTTAGAATAATAAAGACAGGTTAGTAGTTAGTCATCTATAACAAAGTTTTAGTCATGTTAGGTATGTTTTCAAGGTCAAACAGAGACATTTTAAATAGGTATATGGTCTTCAAAAACTTCATAGACCTACAGAATTAGACACCTAGAATGTTTTAGTAACACGAGGCTTTTCAAGACAGTGAGACATGTCTGCTCCTAGCAGCACCAATTTAATTAAAAAATTAATTTGATGGTAATCAAAGAACCTCCATATGGATTTTGCTTTTATTGTGACAAAGGTAGCCACCAGAAATGAAAGTGACCTTGCCTTGACTGCTGACAGTATGCTGTCCAAACTGGACAAGCAGAGCACAAAAGAAGGTAACTGCCAAACTTTGCCAAGAGAAGGTAGGAAAGTCCTTCAAAAATTCCTGCTTCCCAAAAATTCCATCAGACATTCTAGGTCTGTAGGCCAAAGATAGATCCCCCAACATTGTAGAAGAACCACAGGTGACTGTTCAGGCATTCAGTTGTCCCTGTAATTTCTATAATTTTGGAAGTTGCTTGCTTTGCACTCCCCGTTTATTCATGTAATATATCCTCCTGAAGTCTTTGATGGGGTTAAAGACTACATAGACTAGGTTAAAGACTAGATAGATTGTTGGGAAGTCTGTTTGGTATTTTCTTTATTAATGATTATGTGTGAGGGTCCAGCCCACTGAGTGTTGCCATTTGTGGGTAGGTGATCCTGGGTTGAATGAAAAAGCAAGCTGAACAAGCCATGGAGAGTAAGCTAGTACACAGTACTCCTCTGAACTCTGCTTCAGTTCCTGCCTTGTGTTCCTGCCCTGACTTCCCTCAGTGACGTACTGTGATATAGAAGTATAAGGTGAAATAAATCTTTTCTCCCCACAAGTTGAATTTGGCCCACATTTTATCTCAGCAACAGATACACAAACTAAGCAGTGCAAATGAGGACAATGTTGAACTCCTGATTCTCCTTCCACCTCCCAAGTGCTGAGATTGTAGGTTGGCATCATCTTGTCCAGTTAAAGGCAGTAGACACTGAAGCCAGGATTCATAGGATTTGTGAATCATATGTTTCATTCTACCAACTGAGCTACATTCCAAGCCCTTATGATACATTTTGTATCAACACAATTTCCATTTTTCATAAATACTTGAGTGCAACTGATTTGTTGAGTGGTAATTGCATGTATATTTTATAAGAAATTACCAAACCATTTTGTATCTACAGAAATATAATTGATTCTTGTGAATTCTTTGTGATTTCCTATGCAGATAACAATGCCATCTGTAAATGTGTGCTTTTCTTATTTCAGGGGCTAGAACTTTCAGTATTGCATTGAAGGAGTGGTTAGTGAAGCTATCTTTGGCTTGTTCATTTTAGAGAGGAAGTATTGTCTTTACTATTAAGTGTGATGGTAGATGCTGCTTTTTATGGATGGTCTTCAACACGCTGAGGTAAAGTCTACCTCTTCCTAACTTGTTGAGAGTTTTTGTCATGAGTGTATATTAGACAAAAATTCCCTCTAATAAGCTGATATAGTTACGTGACTTATTGTAGTTTTGTTGGTATGGTTTACACTGACCAACCTTTTGTTAAACCAATTTTTGCATGCCAAACCACCTTTGCAAACTTGGGATAAATCCTATGCAGTAATGGTGGTTAAATGGGAAAGTGGAGTCCCTTTGTGGCTATTAATTGGTCTCATCAATAAAAAAATTTAAGAATGAACTAAAGTTGAAGAATAAAAAAGATATATCAAGAGTTTAAGAGGAAAACTCCAATGCAGAAAAACTCCAA
Source organism: Mesocricetus auratus (assembly GCF_017639785.1). Taxonomy (NCBI): domain Eukaryota; kingdom Metazoa; phylum Chordata; class Mammalia; order Rodentia; family Cricetidae; genus Mesocricetus; species Mesocricetus auratus. Next base: position 106,469,484 of record NW_024429189.1, read on the forward strand.
GAAAACTTCTTATCAGCTGCCCAGAGGAAGAGAGTGTAGGTGAGAAGGGGAAAAGCCATGTCACTGAAGCTGGCACAGAGGTCAGATATATGGGAGACAAGTAACCATGTGACCTGAAGGGAGGCTTTAGGAAGAGTAAGGATGTTTAGAATGTTGGAGGAAAGCCCAAAGGGCAAAAGAAAGCGTGCTTACAAATGGATGGAAGGAAAGGACAAGTTATGCTTTTCTGAATAATTCAGAAAAGAGGCTTACTTACAACCCAGACTGCAGCCTATAAACTACTGAACTAGTATTCTGGGAAGAAAAAGTACACTGTTTCACTTAAGAACTAATGCTCATCTCTTAGTATGGCTTAAGGTAGTCCACCTTCCTAGGAGTTATCCTTTAGCCACTGTAATTGAAGCAGCACAACTGGGTTGTTAGGTCTCCACCTAGGCCAAAGACCCCACTCCCTTGACCAGGAGTCTTTTCTACTCCAGCAGGGACCTGGTATTCTTTTCATGCGTTTTTAGATTTCACTTGCTAAGGCTTTGCTCACGAATTTTAAGCCTAGGTTTCAAAGACAGCTCTTCTTTCTTCAGAATCTAGGTACATTGCTATATACTAACAAGGCTATCATGTGATTTGATTTATTCTGTCTGTTTTTGGTATTGTCTTAGTTAAGGTTTCTATTGCTGTGAAAAGACACCATGACCATGATAGCTATTATAAAGAAAACAATTAATTGAGGGGGCTCTCTTACAGTTTCAGAGGTTTAGTCTATTATTATCATGATAGGGAGCATGGCAGCATGTGGGCAGTCGTGGTACAAAAGAAATAGTTGAGAATCTTACATCTTGTGAGCAACAGGAAGTCAACTGAGATACTGAATTACCAGTATCCTGAACATAGGTTTCCCCCACGTAACACACTTATTGGGGATCCCCTTTTGTATGCTGTGAATATGTTTCTCTTATGGGTTGATGAATAAAGCTGTTTCGGCCAATAGACAGGTAGGATGGAGCCAGGCAGGAAGTATACGCAGTGCTTCCAGACTAGGAGAATTCTGGGAAGAGGAATGCAGAGAATGATCCTTGAGAGAGACAACACGTAGCTGCCGAGAAAGCAACAGGATTGGGCATCACCAGTAAGCCAAGATCATGTAGTGATACACAGATTAATAGAAGTGGGTTAATATTTAAGAGAGAGCTAGCCAATAAGAAGCCTGAGTCATACACCAAACAGTTTATAATTAATATAAGAGTCTGTGTGTCTATTTGGAACTGAATGACTGCAAGGCAAGGTAGGACAAAACTTCTGTCCAAAACACTCCTCTTCCCAACAAGGCCATATCCACTCCAACAAAGCCACACCTTCTACTAGTGCCACTCCCTATGAGATTATGGGGGCCAATAATGTTCAAACTACCACATTCCACTCCCTGGCCCTCATGAGTTTATGACAATATTATAATGCAAAATTCATTTAGTCCAACTTCAAAAGTTCCTATAGTCTATAACAGTCTCAACAATGTTTAAAAAATCCAAAGTTCAAAGTCCTTTAGGATATTGATGCAATCTCTTAACTGTAGTCCCCTATAAAATTAAAATAAAAAGATCAGATATTTACAATATATGTGATGCTACAGGATATACATTGCCATTCCAAAATATAGGGAAAGAGCACAGTGAAGAAATACTGAACAAAAGCAAGATCGAAAAGTCAACTGGGCAAACTCCAACCTCTTCACCTTCTTTTTGTTTTTCATCTTCATGTCTGATGTTGAAACACTCTCCACATCTCCAACTCCATTCGGCTTTGTTGACTGCAACACACCTCTTTCTCTTGGGCTGCTTCCACTCCTATTAGCAGCTCTCCTTGGCAGGTACCCCATGGCTCTGGCATCTGTTAATATCTTGGGTCTCCAAGGCAATCCAAACTTGAACTTCCCACATGGCCTTTCTACTAGGCCTCCGTTCAATGACACCTCTGACATATGCCTGGCCTCAATGACTTTATTCTGTAACTCTTTTCTTCTATCCTTAACTTTAAATCCAGAATCATGTGACTGAAGCTGCAAGTTCTGCTGTTTGCTGGGACTGGAATATGACCCCCTCATTCAATTGTATCTTCACCAGCTTTCTGCTTTTAACTGCCTAAACTTGGCTGCCCTGAAACTTGCTCTGTAGACAAGGCTGGCTTCAAACTCTGACAGGCCATCCTCTGCCCTCCTAGTGCTGGGATTAAAGGTGTGTCCCACCACATCTGGCTCTACACTTTTTAGTTTCTTTCCACAAGTTGGAATTTAGCTGGGTGGGATCTTGCCCTGAGGTCAGCACTACTTTTATTCCACTTTTAATTAGCTTATCTCCTTGAACACAGGATGTAGCTCTAGCCCACTTCTTGTTGCTCTTTTTCTCCTCAAAATTTACTTTTTGTAATTTATTCTGCTCAGCTTGTTCCTTTTCATTATAAAGCTTCCACATTAACATCCACACAACAGAGTCTATATTAGGCTGTTTTGAGATTTCCTTTGCCAGTGGAATTAATCCAAAACTTCACTTTAGCCTCGGGCAGATTTTTTGGACAAAGGTAAAAGGCAGCCACTTCCTGACACCAAAATATCACAAGAACAATTTCTAGGCAACATACTAAAGTTATCCTCTGAAACCTTTTGATCCTGCACTGGACAGTTCATCAAATCACTCAGCACCACTGTCTTCCATGCTCCTACCAGCAGTAGTAAGTATTTAACAGTAAGCAGTATTTAACACAGTCTATTGCTTTCCAAATCCTGATGGGAGATGTCATTCTGTAGATATGTCTCTCTTTGGTTAATGAATAAAGGATTGCTGGCCAATAGGGAAGCAAGATAAGTGGGACTAGGAGTTGAGAAGGATTCTGGGAAAGCGAGACACAGTTAGTCATGATGTAGGACTCAGGAGAAGCAACATGTGGACCCTTCCTCTGGTAAGAGAAGACCACATGGAAATACTATTAGCAGTTATGGGTTAATAATTAAGTCAGAGCTAGTCAGTAAGAAACCAAGCAAATGGCCAACAGCTTCATAATTAATATAGCATTTCTTGTGTTATTTGGGGGTTCTGACAGCTCGGCAGGGGCCCAGGCGGCTGGTGGAAAGACTACACGTTACAAAACCCAAAGTACCAAAGTCCATTATTACTCCAAACAATAACAAGCTCAGGCCTATTACAGCAATACCCTGGTACCAAGTTCCATCTTAGGGTTTTTATTGCTGTGAGGGGGCACCATGACCATGGCAACTATTATAAGGAAAACACTTAATTGGAGTGGCTTACAGTTCAGAGGTTCAGTTCATTATCATCATTGTGGAACATGTGGTCACACAGGCAAACATGGTGCTGGAGCTGAGAGTGCTACATCTTACAGGCAACAGGAAATCAACTAATAGTCACACTGAAGGATGCTTGAGCAAACGAGAACTGAAAGCTTGCCCTCACAGTGACACACTTCCTCCAGCAAGGCTAATACCCATTCCAACAAAACCACACCTCCTAACAGTGCCACTCCCTATGAGATTATGGGGACCAATTACATTCAAACCATCACAGGTATCAAGAAAATACTGGTCTTAAAAAATACAGGTTGAGAAATATTCTTTCTATATTTTAGAAGAGGTTAAAAAAAATAAAGGGAGATTAGTATCAACCAAACTTTCCCACCTTCCACAGAAATTCATCTAACAAGTAGACTAATAAGATATGAAAATGTAATAATTTTATAAGAAGATATAATAACTGTATGCAAGGGTACAGTGAAACCATAGAACTTGAATGCAACGTGGATAGAAAGGTTTATTTGGGGTATCTGCAGAATAGCCTAGGTTACACAGAGAAACCCTGATTTGAAAAAATACAATTTACAGCGTGCCCAACTATTTGCTTCACTTGTAAAAGGAGACTTTGCAATTTAAGCAGTACCTTAGAAACAAAGGTTCTAAGTTAAAAGACAAACAAACAACAAAGCAAAACTGATGAGAACTTGAGGTAGAAGCTAGTCAGGTCAAGTAGGGACCCTAAGTAGCAGCTAAGAGTCTTTGTAAAAGGCCAGGATGCTCAAAGGGAGATCTGGTCCTTGGTTCCTTGTCATCCCCTAACTCTGCCGAGATGCTGAGGATGTAACAACTCAGAGGATACTGGAACCTTGTGTGTATGCCAACTGGATGGATAGACTACCTCCCCATGCTTCCCTCCAGTGTCTGCCATCAGTTGTCTAAAAAGACCTCAACTAGTACATTTCCTGGAGTTCAATCTCATTAGACAAGCGCTCTGCTTTCTCATCTACAAATCTACACCGAACTTTTACCTTTCCAGTATCAAATCCACTAAAGTGCTGCGTTTCTCAGGAATCCTGAAATCAAAGAGTAGTTCTGGCCTGTAATCTCATAACTCAGAGCCAGAAGATGTGAGTTTGAAGCCAGTCTGAACTACATAGCACTTTGTTTCAAACCAAGATCTGGAATGTGGCTTGGTAGGAGAACACCAGCCTAGTACATATAGGCTGGGTTTTATTCCTAGTACTGGGGGAAAAAAAATCAAACCAATTAAATGTGAATCCCTACCTGACTTGAATTAGAGGTAACAAAAATTTTCTTGAAATGAAGTAAGAAGCATCGGTAGATATAATAATCCTATGACATCATTCTTACTGACTGGCCAGTGTTGGGAAGTTCACAGACATATCTCAGCATTGTCCTGTGTAGAGGCTTTATTGTTCTTCATTATAACGAGCAACTTATTTAACACGTGCTACTTTCTTCCTCCCTCTTTCAGAAACTATTTACATTGCCAGGGTTTTGATACTGCTCTAACATTTGCATCTTTAAAAAACCATGCTTTCTTGGTAAACTCAGGTTTGTATGCTAAAGATGACAGCCTCCATATTAAACATAAACCTAGAGAATTTGTACTGTCCTTCAGAAGGGGCTGCATCTTTAATTGCTGCATCCATTTTGGCTTTGTTTCCTTTTACTTATATATAGCAAATCTAGTTTTCCTGTGAGCAGTCAGTTAACAGTTCTTAAAATCTATACCAGATGGATCCAAGGATTAGTCTTGAAGATGTCCTTTAATTTTTACAAAGTATTGGGGTTTCCTTTATATCAGCATACCCAGTCTTCTAAAACATTCTAAAAACCTAAAGGACAGGAGGGTTTTGTGGTTGTTGTTGTTCCTACAAACAGAAAACTGACTGCAGAGATCATGAACATTTCAAATGTAGTTATGGGCAATGTAAAAATAAAACTGCCTTTTCAAGGAACTGTTTTCTTAACAATTAAAGTCATACTTTCAGATTTTTTTTTTAGAATAGGCTGCTTGAAGTGCATATAATGAAAAAAATCAATAGTACACAAACTAATAAAAATAAAAACATCTTGTACTTTTATTCATAAATTAGTTCTACATGCAAATTACCAAGCATGGAAAAAATAGGTCAGAGCTTCTATCCTTATGATAGGAAAATAAGTTATCTTAACAGCTACTTAGATCTGCCACCTGCCTTCACAGAATAAGGTACTGCATATATTTTTAAAATTTGTTTTTAATATTTGTACAGAAAAATGGACACTATTTTTATATATATTGTAAATAAGTCTCCTAGGAAGCTAAATTAGAGTAACACTGTAATTGTAGGAAATGAACTTCATACAATATAAAAATCTTATAAAATTTTACAGTTCACATAATTATGACAAATCTGTGAAAATGTACACTATAAAATGTGAGTTATATACAATTCAGTAGAATTATGTAAGGGGAACACTAAAAAAAAATTGTTATGTAACCATTTTGCCTGCATGTTTGTATGGGGACTATGGGCATGCAATGCCCACAGAGGTCAGGAGAGGGCACTGGATCTCTTAGAACTGGAATCAGGTAAAGTATTTGAGTTTGGTGCCCAGCACCTATCTTGCGAGTGCTGGGAACCAAACTCAGATACTTTGCAAATGCACCATTGTTCTTTACTGTTGAGCCATCTCTCTAGCCCCAATGAAGAACAACTTTACAATGGTCAGAAAACAGTTATTTTTCATATTCTAGAAAGGTGGCTTCATTCCCATTATCGCTTATACTATTTCTGTGAATGTGAGACCACAGAGACAGTGCCCAGCTATTTGACTCTCTGTTTTTTCCTGGCTTGGAATTGCTCTGTTTTGTTTTTCACAGATTTAATCAGCAAAGACAAGGCAGGATCTATGGGCCGCTTCTGTGCCGCCTTTCCCGTGTTCTGCTCAGCTTTCTCTACTGCTTGAACAAGTAGTTCTTCTTTTCGTTCTCGCTGCCGGGCTTTCTCCTCAAGAATTTTTTCCATAGCCTTTGTTTTCTTGAAATTAGGATCAGAAGGATCCAAATTGAATAAGTGGGAAGTGTACATTGCCTGAAACCGTGCGTCGCTAACATTAACCTGCAAATTTAAAGTGAACAAATAAGTAAACAGAGGCACAGAGCAGCTGGTCATTAGTACACAAGTATGCGTCCTGTGCAGTGAGACACTGGAACCACTCTCTGCAATCTCAGGAAAGGCTTTTTACTTTGTCTGTTATCCGAGACAAGGTTTGTCTTTTACATCTAGGCTGGACGGGAACTTCCTTGCTGCTCTTCCTGGCCTTGGCCTCCTGAGAGCTGGGATTACAGGCACATGCCACTTGTCCAGGGCAGACTCGATGCGATTTTAAGGTCTGCCCTTCAATAACAATGTGCAGGAGTGCTGTTCTCTTCTCCCCAAATCAATCTATTTGAAAGGGAAGAATAGTGGTCCATGTGTATAGTGACTGGAACAATTACTTTGACTGAACAGAGAAGTGGTTCCCAAGGCAGGGCTTCTGCTCCTTGCTTAGCCTAAGACAAACTTCTGTCCATCATAAGTCAATTAAGTCAATTAAGCCTAACTGCATGGAGTTTAAGCAGTCACTGCATCCTGTGTAATTTTAATAAATTTTAAACTTTGTGTCAAGAGAAAGTAGCTACTAGCTAGGCCAGGTAGCATGGGGCAGTAATCCCAGCTACTCAGGAGGATTTTAAATTCAAGGCCACCTTGGGCAGCTTGGGCAAACCGTTTCAAAATACAACACAAGATGGTAGCTACAGATGTTGCTCAATGGTAGAGTGTTTGCCTAAACATGTGTGAAGTGCTAGCCCTGGAACACGTGTCGGGGTAGAGTAGGAGGGAAGCAAAGAAATCTACCCTCCAGTCCAAGATTTGGTAAGATACAAACCCCAAACTTATCCTCTGTTTCCAAAAAAGCATTATGATTTTACTTTTAAAAGTGTACCCTTCAATCCATCCAGGCTTAGCAGTGAATAATGAGAAAAACCTGACCTGAGTCTATTGGAGATGGATCATAGCTGTACTTAGTTTCAGTGATATCAGCAGACAGGCTTGTTGGAACCTGGCATTATGCTGAATCCGCCCCCTGACAATGGGTGGGACAGGCATATGGGCATTCAGGCAGATGCTTAGGCAGTTCAAAGTGTTGTATGGCCACATCATGGCTTCATGCATTATGGGGCTGCGTAAGGACTCAGTATGCATGTGCAAGCTTCCCCTTTTAAGGGAGTACCTCCACTTGTTCTCTGTTCTCTCTCTGTCTCTGTCTCTCTCTGTCTCTGTCTCTCTCTCCCCTCTGTTCCCAGTTGGTAAACACCTACACCCCCACCTCATTTCCCTTCCTCCAATAAACTCCACATGGATTAGTGAGTCTCTTGGATCATGTTCCATCGTGCCTGTAACTTAAACAAAAGAACAACAACGATACTAAGGATGACAAAGGAAACTGCGTGAAAATCGTGCGTGTGTGTGTGTGTGTGTGTGTGTGTGTGTGTGTGTGTACAGGTGCCTGTGCCTGCATGTAGGACCAGAGGTTGATGACAGGTGTCTTTCTGGTTGTCAGCAGGCCCCTGGGATCCAGTCTCCAACCTCTACAGCCCTGGGGTTATGGGCATATGCTACCACTGCTAGCTTTTATGTGGCTACTAGCATCCAACCCAGGCTTCGTGATTGTACAGCAAAGTCTTTACCCACTGAACCATCTGCACAGCCCTCATGAAAATAATATATGTATTTTAATGTTATTTGTGTGGTATGTAGAGGTTAGAGAACAACAGGAGGGTGTCAGTTCTCTTCACTGTAGAAGAGATGTACTCAGGTTCTTAGACGTAGTGGCAAGCACTGCTACTTGCTGGGTCATATCACAACTCCAAGAAAAATATTTTATGCATAGTTATATATGTGTGAAGGTAGAGCTCATAATAAGAAATTACTTTTTGTTTTTTATTAGAAAACTAATTAATCAGAAACTTCATGGAAACAGAAGCATATAAGAAAAGGTGGAGTCATGGTGGCCTTGCAATCCTTCTACATGCTACAAAGAAATCCATGTCCTTTCCTCCACTTTGACCAAATTCAAAGCTCACCTGTCTTTCCTTCCAAGTTCACAATGGAAACTGTTAACTAATTCCTAATGGATATTTTAAAGTTTCAAACTCAGGTACATAGCCATTAGGACCATATACTGACCATAAGAAGAGAACCGAAGAGTGATAGCAGTGAGGTACACAGAAATTAAAAAAGCACTGCCCACCATGTTGCCTACTGTCCACAGTGAGAGTGAGTCCAATGTCATGTGAACCCTCAGCCAACCTCTCACAGCATGAACATCACTGCTTCTGGTTTCAATATTTAAAGGTTATAGGTTTTTGTTGTGACATGGCTACCAAATTAAAGGTAACTAACTCACCTAGAGCTCAACCAGTGATGTGATCCACTCTAAAATGAACTGTGTTAAAGGACAATTGCTTTGCCATCATTAGGGACCCCTGATAAGGGATTTTCAAGGGTAACTTCATGCCTAATTTCTATACCCAAGGCTGACTTTAGATTTAACTCCACCTTCAAGAAGCTAATAAAGACTTGTGTTGCAGGTTACCTCAAAGTCATCCTCAAGTAACTCCTTCTTTTTCATAAGCTGTTTCTTCTTTTTTTTGCTCAGATTCTGGTGCTCCACAATCTTGTCATAGTTGAAGTGTTTCTTGCTATCCTCTTCCTCATCCATTACAAGCAAGGCCATTTCAGCCTATGGAGAGAAAAACAGACAAACAAACCCTCCAATGTACAGTGGAGTCTTCCTGAGCTGCTACTCTAAGAATTGCTTATAAACTCAATGAGTGGAGAGTAGAAAGAGGCCCAAGACACACAGTGTATGTCCATTCCAGGCTGTGATGTGAGGATGGATTAGCTACAGGGAAGGATGGAAGTAACAGCCCTTCTGCAAAGGACAGATTTCCAGCCCTGTAGAGTAATCTGATTAGCAGGCGAAGGAACGAGAGGCCCGGGTCTGTCAAATACATTTCATCTTCACCTTGTTCTCTTTAAGTAATGACAGGAAATTTACTTGGTGATTCAAATTACAGTTTCCAGATGTGTACTTTAGCAACTAGGAAAATTCTTTTGCTTGTTTTATTTTTTCTTCTTCCTCTTGCCTCTCTCAATACAGACATACTTTCATGAACTAGACTCAGCATTTGCCTCTGAGACCAAGCATTCTGCTTTTATTGACCATCAGATTAGAGAGACACCTCAAGAATCAACCACAAACACTAGGAGAAAACACCCAGGTGCATGCTCCCTGACCCTTACACACAAGCATACTTGAATTTCCTTTCCTTCCATTACTGGCACTCACATTCAACTTCCTTCTAGAGCCATGTTTCATGAATGGACATTTAAAATAACTCTATGAGTTCTACTGGATAGGGAATAGAAAAATGCATTAAGCTGAACAGTTTAGGTGGCCAGTCAAGGCCCACTGCCAGAGCCACTGGGTTATGCATAAGCATCAGAGCATTTCCTTTTTTTCCTCTCTTTTTAAATTTATTTTTTACATTCCAATCTCAGTCCTCCTTTCCCCTCTCCTCCTGCTACCACCTCCCACTACCTCTCATCTGCTCCTCTGGGAAGGTAAGGTCTCCCATAGAAAGTCTACTAAGTCTGTCCCATCATCTCGTTGAGACAGGACCAAGGCAACTCTCTACCCCCCACACCCCTGTGTCTAGGCTGGGCAAGGTATCTTTCCATATAGAATGGGCTCCACTAAGTCAGTTTGTGCATTAGAGTTAGATCTTGGACCCACTGCCAGTAGTCTCATATACTGTCCCAACTGCACTAACTTTCTTTTTTGAGACAGGGTTTCTCTGTGTAGCTTTGTAGACCAGGCTGGCCTTGAACTCACAGAGATCTTTCTGCCTCTGCCTCTCGAGAGCTGGGATTAAAGGTATATGCCACCACTGCCCAGCTCTTATATTTACTAATAGTAAAAAAGAAATTAGCATTTGGCAAGCTATAACAGAAACTGTAATACAGGGCAAATAGAACCAAAGGATATGCAAATACCATTTTATGTTTCAACAACAGTATTTTCTGTTTTGGTCATAGCAGAGGGTGTGAAATAGAATATCTCCTCGCAGTCATAAAGGACTAGAGAAACTTTGATTTCATATTAATTGGAGAAATAATGTTTGGTTAAAGGTGACATCTAAACACTATGTGGCTAAAATTTTTATATATTTTATAATGTATTTACAAAATCCACTGAAAATCAGTTTTAAAATTAGAACCACATCATCTCAATCGCACACACCAATCATCGATAAACACTCAACAATGACCCTTTCTACCTTTTGCTTTTCTAGTTCAGCTTCTTCCTCGGAAGATGTGCTATCTTTTGTAGATTTCGTGGATTTTTTCTTTATACCTGGCACAACAAACCAACAGAGGAGGGTTACAATGACAGGATTAACAGCAAAAATCTCTTTATACTATGAACAAAATGTAAAATATCTAGGAATATCTTAACAATAAATGTCAAACTCCAGGAAGGAAAAGCACAACACTGAAAGAAGGCCAAGAACACACAAGCCTTCTGGAAGGCTTAGGACTAAGTATTAAAAGGAAGATATTTTTGTTGGTGTGCTGGCATGTTTTTATAATTTTAGCACTCAGCAGAGGAAGAAGGGTTGTGAATTCTAAGCTTGATATGTAATGAGGCCATCTCAAACCAAAACAACACCAGCAATTAGTGAAGAGAATCACTAGACCATGTACTGAACAAAATGGCTTAAAGCGTCCTTTTGCAGTGAAGAAAACACCTTCCAACACAGGTTATTTAAAAGGATGACAATTTGCTTTATCCTAGAAAAAGGAAATCAGATTATGCTCTTATCTGTAAAACAGGTGTTTGTCTGTTTTTAAAATTAATTTATTTTGGTGTGTCTGTGCGTGGCTATGCATGTACCACACCAAGTGTGAAGGCCAAAGGACAACTTGTGGGAGTTGGTTTTTCCTTCTTACTAGTTGAGTCCCAGGGGTTAAACTCAGGTCTTCAGCGTGGTGGGAAGCACCTTCACACCCTCACACTCTTAGCTATATCCTGAGTGCTAAAATTACAGCCATACCCTTAGCTAACAGGAAGAAGTCAACTTGAGCTATATGAGACCCCATCTCCAAACAATGAAACAAAAATAACCCAATGGAATGGTTTGAATGAGAAATGTCCCCCACAGTCTTAGGCATTTGAACACTTGGTCCCCAGGTGGTAGTGATGTCTGAGGAGGTTTGCTAGGTATGGCATTATACTGAGAACAGGTTTTCAGTGTTTTTAGAACTTCATTCTGTGCTGGTTCTCTTCACCAACTGTGGGTTGATGGGGATGAAACACAGGTCCATCAGGTATGTGTGACTAACACTTCTACCTTCAGAGTCATTCATTCTGCCAGCTCCTACTTTAACCTTTAAACAAGTTCTATAGGCGTGAACTAAGCATGCCTCAAAAGTTGCCTGTTATTTGTCCTTGAACTGACTTCAAGCTGGGCATGCTCAGTAGTGCATTCCTTAACTGAGCATGCTTGGGAATGTGCCTATCTCTATGAATGTGTAGGCTCCCTGAGCAATATCCTTATGCTGAAGAGAGCACTGCTTTAGAAAACCTCTGGGTGGTACTAATCTGCTGCAGGTAATAAATCTCTTTCAATTCTTTTATTTCTTGGGTATTCTAGCTACTTGTGCTTTTTCACTCAACAAGATATAAACCTGTATTTGGTTATATTAAGCAAAAAGTTTAATGATGTCTCCATGGAAAATGATGTACTACAAAACAAACTCTGTAATGAACTATCTATAAGGAAATTCTGTATTACTTCTAGTGTCTGAGAAAAGCTTCTAGTTTAGTTGAGTTCTTAAAATGGGACAGACAGTAATGGCCCTCCCTAAATGTAGGAAGGTCTCAGTACTGAGCAGATAGGGAATGGTAAGGCTCTTCACTGACTCCCTTTTTTTGAGGCAAATTTTTGCATCTAAGACCACCTAGTCTTTCTTTAGGGTGATGCACTGTGGTTTTGCTTAGGAAAGAAAACAACAAAAAAGTGTTTTTTTCATACCGAACTCCATATTTTCATACCGAACCCATATTCACATGGGTCCTGGCTGTCTCTATCCTTGCAGAAGCACAGTAACATTCAGATTCCACCAGTTACCAACTGCTCCTGGGCAATCTATTACCTTCAATACATTCAACTATAAAGTGAGCTGAAAATGGATTTGAGGACAGGGTGCAAAAATCACTTATAAACTGTAATGCAGCATACAGCCAGTATGCTGAAAACACACAACACACTGGCTGAATGAGTCAAATAGGCAAAATACAGTTGAATTTCAAGGTGTTTTATAGAACACTTAAGATGGCAACAAGGGATACATTAAGAAAAAAAAATAGGGATGTATTGTACACTTTAATCCTACTTTTTCAAAAGCAAAATTATTACAGAGTTTATGCAATTAGGGCTGGGGTGTAGCTCAGAGGAGCTTATATAGAGGAGGCCTTCTATCTATCCTTAGCACCAAAAAAGGAAAGTTACAAATTACCAATAAAAAATTTCCAATATTTTATTTCCAAAAGAAAAAAATTAGCTTTCTTCTTAGAAGTATATTTTCAAAACTCTCATAACTCTCTTGGTAACAAGTTTGCAGTTTAAGGGGAAAAACTGTAACAAATCTCTGGTGCTCACACTGGCTACTAACCCAACCCAAATACCACATCTGGCATCAATCAAAATCAATTCTAAGTTTATGCAATTTTATAAGGTGTGGAAGTTTAGCTCTACAGGATGCCCAAGGACAGCATGTTATAAATATACTCAAGTTCACCTTCTTATACCACTGTCCTGTTTATGTACAGGACTTGAACTACATACTTTTTATTAAAAAAAATTACTTTACATCCTGGCTGCACTTTCTCCTCTCTTCCTAGTCCCTCTTCCTATAACCCCTCTGTTCTAACCCACAATCCATTCCCCCTCCATTTCTGTTTAGGAAATGATTATCAACAAAACATAGCATATCATACTTCTAATCATGTTTTGAATATTTTTGGAAACCAGGTATGTGTAATGACTACATTTTACTTCTAAAGTACTAATGCCCGGGATGTATCTTGACAAATTAACAAAGAAGACAAAGTTGTGGTGATACATTCATATATTAATTTAGACCACCTGAGTGATTTTATAGCTTAATCAAAGAAAAAACAACAAACAACAAAAACCCCAAGAATTTTGAGCTAACACCAGTTCCCCTTAAGAATAACTATTGTCTAGACAGTACTGAAGGGAAAAAAAGAGCCTACTGTCAAATCTTATACCTGGAGGAAATACTAAAAGACACAACCCCTTTTTGACTTCCTTTCAGGAATTGACTTCCCTAAGGCTGTAAGTATGCTTCCATATATGCTAGTTCCAAGTGTTCTGGCATCCTCTTCTGGCCTCTTCAGATTCTGAATGCATGTGGTACACATACTCACAGGTAAAACAGTCATACACATAACATAAAAATAAGGAAAAAGCCCTTAATGATGGAATTATTTTATATCTTCTACATACAGCAGGCGTGCTGGCTCTTCTCAACATGGTTTGTGATTGAACTCTACAGGACAGTTTTGTTATCCAAATCCTAGCAACGCTGAGAGAATGGTTAGTTTCAATTTACAGTTTATTCAACCCATATCATCCTTTTCTTTGGATTCCAAATGAAAAAAGTCACAAATACAGGCTGGCTTACCTAACTTTTTAACTTCTTCAGCAAAGTAGGGATCATTCAAATCAACATCTGAAGGAAGCTCATCTTCACTGACTTCTTCAGCAAGAGCCTTAAAGATGAATGTAAAGAGAGTTACAACATTACAAGGACTGTAATAAGTGAATCTGAAGAAAATGATAAGCATTTGTCAAGAAATTCAATATAAAATTAAGTCTAAAATAGGTTAATTTATAAAATAATTCTAAGTCTATCCTTTTCATCTGACAATTTCCTAATTGTCAATAAAGAACTGATGCGATGGCTCAATTGACAAAATGCTTGCTGTGCACAGCATGAGGATCTGAGTTCATACTCCCAGTTCCCATGTCAACAATAAAAATAAAAATACAAAAGTACATCTGTAATCCCAGTGCTGGGTAGGAGGGATGAGGTCTGGAGTGTTGAAACAGATCTCTAGAGGCAGTCTAGCTAATAGGTAAGCTCCATGTTCAGTGAGGTCAGATCTCGAACAAACCCAGACAAACAAAGAAACAAAAATCTCCAAAGGTGGAGAGCAATCCACACATGCACCTATCCACATATGTGTACACACCTCGGAATATATAGCCTCAGTGCCCAGTGCTGCAGCTCGGCCTGGTGAACCCACCAGATTCCACTGTACTGCACCCTCCCTAACTCCCAGGCTCACCCACAATCACATCCCCACTGTCCAAACCTCCAGGCATCACATCAGCCTGCTGTGTTCACATCAGATATACAACCAACACAAGAAGACCACATTTTCAGGTTTCATTTCACAAAAACTATGACAGGTTAAGACAGTATGTCCTCCCAAATCCACCAGTGTCCAACAGAAATGTTCTCCAGTGATTAATACCAAGATGAATTCCAGGACACAGAATAGAATGATCATAAAACTAATCAAAGAGCTCAGAGTTTAAGGATACAACTGAATAGCTCAATGAACTCAAAGAATATAAAACACATGAATGGTGCCCAAGAAAATACAAATATAAGGCTGAAATGATATGATAACGACAATGTAAGATTTGAAAAAGGAATTCAATATGCATAGAAATAATGAAAAGACCTCAAGTTGAAATGAAGATGGAATTGAAAAACTTAGCACAATTAGAAAAATCAGAGGAGCTGGGCGTTGGTGGCACACTCCTTTAATCCCAGCACTCGGGAGGCAGAGGCAGGTGGATCTCTGTGAGTTCGAGGCCATTTTGGTCTACAGAGCAAGTTCCAGGACAGCTTCCAAAACAATACAGAGAAACCATGTCTCGGAAAAAAAAAAAAATCAGAGGAAAGCCTGATCAAATATAAAATATACTATCAGAACCTAAAGACAAACTAGAGGAATAAGAGAAGCAAAGAATATGAAAAAAGCAGAAACATAAAACAAAACATAGGAAAAAAACTGGGAATCCATGAAAAGACCCAATGTTTGAATTATAGGCATAGATGATCCCAGGTCAATGGCAAAGACCAGATGTTCAGAAGAATAATAGAAGAAAACTTTCAAACTAAGGAAAGACATAGTCAGATTATCTAAGAAGCCCAGCTGTTAATAGCAAATAGACAAGATCATACATGAAACTCCCTACAATATATCATAGTTAAAACACTTAAATAGAGCAAAGAATATTGAATGCTCCTAGAGGAAAATCCTAAGTCACATAAAAGGAAAACCCATCAGAATAGCAGCTGATTTCACAATGGAAACTTTGAAAGACAGAAGAGCAATGCATTCCAAGTTCTACAAAACCACCTAAGTAGACTACTGTACCCAGAAAAGCCATCTTCCATAGCTGAAGGAGAAAGAAAAACTTTCCATGACAAATAGGCTAAAAGAGTACATGTCCAGAAATAACAAGACTAAAGAGACTAGCAGAAACAGTACTTCTTAGTGAAGAATAAGCATTTCCAACACACCCTAAAAATAGACAAACGAAGCTGTAATTAATGAAACACTAAATACAACTTAAGAGCATAAATTTTTTTTTTTTTTTTTTTTTTTTTTGGTTTTTCCAGACAGGGTTTCTCTGTGGCTTTGGAGGCTGTCCTGGAACTTGCTCCGTAGACCAGGCTGGTCTCGAACTCACAGTGATCCGCCTGCCTCTGCCTCCCGAGTGCTGGGATTAAAGGCGTGCGCCACCAACGCCCGGCTAAGAGCATAAATATTAAACCAAACTAAATCAACAACCAACCAACCAACCAACAACAAAATCCTCCCAAAATGACTGTAATCAATACACACCTTCCAAAAATTTTAAATGTCAATAGCCTCACTTCTCCAATCAAAAGACGCAAGGTGGCTGAATGAATTAAGATACAAAGTCCATCTTTATGTTGCCTATAAGAAGCTCAGTTTTAAAAATAGGCATCATCTTAAAGTGAAAGGATGGAAAAAAGTATTCCAAGCAAAAGGAATGGGAAGCAAGTAGGTGTTACTGTCCTGACATCTGACAAATAACCTCAAACAAAAACTAATCAAGCGATAAAGGGCTCTGTCATAGGGTTTCTATTGTTGTGGAGACCATGGCAACTCTTATAAAGGAAAAGCATTTAATTGGGATGACATATCTTCAGAGGTTTAGCTCCTTAACATCATACTGCAACATGCAGGCAGACATGGTGCTAGAGAAGGAGCTGAGAATTCTTGACACATAGGCAACAGGAAGTGGTCTGAGACACAGGGAGCATAGGAGACATCAAAGCCCACCCCTATAGTGACAAGCTTCCTCTAACAAGGCTATAACTACTCCAAAAAGCCACACCTCCTAATAGTGCCACTCCCAATGAGTTTATGGGGGTCAATTACATTCAAACTACCATAGGCACTTCATTTTAATCGAGGATCTTAACATATATGTACTAAAATTGGTACACACAATTTCATGTGTACTACTAGAATTAAAAACACAGATTAATATCAACCCACTAATAGTACGTTACTTCCTCCAATAGACAGCTAATCTGGATAAAAGATAAATGGAGAAACATTAGAAGCAAATGAAATTATACATTCAAAGGACTTATTCCACCCAAACACCAAAGAATAGGTATTCTACTCAGCAGCCCATGGTAGCTCTTCCATAATAGACTATATCATGGAACAGAAAACAATTCTTGACAAATTTAGAAAAATCAAGTAACTCCATGTATCTTACCTGACCATAGTTAAATAAAAACTAATATCAATACCAAATAAATCTTCAGTAAGTACATAAACTTTTACTGTAATGAGTAAATAACTCATTACAGGAATGATTAATGGGTCAAAGAAGAAACCAAGAAAGAAAAATATTCCTGGAACTAAAAAGAAAATAAAACTGCAATGCAACAAAATCTCTGGAGACATTAAAAGCAGTCCTACAAGAGAGATTTATAGCCCTAAGTGCCTACATAACAAAATTATAAAGAGCACAAATAAATGATTTAATGATGCAACTAAAATTTTGGGGAAGAATGATAACAAATCTAGTAGATGGCAAGACATAATAAACACCAGAGCAGAAACCAGTGAAATTGAAACAAAGAAAACAATACAAAGAGTCAAGAAATCTAAGGCTGGTTCTATGAAGAGATAAACTAGTTGACAGACCCTTGGCCTAACTAACCCAAACTAACAAAATCAGAAATAAACAGGTAAACATTACAACAGACATAAAAGAAATTCAGATAAGGGAGTGATTAAAACACCCACTTGGCATTAAGTTGAAAAATCTAAAAGAAATGAATGGATTTCTAGATTCATACTAGCTTTCTAAGTTGTAACAATCTAAACAGACTCCTAACAAATGAGACCAAAAAAAAAGTAATAATAAGGCTTCTGTTTTAAAAAAAGTCCAGGTTCAAATGAATTCACAGAAGAATTTTACCACTTTCAAATATGAGCCAATTTTCTAAAAACTTTAAAGAATAGAAACAGGAATACTCCCAAACTCCTACTACGATGCATGCCAGTATCACTGTAGTCCCAAAGCCAAGTAAAGACACAACAAGAAAAGAAATCTACAGGCCAATATGCCTGTTGAACACAGATTTAAAAAATCCTTAATAAAATACTTACAAGCTAGCTAAAGACAGACATATATCAAAAAGACTATCCACCATGATCAAGTTAGTTTATCCTAGATGCAAGGATTGTGCAATATATGTAAGCCAATAAATGTAATAAATAATGTTAAAAGAAAAATCATGATTAGTAAATGCAGAAAAAGCCTTTGACAAAAATCCAACATGCCATCATGATAAAAATCCAAGAGAGAGCAGTACTAGAGGGAATATATCTGAATATAATAAAAGCTATATGTGACAAACCCACAGCCATCCTAAATGGTGAAAAACTTGAAGCAATTCCATTGAAATAAGGAACAGGACAGGGCTGTTCATCATCTACACTTGATACATTAGTTGACGCAATAAGGCAAGAGAAGGAAATTAATGGGGGCAGTGGTGGTGCATGCCTTTAATCCCAGCACTTGGGAGGGAGAGGCAGGTGGATCTCATGAATGTGAGGACAGCCTGGTCTACAGAGTGAGTTCCAGAACAGCCAGGACTATTCAGAAAACCCTGTCAAGAAGCAACAAACAAAGCAAAAAAGTAAAAGTGTAAGGGAAAGTCTCAGAGTGAATACTTTATTGACCCTATAAAGACTCACTTAGAAAATCTTCCCAGAAATTGCTAGATTTATTACTTGTGGATTTACTCTATTAACAGGATTTAACTGCCTATTTAAGTTTTGAAGAAAGCTGTAGTAAAAAAAAGGTACCACATCAAGGTGGTAGGGCTTTTACTCTATTTTGCCACTGTATTACAATTAAGGTCCAAAATCATTTCCTTATAGATGGATGTAGTGGTTCACACCTTCAGTCCAAGCACTGGGGAGGAGTGTGAGTCATACAGTGAGATTTTGCCACAGAGACAAACATTTCAAAATAATGAGTAGGGTGTGACACACACAACTGACATTTCAATTAGAATGGATACCTTCTGTTTCTTTTTTAGTCTTTTCTTTTCTTTCTTCTTCTCTAAAAATTGTTCCCAAGGGGTCAGCTTATCCTTTCCTTCCAACTTATTTTTGACCATCTCTTCTGCACTCTCCTTAAGGCCTAGAAAAGGAAAAATAGTTCACTTTAAAACAACGTATCATTGTTCAGGCAAAAGCTTACAAAAGCAAGAAAACAAACATAATTTACATAAGTGGGTATATCCGACGATGAATACCTGCAATATCAAGACCACAAAATGACAAGTAACCAATTATTATAAATCCTATTTTGAGAGGAGGGGGAGGGAGGGAGGGAAGGAGAGGGAAGGCAGGGAGGGAGTGGAAAGGAGAGGGGGAGAGAGAGAGAGAGAGAGAGAGAGAGAGAGAGAGAGAGAGAGAGAGAGAGAGAGAGAGAGAGAACGAGAATAGTACATCTAGCCAAAGGAAATCAA
Source organism: Mesocricetus auratus (assembly GCF_017639785.1). Lineage (NCBI taxonomy): Eukaryota > Metazoa > Chordata > Mammalia > Rodentia > Cricetidae > Mesocricetus > Mesocricetus auratus. The sequence goes on from NW_024429189.1 coordinate 106,489,041, forward strand.
AACAAGTCAACAAATTCAGTAACTTGATTGATCGATCATATGGTCATTAATGAAAAACCTATTATTAGTCAGACACGGAGGTTTACTGACAATCCTAGCACTTCAAAGTTGAGTTTAAGTTTAAATGAGCTATACTGTCTCTAAACAAACAAAATTTCAAAAATAAAGGAAAAAGAAATCCAAATATTTACTTAGGTCTAACCTTATTCTCTCTATGCTTCTTTTGAGTCTCCAAGAAAAATTTCTGCCTCTCTGCCTTTTGGTGTGTACTGAGTCAAGAAATATTCTGGAGCAAAAACTAAAGATACAACTAACAACTAGTTTTTCCTGTCACTCAAATGAAAGTCTGTGTTCCCTGGGCACTGCAAATGACTAACAAAAACTGAAGAGCAAGTCCTTGAGTCACTGCTCAAGCATTCCCCAAGGCTATGGAGTTAAGATCCAAAGGACCACCAGCTTCACTCTATATAGTTTGGTTCTTCCAAGGCTGTTCCTTGTTTACATGACTCATCTCTAAAGCTTTTGCTCCTATAGTCTTTTCCTCACTCATATCCTTTAGCCATTAAACTAGAATTTTAAAATTTATTTAGCAATAGGATAGAATCATTTCCAGGTCTGGTTTTAGCATTTATAGCATATTGAATGTGTTTGGGAAGATGGATTAGATCAGTCATCTCTTTTCTCAAATGACCATTTTGACCATTCCATTCATTTTTACATTATATGGAGACAGAGTTGCCTTATGCAGAACTCACAGACTGGGCTGGTCCCCTGCTTACTATGTAGGCCAGACAGGCCTTGGACTTCTGGTGATCCTCCTGTCCCTGCCTCCTGACAGACTGGATTACAAGTGGATGCCGTCATGCCAAGCCATTTGCTATTTTTAAAAGATGTATTTTGTGTCATATAAATATTTAAAACTTCATATCCAACTATGTCCTCCAAATTTCTAACAAAAATAGATGAATAAATAAATACCATCATCTTCAAAGAAGACAGAAAAGTAGCTATATATTCCTTACTCTGGTAGTATTGATGACCTTGGTCAGCTTAGGTTTTAACCCTCCCTCTGTAGAGAAAAGGGACCAGTCAATGAAAAACACCCTGAGCAGAGCCAAGGAAACACACTTTGGCCCTGCAACTAGAACCAAAGAAATGTACCCTGACCCTGAAACCAGTGCCAAAGGAACCACACTTTGTCCCTGGAATCAGAGTCAGTGAAAGAAATACACTCTGGCCCTAAAATTGGAACCAAATGGCTAAAAAGGACCAGAGAAAGAAACACACTTTGGCCCTGAAACCAGAGCCAAATCTGACCCTAATCCTGTGCAGAAAACTAACCAATCCTCGAGCAGAGCTCTAGCCAATCTGAGCTCAGCACTAAAATCTGACCAATCCCCACCCTGGAAGCCCTATATAAACCCTATGTCTGTTCAGCTTGTGGCTGTTCGTGATACCAGGCAGTCCTGCAGAGGGCAGCCACTCTCCTGGATCCTTCCCTCCCAACAAATCCCCCTTCAATGAACTTCAGGTAAAGATCTTCTTTTTTGCGGTGGTGGTGGTGGACACAGAGCAGAGCGAGTAGGGCTATAACACTTTTGCTGGGGAAACCTACACTAAGCTCTCAGCTCTCCACTCTCCAGGAGAGAGCTGAACTGTAGCAACTTTGCCTTAGAAACCTGTCGAGCAAAACTGCTACAATGGGCAAACATCCCCAGCTAGAAGACCCTGTTCTGCTGGAGTGGAGCTGATACACTGGGGAAGCCTTTCCCTGAGGCAAGGCTGTAAGCTGCTAAACTTACTGTGGCCTGTGGTAGTCCTTGGCTCCCGAGTGCCAGAATACCCATCCCGATCCACCCAAAATGCCTACACCCTCTACCTACTCAATCAATCTCACCTTTGGTCTCAGGATGCAAAATAAATGTGGTAGAGAGTAGATGTGCAAACCCTCCCTCCCACATGCACTTTTCCCATTTTGAACTTCATACTACTCGGTAAACGTCTAAATATATAGAACTACTAACAACAGTGCTTTTAAGCTGTGAGTATTAAAGACCAGGTTGAAACAGATGAGTTCTAAGGTTCGTTTCCTAGCTTTTAGGCAAAGACTTAATCTCCAAATTTATAGGACCTAGAAAAGTATTAAATTAAATTATATGTACTTTAAGTTTCTTTTTATGAAATACTGAAGGTAGGAGCTCTGAGTTGTTAGATGCCAAAACAGAAATACAGTTGTCAATTAAAAAATGTATCTGGGATTGGAGAGACAGGTCAGAAGAGCACTGGTTGTTCTTTCAGAGGACTCAGATTTGATTCTAAGCATGACATGGTAGCTCAAAAACATCTGGAACTCCAGTTCTAGGGATCCAATGCCCTCTTCTGTCCTTTGTAAGTATCAAGCATGCCCTGAGTGCATAATATACAACTGAATAAAACACTCATACACATGAAATAAATCATTAAAACCTATTCTTTATGAGAAAAACACTTCACATTAGCACATAGATTGTAGGAGATATGTAAATGATAAAAAGTCATATACAGATCTTCAAATGAACCAGTAATGTACTCAGGGAATGTAAGATGAGAACCTCATATAGGAGAAGGCAATAAATTCTGATAAAAACAAGTTATTTCACATAATAGGAAAGAGTAACATATATAATGCACGCAGATCTGCATATAATCAGTCTAACCTCAAATTTCAAAGGCACATTATTAGGATAGTTAAATCTTTAAGACCTGTTGTTTTCATTCTTTTGAGATAAGGTGTAGCCTGGAACTCATGATGTGAATTCACAAAGATCCACCTGCTTCTGCCTCCCAAGAGCTGGGAGTAAAGGCATGTGCCACCATACCCGGCTAGAGGTAGTTTCTGAAAAGCAGTTATGTGATTATTTAATTTTATTTGGTACTCAATTATATAGTTTTCTTTCTAAGTTCTATCTGCGTATGTCAATTCTGTACTATAAAAACAGTGTAGAGTCATTTTCTTTCACATTCCATAATATTTAGCATAGTCCCAATCACACAATAAGTACTTAATACACACTCCTGTCTCGATCTATTTGAAGGAACGATCTTATTTCCTGCCGAGTGTTTGATCTTTGTTATTTAGAACATATTATTTCCAACAGAAAATGAATCAAAACCTAGTTTGTTTCTAGCAATAAAGAAATAATATCTTAAGTTCAAGTCAGCCTGTAGTTTTCTTTGCCTGGGCCCTCTCCCTTAACATACCAAAATAGAAGAATGACAAACACACTGCAAAGAATTAACACACCACCACAATAACTTAAAAATGCTTTGTTCTCACTGTCATAATGAGGTCATTTAAATCTCTTGCCACAGATCACAGTTGTTTATGTTCTGAGTTCTTAAAAATAAGCCCATCCCAGAAGTCTCTTGGCAAATGCACAAGAACATTCTTCTGAGTCAGTTTAGCCTCATTTAAGACAAGCCACAATGCGACTGAAAAACAATTTCATTAAAACTGCTTTTAGTTTTGCACATATAGGTTCAAAAAATACTTTAAGCATACATCTGTAGACTAATAAATTAAAGATATCAATAACCCCACAAATAAGGGGATAAAGCTTCTTCTAAAGTGAGCCATGACTGCAGACAACTCAATATGACAACAATAATTTAATAAGCACAATCTATTCAGAATGACTTTGGCAGTTTCTGTGCATATAGACTCATAAATATTCTTACAAAATCTACAAGAATACACATTCCTTCTGACCTTATCCACATGAAATATTGAAAATTCTTCAAAAGACAGGGTATGAATGCTTTAAACCAACTCAAGTAGGTACTATTACAGGCTTTGTTTATAAAAATAAAATGCATGTTTTAAGAGTTCTCATAGGTCAAAACTGGCACTGTTTACTTAAATAAGCCCTTAGGACTCACTGGGATTATTTATGAACACTTATATATCAATCTCTTAAAATTTTTGTGTGTGTTATAAATTAGCCTATGCAGCACTCAATTCTAAACGCTTTTAAAATGTTACTAACCACCATTTCCAACACCAAAACTTGAAATTCATTCTGGTACTAGGCTTTATAGAGGAAAACCATCAGTCATGTCTTGTGGAGCACAGCCACCAAGGCACCTCTTCAAAATAACATTATTACTCCCAAAGGTGTGAGGACAAGGAAGGGATACAATTACTCACATAACAAGGGTCAAAGGGACACTTGGTTCAGATTAGTAGCTAGCGAGAGTCCTACAGCACACATCTTATAAAGGTCTATAGAATAAGAAAGCAAGTGAAAGGAAAAGTGACTCAAATCTGTTCAACCCCACTGACTGGGAGCAACAACACATAGAATTGGAAAGTAAAATAAAAATGAGTTTCTGTAACAATAGCATATAGCTAAAGTTGTCAGTCAGTCAATCAATGTTCTATGGTTGCACTCAATACTATTAGAATCCTGTTACATTTACCGTGTGAAAACAACAGAGTTAAAATGTGGAGAATAAGAGTAACTCTAAGAAAGATGCTCAGACTGGGTTTTCTACTCACATAACTGATTGTGTATCTCCCAAAACATTTTATTTTATTTTATTTTGGTTTTTTGAGACAGGGTTTCTCTGTATTGTTTTGGAGGCTGTCCTGGAACTTGCTTGTAGATCAGGCTGGCCTCAAACTCAGAGTCCGCCTGCTACTGCCTCCCGAGTGCTGGGATTAAAGGCGTGGGCCACCAACGCCTAGATTCCAAAATATTTAATAAATATCCACAGAAGATGTGTCCAAAGTACTCACTGAATAGATGTTACTTTTTGCTATTATTACCTACAGTTATTTCACTGTTAGGAAATGCTTTACATTTGTCTGGAACTTGAGTTATCTTTCTTTAACCTCTTCTAAATCCCCTTTCTGTTTACCTTAAAACAATAATAGCTTCCATTTCCAGGGATATAAACTTTACCACACATCAAACTGTTCCCTATGCCTGCTTCTTAGAGTTCAATGTTCTTAAAATACTGCCTTCAAATACAAGACATGTGGGCCTCATTAGGGAGCTATTGTTTCTCGTATTTCTCTCAAGTTTATTTGTATGTTTTCCTTTCCTTTTAAGCAGTTTATAATCATAGTAACATACTACCAAGACGTCCTCATATTAGCAAACTAACTTCTGGCCAAGACTGGGAAAGTCATTCTGTTAACTTATTTATGGCAAAGCCTAAGAAATTACTTATTCTATTGTTACTTTTATACACTTATAGGAAAGGTAGGAAATGTATGAAATATTTTACATGAATGGCTAAGATACAAAGAAAAAGACTTCCTGAATCAAGTCTCAACAAGGAAGCTCAAATAGAACTATTAAACTAGTTCAGAAGCAAGGAGTTTTCCTTGGGGATACATACTAAGCTAATATGGTCTAGTATGGACTTGGGTTTGTTATGGGCTGTTAGCCAAGAAGGCAGGGGACAAAGTTTGAAGTCTGATCATGGTGGGAGGTCCCAGGATCCTTAAATGTGCCCCCATTAGATGATGACCCTCCCCCTACAGTTCGGGGGAGTACATGGAGATCTGGGTGAGTAAAAGTACAGTTCCCTTTAGAGACTTTGTAACCACAAGCCCACAAACCCATGGACTTGTGGATGGAATTCACACTACTTGTGTGGTCCCAAATACAGCAACTCAAAAATTTGATAGGTCTTGGATTAGAAATGGCTCCGGGCACCTGACAACTACTCTCTAAAGAAGACCTTCTGATACAGAGGTCCTGTAAAAAGAGAAAGATCCAAGACGAGAAGATTCCAATTAAAATCCCTGATGAGCTAAAGAAAGTAGAAACAAAACCAGTAAGACAGAACCATAGACTATGGATTTGGATATTGAGATACAAAATATAAAATCAGCTTTAAAAAGCAAGAGGAAATTAAAAAAAAAAAGATTATCAAAATGATGAGATAAGTTTGAAGGAAAAGAGAGGAAAGCAACTCCATAAACATCAAGTCAGTGTCCAAGTTAAAACACATATACTACAGAGAAGAATTAATGAAATAAAAGCACAACTGAAGAAATGACCCAGCAAACTGTTAGATCCAAAGGCACGGAAGTCAAGAGCTATTGGACACAAAGTACGAAATTAATACATATATCAAGCACAATTTCTAGAAAAGAAATCAGAGAAGATAAAGAATACCTAGGACTTTAAGAGTAAAATGGTAGAGGAATTTTCAGCTGATGAAAGACTCTATTTAGGACTATGGTATTCAATTAATTCCAAGCAACAGTTAAAACGAAGCAAACTAACCATACTACTTACACCACATTAAAGTCTAATACAGCAAAGACAGTATACACACGTTAACAGCTAGGAACCCAATGCAGCACTTTCTAAACCGGCTTCTTCATATACACTGACAGTACATTTTCTTCTTCCAGGAAAGAGGTTAAGATGGGGACTGGCCTAGGATAGCCACAAACCAGGTACTCTCTCTACTCTAACCTGCAACACTCACAGCCTCATCAGCATAACTAGCTCTGAGAACAGACCCATCAGAAAGTCTCTTTTATCACTACCCATTTTGGTTACCATGAAAGCATCAATACACATAATATAAAAATAAATAAAAATCTTAAAAAAAACATACCTGGTACTAGAAACCTAGTCAACTACACAGGGCTAGTGAATTCATGTATGTTAGAGGAAAACCGACAACCACCATTTTACTAAGCCAGCAGAATCCCTAACTATATTCTGAATATTTGTCATTATACCCACAAATAAGTGTAGTCCTCACCTTAAGGAAACTTCTTGTTGCAACACATGGACGCCTTACGGAAATCTACAACCATCAAAATGCAGCTGCAGAGACTAGTCCCAAAGGCTATACCCACAATACAACTCTTGCACCTAAGGCTCAGGGGTCACTGTGGAAGAGAGGGCAGAAAGGCTGTAAGAGCCAGAGGAATGGGGATTTACTGTGACACCATGTCTCCTATGACTGTCAGAACTACATCCAGTAACTCTCACCAACATGACTGCCTAAACAAGGATGACACCAAAGCTCATGGGGACTCAAACCCACCAAGAAACTACGGACAACTCAAGAATGGTTAATATAAGGATAGCTAAAGACTGAACTGAACTCCTGGAATACAGTTGCAGAGAGGGAGAAGTGATGAGCAAAGGGGTTAACCTTACTGGAGAGACCCACAGAAACATCTGACCTGAACAAGGGGGAAGCTGATGGACCCCAGACTGATAGCTGGGAAACCAGTGTAGGACTGATCCAGAGCCCTGAAGTTGGGTGTCAGTTTGGAGGTCTGGTTATGGGGCCTCTGGTAGTGGATCATTATTTATCCCTATTACACGAATGAACTTTGGGAGCCCATGCCACATAGAGGGATACTCTCTCAGTCCAGACACATGGGGGAAGGGTCTAGGTCCTGCTCCAAATGATATGACAGACTTTGATGATGCCCCATGGAAGGCCTCACCCTCCCTGGGGAGCAGAAGGGATCAGATAAAGAGTTGGTGGAAGGCAGGGAAGGAGGGGAGGAAGAGGGAACTGGGATTGACATATAAAAAAGCTTGTTTCTAATTTAAGGAAAAAAATAAAAGAATGGTTAACAGCAGCAGAAATAGTCTTCTCCAGATTGGTTACACAAAACTAAATTGTTAGCCTTCAAAACATCCATATACAAGTAAAGTTATACAGAACAAACAGGTTTTATTTCTATATTTAAGAATTACACACATACATACACACACACACACACACACATGTAACAACAATTAATGTAAAAACAGGAAATGAACTTTAAGGAGAGTGAGGCAGAATATATGGGAGGGTTTGGAAGGAGGAAATGAAAGGGGAAAGTTATATAATTATAATCTCAAGAAATAAAAATTATTAAAAATCTTAAAAAACCCAATTCTAGAATATAAAAGAAACAAAAACCAAATGTAATGATAGTCAGCATTAAAAGTATCCCCAGCTTTCACTTTAATATTATTATTATTATTATTATTATTATTATTATTATTATTATTATTATTATTATTTGGTTTTTCGAGACAGGGTTTCTCTGTGGCTTTGGAAGCTGTCCTAACTAGCTCTTGTAGACCAGGCTGGCCTCGAACTCACAGAGATCAGCCTGCCTCTGCCTCCCAAGTGCTGGGATTAAAGGCATGCGCCACCAATGCCCGGCATCACTTTAATATTATTAAGGAAGAAAATAGTCTTTCAAAAATCCAGTAAACTGAGAAATTGACAAGCAACTCTGATGTGGGAAGTCCTGTGATTATGTCAATAAAGCACGTTGGCCAATAGGAATCTAGATAGGTGGGACTAGGAGTCCAGGAGGACTCTGGGAAGGAGAAACACAGAGAGTCAAGATGTAACGCCATGGGGTAGGAAGCCCAGAACTATTCTCCAGTAAGAGAAATACTTAGATTAACAATTATGGGGTAATTACTTAAGTCAGAGCTAGCCAGTAAGAAACAAGCAAGGCCAACAGCTTCATAGTTAATATAGCCTCCTGTGTGTTTATTTGGGACTGATGCGGCTCTAGAACCAGGCTGGCGGGAAGGATTCTCTCAAAGAAAAAGCTTCTATTTACATAATGGTGATCAGGAGTGGGATGATGAATTTCCACGTAGAATGACAAAAGCTTTAAAGGAATTTTAGAAACAAAAGAATGGAGAGAAGCACAGATTTTTGGTAGCAGCATTTTCTCAGGTGGGCTCTGTTTTGCTAGCGACAAGCAGAGACTCATGCGATTTGCTTAAGGGAGTCTTCCTGACTCATCATAAGCAAACCAACAAAAAAACCCAGCAAGGTTCTTTTGAGAGGCTCTGCTAACAATTGAAAGGTGTGTAAGCACAGCTGGAAGTGGCAGTGACCACATCTCCAAGCTGGCAGCTGGAGTCACGCTTACACCTGCCATCTTGGAAAAACGGCAGTTTAAAACAGCCACGGTTTTAACAGATAAGACACGTGGCCAGAAAAACATAAAGATTTACAGTAAAGTCAGACTTGGATGAAGAAAAATTTCTAAAGGTTAACAATGTGTTTAAAAATATACGTAAGATTGAGAGAGAAAACGAAAAGGCATAGTGGTAAAATAGAGAAGCTGGCTGTGGTGGCGCACATCAGTAGGATTTGCTGCAGAGGTAGAGGTAGGCATATTCCAAAGAGAAATCCTGTCTCAAAGAAAAATAAATAAAAGTAAAAGAAATAGAGTAATAATAGATAAATAAATAAGCCACGTAAAGATGGAAAATACACAGAGAGTCTGGATACTGTACACTATTGTGTTTTTCAGTTTTTCATTGCTAAGGAAGGAACTGCTAAAGTACACTTGATTATAAATGCTGCTGAATTAATTCAACTTATATCTTTTGAAAATACCTTGACTTCAAAATTTAAGTATAAGGATATGTTACTTGGGAAAGGAGATTTTGTTTATGTTTCTACAGGAAATGAAAAGCTGAGGATTCCTTCCAGGCTTCTGTGGTTTGACGAACCAAGACCCCCGGAAACAGTGGGCCGGGTGTTCCAACAATTGAAACAGCTAAGATGATGGAGTCTTACAGACCCGAAAATAAGGACTTATACAGGTTTCTGAGTTTTTTCATGATCCCCATGGTATGAACAGCGCCCCTTCCAGCACGAAGCAGTTTGGAATGAGCGACGTCCTAATTCCCATCCTGTTTACAAATCATTATTTTCATTTAAATGGGATTGTTTATAATTGGTTAATGATCACAACCAATCTCTTTTTAATGGTAAAAAGGGGAATTATGGTATGGTTATGGTTTTTCATTTATTGATACAAATTCAAGGTCAATTTTGTGATATGTATATTTCTCCTCTTGATTAAGTATTGTGCTTATACTGATCTTTTAAAATGTAATGCGTAATTAAATACAGATTATAGATAGTTACTTATAATAGTCAGAACTTATAGTCAGGTAAGTTAGGTTTTCTAGATATATAGAGATGTAATTGAGACAGATAGTCTTCAAACCTCTCAAAGACTTTCAGAAAATGGCATTTAAAATGGGTTAGGGTTTTTCTTGACAATGAGAAATGTCTGTTCCTGGCAGCACCAATTACGTCTGAGAGGAAGATGGGCATCGAAGACTCGTTATGGAGTTTGCTTTCAACATGGCAAGATTAGCCATTTGGACAAGAAACTGCTCTTGCCTAGACTGCTTGATTGTTGTTGTATAATCTGGACATGCAGGACCCACAGGAAAGTGACTGCTGAACTCAGTCTTACAGGGTTCCTACTTCATGGAAGAGTCTACGAGACTTTCTGCAGGACAAAGAAAAATGACTGACAGACTGCCAATGCAGTTGGACAGTTTGAAATTTCCTGCTTTGCTGAGAAATCTTCTGGACACATTGTGGCCTATGGGCTGAAGATGGATGCCCCGACAATACAGAGGAACTTTGGGTGACTGTCAAGGCAGTAAGATGTCTCTGTCAATCCTAGTGTTTATATATTATCCTTCTGTGGTCTTTGATGGAGTTGAAGACAGATAGTTATAGTTATAGTTTTCCTTAGTTACGATAAAAGATAAGCTACATATAGAACTTTAGACTCACAAGGATGGAATGGATATTTTCTTTAAATCTTGCTAAATGTTGATAGACAAAATATTGTAACTATGTTCTTACTTGATAACTGTTCTTTTATATATAATTTGACTATATTAAAGTTAAGACCTTTCTTTTTGTTTAGACAGAAAAGAGGAGATGATGTGGGAAATCCTTTGATTATGTCAATAAAGCACTGCTGGGCCAATAGGAATCTAGATAGGTGGGACGAGGAGTCCAGAAGGACTCTGGGAAGGAGAAACCAGCCTGGCGGGAAGGCTTCTCAAGGAAAAAGCTTCCCTTTACACAACTCTATAAAGAAAATGTGCTAGAAACACTTTTACATTACTCAAACTGTTTCTCATTTTAAAAATTATCTATTTTTATTAACTATTAATGAAATTTATTTATTATTATTTTTATGCATCTATGTGTGCTTGCATGCATGATTCACATTTAGGCAGAAGCCTTGGAGGCCAGAAGATGGTGTCAGAGCCACAGGAACAGGAGTTACAGACAACTGTGAACCATCACATGGGTTCTGAAAACTAAACCCAGTAAGAACAGTAAGAGCTCTTAACTGCAGAACTATTTCTTTCTAGCTCCTGCTTCTTTTTTATTATACTGTCCACAAGTGATTCAAATGTTATTTCCACAGTATGAATTTTAGCATATCATCTTACAAGGTTTTCTTAGTCAACTGGTTAACTAAATGACTCAAGGATGATTAAACTTTAAGTCTCATCAACTAACAGCTATGTGACTCTGCACAGTTACCATATAAACTTTCCTTTCCATCATCAAACTAGGAAGCAAATTGCAAATCCTTTTAGCTAATTTTTAAGCTTTCCATTTGATGGTATTCCTCTCAACTCAACCCCCGCCCCCCTTTTTTTCTCAGTCCAAGGCTAGCTGTTTTGGGTATGGCATTTGGATAGTTCTTATGGATTTGTGGTTCTAAGGATCAAACTTGGGAACTCATTCAAGCTAGACAAGTACTCAGCCACTGAGTTATATCCCATCCCTTATTCGCCCACAACCCCACTGTGCCACTAGGAACTTAACCCAGGGCCTGGCTAGATACGTACTCTATTATTGAGTTATATCCCTTGCCTTCAACTCAAAATTTAAAATATTTGGCTTTTTAAAAAGTTATGAGCAAAAAACACTCTGTGAATATATTTCAAATAATGAGTATATTGGCAGTAAACAGAAATAAAGAAATAGCCAAAAATAAATACTGAACAGATTTTAAGATGTCTTAAAATGACATGTTAAGATTAGGGCTACCTAACAAAATGAATGCACAACTGATTCAAAACTTCTTGTTTCTGAATAAAGAATGAATAATTCAATAGTCGTATATGCTTTTCCCTGATGTCTGTGTAAGCTTCTTTGTGGAAGATAGCAAAAGAACAGAGATCAAAGAAAACCAGGGGAAAGCACAAGGCTAAAAGCGGACACTAGAATAAAATGGGAACACTGCTTTGAAAAGTGGAGGGAAGACAGAGTGGAGAAAAGGAGATGTACTCCTGCTCTGTGGCCCAAGGCAGGAAGGAAAGGGAACTCTCTTGCTGGGTGAGACAGAGGGGCTCTTGTTGATGTTTCTTCTCTGGACTTCACTCTTCCTTCTCAAGAGTAAGGATTCCAATCACAAGTGTTTCTAACAGGAATGGCATAGGACATTCATAGCTTTACCATGGTGTAGTCTTTGGAAACAATCTCCTCTACCCCGCATTAACATCGAAATCTCTCACAAATCATTTCCAGCTTCACAATTATCAACCAAAAGAGCAATGAACACTCAATTTCCACTCTCCCTCAGAGACTGCTTTTTACTTGTTAGCAGTCACACTCAACCATTAACAAAACCCCCTTTGTCTCCATTAGCACTAATTTGAGTCTCCTTGACACATGGTGGCCTTTAAGGATTCCTTTAAGAAATGAACTGGTGAACTTTTCTCCCCCAGAGTGTAACCTTCTTGCTACTCACTGCCAATTCCAGTCCATGAGATGATCTCCTCCTCAGTGCTCTCAACTTTATTTTTAAAATCGATCGCCCTCTCCTTCCTCTCTCTCTCTCTCCTGCTCCCCCTGCTCACTCTGTTTAAGACAGGTTCTTGCTCTGAACATTTTCAACATTGAATATGCATGTTAACAACCCATACCATCTACTATCTCCTTATTCTAAGCATCATGTATATTAATATATGAAAAGTTATGTAAGAGAAACAATTTTTCTGTTTATTACAAATTGTCTAATGAGGGATAGTCACTAATTAGATCATCAGATAATGCTAGTTACATGCATCACCGTATCTACCAATCTTAGAGTCAGACAGGACTATAACTTTAGGAAATAGTATCTAGTAGAAGATACTACTTCACAACACAAAAATAAGGAATTATAGCTTTTTCAAGTATCTTCTAGTCAATGTTTCTACATACCCTAGTTAATAAGGTTGATTTACTACATTTCCATAAGAACTGTGTATCAAAAGAAAGAGTAGTTCCTCTTAGTCAAGTTCATGGACAAATGGCTTCCATCCGACTGGGCCTGTTATCTACTTCCCTCTGGACTTACAATTTCAGGGATCAAACACCACATGCTATTATACTCAATGTAAAAAGACAGAAGTTTAAATACCATAAAGAAAAGTTTCCTTTAAATAACAAGGCACATGATACTCAAATAAGTATTAGTAAGATGACTTATTTTTCTGAAGAGTTTAATATTTGAGACCCAAGCCCCAGAAGAACCAATGAATGATACATATGATACATGGTCCTCTGTGGTTTACTTAGATATAATATCATGGAAGGAAGTTCATAGTAATTGTAATACACATGCATGAGATGTGCCTTCAAAAATAAGTATTATTAATCCCATTCTTCAAATGTGCAGGCAAATGTTCAGAAAGAGTAGCTCAATTATCTCATGCTCTACATACAATATGTAAAAAGACCTGTTTCACTATTATACTCAGATACACACATACGAATGCATATAACAAGTGTTCACAGTAAAAACACCCTACCAGGAGCTTACAAAATGGCTCAGTGGATAAAAGTACTTGTCACCAGACATGACAAATGGAGTTTGATCCTGAGGAGCTACGTGATAGAAAAGAGAAAAATGATGCTTGCAAGTTGCTCTGTGACCTACACACACCACACACACACACAATTTAAGTATTTATATTACATATGTCTATACAGAGCTTTTAAAACATTTTAAATTGAGGTGTTTAGCATGAAAACCAACTTCACTCCATACAATAAAATGTAAAAAGTACATACATACCTTACAGTGATAATTCCATGACACTAGCACTGTTACTATAAACTGATGTAACATTTCAGGCAAGAAATCTAATGGCAACCTCAAGACACAGAAAGTGCCTGTGCCCCCTTCCTAATATTTCCATTTGGGGAAGCTATTCAATAAATTAATTAAAAATAAACAAATAAATAAAGGAAAAACAAAAGGAAGAATCTCATATGGGAAAAAGTATACTTCTAAAGAAGTCTTAGCATCTTTATGATTGTGAAGAAACTTTTACTTAATATCTAATTCTCACCTGGAACCCACTTGATTTCCATTTCCATATCATTTTCTTTTCCTTTCTTTTCTTTTTCTTTAATAACCTGCAACAGCTGTCTATATTTAGCAATTTGTTCTTCATCATCCTTCTGATTCTTCTTTGTTTTCCCATCTTCTACACTGACTCCATCCTCACCTAAAGGAAACAAAAATGAAATTAATCAATCTCATTTAATAGGGAGAAGCAATTACCTTGCAGTTTTAGTGTTTAGGTCTTATGATCTCTTCAGTATATGGCTAAAAAGTGTTGTCAAGGAAATCCTGCAATCACAGAATACGAAATTAGACTTCAACTTGTGACTACGAAAAGAAAGACTTCGGTCTTGTACTCAGCAAAACTCAGAGGCAATGAAGTTATTACTAGCACTGTGAGAGTACCATACAGAATTCCCATTCTATGCAAACTGCAAGAGCACTAAGAGTGACATTTCAGCCTCCTATTTGTCATTTGTCATCAGCACAGTGACTTTAAAAGAAGGCTGGATGTTGCTGGAGTGAATCTGACACATGGGATTAGCGTCTCAGATCACATGAAAGAGGCAAAGGAAGTTGTTTAGAAGCATGCCTAAGACTGTGAAGTCTTTTCTATTTGACTGTGAATAAGCATGTTTACTCTTAAGAGTGTTGTTCATTAATCAATAACAAAGCAAAAAGTCCAGGAGCTAATTCAAATACTTTCGCCATGTAGAAAGACAATAGATATTTCTAAATTCTAGTGTCATAAAAATTAAGATGTGAAGAAACAGTATAAATCTCACGGGCAACAAACATCAGAGAAAATCAAACCATAAAGTTTGTCTTTCCACAGTTTCATTGTAAATTCTTCAAGTCAGTAACATAACTTAGAAATCTTGGTTTTAATGTGAAACACACAAACTTATCAAATTCATTAAATACACCAGTGGAGGAAAGTTTGCAAGCAATACGTGACGTTCCAGTCTTTGTAACCTATGGTGAGCAAAACAGTTATATAAGCATGGAACTGTAAAACATCAGTGTTAACACCTTGTTCTTATATCTTTAAAAAGGGTGATTTTTGAAAGAAAAAAAGTTGGTTAAATATTAAAAAATTATTTTTCTCTCTAAATAATAAAAATGGTTGTAGGCATTCTTTCCATCAATCTATCACACTTTTTATATTTTCTCTCACACAGCTGAAGTTCATTTTTTTTTGATGTTTGTGCTTTGTGCCACAATAATAATATTGGATGGAATTTTGTCATGTATCCCGTAATTCAATGGATAAAACATGAGGAACACATTAACAAAATGGCAATGTATTTCATTCTATTAAAAGCTTACTTCTAAAAACATAATTAGAAGCAAGCTCCTTCCAGGTTGAAATTTTAGTGGTAAGTCTCTGATGGCTTACTTTAAATTGATTTTTTCCAGTACTAAAATTGTTCTTTCTGAAGCGCTAAAGTGTAGGATAACTTATGTAGGTCTTCTTAATTCAAGGCTATCTTATGAATGCCTTAACAGTACATAAGATTTTTAAAAAATAAATTCACAAAGTGAGCTACACTTATATACAACTATCAGGAATGTTTAATATCCAACTATACTAGTCAAAGGCACTAAATTAAGATTAAGATGTGTTTGCAATCAATTATAAGACTGAAGAAAATGGAATGCTTTTGAAAAAACATAATTAGCATATTTCAAACTGAAAGATATCTTTAGTTTTTAAGAATTAAAAATACCTGATACATGGTACTATGCTAAATATATACATCATTTCAATCTATGAACCAGATATTATCATAATTATTGTTTCACAGCTACACAAAGAAAGGAACAGGGTGCTAAGAAAACTTGACCCTTGTTTTCACTATGTGTTCAGGTTTGAAACCAGCAGGGTCTAAGTTTGTTTTTTTTGGATTTTTTCCCCCTATTTTACAACACTGAAGTTGAACATAGGGTTTTATGATGCTTGGCAAACAATCTACCATTAAGCTATATCCCCAATGAGTCCAAGATAATAAGTATACTAGAAAATTAATAGTTATTTTCTGATAACATTAATGCTTACTTACTGATAACATTAGGAATCTTATTGTTAATAATATTGTTTTAAAATTTAAAAGGAGGTGGGTGGGTGGAAGGATGACTCATCGAGTAAGAGCACTAGCTGCTTTTCCACAGGACCTGGGCTCAATTCCCTGTGCCTACAAGGCAGGATGAGTGAGGTGGCTCAGAGAGGAAGGATGCCTGCTGTCAAACCTGGTGACATGACTTTTATCCCCAGGACCCGCACTGCAAGTTGTCCTCTGATTTACACACACACACACACACACACACACACACACACACACACACACACACACACACACACACACAAAACAAAACAAAACAAAATTTAGTTCCATTTTCTATTTGAAACACATGAACCCAGCGTTCCCCAAATGGACATGGAATACTATTTTCCCCTGTATTTTAGAATTATAATAAAGGAAAACTATTGAGAATCATTAGAAAAGCACATGTCCACATAGGCAAATAAATTTACCTTTTCCAAACCTATGGTAGATGAAGACAAAACTCATCATTTTTATTTGGGGGAGGGTTATAAAAGGTCTGTGCTATGTACACTAAGAAATAAAACATTCAAGTTCATGAGAAAGATTAACAAGCACCAGCCATTGAGACCTTAAAATACAAAGTCTTGCATATCCAATAAGCACCACTGCAAATTACATACGCTCTTTATTAAGCTTTCGTTACATTTATTTATTGTGTGCATACTTGTCCATGAAAACTTTTAAGAGTTGGTTCTCCCCTACTACAAGGTGGGTGGGTTCTAGGATCAAGCTCAGACCATCAGGCTTGGCAACAAGAACCTTTACCCACTGAACAATCTCACCAGCCTGAAAACTATACAATTCAAAGAATATGAAACACTTAAACAATTATATGATTATATTAATATATAATGATTACAAATACAAAGAAGCTATTAAACATGATTTTTCTTCCCTTTTATTAATATTGCAAAATAGTATTTTATGGCAAACCTAAAGGGTAAAGCAGTACTTTTGGGGACATAAAAACAAACAGATCATTCAGAAACTAAGAAAGTCAAGGCTTAATAACCAACCCTATATTAAAACTAGAAATGTTATTTATTATTTTATATGCCACCAGGTTATAGAAATAATATATCATAAAAGGAAAACACTAAGAAAAATGTTAAATATAAAAAGACATTCTTCCTTGATTATTTAAAATACTTCTATCTATGTTTAACATTTATGATTTTTCATTTTCTGTTAGCACTGACCTCATGGTTTTTAATATTTGGTAATTCTATTAGATAAGAATAACAAAGTCCGATCATTAGGTTTGTACAGCAAGTGGTTTCATCCAATGAGCATCTTGCTAATCCTTCAAATATGTATCTATGCATATAATTCTATGCATATAAGTATGCTATACAGTCAGTTTGGGGATCTTTTTAAGTTGCGTTCAAGAAGTAGTTCCATTAACCACACAATAAAGGGATTAGCACGTACCTTGTGGTACTTCTTCCTCTTCCTCCTCACTAGAGGAAGCTAAGTAGGCCTGGAAGTCCATGTCTAATAGTTCATCCTTTTTAAACTTTCTGTTAAGTGTTGTGATTCTTTCATGATCAGTCTCATCCCAAGTGATCTCCACCTTGAATCAAAGAATGAAAATAAGACACACAAAAGCACAAAGGTAAGCCAGGCAGTGGTGGCGCATGCCTTTAATCCCGGCACTCAAGAGAAAGAGGCACGCGGATCTCTGTGAGTTCGAGGCCAGCCTGGTCTACAGAGCGATTTCCAGGACAGCCTCCAAAACAATACAGAGAAACCATCTCAAAAAAAAAAAAAAAAAAAAAAAAAAAAGAAAAAAGAAAGAAAAAAAGAAAAGAGCACAAAGGTAAACTAATTAAAGCACACTGTTAGCTTTGATGCTTAATATTAAGTTAAAAAAGCATGCTAGGCATGGGTGGCACGTGCCTTTGGAAGTAGAGGTAGATCTCTGTGAGTTTGAGGCTAGCCTGGTCTATATGAGAGCTAATGGCCAGCCAAAGCTACATAGTGAGATCTTCCCCCCACCCCCAAAAAAGGTTATGATGCACATAAAAAAGTTCAGACTTGGACACATTAAAAAATACATCAATGGCATGATTAATAAATGGTATTCTATTTGGGGACAGAGAATCATGTGTCCACTTTTACCTTCCCCCTAATTCCCAGCTATATGAATGATATTCCATTATTGAGCATATTACTGAACAAACATCAACTGTCATGGGAAAAAATATGCTAGAAAAAGTTAATACTATTATGAACCAGTGAGAAAATAATTTTCTTCTAAAGAAGTAAAATGACAGTAGAGTCACAGACTACATGAAATCTGTTAATAAAGGAACATAATTTCAACAGGTGCTATTTTCCTAAAAAGATTAAGAGTCACCAATGACAAAGGTTTTCATGATCATAAGCACAGCAAAGCTCTACAGCAAGTAAGTTCATTGATAATATGACCAAGGGAGACTGGTTCCTTTCCTATATTTCAGTAGTTCTCAACTTTCCTAATGCTGTGACCCTTTCATATTGTTTAATATGCTATGGTAACCATCCAATCACAAAATTATTTCCACTGCTACTTCATAACTGTAATTTTGCTAGGATTATGTATTGCAAATACTTTTTATTTCCAATGTCTTAGTCAAACTGGTGAAAGTTGTTTAACTCCAAAGGGGTCACAACCTACAGGTTGAGAACCACTGCTTTATCCAGTACCCTGTGAAAGATTTTTATATTTATAGCAGAAAGAGTTCAAGTCCTTGTTTTTTCTGTTCAGTCCAATTTTTCCATATTGGGACAACGAGCTAGGCACTAATTAACGACAAGATCCTTAAAATATTCTTGTCACTCTTAGTTTTGGCCAGTCTCAGGACTCAGTTACCCCTACTCTGATAACTAAGTCTGTATTGATAATGACCAAATGGTTGCTGTAAGGAGAACAGATATTGGGGATGCAGATCAGGATGCAGAATCTCCAGGCTAGTTGACTAGACAGGTTGCCTATTATAAGTGCTTAAGTGTTGAAAATAACATGATGTGGCTGTATCTTTTAGAATTCACTTACTCTGGGATCTTACTACACTCTGTAATCAGTAACAGAATACCACAGCAAGGAGGAAGCAGGTATCTCTCTGACACCAGCTTTCTTGGAAGAGTACAATAGTCTACTATACAGTGAGTATTGCTGCAGTCAGAGACTTAGGGCAAGAGAGAAACCATTTAACTATTTAGCAAACAATTGTGACACACAGAAATCTGACACCTTGTTACTAATATTCAAACTAGCAATGTTGAATCATTCTCGTTTTTTTGTTTACAAAACTTATAAAATCACATCTGTAGAAAAATATGTTTCTATTTCAAATGGTTAATAATTTTGTGTAGCTGTCTTGAGGTAAAGCTATATTCTTCCTATTCCCTAGGATCTTAATAACTGACACACTGCCTATTAAAAGAATCTTAAGATAAAACCCAGCGTTTCCACATGTGCAAGACAAATATCCTACCACTGAAATACATTCTCAGGTCCAAAGAATACAGCTGAAAGTATATGGGTAAAATAATAGAGGAAAAACAACAACCACAACCCCTCCCCACAAAAAACCCAAAACCTACAAAACATTAGCAAACTGACTAGGTTTAAAGACAAAAGAACACTCTGAAAAATATGTTCAAACAGTGTAGTATTCAACGTACAAACACTCAGAAAACTATATAATTGTAAAGTTGCTAAAAACAAGAGTCTGGCTATATATTTTTTTCTTTCTTTTAAACATAGGGTCTCATGTGTCCCAGGTTGAATCTTAACTCCTGATATCCCTGTTCAACTTCCCAAGTACTGGGATTACAGTCACGTGCCACCATGCTTGGCCCATCTACACATTTTTAAGAGTTAAGAAATACCGTTGATGTTCCCATTGCAGCAGACGTGAAATACTTTGGTTTATAGGCTGTTAGATCAACTTCTGAGGCCACATCCTTGGGCTCATCATCAAAAGTAGTATCATCCGGTATAAACCTAAACAAAACAAAACAAAACAAAACAAAAAACCCCAAAAGAAAAACTCATTCCAACAAAAATGTAGTGATTGCCAGAGTTTAGATTTTCTACTAATGAATTATAGTTTATACACTCTATAAAAATTTCTACACAACACAAATGTAAAAATTTCTAAAATGCTAGAAACAACCTAGGCACATCTCTGAAATTTGTAAACTATAAATATGAAATTTCATTAAATTTGAGAGAATCTTACATAGAAAGAGAGAAAATGCATTAGGAACTAGTTAATATAAGCTAGCTTCCAAAGACTCAGATGCAATAACACACTCATTTTAGAGTCCAAAGACCATAGAGAATTAATACTGGGTAAGTAGTCTCAACACAGAGTATCTAATGATGAAAGTCACTGAAAATAAAGTTTAAGGTTGATTAAGAATAATCTCAGCCAAAAGTTTCATTTCACAAATAGCTAGCTTTCACATGTTAATCAGCCATGGTGAGTGGCAAGTTTTAGGTATCAGGCTCGGGAATGTGGGATGAAAAGCAGAGGTAAATAATTTATGATTATTATAATCAGGTTTTTATAATTTACACAGTAGATTATTCCCACATACATATAAAATACATCCATTATATATTTTATCAAGAATTATTGGGAGGGGTGGTGGAGAGATGGCTTAGCAGTTAAGAGTACATGTTGGCCTCTGCAGAGGACCCAGGTTTGAATCCTAGCACCTATGTGGTGGCTCACAACCATCTCCAATTCCAATTCCAGGGGATCTCATGCACATGAAGTAAAAATAAATCTTAAAAATGTTTTTTTGAAAGAATTCTAATTTCAAGGACACAAGTAATGAAATGGTTCATAAATTACTTTTTCTTCAATTATTATTAGCTTTTCTTATTCATTTATCTAGAATGTAAGAGCACTGCTCAAATATTTTACTGCATATGATCTTGCTATATTGTAAGATTCAATTGTGAAGACATGAACTAGATTACCTTAGATCTATGAAAGAACAACTGCTTTCAAATTCCAGGCCATCACAATCTTCATAAATTTTACTTGCTGTTTCAGGAGAATCACAATCCACTACTGCATAATAGTATTTCAATCGCTTGAACTGATAGTCTCTTAGCTTCTCTCTAGAGGCCCTAATGGGGAAAAACTAAGTTGAACATATGTATACAAGAACATAGAAACCTCTCCATTAAAAGGTTAGAAAACAACTGTTTCAATAATTAGTTTTCTCTTTCTACCATGTGGGTTCTGGGGACTGAATTTGGGTCCCTAGGTTGTCAGAATAGATGACAAGTACTTTTATCCACTAAGCTATCTTGTCAGCCAATATCTGAACTTTATAAGCTTAATTTTACTTAACTATACTCTGTTCCTTGAAGTTCTTCCTCTGTCACTTTCGTTACCATCCAGTTAACCACCATTTTTGTTATGTGTACATGCAGCTCCACCTAGTGGTTTACAACTACTTAAACTGTTTTCTATAATGTAAAACCACTTTTTATTCCTTTATTTTTCTATTTAATACTTAAAAATATAATATGAAGGTAAAACAAAACTAATTCACAGCAATGAAAATAATTATGAACTGTACTTTTTTCTAATACTGCAATCATTATTTCTAAGCATAATGTGCCACCAACTATAATCAGATATCAACCAAGCTGTCTGAATTCTTAGTGTTAGTATAAGTGCAAATCTCAGACCTACTAGAGTAACAGAATTCCGAGTAAAGTACATAACTTTATTAGGGTAGTTTTATATTCTAGAGTGAGTCAGTACCAGTCTTTTTCTGGAGCATCCTCAGGAATACTCAGTAACTCTACTGGTCCTTGAACTTGTTCTTCCTTCATCCTTTCCTTTCCAAACTCCGAAGGATATATCTGAACATAGAAAAAATAAGACTGATATAATTCATATTCTTTTTCATATAATATGGAGACCCGCCAAAACTAAGACATCAAGAGTCATGATTTGGCTGGAACAACTCATTTCAAACTCACTGCAGGAAAGCAAAACTCATTTCTACCTACATGAACATAAAGCATACTGAAGAATTTCCTTTAAGTAATTTTGGCCAGAGTATAATAGATAGGGACAGGAACAAAGACAAAGCATCATGAACAACAACTTGCACTCCATGTTGAGAACCCATTTCGGAAAGAAACAACCCACTTTTGAAAAGGGTCCTCTAACTTCTATACACACATGCATGCATACACACAAAACTAAAATATAAAGCCAAAAAAATACTTGGCTTCCCCCATTTTAATAACTGTTACATCAGTTTCATAATCAAATGCATTGAACAATTTCCAGATTAACAAATTTTTTTGAAAAGGAAAATTAAGTCAGTTTAATTAGAAACAAAATTAGATTTAAATTAAAACACTTAGAAATATTTACTTTAAATGAAATCAATTCTTACCTTTACAGAAAATACAACTCCTCCTTTAGGCTTAAATGAATTGAACAGAGCCAGCAAATCTTTTGCCTTTAATCTATCCCAGTCCATGTTGCAAACTGCTAGTCGGCGTGTAATCTGAGAAAGTTAAAGTATTATTAATTACTATAGAATCTGTACTTTTTTTAGGGTCTCACTACTTAGTCTAGCACTGTCCTGGAACTCACTATACAGTCCAGGCTAGCCTTGAACTCACAGAGATCCACCTGCTTCTGTCTCCCAAGTGCTGGGATCTGTATCACTTTCAATGCTTGAAAAAAAGAGATAAATAATGAGTATAGTCTTTCCCCATTTATGAAATCATCTGTTATTTAATTGATTTAACATGCAGAGAGAGCTTCATGTGAGGTAAACCACAGTAAAACCACATGAGATAAGCATTATCTCTATATTGTTTTTTGGAGTTCTTGAGCCAGGGTGTGACCACAAACTGATGTTTTAACTAAAACAGTTTTAAAGCAAGTTTAGCACCATGCAATAAGAACATAAATACAAACTCCTAGAAAAACAGGTATAAAATTTTATGTATTTTAAACGACTTATGTAGAAATTCTTGCTGAACATGACAGTGTATAGCTGAAATCCCAGCACTCCAGAGGACAGGCAGAAGGACCACAGCAAGCTCAAGTCCAGCCAAGTATTCATAGAAAGGTGCTATCTCAAAAGACCTTTACAAAGATCAAATAAATTCATGATGAAATTCCCAAGAATAGGAATAGGAGGAACATTTCTCAATAATAAAGTCTGTATATGACAAATATATATGCAGCATTACGCTAAACAGGGAAAAATAAAAGCATTCCCTCTAAAAACAAAAAGGAGATAATGGTGTCTAGTCTGATTCAAAATAGTACTTAAGCCAGAGGTTCTCAACCTGTGGGTCGCTACCCCTTTGGCAACCCTCTATTTCCAAAAATATTTACATTGTGATTCATAACAGTAGCAAAATTAGTTACGAAGTAGCAGCAAAAATAATTTTACAGTAACTGGGAGTCACCATAACATGAGGAACTGAATTAAAGGGTCGCATCATTAGGAAGGTTGAGAACCACTGACTTAAGGGATACTTACAGAAAAGGAAGAAGTCAACATTCCCATTATCAACACATACACGGAGGTCCATATTATTTTGTTTTCTTTGATCACTCTCCATGTTGTTGATGATATATATTTAAGGACAGGGTCTCACTATGTAGCTCTGGCTGTCCTGGAACTCACTATGGAGAGCAGGCTGGCCTGAAACGCAGAGATTCACTTGCCTCTGCCTCCCAAGTGTGTGTCATTACACCTGGTTCCACATTAGTTTTTTAAAGACAGGGTCTCTCAGCAAATTCATAAATAATTTACTGAAAATGTTACCTCATCAGCCCGAGGAGCATCTTTATCTAATTCTCTCCAAGCATGTTCAAAACCAGGTTCTTCTGGAAATAAATCTGTGAAATCATCTTCATCTTCAGAACTAGTTTCTACATTTCCTTTACCCCTTGCAAGATCAGGACCACTGTCACTTTCATCCTCATCCTCACTATCTTCATCTTCCTCTTCTTCATTGTCTTCATTCTCATCATCATCAGCTGAAGTTCTATCATCACTTGTGACTTCATCTTCAGATTCCTCATCACTTCCTATTTCTCTACCAGTGTCTGACTCTTCCTCCAGGGCATCTTTGTCAAGCATGTTACCATCATCAGCTCTTGCCATTATAACTGGAAGCACTATAGCATGTTGGGGGAGGGAGAAAGGAGACACACATACTGAATTAAGTTAAATCCAAATTATTGATATTAAGTACTATAAATATAATATTTACAAAACAGAGGAAAGGAACATAAGTTCAGTAAAATTCATTCTAAAACAAGTTAACTGAAATCATAACATTTATAAGATGATGTAAGTGTGCTTATATACTCATTTAGTATTCATGGAGTACCTGCTTTGTGGTTTTTAATATACAACCATTGGGAAAAAAAGTTATTAATTAATTTCCAGTTGAATGAATAAGTAACAAGTATTAAGCAATCAAATCAATATGCACACACGTATGATCAAACTACTCTACAAGCATTACGTTTCCAAGAGTGTGGTTACTCAGCAGCTAATTAAAGGATGAAGAGGAAAACGAGAAAACTGATGAAGATTTGTTCCAAACAGTAGGAAAAGCATCTGTAAAGAATTGTCAATTACAGTTGGAGAACCTGCACAGGACTGAACTAGACCTCTGAATGTGGGTGACAGTTACTTGACTTGATCTGTTGGGGGGGGGGGGGGGGCTGGCAGTGGCACAAGGACCTATCCCAGGGGCATGAACTGGCTTTTTTTGGAGCCCACTCCTTATGGTGGGATACCTTGCTCAGCCTTGATACAGGGGCAAGGTGCTTAGTTATATATAACTGACAAAAGAAGTTGCATTATGAATGATATCACCAAATAGAAACAATAACTAAAAATTTCTCTGCTAACTCTAACATTTTATAACTGTTAGTTAACTACATACCAAGATGTTTTGTTTAACTAGGATTTCACTTTTCTTTCAAAACTGAAAGAGCTCGCTCGGATCCCACTTCTAAAAGCAATCACCTCTGCATGTGTGAATATCTTATGTACCATGTTTAAGCTGGTATTCCTGTTTCAGCTTACTCAAGAGGATCTAATTTGGAGAATGAAAAGTAAATTTTAAAACTTAAGATGAAGAATGATCTTTTCTGCCATTGTCTGAAGAGGCAGGTCACTCTCTCCTTTTCTCTCTATCCCTCTCTCCCTCCTCCCTTACCCTACTAACCATTCCACATCTAAAAAAATGAGGAATGAATTTGTTTTTAATTTAAAACTATGTTTTTATAAGATTTATTCATTAATCCAATACTTTATTGTCCACAATATATAAAACATTGAATTAGGGGAAGGTAAAAGGGGGAATTTGTAAGCTCTTATGCCCTTGATAGGCTCACAAACAAATTACTGATTAATGAATTTATGACTTAACGCACCATACTGAGGCATTAAAACTTATCTACAGCCAGGCGGTGGTGGCGCACGCCTTTAATCCCAGCACTCGGGAGGCAGAGGCAGGCGGATCTCTGTGAGTTCGAGGCTGGGCTGGACCGATAGCCTCCAAAACAATACAGAGAAACCCTGTCTCAAAAAACCAAAAAAAAAAAAAACCAAAAAAAACTTATCTACATGGGAGCTGGAGAGATGGCTCAGTGGTTATGACCATGTAGATCTTGGTTTGGTTGACAACACCCACACTGTGGTTCATAACCACCTGTAACTTCAGTTCCAGGGGATCCAATGCCCTCTTCTTTGACCTACATAGTACATATATACACATACAAACAAACAAACAGCTTTTTAAAAAAAATTTGTTTGCATGTCAGAGCATGATGTGCTTGTGCATGGGGGTGGGGAGGAGGCACACACGTCATGTGTGGAGGTCAGTAAAATTTTGTGTAGTTAGTTCTCTACTTCCTCCTTTACATGGATGCTGAGGATCAAACTCAGGTTGCAGGGCTTGAGCAGCAAGCATCTTTACCTAATGAGCCATTTTGCCTGTTTTTAATTTAAAACAGGGTCTCATGTAACTCACACTGGCCTCAAGATCATTATATAGCTGAGGATGACCTAGAACTCCTGATCCTTGTGACTTATCTTCCAACTGTTGGGATTTATCAGCATGCCAAGATACAGGGAGGTATTTATAGTAAGATGTATCAGATACCATTCGGCTCAAAACTACAAACCTCTTTAAGACTTTACTGTCTAACAGAATGGGACTACTGATCTACATAAATCCAGTCCCAAATTTGCTCAAAAAGTTCTTTGGTCCTCAAACTTAACCCGAACCACCACCACCCCCAAATCCCAATACAAATAGTGTATCCCTTAGAAATTTTTCTCATTTTATTTTGAGTAGCCACTTTTGAATTTTTTTCAATCTCACTTACAGCTACAATACTTTTTATTACAGGTTTGACTTTTCTACTTTAGGTCTGTGCTGTCCAATATGATAGCTAACAGCCAAAGGAGACAATTTAGCACTTGAAATATGATGCAACTAAAATAGAATGTAAAAGTATCAATTTCTTATCAATAATTACCTAGAAATTAAATTTGTATTTACTGGATATAATTAATAAAATTATTCATCTGTTTATTCTCCTTTTTAATGCCACTACTAGGAAATTCATTACTATGTATTTCTAGTGGACAGTGTCACTAGACCAGGGTCATCATATAGAATTTATCAGGTATCTGTCTAAGGGCATCTACAACAGTGAAAGAAGAGCTAAGATCAAATCTAATCTCCATCATCAATTCATACACTCTGCAGATGCTGTGATTGCTCAAAGGAAATGAACATGTTGCTTCACTCAAAATTGCCATCTTCTCCAAACTATGAACCCCAGAAAACGCTGTGTCTGTGATCAGAGGACATGTGATTATTTTAATTTGCAAAAGGCATCACATAAGCTAGCAACAACACTAAAGGAGAGGACCATGCCTTATAGTGGTTGTCTCTCAGTAGCTCAATGAACTAAATGAATGAAAACCCAATTCTACTTACCTTCTTCAAACACATTTCTTCCTATATCAACCTACAGCAGCTCTCAGCATTGTTCACTAGAAACCAATATCATTTACCCAAGCTTTCATGTTTGTCTTCTGGTACTAAATCAAGAAGAAATCATTGCATATTGTTTCTTTCATAGCTTTATATTTTAGAATAAACATTTGACTGTTCTCATCATACTACAAAAATAACTGCTTACTTTAAAAGATAACAGTAAAATAGTGAATACAGAATAATCAGTACTCCCAACTAACCTGATTGCTTTTCTCTTTTTGCCTTAGAACAAGTGACTGTTGGAGATTTCACAATTTCAGAAGTACTGGAATCTTTGGTCCTTGGTTTTCCTTTATATAAGGAGTCTACACTGTGGTCAGTGTTCTTTTTCCTTTTTGTATTTTGCAGAAATTCTTCACTATCCTTCTTGGGACTTACCTCTGAACCTATCTTCTGAGATTTATACAAGTTTTTCATATTCTGAATACTTTCAGAATTATCTAACTCATTTTTATTTATAGGATCCTTTTGATCAGTTTTTTGGGTTTCTTTCTTTTTCTCCTTACTCAGCACTTTTGACTTCACTTCTTTTCCGGTCTGTTTTTTTTTCTGCTTTGCTTTCTTTTGGTTCAGAACTTTGCTTTCTTCATCAGAAAGATCAGAATCAGAGTCTGAAAGGTCATAGAAGCGTTTCAAGTCTTCCGTAGTGCTGTGGCTGATAGGGCGCCCTCTTTTGTCAACAGCATAGCTCAATTTAAACTTTTTGTCATGAAACATGGCCCGAAACCTCTTGTCAATTTTGACTTTTCGGTCCTTTTCTGGCATTTCCCAAAATCTGGGATCCTTTGAAACTCGCTTAAACCGCTGGTCATTCATTATTTCTTGTTTGGATGACATTTTTAAAGTCTTACTGAAGAAATATCCAGAAAAACCAAACACTAAAAAATAAAACAAATATTACAATGATGAATGGTTAATAATACAATTAAAATATAAAAAATTAGGCTCAGACTCGCCTGATACCTGGGGACTGCCCACTGGGAATCCCATCCCGGCAGTCCAGCCCACCCAGAGACTGCCAGTGTCCTAGTCCCTTTCTCTGCCCATGGGATGAGATAAGCATGGGCCTGTTTCCGGCCTTCCTTCCTGTGCCCTGTTCGGAGCCTCCTGAGAACTGGGGACTGTGCACTGGGGATCCCATGCTGGCGGTCCAGCCCACCCAGAGACTGCCAAGGCTCCCATATTAGACAGGCCTCCACCCACGGGAAGAGGACAGCATTCAGCAGTATTGGACCTGCTTGTACCCACCGAAAGGGAACCTTGAACCCGTATCCAATAGGAGAGTAAGAGACTCCTCCTGCACCAAAGGAAAAAAGAATGGTAAAAAGACAATATATAATCACATCCAACAACAGAAAAACCAGTATGACACCACCAGTCTAAGGACTCTACACGAGCAAGACCTAAACATCCCAAGGCAGATGAAGCAGAAGAGAATAACCTTAAAAACAACTTCAAGAAAATGATAGAGGCCCTCAAAGAGTAGGAAAAAAATCCCTTAAAGAAAAGGAAGAAAAAACAAACCAAAAGTTACAGGAAATCAACAAATCTCTTAAAGAAAGCCAAGAAAAACAACCAAATAGATGAAGGAAACAGCCTAGAAAATTGAAATAGAGATAGATGATAAAGAAAACGCAAACTGAGGGAATGCTAGAAACAGAAAAGATGGGTAAATATCAGGAACTACAGATGGAAGAATAACCAACAGAATACAAGAGATGGAAGAGAGAATCTCAGGCACTGAAGATACACAAGGAGAAATAGATTCATCAACCAAAGAAAATCTTAAGTCCAACAAATCCCTAACACAAAATATCCAGGAAATATGGGAAACCGTGAAAAGACCAAACTTAAGAATAATAGGCATAGGAGAAGATGAAGAAACCCATCTTAAGGTGCAGAAAACATATTCAACAAAATCATAGAAGAAAAATTGACCAACCTAAAGAAAGACACGCCAATGAAAGTACAAGAAGCTGTTTACAGAACACCAAATAGAGTGGACCACAAAAAAAGTTCCCTCGCCACATAATAATCAAAACCCTAAACATACAGAATAAAGAAAGAATATTAAGGGCAGCTAAGGAAAAAGGCCAAGTAACATATAAAGTCAAACCTATCAGAATTACACCTGACTTCTCCATGGAAATTCTGAAAGCCAGAAGGTTCTAGATAGATGGTCTACCAACACTAAGAGACCACGGATACCAGCCCAGACTACCATACCCAGCAAAGTTTTCAATCACTACAGATGGAGAAAACAAGATATTCCATTACAAAACCAGATTTAAACAATACATATCTACTAATTCAACCCTACAGAAAGTTCTGGAAGGAAAACTCTCACCCAAGGAAGTTAATTACAACCAGAAAAACATAGGCCATAGATAATCCCACTTTACCAACGGCCAAAAGGAAAAGGAAAAAGGGGTAGAAATTCACACACAATTCCACCACCACCACCAAATCCAAAACAAACAAGAATAAACAATCATTGATCATTAATATCCCTCAATATTAATGGTCTTAGTTCGCATATAAAAAGACACAGGCTAACAGAATGGATACAAAGACAGAATCCATCCTTCTGCTGCATACAAGAAACACACGTCAACTTCAAACACAAACGGTGCCTCAGAGTTTAGGGTTGGGAAGGAATTTACAACCAAATGGACCCAAGAAAAAGCAGGAGTAGCAATCCTAATAACTAAAAACTTAGACTTTAAACTAAAATCAATCAAAAGAGATGAAGGAGGTCATTTCATATTGATCAAAGAGGAGAAATCCATCAAGATGAAGTATCAATTCTGAATGTCTAAATATAAAGGCATCCACATTTATAAAAGAAACATTACTAAAACTCAAATCACAACTAAAACCTCACATACCTACAGTGGGAGACTTCAACACCCCATTCTCACCACTGGACAGGACCACCAGACAGAAACTTAACAAAGAAACAAAGGAAGTAACAGAAGCTATGACCAAAATTGGGTTTAACAGACATCTATAGAACATTCCATCCAAACAAAAAAGAATATACCATCTTCTTTTCAGTGCCACATGGAACCCTCTCTAAAATAGACCACATATACTTGGCAACATAGCAAACCTTAACATATACAAAAAAATTGGAATAACCCCTGGTATCTTATCAGACCACCATGCTTTAAAGTTAGAATTCAACAACATAAATTGCAGAAAACCTACAAACTCATGGAAATTGAGCAATGCACAATTACACCATTCCTGGGTCAAAGAAGAAATCAAAAAAGAAATTAAAGACTTCCTAGAATTCAGTAAAAATGAAGACACAACATACCACAACTTATGGGACACTTTGAAAACAGTGCTAAAAGGAAAGTTCATAGCACTAAGTGCCCACATGAAGAAACTGGAGAATAGCCACACTAGAGAATTAACATCCCAACTGAAAGCTCTAGGACAAAAAGAAGCAAAGCTACCCTGGAGGTATAGATTCCAGGAAATAATCAAATCAAGGGCTAAAATCAATAAAGTAGAGACTAGGAAAACAATACAAAGAATCAATGTAATGAACAATTAGTTCTTCCAGAAAAATCAACAAGGTAGACAAACCTTTAACCAAACTGACCAAAAGCAGATTGAACATGCAAATTAACAAAATCAGAAATGAAAAGGGGGTGGGTCATAACAAGGGACACTGAGGAAATTTTGTACTCCTCAAAATCGAAAATCTAAAGGAAATGGACAATTTCCTGGATAGGTATCACTTACCAAAATTAAATCAAGAACAGATAAGCAATATAAATAGATCTATAAGCCCTAATGAAATAGAAGCAGTCATCAAATGTCTCACAAAAAAAAAAAAAAAAAGCCAAGGGACAGAGGGCTTCAGTGCAGAATTCTACCAGGAATTTAAATAATTCAAAGAACAGCTAATACCAATTCACCTCAAAGTATTCCACACGATAGAAGGATCACTGGCAAACGCTTTTTATGAGGTTTCAATAAACTTGGTACCTAAGCCACACAAAGACACAACTAAGAAAGAGAACTACAGACCAATATCCTTCATGAACATTGATGCAAAAATACTCAATAAAATACTGGCAAATTGAATCCAAGAACACATCAGAGAAATCATTCACCACGATCAATCAGGCTTCATGCCAGAGATGAAGGGATGGTTCAATATATGAAAATCCATCATATAAACAAACTGAAAAAGAAAAATCACATGATCATCTCACTAGATGCTGAAAAAGCATTTGACAAAGTCCAACACCCCTTCATGATCAAGGGCTTGGAGAGATCAGGGATAACAGGAACATTCCTAAACAATAAAAGTAATATGCAGCAAATCAACAGCCAACATCAAACTAAATGGAGGGAAACTTAATGCGATTCCTCTAAAATTAGGAACAAGACAGGGGTGTCCACTCTCTCCATATCTCTTCAATATTGTACTTAAAATTCTAGCTAGAGCAATAAGACAACAAAAGGAGATCAAGGGGATACAAATTGGAAAAGTCAAACTTTCACTATTTGCAGATATGATAGATTACATAATTGACCTGAAAAACTCTACCAGGGATCTCCAACAGCTGATAAACACTTTCTGCACAGTGGCAGTGTACAAGATTAACTAAAAAAAATAATAAAATAAAAAAAATCAGTAGTCCTACTATATACCGAAGATAAATTGGCTGAGAAAGAAATCAGAAAACATCACACTTTGCAATAGCCACAAATAACATAAAATATCTTTGAGTAATGCTAAACAAACAAGTGAAAGAACTGTAAAGTAAGAACATTGAGCCTTAAAGAAATTAAAGAACACACCAGACAATGGAAAGATCTCCCATGCTCTTGGATAGTTGATCAACGTAGTAAAAATGGCAATCTTGCCATCAATGCAATCTCCATCAATAACCTAGCACAATTCTTCACAGACTTGAAAGGATAATTTTCAACTTTATATGGAAAAACAAAAGACCTAGGATAGCCAAAAACAACTCTGTACAATAAAGGTAAGACCGGAAGCATCACCATCCCTGACTTCAAGCTCTATTACAGAGCTATAGTCCTGAAATCAGCTTGGTATTGGCACAAAAATAGACAGGTAGACCAATGGAACCAAACTGAAAACCCTGATATGGACCCACACACCTACGAACACCTCATTTTTTTTTACAAAGAAGATAAAATTATACAATGGAAAAAAGAAAGCATCTTCAGCAAACAGTGTTGGCATAACTGGATGCTGACATATAGAAGAATGTGGATAGATCCATATCTATAGCTATGCATAAAACTTAAGTCCAAATGGATCAAAGACCTCAACATAAGTCCAGCCACACTGAACCTGTTAGAAGAGAAACTTGATGGTATCCTTGAACGAATTGGTACAGGAGTCTACTTCCTGAACATAACAGACACTGAGACCCACAATTAATTAACGGGGCCTCCTGAAACTGAGAAGCTTCTGTAAGGCAAAGGATAAAAATGGCAACCCACAGAATGGGAGAAGATATTCGCCAACCCCACATCTGACAAAGGGCCGATTTTCAAAATATACAAAGAACTCAAGAAGCAAGTCTCCAAAACACCAAAGGGTACAGAAAATTCTCAATAAAGGAGTCTAAAATAACTGAAAGACACATAATAAAGTGCTCAACATCCTTAGCAATCAGGGAAATGCAAATCAAAACAACTCTGAGATACCATCTTCCTCCTGTCAGAATGGCTAAAATCAAAAACACCAATGATAGTTTATGCTGGAGAAGATGTATCAAAAGGGGAATACTCCTCCACTGCTGGTGGGAGTGCAAACTCATACAGTCACTTTGGAAATCAGTATGGCGATTCCTCAGGAAAATGGGAATCAACCTACCACAAGATCCAGCAATTCTACTCTTAGGCATATACTCAAAAGATACACACTCATACAATAAGGATGTCTGTCCCACTATGTTCATAGCAGCATTATTTGTAATAACCAGAACCTAGAAGCAACCTAGATGCCCCTCAACTGAAGAATGGATGGAGAAAATGTGGTACATTTACACAATGGAGTACTATTCATTTCCCAGATTTTAGACATGAAGCAAAGGACTACCTCCACATCGCCAGAGAAGACAGGAAACAAGGACCCTAAGAGAGCCATACATTGTCCCCTGGAGAAGGGGAAAGGGACAAGATTACCTGAGCTAATTGGGAGCATGGGGGGAGAGGGGAGGGAGTTAGGAGAAAGAGAAGGGGAGAAGAGGAGGGGAGAGGAGGACATTGGAGAGCAGGAAGATTGAGACGGGGAGAAAAAGGAGAGCAAGAAAAGAGATACCATAATAGATGGAGCCAATACAGTTTTAAAGAGTAACCTGGCACTAGGGAAATGTCCAGAGATCTACAAGATTGACACCAACTAACAATCTAAGCAATAGTCGAGATTCTACCTTAAATGCCCTTCCCTCATAATGAGATTGATGACTACCTTATATCCCATCCTAGAGCTTTCATCCAGTAGCTGATAGAATCAGACACCCACATCTAAACACTGACCTGAACTCTGGAATCCAGTTGCAGAGATGAGCAAAGGGGTCAAGACCAGGTTGGAGAAACCCACAGAAACAGCTGACCTGAACAAGGGGGAGCTCATGGATCCCAGACTAATAGCTGGGAAACCAGCATAGGACTGATCCAGTCCCCCTGAATGTGGATGCCAATTAGGAGGCCTGGGCAATCTGGTAGTGGATCAGTATTTATCTCTAGTACAGGAAGGGACTTTGGGAGCCCACTCCGCATAGAGGGATACTCTTTCAGCCTAGACACACACAGGGGTGGGGGTGGGGATCTAGGCCTGCTCCAAATGATATGACAGACTTTGAAGATTCCCCGACTGAAGACCTCACCCTCCCCGGAGAGTAGAAAGGGTTGGGATAAGGGGTTGACATGTAAAACAAGCTTGTTTCTAATTTTGAATTAAGAAAAGGAAAAATTTAAAAAAAAATAAAACCAGACTTGTTGATCACCTACATGCCCACACATGTACACTCACATACTCTCTCTAAATGCACATAAAATTAAAGAAACTTAAGCTTAATTTCAGTTACCCAACCTATTTTGGGTCAAACATAAAAAAATAACAAAATAGAGTCCTCACCTTACAGATCACTTTAAATAAATTTAAGACAAAGCAAACAGAATCCTAAGGCAGCTGATTACCCTCAATTTCTGTATTTCTAGATTGTATTCATCATCGATTAAAAGATTACTAAGGCATGTAGTCACACACATGTAAAACCAGGATTCTGAAGGCAGAGACACGATTATCGTGAGTTTGAGACCAGACCTTACATAGTTACACAGGGAGTTTGGATTAGCCTGGGCTCCATAGTGAGACTGTTTCAAGAAACCAAGACTGATGCTTGGGGGAAAGTTCAGTCAGTGAAGTGCTTGCTGCCTAACTATAGTATGGATTTCACCCTACAGAACACACATTAAAAACCCTGCATGCGCCGGGCGGTGGTGGCGCACGCCTTTAATCCCAGCACTCGGGAGGCAGAGGCAGGCGGATCTCTGTGAGTTCGGGGCCAGGCTGGACCGACAGCCTCCAAAACAATACAGAGAAACCCTGTCTCGAAAAACCAAAAAAAAATTAAAAATTAAAAATTAAAAAAAATAACCTGTATTCCAAGTGCTGGGTGGCTGGGTAGCCAGAGTCAGGAGGATCCCTGGTCCTCCAATGTAGCTTCCTTGAGTAGCTTCAGGCTCCAATGAGAGATCCCTTCTCAAAAAAGAAGGTGGAGAGCAAACATCCTCCCAAACATACGAACACAGAAGTGAGGGGCACGCGGCCTGGTGTGAGCAACTGTACAGGCAACACACACAGGAAAACAAAGCAAGATTCTCAAATCTCAGTTGGTCTCATTTGTTTTTTATACTCTCGTTCTATTCTCTTTGATACTCTTTATTTTATATTTCAAAAGCTGCCAGTTCTAAAAAATCTGTCTCCCAACTAATGGTGGTGGTGGGGAATTCAAACCATATTCATCTCATTCTGTTAATCCTTCTATCAAGAAGCAAAGTAGAGCATACACTACAGTTAATAAATGTCACTTTGGTTTTATTAAAAAGGGGGTGCGGGAGGAGGGGAGGGAGAGGGAACTGGGATTGACATGTAAAACAAACTATTAAAAATAAAAAAAGTTAAAAAATTTAAAAAAATAAAACCAGGATGCTATAGTTAAAAAAAAATTCTCATGAGTATGGGTGGTATGCCTGTATACAAGAGTACCACTTCTGTGATTGGTACCCACGGAGTTCCAATCCCTTGAACTTGTTTCACAGACCGTCAGCTTTCATGTGGGTTCTGGAACTTGAATGCAGGTCCTCTGAAGGGCAACCAGTGCTCTTAACCACCAAATGTCACTCTCTTATAACATTAATTCTCGAAGTGACTGAGGTCTAGACAGGCTAATCCTATATAAACATATGAAAACACACAAATGTTGTACAAATGCATACTGTTCCCTTGTAAACAGCCTCTGAGGGTTTGGTTCCTCCAGAATTCAACATTGCAGAAAAGTCAGAAGTCTCTGAAAAGATTAAAAGCTGACTGACCAAACACTTCTACGACAGTCCGTCATTACCACAGGCTGCACCAGCCTCGAAGGGCAGTAATTATGTCTCTGCCTCAATCCTGGGATTCCAGGTGTGCGCTGCCATCACATAGGCCAGGGCTGCTTTACTTCAAAGCCCCTTACAGTCTAGCGAGAGAAACAGAAACCTTCACGGATGCGCTTACAAATCTCAGATTTGTTACAGCATTTACCCTTTGAACTGCTTCCCGACATAAGCACCACCCCACCCAACGACCAGAGATAATGTGTGTAAATGTCGGGAACTGAAGCCCTCGACCAGCGAGGGGCGTTCGGAGGAGCGAAAGCATCGTGACCGCCCCGCAAGCGCTTCCCCGCATCCCTACGGTCGGTCCACCATCCTCGGGCCCGCGCGGGGCTTCCGGAACGACCCTCCCACCTCACAAACCTTCGGGGAAAGCTGCCCTCGCACGGCAGCCCCGAAGAGAACGAGGCCAGAAAGGGACCAAGCGACAGGCGCACTACTCACAAATCCCAAGGAGCTCCCGTCGGAGAACCAGACCGCTCGGCACTTCTGCACCCGGATCCCGGTCTGAGTTCACATGGAACGCACACCCATAACCCTTTGCGGGACGCTCCGCCGACACGGAACGCGATCTAGGCCAAACTTCTTCAGCCTTGTGCTTTTCCTCCTGGTACAATTTTGTGTCATTGTGCTAGCCGTAGTCCCACCGGGGCATGCGCACATTAGAAATTATGCCCCGCTGTGGCGCCGGCAGCTAGAGATGCTGCGACCGGCCGTGCTTCGGCGCCTAAGCCCGCGCCTTGGGGGCTTTGCGGTTCCCGCCGGTTGCGGTAGTCGTAGGGAGGTAGCCTCCGGTGTCCCTCCTACGGGCGGCACCTCGCCCAGAGCCCTAAACATCTTCGACCGGGAACTGAAAAGGAAGCAGAAGAATTGGGCAGCCCGGCAGCCTGAGCCCATGAAATTTGACTACCTGAAGGAGGAGGTGAGACTGTGGGTCCGGGACAGAGGGAGGCGTGGAGTCCGGCTGCAGGGACCGGCCCACGCGGCCGTGTGACCTTGAGGAGAAGCTTCTCCTCGCTATTCTCCCGGAAGGACGGGGCTCGGGCAGTGCGCACGGCAGTCATTCATTCGCTTAGCAAGCAAGGTTTCTGCTGGAGTTCCAGGGCAAAGCAAGACACCCCCACCCCAGCCCAGCCCCCGCCTTTGCTGGATAGCGTTCAGGAGAGAGCGCGAGACGCGCGTAGACAAGGAGTGTCGTTTCAGCTAGGGTAAGGTGGAGAAAAAGCGACATGGTGGTATCGGTGACTGGGATGGTCAAGAATGGCTGATATGGCGAAAAGTGTGAGCAATCAGTCGAGCTGAGATGGGGTAGGTCGAGTCTCCTGGGAAAAGGAAGAGATCAGTACAGAACTCCTGAGGCGGAGAGGACCTGTAGGGGCCCTTCATTAAGCATCTCTTTCTGTTCAAGAAAAGCACCCAGATTACAGACTGACTGACGCCTTGTGACTGCAGAGCAAGACTATATTGTGTAAAGTATGGGAACATTATTTCTGAAGTAAGTAAAAGGTGTTACCATTTGGAATGATGTACAAAGTGGGCTGCCCAGGAAAAAGACTTCAGTGTATGTAATCCCTAACCCATCACCCTCTCAAAACAAAAACAACTATATTCTGAACTTTCAAAGAGGAATCACAGCTCTGGAATATTTATGAGTCTGAGTGGAATGGTGGACTTCATGCAGGCTGCCAATAGCCCACTGAAGGGTGGTGCTTGCCATACAACTTCTTTTATATTGTGCTTGGGAGCTGGCCGGCTATACTTCTCCAGACTTGGTGTTTACAAAGGTTACTAAAAGGCCAAAAAAAAAAAAAAGGTAAAACAAAACTGTTACTGTAGATTAAAAATTGTTGCTGGGCGTTGGTTGTGCACGCCTTAAATCCCAGCACTCTCTAATCCCAGCACTGGGGAGGCAGATGCAGTCGGATCTCTGTGAGTTCGAGGCCATCCTGGTCTACAGAGTGAGTCCAGGACAACCTCCAAAACAATACAGAGAAACCGTTTTGAAAAAAAAAAAAAACAAAACAAAAGTTGTTAATGTAGATTGGGTGAGTATGGTAACACATATCTTGTTACCCTGGCATTCAGGAGACTGAAGCTGGGAAATTAGAGGGTTGTTATGAGTTCAAAGCCAGCCTGGGCTACCTTTTCTCAGACTAAACAAAACAGAAACATAGTAGTTCATTTAGGAGTGACACAAAGTTTGTACTAAGTTTTTATTAAGTGATCATTTATATACTTTAACCAAGTGAACAATTTTTATTTTATCTCGTACTACTTAATGTCTGAACACTAACATCAGTTGTTTTTGTCTTAGTTGGGGTTTCTATTGCTGTGATAAAAGACTGTGATTAAAAAGAACTTGAGGAAGAAAGAGCTTATTTTATCTTACAACTCCCAAGTTATACTTTCTGAGGAAAGTCAGGCCAGGAACTGAAGCAAAAGCCCTAGAGGAATGCTGTTTTCTGGCCTGCTCCTCATGGCTTGCTTAGCTTGCTCTCTTATAACATCCAGGGCCACCTCCCGAAGCAGCACCACCCAGAATGAGCTGGATCGTCCCACATCAATCATAAAGATGCCCTACAGACTGGCCTGTGGGCTAATTCTACTTATGGAGACATTTTCTCATTTAAGATTCCCTCTTCCATGCCTGAGGTGGTGGCACACACCTTTTATCCCCGTAGAGGCAGAGGTGTATCGAGCTGCCAGAGTGTTAGCAGCTACGGTGCTACCATACTTCACAACGATCCGAGGCTAAGGACTAAGGATAAAAATAAAGACTAAGACAGTGGCTCATTCTTACAAGGAGAATGGCATTTATTATTACAAGGGTAGAGCCTTATATACAAAGTCAGGTATGGTGGAAAAACACACCTCCAGCAAAGGGGTGGGCCAAAAACAGGAATTAGCATTTAGACAATAAACAGGAACTTGCATGCAGGCCTTACTGGGAAGAGGGCTGAGAAGTGTTTTTGCTAAAAGCTCCTAGTAACAAGCAGTCAACAGACCCCCATGGGGGAAGGGTACAACACAGAGGCAGGCAGCTACCTGTGCTTTTGAGGCCAGCCAGGTCTACAAAGCAAGTTCTAGGACAGCCATTGCTGTTAAACAGAGAAACCCTGTCTTGAAAAACCAAAAAAAAAAAAAAAAAAGATTCCCTCTTCCAAATATGCCTGAGTTTGTGTTGGGTTGACAAAAGCCAATTCAGGACAATGTTTCTTTTATTTTTATTCTTATCTTGTATCACATAGAATATGAAGGCCAAGTATGTATTTTTTAAGATTGTTTAAAGTGGGTTTTTATTTTGTTTGTGTTGAGGAAAGATCTCACTGTACCTGACTGTCCTGGAATTCACTATGTAGTAGTATATGCCAGTCTGTCTTCCAATTCAAGTGATCACCAGCCTCAGCCTCCCTGTGTTTATGTTGCTTTTGAGACAAAGGTCTTTATAATATATACTAGCTTGGAACTCACTGTGTCACTGAGTATTCCAGACTGGCCTCAGACTTACAGCAATCCTTCTGCCTCAGTCTCCTGAGTGCTAGGACGATAGACATCAGCTGCCATACCCGGTAGATTTAATCTTGATTTTGTTAAATTGACTAGAAAGTAATTTGCTTCAGTTTGTTTCCAGGGATATTTTGTTATGTTTTATAATATTTTATTCATATTCCATATTTATAAAGGAAGTTTCTGTGAGAAAACAGAAAATAGGACACATAGTACTAACATTTTTGAAGCAAGTTGAATTGTAGGAAAAAAGAATGTTACTCATCTGTTAAACCTACTCCGTGTGTTTAATACGTTGACTCTTGAAATCTTTCAGGTTGGAAGTCAGATTGCAGACCGTGTGTATGACATAACCAGGTAGGAGATGATGTTACGGTGAGATGCAATCTCCCTTTCTCCCTCTCTCCTTGTCTTTCTGTCTCTTAGTCTATCTGTTTCTTTTTTCCAAAACAGAGTCTTGCTCTAACTCCTAGGCCTTGCCTTGAACTGAGCTTAGACAGTCCTCCTTTGTTAGCCTTTTGAGCATCTGGGAATATAGATGAGCTCCACCACTCCTGGTGAACAACAAAATCTGCTGTTGAGTGGAGACTTGAAATTAAATGATGAGAGCTTGATACGTGGAATAGTTGACTCTGAAAATATTGCCAGGATTGGTGATTTGAATCACTCTAAACATTTTTTGAGCTACTGTCTCACTGTAGCCGAGGCTGACTCCAGCTCATACACTCCTCCTGCCTCAGCCTCCCAAGTACGAAATTATAAACATACCCAGCCACACCTGACTGTTCTTTTTCTTGTCTGGGAAATCAGTGACATTTCCTTTATTGTTCTATGGTTTCGTTTTGTTTTTTTAATAGTATGGATGTAAAATTTTTGCCTTTCTTCAAGCCTGAATGACTGGTCTACTTGGTTTAGCCCAAATTTAGTAATATATTGCTCAGAATATCAACTAAAAATTTGACTGCATGTGAAATTTTAAGATTTATTAAATCTAAGTTTAGGATTTACTGAAATGAACAATATAGACTCTTGCCATTTGCGAGAAAGAAAAGATACACCTAGATGTGTTTCCCCTTTTGTATAGGTGAGGCCTTGCCCATTTTACCTTATGAATTGCTAATGATGGTACAGATGTTATGACAATTCTGTAGGTAATGACTTGAGAAAGAACACTTTCGTTAATATAAAAATCTTGATGGTTCTGTTGCTCTATACTTTGGGCATAATGAAACCTTTATTAATTCAGGCTTGTCACCATGTAGTGGAACTACAGCTAAATAATGATCTTATATTACTGCTCTCTGGCATTAGCAAATCACTCCTTTTTGTTGACTTTTCTTTAAGTGACATTCATTGAATTATAATGGGATAAAGTTATTGTAGTCATTTGTTAAAAATAGGGAGAGTTTTTATAAAATCACAAACTTTCCAGCTATATTTTAGATATACTTTTACAAAGACAAGGAGTCTATTACAAATAGGCCTGTCCTTGTTTCATTTTTATCTCATTATTTTAAAGACAAAAAAATGGCTTACTATTATCATTTGCCTGAAGTATAGTTTATTTGTGATTTAATTAATGAAACATTTTGCTTTTCATTTTGGAGTTTATAAACTATGCCCCAAGTCTGAGGATAGTAAAGCCAAGTCCATGAAGATTATTGTGATTATGACTGAAAGGATAATTTAAACATTAAATGTTTGGAATTAAATTATTTAAAATACTAGTAAATGTCCTTGTGTTGATACTCTGTTATTAGAGTTCTTAATAGGCCTGGATTTGTAACCACTTGTGCTTAGCATGCACAAGCATACAGTTTCCATCTCTTGTATCATAAGGAGAAACAAATAACCACAGAGTGGTTTGCATTATTAGTGCTCTGTTTTATTAATTTAAAAACTACACAGATTTTTAATATAATTTTTGGGAGTTGAGGCCTGTTTAATACTATTAAACAGTGAAATAATTCATTTTTCTTAAATATTTATACTGTGCTAAATATTTCATACATAGAGCAGTAATCTTGTTTTCTAAGAACTTTGTTTTTGATTTTATGTGTATATATGTGTCTGAGTGCATATAATATACATGTGCAAGCAGGTGCTCACAGAGACTAGAAGAGGGCACCAGAACCATTGGAACTAGAGTTACAGGTAGTTAGCCACCTGATGTGGGTACTGGGAACTGGTTCTGGGTCCTCTGAAAAAGCAGCAAGTGCTCTTAATCACAGAGCCCTCTCTCTGGCCCCCAACCCAGTTTTGGCAACAATTCTTAAGAAAAATTAAAATGGAGTTCTTTTTGTTCTTCTGTTTATAGAAAGCCATGACTTACAGTTGATTTGTGTGTTCCAATTTAGAGGAACTCATCTTAGTATGGAGGGTTACTCTTCTGTCCCTGGGTTCAGATTGACTGAATTCAAATGTTGATTGCTGCCTACATGAGATGTTTGAGTTGGGAATCTGGAAGATAGCTCAGTAGTTAAGAGGACTGGTTGCGCTTCCAGAGGACGTGGATGATTCTGTTCTCAGTACTTACATGGTGCCTCAAAACCATCTGTAACTTCAGTTCTAAGGAATCTGATACCCACTTTTGGTTTTCATGGGCACCAGGCATACACATGGCATACATACATTTCAATCAAAGCATTCACATATATAAAATAAGAATTAAAAATATATACTTAAAGAAAAAGAAGATATTTGAGTTGACTTACTTAGCACTGGACACTTGGAACTTACTGAACTCCTAAGTTTTCACTAATTCTTGGAGTTTTTAGAGGGGCATGTTTTAACTTATTTTTTCCCTGTGGTGCTGGAAATTGAGCTGAGGATCTTATACATGCTAAGCAAGCACTCTACTACTGAGCTGTATCCCCAGCCCAAGTTCTAAAATGCTTAATGAAATTTCATATGGAGAGTAGAACACATTTCTAAGTGTTTCCTGCCTCAAAGTATTTGAGAAGTAAAGATAATCATCAGTTCATTGCTAAGTATGCCACTTTTTCCATGTTAATTTATATTTGTTTTCAATCTTTGGATGATTAAACTCTGATACCTTTGTTAAGTGTGTTCTTCAAATTCATGTATAAACATTTTTGTTTGTTTGTACTGGTAGAGCTTGAACTCACACATACTGGGTAGGCGCTATACTGATGACCTACATCCCCCGCCTAAGGCTGGGTCTTCATGGTTCAGTATTAGTGCCTGTGGTTTAGTGACTAGATCAAACAGACTGGCTCTATATACATTATATCTTCTGTTAGATACAGCTGGTACAGAAAGGCTCCTGAAAGGTGTAGTTACTAAACTATATTTACTTAAGAAAATCAGTTCTTGATTATTTTATGGACTGTATTGCAAAGGTTAGCTTCTTTGTTTATTTTTTCAGAGATTTTCCCCTT
Source organism: Mesocricetus auratus (assembly GCF_017639785.1). Lineage (NCBI taxonomy): Eukaryota > Metazoa > Chordata > Mammalia > Rodentia > Cricetidae > Mesocricetus > Mesocricetus auratus. The sequence continues at coordinate 106,531,962 of NW_024429189.1, forward strand.
GCACTGGATGTAGGATGTGGAAGAGGCTACATAGCCCAACATTTAAATAAGGTATTTTATACACTGGCTTTCTCAACTTTGGAAGATAATATTGACCAGTTGTGTGTGCACATGCACAAGCATGCCTGGAACATTTGTTTGTGTGTGTTGGGACATGTGTGCTCATGCACACAGAGGTAAGAGCACAGCCTTGATGCTGTTCTTCGGGTGCTCTCCCCAGTTGCCATCCATCTTTGTGTCTGTTTGAGACAGGGTCTCTTACAGGCCTACTCCTTGCCAAGTAGGCTAGATTGGAGGACCAGTGAGCCTTGGAAACTGCTGTGTCTTCTACCCCTTTGCTAGTATTACAGGCACCACCACGCTCAGCTTCTTTTAGCGGGGTTCAGGGAATTGAACTCAGATCCTAGTGATTTGAAGCCAAGATAACTAACTGCTCATCTCCTCAGCCCTCAATTTAGCTACTTTTAAGGAAAGACTTCCCTGACAGTTTAGTTGAATATTTAGATTTTGATTATGTTCAAATTACTAAACATTTATTCAATATTTTTTAAAGAAATTTGAGAATTGCAAAAAAGTTAAGAATTTCTTTCAACCTATATACTTTTTTCTTTGTTCTTACTTTGTTTAAACATTTTTGATAATTTACCATAAAGTCTGGTCTGTAGCTCAGTGGCAGATTGCTTGCACAGCATATGTGAAGCCCTGGATTTTATTCTTGATACTTGACAATGTAATATATATGTATAATGTATATATACTCATAGTCAAGAAAAATATTAATTTTGTTAGTTGAAAACTATATAAAAGATAACATTTAATAATACTCATTTTATTTCACATTTTCTAATACAAACCATTTGTTAGGATTTCAGTTGCTGTGAGGAGACACCATGACTTCCTCAACTCTTATAAAGGAAAACATTTAATTGGTGCTGGCTTACAGGCTCAGAGGTTTAGTTAGCTATTGTCATGGTGGGAAGCTTGGTGGCATGTGTGCAAACATGGTGCTGGAGAGAGAGCTCTCCATCTGGATCTGCAGGCAGCAGGAAGAGACACTGGGCCTGATTAGAACATTTGAAACCCTAAAGCCCACCCCCACGACACACTTCCTCCAACAAGGCCACACCTCCTAAGTGCAGCCATTCCCTGATGACCAAGCATTCAAACCTGTGAACCTATGGGAGCCATTCTTCAAATCACCACAAACCATAAATGCATTCATTCATTTATTCACTTACCTTTTTAGCCTTGGTGAGAAAGACACTGTGCTAGACACAAAGATTAAAATGGGATTTCAAAAAAACATTCATTTGTCTTATTTTTAATTATGTGTAAGTGAATGTGTTGGCATGTACACCTTTGTGCAGGTGCCTACAGTGAAGAGAGGCATTGGTTCCTCTGGGGTTAGAGTTACAGATGGTTGTGAAGCACCTGACATGGGTGGGAAATGAACTTGGTTCCTCTGAAAGAGCAGAAGATGTTCTTACCTTCTGAGCCATCTTGTAGCCCCTGGGATTTCTTAAGTAAAATCTGTTTTGATAAAACATATATTTGGGCTGGGTTGCAGGGGAATTGTGAGACTCCCCAAACACAACTATTGACAATAACAAATGACATAGGAAATAAAACATTCATTGAAGTGCAATGAGAGTTAAAGGATAGAAGAAACTTGAATTTATTTGCATAGCATTGAAAATCAGCATGGCAGAAGGAAAGGGTGATGGATGCTTAGGGACCATTAATTTGGGTGTGTCGTGTAAGAAAGATTAAAGAAGAGAGAGTAGACAGACTCGTGAGGAGGTAGTGCTAAAGGCAGTAGTTTTGGGAGATGAAGCAGATTTAAAAGCTGTAATATATGAGAGACCTAGTAAATGCAGCAGAATTTGACCAGTGAGTGGACCTGGAATTCTCATTTGGAGTTTATGTATATATCTGTGGCTCTACTTCGTACTGCCTTCTTCACCTTACAGTATTGGTCCTAACTGTCTGTACCCTTCCTAAATTGCTGCAGTTGTTTCCACATTGATCTCCCTTCTTCTGTCTTTGCCCTCAACAATCTGTTCTCACTTCAGAGGGATCCTTTTAAAGTATGAGCCAATTCATTCTTCATCTTCTCAGAATTGTTGGATTCTCTTCTAACTTAGTCATAAATGTGTATGTGTGTGAGCACATGCCTGTCACAGCACACATGTGGAGATCAGAGGGCATCTTTAGAAAGTTGATTATATCTTATGTCAGTTCTGGTGACATCTTTACTCACTGAGCCATCTCAACAGTCTCTTGTGATTACTTTCTAAAACAGTGCCCCCACTTTTGCTGACAGTAAGTTCCGTAGTACGTATTAGTCCATGGTATATGTTTGCTTCTTTGGTGTCTTTCTTCTTGTACTGGAGTTGCTTATTTTTGTTCATTACTAAAATCATAGTTCCTGTAACTCTCAATGAATAATCATTACATTATGAATGTATGAATATTAAGGTAACTTTAACTGGTTTATAGCTCAGTGACGGAATACTTAGTGTGGACTCTACTACTGAGCTGTGTCTCTGGCTCATCTTTTGATTTTAAGAAACTAATCCACTGAAGTCAATTTAAATACAGAGGTATTTGTTGGAAGTTCTTACACAATTTAGATTTGGAAGTAGAGCTATTTCTCACAAGGAATTAGGACTTTGAAACCAAAGTATGAAGTGTACCCCTGTTTACATGCTTTCTGGATTTACATGGATGCTACATGTTATCTTCTTTCTTTTTTTCTTGCAGATTGTCACTAGTATTCTTGATGTATGTGACCCCAATATATGTACCTATAATTAACTAGTTTTTTCCAGCTCATGAGAGTAGCACATAATAAAAATATCAAGTCAGAAATTAGGGGGTGAAAGCTGAAAGATCAGAGAAGCCAGCCACTAGAGTTCTTACCTTTATGAAATCTCAGACTGAAAGGGGGCTAGCTCCTATCTCAGCCTGCCTTATATTCCTCTCTCTGCCCAATTATATCACTTCCTGTTTCCTCCTCCCTAGTGCTGGGATTAAAGGTGTGTGCCTCCCAAGTACTGGGATCTAAGGAATGAGATCCCAAGTGCTGGGATTAAAGCTGTGTGCCACCATTGCCTGGCCTCGGGTTAACTAGTGGCTAGCTCCACACTCTGAGCTCCAGGCAGGCTTTCTTTGTTAGAGTGCAAACAAGATATCACCACATGTGAGAGCTAATTGTTAGCTCTTCCCCAACTCTGTTCAATAACATTGCATTGATAACTTGATATCAGCTATGGCAGAAATAGTCATATCATGGAAATTGTCAAGTGCTACAAAATAGTACCCTGCCAAGAGTTAGTTTTTAGCATATCACTGCTCTGACCCTAAGTTTATGTGCTGTCTAGCTCAAAGACCTTTGTTCCTGTCTTTACATCTCTTTGTTCAGTTTTCAAGAGAGAGACAGATAATCAGATGGATTAGCTTAGTTCTTTGCTCTTCACAGTAGTGTCTGGGAGCTGGTATCTGAGAGCCAGTTCTGCTTCTCCCTTACCAAGTCTGCGTCAAGTAGTGAGGATAGCAAGTACCTCATCAGAGTAACTGTGCTATGGAAACCAACTAACAGTGCTCTTTCTTCTCTCTACTGCCTAACAAAGTATTGGTAGGGTATGAGCTAAGCTGTGAGCAGAAAAAAAGTGAATGTGGTGTGAACTCAAAGGTAGCAATGTCTCTAACAGAAGAGGGAATCCACACCAGAAATCATTGAAGACGCTTCCTAGAGACCTCAGTGGTGCTGTGACTAGAGAGAGAGACTGATCAGGTCCAACTCAATGAGAACAGATTGCTGTGCCCATGTTTAAACCATGAGCCACCTCTAGAGGGCGATTTAGTGAGCAGTGACAGACACCAAGAATTGTGAACTTCATGAGTAGAGTCCTGAATTAGAGGCAAAAAACTTACCAAGTGTATGTTTATAATACACAAGTAAAACTAGATAAAGTAAAAAAAAATGTCTCAGGTAGGAATTCTCTTGAGATTGGGAAACTGATGCCTGTCATTAGGTGAGAGAATGAGACCAGAAGACACAGATTAAAGATCAGAAGAGGTGATGATGGAGGGAACAGGATCCTGGAGAAAAGAGAAATGTGGGCAGTTTAAATGTGGAAAAGAAGTAGTCTGAACCCTTTTACTCCTAAAAAGAAGAGAGGATCATTGAAAGAGTTTCTGTGTAGTGTGTTTTCTTGCTTTCTCTGTATAAACTCTGAGTGGAAACTGAAAGCAGGAATCTGTTGCTAAGGAGTACGAAGAAAAGCTTCAAATAGAGGAGTAGGGTAGGATGTGTTCTTTATTTTGTTAAATAAGTTAAATGTATTAGTATAATTAGTTCCATGTATTTAAATCTGCTATTCATTATGTCTTCTAAACTTGAATATCATACTGTAATTGGCCAGAAAATGACATTACAAAACTGAAAATTATAATTTCATCTTTTGGAAATTTCAGTAATTGTTTTTTCTTTGATTAATCCCATTGCAGGAGACTGTGGGAAAGATTTTCCAAACAGACATTGCAGAACATGCTTTGGTAGGTAGCTTTTTAATACTCTTTGTTTCTGACCTCCTGGTATAATTTTTAGTTCTTTATTTTTTTTCACAATGTAATGTAATTGTAATTGTAAAATATATACACATGAAGAAGATTCAGATAATACAGGGAATATAGTAAGAAAAGAGATTCCTGATCTTACTACCCAGAGACAGCTGTTGGTAATGTTTGGCCTCTCACTTTTATAAACATGTAACTACCGCCATTCCCCAAGTTCACATGAACAGTATTACATTAACATCCCACCCTTTTTTTTTTATGAAATGTTATTTTGTTCTGCTTGAATACTATTTATGTGTGTGTACCTCTTTTTAAAATGACCATATAGCCTGCCAGTATGTGAGCATCACATGGTAGATTTAGCTGAGCAGCTTCTGGAAGCCAGCTGCAGTTCTGGTTTCTTGGTGTGTAAAGTAACTGTGTGTTTTGTTTATTTGTTTTTTTCCTGGAGATAAATTCTTGGTATATACCATTTATTCATTTATTTTTCATGTTCAGTATGTATCTCCAGATTGTCCCTAGAAAGATGAATGAGGGTTTTTACATGAACGTGCTTTTTTCCTCTTTTCTTTGGCCACCCTGGTCCAGCCCCTTTTGTTTTTGTTAGATAATTAAAAATTTTAAATTGCCTTTTTTACTTTTTCTGTCTTTGATTACTAGTTCAGGGAAATAGCTATGGACGAACAGTTTGATTATTGGATTTTGGCCATTTGCCAGTCAGTCAGTGTCTGTCTCTCTTGTCTCTGTCTTTCTCTGTCTCTTTGTCTCTCTGTGTGGGTGTGGGCATGTTTCTTTTTCAAAATTTATTTTTAGTTTGTATGAGTGGTTTTCTTGGTTGTATGTATGTGAACCATATGCATGCCTGGTGCCTGTGGAAACCAGAAGAGGGGCATTAGGTTCCTTGAAACTAGAGTTACAGGTGGTTGTGAGCCTCTCTGGGTGCTGGGAATTAAAACCTGGGTTCTCTGCAAAGAGCATAAAGTGCTTTTAACTACTGAGCCATTTCTCCAGCTCCTTGTTGTTATTTCTTTTATTTTTTCCCTCCTTCCTTTCTCCCTCCCTTCCTCCTCTCCCCTTCCTTCCTATTTACAGTTTCTATCTTTTTAGTCATGTTTGTATAGGTTTGTAAAAAATCCTAAGAGTATAAAAGTGTTCACCCAGATCTACATCCGGTACTTTGTGGCTTCATTTGTTGCATTGCAATGTTCAGTAGCCTGAGATTTGTTTTAGTGTGGGTGAATATATTTCTTACATTTTTTGAAACAGGCAGGTGTTATTTAAGATTCTTTAGTGCCTTTTGTGTGCCACGTTTTTATTTTTTGATAGAAACTGCTGAGTAAATACAACATTAACAGTGTTTAACAGTGATGGTGTTAGTAATCGAAACTCTATTTAAATATGTTGAACTTTTGTTTTTTACCATTAGAAAAATTCCTTAGAAACAGATATTCCTACTGTGAATGTCTTAGCTGATGAAGAATTCCTTCCCTTCCAAGAAAACACATTTGATCTGGTGGTTAGCAACTTAAGGTTAGTAATCCACTTGTTCTTTCAAAAAAATATGTTCCTGAGGCTGGAGAGATACCTTGGTTGGTAAAGCGCTTGCTGCATAAGCATGAAGATATAAGTTTGATTTCACAAAATCCGCATAAAAAGCAGGCATGGTGGCACATGCTTGTAATCCCAGCTCTAGAGAGGCAGTGACAGGCAGATCCCTGGGGCTTCCTGGCCAACAGCAGCTCAATCTTACTTGGTGAGTTCCAGACCAGTGAGAGATTCTATTTTTAAAAAAAGTATGATTAGAACCTGAGAAACAAGCATGTATGCATGTGTATATACACAAACACACGTATGTATGTGTGTATATATGTTATAAATAGGTTTAGTTTACATTGTACATTTTACTCTTAGATTAGCAATGGGTAATAGATTAATATATCCCCCCACCCCAATAAACCTAAGTTTAATCCTGAGTTATAGACAAGCACTGTGTTACTGAGCTATATTCTTCACTATGATAGAGTAAATTCTTATTGTTACAAACTGGTTATCTTAGTTTATAAACTGTAAGATCCTTCTGTTTAACAATTATGGATTCAGGACACCCTCGTGGAACTATGATGGAGTGTCTTAAGTTTCTTTTTTGTAGAGTGATGCCTTTTCCTTGTCAGCCGCTTGCCACAGAGAAAGTTTTTCCTTGCCTGCTGCTTGGTTTTTCACCTGCCAGTCACCTGGGCTCTACAGTCCCCAAATAACACACAGGACGCTGTGTTAATTATGAAGCTGTTGGCCTTGTTTGTTTCTTACTGGCTAGCTCTGACTTAAGTATTTACCCCATAATTGTTAATCTAAGTATTTCTCTTACTGGAGAAGTTTCCGGCTTCTTATCCCTATGGAGGTTACATCTTGACTCCCTGTGTTTCTCCTTCCCAGAGTTCTCCTGGACTCCTAGTCCCACCTATCTTGCTTCCCTATTGGCCAACAGTGCTTTATTGACATATACACAGGATTTCCCCAACACTTTTTATTCCCAAGTTTCTACACACAGCTTGCTAAAGCTCTTTTGCTGTCACACATGACAAAATAAGCAGGGTCAGCAAGAAGAGATTTAAAAGTTTTTTTTGTGTATAAGTTTAGAAAGCTTTGTTGTTTTGATTTCCATCATCTTAAAAGATGTGGGGTGCACTATCTATTAAAATCAGAGAAATCAAACACTGACAACACCAACTGCCGGCAAGTGTGTAGAGCAGCAGGAACTCTTACTCATTGCTGGTGGGAATGCAAAATGATATAGGCACTTTGAAAGATCATTTCCTGAAACTTGAGCATACCTTGTTAAGTTCTAGCAGTTATTTTCCTTGATATATACCCAAAGAAATGAAAACTTCTACCCATGCAAAATCATGAACATGAATAATTCATTACTCCTTAAATTTTTTTTAAGACTTATTTTTTATGTATGTGAGTGTTTTGACTGTGTGTGTATATGCACTACATGCATGTCTGGTGCCCATGCAGGCCAGAAGTGGATGTAGAGTCTTCTGGAATGGAGCTACAGATGGTTGTGAGCTACCATTTTGGAGTTAAATACTGAACTTGGTCTTCCTCAAGAGCAACAGATGCTTTTAATCACTGCAACTATGTTATTAATTGCTAAAACTTGGAAGCAACTAAGATGTATTAGTTAGGATTACTGTTGTGATAAAAAAACCATGAGCAAAGCAATTTGGGAAGGAAAGGGTCAGTTTCAGCTCCATATAAAGATCATCATCAGAAGCAGAGGGCAGGAATTCAAGCTGGGTAGGAACCGCTTGGAGTTGATGCAGAGGCTCTGGAGGAGGACCGCTTCCTGGCTTGCTCCACTCACTTCCTTGCTCAGTCTGCTTTCTTATAGAACCCGGGAACACCTGCCCAGGGGTGTTACGACCCACAGTGTGCTGGGCACTCTCCCATGGATTACTAATTAAGAAAATGCCTTACAATCTTGCTTGCAGCCCAATCTTGTTAACTGCTTTCTTAATTGGTTTTCTCCTCTCAGATGATTTTTAGCTCGTGTCAAGTTGACAGAACTATTCAGCACAGATGTCATTCAGTGCTAAGTGGTTGAATTGTGGTACATTGAGACAATGGAATTATTTAGCACTAAAAAGAAGTGAGCTGTCAAAACATGAAAAGAATGCAGGAAACTTAGACACTTTACCAAATGAAAGATTATTCAGAAAGTTGTGTATGCCGGTTCCAACTGTATGACATTCTGAAAAAAGTAAAAGTATTGAGACAGTAAAAAAGATCAGAGTTGTGGAAGTGTAGAAAACAATTTAATTTCAGATTTTAATACTTTTTTGTGGTTGTGCCTAGTGATAATTATATTTTTAAGTTTAAACTACTATGTGATTCTATTTTAGTTTGCACTGGGTGAATGACCTTCCTAGAGCACTTGAACAGGTGAGAAAACTTACGTTGGCTCAGCTATGTTAGTTTATTATAACAAATGCTACTGTTTTCATTGTTCATAAGTCTGACAGAAAATGGAATGAAACCAATATTTATAATGTTCTGGCTGGATACATACTTGGTACTCTCTTTGACTTACAAATATATACATTAGGTGACGTTCCTTGAGAACTTTAAGAATAGTCGGTTGTAGAGATGCTTGTATTAATGAAAGATTTAATTACTGTGTAAAACAATATTGTTATCACAAAGCATATTTGTTTGCTTGGTTTTGTTGTTGTTGTTGTTTTTGAGACAGGGTTTTTCTGTGTATCCCCGACTATTCCAGAACTCACTTTCTAGACCAGGACGGCCTTGAACTCAGAGATCCACCTCTGCCTCTGCCTTCTCAGAGTGCTGAGATTAAAGGTGTGTACCACTGTCACCCAGCTACAAAGCATATTCTATATTAAAATTCATTCTCTCACTTAGCCTGTGAACTTTTTCTGGATAGGAAATTGTTTATGTTTGTATCTGTCCTTTGCATTATTCTCAGCAAGTGTTAGATAAACGCTTGTAGATTGGTGTTTATCAGTGATCAGAGAGTGGTGGGTAGATGATGGTATGACCGAGTAGGGGTATTCCAATCGAATAGTTGAAGGAAGCATGCAGGGCCATGTGAGAACTGACCTAAACTAGGCTGAAAGTCATGAGCTGTCACTTACACTGAGACTGCATTTCTTTAGCCAAAATAAATCACAGGCAGGTCCAGCCCAGATTCAAGGAGTAGGAAATAAATTCCATCAGTTGGTGGGACATCTTAAGAAAATTACTTTTCAGAGGTCAGAAACGGGAACAATAATAATTTTGGAGGGCCATCATTCTTTAAATGTTTTTTCTTGTAGCATTTTGTTGCTGTAAAAAGCAGGTTGTATCTTGTAAAATTTGAAAACATACAGCATTTTATTGATACTAGTATCATTAATGAGTATGTTGTCTGTCTGTCTTTGTCATTACTATACAACATTACTACACACCATACAGCAGTAACTCTGGGATTTCTTGTGATGTTATTTACTTTCTGATTTATGTGGCAAAATAAAATTGGTAGCCATGAAATATTAAATTGGGTACATTTACTGTTTTGATGTTTCTGTCTGTAAAATTTGAATAGTTTTGTTATATTTATTTCAGATTCATTATGTCTTAAAACCAGATGGAGTGTTTGTCGGTGCGATGTTTGGTGGTGACACACTCTATGAACTTCGGTGTTCATTACAGTTAGCAGAAACAGAAAGGGAAGGAGGATTTTCCCCACACATTTCTCCTTTCACTGCTGTCAATGACCTAGGACATCTGCTTGGGAGAGCTGGCTTCAATACCCTGACTGTGGTGAGTATCAGGAGAACCAAGGAAGCCACTAATTGTATTGCTTGGGGTAATTTTCCTTTCCTTATTTTTTCTTCTTATCTTATTTGGGGGGTGGGGTAGAATAAATCTTACCATTTTTAGTGTGCGTAAACACAACCTGACTAAAATGTCAGGAATATGAACTATTTAGATTCCAAGATAAGTAGCTCCAAAAAATGCACCAACATTTCTGAAGAGATTTCTCTTTAACTAACATGTATTTATTTTGTGAGGTGGAGGGAAGGTGGGCCATGGTTATAGGACATCTTTGGGGAGTCATTTCTCTCCGACTGTGGGCTTCAGTCACCTTGCCAACCCCTTTGAGGGAGACTTTTAAAAAATACTATGCCATTAGAATCTTCAAATCCAAGTTAGATAGAATATGAGATGAGACCACTAAAAATGTGATAATGGATATCCATTATAGAGGCATTTGTGGTGCTGTCCCTACCACCAACTCTGAATTCAAGCAGACACTCATGTCTACAGTCTTAAGTCTAGGCTTAGTTGAGGTAGAACATGCTCTATTTCACTCTTAGAGTGGAAAGTTTTACAGAGAGGATCCATAAGCAGGAAGTGTAAAAGAAACACAGATTCTGTGTAGACTGGGGGGATAGGGCACTGGATGTAACTTTACTTTGTGGAGGTGTTTTTGAGGCTGGGTCTCATATACCCCAGGCTCCTTCAGCCTCTGCCCCAGTGTACTTTGACCTCAGGTCTGCACACCTGGCTTCAGTGGCTGTAACTTGACTCCCTGTTCTATCTCTGTACCACTTAAAGGAATGTAGGAGAGAACTTCAGTTCTCTCAGCATTTCTTAAAATCTATGAATGCTCAATATTAAATAGCAAAAGGGTATGCGGTTCCCTGGCTGTTAGTATGAAATGCCTGCTTTTCTCTTACCCTTTCCTTCTACTCCTAGAACGTTCCAAGAATAAATTTACAGAAGAGAGCCATCTCCCTTCCACCTTTCCAGTCACAGTTACCATACAGGACTCATTATTCTCCTCAGACGAATTGAATAGATTCTCTCTGACTTCCAAACTCTTCCAACATAGAAACAACTAAATTTGGTTGGAGGTGATTGGAATTTTTTGATGAAGAAAGCCTCCTGTTGTATAGCTAGAGACAGTAGGCTTACAGTTAAGATAGCTATTTAAGTTACATCATATCCTGTGTATTAGTCGAAAGCAAGGGGAGTAAACTGGCAGAACTATTAATCTAAAAAGCAAAAAGCCTCCAGCGGGGAAAGGGAAGAAGGAACAGACTGGGAGAGTAAGCAAGGCTTTGTCAAGATCTGAAGACAACTCAGAGATGTCTTGCCTGTGTTTGGGGTGACTTCTATAAATTGCCTAAGTCAATAAAAAGTCGTTTTGAGATGTTAAACATCTGAAAATTGGAAAGTATAGCTTCTTGTTGAAGAACCAGCATTGCTGATACAAGAAGTTATGCATTGAGGGTTATTATATCTTAAAGATAATTTAAATTATATAAATAATTCACAAGTAGTTTTTATTATAAATTTAAAACTGCAGATAAACTGAATAATTTATTATTTGCCATTAGTCCCTCAAATCTTAGCTGTCTTTTGAGGACAGCATTTCTCAAAATTTTAGTCTTTGTTGTTCAAAATTTCAGACTTTGGTTTAATTCTAGCACTTGTGAGGCAAAGGCTGGTGGATCTCTGAGTTCAAGGTCAGCCTGGTCTAGAGTGAGTTCCAGAATAGCCAGATCTACACAGAGAAACCCTGTCTTGAAAAAAAAAGAAAGAAGGAAGGGAGAGAGGAAAGGAGGGAGGGAAGATTGTTAACTTATTAGAACTTTGTTTTAGAATTTATCTTTTTTTTAATGTTCCTTTTTTAATTTATTTTATTTTTTATTTATTTTTAATTTTAAATTTAAATTAGAAACAAGGTTGCTTTATATGTCAATCCCCGGTCCCTCTCCGTTTCCTTCCCCTCCTCCCGTGCCCTCCCCAGCCCCCCCCCCCAATATTTCCCCAGGAAGGGTGAGGCCCTCCATGGGGGTGTCCATAGTCTGTCATTTCATCCAGGGCAGGGCCTAGCCCCTCCCCCAAGAGTTCAGGGTGAGAGTGCATCTCACATTGTTGGATGGGAGTCCAAAGTCCATTTGTATACCCGGGATAAATACTGATCTACTGTCCAAGGCTCAATAGATTACCTAGGCCTCCTCACTGACACCCACATTCAGGGGGTCTTGATCAGTCCCATGCTGGATTCCCAGGCATCAGCCTGGGATTCAAGAGCTAACCCTTGTCAGGTCAGCTGTAGAACTTATCTTTTAAAACTAGAAATAACATATACTACTTGTTAATATGAATTCTCTACATTTTTATATAAAAAAGAACTGTGTTGGGCTGAGGATATAGCTTAGTGAAGAGTGTAAGCCCAGCACTTGGCATGCAAAGGTAGGGGGTCATGAGGCCAGACTAGTCGAGAACCATGTTTCCAAAAAGCAGTATCACACTAGAGGTTTTTATAAATTGCCTTAGTGGTGTGTGCTTTAGTAAAAGAGATTTATATTCTCATGTCTACTCGTTGGCAGAACCCTTACCTAGCCTGTGTGCGGCTCTGAGTCCAATTCCCAGCACTGTTATGAACAGTGATATCTCTCTCTCTCTCTCTCTCTCTCTCTCTCTCACACACACACACACGACCCATGAAATGTATGTATAGGGAGAAGAGGGAGAACAAGGTTTGAAGTATAAAGAAGTCTTTTCCTGACATCTGATACTTCATCTCTCTACCCAAGACAGGAACTTGAAGCAACACAGTCATGCAGAAAGAGAATAAATGCATGGATACTTATTACTCAGCTAATGTTTTCCAGTTTTTAAATGTTCTTAGAACTTTTCTCACTCTTCTACAATCCATATGCAATCCCAGGAAATAGTATTGCCCATGATGAGCCAAATCTCCCCATAGGACAGCTCCCACAGGCAAACCTGACATAGACAAGAGACATTGATATTCTCTTCCCATGTGATTCTCCACTGTGTCAAGGTGACATACCTTTTCTTTCTAGTTTAATACTTAATGTGTCTTATATCTGAGCACAGTCTGTTAAATGGATGTTTGGAGTTGGGAGATTGAATAGATGCTCGCTCTATCCACTCCATGCCTAACATGGTCTTGTAGTAGCAAGAATGGCACACTCCTTTGGGAGAATACTTTACAAACAAACAACAAGAAGAAGCTGCACACCGTGGCAAAGGCCTTTAATCTCAGCAGAGGTAGGCAGATCAAAATAAAAGTGACTTCATTTTGTTTTCAAAGGGTAAACTGGCACCAGTAGTTAGAGTTTTAGGAAGATAACAATTGTGAAGAATATTTAAAAAAAGACAATTCTTGGTGGAGATAGAGCTCACCACACTTGCCTTGTATTCATAAGGCTCTATAAGGGGAATTTCCTGCCTACTGTGAGAGTGTGGTCTGGGAAATAGTTATAGCTCCTTTCCAAAGCTTGAATCTTTTTTTTTTTTTTTAGTTTGTTATTGTCACATGACTATTACATTTTTCTTTATTAAAATAGGATACTGATGAAATTCAAGTTAACTATCCTGGAATGTTTGAATTGATGGAAGATTTAAAAGGTAAGGAAGGCATTTGTAGACTCCACTTGACAGTGTACTGTATATCAGAGATCGGGGTAAGCATTAGGGATCCATTCCTGTAGAGAAAGCACACTGTTGTTTTAGAGCTTCTGGTATAAAATAAGGAGGCAGACCCCAGGTAGATGTCATAGAGAAGAGTTCAATTAGAATTGTGGTTAGCGCTATAAAATTGAGGCTTGTAGCACTGTGACTGCTTCTGGAATAATGTAGGAGGAATTTGTTGAAGGATACATTTGTGGTAAAATACTTGAGTAACTTCAGTAGCAACAGTTCATATCTCAGGTCTAAGCATCACACACATGTCTACTTACACATATTTAAAAACATTTCAAACCTTAGTTTAAGTAGTTTAGGATTGAGGGTTTAGTTGAGAATAGATCCTGGTCTAGGAGATGAAAGGAATTTTGTTTGAGAAGATGGCATTTGAGCCATGTTCTAAAAGAATAAAGATGAGTTAACCAGATGAAAAGGTGACAGAAGTGTATCTCAGGCATAAAGAATAGCATATTTAAAAACCTTTTACAAGAGAACATGGCTGAAACTAGAAAATGGGCATTTGGCAGAGGGCAGTGAGATGGAGAGCTGAATGATGGGATTGGTGGCAAGTGAGAATCAGATCTGGCATGAAACCCTAAAGTCTTGGATTACTTACTTTTGCCTTTATGACCAAATACTTGACAAAAGCAGCTTAACGGAAAAGTTGATGTTGGTTCGGGGTTCAGGGTATATAGTCTGTCATAACAGGGAAGGCATTGTGATAGGAGAAACCACATCAGGAAGCCAGGGTGACAGAGCTAGCCTATAGTTCTCAAGGCTTAGCACCCCATTTACTCACTTCCTTCAGCTAGACCTCCCCTCTTCCATAGCCTTCCAAAATGGTCAGAATGGTGCCACCAGTTGAGGACTGAGTTTTTCAAACACACAGGACTGTTGGCAATGGTGGTGGTGGTCCCCGTTTTCCCTTCCCTGCGTTGATAATTTGAGTTCCCAGATTCTTGAAATTTGGGGGGTGAGTCTGGTTTTGTGAGACTGTATGTCATAGTTTGGCCTCAAGTTGGACTTGAACCCACAGTTATGTTGCTTCAGCTTGGGCTATCCAAATTAATGTGTTGCAATGCATTTTTCTCTACCTGTATGTTTGCTGTCTTCTGCTCAAAATTAGGGAAAGCCTTTATTGTTAGTTGAGATCCAGAGCTTTAGCATGGCTTTGAAAATTGCATCATGTAGCTGTACCAGGCTTGTCTCTTAGACCTTCAAAAGTCTCTGCAGTTTCTCTGTTTTTCAAGGTTCATTCTTAGTATCCCTGTTACATACCACACCTGCAAAGTGACTCAAGTGTCAATAGAGACCTTTTGGTTTGTCTCTGCACATGGTCATGTCATGCCCACCTTGAGGCCAAATTCCTTAGTCTGTTTCACCGGACAAAGGGCCTCAAGGGTTCTGTTTTTCTTTTTCACTTTTGTATCCCTAACCTAATGTAGTGGCCTTTGTGAAATAAGCATTTGTTGAATGCAGTCTTACAAATTTTGATCACCTACATATCTTTGTTGGTTGTCCTTTTACCCCTGTAGTAATTTGAGTCTCTCATATCACCACAGATCTTCATTAAATACTCAATTAAAAAAATGTCCTTGTCAAGCATTTAGATTGGAAAGAAGTCAAAGCATCATTAATATTTTGAAATTTTTTAAAGATTTACTTATTTTACATGTATGTGTATTGTGCAATATTTTTGCTCTTTTGACTGTTTGAGGAGCCCACCACCTAGCTAGCCCCCAGATTATTTACACACGAGACTTATTATTATTTCTGAATGCACGGCCTTAGCTTGGCTTGTTTCTAGCTTTTTTATCTTCTCTTAAATTAACCCTTCTACCTTTTCCTTCTGGGCCTTCATCTTTCTTCTTTATGTCTTACTTTCCTTCTTATTACGTGACTGGTTGGGAGGCTGGGACTCTCCTCTCCTCTTGCTCCTTTCCTCATTCCTCCTATTTATTCTCTCTGCCAGCCAGCCCCACTTATCTTTGTTCCTGCCTCACTGGCTTTTCAGCTCTTTATTAGACCATCAAGTGTTTTAGATAGGCAAAGAATCACAGCTTTACAGAGTTAAACATATGCAGCACAAACAGAAGTAACACACCTTTAAATAATATTCTACCACATATGTGTGTTTTGCCTGCATGTTTGTATGTGTGCCTTGTGTGTTTGGTCCCAGAGAAGGCTAGAAGAGGGGTTGGATCCCCTGAATTTCAGCTTATACATGTGGCTGCTGGGAGTCAAACCCTGATCCTCTGCCAAAGCAACAAGTATTCTAAAGCACCAAGTGTCTTTCCAGTCTAAGATTCGTATTTTCAAGAGTTAATTAGTAAAGGAAGCTTCTTGCATTAAAGTTTGCTGAGGGATGGTAGTATTTTGAATTTAGGTGAGTGTATTTCAGATATTTAGGAGGGAAATGTGACAGTTTTTGGCAGATCAGATGTGACCTTTCTGAAATAAGCATTTAGTAAATGCAGTCTTACAAATTTACTTACCTGTGTGTCTTTGCTGATGAACTCTTAACTACCTGTAGTAACTTGAGTCTCCCAAATGACTCTCTAGGGAATGGGGAGGCATCTATATGTATTGATGGAAGGTAAGAAAGTAATCCTAGTAGACATAGGTGTTTGTGTTTGATAGCAGGAAGTTCCTAGCTCATGGAGCTCTTTTCCTTGTTACAGTGGAAGTAATATTATATAGAAGTACAAAGCTTGAGAATTACATAGAAACACTGAAATAGTCATTGGAGAGAATGACTAGGCAAAGTTACAGAGTTTAAAGGGTTCATTTAAAGTCAATCAGACTTACCAACCATGGGTTGGGAATTTGCTATTTGCATGACAAACCCAAAAATGAAAAGTAACACCACAAATATAATTGAAATAATGGCCTGGAAGAAAAAGGAAGTAGAAGGCCAAAGTGAGCTGGAAGTTGGGTGAAAGTTGCTGTAGCTAAGCAGTCTCTAAGCAGTCAGGAAATAGTTATAGCTGAAGTACTTAATCATGCTGATGATTAAGGGGAAGGTAATGAAGTCGGGAAATGAGGTGCTTGGTGAATGATTTGAAGATAAAGCAGTTACAAGTGATAACTCCTGGGACACATCTCACATACGAGGCACAGGTGCAGTGATGGAGCTCATTGGATATGAGGTAGAGAGAATGGAACTTGATGGACACTAACATTGAAATCCCTTCCTCAGAATGGTGGCATGACCAGGGGTGTGCAGGAAAACTGAGCCAGGTGCCAGACTTTGCAAAGGAGGGAACTGACTAGGCTGATAATCTGCCACCAGGCAGGATCAGGAGAAGGTTATGGCTAAGTGGAGCAAGCCTCTACAGGGTGAGGGTGTATAACAGGTGGAGGAAATAATGGCCAGGAAGGAAGACACTCTGAGGAACAACAGTGACACAGAGCCTACCTCCCAACTTAGAAGAATGGGACTTATAAGTAATAAATAAATATCTTCCATTGAGAGATTCCCAACTATTTTCCTTTGTGAACTACTTGCTCCCTCCCTCCCTCCCTCTTTCTCACAACACACACACACACACACACACACACACACACACACACACACACACTCTTCATTAATAGCATAGATAATTTTGATGACTGGAGGAGTTAAAGTTGGGGTATATAAAACACATCTATGCCTACGGAAGGAAGCCTTGATCTGGTTCTAAAAGTGGTAATATGTTTTGGAATAATGAAATTTATAAAGTTGCTTGCCCCTTTATTTATAGATTTGTGGTTTTTACAAACATTCTTGCACTTGCGTTTTTCAGTAGCCCTTTTGGTAACTGTGTTGCCCCTGTATTAAGTGAGAAATATTAGAGCTAAAGGGAACACTTTAATCTGAGTGACAGAAGTAGGTACCAAACTCTTGTCTCCTGCTCTGGCTTCTTAACTAACCCCTGTTGCTTGTTGTACTTACCTATTAGTGACAAGGTTCTGGCCTGTTTACTTCTGTTACTTGCCTGTTTATCACAAGGCCCATTTCACATGCTTAGCACTCTTTTGAGTGTGGAGTTACCCTTATTAACATAGGGAGATATACATAACCAAAAACTTACCATTCAAGGTCTCTTTCATCATGAAATATAAGATTAGTAGGCTATAGATGTATACTGAAGATGATTGAGTTAATAAAACACAGCAACCCTTGTTTTATTTTTTTTGTTTTTATTTTTGAATTTAAAATTAGAAACAAGGTTGCTTTACATGTCAATCCCAGGTCCCTCTCCATTTCCCTCCCCTCCTCCCGTGCCCTCCCACCAACCCCCCTAATATCCTCTGATTTCCCCAGGGAGGGTGAGGCCCTCCATGGGGGTGTCCATAGTCTGTCATTTCATCCAGGGCAGGGCCTAGACCCTCCCCCAAGAATCCAGGCTGAGAGTGCATCTCTCATTGTTGGATGGGCACCTGAAGTCCATTTGTATACCCAGGATAAATACTGATTTACCCTTCTTCTGAACACTTCCCCAAGTGCTAAACACACTGATAGAAATCTGAAAGCTTGGGACATGGTAATGAACTTATTATTTCCCATTTAGGCTCCAATGATAATTCTTCAAATAGTGTTTATTTTGTGATGCTCTATAATAAATGCTGTGCTCATGATTCATTTCAAGAAAGAAAAGAGAAAGACACAAGAAACTAGACCTATCAGTTGGAAAAGGTTACTGCCCACTGATTTACAAATACAGTAATTACTCTACAGTCCTCTGAGGCTTCTTTTTTTTCTTTTCATGTGTGGATGCCCCCATAGGTGTGTGTTTCTAGGGATGAAAAAACCCTTAGCTTTGCACAAATAAAAAAAGTGCACCACCAGTGAGCTACATCTCCAGCCTCTTATTCTTGTGACGGTCTGGCTATGTGCCTCAAGCTACCCTTGGTCTTGCTTTGGATCACAGGCTGACCCCACACTCACTGTCTGTCTGCCTTTACATCCTGAGTGCTGGAGTTATAAGTATATACCATTGTATCTGGCTTAGATTCTAATTCCTTGATATACAAATGAACATATCAAGGCATAAAAGTACCTTGTCTTCTGTAGTCATGCTAAACCTAGAATTAGCTGCTTCAATCCGAGTACTATAAACTAAATATAGATGTTGCCTTAAAACAGTGAAATTAGCCTTTTTGTCCTGTTACGTACCATAACCTTAATTCTATTGCTTATATTTTTTAAAAATATTTTTATTTCTTTGATAATTTAAGATCCACCCACCTTCCCTTCACACTCAGTTTTGTGTTCCTGTCCTCCCTCCCCCTTATCAAGGCCAATTTGTACTACTTGGATCTGTGGCCTTTTCCTGGATTATGGTTGACTTATCAGTAGCTATCCTTAGAGAAAACTAACCCTTCCTCTCCCAGCAGCTAACAGGGCTAATATCTCCTCAGATAGGGGTGGAACATTGTATGCAGTTCCACTGTCAATGCTAGGATTTGATTTGGCTGGGACTTGCCAGGTCTTGTGCATGCTGCCCTGCTATGTCTAGAAGACTCTGTTTCCTTCTTGTCATCCACCACCTGGCTCTTACATTCTTCTGCCTCCTCTTCCTCAGTGATCCCTGAGTCTTTAGAGAAGGGGGTATATGTGTTCCATTTAGAACTGGACATTCTTATTTGTCTAAGTCTCTGCACTATGGCCAGTTAGGGTTCTCTGTGTTATTATCTACTGCAACCGGAAGCTTCCCTGATGAGGGTCGAGAGATGCCTTCATCTAAAGGGAGGTCAGAAAGAAGTGTGGGAATGCAGATGTGGGACACATGGTGTCTTAGTTACAGTTCTATTGCTGTGAAGAAACACCCTGACCAAGGCAACTATTATAAAAGAAAGCATTTGATTGGGGGTTTGGCTATTGTTTCAGAAGCTTGGTTCATTATCACCATGGCAGGAAATTTGGTGGTAGACAGGCAGGTATGGAGCTGAGTTTACATCTCAATCCGCTGGCGGACAGGCAGGGAGAGAAACTGGAGTTGGCATGGGCTTTTGAAATGTCAAAGCCTACCCCAAGTGACACACTTCCTCCAACAAAGCCACACCTACTCCAACAAGGCCACACCTCCTAATCCTTCCCTAACAGTTCCACTAACTGGGGACCAAGCACTATGATATGACTATGGGGGTCATTGTCATTCAAGGGTTATTCTCTTCAAACCACCATACATGGTCTTCAGGCAGGTCACTGTATTTTTAACCACCTTCTAGACCAAATTTTAAAACCTTTCTGGTTCCCCAGAAGGTTGCGTCAGGCTCCTTCCCATTGGTAATGCCAGTCCCCTAGGGTTTTAAATAGGTCTTATATTTTGAAGAAGTATTCCTAATGCTTACCCTTTAGAGAGATACCTCTACTGTGGAGCCTTTTTTTTTTAATCTGTAGGTAGATTAAGAATTATATGAAGATAATGTATAAAAATGCTATCTGAGAAACTAGACAAAAGTATTAACTGCTGGATTTTATATTTATTCATTTACTATTTATTGAGCATTTGCTGTGTGCCAACTCCTCAGCCAGTGGTGGAGAAACATAGTTTCTGTTCACAAGTTACTAATATTCTAGATGAAAGAACTCCCAAGATAGACAGACAAACCTTCAGCTGTAAAATGAGAGAAAAACAAGGGATTTGACCTTAAATGTCCTTAGGATGTCAGGGAGTCTTTTGTAGAAAAAGCTGAATGTAAGTTTAAGTGAGTTGTCCAGCAGGATGAAGAGTAGGGAAAATTTGAAGGGGTGGCACAATGAACAGTGTGTATAAAATCATGGGTGGGGAGATAAAAAAAGGTATATATCCTAACCTTATGTTGGGAGGAACTAAGGTAATAATATTGCATAAATGTATAGAAGAGTTGGGTGATAGGGAATGATAGAGGATCAGAAGCTTCTAGATTTCTTCAGATGAGGCTTATAGTTTGTCTTGAGGATTTTACATAGAGATAAGTCAGATTTGAGTATAGTAAAAACGCACTGTTCGCATGCTTATAAGGCATGGTTTATAGGAAGGTAAGACTAACTAGCATGATAAACCTGTCCTGATATATGAGGAAACTAAGGCACAGACATGTAAGGAATTATCTAACTTGTAGTTAGCGTAGGCAGCAGCTTAATTCATATCCTGAAGTCTCAGCTGTGTATTCAGTGGGAAAAAGCTCAAGGGCAGTGGGAGTTGGAAGGGCTTGGGTGCTTGCAGGAATCAGTTACGTCAACTGGAAGGTGCTGTCTCCCCAGCTGGCTTTTGTATTCTACATCTGTGTTGTATTTGTTTTCCAAATAGTTGAGGTGTGTCTCATTTTAGCTGCCATTATTATTAATTCACAGAAAAAAAGTCCAGAATATTGACCTAATTTAACAAGTTGCATTACCAGCTGATGAATACCTAAGAAATTTTCAAGGCTTTCACAGTGGTTTTAAGGTAAGTTCAGTTTTTTTAAAGACAATACTCATTATTGTTCTAGTAGTAACATATTATATAAGTTTGTTTTTAATAAGCAGTTGAACTTAACCTTAAAAACACTGTGAGAAATCTCAGCCTCTTGACCAAGATCAAATGAGAAAACACTAAGAATCTTAAACAGTTCCTTGGTAGCTGGTCTTATCCCAAGCTCAGGTTTAGTCTGCCATCATAAATATCTTTGCTAGATGGTCAGTAAAGCTTCCCGAGAGTGTACTATAAGATATTCTATCTTAAAGATGAAAAACTGTGTTTAAGATAGGCTCAATCGGTCTTTTCCTAGGTTACGTAAAGCTGTGATCCCAGAGTTCAGGTTCTCTTCAGTACTTCACAAGGAGAGGGAAGAGTGAACTACAGAGGCAGTGGTGTAGAGTGCTCTTGAGTTTTCTATAAGTGCGCTGGGTTAGACCCACAGGGGTGGCATGTGCCTAATAATCTTATTAATAACATGTGAGTAATGATTGTTTGGACAGCATTTTAGAATGTCTAGTAGTGCAATCGTGTTGTGTATATATTTATGTGATGTGTAAGGAAGCCAGGGCAGTGGAAAGTTGAGGAGAAATTAAATGTCTCCATCATTGGTAATAGACTGTTACAATGTGAATCCTAGTTTATTCTGGTCACTGTGTGATTGATATTCACTATGTGGGAGAATATTTTTAAGATGGATATATAGTGGGTCTAAAATACTTTCTAAGATTTATTTTTATTTTTTATTTTATGTGTATGTGTGTGCCTCTGAGTGTATATCACACATATGATACCCATAGAGACCAGAAGATGACAGTGGATCCTCTGAAACTGGAATTACTGGAAATTATGAGCCTCTTATGTAGATGCTGGGACTTGAACTCAGATCCTGTGAAAGAGCAGTATGTGCTCTTAACTACTGAGTCATCTCTCTAGCCCTAATGTTTTAGGTTTTGGTTGGAGGCTGTTTGTGTCCTTGAAAAGGTTCTCACATAGCTAAGGATCACCCTGTAATCATGATCCTTCTGGTTGTATTAATTACCTAAGTGCTGGGATTGTAAGTGTGTATTTACAATTTATACCTAGCACATTTATTAACTTGCTAGTTTGTAGCTATTAATAATTTTTATGAATTGGGACCATTAAAGTCACAAAATACGGGACATTGGGTTTATTAGTAGAATCAGTTTCATAATATAATAATTAAATCATCAGTTAACAGCGTCTTCCCATTAACTAGAGAAGGAGTTTGAAATTTAAAATAAGGGAAGAGGTCTGCAGATTAATTTTAAAATGCTAAGAAAAGTGCCTCTGTGGGGAAAGCACATAATTTGTAAATCTAATGTTAGTAAAATATCACAAAATGTGAAGCCTTGGCTTTGATCATATCTGATGAGTCCTACAGCCCTCTCCCAAGTTCCGCTCTTGTAATTATATATGCTCCTTAGAAGGAGGGAGGCATTGTCACCGCATCACAGCTAGAAGCAGTGTAAGATGTACCTTTCTTTGAAAGGTACTTGCCAGTGCTTGCGACCCATCTGGAATCTAGGTGGCATTTGCTGCACTGTCTTACTGTAGACTGTGGCTGTTGTGGGGAGAAGCACCCCAGGGCTTCTCTCCTGAGAATTTCTTACCTGACTTGACAGCGAAGAGGCCTCAAGCAGTTTTGCTCCAGTCAGTGAGCAGCCTTGCTGTAATCCAAAGGTGGATGAGACTGAGGATAGGAGTGCTGTTGGATAAGTTGTAGCATGTCTTTATACTGAGCTGCCAGGGTATTTGCAGTATAATCTCAAACTGCAGTCTATTTTTAGGTATGGGTGAGAGTAACTGTTCTTGGAACAGAAAACCCCTGCTGCACCGAGACACGATGCTGGCAGCTGCAGCGGTTTACAGAGGTGAGCCGCCCGCTCTTTGTACCTGCACTCTCAGAGGGTTTGTGCTGAGTGGTGTTTGCTCCACAGTCTTAGTTCCTTCTTGTAAGGTTTTGTCAGACTTTGTCCTTTTTTATCTCAAAACATAGATCTCTATCTCTATCTGTTTCCAAACAGCTCTTGTTTCCATAAAGTACCTAGTACCCATTTCTCTTTGAAGTAGGTGATTTTTAGTAAGTGGATACTTTTTCCTCACCCAGTTGTTTCCAGAATTTAACTATGTGTGTCTTTTTAGAAATGTACAGAAATGAGGATGGTTCTGTACCTGCTACATACCAGATCTACCACATGATAGGATGGAAATACCATGATTCTCAGGTAACGTTATTAAGCCATCAATTTCTTAGAGGGTTTGTGTTTCTGTTTGTTTTCCATTGTTGATTGACTTAGGGTATATTTTATTATGCATGACATGCCTGGGGCTACTCTGAGCAGGGCTTATCTATATCTAATATCTTTCATTTTTATTGTTTGCAGGCAAGGCCAGCTGAAAGAGGTTCTGCAACTGTGTCATTTGGAGACCTAGCAAAACTGAGTGATGTCATGCCAGAGGGAAAGAAACAATAAATATTTTATTCAGTTGTAATGAATTCCAGAATTTTCATCAGAAATGAATAACTTTCACATTTAAATTCTTACAATTTGAAGCAAGAAGCAGTGTGTTAAGCTATTTGCTAGCAACCTAATACTATTCCATGTTTAGTAACTATTCTAGGTTCTCATTGTTTCTATTTATGTAAGGATGCTATTACCTAGTGATTTGGGCATCTTTGCAGATTCAGCCTAAAAACAAAGGAAATGTTTTCCGGGTGGTGGAAGAACCTAGAAATTTGTGCACATGTGTAAATACATGATTTGATAGGAAAACATTACTCATAGTAGCATTCTGTACCTTCCTGCCTTCTGTTCTTCTGGTCTTTTGTTATCTCTGTGGGACAATCACGCTCTGAAGGTGAGAGGAGGGACAAATTGCTAGGTTCTGGAAAGTTCTTATACAGTACAATGAAAACATTTTTCATAGTGACTGTTGTAGATACTGAGGTGAAAATTTTTTCTTATACTTTTCTTGTTTTTTTTGGAGACAGGTCTTGCTGTGTAGCCTTAGCTGGCTTGGAACTTACAATGTAGACTAGTCTGGACTCAAACTCAGAGGCCATCTGCCTTTAGTGTTCAGATTACAGGCATGCTCTACCACACCTAGCTATTTGTCACACTTTTGACCAGAGTATTCTGTACATTCTCCAAAGCTACTATGTAGTTATGGATTTTAGAAGAACACCTCTATGCAAGATCCGTTTCCTTTCCCTGGGTGTGTTATTTTTGTTGTTAGTTTTGATTTTTTTTAAGGTTTTTAATTTTTTGGGTGGGGTGGGGTGGGGGTTTTTCAAGACAGGGTTTCTCTGTGTAGCTTTGGATCCTATCCTGGCACTCACTCTATAGACCAGGCTGACCTCGAACTCACAGAGATCTGCCTGCATCTGCCTCCTGAGTGTTGCGATTAAAGGCGTGTGCCACCAACGCCCAGCCAAGGTTTTTAAAGTTTGATTTTATGTGAGTATTTTGCCTACATGTTTACACCATATGCATGCTTGGTACCTACAGACACCAGAAGAAGGCGTTGGATCCCCTGGAGTGATGCTAAGTGTGATTGTAAGTCACCATGTGGGTGCTGGGAGCCACTGGATCCCCCTATAAGAGCAGCCAGTGCTATAATCTGTGAGCTATCTCCCTTGTCCTCCCTGAATTCTGGCGCTTTTTTTTTTTTTTTTTTTTCCTTCTAGGGTCTAGGTAGAATCACTGTGGATTTATACACTACTTTGTCTTAAGAGAAGAACCATTTTAAAGAATTGCAGAGGCAAAATCTCATGTAAAAGTCCTGGTATAGTGATTAAACAAGCTGTTTATTGCCAGGCTTCCCTTGTTAATTTTATACCTCTTGCACTGTTATCCTGATCTAAGTTCACTGTCTTGTCATCTCAGGGTCAGAAAATTTGGAAGTCGTGAAATGTGCCCATAGGGCTTTTTGTTGGAATATTTGGTCTCTAACTACTGTTCCTGTTTGGGGCGTTTGGAACTTTAGGAAATGGGACCTGCCTAGAGAAAGTGGCCACTAGCGGACATACTCTTAACCTCTGAGCCAGTTTTCCAGCCTGAAGTAAACATTTAAAATTTTTTATTATTTACATTTATTTGTCTGTTCTTTGGTGTTGGAGGGAGCCATACCTGTTGTAGTCAGAAGACAACTTGCAGGAGTTGGTTCTCTACTTCTAACATATGGGTTCCTGGGATCAAACTGAGGTTGTCAAGCACTTTTACCTACTGAGCCATTTCTCTAGCTTTGAAGTAAACTTTATTTTTTCAATCCCCTTTCATAACATTTTCATCCACTAGGTGGAAACAACAATAATAGTAAAGACTATTATTATGTGTGTGTATTATATATATATATATATGTATATACATATTGCAGACATGTTACAATTTTTGGGTAGAGATAGAACCCTAAATATTATTTTACCTTGAATTGGCCTCTTGTAGGAAAGAAAGAAATATGAGTACACATTTGGAGGTGGGGTAGTTATTTGGTGTGGGAGAGAGAAAAAAGGAAGGAAAAGGAAGTAGTGCAGTAGGCCCTGGTGCATTATAGCAAATGAAAGCTAATGCTCTTGCTAGCAGTGGTTTTAAATGTCTACACATGTTTTTCGATACATTCCTCTTGAAGACATGGAGCTTCAGTTTCCTCCCTGAGTACCCGAAATCTGAGACATCAAATGAATAAAGACACGAGGGGGTATTAAAAGGCATTGCTCTTTCCTGTCCTTCCCCAGTTACTCACTTTGAGGCAAGCCACCTGTTGAAATTTGAGGCTACCAAGGCAGTTCCATGGAGATGATGGAGAGGTCAGAAACAGGGTACCTGCCAACTGATATGTTAGAGAACCACCCTGGAAGCAGGTCCTCCAGTACCAAGGACATCTTAGGTGACTGCAACCTTTGCTGAGTTAAAATTACCCAGCAAAGCCACAGAAACAGAGATCATAAATGTTTGTTGTTTAAGTACTATGTCTTATAGTAATTTTTACAAAGCACTAACTAACATACTCTCTATGGGAAAAGTTAGGTACCTAGGGTATGCTGAGTTGTGACTTTACAGGTAAAGCATCCTGTTTATTAAAATTAGGTAAAGGTCATATGAAGTACCCAGTTGTATTTATTCTCAGAGATCACAAGACCCAAGATAATTTTGTCTCCAGATTTGACTCCATGGTATCTCAGAAAACAAGTAAACCTTCCAGGGTACATTTACAGAGATTCAAATTCCATTTCCTAGGAATTAGTTTTCTGGAAGTGTTTCCGAAGGGAAATGAGAGAATGTATGAAAACTGACCTTGAAATTTCAGTGACCTGCACATACATTCATGGATTCCTTAGTTGGTTCCTTTTTTTTTTTTTTTTTTTTTTTTGATTGTTGAGTTGCTGACAGCTTGTTATCAAGATGACTAGATGGTACACCACACTTACTAGGCTCTTAAAGGAACAGAGTGTATGGAGATAGTATGGGCTTTTTTTTTTCTTTAACAAAATAAACTACAATAAGACAAAACAAAGCCGGGCGTTATTGGTATACGCCTTTAATCCCAGCACTCGGGAGGCAGAAGCAGGCGGATCTCTGAGTTCGAGGCCAGCCCGGTCTATGGAGTGAGTTCCAGGACAGCCTCCAAAACAATACAGAGAAACCCTGTCTCGAAAAACAAAAAAGGCAAAACAACTTTATGTGCTTTTTAAATCCAGATTTGATCATGCTATGTAAGTTTGCTCCACCCACCCTTTTAAGATTTAATTTTGAGCCAGGCGGTAGTGGCACACGCCTTTAATCCCAGCACTTGGGGGCAGAGGCAGGGGGATCTCTGTGAGCTCGAGGCCAGGTTGGTCCGACAGCCTCCAAAACAAAAGATTTATTTTTGTAGTTATGTGTATATATGTGTAAATATATGCACAAGAGTACAGGTGCCTGTGGAATCCAGACGAGAGTATTGGATTCCCTGGAGCTAGAATTAGAGGTGGGTGTAATCCTCCCTATACAGGTGCTGGAAACAAGTCATTTCACCAACCCCTTAAGTACCCTTATGGGCAAATTAAGGAAGTCCAAGAATGCCCGAATGAAAGAATATCAAATATTTATTCAGGGAACGTTCACACCACAATGTGGTCTTATGCTCCTGGAGGTGCAGTTAGGTCTCAGACCACCACTTGAGAGAGAGACCCCTCCTCTTCCTTATAAGGGATCACATGCATATACAGAAGCCATATCCTAAGACTGGTACCTCAAAATATTGGCAGAATGAATTCCCACTACATTTACCCCTTTTGTCTAAATAAGAGGGTTTTAAACCTGATATAAAAACTATATACAAGCTATATACACAGGGAAACCCTGTCTCAAAAGCAAAACAAAAAAACTATGTTGTCCAGGAGAAATAAAGGTAAAAATATATACAAATTTGGACCTAGAATCAGCAAGAGCAACATCAAGCAAGAGACATACTAAATGTCCAGGTTATAGGTAATTTGGAAAAATACAGATTATTCCAACAGCTGTCCTATTCTGAGGGGTCTGAGTCTTTTATCTAAAAGTCTTAGCTAAGATATGAGAGTATATTAATTGTGACTGTCTGCAAGCTCATCAAAGACCTGAGTAGGAAAATAGTATTAACTGGGTAGGCAGGAAATGCAAATGGGCTACTTCCTAAAAGTGCAAGAAATGATAGAAACAGCTGGCTACCTGAACAGTCACCCAAGGTCTCACAGTAATGTTGGGCAACCAACTTTGGCTAAGGCCTAGGATGTCTGACAGACATTTTTGAAAGATTATCCTACCTTGTCTTGGCAAGGTTCAGCAGTCGCTTATATTTGTAGTGTGCTTGTCAGTTTGGACAGTGTGCTTACTATCAGCAGGTGAAGCAAGGGAAATCTTTTTACCCAATAGGCCAATTTTGCCAAGAAGAAAACAAACTCCAAATGGAGTGTCTCTGGTGCCCAGCATTCTCTCAGGAATAACTCGGTGCTGCCATGAGCAGTCATATCTCATGCCAACAGAGTTCTAAATTACTAAAATATTGAAGGTCTTTGTAGTGGTTGAAGATCAACTATCTATGCCGAGTACATCTCTCTATCTAGAGAACCTAACTGACATAACTAGGTATGAAAAGCATGGATGACTTTAGCCTGTAATTCTCAATAACATCACTTACTGACTGAAGCTTCACATATAAAAATACTCTTTAAACAGATGTACAGCATGAGGACAAATACCTCGAAATTGTAAATGGGTATATGTACATGTGTGTGTATATATATGATCAGAGGTAGAACTGTATAGTGCAATATGACAAAAATTCCTTAAAATGTATCAATATACAAAATATCTTAAGTATACATAGAAACATATAATGTGACAAAAATAAGTTTACATTAGTGTGCAAAACATTATAAACAAATAGAGGGGCCTACACGATATGACAAATATAATTTCAAGTTTGTGACAATTTACAAATTAAGACAAGAATATAAAAATAATTTTACACAGTATTAATATACAACAATGTATAATCAAATACTTGACAAAAGTCCTCGCGGAAGGGTATACTTTGTCCGTTACAGTGGGAAAGGCATGTACAGTGAAGAAGCAGGGATGAGCATTGTTGCACACCATACTCCTTCCCTGGTTTTGTTTTTAGTTTTTAATGCAGTCTGGAGACTCAGCCTATGTTAATGGTAGGTGTGGTGTTTGAAAGAAAATGACCCCTAAAGGGAATGGCGCTATTAGAAGATGTGCCCTTGTTGATGTAGGTGTACCCTTGTTGGAGGAAGTGTGTCAACGTGGGGGTGAATTCCACTGTACTCCCAGCCATGATGATAATGAACTGAACCTCTGAACTGTAAACCACCACCCCAATTAAATGTTTTCTCCTCACAGCAAGAGAACTGAGATAGTGGGTCTTGTCCTAACTGACACACACATGCCTAGAATTATATTCCTTAGGCGATTCTAAATCCAGTCAAGTTGACAGGTCACAACTGCCACCTTTTGGAGGACAAGAACATGAGCCTCCAGTCTCTTCTTATCTTTCTCCCCACCTACTATAATTTGGATTTCAAATGACCTCTACAGTAAATATGTTAAAAGCTTGGTCCTATTCATGGTTCTATTGGTTGATGATAGGACCTTTGAAATGTGGAGCCTTGTGAAAAGAATGTAAGTCATCAGGGGGTGTGGCCTTGAAAGGCAGATTGGGACCTGAACAGCATAAGGTGAACAGCTGCTTGATTGTCATCTTCATCTAAAGCAGTGAGGTGTTGCATCTATGGAACTAAAGCGTTGGAACTCATGGGCCAAAATTAACCTGTCCTTATAAGAACATTTCCTCCTGGATTTTGTTTGGTTTTGATCTTAGTGGCAAAAGCTCACATTGCTAGCATATTCTGTGCACCCTAGCCAGTTATGAGTTAAGAACTAGAGAGAAGATTATGTCCATAACATATGCCTGGTCATCCTCTTTCAGAATCTTGGTTCCTGCATATTTGTCTGCCTGCCACATTCTGTCTGCTGTACTCTCAGCTCAACTGTCTTCTCAATCCATCCAACTCAAATTCTTTTTGATTTTCCTAACATGACTTGAACTTGTGTTATTTTTCACTTTATACATTGTTTCCTATATGCAAAGTAAGTTTGGCCTCTTCTGCTAAATGCTCACCTCCTACACTGACACTGCTATAACAACCATAGTTCTAGTAGTACAGAGAAAGAATAAATATTGACACTGGAATTCAAATGAGCACAGCACTATCAGGCACATTTAGCTGTGGATTATAAGGTCAACCACTCAGTTAAAATTACCTCAGAAACCTGAGCACCAAGGAAAACAGTATTTGGATGTGGACAGTTGCAAGGAGTAGGAGGAGATGTGCAGAGACTAGGAGTGGGGGGCAATTCACCTGTAGGTGGAATTTTCCCTTCCCAGCAGCCACTTCCAAATAACCACTCTGTGGCTTATATTAATTGTAAATGCTCCGCCAATAGATCAGGATTATTGCTAACAAGCTTTTACGTTTTAAGTTAACACATATTCCTTATTTATGCTCTGCCATGGGGCAGTACCTTTATTAACATGGCATATTCATCTTCTGCCCCCTCTGCATCTGCCAACAACTCCTCGATTCTGCCCTTACTCATCCCAACATTCTCAGTTTGGCTTTTCCTCCTAACTGTACCCTGTTCAGCTATTGGCCAGTCACTTGTTTATTAAACCAATCACAGTGATATATATTCACAAAGTATAAAGGACTATTCCACAGCACTCATCCTAGAGAAAAAAATAGAATTATGAGGTCACAGCCGAATTTGTAGGCAAACTGAAGGGGCATGACACTACAGGATAGTGTACATCTCAAGTCTTGGAAGTCATCTAGCTGTCATATACCAAGATGGTCTTGGAGAATGGTGGTTAAGATTAGCATGAGTTCTGAAGTCAGGCCTTCCTACTGAATTCCCTTCTGTCGTTATCTAGTTGGTATTGGTAAGTTGCACAACACTGAAAGTTTAGAAATGTTAGTGTACAACTTAGCAGAGAATATCATCATCATGTGTATCATTTCTAGCCTAGAAAGCCCAAACTCATTAAATGTTTTGCCTGCCTTAACAGAATATTAATAGGCATTATAAAAGAAGATGTGGTTGGCATGAGGCTAAGAGGAGTCTCAGAGGCAAGTGTGGCTGTCTTAACTGTGACTATTTCACAGAATCTCTGTAAGTCTCAAGGAAGCCCTTCTTTTTCTGGAATCTTCCAGACTCTTATCAAAAGCATCTTCCAAGACCATGAACTTGGTTTAGAAAATACTAGCTCAGCACACTGGTGCCTGGTGTGTAGAGGCTTGTTAAATGATTTGAATCCTACTTGGGGGATTTAACACGAAGCTGTTGGAATCTCCATCTACAGACTCAATCCCTGTCTTAAGACAGCACAGTAGCTAAGGCCTGGGCCTTGAGCTCTGTTTCCTCTTCTGTAAAACCAGGATGGTGACACAGTATTCTCCCAGGAGGATTGTCAGGATCAAATGACTGAGCTTGTAGAACAATGACTGGCATGTAATAAGCATGACATCTTAACTCTTATCTAGAAAGTTTTAAAGGCACTTTCAAAAATAAATTGTTGTTATGATGATTGATCCTCCATGAAATTGCCTCCTGCTCACAGTAGATGCTTGATTAATAAACAGGGAGGTACTGTTAGTATTTCAGGCATGTGTACTGGCCTGCCCTTGGGTTTCTGGCAGGATATACCCTCAGCTGCAGCCACTAAGAGCACCACCTGTGCATATGCACTATGTTCCCTTTTAAAAGGGCCCCGCCTACCTCTCATCCTTCTCTCTTTCTTTCTCTCCCTGTCCCTGTCTCTTTCCTCTCTCCTGTCTCCTGCTGCTTCTGACTCTGGAGGCTGGTCACCCCCTTGCCCTTTCTCCTTTTTATGATCCCTTTAAAAAAGCCCTCTGCTTGAACCTTATTGAATGGTGTCTTTTTGCTTTTCTTAAATTACTACTTGAATCACTCATATATTTTTGTTGTTGTTGTGAGCCTAGCGTTTAATGGCTGAGCCATCTCTCCAGCCCCACGCATATATTTTTGAGACGTTGTATCATGTAGCTCAAGCTTGCCACCATCTCACTGGTAGCTAAGGAAAGCCTTAAACTCTTGATTCTCTTGCCTCCACTCCCGGTGCTGGGGTTGTAGTCTTACACCACTCTACCTGGCTTCA
Organism: Mesocricetus auratus; assembly: GCF_017639785.1. Taxonomy (NCBI): domain Eukaryota; kingdom Metazoa; phylum Chordata; class Mammalia; order Rodentia; family Cricetidae; genus Mesocricetus; species Mesocricetus auratus. Next base: position 106,563,722 of record NW_024429189.1, read on the forward strand.
TCTTTATATAAAAGTTGATGGGTGTGTGCTTGCTGTTGCACAGGTGTGGTGCTCAGAGGACAACTTTTAGGAGCTGGTTTCTCCTGCCTCCTTATGGGATTCAGGAACCAGTTACAGGCTGTTGGGTTTGACTGCAAGGTCACATACCTGCTAAGCCATCTCACCAGATACACACGTTCCTTTCCTGCTTCCTTTTATCAGAAGACTAAATCACATGACCTCAGACAGTTCTTTTGCTTCTCTGCAAAGTCTAAACAAGGCTTGATTATAAGAGCATTGTTGAAATGCTTTAATTAGGTGACATAGTTTTCATCTTTATCTAGCAAATGTTTTCTGAGTAATGAAATAGAAATTAGAATAGTCTATTTCACACAAGCACACACCCAACACCCCAAATAGAAAGCGGATATTTTGTATCAAAACAGACATACATGCTAGATGAAATTCACTGAGCACCAAAATAAATAAATAAACAGCAATTCAAACAATACTATTCTTGCAGCACACAGGAGGATTTTAAAACCCTTTTTCCTGCTCCGTAACCCTTAATTTCGAGAAGCTAGAATGCAAGCATTAGAAATTTGAGTTATAAGACACTAGAACAGTTGTGCTTTGCAGATGAGAAAGCCAAACCCCACAGCCGGCAGTACCAAGCTGGTAGTAGCAGCAGAACTGGAAAGGCAGGTGCTTTAGTCCCATGGCACAACCTTGGCAGAGTTCCAGCCCCAACCCTGCTGCACCCACCCTGCTCAGAGGCAGAGTGGGGAAAGGGGTGGTAAAGGAATATTGCTGGGGTCCTTAGGGAGCTCTCTTTTTGAGGGCTCTGAAGATGGAGTTCACAACCCCACAGTCAGCTCTCATCCTGCTATGATAGACTGTCACTCAACTGAAAGTTGTGGTGTGTTGCAAAGAACATAACTCAAAACCAAAACTTGCCTGTCTGTCACCTATGCCCAGAAATATTGGTTACCTTTGCTGTCACAGGTATTAAAAGATAAAAACCTTACAAAAATACGGTTTTTTTCCTGTTTTTGAGGAGGGAAAACTAAATCACAAAAACCCAGTTTTGACTCCTTTATTTAAGGAGTTATAGCCAGATTATGGTAGCACACACCTTTATTCCAGCACTCAGGAGACAGTGACAGGCAGATTTCTGAGTCCAAGGCCAGCCTGTTCTACTGAGCGAGTTCTAAGATAGCCTCCAAAGCTACATAGAAAGCCTGTTTTGAAAAACAAAACAAAAAGGAGTTAGAAACTTAAAACAATCCGTTTCTTCATAAAACAGTCCTAAGGTTGGAAGCCCCAGTTCTCCTGCTAGGTTAAGTACTCTATTACTGACTATACCCACAACCTACATCTGGGAATCTTGAAGGACTTTCCGATGCTGTGTTGTGCTGGCAAGATTGCCCTTTTTGCTATGAAAGCCTGATGACCTGAGTTGGCACTTCACATCCATGCAACGGTAGAAGGAGAACTGACTCTTCAAAGTTGTCTTCTGGCATGCCATGTTTGTGTGATGTATACACCATGATAAGTGAAATTAAATGTGTGCTATATGATTGTGCTACGTGATGGGGCTTTTGTTAAAGAGGCTTTCAGATAGCACTGAGAGAGAAAAAGTGAGTATGGACAAGTTTGTCATTTAGTAATTGATTAAATTCCAAACTGCAATGTAAAGGAGGGTAAAGATTGATTTTAAATTCTTCCCAGAGGCTCTTGTGTTGAAAGCTTGGTCTCAGATAATAGCACTCTTGGGAGGTATGTAACGTTTAGGAAGTAGTTTAATGTAAGGCATTTAGGTCATTGGGGACATGTCCTTGAATACATACTGGGTCCTCTGCACCTTCCTGTCATCATTTTCTTCCTGGTTGCTGTGAGAGCAGCTGTCTTCACTGCAAACTCTCCATTGTGATGGTATCTCACCATAGACCCCCAAAACAATAGCACCAACCAACCATAGTCTGAAACTTCCAAAAGGTGAGTGTTCAAAAACAGAACAGGGCCCCGAGGAAAGGGCTTGTTGGTAGTCTACTATGCAAACATGCAGATATGAGTTTAAATCCCCAGCAATCATGTCCTGTGTAACCCAGCACTGGGGGAAGTATGGGGACAGGAGGATCACTGGAGCTTATTGGCCAGCCAGCTGGTCTGAATCAATGAACTCCTCAGATCCATACACACACACACACACACACACACACACACACACACACACACACACACAGAGAGAGAGAGAGAGAGAGAGAGAGAGAGAGAGAGAGACCTACATGAACCATGAACATGTATATATGCCATACACATAATCAACAAATAAACAAAAATCAAATACATGTCTCACTATATACTATACACTTATAATTGTTAGATTTAACACACATGTAAAGAGAAGCCTTCCCGCCAGCCTGGTTTCAGAGCCGCATCAGTCCCAAATAAACACACAGGAGGCTGTATTAATTATGAAGCTGTTGGCCTTGCTTTTTCTTACTGGCTAGCTCTGACTTAAGTATTTACCCCATAATTGTTAATCTAAGTATTTCTCTTACCGGAGCAAAGTTTCTGGGCTTCTTATCCCTATGGCAGTTACATCTCAACTCCCTGTGTTTCTCCTTCCCAGAGTTCTCCTTGACTCCTAGTCCCACCTATTGGCCAACAGTGCTTTATTGACATATACACAGGACTTCCCCCATCATCTCCCATCACACACCAAAAGCTATGAACCCAGCACTCACACCATAAACTCCCAAGTCAGTAACTGGCATCAACTCCAGAAAGAGAACTTCTTGAGAAAAGCTGTGTTTGGAGTTCATGTAAGAAAACAGGAGTCTGGGTTCTTTTCCAAGTCAATCAATTAAACGTAACCGCATTGCTACCCAAAACTTTCTTGGTTCTAAGTCTATTTTGGGGACTGAATATTCACAGCAGTCTGATAAGGAGCAACAGCACTGAAAGTCATTTTGATTTCCCAACGCAAGGGAAATGTTGAGCATCGCAGAGGCTTCTCAGCAACTTTTCCTGTGAAGATCGCCAATCTCCTATCCGGCTCTCTCCTATCCCTACCCTAGTATCCAGAATCTGATACAGGGCACCCCAATCTCAACAAGAGCTGCCTTTGAAGCCAATTGGCATGTTCCCTTTGCATTAAAGGAAACGAAGGGAGCTGTAGGTGACATTGGAGAAAGTCAGGGTATGGAAGCTGGCAGAAAGAATCTGGGAAATGCAGGGATCTCTTGATAACAGAGAGAGAGAGGAATGAGATGCTGGGTGGCCAGAGAGAGACTGCCCAGGGAGGGGCGAGGTCAATTTTCAGGGGGGGAGGGGCAATGCTCCTTCTGGCCTCAGAAAACTAGGTGTCCCAGGCCCAGAGAAAGTGGGAGCACCCTTAATGTTCCAGAGTCAAGTCAGGGTTGTGATGGATTAAGGAAGGACTCCCAAAACCCCGAATTGGGAGTAGGCCACAAGACGGGAGGTCAGAGGTCTCAGATGCCTCTAGCTGGGAGTCTGTCTGAGACTGCTCTCTATCAATGCTGAGCAGTCAGTCGCATTCCAGCTGAGGGGCTGAGGAACAAGGGTTTCCCAGTCAGAGGAGGCATAGGGGCCTCTGGGCCACGGGACCCTGCACTCAGCTCCACTTAGGGATAGACACCTGCAGAGTCCATATGGTTTTGTTGTTGTTGTTGTTTTGTTTTGATACAGGATCTCACAGAATCGCCCCGTTAGTTTAGAATCCACTATATAGTCCAGGCAACCTTGAACTCACGGCACTGCTCCTGCCTTAGTCTCCTTTATGCCAGAATAGCTCACACCTAGCTTGAACTGTGTTCTTAATCAAATGTCAAAGCTATCTACATTTCCATAGGGAAACAGGTGAACTCAGTTTTTATAATCAAAGGAAGCAGGAAAGTAAGAAACCCCAAGCAAAAGGTAAATAAAGAGAAAAAGGTTAAGTTAAAAGAGCTAGTCAGAAATGAGCCTAAGCAAAGACAATCATTCATAACTAGTAAGTGATTTGGGAGCTGGTTGGTGACTCAAAAAGAAGCTTGGTACATCCCAACTTCCTGGGTGTTGGTATTGCAGGCGTGCATACCACAGCTGGTAAGCACGCTGCCGGTTGATCCACATCTCCAGCCCACAAGGGCTTTCAGGCTCTACTCGTTTCTCTGCATTGTGTGTGCACCAATATTGTTTGTTCTGTCTGCTTGGGATGTTGCTACAGTGAAAACAGTGTCCCATGCCTTTCATTCCTTCTTGGCTCCTCCAGGTTTCAGAGCTTTCCCCAAGCCATTAGAGGACGCATGTTAGTGAAGTGAGGGCTGGTGTGTTTTGGACCCCTTCCTGAAGCCATGGATTTCTACTCAGAGTGTGGCTTCCTCCTGATGGGTCTTCGGGTTAATTAGAATTAAAGTGTTCCGTTGGTGGTGAGTTTTTTGTTTTGTTCTTTTGTTTTTTGGGTTTTTTGTTTTGTTTTTCAAGACAGGGTTTCTCTGTAACTTTGAAGCCTCTCCTGGAACTTGCTCTGTAGACCAGGCTGGCATCGAACTCAGAGATCTACCTGCCTCTGCCTACCGAGTGCTGGCATTAAAGGCGTGAGCCACCTCTGCCTAGCAGCATTAAAGTTTTATGCTGTGATTTGAATCTAAAATGTACTGACTGCCTCAAGAAAGTTTGGTTGTCAGTAATGGGGCTTCGGGGAAGTGACTGAATCCTGACTGAGGATGACTCTCAGGAGATAGTGGAGGCTGTGAGACATTGGGCCCGACTATAGGGTAGGGTTTTGTACCTTGTCCCTGGCCTCATCCTCTTCTTCCTTTGACACACACTGCTGTGCTCTGCTCTCAACTTCAGAAAGCTGATAAAGGACCGAAACTCTGAAACTGTGAGAGAAAGTTCTCTCTGTTGAATTGCTTTTCTTGAAAAAATTTTTTGTTTTGTTTTTGTTTGTTTGTTGTGGTCACAGGAAAAAAGTGATAAATATATACAGAGATTAAATTGGCCAATCCTATTGAGTTCCTTAAGAGTTAACTTTTTGTGTGTCTATATGTATGAGATGTACTCAAATATGTTTGCTTTTTCTATTGGTTTTTGCTTTATTTTTGATTTTTCAAGGCAGGGTTTCTCTGGGTAGCCCTGGCTGTCATGGAACTAGTTCAGTAGACCAGACTGGCCTTGAACTCATAGAAGTTGCTGTGCTTCTGCCTCCTGAGCTCTGGGATTAAAGGCGTGCACCACCACCGCCCATCTTTGTTTCTGTTTGTGTTGGCACATGTGTGTGTAGGTGTGTACTTGGACATGCGGGGGCAGGGGCTGACTCTGGATCTCCTCCATCATTCTCCATGTCATATGTTAAGCTGGGGTCTCTTCCTGGTGCCCAGAGCTTGCTGATTTGTCCAGCCAGCCGGCCATCTTCCTGGGGATCCTGTTTCTACCTCCCAGTGTGCTGAGGACCACAGGAAGGCTGCCACACTCCCTGAGCTTCTAAGAGCTTAGGGATCCTCACCATCGTATGGTAAGATCTCTACTTGCTGAGTCAAGTTCTGACTTTTTGAGAGGAAGAAAATAGGCTGTAGATATCCCAAATAAAGCTGCTTTTTAGTGAAGCCACTTGAAAGAGAACAGTTGTCTTGGTTGCTTCTGGGCATGGTTAGTTGGGGCTGAGTTTGCAGCAGATGTCAAACTAATGGGAATCTTTACTAAAATAAAGGGTATTGACTTTTATAAGGAAAGAGATGGCATTCAGTGCTGGGATGTTAGTCAGACACTGTGCTGTGGAGAGTCAAGCAACCTCTGCTATCCTACAGCCCCATGCAGTCTCCCATCAAGATGGGCCTCTCTGCAGCATCTTGAATTGTAGTGTTTCCTTGAAAGTGACACTCACGTATACCTCACTTGGACCTGTGGTGCAGGTGAGACACGATAATTCCTAAGAAAACTGACTCAAGATGGTTGTGCTTTTACCATTCTATTACTATTTAATTTCAGGTCTGTGGTGGGCATCATGTCTCTTGATAACGAGTAATTCCATAAGAAAACAGACTGAGCAAGCCATAATGAGCAAGCCAGTAAGCAGCACCTCTCCCTGGCTTCTGCGTCAGCTCCTGCCTCCAGATTTCTGTCCTGGTTTCCTTCAGTGATAGATTACAATATGGAATTGTAAGCCAAATAAACCCCTTCCTCCCCAGCTTGCTTTTGGTCCTGATGTTTCAATGTAATAGAAACCCTAACTGGGACATGTATATAATGTATTTTGACCATATTCATCCCCATTTTCCCTCCAACTCTCCCCAGCTCTCCTCACCATGTTTCCCTCCCAGCTTCATGTCTTTTTGTTTTGTTCTGTTTTTTACTATAACCCACTGAGTCCTGTTAGAGCATGGGTGTGGGGCTATCCCCTGGAGCATGATCACCCTACCAGGGACCAGATGCTAAAGAAAAAGGACTCTTGCTTTCCTCTCCATCAGTAGTTCCCCAGCAAAGGGTGGGGGGCTTATGTGCCTTTCCTACCATGCTTGCAATATTTACTGTCTTGATTTTCTTCAGGCAGCCAAAGTTGCTGTGAGTTCATGATTGCAGCAGCTGTCAAGAAGTCATTTTCACTCCAGTCCTCCTCCACCTGCCCCCTTTCACAAAGAAACATAATCTCTTAAATAATCACTGTGAGAATAAATGATATATGCACACTGCTTATAAATAGCACAAATAACTGTTGTTATAGATGTTTCCTTCCTCGTTTCTGTTTTGTAGATTATAACTTTTTTGTCTTTTTGTGACTGGGTTACCTCACTCAGGATGGTTTCTTCCAGTGCCATTCATTTGCTGTTGGGGACCAGGTCACTAAATCTACTTCTTACCCCAGGGTACATCTCAAAACTCAGGCACCTTCCCACAGATGGCCCAGCGCCAGAGATAACCCATCGCTTAACAATGCTAACACCTACGTTTCCCTAGTGAGATCTCCTGCTCTCTTGCTTACCAAACGCTCCCTGCTCCTAACAGCCCCCTGCCTCACAACCTCTGCCCCTTGGCCAATGCCACATTCCCCTATTTAAGACTGTACAGAACTTTCATTAACAACAGTTTGATCAGCCATGTTGTCTTGCCGTCCATCTCCCCTTCATCTCTTGTCTCATTCATTCCGGGTTTCCCTGGGCTTGAACCCATGGTGCCCTGCTGGCTGGGGCAATTTGCCTGTGAATTTCAAGATTCCATTGTTTTTTTTTTTCCTGCTGAGTAATTTCCTCCATTGTGTAAATGTACCACATTTTTTTAATCCATTCTTCAGTTGAGGTGTATCCTGGCTGCTTCCAGGTTCTGGCTATTACAAACAATGCTGCTATGAACATAGTTGAACAGACACCCTTGTTACATGAATGTGCATCTTTTGGGTATAAGCCTAAGAGTGGAATTGCTGGATCTTGTGGTAGACTGATTCCCATTTTCCTGAGGAATCTCCATACTGATTTCCAAAGTGGCTGTAGAGTTTGCACTCCCACCAGCAGTGGAGAAGTGTTCCCCTTTCTCCACATCCTCTCCTGTATAAACTGTCATTGGTGTTTTTGATTTTAGCCATTCTGACAGGAGTAGGATTGTATCTCAGGGTTGTTTTGATTTGCATTTCCCTGATGGCTAAGGATGCTGAGCACTTTTTTAAGTGTCTTTCAGCCATTTTAGATTCCTCTATTGAGAATTCTCTATTTAGTTCTGTACCCCACTTTTTAATTGGATTATTTGGTGTTTTGGTGACTGGTTTCTTGAGTTCTTTGTATATTTTGGAAATCAGCCCTCTTCAGATGTGTGGTTGGTGAGTATCTTTTCTCGTTCCGTGGAATGCAGTTTTGTCTTGTTGACTGTGTCCTTTGCCTTAAAGAAGCTTCTTAGTTTCAAGAAGTCCCATTTATTAATTGTTGATCTCAGTGTCTGTGTTACTGGTGTTATGTCCAGGAAGTAATCTCCTGTACCAATTCATTTGAGGGTACCTCCTACTTTGTATTCTAAGAGGTTCAATGTGGCTGGATTTATGTTTAGGTATTTCATCCATTTAGACTTAAGTTTTGTCATGCTCAGGTTTTAAACCAGGACCTAGCACAGCTGAGCAAGGAAATCCCAGATCTTAGGTTTATTTTAGACAGGGGCATGCTAGCTAGCTCAGGTAAACCTTGAACTCTTGTATAGCCCAAGATGATTTTAAACTTTAGCATGCCCTTCCTCCACAGGCAGTGTGCTGAGAGTATAGGTATGTGCCAACAAGTAAGCCCACTGGGCTATTATAACACAAATAATAAAAACCCAGAGACAGATATTGGGGTTCAAGCTGAAGATCAGAGAAGCAAAGCATCCAGCCACTTGGTCTTACCTCTACCTCAGACCAAAATGTATGATTCTGTCTCCATGAATCCTCAGAGTACAATGCAGACTGCACTACTCTCCACCAAGCCTCAGACTGCAATCCTCTGAGTTCCTGTCTCCTCATGCCTTATATTCCTCTCTCTGCCCAGCCAAATCACTCCTGTTTCCATCTCTCTAGTTCTGGGATTAAAGGCATGTGATCCCAACTGCTGAGATCACCTTTGTGTGAGCTGTTTCTCTTTTAGATTGCATCAGTTTCATGAAGCTCAGTGTGGCCTTGAACTCATAGAGATCCATCTGCCTCTATCTCCCGAGTCCTTGGATTAAAGGAGTGTACCACCACTGCCTGGCCTCTATGGCTTGTGGCTAGCTTTGCACCCTGAATCCTCAGGCAAACTATTAAATCATAAATAATATATCGCCACAGGTTATTCCTTATAGTTCTATGCCAAATCATTCTATGTAATCAGGATAATTAGACTTTTTTTCTGTTGGTGCCACACTCGCTCTGTCTAGTACTGTAGCCATCTTTTCCTTTGGTTTCCAAGGTATCTTATCAGGGAAAGAGAGACCAAGGAAATACAAATAGGTTTGGATAACATTGACTTCCTAGAAGTGCCAAATATTGCTTTCACAGTTCATTGGCCTGAACTAGTTATATGGGACCAATATGCTCATCAAGGAGACTGGGAAGCTTAGGGACACAGGGAGCATTTCATTGTACACCACTTATGTGTACTACAGGGAGTAAGGAAGTAACATGCTCTTTCAGTGTTGTCTCAGCATCCCTTTACTTTTACTATAATCTCAAAGTTAGAGTTTAAACAAAAAATAACACTCGTATTCCACAAGTCCTAACAAATGTGAGGACTGTCATATTGTCTCCATCTGCTTGTTTTTTTTTTTTAACAGCTTGGAGTTTTAATTTACATAACATAAATTTTCCCTTTGGAAGCGAAGATTGAAGTGGATTTTAGTATATTCACATAGTTGTGGAACCATTACTAATATGTAATACTAGATCATTTTTATGACCTCATAATGCCCACACATATAAAGTATGCTTAAGTATTTTGAGGAACTGCCAGACCATTTTCCACAGAGTGATGTTGTTGTGAGAGATGTTTAAAAGATACCTGCTATGTCTAGTTGGCTTGTGGTGTTAATCTCTTATTATTTACTTATTATCCATTATGATCTACTACTGAAAGCAGGGCATTGAATAGTCATTACTGTTGGATTGTCTATTCCTTTAGTTCTGTCAGCTGTTCCTTTGTGTATTTGGTGTTTTACGTTTGTAATCGTAGCTTCCTAAGAAATTGCTCCTTTCACTCCCAAGAGCCCTCCTTTTCTGTGTTTCTTTTTGTTCAATTCTGGAGGTCAAACCAAGACCTTGTCCATGCTAGACAATTGCTCCACCACTGAGCTACATACCATTCCCTTTTCTTAAATAAAATATTTGTCTGATATCTGCACCACTATTTTTGCTACTTTGGTTACTGTCTGAATTATATTTTCTTCTAACATTTTATCTTTAAACCTCTTTGTGTCTTTGAAATTAATGTATGTCTCTTTATTAAAATTTATCATGCTTAAACCTTTGCCTTTCTAGAATCAAATACAGTTTATGGGGTAGAACTTTGATTTATTTTTCCTGGCAGGCTACTCCATACAAACAGAAAAGACTAATTCTTCATTGATTTGAAGCACCAGTTCTACAGTATATACTTGGGTCTTTAGAGGGCTTATTGTACTATAACTGTTGTTTAGCTATCAACAGCCTTATTATCAGTTTGTTTATTTCTTCAGTATTGTCTTCCTTTCCCAGAAAATGAAAAGTTTTTTTCATACAGTATATTCTAATTTTGTATCCAGTTACTTGGCTGAAAGTGTTTATCAGCTGTAGGAGTTTCCTAAAAGAATTTTTATCATCACTTATGGCACTCTGAAATTGTCTGCAAATAAAGATATTATGACTTCTTCTTTTCTAATTTATATCCCCTTGATCTCCTTTAGTTGTCTTATTGAGCTAGTTAAGATTTAGAGTAATATAGTGAATAAGTTTGGAGAGTGTGAACAATACTTGGAATTTTTCTCCATTTAAGTTGATGTTAGCTATTGGACTTGTTGTAAATTGCTGCTATTATGTTGGGGTATGCCCCTTACATTCCTCATCTCTACAGGACTTTTATCTTGAAGGGGTGCTCAATTTTTGTCAAAGGCCCTGCAACTAATGATATGATCATGTGGGTTTTGTCTTTCAGTTTGTTTATGTTGTGGATTACATTTGTTGGTTATGTATGTTGAATTACTCCTGCATCTCATGTGATCAAGCCTATTTTATCATGGTGGGTGATATTTTTGATGTGTTCTTGGATTTGGTTTGCAAGTATTTTATTAGGAATTTTTACATTTAAGTTCATTAGGGAAACTGGTGTGTAATTTCCTCTTTGTTCGGGTGTTTATGTAGCTTAGATATCAGAGTCACTGTGGTCTCATGAAATGAATTGAACAATATTCCATCTGTTTCTGTTTTGTGGAATAATTTGAAGAATATTGGCATTAATGTTTCCTTGAAAGTTTGGTAGAATTCTGCACTAAAACCATCAGGCCCTGAACTTTTTTCTTTTTTTGATTGGAACACGTGCAATGACTGCTTCTATTTCACTAGAAATTATATGTCTGTTAAATTTATCTAATTTTTATTTTTTACATAGGATGTATATATTGATAAAATTATCCATTTCTTTATATTTTCCAATTTGGTGAATTACATACAAGTTCTAAAGTATGTCCTTATGATTTTCTGAATTTTCTCAGTGTCTTGTTATATCACCTTTCATCTATAATTTTGTTAATTTATATTGTCTCTCTGCTGTTTAGTTGATTTGGTTAAGGGATTGTCAATCTTACAATTTTCTCAAAGCACCAACTCTTTGTTTGATTCTTTGCATGTTTTTGTTTGTTTGTTTGTGCTTAATGATTTGAGCCCTGAGTTTGGTTATTTTTTGCCATCCACTTCTTTTGGGTATGATTTCTACTTTTTGTTCTAGAGCTTTCTATTATGCTGTTAAGTTACTACTATGAGGTATTTCCAAATTTTTAAATGTATGCACTTAGTGCTATATACTTGCTTTTTAGAACCATCTTTATTTTGTCCCATACGTTTGGGTATAATGTACATTCATTTTCATTTTATTCAAAATAGTTTTAAATTTCTTAACTTCTCTTTGCCATTTTTCATTCAGTAGTGAGCTTGTTGTTCAGTTTTCATGAGTTTGCAAGCTTCCTGTTGTTTCTATTTTTGAAATCAAACTTTAATAAATTGTGGCCAACTGGGATGCTGGGTGTAATTTCAATTTTATTGTGTCCCAGTATGTTTTTTGGAGAAATTTCCTTGAACTTCAAAGAAGGCATATTCTTTTGTATTTGCATGAAATTTAATTATGTCATAATTTAGCCCCAGGATGTCTTTGTTTAGTTTTTGTCCAGATGACCTGTCTATTCGTGAGAGTAGAGTATTGAATTCATCCACTATCACTGTGTGAGGGTCAATATGTGATTTAAGTTGTAGTAGTATTTCTTTTTTTTAACCAACTTGGGGGCCCATGTATTTGGTGCATAAATGTTAACAAGTGTAATGTCCTCTTGGTGGATTTTTTTCCTCTAATGAATATGCAGTGTCTTTCCCTGTCTCTTCTGATTAGTTTTGTTTAGAAGTCTATTTTGTTGGATATTATGGACCAACTTACATCTTAGATCCATTTGTTTGAAATATCTTTTCCATCCTTTTACCCAGAGGTGGTGTCTATCCTTGATGTTAAGGTATATTTCTTGGATATATCAAAAGTATGAATTCTTGTCTTAGGGTTCCTACTGTTGTGAGGAGACACCATGATCATGGCAACTCTTATAAAGGAAAACATTTAATTGTGATGGCTCACTACAGTTTGGAGGTTTAATCCATTATTGTCATGGTGGGAAACAAGACAGCATACAGGAAGACATGATGCTAGAGAGGTGACTTAGAGTTCTTACATCTTGATTCACAGGCATCAAGAAGTGAACTGAGACAGTAAGTGGTATCTTGAGCATATGTGAGACCTCAAAGTTCGTCTCCACAGTGACACATTTCCTTCAACAAGCCCATACCTACTCCAACAAAGCCACACCTTGTAATAGTGCCATTCCCTTTGCGGGATATTTTATTTCAAACTATCACAATTCTGTTTTCACATTCATTCTGTCCATCTGTATCTTTTTATTGGAGTGTTGAGACCATTGATGTTGAGAGTTAACAATGAACAGTGTTTGTTGATTCCTGTTATTTTGTTGTGTTGTGTTCCCCCCACCCCCATTTGATTTTCTGGCCTGGGATTATTTATTCCTTGTGTTTTCTTCTGTGTGGTTTTCTTCTTCAGGTTGAAGTTTTTCTCTAGCATCTTCTGTAGTGCTGGATCTATAGATAGCTACTGCTTAAATTTGGTTTCATTATAGAATGTCTTTATTTATGGTGATTGAAAGTTTTGCCAGGTATAGTATCTGGGCTGGCATCTGTGGTCTCTTAAAGTTTGCAGAACATCTGTTCAGGACCTTCTCGCTTTTAGAGCCTTCATTGAGAAGTCAGGTGTTATTCTAATAGGTCTGCTTTTATATGTGAGTTGGTCTTTTTCCGTTGAAGCTCTTCATATTCTTTGTTCTACGTGTTTAGTGTTTTGATTATTATGTACTAAGAGGACTTTCTTTTCAGGTCTAATACATTTGATGTTCTGCATGTTGCTTGCATTTTGATAGGCATCTCCTTCTTTAGGTTAGGGAATTTTTTTATGATTTTGTTGAAAATATTTTCTTTTCTCTTTATTCATACCAGTTTGGTATTTTCATGGTGTCCTAGATTTCCTGGATTTTTGTGTGTGTGTGTGTGTTTAGAATGTTTTAGATTTAAGGTTTTCTTTAACAAGTTATCCATTTTCTTTTACTTGTCTTCAGTGCCTGAGATTCTTTCCTTCATCTCTGTATTCTGTTGATGAGGCTTGACTCTGGGCTTCTTGTTCAAGTTCCTAAATTTTCCATTCCCATATTTCCCTCAGTTTGGGTTTTTATTGATTCTATTTTTGTTTTCAGGTCTTAAACTGTTTTATTCATCTCCTACCACTGTTTGTGTTTTTATAAATAGATTTATTCTTTCCTCTTTAAGGACCTCTATCATAGAGAGACCTTGAGTTCAGTGGTTAGAGACTTGGGAAGAATGTGAGAGGAGTTTGTGGAGATGAATGAATATGAAGAAAATATATTTTATAAAATTAAATAAAAATGTAAAGTAACAAGTAAACTATTAAATTGTGATGAAAGAATAATAAAATTTTCAAAAAATCAAAACAAAGAACCTCTCATACTAATAATGGCTATTTTAAGGTCTTTGTCTTGTGCTTCAGCTATGTTGCATTTCTCAGGGCCTACTACAGTAGATTGCTGGACTCTACTGGGTACATACTGCCTTGGCTGTTATTGTGTTTTTACACTGGAATCTAGGCATCTAGTTTGGGATGACTATAATTCTAGGTGCTGATATTAGGCAGGTTTTTCAATGATACACTTTAATAAACTGGTGAATAAATGTCTCACTGACTATTGTAAACCATTTAACAGCACTTGGGCAAAGCCCTGACTTGTAGTCAGGTTGGACAAAAGTATGGGTAACCCGACTGGTGTCAGATGTGGTAGGCAGAACAGTCTTGTGGGACCGATTCCTTCAATTTTTAGAGTAGCAAATCAACTGTAGGTAGATGGAGCCAGAATTAAATGGAATTGTAGAGCACCTAGAGTTGAAGAATTTGTTGCTATGGAAAAACCTCCCACACAATTGGTGTCAGGAGTGTTTTGTGCATAAAGGAAAACAGATGTTATTTTCCTTATTTTTTTGGTATTATCTGGGATAACTGTTATTTTAATGTTCAAAAGACCTTAGAAGCAAGCTAGGAAACCTATTTACATTTTTGAGAGCAATATGCAGGTACACTCCTGTGTGCTGCAAATACAATAGTTACCCAACCAAAACCTGCTCTGTGCTCCTACAAGAGTATATTCTGTGGTGCATATATAAGCAGATCTTTCTCTTATTCCCAACTCAGTAATTATCTCTATGTCGTCTTCTGAGATGTTTGGCATGTTCTTCCTTAAGATATGTCTTAGATTATATTTTTCACATACCACAGCCTGAGACAAGGATTTGAAAGCCAGTTGATTTATTTGGAGAGAGAGTGGGCAGGTGAGGGAGTAGAAAAGAATAAGGGAGCCAGTATCAATGTGTTAATGATAAGACTTCAGCATGTGGATAAATGGAGTCTTTCTTGTTTGGCACTTTAGTGGCAAGAAAAGTGAGGGGTTCCTGTCCCTTCCTTGGTGGGGGTTGTTTCTGGGAATGTCAACTCCAAGACACTTCTGATCTGCTCTTCTTGTGACCACCTGTGCTTCCATAAGCAGAGAGGAACATGATTATGGGTAGAAGAAGCCTAGGACAGCAAGAGCTGCCTCATGATGATGCCATCTGTGCCCAAGGCAGTAGGCTAAGTCATTGGTGCTTCAGACACCATCCATCTGCAAAAGGAAGCACATTTACGGAGAATGGCAGAAGAAAAAATGGGAAAGGAAATTGGTATGGGATTTGCTCTTAGATCACAACAGTATTTGATCACTGTGGGCAGAAGTTTCTATCTTGCAAGGAACTCCCAAACTTCTGGCTACAAATGGTGCCCAAAAATTTAGCACTTACATCCACATTAAACCTGAGAGAGATTGGGAAAGTGTTCTAGACACACAGAAGTGGAGCCAGGCACAGCTTTCCAGTCTCATGTGGCTCATGTTGGCTGCAATGTGATGGGAGACGCATCTCCAAGCCGATGCTGGTGGACTTGAGCCACAGCTTGAGCCCTGCCAGCATGCCATGAGGTAAGCCACTTGGAGGGTTCCTACAGTCTCTTCCAAGGGCCACAGAAAAGAGAGGTGACTCCTGGCAGCTGCCTGTGGGAAGAGCCAGCCATCATGCACTGCTGCCATAAACTAAGCTAAGCTACACTAGCGGTGGCTGACACAGCAGTTTAAGATTCATTTCATGTCATCAGAAAACAATACAGATGCTGAGTAAAAACAGATCCAGACAGAAAAAAGTCTCTGAATGGATTATAGTGTGTTTGAAAATATATGTAGGCTTGGGAGAGAGAAGAGGAAGAGTATATACAGTCAGATTTAAAAAATATAGTTTTAAAATAATCAAGTCCTTTAAAATACACACACACACACACACACACTCTCCATGTAAAGATGGAGAATACACAGAGAGTCTGGATTCTGTATGTTATTGTGTTGTCTTTCTGATTGCTAAACAACAGCTGCTAAGACACATTGAATTGTGAAAACTGCTGGATTAAACTAACCTATACATTTTAAAAAATGTATTGACTTCAAAATGGAAGTCAAAAGATATGCTGCCTTAGGGAAGAGATTATACTTTTATTTCCACAGGAAAAGAGGCACTTCATTCATTCCAGGTTGATATGGATCAGGTTTGATCAAGGAAGATCTCCTGAAAATCCTGGCTACAAATGTAAAGAAATAAAACTAAAAGAACTACAAGACACGTGGTATATATTTTACCTGCCCAAATATAAAACAAAAAATCATCTTTGACTGATTTGTATACAATGCAGTCTATACTTATATTACTACAGATATGTATGTTACCTTTAAAAGATTATTTTCAGAACAAGGGGACCAGACACCAATAAAAATGATCACTCAGGTGATCCAACATCCAGAAAAGCTTCAAGGCTGCTGACTGAGATGATCTAGCCTCACAGAATACTCCAGGAAAGACCTAACAATTATTCTAATTTTCTAAGGTTTCCTCAAAGATGCCAATGCCCCCAAATAACAGGAAGTAGTCTAAAGAATGACACTCATATTCACAAAAGATGGATTATGGATGTGCATTAACCTTTAAGGGGGATTGATTACAAATTGCTATTGGTCTTAGTAAAAAGGCTAAAAAAAGTTAAATTCAAATATCTCTTTCTAAAGGAAAAAAGGTAAATATAATGTAGAAATGATAAAAGGGTAGATTATTGAATCTACTTTGATCCAAAAATAAAAAACTATTAATTTCAAAATATTTTACATTGGTATGAATTTTGGTTTATTGATACAAATTTAAAGTTCCTTTATACTGTATACATGTTTCTATTCTTGTATTGCGTTAATACAGCTCATTTTAAAATGAATATATAATTAAGAAATACAGATTCATAGTCATCTATAATAATCAAACTTATAGTCATGTCAGGTATGTTTTCAAGGTCATACACAGATATATTTAGATAAATAGGTGGTCTGATCTTCAAACACTTCAAAGACCTACAGACTATGGTATTTAATATGTTTAATAACCTAAGGCTTTTCATGACAGTGAGACATGTCTGCTCCTGATAGTATCAATTTACTTCAGAGAAGATGATGTGTAATGTGTAGTTTTCCTCACCAGCTGCCTGGGCTCTGCCGAGCTGTCTGAACCCCCAAATAACACACAAGACATTATATTAATTATAAGCTGTTGGCTATTTTCTATTGTTTATTATTGTCTAGCTCTGATTTAATTATTGATCCATATATATGTACATATATATATATATATATTTTTTTGAGAACGCCAGACTTGCATTCTCTCTCCAGGGATCACATGGCCTCGGTTCAGTTCACTACATTTCCCAGAATCCTCCTAGACTCCTAGTTCCCACCTTTCTTGCTTCCCTATTGGCCAACAGACCTTTATTGACATATACACAGGACTTCCCCATCAATGATGGGCATCAAAGAAACTCCATATGAAATTTGCTTTCTTTGTGGCAAAAGTTAGCAAGAAACTGCCCTTTTTCCTCAATGGCTGATAGTATACTGTCCAAACTGGTCCAACAAGATGCAAAAAAAGTGATTGCTAAACTTTATTAAGACAAGGTAGGACAGCCCTTCAAAATTCCCTGCTTCTCAGAAATATCTGTCAGATATGTTAGTCCTGTGAACCAAAGTTGTATGCCCCAATGTTACAGAAGAACCTAGAGTGACTGTCCAGGTAGCCAGATGTCTCTGTTGTTAGGTAACATTTCACCCTTCTGGGGTCTTTGACAGAATTGAAGACTAGATAGCCAGAGTTAAAGTTTTCCTTAGCTATAATAAAAAGTAAATTAGGTATAAAATTTTAGAATCACAAAGATAAATAATAGAGTATTTTTTCTAAATTTGTAAAATACAAATGGATATTGCAACTGTAATTCTTACTTAATAACTGTTTTGCTATATATAATTTTACTATGTTAAGGTTAAAACCTTCCTTTTTAATCAGGCAATAAGAGAGAATTGTGGAATATTCCTTTACATCATGTGAATATATGTCATTATGATTGGCTTAATAAAGAAACTGATGGATCAATATCTGGGCAGGATAAGGTTAGGGGAGAGCCAAACAGAGAATTCTGGGAAGAAGATGGGAGGAGCCAGAGAAGAAGTAAGCAGATGCCGAGAGAAGTAAGATGGACATGCCATACTGAGAAAAGGTACCGAGACACATAGCAAAGCATAGATGAGAAATATGGGTTAGTTTTAATGTAATCATTAGCTAGTAACAAGCCTGAGCTATTGGCTGACCATTTATAATTCATATTAAGTCTCCTTGTCAGTTGGGAGCAGTGGTTGGGATAGGAAAATTCAGCCTACAGATCACAATCAAGACTGCACATTCCATTCTAAATTATGAAGAAATCAAGTGGAAAAATGATGCTTTTCTTTCTTCTTTCTCCCTTTCCTTCTCTTCCTCCTCCTCCTCCTCCTTCTCTTCTTCTTCTTTCTTCTTTTGTATTTTAGATATTTACAGTAGTGTCTCAAAATGTGATTTTTTTTAAAAGGGGATTTTCCAAAGAAAGGTGTTAAGTTTTTTGCTCATTTTAATACTTTTGAAAGTGAAAACAGAGGAAATAATGGTGAAAACTTATCTTTGATGGTAACAGGAGAAGAGGCTAGACTAAGAGCAGGAAATAGTGGCATATTCCTGTGAACCCAGTCTTTAGGGGCTGTGGCATGGACCACTAGGTCAGCTTGGGATACACAGCTATAACCTATCTTAAAAATGAAAGAAAAGGCAAAAAGAAAGAAAAAAGAGAATGAGAAAGTGCGGTGGTAAGGTTATAGCCAGTGAGTCCTTATCTGGAGGATGTTGAGGTTGCTTAATTCTGGTTTCCCCAGAAATACTATTGAGGCTCAAAATCTGGAAAGCAGGAGGCTTCAGGTGTGTTACATCTCTTAAAGGCCAGACAGCACCTGCTGTTTCTCTTGTTGCCTCCTCGGGAATCGCTATTTTTAGTTTCATGCTTTTTCTTGTTAGTAACATACTATTGTTAGAATCACACATTTATTTTTAATATGGGTTGATACTTTTTCTTAAAAAAATGTGTCTAGAGGAGGTGAATAATTTTTCTGTGTCAGTCATGCATAAGCAAAATAACCCTGTGGGAAAAATAATTTATTCTGGTCAAGCAAGCAATGAAGGAAAGACAGAATGATGGGGAAGCTTATGATTCCTCAGGAAGCAAAACTCAGCATGCTACCCAGGTGTCCCTCCCTACCCCACCCTCACTTTATTTCTGACCTCTCCCCCTCTCCAATTTGTTATTTCTAAATTACAAAAAAGTTGAATTCCCCAATACCTCACATTCCTTTTGTAAATGAAGTAGAGTTGTCTAGTTCTGTATTTGTGAACCATTATAAACTTACAGTTAGGTTTTCAGTTGGGACACAAACATAAGTTCTTTGGGCTTCAACAGAGTTTTCTCTCCAGCCTACTATGAGTAGGAAGGCCCTTCTTTGTTTTCTTTGTTCAGTTGCACAGTGCTTGTTTGTGGCTTTGTAAATGCTTCCAACACTCTCATTTTCCTAAGCGAACCAGAAAATGGAGATATGAAACAACTAAAACCATAGCATTGTTCTTGTCTCTAAGGTCAGCACCACTCAGTACTGCTCAGTCACAGCTCACAGCTCAGTCTGAAGTTGTCAAGGACTTCTCGGTAATGCAACAGGACAGATGAGTCTTGTTTGGTTGAGGCCTAAGTCAGAGTTAAAGAAAGGAGCCAAATGTCTCTAATTTGTAATCTGGGAATCTGGATGTCTGGAAGTTGCTGCTGAGTGGCAGGGTGTTAAGTCATGAAGTGGGAAGCTGCCACCAAAATGTTTTTGGGAGTTTCTGATTGTTTTTGCATTTTCCACTGTGAAAGGACAGACAGACTTCTCCTCTAAACTTCAGCCAAAGGAGAAAAGTTCTAAGAAAGGCACTAAGGATGCTTAATCTGCCACCTTTATGTTAGAAAACAAAAACAAAACCAGAAGAATGCTTAACAGTCTGCAGAAATGACTTGACAATGTTCCCCTTTGGAATAAACTTTGTTGAGGTGGGGGATCTGAATCTGCGATATAACATTGGGAACATAGAGGTCAAAATGGATTTGATTGTGACACAGCCAAAAGTGTAACTAGCATTCTTCCAGTCAGCCTGGTCCCAGAGCCCCATCTACCCCAAATAACACATAGATACTCTCTTAGTTACAATGCTGTCAGCCAATGTCCAGGGTTTCTCATTGGCTAGTTCTGTCTTAAGTATTAACCCATGACTACTAATATATATATATATATATATATATATATATATATATATATATATATATATATGGTCTTCTTACCTAGTACTCCAGTCTCATGTGTCCTCTCTTCCTAGGATCACATGGCGACTCCCTACTCTTGACTACATTTCCCAGACTCCTCCTCAACTCCTAGTCCCACCTATCTTGCTTCCCTATGGGCCAAAAGTGCTTTATCTACCAATAAGACAAACATATATACACAGAAGGACTTCCTCCATCAAAATAGTAGGGAGATGTGAGGTCATGTGCCAGAGGACAGAACAAAAGAAAATGAAAGCAAGAGAGAGAAACCAGACTGCTGTTGGAGTCAAATACCTATCTACCAGCAACAGGGGTAAGGATGCAAACTTGTCCTTTTAGTATATAAGCAAGACTAACAACAACATGGAAAGATCATATTGCTTCTAAATACTAGTAACCAATGTGCCAAGAAAGAAATCTGGAAGAACTCCCATTCACAATATCCCAAAGCAGTTAAAATAGGAATAAGACTAACCACGGTGATGAAAGGCCTGTATTACTCTGGATCCTTGTCTCAGTCTCTGCTTTGAGGGAGTCCTAAACAAGGACACCAGGTTCCCAGTGGAGACTCATGGTAGCCAACATAGTGAACTTCTTACTCAGAAGGCTCCTTAGGATGACTTCTGTGCCACTCTAGAAAAATACTTCCTGTCCTTAAACCATCATGCCACAGTTCATCCTTCAACCACTGAAAGAGTTAGGGGCAGGGAGGAATGGGAAATGGAAGCTGACAGGGTGGGACTGGCCATTTGCCACACTCCTGTCCCCCTCTCTCTAACAGGCTATAGAAGACTAGCTGCATTTTGTTCTGTCTAGACACATTGTTCACATTGGTCTGTTTATTCTGCTGGGTCCTGCGTTTCTTCCAGAGGCAGAACTCATTCACTGGGTAGCATCAGAATGCAATTCTGCTTAAATACTCTCTGCTTATGACTGTGAGGACAGAAAGAGAGGGAAATTAAGGAACCATAGGAAGGAAAAGGAGTACTCTCACTAGCTAAAATCAAGTATTTCAGCCCAATTAGCAACATTTTCTCTGAAGATTTCCTATGCATGGATGATATTATCTAGAAATAGTTTCAAGTTAATAATGTTAAAATATCAATAAACCATGTTAAGACCCCTAGTGTGTGTGTGACATTTACTCCTTTTTTTCTGATATTTTCAGGGGATCTCACAAGACTTTTGTTTACAATGTAAACACCCTTTCCCATGACAATTGTGATCTAGGCTGTGTTTATCAGCTGTAATCCTAGCCAACACATCCCAAGAAGGACCCCATGGTCCCATCCTAGTGCTTAGTTATACTCTGAAGACAGGAATTCAGAATCCACCAATATGTGTCTATGTAAAAACAACAAAAGGGAACTCAAGAGGAAGGTCACATCCACACTCTGAACTCTTGCACTTAAACTTACGTTAAAAGTCCATTTAATAAATTCTAACTGTGCTTCATACTGGCTCATCCCGAGGTTCTTTTCTATGAAGTTAGTAATCCTGACAGCATCTCGATGGAGGTCTCTTAAAATACCTCCTCAGGCTGCAGGTGCAGCAGCATAGAGCTGTGTCTCAGGCCCTACAGCTACCGATTTGTACTATCTGCAAAAGAAAGCTGATCATTGATTGTTGAACATGCCCATAAAACAGGAAGAAAAAAATTCACTTCACAGACTGGGAGGATGAAGGCAAGTAACCTAAGAAAATGCTAGTCACATGCTGGATGTGCTAATAGTTGGGTCTTTTCTACACATACATTGCAATTTTCCTGAGGATGAAGACCAGAGAGAACTGCTATTGATTTCTTAAGTTCTTGGAAGGGTACCTGCATATCAGATATTTATATTATGCTTTACAACAGTAGCAAAATTACAGTTATGAAGTAGCAACAGAATAGTTTTATGGTTGAGGGGTCACCAAAACACGAGGAACTATACTGAAGTGTAGCAGCATTAGGAAGGTTGAGAACCACTGGCCCAAGGATTTTGTTGATGGGAGATGTCCTTCTGTATATATGTTTCTCGTATTGGTTGATGAATAAAACACTGATTGGCTGATTGGCCTTCATAAAGGGCTAGGAGATGAGGAGAATTCCGGGAAACGTAGAAGGATGGAGTCGTCATGTAGAGTCCGGAAAGAGAGGACTTGCCAGGCATTCTCCAGTAAGCCAAGACCACGTGGAAATGCATAATTAATAGAAATGGGTTAATAATTAAGACAGAGCTAGCCAATAAGAAGCCCAAGCTGTTGGCTAACAGTTTTATAACTAATATAGTGTCCATGTGTTCATTTGGGGCTGAAGTGGTTGTGGGACCAGGCTGGAGAGGCGGAAACTTTCATCAACACTTTGTCTAGGGTACAACCTGTCTTTGTGGGAGTTCAGGCAATTAATGTCCCCCAAAGAACCCATCATTAATGACTTCTGTAAACACCTTCCTTCCTTCCTCCCTAGGCAGAATATCTAGAAAGTACATGTTCTACCCAATCTATCAGAAATCTGCCCTGAACTTAGATGACTGGAGGTGGTGTCTTTGTGTAAGCCACTTGTCCTTACTGTCATTCACCCTGGGCCAGCACAAGTCTCAGCTGCCTTCATGCAGGCTGTGACGGCATCTATTTTCATTGACTGATATTCAGGCCCCACAGCAGTCCTGTGACTGATGTAGCAAAGCAAACCTGGTGTTTTCTTGGCACTAAGATGACCTCAGCTTGCTCAGGACTGATCATACTCATCTGATTTGCCCGCTGTTGTTACTTTTCTCTTGGATTCTGTTTACTTGCTTGTGGGTCTGTGTGCTCTTTGCTAAAATAATGTAGTGAAAAGTACAAAATGTTATTTTGCCATGGTGGGAAAATGTCAGTGGCTTTCCAGAGGGAGACTCTTTCTACCTTGGCCAGTCCTTTCGAAGCTGTCCTCAGAGATGGCACCAAAGAAGACTCCCAGAAATGGACATTTTGATGTCTTGTAAATGACTAGTTTTTAAAGCTCACTTTCCATGTTCTTCTGGGTGCTCTCATCTGTACCATTCTCCACGTTATTTAAAGCAACAACAAACTCTTTTTGGGACTGTGTCGCATTATAAAGTACCGACATGGACCTTTTCTTACTGGTACTCAGCATTTTGGCTGGACATTCAGAGAGCACACAAGCCATGCTGATTATCAACTCAGCTTGTCTCACACCATCCAAGTCATTTGAGTTTTTTTTTTTTTTGGTGTGTGGGTGTGTTTGCTCTTGTGGGTTTTTTTTCTTGTTTTGTTTTGTATTTGTTTCTTGAGGCAGGGTTTCTCTTTGTAGCTTTGGAACCTACCTGGCACTCGAGCTATAGACCAGGCTGGCCTTGAACTCACAGAGATTAGCCTGCCTCTGCCTCCCAAGTGCTGGGATTAAAGACATGCGCCACCAATGCCTGGCCTGCTTTTGTGTTTTGAAATAGGCTTTCCCTATGTTGTCTATGATGGCCTTGATCTCAGCATTCTTACCAGATTTGTCACAACTTCAGTGTCTCAGTTTCCCAAGTGCTGTGACTACAGGTATATACTACTGTGCCTGACTTCCTCACCATGAGTTTTAAAAGGATATTCAAAGGTACCACTTTATTGTTTGGTTTTTAAGTTACCTTTATTTTTATGTGTGTGGGTGTTTTGCCTGCATGTGTGTCTGTGCATCATATGTGTGCAGTGCCCCTGGAGGCCAAAAGAGGGCATCAGATCCACTGGGACTGCAGTTTCAGATCATTGTGAGCTGCCATGTGGGTGCTGGAAATGGCACCAGGGTTCTCCAGAACATCTAAGTGCTCTTAATTGCTGAGCCATTTCTCTAGCCCCCAACCCAACCATTTATGATGTACCCCTTAATGTGCAAAGCTTTTGCTACTTTGTTTACATACATTATTTCATTTAAGCCTCATGCCAGCTGTCTAAGATAGGTATTTTTTCCCTTGTCTTGCAGATCAGGAAACTGAAGCTAAGCATTTCAAACATAGCTAGAAAGTTACAGAGATAGGATTCAAGCCTTGCTTTCTACAGAGGTCATGGGCCTATTGCTTCTCCTCATCCACCAGCTTCCCTTCTTGGTCTTAGGCCCTGACTTGCCTGTTGAGAGCCAGAAAAGCTAGACTTTTTCATTTATGCCCAGGAAGCTGATACCATCTTCCACTTTTGTCACACACACCCCTTTCCAGGCATGACCTGCTGTGAAAATACTGTTGTTCATCAGGACTTCAGTTTCCCCCAAGATTGTCTCCATGAAATATGGTTGTGCAGTATCTACTTGTCATCTTCTCAGGCATCTATCGTCCTGTCTTCCCTGAACTCACCCTGCTCTTCAGTATTGTGCCAGAGCTGGGACACCCAGCTTGTTCTCTCAAAAGGGAGGACACCTATGTTATAACACAAATACGGTGACCTTTATCCAGGTCAGAACTAGATCATCAAGATGACAAATGTGTGGGAAAGTCTTAGATGACCTGTCCTCAGCATCCCCCTCAACTAAGCAGGAAGTCTGGAGTTGTTTCTCTAGGGCAGTTCTTAAGTTTTGTCCACTCTCCATCACAGCCTCTGTGGGAAATCTGCAGCAGCTCTTGCTTTGGGTGAGGAAATTCTTTATTTGGTGAGGATAGCTTGGCATGAACCTGTGAGCAGGTTTCCTGGTGGTCCAGAGTCTACCTATGGCGATTTCTTAGCAAGAAGATCAGCATAGCAACAATTAGGGCAATCACAAATAAATCCCAGTATGGTCCAATGGTGCTGTCCAGTTTCAACCATTTCCATCTCATGGTAAACTGCTGGTGAGAGGCATTTAGTCAAAAAAAAAAAGAAAGAAAGAAAGAAAGAAAAAAGAAAAGAAATAAGACAGGAGCCCCAGCGCCTCACTGTAGTCAGAACCATTTCTCCTCCCAAACCTATCACTGCCACCCTCAAGCCATCCCCCTGCTCCCTTCCATCTTAGAAGGTGTTATCTATTTCAGGGTAAAGTCCATATATGGGCCTAATTACCACCATTAAAATAGCCTCAAAGATGTGTAAATTTAGCTGGACAAGGTGGCACTTGCCTCTAATCCTGCACTGGGAAGGCTGAGGTAGAAGGGTCTCAAATTTGAGGTCAGCCTGGGTTACACAGTGACTTCCAAGTCAGCCTTGATTATGTCATAAGGCCCTGCCTCAAAAAAATTAATTTCTACTTTTAAGAAATACAGCTCTTTGTGGTATCACTTGCCATCTGCCATCTGCTTACCAGTCTCAGATTTCCATGGCAAGAGTTGTGTTTGAACAAGTATATATAGCACATTTAGGCTTCAGGCTTTGAACACAGAGTGTGCGGAAAGAGTGTCTGCTGAATTAATTCACTGGTTATACTACACAGTGTCAACACATACTCAACAAGCCGAATTGCTGTGTGGTAAGTACAAGACTTTGCATTCTACTAATCAAAGAAAAGTTAACTAAAAAAATAAAATAAAATAAATTACCCCCTTGGTAAGCCTCGTCATTTTGTTTTGGAGTTTCTTAGAGTTTTCAGAATCGATTTGAGACAAACTTACATTAAAAAACAGGACATCTCGGAGCAAATGCATAGTTTCCAGTTTCATAAGGGCGAAGAACACAGGTATGTGAGCATCTGGGCTTGTTTGAGCAGCCATGTCATACAATCTCCTGGCCAGATGAATGTCCTAGAAAGAAAGTAGTCCATCACTATCAGGTACAGATCCTTGAGAAACAGAAGCTGCTGTTAGAAATACCACAATTTATATTTGGTAGGCAGAATGGGCCCATAAAGTTGTCCATGCCCTCATTATTCCTGGAGCCTGAGGATATATCATTATCATATACAGCAAACGGGATTTTGTAAACAGAAAGTTGTGGACCTTAAAATAGATTATCCTGTGTTATCCAGCTGGACTCCACATAATCATAGAGGCCTTAAACCCGAGTGTCTTGTGGCTGCAGGCAGAAGAAAGTCAGATGTAGCAGGAGAAGGAGATTAAAAGTCTGGGAGGAACCCAGCTCGCCATACTGGGTGGTGGGATGTGGGGATCACATAAAAAGAAGCAGAAGCAACTCAAAGAGCCAGCAAGGAAACAGCGGCCTTGGTCTTAACGTTAGGGAACTTAATTCACTAATAACCTGAATGAGGCTGAAAATGCATTCTTCCCCACTACCTCCGGTACAGAATGAGCCTTGATTTTAGTCCCATGAGACCATAAGCAAAGTCAGGCCATTTAGACTCTTGACTAAAGAGCCTGTGAGAGACAAATCTGTTGCTTTTAGGAATGGCATTTGAGATGGAAGCTAACACCAGCCTCAAAACCTTTTCTTGTATCATCCTTACTTAGCTCCTACTTGTGAATAGAGAACTTTAGGTACCCTATTCCAGAAAAGATATGTTACTATAATTGGGAGGGTTCCTCATTGAATTATGCCAAGGAAGACAATTATTTCCTTTATTTTTCACCTACTTATGGCTTATGTTTTTATTTTGTTTTTATCTTGTTTGCTTAACATTGATGAAAAGCCTTCTAAGGTGTGTGTGTGTGTGTGTGTGTGTGTGTGTGTGTGTGTGTGTATGCGCACACACGCATAGTATAGTTCTCAAGTGAAGGGCTGAGACCAACTTTCAGGACTCTCCTTCTGCCATGTGTGTTTCATAGACTGAACGAGGCCATCCGGCTTGGTGGCAAGCTCCTTTCCCCCACTGAGTTCTCTTCCTGGCCCAAGGGTACTACTTATAAAGTGTGTTCCTCAGAATTGTGCTTTGTTGGATACCTATGGATTAAGGAGAACTTTTTCTTTTTTCCCCAGAAATTCACTTTATTTTTCATTTTGGATTGAATTTAACACCTCATACATGTTGCCAAGCTGCATTCTCAAACCCAGGTGTCTTTTTAGGCTTCAATACTTGTGAGTCCTCGGGGCCTGTGTTAACTAACCCTTTTCCTGTGTAATGTCTTTCCTCAGCTGTTTTCTGCTTTATTCCCTCCTTCCTCCCTCCTTCCTTCTTCCCTTCCTCTCTTCTTGGCCCCCTACTGAAGCAGGGTTTCACTATGTGACCCATGCTTGGTCTTGAACTCACAATTTTCCAGACAACAGCCTACTGAGGGCTGGGATCACAGGTGTGGGCCGCCATACCTGGCTCATTTCTTACAGACTTCAAAGCTTTGAAGTCTGCTAAACAAATTTGTTGGAAGAAAAGAAAAATTCTTACAGTTCAGGAGATTAGGACAAATCTCATCAGCTAGAAAGAAAATAGACATTGTAAACCCTTGTCTGTGTGTTTAATTCCAGTCTATTCACTGTGTGTTCATAGGCTAGCAGTGTGGTTACCTTCTAAAGCTGTCAACCCACATCTGGAAGGCATATTGACTCAAATGATGTGGAGGTGGGCAGCTTTCGTCAATGATCGAGGTGTTTACTTCCTGTTTTCTTTTGCTTATTATTATTATTTGTGTGTGTTTGTGAAGGTGCATGTCACAGAACATGTGTGGAGTCATGACAATTGGTGTCAGATCTCTTTACATTGTAATATGAGTTCCATGTTGCCAGACTTGCACAGCAAGCACTTTACCAACTGAGACACCACACTGGCCCTCACATTTGATTTTTGAGATAGGATTTCATGCAGCCCAGGCTTGATGACCTTGAAGTCCTGATCTTCCTGCTTCTTACCTCCCAAGTGCTAGAATTACATGTGTGTACCACCATGCCTGCTTGTGAGCCATTTATTCTTAAATTAATTATCATTAGTTTATTTCTTGAGGCATAGGAATCACCATTCATTTATAGGATCTGTAGTTTTAAAATTGGCAAGGAGTGCTTATAAAGTAGGGTGAGCACACATGCCTTGCCTAACAGACTTTGTTCAAAGTGGAGAGGACTGGGATGAGATATGAAAAATCTTCCTTTAAAATGGAAGAAAACAAAATTCTTGCATGCCTCTGGCTAATGAGAGCAATTCATATAAAGGAATTTTCATTGCTCTAGAAATGACTCCTCTTTCTTTGACCTGATTTAGCAAAATGTTCATACCAATGAAACAAAGAGAAATTCTTTTGATACATGCTGTTCTGAGGATGCCCAGGACTAGGTAAACAAGAAGTTCATCACATACCTAATCCACTTAGATATAACGTCTATGTGTGCATGGGAGGTTAGTGTACTTTAGATTCAGTGGTTCAGGTAGTGTATTAATCTCTGACTCTTCCTAAATAATGTGTTCTAATTAAAATACCAGGTGTGACACAGCACTGCTTAATGCGTTCATGTGTTCAAAATGACTCCTTACAGGCAGACTTCTCTAACAAGGAAGCATGACACACAAGTTCTCCAGGCCCAGATATTTATATATCACCAAACATTTCTTATACTAAAATACACCATGTGAATAGAAAGGTGACTGAGTAATTTATTTTCATATTCTTATTTTGAATATATCACTTGGAAATTAGGGGAAACTGATATTATAGAATTGAATAGGAAAAAAAAATCACCATAGCCCTCCAGTGCAGAGGTAACTACTGATAATACTTAAATGCATTCTTCCAGCAGATGATTTGCTTTTCTCAGAGGATATTATAAACTCTTTGACGATTATTTTGTTTTGTTCATGACCCCAGAACCAAGCCCACTACTTCATAATGTGAACAGTCACCTGATAAATATACAGATGAGTGAATGAAAATCAGCCCATAACAACAAGGCATTCTAGCCAGGTGGTGGTGGCGCACGCCTTTAATCCCAGCAACACCAATGACAATTTATGCTGGAGAGGATGTGGTGAAAGGGGAACACTCCTCCATTGCTGGTGGGAATGCCAACTGGCTCAGCCACTTTGGAAATCAGTATGGATATTCCTCAGAAAAATGGGAATAAACCTACCACAAGACCCAGCAACTCCACTCTTAGGCATATATCCAAAAGATGCCCATTCATACAACAAGGATGTCTGTTCCACTATGTTCATAGCAGCATTATTTGTAATAGCCAGAACTTGGAAGCAACCTAGATGTCCCTCAACCAAAGAGTGGATAGAGAAAATGTGGTACATTTACACAATGGAGTACTATTCAGCAGAAAAAAACTATGGAGTCCTGAGATTTGCAGGCAAATGGATGACACTAGAAAAAACCATCCTGAGTGAGATAACCCAGTCACAAAAAGAGAAACATGGCATGTACTCTCTCATATATGGATTTTAGACATAGATCTGGGAGTGCCAGCCTACAATCCCATGGCCAGAGAGTCTGGGAAACAGAAACTTCATTCAGTGGCTGATGGAAGAAGAGGCAGACTCCCTCGGTTAAGTACTGAGCTGAACTCAAGAAAGCCAGTAACAGAGAGGGAGGATTGATGACCAAAGGGATTAAGACTGGGCTGTGCCGGGTGGTGGTGGCGTATGCCTTTAATCCCAGCACTCAGGAGGCAGAGGCAGGCGGATCTCTGTAACTTCGAGGCCGGGCTGGACCAACAGCCTCCAAAACAATACAGAGAAACCCTGTCTCATAAAACTAAAAAAAAAAAAAAAAAAAAAAAAAAAAA
Organism: Mesocricetus auratus; assembly: GCF_017639785.1. Lineage (NCBI taxonomy): Eukaryota > Metazoa > Chordata > Mammalia > Rodentia > Cricetidae > Mesocricetus > Mesocricetus auratus. The sequence continues at coordinate 106,593,349 of NW_024429189.1, forward strand.
AGACTGGGCTGGTTTAACCCCCAGAAACAGCTGACCTGACAAAGGTTAACTCTTGAATCCCAGGTATCAGCCTGGGAATCCAGCCTGGGTGTCAGTGAGGAGGCCTAGGGAATCTATTGAGCCTTGGGCAGTAGATCAGTACTCATCCCGAGTATATACATGGACTTTGGACTCCCATCCAACAATGTGAGGTGCACTCTCACCCTGAACTCTTGGGGGAGGGTCTAGGCCCTGCCCTGGATGAAATGACAGACTATGGACACCCTCCCTGGGGAAATGAGGGGATAATGGGAGGGGGGTTGGGGGAAGGGCATGGGAGGAGCGGAGGGAAAGGGAGAGGGACCTGGAACTGACTTGTGAAGCAACCTTGTTTCTTATCTAAATTTAAAGTGAAAAATAAATTAAAAAAAAGAAAAAGGAGGAATGTATCGATTAGATTGATCCAAATTAGAGCTCTTCTACTCATTAATTATGGACTTGGTATAAATGAGGATATGGAGATAATAGTTACGTGTGTTAGCACAAGGGAGAAGGACTCTTTTCTCTCTTCTACACTAATGACATCAATGAAATTCCAAATATTTATAAATTTTCTCTTCTCACACAGCTGTGATTAATAGTTTTGAAGCAATGCAATTACCTTTGCGATACCCAGGCCGTGTTCATACATGTAGGCCAGATTGAACATGGCTTGTGCACTGTGATGCTTGTCTGCTGCAATGCTGTAATGTGTGGCTGCAGTTTCATAGTCTTTCTTAGTCCCATAACCATAGTAATGGTAATCTCCAATTTTCACTCTAGCAAAAGCATTCCCTGAGAGAAATACAAGATAGAGAGAATAGTAACACAGTGATTCATGTATAGTCCTCAGTAAGTCAACCTCATAAGCTGTAAAAACACCAAATATATACACTTATATTATGTATGCACATGAAAATTTCAAGATCACACAGTTAAGACTACACATAATGCATGAAACTCAAGACAATACTCAATGATTGTAGTCTTCATTGCAGGATAATATTCATGATTATAATGTTCTGAAAGAAATGATAAACTACACATAAATTCATATTTGGAGATAGTCTGACAACTATTGGAAACCCGTATCCCATATTTCTGCCCCTAGCATTCCTTTAGAAACCTCTACTCTCATCTACTAGTGGCCCCAGAAGGGCAAGGCAAGAATCCTAAGGCTCTTACTGACTAGAGTTGTTCTGGAGCCTTGGATGGTACTTGATAAATATTTATGGAATGATCATGCTAGGATATTTTTAGAAAATGCTTTCTCCAGAGGTAATTTAGGATATTACTTTCCAATAAACATGGATATGTGGATATATCAAGGAGGCAGGAAATCATAGTACTTTTAAATATTTGTAGCATTATTCCTTTGAAGGCCACTTAGGAATAGCTTGTGTATGTATGTCAGGAGATGGACGTAAATCTCTTCCCTAAAAGAATGTGGGTTGAGAGGATGAGGGAAAATTCATGTTGGACATTTGTCTCAGCTGTGACCAACCCTTCACAAAGTCCAGACTTTATTGAAAAATGGGAACCATGTATATTAGAGTCTGAGATATGTCTTGAGATATAGGACTCCTTCCAAAATTCTTTCCCAATTTGGCCCAGTACAGCAGATTTTTGTTTGTTTGTTTCAAGACAAAGTTTCTCTGTCTAACAGTTCTGGCTGTCCTTGAACTCACTCTGGATACCAGGCTGGCCTTGAACTCAAAGAGATCCACCTACCTCTGCCTCCCAAGTGCTTGGATTAAAGGATTTCACCACCAAAGACTAGAGATTTTCTTTAAGTTGTATCTTTGGGTAACTAAGTTCCTCTAAACTTCTAGCAACTCCTGTAAAAGCCCAGCTACTTTAAAGATATGCGGCACCATGAGCCATCTTTGTTTCCCTCTCAATAGAGATAATATTAAAATTCTTAAACTGATGAAGACATTAGTTTTCAGATTTTGTTTCTTACATAATTAACACAAAATGTATAAGCAAGTGGGATTGAGGGTTCATAGGGATGCACTCAAGCAAGAGAAACTGCAGAGGTCAGGAGAGACATGTTATTCCGAAGAGAAACCCACTCCATCTCCATGTGTGAAGCTGTCATCCTAACCCCAAGGTTCCTTCCTGGGGTCACAAAGGAATGGGACCCTGGTGTATTCTTAAGCTTTGCTGTTAGGATCAGGATCCCCCCAAGTCTCTGAGAATGGAGGACAGTGAATAGCCTGTCCTCAGATCCACAGTACCCTGATGAGTGCAGGTGGCAATCATGACAGACTTCTGGATGGATCTGTTGACTAGAGAGAGATTTCTACTTCAACTACACAGATTCAAGGCAGTTCCTGAACCCTGATGTCTCAGGACCTTCTTCATATGCAGCAGCTGCCAAAAGAAACATTAGTGACTAATTGGAAGTTTTCATTATTACATTTCTTACCTTTTGTGCAGCAGTCATAACTTTGAGATGGGTATGTCTGACCTTTTGACACATGAGTATTTTGAGCAACCTGGCAGGCTGGCAGGTGTGTGTGTGTGTGTGTGTGTGTGTGTGTGTGTGTGTGTGTGTGTATTCTGTTTAATAGTAATGTCTCCTCATTTTAAGATTATCTTTTCTTTGGTCCAATTTCCACACCATTTCCTGGCTTGAAATAAACATGTATTTGTTGCAACTGAGCTGATTTGCCATGGTTGAGAGATTGCTGGCGTTGTTTTCTCACTCCAAATAAGGTCTTTATTGCATTTTACAAAACATAGAATTTCTCACTAAAATCACATTGATGGCTGCTGCCGTATTACCAGCTCAGCTGGGTCTGCAAAGGCACCACTGTGGTTTATAGCCCCCCTTCATATTAGCATCAGCTGAGAATCATATTTTATCCTATTACTTCCTGTTAAAAGGGATGATTCAGCCTTAACAGGAGATGATTTCAAGAAACCTAATTGGAAATAAAATTGCTCTCTTATTGCAAGAGTTCCTCACACAGCCAAATGCCAACCATGACAGCTGTGCAACATCTCTCTGATTTTAATACTATAATTTTAGAGGGGAAAATTGGGAGGGACATGGTGATTCAAATACCACCTGCCAATGCTGTTCCGAGCAATGTTCCTTGCCACATATGAAACCAGTAAGTAGGAAGACCATGAGGGTGCCAAGAAGGATATTCCCACTTTTTTTTTAATTCTAACATACTGATGGTTAAAGATCTGAAGTGTGTTGTCATCAGTGTCTTGTTTTAGAAGAGAAGTCAAACGTAGTTGGCACATAATTAATTTTGCCTACAGACTCATAGAGACACAGGTCACATCTCAGATTAGCTCAGCAAACAACTCAGCAAATAATGACTAAAACCAGATCAAGAAAATTGTTTTCTTGAGTAAAATTATCATATTTTAAACACAACAGTTCTGGTACCATGGAGACAGAGACAAATTCTTAGGGCTTGCTAAACTAAGGGACTTTGAGAATAACGAAGAAAATGAATTCTCGGAAATGACCTCTAATTTGAAGTGCCTCCTGCTTGACACTGTGTAACTCTCTGCCTCTGCCCAGCAACACAACAGAAGCAAATCAGATGGATAGTTATGGATATGACCCAGCCACGTGCCCATTTTGATCTGTTTTGTACCTTGAATGGCGGCTCGGTTCCATAGCAGAAGTGCCATTGGATACATCTTATCTTTCCCCAGAATTTTAGCTTTTTCTAAAAGCAAAAGAAAAACAAGACAGAGGAACTATTCCATTAAAAAGGCTTAAATGAGGACATAGTAAGCCAGTTTTACACATTCATGGTTGGGGAGTTTTGAAGATCTTATCTTACTAGATTCCAAAATGAATGCCGAGTTGCTTTGAGCTACTTCATATCCCATTTCAGCAAGCAGTGCATACTGAATAAGGGAAGAGTCTACGTCCCCATCCTTGTAGGCGAAGTAGGCAGTCAGGAATTTCTCGGCCCAGTGGCCTAGTTCACAGACACCTTTATAAAGCTGAAGACGGAAAGAGAAATCAAACAGACTAGTTAGCTGCATCCCACACAAGACCGTCATCTTCAGCTTCTGCCGGCTGAGCATGAGAGAACTTTTTTCTAAAATTTCCTGGCTTTTGAAAAATTATCGCAGGTGAAGAATTAACACATTTTAATACATTTATATGCACACAGATTCTCAGAGCAGTCTTGTCTTTAGCAAATTGTTCTCCAGCTCCTTTTAATTTGTGGAATAGACTTTCCTGGCTTGGAGGCTATTCGCCAGGATGAGAATATCAATTTGGAGGGCTTTGTTGTTGATAATGTTTTCCAGGCAATGATGCTCTGTATGGATGAGGCTACACTGATGGGGAAATGAGAAGGAAGGGAAGTCAGTGCCTGAGGGTATAGGTGACATAATGGGAGGGAGGTGTGCAGAGCTCCATGGGGACAAATGTCAACTTAGCTGAATAGCCCTTATGTAACCAAAAGAGGTTAGCCATACATAATTCATTAGGAAGTTGGCAAAGGAACAGATCTAAAGATAGATTATTAGCTGGCAGCTTTTGAAATGAGTTTCAGAGGGACCAGGTTGCAATGTGGAGGTATTTATACTGGTGCAGTGGACGTATTTAATAAATCAATGAAGGGCATTAAGGTCCTAAAAGCATCCTTTTGAAAAGTACATTACTGGCTACGGCTGAAAGAGACCACTCTCTCAATTGTCATCGGAACCATCAGAAATCAAAGGACCCTGTTTTCTGGGAAGGTGTCGGCTACATTTTCAGGCTAAATCAAGCCTGCCTTTTCCCAAGTAGTGACGCCCAATGTCACTCTGGTTTGACTGAGGGCTGAAACTGAGCTTCTAAACTGAATCCACAGGCAGACTCTGACTTGCTGAAGAGTCACGATCCAGAGAGGAAGGGGTCATTGCTTTCCTTCTTCCCTCCCCAATGGAAGTTATGCTACTGTTTTTACTCCTGGCAGTGCCAGTGCTCATTGCCAAACACAAGGAAAGAGCTGTGAAACAAAGGCAGTGACCTATTCTGTGTGAGTAACAGAAGAGCTGCAGAGACCCCGAGTTTACCTCCACGGCAGTTCTGCATGATCTCAGCACCCCTGTTCCAGTTGCGTACATCTCGGCTAGGTAATAAATGGCGAGAGGTTGCCCACTCTGAGATGCCAAGTAAAAATATTTGAAGGCAAGTTTATAATCCTTCCATACTCCAGAGCCAGCTGAAAATGAAAATTCTTTTAAGTCATTCATTAAAAAAATGTATGGATATAATGATCATAGTGATATCCACAAGTCTAAACAGGATGGGGAAAGACCAAAAACTATAGGTAAAACTACTTCAGATTCGTTATTTGTGGGGGAAAGTGGCTGGGTTACTCTATGATCTTTTCCCTTTCAGAAAATTAAAAAAGAAGGGCTGTTCAGTTTCATGCACATAAGGAGACCAAGAAATACCTGACCTCAGGCGTTTCTCTGTGATCTTACTATTCCTCCCTCCCTCCCTCCCTCCCTCCCTCCCTCCCTCCCTCCCCCTCCCTCCCTCTCCCCCTCCTTCCCTCTCCCCACTCTCTCTCTCACACACACAGACACTACATACATGTAGATATCAAACAGCCATAAACACAGAGGAGGCAAACCCCAAGCCCAAGAAGAGCATCTCTGTCTGAGCTCATGAATGGAGGAAGGCGAGGCAGAGGCATTTGGTGCTGAGCAGAGCCAGCAGATCTCTAGCAGGAGAGATTCTTGGCTTACCTCTCTTGTCATTGTTATTCCTCTTTCAGAGCCATTCTCATCTAGGGACTTCACTTGCAAAAAAGATGGGGCTTTCCCTGGATTGGCTTTACATTTCCTTCTAGCTCAAAAGTTTCATGGCTTTTAACAGCAGTGTCACATAGGAACTAAGCAAGAGTAGTAGTAGTAGGTCAGTCTGGCATGGTGGCATATACCTACAATCACAACACTCCAGAGACTATGGGAAAAGAGTGGTGAGTCTAAGGTAGCTCAGACTACATAGTGGGACTCTACGTCTAAACAGATGAAGAAGTAAATAAACACAATTTGAAAAAATAAAAAAAGAGCAAAAAGTCTGGCGACAGATTGCTTGCAATTGAATCCCAGCTTGACTGTGTAGTCTTGGATAAGAAGTGTGGCCTTTACATGACTCAGTCTGCCCACCTGTAAGCTATCCATATGCTGGGACAGTAAAATGAAATGGAACGTGCGAAGCCATTACTATTACTCTTTCCTAGAAGCTTGAGGAGTCGGTCAGATGCTAAGCTGAGGACTTGGAGTGAATAAGGAGAACAAGATGTGAAACACAGTACAAAGCAGGCCCTTGAGCTGGACCCCAGTGGTAACCATCAGCACACTTCTTGACTAGATGTGACCTCCTTGAGAGAGTTGGTGGTTGCCCTGGCTCCATCTCTGACATGACAGACTTGGTGAGGGTACTTTCTGACGTCTGGGATTTGTTCTGACCTCTCACTCTTTCAACCCCCGTAAAAATTGTTACAACTGTCCTCACTGTCTGAAGCCCCTTACTCTAACTACCACGCTATTGCTCTAAGAAGGCATCGTTTATGCCTGTGAAATAATTGAGGACAATGCCAACTTGTCTTTTCCCATTTGCCTCCCTCCTCACCGTCCTACCCCAAATTTATGTACCTGTACTTTCACTCTTCCTTCCAGTGCTGAGGACGAGACATCCCACTTTTCTATCAAGTGAGGACTCCACCTACCTGGGATCAACCATATCTTAACACCACCAACTTTTCCTAGAACCTCCTTTTATCATTTATAATTATGTTCATGTCTCTCATCATTTTGTAACAACCCCTTCTTAGATATTGCCTCTTTAGTTCCATTTTTCTCTTAAAGAAACACTTTGGAAATACTATTTTTATTCTTTCCCTCCTTGTATTAACACCCTAACCCACTGTCAACTGGTCTTCATTCCAACAAATATAATAATCTCACCAAGACTGTCCGCATTGGCCAAGCAATATGGTTACTGAATCATTTCTCTTTCATTCCCTCCTCATTCCCCTCTCTTCCTTCTCTCCTCTCCCTCCTCCATTTCACTTCCTCTTTCTCTTCCCTCTGTCCTTCCCCCAACTCTCTTCCTCTTCTTCCACTACTACTCTGTTATCAGACTGTGTGCTATGTTATCAGTGAAATGCACACTGTATCTGGAAGGTTTTATCTTTTTGCCCCATTGGATTCCCTTGAGCCCCTCTTCCCCTTCCAGGCCTTTGTCTTTTTGACAACCACTCGTCTTTGGCTTGCCCTTTCAAGATGCCAAAAAGGATCACCAGATTTATGAGCACAACCACACCTCCCTTTCTCACATTTTTTTCCTTTTCCTTTTCAAGCTCAACTTTGCTTAACTTACACCTGTACATTTATGTCTCAAATCTTTCTCCTCAGCCTTGTCCTCCCTTTTGTGTGACATTACTTCAAAGGTGGACATTCTGTCTGTATCTCCTTATCCTTTCTTCCAACGAATGCCCAAGTCTTTAGGTTTCTTTAAAGCTCTCTTTAAAATGCTGCCTTAATGTTCTTTGCAAGCAACTCACAGCAACCCTTTGATGCATGTTACACAGGGAGAAGATTTACTAATTCATACATCATTCTAAATAAGGCAGTTATATTTGTAGTACCTACAGTAGTACATGAAGCCTAGCTGGAACTGTGCATTAGGCCATCCCTTCTCTGCAGCTTTCTGGAAGTATTTAAGTGCTTCGCCATAATTCTGCAAGATAATTACACTGTATTACTCAAAGCTATATGCATAACTCCATGGCAACAACCACTTTCCAGCTTGAGAGTACTGTCAGTGTCCTATAGGCTAGTTAAAATAGCACCAGAGATATAATACATTTCATTAGTATATTAGATTCTATACAGGAGTAACTATCTTATTTCAGTATAAGTTGTATTTTTCTGTATTGGTAGTTGATTTTTTTAAGATGAGGGAAGGTCACTGAAAAGGCATATTAAGTTAAGATAGATTTCTCTAGCAATAAAATCCTCAGGAGGCAGCTGTTCAAAAGCTAGTTTGACTCTATGAGTCTCAAACAAAACTGTGAATGCTATTCTTGTCACAGGTTTGTTCCTCTATTTCTATGGCAAAGATTTTACTGAATAATTTCATTTTCTGTCAGATATACTAGTTTGTCTAACTAAACAATAGAAACTAATTCCTAAACATTAATGCATGACCATTAATGTTAATTGCAAAAATGCTAGAAATATGTTGAAGGGATGACAAGGTTGTTGAACTTACCACAGGAACACCTTTTCCATGAAAGTAAAGGAGACCAAGTCCATGAAGACCAATTGCATTACCCTAGAAGAATTTAAAAAGTCTGGGATAAGGAAAATTACTGCAAAATCAATTCAAGCATTCCAAATGCACCCAGTAAGAAATGGCTAAGGCCATCAATCAGAAGGAAGGCAAGTTACTCCTTCATTCTATTCAACCCCTCTGACCAGAAGAAGAAAAAAAAGGAGAGGAAGTCAGATCTTTATTTCATTCTTTCATTCAACACGTATCATTTGCTTTGCAGCAATTCCATAAGAGGCATTGTGCAGAGTAAGAGGTAACTTTGCCTTGGGGTTCACAGACTCCTGGGTTCTGAGGCATATCAAAGAAGTGGGTCACCTTTCTTTCCCCTCCCTCCCTCCCTCCCTCCCTCCCTCCCTCCTTCCTTCTCTCCCTCCATTCCCTCTTTTTAGTTGTTCTTGTTTGTTCATTTTAGAGTTCTCACCAAGTATCCCAGGCTGTACTCAAACCTACAAGTAAGTGTCCCAAGTGCTAGGATTACAGGCCTGTACCACCAACCCCCCTTCTTTCTTAGTCATGCCAAATGTAGCAAGTCTTGAAGTAAAATAAGTTGAGAATGTTGTGATTTACTTGACTGTTTGGCTGAGGTTAAGAAAGTAAGAGAATCTAGTTATCATGGTAGTAACATTTAGCTGAGACTTGAAGGATGGATTTGTTTTCTAGAATTGGAAGGTCTATTGAAACAATTGTTACCTAATTTGGCCAAAGGGAGTTGGCATCAATAGCCAAATAACATTTCAGGATGCTGGATTTCAGTGTAATCACTGCTAACAGTTAATAATTTATTATTTGTATATATTATTTATATTATATGGTATATGTTTATTCAAATTCAACTGCTCATAACATCACCAATGCATACTTAATGCTAAATTACCATTTCTTTTTCCCATCTATACTTAGCACTTTAAAGATGGTGTGCCTTCAACACAGGAAGGGCCATGCTGCACTTGACTCAGTCCTGGGTGAATAGTGAGCCTTAAAATGACAGGCCATGCCAGGCGGTGGTGGCACACGCCTTTAATCCCAGCACTCCGGAGGCAGAGGCAGGCGGATCTCTGTGAGTTCGAGGCCTGGCTGGACCGATAGCCTCCGAAACGATACAGAGAAACCCTGTCTCGTAAAAACCAAAAAAAAAAAAAAAATGACAGGCCATATGGAAACTTGGTAAAACACTTTAGTGTACAAAATACAACAAACTGAGTTGCCGCTCTGAACCTATGGAAGCCACAGTTTCCTGAAAGTAGTTCTCTGATCTCTGTATGTTGTGGAGTGAATACACGCGCGCACACACACACACACACACACACACACACACACACACAGTGACTTTCCTTTTTTTTTTTTTTGAGACAGGGTTTTCATGCATTGTTTTGGAGGCTGTCCTGGAACTCGCTATGTAGACCAGGCTGGCCTTGAACTTACAGAGATCTGCCCGCCTCTGCCTCCTGAGTGCTGGGATTAAAGGTATACACCACCAACGCCCGGCTCACAGTGACTTTCCAACAGAGAGGGCCCTTTTCTCTTATCTCCCCTCATGTCTTTTGCCCTCTGGTGGCTGTGTAAGAAGCCAGGGCTTGGCCACTTGGCATTCGTTCAACAGACCTGTCCATTGATCTGTTTTATAGCCTTACAGAGTTTCCTCAAGAAGTTCAATTCTGATAGAAAGCTCTTCAGTGTCTCCTAACAACCAAAATTAGTTCTGTGTGTGCAGCTGGAGCATGCCCCTGTGACCCGGGAAGAGCACAGGAGCAGAGAAGGCATATTTTAAGCACTATCTCAAGAATCCCAGCTCTGAGCCTGTGCATTTCAAGGGACCAAATGCTATAAAAAATCCTTAGGATATTCCATCAATATTAACTAAGTTGCATAAAGGCCCTCCCTGTTTGTTTTGTGCTGAGTATTAATCCTGAGGCCTTGAAATACACAGACATTTCTTCTCTTTTCTCTTACATCTACCTGTGATTTCCAGTGATCACCATTACTCTGCTCTGAGACTAATAAGGCCTATTGTGATGAATGTGGCAAAGTCTACTGATTAGTGATTAGTCTATTATCTAAGAAGCATCATTTAAATGTTGAAAAAATGAAAGGGGAGAAAAAGAGAGGAAGGATAAAGGGAAATGATTTTAACAGCCAGAACGAACTACATTTCTTCTTTTAATGGTAACTCAATGGTGGTAAGCCCAAAGCACCTGTTTAGAATACTGGGCCTAGAGCGGCTCACTTTGTCATCTCCATGCTCTGTGCTGGTGATGTAAGGAGTCATTGTAGGATGCTGTCCTCTGAGCGTGACGGCCATTACTATCATCATTAGAATGGCTGTGACTGCTTGCAAGAGACCCTCACCATGGGGCCTGTGGGTGTGTCATCATAGAAGAAGGGAGAGTCATTAGATTCTGCCGGAGATTTCAATTGCTTCCTTTTGCAGCCTTCTCCCCAGTTATGGAATTCAGCTTCGTTTGCACACAATCTTGTGGTTTGGGACTCACTGGAATGTATAGAGTATGTACCTATGATGACACCATTGTCTGTGCTGTGCTGAGGCTTTCCAGTGGGGTGGCTACTCTGTGGTCATCCATGTCCTCTAAGTCAGTAGTTCTCAACCTGTGGGTCATAACTCCTTTGGGGGTTGAACAACCCTTTCACAGGGGTCACCTAAGGCCAACCTGCATATCAGATAGTACATTATAATTCATAACAGTAACAAAATTACAGTTATGAAGTAGCAATGAGATAATTTCATGGTTGGGAGTCACAACACGAGAAACTGTATTACAGGGTTACAGCATTAGAAAGGTTGAGAACCACTGATCTAAGTCTCCCTTGCCTATGCTCTGTAAGTAAGTCAATAATCTCACTGGGTTGACAAGTTGGATTTGGGTGGAATCATACTTTGATCTGTCACTGAGTCCTGTCTGACGTAACTTGATTGGAGAGTGAGGCAAACTAGAGGGTATTTGCTTTGTGGAAGGACAGCAGCAGCCAGTTAGTTTCTCTGCTCCAATTATTGCCACACAGAACAGTAATCCTGCATAGTCAGCTCTTGCCATTTTAAAAGAAAATCCATGTAAACACATATGATAATACTTATCATATGAATTATCACAATCATGAAGCACAGAAGGACTTAACTGTGCATGGTTTGATATGACATTGGCTGATATTAAAAGCACTTTCTGGGCTGAACAAAACATACAACTTCCATGTTAAAGCTTGATGTTCTTGATTAGTTAAGGGACATGAGCCTGGTGAGCAGAAGGTCACTTATCTGACATTTAATGAACTTAACAAGAGACTAGACCCTGTCCTCCTCAAGTTGAAGGGACATAGATTCCAGACAGTAGAAAAGAAGCCAGAGGGCAGAAATCTCTAGAACCCTGGAGCAGAGAGTAAGACACTAATTCAAAAGAAGGAAAGGATTTGTGAGCAAAAGGATGCAGGGATGCTTTGTGGAGGGACAAGTGTCTGAGCCCTGCTCAATCTGTCTTAGAATGAGGAATACAGAAAGGAAGGGTGTAATAAATGTTTGGAGATAGGGTTGGGCCTGGCGTGTCCTGTGTGAGACAATTGACACAAAAAGTTTGTAAATGGTACTTTTATGTCCTGATACTAATAAAACTGTAAAGCAAATTTAACAGTAACTTGCCTGTGTGCACATGTGCGTGTGTGTGTGTGTGTGTGTGTGTGTGTGTGTGTGTGTGTGTGTGTGTGTGTGTAGACAGGTTGTTCAGGTTAGCCTTGAACTTGATGTGCAGTTCCTGATCCTCCTGCCTCCACATCTGGAGTACAGGCATGTTATCACCTCATCTGCTTTATTTGAGGTAAAGATTAAACCCAGGATTTTGTGCACACCAAACAAGCAGTCTGCTGACTGAGCCACAGCTAAATCCCAAGAACAGTATTTTTTTTAAATTAAATTAGAAACAAACTTGTCAATCCCAGCTCCCTCTCCCTCCCCTCCTCCCCAGCCCCACACCATCCCCCCAGACCCCCTCCCAATCCCCACTCTGTTTCCCAGAGAGGGTCAGGCTCTCCATGGAGGATATCCAGAGTCTGTCATTTCTTCCAGGACAGGTCCTAGGCCTTCCCCCAAGTGTCCAGGATGACAGATCATCCCTCATTGTGGATGGGCACTCAGAGTCCATTTGTGTGTCAGGGATAAATACTGATCTACTACCCAAGGTCCCAGAGACTGCCTAGGCCTCCTCACTGACACCCACATTCAGGAGGTCTGGATCAGTCCCATAGTGGCCTCTCAGCCATCAGTCTGGGATCCAAGATCTCCCCCTTGTTCAGGTCAGCTGTTTCTGTGAGTTCCACCAGCCCAGTTTTGACCCCTTTGCTCATCACTCCTCCCTCTCTGTCACTGGGTTCCAGGAGTTCAGTTCAGTGTTTAGCTGTGGGTGTTTGCCTCTGTTTCCATCATTCACTGGATGAAGGTTCTAGGATGGCATATAAGGTAGTTGTCAAACTCATTACCAGGGAGGGGCATTTAAAGTAGTCTCTTCACTATTGCTTAGTTTGCCAGTTGGTGTCATCCTCAGTATTTTATTTTAAGTTGTGAAACAAAAATATGCATGAGAACTCTAACAAGTTGTCCAGGCAATGGCTATGGAGTATGTGTCAGTGCCCACCTAATGCCATTGAGAAGAATTATTTTAAATACAGTTTTAGACTTCCTTCATAAGGAAAATTAGCTAAGGTTAAATTATAACTAGGCTGGGTCACTGCTAGTTACAAATCCTCTAGTGTCTGGGGAGCAGAGTTAATTTATACATCCGGCTTCCTGGCATTTTTCCTTTGAGGTGGCAAATGAGTATTATTTGCCACATTACAAAAGATAGTCCTCAGTTACCTCCTTTAAGTTTGCCTCCCTTGGCTGTCTCATTTAATGCTATTCCAGATAACTGTCTCGCTGAGCAACAATTTCATACAACTTACAAGGGAGAAGTGCTGAGGATCAGCCTCTCACTAATTTTACCACAACACCAGCAGCCACAGGCTGCTTGTCATTTCTAAACCAGCTCCCAAGGTAGTATACAGCTTCTAAAAACAGAGAAGAGTTGAAAACATTCTTGATCCAAATGCATCTTGGTTTTGCCAGTTTATAGAATAAAATTGTAAGAGAAAAAAAGCCATCTTACTGTTGGTGCCAGAGTTAATCAGGGCATTTCCCAAGATTAGGCCAATGGGCATGGGATGAGGTCATTGTTTGTATAGAGAAGGGATTCAGGCTAGTCTACTAACTTTGAGCTGACAGATACCAGCTTCACTGAGCCTACAGCAAAAATATTATCTTGGGTTTTGTTTATTTTTTCTTTTGACCCAGGGTCTCATTAGATAGCCCTGTATAGTCTTGAACTCACAGTGATCTTCCTGCCTCTGCTTTTCGAGTGCTAGGATTGAAGCCATGTTCAGCAGCAGGAGACAGATCATGGATGTCCTCAGTTCCTGGGGTGGGGATGGATGGGCTTCAGGACCTCAAGATACTAAAGTCTTTATATTCTGGGCCTTTCACAAGTGATCATGTAGTATTGCATATAACCTATGCACATTTCCTATACTCTAAATCATCTCTATATGACACAACAAATACAAGCTCAAGGTTATGCACATGGTTGTTATACTGTTATAAATGTCTGTATGTGTTCAGTTACAATTTTTGGATTCATGATTAGTTGCATGGATGCATATGGAATGTGGTCTACAGAGGGCCAACTGTTCACACCCTTTCTGTGTTCCCTCATAACTGCACGGTACTCTGCCTTGGTGGTGTCTCAAGGTTCACTTTACCTAAGTAGATCCCTATTAAAAAGGACAGCAGTTAATATCCTGCAGCTATTATATGCCAGGCAATGCTTTCATGTTTATGATATGACAACGCCAGGCAAATCTTATACTCTCAACGGCTGATAGGGTTAGTGAAGCACAGGAAGTTGCATAACTTATCCATGGCCACAGTGGGAGTAAGCTACAGGAATGATGCTCAAGCCAGAGAATCGTGTTCTTCATCGCCTTTCCTTGGCTACGGCCTGACAACCTTCCACATGGGCTGCTGGGGCTCTAGCCTTTAGATAAACTGTCCCCGAGGGAAGCTGGATGGCTACTATCTTTGTCTCAAACTTATTGGTTAGTGATTAAAGTTTCCTCTTCACCCCTACCCATTTATTCCTGTTCCTGACTCATGGCTTAGTCTACTGCTCAGGGGACAGAGAAGCTGTACTTCTGTCTTGCTTCCTGCTGGCTCCAGCAAGGGTGGCACAAGTCACTGTCCTTTTCATTTACCAAAAGACAGAAGGCAGGCCATATCCCTCCATGCTCCAGCTCAGTACGTTATTGCTGATGATATGCTTCTCCAGGACATAAAGTCCTTTCTAGACTTTGTCAGGTACAAAAGGAACTTTGGACAACTGGCTAGATGTGGAGCCTATTGGCATACTGAAGTGCAGGTTGGCCTCCATACTCTCAGTTTAGCAAATGCCTGTCTATAGTGGCATCCTGACTCCTCCCAGCTCTTCTCACCTTGTCCCCCCCACCCTAAACTTCTCCAGCTTATGGGCTTCTCTTCCCCAAGCTTCATATCCCCATGTAACCCTGCCATTTTGGCCACACCCTTGCTCTCTTGATCTTATGTCTTGCTTTCTTGGCTCTCTCTCGGTTCTCCTCTCCCCCTACCCTCCTCTCAGTCTGCTGCCCATGGTTAGTTCCTGCTCTGGACTCTTCCAGATGTCTACAGCTGAACACTTCCTCATTTCTACAATAAAAACCTTCCCCTCAATCATACTTCTGAGTGGTCATGTCCTCACTCTATACATTCATTATATGGCCTTAGGACTTTGAATTCAGTTCTTGGGCATCAGTCTGCTTGAAATAGAAGCCTATTATCTTACACGTTAATGCAGTGGACTGAGGGTATACCTTGCTGGCTGCCATGGAGAAGTATTTGAAGGCAGTGGCATTATTTTGTGGTGCAGCAGTATTCCCTTCTAAGTACATCTATGGAAAAAAAGAGGATGTAAATAGTAAAGGCATTTAAAAGTGATACAAATATTTTAAAACTAAATAGCAGCAATGATCATCAGAGCACTGTGACTATAATAAACACACAGAATTTCACACTTTAAAGTAGTGCATATTATCTTAGTTTTACTTCAAGTAGGAAAACAACTAAAGTCACCTACCACACACACACACACACACACACACACACACACACACACACACACACACACACACACGAATGATGTTGCCCCAGGACAAAAAAATAATGGATCCTATTTGTGTTTTCTCATGTTTCCTGCATCTAAATCACAGTATGTAACATTTCTAGAAGCAGGGTACTCATTCCCATGGTAACTAATGCACATTGGTTATGGGGAGCCCAAGGAACCTGGGGAGTGGAGAAAGCAACTCTTTATGGGAGAGAATAGCCCATCACAGGAAGCATAAGGGCTGATTTTGACTTTGATTGGGGTAGAACTATTTCTCATTCCAGGGGTGTAGGAAAGAGACATCTACCTGACTGGGCCAGGGCCTGTACCGGTCTCTGATGACATCTTGCCTGTTATCTGTTGGGTCTAAGGGATGCTCATGGGCTCATAGCTACTCTCTGCTGCGGAGTCCAGGCTGGGTATATTCAAGGCTCTGTGAGTGCCTCAGAGAAAGGCTGATGCTCTAATTGGTTTCTTCCTGTCATTTCAAGAGTACTACTCACTGGCTGCAGGTGAATGCCTCTGCATTCAACTAGTTGTACTGGCCAATCCTTAGAGGCAGCATACATGCGCGTGCAAGCATATGTGTGTGTTTGTGTGTGTTGGGAGGGGCATATTGCTAGCATGCATGTCACAGGACAATTTCGTTGAGTTGGTTTTTTCCTTCCACCTTCATGTGGTTTCTAGTGATTGAGTTCAGATCACCAGGGTTTCCCAGCAGATGTCTTACCTGCAGAACTATCTTACTGGTCCCTGTACCTGGTCTCTCACTAAACCTGGTACTCAATGATTCAGCTAGACTAGCTGATTAGCTGTCCAATAAGTTCCAATGACCTACCTGTCTCCACCTATTCAGAACTGGGGTTACAGACCTGCATAACCATGATGGGCTTTTTTTTCTTTTAACGGGGCAGGGAGGGAGATGGAGAAGGAAGCCCAGGTCTTCACGTTTGACAGTAGGCACTATATGCATTGAGACATCTCCCAGTCCCCATGTTTCTTAGCTTTTCAAGAAATAACAAGTACCGATGAACCAGAAGCATGTACCTTTCCTATAAATGCCATGGCATTTGCACTCCCAGCCTTTGCTGCCTTTAAAAAGTAGTATAGTGCCTTCTGGAGAGAAAAGGAACAGTATTACTGCCAGTCACAAATACATTCTACAAAATGGCTTTTTCAACCAGATTTTATTCATTCAATATGCATTCAAAAATATCTATGAAATAACCACTTTGTTTAAGGCACTCTTCTAAGTGTTATTTCAGTCATAAACCTGAAGAGTGGGAGAATATGTGTGTGTGTATATATATATATATATGTATGTATATATATGTATATGTACACATACATATGTGTGTATGTGCGCTCTGAAACAGGGTAAATATATATTATATTCATACATATATATAATTTAGAATGTAAACACTTTTTTCTTCTCATATTTGGAAAAGCTGGGTAGGCATGTGGCTTCATAGTGAAAGATTAATCTCAGCTACAAATTTAAATAGTCCACTATTCAGAAAAGTAGGCTTCGATGTACTTATTTTGAGACAGCTTGTACTATAGTTGGCAGAATCCTAATGTTTACAAGGCAGAATAAGGCCAGACACACCCAGCTGCTTGCTGAGACCATGTTTTGTGTAGAGGTCAGCTCCAAGACAATTTCTTCTGAATCAAGATGAAACAAAAGTCTTTGATTTCTCTAAACAACAAGATTAAACATTCTAGAATAATTTTAACTCTTACTGCTACATTCTCTAGGTATCATGCTGATTTTCTAGAAAATTCCTGAGAAATAAAAGTGACTAACCCCAAGAATGAGACCTATAAACAACTCTTGGGTGTCCCATTTGCACAAAATGCATCTGTTTGAATGTAATGAATCTGTTCTTGACAGGTCTTAACTAGGGCTGGAGAGATGACTCAGAGGTTAAGAGCACTGAATGCTCTTCCAGAGGTCCTGAGTTCAATACCCCACAACCCTATGGTGGTTCATGACTATCTATAATGACATCTGGTATCCTCTTTTCTGGTGTGCAGGCATGCAGAGAGGCAGAATGTTGTATACATAATAAACAAACAAACAAACAAACAAACAAAACACCAAGGTCCTGACTAGGTTAATGTGCAATGATATGCTCCCTCCAAAAGAGAAGAAAATGTTTAGGGAAGAAACATGGACAGTTCTAGTATATGAAAGTTGGCTCTACCAATGTTGCCATATTATTTGAGAGCTACTTCCATATTGCTGTTAGTCTTCTGTGTGAACCTAAGTACAGATGCACCGTGCTGGACTTCATTGCCTCATCTCTTCCAGTCTTCATTTGTCCTTTGGAAAACTTGATACATGCCTATAGGTATATCAGGTACTATTGGTCATTCATAAATGAATAAAATCATGGGCCTTTAGATTTCATATTGCTAAAAAGTGCTATGCAGGCCACCAGCTGAAAAAGACATTAATGATGATCTATTGTTGACCCTGAATATTATAATAGTAACATGCAAGTAACATTTTCTCATTGGTGAAATAGTGGCATGGATGTTTGGGGTAAACAACACCTTTCTGATTGGATTTAAGGACAGATCTACAGAAGAAAATTCATGGCTGATACTGTTAACTTAAACAAAAGCCCACAGCTAGAGAGGTCATAGGCTCTAAGAGAAACCCTGTTACTTTCATTTTGCTAGATGCCGATATTATCAAACTGCCTCCTAATTATTTATGTTCATATACCCATAGATTAGTGCTGCTGTCAACCCTGGTCAGAGAAACTTCTTGCAGTGAGTAGCAGTTAATACAGAGACTCACGGTAGTTAAAGATGTGTGGATTCATTATGGTTGAATGCTCAGCCCTAAATGGAACATCTAGGTAATTCCCTATCCCCTACTCCCTACTCACACTGGCTCAAGGAACACCATGGAAGAGAGATGGAAAGAATGAGTGAGCCAATGGGGAAGGCTGCTGTGAAATGCTGTCTTGTGGACATGAAATGGTTGTTTCACTTATGAACTCACACAAGAGCTGTACTACATCAGGCCCGTCAATATTACAGCATGGATGGCACGGGGTCTTAAATGACCCTATTTCTGGTTGAGGAATAGAGAGTCAAGTTTCCTTGAGGGTATGGCCATGGGTAGGTTGGTAATACCCCAGTGGATGGCTCCACAGCCATGTGGCTGTAGGTATCACTAACTAAACTTCGTTTTATTTATGCATAGAAGAATTTCTAACTATATATATATGTATATATATATATATACATATATATATATATGAAGAGGATGTGAGACGGGATGTAGTAGGGGAAGAGATCTGGGGGAGAGTGAAGTAGTTACGTTAAACATACAATGAATACATGTGTGCAAATATCAAAGAATATTTAGAAATTATTTTAAAATAAAACATGGTTCCTACATTTGCTACCTGACAATGATGCTGAGAAAAAAATGAACATTTGTTAGCAGCACTGAATATGTAAGGAGATAAAAGAAATGTTCCCAAGTAATTATATAGGTAGAGAATGAGAGAGGAATATAGATTGTAGTGTTTCCTAACGTGTTTATAAGGCTTTTCCTTCTGAATTCTCATACTATCATTATAAGGAAGGCACTATTAATATATGTTCCCATTTAATGACATCTAAAGTCATGCACCAAGTATATATATTCCATACGAGGACTGAATACAGCGTCTGCATCCTTGGAACTCTACCTTTATGGAATAAAGGGAAAGGCCAAAGTAATAGAAGCCTTACTATATTGAGACCATCAGAAACTAGGGGAGTGTCAAGAGAAAGGGAGTTTTCACTCCTTTGGGAATGTCTAAGCTGTCTGAAAAATCATCTTGGTTCAGTCCGGTCAGAATAGAACACCCCAAATCTAGGGCTTGTAAAATTAAATGAAGGCTTTGGCTCTTAATACTAAACTAAGGATTTAATTTTGTTAGAAAATAAAACATCAGTAGAGATTTACAATCATTGGGAAATCTTGAAGCTAAAATCTCTGGACTAATCTAAGTGTTAGATAGGAGAAAAACTTATTAAAACTATGTATAATTTCCAAATTAAAAAAACCCACTGGTTTTGAAAAAGGGCTTTTTGTTTGGATGCTTTTTATATCCAAATACTAACCAGGTCTGGCCCTGCTTGGGTACTGAGACATGGCAAGGTTGGGTACATTCAAGTTGGTATTGTCATAGACTGTGGGCCAGAGCTAAGCATACACCCAAATAATTGTGTTGTTTGTGCAAGTCACATTATCTCTAGGTTTGATTTTCTCATTTAGATTCTCCTCTGTGTTCTCCAGGTACTTTGTTCTGTCCCCATAATGTCATTCACCTGCCAATTTATTCGTTTGCCTCCTTCAATGTTGGGTGCTCTGTCCTTAGCACAGTGTCTTCCATAGATTAAGCAAGCATACATATTTTTTAAATGAATTAATATTTATGAATCTTTAAAACAAGGGACCTGGACTTGAGTCTTTTTTTTTTCAAGTCTCTTTAAAGGTTTATTTCTTCCCGAAGTGATACCACTTTTTTAATCATTTTTTATTTTAATTTTAAATAGCTTGTTTTACATGTCAATCCCAGTTCCCTCTCCCTCCCATCCTCCCGCACTCCCCTTCCCCCCCCCCACCCTATTGCCAAATCCTTCCACATAGGGGATATCTAGAGTCTGTCATTTTACTCTTGGTAGGGTCCAGGCACTCCCCTAAGAGTCCAGGCTGAGAGAGCATCTCTCTTTGTGCTATAGGCACATGAAGACAGTTTGTATACCAGGGATAGACACTGATCCACAGCTCAGGGCCCCATAGGTTGTCCAGGCCTTCTCACTGACACTCACATTTGGGGGGTCCAGATCAGTCCCATGCTGGCCTCCCCACTGTTGGTCTGGGGTCCAAGAGCACTCCCCTGTTCAGATCAGCTGTCTCTGCTGGTTTTGCCAGCCCATTCTTTGCCAATTTGCTCATCGCTCCTCTTTCTCTGTCACTGGGTTCCTTGGGTTCAGTTCAGTGATTAATTGTGTGTTTGCCTCTGCTTCCATCAGTCACAGGATGAAGGCTCCCGGATGGTTATAGACATCAAGTTCATTATCAGGAATGGGCATTCGAGGTGGTCCCTCCACTATTGCTTAGCTGGCCAATTGGTGTTATACCTTTAGATCACTGGAGGTCACTCTGGTGCCTGATCTGTCTTCGATCCTATGATTCCCTCTTCCCCCTATTCTACCCCCACCCCCTCAACTTTCTGTTCCCCCATGACCAACTCCCTTCCTCTTTACCCCCTCTATTCTTCCCAGGTCCCACTCCCCCCCACCCCTCGCCGTGTTCCCCATCCATTCAGAGGATCTTGTCTCCATCCTCTTCTCTTGGGTACTATGCATATATGCATATCTTTTAGGTTCTTTCCTGTTTCCCAGACTCTCTATCTGTGGAAGAGCAGACTGGCACTATCCTGATCCATATCTAAAATCCATATATGAGTGAGTACATACCATGTTTGTCTTTTTGCGACTGGGTTACCTCACTCAGGATGGTTTCTTCCAGTGCTATCCATTTCCCTGAGAATTTCAAGATTCCATTGTTTTTTTCTGCTGAGTAATACTCCATTGTGTAAATGTACCACATTTTCTCTATCCACTCTTCAGTTGAGGGGCATCTAGGTTGCTTCCAGGTTCTGGCTATTACAAACAATGCTGCTATGAACATAGTGGAGCAGATGCCCTTGTTGTATGAACCTGCCTCATTTGGATAAATGCCTAAGAGTGGAATTGCTGGGTCTAGTGGTATATTAATTCCCATTTTCCTGAGGAATCTCCATATTGATTTCCAAAGAGGCTGTATGAGTCGGCATTCCCACCAGCAGTGGAGGAGTGTTCCTCTCTCTCCACATCCTCTCCAGCATAAATTGTCTTCGGTGTTATTGATTCTAGCCATTCTGATAGGAGTAAGATGGTATCTCAGAGTTGTTTTGATTTGCATTTCCCTGATGGCTAAGGATGTTGAGCACTTTCTTAAGTGTCTCTTGGCCATTTTAGCCTCCTCTACTGAGAATTCTCTATTTAGCTCTGTACCCCACCTTTCAAGTGGATCCTTTGGTGTTTTGGAGACTTGTTTCCTGAGCTCTTTATAAATTTTGGAGATTAGCCCTTTGTCAGATGTAGGACTAGTGAATATCTTTTCCCATTCTGTGGCCTGCCTTTTTGTCTTTTTGACTGTGTCCTTTGCCTTACAGAAGCTTTTTAGTTTCAGAAGGTCCCATTTGTTAATTGTCGATCTCAGTGCCTGTGCCACTGGTGTTATGTTTAGGAAGTGGTGTCCTGTACCAACTCGTTGAAGAGTATCTCCCACTTTCTCTTCTAAAAGTTTCAGTGTGGCTGGATGTATGTTGAGATCTTTGATCCATTTGGACTTAAGTTTTGTACAAGGCGATAAACATGGATCTATCTGCAGTCTTCTGCATACCAGTACCCAGTTATGCCAGCACCATTTGTTGAAGATGTTTTCTTTTTTCCACTGTACAGTTTTAGCTTCTTTGTCAAAAATCAGGTGTTCATAGGTGTGTGGGTTAAAATTAGGGCTTTTGATTCGGTTCCATTGGTCTACATGCCTATTTTTGTGCCAATACCAAGCTGTTTTCAGGACTATAGCTCTATAATAGAGCTTGAAGTCAGGTATGGTGATGCCTCCTGAAGTTCCTTTATTGTATAGGGATGTTTTGGCTATCCTGGGCCTTTTGTTTTTCCATATAAAGTTGATTAATGTTCTTTCCAGGTCCTTGAAGAATTGTGATGGAATTTTGATAGGGATTGCATTGAATCTATAGACTGCTTTTGGCAAGATTGCCATTTTTATTATGTTGATCCTACCAATCCAAGAGCATGGGAGATCTTTCCATTTTCTGGTATCTTCTTTGATTTCTTTCATCAAAGACACAAAGTTCTTGATATACAGGTCTTTCACTTCCTTGGTTAACATTATCCCCAGATATTTGATACTGTTTTTGGCTATTGTAAAAGGTGATGTTTCTCTGATTTCTTTCTCAGTCACTTCATCCTCTGTATATAATAGGGCCACTGATTTTTTTGAGTTTACCTTGTATCCTGCCACATTGCTGAAGGTGTTTATCAGCTCTAGGAGTAACCTTGTGGAGTTTTTTGGGTCACTTATGTAAACTATCATATCATCTGCAAAAAGTGAAAGTTTGACTTCTTCTTTTCCTATTTGTATCCCCTTTATCTCCTTTTGTTGTCTTATTGCTGTAGCTAGAACTTCAAGTACAATATTGAAGAGATATGGAGAGAGTGGACAGCCTTGTCTTGTTCCTGATTTTAGAGGAATTGCTTTGAGTTTCTCTCCATTTAGTTTGATGTTAGCTGTTGGTTTACTGTATATTGCTTTTATTATATTCAGGTACGTTCCTGTTATCCCTGATCTCTCTAGGACCTTTATCATGAAGGGGTGCTGGATTTTGTCAAAGGCTTTTTCAGCATCTAGTGAGATGATCATGTGGTTTTTCTTTCGCAGATTGTTAATATGGTGGATTACATTGATAGATTTTCTAATGTTGAACCATCCCTGCATTCCTGGAATGAAGCCTACTTGATCATGGTGGATGATTTTTCTGATGTGTTCTTGAATCCGGTTTGCAAGTATTTTATTGAGTATTTTCGCATCAATGTTCATGAGGGAAATTGGTCTATAGTTCTCTTTCTTAGTTGTGTCTTTGTGTGGCTTGGGTATCAAGGTAATTGTAGCCTCGTAGAAAGAGTTTGGCAGTGAGCCTCCTGCTTCTATTGTGTGGAATACTTTGACGAGTATTGGAATGAGCTCTTCTTTGAATTTCTGGTAGAATTCTGCACTGAAGCCATCTGGGCCTGGGCTTTTTTTATTTGGGAGACTTTTGATGACTGCTTCTATTTCATTAGGGGTTTTAGGTCTGTTTAGATTATTTATCTGTTCTTGATTTAGTTTTGGCAAGTGATATCTATCCAGGAAATTGTCCATTTCCTTTAAATTTTCAAATTTTGTGGAGTACAGATTTTCAAAGTATGCCCTGATGATTCTCTTGATTTCCTCAGAGTCCGTTGTTATGTCCCCTTTTTCATCCCTGATTTTGTTAATTAGCATGTTCTCTCTCTGTCTTTTGGTTAGTTTGGACAGAGGTTTGTCTATTTTGTTGATTTTCTCAAAGAACCAACTCTTTGTTTCATTGATTCTTCTCAGTGTTTTCCTGGTTGAGTCTTTAGAGAACATTTTGGCCTAAGTATTATGGTCCTGAAATCATTTCAAAGTCCAGTTTAGTGATTTGGTTCTCAATTATTTTGCAGTAGAAAGTTGGAAAAAAAGTTTCATTCTGGGAAAAACATAATTTGAAGTTTTAAAAGGAAACAATTTAATCAGAAGCAAATAAAAGTCCTAGAGTTCCCAACCCTTGAACAATGTGATCCCATAGATTCCATGAGACATGGCAGCTTCTCACACAATACTCAGTGACATGGCGTATTCTACTCCAGTGTCATGGCTTACTCTAGCTCACTGCTGTGAGTCTCTTTTCTTCACTGGCATCATGGCTTACTTCACTCAGGTGTGTAGCTCACTCTACTCCAGTATTGTGGTTTTCTTCACTGTCTTTGTCTACTTGGAACTTCAGTTCTTTTTTTTTTTTTTACATTTTTTTAGTTCCAATGTGATTGTTTCTATTCTAAAAAAATCTTATTATTATTAATTTTAGAGACACAGTCTCTCTGTGTAGCTCTAGCTGTACTGGAACTCACTCTGTAGACCAGGCTGGTCTCAAACTCAGAGATCCACCTGCCTCTGTCTCTCTAGTGTTAAGACTAAAGGTGTGGAACATCACATCTAGCTGTAAAAATGTATTTAATATCACACAAAAATGACATGCAAGTCGCTTTGGTGGATACACATATGTAAAACCAAGTTATCACTCTCAAGAATTTTGATGGCTGGTGGTATAGTTCAGTTTGTAGAGTGCTTGTGCTTACCCAGCATGCACGAAGCCTTGCTTTGATCTCTAGCACTGCATAAACTGGATGTGGTAGGAGATGGAGGTACTTGGGAGATGGAGGCAGAATAATCAGAAGATCAAGGTCATTTTTCAGTTTTCTAATGATTTTGAGATCAGCCTTGGCTACATGAGATTATGCAAAAAACAAACAAAACAGAATAATTATCCACTCAGCCATCCATGTATCCTTTAAATATCCATTGTGCAAAGCCAAAGATGTAGCTCAGTTGGTAATGTGAGCTTAGTATACACAAGGCCTTGGATTCAATGCACAGCATCACATAAGCTGGGCATGGTATACATGCCTATAATCACAGCACTCAAGAGATGGAAGGAGGAAGATCATAAGTTCAAAGTCATCTTTGGCTACACAGTGAGTTTGAGGCCTGTCTGGGATACATGAGACCTTGCCTTGAAGAAAATTACTGAGTACTTATCAATTGCTCATTCTACAATGTATATTTTAATCAGGATAGATCTTACTGCCAATGGCAGATTATAGTTTAAAGTTATATTGACAGTTACTTTCTCAGTAGAATAATGGTTTGTTCACAGCTAATGATGTGTTGTTATGAAAAATAGCGTGTTTCAGACATTGTGTTAGGTAAAGTTTCATTATTTAAACTTCTCTTGTAAATGTGGCTTTTCATTGGCTCTAAGAAAATCCCTAATTTAATTAGCTTGTAATATTTTCTCTACTATGAAATGTGAAGGAAATGCATTATTCTGAAAATGTTTATGAACACTTCCTATATACAAGGCTCTGTAGATCATTCTGGAAAGGGATATTAGTTCTTTCTCTACTCTGGGTAGCCGAGAGGGTAATGCAGTTGCTCTTAGGGTTGATATCATTCCTCTGCCAGTTTTAACTTAATTATGCTACACCCACTTTAATAATATGCACCCAAGAACCCAGATTTCCTAATCCAATTCATTCTGAGCTTTTCTATTTTTAAGAATGCAAATGAAATTAGAATATGTGTATAGAAGAATCAAGATAATGTAATAATCGTACATATACAATTTCTAATAATTATAAATTTGGTCATAGAGGGACCAAGTTGTTCCCTATGATAACAAATTCTGAGAGAAATTAATTCAATCAAGTAGTGAGAAGTGATGGAGAAAGGCAGGATAGTTATTCCTGAGCATTTTGATATTTAATTTGCTGATCAGCAAACCGGAGCATCACATTTAAAATGAGTCATGTAGTAATAATTTCTTCACCAGACTGACTGGAGTGGTGCTTTTCATGCTGAGAGGCATCACTCCATGTGTAGGTTACTAGCACCCATTCATTGAACGTATATTTATTGAGTGCACTCTTTGGAGTAGAAGACAAACTAGTGAGCAATAGAAACAAGCACATAAGTTCCATTGTGGGCACAGGCTGCAATAAAGGCCCACAGAGTGAAGGGAGTTAGTTATGTGTGCTATGTGGAAAATAAATGGTGTGGGAGTATAAGCAGTGGAACACTGGAGTTATCTAGAAAATTCTCCCTGAGGAGGTAAGACTCAAAGGACAAGAAGGCAAATATGGAGAGGCTCCTCAGCAGCCTCTTAGAGTCTTTTTATTCTTTCATCTTCCCCTCTTCCCTGTGGCTAGCTAACTGAGCATAAGCCAGTCTGGATTAAGGTTTGAGATATTTGGAGGAATTTCCACATATATTCAGTGCCATTAGACTGAGGAGTAGAAAGAACCAGCCTGAGCCTGTCCCCAAGAGTGCCTGAAGGAAAAGTTCTGGAATCAAACTCATGATCTTGGGGTCTCTGGATGGAAAAATGAGTCCCAGGCCAATTATTGGAGAGTCAGAGAGGAAGGAACCTGAATGATTGTGCCTTTCTGTATTCTTGCTCTAGAAACGGGGAAGCACATTTTAGAGGCTGTATTGTGGGAGTAGTGCAAAAAGAAATGATATTTACTAGAAATAACAAACGTTTTCAATGCTGAAAGCCAGCATTCAGCTTTGCTCCTTCATTTTTGAAGGTATTTTGCCTGCATGTATGTCTGTGTACCAGCCACAGAAGGAAGCGAGAAGAGAATGTCATATCTTTTGGAACTGGAGCTGTAGACGGTTGTGAGCCACCATGTGGCTGCTGGGTACAGAACCTGGATCCTCTGTCCTCTTTAACTGCTAAGCCCTTACACCAGCCTTCAAATTCTGTTTCTCAAATACACTTATTTCCAGCTCTGATACGTGGAACAATTTGCTTTATCTCTACAGAGCAGGATTTTCAAGTATAAAGCACACTTTAAAGAAGTAGTGTTGCTTAAAAGCCTGAGATGGGTCCTCATGATGCCTTGTTCCTGGCTGCTGACACTACAGCCTTGGGATCCCTCAGAGCCACTTGGGAGGGCTTGTACTTCACTGGAGTTGAGGTGGCTCCAGTTCCCTTCAAGTGTTTGCATTTGTGTGGCTAAGTGACAGTGCCTGCATCCACGCATGCATGCATGCATGTGTGTAGGGTGTTCTATGGAAAGGCTATTGTCATCCTTAAGTCAATCAAAGCTCCCATTTATAACAAATGAGGGAATGTTCCCAGTTATGTACCCTATGACTAACATCTTTTGTAGGCTAAAGCCAGACACTGGAGCAATCTTATGAACATAGACCTCCCATATAAGGTGCCAACACAGTACTCACAATTAGGTTTTAAAAGCCCTGGAAACCTTCGTTTCAGCTACGCTGGGATGCATATGCCTATGCAAATTGCTACCTACTTTATGAAGTTAACTTTGACATTTATCTAATGTTTACCATCTCTCATATAAAAGAGAAAATAACAGTACCAAAGACATACATAAAACAACAATATTAAATAAAATGAAAAGAAATAATATGACCACCTTATAAAAGGGGTGATTACTGTCCCTTAGGCTGTTGGTTTTATGTTGAGACAGAGTTTGCATTCCTTTGAAAAAAATGAGCACATGGCTCCTAGAAAATGACAAAAAAAGTGCAACATCATCTTTTGGAAATAATCCTTTGATTCCCCAGGTCTGTGGTGATTGACACCTTAAAACCGCAATCAGAGTCTAGGGCAGAGCTTACCCTGCAATGTGGCATCTTACCTATGTAGGTTAGGCTTATTTATTCTTTTTCCCCCACTATGTATTTGGAAGGTTAAGTAGGCCTCTAACTCACCACAACAAGGTAAGATCAAGCACAGTGATTAAATGTTTCACAAAATTACAGAGATGCTTAATTTAAGTTACAGTTAAAAGCAGTCTGAATCATTACCTAGCCAAACCACATGAATTAGGTCCTTAGGCAACTTAGCAGAAATTTCCCATGAGGACTTTCTGCAACTGGTCTTTGTGGTGGGGAAAGAAAGTTCAAGGCCAGCGAATGGGGGCATTCTCGATGCTCAACTCCGGCCTGACAGAACACAGGAAGTAGGAAATGTTCAAGGTCTGTTTAGTCCTGGTTGCTTCTCAGAAAGTGCTTTGTGCCTGGAGGCAGGTTAGGAAAATGCACCTGCAGGTGAACTCTGCTTTCCCTCAGAAGCTAGCATGGGGGTCTGACCAGAGCAGCAGCTGTGGGCTTCCCACCGCTTGCCCACTTCCCCCTCTTTTGTTTTTCACTGGGTGCCCAGCTTCCTGCGCCATGACCGTTCTCCCCTATAGGACTGAAGTTTGAGATCAACTTACATAGTAGTCCTGGTCTAGGCCTTTCCTCCCAATTAGATGTAACTGTCCAAGAGATACCTGGAAATGACGATTTTTTTGAAAATGGTTTTAGCAGCAATATCAATTTAAATAAAATAGCATTTATTTGTTGATTTTACTGTAGTTCATTGCTTCAGTTTGGTGTTTTTGGCAAGCTTTGAAAGAGGCAAGGAACATTCTAGTCTCTGTCTTTAATCACATGACCAGTGGCTACTAGGCACATGACTTCCTTAGTAGCAGAAATCCACTGGCTAGTTTATAGTAAGGACCAGGTTCATGTCTCACTAAGATTACATAGGTGCTGTCCTATTCCCACCTTGCATCCTCAGGAGTCCACCTACATTAATGCCAAATTTGGAAGTATTATTTTCCCTTAACTAAAATCTAGGTTTTTAAAAAGTGAAATTTCCAGGAAGAAATGCATAACCACCACCACCAGCACCTCCACTATTGCTATCACCATGGCAACTACTTCTTGAATAAGTCCCCAAACTGCTGGTAGCAAGGGGACAAAACAGAAGGGGTGTAGACGAGAGGGCATCTCCCCTGCTTCACATTCATTCAAAGTAGGGTGCTGTTGATTCCCCTGGCACTCAGAAGGTAATTGGCATGTTCTAAGAATGTGGTTTTTTTCTGTGTGCATTACTTGTATCTGAACATCTCCTCTTTCTGCCAAGAACTTATAGTACTGGTATATGTCCCAATCCAAAATCTCACTGTTGGAGCTCAGATTTTCAGGTCTCTCGGTTAGTCTCACTTTTTCCACTGGAATACCTTCACTTTTTTCCAATTTGTCAGCAACTGTGAACAGAAGCAAACCAGAAAATGAAACACTCGAGCTGCAAGAAGTAACAGTTAACTTTGAGAAACACAGCTAGACTCGTTCTGCTCAAATTGTGCAGGGATCTGGACTGCTGACAGGGAAGAGGCATAGGAAACAGGGGCTCACTGGGTTTTGTTTATCTGGATCTAAAAGACAGTGGGGAAAGCCTGTACTTGTTTTTGAAACTAAGATAAATAGTATCAGCATAGACTCTTGGAAGAATGTGGGCAAGGGGATATCAGCACAAGCATAGACCCTTGGGAGGATATGGACAAGGGGATTTGAGTAGAGGCTTTAAAGGGGCACCCATTGATCCCTCTGTGCTAACTTTTTATGGGATGGGCACTGCAATATAAGAACAAGGACTACTCAATTATTCTCTGTAGACAGTCTGAGAATAAATACAAAGATACATATGCTTGAATATTCCTAACAAAATGTACCATTTGAAATATACATAGGGATTCCATTTTCATTAAGTATATGAGAATGCTCGTCATAAATAACCTCTGAAAACAACAGTATTTTCTTCAAGCCCTTTCTTTTCCCAGATGTCTAAGATACATGTTTATGTGTTATTCTGAATACATGAGTTAGCCCAGTGGGTGCAATCCACTTCTAGGAAGACTTATTAAGAGCTACTCTCTCTGAGTGATGTTGCAATGTGACATACAACTCTGAAGAGCCTCTAGGAATATAGACTACCCCATGCTCTATTTTTGTAGACAGAAACTGGGTGGTAGAACAATGATTGTTTGAACTGTGGAGTGATCCCTCCTGTGTGTGTCTTTTATTTGTTTCATTAGAATTTCTTTCTTTCTTTCTTCCTTTCTTTCTTTCTTTCTCTCTTTCTTTATTATTTACTTATTTATTTATTTCAAGACAGGGTCTCTCTGTGTAACTTTGTAGACCAGGCTGGTCTCAAACTCACAGAGATCTGCCTACCTCTGCCTCCCAAGTGCTTGGATTAAAGGCGTGCACCACCATGCTACCACCGCCCGGCCTTAGAATTTCTTTTTCATTGTTACTTATTTATTTATTTATATAGCTCTGGCTAGCCTCAAACTTGAAGTGACCATTTACTGTTTCTATGTCCCAAATACAGAGAGTACATACTGTGGTGGTTTGAAAGAATGGAGTGGCACAATTAGGAGGTATGGCCTTGTTAGAGTAGATGTGGTCTTATTGGAGGAAGTGTGTCATTGTGGGGTCATGCTTTGAGATCTCCCATGCTCAAACACATAGTCGCCTTCTGCTCTCTGAGTATCAAAATGTAAAACTGTCAGTTTCCTCCTCAGCACCATGTCTGCTTGCATGCCGCCATGCTGTTCACCATGATGATAATGAACTAAACCTCTAAAACAGTAAGCCAGTCCCAAGTAAATGTTTTCCTAAGTCAAGACTGTGCTGGCAAAATCCACAGAGATAGCTGAGTGGACAAGGGGGAGCTCTTGAACCCCAGACTTATGACTAGGAGGCCAACAGGGGACTGATCCAGACTCTGTGAATGTAGTGTCAGTGAGGAGGCCTCAGAAATCTCTGGGGCTTTGGGTAGTAGACTAGTGTTCACCATGACATACAAATGAACTTTGGGAGCCCATTCCACATGGAAGGATGCTCTCTCAGCCTGGACACATGGGGAAGGGCCTAGGTTCTGCCCTGGATGAAATGACAAACTCTGGAGATCCCCCCAAGGAGGGCCTTACCCTCTCTGGGGAATGATGTGGGGATTGGGCTGGGGGTGGAGGGATGGGGGTGGGACTGGTGGAGGGAGAAGGGGGGAGCCGGGATTGACATTTGAAGCATGCATGTTTCTAATTTAAATAAAAAACATACATAAAATAAAGAGTTGAGGTGGTCTAAACACTAAGTTAGACTAAACACTGATCAAGACACAGGTTCATACCACCATGCCCCCATTAGGAACTTTTTAACAAATCATCCAACATTATATGGATTAGGGAGTTCATGTAATATTGGTTTAAGAGACAAATATTACAACAAGGCATAGTGGTACACAACTTTAATCCCAGCTCTAGGGAAATAGAGGCAGGTGGATCTCTATGTTCCAGGCCAGGCCAGTCCTACATAGGACATTCCAGGCAAGTCAAGGCTATATGCAATGAGACCTTGTCTCAAAAACCCCCAAACAATCTACCAACACCCCTCCCAAAGAGTTATGAGAATTACTCACTATAATCTGCTACTTTCTTGTAATGATTTAGGGCAACTTCACAATTTTGTAGAACATTGATTCCTGACAAATATCTGTACCCCTAAAACACATGCATATATATGTGTTAATATTCAGATAATGCTACAGTTATAATACATCTATTTTGGTCTAAGAATAGTTACAAACCAGAATCATCTGAGACATCATGCTTCCTCCAGCACTTCCAAAGGTATAATATATCAGTGCCTACGATACAAGAAATACAATTATATTGATTTCTTAAATTTGGAACTCAAGTCAAGCACTGCTTCTTCATTCCTATCCCAGTAATGAGCCAAAAGCCATTCCTAAATGTGCCCCAAGTCTCCATTTGTTCTATTAAGATGGTTTCCATTTATTGCGGGTGACCAGGGTGTAGAGTCTGTGATAAAGGCATGGCATATGGTGTTTTATTTTATCACCCTAAAATCCTATGAAGTAGATAGTGTCTACCTTCAGTAAAGAATCTATTTATTTTATCACCCTAAAATCCTATGAAGTAGATAGTGTCTACCTTCAGTAAAGAATCTAATTCATGAGATGGCAGATTTTTAAATTTCTGTGTTGAGTGGGCACTTTCATTACCACAGTAGAGCGAGCCTCTTTAAGAAAAAATTCTATTTAACGTTTGTTCCAGGAAAAAATAATGTTGACTTTACCTTGGCTTGGTCATATTCCATTCCTATTCCATAGGAAGATAAAAATCCTAATGCCTAAAGTGCAAAAGAAAACACAAAACTGAGTCAGTCAACTTGTTTCATCATTTTTATCTATATATTTATTTTTTAGATTCATTTATTTTACTTTATGTGTGAGTGGTTTGCCTGCATGAATCTATGTGCATCATGTATGTACCTGGTACCCTCAGAGGTTGAAAGAACGGCACTGGAATCCTTGGAGCTGGGGTTAGAGATGGATGTGACCCACTGGGTGGGTTCTGGGAATCGAACCTGGTTTCTCTGCAAGAGCAACAAGCGCTCTTAACTGGTGAGTGAGTCATCTCTTTAACTCCATATATTGATAATGGATATCTTACACATTTTCATAATACTTTATACTATTAACTTGTTTATAATACCATAACAAAGTGTTTTTAATTGTATGTCTGAATCTTTGACAATTCTTGTTGCACCTTTGAATAATGCATAACAATGAAATATTAAAGTCAGGCATGATGGTGTACATCAGTAATCCCAGGAGGCTGGCAGGAGGATCATGGTATCTAGGATATCCTGGGCTACATAGAAAGACTGTGTTTCAAAGAAACAAAACAAAAGCAAGCAAACTAAAAATATTATAAACTTGTGGTTGATATATTTTTTCCTATTTTATTTTTTAATAAACTTCTCCTTTGATGTGTTATCACTTTAAGCTTTCCATTCTTCTTGCTTTTTGTGATATGGGGAGTGAGCCCAGGTCCTCACATGTGCAGGGCAATGTTCTAGTACTGAGCTGTTTCCCCACCCCTAATGAGTATTTTTATTCGTATTTTAAAAATAAAATAGGATTGACATAATAGAACATTTAAATAAAAATATACTGAATAAAGAGTGAAAGCCTGATCACAGAGTAAGATGGAAGTACTGGAAGCCCCCGCCTGCATCCGACACAGTATGCCATCCAAAAAGTTTTTATAGAAACCACAGAAACAAGTTAAATCAGTACATCAGTGTGACACACCAATAGGAAAATGGGATTCAAAACCCACATAGGCAGCTTCCAGATGGTTTGACCTATGATTTTCCACATTTGTGATGGTGTGAAAGCAATCTGCACTCTGTAGAAACTGTGTTTCAGATCTGGATTTTGTTATTTCCTGGATTAGTGGCATGGGATGCCATACTCCTAGGATGCTAGGAAGAGGCAGAAAGCTGCAGTTCCTGGTCAGAAGTGATCACAAGGGTGGACTACTTTGTGATGATGTATGTGTTAGTAAGCTATAGTGTTTGCAAGGTGACACGGACTAAGCGCATTTCAACTTGTGATACTTTCAATTTTTTATTGGCTCTCTCAGACTCATTTCTTTCAGCAGCCATCTGTGAGCCCTTCTCAGTTCTTGTTGGGCCACTCCAGCAATCTCCAGGCCTATCTCCTCTTGTCTATCCTTCAACTGCCATTACTATCACCACTCCATCTCCTGTTACAAAGCTCACAATTATATTTCACAGGGTTTATGGGAATGCTGTCAGATGTCAAGCATGTTCATTAAGTCCAATAACTCAGTCACCTCAGGAAAGAAGTAATGTATTATACTCCCAAGGATAGTGTTTCTGTGTGTGTGTGTGAGAGAGAGAGGACAGAGAGAGAGAGAGAGAGAGAGAGAGAGAGAGAGAGAGAGAGAGAATGTGTGTGTCTATCTCCATGTGTATATGGAGGCCGGAGTACAATCTCAAGAGTTCCTCAGGTACTATCTACTTTTTTGTTTTCTTGAGGCAGGTCTCTTACTACTTGGAACTCTCTAGGCTAAGTGACACTAGCATGGTTCGCCAGCAAGTTACAGGGATCACCTCCCTAGGTTTAGGGTTACAGGTTCATGTCATCACCCCTGGTTTTTTATGTGGGTTATGGAGCTCGGAACCCAGATTCTCATGTTTACAGAGCAAGCACTTTCTGAGTTGAGTCATAACCTGAGTACTGTGTGACTTTTGTGATTAGGAAATTGACTGTAGAAGTTTTTCTTTTCCCTCAGAGCACAATAATTCTACCACATTTGTGTAACTGCTGTGCTTTACAAAATCTGCACACAGATAAAAACCTCTGACTCTAAACATCTTCATGTTCTTCACTGGGCTGAGAAAGCTTCCTTTTA
The DNA here is from genome assembly GCF_017639785.1 of Mesocricetus auratus. Lineage (NCBI taxonomy): Eukaryota > Metazoa > Chordata > Mammalia > Rodentia > Cricetidae > Mesocricetus > Mesocricetus auratus. The sequence goes on from NW_024429189.1 coordinate 106,627,447, forward strand.
AAGAAGGTGAACCTCGCACACACATTGCAAGTGGAAAGCCCTGCAACTCCTCTCCACATGGCAACATGTGTATTTGAAATGGTTAAATTGGCTCTTTTTAAGGATGCCACTAGCCAACTTTAGATTTAAAAATTTCTTTCAACTTCTGCTCAGTTTAGAATCTGGTCAATTATGCAGAAATTTGACAGTAAACAAACATACTGACCTTTAAAGAGAAGGTGCCATTTGGGTTTATATTTGAAGACTCTCTACCGAGAGTACATTGTTTTGGGCAGGGTTCGGCAAACATGTTGGTCTGGTCCTTTGGAAAAATCTGTAAACTGGTGAAGTTGTGAAGTAAAGCTGGTAGTGAATGTCTACTCTGTGATGGGGAAGGGACATTTTTCTATATAAAACTGGCTGAAAATGAAAGGACCAGACCATGATGGTACCGCGTTGTGTCAAGGCAGAGTAATAACAGTGAATGAAGGGTTCTGCATCCAGCCCATTTTATTGTTTTTACGCTGCTTACAGCATCCAGGACAATAGGAGATGCTGAAAGGCGTTAAGGCCATCACTTACTGGAATGTGCCAAGTCCTTTCCTTTCCTTTGTGCTTGGGCTTGTCACCTAACAGCTCCTAACCATCAGCTTTTAGTGGGTTTTGTCTCTTCTTTTTTGAGATAAGGATAAGATAAAACTAGGTGGATTGTAAAATGATTAAATCTTAACCCAGGAAAGAGACATATTGTGAGCTGAGAGAAGACTGGTGACATCTGTGACACATTGGCAGTTTTGAAAGTCGAATTCTGCACACCGGCTTGCTCGTAAGACTTGACTCTGAATTCTGCCAAGTTGTGTGTGGTACTTAACACAGGTTTAAATGCCTGGGTTTACTGTGAAGGCTTTAGCATAATGGATATTTTATCGTATTTTAAAGTAAATTACTCAGGGTCTGAAATAACAATTTAAAAATCAAATATTTCTCTGTGTGCTTTTTCTAAGAAATTATTAAAGGAGGAGAAAGATTAAGCAATTTCCCTCTAATTACCATACGAAGCTGGGAAGCTTTGTTATTTTTACTTTTGGCTCAAACCACATACCAAAGCAAAGTGTGAATCAGTTCTAATGAGTAACTCAGACACTCCTAATATAAGGCCATTAACATCAAAAACACCCAACAGAAGCCTCGAATCATCTAAGTGATTATTAATTTGATGCTAGAGATGATGTTTCAGCCATAGCACGGTGCTAATGACTATAGTCCTTCTAGGAAACACTTCAACTCTTCAAATTTGAAATAAATGAGGAATATGTGAAGTCATTGCCATTGAGATATAATTATTTTCAAATCACAGAGCGCAGTAAAACATCACTCACATCTTTCTCCTTTACACATCAACTGTAGTTATTTTTATATGATAGAGAGGATTTTCATATAATCTGTTTTGAATTGTATAGTCAAAGAAATATATACATTTACATCCAGTAACTTTAAAAATATTTACATTTGTGTGTGTGTGTGTGTGTGTGTGTGTGTGTGTGTGTGTGTGTGTGTGTGTGACAATAAGCATGTGGCATTCAAAGGACAACTCCTGGGAGTTAGTCATCTCCTTTCACCAAGTGGGTAGGCGAATCAAACTCAGATTTCAGGCTACACACAAGCACCTTTTCCTGGAGACTACTCTATAGTTCCTGTGTTTTAGAAGATACTGATTCTTTGTTAATCACCTAAGTAGATTGTCTTTAGAGTCTTAATTACTTCTGTTGCCCTTCAAGAATTTCCTTCAGTTTATTTGGATTTTTACAAGTTAGGTCTTTCTGAGATCTCTGACACTCCCAGGTTCTCTATTGTTTTCCAAAATTTCTGATTGTTTTCCCTTTCCCTCAGACATCACAGATATTCATTCTCTCAATCGCAAGCACATGTGCTTGAGAGCACATGTACACACACACACACACACACACACACACGGATACATATTATATACTCTACAACATGTATATACAATATATATAGAGAATATAAGAATATTATTATTTGGTCACAGTTCCAGTTTTTTAGGTACATTTCTATGTGACATTGTTCTCCTAGTTCTCAGAAACATTTCTGACAATCCAGACAATGTTCCTAGATTATGTTAGCTCAAGCAGCAGAAACAAAGATGCTCCTGGCTAACCCTATTAGAGAGCAGTTGTGAGGATGGTCTGTGCCACAAAATCTCTTCAACTGGCTGTTCTTTGTACAATGAATGAATGAATGAGTAAATCAATTCCTAGGGAAGTTACTAGAGGTAACAATGATAGATATAGCCTTAGTTTAGCATCAAGTCCAGCTGTAGTCCTGGAGATTTCTTGCTCATTCATATGAAAATAATTTGTTTCCTAGTCCATATGGAGTCAGCCAGAAGATTAACCGAGTCCAGGATGTCAGAGAAGGTAGAAGTGGGCTTTAATAGAGGACTTTTACTAAACCGTATTATAACTTGCCACATTTCAGCAGTACGACTTAAATTTGCTTATGAAGTCAACACATATTCTTTCTTCTGGTCTTCTTGAGACCAAAGACACACATACTGGACAGATAACACCATTTTTACATATGAGAAAATTGAGATGTACAGGGAGGGGGCAGTGTTTGAACCAATGTATAAAAAAGGACTGGCTGACCTAAGACAGAACTGTTGAAGTGAACATTGTCACACACCAGTATGCTTTAATGCCATTTAACATTTGCTAAGGATTCTTGCAGATATTATTTACTTCTTCCACCAGCTTTGTGAAGAGAACACATTATTTCCAATCTTTTTAGGTTTGAGAAAACTGATGTTTTGAAACATAACTTCTTTAGGGATACCAAAAGTAAACACAAGATGGAAAGGCTATTAGGATGCAGAACCCAGAGCCATATATGATCACTCACGATCTGGGAACTCCTGCTTTGCTACCTCACTGTTTCACCTTGCAATCTGGAATGGCATTTCCTAGAGTTTTCCATCAGTGCCTGCTTCTCTATAAAACGATGATCATGGCAGTTTATGGCCAGTGGTTGCTGTTTAGAGCTGTCCCCTTTGCTACTAGGCTTGCCCTAGAAAATTATTTTCTGATTAACTTTAAAGCCAATGGCAAGCAATTAGATTAGAGTGTAAGCTGATTGGCTTAATTGATATGTGCACTGAAAATAAGGAAAGGAATTAGATAATATAAATTTCGGGACATCCAAAGCTTTATATTTTTTATTGCCAACTCTGAGATTCAACAATTCTTGTATTTTATTAACATTCACAGATCTGTCCACTGCATTCTTTTACATAATTGTAAGAATTCTGTGACACTAAACCACATATCTACCAACATAAATTAAGATCATATGGATCTTTAAATAATGACATTGATCTGTATGTATCTACATAGAAAGATATCCATGGTATTAAATGAATAAAGAGCCAGCTAAGGAACAACATATATGTGTGGTCTCATTAAAAAAACTGTATGTAGTATAAAAGTTCAAGAAATATAATAGTGGGAGCAATATTTTTATAGCTTCCTTCTGTTAAACTGAAACTGTGTCTTTTAGCAGTCACTACCCTGCCCCCACCCTCTCTCTTTTATAATGAATGGCCATGATGTTCTAGGCATGGAATTGAATATCCCACAATAACACCATTAAGTCATTCATTAATAATTAATTAATAATTCATTCAACTTTACATTTTTTTTGTCTCAGACAGTTTGCTAAATGCTAGAGCTACACTAATGAACAGGTTGTGGTGTCCAGTGTTTTATAATTATTTTAACTTTATAGATGCAGACTTAGAGAGATTGCCTTATCCATCATGGGTGTTTTGTTCAACTTCTGGCTCAACTAGGTATACAGACCCATAGGACATGCATGGACTTTATTTGCTACCAGTCTTATTCTGGAGAGAATGGGGCAAATGAACCCCAGTGTGTGCCAGTGGGTAAGTGTCAAGCGTCCCTTATAGTGTATACAATCATCTAGGAGCCGCCATCCCAGATACCTCTGATGCAAGGAGATGACGCCTATATGGGGAAGATGTGAAAACCATCTTGGTGTAAATGCTTCATCCTCCACATAATGACTCCACAAGTACAGACACAGGGTTCTCACTAAAAGATTTGCCATCATCAGGTTCAATAGTTCATTATACTTTCTTCTCCTCCAAAGGCAGTTTGCCACTCAGAGGCCATTTCTATCATAAGTCATGCTCAGGAAAGACATAGTTAAAATTTTATTCTTACCAGGTTACCTGGGAAACAGAACTGGAGTGTGAACCAAAGGTCAAATTCTAGTGCATAAGAAGGGGAAAGGGATGTTTTTCAATAAGTAGCGTATTCACTAAGCAAGCATACTAGTGTATTCAAACTTACTCTGACTCCATGCCTAGTTTCTGTACTGCACTGGATGAGAACAAGAAAGGTCTCTAGTGTGCACCTTTTAGGTGACCTTACTTTTGTCTTCATATGTTCTGAATTCTCATATTTTAAGTTTTTGGTTAATAGGGTGAATTTTAATTGTGAATCAGACAAAACCTTTTCATAAAACACTATAGCAATATAAAACATGCTTTAACTTTAAATTAAGTAGTTGAAACAGAATGATATGCGCAGATGCATGTAATTAGGATGGTGTAAAAAGAGAGCTGCAGAGAGCAAGAGGACAAGTGAAAATACATGGTAGGCCCCATAACAGCTGACAGGGGATTGGCTCCTGAAGGTCTTTGTCTTTATTCTCTCACCACCTCCCACCTCTCTCTTGCTATGTAGCCAAGAATGACTGCGAACTCTGCTCCTCCTGCCTCTACCACCAAGCCCTGTTTTATGCAATGCTGGAGCTCAAACTCAAGGCTTCCTTAGTGCCAGGAAATCACACTACCAACTGAGCTCCATCCCGAGCACAAATTTTTCTGATTTTTTAATGAAATGATCATTTTATTCATAAAACATATTTATAAAAATAGAAAAACAAATGCATTTAGCTTATAGAACATTTGAAATTAAAAGTCAGGCAAACATTATCTTAAGAAAAGGTTTTGTTTCAGATTTCTTTTTAAAGATGAATGCATTGTATATGTAATTTAACAATATTTGGATTCAGAAGTCTTGTGTCAAAATATACACAAGGATACATTAGAGAGCAGCTCTGCTCTTCCCAGTGAACTAGAACAATTTATCCTGAGTTCCTGCTGTACTCTGGCCTGGACACCATTTCAGTGCATTCTCGGTGGCCATAGGTCTGGGTCTATGCAGTAGGGTGGGGTTATTATTGCTTTCCCCCTTTCATATGTTTGTGTTAACTGAGGATATAACTATTGAAAAAATTTCATTGTCTTTCAAAACTCACGTTTTGGGCTTTGTATGATCCTTCTTTAGCCAAGTACTCATATAACTGGATAGCTGCTGTTATATTTTGCATGCCGAAACTTCCAAATAGCAAAGCATCAGCCATTTTTTCCATAGCTTTCAAATTTCCCATGTCAGCTGCTCTGGCAAAGAGTACGTAGGCTCTGTTTTGAGAATGTAAAGTCAGGAAGTTGATTCACAAAGATGAACCTTTCTGTTCCCTCCTTCATATGCCTCTCCAGCGGGTAAGCTGCGGTTGTCATTATTAGTAATGACGCAGCTTGGCTGAAATGCATCACACATCTAGACAAATAATTCTTTCCCTTCTATGTCAAAGACTGAAATTTCAAAGATGTCTGACAAACTATGAAGTCACTACAAATGAGATATTTATATAATATATACCATGTGTCAAGACTATATTCCAACTAAAATGAAAAACTAAAGACTTAACGTAAAGCTGAGCTCTTCTATGGTCTCTCCCATTATAAATAAGCATTTGTTTTATAAACTAAATTTCTAAAGCTATGAGATATACCATAATTAAAATGTCACATCTAGGAAATCTGTGTGACAAGAATGTTGATAAATTTATATTCTAAAATAATCTTCAAAAGCAGAGCTAATTCTTCAGTACAGCAAAGCCAGACTGTTTAGAAAAATAACAATCCAGTTGCACTTTAATGCGTAGGGTTTTAGGGTCTAAGTTCTGGGTTCAAGTCTTGGTTCCACCCATTAATAGTTAGAAAGCTTCAGTCTAACTTCTTTGTCCCTTCTGCAGCCATAACCCTGGGATGGTTGTAGCACCTACTCAAGGCTTCTGTGACATTACACCATGTCACGCTTAGCATAGTGCCTTATTTAGCTAGTACTGTTAGGATGATATCATCGATTAAAATTTTATAGCATAATAATTGTTCTATAATTAGGGGGTAAATGGTGTGAAATTTTAATGGTTAAAATGTGGATTGCCTTACACTGCATTTCCTATTAAAAGTCGCCTGATCTGTATTGCATGTAGTACCAGGCTCAAAGATATTTCAGAGGCAGAAAATGTTTGGGGGATTTGTTCTTACTTTTACAACATTCTTTTGGTAGTTTAAGACCAAAAAGCATTACCTATAATTTATGATCTTGGCTCAAATATAGGAGAACACACACACACACACACACACACACACACACACCAGTCTTTGATTTCAATTTACAACCAAGAGAGTTAATTTTTTTTTTTTCAGGCAGGGTTTCTCTGTGCCTTTGGAGGCTATCCTGGAACTAGCTCTGTAGACCAGTGAGTTAATTTTATGCACAGCCTATCTATACTGATGCTAAGGGAAGTTGCTAGAGTTGCTAGGTGGCTAGAGTAGAACAGGCTGAGGAAAAAGATCTTCAGGCATTGGAGTTCTGGCTGTCAAAATAGAGGGTCTGTACTCCAGTGGAACAAACTGGAAGTCAGAATATCAAGAAAAGAATCAATCACAGTCAAAGCAAGTTAAGATTCTGCAAAGCAAAGAGCTGGGGAAGAGGTCTCAAAGGTCAATGTGATGACTTAATATTGATTTTCAACTTGACTAGATTTAGAATCACCATGGAAACATATCTCCAGGTATCTCTACGAGAATGTTTTCTGAAAGGTTTAAGTAAAGGGTGAAGTCCCATGCTGAATGTGAGTGGTACCATCCCACAGGCTAGGGACTGAATACAAAGGAGAAAGTGAGCTGAGCATCAGCATCTGTCTCTTTGCTTCTTGACTGTGAACACAATGTGACCAGTTGTCTCATGGTTCTTATGTGTGATATGACCTCAAGCTGTAACCCCAAATAAAGCCCTGTTTAAGTTGTTTTGTCAGATATTTTGTCACAGCAATGAAAAAAAGCAACCAATACAGAAAAATGTATACTAATGTGTAGGGTTTTTGATATGGTAAAGGTGACCATGTGGCTTATGGTCTTTCAGAACTTGTTTGTAGGAGGAGCATGGAAGAGCTGAGAAATATGTGCTAGAGAAGCCCTAGAATGCTCTGAGCAGAGCTTGATGAGCCATTCTGGTGGGGGTGTGGAAGACCAGGATGATGAGTGCACTCTCATATAAAAGAGAGCATTTATGTTGTATTTCATCTTCATTTTGTCCATGTTCTTAATTTGGGTGACACAGAATTAAAAATAATAAACTAGTTCATTTGGTTGATGGAATTTTATGTCAGGATCACGTTTAGGCTGTGTATGGCTAAATCTCAGTTTTCTTATTTAGATGAGCAATGAAAGAGAGAGAGAGAGAGAGAGAGAGAGAGAGAGAGAGAGAGAGAGAGAGAGAGAGAGAGAGAGAGAGAGAGAAACAGAAAAATATGAAAAGCAAGGAGCTTGGTAAGGATTGGGAGCAAAAGAATTGTAAACAAAGACAGTTCGGACAAAGCATCTGAAAGTATTAAAGAGATTAGTATTGTTAGAAACCTCACACTTTTAACTGGGATAATAAAAAACATCCCTGACGGTAAGTTGCCACTCAATAAAGGATCTAACTTGTGGAAGTAAAAATTCATTTGGAAGGAGAGAGCCTGGGCTCCAGATCAGCAGGTTAGCGTTAAACCTGATGACCTGAGTTCAATTCATAAGACTCTCATGGTGGAAAGAGAGAACTGACCTCTCTCTACACAAGTGCTATGACACACACAATAAATAAAAAGATGAATATAATTTTTGATTAATAAATGGAAGGAGAGAGTTTGAACTAAGAATGTCATTAAAGAGATTCCTTGCTAGAAAATAACCACCTATGGCAGTGTTTCCCCTAGGGCAGCACACAGAGGCCACTCCCACTGTATCTCAAACCCACAGCAGAACTTGGCAGTGTTGTTCATGCAATACTGATTTTTTTCAGGTATAAAAGGTGAAAGAGTGAAGGCTTTTGCTAAGGCCAGGGACTGAGGCTAGACAATGTATTGCAGGGTCAGATTCCCTATAAAAAAGCTAAGATGTTAAAGCATGAAGCTGGACAGATAAAGCTATGTTGTAGTGAATACCTTAGGATATTGGAGATGCCAAGAATGTATAATGCCTGCTGAGGAAAGCTGCAGGCGTGGAATACAACCAAAAAAGACTATGTATTTGGCAGGTGGAAGAGCAGGAGAGGCAGGGCTGCGCACTACCACTGGAGCTCACATTACTCAGTCACAAGCCCCAAATTCTGATTTTTCCTTGTTGACTTTCAGTCTTGCTTGATTTGATCTTTTCTTGGTATACCCTCATTTCTCCCTTTTGGAATGAAATATACAATTGTATAGTAGGAACATAGTGTGATTTTTTTATTTTATAGGGACTCATATTTAAGAGTTTTCTGTTGAGTTTCAGAAGAGACTTTGGAGTTTGGATTTTTGAGCAGCTGACAACTTTGAAGAATTTTAGCATTGACTAAGTGCATTTTTCATTATGAGATAAACACAAGACTTCAGGGAGTGAGGACTGAATGATACTCTTTAAAAGTGGTGTGTCTGGGTGGCAAAGTGACAAAAGGTGGGTATGTGATAAGTCTTGACAGACGGATGCAATGGAAACACCTCTGATGTCTTTGAGGCTGTTTCCAGAAAAATTGAATTGATCACTGAGACCGACCCGAGTATGGGTGCAGCCATCACAGGGGCTGAGCTCCTATGCTGAATAAAAGTAGGAAAGCCAACTGACCATCTCTCTCTGGTTCCTGATTGGTGACCAGGTACCTCACAGTCCCGCTGCATAACTTCTTGCCATTATGGACTGTACCATTGAACTATGACCCCCAATAAGCTCTACTGTTAAGGGAAGCTTTTACTTTGCTGGCCGCTTTGGTTTTTCCCTGCCAGTTGCCTGGGCTCTGCCGCTTTGTAGTCCCCAAATAAACACACAGGAGGCTATATTAATTATGAAGCTGTTGGCCTTGCTTGTTTCTTACTGGCTAGCTCTGACTTAAGTAATTACCCCATAATTGTTAATCTAAGTATTTCTCTTACCGGAGAATAGTTCCGGGCGTCCTACCCCATGGCGGTTACATCTCGAACTCTCCTGTGTTTCTCCTTCCCAGAATCCTCCTGGACTCCTAGTCCCACCTATCTAGATTCCTATTGGCCAACAGTGCTTTATTAACAAATGTACAGGACTTCCCCCATCACCCTACCTTAAATTGCCTTTGCTTTGTCACATCAATGAGAAAAGTAACTAATATACTTGACAAAGATAAATGTCTGGGGCCAAGGATAGATACCGGGAATAGAGCCTGCCAATTTGGATACAGACCTTCGGTCACTTCACCTGCTGCTATGAAACTCTGTAGCCTACAGGACTGAGAAGGGTACCAGCATAGACCAGGGAAAAGAAACCTGAAATGGGCATTCCATGCTTGACTCAGTCTAGTACCAAGAGACAGCAGCAGTCTGCTTTGTACGCATCTCCAATTCCATGAACAGGGTAGGCATTATGGCTTTCTTATGGGCAAAGTCCAAAGTCATAGAATAGATACTAGAAGCAGAACCCAGGACCAGAGAAGTTGCTTTTGGGTAGGAAAGATTAAGAGCTGGGCTGCAGTTCCCAAGAGGGAAAAAAGGAAGAGAATCCAGGTAACATGGACAGACACAGTAAACTGAGCAGCCAGCATCATCTGTGAGGGTTCTGGCACTGGCTACTGGGATGGATGCTAGAGCAAGAGTGTCTAAATGCTTCTCCAGGTGCACCAGTAACTTGCTGTGGAGAGCAGCCTGTCTTCATCACTTCTTTCTGTCAGAAAGTAAGTAGCTCTTAGTGAAGGACCAGCCCTAGAAAGAATGCATTCAGAATGTAGATGTGGACAAGCTGAAAGGCTTAGTGCAATTCCAAACCATGCCATCCCTATCCTGGGAAGTGCCAAAACAAGGAGGTGGGCTGGAGAATTGAATGATTCCCCTTTCTTCCATGGGATACACAGTATTCGTATCTCCATTTTCCTGTGTCTTAGATATGAATATACAGATTTGCTTGACTTAATTAGCGACAGAATGTGTTATCCTAATGTATAAAAACTTTTGCTTAGCATTCCCATAAATCCCTGGGATGTCTAGCTTTGGGCTTAGAGCAACTCTGGTGTTCTGGTTTCCATTCCACTCATAGTTGCACCTCTGCTGTTGTGAAAACAAGCTGCTTTTCTGTCACTCTAGGGGTGGGGACTGGGTCAGGATAGCCTGGGTAAGAATAGTCTAGCATAAAAGCTCATACTTGGGACTTTCTAAGAGTGTTTTTGCACTATCAAACAAAATCTGGAGTACCCCTGGGCTTGACAGGGAATACCTAATGGGCTTCTTATCTCTAGGCATTCTCATGCTACAGACTGAGAAACCTGCCTTCAGTGCTTGTTTGTTCTTTTTAAGGTTGTGTGTGTGTGTGTGTGTGTGTGTGTGTGTGTGTGTGTGTGTGTGTGGTGTTGTTCATGTCCATGTACACTGCAGGTGTGTGTGCATGTTGAGGCCTGATATTGAAACTGTGTGTCTTCCTTTGTTACCCTCTACATTATTTTTGACACAGGTCTTTTGTTGAGCTCTCTAGAACCACTTAACTAATCTGGATGGCAGCGACCTTGAGTATCTGCTTGTCCCTACCCCTAATGCTAGGGTGACAGATGTGGGACACCATGCCTGGCTTTTACATAGGTGCTTAGGAGTCAAACTCAGGTTCTTGTGCTCATGTGGCAGGAATTCCATATAGACTGTGGTCTCCCTATTCCACTCCCAAAGCTTGAAGGGGAAAAATGAAGTATCACTTACCTTATAAAATTCATCTGTGAACTGATATCAGAGTCTTCAATTCAATTCCATTGGTCTACTTGTCTGTTTTTGTGCTAATACCAAGCTGTTTTCAGGACTATAGCTCTATAATAGAGTTTGAAGTCAGGGATGGTGATGCCTCCTGAAGTTCCTTTATTGTACAGGGTTGTTTAGGCTATCCCAGGTCTTTTGTTTTTCCATATAAAGTTGAGGATTGTCCTTTCGATGTCGGTGAAAAATTGTGCTGGTATTTTGACAGGGATTGCATTGAATCTGTCGATTGCTTTTGGTAAGATTGCCATTTTTACTGTGTTGATCCTATGTATCCAAGAGCATGGGAGATCTTTCCATTTTCTGGTATCTTCTTTAATTTCTTTCTTTAAAGACTCAAAGTTCTTGGTATACAGGTCTTTCACCTCTTCGGTTATAGTTACCCCAAGATATTTTATGGCGTTTTTGGCTATTGTAAAAGGTGATGTTTCTCTGATTTCTTTCTCATCCTCTTTATTGTCTATATACAATAAGGCTACTGATTTTTTAGTTAGTTTTGTATCCTGCCACTTTGCTGAAGGTGTTTATCAGCTGTAGGAGTTCCTTGGTAGAATTCTTTGGGTTGCTTACGTAGACTATTATATCATCTGCAAATAGTGAAAGTTTGACTTCTTCCTTTCCGATTTGTATCCCCTTGATCTCCTTTTGTTGTCTTATTGCTCTAGCAAGATTCTCAAGTACAATATATTGAAGAGATATGGAGAGAGTGGACATCTTTGTCTTGTTCCTGATTTTAGAGGAATCACATTGAGTTTCTCTCCATTAAGTTTGATGCTGGCTGCTGGTTTGCTGTATATAGCTTTTATTATGTTTAGGTATGTTCCTATTATCCCTGATCTCTCCAAGACCATTATCATGAAGGGGTGTTGGATTTTGTCAAAGGTTTTTTCAGCGTCTAGTGAGATGATCATGTGGTTTTTCTTTTTCAGATTTGTTATATGGTGGATTACATTGATGGATTTTTTTGTATGTTGAACCATCCCTGCATCCCTAGGATGAAGCCCACTTGATCATGGTGTATGATTTTTCTGATGTGTTCTTGGATTTGATTTTCCAGTATTTTATTGAATATTTTTTGCATCAATATTCATGAGGGAGATTGGTCTGTAATTCCCTATCTTGATTTTGTCTTTGTGTGGTCTGGGTACTAATCGAAGACCCTGATATCAACCCACACACCTCTGGACACCTGATCTTTGACAAAGAATCTAAAACTATACAATGGAAAAAAGAAAGCATCTTCAACGAATGGTGCTGGAGTAACTGGATGCTGGCATGTAAAAGACAGCAGATAGATCCAAATTTATCACCATGCACAAAACTCAAGTCCAAATGGATCAAAGACCTCAACATCAATCCAGCCACACCTAATCTCTTAGAAGAGAAAGTGGGAAGTACTCTTGAATGAAGTGGTACAGGAGACCACTTCCTGAACATAACACCAGTCTGACAGACACCGAGATCGACAATTAATAAATGGAGTGCCAGCCTACAATCCTATGGCCAGAGAGTCTGGGAAACAGAAACTTTATTTAGTGGCTGATTGAAGAAGAGACAGACTCCCTTGGTTAAGTACTGAGCTGAACTCAAGAAAGCCAGTAACAGAGAGGGAGGACTGATGATCAAAGGGATTAAGACTGGGCTGGTTTAACCCCCAGAAACAGCTGACCAGACAAAGGTTAACTCTTGAATCCCAGGCATTAGCCTGGGAAGCCAGCATGGGACTGATTAAGACCCCCTGAATCTGGGTGTCAGTGAAGAGGCCTAGGGAATCTATTGAGCATTGGGCAGCAGATCAGTACCCATCCCAAGTATACACACGGACTTTGGACTCCCATAGAACAATGTGAGGTGCACTCTCACCCTGAACTCTTGGGGAAGGGTCTAGGCCCTGCCCTATATGAAATGGCACACTATGCACACCCCCATGGAGGGCCTCACCCTCCCTGGAGAAATGAGGGGATAACGGGGGGGGGCACGGGAGGAAGGGAGGGAATGGGAGAGGGACCTGGAACTGACTTGTGAAGCAACCTTGTTTCTTATCTAAATTTAAACTGGAAAATAAAATTAAAAAAAATAAATGGGACCTCTTGAAACTGAGAAGCTTCTGCAAGGCAAAGGACACACTCAACAAGACAAAACGACAGCCCACAGAATGGAAAAAAGATATTCACTAATCCCACATCTGACAGAGGGCTGATCTCCAAAATTTACAAAGAACTCAATAAGCAAGTCGCCAAAACAAAAGTGGAGTACAGAACTAAATAGAGATTTCTCAATAGAGAAGTCCAAAATGGCCCAGAGACACTTGAGAAAGTGCTCAACATCCTTAGCCATCAGGAAAATGCAAATCAAAACAACTCTGAGATACCATCTCATTCCTGTCAGAATGGCTAAAATCAAAAACACTAATGACAGTTTATGCTGGAGAGGATGTGGAGAAAGGGGAACACTCCTCCACTGCTGGTGGGAATGTTGACTTGTGCAACCACTTTGGAGATCGGTATGTAGATTCCTCAGGAAAATGGCAATCAGTCTACCACAAGACCCAGCAATTCCACTTTTAGGCATATTCCCAAAAGATGTACACTCATACAACAAGGACATCTGTTCCACTATGTTCATAGCAGCATTATTTGTAATAGCCAGAACCTGGAAGCAGCCTAGATGCCCCTCACCTGAAGTGTGGATAGAGAAAATGTGGTACATTTACACAATGGAGCACTACTCATCAGGGAAAAAAATGGAATCTTGAAATTTGCAGGCAAATGGATGGCACTAGAAGAAACCATCCTGAGTGAGGTAACCCAGTCACACACACAAAAAATAATACAAAAATTGTATGTACTCTCTCATATATGGATTTTAGACATGTAGCAGGCATTGCCAGCCTACAGTCCCACAGCCAGAGAGTCTGGGATGCAGGGAGGACTCTAAGAGAGATATGCATGGTAACCCAGAAAAGGGTTATGGGATGCGATCTCCTAATTGGATTGGGGGGCAAGAAGAAGAGGAGGGTAGAAGGAGATGGGAGAAAGAGGGAGAAAAGAGGAGGAGAGAGGAGAACATGGGAGAACAGGAAGGGTGAGCCAGGGTAAGAATAGAGGAGAGAAGGATGGGAGATACCATAAAAAAACGAGCCATTATAAGTTGGAGGAGAGATCTGGCACTAGTGAGATCTTCACAGATCAACAAGAATGACACCAACTGGCATTAAGGCTAACTTAAATGCCCTCCCATGATAATGAGAATGAAGACTACCTCATATGCCATCCTAGAACTCTCATCCAGTGGCTGATGGAGGCAGTGGCAGACACCCATGGCTGGAAACCAAATTGAACTCCTGGAACCCAGTTGCAAAGAGGAGTGATGAGCAAAGGAATCAAGATCAGGCTGGTGAAACCCACAGAGGCTGCTGACCTAAACAAGCAGGAACGCATGGACCCCAGACTAATGACTGAGGGGCCAGCATGAGACTGATCCAGACAACCACCCCAACACACACCGAACCTGGGTGTCAGAGAGGAGGCCTCGGCAATCTGTGCGACCTTGGAGAGTAGAGCAGTATTTATTCCTGGCATACAGATGGACTTTGGGAGCCCATTCCACATGGAGGGATGCTCTCTCAGCCTGGACACATGGGGCAGGACCTAGGCCCTGCCTGGGATGATGTGACAGACTCTAAAAATCCCTCATGGAAACCCTTGCCCTCCCTGAGGAGCAGTGGGGAGTTGGAGTGGGGATAGGGAGTTGGGAGGATTGGGAGGTGGGGAAGGAGGGGAGTGAGAGGGAACTGAGGGTGACATGTGTAAAAAGTTAAATAAAAAACCCTCATCTATGAACAAAACAGTATCATACACATTAAAGTGCTTTGAAAGCCATAAGGTCTATATGAATACTCAGAATAAAGCATGCTAAAACACAAAAATTTTATTTCATTTGAAATTTCTCATAAATTATAGTAAAAAGTATTTTTGCTGAATACTTCTGTAAGTCACTTAGGTCTACATTTTGTTTCATGGATAGGAATCCCAGTCTCATATAATCCTCTTGCTTGTTAAGTATGATAATTTTGGGGATCCACAAATAATCATTGAACCCTTTTAAAAGCAAAAGTTGATGAACAAAATAAATTTCTTTATTATTACAATAAAGTTTTAGTAATAGACTAGATTTTCTGATTGTCTTTTTTTCCCCATGTGGAAATTTAACTTTGCTGAAGGAACTAGATACTTACTCCATTTTCTGTTTTTGACTTTTAGACTCCTGGAGCATCTTGTTGCCCACCTTAAATAGCTCATCTCCTTTATCTGTGATACTTTTCTTGTCTTGCTTTTTGTCTATATGGGGGGGAGGGAAAACCAATATTATTTCTATTTTTAAATTTTGAGAAACAATGTGCTGACATTGTGCTAACATTTTGTTTTGAGTTTTGCTACTTATTTGTCAAGTATTTGCATTTCAAGTAGATCATTTGGAATTATTCCCAGCTCTGGGGCCTAGAAGGTAGAGGAAAGATATGCTTCCAATGGAAGGAGAAGTGTTCTCTGCCTAAGAAAAGGATGTGGGCTTCTGTAAGCAGAGGGTTAGAGGTCTCCTGGTATACCCTAGAGAGAGGTAGGATCTTAGGTGCTGTGTTCTTAGTCAATACTGCCAATACTGCCCTTGTCTGTGCCATTTGGTCCATATACTTAGAGCCCTGAGAATCTACAAGGACATGGGCCAGGTATCTCCAGGATGACCGGAACAGGCATAGGAGCTGAAGTGGCAATTTTCTTGCAATTTTTTCTTTGTGTAAGGTTTCTGCCATTCCTTAAAACTTTCTTGGAATGCTGGGAATGATGCATATATTATCAATAATAGCTTGCTCATTTATGTGGGGACCAAGCATCAGTCTTAGAGACTAAAGAAAAATAAAGAGATGGTATTTTTCTAACATTTATGTAGCACTAATTTTTTAAAAACACCATTACTTGGTTTACTGATAAGGAAAGCTAATTCTCTACCCTTCAGTTGCCTCTCTCTCTCCTCTCTTTTTCTCTGCTCCCTCTTCCTTTGTCTCCAAGTCCATTACAATACACAGTGGAACCTGATTAGAAAAATAGAGCCTGAAGCCCTTTTAAAGGAAAAACATTTGGGATTTGAAGCCTCATTAACAAGATCACAAGGAACTTTAAGTGGCTCTTTTTCTTCTCTCAGACAAGATAACACGAGATGTCTATTTTAGAAACTAGGAAAAAACCAAAAAGTAAATTTTAAATTATATTGAAAGCTTTAAGCTAGTCAATCAATTCAGAAACACCAGACATTTTAACATCTAATTTCTGCTTTGAGTTATATGCTATCTGTATTCATGATTAAAAGGGAAAAGTAATGGAGAAAAAATTTGACTAATCTGTATATGGAATAGCAATTATTGACATTAGCATGCTTTCAAAGCATGAGTATACATTTTTGAAGACTGACTATAAGTAATGATTTTCCATGACAAATTCCTCTCCAGGGCTTTTATTTTTATTAGCATTTCTTTGCCTTCCCAAATGTATTGAAATACATATTTTCACTACTATGGCAGGATTCAGTTTCCAGATAAAGTTATCTTCTTGATGCTTTAATTCTGTTCTTATGATTTGAAGGTTTCCAAATCTGGGAGAGTGCAGTAAGGGAACTATTCCAGAAAGTTTTCTGAATTTGATGTGAGGCAGACTAGATAAACGTAGGAAAAAAACAGAGGCGGGGTGGGGGTCACGGGGAGAGAGTGGATGAAATGAACATGGTGGGCCAAGGCAACCACTCACAGTCCTTGGCTTTGTTACTACGAAATAATAACATCTATGTTCATATCATCATCTTGCAAATTTGCCTGTTCCTGTCATGCATCTGATATAATAACACATCTAAAAATCTGGGGAGTGGGGAGTGAATGCTATTCTTGGAATTCCTTGTTGCCCCCAAACACATACACCTTAATCCTCAGTAATCTTCTTCCCCGTGAAGTTTGACCATAAGGACAAACTACCTAAAATGGTGGTGATGTGACTCTAGAGAAACCAATGCCTCCTCTTGAGAATATGTTTATGAGGTACGTTAGAAAGACAGGGAAAATAAGGGGACATGGGAAGGGAAAAGAGACCTTATTCTTGATTCTGGTTGATGTTTTTTACTAGCTGAGAATCAAGAATTAAAGGATCTGGGCATGGTGGTACACACCTTAAATCCCAGCATTTGGGAGGCAGAGGCAGGTGGATCTCTGAGTTTGAGGTCAATCTAGGCTACAGAGCAAGTTCCAGGAAAGCAAGGGCTACACAGAGAAACCTTGCCTTAAAAATAATAACAACAACAACAAAGACTTAAAGCACGATTAATATTTGATGTGAAGATTTTTTTGAAAGCAAATACCCCCCAAAAGGAGTGGAACTATAGGAGGTGTGACTTTGTTGAGTGGGTATGTCCTTGTTGGAGGAAGTGTGCACTGTGGGTTGGATTTTGAGGTCTCTTCTTTGCTCAAACTTTGCTCAGTGTGACACTGAGACCACTCCTTGTTGCCTATAAGATGTAGGGCTCTCATCTACTTCACCAGCACCATGTCTGCCTGCATGCTGCCATGTCCCACAATGATGATAATGAACTGAACCTCTGAACTGTAAGTGTGTGACCCCAATTAAATATTTTCCTTTGTAAGAGATTCCATGGTGTCTCCTCACAGCATTAGAAACCTAAGACAGTTGCCTATATATAGACAAAGTTCCTTTTATATATAAATATTTCAAATAAGAATGTTAAAATAGCAATGAACTGTTCCTAATGTCAGAGCATACATGACCTTCAAATACTGCCCATTCCTTTCCCAGATATTTTCTGCGACTCAACAAACAAAACTATTAATTTTTATTTGCAGTGAAAACACTCTAACTTTCTGTGCAACACTGGTGATCTTGAATTTTCCTTTATCAGTTATACATTTCTGGGGCCACATTATGAGTTCATTAACTGTAGCTATAAGTAACTATAGCATGAAGCTGTGTCTCTGGCCTATACTTCACTGATGTTGCTGCCTTCACTCTGTATGATGGTTTGAATGAAAACGGCCCCCATAGGTATGTTCCAGCTCTTGCAAGTAGTGATCTTAGTTGTAGATGGAGTTTCTGTCCCACCTGGTCCCACAACCGTTTAAACCCAAATAAACACATGGAAACTTATATTAATTAGAAACTGTTTGGCTGATGACTCAGGCTTCTTATTAGTTAGCTATATCTTAATATTAACCCATTTCTATTAAACTATGTATTGCCCCAAGGCTGTGGCTTACCTGTACCCGTATTGCTCCAGCATGTTACTCTTTCATCTGCCTCCTCTCCTCAGAATTCTCCTAGCCCTAACTATACTTCCTGCCTAGCTACTGGCCAATCAGTGTTTTATTCATCAACCAGTAAGAGAAACATATATACAGAAGGGCGGGGCATCCCCCATCACTTGGCAGCTTTTGTCACATTGTTATGGTTAACATCAAGTACAAAAACAAAAGCTAAAGGTAGTCCCCTACAGGAAGGCCCACACTTATTCCTCAGTTGAGACTCTCTGTCACATTGAGAGTTAAAGCTAACTAGAAAAAGAGGTATTGGGGAGGGCTTTCACAAAGTAAAGGGCGAGGAGTAGATGTACCACAGTTGTAACTCTAGTTCCAAAGGATCTGAGTTACCCTCTTCTGGCTTCCATGGCCAGGGAACACACACATAATTCATAGGCACACATGTAGACAAAACATTTATACACAAAGTCTAAAATACAAATTGAAAATTAAAACACAGAAGTATGTAGAACTGTTGGCTCCCCAATAATGATAGGGAGACATTATGAGTTATGAAAGCTTAGGCTTGTTTCTAATTACTTCTTGTAACTTAAGTTAACCCATATCTTTTAATCTATGTTCTTTTACATGGCTCAGTGACCTTTACAATGTTAGTAAATGTAATTAACATGTTGCTTCTTCTGTGTCTCCTCGTATCTCCAGGTGTCTCCACCCTTCTTCTTCCCAGCATCCTCTGTGCCCGGAAATCCTGCATAGCTATTGGACATTCAGCTTTTTATTAAACCAATCAGAGACACATCTTCTGAGTGTACGAAAAGATTATCCCATAACAGAAGTAAGTATACCAGAGGTGTATTTAAGATGGCAGTGAATATGGAAACTATGCTAATGAACTAAATGAATTTTATGTTTTAATATGTGTCAGAGACATACTGTGCAGAAAGGTTTGAATTAATATGAGGTTTTCTGGCCTGGCTGGTCCTACTGCCCTTCTCTGCCCCAAAGAAACATGCAAACGCTGTATTTGTTATAATGTTGTTGGTCGTTGGCTTGGTTTCTTATTAGCTGGCTCTGACTTACATATTAACCCATTTCTATAAATCTAGGTTTTCCACATGGTCTTCTGTTACTGGAGAAAGAGTCTGGACCTGTTACGCCTCTTGAGTTCTACACGGTGACTGCTTAGTATGTCCTCAGAGAAGAGAAGGGAACGATTTCCTTTTTGTCCCTGCTTATATTCTGATTCCTGCCTGTTTTTGACATTTTTGTTATTTTTTTTCCTTATTTTCATTAATCTACATCTTAGATGACTAAAGTACCAAACCTCTTCCCGAATGCAACTTCATTTGGAGATAAGGTCTTCGAAGAGATGATTAAAATGATTATCTAGGACTGATGTTCTAATGAGAAGTGGAATAGGCTCCAGGGTGCACAGGTGTAGAGAAGGGATGTGCTAGAGTGTGGGGCTTTCAGTGAGGCAGAAACCTTAAGGGCATACTCCTCTATCAGAACCCAAAGGGCTCTGTCCTTTATTATCAGCGAAAACTATGGTGCAAGCTGTGCATGCCTTAAGGCATTGCTGTCCACCATTTTAATCTTTTAAACATACACTCATTAACCTTGAGGTAAGCACACTCCCAAATATGTCTATTATCTTTCTTTCTTAAATCATGTGTTTAAAATGAGCATGCTCAGGAATGAATCCCCCCAACCTTTAATACACACAGTCTCTCTAATAAAATCTTCATAGTTTTTTCCTTCTTTTTTTTTTGCTTTATAAAACTCCTATTAACTCCTAGCCTGTTCAAGAATATATCTCCACTTCTCATGTCTTAGTTATGCTTATTTTGACTCTGTACTTGCCAACACACTAGCTCATTGTGCTGGGTTACATGGAAATTAGTGAGAAGATGGCCTACTAGAAGGCAGGAACACATGCCTTCAAATGAAGCCAAATCTGCTAGCACCTTGGTTTCGGAGTTTGGGCCCACTGAACTACAAGAAAACAATTATTTCTGTTGCTAAAGGCACTTGGAACATGGTATTTTTTTGTAACAGTGATAGGAAACTGGGATGTTCACCCTGCATGGCATGGAGACAAACTGCTTCTTCCTTGTAGGAAGAGACACACCCAAATCAGAGCAAGGGATACCTGCCACAGGCAAGAGGGACTGTAGCCTTCCTTGGCCTCTCTAGGTCTCCAGCCTGGAGCTCTGACTTTGTTAGTCAACTGGATTTCCCAGGAACTCACTTCTGGCAAGGTTTGGTCTTTGAGATTGTAAGTGGGTAAACTTAGTAGCTGGTAAACTTCCCTGTGTTTGGCAGTTCTGGACCCAGATCACCTTTCCATGCATGATGGAGGCACTGGTAATCTTGGGTTTGTATTGCTGACCCACTTTCCTAATTAAGTATGCTCAAGAATGGCACATATGTAAATGTATCCTTTGTGAAGTCACTTAGGTGTGCCTGTCTCTCGGGTTTCCTGTGCCCACTCCTGGCCTGTGATGCCTGTATCCCATTTCTCCCCTTAAAGCTCCACCCTGATCCACTCTTTTCTTTGACCTTTGTTACATTTCTCCTTCTTTTTTTGTTTAACCACAGACTCTAAAATTGCAACAAACATACAGAAAGGAGATAATAAATATTTTACATCTCAAGTTACATCATACATTGTGCAAAGGATCATCAAGAATTAAAGGAATTGATGGATGATCCAGGAGTCATTGAGTCTGACCATGAGTCAGGTGTGTTCACAAATAGAAGGTTCTTTCCCACAGCAGCAAAACTCACTGACATCCACTGTGGTATCCTTCTCACTAACTCCAGTTGCACTTAATATAGAACAACTTCGGCCTCTGATTTTCAGGATTCACATCAGTAAAGCTCTTCACATTCACCCTTATGTGTGCCAAGAAGACAGAATATTGTCAAAGGGGGGAGAATAATGATCTGCTACTAAAAATAACATCCTATCCAAGAAAGAATGACTCAGCACAGGCTTTAGCAGATAAAGACGTGATTAACTCAAAAACACTTGAATCAGATTAATCCCACTGCAATGATATACTTGATTATCTCCTGTTCATTGTCATCAAACACCAAGACCCCCAGGTGCTCTGGAAGAAGTGGTAGACAGTGCTAACTATAGGGAAAATACTCCCTCTCTTCAAACATCTACGGAAGTAAAACTTGAAATCAGGGTTTCTGGCTTGATATATAATTTATTACCTAAAAATCTCCTAATTTAGCTAAAAGAAATATCTTATAAAATAAGACTCAAACCAACATATAATTGCAAGTGTTACTACTTATGAAACAGTACGACAGTTCTCAGTGCTTATGTTTACTATTTTTTTTCACTGACTATAAGAAGGGCCATTATCATTCTCATATTAATGCTGAGGTGATGTGGACACAAAGAATTCAGGCAACTTGACTAAGGTCTCTCAGTTAGGACTTAGTATATGATGACTAAATTCTAGGCAGTGTGACACAAATCTGAGCTCATGTAGTCACTGCTTCTTTAAAAAAACCAAATGTTTTGGAATACCATGGGCATCATTTCTAGATATCCACAACAGGAGGGGCTTTGGACTGAATTAGCCACCCTGTGGCAAGAATGAACTAAGTTCATTTATCTGAGACTGTGTTGACTTGAAAAAGCCTTTCAGCAAACGGTAGGAGAGCTAGTAAGGTGTGCCTGTTGAGTTCTCTAAGAGCAGACATCTAGAGTTGTGTTTAAGAAGTGCCTTTGGGTGGTTGAGTCTTGCCTATTTTTCTCTCTCAAAATCAAACCTGGTAACTTGAAATTAACCCTGTCAGGAGAAGGAGAATTTAGAACCCTGAGACCAAGCTCCCTTAAGTTGGGTGTTTTCTTTCTCATCCTTCCCCAACACATAAGATTGATTTAGTTCCTTCAAGACATCCCTGAGCGATCTCCAGTAAACACTATTTCAACCTGAGCCAATCTTTGAGGCTGATCCTTAGAGATCAAAAGAGAAAAGAGGTCTTTCTAGTGAGTGATCCAAGACAAATTCATTCTTTCATTCCCAACCTCTCTGGAATGTGAAGAGTCCTTGGACCCTCATCTGGGGAGAAGCTGGATTGGGCAGAGGAAGATTCTAAAGCAGGTTTGATAAAAACACTTTGTAGGCACCCCACAGGATACTCTGGAGCAAGAGTAGTTTTAGGACTATCCAAACAAAGTAGGGTGAGATGATAAGGGTTTTATACTCCCGGTCTGATTGCTGTTGGCAGTGGCTACCAGTGGAAGGGGCAGCCGTCTGTACACAGTTGTCTGACTGGGAATACTATCCAGTTAGGGACTGGCTACTGAAGGCTATCTGTAGACTGTAGCCTCAGCAACTGGGTACATGTTCTTCATTAAAGAGGTGTTTGTCTGGCACTTCTCAGTGTCTCTTGCAAATATTCAAAAAGTCAACAAAAGAGAATGCAAATGATAATCTTAGCATAGCTGCTTTACATTGCAGAAAGGAAAAAAGGGAATATCCAAACTGGTTTTATATGAGTTGTAAAATACCCTCCTCCAAGCAAAGACATGGTAGTCTGAGTATGCTAACTAAAATAAATGCTGATTAATCCCATGGGAGGCAGGAAGGAACACAGGAGCCTGCAGGAGTAGCCTCCATTCCACCAGTGCTCAGGCTGGCTATTGATTTGTCCTGCTAACAATTTAATAAGGATAATTACTTTTTCTAGACTTAATTTTATCTCAGAAGAAAGAATTAACTGTTGAAGTCACAATGTTAAGGTACTCTGAGGGAAACCGCACTATTTTTTTTAAAAGATAATGCTTGTAAGAACATCATGTTCATCTGTAAAGCATCACTCAAGTGTGTTCTAGAAATCTAAGACATTTTTACTTTTGAGTGTCACCTATAATACTGCATACTTCAAAGAAAATTCTGAATTTGAACCCAGTTTGAGACCATGTATTAACTGCAGAGAGATGAGGGTTTTTTTAAACTTGACTAACAATGAATTTGTATTCAGTATGTGTTTTTCCCCAAAAAATGAAAGCTGTGATCTAATAGGGTGAAGTCAGAGTTTTAGTTCTTTGAACTCTGCTCCAACCCTGGAGGTGACTTGGAATAGCATATTGGTCTTGAATGAGATTCAGGTCAAATCTCACTCTGCTGTATAATTCCAAATAATCCACGAGCTGTTCTGAGCATGGTTTCCACGGTGGCAGAATGGCTGAAATACCTGTCTTAGAAAGCTGTTGAGATTTAACAGCCTCTCTATCTAAGAGAGCATAAAAGCGACAGGACAACAAACCTGTCCTAGTCCTCGGAGCAGCTAGGGCAGTCACCTAACCCTTCCTTGTAAAGTTTTTTGTTTTTTTTTTTAATTTAAATTATAAACAAGCTTGCTTAACATGTCAGTCCCAGCTCCATCTCCCTCTTCTCCTCCCCTGCCCTCCATCAGTCCCCCAAGCCTCCAGTCCCCCATCCCATCCCCCCCTCCGCTCACCAGGGAGGGTGAAGCCCTTCACTGGGGATCTCCAAAGTCTGTCATATCATCCTGGGCAGGACCTAGACCCTCCCCCATGTGTCCAGGCTGAGAGAGCATCCCTCCATGTGGAATGGGCTCCCCAAATCCATTCGAATGCTTAGGATAAATACTGATCTACTACCTGAGGCCTCCCAGATTGCTGAGGCCTCCTCACTGACACCCACGTTCAGAGGGTCTGGATCAGTCCCATGCTGGCCTATCAACCATCAGTCTGGGGTCCATGAACTCCCTCTTGTTCAGGTCAGCTGTCTCTGTGGGTTTCACCAGCCTGGTCTTGACCCCTTTGCTCATGGCTCCTCCCTCTCAGCAACTGGGTTCCAGGAGTTGAGTTCAGTGTTTAGCTATGGGTGTCTGCCTCTGTTTCCTTCCATCAGCCACTGGATGAAGGCTCTAGGATGGCATATAAGATAGTCATCAATTTCATTATCACGGAAGGGCATTTAAGGTTACCTCTCCACTCTTGCTTAGTTTGCCAGTTGGTGTAATCCTTGTAGATCTCTGGAAATCTCACTAGTACCAAATCTCTCCTCAAAGCTATAATGGCTCCCTCTATTATGGTGTCTCTCATCATGCTCTCCTCTATTCCAGTGGTTAAAAGCGCTGACTGCTCTTCCAAAGGACCCGGGGTTCAATTCCCAGCACCCACAGGCCAGCTCACAACTGTCTGTAACTTCTGTTCCAGGGCATCCAATACCCTCATAAAGACATTCATGCTGGCAAACCACCAATGTACAGAGATGAGTTTTGACTCAATTTAATTCATCAAGCATTTATTAATTTTGAGTATATGGTAGACATTGTGCCAGGAACACATCTTGCTTTTGCAACTACTCTTGTTTATATTAGAGAAATTCTGAGTTAAAGAACAATTGGCAAGATTGAAAATGAGTCATTGCTCTGTTTTCAAAGCATGGAAAACCGTATGCATGTTCTAGAGACTTCAATTTGATGCTAATCGTTTCCATTTCTTAGAACAAAAGCATTTTGAGGCTAGTTAGGCTGAGTTTGGTTTTTCTCTCTCTCTCTTTTTTTAATGGGCTCAGTGGTCTAGTGAACAGCGCATATCCAGAATCTCTATACCTCATTGTGAAGATTGTATCCCATGCATAGAAATATTGAAGTGGGGACTGAATAAGATCAGAATTCAAAAAGGCTTATAGTGAGCCTTTAATCATGTCTAACCTCCATGTTATTACTTTGTTTTCATAGCTTGTAAAGTTCAAATTTTCCCTTTAGAGAAGATCTTGCCTCTATGGCTTCCTCTTTCTTAATTTCTGATGCCCCAAGTACTGTTCTGATTATGCTGTATACAGTTATAGGGAACACAAAGTCTTACAGAACAGCTTATGTTTAAACAACCTGGTACTGTTATGGATATGTAGCACTGACCAAGAAGGCTAAATGATGGACATGGGAGGGATGGAGTATAAATTATCACAAAGTTGCTGACATCATATTATCTGCAGAATCCAAAAGTTAATGGTGGCATGTAATCTGTTATTTAACTATTGCTAGCAGAATGCCACTTTAGTATGATTTTTATATAAATTTCACCCTGAAGTCAGAGGTCAGAGAACTTCTGCCCTCATCAGCCTGCCTGTGTGTGTGTGTGTGTAGACTTGTATCTCCAAGAGGCCAATGTGCCTGTCTGTGTGTGTCTGTAGCTGCTACCCTTGGTGATGGTGTGTGTCTGTGTACCCAGTGTTCCGTGTGCTGTTTTTCTTCCAGAGTGAATAAGTGTGTTTTATCTGTCTGTGGCTTCTCGCAATCCCTTCAACCTCTAGTCTCCAGTGACCCTCTTCCTCTCCTGGCATCACTTTGCACCCACTGACTTACAGGGAAATGTAACATCTTTTTAAGTTGTTCTAAAAGAATTTTCTCTTTATGAAGCAAGTTTGAGAACTGCAGACTTACAATTTCACAGAACAGAGAGAGAAAGAGGCTGATATATCCCAGGATTAAAATAGCTTCTTTGGTCATCTCAGGCATGGGTGATTTAAAAGCATGACGCTGATCTCCCAATTTTGGGGTTTATTGGCACCGCAACATAGCACAATCATCACATTCCTGGATCCAAATATTTTCCCATATTTTCCTGTGTAATTTCATCTCACCTTTTCACAAAGAGAGCTTGAAAGTCGAGTGTGGCATCATACATCCGTATGCTGTCACTCATCTCTCATCCTTTCTACATAGGGAGGAGCTCTGGGCCAGCCTGGGATACCTGAGACCCTACCAAAGTAAACAAGTGTGAATTCTCATCAGCATGACTACTTACACATGATCAGAACAAGGATGACACCATAGACATGCCAGGAAAAGGGGGAGGTCAAGAGGGCTCAACCCTACACGGAGAACTGGAAGCAAGGAAACTATGCTGAGAGCTGGAGCAATGGTCTTCCCCAGGGAGCAGCACACCAGTTAGTTATCTATTACCAGCTAGTCAGCCCTGGAAACATACACATTCAACTAACATTATACAGGCTGCACAAGGTATATTTATATTCTACACACACACACACACACACACACACACACACACACACACACACACACACACAAATTAAATGAAAAAAAAAGGAGGGTGTGTGATTGAAAGAGAAGTTTTGGAGGGAGGAAAGAGAAGAGGGGAATGATATTATAATTTCAAAAAATAAAAGCATAAGCAAAGATCCCAAAAGTAAACACCAAAACGAACCCTCCTAATTCTATCCCTGGGCCTTTAAGAAAACGCCTCCCCCTGAAGAACTGGCATCAGCTGATAGCAGATTTCTGTGTGAGGTGGGACGGGAATTGGGAGCAGATGTTTGCCCACTTCCTATCCATAAACACTAATTAGGGCAGCTTCACCAACAAAGACATGCATGCTGTTCAATATATTTCAGCAAATAAATATTTCTCAACCTCATCAAATTCACAATTTTATCTGGCTGATCCAGTAAATATTATTCTGGAGATTTATAGTGGACTATTGTGAGTTCTTGGCTCTACATTTGACCCTGTATCATTGATTTCTATAACAAGAGGTTGGGTAAAAGATTACATGTAATAATGAGTTTGGACAAATAATCAAAAATGATCACAGTGAATTTTTTTTCTAGGGTTGGGTGATTGAACCCAGGTTGTGGAGTGTGCTAAGGACCTGCTCTCCCATTGAGCTACACTGCTCCCCACAGTAAAATTTAGTGGGCAGAAATCTTACATTTAATATTTTTTGCATTTAATTCTGTAGTGTATATTTCCCTGTGTGCCCACGCATACTAAAGTGGATGTATGGAGATCCTACTTTTAGGACTCTGTTCTCTTCTTTTACCACATGGGTTCCAGGGATTGAACTCAGGTGGTCAGTGCCTTTACTCATGGGGCCATCTCACTGACCCAACTCTTAAACTTAAATTCGACAACTTTATGGAGCCTGGTGGTAGAGCACTGCTTAAAAGCCTTTGTAATTGATCTCCAGCACTGAAGAAAAATTAACCACGGATATTTAAGTAGTAGGTGATATCTGGCTTGATGGTCAATTTATGTGTCATCTTGCCTTAGCTACAGTCCCCAGCTATGCAAACACTAACATAGTTGTTTCTATGAAGGTATTTTGTAGATATGACTAAAACCCATAATCAAAAGGATTATCCTAGATAATCTGACTTGACCTGATTCAACACATTAAGACAGAGATCAAGGATTTCCTAATGAAAACCAAAAAAACAGGGGCTGGAGAGATGGTTCAATGGTTAAGAGTGTGGACTACTTTTAAACTCTAACCCAGTTTAGTTTCTAGGACCCCATACTGGGTAACTGTGTTACAGTTACTGTAACTCTAGCTCCAGAATATCCAATGTCCCAACATCTGTGGACACGTACACTCAGATACTTACACATACACATAATTTAAAAATATTTAAAAAGGAAAGAAAGGCAAAAAAATCCCATTAAAACAACAACCCCAAACAAACAAACAAACAAAAAACAAAGTGAAAACAAAACTAGCCATTGGACTGGGACAGGAATGTTAGGACTGAGGCTTGTGGACTTCGTGTGTCCCAGGGTAGCTATGTATGCAACCAAACACATTTGTAGATGACTATGTCATATTACAATATCAAAGGTTAAAAAGCTTTGCTAGACCATAATTTTAGTTTATATCTAAGGATTCCAGTCTGCTTTTTCTGACAGCCTCCTCTATAGATATAGATATGATCACCCTCATAGTCATGGGACGTAACTCCTTATAACAAATCCTCTGATATATATCTGTATCTCCTACTGGTATTTTAACTGGTTGATGCCTAACAATGTATTGCTTAGCCCATTCTAATATATGGCTTAGTCTTTCTTTTCCCATGTCCCTTCCATCTTTTCCCTGCCCACTGTTTCCTTTTTCCTCTTCTTCTCTTGAATTTCTATATGTAGTCCAGGTTGACCTTAAACTCTTATTTTTCCTGCCACAGCCTCCTGAGGTCTTGGATGACAAGTATGGAACACCACAGCTGGCTTGGTTTAGGGCTCTTAGTGAGAAAAACTTTCAATTTGCCACAAATACATAAGGTCTTATCACTGTGCTCTGGTGTCAGAAATAGCAATAGTATATTCTGCGGAATACAGGATATCACAGTTAATAAATCCAACTCTACCCACCACAAATTGACATTGTCTATGTGAGGGGACTGAGATCATTGTGGGATTCATGTAAGCTAAGTACTTTATAATAAAGGGGTGTATAAAAGAATAGCAAGGGCCTTTCATGACCCAGTGGTTTATCTCATGTACTTAGGAGCTCACGCCATCTTCCAGGAATACCGAGAAAGATGTGAGACTGGATGACCCTTGGTGTTCCCTCTTTAAGACTGTGATTTCACTTTTAATATAACATATCTCAGTGAAAGCCTTCATCCTTCTAGTTCATGATTGTAATTTGCCTGCCTGAAAAGCCAGTGTGCTAGATGTCCTGATTTTCCTTTTTGTGAACTCCTTTCTATAGTTTCTGGATAAGTTAGGTCCAAAGGCAACCACAGGGAATATAAAGAGTAGGAAGTGAGTGAGATAAAGGTATTTACTCCTTGGTTTGCCCATGTGTGACTTTATAGCCTGACATTTTCTCTTGATGCAGGGACATAGTTCTGTCACAGAGCCTTCTCCACACACCTCTTGCTTGCTTCCTCAATTCCAGTAGTTACTACTACCCTGAGGTCCTTTGGAACCTTTGGACAATGGTGTTATTCCTGCTACCAGTCTAATGGAGCTCTGTGATTTCATGGCATCCAGTTTAAACCCTTAGAAAATGGCCTGTTTTAAACTCCTCTCAAATGACTCTACCGAAAAGTGCTGTTTGTTTGTTTCCAAAGCAAGTGTAGTGATTATTTTCAGGTTCTATCTAGAACTATCTCCTAATGAAGCAGCAAACCAGCCTTTTGTGGGTAAATATGGGGTGAAATATTCTTGTCATACTAAGATTTTGAAATTTTAAACATCTTTGTTAAAACAGGACTTTCAGAAGGAGCTGAGTCTGGGTCTATAAGAAACCTTCCGGCCTCTAAATAGATAGCTCCCTCTGGAATCCCACTGTTTTCAGTTTCTGCCACTTGCTATTGTTAGCAGTGATTGCATTTCTGTATTTACTTCTAGTAGAAAGACACATTTCTCATTTCTGTAAATCTTGATGAAGGGTTAATGTGGGTTATAAAATGGGGATTCTCATGTGCACTTGGCAGTACTTTGAACATGCACTGGTGATGAATGTATGCATACATCCTGGAGGTCCAGAGGACAGCAATACATTTTTTTGAAGTTAAGCTTGACCATTCAAAATGTGAATTTTTTAAGTCTACTGCATACACAGTGGCTGTTCTTGGTAGAGTAAACTTATTTTTCATTATATGTTCTCCTTTAAAACTTTCAAATGAAATTGGTGCTTAGAAAATTGCAACATGTTTGTCAAATAGTTCTGCATCTCCCCAAAGTCATTTGAAAAGCATGTAATTAAAATTTTTTGGAGTGTTTGATTGCATAGCAAAGGCTGACCTCAAACTTGTAACTCGCCTGTTAAGACTGCTGAGGGCTAGATTACAGGCATGTGCCTCTGCACCCGGCAAACATTCTTGCTACTGTCATCCATCTTTCATGAGAAGTATAAAGCTTAGTGGCTAAGAACTAGAGAACTTCATGACTCAACCATTCAGGTTCAAATTTACTTTCTCTATGCAACAGCTTTGCAATGTTCAGCTGTAATGGCTAATGTCCAGTGTTAACTTGGCATGACCACGAGAGATTATCTAGACTTGGTTAATTGAGCTGGTTAATCCAGCCTGAATATGGGCAGTTCTATTTTTTGGACTTGGGTCCTGGGCTCCGTAAAAGCAAGAAGCCATCTGAGCACATGCATCATTTCACTCTGCTTCCTGACTGTGGATGCAGCAATACCAACTGCCTCAAGCTTCCACTGCCTTAATTTCCCTAATACGATGGACTGTACATTTGGACTGTTAACGGAAACAGATTCCTTTCTCTTAAATTGATTTTGCCATGGTATTTTACCACACAACTAAGACATCCCTTGTATGCTTACAAAAAGTTACGGGGGAGGAGAGATGACTCTATAAATAAACCTCACACTGTGAAAGTATGAGGACAGAAGTTTAGATCACCAGAACCCAAGTGACTGAGGCATAGGTAGAGGAGCCCACCTATAAATGCAGTGCATTGAAGATAGAGACAGGAGACCCACCAGGGCAAACTGGCTAGCCAGACTAGCCATAGAGGTGAGTGTGTGTACAACATGTATATACATCACATGTACACACACACTTAAGAAAAAAATCCAGGAGTAATTGTTCCTAAGTCTGTGCCAGTTTTATTGTCATTATAACTATAGAATTTGATAGAACTGTATATAAACTGATGGAATACAATTATAAAAAGAATATTTGAATGGAAAGTGATTTAAATGCTATAGGAAAATTTGATAATGGAGTGTCACTAAAAGCTGCTCATTTACAAAAAGTCAACCCACAGAATGGGAAAAAATATTCACTAACCCCACATCTGACAGAGGGTTGATCTCCAAAATTTACAAAGAACTCAAGAAGCAAGTCTCCAAATCACCAAAGGATCCAATTAAAAAGTGGGCTGCAGAACTAAATAGAGAATTTTCAATAGAGGAGTCTAAAATGGCTGAGAGGTACTTGAGAAAGTGCTCAACATCCTTAGCCATCAGAGAAATGACAATCAAGACAACTCTTAGATACCATCTCACTCCTGTCAGAATGGCTAAAATCAAAAACACCAATGACAATTTATGATGGAGAGGATGTGGTAAAAGGGGAACACTCCTTCATTGCTGGTGGGAGTGCCAACTTGTTCATCCACTTTGGAAATCAGTGTGGAGATTCCTCAGAAAAATGGGAATAAACCTACCACAAGACCCAGCAACTCCACTCTTAGGCATATATCCAAAAGATACCCATTCATACAACAAGGATGTCTGTTCCACTATGTTCATAGCAGCATTATTTGTAATAGCTAGAACTTGGAAGCAACCTAGATGCCCCTCAACTGAAGAGTGGATAGAGAAAATGTGGTACATTTACACAATGGAGTACTATTCAGTAGAAAAAAATAATGGAATCCTGAGATTTGCAGGCAAATGGATGACACTAGAAGAAATCATCCTGAGTGAGGTAACTCAGTCACAAAAAGAGAAACATGGCATGTACTCTCTCATATATGGATTTTAGACATAGATCTGGGAGTGCCAGCCTACAATCCCATGGCCGGAGAGTCAGGGTAACAGAACCTTCATTCAGTGGCTGATGGAGGCAGAGGCAGACTCCCATGGCTAAGCACTGAGCTGAACTCAAGAAAGCCAGTAACAGAGAGGGAGGACTGATGACCAAAGGGATTAAGACTGGGCTGGTTTAACCCCCAGAACCAGCTGACCTGACAAGGGTTAACTCTTGAATCCCAGGCTGATGCCTGGGAATCCAGCATGAGGTGATCAAGACCCCCTGAATGGGGGTGTCAGTGAGTAGGCCTAGGCAATCTATGGGGCCTTTGGTAGTTGACCAGTATTAATTCCTGGCGTACAAATGGACATTGGGTGCCCATCCCACAATGAGAGATGCACTCTCACCCTGGACTCTTGGGGGAGGTTCTAGGCCCTGTCCTGGATGAAATGACAAACTATGGACACCCTCATGGAAGAACTCACCCTCCCTGGGGAAAGGAGGGGGTATTGGGTGGGTGGTGGGAGGAGGGGAGGGGAAGGGAGAGGGACGTGAGATTGACATGTGAAGAAACCTTGTTTCTAATTTGAATTTAAATTTTAAAATAAATTTTTTAATATAAAAAAGCTGCTCATTTAATTATAATGAGGCAGCTTAAGACAATCAGGGGCAGGGAACTGCAGATATCTGGAAGAATTCTGAGTAAGATTATAGTCATGGTAAATATTGTCTTCTCGACAGGACTGAGAGCAACACTAGAGAGAAGGCTTTAAAGGAAAAGCCTTTGTGTTTGTCTGCTTTCAGCTTCTGACTGGCAAGTTTATGCTGAGTTCATCTACACCTCTGCTATCATCCTCCCTCAACATCACAACCTAGCTTCTTCAGCCTTTGTTCTAGTTAAGGTCACTATTGCTGTAACGAAACGTCATGACCTAAGCAAATTGGGGAGGAAAGGGTTTATTCGGCTTATGCTTCCACATCACAATTCATCATAAAAGGAAGTCAGAACAGGAACTCAAACTGGGCGGGAAGCTGGAGGCAGGAGCTGATGCAGAGGCCATGGAGGGATGCTGCTTACTGCCTTGCTACCAATTTCTGTTAGAATCCAGGACCACCAGTCAAGGAATGGCACCACCCACAATAGTTTGGGCCCTCCCTGATGAACCACTAATTAATAAAATGCCTTTCAGGCATGCCTGCAGCCTGATTTTATAGAGGCATTTTCTTGAATTTCCTTCCTCTCTGATTACACATTAGCTTGTGTCAAATTGACATAAAACTATCAGGCACAGCCTTTGAACGTAGATTGAAAACCAAAGACTTTCTACTAATCCTCCAAGCTGTCAGTACTATTTAAACTGCTGAGGCATGTAACCTCATGGGTTGAGTAGCCACAAGTTCCCAGTCCCTCCACAGTAAGGACAGCCACTGATGGACACCCAGAACAATGGTGTAAGCCAATTTAATAAATCCTTTTAATATGTATTCATTCTATTAGTTCTGTTCCCATAGACTTTGACTAATACAGTTGCTTCATGTGTCTCTAGTTCCCTATTGTACAAGAAAGCTGCTGTTGGGCGAGCCCATATGTAGTAGGATGAGTATGGTTTATTTTAGGAAGGCCAATGTAGGCTATGTAAAATACAGACCATATTTCTCCATTAAAAAACTGACAGATAAATATTACACTGTGTATGACTTACATTTTAAATAAACTTAGACATGTGCACATTTTTACAGTATCACTGAAAACTGGTATTCTTAACTTTATTATCCTCAATTTCAGTTTTCAAACATCAATTTAAATAACATGCTAGTAAGACAGAAATTCATATACATCTATTACACAAGAGCATTGCATTGGGCTTAAGTAAAACGTTGGAAATAATTTTCAAACTTTATGCTTGAGTGTCAACACGAGAGTGGGGGGTGGCATGTTGGGAAGACACTGATTCCAGAGGGAGCAGGAGAGGCATGATATGAATGAATGTGATTAAAGTTCCTTACACACATATTCTTTGACATTTTCAATAAAAATTTAAAAATTATTGAGCAGTACTTAAATTCTCTGTGGAGATCACATTTTTCTAGAACCTTCTTTTGTATTAAGAAATCTAACTATGAAGCACATGTGCTTCTGTTATGGAGACGTAGATTACCAGCATAGAACAAAAGGGGTGTGACATTCATTTTGGTTTCCTTTAGCAAGAGAGGGTTTCTTGTAGCAGAGTAGGTGACAAGAACCTGTATAATTTTGTAGATTTTTTCTACCGTGAGATATAATTAACAACCTTGCTTGTTATCATTATTCTGATTTCTGAGTTAAAATCCTGGAGCTGCAACTGACAGAACATAACATCACTGTGCATATAAATATTTATAACCATAGCCTGTGTTTTCTCAGAAGCAGCCCTAAGATGTGATCTTTGGTTAGTCATTTCAGACTGGCATGTGGGTGAATGCTTTACTTACAATAGTTTTGATTTCTCTTCAGGAGATCCTTATTTTGAATTCCTTTTATTTTTAATTTATGTTGATTCTTCTTTTTTTCTAAGGGATGTTCTCTTTTATTGGTTATTTGATTTGATTTTCCTTGTCCCAGGAGATGTGATATAAACTGCTTGACTTTGCTCACTGATACCTACAAAGAAAAGGGTTTGGGTTCACTTCACTCCTTGTTTTTAAATGAAACAAGAAAGTTGAAAATTTTCTCATTTCTAAAACAAATACGAGTTTGGTGCAATTACTCTAGTTCTTGCTCTTTTTAAACATCAAAATGACATACGGCATGCTGCATTTAAAGAATCCATCTTGTATGAAAATAAACCCTTTCTAATCTATTTTATTATCTGGATCATGGAGTCAAACACTAAAAGCTAAATGTTATAAATAAAATAGAAAGAGAATGCAACCAATCTACTCTTCCCCTGGTAAGTTGTCATGGTGATATCAATTATGTGAGCTAAAATAAAGGGAGATGATCCTGCCTCACATGTTACAGCAAATATGGAATGAAACGTTACAACTTTTAAAAATACATAAAAATCCTTCCCTGATGTGTTTTCCAGAAATTATCTAATTAACCTACTCGAACTAAGGTCATAAGTTTTCCTGTGTATGTATGGGCAGCTTGTTTGTAATTGTATAAAATAGCAAAGATTTAAAAAAGAATGTAAAAGGTTTATCAAGAATATTTACTTTTCCAGGATAAATTATATGAGAATCTTTCAATGAGTACTTTTACAGAGGGTCAAGTTTGTTTTTACTGTGTTTTTCTCCGTTACCAAAGAAGTCAGGAGCACACGGGTGTGCCAGGAAGACGGTGCGGCTGCAGCGGAGTGAGTGACGGTTGAAGCGTGGTGAGCAAAGGGGCAGAGGGGCAGCTGTGAAGTCAGGACCAGGCATGCGGATGGTGTTCCCTGTGAACTGGACACCCGAGCAGCGTTGTGAGCCAAAGAGGGATCCTCACCGATTGGTTTTCATTTCTAAGAACCACTGACTGCTGTGGGGAGAATTTACGCGTTGGAGAAAGACAGACGGGGATGAAGAGAAGGGCGGCTGGGATAAACCAGGTGGGACTGAAGATGCTGATGCGGTGTGAGCACATGGTACACAGGGAAGTGAGGGGCAGGTGTCTGGGCAGGCAGAAGTGTTTGCACGCGGAGTTTCCTGTTGAAGGGCTTGAAAAGTGTACTTTATCTTGTAAACAGGAAATTGAAGGAAGAAAGATTTTGCAAGTCTCTTTTTAAACTGTCAAGGAGTGTTTTAATCAGAGATGGAAGCTGTGTTGAAGAGTTTCATTTCTCCTCACTTTTCCACTCCCTCTTCACTCTCATCTGGAAGATGCATGATGGGAGAGTTGTAAAATATCCCACAGATACATCCTCCCCAACTTAGAAGCCCTCACCCCACAGCCAAAACAGGATACAATCCAGCTCCTATAGCAACACATAGACTTTGTGTTTAAACCCACCAATCAGCCCCCAAGACTAACCTCTCCTCAATGGAATTACCCTAATCTTGCTTAAAAGGAACCTGGGAGCTTCTCTGGGGGTTGGCATTTGCTTATTTGCTGAGTGGTTGACCCCTTGCATGCAGGGAAAAATGAGCACTATAATTGAGTGCATACGTGACTGGTGGCCTTTTTGTGGGACTTCTTGAGGATCCTAACATTGGATAGTATTAACTCACTGCTCTTGTCTCTAAAGCAGCATCATTTTATATTATACATTTCACACTTTATTTACTCAGTTCACTATACACATTTGCAAACATCTTAGTGTATTTCTTAAATAAAATATATTATCTTGAGAGAGTCAAATAAATGCATGGATTTATATATTTCACCGTAATCCCTCTTCCCTTAAAGCACAGGCCTATATAGTAGGGCATCCTTTCACATGAGAGACTGAAATACTGATAGAGTCTGAGGAAAAATGTTTGAATTTATCTTGTTCTACAATCAATCCTAATCTGTGACTAAATTATAGTTTGTTTAGTGTTATTGTTTTGTGCCCATGGATGTTTCCAAAGCAGTCTTAAATATTGGGATAAAGGCAAACAAAATATATAGAAACAGCCCTAGTATTCTGAAAAAGCTTCTATTTCAAGAGTCTGGCCATGAGAATTGACATATTTTCATGTTTTGTCTGGATGATAATTGACTTCACTCTGAAAATTTTACTTACTAATTCCCCATCCTAACTGACCTTACCTCAAGGCAAAGGGGCTATAGATTTTCACATAGGTGTTATATGTAATATTTTATGTTCAATAATTAATTAATCTCAGTTTACCTACTCTGTAAAATGGATATAATAACACTTTCCATTTCAATAGGTGTTGTGAGGAACAAATAAGTTGCTGCCTGAGAAGAGCTTTGTATATGACAAATAGTCAAGTATTGGCTGTTATCAATATTTTATTGACTATATATTTCCATTTAAATAAAAGTTTCTATGTTTCTAAACTGCCAGAATGCAGTTCCTATTGCTATTTTGGTCTGTTTATCAGTGAACTATGTCTTTAGCCAGAGAAATCAGTGCATGTGATTTGATAAAAACAAACCAAAGGCCTGGAAAGGTGGTTCAGAGGTTAAGAACACTGGCTGCTCTTCCAGAGGTCCTGAACTCAATTCCCAGCAACCACATAGTGGCTCACAACCATCTATAATGAGACATGGTGCCATCTTCTGGCATGTAGGCAGAACACTGCATACATAAAAAAATAAATCTTAAAAAAAAACTAAAGGGAAAATGACAATAAGAACAAAAAGTCCCCCCAGAAAACAGAGCAGGGCATGGTGGCATCTTGCAGAGGCAGACAAATCTCTGTGAATTTAAGGCCAGCCTAGTTTACATAGTGGGTTCCAGGACAGTCTAGTTTACATAGAGGGAACCTATCTCAAAAGACTATAATCATCAAAACAACCAAAACTCAAAAATAAAACAAAACAAAATCTTCAAAAAACAAAAAAAGCAACCATTACCACCTCCCACATACAATTTTGTTAATATCTTAAGTAGAATATCTAAAATTCTTTTTGGTAGTAATTGCACTAATTTTAGCCAATAACATTAAACAGTAATTTTAGCATTTCCCATGCTACTACTGCTGTCTGGGCTGTGTTTATTTGATGTTGAAAATGTATGTTAGCCCTTAAATCCCTCATTTATATTTTAATAGAATTGCATAAGGAAAAACCATGACTAAGGACTGAAGAATTGTAGTAGCTTCCTTGTACAGCTTTTGGGAATCAATGAATATGAAACAACCAAGCAATGCAATACCCTTCAGCAATGATTCCTTTGTTCACATTTACTGTTCTCTAAGAATTAAAGAGACAGTGGTAAGGAGGGGTGACATACTTGCTGTTCTTTGGGAATTTCCATTAGCTTGTGAGAAGACAAATAATAGCAATAATCAGCAAAAAAATGATCAAGTTAGTTTCAGAGATCAGTGCATGCTGTGAAGGGGCTAAAACAAAACACAAAGGCCAGAGGTACTGGTAACAACTAGATTATACAGAGTGCCTTGCTGTAGTGGTGACTTTGCAGCCAATAATTTAATGCCCCAAAGCAGTAGTGAATAGACATGGAGGCAGAGCCTCCCCAGCAGAAAGAAAAGAAAATGACAGTACCCCATGTGGGATCAATCAGTCATGTCTTAGGAACAGGAATAAGGCTCTGAATGGGTGTGAGCTAAGGAGAGAATTACAGAGCACAGTCACTTAGGGAAGCAGGGTGTTCTATACAGGGAGAGTAGGAAGTTAGATTTTCATTCATGCAGGTAGTTACCACTGCAGGGTTAACAGTGACACACCATGATTTACACTTTACAAAGACCATTCTGATAGATGCAAGCAACAGATTGCAGAGCATCAAGAGAGGGAGCAGGGAGAATAGTGTGGAAACTGTACCAGGCCATTGGGTGAAGAATGGTGCTACATAGAGGAGTGCAGAAGCCATGGAGAGAAAATACATGGGCAGACAAAGGATGCCTCAGAAGTCGTGTAGACAGGAACCAGGGAGGGCCTGGATGCAGACACAGGAGAAATGACATAGTCAAAGATAATCTCTTGCAGTTTTGTCTAACCAGCCGAGTGAATGAAGACAGAGAATGGAGAAGAGTGGAGGCAGAGCTACATTATAGTGAGGGACTCAGACTCTCCCTGTCTTCCTCTGCATGTTTGTAATGCATCTCAAGCAGTGGTTCTCAGCCTTCCTAATGCCGTGACCCTTTAACACAGTTCATGCTGTGGTAACCCCTAACCATAAAATTATTTTTTGATACATCATAACTGTAATTTTGTTACTGTTACTAATCGTAATGGAAATGCTGGAGAGATGACCCTTAAAGGCTAGGCTCACAACCAAAAAAAAAATGAATCCTAAAAATAGCTGTGTTCCCTGATGGTTTTAGGGGAAAGGGTCCTTAGACGTAAAGGTGGTCATGATCCACAGAATGAAAACCACTGGGTGTGAGATTATACTCTATATGGAGAAGAGAAATGTTTCTTGAAGAGTGAGTCATGTCAAGAATGAGGAGCCCTGTTCATTTCAAATGATAAACAGGTAAAAAATGAAAGAATTGTACAGTGAATATTCTTGACTTTTTCCAGGGTGCTACATTTCAAAGACATTTCCTGTTTTCCTTAACTATCTATGTCCTTCTGACATTTCTAGCTCTTACCCTTCAGAGCAATCACCACTCCTTGGCTCTGATACACTACATTAAGCTTCACAGAAACTTCCTGGGAAAGAGTGGATGCCAAATAAGAGCTTACTAAAGTCATCCATGAGGGTATCCGGAGTGACATGGCAAGGCTAGACCATGATTTCTCAAGAGTGGCCTCTGTTTAAGTGGATGTATGAGATGGCAGGAAGAACACAGGCTACTGCCTCTGGTTTCATAAGAACGAGGAAATGAATTTCTACATCCTAGTACGTGTAGATGGAGATTCCACGTGCTCTGTTTAAGTCATCATATTTCTAATGTATGAACACTTGGGCTCCAGATCTCATCAGAGAAAGGCCAATTTATGCAACAGGCAGCAATGAGAGAAGAAAGTGGCATCTCCTGTAAGAAACACTTAATTTCTCTAGATCACTGAGGCAGCTGTTCTAGACCAGCATCACACAGGAGTAACAAGTGCAGATCCTTGGCTCTACCTTAGGTCTACAGAAGCAGAAACTCTGGGGTGGGGGCGTGAAGCCCACTTTCCTGTGGTCTGACATGTCTTCCGTGGAAATCTATTGACTACTAACGATTCAGAGCCCCTGCTCTGGGCAGAAGTGGAAGGAGGCTGAAAGCAAATGAAAGTGAAATCAAAGCACATGAATAAAATAACATGGAAATGTGTGTAGCTTATCAAACAGTGAAGATGCGTGCACACATAGCACATAGCCAAAACTAGCAGAGACCAGATGGTGTTTCTGTTAGGGCTTTCAATCAAGAATTGAAACTGTATCAGATCACCCTTTCTCCAAGTCTTAAATAAGTATATACAGCATGTGTTTGATGGAAAGAGAAGACAGATAATTCTGAACATTAGACTCTATTTTAGTGGATCCCCTCTCTTAAAGTAAGAGTAAGTCTTTGAATTGCTTAAATTGAAGCAAAGGGGCTTGTGGTAATCATCTTAGAGTTCTTCATTTCTCTGGACTATTCTCAATTAGGACTAGAAAATGATCTTAGGATATGTTGCCTAACATGACTGACAGTTTTATTTTAGCAAGGCAAATATGTTAAATGCAGTTAAGGACTGCTATGTTTAGAAAAATGTCTACTTCCCAATGGAGGAGAAATAAGCTTTTGTTGTAAAAAAAATGTCTTTCTCTTAGACGTCTGGGAATGATGGCAAATGAGAGCTGCCTCTGTGTGGCTCAGGAGAAGAGTCCCAATAACAAGAACATGGCTCTACTCTGAAAAGAAAAGGAAAGGAGAACTTTGGAAAAATCACAAAGGTAGTGTTAGGCTACCTGAAAACTACAGAGAAAAAGATGGGTGACACACAGATGTTAGCTGAGCTAACAGTTCTGGTTCAGTGGCTCTCTGGAAGTGGGAGGGGAAATTCTCATTCAGAAGATACAACATGGAGCCTCAATGAGAAGAGACTGGTATCTTACCCTTGTATGCTGTAGATCCAGTTAGGACAGTTTTTGTTTGCTTGTTTTATTTTTCTTGTCTCTTTAGTTTAAGAGATGATCATGCCAGGCAGTTCTAGCTGGCCTGGAACTTCCCATGTAGATCAGTTTGGTCTTGATTTTCCTGCCTCTTTCTCCTAAGTTCTCAGTTAACAGGTGTGAGTGATCATGCTACATACGTTGTAGGTGTTATTGAGAAAGTAATTCCTACAGCAAATGGGTCAGCTGTGAAGAAGCCCATTTTGTCTCTCTGTATGACTTGGAGGCAATGATTGAATGCCATCTTGAGAGGGAGCCCTAATATCTCAAACTGAGCCAATCTGGGGGGCCTGAGCACACGGAAGGACCACAAAGCAGGCAGCCTTCTGCAGCCCCAGGATGAAAGAGAACACCTTTAGAGGCAGCTGGGGGAAAACTGAAGAGTTGGGCACTGTCCAGAAGAGAAGTATGCAGCAAGAGGCTCATCTCAAACAGCAAATGACACAGGGAAAGGTAATCATACCTGAGGGTCCCAGAGCAGATCCCACCAACTGCTACTAATCCTGGATTTGATAGCCTAGAATTAGAGAGCAACAGAAGAAACAAACTATGGAACCACCTATCTACCATTCCCTGCTATAAAGCCCCAGACTCTGAAGCTTAAGCTAAATTCTGGACATCCACAGCTGCCTCCTTCTAGTTGGGTGAATAATACATAGGATTGCATAGAACTATGAAGACACATATGCTGGTGTATAGTGTTCAGTGTTGTGAGACCCCCTGGTTACAACAATAGCCACCATATGGGGTACCATTTGAGGGGT
The DNA here is from genome assembly GCF_017639785.1 of Mesocricetus auratus. Taxonomy (NCBI): domain Eukaryota; kingdom Metazoa; phylum Chordata; class Mammalia; order Rodentia; family Cricetidae; genus Mesocricetus; species Mesocricetus auratus. The sequence goes on from NW_024429189.1 coordinate 106,668,614, forward strand.
CTTAGAAGGATGGGAGAACATGCCCAGTCCATAGACTTCAAAACTAAGTATGGCCAGTAGAGGACCCTTCTATTTAAAGAAGGGAAACTGCTAGTACAAGACAACTCTGGTGATCGTGGACCACTGAGCCAATGCAGGTGCAACAGTATAAGCATCAGGAAGGATAAGAGTTCATAAATTCATATGATCTTTTCTCATTCCTTGCATAAAACTAGCTATCCCTCAGTTCTGATGGCCCCAGAAGGAGGTGTTCCAACACTTCATGTTTTTTCCCTCTTTGTTATTTATTTTTGGACCCCCATGCTCATCCCTTTCAGCAACATTTTTCTTTATTACACTTTAAATTTTTGTGTGACTCTATTTTCATTCCCTTTACACATTCATCAAATTTTGTGTATATAAGAGATAGGGGAGTTCAATGAGGGCATGTTAGAAAAAACTATAATGACACATATTGTGACAGCTATGCAACAAAACCAATTATTTTGTACCCTAACTTACAACATTAATAAGAAAGACAAAATACCTTTATTTTGGCAAAGCATTTGCTGATTATTTTATTGCATATTTTCATGCTACCCTCTAATGTATTCAAATATTAGGTTATAGTAAGTTCTTTGAGAAATAAGGAGGAGTTTGCTTTTTCTTTCCAAATACTGGGTATTAAGTGTTCAAACATATGGGACTATGGGGACCATTCTTCTTCAAACCACCACTTAAAGAGATGAATAACCTTACTGGAAGTTAGATAAGATTTTCCCACCAACTAAAATTCATACACACAAAAAAGGTTTTTGGTGTCCAGATCTCTTTTGAATGAGAGAACTACAGTTAATGTTTTGGGATCTGATAAAAGCATAGCTTCTTAAAATGGTAGGTTTCAAACACTGCAAGTCCTGTACTAAATGTTAGAGTCTACTAAAACTTCCAAACTCAATCTCTGAGGTCAGCATTACCCTGTTATCAAAGCAAGACAAGGACTGTACAAGGAAAGAAAACTACAGACTAATATCTCTGATAAAACTGATATAAAAATATCCATAAAATAGCAGAAATTTAAATTAAATAATGTATTAAACAGATTAGATACTGTGGAGAAATTGAAGTAATTCTTGGCATGCAAGGATAGCTTAATTTCCTTGAAAACTAATAAATATAAGACATCACATTTAATACTCAATGATGTCCAATATGCAGAGAAAGTATTTGACAAAATCAATACTTTTTGATTATAAGAAATCAACAAATGAGGAATAAAAGAGAATTATGTCAACATAATAAAGACTACATGCTAGAGAACTCTAATCTGACATCATACTCATTTTCTTTTAAGATCAAGGCAAGGAGCCAGGCGGTGGTGACACATGCCTTTAATCCCAGCACTAGGGAGGCAGAGGCAGGCGCATCTCTGTGAGTTTGAGGCCAGGCTGGACTGACAGCCTCCAAAACAATACAGAGAAACCCTGTCTCGTAAAACCCCCCAAAAAATCAAGGCAAGGACACCCAATTTTGCCACTTATATTTGGTATAGCAGTAAAAAGAATCCATTTAACTTGGTGAAGATGGAGTTATCTATCAATGGAAAACCTGATCATATGTGTAGAAAAGCTTACATATTCTTCACAAAACTGCTATACATAAAAAACCCAAACTCTAGCTGGATAATGCTTGTAATCCCAGAGCATGGGAGGTACAGATAGAAAAATCAGAAATTCAAGGTCAACTTTGGTTACAACATTGAGATTGAAGTATGTCTATGCTGCCTGATACCTCATTTTCTTAAAAGAACTAACTAACCAACCAACCAACCAATCAGCTAATCCAACCAACCAATCCAACCAACCAACCAACCAACCACCCAATCCAATCAACCCAAACTTCCCCCACCAAAATAGATTTAGCAAACTTTCAGAATGACAAATCAACACACCAGACAGTTGAAACAACCAAAAAGGAAATTAAGAAAACAGTTAATTGAAAGTATTATAAAAGGGAGCAAAGAACTTAGAAAACCAAGGCAAGAAGGTGAAGACACACACAATAAAGACTACAGAACATTGCTGGGAGAAATTAAAGAGGAAACAAATACAAAGAGATATATAGACTTTGTTTCTGGACAGAAATGTCAGTATTGCTGAGATATCAAAACTACCCAAACTGAGTTACATATCTAATGTCATCCTTGTAAAAATTCCAATTTTTGGATAAATAGAAAATTCATCCTGAAATAAAAATCTCAAGGAATTATGGATAGTTAAAATTATCTTGAAATCTTGGAGGCTCATATTTCTATTTTATTTTAAATATATTTTATTTGCAATAAATTACAGTAGGTAAAATATTGTTACACTTGCCTAGCATGCATTTGGCCCTGGGTTCAGTTCTGAGACTGCAGATGAACACACATACACACACACACACACACACACACACACACACACACTTGCACGCACACATACACATACAGTGCAAGCAATGAAAAGTAAAAAAATTTGTGTGCCACTGGTAACAGACACAGATGCATATAACAGTAGAATATGAGAGGCCAGAAACAAACTCTCCCTTATATTGTTGGATGCTTTTTGACAAGGGAGGAAAAGCCATTCCTGGGAAAGGATGGATATTTCAACAACTGTGCTGAGAAAACAATCTCCACAAGTAAAACAGTAAAAACGGATCTTAGCTTTCACCATAAGTACAACCCAAATGACCAAAGTGCTAAATGTAAGATCTTTGGCCTCCAGAGTCTTAGAGGAAACCAGAGGGGAACTACTTCATGACATTATATTAGACAGACTTTCTTGGGCATGTCCCAAAATTTATAGTCAGTAGAAGTAAATAGAGATAAATTGAATAATAGAACCATTAAAAACTGCTCTACACGGAACCAGGACACTATAGAAGAGTGAAGATGCAACCCATGGAATGGGAAAAATATTTCCAAGTCATAGAAAAAGTTAATGGCTAGAATATACAAAGATCCACTATAAGAAAGAACAAAAACAACAACAAAAATACTCACAAACAACCTCACTTGGAAGCACCTTTCTCCAGAGTACAAGTGATAAAGAAGCACATGAAATTTAGCTCAGCATCACTGACACATGAATTAACTTAAAGAAATGATGATAAGCAAAATAAATCAGCCACAGCCAGACGGTGGTGGCAGACGCCTTTAATCCCAGCACTCGGGAGGCAGAGGCAGGCGGATCTCTGTGAGTTCGAGGCCGGGCTGGACCGATAGTCTCCAAAACAATACAGAGAAACCCTGTCTCCTAAAAACCAATAAAATAAAATAAAATAAAATAAATCAGCCACTAAATGAGAAGTGCTGTATGCTTCCACTTACATGAAATACCTAGATTACTTCACTTCATAGAAACAGTGAGTACAAGGTTGGTTGCCAGGGGCTGCAGAGGGAGGAAAATATGGGGAGATGTTAGTTAACTGTCAGAGTTTCTGTTTTACAAGATAAAATGAATCCTGGAAATTAGATGCATATTGAGTGAATGGAATTAACAGTAGTGGATTGTTCACTTAAAACTGGTGACTGATAAATTCCATATGAGGTATATATAACTATAATCCCAAACTAAACTGGAATATAGTTGTCCTCACAGGTTTTGGAAGGTGTACTGTGATCGTGTCACAATGAGAAACTAAGAACAGAAGGAATAAGGACACAAGGGCAGCGATGAGCAAATGAAAAGCCCAATGTCCTGAGGTTCTGGTGAGGTGGGAGCATTTGTGGAACAACTTGGAACTATACCTAAGTGGTCATCAGAACCTGGAATCCTGGACAGTGACCCCAGGGAAGGCAAGAAGGGTTGGAGCAAGATTGAAATAATGAAAGAACAAACCTAGAGTTCAGGTAAGCACAAAGACCAGAGCTGCTCTTCTGCCCTCACTCATCTCCTTATGCTCCAATGATTGAGTGAATATAAAAGGCAATAGATGTGTGCTCTCCTATCCTGGACCAGAACAAGTGGGTTGTGGGAAATAATGTTCTAGAAGGTGCCAGGGGAAGAAGTGCTTAGGAGACATCCAGGTCCAGTTGGAATGAAGGGCAAGGTACTATTTGAAAATGTATGATGCAGGATGGGTGATTTGAAAGAGGCCGAATATCCAGGGGGCAAAGACTCCATAAATTTTGTGAGCAAACTTTGAACAGATAGAAGCACATTTAATTAAATGTGTATACTTTTATTGTATCTGTCACATGCAAAGACTGGCCTGGGAAAAGCTGAAGAAGATATTGTATTATACCCCAGAAGCTCAAAGAAGTGTGAACAAATAGAGGTCTCGAAAAACATAAAATAACATTTAGAACCCTTCGACAATTCTGAATTAGAGCCACTGTGTGGTACATAATAGGCATTGTGTCTGATGAATGACTACACTGAAATATTGTCATCCTAAGACACATTTTAATGGGCTAGATTATTCTCATTTTCAAATTGTGGACAGACATTTGAATAACCAATTATTCTACACAAGGATGTTAAGAAGAGGGAACAGCACATGTGAAGGGATCTTAGAAAGTTTGAAATATTGTATACCTATGAGAACACGACTCCAAATATAAGCTCTGACTAAATCAGAAATCATGATACTGGAAATTTGCCTTCTTAAAAGGTAGAATTATTTATTGGACCACAATGTTAATCTCACAGAAAGAACATAACAACACCAGGTAAGTTGAGAGGGGAGCTGCTCCATGCAACACTGCTGTTTCCTCCCCTTTGGAGTTTTGTTGGTAGTAATTTTTGTCACAGTGGCCCATCAATCATGGACTGTTGTTCTTTTAGCAGGCTTTAGTGATTTCCTCATACTACTCTTCTATCAAATACCCACAAGTTTATTACCTCCGTGATCACAATTACTTTATTACCTTTTTTTTGTATCTTGGAGACAAATTCACACTGTTCAGCCCTAGCTGGACTGAAACTTGCTATGTAGATCAGGCTGGTCTTGAACTTGTGGCAATGCTCTTGCCACTGCCTCCTGGGTGCTGGGATCCCATGCATCATGTCTGTGTTGGCTATTCTTTAATACTGAAGGGAGTAATATACAGAGCTTCCAAAAGCACCGAATCAGCACAAGAATCATTAACTTTAAGCCAATGGTTCTCATCCTAGGGATCGTGACCCCTTTAGGGGGGGTCTAATGACTCTTTCACAGGGATCACCTAATACCATCTGCATATTGTGTATTTACATTACAATTCATAACAGCAAAATTACAGTTATGAAGTAACAATGAAAATAATTTTTATGTTTAGGGAGTCACCACAGCATGAGGAACTGTATTAAAGAGTTGTAGTATTAGGAAGGTTGAGGACAACTGCTTACGGGAGAGATGGGAGGAGGGGGAGAGTAAGGAGAAGAGAGGCAGGGAATGTGAGTGTTTTGGAGTATAGGAGAGGAGATGACTTTTGTGAATTGTAGCATGTTAATGTCGGAAAAGTCACAAAGGGAAAGAACCTTGTTGTTTTGGTGTTTATGTTGTTATAACAGTAGTGGTCATTGCCATGAAAAGCTAGCCCAAACCTTTCTGATCTGCAGGGGAGGTCCAATGGTGAAAGGCCATTTTCAACAAGACAGGTTCATTTCATTGTCAAGGATTCATGAAACAGTGCAACAAGTTTGGGAGCTAGGACTTTGGTCTTTGATGTCTTCACCCCTTAAGTCTAGGCTCCACGAGGTTGTTTTAATGAAGTTTTGGAAAATGTGCTGACTTGGCAGTACATTTGGTATTTTGTTCTCCTGGAAAACCTTTTAGTTTTCTTTCTAGCCTGAATTATACATGGAGAGTAGGTTCCTAACTTAATATTAGGCATTGAGAGGATATTTATGGCCAAAGTCACACCTATCGTCTTGAGCAGTAATAGGATTCCCAAGGGGGAATTCAGGCTTCTGCTATCAGGTAGAAACTGCATGTTCCAAGACAGTAAGAACCCATAGACAAGGATGGTGGCCATGATGAGACTGATATCCCCTCAATCTCTATATATCCAAGAACAAATAGAGACTTAGGTGAAACTTACTTCTGCTTTTGCTGATAGTAATCCCACTACTAATTATGGGATGTAGCAGTTATAGTGATGGGAGAGATGCTAACCTGGAGGGACTTAGGGAATGTTACTATATTCCCAGATTTTATTGCTTAAGTATTTATTCATTTATTCAATAAACACTTATTTATTCAATAAACATGCCCACAAAGAACCTTGGAGGCCAAGGTAGGAGACTCTCAAGATCCAGGCCACTCTAGGCTACACAATCAATAAAACAAACAAAATAAAAATGTTGAGTGCTTATATATAGCAGGTACTATTTTAGTGGCTAGGCCTAACTGTAGTGAGCAACACAGGTAATCTACTCTTATGGAGTTTATGATTGACAACTAACAGTGAAATACTATATGTCACATAGTGACAATAGGAAGAAGAAAATTAGAGCATGGGAAGAAATAGGGAAATGTATGATGTCAGGCACAGTGGTACGTGTTTGTAATCCTACCTTACAGAATGCCGAGGGAGGAGGATTACTGAAAACTCAAGACCAGTTTATCTATGTAAGAATTCAAGTATAGACAGAGCTACCTTATCTCAATTCAAAAACCAGTGAAAGAAAGCGAGAGAAGTGGACAGAAACATGGGATGTGGAACTTTAGAACGGAGTGATATCTAATTTAGTTTCCAGGGAAGGAGCCTCTGAAAAGACGTTTTCAGGTATTTGGACAACTACCTGAAAAAGGTGAGGTGAGGGAGTGGCTGCGTAGGTTTGTGGCTACAAAGGCATTGCAATCGAGAGAGCATAGAGCTGGCTGGAGAGTGGATTTAGTGGTTAAGAGCACCTAACGCTCTTGTAAAGGACCTGACTTTGGTTCCCATCATCCACATCAGGTAGTCTCCAACCACCTGTAACTCTAGCTCCTGGGGGGTTCTGATACTTCCAGCCTCCTCTGGTACCTGTACATTCACACACGTACCCACAGACTTACCCATCTATACATAATTAAAGCTAATAAAAATAAATATATTTTAAAGAGAGAAACGACAGAAACGTGTGCAAATGACCAAGGCTTCTGAGGAATGATACAGAGCCCAAGAGTGTCTGAACAAAGTGATAGGGAGACAGTAATAAGTGGGTTATATAAGAGAAAATAGCGACAGAATCCCAAGATCAACAAACAAGCCATTGCAAGGATGTTGGTTTTTGCACCCTGCATGAGACGGTGAAATACCTAAAGGTTTCAAACAAAAGCATAACTTCAAATCTCATATTTATCACAGTACACGAGTAATTGGATTGAGAGTAGAGTAAGCAGGTGAGTCCTCTCCCTCTAAGATGGCAGAGGACACCATGAGGTCACTAAGCACCTTAGACCAACTCATGCCCTTTCTGTCTAAACACTGAGGACTGCAGGTCAGCCAGAGCACAGGGGAAGGCTCAGCCCATGGACAGTCTTCCCTGAATGAAGGAAACAATGGCTAATTATCTGTTTGAGAAATTAGGAGCATGCTGAGTACGCAATTTAACAGTGTCTATAACCAAAAATTTCCATATGACAGCAAAATATTTACCTGTGTGGTGACATTCATTTCTTTTTGTTTTTTATTATATCTTTCTGCTTCAGTATCTGCAATATACAAAGCATGTCTATAAAATTTGAAGACATCAAAAACATTTACGAAACACAGTTTCTAGTTTAATAACTTTCTCGGAAAGTTAGAGCTTGCATTGTAATACTTGAGAGTGCTTTATCGTCTAGAGTTACTTATAAGGTGTTAAAAATAATTTGTTTATTGGCAATTTTTAAAGCTGTAACTTGACATCAGAGGTAATCTACTTCTGTCAAGCATTTGGAAACCGAGCTAAGATGCAAAGTGTCTAAATGATAGTACCACTTACAGTGGGAAGCACTCTGAGTGGTCTTGCTGTTTGCTTGTTTTAAGCTATTTGTAAGTTCCAGAGGGTTTGATGGCTGACCAGAGGCTGCCTTTGAGGCAGTGAAAGAAGAGAGCCAAAAAGAATTTTAAAAATGACTTTAGTGCAAAGGGAAGTAGTAGAAAAGCTTTGGAAACCACAAAAGCAGCAAAAAAAAAGAACAGGGGGGAAATACATAAAACACAAGATGTGGACAAGCAAGAAGCCGAGCACAGCTTCAGCTCCGCAGTTCCTTGTGAGGACCCAGAAATTTCTTCCAAAGGAAAGCCTGTTGGAGGCCAAGTCTCCCTTCTCAGGACAAGCCAGGCTCCCAGGAACATCAGCTCCAGAGGTCAACATACCACTTGAGGGCTGCTGAGCATGGCCTCCTCCCCACTGTATTACCTCTATATATTAACTATACATGATGGTAAGATTAATTATGACTCTCTCTCTCTCTCTCTCTCTCTCTCTCTCTCTCTCTCTCTCTGACACACACACACACACGAAGTGTTCTGAGCACATTTCATACACATCTCTCAATCCTTTCTTGTCTCCCACCCAGTCCTACTACTCAACCCATTTCCTTCCTTCCCAACCAGTTCCCCTCCTAATGCACCATCACCATCCTCCTTTCTCTCCCTTTTTCAACTCTCTCCCTTTTTTCCTGTCTTCCTTTCTCCCTGTACTCCTCCTTCCCTTCCTTCTCCCTCCTCCCCTCTTTCTTCTCCTTTCCTTCCTTGCTTCTTTCCTTCCTTCCTTCCCTCCCTCCTTCCCTCTCTGCCTCCCTCCCCCATTTCTTTATGATCAGCCGAGTTTACTTAGGATGTTTACAGGAGCATGGTTGGTTCAGGAGTTATATACAGGAGCTGAAATAGTGCTATACCACTGAAGACAAGGCTCTTTCATTAACTGTATTTATATCATTGAGGAGGGATGGCATTTATGCTCCCCTCCCTCTTCTGTGACAGAATGCTGATGGGAACACATTTTACGCTATTAATCTCTGCTTTTGAGAGCTCAACTGTGTTACCTATTCTTGGTTGACTACTTAACTGCATTTGGAATTAGCCTAAAACCCACAAACACTTGTGAGGGATTTCTTTTAATTAATTAAACCATTTGAAGTTGGAAGACCCCATTCTAATCCAGATCTTTGAGGTGGGAAGACCCACCTTTGTTCTGGGCCACACCTTTTGCTGGCAGCCTATATGAAGGACACAGAAGGAGGAAACTTTCTCTGCCTACTTGCTGTCACTGGTAAGTTCATTCTTTCACTGCAGTTACAACCTACTTCCATGGAATTCTGGTATATGTTTAAGACCAGCTAAGAAATCCAACCTCATGGATTGAACAACTACTCGATTCTTGGACTTTCTGATGATAGACAGCCATTGATGAAGTAGCTGGATCATGGCTGTAAGCCATTCTTATAAACCACACACCCACCCACCCACCCACACACACACACACACACACACACACACACACACACACACACAGAGAGAGAGAGAGAGAGAGAGAGAGAGAGAGAGAGAGAGAGAGAGAGAGAGAGAGAGAGAGAGAGAGAGAATTGTTCTATAAGTTCTGTCACTCTGGATAACCTTGATTCATAAGGCAATACTACAAGGCTATGCCATGCTCTGCACCACATCAAGAGAGAAACTATTCTTAAAAACCGAGGTACCCTGAAGACCTGAGGCCAGGGAACACCCAGAAGCGGGACAGGCACAGCTTCAAAGAGAGTAAAGAACCAGAAAAATACACTTTTAGCGTACAGGAAGGCTTACTCAGGATGCAAAGTGCATAGAGAGATAGCTCTCCCCTCAGTGGCTGTGATTAGATTGCCTCAACTGAGAATGAACTAAGAGTTTGATAGCTCTGAGCCTGAGGCCAATGGATGGATCAAATTCTGGACCCACTTGTCAGTTCTTCACTAATATAGGGCCTGAGAATTTAAAGACAGCAGCAATGCTTCAGCATGGTGCTTGGTGCCCTGGGGGCTTTAAAAAGATGAACACAGATCCAGTGCTACAGTTACTTCCCATACTCAAAGCAATTTGGAGATATCCCCCCCAACACACTTAGCCCCTGCTAAAACATTATCCACCAGGCAGTGTAGTCTGGAGAATCTCAGAAGAGTGAGGAGAGGTCTTCCCAGCCCACAGACTAGAAAGGTAACTGTATCCAACAGAGGCTCCTGTCAGACAAAGATGGAAAATAGCTTTCTTGAAGACAGCTTGGGGTGGGGAGTGGGGGCATCAGATACTTGTGCAGACTCAGAAAGAGCATAAACCAGAGAGAGAGAGAGAGAGGCAGGAGCTCACAGGCCTCATGGAACTGGCCATCTTTGGTTATTGAGGGCACAGAAAGAAGGTGCCTCACCGCCTCCTTGTTCTGTCTTTTCTTCTGCTTTTTTCTTTTTCATGTGATCCCCAATCACATATTTAGAAGGATTTTTACTGTGTTGTATTAATTTTTATTTATGTTTTTATTTGTCATTCAGATTCATACATTTGGATACTTTTGTTAAAGCATTTTTTTTCTTGGAGAAAGTTTTTTCTTAGTTTCTTTTTTGTTCTCTGTATTTCCTGTTCCTGCCTATACTTAGTAGTATTTTAACCAGACTGGCTTAAACTTTTTAAAATAAATTGTGTGTGTGTGTGTGTGCGTGTGTGTGTGTGTGTGTGTGTGTGTGTGTGTGTGTGCCATACTGTGCATGTGGGCATGTGGAATCAGAGGAAAATGCTCACCTTTTTCTCTTTCTACCGTGTGAGTCCTAGAATGCTCAAACTCAGATCATCAGCACCTTTATTCATTGAACCATCTTTCCAGTCATAACATCTTTTATGTATATTCATTGTACACAGTACTGTGTTACATAGGGACATTTTCATACAAGCGTACATTACACATTGAATGTATTCCTTATCTTCACTCCACCTTCCCTTTTCTCACCTTGACCCCTCCGTTTAATCCCTTGTTCCTTAGGTAAGTTTGCTTCTACTTTAATGCCATATATACGCATAAGATTTTGTGCATTTATATAAAGCCTAGGGAACACTGATCAAAGAAAACATATTATTGTCTTTCTTAATATGATTACTTTTATCTACATCCATTCCCTGCAAAAAATAGTCACTCTTCTTTGTTGCTGAAAAACCTTCATTGTACACACACACACTCACACACACACACACACAAATTAAAAGATAGTATCTACATATGAGAGCATTGTGCAGTTCAGTCACTTCACTTAGTATACTATTTCTACTTTCATAAATTTCCTGCAAATTTCATTTTTCTTTGTGACTAGATAAAATTCAATTGCATATATATACATATATATACATATATATATATACATATATATTCATTTGCCTTTTGATGAGGATCTAAGCTGTTCTACTTCCTCTCTGCTATGAATAGGGTATCAAGAAATATGGATGTCCAAGTATCTCTGAATTAGAATATAGAGTTCTATCGGTATATGCCTAGAAGCAGTATAGCTGGGTCACATAGTAGTTCTCTTTTTAGTTTTTTGAGACCCCATCAGTGAATTCCATAATGGCAGCACCAGTTTCCTGTGAGTAAGTGTTGTTGTTTAACTAAATCTAAATTGTTTGGGTTTTATCAATAAAGACTTGGGAGCCAGATACGGGGGTGAAAACCCAGCTAGGTCAGTTAGAAGCATATGAGACTCTTAATCTCAGGGTCATGGGTTCAGTCCCACATTGGGCATCAATATTTTTAACTAAATCCCAATTATTTGATTTTACCAATAGACTCAGGATCTAGATGCTGGGATGAAAGCCTGCTAGCTCAGAGAGGCAGAGAAAGCACCCAGCTGACCCTCCTCTGCTGACTTCCCATAAAGAGCTTTCTCCTATGCTGTCTGAAACAAAACTCCTCTGACTGGATGTCCCTCCCTTCTACTTCCTGTGCCACCCCACTCCTCACTTCCTCTTACACACTATGGTGTTTTTTCTTGTCAACTAGTTGTTTGCTCTGCTTGTTGACCTGTGGTTGATTTTATTCAATCCTACTTACAATATTCAAGCAGAGAGCTCTTAGATTAAGGTGTATGCTACAGCTGAGCCAAACCACAGTTAGAACCAGGTTCCTCCAGTAACCAATGCAATCTGAGGTTCACAGTGTGATCAAATATCCTGCAACAAATAAGGGTTTCCCCATTCTTTCCTATATCTTTGCCAGCATCTGTTGTCGTTCTGAATGAGGTGAGGTAGAATCTCAAGGTAGTTTAATTTGCTGTTTCCTGAAAGGTCAGAATGATAATTAAGGATACTGAACTTTTTTTCATATGATAAATGGCCATTTGTATTTTATCTTCTGAGAACTATCTGCACATTTTATTAGCCTATTTACTGATTGGGTTGTTCTTAGATTTTTGTGTTCTTTGTATATTCTAGATACTCTATGTCACAGGTGAAGGCTGATAAAATTATCTACCATTCTGCAGACTGTGTCTTCACTTGATTATTTAGCTACAGTCTTTTACAGGCTCCGTTTGCCTATTGTTGATATTCTTTGAGTGACTAGAGTTTATTAAGAAAAAATCCTTCCTGTCCATGAATACGCTACTCTGAATATGCTTGATTTAGAAGTTAAGCCGGCTTAGACCTATTTTGTGCTTAGATAAAACATAGTTCTATGACTGTATCTTGAGTGCTTTTGCTCTAATGTTTTCAGAGTTTCAGATCTTATATTAAGGTCTTTCATACACTTAGAATAGACTGTAATACAGGTGAAGACCTCAGTTATTCCCTATTTTCTATAATGTTAGCTGAAGGAGTGTCATGTATAACCTTTGTTATATTAACATATGTTCCTTCTATCCCCAGTGTTTTTATTGCCAAAAGCCTTTGCAGCATCTCTTGAGATAATCATGTGATTCTTGTCTTTGAGTCCATTTATATGATGCATTATATTTACTAATTTGCATATGTTGAACTATTTTTGCATCTCTGAAATGAAGCCAAGTTGATGATGAATGATTCTTCTGATGTGTGCTTGAATTCTGTTTGCAAATATTTTTGTGAGAATTTTTGCATCTATGTTATTAGGGAAATTGAGTTATATAATTTTGTATGTCTTTATCTGGTTTTTGGATCAGGATAATAATGACTATAAAAAGTTTTATAATAAATTTGTGTGCATAGAAAATATAAACTATTTTGTGTACATAGATTAGATATTTTCCTTTGCCTTTTTAGTTTTAGTCTATTATGATCAGAGAGAATACATTTTTTCCATTTTTATATTTCTTAAGTGTTAGTGTGTGTCTTTATATGGAAAATTCCTTCTATAGATGTCTCTTAGGTTCATTTAATGTATTATAATTTAATAAAAAATCTCTTATTTCTTGCTAACAAGCTATATTCATCAATGAGAATCAGGTATTTAAATCATATATTATTGTGCTGAGACAAATCTATGTCTTTATATCAGTAATGTCCATGAAATTAGGTGCACAAGATTCTTGGAGGCAACAAATAAATAGATCTTGTTTTAAAATCCAGTATCCTGATCTGTTTCTTTTAATTAGGGAACTGAGGCCATAAGTATTTAGAATTGTTATTGAAAGGTGTATATTAGTCCATCTATTTATTAATTTTGTAGTAACTGATGGTTTTCTTGTCTTTATTTCCTTAACTACTTATCTAGCAGCAATGTTTCCTTTTTCCTGTAGCCTTATGGAAATATTTATTTTTCTCATCAGTTCAAAGGACTTTTTTCAAGAATCTTCTAAAGAGATGTATTGGTCATGAATTCCTTTAGCCTGCTTTTTCATGGAGATTGTTTCTTTCTCCTTTAAATATTCCAGATAAATTTTTCTGGATATAGTAGTCAGGGTTGGCACATCATTCCAAACACTTCAGGCTTTTAAAGATTTTGCTGAGAAAGCTGTCCTTGAAATATGCTTTTATATATGATGTTTCTCTCAGCTTTCAAAATACTTCATTTGTTTACTGTACTTAATGTTTTAACTATAATATGATATGACCACATTTACTTGATTCCAGAGTTCTACAAATCAATAAGTATAATTACCACATAAATAAATGTAAGGACAGACATTGCATTATCATCTCAGCTGGTGAACAAAAGACTTCTGACAAAGTTCTACACCCATTCATAAAAGAGACAATGAGGATGAGGACATGTCTCAACACAATAAGACTCACAGCCAACAAAATATACTAAATTAACAGTATTTCCTCTAAAATCTGGATCAAGATAAGGCTGCCCAGTCTCTCTATTCTTATTTAATATAATACTTGAGCTCTTACCTAGGACAATAAACCTTACTTTATTCTTAAAACAGACAGACAAGTGAAGTAGAGAACCTATAAATAAACTAATACAGTTACAGTCATTTCATATTTAACAAATATATAAAAGGCATATATCAGAGAAAGATAGCTTCCTTGACAAATGTTTCTGAAAAAAACTGGATTCCTGCATGGAAATGAATGAAATTTGATATGTATTTTATCTTGCACAAAATCAATTCAAAGTGGATCAAATGCCTTATTACAAGACCCTAAACTTTGGAGTTTCTAGAGGAAACATAAATAAGGCTTAGGAAAGAATTTCCTGAATAGGAATTTAATAGGAAATACCACAAGAATTGTTGTTTATATAGTGAGCTCCAAGACAGCCAAGGCTACATAATGAGATCCTGTGTATATATTGAAAAAGAATGAGAAAAAATTCTTTGTCTAATCTAAGCATTAGACATGGAATTAAGACCCAGGATATATAAGGACTTATAGAAATTAAACCAATAAAAACCTATATACCAGTCAATGAACAAATGTGCTAGTGATCTGAATAGACAATTCTCAAAATAAAAATACAAATAGCCAATAAATACTGAAAAATGTGTTCAATATCCTTATCCAGGAAAATTCTTAATAAACAATCTTTTGAGGTTCTCTTTCCTCAGCCACTACAGCTATGATCAAGAAAATAAATACCAAGAAATGCAAGCCAGAAAAATGAAAAATCAGAACCCATATTAATTGCTGATAAGAATGTAAAAAGAATCAGTATAGATATTCTTAGAAAAAGAAACTGATAATAGACTCTCTGTCTCCCCCCTTTGTGTGTGTATGTGTGTGTCTGTAAGTCGTGAAACTACAATGACAAATGAGAAGAAAAGAAGCAGCTGATGAAATACATGCAATAAGAATGCAGAAAGGGACTAACTAGGAGAAAAATAGAAACCAAATGAAGGGGAGGAAGGCAGTGTGAAGGGGAAAAGGTAAGGACAGACTATAACATGCATGTTTGACAGTGAAACTCATTACTTTGTATGCTCACCAAAAAACATTAATAAAAATAAGTTACAGACATAGCAAAATGAATGCATGCATTTGAAGAAAATCAAATGCTGAGCTGAACTCTACCATGCAAGTGTTAAAAAGCAAGGAACTTTGATTGTGTTACTCAATAATAAAAGTTTTAGCCAGAAAATATTAATCTAGAAGTATTGAAAGAGACCAAGAGGACACTACAAGGCAATTTTCCAATATATTACTATTAAACGGATATGTACAAATGCCATACTAATTTATTGATCATTTACAATCTACTTATTTCTGAGTTGGAACCTAATTAAAATGTACCTATGCAAATAAATGGCATCTAGCAATATCTATATCCATCTATCTATATGCATATATATATTTTATATATAGTTTTTGAAGATGGAGTCTTGCTATCCAGCCCAGGCAAGACTCCAAGTCATCACTTCCCTTCTTCATTCTCCCCAGTATTGCAATGCCATGTTTCTGTTGCCACTCTACCTTTAAATTTTAAATTCATTTTTGTTTTGTGTTATGGTCCTTGGGATTGTACCTGCGGCCTTTAACATACTATGCAAGCAGTCTAGCACTCAGCTGCATCTCCATCCCTACATTTCATATTCTTTTAGGCTCATCTGTGTGTCAGAGGGGTACTGAAATTTATAATTAAATGGCATGAGAAATGCAAACTAATATTAATTACACTAGGATTCTAATTGATAAAATAATTTTCAATGAATTCTAAAATCAATTTTTGGCAAATCTGTTCATAGGAACACAAATCATATATATATATGTATATATACATATATACATATATATCTTTTTCATTGTACTTGACATTTCTTAACTTCCAAATTTAGAAAAGCAAGTCTTTGGAAACAAGACACAAGATAATAAGCATGATATGTTAACTTTGGTACACTGTTAGGAATTAAAAGGTTCAATTACTGTACTTTAATATGATGCATTGAAACCTATCCTATATCTCTGAGCTTGTTGACACAGGCCTGTGACCAATCTATTTGGGAGGCTGAGGTGGAAGACTCCAAATTTTAAGGCCAACTTGGGAAAATTAGTTAGATCTTGTCTCAAAATAAAAAGTAAAGATGAACAAGAAAACAGCTCAGTGGTAAAACATATGCCTAGTGTGTATAAGACTCTAGGTTCAACCCCCCAGTAGTAAAAACAAAAATTAGAAAGAAAACAAATATAAAACCCATGTTTTGTTTAACAAAACACACATGTATGATATGCTCACACTCTAGAAACGTAAGAATTTGATATAGGACAAATATAGGTAGTCAGTTTTTTAATATTTATAAAAGTTATGAGAGGTCATACATTTCCTTATGTTATTTCTAAGATTGCATTTATTTTATCGTTTTTGTCACTGGTGAACTTTTCTTATATTCCCCCCAATAGAAGCAAATCTATTAAAATTAGTTAATTATCTTTGACTGACACATAGTTGTGTATTTATGAGATAAGATGTTATGTTTTGATCCTGGTCAAACTCATGGTCACATGTTCTGTTTTGTTTTGTTTTTTTTTTGAGACAAGGTTTCTTTATGTAGCCTAGACTGTCCTGGAACTAGCACTGTAGACCAGGCTGGCCTCACACTCACAGAGATCTTCTTGACTTTGCCTCCTGAATGATGGGATGAAAGGAGTGTGCCACCCAGCCCTATGGATATCAAATTGTTTAATTAATTTAAGATGCCTGGAGAGATAGCACTGATTGCTTTTGCAGAGGACCTGAGCCCAGTTCCCTGCATCCACACATGGCTCACAAGCATCTCTATCTCCAGTTCCAGGGGATCTGATGTCCTCCTTTGACCTGCACAGTACTGGGCATGCATGTGGTGCATATACATACATGCAGACAAAATACTCATACACATAAAATGAATCTAATTAAAAATACATGTAAGTTAATGGCTTAAAAGACTGTGGGAAATAAAGCTTTGTTAGAGACTTCATAATTTTGGACATTACTGTTTTGCTTATTAGTAGTCTTCTCTCAATGACTACTTTTTTCTTCAAATTACTTAGTTTGATTATATTTGTGTATGAGAAGTGACACACTGTGACTTGATATTATAGTAACAGTAAATGCCTAGTAATTTTTAAACCCCCATTATTATAGCTAGAGAAAAATGCTAGGAAAAGCAATGTGATTTGCTAGATTTCCATTGTCATTTTCTGCTAAGCACATGGACTATAATTAGACCTAGTGTGACAGAATGTACAGACACAGAATACAAAGTACAAAGTGTCATGTGTGCTTGATACAGAGGACCAAATTATGGATATTAAACGGAATAAAATTTATATTGTAAAGTGGGCCAGAGAATCAAACTGTCAGTGACAAGAGGAACATGAAAATTACAGGGCTAAAGTCAGTTATCAAAGGAAGGATAAGTGTATATTGAGAGAATTAGTGGAGTGTGTGGAGGTGGAAGAGTATAATTTAGGGCATTAATTCTTCAGTAACTTAAGAAAATAGGAATCAGATATCTCCAGCAGAAGTTGGACAGTCACAACACTTGACATTTACTAAAATATGATTCAATTTTCCTCTCAAGATTTTAGAGTCTCACCTCAAAAAATGAAATTTTGTTTGGTCATTAGGGAAAACATTCTATTGTAAAGAATACAACCAAGTATGATTTCTGATTGGTTGTTTTGTATCATGTGAGAAGCCATGGCGATTGCTAGGTATTGGTCACCCTATGTTATTCTTCCTGCATGAATGTCAACAGTGCCACAAATTCCAACACTCTGGGAAGAACATAATTTGCCATGTACAGGAAGAAAATACCAGAAATTTTACTTATGTGAGGTTATAACTATTAATATTCTGTTTTAAAGATACATTTTGTACAACACACACTATATTAGAACAGCAACCTATTGCATATATATGTATGTACCTTCGAAAATTTGATGTGGTTAGCCTTGGAAGAGAATCAAAGCACCATTTATCTCTAGGATAGCCTTACCTAACTACAACATATTATATGCCAGATTTTTTACATATTTTATCTCCAATATCTCCAGTAAAGGAACAAACAGGAAACATTTCTGTTAATATTTTACTGTTAGGAAACTGATGAGGATAACCAACTTGTCGAAAGCCTGTGCCAGAGTGAGATTCCCATGCAAGTGTGATTCCAGATGTTTCCTTATGTCTATGCTGCTGTGGCTTCAAGCTATCAAGGGATCCATACTAGACTGACTTGAACTGGGGAGATGTTGTAAAGCAGCCCTACCTTTGGCCTCACAGCCATAGACTAGAATCATAACTTGAGAATTTAGAGGTGTGCCCAGTCACTGAACTAACTCCACTCTGTTTCTTATTTTCTTTAGTTTCATTTCTTTCCTTCTGAGTTCCCAGATGTTTTTCTTTCCTACATTGAGCTTGGATCTGAGGACAACAGTCATAGTTAATAAATACCTAAGACAAAGGACTCAAACAACCCTCGCAAGAGACCTTGGCATTAGCATAGCTGCCAGCATAGCTGCCTACTGTAGATCGCAAGATAGTAGCCAGAGATAAGGTTAACCGGGCTCCTATAATCCTAGGCTACTTCAGTAGAAACCCACAATCCTTGCCTTTGAAGACAGACTTCAGCCTTTTCTTCCTGGTGGGGTCTGTTATTGACAGCACTCTTTCCTGTCTTCACCACCAATGCCACTGTCTTTCCTGGATGTGGTGCTGAGCCTGCTCTATTATTTACAGTTCTTTCCTGAGTTCATTCCCATGAGAAACTCAACATACACCATCTTCTAGCTCCACCATTTACTTGCCCAAAATAGACTCATCTTGCTTTCCCTTCTGGCGCTTTCCTTGCTAGCCAATATCTTGGTTTTCTTATTCTCCTGTATGATCTTACTCTTCCTTTAAACATTCTTGTTTCCTCAATATAAACAGTTTTGAACAGAAACAAAAATAAGAAATCAATGAAATTCCACATCTTTTTCTGTATCACATTGTTACAGATTCAGCCCTAACATTCTTAAAGGCTAAAGAATATGAATGGAGACACTCACATATTTAAATGCCATCAAATATGTAGATGCTGTCAATAAAGTAAATCAATTCAATAAGCATATCTGCTATCCCGCTAATGTATGTTTGTTAAAAACCTGGAAGACAGGGTTCATGTATAGCATCATTGCAATCCTTTCCTGTGGGTAAGAATTTGGCAGCATGAGAAGAGCCAGCACCAAGGCTCTAGTTGCAATCTGTCCTCTTCCAAAGAGTATTTTCTAAATGTATGACATGCCCTATTTTGATGTTAGAATTGCTTTTTTCAGTGGTCCATAATGTCTGCTTACTGCCCTTATTCAATGACACATCATCTCTGTTATGAATCTCTCTTCATAGACTTTGTGTCATACATAAAACCTCTGTGTCTTTACAATATCCTAGACATTTTTCTTCTTTTCTTGCCACTATTCTAGGCTCACTCTTCTGTTTTGTGTCTCCCAGTGATCTTGCTTTATCAAAGTTCAGGCATTAGTTCTTTGGTGTGATCTAATCATTTACCTTGGCCAAGAAGGAGTTTAGAGAGGACAGATGAGAAATGTAAGAGGACAGGAACCAAGAGAGGGTATTATGCTAATTTCAGGGGTCAGAAGTCACTTAGGAAAAAAAAAAGCCCTGGGAGAGAAAGATTCTCTGCTAGTTGTCTCTCTATGTGTTTCCTTACCCCTAATAAAAACCCTTTCTTCATAGGCTGACTCTGTCTGCTGTTTTTGAGATTTCCCTCTCTGCTACCTGTCTCTCTCTAAATTTTTTCCTGCCTTTTAATTATTTAACTGGCAGAGAAAAACAAACCTGATCAAGACCTTTGGATGATAACATTTGTTGGACCTCTCCATGAGATTTCTTCTGAGGATCCATCAAAATGCTTCCTCACTTGAATATTATGCTCCAAGGGCACACAGAGTCATCAAATGTTTTGGATTGTTACTACCAAATAAGTTTTATCATGACCCCTTAGATGGGTCTGCCTCTGAGATACTCTGACTGCTGCCTCTTTCTCTCTCACTGACCCCTGTATTATCTGGAACAAGCTAGTAGAGCAGTTGGTACTCCAGACCCCAACCATCACTTAGGGTGATCTCTGCCAGAGGGATGATGAGGGACTAGGAATTAGACAGACCCTTGATAGACAAACAGATGGGAAGAGGGACCACGACTAGGTAATTAAGATGCTGGCAATGTGCCTGGTTTCTTCCTCACCATCCTGACCTGAGATAAAAGCTACAAATAAGACCTGGAGCCCACCCATATCTCCTGCCAGTAGAACTCTGGTACCAATGAACCAGCCCTAAGAGTTCAAGACCAGATCAGAATATATTTACACAACAGTTGTGGGCCAATCAGCTAATCTGTCTTTGTTCAAACTGACCAATCCTAAATTAGGGAAGGAAGACCCTTCAAACCTAAAAACATGAGTACTCCAGGAAAGACTGGAGTTTTCAGGCTCTCAAAGTCCCCTTTCTGCTTTGCAGAGACATTTCTCTATATGTATGCTTATGCTCATATGTGTGCGAGCCGTGCACATGTGGGTGTGTTTGTGTGTGCGTATGTTTGTGTGTGTATTTCCTCACTACTTAATAAAGTCTGTTTTCACCAGGAGAAAAAAATGTCACGTGAATCAAGCCCTAATATCTGAAAAGCAGAAAGCACAAGCTGCATGAAAAGGAATTCACTGAAATCTTAAGGCTCAAAGGAAGCCATAACAGAAAGCTTGTTTACACTAAGAAAGGGCCCAGGTTCCAGCCTCAGGAAGCAAATGAACTTTGCAGCTTTGTGGTTTTGAATTTAGAGTCAAGAAGGATACAGGAAAGGGGATTATGGAATCTTCCCCTGAGGTTAAGGAAAACTGCTGAGGCCAGAGTCTGGAAAGGCAGTCCCTCTATGGAGGCCCAGAGAGGCCATTGCATGAAGCTGTCAAAATGAAGCCTGGGTTGCCTTGGAGAACCCAAGATGTTGGAGATGCCAGATACCTGCCAAAGAGAGCTGCAGACTGGGTGTGGAAGCATCCCAAGAGAGAGAAGTAGGTTGCAGTAAACAAAGATGGTAGGAATGGGGGATCTGAGGAGTCCTTTCACATCGGACGTGGAGATGCAGAGTTTGGAGTTTGCCCTGCCTGGTTGTGATCTTGCTTTGGTTCAGTATTTCTTCACTATGCTTCCTTTCCTCACTTTTGAGATGGTAATGCATATTCTGTGCCATTGTATGTTGTAAGTATATGATCTACTTCTTGTTTTGATTTTATAGGGGTTACAGTTAAGAGTTGCCTTGAGTCTCAGAAGAGACTTTGGACGTTTAAACAGTTTTGAGACTGAGAAGGACTATGGGACTTTTGAAGCTGTAGTAAATGCATTTTGCATTATGATATGGCCACAGACCTATGGGAGGACAGGGAATAGAACGTGGTGGTCTGAATGAGAAAGGCTCCATCAGTTCATATATTTTCATGCTTAGTCTTCAGTCGATTAACTGGTTTTGGAAACTATTAGGCAGTGTGACCTAATGGAGGAGATGTGCCATTGGAAGGCGGCTTTGAGGTTTCCAAAGTCCATGTCAGGTCCTGTGTGTGTCTCTCTCTGCCTGCAGATTAGGATATCAGGCTCTCAGCTGAAGCTATTAGGATATCAGGCTCTCAGCTGTCAGCTGAAGCTCCAGTGACATGCCTGTCTGCTTTCCACCATGGCAATCATGAACTAACCCTCTAAAACAGTGAGCAAACCCCCAATTAATGTTTCTTTTCTTTTCTTTTTTTTTTTGGTTTTACGAGACAGGGTTTCTCTGTATTGTTTTGGAGGCTGCCGGTCCAGCCTGGCTTCGAACTCACAGAGATCTGCCTGCCTCTGTCTCCCGAGTGCTGGGATTAAAGGTGTGCGCCACCACCGCCCGGCTAATGTTTCTTTTATAAGAAAAGAAAAACACAAGTTATAGGAGACTCCATCCAGATAGGCGTCAAGGCTGATGGAGATGAGACATGCTTAACAAGGGCAGTTCTAAAACGTGGGAACAAATCCTGAGAGCAAATCAGGCTGAACATAAATGGAGACACTCTGAAAAATCTAAGTGACCAGACATGAACTGATGACTGCCGAGACACTACAGTGAGAAGAATAAAGGCGGGCTGCCTGAGAGTCCAGAGAAAACCCCCCAAAGGGACGCTTTGGGGAGATGGGAATTCAGCTTTCCAAGTGGAGCATAAATCAACCTCTTTCATTTTGTGCCTGCATTCATATGATAGCTGCTTCACAGATTTAGTCATGATTGATCTAATTTTAATCTAATTTACATGTACCCTCAGAATAATTTCCCCTTTATGGACACGCATCCTCTTAAAAACCCATTAAGTCCTTGTTGCATAAAAATGAAATTCTTTGCTTGACCACCAGTTTCCTTCACTATCAAATTTAACCCCACATCCGCAGCTCCCTCTAAATCCAAATAATTCCCACTTCATTAGTTACTGGTTCTACCTTTGAAAATTGTCTTCTTACATTTACATAATAACAACATTTCCTATTGAAAATGGGATAAAATTATTGAAATTTTCCCTTAAATAGCCATGTACCTATGTCTTTTACGCATTTAGTGCGTGAGCCACTTAACTTTGGATGTCACCAAGGATGATGCTTAGAAAGGGCATTTCTTATCTCCTTAACTGGATAAGGCTGGGTAAGTTTTAAAACTCTCTGAGCCTCAGTTTTTTATCAGCTGGGAACACCTGCCTTCCCAATCCTAATAGTATGCTCATAGAAGAAAGTGACATCAAAGTCTGGAAGTTTTTGCTGAAGGCACGTATCGAATTCAAAGAAGCAAAATAATAAATATAATGTCTCTTCTTTCCCAGTGACCTACCTTCAAAAAAGTCCTGGACTGAAGATCAAACCCAAGGCCACCTTGTGCCAACTATGCAAGTGATCTACACTGAGATGCACACCCAGTGTCCAGAGGACCTGTCTTGTACATGTGGCACTAGCATCTGCGTAGACAGCATTCCCCCCTTGACTGAAAATGAAGAAGCTTTGCATGGTAGCAGTTGCAGCCCAGGATTTCAATTTCCCTTCAGCTTTTTGTCTCCATAGTCACAGTGACTTCCACCTTCTCTTCAAGCCCCTTGCCTCAGTAACTCTGCTCCTTACAAGGCTAGAGCCCTTTCTCTTTCTCAGGTCTCTTGCAGAATTAAGTGATGCTTGTTTTCAGCCTTCACACGTGACTACATCTCTAGATACTCATCACAATTGTGCACTAGCTCTAGCCTCTATGCCACAGAAGTTGCTCACACAAAAGGTGTCTTTTTGTCCCTCTCTACAGGAGTGATTTATAATAATGACACCCACATAGCCATACCAGACTTTGAAGTAATCAAGGACTATGAAGACAGATGTTAAAGAAATTGATACTGGTAATAAAAGGACTGTGATAATGAAAATGCTAGTACTATAGTAAATTTGTTGAAGGATAAATACATTTAATGTAGTAACTATAGAATTGATAATGAACTACTGTACTAAATTAGTACAGTAATATGCTGGGTGTTTCAAAACACTATATAATTTAGTATTAGTGTTTGATAATGGTATTTCATAACTTTTTTCTCCTTCACTGCTTTCTTCAAGTATAAAAAATGTTTCCATAGAATAAAGTTATTGGGGGAATAGGCTAACAGTGAGTAAATAGTGTTCTTGTTTATTTTGTTTCATATGTATTTTAATTGAATAGAAAAGGTGAAATAATTCCCTCAGCAGTGCTGAAGATTTTCCTTCTAGAAGACTAATTGTTCACTGTAAGTGCCACTAAAGAGTGTAACAGCAAACCTGCAAACATAATTGTATAATGTTTACGACATGACAGTCATAGTTCCTAACATATAGGAAGTGCTTACTGAATGTTAATTTTCTTATTTCTTGCTTAGAGGAGAGGTAACTTGGTAGGGATATAAATTACATATGGGAGAAAATACTGGCAATGTAAACTTCTACTTTTCCTCGATATATCCTTGTACCCGAATCCTTTTCTCTATTCAGCCAGTGAGTTGTTTGTTGTTTTAAAAAAGAAACCTGATGTGGTAGAAAGATCTAGATGGGCTGTAGAATACATCATTCATAGCATCAAGATGACAGCAAGCCTTTCTGGGAGCCATTCCCCAA
Organism: Mesocricetus auratus; assembly: GCF_017639785.1. NCBI lineage: Eukaryota > Metazoa > Chordata > Mammalia > Rodentia > Cricetidae > Mesocricetus > Mesocricetus auratus. Next base: position 106,693,068 of record NW_024429189.1, read on the forward strand.
ACGGGGAAAGACTTGTTCAATTAGGAGAGCTGGGTGAGGTGGAGCAGCAGTGGAGAGACATTTCACTGTCATAGCCTGAAACTGAGGTTAAAAGGACATTCGATGTCATCACTGGCAATTTAAGAAAGTCGTATGTGTTGTAGATGAGTTTGTAAACTAAAATTTATGATAGACACCCTAATTGTTTAGTTTATTGTGCATTACAAGTCTGAAGACTTTGTTAATGGCAAGTGTGAAATGTAACCCATGCTCTAGGAAAAGATGAAACTGCTGTTGATAATTTGTAGTTCTGGCTTTAAATAAGAATGGAAACACCTAAGTTCTGTGTGGGTCAGTGTCGTCAGTGAGAAGTGACAGAGGTGTGGCTAGAAGGAAGTTAGAGATCACAGTTATGCTCCTGTTACCTATGTTAGAGTAGCCTGCCATAGGGTTGCAGGCCACCATGTCTGGACGGCTCTCTGAGCTAGGCACAAATAGATGACTCCCTTCCCCAACCAGGGCTTCCTATGGAAGCTGTCCCTGAGCCCAAATGCCTGACTTATCCTAAGTATGACCTTTGACACAGTTCTCTGCAAATGCTCTACCCCTTCTGCCCATATGATATTGTGCTCCAGCTATATGGTAGGACCATGCAGCCAAATGTAAATTAGGTGATGCCTCTCTCAGTCCTAAATATTTCCTTTATTCTGGAGTAAAGCTGAGCTGTAACACTGAAATAGTCTTCCATAAGGCTATTTCCATGTACTCACAGGCTGTACAAAGCTCTGCACACTACTACGCCACTACTCACTTTGTCCTCCTAGCCTGGTGGCCAAGGGACCATGAGGAAGAGAGAGAACACATATACCTGTAAGATCCATGATTCTGAACCAAATCATTACTTCTCATATTCTTTTTACCCAAGTCATCTCCCCCTCTCATTTTTCTGCCACTCAAGGCAATTGTCACATACTCAAGTTTAAAATCTTAAGTAAAAATTTGTTTTTGAAAGTGTCTCTTCTTATTTTTTCCATTTTTTGAGACAGGGTTTCTCTGTGGCTTTGAAGGCTGTCCTCGAACTAGCTCTTGTAGACCAGACTGGTCACGAACTCACAGAGATCCACCTGCCTCTGCCTCCCAAGTGCTGGGACTAAAGGTGTGTGCCACCACTGCCCTGGCTGGCCTGGAACTATGTACCCAAGGTGAAGCAGTCTTCCTCAGCAGTTCCGGAGTTGCAGGCATGAGCCACCAGGACCAACCTGGGTAACATTTTATTTATTCCATACCAACATCCCCATAGCCAAGTAAAACATTGTTTTCTCTGAATAGTACAGTTGTGTGTAAAGAATGGAGGGAGTCCTACTGATTGGATGTACAAGTGCTTGACATGGGCTAGGCATTCAGTAGTATAGATGGATCTTATTTTTCCAAATCATGTTATTTCCTATGGTATTCTGCTCTTACAAAGGGGTGTGTCCTCCACCTCCACACCCCATCCACTCTTACACTTACTCTGGGAACTTCCTTAAGTTTGGAATACTTTTCCTTTCTTTTCCTAATATACAAATGCTAGTCACCCTCCCAGGATATGTCTGTCCTCTTTCAACATTGGAGCTGGGCACCATGCCCGCCCCATACTCTTAATCCATCTTTGTGAAGTGACTAAATGCATGTACTGTTCTACCTCCTAGGGCTTGAGCGACTTAAATGATCTTTCCCTTTTAGGAACTTCTTCAGATTTATGCTGTGTGTCACTCATGGCAGCACCCAACCATATACTGAGTACAATATTATATTTCTTATTTTTCCTTCCTAGTTTCACTAGTGGACTTTTCATCCACATTGCTCCAACACAAGAATGTTTACTTTTGGGGATGGACTTATTAAGTTTAGGGTACCTTTCAGTTTATATATATTCATGTATGTCTGACAGATTTCTAATGACTAAACTAAGAGAAATACTTATTTCTGCTTATGTGATGTCAATGAATCTCCTTGAGTATTTTAAGAACTTGTTTCATTAATTTCTTTTTCTTTTTATATTTTCATAATATTGGGGATTGTGCATTCTACCATTGAGCTACATCCACAGATTCCAAACAGCTTCAGAGCAGGTTTAGAACTCACTGAGCTCTATAACTCTGTAACTCTTGTCCTTTCACTATTGGGGAGTCACTCTTTGAGGCTGAAGAAGTCACGTGGATGAGCAGTAGAGTAAGACTGCAGGATTCAGTCCTTGTTTTAGTTCCCTTTGCAAATGGTTGTTGTGAGGCAGTAGGTCTACTCTATCTTGGTTTCTCCAGTTGCCTAAATGACTATAGCATCATGTAGTATCATTGGTATTGCTATAATGAACCTTAGAGCAATCAAAAGTGTTTGAATAATAATGATACAGTGTTAATTAAAAGAGCAGAAACTTAAATATCTATATTTCTCATTCAGTACTCCCAAATTTTAATACAGTGAATAACTGTGGAAAATCCTGAGAGCTTTTATGTTTTATATTTTAGCATATTTTTACATACATATATAAAATTAAATATGTGCTCTTAGAAATATAGTGACCTTTATAGTATAAATACTTGAGGTAATGTTTAACTTACATTGAATATAGAGGTAAATTAGTCTGTGTTTATATATAGAAATGCTTTGTCAATAGATTTGTTCTTGAAGATTTCTTATGTGTTACATAAATAAAATCCAGAATAAACAATAAACAAATGAATGATACGCTTTCAGGCTTGTAAGACAGTTGTCTCCACAGTGCTACCATTTAATAGCCAATGTAGTCAGAAACTTGTGATGTCTTCATTTTTCTTTTACAAGCAATAATCTAATGGGTAAGATAGAGAAAAATAAATGGACTTTTACTACATTTTATTTATTTATTTTGGTGTGTGTGTGTGTGTGTGTGTGTGCATGTCAGACACTTGGAAAGGTCAGAGGACAACTCAAAAGAGCCTGTTCTCTCCTTCCATCTTGTGGGTTTTAGGGATTGGCAATTGTCTTTACCCACTGAACCATCTCAGTGGCCCAGAAATGGTCTTTCTTCTTTTGATAGCATGTTTAAGTATCAATAGCTAAAGCTCAGTTGGCATTTCCCAAATGCTATTCTGATTTCTACTTCCATACGTGGAATATTCAAATACTCATTGTTCCTTACTTCAGCAGAAACTTTTTAATTTGCTGTCAATGTGTGGATTCACTGGTAGCTCATTATTCTTTTTCTCTTTAATTTGTTGTCAATGTGTGGAGACACTGGTGGCTCTTTATTCTTTTTCTCTTGCAGACTTACAGAGTCAATACTCAGGAGAGCCTTTGTTTGTCTTTTCCAAACAACTTACAGATCATTTACTTATCTTTCTACCAGATAAAAAATCTTCACAGATCTGGTATTTGTATACTATTTATATATTTGCTTTCTATGCTTTAAATCTATCTGAAAATTTTCTTGTAATTGTATGAATTGGGATATTTCTCTTAAGTGAGTGGATAATTAGTCACTACCATTTGTTACTGTCTACCTCTTATCCACAGAATTGAAAAACTGCCTTGTAGATGTTTCCCAATCATGCTTTTAAAATTTTCCCAATTTTCTTGATTGGTTTGTTTGTTATTTTGCCAGTACTCTAATTACTTTAATTTTATAACTTCATGATTTAATATGTTCATGAAGGAACATTTCTATGTACAGATGTGTGTACAAATGGACATGTACATATATACATTCATCCTTTGTGTTCCTCTTTTTTTCTAAATTTTAAGAATTTTTTTTTGGTTTTTACGAGACAGGGTTTCTCTGTATTGTTTCAGAGGCTATCGGTCCAGCCCGGCCTGGAACTCACACAGATCTGCCTGCCTCTGCCTCCTGAGTGCTGGGATTAAAGGCGTGTGCCACCACCACCCGGCAATTTTAAGAATTTTGTTTCTTAGGCGAATTTTAGAGAAAAACTTTTATAAACCTGGTGATGCTTTCTTTCATTACTAATGTAATGTATTTGTGTGTTAGTTTACAAAGCTCTGGAATATTCATGCTCACTCAAGGTATATTAGTTTATTCACAGTGTCTATTTAATTTCTTCAGAAAAAATCATTTTCCTTCATATGTATTGTTATGTCTTCAAGTTTATTCAGAGATTTTTTAAAACATAGTTACTGGGGAAGGGCTTTAAAATGAGCTGTGGGTGTTAACTTTTTAAAAATGTATTTATTTTGTGTGTATGAGTGTTTCATCTGAATGCATGCCTCTGTACCCTGTGTGTGCCTAGTTCTTAATGAAACAAGAACTGGAGATGCAGAGGGTGTGTGGGTGCTGAGACTGTAACCCAGGTCCTTGGGAACAGCACTCAGTACTCTAACCTCTGAGGTATCTTATCAGCCTGGGATTGTTACATTTGGGCAGTGGTTGGCGCATGCCTTTGATCCCAGCACTCAGGAGACAGAGGCAGGCAGATCTCTGTGATAGATCGAAACCAGGCTGGTCTACAAGAGCTAGTTCCAGGATAGCCTCCAAAGCCACAGAGAAACCCTGTCTTGAAAAAGCATAAAAAATAAACTTTTACTTCGATTTGTCATGCCTTAAATGTTTTTTTTTGGTAACTATTGATTTGTTTACTTTCCTCTCGGATTCATGTTTTATTTTGCAGGAGCACAGTTTCCAACAATTATTTCCACTAGGGTTTATGGGAAATCAATTTTCTGAATCTATTTAGTTTAGAAATTGTTTTATTTTGTCACTATACTTGTCGGATAGTCTGTCAAATTATAGACTCTAAATGCAAAACAGTTTTCACCTCAGCACTTAGAATATTTCTCCACTTTCTTTTATATTTATGTTACTTAACAAATTTAAGCCAACACAATACTTTTTGTCTGTAAATAATTTCACCCCTTTTCCTGCCCCCTCACAGAATCTTACTATATAGACCAGGCAAATCTCCTGCCTCAGCCTTCTGATTATTGGCTCCCAGTGAGTCACTAAGTGACTTTAGAAGCTTTTATGGTGTCTTATTATCAATGAAGTACTAACATTTACTGCTGTGTCCTAGCAGTGGGCTATTTTTCTCACTCTTATTGTTGACACTCATTGAAACTACATTGAAAACTGTCAGATCTCCGAAATTTTATTTGATTTCCTCTTTAGTTTTCCTCTTGGTTCTATTTACTCTGCCTGGAAATCTAACATAGGGCATTGTAGCTTTTGTATTCATTCTTAACCTTTATGTCATTTCCCAGACGCTTGTACTATGAGTCAAAAGACTCCAAGCTTCTGGATTTCTCTTCAGCTGTGTCTGTTAACACTTGGTCCTGAATCTTTGACTTTTATTATCAGATATTTCATTTTTGAAAGTAACAACTTTTGTTTCAAGGCCTCTTGCTCTGTGGATGCAAATAGCTTTAAATACAGAGTATATCATTATTTATATTTATATAGGTTTGTTTGTTTCTTTGTAATACTGAGTTATGCCCCCAGTCCTCATTTTATGTTTTAAAGTTTTCAAATGTGTGCACTTTGTCTTTTCTCGCCAAAGTCATTGAGGTGTATGTGTGGGTATGTGTGTTTGGTGTTTCTGTGCATGCATTTGTCTGTGGAGTTTGATGCTACTTTTCATGAAGTTGACTTTACTCAAATGCTTGGTACATCATTATTGTTCCTAGACTTGGATTTCCCTAATCTTGTCAAGAATGCCATTTCTAGGTACTTAGGCTTTCAAACTGTGACTCTGTGGATACTGCAGTGTGTACTGTCTGAGTGTGCCAGGAGCTCATCTTCCTGAACATCATTATCCATTTGTAGCAGCTCCCTTTGTCTTTGGCTCAATGCTCACTCTTATGCTCCAGCCATGAGCCTAAGGAGTGCTTTATTCAGTTGTCTCACTGTGAGGGGATTGGTTCTGTGAGCATCCTTGGATGCTGAACTCTGAGAGTGCTTAAATCCTTTACAAAAGAATTGTGAAGTGTCAGCAGTAACAGCAGATATACAATTTTCTCAGGGACTAAATAATTTTGCGATTATTTATGATAACTAATGTAATGTAAATAATATGTAAATATACCATATTGCTCAGGAAATATTTGACAAGAAAAATAAAGATTTATACATATTCAGTAAAGACACAGCTGTCCCCCAATATTTTCCATGCGTGGTTGGCTGGATCCACAGAATCCTTTCAGGGATAGGGAAACCTGGTTACACTAGTTATTTTTACTGTGTCCAACAAAGTGCCTGTGAGTGGCCGCTAGAGTGGAGATTGTCTTAAGTAGGTGAATCTACTGCTGCTAGGTGCTCAGGTGCTAGCAACCTAACACTGTCTTATACCTAACAGTTCTGGGGGTCAGTACTTGGGGAGCGCACTAGGCCGTGGGGCTCCATCCTGTGGTAACAGCTTCCAGAGATGCAGTTTTTTTCCTTTTCTTTTTCTTCCTGCTTTGACTATATCAAGTCTGACAACTCCCTGGCTTCAGGAAGAGGGAATTTGCTGTTGACTTTTAAAAGGTCCCCTGTTAGGCTTCTTCCCTTGGGCAGATCTTGAATATTAGATTCTATGCTCTTTTCTTTATAAGATCATTAAAAACAAAGTAGACACTTGTCTGACTCAGAAAAAAAAGGCCTTTTGATGTTCTCATGCAGGGTTGAGGTGGTGTAATCATGTCCTGAGCCTGCTTGGGTGCTCTGTGCTGACTTCCCTATACTGTAGTTCTTTTAAGTTGTGTATAGAAGCTTCTGTGCTTTTAAAGTTTGTTGCTAAATGCATTTTATCTACGTGATTATGAAATTCACAAGTAAACAGAAAGAAGGTGGAAGTCACCATTCTGAATGAGTTAACCCAGACCCAGAAAGAAAAACACCATGTTTTCTCTCATTTGAGAATGTTAGCCTTTAATATGCAGATATGTGTTTTCCATTTTTAATACCTACAGAGGTCAGGAAATTAGTAAGGGGCAAGGTACAGTTTGATGGAGATACAGCACAGTGTATGTATAAATATTTACAAAGTGATAATATTACAGGAAGGGTTTAGTGAGAATAAGGATGAGAGGGCAGAGTACATTAGGGAATACAAGAAGGATAACTAACACTGAAGACCTTTAAAAAACTCATATGGAGGCCTACTACTGTAGAAACTTCCTAAAATATATATGTGAAAATATATTAAAAAATTTAAATGGAGTTACCTTATAATAGGGCAATAATGTTCCTATGAGACACCACAGGATAATAAATGAAAAGTTTGGTTGCCAGAAATGGATTACCACCTTTGTAGCTGTCAGCAAGGTGCAACAGACCCTTGAACATTATAGGTCATTGCCAATGCTCTTGGTTACCCCCACAGAATGTTACAGTCAGAGCTTATTGTTTCAGTCACTATACACTTGAGTTATGAACACAGGGAAACCAAGCTGGTGCCCATCTGGAAGTTTCAATTCTACTGGCTAGCTTTCATAGTGCTAGAAGGTGCTATGCATGCTGTTGGAGGAGAAAAGGAATCATCAGTCTTACCCATCTGTGAACCCTGCAAGCTACAGCAATGACTGGCCTGTCCACCTGGTGCAATAGTGGCAAGGGTATCACAGGAGTAACCAATCATTTCTGCTTGGCTTTAAGGTTCAGTACAGAAGTTGAACCCACACCTGGGTCCATCAGTGGGTCCAAGAAGCTATGGTTAAATAGGTCATAGCGTTTAGAGGATAACCTATAATTGTCACACTGATAAATGCACATAGTATTAAACTGACCACTAGAGTTATGAATAGATTAGTATATCTGTCAACCCTCATTGGGAAAGCATTTTTCTTTTTCTTTGCAGTAGATGGCAGTTAACACAGAGATCCACAACTAATTAAGGTCTTGATAAAAGACTGGAAAGTTCAACCCTAAACAAGTCTTCTGTATCATACCCTATCTCCCAAGGCTCTGGTATGAGGAAAGAGGGGACAGAAAGATGATGAGAGCCATCCGGCATAGATGACTACAAATAAGCACTGTTTTCAGGAAAGATGAAAGTATGACACCCCAGCACTTCAGACAGCATGCATTACACCTGCACGCACTCAGATCAGATAGAATTCCTGCAAGGAAAAGGGAGGTGGACATGAGGTTCATCCATGGCTAAGGAGTTATTGGCAGTTGCTAGCTGCTGGGAGTTAGTTTTCTTTAAAGGTGTGACTTCTTGTGGTGGACTACCCCAGCGAAGGCCACATTTTCAACAGTGTATGGGCAGCACAAATTGTATGTGATACTTTAAAAAGAAAAAGAAAAAGACACTGACTAGACATTGGTGGCACACAATTTTAATCCCAGCACCCAGGAGGCAGAGGCAAGTAGATTCCTGTGAGTTTGAGGCCAGCCTGGTCTACAGAGTGAGTTCCAGGACAGCCAGGGCTGTTACACAGAGAAACCCTGTTTCAAAAAGCCATGAAACCCCAAAACAAGACAAAAAGTAAACAAACAAGAAACAAAAAAACAAAACCCCCTAAACTGAGCCAATCAAAGACACTAAAAGTCATTTCCAGTTTGTAGAGCCCTAAACCTTCAGCACGATGACTCTGTGATCTCGGTTCTTGGTTCGTGGGGGAGGGCTTAAAGGAGATTTTTAAGTTGTTTTTTTTCTAAAGAAACTGTTGTCATGTAGAACAGGCTGCCCTGAACTTTCCAGCCTCCTGTTTGAGACTGTCATGTTCCCAGATTACTGCACTCACCACCACATCCACCTTAAAGAAATTTTAAGAAAACAAACTCTGTTTCCTGCTGTGCCTTGTAGTTTGACAAACTAGGTAGCTGAGACTAGAAAATCATAATAAGTGGACGACTCCAGTTAAGTAACAAAAATAGTTTTAAAGGGGGAAAATGCTACTTTTGGGGTTGATGTAATCATCATACTGCCAAAACAACTGGTTGGAGAGAAAAATAACCCATCTCCTGGCTGAGTGTTGTGTATGAAGGCAAACATACATGCACTATATTCTACAGCTTTTGGGTGATGGAATGTTTTATTTTTCACCTGGCTTTTTGGTAGGATGTAGAAACAGCCTGAGGTGAGTCAACATGATAATGAGCAAACACCCAGAGCAGTCCTTTGGAGAATGTAGACATGTAGTAGCAAACAGTCAAAGCTTTCCATTGCCAAGGGACTGGTAAATGCTACACTTCCAGGTTCTACAATGCCTGTAAGTTTCTAAAAGCAAAAATATTGATTTGACTTATTCCTGTGGGTTTTGTGAATGCATTTTCAAACCCCAGAGTCACAGTTAGTTTTATAAGAACTTTTGAGTATGAGCTATTTTTTAAAAAATTGTCTTTAAATGAGTATAGTGTTTTTACCTGCATGTATGTGTATGCACTACACAAATGCTACTCCCTAGAACTGAGTTACAGATGGCTGTGAGCCACTGTGGATGTTGGGAACTAAATTTTGTTCTACAAACACATCAAGTGCTCATGATTGGATGAGCCATCTCTCCAGAGCATGCCTCACCCAGTTTTTTTTTTTTGCCAAGTTCTTGGTGTATATCCCAAACTGGTCTTGAATTTGATATATATATATATGTATATATATATATATATATATATATATATATATATATATCCCAAGTTGGTCTCAAATCTCCAAGCCTCCTATTGGGATTATGAGCACATGGTACTGTATGCAATCACATTTAACATGGTCAACTGATTTTAACAAAGGTGACAAGGACATACAATAAGCAGATGCCAGACAGTCTTTAAAAATTGGCACAAGGAAATATAAATATATCCCCCCCCAAAAATTAGAGGACTTATCAAGTAACATAAACATTAAGTGAAAATGCTTTAAAGACTTACATATAGACCATATAGACAAGAAACTGTAAAAGTATTACCATAAGATTTAGAGGACAAGATTGATGGAATTGGATAGTGATTTCTTGGCTATGAACCCAAGAGTATAGGGACAAAAGTGAAAGAGGCAAAAGAGACAGTCAAAGTAAAAACAAAAAGCATGTGCACAGCAGAGTGAAGAAACAATGGAGCAGCTGGGGGAAATGTTTTTAAGGCCTGCACATGCTCCCACCATGCAATTGTTCAGCTGACAATAGTGAGAAGCAGGCAGATGTTGCCTTCTCGGAGTGTTTAAGCTTAGCCTCTGTGTGAGAGGCATTGGAGCATCCCCTTCCTAGGTTTGGTTGCAAGGCTGCTTGTTTGCTGAACTCTGAGTACTGTGAGACCTGTGGTATTACCCTGTTCAATTAGGATAATGAAAAGTATGGGTAACTGAGCTGTTGTTAACTTTTTATATTTCTGACTTTATAAGTGAATGACAGCGAGGAGTTGCTAGTAGAAAGGAACAGGAAGTCAGGTCATGGATACTCTTGTGCTGATCTACTGGTCTTCTTGACCTCGGTACCTCTTAGTACCTTAAGTCAGACGAAAAAAAATCATTTACTTTCCTTTTCCAAGCCATATACCTTAGTATCATGTCCATTTCCCCTCATTATGATAAAGTATTTTATTCTGAGATTTAATCAAAGGGGAAAACAATCGCAATAATTGTTCTAGAATCCTTCCTCGGTGTATGTAAAAGCAAGGATAATCGTATAGTTGTGACCCTATCTGTAAGTTAGCATCTTAACATAGTGAAATCAAAGTGTAATGAATGTCAAGTAGAAAAACTGCATACAAGGGCAGGCTGGCAAAGAGTATGTGAGTGAAAAAGGACAGACTGGTCCATTGTGCCTTGTTACCTAGAGGAAGCCGGAAACAAAACAGTGGGAGCAAGGGATGATTTTATGTACGAATCACAAACCTTTTAGCAATAGCCTGAAAATCAGCTGCCTTCTCCCCAGTTAGCCACTTCCCTGGGCCTCTGTGGACCTATAATCAATAAATGATCTACTGAACTATCACACCCAGCCCTCGAAGTGCCCCAATTCAGGACGACCTCTGTAATCGCTGCCACCTCTACTTTCTTTCCTTTTCAGCTGGCATACTGAAATCTTGGTTCTGATCTGGCTTCCCCCTAAAATTTTCCAGGAAGTGAAAGCATCTCCCAGACACTAAATTCAGTGGTCTCTTGTCAGCCCCCATCTCAGCTACACTTTCTTGCTAATGCTTTTGCTACTAGCCACTCACCCTCAACTTCGGTGCCACTGTTCTCTCTTACCCTTGGCAAGCACCTGTCTTCTCAGTCCACGGCTTCTTCAGTATCTTAAGTCTATTGTGTTTCTTGTCTGGATCAGTCTACAACCTCTTACTGGTTTTGCTGCCACCAGAGTTGCACAGGTAGAATCCATCTAGCCCTGTACTGCCAAGGTTATTTTTTAAAGAAATGATTCTATGAGTAAACATTAAAATACTTCCCATTGGTTACAGGATCCAGCTCAAATTTTATAGCCTGTCACATCCTCTGTCTACCACGTCAGCTTCATCTACTGCTGTATTCCTTTTCTGTGTCCTATACCACGGTAAATGGATACATTTCACAGACCACACTCTTCTATCCTCTGGGACTTTATTCCTTAGCTCTGCCCCGAAATGTTCTTGAGTGATTACTCCCTAACTTTTCAAGCTGAGGTTTATGCCGTTTGGTTTATGAAGCCTTCCTGACCACTCCATGCACCAACATTATGGACTTTCTCACATTTGTACAACACAGTACCCTGTAAATACTTGTAAGATTCACAACACTTTGCTTCTTGCTAATTTACTTCTGTTTTCCCTTTAAGACTCTAAACTGCTCAAGAACAAGGTTTGTGTATTAGATATTTTTGTATCCTCATTCCTCTGGCATATAGCTTGCATGAAATACATTTTCTTCTATTATTCAGTGGTTTTTAGACTATTCAGAAATTTGTATAATTGTTAGTGCAGTCAATTTTTATTTCATTACTTACTATTTGTGGTACTACGAGTCAAATTTTGGGCTTAGCATATGCTAGCAAAGTGTTTTTATCTCGCCGAGAATTTTTCTTTTGAAATAGCATCTGAGTATGTTGCCTAGGTGGGTGTTTAACTTAGGAATCTCCTACCTCAGCTGCCTGCATAGTTGGGATTGCAAGCACATGCTTCTCATATTAATTTAAAAATATTTTTATTAACCCTAGAAAAACCATGTTCCTCCAACTGGATTTTCCCAGTCTCTCTATTATTTCAGAACCCATAGGAACTCATAATGTACTTCAACCTCTTGAGAGTCTGACTCTTTTAAGGCTTTTAGGTCCATAAAAATGTAAAACATACAGTTTTCTATGCCTAGTTTCTTTTCTTTAATGCCTAGTTTCTTTTGCTTAGCAAAATATTTTCAGGGCTTATCCATAGTGTGCTCTACTTTGCAGAGTAATATTTCATTGAATAGACTATAACATTTTATTTATATGTTCTTCAGTTGAGAGACATTTGGGCTTGTCTTATTTTCTTTTCCTACCATAATGGCAGGGGAATCAACTTTGCAGGCTTGATGCAGCTGGATGCACTGCACTCGAAATCAGAGGCCGGAAGGGATGGGCACTGGCTGCTACTCAGCTCCTTTTCTCCATTTTTATATAGCCCAGAATCCCAGCCAGGCAATGGCTCCTATCTCATTTAGGGTAATCATGATAATTTCCCCCAGATACACTATATTCCACAGGATTCTAAATTCTCTAAGGTTACAATTAATACAACTACAACCCTACTCCTTGTCATCTGAATGGCACTCAGATGCATTGTTTTCCAAGGCAATAACCTCCCACCTCCTGTTCCCAGAGGCTTCTGACCAAGTTATAATATAAAGTGCATTCAGTGCAACTCAAAACATCCCCATCATTTTTAACCATTTCAACTCTTTAAAAGTCTAGAGATTCTTAGTTGTGAATTCCTACAAAATAAAAAGCAAATCACATAATCCCAACATATAATGGCACAGAGTAAACATTTCTATTCTAAAAGATAATTATCAAGGTATAGAAAGGAATGATCAGAATAAAGTAAGATCAAAATTCAGCAGGGATAATAGCAAATCCTGCTGCTCCATGTCTAGCATCTGGAAGACAGGATGCTCACTAGATTCTAGCTCTGCCTACAGCACGCATACCCTTTCTCCTGAGCTAGCTCCATGAAACACCTGCAACTTTCCTTGACAGACATTCCATGGGCATAGCATCTCCAAATTCTTGCGGTGTCTACTGCAGCTTAGGCTTCATATTCACAGCCTCACTCAATAGCCTCTCAATGGCTCCTTGCAAGGACTCCAACCCTGACACCCATTGCCTGGCCTTAGTGCTATCTGAAGCTGTGGAGGAGGACTCTGTAACTCCCTCAGTCTTGAGTAGGTCATGTCTTCAAAATCAAAGCCACATGGATGACACTGCCAAGTCTTTCTGTAGGTTGGAGTCTGTCACTCATAAGCCATAGTTGTACCAGATTCTATGTGCTGACCCTGGCGAGACACTCTCCCAGGCAGTTGCTTCCGAGGATCAGAAAACTCCCTCAGCTGGATTCCCAGTTCATAACTTCTTTTGCAATAAATTTATATCATTGCAAGTCAGAGCCTTCTCCATGTGGGGTCTTGCCCTCAACACACCTTTCCTAGTATCCCGGTGCAGTCTATAACTGTTGCTTACTGGTCAAAATGTTGGCCATATATGTTGAAGCCCTATGTCTGGATCAGACCATATGGGTTTGAGCTGATGTGTCAAGAGTATGAACACTGGCTGAATTTTGATAGGTATCTCCAGCAGAGCTGTTAGTGACACATCTCACCAGGTATGTGCAACAAGGCAAACAGCTCCATTTCCTACTCTATAGCCTTTTAAACGGTTGTGATGCAGTTTCTAGTTTCATTTCCTTAATGAAAATATCTTTTTTTGTGTGTGTGGTCCCTTGTTCATCTTGTTTGTAAAAAAATCTCCATTAAATTCCTTTACCTATTTAAAAAGTGACTCATTTGTTGTTTTGCTGCTATGTAAGACATATTTATATATTCCAAATACTGAACTCTTACTGGGGTGACTTGTCATTGTTTTTCTCCAATTCTCTGGTGATCTTTGAAAGACACTTTTTAAAATTGACGTCCAGTGTACTTTTTTCTGCTTTTGCTTATGCTAGGCTATAATATAATAATATCTAGGCTATTATTATCTTTTCTGGGGTCAGGAAGACGCATTTCCCCATTTAAAGTTTTACAGTTTCAGCTTCTATTTGTGTCTTTTATCCAATCAGAATTAATTTGTGTATATGGTATGAGATGGGGTCCAAATACCTTCTTATGTTCACAGCAAGGACTTTTAATACAATGATAAGAGTGACATTCTTGTCTTATTTTTGATTTCAGGGAAAACACTTTAACCTTTCATCATTTACTGTACTAACTGTGGACAATTTTTTAGGTGTTGGGTTTTTCATGAGGTTCAGAGAAATTTGCTTTAGTTTATTGAGTGTTTTTAATTGCAAGTGTGTTCTGTTTTGTCAGGTGCTTTTTCTGCCTTAATTGGGATGGTCATGTGATCTTTGATTTCATTCTATTATCTACTGTATAACTTCAATTAATTTTCAACAAGTAAACTGACCTTAAATTTCTGGGTAAAATAAAATAAATATTCCTTGTATTGACTCTTTTATGACTAAATTTATGAGTATTTCATAAAATGAACAGAAGAAATGGACAAGGAAGCAAGAAAAATAACTTTCTTCTTTAAATAGTGACTATATAGGTAATATTGAAACTTTGGAAATAAAATTGTCATTGTATAACATATTTAAGGGAATATAAGTTGGTAGGACTTTTCCTACTCTTTGAATCCTATAGTTTCCCTTTAAAGTTGTAGAATTGACCTAAAAATCTTACCTAAATATCTCTACAAAAATTACTGTAATGATTTCCTAGACTCCCTCGCTCTCTCCCTCCCTCCCTTTCTACTTCCCTCCCTCCTTCTTTATTCACCCTCCAACACCCTTCTTCAGCCAGTCCCAAGTAAGTTCATGTTTAAAATTGTTAATTGGGAAGCTGGTGAAGTTCCTTCTGATTTTCTATCTGGCTTAAGCTCTTGGCACCATTAGAATGAAGAAAAAGACATTTCTAGAGAACTGTAAGGACAGAAACACTTACTTTTAGTTGTGACCTCAATAATGATCAATATCTCTACTAACAAAGCCAAGGGCTTCATCTCTAAACTGCTCCTTTTCACTGTAACACAGGCAGAACTAGGTGGCTGGCCCACAAGCTTCCTCTTCTCAGGTCTGTGGGATTCAGGACTCAGTTGCTAAGCAACCGTTTCCTTACTCTTGGGCCAATGGGCTTCTTGGTAGTTCCTTTGAAGTTGGAATGAAGCAGGGTGCTTGGAGAGAGCAGGGTATGGGAGTGGATCATATCTAGTCTGCAATCCCTTTGGCTAAAGATAAAGGCTAAGTTTGAAATAAATAGAAATGACTTTCTAATACAGAAAGGGACTACCATAAGCCTAGTATGTCTGCTTCTATACTAGGTTCTGCTGTGTTTGGGGTTGCTGGTGATTCTTCCTTTTATGTTACCTCTAGAGACATATAGTTCCATTTTTTTTGTATTATATAGGAGAAGCCTGAGGATGGATAACTTTACAGGTTTGTTTCAGTTTACAGTGCTTGGATTGCAAACATCTGGTTAGGAAAGTCCAGACATAGTACAGATTATCACATGGCAGCAAAGATGGGAAGTGCATCTGTATAATGCATTTCTCCTAGTCTTTTCCTTTTTGGGTTACATCTATTTATTTATTTGTAGAAGGCAGGCAAACATATGCCATGATACACATGTGAAGTATAAGGATTCAGGCATTATGCTGGCCTGTCCCTGTCACCTGGCAGAATGCACTCAGGCAGTACTCTAGTCAGCCCAGAGTTCCATGGAGTCTGAAGGCAGGTACAAAGGACCCCTTTAAAAGAAAGACCACACCCACTTAAAGGTCTTTTTGCCCACTCATCTCTTTCTGCTCTCTTCTGTTTCCTGCTCCTCTCTTTCCAATCTCTCTTTTCTGTTCTCCTCTCTTTCCTGCTGTTCCCCCAGGGCAGACAGGACTTTTCCTGTGTCCCTCTTCTCTCCTGTCCTCTCTCTCTGTCTCTGTGTCTCTTTACCGCTTTTCTCTTCCCTTCTCCTTCCATCTCTGTTCCTGGTTGGCCAACACCTACCCCTCCCTTTGCTCCCTTTCCCAATAAATTCCATGTGGGTTTGTTGAGTTTTGTGGTTCATATTTCATCGACCAAAATTGCAACAAAAGAAAAACATGGAGGTCAGAGGGCAACTTGTGAGATTCAGTTTTCTCCTTCCACTATGAAGGTCCAGGGGCGAGGGTGGGTAAGGATTGAGATCAGGTTGTTGGGTTTGGTGGCAGGGACCATTACCTGCCAAGCCATCTTGCTGGCCTATTCTTCCCCTTCTTATAAAGCCACCACATTCAATCACAGACCTCCATCCTATTAACCATATAATTCTAATCATCTCCAAAATGCTATAGTAAGACCAAGTTATCAGCACTCTTCATTACCTCAAGTGGTGGTTTAATCTTAACACACAGAGCCTTACAAGGGACACACAGTCGATATCCAAATCATAGCAAGGCACCATTGAGAATTTGAGCTGACCTGACATCACTTCTGAAGCTAAGGCACCCCTAGGCTGTGGCAGATAAGTCAAACCTGTTTTGTTCCTTTCAAATCTGTTTGTTCAAGGAAAAGCATGAAAATATTAAGAATAACTAAAAAGTAGAACAGGTTGAGGAATTATACCTAAGGAATACAAAACTTTTGCATCAAATTCGGGTAATTTCTTCAGAAAGACTATTGTCATGGATTTTTAAACTACTCCCTTTGTTAGTTTCCATTACTATAGCAACAAATCATCATAACTGTAGAGGGTTAAAATGGTATTTGTTCTCTTTCAGTTCTTGGGGCAAGAAGTTCAAAATAATAGAGGGTTAAGATCAAGGCTAAGGATAGCTTCTTTTGGAGGCACTAGGGAAGAATATACTCCTCCACCCCCCTCTTTTGTTTGTCCTTTTTTGTGGTTTGCTGGTAACTGGACTCAGTGTCTTTGGAATGCCAGGAAAGGGCTCTACTGCTAATCCAGAACTTACACCAGAATATATTCTTTTCTTAAAAGAGTAAGATTTCTTTTCTCACTTTATTTATGTGTATGTGTTTACTTGCACGTGTTCATCTGCACCATATACATACCTTTGAAAGTCAGAGGCTATTGGCTCCGTACTGGAGATAGAGGAGGTTGTATATCACACGATCCACCTGATGTGGCTGTTGGTATCTAAACACAGATCTGCTGAATTAGCAATAAGCATTTTCTTCCTTTCTTTCTTTCTTCCTTCCTTTCTTTCTTTTTTTCTTCCTTCCTTCCTTCCTTCCTTCCTTTCTTTTTTCTTCCTTCCTTCCTTCCTTTCTTTCTTTCTTTCTTTCTTTTTTCTTCCCTCCCTCCCTTCCTCTCTCTTTCTTTTATATTATTATTATTTTTGACACAGGGTTTCTCTGTGTAGCCCTGACTGTCCTGGAACTTACTATATAGACCAGGCTGGCCTTGAACTGATAGAGATACTTCTGCCTCTGCCTCCCAAGTGCTGGGATTAAAGGTGTATACCCCCCCCCCCAGCACAGGGGAAAATAAGCATTCTTAATTACTGAGCCATCTCTCTGCCCCCAAAATACATTCTTTAATCTTCAGTTTTCAGTTTGTAGTGGCTGCTAGCAGTCAGTGACTTGTGACTATGTCCCTTCAATCTCTGTTCAGTGGTCACTTTCTTTTTTGTATAGTCATGTGCTCTTTAATGATGGAGACACATTATGAGAAATTTGTCATTGTACAAACATTATAGATTGTACTTCACAACCATAAATAGTATGGGCCATTTACTCACCCTCACCTCCTGATGCCGTCAACAGATAGTGTAAACAAAGTGTATGCAGCTACTGGAAGCATGATACGACATACTTTAACAGTAAACTTTAATTTTATAAGCAGAAAACTTAAAATTAAAAATAAAATAGAAAAATTAATACATTAACCAATAACAGTAACTTAGTATTTAATCAGGTTATATGTGCTGTTACAACTGTATGTGTTGTCCTTTTATACAACAATATGGTTGTTTACTTCAGCATCAGTATAGACAGATGAGTGATGTATTGTGTTATGAGGTTACAATGGCTCTGATGTCACTAGACAATTAGAACTCCACAGATCCATTACTTTATGGCAATACCATCATCTATGTGGTTCATTGTTGGAAAATGCCATTAATCACTGACTAACTAGGTGGATCTGTGTCTCTTCTGTCATCACAAATGAAAAAAGTGATAAACTATAAAAGTGCTTTATATAAAAATAAGGGAGCACTTATGGCAGAGATAGAGAAACTGAGGGTAGGGGTTAAGTGTGAATCAAGGAAGGTTTGATGAAGAAAGTTTTAGTGTTGTTTTCTTGTTTGTAGATAGTCTCTGTAGATAACCCAGGATGGTATAAAACTTAGTCTTTTTGTCTCAGTCTCCTGAGTGTGGTGATTACAGGTATATACTATCAATGCCAGACCCACGAAAATGATGTTAAAGTGGTATCAAAGGATGAGAATAAGTCAGTTTCACAAATCATGTTTCAGATATATTGTCAATACAAAAAAGGTCATGTGGTGAGGAAAAGGTATGTTCAGACAAATGAAAGGTTACAAATGTTGGTATAGCTAGAACCACAGATTGGGGGTGGGGACAAAGAATGGTATAAACCTATAAACCTGGATTGGTAGGAGATGGTTACTCCATTCTTGATGACTGTACTAGTTGACTTAGGGTGACTGAAGTAAAATACCATAGAATAGGGCTAAAGTAACAGGAGGCTAAATTTCTCACTCTTCTGGAGGCCAAGAGCTGAGATTAGTGTGCCAGTGTGGTAGGGTTCTGTTGATGGTCCTCTTCTTGGCTTGAAGATAGCAACCTTTTTTTGTATTTTAACATGGTAGAGAAAGACTATGACAGCAAGGGGAACCAAGATTTCTCTCCTATTAAAAGCAATGTTCTAAACATTATCATCTCCAGATACAACCACATTGCATGGAAAGACTCCAAAACATAAATGTTGAGGTGGGTGGGACACAATTTAGTCCTTAGCAAAAGCCAACAGAAGTTATTTAATTTACACCAATGCGATGTACATCTGACAAGATAATCTGAGATGCGGTGTAGAGAGTGGGCAAAAGGGCACAGGTGAGCACGAAGGCTGGTGAGGAAGCGTTTTCAACTGTTTAGCTAAATGCAGACAGGATTTTGTTGGAAAATAGAGAATTCTACACTAATTCAAGAGGTAAAATCGAGTAGATAGAACTTTTTATTTGATTTGAACATGACGATATAGGGAGCACCTGAATGGTGCTTAGTTTACAGTGCTTAACTGAATGAGTGATAAAGCTATTTAGACATGGAAAACTGAAAAGAAGATTAAACCTGGGGGAAGGAACATACACTCCTTTGATATCTGTATCATTTCAGGAATGTTTGAGAGATTATTGAATCCCTTTGAATGATATTTTTTATAAACATTAAATGTAAATACTTAAACAAATACTGCCTAAATACCAGTGTCTCTATACGGTGAAAGTCCTAGCTCTTTGAGCTCACATGAGACAACTGTCAATGGTGTAACATTTATAAAAAGCACAGGTGGAAGCAGTGATCCAGGGCAGGAGTGCATCCCCCATCCTTGAGGGAAGCTTTCTGGTGTGAGGTACTTTCTGGCAGATACCTAACATTTAGCACTTTTAAATAAGTCAATTTTCCCCCAACAAAATATTATCTTAATTGTTGAACTCACTTTCAATGTCAATGAAATACCCAAGACAGGCTACTAAGGAGGTAAAGGTACCCTTTCTTACCTTATGGTTCTGGAGGTTCAAGTCCAATCCTGAGTGTCTGCATTGGTTTGAGTATCTGGTGACAATGACACATCACGTATGGAGTGTTTGGTGGAACAGCCTACTTCCATCTTAGACTAGAAAGCAGAGAGAGACAAAGAAACAGGTATCTCATAGTTCCTTTTCATAGCATGTCCCAATTTTACCACTTTGGAGTAGCGCCCCATCCAGGAAGAAAGCTTTAGCACACTCCATGTTCAAACCACATCTCTTTGTTAATATTAACATTGCTTTGACCATAGTGAGAACATCATCATCTTATATTCCTCCTCCCCTCTCTCCCAAGGTTTATCCCATTGCCAATTTTCTCTTGATTCTACATGAATCAAAGCCCTTAAAATTTCATTGTCAATATCATTTCAAATGTTACTTCTTTCTTTTAGCTTTTCCGTTTCTCCCAACAGAATAATGTTTTATGGATTTGATAGCATTTAAAGAACATATCAAAATAAATATTCCTATTTTAACATGTGAATTCACTGTTAACTCATTACTCAAGACATTCTATTCTTTACATTTCTTAGTGTAGCCTCTCTTTCCCTTTCTTTGTCATCATTACTCTAGTCGTCTTTGGTGAAGGGCTGTTTAGTGTTGAGGAAAGAAAATCCCGGGATTGGGGCAAGCCTGTTGTGGAATATTATATTTAACTAGGCAAAGATGTGTTACATTGTTTATGCTGTGGAATATTACTTTAACTATGTGAAGGTGTGCTACATTTGTTTCTTTTGCCTTTGTTAACATTGTAAAGATGTGTTACTTTTTTGTGCTGCTTTTGTTTAGTTATATCAATAGCTGGGGGAGGGGGGTCAGAGAGAATAAGTGGAAGGAGAAATGTAGTGGAGAGAAGAGAATGAGGGTGAAAGAAAGGGACACGCCCAGGGCCAGAAGCCAGCCATCCAGCCAGGAGAAGCAGTTAAAGTAGGACATACAGAAGGAAAGAAAGAAAAAGTCCCAAGGCAAAATGTAGATAAAGAGAAACAGATTACAATAAGGGCTAAGTCTGACCATTAATATCTAATAACAAGTTTCTGTGTCATGATTTGGGAGCTGGTTGACGGCCTAAAAGAATGCTTGTTACACAAGCTAGAGCTACAAAGAGACTCAATCTCATAAAAACAAAACAAAACAAAACGTAGTTATTTGCCAACACATGCAACATAAACCCCAAACTGAATAAATGTGACTTTCCCAAATCCGCTAAGCTAGCTTTTTGGAGAGAGACTATAAATTTGGGGGAAGAGGGTGCAAAAATTCTATGTTCTAGGTCACTGTACTCCCATAGTAGATTTTCCTGCAATTGAATTTTCTGAAGCATGACAGAACTACCTAGGATCAGGCCAGAACTTTGGATCAGAAGTTAATATGAAGTCAACAAAGAGTAAAAGACAACCAGGCATTGGGTAATATTCATTAGAATTTGCTTTTATGTAGGACTTGCCCCAATACATTTTGGTTGCCAGTTCTTAAAACTCTTGGGTTGGCCCAGTGTACTTTGAGGCTTTCCGAACTTCACAGAATTCCCAGGAAACCTCTAACCCAATATTCAACAGCGGATTTCACACGGTCTGGTATCATTTTCCCAACAGGAAGAACGCGTCAGTTTATCAGGTAAAACCTTCCCAGACGAGGCAGTTACAATGAGCTCGTACAACTTCCAGGACCCGCAACCTGTTCATCCTGCGGTACCCCAGACAGCCTCATCTTGCAGCTGGCTCCGGGTCACCTGGCGCACCTGCCCACAGGCCACACCCTCAGGCCCGGCTCCTCCCTCTCCCGGCAGGCGGCTTGCTGCACGCCCCGCCCCCTTCGCGAAGCGGCCTCCCGGCTCCAGCTCGGGCCCCGCCCCCCTCCCGCTCCCCAACGTCCTCGGCGTCGAGCCCAAGCCTGCGCCTGCGCCTGCGCCCTGAGGCCGAAGCCGGGGCGCGCCTTGGCTAGAACGCGGAGAGCGGCGGGCGGAGCAGCCAATGGGCGGCGGCGCTGCCTAGCGGCCGGGAGGCGGGGCCTGCGCGGGTGTTAGGTTAGCGCGAGGCGTGACCTAGTTGACAGGCTCTGAGGTGCTGCTGTGGCGCCGGCCGCGGGGCAGAGCGGGCGGGCTGAGGGAGGAGGGCGGCGACGGGCGAGCGGCTAGCGGCGCGGGACGCAGAGCCTTTGCACTTTTCCCACCCGAGTGTCCCCTCCGTCCCCCCCCACCCCACTCCACACACCCTGTTTGCCCGTGAGCCTGGGGAACTTGCAGCTTAAAGCCAGCCACCCCCACGGCAGCATGTACCCCAGCAACAAGAAGAAAAAGGTGTGGAGAGAGGAGAAAGGTAACCGGCCCGAGGCTCCGGGTGCGGGCGGGCGGCAGGCGGGTGGGTGGGGGCGGGGGCCCGGCGGGGCGGGCGCGGCGCCCTCCGCCCGCAGCCTCCTCGCGCCCTCTCGGCCGGTGCCGCTCCCGCCCGCGGCCGCGTCCACGCGCGCGCACACGCCCCGGCCACGCGCCGCCCCCGGGCCCCCCGGGCACCTGCGGCTCGCGCACGTGCGGGCGCACACCCCCCCTGGGCGTCGAGTGCCCTCCTGCCCGGCGCGTTCGCCTTCTGGCCGGCTCGCACCCCTGGGCTGCCTGCAAGTTGGTGGGGACCCCGGCTGGGAGTTCGCACCGCCCGCCCGGTGTCCCGTGGACAGGTGCCCGCCGGCGGGTGCTCGGGCGGCTGCTGCTGAGCCTAGGTGCACCTGCACCTGCTTCCCTCCCTTCCCCACCTCTGCCCTCCCTCCGTCCCAGAGTGGCTCGGGGTCCCCGCTGCGCTAGCTGCAGGGTGACTTCTAAAATTTGGAACCCAAAGGGAGCATCGTGTCGGGCCGGGGATAAGTGGCTTCGGAGAAGTCTGAATGGGCTTTCCACAGCAATGTGTCTCTCGGTTACATCCCCATTCGTAGCGTGAAGTCGCACCGAGTAAGGCTGCATGCACTCTGTGAATGAACCCTTCCCCGAGTTTTGTACACACCGAGCCTTTGCCACATCCGTTAGATTGACAGTGGCACCGATTCCTTTGAGTAGAACTGTGCGAATTGTTTTCTCTCCTGTTTGTCACAGTTTTTTTTTTTTTTCTGTCTCAGTTTCTTAGGTCATGTTTTGATGTACCGCTTAAGTCTCCGGCATATTTTTTTTTTCTTCATCTTTTAACCTTGCATTGCTACTACTAACTTGGGCGAAATCCGTTTATAAAGTATGGAGTTGAGCCGGGGAGAGGGGGGAACTGCCGGTAGCTTGTTAAACATTCTCATTTCAAGACTTTCCTTTACAAACCTTTTAACCGAACGTGGTGTAAGAGTGGGGATTAGAAAGAATTTTCTAAACAGTGCCTGCTTTAACAATGCACGACAAAGGGGTGGGGGAGTTTTCAAATCAGCTGATGGGACAGCACAGTTAAAGTGTCCTTTAAATAGTAAAAGATTTGCTTTGGCGTCATTGTCTTAAAGAACATGAGCATCGAAAGAACTAAAACTTAAGGTACCACAAAACAAATGCTGTTTAGAACTTGGGCCTGATAACAGGGCTGGAGGCACACCTCACTGGTAGAGCATTCGCTGACCCTCGGTAGGCCTCTCTACACCCAGCACTGGGAAATAACTAAAGCAAACAAGAGGTCAGGAAAGAGTCTTGTATGTGAAATAGTGTGACATCTTACTAGTACTTTGCTTTTGTAGTAGCGGTTTCACTTGAACACACCTCTGTTATCACTGGAAAAATCGCACCCATTTTTCTTGATAGTCTTGATATGTTAGCTTTGTATAGTTGATGATAATAAAACAAAATAGTGTAAAACCACTGATATTTTTCTCAGTAACATGAGTCACTGAACATATAGTGAATACTTAAGAGCCATTGTTATGTTAGAAAAACTGCCCCTAAAGTAACATCTATATACTTGGACTGTGATGAGCAGACATTCAGAATCTTTCTTTAATATCCTAGTTTTATTTTTTGCTTCTTGTTTCCTCTAAAGGGAAAATATAACAACTATATTTTTTTAAAAAATAAAGAGGTAAATGCACAAAAAGACTTCTAGTAGAGTTATTTTCTTTTATCCCAAACTAAACTACTTTTGTATGAAGGTTAAACTTAAAGGGAAATATTATGGAGTGAATTCTTTGTATCTGTCTTCTCAGGATGTCTGTAGTTGGAGTAGTAAAGTGTGAAATATAATCTGTTATTTCACCAAAAAGGAGCTCAGGACTTCTTGTACAATAAGGAACCCAATGGAATGCGTGCCCTTTCCCCTTTCATCCCATTGGAGAGTTGATGGCTTAGTACTTTTGCATCGTTATAGGCATTTTAGAAAAACATTTTAATTCCATACACCATGTAGTTAGTAGAACTGTTTACATACTTGGTTCACAGATAAAAGATTCATGATAAAGATGAAGCATTAGTAGGAGAAAGTTTTTGGTGTTGCCTGAGAAACTATGTGCATGTCTTTTGCTTTCCATTTGTTTCATTGCTTAAACAAGTAACCGAGGAGTTCATAAAAAGCACATAGGTAACACAAATATTTTATTTTGAACCTTAATTCAGAATCATTTAATGTGTATTTTCATTTCAAGCATTGCAGTTTATCTCATTGTTTTTAAAATTGTATTTGGTGTTGTTTTGTTCTAAGTATGAATATTACTTTTAAGTAAATAGAATGACAGTCTTATTTCTGTGTGTAATTTATGGCATTTACATAAACACTTAATTCATGATGTCCCTCAGCCTAATGTCTAGCTGTAATAATTCTGCACTGTGATCTGAGCTTTTAAAGCAGTGCTTAAGCCACTGAGGGTCCATTCCCTTTTCTGACTTTGTGAGCCAGTTCCGAAGTTTATCATTTCTTTCAACCTTCCTATTCTATATATTACTCTATAACAAACAGGTGACACTGAACACTGCCTTTTTAATTCATGGAGAAATTAGTATCACAGAACAGTAGCAGCCTCAACATGCTCTCCATGGTGCCATTGGGCTGTTTCTTTACATATAATTAGGTTTTGTTCCTATAAAAGGGAGACCATTTTCTTCCATGTTTATAGGTTAGATTAACCTTTGCACTTGTACTCTTTATTCAATTGTTAATATTCTTTGAGAGCTTTTACCATCATGCATTCATTCTTTGGGTATGTTTACTTTCTCACCCTCTTCATCTTTTCTCTACTGTCTGGCCTTATGTTTGACCTTAAAGTATCTCCCCTTTCTCAGGGATTCACCTTGGAATCACCACTCTTTCTTCCCCTCTCCCACCTCTCTTCCCCCACTCTTATGTTTGGATGCTAGGATGCTAGGTGTAAGCCACTATTTCAGGCCTCATTTTCTGTTTTTTTTTTATTACCTTATAGTCTCATGGATTTCAGTTATATTTGAATGAAACTAATGTGTGTAAGGTCATTCAGTAATAATGAACATAGTAATAGTTACTGAAGTCCTGTTTTGTGCTCTGTGTTTTTTTAATGCCTTATATGGGTTCATTTGATTCTCACAGCTCATGAAAGTAGAAAATGGTATGAGATAATATAGGGTTAAGCTTTAAATGCAGTTGTCCCATTTCTGATCCTAGTTGGTACTGTTCTACAAGCTCTGGGACGTTATGTGAATTATTTGACCTCTCTGCTGTAGTTGCTTCACCTAGAAGTTGGGAAGAATGCCTGTGTAATTATCTCAAGAAGAAAGTGAAACAAAGAGATGTGGTAATTGATCTAAGACCATAAATTTATATAATGATTTAGGTCATAAGTCAAACTCTATCAACCACTGCTCTGTTTTCTGTGCTGTTGGTCACCCAGTTGATAAGGTAGTGGCTTTGTAAAATAATTCTTTTCTCTGACCTTCCTGTAGAACTTGGTAGTATTTTCCTCCTTATATTTATTAAAGCTCCCTTCTTTGTATCACTTGGACATCATAACCTTGGTGGCAACTAGATTTTATTTCATTATTCTCCTTTGTAACTGTTGTTAGATTTAACACATTTTCTTTTTTCCTGTCCTCTCTCCCTCTAGGACCAAACATTTATTTCCTACATTAAAAATAAATACATTAACTTTTTCCCTGCTTCTTTGTGAATTATCTTGTGTACAAACCAGGATATTCATAATCAGCTTTAAATAAGTGGTTCTTTTATTTTTTTATTAGGAGGGCTAATGGCCTAGCATACTGTACAAGTCTCTGTACAGGTTTGCTTTATTTTTAGCTATTTTTCTCTTCTGTGGTCCTTCTTTCCCAGATAACATTTTATAGTTTCATTAGACTATTTAGATCTCCTTGTTTTTATTGTTGTTTTGTTTGTTGAAATGTCCTTACTTTTTACCTCTTTGTGGGAAGACTTTTATAGTTATGACTTGCTATGAAAATTATTTTAGTGATACAAACATTGGAAACACTTGCCACTTAGTGAGCTCTTTATAAACAGCATCTGCTATTCTAAGATGCTGCTTTATATTTTAACCTTAATGCCAAGGTGGGTATTTAAAGTATGAATAATCTACCACCATAATGCTATTACTGAAAACTTTCAGTGTTGATGGCCCTGGGAAACTGAGGAAACCGCTTTGTAGTATGTTTCTTATGCCTGTTTCAGCAGTCTACACTTTACTTACTTGATACTATTTTGCAGCTTACTCTTTTGCTCTTAAGTCCTTTGAACTGAAGGATCATTGTTCCTGAAGTCTCCAAATGCCTCACCTAGCTAGCCCTTACTCCTTGTTAGTTGATGATGAGAGTAAGAGTAAATGACTTGACTCATTTCTTGGGTCATCTTAGGAATTTTGTCTCAACCAACTTTGATTTTATGGTTTCTTGCTACTGGGAATTAATTTGACCTTCTTTAACCCTCAAGTATGAAATCATTGGATTGCATTTTGGTGTTCTTTAAGTCTTTGGCTAGTGTAGCATGATTAATATTTATTCAGTAGTTCCCAAGATTAAAATTTAAATACAAATGGAGATTCTGCTTTTATTTTGCAAGAACGTTTGCTGAAGATGACCTTAGAGGAGAGACGCAAAGAATACTTAAGAGACTATGTTCCTCTGAGCACCATTCTGTCATGGAAGGAGGAGATGAAGAGCAAGGGCCAAAATGATGGTAAGTTTCTCAGGACAATTTTTAGGCAGATGCTGTCCTGTATGTAACTTGTAAGACACTTGTTGACAGAAATGAATAACTGATGTTCACGAATGAGGTATTTTTGAAATTATTACTTTGCATTTTGAAATTACTGCTTGGTTGCTTTTAGTTACTTATATCTTTCTTAAGCTTAGTAATGCATAATTTGTGTTCTGAAATACACCACGTTTACAGTGCAACTTTTTTTTACAGGAACTTTTTTATTCTTTAAAAGTTGTTCTGCTTCAGATCATAAGAGGAAATACTATAGAGATTTACTCATTGGTGGTGTGGCATTTTGAGCTTGCCTTAGTTCTATTTTTATTGGATTTTCTTTAGCTTATTTTAAGAGTTGCGTAAGATTAAAAGTATGTTGCGATATAGAAAAACAGTAACACTTCAGATAGCTTTTGAGAATGTATATTTTGTATGGTATGATAAATTTACATGTGAACACATTTAACAAAATTTACTTAGTCTTTTTGGTTTGATGAACATCTGGATTGTATTAAACTGTAAGCAGATTTTTAAGCATTAAAAGGGTACATGAAAATTGGTTACTCAGTATCAAGTGATCTGAAATCGTATATACACAACAGCACTAAATGGAATCAGCAATTTGTATTTATATGTTTATGTATAGTATTTATATGTATATATAAGCTCTCTAAAGAAAAAGAGGCCATTAATTTGGTGGGGAGATGGAAGACATTGAAGAGGGAGGAAAGGGAAGAAAGAAATAATGTAATTATATTTTAATAAAAAATTGTTTTTAAAGTTTCTGAACAGGAAATCATATTTAATGGGTGTTTGATATACTTATCTCAGATCTAATAATCACTGGTGTTAATCTTGATGTAAAGTTTAGATGAGCAGCACTCTGCAGAGCAAGGAAATTTCCTTAATGAAGTAGACATGAACAATTTATTTTGCAAGTTGTGTCCTTAGATTGATGACAGTATACAGGGTACAGAGTACCGTGGGATCAGAAAATGAAAACAAATTGGAATTCTGAAAAAACCCTGTGGAGAAAAGCAGCTGACTTAAGCTTTGGTGTTTGAAGAAAGAACAGTTAGAATTGAGCTTTGAGAACGTTTCTTTCTTGAAAGGAGGAACAGGTTCGGTGACACTGTGCAGCTGAGGCCAGAGCATTGCTACAGGCTTGACTGCCTGGGTTCGTAGTGACTTCAAGACTAGTTTAGGTTGTGTAGCCAGACACTATTTAAAAAACAAGCTACTGCAACAACAACAGCAGCTTGTTAGGCTGAGAGTGAAAAAATGTTTTTAATAGGTAGGTGGGGCAGTGACTTCACCTCAAGGGTTAGTGGTGCCCTAGAGCAAGCTGATTAATATGTTCATGACTGACCTGCTTGCCCATGACCTTCAATAAAGGCAAGTTGTTTTAGTAAGTATCTCATTAAGACACTGAAAGAAGTTAGTCTGTGTAATAATACAAGAGCACATGACCAGACATCAGGAAAAGAAGGGTTTTTGCCTTCTTCATCTGGGACTCAGTTGTTTCTTTTTTGTTTATAAGCAACTGGTATTGAATAATTAGCGCCATGCCTAGCAAATATCCCCCTTTGTCTTGCTTCTTTCTTTCATTGGATTACCTTCTGTGTCACTATAGTAGCTGGTCACTTCTCTAATGATATGGCACATGATGTTCCTTTTAGCAAAGTTGATCTCTTGGGATAGAGTTAGTTCTACTGCTGCTGAGCAGTTCAAAGAGCAGTAGCTGATACTCAGGCAGCTATGCGGTGTTGGAACAGCAATGTTTACGAACTTAGTTTTCTTGATGGCTACTGTTTTCTTTATTTCATTAATTTTTTTACATTTATTTAGTTACTTTAAATGTGTGTGTGTATGAGTATATGCGGGGACCAGTTGTATTAGTGCCACAGCCCATATGTCCAGGTCAGAGTTAGGTCCCCACTTCCACTATGTGCCCTGGGAATATAGTTTAGGTGGTCAGGCTTGGTGGCAAGCATTTTTATCTGTCGAGCCATCTAATTGGCCCTGGATATTTCTGTTTAAAGATTCAGCCAACAAGTAACCACATGTGGTAGAATTTTGTTGTTATAATTCACAGTTTGGTGTGTTCAGGAATACCACATGCTGAAATATGTCTGCCAAATTAGAAAAGATACATTGAATAATTCCTGACATGTTCTTCTCTTACATTGCACTGTATATTTAATCCTGTGTCTTAAGAGCTATAATTTATGAGTGACTCACAGTTATTTTTTTGCTACTTTTCTCTGTTACGCTATTTTGAACCTGAAGGCATTCCATGTGGATTTAGGTGATGTGATCTGAACTGTATTTGTATCATTCTTTCCATGTGACATTTGAAGTGTCATTTGCCCTTGTCTGTTATGACCTGGAAACTTGTGCTGGCCTCATCTTTGTCCTTGAAATGTAACAGCTCATTATATAAGTGATGTTTGCTAATTTCTTCAGCTGTACACACTTTGTATATTCTTCATTTGCACTTTCTTCTTGTCATCTCTTTAGTACTAAGTTTTAATAAAATACTAGTCAAGACAGTTTGAGTACTTTAAAAGACGTTCAGTTACTTGGTGTGAATAGGACCACAAATCATTATGTACATGCATGAAATGTCATAGTAAAATTTATTTTGTATAATTAGACACATTGGGAAGTTGTACATATGAACTCATAGTGATTGTGTCAGCATGCATAAAACCTGAGCAAGCTCCAGCCAGATAAAATACCGGTGTGAAGGTGGGCATGGATTCCCATCCCTAGCTGAGGAGCTATTGGCTTTTGACTGCTGCTGAGAGTGATAGGTCTTTTTAATGTTGTCACCCTTGGCATGTTGACCACACTCCAAGGCAGGTTGCATACCCGCTAGTAGGTGGCTAGTAGAAACTGGATTTGATGGTTTTAAAAATGAGAGAAGGAAAACTGGAGTTGGGTGAATAGGGAGGATAATTAAGGAGGAGTTGGGAGAGGGGACCAACATGATCAAAATATAATGTATGGAAGTTTCAAAGAATTAATAAAAACATTATTTAAAACAATAAATATGTATAACTAATATATGCTAATAAAACAATGGGGATAACCCAGGCCTTTGTTCATACCAGAAAACTACCAACTGAGCTACATCTCTAGTCTTTGGGTCATTATTTTTAATGTTTGAAGTGCAACTGAGGAGTAAAAATAACAAATCTTTATAATTACTTTATTCAAATATCAAATATCTTTGAAAATGGTTTTATTAGAAGAAACTTCACATTTAATATCATATATACTAGATTCAAATCTGATAATGGGGGTCATTTAGAAAACACTGAACTCTAAAATTTTGATTTATGCAGTCTGTAAGTGTGAATTACTTAAACATTTTTAAGGTAATTGGAAACGTTTTGGCATGTATAGGTTGACTAAAGAGTGTAGGCACATTTATAATCCTTACCTTCTTTCATATTAAAATTAGTATGATAGCATTAAAGTTCAGGATTATTGATTCTCCTTTCATTTGCACTAGTTTCTACTCATAAACATTATTTCTGTGGGAAGTGATGACCCATCAGATGTGGTACTGCTTGTCTGTAATTCCTGTATCTCAACTACTTGGGACTCTGAAGCAGGCAGATTTTAAATTAGAGGTTTGTCTGGAAAACAGTGTGATGTCTTTTCTCTCAAAAAATTTTTTTAATGAGAATGAAAAAAATTAAGTCCTAACTACTGAGTCTTTTTGTCTCTTTACTTAACTTGGAGATTTGAGTAGAATTTGAATTTCTGGTCAGTGAATGACTCGTATTCCAGGCTGAAAAATAATGTTTAGAAATCATCAAAAGGTATCATTTTCATTTGAACATGGTTTTGTATTTTATTTTTGATCATACATTCTCTGGTAATTTAACATATGAATATAATGTATTTAGATCCATATCCTCTCCCCACTACTCCAACTCCTGGAACTACCCCTGTCTTCAGACTTCAGATCTTCTTTTGTTAAAAGTGTATTTTAATTTAAATATTAGTATGTAACATAGTACTTTAGTAAGTTTATAATAACCACTTTTGGATAACAGTATGTTTATTAGTTATAAGGATTGAGGAAATTAAAATGTAAATGCTTATTCTGTAGAACAGTGTATGGAGAAGGATGCAGGGAAGAATTTTGTGTGATATGCTGCAGTTGGTCTTTGTTTTTCTTTTATCCCCTTACATTTAAAATATACCCTGATTATGATTTTCATTTCTCCCAATTCCTTTCCACCCCCCACCTCCCCAATCTGGAACTACTGCCTCTCTGTCTCTCATTGGAAAACAAACAGGTTTCTAAGGGATAATAAATATAAGCTAAAACAAAAACTAACAGATTGGAATTGAACAAACCAAAAACAAACAAACAAAAAAAAAAACAAAAACCCAAAACAAAACAAAACAGAGCCAGAAGGAAAAGTGTCCAAGAGAAGGCACAAGTATCAGAAACCCACTCTTTGGCACACCCAGGAATCCTATAAAAGCAAAAGCAAAAAAGGACCTGATGCAAACCTGTGCAGGCCCTGTTCATGTTGCCTCAGTCTTTGAGTTCATGTGTGCTTTGATCACGTTGATGAAGTGAGCCTTGTTTTCCATCCCCTCTGGCTCTTACATTTTTCTGTTAAAAAACAAAAAAGCAATGTAGCAATAAAAAGATTCCTAATGTCGTTTTGCTATTATTGCTATGCTCATGATAGCACCTTGCTCAGCCATCATCAGAGAAGCTTCCTCCTGCAGCAGATGGGAACAAATACCCATAGCCAGTGTAAAGAACACTTGGAACACTCAACCCCAAACGATGTCTACATGAAATTCTTCCCTTCAGGACTCAAGGAACCCTGAGGAAGAAGAGGCTGAATGAGTTTTATTTTTACTGAATATCTGTAAAAAGAGAAGTTGGGGCTGGAGAGGTGGTAAGATGGCCTGTGGATAAAGTACCTGCTGTGCCAGGTGTGAGGATACCCAAACTTTGGTTCTCTAGAACCCATCCAAAAGCACAGTAGGAATGGTGGCTGGCTGTAATCCAGCACTTGAGAGGCAGGTATAGGTGATCCCTAGGTCAAACTGGCTAGCTAGATTAGTTGATCAGCAAGTTCTGGATTCAATTGAGAGTCCTTGCTTAAGTAAATAAAATGGAGAGGAAACAGAGAAGGACTCCTAATGTCAACTCTGAGCCTCTTCTTGTGTATATGTATATGTGTCTGCAAACACATGCACCTGCACACATGCAAACATGTATGTACACAAACACACACACACACGAGAAAAAAGTGCCATTTCAGACTTTTATGGTACTAATTACATTATTTTATTAAATGTTGATCTATGTTTGAATGATAGGATATAGTTGAAAATGATCAAATAGTTTAGAAATGGTATTAGAACAGGATGGGTTTAATCCAGGCTTTTAGGAGGGAGAGGCAAAGGCAGGTGAGTCCCTGTGAGTTCAAGGCCAGCCTCATTGACAAAGTAAGTTGTAGGCCAATCAGGGCTACACAATGAAATGTATAAATAACAAACAAACAAAAAACCCCCACCAAACACAAAAACAGGATGAATTTATAGAAATCTAAAAATTGGAAAGGAGTATTTCCTACTTAATCTGTGTTTTGATCTCTTCTTAGATTATATTCAATTTGTGCACTGTAATTTGAAAGTAAAATAATCTACAGAAACAGAAAAGAGCAAAACACTGCAGTTTCTTAGACACAAATCTTTTGAGTGTGTGTGATTTTGTTTTTGTAAATGATCTTAATGTGAATTTGATTTTTGAGATTTTTATTTTGGGGTTAGAGAGATGGTTCAGTGATTAAGAGCACTGGCTGCTTTGCAGTTCTCAGCATCTACTTTGGTCTGCTCACAGTCACCTATAACTCTAGTTCAAGCGGATTCTTCCCCTCTTTTCTGACCTCTGTGGGTGCTGCATGCACATGGTACACAGACATACAGAGGGCAAAGCACCTATGCATACTATTTTGTGAAACAGTAAAATAAAAAAAATTAAAAATCTATAAACCACTCTGATTTATTATGTAAGCAGTCACGAAGAGATAGTATACAACTAAAATCTACATTTGAACAAAATAACAAACACAGTTCTGAAGTCCTAATGTGGGCTCTATTCTTCAGACTTTTTGCTTTTGTGTTCTTTTGCAGCTACCATCTTCTTTTCTGTTTTTGGAGTGTGCTCTAGTACTGGAGGAAGCACTGTTCATCTTACCTGTTCTATTGTTGCCATCTTTAAAGTTGTCTGGAAGTTGAAAGACTTCTATTACCCCAAAGTTGTTTTCCTTTACTCACTTTCCTATGTTCCTTTTTATAGAGTGATGGTAGCAGTTGATTATGTAGTCAGGAGAAACGTTATTTGATGAGGGTCTGTCTTCTTTATGATACTGTAATTACCATGAAAATGGGGACTGTATTGTCTTCAATATTCTTTGTGTCCCTGGTTGTCTGGCATAGTGCTTTTTACAAAATAGATGGTCATTAATTGTCTTGTGAGGTGACTAAACGTTAAACTCAATTGCATGATTAGTATTTTCATTCATTTTTCCCTCCCCATCTTTCCTGTTTTGTAAAGATTCATATGG
Source organism: Mesocricetus auratus (assembly GCF_017639785.1). Lineage (NCBI taxonomy): Eukaryota > Metazoa > Chordata > Mammalia > Rodentia > Cricetidae > Mesocricetus > Mesocricetus auratus. The sequence goes on from NW_024429189.1 coordinate 106,726,666, forward strand.
GAACTTAGAAATTAATCTAGCTGTTAAAAAAAAAAGACTTTTGCTGTTTTTTCTTTATTCAGGTTCCAGGACTGTAGTTTGCTTCCCGTGCTGCTTACACAAGGCATTTTTTTGCTATGCTGTTTAGCTACATCTCACATTCCCTTCTTATTCCTGTATCTTTTCTTCTTTCTCTCATCCTTAGCCCATCATTTTTTCTTAATTATAAGCTTCCATAGATTTAACAATCTCTAAAATCTGTGGGTCCTAACATTATTTCAACTTTCCCCTCTAGCTGTTTTACTCATCCTAATGTTTTTCTCTTAAGTTATTCTATTAATTACTTTTTATCTTGCATACTACCTTACCCTACTTCCCTCCCACTTATAATCTTATTTTTTTGAGTTTAAGCCAGATTATTTTTAATGCTGGTAATAAATACTTTGCATCTTTGTAATCTAAATTTGGTTCTATTAAGCTTCAAATGCTGTATAACACAATGATAAATTTCTGTAATGAAAATTTTACTTAACTCTTGTATACATATTTAATTGAAATTCATGGGTTAGTTGCATTGTATATTATTATTTTGTATTAATATTGTTACAGCTTCAGTTTCAATAAATCTAAATGATAACAAAGTTCAAGTTAAATGAGTCAAATTATATACAATTGAGCCTGTTGCATAGATTTTTAAGATGGTTAATAATAACACTTTTAGCATGTTTCCAATCCAAATGTATTCATTTTGGCATTATTGATTCTCCATATTCAATGGTAGGAAGTTATTTTAATATTACATCCTTTTAAAGTTCTTTGCAGTTAGTAAATTTGCTTCAAAGCCAACTATGACTACATAGAATTTAGTTCTTGAAAGAATCACACCAAATAGCTTGTAAGTATTTTGAAAATAAATGGTAACTGTAACTGAAAACAGTGAAATTCTGTTCAATGATGTTCTGTAAGTGTTAAGCACTCATTGTGAAGTGAAGCGGATAAAATAAAGAATATGAAGTTCTGTAGGAATTCATAATCACAGTATGTTTCTGCTTTTTCTCTGCTTCATTTAAACTATTTTTAGCTGATTTTGATAATACATAAATAACATTTATTGTGCACTGTAGATGTATCACTGAATATTAAGTAAATTGTTCTTGTATAAAGCATGCTAAAATGTAGAAAACAATAATCTTAAATCTTACTTTTAATAATACTTTGAATTATGGTTTCAAGATGATATGCTTATATATATGTGTGTGTGTGTATGTGTATGTATACGTTGTTCTACTAGTTGCATTTACACACTAAGTAAATTTCACAGTAAATGTGAGTTTTACTCAAATATTAGTTGCTCAGTGCAAACAGCCTGAGATTTGTACAGATTGGTGATAGTAAAAGAATACAAACTTTTAGTTCTAGTGGTCTTCTTGTGTGAGTCTTCATAATATTCCCTGCCCCCCCATTTATTTATTTTAAATCTATGAATTTCATGACTATCTTTCTCTATAGGATACTTAATTGCTGATTTTTTTCTGTAACTATTGAAAACAACTGAAGTGCAGTTTATTTTTGTACTTAAGCCTTTGATTTACAAGGCTGTGGATTATTGATGTAACACAGCATAGATAATAAATTCAGACTAAGAGAAGTGGCCAGGTGTATGTCTGAGCAGTGGAAAATCTCGAAGATTTTTAAGACTCATATGTACACAAAGAAACTTGAGTATCATGAGGATAAATTTGTGATTGTACTTGGAGACATGTCTCTTCTTTAATATTTTTTTCTGTGTCTGATAAAACCATTTTTCTCTATTCTTCAGTTTTCTAATCTATACATTCATTCTTGGATTAATTGTGTGTGTGTGTGTGTGTGTGTGTGTGTGTGTGTGTGTGTGTTGCCAGCTTCCCAATTCACTCTTCTTAGATTTTAAACTACTTAAATTTTTTGTGATAAAATAACATGAAATTTATTATTTTTAATCTTAACAGTGCTGCTGTAGTCCTTCTGAGTATAGAATTCAGTGGCATTAAATGCATTTACAGTGTATGTAGACATCCCTAGCATTCATGACAGAACTTTTTCTGTCTTTCCAAATAGAAAATTTGGACTTGTGAAACAAAACTGCTATTTTGTTCTACTCTCCCAGCTACTGTTACTATCTAGTCTACATTCTGTTTCTGATTTTGTTCTGGATGCCAGATGTGAATAGAATCATACAGTAGTTGTCTTTTGTGTCTGGCCTATTATACATTCATCCATATTGCCTCCTGCTATAATTTTGATTTTAGTGTGTTATCTTAAGAGATTAAATTAAATATTATGAAAACTTTAAAAAAAAGAGTTTTATGGTGGCCAGAAGGTGGTGGTGCACACCTTTAATCTCAGCACTTAGGAGGCAGAGGTGTGTGGATCTCTGTGAGTTCCAGACCATCCTGCTCTACAGAGTGAGTTTCAGGATAGCCATGGCTACACAGAGAAACTGTGTCTTGCAAAACTAAAAAGAGTTTTATGGATTTTTGTTTTGCATTCAGGTTTTGATACACTTTGAGTTAACTTTTGTGTATGGTATAACTTTTGTGTATGTTATGAAGTAATTTTATTCTGCATGTGGATATTCAGTTTTCTAGTATCTTTTATTTGAAAGTCTTTTTTTTATAAGACCTTTGGCTAGCCATGGTACTGTCTGTAAAAATCAGATTTAAAATGTCCCATTGATCTATATATCTGAACTAATGCCCTGATCACACTGGTTTGATTAATGTAGCTTTGTAGTAAGTTTTGAAATCATGAAATGTGAGTCCTTCAACTTTGTTCTTTTTCCCCCCATGATTTAGTTGTATTTGATTTTTATTGAGACTACATATGAATTTTGGGGTTGTTTCTTTTCACAAAATACCTCCAGGATCTTGATAGAGATTGTGCTGAATCTGTAGATCACTTTGGGTAGTAATAGTAATATTCTTCCAGTCAATCAATGGTGTGTGTCTTTCTGCTTACTTACACTGATTTTAATTTTTAAAATAAGTTCTTTTTAGTTTTCTATGTAGAATCTTTCACCTCCTTAGTTAACTGGCTTCATTGTGTTTTAGGTCATTTTAAATGGAATTGTCTTAATAATTTTATTAATTCAACTGATATTTGTATATAGTTTTGTATCTTACAACTATTCTGATTTCAAGTTAATGATCTTTCTCTTTTTAGTCTCACTGTATATAGTAGCTGAACAAAGAGAAGTTACTTTTCATTTCATTATCTTGTGTACTTAACTAATATTTCAGTACTAAGTTAATGAGAAATAGTGAAAGCGAACATCATTGTCTTATTCTGATTAAGGAGAAATGCCTTTAGTTTTTCACTATTGGGTGTGATGATATTTGTGGGTTTTTAAGTTTCTATTATATAATTTTCTGAAAATTCATATATATCCGTTATGCCTATGAAATTTTCATTTTATCCCTAGTTTATTGAATGTGCTTGTCATGTGATGGAGGATTGGATTTGGTCAAGTGTTTCTCTGTGCTGTTTGATGTAATAATGTAGTTGTTACTCTTCATTCTTTAGCCTCCAAATTTTAGTAGATTGTATATTTCTGAGTATATATAAATGTTATTCAGAGGTGTAGGCTTGGCAATGGGTGTATATGAGTTTCATTCACATTTTGGATCAAATGTCAAGTCATATTGCCCTATTTAATTGTCAGGAGTCTGAAAATTTTAGTGTAGCTACATGCTCAAGAACAGAACAAACATAAAACTTGTTTTTCTGAATATCAGTATACAACATCACCACTCACATGGCTTAAGTAATCATATTTTGTTGAAATCAGCTGCAGAATACACTATTGCTTTGTATTCCACTAAATAAGGGAAAATAAGCATTGCCTATTAAGCTATTGTGCATTCTTTAAACATTATCAGTTTTAATATAAAAAACTATCCATTCAAAACACTTTTGGATTTATTCAGGTATCCTTTTATCACTCTTAAGATGTCTTGGCATTCAGTCAAATGTATCTAAATGATTTCTTTCCATCCCAGTTGTTGATGTGTATATTTTCCCACAGAATATTGTTCTGTGGAGTTGAGAGTTGGTGATACAGTACTACTTAGAAAATGTACCCTACTTCTTGCTGAGATTTTTTATAAACCATTTATATGTCTGTTCTGCAAGATTTAATGTTGATATTTCCTGATATTATCAGACAATTACTTGGATTAATATCCTTTTCAGAAATGATCATTGAATAACTTGTGTGAGTGCTGAGAGGTTGCAGTTGTCTTAGTATATCTCCAGATATGATAACTAAATGGTTATAATGCAAGGAAAACTGTCAGCACAACTTCGGTAGCAACAATAATTGCCCTAATTGTATTGTAGCAACTGCCAACTTCAGAAGTGTTAAAGTGTTTTAAAATCAATCTTTGAATTAGAAATATATAATAAATTAAATTTCAATATAATTCAAAATTCTCTCTCTCTCTCTCTCTCTCTCTCTCTCTGTGTGTGTGTGTGTGTGTGTGTGTGTGTGTGTGTGTGTTGGGGACAGGGTTTCATTACGTAGCTCTGACTAGCCTATACATTACAGTGTAGACAAACTAATCTTGAAGTGGATATCCACCTGTCTCTGCCTCCTGAGTATTGGAATTAAAGGCATGTGGCACCACACCTGATGGCTTAGTTTTTATATTTTAATGTTTTGGGATTTTCCCTCTTAATGATGCCTAGTCTAATAAAAATACTGTTTATTCAAAGTTACTAGACTACATTTTAGCACATCATGTTGTCTATTTTGAAAAATGATAATAGGTAAGATGGATGCTGGGCAACCTTTTGGAATATTTGTTTGAAGTTATGCTTCTGATTTTAGAACAACATAATAACAATTTTGGAAAACTAATTTGTCTCATGTGGAATTGACTCCTGAAAGTGCACTTTCTGTCATTGGAAGTAAATATTCTGAGAGGTTCTAGATGAAAAAAATCAGTCAGGTATACTAAAAGCAATTTCTTTATGATTGATGACTGAACAGTTGCCTAATGTGCCTGACTTGACTGTGATTTTACTGTTCTAAGATAATGTAACCTTGTATTTTGTGGTATTTCCTTTCTGACCATTGTCTGTACATTATAACATACCAGTACCTCTTGGTGATTGAAACACCTTTGAGTTTATTCAAAGGCAACTACATGCAGATAATCATTCTGTTTATAATTGAATGATTACATAAATTAAACTAGGCAGTTCTTTGCAATATTGATTGGCACAGTGGGAAAGTGGAACTAAGAAATGGTATTTATTCCTTGGCAAATTTGCTTGTAAAATAATGTAAACTTGACTTTTCTGGAAGCACAGTCTGTCATTGATTTTCTTAGGATTTACTTGGTGACAGGACCATTGTAAATTTTATTCATATTAGTAATAAGGCAGTTTAAGGGAAATGACTTATCTACTTATCTATACCTCACACACTTTAGTGTTGTTTTTTGATTTGTTTAGATAGACCCTGACAGAACAAAATGTATAATTCCTATCTGTAGATTCATCACTGTGACTTGTCATTTTTTTCACTTTCTCTTTTCACTCCCCACTGCTCCTTTTTTGGCTTTTTGTTTCATTTGTAATCCCTGACCACTGTTGTGATTTTATTGATGGATTACAAGCTGAGAGTTGAAGACACTGTCTTAAAGAAATATGTTGACTGGAGCTGGAGATGCCACTTAGGATAGTGTTCTTGTTTGGAAGGCAAAGCAGTGGGTTGAATCTCTGGCATCATCACCATCATCATACAAAGCTGTGGGTTATACTACTACTACTACTACTACTACGACTAATCATTAGGTAAAGTTGTGGGTTGGATCTCAGTATAACAACAACAGATTAAAATAAATGAAAGAAATCAGATATGTGTGAAGCAGAATAATGCAAAGCAATACTGATTCAGTCTTATGGATATATACATATATAAAAACACAAAGAAATCCAACAGGGTGATAAATATGTTGGGGTGGGGGTGGGGAGTGCCAAGGCCCTGACCCAAATGATGTGACAGAATTTGATGATCTCCATGGAAGGCCTCACTTTCCCTGGGAAGTGGATGGGGGGGGTGGAATGGGGGAGGGTTGGTGGAGTGCATGGGAGCATGGGAGGGAGAGGGAACTGGGATTGATATGTAAAATAAGATTGTTTATAATTTAAATAAAAATTTATATAAAAAATTAAAAGGTAAAAAAAAACTAACTAAAATTTTAATTTGAGTCGTATTTGCTGCTTCTATGTAGCTGTGTTTATGCTAAGGAGTAGAGTAAAAATTTCTGTAAATTCTGAGATGAAAGTGCCATGATTGTAAAGTTCTGTGTATAGCAAAACCTTGTCAACTGTGAGGATAAAAATCACACTTCTTCAAAAGGATTATGAACTTTTGATATAGAGAAATAATTATATTATTTAGAAATATTGATATTCAGTATTGACAAAAGCAAAAAATTTCAAGCCCAAATAACCAGTGAAATATAAAGTTAACCCTTAAAAAACACTAAGAATGTATCTTTAAGGGCTATACAACTTTAAATATAATACTTCTAATAAGATGGTAGGCACAAAGGAAAAATGCATGGGGGCATGTTCTATCCTTAACACGCACACATGCCTCCACGCATGTTCATACCCCTCAAGTGTTAAAATGCTCTATGCCACAAGTAAACTAAACCTGAGGTGGGGTGCTGGCTCTAATTGGGAGGTAGATGGTTGCCTGGCATGCATTATTTCCTGGACTAACACCCTCAAAATAAAAAGAAATTAAAAAGGAAAATATGTAAAAAAAAGAATGAGAAATAGAAATAAAAATAATTAAAACCAAATGAACAAAAATTCCAACTACTGAAACAAAACTCAATGAATTCAAAGAATTTGAGTGAACTGCTCATTTAACAGGTTTTAAAACTGTGTGGAACAGCTGGTCCTCTGCCTCCCTCCTTAACACATAGCATTAACAGGAATGTCTCCAGAGCAGAGCTGTGGCTTTGTTGTGCAGATGATGATTCTAGAGGTTTCTGATATGTGTTGAGAGTATTCATGGAGTGAGCTGACTTGCAACTTAAAACTGTAACAAGCCATTGGAGAATGACAGTCCATAGATCTATGGGAGAAATCTAGTTAAATAGTTCTGGGACGCTGGGCGGTGGTGGCGCACGCCTTTAATCCCAGCACTTGGGAGGCAGGCGGATCTCTGTGAGTTCGAGGCCGGGCTGGACTGACAGCCCCCAAAACAATACAGAGAAACTCTGTCTCGTAAAACCAAAAAAAAAAAAAAAAAAAGTTCTGGGACATTATTACTAATTTTGGCTATCATCAGTAACTAGAACACTAATAATATAAAACAAAAAATTAAGTGGAAAAGCCTACAGAAAACCAACAATAAAAAACAATGTTAACAGCAGCAAAAGATTGCTCAGAAATTGGAACAATGCAAGAAATAAGTAGAACTTAATGTTGTTTCCCCAACATTGTTAAGATAAAATAGTCAATCAGGGCACTTTTGAAAGATGAAACATGCAGAGGTCGTAGAAACTGAAAATCTGACACTTAAAAGTTTTAAAGGAGGGCTGGAGAGGTGGCTCAAGGGTTAAGGGCATTAGTAGCTCTTCCCGAGGTCCTGAAAGTTCAGTTTCCAACAAGCATGTGGTGGGCTCACAACCATCCACAATGGGATCAGAGGCCCTCTTCTGGCATGCAGGTGTACATGCAGATAGAGCATCAAACATAAATAAATCTTTTAAAAATTCCAAAGGAAGTGGAGATTGAATTAACAATATAATGTTGGATTTACGGATAAAGGTGACATAGGACATAGCAATCAGCTACTTCAGTCTTCTGAGAAGATAGGAACAGAATAGAAAATAAGTAATAATAAAGCAAAATTCATGGTGGTCAAGGAATTTTACATGAATACTAAAATGAATGAATAATACTGATAATGTATTTATAAGAAAAGAAAAGGATATTGTGAAGAAACAAGATGTGAGAACAGTGTGGTAGTGTGATACTTGTGCTCAGAAATTCATAGAATTACAGGAAAGAGTAAAGGATATGAAATAATTAAAATAATTAAAAAGGATGACAGTGTTCAGGTAGCAGTGATGATCTTTACTACTTTAATACTTGCACATAACCACAAACCTGACTTTTAAGAAATTGTCTCTTTGAAATCTCACATAACTATTTTCAATTATTTCTCTTCAGCATTTTATTTTTGCAGGGAGTTTTAGTGTGGGGATGACAATAATGCACTTTTGCATATGGATTTTATATATGATATATATGTAAAGAATACTCTAAAATATGGATTTTTTTTCTTGAGTCAGGATTCTGTACTGTAGTAAGGCTAACCAGGAGTTCACTATGTAGCTGGCCTTGAGCTTTTGGCAATCTTCCTGCTTCAGTCTCTTGAGTGTTGGATTTACAGGTGTGAGCTACTATTGCTTTACTCACAATGTGTAACCTTTAGCATCTTTTGTGGAAATGAGTCAGAATCTATATGTTAAAATAATTCATTGTGAAGAAAGAAATCCAAGAGAATGAGAGTCAAGATCCCGAGGGATATTCTTGTGGTTTGTTTTGGGTTGAGTGTAGGAATTGCTCAGTATTAAAATAATAGTTATGAGGATAATCAGAGGCTTATGAAGGTGGTACTCTGGACCCCATAAAAGTCTCCTCCCTTTTTGTGAAGAGATGGATATAGTCCTTGATCTCAATATGCCACATATACTATAAACTTCTGAATCCTCCACCATCATTCAGGATGCATCCCTAATGGTTGGAGAAATGGTGGAGAATGTCATGGGAGAGAGAACCTGCGGATCCTTGCCTGAGACAAGTTATGGAAAGAAAGTTTTACAGGTATTATTTTTATTGTATACTTTAATTTGTGACTGTTATTTAACTGGATAGAATAGTTATTATTTTTAGTGGAAGGGGTGGGTACTATGGGGGAGGTTTGGAAGATGGATGGCAGTGATAGAATGGAGAAGTGGTCTTTTCCAAGATGGTAAACATTTTATAAAAAATAGCACATTTCTGTTTTTGTATTGCTTTTACTGTCATAATAAAGAAAGCTGTACTATAGTCCTTGAATTACAAGTGTGGATGGGTAATAAGTTTCACCAGGAACATTTAGGTACATAGCATGCAGACTTAATAGTAATAGCTGTCAGCAACTTACAAAAACCAATGGAAAATGTTTAGAATTGTGAATTATATTGGTTTTTAAAATTTTTGAATATGTAATTTAAAACAATCTGTGACAAGCTTTTTTATTATCTCTCCTTTGGTTGTGTTAATTGGCTGCTTAACCATTTGACACCCAGATTTACTTCTCAGACATGACAATGTTTAACACCGCTATTCGTTTTAATTAAGTGGCTAATTAATTGCAGCTCGATAAGTCTTACTTTCTTGATTTTCCCCTAGAGTAGTGGAGATTTAAGTGCCCAGAGTTTAGGAAGTGAATTTTATGGTAGCTGTAGTCTCACAACAGCTTAAAATATTGCAAACTGTTTTTGATTGTGTGCTGGGAAATTTCGTAGCGCTACAAATACTTTCAAGATTTAGCATATGATCATTGGTAGTTCTCTTATGCTTGGAGGTGGTAAGAAATACATGTGGTTATAAGGAAAGTTGCTTTTTAAATAAAGCAGTTGAAACTTAACACTTATAATAACTTTAATGCATGTCTACATAAATTGGCTAAGGTAAAATAAAAGCACATACTAGTAAAAGTGTATTCATTTTTTGCCCCCCCGTTAGAATATTAAATGAGAGAATTTTGTATCACTTTCTTATTTATTCATTCATTTGTTCATTTTTTTGTAGCTTGGGCAATAGAAAAAGAACCCTATATCTGATCTTGTCTTCTAGTCCATTTTGAATGAAGAAAGACTCATTGAAGATTCCTTTAAGAAGAGTCTGCTTTGAAAAAGGCAAACAGACAAAAAGGGTGATAGAAACATGCAGTTCTGTTGTGTGGGTAACACTGTGACCTTCCTGAAGGCAAGCAGACAAAAAGGATGGGAGAAACATGCAGTTCTGTTGCATGTCTAACATTGACCTTCCTGGAGTCAACATTGAGAACTGAGAAGGAAGTGAATTTAGAAATGACTGAATTTTGTGAGTTTTAAAGAAAAAATGCTGGTCTTCTAGTGTGGACAGACAGTTGGACTTCAGATTTAGGACTGTATGACTCTACTTGGTGAAGGCATCAGTCTTGAACATGCAGAAACACTTCCTTGTCCTCCATGAATGATGGCAACTGACTTTCATTTCAACAGTTCTTACAAGATGAATGCACATAGTGCCTGACAAAACTTAAAATGTATAGTCTGTGTGTTAAAATTTTAAGTTACTCCACCATAATTGTGACTTTTTGTCAATAAATAACCTTTCAAAAGAAGTATGATTCGTATTCATATTGTGATCAATTTTCTAATGTGTACTCATAGACAGCTTGATAGAATTGAAATTTTATTTTTTTCTTCATAACGAGTATGCAGTTTATGGTACATGAACTTACTGTTTGTTCAGATTTTTCTGAGACTTTATATTACTTTTATATATTTTACAATAGCAATTTTAATAGTAAATGTATTGTGATACCAGTGAGGATGATTTTAACAAAATATCTTGATTGTGATCATATTCATCCCAAACTTCCTTCTCTATTCCCCCTAAGCACCCTCTGCTTGTTCTCTTTTCACTATGATGTCCTCCTTCTCCTGTAATTCACTGAATCCAATTGATGCTGACTGGTGTTGGCCTGCCCTTGTGCAAGTAACTATAGCTACAGCAAGTTCACAAGTACAGTGGTTATGCCATGTCTAGAGATAGCATTTTACAATATTCCTCCCATCCTTGACTTTCAGCTTCTTTCTTCTCTTTCATGATGTTTTCTGGGCCTTGAGTATGGTATGTTGATATTAATGTCCCATTTAGGACTGAGCACTAAGTAGTCTCTTACTCTCAGCACTTTGCTCAATTATGATTCTATGTACTTGCTACTGGCTTACTGACTTTTGCCAAATGAAGACTCTTTGACCAAGATTGAGGGCAACACTAATGTATGGATACAATCATAACTATTTTAAAGTCAGTTTAACAACATATTTATTTCGTAAAACAACAGTAGAAGGTTTCCCCCTAGGATGTATGACGTCCTGAGCTATGGGCTTTTGACCAGGCTTACAGTACCAGGAATGGATTTCTCCTTCCTGTGGAGCAGACCTCAAGTTCAACAAACATTGGTTGGTTTTTGGAATAGTCTTCATGATATTATTGCACCATTGTGCATGTCTTGCCTGGAAAGGTACTGTAGCATGCAGAAGGGTAATACGCTTAGTATTAGTAACATAGGTATTCCACATCTAGCACTGAGAGTTTTGTTCAATAATCCATTTTCCATCCATGCATATTAACAGTGTTCAAATTTCCTTTAAAAAGAGAATTATATTTTCAAATTATCTTACAAAATGGTGGATTTCCTAAGTTTTTAAAACACACATACATACATACACACACACACACACACACACACACACACACACACACACACACTCTCTCTCTCTCTCTCTCTCTCTCTCTCTCTCTCTCTCTCTCTCTCTCCCTCCCTCCCTTAGTTTTGGTAACTGACACCCAACCCCTCTTCTTCTGTCTTCCCACCACAATTCCTGCTTAAACGTTTAGCCCCCAATATTGCTCCACTCTATTTTGATAGTGTGTGTTGTACTATCTCCTCACCGCTTTAAAGCCTCTTCTCCCACAGAGAAAGTGATTTGTATTTTTTTTAGCCGGATATTTGACAAATTGATTTCAGATTTTGGAAATTTATATAAAGGTATGGAAAGACTCTTATATAAATTTATTTGTATGATACAATGAAATGTGGGGATACTATTATATAATGAGATATGGACATATGCATGAAGAATTTAAACAGAAAAGATTAACAAAAATCATATTAAATAAATAGGTGTTCGTAAATTGTTAAGAAAAATAAGCAGTTTAAAAGTACCCCAAGTTATTCCATAGTTGAGACCTGAATGTGTATTTTTAAGATATTATACTGTGTCTAATTCACCCTGGTCAAACCTGAACTCATTATCTTTCCAAGACTGATCATCTTGTTTGGAGAAATGTATCCAGTTATTTGAAGTCATCTATTACTTTCCAGTGATAGCTGTATCGTTTCCTCAAATTGTTGTTTGTTTCTTTTTTTAATGTCTTTGAGCCTCTATTTATATCACGGTTATCCTAAACATTTATTGGCATTATAATGGCAGTCTTGCTTGTTTACTAAAGCTCACCAGAAGAAGCTAAAAGATACAGCAGATCAAATTATCCCATGCCTCTCTTCTTCTCCCTTAAAATTCACCTTCCATAAAGGACTCATTCATGGGCATTTTATGACAGGGAAAGATCTTTGAAAAACACGTAACCTTGACTTCATCTTACCATGATGTCTTCTAGCAAGTTAGGAAAATGACCTTGTCTTACTGTTACTCTGAGCACTCCATATTTATGGTCTTTATCTGGCACACAGTGTAGCTGCTGCTATTATCCCCTCTCCAACTTTACTGCTCTCTGTGGTTGTTTATTTATATAGGATTATCCAAAGTGCCTTTTGTATTTATTTTAATTGTATGTTTACTTTTTCTTCTATTACACTTAAAGGTTAGCATTGCATCTAGTAATTGTGCAAATTGATATTTGTGGAAATAATTCTTGCAGCTCTCAAGTGATAGGAAGTTAAATTTGCAATGTGAAAAACTATTTCCTGCTTTGGATTCCTGAATAATCTCTTAACATTGGCCTTCATGAGCTCAGCACTTCACAGTTAGCAAACTCTTGGTAAATGATTAATTAGTTGATCAGTTTGAAATAAAAATTGGATGTAAATATGGTACATTGCTATTGAGCACAAGGAAATTCTACAGTGCATATAATCAATTCCTTTTCTTTTTTTTAATAACGTTTGTTTGTGTAAACATGGGTAGGTCAGAAGACAACTTGCAAAAGTCTCCTTCTGTCATGTGGGCTCCTGGGATGGAACTTGGGTCACCCAAGTTTGGCAGCGACTGCCTTTACTCACCGAGCACCTTGCCGGCTCAGTTGTTTGCTTTTAAAACTAATTTTGGGTGGAGTTTTTCTTTCTTTTCCTCAGTAAACATCCAGTAATACAAAGGTGGTATTTCCTGTCAGTGAAATGACATGGTTTATAGAAGCCATTGCAGCTGAAGAGATGTAGAAAAGAAAAGGTAATCACTGGAAGAAAGCAAGAGATTTTCCTTCCTGTGGATAGAAGATATTGCTGTTGAAACTCTGGTGAAAATTGGAATTACCCAATTTACTGAATTGCAAATTAAATGTAATATTTAATTATTATCCTCTTTTCTGGGCTGAATAATAGATGCCATTTAGATTTAATTAATCTCTGGCTGTTGATTGAAATGCTTGAAAAGTTATTAATTGGTAGATTTAAGATATTTTTATGTTACCTCTATGTGATACTGATTTCTAGTATGATTTATTCAAGTCATTTAATCTTTCATTAAATAGGCACTGGCTGTAGCTATAGCTCCGTGGTAGAATAGCTCTAGGCCCATGAGTCATTGGGCCCATTCCTAGTGCTGCACAAGAAATAGCATCAACAAACAGAGCAAGTAGAATATTGTGCAAATTATGTTTCATTGAAGGTGCTAAGCAGAAACAGCTTCAAAAATGCTAAAATGTCTTACTCTCATATCCAGTCATATCTTACCCTGAAGTCAGGATAAAGGTTTCAGTAAAATTATATTAACTGCAAATCTGCTTTTCAACATGTATGTTAAAATCTTAATGTTCACCTTCCTTTTCATGATTGTAGAGTGTTTGACTCTGGTTGAGAGAGCGTATTCATCTTTAAATACTTTCTAATTTTCGCCCTCAGAGATTAGTTTCCAAATTACTCATTGGTGGCTGTGCAGATCTTTCTCTGTCAACACGGTTGGCTTACAGTTCTAAAGACTTGAACCTTTCGTTCCCATCCTACCTCCACAAGTTCACACACCATTAGGCATTTCAGTTATTCAAGACATGTGTTCTCCTACCTTTAAACTTGTATAAAAATAGCTTGTCAAATGGGTTTTTTTGTATGATGAATTCTCCCTTTCCAGAGATAACTCAAGGTGAATTTGATAATGCTTTCTAGTTGAAATATTAAGTGTTCTTCAAATAAATTGCCAGTCATCACCAGCTTTTTTCTTGAAATAGGATCTTTAAGTTTAGCTTTCACATGTTTGTTTTGTTTATGCTGACTTGTATTAATACTGTAAAAACATGAAACTGTGTTTGCTTCCCTGTAGAACGGACCTGCCCATAAATAGAAAACTCCAGTTTATTCTTTCAAGGCTGTTGTTGGTTCCCCATCTCTGAGATCATCACCTGACCACTGTGGCTGTGCATTTTGGGAGACAGACAAATCTTCACTTTTTGGAGCTTCCAGGCTCTAGAAGCAATTTCATTTCAGTGGTCACACACTTTGTCTCTGAAGTACATGCTGTTTACTGAATGCTTCCTTATGGAATATTTAGCATGTTATTGGCGATGGGCTGATATTGGTTCCTGAAACAATATGTTCAAGTTCTAATTCTCATTACCTGTTGTGTTCTAACTTAGCATAAGGACTTTTGTGTATTTATAAGATTAATAGCACTGAGACAAGGAGGGCATTTGGACTTTCTGGTTGACCTAAGTCAATGACCAGTGTCATGGTGAGAACCAAGGGAAGAGGCAGGAGTAGGGCAGAACATGGGGTACCATGACCGCAAACCAAGAGATTTGGGACCATGAGAAGTTAAGAGAGGTGGGAAGGATCCTCCCCAAAGCCCCCGATGGAAGTGAAGCCTATCTGCATATTGGGAGAAGTAATTTATTGTTTCCTAGGTTTGTGACACTTACTAGTAGGTAAAGTTCATTGAATTCTGGAGAAGGTATAGTTCTTTGAGTCTTCAGAGTCAAGGAAAGTAGCAAACTGTTCAAAATGACTAAGTTGTCATGTCTGTCGGGGACTTGTTAGGTAAGCTCCTTTTAGCATTTACTGAGAGCCCACTCCTTGGTCAACTGCCTGCTAATGTAAAATGGGATCTTACATGGAGGTTGTTTGTAGAGAGTGATTTCTGCCTGTGATAAAAGCTTTCAAAGGATGATTTTTAGAGATTACCAAAAAAAGTTTTAGAGCAGATGTAGAAGGGTGAAAAATTGCATGAGTAGTCAATGGTTTGGGTAGATGTGGACACCTCAACACTGTGGAGGAAATTGCCTGCAGAGTGCGCATTGTTACAGTAACAACTCATAGAAGACTGGAGAGTGGAAGATGTGTCTGTAAAAAAAGCAGTGGTGGTTTAGTTATGAGAAGTCCTCTTGGCCTTGGGTAGCCTTTATCTTGGAGATAAAAGGGGCTTCTTGAAGTGGTTAGTTTTGGCATTTGCAATTGAAAGGGAACATTATAGTAAGATTAGAGGAGCTGGAGGAGCAAAAGTTCAGACTTAAGCTCAAGAAGCCCAAATAAGGGGTCAGCCTCAGTTTCCTTAAGAGATCTAGAGGGTTAGATGGCCATGGGAGGTGGTAGTGCTCTAATGCTGGGAGAAGGGGGGTTGGTTCTCAGGGAAAAGACATGAAGCATGTTTCTCTCAGTCCAAGGAATTCATATTTGAAAATTTGGATATCTGTGTCTTATTAATAATACCACTGATTTTGAAAACTGGTCAAAATGGAGGCAGTTGCACTAGTATTAGTAAAGAAAATGAACCAGCATTTCTGTCAGATAAACTAGTAGCAGTAGCAGAGAGGGTGAAGAGTAATCAAACACTTTTGAGGAAAAGTGAAGAGTTAGGTTTGGCCATGTTAGAATGAGTTGTTCATAGAATTAAAAAATACAGCCAGCTAATGAGTAGGTGTAAGAAGTATGTAGAGATTAGACATGAAAAACCCTCTATGAAGTGAGTTAAGATGTCACAAGACTAAAGATGGAATACAAGGAGCACTAAGCTTTGACAAGGACTGCTGAGAGGAATTGTAGGGAACTCTCGACAGCAGAAAAAGCCAATGCCTTGTGTCAACAAATTGGTGTTTGACCAGTGAAGATTTACCTTCCTTAGATGCCAATGAGAAGTTTTATGAAGAGTAGTCCTTCAAATGTGGCTCTGGTAAGTTTGTCAAGAGTTTCAAAGAAGCCAGAAAACTGAGTTGTGATAGTTCATGCAATGGCGTTCTTTGACAAGAAGTCATTCTTGCCTTTCTCATTCATTAAGGTGTTTGTCAATGCTCAGTGTTCTGACTGAACAATCTAGAGGCACATGTTTGAGAATAGACCTATATGGGATACAGTAATTTTATTACTGTTAAATATATTTATTTAAATCATAAAAATATAAAGGTAGATGTGATCATTTCGAATGGCAAGGGTTCTGTATACCAAAGCCAGTTTGGAAAATAGTGTTTTATATTTATAGACATTCTTTTTCAAAAATAATTTTTTTGCTTGCATTAGTGTTTTGCCTGCGTGTATGTCTGTGAGTGTGTCAGATCTTGGAGTTACAAACATTTGTTAACTGCCGTGTGGGTGCTGGGAATTGAACCGGGGTCCTCTGGATCTCTCCAGTGCCCTAGACTTTCATTTTTAATCTTACTGTTATCTGTTTTGTGAAACTTCAAACAAATATTATCTATATATTTTAGGTTAAAAAAGTAAAAAGGATTTTCCTGCCTAACCATGAGATAGTGTTTTAAACATGCTCCAAAGTTATTCAACCACAGGAAAACATTTTGTTTTACTACCTAAAAAACCAAACCAAACCAAACCAAAACAACAACAAAACGAGCATGAACAGTGTAGTGGGTTGTAGTTTCTGTGGTTCCTTCTCCTTAAGCAACGTTTTTTATAATCTTTACAATGCCGCCCTCTAGTGATGACTTTCCAACATGCATAATTTCTGAGAAGTGGGCCCTGTCTCTGGATTTCACTAGTTCTTTGCCTTAATCCGTGTTTTCCTCTTCTCGTTGAGCAGTTTTGTTCTTTATTGGTCTTTATTATTAAATGACATTAGGGAAATATGAGCTTTGAAGAAAAAAGCTAAAATTATATCATTAATTGTCACACTTTCTTGTATTAACCTGTGCACTCCTTAATAATCAACTTTATTCAGTTAAAAAAATTTACCCATTGAGTATAGAGAATTTTCTTACTATTCTTCTCTATACATGAATAAAGTCCCTTTATCATTGTTAATTTATGTTTTAGAATTTTTCTCTTTAGGTATTTAGGTTAGGTTGGAAATGTATATATATATTTAGGTCCTGTAATTTGTTTTGAGCTTTATTTTCATACTCTGTAACTGAATAAATTAGTTTTCCCAGGTTTTTCTAATAATTTAGTTTTGCAGTCCTCCCTCCCCTGTATAAGCTTACTGTTTGCTTCCTAGTGCAACTTTGACTGTGGCTATATAAACATATAAAGTCAGTCATTATTTCTATTTTCAAAAAAATAGACTTGTGTTTGAGGATAGCCTGGTCTACAGAGCATGTTCCAGGACAGCCTCCAAAAACAATACAGGGAAACCCTGTTTGGAAAATAACAAAACCAAACAAAAAAGGCTTGTAATTTCTGGGCAGGGATATCACTCAGTTGGTAAAGTGTGTGCAGCACCAACATGAAGACCTAACTTTGAATCCTAAGCACCTATATAAAAGCTGGGCATGGTGACATGCACCTGTAACCTGAACAAGGCAGATCACCAGTGCTCCCTGACTAGTCAGGGAGTTCTGTGTTCAGTGAGAGACTTTGTCTCTAGAAATAAAGATTGACAGGTATAGAAGAGCAGCATGTGATGTTGACTTCGGTCCTCTGTGCTTACACACATACACATAATACATATGAATACATCACAACAAAAATAAAAATAAGGTATTTTAAAATTGTGAAATATGCGTGTTTAAAATATCAATAGAGAAATAAAGCATGTTTTATTTTTCTAAGAGTTCATTTTTCTTTTGATACATTTAAAGCAGTAATCTCGGTGGGACCTCCAATTGTCGCACCTGCTGTGCGGCCTGCATCCGAGAATGTAGCGAGGTGGTCGGGATAGATGACACAGAGACCGGTCGGTTGCTTTAAGAAAACTATAGCAGTGAGGTTCCTATAGTCTCCACCATCACATCTTTATGGAGACTCTTCTGGGAAGGATCCAGCAAAACCCACTATTCCATAGTGCAGCTGCTGAGATGACCAATGTTCTCCCTAGAACCAAAGGCACAGGACAGAAGACAACTTCTAACTTCAGTGTTTCCCAGCCACTGAGGAATAAGATACACTTTCTGTGGGTTATAAGGTGTTGTGTATTACTCAGATATACTTCACTTATGACTGCTTCAACAATTGTGTACTTAGGAAACTTATATTAAAATTATGTATTACTGATGTTTGCTTATCATTTTCTCAGTTCCTAAAGTTTTAGCTATGCATTGATTATTTAAAAATTCATTATTGATACATTCACAGTGGGTTTTACTTTCTGTTAACAGTAACTTTTTTCCCCAATAAATCTTGTGGTTATTTGGCTAGCCAAATGAAGGAAGAAGAAACCTCCCCTTGTTTCCCACTGTGCACAATTATTTAAAATTTATATGTGAAAATCAAAATAATGAAGCCTCTAGATACCTTCCTTGTTTTCAAGTAGGCTAACATTTTTCCATTTTTTTAAAGCATGGAGAATGTTACTGTTTGTAGAGAGGAGAGCACTGGTGTTTCTTCTAGCACTTACCCGAAGAAAGGAAGCATAGAAAGTATTTCTTTAAAAAATTAAGTCTTTTCTATTTGCTTCTATAGTTTGTGATTTCTCTTTATGTCTGTAGGTCATGCATATATTTCTAGCTACTTACTGCTTTTCAGAATTGCATAACCCTTTCTGTATTTTTGGCCCTTTCATACACACATATAGTATATTGTGATTATATTCACTCTCCCTTATTATTTTCTGTCATCTCCTTCTGTTCCCTCTTGACTGCTTCTTCTCACGTGCTTACATCATCAGGGAAAATGATTCCTTCTTTCCCAGCACCCATTAACAGTCATTAGCTCTTCAGAAGGGTGTGTGGCGGGGAACCTCATGGTCACCTCCTCTAGCCTTGATGATCAGAGGGGTGAGGTAAGTGGAGTTGGAAGGGGTTAACAAAAAAGCAAGGATTTAGTGAGAAAGCCATGTGTAACCCTGCTACTTCATAAACTAAAAAATATCTTTAAAATTATGCAACAAAAAGAGCTTGCTGCAGAAATTCTCCTTATGTTTAGGTGATGCTGTTTCCAGAAATCATGGGTTCTTAAACAAAAGCCTCAGTACCAGGTATGGGGTACCTCCCTATGAGTTATTGACCAAAGAGGTCACACAGGCCCCCCCAAAGGATAGAAGCTTTGCCATTCCTCTTGGTTGCCCACCAGAACTAGATAATCTAGTAAGACCCTATTGCTGAAGACACTATACATTTTGATAAATGGTCACTGAGAAATCAAGGTGGAACTATGCTGGAGGCTTCCTCCCTGCTGGCTAGCATTCAGAGTGCCAGAAGGTGCTATACAGGCTGCCAGGAGAGGAGCTTATCAAGGGTCTGGCTGTGAACCTTGTGTGATGTAATACCTATCTTCCAGGCAAGATATGCCTACCTGTATACTAGTGGCATGACTGTTTTGGGGATAACTAACTGCTTTTGTGACTGGATTTAAAGCTCACTCCACAGGAGGGAAAAACATAAGATGCTTTAAGTCTGGTTAAAAGTATTTCCTAAACAGCACAGAAAACAAAACTAAACAATCTTCAGTGGTGTAAAGGAAAGGATTTATAACCTTTTGGACATCGACAAGAACATGTATTAGAGAAAGTTAATAAAAGAGATAAAACAAACCAAAGAATACTTGCAATGTATATGCTTGAATGCTTGACAAATAAGTTTTGTCTGTATTAATCAATCTGATAAAGTCAGAAAACCCAGCCAAAAAATGGGAAAGGGAATGAAAAGTGCATTTAATAAAAGAGGATACATAAGTGGTATGGTGGTTAGTTGAAGTGGATTTAGACATCTAGAACTATGGCTTGAGGTTTAATTGTGTAATGAATGCGAGTGGCTCCAGTTCATGGCCTGGGGTCTCTGGCTCAATAAAAAGGGACAGAACAGAGACTGAGTGTAACACCAGCATTCGTCTTTATGGTCTTCCTGACTGGGTACATATGAGCTTCTGCATGACTTCCCTACCAAGTGATGTAAGTGGCTAATACAAGTACTAAAAATTACTGCTCAATAGGTAAATTCAGATTAAAACAACCTTAAAACACTAACTAGAATGGTTAAAATAAAAAGACGGAAAGTATTATGTGCTAGTAAAATATGAAGGACAATGAAGCATTTGTGCTGCTGCTGGGAGCATAAATCGGGAAAATCATTTCTGGAAATTATTCAGTAGGATCTTCATAAAGTTTATTTTTATGTAGTGCATATGTCCAGCAATTTCAGGAGGAATTGAAAGATAACCAGTAACAAGAAATAAGTCACTTTTAATGTTTTTATTAAGAAAAACCTGGAGATGAAAATGCTCATGGGTAGTAAAGTGGATAGATGGTATGTTTAAGTCAGTACTGTATAGGAATGGGAACAGCAGTAAAAGACAAATTATAGCTGCATGTAGCAGCAAAGAAATTATGCAAACATTCTGTTGATTGAAGTAAGCCAACACAGAAGAGCATGTTGTGTATTTTATGCATATGAAACTCAAAAGCAGGAAAACTAGAATGAGACCTGAGGACAATGGCTACTTTTGTGGAAAAGGAAGTGGTATTTCAGTCTTTTATGTTTAGTGATGTGTTTTTTTAACAGGAGTGGTGGTTGCATAGGTACATTGACAGCAGGATATTTTAGTGCAGTTGTTCATGGCCTCTTGACTTTTCTGTATATGTATTGTGATTCTGTTAAATTTTGCTTTCCATGAGCTTTTTTTTTCTTCAGTGAGAAGACAATAAAATAACAATTGAAATTCAATACAATATAGCAGTACTTTTATTTCCTACCAAAGATGCCAAGGTGCGAAAAACTAAAGTAGCTTGCTAGCCTCACACCCAATCCCACCTCTGTGTCCTGCTTGAATTGCAGGGTGTTTTACAAACAGCTCCTCCCCTCTCCATACTCAATAAATGAAAACCACACAAGTCGTTAGCTTTCTTTTCTTGAACTGCTATTTTTAAATTTTCATTTGATGGTGTAATAATCTATAACTTCTTTAAAATATTTTACTTCTTTCTTCATTTTATCCCAAAAATATAAACCCTGGGACAGATACTGGGGTTCAAGCTGATGGTCAGATAAACGTAGCAGCCAGCCACTAGCTGTTACCTCTGCCTAAGCCTAAAAGGGTGATCCAGCTAGCTCCATGAATCCTCAGGTTGCAATCCTAGACTGCTACCTCTCCTCAGGTCTCATTCTAGTTTTCCTGCTAGTGCTGGAATTAAAGGCATGTGATCCCAAGTGCTGAGATCACCTTTGTGTGAGCTGTTTCTCTTTAGGACTGGATCAATTTCATGTAACTTAGTGTAGTCCATCTGCTTGTCTCTTGAGTCCTGGGATTAAAGGTGTATGTCATCATTGCCTGGCTGTATGGCTTGTGGGTAGTTTGCCTTCTGTACCTTCAGGCAAACTT
The DNA here is from genome assembly GCF_017639785.1 of Mesocricetus auratus. Classification (NCBI taxonomy): domain Eukaryota; kingdom Metazoa; phylum Chordata; class Mammalia; order Rodentia; family Cricetidae; genus Mesocricetus; species Mesocricetus auratus. The sequence goes on from NW_024429189.1 coordinate 106,748,405, forward strand.
TAATAAATCATAAATAGTATATCACCACAGGATGCACATGCCACAATGGATGTTTAACTTACTGTTAAGTTTTGCATTTCACTTAATCTCAAGAGTTAATCATGGTTGAATTAAAATGCATCTGTTCCTGGGGGAGGAGTTAGTTGTAGACGTGTCCTCGGTTTTTTACCTCATTTACATTCATTCATTTACTCACTTGAAATTTTATTATTTACTCAATAATAAAAACAAAAGAAAATCAAAAAGCAAAGAGCATCCCTGTCTTCAAGTTTCATGTTTTGGGAGCAGGTGTCCAATAAACAGATAGTATATTTTTTCTTTTTTAGAGGATCATCGAAAGAGAATAAATCAGATGAAGTGATAGAGAATGGCTGGTAGGAGGTGGGATTGAGGCTGTTTTAGAAACAGAAAAAATTCTCTGCCTTAAGTCAGAGGAACATTTTGAAGCAGTACCATTTACTCTGAAAGCTGAAGAATAGGATGCTACATAGAACTGAGTGAAGAGTAGTTCAGACTTGAACTAGTCAGTGTCCTGGTGAGGTAAGACATTTCTCTTTGGGTGGGGGTGGATATCTTCATGTACGTTTGCACATCTGTGTGTGCAGGTGTGGTGGAGGCCAGAGGTCTACCTAAGTCACTACTACACCTTTTTGAGACATGGTCTCTCACTGAACTTAGCATATACAAATTTGACACGAATGGCTGATCAATGAGCCCAGTGTTCCTCCTGTTTCTATCTACCAGTATTATGGTTACAGGAACTACATGCTGTGTTCAACATTTTACATAGATGCTGAACATCTGAACTTAGGCTCTTATACTTGTGTATCAAGCACTTTACCCACCAAGGCATCCTGGCCCCAAGAACTGCATGTTTAAAAAGTTTAATTGATGCATACTGAATTTTCCTTCCTTCCTTCCTTTTCTTCCTTTTTCTTTTGTTGTACTTGGGATAAAGTATAGAGCCTCATACATGCTAGGCAAGTACTCTGGACTAAGGCATATTTCCAGACATTATTTGGTTTTCTGGAATGGCAATCTCACTAAGTTTCTCTGACCTCTGATTCATTTTCATCCTGTTTCACCTCCTTAGTAGCTGGTATTTTTATAGGTCTTTACCACTAGCTTGTCTACTTAATATTTCTTTTATCCATGTGAAATATTTGAAGTATAGTCATGAACAAAACAAGTGTTTTTGTTTACATAGTACTTATGTTTTACTTAGAACAGGGAAGAAGAAGGACAAATTCTTTAAGACTATGTGAAGTGCTATGGAGAAAGTCAAATGGACAATATGATAGACTGGGGAGATGACATTATAGGTAGGATACCAACAGAATGCTTTCTGAAGTGGTGACTTGGAATTCGGTAATAGATACTCATGAAACTCATAAGAGAACATACTATTTGGATTGGAGCAAAGAGGTAGAAACCTGGGTAGGATTGTTTAAAGTTTTATATGGTATAAGCTTAGATTTTTTCTTTTCCCCACAAGCAGTGGAAAACTGTACTATGGCATAAGCTCACTTGCTTTCATAAAAAGACCAGTTAGTTCAGGGTGTCAAACAGAATGGAAGTTGTTGTTCCGAAACATCTCAGTATGGAGTTGGTACTTGGCTCTTCTCCACATTATCTAATCCTTCTATCTTAGTTTTAATCCACGTGATAAGGTGTTATCTGAATCTATAGTTTACATCTCCTCTATATCTACCTGTTCATGTTTCTGACCTTAGAAAGAGGAGAAACTGGCTAGCATTTTTCTTTGAATCAGAACAAGAAGGGACAGATGTCTTTGGTGTAGGAATGAGGACCATTTACTCCCTTTTCTTAGTTTGATGAACATAATGCTGAGGATTAAATAAAGGCCTTCTTTTTAAGTGGATCAATGTTCTTAAAAGACAACCGAGTGTCAGTGAAATCAAGAAGCCAAGAACATACTTAAAGAGTATACTGAGAATATAGAAGGGATTTCTGGTCTCAGAAGTCACAGAAGATGCACAACAGAAGTATCTGAGGTGGGTAGACGATGGAGAGGATGTGTTTATTCATATGCTCAAAAGGAGAATCAGAATTTTTGTTAATGTTTTTAGTGCCTACTCCCAATGTGTTTATATCACGACATTTTCCCCCAGGTTATTGTGACATATTGATGAGTTGACTTTTATTTGGTTGACTTTTTTTTTTAAGGAATGTTTTAGGATATATATGCAGGTAGTATTTGTTAATCTTTTGTGTGTCTTGGTCAGTTAATTTGGTGTAACCTTTCATTGATTCCAATATTTGAATTTACTGATGAATTTTTATAATATTCAGTGTTTATGATCTTAGGTATCTAATACCTTAGTAATATAGTCATGAAAACACTGCCATGTGTAATCCTGTGCACTGAATGAAATGCAGACAAATTATATATTTCTCATGTTTCTGTCACCTTAAAACTATCACCCTGTTTGTTTTTGTATCAGAGAGCACAAGTATCCTTATATAAAAAGGCTGCTAACTTCTAGGTTTTCCTTTGAAATGTATTTTTGTGTGGATACATTGTTGGTTTTATTAGGTTAGAATATATCACTGAAGCAAAGTCTGCTGCTAAATAATCTTACAATTCCAATTTGTTGCTAGTTATTTGAGTTATATGGATTTGTTTAATGTTTGTTTAAAAATTATATATACATATGTGTGATGGTTTCAAAACAACTAAACAATTTTACAAAACAAAAGTTGAAACACCTAAAAATGTGTTGTTAATTTTTTTCTCATACTTTGTGGTGAATGAGAAATGCTTATGGTTTAACATATAATTTCTGAAAGTCTTATCTTAATGACATGCATATCACTTAAGGAAAAGACTGGGAGCATGTTGACCTAGAGAGTTAAGAATGTGTATCAATTTACCTAGGAAATTTGTTTTTCTCTGAAATATCTTAAAGTTGGGATCTTATAATATTCCTTACTGTTTGAAGATGTACTTATTACCTCTAATATGAGTCCTCTAATAACGATGATATCTATGCCCAGTTGTGCCGTCCAGTGTCAGCAGCATCTTAAGCCTTGCTAGCCTACACTTTCTCCTTTGTGAAGGTCAGGAAGATACTTTTGAGTCAGCAAGTTACTAGTTTGTATGAACCTGTTTGTTTGAGGCAAGGTATTACTATACAACCCTGCCTTTGTTTGCCTGACTCTCCCTATGTAGATTCTGCTGGCTCTGAACTTGCAGCCACCTTCCTGAGTTCTGAGACTGTGGCATGCACCACCAAGCCTAGCAACTTTTACATTTTATTAATTAATATGTTGTATTATTGGAGTTCTAACTGCATTTAAGTTATATTAGTGATTTGAAATGTAGGTTAGTAATTTAGAAGAGTGGTTCTCTCTAGTATGTTGAAGAATTATTTTAAACTCTGCTGAATGTAAGATTCCTTGAGCCCTCCTTGGAAGGATTTTGTCTGGTTCTTTGGAATACAGTTGGTGAAACTATCTCAAACGTTACAGAACAAAAGATAGAAGCTTTAGGCTTAGTGATGTGTGAAGCAGGAAATTAAAATACCATGTCTACATTGTTATCACTTGTATAAATTTGGTGTATGACTACTATTCACTAAAATATACTAAGTGATTAACTTGAAAGTTTCTTGTATATTAATCTGTTTATTTTGTTATTCCCCCCCCATGCTGCATCCAGTTTTCCTTGGCTTCTTTCAGTAAATGAATATTTACCACATGTCCGTAATTATGCTATGGATCTGGAAGAAGTCAAGTATGGAGAAGACATTACTTTAGCCTGGAAGTTCTCTTTTCCAAGATTGATGATCATTTGCAAAACGAGAATAGTCTGCATAACACATGGAGTAGAGAATTCATATAGGGCTCTTTTAGGAGCACTACATTTATACTGGCTCCTAAAAGAAATGGACATTTGCAAAGATGTGGAAATATTAGACACTGGTCTTATCAGGGCAGGGTGATGAGTAAATCATAAAAATAAGATTACTAAGACAGACCACAGCCTGGGAATTTTATCTTTTTATTTAATTAATTTTATGTTACAATTCAAGAAGAGGGGATGAATTTGAGATATTTTAACAATAGAATTGGTAGGATTTTGATACTCAGTTGGATATGAGTTAGGAGCATTTAAATTGTTCAAAATCATTTGGAATCGGGATGACTAAATTATAAGTTAAGAAGATACAGAATCTAATGAACATATTCAGATAAAGGCCTTCTAATCTGAATGCATATTCAGACCTTACCCTTTTTATGGTCATCTCAGGAAATGATCACTTCCTCACTGCTTCCTATCTTAAGCCAGGTTTCTATATTCCAATTTTACTCCTAAGTAAAGTAGTACGTTTTTTTTTTTTTGCAGTCTGCATTACTTCTTTTTTTATATTTTATTTTTAAACTTAAATTTAAATTAGAAACAAGGTTGCTTCACATGTCAATTCCAGGTCCTCAGGTCCTTCTCCCTTTCCCTCCCCTCCTCCCACGCCCTCCCACCAACCCCCCCCAAATCCCCTCATTTCCCCAGGGAGGATGAGGCCCCCCATGGGGGTGTCCATAGTCTGTCATTTCATCCAGGGCAGGCCTAGACCCTTTCCCAAGAGTCTAGGGTGAGAGTGCATCTCACATTGTTGGATGGGAGACCAAAGTCCATGTGTATACCTGGGATAAATACTGATCTACTACCCAAGGCTCAATAGATTACCTAGGCCTCCTCACTGACACCCACATTCAGGGGGGTCTTGATCAGTCCCATGTTGGATTCCCAGGCATCAGTCTGGGATTCAAGAGTTATCTTTTGCCAGGTCAGCTGTTTCTGGGGGTTAAACCGGTCCAGTCTTAACCCCTTTTGTCATCAGTCCTCCCTCTCTGTCACTGGATTTCTTGAGTTCAGCTCAGTGCTTAGCCGTGGGAGTCTGTCTCTGCTTCCATCAGCCACTGAATGAAGGTTCTGTTTCCCAGACTCTCTGGCCATGGGATTGTAGGCTGGGACTCCCCAGATCTATGTCTAAAATCCATATATGAGGGAGTACATGCCATGTTTCTCTTTTTGTGACTGGGTTACCTCACTCAGGATGGTTTTTTCTAGTGCCATCCATTTGCCTACAAATTTCAGAATTCCTTTGTTTTTTTCAGTCTGTATTACTTCTAATGTATGTAGGCTTCATGTGACTTAAAAATTCTACATTAATTGAAACCAAAGAAATAATCAGTGATGCATTCAGGGACTTATGTATGAAAGCATTCATATATTATTTTATAATAAAATAGGAAATAATTAAATGGATCTCAAAACAGGAATTTGTTTGACAAGTTAATGTATCTATTTGATGGATGTAGGTGAGGCTTGGCTCTTAGAATAAATGGATTATAATGGACGGCCCATCCATCCATTCAGCAAAAGTGGACTTTATTGTTTATTTTATAAGAGAAGATATTGTTTATTTTACAAGAGAAGATTTGAGGTGGTCCTTTGTGTGGTCCTTTAGGGACACGGATTCTTTACACTTTATTTCTCTGACATATTGTACATCTAGATTTGGCTGTCGACATGTCCATGTTTTGGCTTTATTGAAATCCTTCCTGTGATGGTCAGTAGTGGTACCATGATAGTTATACCTACAAGGACATTTTCTGTTTTTTTGTTTCTTGACTGTAACATGTGAAGCTGTTGATCTTTTTTTTTTCTAGGTGACATTTTCTTGTCTGAGTTCATTGTGCCTTTTTCATGTACTTTCCATTCATCTTATATAAAGATTGGTGTTCTCCAGCATTTTGGCTTACTCCATTTTCATCTCAGCACTACCTTTAATGGTCTCATCCAGGGTCAATACCATCTGCCATTTCCTAAACCCAAATATCTAACCCTGAATCGCTTTTCTTTTGACCAGATAATTCATATATGTGAACATTCTATAGGAAAATAATCAAGACCGACACAATTGCATTTCTTCCTATATGACCTCTCCCACCTACATTGCTTCCAATAGCAACTTAGAACAGAAGCCAGCAAATCTACCCAGCAATTTTATGGCTTCCTTCCTCCAATGGGACCCTATTCTTTGTAGCTATATCTCAGGAGTATTATCCCTGGCATTCTCCTCCCCTGTTTCCATTGGCACAGTCTTAGTTCAACCAAGGTTATTTTGAGAACTTCCTTACGGATCTGTTTCTACTTAATGATTAAATAGGCCACTGGCTTTTTTTTTCTGCTGGCATTTGGTGAACAGTGGTTGTATGTTTTAAGCTGTATAACATCTGCCCCAGTGCCAAGTGCAATTCAGTTAATAAATTATACTACTACTAATAAATGAGCAATTGTGAATAAAGAGAAACCAAGATTAGTAATTACTGTTTAAGTAATTATCACTGTAATATTTAAGGAAATCTGGAAGAAAATTAAGTACTGCTTTCATACAAGTAGGAACAGTGTTCTGGAGAGAAAAAAATGGATTTTAGTGCTATAAATGTTTAACTGAGCACACAGAGAATTCAGTCTAAGTCAAGAAATTTATGATATTTGTTGCCTATATTAGTACTAGGCACAGAAGGTAAGAACAACACCTCTGAACAGTTGTGTCAGCTCAACGGCTGCTTCTTTAATATGATTGGACTCCTTGGGCTTTGCTGAGGCTTCATATAGCAGAAGGCCTTGGACACCATCCCTGTTTTGACCAGTTAGCCTAGCATGGGTAACTGGCTGGTCTGTTTCTTTTCTTTCTGCTGGTGTTGGTTCTTCATACTCCCTCCATCTGTCTTCTGAGCACAGGTATATAACTCTATTTTGTTGGGTGCATCATTTCTGGGTTACCTGATGTGGAGGAATGTTTGAATGTAGTGCATTTTCCAAAGTAAAGGCTATGTAAAGTATTAACTGGATGGCATACATGATAAAGAGAAGGAATTCTGCCAAAGCTTTCAGATTAGTAGTAATTCTCTCCATGGGTATTTGTGATAATGACTTAATTTCTATTACTTTTATATACCACTGAACCCAAGTGGTCAGCTGTAGGTCCCCTTTGTCTTGCATATGGCCTTCCCTCCTGCATGGAGTGCAGGAATCAGGAGATGTCAAATGCACCTTAGAAGACAGGAGAGGTCAGTGAATGTTAGGGTTACAATCCCTATTTTAGCAAGGGCAATAAAAGCACAATAAACCCCTCTTTCTCTTTTCTGCAGCACCTCAGCACGCCCACTTCCCTTATCACTGAGGTTTCTTCTATGTATAACTTTTTATCTTAACTGGCAGATGGAAAATTTTCTGAAGTAAAATAATGATAAAGAAGAAAAAAATTAAAATAATGTTACTTTTCTGATTTTTCTAGTTCTTTTATATAATTTAAAAAAGTCAGTATTGGTTTCTTTGATTTTGTAGGCTGGGACTTTTAGACATTTTACTAGGAGAGCAAAACATATTTTCCTTTTATTTGAATTATAACCTTACGACTTTAATTAATTTTATAAGTAGAGAATTACTTGAATTGGTTTCCAGTATTATATATAAACTTTAAAAGAAAAGCCAAACTATGTGGTCCTGTCACAGTTAAAAGTATTTTTAGTAATATGATACAATACACATTTTTAATGTCTAAGTTCTCATCTCAAGTTCACAAATGGTAAATTTAAAAAGGCACCACGTACAAAATGTTTTTTCTTAGGTGTGTGTGGGATGTTGGTGTGTGTGTGTGTGTGTGTGTGTGTGTGTGTGTGCGCACGCGCGTGCGCACACGTGCACGTGTCTGCTGGCTCGTGGCTGACCTTGGGAATTTTTTCTTGATCACTCTCTACCTTATTAATTGGGGTAAGGTCTTTCAACTGAACCTGGACCTTGCCCATACAGCTAATCTTGCTTGGAGTCCCTTGTCTCTGTCTTCTAAAGACTGGAATTACTGGTCCTTGCACTTGTGTAGCAAGTGCTTTAACTACTAAGACATCTCCCCAGCCCTGGAATATGCTTTTATTTATAGAATTTATGCCTTATAAAAAAAGCCCTTGGGAGACTGATCTTGACCATGAGGCGTGGCTGACTAAGCATATTGCTTTTATGACAAGTGCTTTACCCACTTTTGGTAACTGTTTCTTATAGTTTTTAACTGTCATGGAAAGGCTATTTTCTTGTCCCATCTATTTCATATTCTATTTCTAAATGCCTGTTGCATTTGGTTGTCTACTTCTCTAGCTTTAGGAAAATTTCTATTGTAATTTCATTGGATGGATGTTCTATGATGTTAGATAAACCCTAAATCATTGAATTCCTTAGATTATTTGTGTTGTCTCTGTGATACCCAGGGTTTATTGGACATTGTAGTCTTGCTTTTCTCTTCCATTTCTCTTTATGATGTTTGGATGTACTCTTTCATGGACTTTTTCCCCTTGTCCTCCATCCTTCATAATATTTCTTCTGCAAGATCAAGTTTATTGAGCATGCATCTTGTGTTTTGATACATTAAAATTATTTCCAATGTTTAGATTTTTATTTTATTTTGTTTTCAAAATCATGATTTCTTTTCTTCCTTATTGCTAATCTTTTCATTTATATTACTGACTTCATCCATTTTTGCCAATATTTCTTGCATTTTTTAAACTTTTCTTTTTGAGTACTGAATTGGATTTATCTGCTACTTAGTCCTCTTTAAAGTCATAGGTCATTTTTTAGCGTAAGATTTTTTTTTTCGTCCCCTGGTGAACTATCTCTTTCAGATCTTTGGAGTTAGTAGTTAAGGGGTTACGATATTTTAGAGTTTTGTTGCCTTATATTTTTCATACTTTTGTGATTTGCTTATATGTTGATTTAGATAGCTCTTCTGGTTTTATTTGGAATATTCTTATTGAGCAGTCTAATCATGGAGGTTTAATCCATAGTACTACCAATAGTAGAAATACTGTTGTTGTAATGATAAGAACATCAACCAAAATGAAATTTAAAAATGTCTTACAATTAAATGGAAAAATTACCAAATAATGTACTAAAAATTAAAAATTACTTAGGGGTAATAGTGAGGGTATTAATTGAGCGTGATAAAGGAAGGAGGCAGGGGATAGGAGAAATAGAGAAGTAAGATTAAATAAGAAGAAGAGTGAAGAATATTGGGAGAAGTGAAAAGAGAAGATGAAAAGAATTTTAAAAGAAAGGAAAAAAGAAAAAAGAATTCCTGGGGCTAGTGAAATCTCAGTGATTAAGGACCCTCGCTGCTCTTCACAGAGGATCTGAGTTCAGTTCTCAGTTTATCACCACTGTAACCTCAAGTTTCAGGAGACCAGAGGCTCTTTTCGGGCTTCAGGGTACTTACAAATACATGCTGTGAACACAGATACATACACAAAACATGAATTAAATATTACTGAAAAGTGATTTTCCACTAATGAAAAAATTCAAAAACAGAATTGCCCAAACTTAATAAAGGGAATAAAAATAAAAATAATAATTAAAATGCTAACAAGGTCATGGCTCTTAGAGGATAAACTTCTACTGTTACTTTAATAAACCAGCATAATTCCTAACCATGTTATAAATATTTATCCTTATACCTACTGACAAGTGTAGCTTCATCAAAGAAATTTCTCTTTGTAACAGACTGAGACCATTACAGAAAACTCTTTGTTTTAAATTTTATTTATGTATTTTTTAGGTATGAGTGCTCCATGTATCCCTGCATGCCAGAAGAAAGCATCAGATCCCATTACAGATGATTTTGAGCTGCCATGTGGTTGCTGGGAATTGAACTCATGTCCTCTGGAAAAGCAGTCTGTGCTCTTAGCCACTAAGCCATCTCTCCAGCCCCTCACAGAAAATTCTTAATTGATCAAAATGCAGAAAACAACTGATAATAGGATGCCCAGTCCCATTGGATACATCTACAACACAATCCCCACATCACATACCAAAGGAACATCCTGGAAGAGGGGCCAGAAAGATTGTAAGAGCCTGAGGACCAGAAAGTCTGACATGAGATTGGGGCTTCCAAAAATGGCAGAAGCTTCACTCATGATATCTTAACAGCATGACTGCCTAAACAAGTACAATACCAGTAAACATGCTGACATGGAGGGGGAAATCTCATGGGGTCCTACTCCTTAATACAGAACTGTAGTCTGCTGTGTGATATTTTGATTACATCCTGACAATAAAGCTTGTTTGAATCAGAGGGCAGAACTAGCCACTAGCTGACCAGAATTGACCATAGAGGTTTTAAGGGCTGAGGACAGACAGAGAAACAGGAAGTAGTAAGGCAGTGCCTTGACAGGATCTCAGGCCTTTTGGATGGAGAAGAAGCCAAAGGAGGCCACTGGTCATTTCGTCACCGCTTTTCTGATCACTCAGTTTCTTACTCCGATATTTGACTCCCAGTTTTTTTTATTGATAAAGGATAATTAGATAAATGCATCAACAGAGAACTAAGGACTGCTGAGAGTGGGAAAAATAGTCTTTCTCAGGGTTGAATCCATTAGTTGGTTATCCAATACCAAATGGTCATCCTGATATATAAATACAAATAGCCACTAACAGACCGAGCAGGTTGCATTATTATATTTAGGCGTATATAGGCATTGTGTATATGTATGTATTTATGTTTATATAGTATGTAAAACAAAAAGCTATACATTTCATAGGTAGCAATGGGCCTGGGACTGGGTACAAGGGATAATTTCAGAGAAAGAAATGGAAGGGGTAATTATGTGAATATATTTTAATTAAAAAATTACAGATCCAATAAAGTAGCGAATTTCCAAGTAAGATAGTGGCATCAGTCATTTTGGAAGAAGTAGCTGGTTATGGTTAGTGAAACAACAGGAGCAGGGGTAGTTTATCACTTCACCAGCTGGTTCGTCAGTCTCTAGGATCCACTTGGTCAACACTCCAGTAATTTTTCTCTATCAGTGGATCCTAGCATCATTGCTGCATCTGCAACCAATGCAACTCTGCCCTTGCTGCAAATTATGACTGATTCTCAGTGACAGCCATTGCTAGAACTGCCTTCAGTGCTCCAGTGGGGAACCAGGAAGTTATGGGAATAAAGTACAAGCTGTGCATTGTTACCCAGGCACTTCATAGTTATCCACTGCATACTGGGCTGGATCACAGAAACCATGTCTGGGTGGAGTTTTCTCAGCTACCCACATTTCAGAGCTAATTGTCTCCATAAGAAAGTTCCACACAGAAGTGGATTGCGGAATCCCTAAGAGAAGAGCAGGACTGGTGAAAATAAGCTCAGAATAGAAATTGGAGCAGTCTAAGCACTGAACTGGACTCCTGGAACCCAGTGACAGAGAGGGAGGAGTGATGGACAAAGGGATCAAGACTGGGCTGGTGAAACCCACAGAAACAGCTGACCTGAACAAGGGGATATCTTGAACCCAAGACTGATTGCTGAGAGGCCAGCATGGGACTGATGCAGACCTCCTGAATGTGGGTATCAGTGAGGAGACCTAGGCAATCTATGAGGCTTTGGGTAGTAAATCAGTATTTATCCCTGGCATACAAACGGACTCTGGGTGTCCATCCCACAATGAGGGATGCTCCCTCAGCCTGGGCATTTAGGGGTGGGCCTAGGCGCTGCCCTGAACAAAATGATTCTGGAGATCCCCCATGGAGGGCCTTACTCTCCCTGGGGAATGGAGTGGGGATTGGGTGGGGGAGGAGGGGAGAGAGAGGGATCTGGGATTGACATGTGAAGCAAGCTTGTTTCTAATTTAAATAAAAATTAAAAAAAAAGATGGAGCATGTCTAGGGAGACAGTTCAGAAAATTTCCAGTTGTAGTACAATAAACAGTACACTGGCCTTTTATTTCATCACCATTTAGCTCCCCTTTGCTCTTGTTACCCCTACAACTATTCTTACTTATATAATACTCATGATCAATATATCAGGCTACCACTGTTACCTACTGTTCACATGGTTTACTGTTTGTCTGTCTCACTGTCATCTTTCATTTTCTTTTCTTTAGTCTTACCTTCCCCTCTTACTGTTACTTTTTCTTTGGCATGGTTTGTGATGTCTGAGTGCATATCTTCACTCCTCTCTTTTTAGTCTACTATATCTCATATTCCCCATTTGCCCCTCTAAGATTTAAACTCCCGTGTCTTCTTCCTCTACTTCCTCACTAATATCACCATGTTTGCTTACTTCTTTCTCCTTTCTACTCATATCTGATAATGAACAAATTAATGTATATTATACTACTGAGGTCTCCTTTCTTTGTAAAATAATTGATATTTTAAAAGTATTTGTTTTGTATCAGTTACTACCCTGCTATCAGAGTGAGTTAACTCTTACACAGTGGCTGTTCCTGAAGACAGTATTCAGCCCATGGAGTGGACTAGGAATATAGTTTGATGCCTGCAACACCAGTCTAAAGGATAAAAACATTATCACTGGTGTACTATCGCCTAATCTCTTCTGAACACTGCAAAAATCTCCATAGAAATAAGAGAGGCAGCCCCAAGTAAAGCAACAACAACAAAATGCTTAATCAACATCTAACCCCCAGATGGCAGAAAAGCTCAAGTAACATGAAAAATCATTTCCTCTGGAAATGACCAATCTCATTATAATAGTCCCTGATGAAAATGACTTATATGAAATTCACAATGCAGGATCAAAAATGTTTATAAATATGTTCAAACAACTCAAAGGAAGCACAAATAAATTGTAAGAGAACACAAGCATGGATGAAATTGAGGAAATCAATTGAATATATAAAAATAACATTGCATAAAAAGAAGTATGAAGAAAAATCAAACTGAAGACTGAAGTGATGATAGAAATGACAAGAAAATACAGTAGGTCTTCTATCATTTTCATGAAAGTGAAATAGAAGTTATGACCCAATTGGGATTAACAGACATCTATAGAACATTTCATCCACATAAAAAAGAATATACCTTCTCAGCACCACATGGAACCTTCTCAAAAATCGACCACATACTTGGCAACATATCAAACCTCAGCAGCTACAAAAAAATTGGAATAACTCCATGCATATTATCAGACCACCATGCTTTAAAATTAGAATTCAACAACACAAATTGCAGAAAACCTACAAACTCATGGAAATTGAATAATGCTCAACTGCACCATCCCTGGGTCAAAGAGGAAATAAAAAAAGAAATTAAAGACTTCCTCGAATTCAATGAGAATGAAGACACAACATATCCAAACCTATGGGACACTTTGAAAGCAGTGCTACGGGGGAAGTTCGTAGCACTAAGTGCTCACATGAAGAAACAGGAGAATAGTTATACTAGAGCATTAACAGCACAGCTGAAAGCTCTAGAACACAAAGAAGCAAACTCCCCCAGGAGGAGTAGACGCCAGGAAATAATCAAATTGAGGGCTGAAATCAAAGTAGAAACCAGGAAAACAATACAAAGAATCAATGCAACGAAGAGTTGGTTCTTTGAGAAAATCAACAAGATAGACAAACCTTTGTCCAAACTTACCAAACAGCAGAGAGTGAACATGCAAATGAACAAAATCAGAAATGAAAAGGGGGACATAACAACAGACTCTGAGGAAATCCAGAGAATCATTAGGTCATACTTTGAAAACCTGTACTCCACAAAATTCGAAAATTTAAAGGAAATGGATGACTTCCTGGATAGCTATCACATGCCAAAACTAAGTCAAGAACAGATAAGCAATTTAAATAGACCTATAACCCCTATGGAAATAGAAGCAGTCATCAAAAGTCTCCCAACCAAAAAAAGTCCAGGTACAGATGGCCTCAGTGCAGAACTCTACCAGAAATTCAAAGAACAGCTTATACCAATTCTTCTCAAAGTATTCCACACAATAGAAGCAGAAGGGTCTTTGCCAAACTCTTTCTATGAGGCTTCAATAACCTTGATCCCCAAGCCACACAAAGATACAACTAAGAAAGAGAACTTCAGACCAATATCCCTCATGAACATTGATGCAAAAATACTCAATAAAATACTGGCAAATCGGATCCAAGAACACATCAAAACAATCATTCACCACGATCAAGTAGGTTTCATCCCAGGGATGCAGGGATGGTTCAACATACGAAAATCCATCAACGTAATCCACCATATAAACAAGCTGAAAAACAAAATCACATGATCATCTCACTAGATGCTGAAAAAGCCTTTGACAAAATCCAACACTCCTTCATGATAAAGGTCTTGGAGAGATCTGGGATAACAGGGACATACTTAAACATAATAAAAGCTGTATACAGTAAACCAACAGCCAACATCAAACTAAATGGACAGACACTCAATGCAATTCCTCTAAAATCAGGAACAAAACAAGGCTGTCCACTCTCTCCATACCTTTTCAACATGGTACTTGAAGTTCTAGCTATTGCCATATGACAACAAAGGGGGATCAAGGGGATACAAATTGGGAAGGAAGAGGTCAAACTTTCACTGTTTGCAGACGATATGATAGTTTACATCAATGACCCAAAGAACTCTACCAGGGAACTCTTACAGCTGATTAACACCTTCAGCAAAGTGGCAGGCTACAAGATCAACTCAAGAAAATCAGTAGCCCTACTATATACAGATGATAAAAGGGCTGAAAAAGAAATCAGACAAACATCACCCTTTACAATTGCCACAAACAACATAAAATACCTTGGGGTAACGCTAACCAAACAAGTGAAAGACCTGTATCGTAAGAACTTTCAATCTTTAAAGAAAGAAATTAAAGAAGCCCTCAGAAAATGGAAAGATCTCCCATGCTCTTGGATAGGTAGGATCAATGTAGTAAAAATGGCAATCCTGCCAAAAGCAATCTACAGATTCAATGCAATCCCCATTAAAATCCCAGCACAATTCTTCACAGACCTTGAAAGAACAATAATCAATTTTGTATGGAAAAACAAAAGACCCAGGATAGCCAAAACAACCCTGTTCAACAAGGCAACATCCGGAGGCATCACCATCCCTGACCTCAAGCTCTATTATAGAACTATAGTCCTGAAAACAGCTTGGTATTGGCACAAAAATAGACAGGTAGACCAATGGAATCGAATTGAAAACCCGGGTATTAACCCACACACGTACGAACATCTGATCTTTGACAAAGAAGCTAAAAATATACAATGGAATAAAGAAAGCATCTTCAACAAATGGTGCTGGCATAACTGGAGGCTGGCATGTAGAAGAATGCGGATCGATCCATGTTTATTGACATGCACAAAACTTAAGTCCAAATGGATCAAAGACCTCAATATAAATCCAGCCACACTGAACCTCTTAGAAGAGAAAGTGGGTGGTACCCTTGAACGAATTGGTACAGGAGACAGCTTCCTGAGCATAACACCAGTAGCACAGACAGTGAGATCAACAATTAATAAATGGGACCTACTGAAACTGAGAAGCTTCTGTAAGGCAAAGGACACAGTCAGCAAGACAAAAAGGAAGGCCACAGAATGGGAAAAAATATTCACTAATCCCACATCTGACAGAGGGTTGATCTCCAAAATTTACAAAGAACTCAAGAAGCAAGTCTCCAAAGTATCAAAGGACCCAATTAAAAAGTGGGCTGCAGAACTAAATAGAGAGTTTTCAATAGAGGAGTCTAAAATGGCTGAGAGGCACTTGAGAAAGTGCTCAACATCCTTAGCCATCCGGGAAATGCAAATCAAAACAACTCTGAGATACCATCTCACTCCTGTCAGAATGGCTAAAATCAAAAACACCAATGACAATTTATGCTGGAGAGGATGTGGTGAAAGGGGGACACTCCTCCATTGCTGGTGGGAGTGTCAACTGGTTCAGCCACTTTGGAAATCAGTGTGGAGATTCCTCAGAAAAATGGGAATAAACCTACCACAAGACCCAGCAACTCCACTCTTAGGCATATATCCAAAAGATGCCCATTCATACAACAAAGATGTCTGTTCCACTATGTTCATAGCAGCTTTATTTGTAATAGCCAGAACCTGGAAGCAACCTAGATGTCCCTCAACCGAAGAGTGGATAGAGAAAATGTGGTACATTTACACAATGGAGTACTATTCAACAGAAAAAAAAAACCAATGGAATCCTGAGATTCACAGGCAAATGGATGACACTAGAAAAAACCATCC
The DNA here is from genome assembly GCF_017639785.1 of Mesocricetus auratus. Taxonomy (NCBI): domain Eukaryota; kingdom Metazoa; phylum Chordata; class Mammalia; order Rodentia; family Cricetidae; genus Mesocricetus; species Mesocricetus auratus. The sequence goes on from NW_024429189.1 coordinate 106,764,470, forward strand.
TGAGTGAGGTAACCCAGTCACAAAAAGAGAAACATTGCATGTACTCTCTCATATATGGATTCTAGACATAGATCTGGGGAGTGCCAGTCTACAATCCTATGGCCAGAGAGTCTGGGAAACAGAAACTTCATTTAGTGGCTGATCGAAGAAGAGGCAGACTCCCTCGGCTAAGTACTGAGCTGAACTCAAGAAAGCCAGTAACAGAGAGGGAGGAATGATGACCAAAGGGATTAAGACTGGGCTGGTTTAACCCCCAGAAACAGCTGACCTGACAAAGGTTAACTCTTGAATCCCAGGCATCAGCCTGGGAATCCAGCATGGGACTGATCAAGACCCCCTGAATCTGGGTGTCAGTGAGGAGGCCTAGGTAATCTATTGAGCCTTGGGCAGCAGATCAGTACCCATCCCGAGTATACACACGGACTTTAGACTCCCATCGAACAATGTGAGGTGCACTCTAACCCTGCACTCTTGGGGAAGGGTCTAGGCCCTGCCCTATATGAAATGACAGACTATGGACACCCCCAGGGAGGACCTCACCCTCCCTGGGGGAATGAGGGGATAATGGGGGGGGTTGGGCGGAGGGCACGGGAGGAGGGGAGGGAAAGGGAGAGGGACCTGGAACTGACATGTGAAGCAACCTTGTTTCTTATCTAAATTTAAACTGAAAAATAAAAAAAAAGAAAATACAGTAGGTCAAATAAAGTTCGGCAGGAAGTTTCATCAATACAAGTTTGAAGTTAAAGTAAAAGAACTGGATCATTCAGTCAAGTTCAATGATAAAATATATGAATGAAACATTAAAAGACTGACATCTTAAAAAACAAAATTTATGAATTATGGGCATATATAGAATAAGAAATTCATACCAAAGGCACATAAAATATTATATATATATATACATATATATTATTTTAGGAGCACTCTTATTTACAGATTTCCCCATTCCCTCACCCTCCCATCCTCCCATGCTCCTCACCGACCCTCCAATCCACCCACACCCACTCCCCAGGGATGGTGAGGCCCTCCACAGGGGACCATCATAGTCCTTCACATCATTTGGAGGAGGGCCCAGGCCCTTCTTCCTGTTTCTGGATTACAGTAATATGCCTCCATAGAGAATGGACTCCCAAAGTTCATTTGTGCTCTAGGGATAAACACTGATTCCACTAATAGAGGTGCCATAGACTGTCCTGGTCTCCTAGCTAGCACCCACATTCAGAGGGCTTGGTTTGGTCCAATGCTGGTTCACCAGCTTTATGAGTAGGGTCTCTGTGCTCTCACTAGGTCAGGCCAACTGTTTCTGCAGGTTTTTCCTGCCTTGGTGGCATAAAATTATTTTTAATAAAATCATAGAAAATGAGTCCAACATCTGGGAAAAGAACTTCATCCAAATATTCAGACACACAAAAGACCAAATTATATGGGATCTTAAAAGGAAGTCCCTGTATCATATCATAGTTAAAGCACTGAACACACAGAACAAAAGTGTATAGTGACAGCTGCAAGAGAGAAGGGCTGAGGCACATATAAAGGCAGGCATAAGAATCACTTCTGACTTTTCAGCCAAAACTTTTGAGACCAAGAAGGGCTTGGAAAGACTTCTGAAAGGTGATAACTGCCAACCCAGCTTAATATGTTCAGCATACTGATCTGTCTTGATTGAAGGAGAAAGGAAATCTTTCCATGATAAGAACAGGCCAAAGGAGTTCATGATTACTAAGGAAGTCCTACAGAACATAGTGGAGTAAATACTTTAGATTGAGGATTAAAAATAAACACATCAAGAAGCTACTAAGGGAAATACAAATGAGGCTAGCACATTTGTTAAATAAAAGATGACTAAGAAAGTATCAAACACAAGAAAATGACAAGAATAAGTGTTATTCCATAGTAACTCTGAATATTAATTATTGCTATTCACTTATCAAATGACATGACCAAGAAGATTGGGCTAGAAAACAGAATCTTTATTTTTGCTGTCTCCAAGATACACACTTCTTTCCATCAGAGGGGTGAATGGCATCTTATGGTAAAAGTATGGGGCAAAAACAGGTCTTCCAAGGAAATGAGACTAAAAGCACATAGTGCTATCTTAATATATCATAAAATTGAATTTAACCCAGGTCTCATTGGTATATATAAAGAAGGGCACTTTATACTGATCAAGGAACAATCCACCAAGAGGATGTAATTCTAAACAGACACACTGAGCACAGGCTCATTCACATTCATAAAACACGTTCTACTAGATACCAAGACATAAATTAATTTTTATATAGTCATAGTGACTTAATAATTTACTGTCCACATTAGATCATCCAGACCCAACCAATGTACAGATCAAATGTACCTCACAGGCATCTACAGAAGACTCTACTAAAACTCAAAAGAATACACATTCTTCTCAGAAATCCATGGAACTTTCTCTAGAATATATCCCATACTAGGAAACCAGGTAAAGATATAACAACAAAATTATAGACTGATTTTCCTGATGAACATACATGCAAAGTTTCTTAATATAACACTTTAAAACTGAATGCAATAACACATCAAAACAGCATGATCAAATTGGCATCATTCTGGACATATAATCACTTTAAACATATGGAATTCAATAAATATGATTTTTTACATAGGTGAAAACAGGAAAGAAATTATATGGTCATCTTTGTAGATGCAGAAAGACAAACTCCAACATAATAAAAGACCTGGAAAGACTAGAAATGGAGAGAATACAACTCCACTTAGTGAAAACTATAAATGACAAAGTGATAGCAATCATCATGCAAAATGGAGAAAAACTCAAAACAGTCCCACTAACATCAGTGGCAAGGTGCCTATTCCATCCATCCCTGTTCAATATAGTCCTTGCAGTCTTTGCTAGAACACTACAAAGGAAATAAAAATAGATAATAGGAAAGAAAGAAGTCAAAGAATCCACATTGGCAGAAACTATGATTTACCTATAAGAGAACCGTGCCAATTTTTCATTTTAGGCAGACTTTTACATTTTTCAATATAGCTTTTAAAATCTCTAGAATTAACAACTTTTCTTGATGCTATTTTCCTGGCCAGATGATTGACAAGTTAGTTTGTATTGTCCCTTACAAGGGTGAGGGGAGGGATGGACATGTAATACGATATATATCCTTGCTTTTTCTCCCACAAAACCTCTTGATATACAGTGATCTTTTAAAGTTTAGGGCTATTGGAACCAAGTTTAGCTGGTTATTAACTGATGCCATTCTGTGCAGCTCAAAATGTCACATTTCCTCTAACAGCCAGAGATAGAACTCAAGTCCCATTTCATTCCTCTGACCAGTACTTAAGAGTCCTGCACTTTTGTTCATTGGTTTGATAAACTATTAGTTGTGAAGGAGGGGGTCCAGGCTTAATGTCCTCAAATCCTGCCAATATCTAACAACTTAGCATCACTACAAATGTAGTCCTGTATACAAAATACTCCGTGAGGAAATAGGACCTTAATTTTATAGACCTATTTCTTAAAAGTGGAGAATAGCTTATGTCTATTTTTGTCACCTCCCAAATACAAATCAGTTTTGTTTTCTCTGTAAAGCCCTTGCCAATTTAATACCTGTTGGAGTTCTGACACTTAGCTTCAGTGAAGAGTCTTATAATTTATAGATTTTCATTGATGCATATACTTAGGATGGTCACTCAGAAGCCATCAAATATTTATTGCAGTCCAGTAAACTTTAACTGGCAATCAGAGTTTTTAAATTTAAAGTCCTAAAAGCACATCCCTAATGGGATGTGGAAATCATGGTCTTGCTGTATTAGGAATCTCAATTGAATTGTCTCCATCAAATTAGAATGTCTTTGGGGGCATTTTCTTGATTGATAATTGGTTTGGGAGGGCCCTGCCCACTGTGGGTGGTGTGACTCCTAGATGAGGCCCTACACTGTTTAACAGAATTAACTGAGCAAGTCAGAGAAAGCAAGTTCCTCCATGGTCTCTGCTTCAGTTCCTGCCCACCAGGTTCATGATTTGGGTTCCTGTCCTGACCTGTCCAGATGGTGGACTGTAAGTGTAAGAGGAAATAAAACCTTTCCTCCTTCAGGTTGGTTTGGTCGTAGTGTTTATCACAGCAAGAAACCAAACTAGGATAGCTCCAAAGAGAATGTAGGCAATTTAAGTGTTTCAAAACCCATCATTTCTTATCTCTGAAATACTTTAAATTTATATGCTTATCTGAGAGTGTTTTAGTGAGTGGATAGCATTATAGTTCTCCATAAAAGATGTGAGGTTTCATAAATACTTAAGTTTAAGTTTACAAATGTTTTTCTTAAAATATAAGAGTACTTTATGTACAATCTTTGTGTATTTTAAGGCATTTATTCATGTTTCTTTGTTAAGTGGGTTTACTTTGTCTTAAAATAAATGACAATTCAAATTAGTAGTATGTCTTTCTAGTATGTAACAATGTGTCAGGTTTTAGAATAGCTTTCTGTCTCTGAGTGTTAGTTGGTGTTACTTCTCCTTCATGGTAACGTTGTCTTACAGAGCAAAAGGTTAAATACAAAGTGGTAAGGAAAGAGCATTTTCACAATTCAGATCTTCTCCTATCTTGAGGGACATCTTTTAAACGTAGCAAAGAGTTGAATCTAAATGGTCGGGTAAATGTTTCTAAAGGGTTCTTTTAAATAACTGAAAAAGAAGAAATGAGCTCCTTCTGTGAAATCTGCTTTCTTTCTGTAGTTGTACATCTCTTTTTCTTATGAATTTAATAGAGCATAATTTCATCTTCGAATAATATTATCATAATAAAATTGATAATATTAATTTTTTAATGACCAAAGATATAACCCAAACTGCTTAAAAATCCCAACCAACCACTGGTATAGAATATAAAATCGAATGTAAATAAAGAATAAGCTACATCCCTGGTACTTATACATATTTGAAATTTTCCTTTATAACTCTGTGACTCAGATTAGTTGTCCTGATTAGAAAGCAGTTGATTAGTGCTGGAAGAGGTGGCTTAGTGAGTAAAAGCTTTTGCCATTCAAACCTGAGGACCTAAAATAGTCAGATGTGTCTGAGTTCCTGTAAGCCTAGTCCTCCCATAGGAAGATGGAAGCAGCAATAGGAGAATCCCTAGAAGCTGAGGTCCAGCCAGCTTGGCATATGCAGTAAGACCTTGTTTCAAAACCAGGTAGAAGGTGAGGACAGACTGGAAAGGTGGTCCTGTGACTTCCACACTTGCACCAAGGAACAGCAATGTATCCCCCTAACATGAGCACACACATGCATATACACAAAAAGATGTTGATTAAGTTAGGAATATTACTGTTAATACATATCTCTTTTTATTACAGAAGAAAGTACTCAGGAAACACCACAAATGAAGAAAAGTTTGAGTGAAAAGGTTTCTCTCTACAGAGGTGACATCACATTACTAGAGGTGGATGCAATAGTCAATGCGGGTGAGTGGTCCACTTTTCTGTATATTCTTTGCTATGCCTTTACGATCTCAAAAACATTTTCCATACTGTCTGTGCATAGGAATGCTTTAAATATTTTTCTTTGTGATTAAAAATATTGAGTACTTTATGTATATGATTAAGAGTCCTAGACTGCTGGAGAAATAACAAACTGTTGTGAAGAGTTCTTCAGAAAGAATTTTAGGAGTTATATGATTACTGGTTTCATGCTTGAGTTAATGGGAAGTAGTAATTCAGCTAGCTTTTTTTCTTTGAATTAAGGCTAAAGATACAATGAGATTGTATCAGCCAAAAGGGAAAAGCAGAGAAATTATTTCTCTGATTTCAATACCTTGCTTGTTTGTAAGTTTTCATTTTTATTATCAAATGCATTTAATGGCATATTTTAATGTATAATTTTCTTCCTTAAATATTGAAGGAAATATGTTGTTTTTGTCTCCTATGAATTTTCTCCTGTTGTTATATATCAAAAGAATGTAACTACTGTGATTCTATAAGGATAAATATTAATAAGTGGGAATTGTGGTTTGTGTTTTAGTAACCTAAACCTCCTTTGAAGGTTGAAAGTGTCAAACAAAAGTAGGTCTTGATTTAGGTAAAGGCTAATCTTTTTTCTTTGAATTAAGGCTAAAGATACAATGAGATTGTATCAGCCAAAAGGGAAAAGCAGACTTAGACTTTTTTTATAAAGGAAAACATTTAATTGAGGGCTGACTTACAGTTTCAAAGGTTTAGTCCATTATCATCATGGTGAGACATGGCAGTGTGCAGGCAGACATCATACTGGAGAAGCAGCTGAGAGTTCTACAACTTGATCCGCAGACAAATGGAGGAGGGTGTGGCCATGGACCACTGAATAGAACCGAAGTAGGAAGAACTATTTGACCCAGAAGATCTTTACATATCTGAAAAAAAATCAAGCAGAAAAAGGCTTTCTTTTTACAAGAAGTTGTAAAAAATGTGCAGAAAGATATGGCTGTGGGGAATTGGATGATAGGATGAGACAGGAGTCATTAGACAGTGGTGGCTTTTCATTAAACATGGTGGCTCAAAATTCAGGGGTGTAGGACAAGGAGAGAAGATGGACTACAGTTTGGTGAAGTCTATGACCCAGGCTTAGCCTGGGTTAATGGAGACAGAATGGAAATTTGGACTGTCTGTGTCAGCCATGTCAGAGGTTACGAGATAGTTACCTGTGAGTTTTCTGTAAGCCAAGAGGAAGAATGCTGATTAACAGTTAGCCGTCTCCTAGGACTCAAAAGAATGGGTGGAATTTCCTGACTGCCATTTTTTTCCAGAGCACAGGGTTCAGGTAAGTTCAGTGTTGTCTCAAGGTTACCTCTGGTGATGTCAATTCCCACAGGGTGGTAGGAAAAAGCCTTGGATGTGAACATCGTAAGACCTGGAAGATCCTGACTCAGCACATGGCAGAGTTCTTGGGCTCTAGGAGGTGGCTGGGAATCTTGTGAGCTTGCTCTTCCTTCAAAATTGGGTGTCCATTGTTTTGTAAAGTGCACATGTTGCCTAACCAGGGCTCAGTTTCCTTTCTCTTCTAATGCTTCTTTGCTTCCTTTCTTCTCGCTGATGCTTCTATTGCCTATTCAAAAAGGAGTGTGGATTGTTTCATCTCTACCCAATCTAGCTGCCTTGTTTTGGTCTGATTTTTACCCTTTTGTTACCTCACAGGCTCAGATCTTCCTTACGTGTAGACCCCATGGGTTGTGTTTTGTGGCCATTAGTTTCAAGCTCTTTTCCTCTGGTCCATGGGCCTATGGAGAAATCAGAGTCTTGGAAAGTATACATGAACACGGGGACAGAATTTGGGTTAGATATCTTTGTGGTTAGTGAGTGAGCAATGACTTAACTGTGCCCTAATTTCAATAAATGTATAAACTTGATAAAGTATTTAAGGTCTAAAAGTTTTTATAAACTTCAAAATTCTAGTATGTTTTTGAAATTTTTAGTCAGTAATTCTAGTTGTCACCTTTTCTCCTTGTTACCGTAACGTTGAATTTACCTTGTTTACTAGATAGCTACAGTGACTTATCTTGGAGTCCATTAACTGTGTTTGTTGTTCTCCATGAAGCACATAATAGTACCCTTTTTATTTACCCTCTCACCACTAAAGCAATATCTTGACTTTATGCTCTTAAGAGTTATTCAAGACTGCTATCTGGGGCCATGTTGGTGTCCAAGGGTCATGCTGCTTCAGGGCTATGTAGATCTGGGTGGCCTGCACTGCCACCTGGGGCCATGGAGACAGCTGGGCCCAGGCTGCTATCTAGGACCTTGTCTGGTCCTGCCATAGCTGGGGTCTGTGTTGATGTTCCTGGCTCATGTTGCCACTAAAGGCCACATGAATGCACAGTGTCTAGGCCACAACCTGTGATCATGTTGGTGTCTGTGTGCTGTGCTTCCACGGGGGCAAAGTCAGTTTGCTTGGCCGTCTCTATCACCTGAGGCCATGGTATCATCCATGCTAGGGCTGCTACTGAGGGCCATGTCGAAGCCCATAGTTCTACAGAAGCCAGGTCTCAGTTGATGTCTGTGGCTCCTATTACTACTGTGGATGACTGAGGTCTGGTCAGCTACCTGAGACCATGTTGTTGTCTGAAGGTCATGCTGCTGCCAAGGCTATACGGATTTGGGTGGCCTTTGCTACCATCTGGGGTCATGGTGGCATCTGGGGCTGAGCTGCTGTTGAGGGCCATGTGTGGGTCAAAGGTCCTGCTGTAGCTGGGGTCTGTGATTATGCCCATGACCCGTGTTATCACAAGGGGTCATTGAAAGCATGCTGTGCTGAGCTAGCCCTACCCTTCACTGGCCCTGGGATAGCTGGCCCAACCTCTTGCTTGACCTACCCTTCAGCGGAGAGCTGACCCTCCACACTCATGACATGTGGCCCCACTTCTCACCACTGGCATGTGCCTCATTTGTCACCCGAGCTTGAACACTAGAGCTGACCCTGTGGTCAGGGACATAGTGAGTCTACTCCCAGAGTGTGAGAGAGAGGGACCTGACTGTGCCCACCCTCCCTCATCTGCCCTGTGGTGGCATAGGTGAGGGGAAGTTGCCTTCCCCCTCTGCCCCTTGCTACCTACAACAGGCAGGAGAGCTAGCTGGCCCCGGGGTTAGAGAACTAGACTTGCTGCTCAACAGCTTCAGCACATAAGCACATGGCAGAGCGGGCCCTGCATCCCACCTGGCAGCACACTAGAGCCGACCCAGTTGTCAGGGGTGCAGGTGAGCCATCCCTGAGAGTGTGAGAGGAGATCTGACTCTACCTCCCTGTTACCCTTGTGTTCCCTCTATAGCAGTGAGGGTCCTGCGTCTCACACGGGCAAAACAGTAGAGCCCGGCCCTGGTATTGTGAGTGCAGGTGAGCTGAAGCTGAGGACCTGAGGGCAAAAGAACTGGCCCTGCCCCTTGTTGTAGGCTGCATTAGATGAGCTACTAAGGTAGGGCTGGAGAGGTGAAAATGAGAGAGAGCTGGTGGGATGACCAACCCAGCAACTACCCAGGCCCAGAACCAGAGCTAGCCCACCCTGACATCCACCTCGTCTATGAACTGTTGGAGCATGTGAAGGGGATGAACCTAGGGATTCAAAATAGCAGGATATCCATGACACAGGACAACAGTAGAGAGCCAGAGGAAACCAGAGGCCTGGAGCCAGACCAATGACTAGTGTCAGTGAACACTTGCAAGTGACGATGGATGGATTAAAGGCTAAACTGTGTGACTCAATGGACCACACTGCAGCTTCCACAATGAGATTCGTTTCATTTTTGTTTCGTTTTTGGCTTTTCTTTTAGGTTTGTTTGGTTTTTTTTTTTTTTTGGTGGGTGGGTTACAAGGGCAGAGGGAAGATGCAAGGACATGTGGAGAAAAGTGGGATCAGAATGCATCATGTGACATCTACAAAGAATCAATAAAAATAAAATAAAATAACTGTATATGTGTTAAACTGAACTTTATAAAATTGAATTTATCATACATGTAATAGGATATTCTGCACTGGGAACTTGATACAGAGAAGCAGTTTGGCTTTGGTTTTAAAAATCATTTATTTAATCAATCAATAAAAAATTATTGGATAATTTTTATTGACATAAAATAAAGTATTGTTAGAAAAACATCCTTAAGTCACTATTTTGCTTCTTCATTTTATCTTGCCTTTTCTTCTGCATATAGTTTTCTCATAGATGTTGCATAGTGTACATGATTATGATGAATTAATCTGAAGGTAAGAATCAACTTTTATACCCTTCTATCTCTTTCGCTGTGATGATTCTAATTTGGCTGTGTTCACATGGGCTGAATAATCAGGTAGTTCCTGGATGAATAGGAAAAAAAATCAAATGTACAGGTAATGGCTCTATTTACAGCTCTCTGCTGTGTTGTTTGTTGGCCTAGTATGAAAGGAGAAGCACAGCTGTTAGCTTTCGGGGATACAAGGCAACATGACAGAAAACTCCAGAGCCACCTCCAGTGAGAGGCAGTCTTCCAGTCAAGATGGCAAAGCTGCCCCCGTTGTCACTCTCTGCCTGACTGCCAAAGTTCTTTCATGACCACATTCGTACATTGAAACAACTGATCTTTACAGTTCTGAATGGAAGGATTTGCTAGTTTAAAGTTCTAAATTATATGTTGAAATTCCTTTAAATTTCACCTGAGATAAATCCCTTCTTTATTCTTCCGTCGAGGAAATTGCACTTAAGTGTATGTTTTAATAAAATAAGTTTTAGTAGGTATCATATTAACTGGCAGGGAAATAGTACACATTAAGAATCAGGCAGATATAGGTTCCATGTCAGGTTCTTTCACTTAGGAATGTTTTATTTTTGAATTTTATTTTGAAGAAATTATAGTAAATTGCAGGAAAAGAAAGAAATCAGAGTTCTATGTAACCTTTGCAAGCCTTTAGCAATGGTGGTATCATGTAACAAACAGAATGAGACCTAGGCAATTGATATTTATATATTCTTAGCAGTGTTGATAGAAATATGTTCGGTGTTACAAAGAAACTATCACTCAATTGAAGTGTCTCGACAAGGCAAACACTCTTTACCAAGAAGGTGTGCTTGGAAGAGCAAATACACTGAGACAGCAAGTGCATCTTGCTTTTATTCTAAGGAAAGTGGTGACTGTGTCTTTTTCCCATTGGCAGGGGTCTGACCTCATAGTCTATTCGGTTGGCTAGTCTGAAAAGAATTGGCACACCAGAAAGAAGGAGGAAGGGGAAGGGTCCCTGTTCCAAGAAGAAAAGGATCGCTATTCCAGGCCATCTAATTCCTAAAACAGAGGAGTGGTAATGAAGTTTTTACTGGGAAGGAGGATTGAAACATTTGCCTAAAAGCCTTACAAGATGGGGGAGATAAGATTTTAGTTCCTTGTCCTCAACACAAGTTGTATTGTTGATAGAAGAAACTTATATTGATACTTCTTACAGTATTGAAGATCACATTCAACCCCTGAACATATACTAAACACTACCAAGTGAGGTACACCATGGTCTAGGAAACTGATACTTATATACTGCTATTATCTAGACTTTAACTTCCACCATTTTAACTTTCATTTGTAAGTGTATATGTATGTATAGTTTTATTCCATGTGGATTCATGCAACCATCACAATTAAGGTACAGAACTGTTTTTATTAGGAAAAAATATCTCTTACATGTTATAGCTTTTCTCTTTACTTTGTTAATTGTTCCAGGTTTTTAGTTTGATGCTATGCTGTTTGTTCTCTTGTCATTTTTGTTGCCAAGAAAATAAAATTATAGAACTAGAAAGTAGAGTAATATCCAGGAGAGAATAAGGATTGATGATGAAGGGAATGGAGAATTGTTGATCAAAGCAACACAATTTCAGATACACAGGAGAAATACATTTTGAGGTTTATGGCACAGATGCATGATTATAAGTAATAACTCTGCATATTTTTAAAAAGAAAAGTAAATGCTAAATGTTTAACTGTAGGAAATGGTAAGCAAAGTTTTGGAGATGTTAATTAGCTATCTATATTTTAAACATATAAAATTTCATATAATTACTTATAAATTCTTGTAATTATTTTCCCATAAATACAATAGGAATAATAAAATGTGATATAAGAATAACCATCATCTAGTGAGATGATCATGTGATTTTTGTTTCTCAGCTTGTTTATATGGTGGATTACATTGATGGATTTTTGTATGTTGAACCATCCCTGCATCCCTGGGATGAAACCTATTTGATCGTGGTGAATGATTGTTTTGATGTGTTCTTGGATCCGATTTGCCAGTATTTTATTGAGTATTTTTGCATCAGTGTTCATGAGGGATATTGGTCTGAAGTTCTCTTTCTTAGTTGTGTCTTTTTGTGGCTTGGGGATCAAGTTTATTGAAGCCTCGTAGAAAGAGTTTGGCAAAGACCCTTCTGCTTCTATTGCGTGGAATACTTTGAGAAGAATTGGTATAAGATATTCTTTGAATTTCTGGTAGAATTCTGCACTGAGGCCATCTGTACCTGGGCTTTTTTTGGTTGGGAGACTTTTGATGACTGCTTCTATTTCCATAGGAGTTATAGGTCTATTTAAATTGCTTACCTGTTCTTGATTTAATTTTGGCAAGTGATAGCTATCCAGAAAATTGTCCATTCCCTTTACATTTTCGAATTTTGTAGAGTACAGGTTTTCAAAGTATGACCTGACAATTCTTTGAATTTCCTCAGAGTTCGTTGCACTCTCATCCTGGAATCTTGGGGGAAGGTCTAGGCCTTGCCCTGATTAAAGGGCAGACTATGAACACCCCATGGAGGGCCTCACCCTTCTTGGGAAATAAGAGGGTATTGGGGGGTTGGTGGGAGGGTGTGGCAGGAGGGGAGGGCAAGAGAGAGGGACCTGGGATTGACATGTGAAGCTACCTTGTTTCTAATTTAAATTTAAATTTAAAAATAAAAAAAATTAAAAAAGAATAACATCATATACTGAATATAATCTTTTGAGACTGACATTTCCCAATAAACAAAAGGCCCTTTAGATCTACCTATATTGTTGTTACATTTTCCCCTTGTATCAATAGTAGTATCATTCTGTTTTTCTCCTGTTGGTGTACATAGATTAATAGAAATCTTAGCCATTCACCAATTGATGGCCATTTGGGTTCTCTTCACTACTTTGTTATTAAAAATAAAACATCTAAGAACTATGAATACAATCTATAAATATTCAAGTGTCTGTATAACTACAAATTTCTGTCTGGGACAAATAGCCATATGTGTTATGATAAATTCATGTTTAATTTTGTAAGAAACTGCAATTTTCTGTAGTGTCTATATTATTTTACATTTACCCAGCAGTGTTTGAGGAATGTAGTTTGTATACATTTTTGCTAATATTTGGTTCAGAATTATTTCTTTATTTGACTTCACTAGGTAGATAGTGGTATCTTATATTTTAATTTGCATTTTCCAAAGGATTAATGATATTGAATAACTTTCCATATGTACTCACTGGCATGCATATCCCTTCTTAGATGACATACTTGTTCATTTATAATGGGTTTCAGAACCATCGTAAGATGTTTGTGAAATGTGAGCATTCTTATTTTTAAGGTTATTTCCTAAATCATATCTGGTATGTATTAAAGTATAATATGCACAGTATAATTATTTAAGATCTGGGTGGCAATTGATCATTTGGCATAGTACTGTGTTCTGTAGACAATTAGGAAAACGTTAAATCTGATTTTGTGGGTTTCATGGTTTACACATCCATTATTTTCTCTGGGTTCACCCATTTATTTAGGCATTTGGATAGCTTATTAACACTGTGCTTATAGCACTTGTTATTAGTTGCTAACATCAGAAAGATCAGGCAGATTATCCAGTGTTTTAATCCTTAGTCTCTTCACATGTAAGAGGGTATCATAAACAATATGTGGAAAGTATGTAGTTCAGTGTGACACATAATCTTCACTTTGGTATAACTTAACTACTACAGTTATTAATGTATGCTTTCTTCTCTGAGAGAGCTCAGCACAGGAGTGCCCTCCACAGTCATCTGCATTCCTCTGATTTCCATTGTGTGCATCCATTTTTAGCAGGAAGCAGATCCTGCAGCTAGAGAAGCTGTTTTCTTCATGAGTAGTTTTCCAAACATCACATATTGGAACATGAATTGTGCAATTGCTAATTACATTATTCAAATTTGATTTCATAAAGGAGCATTTTTCTAGTGAAAACATTCAGTATTTGCCATGAGAAAAATTCACTTTTACGTTGATTACCTCATAAGAATGCTTGAAAACATTTGGGCACAAATTTTCATTTGACAAAAGAAGCAGCAAAGATTTGAGTACCTGTTTTGTGAACCACAAGCCGAGTTCTGTAGCAGAGATAAATACATGCTAGTTGCTATATAGCATGGCATAGTTCTTTATTAGGTCTATACCCGAAGTATCTAGGACAAACAGAAAAGTGTGTATCCCTGGGAAGCAGTGAGAGCGTGATGTTTTGTGGAGCCACAGGTGGCTGGCTGAGTGTTCAGAGAACAGATCCAAGTAGCTTCAGATTATGAAGTGCTTCAAGTGTCACTTTCGGGGGACGTGGTGACTCTGAAGAATTTTTCCGAGGAAAAGGTGTAGTAGATATGTACTACACAGATTCCTCTGAGAGTTGTGTGAACGACCATTTAGAGTGAAACAGGAAGCAAAGATGAAACAATTTAACTTTGTAGTGAGTACTTCAACTGAGGTAAATCCAAGCCCTTCCCTCCTAGTTTGCAACTATTCACCGTGATTAGCTGCATCTCTGCCCTCTTTACTTGCGGGCTAACCCAGGTTTGAGTTCATTTTGATTTGGAGGAATCTCAAGAACTCAAGTATGATCGGCCTGAGTTATATCAGAAAAACTAGAGCCAAAGTGTATTTGTCGTGTCCCCAGTATTTCTTGGACTCTTAGTCAAATGTACTTCACTCTAGGATGCTGCCAACCTGTCTCCCATAAAACTGCTTCCGTTAAAACCATTTCACTAATTACTGTCATAACTTCTTCTTTTCTTCTTGAATCTGTGAACTCTTTTGGTTCTTGCTTTCTTTATTTTTATTTTGATACAGTGTATGTGTGTGCATACATCTATATATGTGTAGGTATGTGAATGCATGAGTGCATGTGAAGTCTAGAGCTTGATGCCAAGCATTGCCTCTTTTGTTCTCCACCTTATTTTTTGAGACAGTCGATCCCTGACCAGTCGATCCCTGACCCTGGTGCTCACCAATTTGGCAAAGCTAACTGGCCAGCAAGGCCAGGGATTCTCCTGTTCTACTTTCCCAGTGCTAGGATTGCAGGTGCTTGCCTTCCCTCCCAGTCTTTGATGTAGATCTGAACTCAAGTCCTCCTTCTGGCTCAGCAAACACTTTAGCAGTTGAACCATCTTTCCAGTTCTTGTCCTTACTTTCTTTGCATATAATACTGTTGGTCACTTCACTCTTGAATGTTAATTTTCTTTTCACCTCACTGACACATATTTGACAGCCCCCTTTAGCTCACATCCATGACCTTCATTTCTTGCCCAGATTACTGCAGTACAGTCCTGAATGTTTTGATGGAAATGTCATGTATTCTTCAAAATGCAGACAAAATGATTTTTTCATGTTGTTTCTCTGTTCAGCCTGCTCCCTAAGTGTATTCTTATAGTCAATAACGTTAAGAGTGAACAAATGAATCTTGATTCAAATGCTTTGCCTACTAGTGTCTTGCTACTGATCTAAAATTCATTCTCCCTCTCTTTTCTTTTCTTCTTTTCCCTTCTTCCTCCTCTCCACTTCTATTCCCTCCTCTCACTTCTTTATCTAGAAGTAAATAAGAAACAATGTGCCATAGAGTCGTCTTCCAGTAGCTGATGGAGGCAGAAGCAGAGATTTACAGCTAAGCACTGAGCCAAACTCGTGGAGTTCAGTTGTAGAGAGGGAGAAATGATGAGCAAAGGGGTCAAGACCATGCTGGGGTAAACCCACAGAAACTGCTGATCTGAGCAAGTGGGAGCTCATGGACTCCAGTCTGACAGCTGGGGAACCTGCATAAGACCGAACTAGCTCCCCCTGCTATTGGTGTTGGTTGGGGAGCTTGGGCAGTCTATGGGGCCGCTGGTAGGGGAACTAGTATTTATCCCTAGTGCATGAACTGGCTTTTTGGAGCCTGTTTCTTTTGGAGGGATATTTTCTCAGCTTAGATGCAATGGGGGAGGGCCTCTGTTCTATCCCAAATTATAAGACAGACTTTGATGATCTCCAATGGGAGGCCTCACCCTCTCTGAGGAGTGGGTGGTAGGTGGGATGGGGAGATGGTGGGAGAAGTGGGAGGGCGGGAGGGAGAGGGAACTGGGATTGGTATGTATAATAAAATTGTTTTCAATTTAAGTAAAAAATTAAAAAAGAATGTGCTTATCAGTCAGGTCTAGACAAATGCACATATAAAGGAAAACCAAGGTTAAAATATTTCTGTGGATCTTGGTAAATTCTTTTGGATTGAGAGTAGAATAGTTTGTTCTACATGTAGAGGTGGATTAGATGTAGTAGAGAAGATAGGCTTGGATCTGAACAGATAATGATTCATTGCATGCAAAGTATATAGCAAATATATTCTTGGAAATGCAAAGATAGTATGTAAAGTAAAAATTTAAGGTTATTTTTGTTTCATCCCTGTGATGAATAAGTCAAAATTTGGGGGCAGAAAATAAATTTTCAGGATCCATAACTATATTATTTTATTTTCAAAAACACTTTTCATTGATGTGGACATAGTTGTTTGTTCCATGTCTTTTCAGCCATGAAGTTAAGTATGTGTTTGCTCTCCTGCTTTAGCATAATTTCCTGAACTGTATTTGGACAGAGCTTTGGAGATGATACATCCTTGCATCTTCAGACTCCTGCCTTTCTTCTTTCTCTCAAATCATTAAAAAACATTTTGCCCTTGGAGATTAATACTCTTGCCAGATTTCTGAGGATTGTATTGAAAGAAGATTATACTCTTGTGATCATTTCTTTCTCTAAAATATGCTTCTGGTAAATTCCTGGTGATTCCAATTGCTTCCTTTTTTCCTCATCATGCTGCCTTCTCTCTGTCTGGCTTCTGCCTCCATGCAGAATCTAGCTAAATTTTTCCTTCATCTCCCAAATTCCCCTTCACAAGTTATGGGTATGCCAGGGATGTTGGCTGTAATCTGGGATCACAGCAAGCTGACCCACCATCTTAACACAGCATTACATAGAATGATCTGTGGATACTGATCAGATTGAAGTACATCTTGTGCTAAGCCTATTGACTAAACAGTTGTGGTGTTGGCTAGATATTGGGAGAAAGTATAGACATCTAATTTATGTCTCAGTGTTATGTCATGAAAGATGATTTTACTGGTTCCACAGTCACAGTTAATTATTCTGCAAGAGATATATTTTAAAATTTATTTATATATTGCTGGCTATGTAATAAAAGCAGGATAATGCTCCTTTTGTTGTGGTTAGAGATGGTCACATCTCTAGTACAATAGTATTTAAAAAGGAAAAGTGAGGTAGACTAATTTATTTACTTTCAGCTCTTGTCTTAAACTCCAGCTCCCAAGGAGAGATGCATTTGCCTGAGGTTAATCACAGGTGCTCAGAGTCAGAACAGTCATGACTTTATATGCCTATTTTTTTTTACTTCCTGACTTTGGCAGCTTTGGAAACTATTTAATCATTCTTAACATATGTTTTTATTAGTAATAAAACATACATATTATAAGGCCTGCTACACAGAGATATTGTGAAAATAGGAGAATAAAAATCAAGAGATGAAATGCTCCATACAGTATCCATTACATAGAGCTACAGTCATGAAAAAGGTAGCAGATTGTAACAAATATCTAAATTGTTCCAGTACAATAAAATCTCTGGAGTGAGAAATTGAGATAAAGACCTGATAAATCCAAGGACAGCAGAGAGTTGATTGACTAAACCTCTCTTCACGTTTTCCCCAAACCACCTCTCTAAATGCCCACAGAAATCCTCCTTTCTCTCTTCCTGTCCTCTCTAGCTGACCGCCTCAGTCCTCCAAGAACTCTAATCCTGGTTAGCCAATCACTAACTCTGTCCTTTGATTCAAGGTGGCTTTATTGGCATAATGGAATGGCTGTACAAATATTTCTCCCACAATAGCAGATTATACTGCTTAGCTCAAAAGCCAAAAAAAGTGACCTTTTATAGGAATGTTTCAAGGTGTTCTGGATCTTTTTAAATCTGATACACAGCCAGGTAAGTTTATGGTCAACTAAAAATGTTTATTCTGTATCCCATGATTTCAGGCAGTACAATATTTATTTGAGTTGTACTCAAGAGAAAACATGAAATTATAAAACATTTCAATAAGAACTGTGGTTGTTATGTGCATATACATATGTGTAACATACATGTGCCTGATGCCAGAGAAGTAGGTGGCTTGGATCCACTGGAATTGGAGGAGATAGTTGTAAGTCACAGTGAGGTGGGTGGGAATTGAACCTACGTGCTCTGCAAGAGAAAAAATGTTCTTAACTTCTGAGTTCTGTGATGTCTTAAACCATAATTTTCATTGTTTTTTATGTTTACATCCTAACATAGCTTTCCTATCTGGACACAATACATCTTTGTTTTTTTTGTGAGATATTATTGAAGATGTGCTATATTTTTTATGCTATGGAACGTTTGTTTAATGATGCAAGGATGTATTGTATTCTTTTATTGTTGCATTTGTTTAACTTTGAGAAGCTGTATTACTATGCCTGTCTAAATAACCTGAATGGTCTATTAAAGAGCTGAACAGCCAATAGCAAGGCAGGAGAAAGAATAGGCAGGGTTGGCAGGCAGAGAGAATAAATAAGAGGAGAAGTCTGGGAAGAGAGTTCAAGGAGCAAGAAATGAAGGAGAGGAGGACTCCAGGAGTCAGTCACCTAGCTACACAGGAATCCATGGAATAAGAAGTAAAGAAAGGTATATAGAGAAAGATAATAGCCCAGAGACAAAAGGTAGATGGGGTAATTTAAGAGAAGCTAGCTAGAAACAAGCCAATGTGAGACCAAGAATTAATTCCTAAGAAAGAATAAGGCTCTGTGTGATTTATTTGGGAACTGGGTGGCAGACCCCCAAAGATTAGGAGCCTAAAAAACCCTATAGTTTGTATAATCTTTATTGCTTTTCTCTTAAGGAATTTGTAGAATCTAAATAAATGTTAAATTCTCCAAATAGTTAAAAGATATTTCTCAAGAGAAAATAATTGCTATAAATAATGTATGGCTGCAAGGAAACTTCCCTCTGAGATTTATTTTAACCCTCGCTATCTCTGCTTTTAAGAGAATATCTCCTGGATTTAAATAATAATGCAGTCCTCATATTAGTCAGAATTTCTACAGAAACTGAACTGATATAAAGACTGTAAGTCCAAAAGTGGCTGAATGTACACTGGTGTGTCCAAGAATATGAGAGATGCTCAGTACATGAGGCTGAGTGTCTCAGTAGTCAGTCTCAGTCTTGTGTTGAAGGCCTGGAGATTCCTGAGAAGTGCCTGGTCTTTAGTGTACATTGGAAGACCAAAGAACCTATGTGCACTGCCCAAAGATCCATACACTGTAGAAATTCTCCTTCCCCATTATTCTTAGGGTTAAGAGGACTGTGATGCTGCAACTGTCTACTTCTGAGTGGTGTTTGTATAGCATGCAGAACTGTCTGTAAACCATGCCTGGGTCTTCTCTGACTCAGATGTCTGATGATAGAGAATATCCCAGAGGTCATAGATGCATGTTTTGCAACAGAGGGAATAATAGTGGGAATAGGAATAATAAGCAATTGAGTAACTTCCTCATTTAACTTACTTCAGTACCTGCATGTGCCTGAGCATGTGTGTGCCACTTCCATTTGATACTGGCTTGCTGGTCTGAAGATCTATCTTCTTGGCTTGTTGGACCAAAAAATACCCAGCTTATGATGGAAAGCTCAGTTGACATGGTAACTTGGCAGCCCATTGTCAGATACTCAGTTTCCACTAAAGCCCAATCACAGGCTAAGAGCTGTTTCCAACAGGAAATAGTTGTTTTCAGACAATGCAGGACCTTGATTCAATTTCACAAGGGTCTATACTATGATCCAACTACGGAGGCCTGTCAAAAACTTCAAACAGCATTTCTGTTTGCCACTTCCACAACAAATACCTTTGGGAAGCTGGGTTTTAGGGTCTAAGGGGCAAAACAACCTGCACAGGAGCCTGGATCTGTTTAAGAGCTGTTTCCTGTTCTGGGCCTCCCTCAAAACTGGTATCTTTCCAAGTCACTTGTGGTCCAGAGTACCTAAGCCAAATGAGGAGTATACTGCTTTCAGAATCTAATAGGCTAACTATGCATTGTGCTTCTTTCTTGGTAGGAAAGGCCAACTATAGCTACTTAATATTTTACCTTGTAGGAATTACCTCAACATGTTGACACCACTGGACAAGAAATTTCGCTGATGTAGAAGGCTCTTGAATTTTGGTTTATTTCCCATCCTGTGCTGTGAAATTGATTTAACCAATGAGTCCATAGTGGTTGCTATTTTTTGCTCATTTGATCTAATCAGTGTGTAATGTCATTGATGTAATGGACTGTCATGAAGCCCTGTGGAAGAAAAAAGTAGTCAAGATTGCTGGGAACCAACTGTTGACACAGGGCTGGAGAATTAATATATGTTTGAGGTAGAACTCAAGAGTATTCCTGCTTGAGCCGGGCAGTGGTGGTGCACGCCTATAATCGCAGCACTCAGGAGGCAGAGGCAGGCAGATCTCTGTGAGTTCGAGGCCGGGCTGGACCGACAGCCTCCAAAACAATGCAGAGAAACCATGTCTTGTAAAAAAAAAAAAAAAAAAAAAAAAAGAGTATTCCTGCTTTTGCCAACTGAAAGCAAAATGCCTACTGGTCCTTTTGGGAGTGTATGAAGAGAAAAGCATTTGTGAAATCAACAGTTGCATACTGGGTCCCATGAGACATATCAGTCTGTTCAATAGGAAACCACATCTAGTATAACATTGTCAATTGGAGTTACTACTTGATTACATTTTGAACTGTCATCTTCCATGATCACTTGTCTTCTGTACAGACCTAATAGGAGTATGGGATGGGAACAACCATCCAGGCATCTTTTGAATGTAACTAATTTCTGTAATCCTTCCAGAGAAGTGAAACTGGTTTTGGTTCACTGTTTTCTTTGGTAGAGGCAAATAGAGAGGTTCTATTTGTCCTCTCTAATAATAATAGTTCTCACTCCACAGATCAGAGAGCTAATATAGTGATTCTGCTTATTCTTAAGTCTGACAATTTCAATTGTACATTCTGGAACTGGGAAAATAACTACAGGATGAGTTCAGGGACCCACTAGGCCCACTGTTCATCAGACTTCAGCTAAAACTTCATTAATCTTCTGACTCTATAAACCCATCTTGGACCAGAGAGTCATAATTCTATCTGGAGTTACCTAGAATCAATACCAATCCAGAGCCATTGTGTAGTGGCCTCCCAAAGCTTTATTATTTCATGTATTCCAATGAACTATTATGTTGGTAAAGAACATACATTCCTCTGGGTAGTGATACTTTGGGGAAGGAAAATTCGTTGGTGTTGTAGACTGGTCTTCCCTCAAGGGGACCTACTCTCCCTTTCTTTCAAGGAGTTCTTGGTCTGTAAACTGCTCAAGTCTGAAAAAGGCACAGAGGGCCATGATCCTCTGTTATTATGATTCCAGGTAAACTTTCATGTATTTGTTTTGGATTTGTGTGTCACAGGACCCTCACAGTTTTAAGAAACCTCAAGCAGGGAAGGTAAAGGAGATTTTATTGCATTCTACAAAAGCTGTCATTAGCCTGGACAATGGACAAAATGGTCAATGCACCATCTGATGCAATTTAGTGTTTTTATTATTATTTTAATTTTAAATAGCTTGTTTTACATGTCAATCCCAGTTCCCTCTCCCTCCCCTCCTCCCGCACCCCTCCACCATCCCCCCCCCCCAAGCTCCCACCCTATTGCCAATTCCTTCCACATAGGGGATATCTAGAGTCTGTCATTTCACACAGGGTAGGGTTCAGGCACTCCCCCTAAGAGTCCAGGCTGAGAGAGCAAGCCTCTTTGTGTTATAGACACACAATGTCTGTTAGTATTCGAGGGATAAACACTGATCCGCTGCTCAGGGCCCCATAGGTTGCCCAGGCCTCCTCACTGACTCTCACATTCAGCGGGTCTGGATCAGTCCCATGCTGGCCTCCCAGCTGTCAGTCTGGGGTCCAAGAGCTCTCCCCTGTTCAGATCAGCTGTCTCTGCTGGTTTTGCCAGCCCATTCTTTGCCAATTTGCTCATCACTCCTCTCTCTCTGTCACTGGGTTCCTTGGGTTCAGTTAAGTGCTTAATTGTGGGTGTTTGCCTCTGCTTCCATCAGTCACTGGATGAAGGCTCCCGCATGGTTATAGACATCAAGTTCATTATCAGGAATGGGCATTCGAGGTGGTCTCTCCACTGTTGCTTAGCTTGCCAATTGGTGTCATCCCTTTAGATCATTAGAGGTCACACTGGTGCCTAATCTGTCTTCTAACCTATGATTCCCTCTTCCCCCTATTCTACCCCCCCACTCAACCTTCCTGTTCCCCCATGACCTACTCTCTCTTCCTCTTCTCCCCCTCTCTTCTTCCCAGCTCCCACTCCCCCCCACCCCTCGCCATGTTCCCCATCTGTTCAGAGGATCTTGCCTCATTCCTCTTCTCTTGGGTACCATGCATATCTTTTAGGTTCTTTCCTGTTTCCCAGACTCTCTGTCAGTGGAAGTGCAGACTGGCACTATCCTAATCCATGTCTAAAATCCATATGTGAGTGAGTACATACCATGTTTGTCTTTTTGTAACTGGGTTACCTCACTCAGGATGGTTTCTTCCAGTGCTATCCATTTACCTGCAAATTTCAAGATTTCATTGTTTTTTCTGCTGAGTAATACTCCATTGTGTAAATGTACCACATTTTCTCTATCCACTCTTCAGTTGAGGGGCATCTAGGTTGCTTCCAGGTTCTGGCTATTACAAATAATGCTGCTATGAATATAGTGGAGCAGATCCCCTTGTTGTATGAATTTGCCTCTTTTGAATATATGCCTAAGAGTGGAATTGCTGGGTCTTGTGGTAGATTGATTCCCATTTTCCTGAGGAATCTCCATACTGCTTTCCAAAGTGGCTGTAGGAGTTGGCACTCCCGCCAGCAGTGGAGGAGTGTTCCCCTCTCTCCACATCCTCTCCAGCATAAATTGTCTTCGGTGTTTTTGATTTTAGCCATTCTGACAGGAGTAAGATTGTATCTCAAAGTTGTTTTGATTTTCATTTCCCTGATGGCTAAGGATGTTGAGCACTTTCTTAAGTGTCTCTTGGCCATTTTAGCCTCCTCTACTGAGAATTCTCTATTTAGTTCTGTACCCCACCTTTTAATTGGATCCTTTGGTGTTTTGGAGACTTGCTTCTTGAGTTCTTTGTAAATTTTGGAGATGAGCCCTCTGTCAGATGTGGGGTTAGTGAATATCTTTTCCCATTCTGTGGACTGCCTTTTTGTCTTGTTGACTGTGTTGTGTCCTTTGCCTTACAGAAGCTTTTCAGTTTCAGAAGGTCCCACACTGTCTTTTAAGTTGGTGACATTATAAGGGACTTTGTTCTCTTGGGCTCCTGCTTTTTTCCAACGAGGGGCTTTTGGTGTTACCTTGAGAGTGCTAGGCCACCTCAAATTAGTGTTTTTAAAATATTCCAAATCACATTTCTCTGTCACTCTATTTATCATTGCCACTCAAGTTTTTTTTGTTCCCACTTTATTTGTCGAAGGCTCGTGTTGTTACCTTCTGGGGGAGAAGGCAGGATTTTATCCATAGATTTTGTTGGCATCAGTAGTAAGTGATGTCAGGAGAGTTGTGTGAGACTGTGATTATTTGGAGGCTGAGGGGCAAATGATACTGGGTGTTTCTTAGCTGGAAAACAGCACAAGTTACTCAGTTTCTTTTAGAAAAAGTTTATTTGAGTGTGGAGTAGATTGGGGCATGTACCACAGTGTGCATGTGGAGGCAAGAAAGTTTGCATAAGTTGATTCTCTCCTGCCACCAGGTGGGTTCTGGGTATGAAACTTAGGTTATCAGCCTTGGTGGCAGGTACCTTTACCCACTGAACCATCCAGCTATATTGGGCAAATGTGTCACTGGTATATGCTTCTGTGTGTGTGTGTGTGTGTGTGTGTGTGTGTGTGTGTGTGTGTGTGTAAATCAATGACTGATGTCAGGAGTCATCCTCTATCACTTTTCTCATTACTCGTTGAGACAGGGTCTTTCAATGGAACTCAGGGATCGTTTATACAGATAGCCTCACTACTCAAGTTTGCTCTTGGGATCCACTGCCCTTGCCTTCCAAAGCTAGAACAACAGGTGTTCCACTATGTCCACCCAGCATTTACTTGCGTTGTCAAGATTTGTATTCTGGTTCTCTTGCTTGAGTGTCTAGCACTTTAACTACACAGTCATCTCTCCAGCTCCTGTTACCTGGTATTTCATGAGACCTAGGAGTTGGTTAAAGCTAGGGTTCAGTCTTGTTTGGAATGTACCATACTTTTGACTTTAAAATTTTTAGTTTAGGGTCCTCCTTGTTTCCTAGCTTCTCCATCAGTGTGGATTGTAGGTTGGTTATACTTTGGTCTATGTCTAAAATCCATATATGAGTGAGTACATACCATGTTCATCTTTTTGTGACTGGTTTACCTTACTCAGGATGGTTTCTTCTAGTTCCATCCATTACCTGCAAATTTCAAGATTCCATTGGTTTTTTTCCTGCTGAGTAGTACTCCATTGTATACCACATTTTCTTTATCCATTCTTCAGTTGAGAGGCATCTATGTTGCTTCCAGGTTCTGGTTATTACAAATAATGCTGCTTGAACATGGTTGAACAGAGGTCTTTGTCGTATTATTGTGCATCCTTTGGGTATATGCCTAACAGTGGAAAGAAAAGAGATACCATAATAGAGGGAGCCATTATAGGTTTGAAGAGAAATCTGGCACTAGGAAAATGTCCAGAAATCTACAAGGATTACCCCAACTAACAATCTAAGCAATAGTGAAGAGGCTACCTTAAATGCCCTTCTCTGATAATGAGATTGATGACTACCTTATATGCCATCCTAAAACCTTCATCCAGTACAGTAGCTGATGGAATCAGAAGCAGACACCCACAACTAAACACTGAGTTGAACTCCTGGAATCCAGTCACAGAGAGGGAGGAGTGATGAGCAAAGGGGTTAAGACCAGGCTGGAGAGACCCATAGACATAGCTGACCTGAACAAGGGGGAGCTCATGGACCCCAGACTGATAGCTGGGAAACCAGCATAGGACTGTTCCAGACCCCCTGAACGTAGATGTCAGTTTGGAGGCCTGGACAATATATGGGGCCTCTGGTCGTGGATCAGTATTTATCCCTAGTACACGAATGGACTTTGGGGACCCACTCCACATAGAGGGATACTCTCTCAGCCTAGACACATGGGGGAGGGTCTAGGCCCTGCTCCAAATTATATGACAGACTTTGAACATCCTCATGGATGGTCTCATCCTCCCTGGGGAGCAGAAAGGGGATGGATAGCAGGTTGGTGGGGCCAGGGGATGAGGGAAGGGAGAGGGAACTGGGATCGACATGTAAAACAAGCTTGTTTCTAATTTAAATAAAAAAGAAAAATAGTTTAATAATTACATAATGAAATGGAATTGTTGTAAAATTTTATTAATTTTCATCGATTTAACCAAAGAGGCAATTAGAGCTGTCCTCCTGAATAGATTCATGCTCTTATCTAGAGAGTCATTTGGTTATAGAGAGAATGGGTTCCTGATTGAAGAATGAGTTTGATTCCCTGGCTTTCCATTCTGTACTCTTCACCTCTTTATATGATGTCTCTTGCATATTATAAAATAGCAAGGAAATCTTGCCCAAATCTTATAATTCTAATCATCCAGAATTAAGAGAAATAGATTTCTATTGGTTAAGTTACTGAGGTTCAGATACATCATTATAGCAGAATAAGAGGGTCTGGGTTGGGAATGAAGTTTTCTATGAACAAGCTTTGCATTTAAATGTGATTACTACCATTGAACAGTTTTCCCAGGGGTGCTGGAGAGATATCCCAGTAGTTAAGAGATCTGGTTGCTCTTTCAGAAGACATGGGTTCAATTCCTCACACTTACGTGTGATTGATTTTATGTATGTATGTGTATATATACACATACACACACATACATGCATACACACATATACATGCACACACACATATGTAAGCAAAACATCCATACACATACAATTTTAAAAAAGAGAAAAAAAATTCTCCCCAGATATTTTTCTTCATTGTTTGAAACTTATGTGGAACTGCTATTTTTGTGACCACAGAAATGGATGATATTCATTTTGCTCTCTCAGCTGAATAGAATTATACACATTTGACTATTTGCTTACTTCATTTTTCAGAAATAAGTTCACAGTTTATATGCATAGCATATGCATATAAACTATGAAGAGTTTTGAAATGCAGCATTTAGTTCCTGTAAGAGTCAGACTCCATAAATAGCAGTGAAGGAAAGTGGCACATCAGTAGCATAGCCATCCTTACACTTCATGGTGTGTGAGCCATTGAATTTGGGGATTTTCAAAGGAACTTACTGATTTTTATTAACTTTGTGTTTAGTTAAGTTTCCTTATATGAAGTATTGCTATTTGTAGCTCCAATTTGATACTTTCTGATTGCCAGTAATTGATAAAATTTGGTGTTGTATAAGAAACAATTTGTCTAGTTTGAAAAAAGGAAGATTAAGAAATATTTTCTTTTTTGACTTTTTTTAATTTTAATTTTTTTTGTTTTTTTTAGACAGGGTTTCTCTGTATTGTTTTGGAGGTTGTCCTGGAACTTGCTCGTAGACCAGGCTGGCCTTGAACTCACAGAGATCAGCCTGCCTCTGCCTCCTGAGTGCTGGGATTAAAGGCGTGTGCCACCAACGCCCTAATTTTTATTTTTTAATTCAAATTTAAATTAAAAACAAGGTTGCTTCACATGTCACTCCCAGTTCTCTAGTTTAGCTTTCTAGTTGTAGGAACACAGTATTTTCTTTATAATAAGGACAGATTTAAACATTTTATTTTGACAATGTATCAGTACAAAGGCAAGGATCTTTCCAGCATTCCTTTCATTTTTAGAACTTTGAAGGAACCTTATGGTATGTGACATCCTCATCTTCTTCTGATTTTAAGTGAGGTTTGATTTATTTTGTTGGCTTTAAATTTTATGATATAGTACATGTTGTATCCAAAATTCAAGCAGAGGCATATGTTTACTTACTGGGATTAAAAACAGAATAAATCTCTAAGGAATTATGTTTAAATGAAAGTGTAAATAGAGGGGATGTTAACTAGACCGGTACATCACACATCCTATATACACAGCTTATTAATGTGCAATCAGTTACTGCAGTTGCCATGAACTTGGTGCTTAATGAACAGGTGGAGAAAGAGGATGAATCCCAGTCTAAAGTGGATCTGACAGCTTATCAGGCCATAGCACTGATCGCTAATCCATTTCGTTTGGCAACTTAATTTATCACACAGTTAGAGTTTTCATCCCATGGGTTTCTAGGTGGAAATTAATTCAGAAACATGTCTGGCACCGCTGGGTTGAAAATCCCAAGTTAAGCATTCTAAGGACACATAGAAATAAGTATTTTCAATATATAAACCAAGATTCTCTTCTGATTCTATTTGTGTCTATCTAGTGATCCTCTAAAAATATTTGGAATACACTGTTGTTTGGTGGTATAATTATGACACTGAACTACATTTTATTTGTTAATATAAGAAATTTTACTTAATAACCGTTAGTTTTAATTTCATTGCTGAAATAACGACAGATATTCTATCATATGGTATTGTAAATTTAGTTCTGTCTTGGCATATAAAGAAATTAGTCATCTGGAGCACATTTTGTAGCATCTATAGCAAGAAATAATGAATTGGAAGAAAGTACCCCAAAGCTAATAACTTTATATTTTCTGTTTACAAATTTCTAAGTGGCCTCATTGTTTTACTTAAATAGCATTGATTAAAGTAGTATTCTCTGGAAGAAAAGAAGGAATTTCTCCTGTCACTTAGCTTATATTCTAACTTTGGAATTTACAAAGATGAGTTTCATTATTTGGGCTTAGCTGAGGACTGACTGTTTAAAATAACTTCAAAATGAGGAACACATTTTCTTTACTTTCTGAAGATTTGGTTTATAATGCATAGAAACTTAAATTGAATATTGATCCATGAAAAGCAAACGTGTCCTGTAAAAAATGACAGAACAAAACGATCCAACAGAAGATGGGAGAGTGACTTATGTCGAAGCCTCCCCCGTATGTCATTGTCTCTATGTATCTGCAGCTTGGAGAGGGTATCAGGGTTGACATGTGAGTGTAGATGACTTGCACCCTGGCAGGAAGTGTTACATTTTATAAGAAGATTGAATAGAGCTGGTAACAAATCACTTCTAAGAAGAAATTTGAGAAATGAGGAGTGGGGTACAAGATCAATAAGATCTATGATATAACTCCAGGAAAGGACACAAGGGGATTTTTATAATTTCTCAAACACTGAAGCACCTTCAAAAAGAGTTTAAAGTCAGTGAAAAATAATCGAGATGACAGAACCCCACAAAGAAGCATGATGCTGTCATTGATTAGAAATGCCAGCCAAATTGAGGCTATCATTCTTATGGCCATGCTTATTAAAGTAATATCTCCATAATCTAGAGGGGCTCAGGAAGAATCATCCTGACATCATTTCCAAGTCCCCTCTGATTCTTTGGCATGTTTCCCCAGAACATAGTACAGACCAGCAACACATCATTAAGGAACTTGGGCTTTCATATTTCTTTTCAAGGACAGTGCTCATTGAGTCCAGTGGTAGCCCTTGGGAGCTGAAACAAACAGAAAACTGTCTAAGTACTACAAGAACAAGAACTGAATCAAGAGTTTGATATGCTTCAGAATCAGAGGCGGCTGCCACTGTAGGCTATAATATGATGATTGTAGAAACAAAGGGGAGGCTCTCCCAAATAGAACCATTGTGCTTATATCACTTTAGAAGAAGCTGCTGACTAGAACTTCCTAGTAATTGATTGAGTGTGCCCCCTTTGTGATACCGTCACTGACCAGGAAGAGCACAGAGATCTGATCTGGCTTTCTGTTCTCCTTTATTGAGCTTTCCATTTTTCAATTAGCTTCTAGCCCAGAAGAAGAAACTTTTAATATGAAAACTATTTTGGAGACTGGTAGAGGCATCTCACTGAAAAAGCAATATATTCAGCTGTTAGAAGATCATATTGGTTTTAATTCCACTTCAAATAGTTTTGGAAGTTTAAGAGTAAATTAGGATTTGATATATTTTTTCAGTGCTATATTATACATTGCTGCATAGTAAAAACTTAGAGGGAAAAACGATCAAGAAAAAAGTTAAAATTGGGAAATGCACAGATTGTAGTCCTGAATTTTCCTCCAAGCGTTATCCTTCATGAATAGACAGGCTTCCTTGGTAGTGAGCCAATATGTGTATCTATAGATTCCTGATCCCTGTATGGGGGGATCGACCAGACTGCTTTCCTTGTGATTGATGATAAAATCTGAGAATTGGGAGGGTCTGATTTGATAGCCTGACAAAAATGCTGCTTGGTAGCTTGTCAATTCTTGTCCCTGATAGATATGATAGACTTGAGGCTGTTAAATCTTCTTATTTTTTTTCATGCTGAGGCCTCCACCCTTAAAAGTGAACAGTTAGCTTAGAGGATTTCTCTTCTCCACTACTATTAAAGTGCTGTTAGCCAAATGACATATTCTTCTCTCTAGACTGCACTGAGGACAAGGGCTATGCCATCCACTTAGGAATCCCAATGCATTGTGTTGTGACCGACAATTGACACTTTAAGAGATGCTTGTGGAATCAGTGAATAAATTGTTTCCAATAATCAGGCCTTTTATTTAAAGTGGTACTAAGTAGAATCAGACAAAGAAGGTTTTCAACTTTTTTATTAGTTTTGCACAGCTCTCCTAATTTTATATTTATTTACTTATTATTTTTATTGCATTTATTTAGTGTGAATATCTGTGTGTGTACGTGTGCACACATGTGTGCCTTCATGTAGGTGCTTGTGTGACTTGCAGGAGTCCATTCTCCTTTCTAACATCATGTGGGTGGTGGGGATTGAACTTGGGCCATTAGATTTTATAACAAATTCCTTTACTCTTTGAGCTTACTCATTGGTCCCAAGTCATTATTATGGCTCTTTTGTTTTTTGAGACAAGGTCTCTAGGGAGTGTAGACTGGCCTTTAGCTCCTGACTCTCATGTGTTAAGCTTCTGAGTGCCAGAGTTATAGGAATGTGCTACCCTGCCAACCTGTTTTGATCATTTATAAAAGTAACATTTTCCCCTTTTCATTTAATAGTTCTTTGGGACCATGAATAATATAAACAATAAAACAGGAAAAGATTATTGATTACCTTTTATCATGTGTCTAAGCAATTTTATTATTTGCATTTTTATGATTAAAGATCAGACCTGATTTGTTATGCTAAGTGTTCACTTAGTATTAACATTTTTTTCTTGTAGTATTATGCAGACCATAATCACAATTTTAACTAGCTAATAGTGTATTCTTTGCTTTCCATTCCTCCAGAGCCCTTCTTCATCTCTCTAGCAAATTTCCACTTGGCTTTCATGTTTCTACATAACTTGCCAAGCGTACTTCATTTATGTTGAGTTTTATGATCCTAGTGCTTTGCATATACATTTGCTACAGAATTCTTGATGTAATGTTTTGAATTTTATGATCATCATGACAAATGAGGTACATCTGAGCGTGAATTATACAACCCTATATCCTGATGCCTAACTCTCTGGCAGTCACATAATAGTCAATGTGCTTGCAGAGTGCAGATATCATTCTGAGGTCTAAGGATCGAAGGACTGATGAGGTTTGCGTTCTGGGTTTAATATTTAAAACAGCAGTCCAGACACTGCTAGTGTAGATGCCATGTTCCCTCTGCCTTCCCTCACATCCCCTGAATCTGTTTTAGCTTCTCTCTCTCAATAGTTCAGGCTTATGCAGGGACTCATTCCTGCCTTGACCTCCTAAGTACTCTGGTTACATGTGTGTGCTACCACATCTATCTCAAACTCTTCTTTTAGTGCTGTGCGTGTGGTAGAAGGAAAATCCAGGTAACTGTGACTACAGTTTTTGCAACTCACACTTGTTATTTGTTATAAGGTCTCATATTTCCAGGAATGATAGGCTGAGGAGTTCTAATACATTTATAAAGCTTGATTTTTCTTATTAAATTATTTTCCAAAAGTTTCCTTTTCCTCATATGAACATTGCTTTCTTCTGCTACTTGCATATTTCTATTTGGAAACTTGAAACTTTTTTTTCACCAAGTTGTATAAGTTTCTGTTGAAGGCAGAGTTCTAAGATGTTCTTCAAGAGTGCCTATATCTAAGATGTTCTTCAAGAGTTTCCTCCTTCTGTATGCAGACTCCTAGAAGCCTCTGATAACTGTATTCCCATGGTTAGTTTATATTATGTCAATAAAGCACTGTTGACCAATAGGGAAGCAAGATAGATAGGACTAGGAGTCGAGGAGGACTCTGGGAAGGAGAAACACAGGGAGTCACAATGTAGCTTTTAGAGGAGTAAGAGAAATACTTAGATTAACAATTATGGGTTAAATACTTAAGTCAGAGCTAGCCAGTAAGAAACAAGCAAATGGCCAACAGCTTCATAATATAGCCTCCTGTGTGTTCATTTGGGACTGATGCAGCTCTGGAATCAGGCTGGTGGGAAGGCTTTACCCAACATAATGGTGGCAGCTGTGGGATTTACCTATCCAACAAATGGTGTCAGCATGTGGTATTGAATTTCCACGTAGAATGACAAAAGCTTTAAAGGGATTTTGGAAACAAAAGAACAGAGAGAAGCATGGCTTCTTGGTAGCAGCGTTTTTCTCAGGTGGGCTCTGTTTTGCTGGAGACAAGGGGAAACTCACACGGCTCACTCAAGGGAGTCTTCCTGACTCAGCATTAAAAAAAAAAGCACCAAGGTTCTTTTAAGAGGCTCTGCTAACGATTTAAAGGTGTGTACGTACAACTGGCAATGGCAGTGACCACATCTCCAAGCTGGCAGCTTTTGCTGGATGTCAGCATAGACTGAGGTGATAGGCTGGAGTCAAACTTACACCCGCTATCTTGGAAGAACTGCAGTTTAAACAGCCATGGTTTTTAGCAGATAAGACATGTGGCCAAAAAAAAACAAAGATTTATAGTAAAGTCAGATTCAGATGAAGAAAAACTTCTAAAGGTTTACAGTGTGTTTAAAAATATATGTAGGATTGAGTGGTAAATAAATAGAAAAGCTGGATGTGGTGGCGCACGCCGGTAGGATTTGCTCCAGAGGCAGAGGCAAGGGGATTTCCAGAGAAACCCTGTCTCAGAGAAATAAATAAATAAATAAAAGTCAAAGAAATACAGTAATAATAATAGATAAATAAATAAGCCATGTAAAGATGGAAAATATACAGAGAGTCTGGATACTGTATGCTATTGTGTTTTTCAGTTTTTTGATTGCTAAGGAAGAAAAACCTGCTAAAGTATACTTGATTATAAATGCTGCTGAATTAATCCAACTTACATATTTTAAAAATGCTCTGACTTCTAACTTTAAATATAAGGACTGGTTACTATGGAAAAGAGTTTTTGTTTATTTTTCCACAGAAAATGGAAAGCTGTGGATTCCTTCCAGGCTTCTGTGGTTCGATGAACCAAGACCCCCCTGGAAGCAGTGTCCCAGGTGATCCAGCATCTGAAATAGCTGAGATGATTCAGCCTTAAGAACTACAAAAGACAAGGACTTGGCCAAGGCTTCTGAGTTTTGTCATGATCCCCATGGTATGAACAGTGCCCCCATCCAGCAGGAATTAGTTTGGAATGAGCAATATCCAAATTCCCATATTATTTATAAATCTTTGTTTTCATTTAAATGGGGTTGCCTATAATTGGTTAATGATCACAGCCAATCTCTTTTTAATGGTAATATGCTATGGAAATGAATACTTTGTATTGGTATGTTTTTTCATTTATTGATACAAATTCAAGGTCAATTTTGTGATGTGTATATTTCTCCTCTTGATTAAGTATTGTGCTTATATTGGTCTTTTAAAAACATAGTGCATAATTGAATACAGACTATAGATAGTTACTTATAATAGTCAGAACTTATAGTCAGGTTAGTTAGGTTTTCTAGATATACAGAGATATATTTGAGATAGATAGTCTTCAAACCTTTCAAAGACCTTCAGATAATGGCATTTAAAATGCTTTAGGGTTTTTCTTGACAATGAGAAATGTCTGCTCCTGGTGTCATCAATTACGTCTGAGAGGAAGATGGGCATCAAAGAAACTCGTTATGGAGTTTGCTTTCAACATGGCAAGATTAGCCATTTGGGCAAGAAACTGCTCTTGCCTAGACTGCTTGACTGTTGCTGTAAGAACTGGACATGCAGGATCCACAGAAAAGTGACTGCTAAACTCAAACAATCCTTCAGGTTCCCTGCTTCATGGAAGAGTCTACTAGACTTTCTGCAGGACACAGAAAATTGACTGACAGACTGACAGTGCAGATGGACAGTTTGAAATTTCCTGCTTTGCTGAGAAGTCTTCCAGACACACTGTGGCCTATGGGCTGAAAATGGATGCCCCAACATTACAGAGGAACTTTGGATAATTGTCCAGGCAGCAAGATGTCTCTGTCAATTCTAGAGTTTATATATTATCCTTTTGTGGTCTTTGATGGAGTTGAAGACAGATAGTTATAATCATAGTTTTCCTTAGTTATGATAAAAGGTAAGTTACATACAAGACTTGAGACTCACACAGATAGGATAGATATTTTCTTTAAATCTTACTAAAAGTTAATGGACAAAATATTGTAACTATGTTCTTACTTCATAACTGTTCTGTTATATATAATTTGACTATGTTAAAGTTAAAACCTTCTTTTTATTTAGACAGAAAAGAGGAGATAATGGGGAAGTCCTGTGTATATGTCAATAAAGCACTGTTGGCCAATAGGGAAGCAAGATAGGTGGGACTAGTTGTCGAGGAGGACTCTGGGAAGGAGAAACACAGGGAATCACGATGTAGCCTTTAGAGGAGTAAAAGGTCTGGACCCTTTCTCTAGTAAGAGAAATACTTAGATTAACAATAATGGGTTAAATACTATGTATGTGTAATAGTGTATTGCGGATGTCAGAGGACAAATTGTAAGAGTGTGTTCTTTACTCCCACTGTATGGATTCTGGAAATTGAACTCAGATTATCAGACTTGGTGGCAGTACTTTTACATGCTGAATCTTCTCATCAGACCCCTTTGTATTATATTTGAGACAAAGTCTTCTTATGTAGCCAAAGCTGGCCTTGAACTCAGAACCCTTTGCCTTAATCTTGTGCATGCTGAGATTACAGTCATGCCTACAGTGCCCACCCAAATTCTTCTGTTTTATATAATTGAGTCTGCTGACTTTTTCTTGATTTCTATAATTTGTTTAAATTAATGTTTTAAGGTAGGGTTTTAGTCTGTAGCCCAGACTATACATGAACACACCGTTAGCTCAAGCTGTCCTCATACTGGTATCAATCCTACTGCCCCAGCCTCCTGAGACCTGGTATTCCAGGTGTGAGCCTTTCCTTCGGATTTTTAGAATGCAGCCAACAGGGTTCTATGTGTAGGACTCTGAAGATCTGAGTATGTGGCCAAAGAATAAAGCTGTTGAATCTGTCACTGGCATCCTCATTGTTGGGTGATATGTTACTTTGCAACCTGAATTTTAGGATGTCTGACTTAGTAAACTTCCCCTTTGGATATATGAATAGAGATTAGCACTTTTACACTTTTGACATGTTACCTCAGTTGAGGACAGTACCCTCTAACTGACATCACTCTCTTTTCATTGGGACACTTGATGAGAAAGGGGTCCTCCAGGCTTTGCATTTTATCCCATTTTTCTGGATGGCATAGTCACCACTGTTCTAAGCTAATGTGGATTTCTATGAGTCTATGAAAGCATACATTTTCTTTTTTCATCCATCAATCCAGTATCAGACTGAAAAGCACTGTTACAGCTGTTTGTTATAACGTCATGTTATTGGTCATAGTTGATGCTTCACATACTTCTGTACCATTCCTAGATTGCTGTAAAAGAAAAACCCTTGAACAAGAGAATCCTTTTCATGATGGATCGTTTGTTCTTTTAACTTACGAATGTTAAGGACCTGCTGCATGCCTTGCTAGCTTTGTTTCTCATTTTGCCCTTTATGTTAAGAAAATCTTCAGTGTTAGAATTGAAAGTATATGTATTCATTTTTCCTGCTTGGCTTAATAAGAAACCTTGGGTTTTAGATATGTAAAAACTGGCAGTTCAGGTGAATTTGAGACATTATTTTGATTTTTATGATATAAATGCATGATGCATTGTTCAAATATAGTATCATTTCTATTAGAACTTAATTTCAGCCTTGAGATAGTGTAAAAATGAGAAAATTCTAATTATGATCCTGTCAGGGGCATGTAGTCATTATGTATAGATTAGCAAGTTAAATGATTCTGTCATATGGTGTTATAATTTTAAACACCGAAAAGAACTGAAAGGTAACCAAGGGCAGATAGATGCTTGATGTTACAGACTGGGAACTAACCGTAGAGTATGGAAATAGCATACTCAGGGACACACAGGCCATATTACGCAGAACCTTAGGCCTCCTGACACTTCTAATGTTCTGGATTCTGTTCTATGTACACATTTTACCATACTTGATAATTCTGTAGAAATGTGACATGTGCTTCACAGTAAGAAATTGATATATAGTTTGGGCTAGGGAGTGTTTCTTATACTTACTAGCTGTTCTTTAATACTGAAACAATATGACTTCTGTTAAAACAATTGGCGAACCTTCTATATTTTGAAGTCCCTAACTGGATGGTAACTGGAAACTTAGACTCTCGTGTTATATTTTGGTTAAATTGGGATATTTGAAACATTTGGAATTGTGCTGCTAAAGAGTAATTCTGGCTTGCTATTGCATATAGAAAGGATACACTAACCCTCTTCCCTAGTGTTGAGAAACTGAGCATAGGGTTTGTGTATGCTCAGCAGATGTTCATTCACCGTGCTACATTCTTAGCCTCCTCCCAATTGCTTTGGAAGAGGTATTAATATATTTTAATAAAGAAACATTGATCTTTTAGTTGTATGAAAACATCTTAGTTGTTAAATTGCTTTTATGTCTTAAATATATGCTTGTATTTTTCATTTCTTTTATATTGAAAATCTGAAAGTGGTATCACAATTCCTTCAATTACTGCCTGTTTTAAAGTTTGAATTCATTGTAATTCAGGGACATGAATGAATCCTTTTCCCTTTCACTTCTTCCTGTTGTGTAACTGACATTTTCTGTAATTAAATATTGTTACTTAGGACATCTAAGATTATTCTGTCTTCAGTAACTTGAGAAGGTTATAACTATGTTGTTTTTCTCTACTTTCAGAAATTTTGCAAGTAATATAACTATGTTCATGCTTGCAATTACAGCAGTATTTTTAAATTTGGCTTCTCTGTGTTTCTTTCATTTAACTATTTAGGGAAATTATATCCCCTTTAATTCTCCTCTTATTTAACATGGAGATAGAATCTTAGAGCCATTTTTTCAGACAAGTCCAACAAGCAGTTATCCAGGGTACAGGGTATTTTTTCCCTGTTCTTTTTAATTTTTAAAAAAATGTTAACCTGTTTTTTATTTAAATTAGAAACAAGCTTGCTTCACATGTCAATCCCAGCTCTCTCTCACTCCCCTCCTCCCCCACCTCCCCAACTCTCCCAACCCCCCACCCAATCCCAACTCCACTCTCCAGGAAGGGTGAGGCCCTTCATGGGGGATCTCCAAAGTCTGTCATATCGTCCCGGGGCAGGGGCTAGGCCCTCCCACAGGTGTCCAGGCTGAGACAGCATTCCTCCATGTGGTATGGCCTCCCCAAAGTCCATTTGGATGCCAGGGAATAATACTGATCCATTGCCCCCGAGGTCCCCAAAAATGCTAAGACCTCCTCACTGACATCCACTTTCAGGGGGTCTGGATCAGTCCCATGCTGGCCTCTCAGCTATCAGTCTGGGGTCCATGAGCTCCCCCTTGTTCAGGTCAGCTGTTTCTGTGAGTTTCACCAGCCCAGTCTTGACCCTTTTGCTCATTACTCCTCCCTCTTTGCAGCTGGTTTCCAGGAGTCCTGTTCAGTGTTTAGCTGTGGGTGTCTGCCTCTGCTTCCATCAGCCACTGGATGGAGGCTCTAGGATGGCATGCAAGGTAGTTATCAGTCACATTATCAGGGAAGAGCATTTAAGGTAGACTCTCCACTATTAACCAATAGATTGCCAGTTGGTATCATCCTTGTAGATCTCTGGAAATCTCACTAGTGCCATATCTCTCGTCAGACCTATAGTGGCTCCCTCTATTATGGTATCTCTCACCCTATTCTCCTCTATTCTTCCCCTGACTCAACTATCTTGCTCTCCCATGTCCTCCTCTCCCCTCCTCTTTGATTTCTCTCTTTTTCCCAGCTTTCTCTCACCTCCCCCCATGCTCCCATTCCCCTCAGGAGATCCTGTCACATTCCCCTTCTCTGGGTTATCATGCATATCTCTTTTAGGGTCCTCCCTGTTTCCTAGACTCTCTGGTGGTTCAATTGTAGACTCCCCTGTTTCATGTCTAAAACCCATATATGAGTGAGTACATAACATGTTTGTCTTTTTGTGACTGGGTTACCTCATTTAGGATCATTTCTTTTAGTGTCATCATTTGCCTGCAAATTTCAAGATTCCATTTTTTTCCACTAAGTAGTACTCTATTGTGTACATGTTCCACATTTTCTCTATCTACTCTTCAGTTGAGGGGCCTCTAGGCTGCTTCCAAGTTCTGGCTATTACAAGTAATGCTGCTATGAACATAGTGGAACAGATGTCCTTGTTCTATGAATGTGCATCTTTTAGCTCCATAGAATACTGTTCCTAAGTACAAGCTCAGGGAGGTGTTTTGAAATATTCTTGTTGTCCACCATCCTGTTCAGTCCATTCATCTCCCACCATCAATTTTCAGTCCTTTTTCCTTATGCCAAAGACATGGAGCTGTCTCACTGGAAGAGATCTGTTCCAAGCTCTCTAGAGTTGAGTCTCTTTTATTTCCTCTTGTGAGAACACAGGAGATGAGCTGTTTATCTCTGAAGGACATCAGGACACATATTGAAAGTTTTCTTTGTAGCACTTTCTCTGACCCTAAGAACAGCACATATTTGGGCAGAACAAATGCATGGGTGATACTTGTGTAGAAATTATATATAACTCTTTAATAATTCAGTCTGTTCATTTTTCACCTCTGTTATTTCAGCTTGTCCATCTTAGGTTCCTGAAGTGGCCAGCTTCTATGTGATTTTAGCAATGATCTTCTCTTCTAGTTTAACTGTCGTTGACCAAAGAAGCTTGATCATTGCCCATACTACAGCATCCTTGATACCAGCCACATGCTTCCCTGTCACCTTTACAGCCTCTTACAGATAGGCTTCGATAGAGATTATTTTAGCTTCCTCGGATACAATTCTACTGAAAGTTTTCTAAAATAGTAGAATTACAAAAAGGGAACAAACAAAAACAAAAGTCTGAATCTGAAGGTAGAAGTAATCACCAGTGGTTAAGAATGGTAACATTACAACTGCTGACTGCATTGCAGTCTGATCATTGGTGGTATTTATGGCTGTGGTTAAGCCAAGAGAGGGGAAGGAGGAAATAAGGAAGGAAAGGAAGTTGTAAAGAGGATGTTGTCTTAGTTTGCTTCTATTGTGGTGATAAGCACCATAACCAAAACCATCTTGGGGAGGAAGGATTTATTTCAGCCTATAGTTTATGGTCCACCATGAAGGGAAGTCAGAGCGGGAACTCAAGCAGGAGACAGGAACTGCAGTAGAGGCAATTGAGGATCATTGCTTACTGCCTCATTCCTTATGACATTCTCAGCCTGCTTTCTTATATTCCAGAGGACCACCTGCCCAGGAGTGGCATCACCCACAGCGAGCTGGACCCTCTCACATCAATCATCAATCAAGAGAATGCCCCCACAGGCCAGTCTTATCGAGGCATTTTCTCAGTTGAGATTGCCTTGTCCCAGATGCCTTAGCTTGTGTCAAGTTGGAGAAAACCAGGACAGATGTACAACCTGAGAAATAAATGCATGTTTGTGGCTGGCAGTGTTAAATTTGCCTCAAATTTGTTACCGATTAGCAGTTTCCTGAGGGATGCATACATTTCCACAGTAGCATTTAAGACACGATTCTCCCTTCCTATAAAGATTTAACTTACTTTATTACTACTTTTACACATATATAATTTTTGAGAAAAAATAAGAGATGCGTGGTAGTTGTGGGTTTTGTTTGTTTTCTTTCCATCTTGCATTTGCTTTCTTTTTCCAGAAATCAAACAACAATCCTTGAAAGATAATCTGTTTCTTCCATTTGTACAAATTGAACATAAATTTAATTTGAGGTCTTTTGCATATATAACTGAAATATGGCCTTAATAGAACATTTTATTGAATTTTTTGAGGTTGAATATCAAGCTGTTTTTGCACTCATTTTTAGAAGTTAATTGAATTATAAGTACATTATTTTATGGCATGACCACTTTTAGAAGTAATATATAGTAGAGTTACTTCCTGTTCTATTAGTCATCCCTTAAGACCAAGTATTCACTAGGGATATAATGGGTTAATGTGCTCCTGTTTTACTACCTATGTCTTATACTTTAGTATTAGGTGCACCGGCCTTATCAACAACCTCTGCTCTTATTCCTGTTCCTATATTCTCATATGTAAAAAAATCCATTGACTAATTTATTAAATGTTAGGAACTTCTTTTGTGAGCCTTAGAAATAAAGTATCAGATAGGTAGGTGTGTGTGTGTGTATGCATGTGTGTGTGTGTGTGTGTGTGTGTTTACATGGTAACCAGCCATAATTTGATACTGCTGCATATATATTAGGGTAATAAAAGGGAGTGGTAGCAGAATAGTAAGTGTTGGGTCAAAACAACAAAAGAAGAAAAGTATTTTAGCTAAAAAGTGATATTATGATGGGTGTGAGACTATTACTGTATGAAAATAATTCAGTTGGATCACTGAAGTCTAGCAAGAGGTAGATTTTCTTAGGTTATTAGAGATGGCTCTAATTGGGAGAGAAGAAAAATAATAAAAAGTAGGTGATACAAACAGGGAAAAATGTTTCACTCTAATTCTTAGATCAGAAAAATATCTACATTTACCTTTGGTTAAGTAGTATATTACTATTTTGATAGTCTAAAATGAAATGACACTATTTTTGGTAGTTCATGACTAATGCATCAGCAGGGATTCTCAGTTGTTTTACTGTAGACTGTAGGATGGTCTATGTCCTACATTTTCATGTGAGCTAAATAGAAAAAAACTGGGGTACATCATGTTTGGAAGTAATGACGGATACTTTACGTGAATGGAATATTCTTTCTTTACTATTTTATTTAGTTTTAGTTATATGTTTGTTTTAATGTGCAGCACTTGAATGCAGGTAACTACATAGGCCAGAAGAGGACGTTGGATTCCCTGGAACTACCCAGTCATGAGCCACTCATTGTGGGGCTGTGAACTGCATTCAGGTTCTTTTTTTTCCCCCAAGACAGGCTTTCCCAGTGTAGCTTTGAAGCATGTTCTGGAACTAGCTCTTGTAGACAGGCTAGTCTTGAACTCACAGAGTTCTGCCTGCCTCTGCCTCCCAAGAGCTGAGATTAAAGACATGTGCCACTGCCAGGTTGCATGCAGGTTCTTTTCAAGAGTGACAAGTGCTCATAACTGCTGAGCCATCTCTCTAGCCTCAAGCAGGATCTTCTTAATGGAAAGTTTTCATTAAAGAACTAAGTGCTGTTTAAATTTTATCTTCAAGATCTGTAAATATGGGAACCTTGAAAATATTTGGCAGTTTTAATATTTCCACATTATATAGTTTTTATGGCTTATTTGAAATGTATACTGTCCCTTTGGGTGGAACATAAGAGTTGCTTTCATAAGCAAATATTTGGCTTTTAGAATCTAAACAGAGACACATTGGAAATGAGACATTTCTCTTGTTTAAAATAAACACATTTTAAAATCTTCATATTTTGGCAATGAGTTAAATAGCAAAACTACCTAAACTCACTCTCCTAAGGAAGCTAGATTAGTTTATGTGTATCTTTATGTAAGTTACATGGTATTTGCTTATGAGGAGTCATTCAAATGCAGATTTGCAAGAAGTAGTACAGTTATCTGCAGCATTTCCATCTCAGTGATTCGGTGAAATAATACTAGATGTCAGTTTAAATGTTTCACTTTAAGCCCAGATGGAAAACATCTTATGTAGACTCCTAAGAGCTTGTTAAACCAAAACTTAGTTCTTTCTATGTGAGGTATCTTGTCACTGCATTTGGATAGGTGTACACTTCAAAGGTTTGATCTTACTGACAGCTTTTAGTTATTACGTAAATATTGAAATGTATTTTGTTGACTTGAGGAATGTGTGTGTGTATCTATGTGTATGTGTGTGATTTTATTCTGTTTTATATTTTTGGTTTTCCTTCTCTTAAAACGTAGAGCCCTTTATGAGATCCCTTGTTTCTCAATTATGACTGTCATAAGAAACAACTCATTCAAGGACTGGAGAGTTGGCTCAGAGGTTAAGAGCTCTTGTTGCTTTACAGAGAACTCTGGTTCAGTTCCCAGAACTCAGATATATGTATTTATTTATTTAAAAATAAACCACTCATTCAATAGGTAAGTTCCTGTCAATAGTTAATGTTCTTTGAAGAGCATTAAAATATGTAATATAAGGGATCAGATAATAGTAAAAACCTTGGAGATGTTAAACATGGTGGAAGGTCCAGGAAGAGTTGAAGGGTGAATGAAGTAGATAAGTGTTGTCTTACTAAAATTTCCATCAGGGTTGAAGAGCTTTGCTTATGTTTTTTTTGCTTAGTAATCTTTAATTCAAATGTGAAAGTTCAGTACAAGCCATTCATAGAATTTGGGGTTTGGCTGTTGAAAAACAAAACAACTGGGAAAAGGCAACAAAATGATCTGTTTGTCAAAAGTTATCACAGAAAGGACTACAGACAAGGCCATAGAAGATCAATTCAACTTACCCCTTCTGTCATTATTGACCCCTTCTCTCTCATTACCAGTAGTTTACATCCATTTCATAATCTTAATTCATATTCTTCAATTCAAATTTATACTTAAGATGTGTTTATATAACCCTTTAAAATACTTAGTACCATTGCATTGACATTTTTTTCTTTCCAGTCATGCTTGGTTTCATCCTAGATTACTGGGCCATCCAGATTCTGGGTGATGGTGCTCCATGCATTGTCAGAGGTGGGCTCACTCTTGTGGCATGGGTCTCAGCCTGGACCAGTCATTGATTGGCCACTCCCACAATCTCTGCTCCTCCACTGTTACCTCAGCATATCCCATAGGCAGGACAGACTATAGGTCAAAAGTTGTATGACTGGGTTGGTGTCCCAATACTTCCACTGGAAGTCTTGCCTGGTCACAGGAGATGGACAGTTCAGGCTACATATCCACTATTGCTAGGAGTTAGCTGGGGTCATCTTTGTAGATTCCTAGGAGTTTCCCTTGCACCAGGATTCTACCTGGTCCTGAAATGTTCCCCCTTTCTAGTCATCTCTTTCAATACTCTCCCCCTTTATCAGCTGCAACCCAGTCCACCATGGTCCTATTCCCACACACAATCCACTCATGTGCCCCCCCTTGTGCCCTCCTTGTTAACTAGTCACTCTGGGTCTGTGGATTGTAGCATGGTTATCCTTTACATTACTGCTATATCCACTTATACATGAGTATATACCATGTTTGTCTTTCTGGGTCTGAGTTAACTCACTCAGGATGATTTCTGTACTCATAGATCAGTGCCTAACTCAAGTGTCTTCAGAAAGCCTTCATCCAGTAAATAATGGAAACAGATACAGAGACCCACAGTCAAAGATTAGTCCAACTTCAGGGAATCCTGCTGAGGAGAGGGAGGAAGGATTGTATGAGCCAGAGGGGTCAAGGACATCACAAAGTAACCCATATAAACAGCTAACCTTAGGTCATAGGAGTTCAGAGTCTGGACTAACAACCACGGAGCCTTCATGGGGCCAACCTAGACCTTCTACATATATGTTACAGTTGTGTAGCTTGATCTTAACAATGGGAGAAGAGCCTGTCCCTATTGCTTTAGCTGGCTTTTGAGAACCTAGTACCTATACTGCATTCCCTTGCCCAGTGTTAATACAAAAAAAGTGCTTAGTCTTACCTCAACTTGATATGTCATGTTTTATTGACACTCATGGGGCATGCCTCTTTCTGAATAGAAACAGAGGAGGAGTGGATCGCGGGGGATCAGAGGGGAGGTAGGAGGGAGGGAATGGGAGACGAGGAGGGAGGCAAAAACTGTGGTTGGGATGTATAGGGGAAATATTAAGCTACACAAAGTAGGGATGTCTTATGATATTTTATTGAGGGGGAAGTCACTTAATATGAAAATCCAAAAAATCAGAGAAACAAGGTCTCCTCCCTGCTCTCCGAGACTTGGCTGGAATCCAAAAAGAGCATGTCTCCTACCCCCAGCTCTTTTTTATGATATATTTTTTTTTAATTTTTTTAAAATTTAAATTAGAAACAAGGTCACTCTCCCTTTCCCTCCCCTCCTTCCACACCCTCCAACGAACTGCCTTCTTTCCCCAGAGAGGGTGAGGCCCTCCATGGGAATGTCCATAGTCTGTCATTTCATCCAGGGCAGAGCCTAGACCCTCCCACAAGAGTCCAGGGTGAGAGAGCATCTCTTATTGTGGGATGAGAGCCCAAAGTCCATTTGTATACCCGGGATAAATACTGATCTATTACCCAAAGCCCCATAGATTACCTAGGATGCCTCACTGACACCCACATACAGGGGGTCTTGATCAGTCCCATGCTGGATTCCCAGGCATCAGTCTGGGATTCAAGAGTTACCCCTTGTTCAGGTCAGCTGTTTCTGGGGCTTAAACCAGCTCACTCTTAACCCCTTTGGTCATCAGTCCTTCCTCTCTGTCACTGGGTTCCTTGAGTTCAGCTCAGTGTTTAGCTGTGGGTGTCTGCCTGTGCTTCCATCAGTCATTGGTTGAAGGTTCTGTTTCCCAGACTCTGGCCATGGGATTGTAGGTTGGCACTCCCCTGATCTATGTCTAAAATCCATAGATGAGAGAGTACATTCCATGTTTGCTTTTTGTGACTGGGTTACCTCACTCAGGATGGCTTCTTCTAGTTCCATCTATTTGCCTGCAAATTTCAAGATCCCATTGTTTTTTTCCGCTGAATACTATTCCATTGTGTAAATGTACCACATTTTCTCTATGTACTCTTCAGTTGAGGGGCATCTAGGTTGCTTCCAGGTTCTGGAAATTACAAATAATGCTGTTATGAAAATAGGGGAACAGATGTCCTTGTGGTATGAATGTGCATCTTTTGGATATATAACTAAGAGTGGAATTGCTGGGTCTTGTGGTATGCTGATTCCGATTTTTCTGAGGAATCTCCATACCGATTTCCAAAGTGGCTGTACAAGTTGGCACTCCCATCAGCAGTGGAGGAGTGTTCCTCTTTCTCCACATCCTCTCCAGCAGAAACTG
The DNA here is from genome assembly GCF_017639785.1 of Mesocricetus auratus. Taxonomy (NCBI): domain Eukaryota; kingdom Metazoa; phylum Chordata; class Mammalia; order Rodentia; family Cricetidae; genus Mesocricetus; species Mesocricetus auratus. The sequence goes on from NW_024429189.1 coordinate 106,808,851, forward strand.
TCATTGGTGTTTTTGATTCTAGCCATTCTGACAGGAGTAAGATGGTATCTCAGTTGTTTTGATTTGCATTTCCGTGATGGCTAGGGATGTTGAGCACTTTCTCAAGTGCCTCTCAGCCATTTTAGGTTCCTCTATTGAGAATTCTCTATTTAGTTTTGTAGCCCACTTTTTAATTGGATCCTTTAGTATTTTGGAGACTTGCTTCTTGAGTTCTTTGTAAATTTTGGAGATCATCCCTCTGTCAGATGTGGGGTTAGTGAATATCTTTTCCCATTCTGTGGACTGCCTTTTTGTCTTGTTGACTGTATCCTTTGCCTTACAGAAGGTTCTCAGTTTCATGAGGTCCCATGTATTAATTGTTGCCCTCAGTGTATGTGCTACTGGTTTTATGTTCATGAAGCAGTCTCCTGTATCAATTCATTCAAGGGTACTACCCACTTTCTGTTCTAAGATGTTAAGTGTGGGTGGATTTATGCTGAGGTCTTTGATCCATTTGGACTTAAGTTTTGTGCATGGTGATAGACATGGATCTATCCGCATTCTTCTACATGCCAGCATCCAGTTATGCTAGCACCGTTTGTTGAAGATTCTTTCTTTTTTCCATTGTATTATTTTTAGCTTCTTTGTCAAAGATCAGATGTTCATACATGTATGGGTTAATATCAGCATGTTCAATTAGATTCCATTCGTCTACTTGTCTGTTTTTGTGCCAATACCAAGCTATTTTCAGGACTGTGGCTCTTTAATAGAGCTTGAATTCAGGGATGGTGATGCTTCCAGATGTTGCTTTGTTTAATAAGATTGTTTTGGCTGTCCTGGGTCTTTTGTTTTTCCATACAGTGTTGATTATTGTTCTTTCAAGGTCTGTGAAGAATTGTGCTGGTATTTTAATGGGGATTGCATTGAATCTGTAGATTGCTTTTGGCAGGATTGCCATTTTTACTACATTGATCCTGCCTATCCATGAGCATGGGAAATCGTTCCATTTTCTGATGTCTTCTTTAATTTCTTTCTTTAAAGACTCAAAGTTCTTGTGATACAGGCCTTTCACTTGTTTGGTTAGTGTTACTCCAAGATGTTTTATGGTGATTGTGGCAATTTTAAAGGGTGATGTTTCTCTGATTTCTTTCTTGGCCCTTTTATAGTCTGTATATAGTAGGGCTACTGATTTTCATGAGATGATCTTCTATCCTGCCACTTGCTGAAAGTATTAATCAGTTGTAAGAGTTCCCTGGTAGAGTTTTTTGGATCACTTATGTAAACTATCATATCATCTTCAAATAGTGAAAGTTTGACCTCTTCCTTTCCAATTTATATCTCCTTGATCTCCTTTTGTTGCCGTATGGCTCTTGCTAGAACTTCAAGTACAATATTGAAAAGGTATGGAGAGAGTGGACAGCCTTGTCTTGTTCCTGATTTTAGCGGAATCATGTTGAGTTTCTGTCCATTTAGTTTGATGTTGGCTGTTGGTTTACTGTATTTATTATGTTTAGGTATGTTCCTGTTATCCTGGATCTCTCCAAGACTTTTATCATGAAGGGGTGTTAGATTTTGTCAAAGGCTTTTTCTGTATCTAGTGAGATGATCATGCGATTTTTGTTCCTCAGCTTTTTTATATGATGGATTACATTGATGGATTTTCATATGTTGAACCATCCTTGCATCCCTGGGATGAAACCTACTTGATCACGGTTAATGATTGTTTTAATGTGTTCTTGGAACCGATTTGCCGGTATTTTTGCATCAATGTTCATGAGGGATATTGGTATGAAGTTCTCTTTCTTAGTTATATCTTTGTATGGCTTGGGTATCAAGGTTATTGAAGCCTCATAGAAATAGTTTGGCAAAGACCCTTCTGCTTCTATTGAGTGGAATACTTTGAGAAGAATTGGTATAAGATACTCTTTGAATTTCTAGTAGAATTCTGCACTGATGGATGGAATGTTCTATAGATGCCTATTAATCCCAATTGGGTCATAACTTCTATTAGTCCCTTTGCTTCTTTGTTAAGTTTCTGTCTGGTATTCCTATCTAGTGGTGAGAGTGGGGTGTTGAAGTCCCCCACTATAAGTGTGTGAGACTTTATATGTGATTTGAGTTTTAGTAATGTTTCTTTTACGAACGTGGATGCCTTTGTATTTGGAGCATAGTTGTTCAGAATTGAGACTTCATCTTGGATGTTTTCTCCTGTGATGAGTGTGAAATGACCTCCTTAATCTCTTTAGATTGGTTTTATTTTAAAGATTAATTTGTTAGATATTAGGATTGCTACCCCCACTTGTTTCTTAGGTCCATTTCATTGGAAAATCTTTTCCCAACCTTTAACTCTCAGTTAATGTCTGACTTTGAGGCTGAAATATGTTTCTTGTATGCAGCAGAAGGATTGGTTCTGTCCTAGAATCGATTCTGTTAGCCTGTGTCTTTTTATGCGTGTGTTAAGACCATTACTATTGAGGGATATTAATGACCATTGATTGCTCATTCTTCTTTGATTTGGAATGGTTGTTGTTGGTGGAATTATGTGTGGAATTCCACCCCCTTTTTCTTTTGGATGTTGGCAACATGGGATTATTATTGCCTATGTTTTTCTGGTTGCAGTTAACTTCCCTGGATTTGAGTTTTCCTTCCAGAACTTTTGGTAGGGTTGGGTTAGTGGATATGTATTGTTTGAATCTAGTTTTGTCATGAAATATCTTGTTTTCTCCAACTATAGTGATTCGAAGCTTAGTCTGGGCTGGCATCCACGGTCTCTTAGTGTTGGTAGAATATCTATCCAGGACCTTTTGGCTTTCAGAGTTTCCATGGAGAAGTCAGAAATTCTGATAGGTTTGCCTTTACATGTTACTTGACCTTTTTCCTTAGCTGCTGTTAATATTCTTTCTTTATTCTGTATATTTGGGTGAGGGAACTTTTTTGTGGTCCACTCTATTTGGTGTTCTTGTACCTTCATTGGCATGTCTTTCTTTAGGTTGAGGAAGTTTTCTTCTATGATTTGGTTGAATATATTTTCTGCTCCTTTGATGTGGTTTTCTTCACCTTCTTCTATACCTATTATTCTTAGGTTTGGTCTTTTCATGGTGTCCCATATTTCCTGGATATTTTGTGTTAGGGATTTGTTGGACTTAAGATTTTCTTGGTCAATGAATCATTTCTCCTAGTGTATCTTCAACACATGAGATGCACTTTCTTCCATCTCTTGAATTCTGTTGGTTATGCTTGCACCTGTAGTACTTGACCATTTGCCCGCTTTTGTATTTCCAGCCTTCCTTCAGATTGTGTTTTTTTTATTGTCTCTATTTCAGTTTTCGACCTTTGCACTGTTTGAATTTTTTCTTGTAAATTTTTCTTTGTCTTTTCATCCATTTGTTGCATTTTTTTATTTTTTGGTTTGTTTTTTCTTCCATTGTTTGCATTTTTTGTTTTTTTTTCTTCCGTTTCTTTGAGGGGTTTTCCCATATCCTCTTTGAGTGCCTCTATTATTTTCATGAAGTTGTTTTTAAGGTCATTCTCTTCTGCTTGATTTGCATTGGAATGTTGGAATCTTTCTGGTGTGGAGTCTCTAGAATCTGGTGGTCTCATATTTGGTTTTCTGTTGCTGTATGTGTTTTTATAGTGTCTCCTTCCTGTCCCTTCTTTTAGTTGGTGCAGAAAGAGCCTCTTCCTGGCCTGGTGGTTAAGGGACCAGAGTTCCCTTTTGGTTTGTGCAAACAAGTCCAATAGTCTGGTAGTTCTCCTCTTCCTGGTCCTAGTCCTGGTCCTATGGGTGGAGAAGAAGACTGGGAATCTGGGATGCTTAGGCTCCCACTGAGAGGGGAGACTCAGTAGCAGTCTCCAGGCACTGGAGCACGGGCCCAGAAACAGACCCCAAATTGCCTGGTCCTGTGGGTGAAGAACAAGACCAGGAAACTGGGGTGCGTAAACTTCTACTGGGAGGGAAGGCTCACTGGTGGTCCCCAGGCATTGGTCCTGTTGGTGGAAAAGAAGACCAGGAATCTGGGGTTCTTATACTCCCACTGGGAGGGGAAGCTCAGTGGCAGTCCCCAGGCAGTCCCCAGGCACTGGAAGGAAGGCCAGGATATAGGGCCTGGTTTACCTGGTCCCCTTGGTGGAAAAGAAGACCAGGATTCTGGGATGCATAGGCTCCTGCCAGGAGGGGAGGCTCAGTTGCAGTCCCCAGGCAGTCCGCAGGCAATGGAAGGCAGGCCCAGATACAGGGCCTGGTTTCCCCCAGCTCTTTTATCCCTGTGCATTCTACATACCTGTGACCATGCTCAAAAGGGTGTGGTCAGTGCTATGGGTACATAAGATGTAAAATAAAGTTAATAAAAAACTACTTTGTACCAGCTTGCTTCTTATAATGCCAGAAAATCCCAACTATTTCAATATGCATTTTTTTAAAACAAGGGGGAGGGAGCGTTACTTGTAGAAAGTAATTTTTGCCTGCATAAACATTTGCTAGAAATAGCATGTGTTATTCAAAGGCCTAGACTCTCTCGTGCTTTCACAGTTAAACATGTAACCTGATGTATACAGAAGCATGAATAACATGTTGAAGATCACAAGTATTATAACTGTTTTTCTATTTATTTGAAGCATAGCCAGAAAAATAGTTCAGTTTTGAAATTCAGTAGCACAAGATGGCCTGCTATTATTTCTTTGACTTTGGTCTCTTTTCTTCATGCATGAAGGCTATATATACTATGTAGATATCTAATGACCTTCTTGCAACAGTAAATTTTTCCTACATGTTTTCATGAGGTAGGCTGTTCTTCTCCATGTTTTTGGGCTCTCCATTATGTATGCTAATGCTATTTTCCAAATGACTTCAATACAGGTGGAACCAGTGTAACTTTCCAAAATTTCCCTCCTTCTTTCCTTAATGTTGGCCTGGTTTAAGTGTAGATAGATAGTCTGGAAACCTGTGGTGCCCTGGTGGCGGCGGGGGGGTGGAATCAAAAGCATGACCTTGAAGTTTGGAGGGGAAATTGGAAGCTGAATTACTTTTGTTCAGCTTAAATGATATTAAAAGCTAGACATTGTCCTCCAGTTCAAGTTCATTACTTCTATATATTTTACCATGTAACATGCTGGGATCTGCTGTCTTGGCTTCAAATCTCTTCTTTGTGATAATATGAGCCCCAAGGGCATCTGCCTCTGATGGCTTTCTCATTGGCAAACTTTCTCTGGCCTGTGTGGGCACCTGGTCCTGCTCCTAGACAGTTGCCAAGCATTAGTCTGTGCCAAGGTACTTGTTTATTAACTTTCTGAATTCTTTACTCGGTATAGTAGTATGTGTAGTCCCCACCTTGTGATGCTTCAACTTATGTTTCTTATTATTTTATGGTAGTGTGAAAGTAATAAAATTTAGCAGAAACTTAGTTTTGCAATTTGGTCTTTTCCAGGACTAACAGTATGTGGTATGGTACTTCCCTCTATCATTGGCAGCTGCAGTGAGATGAAGCATTCAACCATCTACACAAGCACAAATAAAAAATACCAGAGAGTCCAAAGTGTGGTTGAGGTATAGTGTTTGGTAGGGTAGGTTGATTAAGCCCATTTTGGGTGTATGATATTTTTAAGTTTTGGGTTTATGATATTTTTAAGTTGTGATCATTTATTGTGACATGAGTTCTCTGTAAACCAAAGAGTATTGTTATGATGTCCCACTCAGGTCTCCCTTTCATGAAGGCTTTTGGCTTCACTGCTGTGAATACAACATGAGTGGTTGACTCAGCTGCCAAAATTCAACATGGCGAGTGTAACCTCTTTCCCAGTTAGGCCCACTGTTGTGACTGATTGTGATATGATTATTATGGTCTGGCCATTTTGGCCAAACTAGTAACAATTATGAAGAACATTCTAGATCCTGCATTCCCATGGAGCCACCCAGGAATTTTTCTAGATGTGTGTCTAGAAAAATTTGACTTTTTTTTCTGTGTCTAGACTTGCAGACTTCCCTTCCCTTTCCATAGGTTTGATCCCAAAGTTAATCCTAAATTAACATTCTGCAAGCTCATCTATGTGAAGAGGTCTGCTTTCCTGAGAACCCAGTGTTGGCTATAGTTTTCTGATCTAGACCTTATTTATGACCCTAGTTTACCAATATTTGGCAGCTTATTTTATATTAAGCCTGAGTTTGAGTTTGGCAGAACCTTATACATTGATATGGATACTAATTTTCTAAATAATAATCTAGAGAAATAGACTTTTAACTTAAAACACACATTGGAAGTTGTTAAAGAGATTATATTTTCCCCTAAACACTTCGTTCTTATTATCTCACTGAGAGAAATATGCTCTTTTTAGCAGCAGCAATTGTTTGTCATGCTCCAAGTATTCTAGGAGTCTAAGATGTTCAATTATCTTTAAATAGAGTCTGGTCATCACTAACCTCTTTTTTATTTATGAGAAGAATGACAAACATTTATATAAATAAGTAAAGATTTTTAAATGATCTCCGTGCTGTGAAATGGAGAAATAACTTTATGATTCTTTCCATTGAAGCTGTTGTCATCAAATAGGTAAGAAAGACTAAATTCCCATGGGAACAAAGTAACAGTTATGCATAAAATGAATGGAGATATTTTTGGTGGTTTAAAAGAAAATGGTCCCCGCCGGGCAGTGGTGGTGCACATCTTTAATCCCAGCACTCGGGAGGCAGAGGCAGGCGGATCTCTGTGAGTTCGAGGCTGGGCTGGACCGACAGCCTCCAAAACAATACAGAGAAACCATGTCTCCTAAAAACCAAAAAAAAAAAAAAAAAAAAGAAAAAAAAAAGAAAAAAAGAAAATGGTCCCCAAAGGGAGTGGCATTTTAGGAGGTATGGCTTTGTTGAAGTAGATGTGGCCTTGTTGAAGGGAGTGTTTTACTAGTGGAGTTGGTTATGAGGTCTGGTTTTTTCAAGTGTTCCTCAGCGTGACAATGAGTCCACTTCCTGTTGCCTTCTGGTGAGAATGTAGCCAGCACCATGTCTGCCTGCACTCCACCATGATCCTGGACATGATGATAATGTACTAGGCCTCTGAAACTGTAAGCAAGCAACTCCAATTAAATTATAACAGTTACCATGGTCCTGATGTCTCTTCACAGCAATAGAAATCTTAATTAACTAAGGCAGGTTGAAGAAACTGTGTTTCACCATTTTATTGTTTCATATGATGAAAAATAATGTGATATAAAGTTTCATTTACTGTATAGTTAATATTATTCATGAATTATCTGTGTTCTTTCTGTATTGAGAAAGTTATGAATTATTTTATAGCTTACATGATTCATATACATCATTAATGCTTCTCAAATCTAATTCCAAGAGATTGTAAGTAAAGAAAATACATACTCAAGTGTCTTATGGACACAGAGCTGTAGAGATGATGGGTAGCTCAGTGAAATTATACATGAACAAGTAGGAAACTCTAAAGGAGAGGCTGAAATTCTTTACATAAGAGCCAAACAGAAAGAGTACAATATAAAAATTGAACAAAATACCTAGAGAGTGTCAAGACCAAATTTGATCAAGAATGCCCAAAACAAATTTCACTCAAAAGTGATGGAATCTCTCAATCAAAGCATTAGGTCCTTAAAAGTTCCACTATCAGGAAGTCTTCCAGATGATATGAATAGATGCCAATTCATAAGATGAAACATATAGATGCATAAGACTCACCAATATGCAAGTGAATTTAGAGTGTTCTATTGCTGTAATGCTGGTATGTAAATCACTTATTAGTTTAGTATAAAAGTTAAGAGGCAAACATTTTGAAGTAATGTCACTACAGCAATTTGTTAATGAGTAAGCAATGTAAAATATGTGTAAATTGTGTCATCAAAAATGACGGATAAATTTTTGTGCACCTCTTTGTCTTTTTGCAATGTCATAATTTATTGAATAACCAATAAATTCTCAAACTACAATTCTTTGTTTGTTTGATTTCCCTTGATAGCTGCTGTTGGCAAACACAGATTTTATTCCAATATTAATTACTAATAACATTAATTATCAGATGTTGCAGTAACATTTCATACACTAATATGCAAAGAATATTGAAAGGAAAGGAAAGCCAGAGGATGCCTACGAGGTAAAATATTCCATCTTACAAGGAAGCTCATTAAGACAAGAAGTAAACAACTCAAAGTCTTCAGGAAGTTCCTGACACTGACCAGATTTACTAGGTCACCTCTCCTAACCCCCTTTTCAAAGCATATATAAGTAGTGACTGCTGAGAGACACTTTCAGACAAGTTGGGGTGCTTGGAAGAAACAGATCAGCTTAAACTCCTGGAATAGGCTCAGACCAACTGAGCTACCTAGAAAAGATGTTCTCCAACCTGCTTATCTGTCTACAGGTTATGTATAATGCTGTAAGTTTACAGCTTTGTAAGATGCCACCCATGCTAGGGTGAGTTTTAGTTATATAACTGTGTTTGTATTGTTTCTGCCCTGTAATTAACTTCTTATCCGTGTTCCTGTAAGTAACCCCAGTAAAGTTCATTGGTTCATGAATTTGGACATTGGTGTTATCTACTCTGGTCTGTCATTGATTCCCTATCTCGGATGAGTAAACATTCACATCGGAATGAGATGTAGCCCACACATTCTTGGGTATTTGAATACTTTGTTCCCAGTTGGTGTCCTTGTTTAGGCAGGCATAGAGGTGTGGCCTTGATTGAGGAAGTATATCATAGGAGTGAGTTTTGAGAGTTTAAAGAGGTGCCATTTCGAATTTGCTCTCTCTGCTTGCTGCTTACAGTGTGAAATGTGAATTCTCAACTGTTTCTGTAGCCATGCCTGGTGCTTGCTGCCAAGTGTCCCCACCATGATGGACTGTTATCACTCTAAACTGCAAACTAAATAAACCCATCCTCCTCTGAGTTGCCTTGGTAATGGTATATTATCACAGCAACAGAAACCAAACTAAGACAATATCTCCCTAGGAGTAGTGTTGTATGATATTTGATCTTAGCATACTCTTTTTATAGTTCCAGGAGAAGGCATTCCATCTGGTATGATCAATAGGCACACACATCTGTTTTTTACGTGATTTGGGTGTATTTTCCAGAGTCATTATTTGTTGGCATAAATAACTGATCAGTTTGTGCTGGTGGTTTACTGGCAGATGGTGGTTACTCACTTGCATAAACAAGATGTGCAGAGTCATTCTTTCTTGGCACTTATACTCCTAGTGGAATAACTCTAGTCAAAGCTGTTGCTTTATAAAATAAAATAATTCTTGGTTAGTCTGAAAACTGCTATTACATACAACATAAAGCAGACCAAAGCTTGTTTGTAAAACTGTAATGCTTTTGTATATAATCAAAGTTAAATTATTATTTTCAAATCTGTTACTGTGAGCAATGATTTTTGTAAACCTCTTGGGAAGTAAGAACCAAAAGTCTATGGTCATTACATGAATGATAAAGGAGTCAAAACATCCCTTACCCGCCTCCCCCCCAAAATCACCAAATCACAAAGGGAAACAAAATGGGTTTTTAATTATAAAAAGAATAAATTTCAAGATGTAATTATCATACTACAGCATAGTGACTACGGTAATCTTCATTTTCAACCTAACTAGATGCACAGGGTTGGTACAGCACATCTCTAGATGTGTGTTTGATGGCATTCTCAAGGTGATTATGTCATAAGGATTACCCCATGATGAATTAGTAGTATGGCAGAATTATTGAGAAGTGGTAAAAATAGAGGGTATGGTGTGCTGTCCTTGGAAGAAGTGGGTCACTGACCCCTTCTGTGTCTGCCTTTCCTTTCTCCTTGACTGCCATGATATGATTGCTCTTCTCCACCATGTCTTCCTCCCATGATGGGCAGACACCTTGAGCCCAAATAAATCCTTCTCTTTTGAAATTAGTTAATTATTGTGTTACCTAGCTAATGTGGCAACTGTAGATGATAATATTGTATTATACACTGAAAGTTTTCTGAGAATATACATGTATCCCCACCTCCCAGGTGGGTAGAGCTGAGGATCAAAGCCAAGACCTCTGTGTGTTGATTCCTAGGGAAGCTGTATCTCCAGACCAAGAGGCACCATCATGTCTTTCCACTATGTATCTACACAAAAAAGTTAGTGCACAATGTGGATATGCTAACCAGCTTGATTGTAGTAATTATTTCATATTGTATGTGTGTTATTAAAGCCCTTACATATATATGATATTAACATTAAATTATGAATATATTATATACAGATACATATATTTACTTGTCACTATTTCCTAGTACAGATTGAAAAATGATACTATTTAATTTTCTGAAGTAAATGTGAATAGTCTACTTTTGAAAATAAACAAGAAACTTCCTTTATTTATCTTAAAAAAGAATTTTTCCACTAAAATTATTCAAGAAAGAAAATACCTGATATTCCCAATGACTGTACAAAGCCACTCATGATAAATAAAATGTTAGTGTTTAGACTAATAGTTGACTTGAATAGAATATTTATCCATACTTACATATTTTATATAGAAATGAAAAAATCTTAGGATGGTATAAGGTGGTATGTCAATTATTACTTTGTGTCTTTCTCTATTGATAAATTGTCACCAAGTTAGTACTGTTGTAAAGTTTAGGGATTTAGTATTCTGAGATTATATCATAAATAAAACTAAATCTACAAAGTGGAAGAAAAGCATTTTGTAATAGAGTGGTGGCCTATGTCTTTTACATAGTGGCCTTTGTTGTTTGCAAGGAAAAACTACTATTTTCACTTTAATCTATTAAAGAGATTAAAATGAAAGCTGTTTAAATTTTTTTTCGATACAGGGTTTCTCTGTATTGTTTTGGAGTCTGTCCTGCTGTCCTGGCTGGCCTTGAACTCACGGAGATCTGCCTACCTCTGCCTCCCAAGTGCTGGTATTAAAGGCGTGCGCCACCAACACCCAGTGAAAGCTGTTTAAATTTAAATAGGCATTTTCTTTTATGGTGTAAGCAAATGCTTGAAAATGTAGTAATAAAAATGCAAAAATAATATTTTTCTTTGGAGTTAGCACAGAATTTGATGTAGATATTCCGTTCAGCTGGAAAGAAACATGTTCATTTTCCTGCAATGCTGAAGCCTTAAACTACAATGGTAATAATATACTTTGATGATACCTTCTTGTATTTTCAGTATTCCTTAATCTTATTATCATTGGCATAAAATATCTGTTTTTTTTTTTTTTTTTTTGCTGGAGAGGGTAGTAATATGGCATGTACTTTCACTCTGGTTGCTAATAGATTACTTCTAGACAAGCCTTGGATGAGAGATGCCTTGCTTTTCTTTCATTTCAAGCCTGGGCATGGTGAGGTAGAAATCACCCATAGGAAAATTCTTTAGGTTTTCATCTATCATCAGTAGTCTTTAACAGGATAGGTAGCTAGTGGGCTCCTGTACTTACCTGGTCCTTGTCACTCACCTTCCCTTCTGTGGTGGAGAAACAAAGAAACTTTAACATGCTTTACTTGGGTGGACATTTGGCCTTTCTACTTTCTACTGCACAAGGAGGAAGACAACTTTCCCTTAGTTAATTCGTGTTTTGGATGTGTTGTGTATAGTTGTTTTTATTTTTTTAGACTGTGTGGTTCCAGAAATGATTCCGGATAATGTCTATCAAGTTTTGAAGGTCAGAGAAATAGAACATTTTCCCAATACACTAGATAATTTCATTTCCTACTTATCCATGAGCCTTCAACAGGCCTTCAGCTGAGATACTTCAGATTCCTCATCCATAAAATAGGACCAGAGGCTAGGGGTGCAATTTAGGTGGTAGGAACTCTTGGGAATTCAGGAAGCATTCAGGTATAAACCAAGCTTGGTGGCTCAGGTCAATAATACCAGCACTTAGGGTGTGAAGTCAGGAAATGATATTGAAGTTCAGGTTTATCCTTGGCTACATCTTGGCAAGTTGGAGGCCAGTCTTGTCTAAGTAGATGTTGTTTCTTCATAAACAAATCAAGAGGACCCGATGAGTAAAATAAAAAATATCTATAATTCAGTCAAGTTTTGGAGAGAGTAGTGTCTGGTGTTGAATCCTGACTGTACCCCTTCATACTCTCTCCTGTCACTCACTTTTCCTCTCCCCTTCTCCCCTTTTCATTTTGGTACATAGTACCACTGAGCCTCGCTTCATAATTTTGCTTTGGGGCTTAATATTGGATCTTACCTCATTTATAAAAGAAGATATTAAAATTTGTTATAAAAATTAAAGGGGATTTTCTGTATAAAAAGCATGATGGAGGACACATAGCAAGACCTTAACATAATATCTTTGAACATACTCATTTTAAATAAAAACCCTCTTTTTAGCTTAATCTTATCTTTGCATTACCTTCATCTAATCATCTGCATAATGAATGTGTTTAGTCCTTTCTGTGTACTAGGTTTTGTACCAAGCATGTTTCACGTATTGTCTTTGATTCTTAAAGATAAATCAAAAGTAAAGGCTTATTTTCTTAATGTGAAATTGAGCTAGAAACAATCTAAAAACTTGACCAAGGCCATGCTGCTGGGATATCACAGCTGGCTGGTTTAAGAACCACTGCATTTGCCTTACATTCTTGCCTATGTTTTCTTATTTGCTGTCTTGGTTCTTTTCAGGAAGATTGAAGACTTGTGCAGCTTGCTCTGCTTTGTATTTAGTGACAGCTTCAGAGACTTCAATCCAGCCAGCCAGAGGTAGCTTGTTTTTGTCACCAGGGTGTGCTGTAATTCCACCAATCTGAATTTATTGCAGATGCTGTGAAGCTGCCTGGAATCACTCCTTGTTTCTGCTGCTGCTTAGCAACCACAGGTTTTCAGCTTGAAGCTCTCTTATCACCTGGGGAACTGCTGGAGACCCCCAAGCCATATTCTTTTTGTGTAATGCTACCCATCCATGCTCATGGCATCCTTCTGTGAAGGAGGGCACTAGTGTGTTTCGCCTGGCAGTGGCAGTAGCATGCCTACATGTTCCCTAAGAGCTCTGTCGTGTGATATTGTGCTGCATCAGCCACACTCATTTTTATACTAAGAAAACTGATGACTTTAAAAGTCTACCATCAGTAATGTTTTCTGATGTTAGCAACGGCTACACCTTCAGAACTTGCATTTTCTACCTATTAAGTTTGAAATTGATTAGCATGTCATTAAAATGCTCATATATTTAGTAGACTTTTTAATAAAATCTGAAAAATTTTATAATTGAAAGCTTTAGTATGAACAAATAGTATCTGAGATTCCAATTTCACAGGGCCATTTCATATTCACTCGTGGATTAAAATGATAATGTAGTAAGGTTTATAGAAAACAAAAATTGAAGAAAGCCTTAGGGTGGGCACCTATACATACATATGTAAAATATATTTTGAAATTTCTCTAGTAGACTAATAAAGTATTATATAATAAATTATGAAAACATCCCTCCTTCCTTTCTTTTTTCTTTTTATTTCTGAATGCATATCTCCTTTGGTAGTAACTAGCCTAGAAAACTTGATGAGTGAAAAATTTAATCAGTTTACTCTCAGAAATCAAGTTATTCACATGGCACTATGATTCAGAAACTGATTTTGTACATTTTCAGTATATTAATCTGTAGTTTTTCTTGAAAGGATTCTTGTTTTTGCACTGTTAAAGGGGATTTGTCAGGTGTCCGGGCTGTTCTGTGAGATATCCTGGGAAATGATTTACATCACTTTGGCAAAGAGACTCCTATTTCCAGACAATACTGTCTTTAAGCAAACAGTGTTTGTGTAGCTACCTTGCAGCAACATTCAGCTAGAAGATAGTGTTTCACATGCTTGATAAAATAATGAAATCACTGACTAGCAGGACTATTAAGTGGAGCTGCAATTTTGCAGCAATGTGATAATTTTGTTTAATGTGGACATTTTTACACATGTGTGGAATTTGTGCTCAATGACCACTTGTGTGAAGAATAGAAAATCAATTCAAAAATTCCAGTTTGGTAAAATATTTCTTACCTTTTTTTTCTTAATGGAATCACTGAATAGTATTTTGGTTCATGAACATTTAAAAATGTGAAGTCTCTATTGAAGCTACTGTAGAATAAGCAATCATCATTAATCTTATAGATGTATGATTTTTTGCATGTTTAAAATTATTTTTTCTTGAAAAGTTAGCAAATGAAGTGTATTCTAAATTAAATATGTAGTTGAAAGTATTTTATAAACAAGATACTTTCCAACAAGATAAATATCATTGTTGGAAACCTATCTAGATGAAAAAGAAGACAAAATTCATACTGGGTTACACCCCCTCCTCACTTGACCTGAATATGCTTTCTCATTTCTATAAACTCATACAATTGAGGATGGTTCAGGGAAAAAATTCTAGTGCTAAATAAATGTGAGCGAGTAAGTATTTTAAAATACCATTAGCCAAAATTGCTAATTGCTTGTATGTATGGCAAATTATGAGTGGCTTAAATAATTGGAGTGTGTATAAAGAGAGACTTTTTTCATCTTTAAAGAATAATCAAAATAAAAATAATTGATGTTTGAAGATACAGGTGTTATAAATGATATATTACACAGCTTTCCCCATTTTCCTAAAACCTGGGGCTGCCATCATTGCTTTTCATAAGTTACATTTTTTACACAAAAATATTTATTGAATGTTAACATTTTAATGGGATTTTAGGACTGGCCAACTTTAGAGTTTTCTTAGATTCTTGGTCCAATCTTCCTTTTGACCTTTTTCTGTTCATTCACTTATTTTCTACCCCTTATTGTGGCTTGGTTCACTTTTCTTTATTCACTGCATATAAGAAGACAGGGGTCTGTGCTAGTATGCATCTTCATGGAGATACTGTTATAGCCACAGACCAAATAGCTGGGTTAATAGTTAATATATTAAGTTCTATATTTTTTTGTAATACTGGGGATGGAACTCAGGACCTCATGCATACCAGGCAAATGATTTACCACTGCACTATACTCCAATCGTATAATATTCTTGAGCATTCACAGTTTTATATTTTTACACTAGAAGACCTTTCCTGTTTGTTCAATAATCTTTGGAAATAGCCTAAGTGTTTTGTTGATAAAGAGGGTTTGGCGTATAAGCCACAACACTGGTGTGCTATTTGTGTTAGCACAGCTTTAGAGGCACATAACCATGGGGGGTCTTGCCCACTGTACTGTCTCAACTTTTGCCTACAGAATGTTCCTCACGTACACACCATTCTCACAGGTCTCATATGTCCAGTCATTCTGTATCTCATCTGGCAACTATGTTTCTACTGTTTGATTTTCACTAACAAGAATGATGGTTTTGTCTTAAGTCTTTGCCTTATTCCTTGGTTGCAGTGTTCTCTAGCTTTCCCTGGTTGTCTTCCACATTGTGTTAGATACAAGTCAGTTAATGGCATAATAAGTTTTTGTTTATGTTCCAACTTGGAGTTCAAAAGAACTGCCAATTAATTTGTGTTTACTTCTCATTGATGTCAAAAGAAAAATCTTTGAGGAAAAATTGACTCATTTATTTGTGCTTATTTTACTTACAATTATTAACAGTAGGTTAAATATGCACACTAGAGAATGCCAGAATTACCAGTTTCTAATGTTTTCTTATCAGCAACTTCCAAGGTAGCAGAGCTTTGGTATCAGGAATATTTAGAAATACAGGGTGAACTTTAACTCTTTTTTAATTCTCAAAATTAAGTTTCATAGTAGTTAATATTTACCGAATTAGTAATTTGAAAACTATACACAATATTACCATTTTCTCAAATTTGAATTCTTTGTAGAAGATTTATTGTAAATGTTTACATTTTCCAAAGTGAAAAGCAATGACTTCTTTTGAACTTTGAAAGGTTAATGACTAAGTCAATATTAACATAATATTAACCTAATTGTTTCTTGCTTATTGCCCTATTGGGAGCCCATGTGGTCACTGCCCAGGAGACTGATATTCTAAAGTAATGTTTCTTTAGAGGACTGACTATGCTCCCCTTTAGTTTCCTGCCAATCTTGCATTTCTCCAGAATTCGGTGGGGACAAGATGGCTTTGTATTTTCATTCTATTCTTTACCATTGGTGATACTTGGTTTAATGTGCAGTTCCAGCAGCAGAAAATTTTAGTTAATTGGAGGAGGGGCACATAAAAAGGAAAAACATATAACATAGTAGCTCATGTATATCTTTCTAGAATCCACCGAGTATGGTTTTGCCATGTGGAATTTATCCGAGTTTGCCTGCTTTTAAGTAGCTTTCTCTTTGCCAGTGGAGAAGTCAGGGAAATAAGGAGGTAGTAGCAAAGGAGGTTCACAAAGAAGCAGTCCAAGCTCCCCTCCTGGATAGGGGAAGACACTAGGAAGAGAAGGGCTAGAGAAGAGTACTCAAGTGCTATTTATCACAATCACCCAGAGGGAGAGAGCACAAAGGCCTGGCTGGTGACATCTTCAAGTAGTCTAGGACTTTTGTGTGTACACCATTTCCCAGGTGAGTCTAACAAGGCATGGTTTGAGAGCTTCTGGGGGTGAAGCAAAAAGTGTTTTTAGTTTATTTGCCTGTTGAATGGTTAAGGGAGAGAGGTGAGAATGGATGGGAGGAGAACTTGGTGTCTCTGAAGGGCTTCTGTCAGATCATATGTAGATGCTTGCCCATGTTCACAGGGACACCTTGAGGCAATTACTGCCTCTTCTTTATAGAGGAGCAAACCAAACTCACAGCAGGCAAATACATTTGCCAAAGTGACTACAATGACTGGAGTTTGAACACCTTCAACTTGGTGGGAATCCAAAGACCTTCTACTCATGTCATTCGGATAGTCAGAGGAAGAAATTGATCTGACTCTCAGTTTTCTCATAAGCATAATGAGATTATTAATAGCACCCCACTGAGATTTCCAAATTAAATTACATATACAAAACACTTAAAATAGTACAACCACTTTTGAAGTAAGCCCACCATCATAATCATCCTTAATAAATACTTTGGTCATTGCTATGGACTGGTTACTTCATTACAGGAGAGGGATACAAGGATGAGAAGCTATTACTTGCTGTCAGCAATTTAAGAATAGGTAGGAAACTGCATGGTTAAAAGCAGGGGAATCCAATTTGGTATCTTTGGCTAAATTGAATGAAGAATTGTCTTAGACCAACACTAACAAAAGCTGAAGAGAGTGGGAAGAATGGTCTATGTATAATTTTCCTGGTATATGCCACCAAAGACAGAGATGTGTCTCTAGAAGATCAGACCTGTAAAAGTCTAGTAAAGACACATGGTCTCTAGGAAAGTGTTAGGGTTCAACTCTACAAAGTTGTCTTCTGATTTCCACATGACCACCAAGACATGCTCATCTCTCACAATAATAATAAATAAGTGTATTAATATTAACCACTTCTTTAAATGAACTAAACATGCATATTTAAGGCAATAAACAACTTATCAATGCAACAGTTGGAACCAACCAGTAAGATGGGTTAGGCTGTTAAAACTGCTTGCTACCAAGCATTAAGACCTGAGGTTAATCCCTGGAACCCATACAGAAGGAGAGAACTGAGATCAGATTCCTTTAAGTTATCTTCTGACCTCTATGAGAGTGCCATAACATGCATGCACATACATGATAAGTATAAAAAAGAAAAAATGTGCAAATGACACATTTGTGTTCACTGGAAGTAGAATCTCATATTACCAAAATATGGATTAACTTCCTAAAATTCTTGAAATCAGTTTTCAAATTCCCCTGTAAAATTGAAAAACAAGGCTACATTTTATTAAAAAAAACTAGCCATCATTTGAAATGAACAAAATTGTTTGCCTTAGTTTAGGTTTCAGTTGGAATACCTGTAATTTGGAGCACTGTTACCATTTGAAACATTGTATTGATAAATTGGTTTTCACTTTGAAGACACACACTTAACTCATTTAAACAAATGGTTGAATCCAGTAAATCTTGAGTCTGTTAGCCCATTTTCATCATCAGCTTTGGCCACAAATTTTGATATAGTAAATGACTTGTTAATATGTCAATTCATAAAGTTCTCTAAACATTTGGCATTTACTTTATGTTTAATTGCATTATATAAACATTTTGATTGGATTTTGTCTTTAATGGTTTTGAGACACCATTTCTTCAGTAACATTGTATTTGTCATCAACGCCTTAGAAATGGCATAAAGCAACAGGGGTACCTGGGCTGGGGTTGTATCATCCATGCTACACTCCATTGCCAAAGTACATGTTTAATTAATGCTTCTGTTATCCAAACTTTTTTTCCATAGACATTTTCCCCACTTTATTTAATTCATGGTGAGTCTGGTGACAGGAACTGGTTTTATGAATATCTTCCCTGTTTTCTTTCCTCAGAGCATATTGTATCTGCCATGCCCCCATGTGTTACTTAATAAAGTTACCTTAAGTAAGCAGTTTTAATTATTTTTGCAATTAAATATGTTGCTATATAACTGGTTTCTTAAATAAGATTCTTCTGGGTTGTAATTTTGACAACATTATTTTGTTGGGAAGACAATTTTTTATTTTCTCTCTATAACATAATCCTTGGTATACATTTCATTTGCCATGATGTTTTTGTATATAATAACTTTTCAAATTGTAGTCTTCAAAAACTTGTGCAAATTTCCCACAAATTAAGCAGAGGAATTACTTGTATCAGCACAAAATTCATCACCCATCTTCACCTTGAACCATTTTTTTTCATCCGTATTGTTTTTCTAAAATCTTCTCTAATATAGAATTTGCACTAGGACTCAAAAATAATGATAGATAAGGAGCTCTATTTACTTTCTTATGGAAATGAATTGATGGGAAAACAGAAAATTAGGTGTGGGCCCTTCTGCATCTCAGCTGAAAATGCAATAGGAAACAGAGGGTTGGTTGTAAAATAAAGTAGATGATGCATAGCCAGGGTGTGGAAATGCCCTTAAAAATAAAACAAAACACTTATTTATCTCCTAAATGACATTAAACACCTGTTGTTCTCAATGACAGACTATATAATGTTATTGACAATCCCTGCAATCACTTGCCTAGTTACCATGATCGCATGATCTCCTGATAGTTCCTATTCAGCTATCTACCTGGAAGATAATACAGGAAGCTGGATATAGAAGTAAAATGGGAACATTCATCCATACAAATAGTAAAAGCACATATACATTTATTTTGTATGATATTGTAATGTGATGGTGTCATCTATGAAGTTCATGCTTGAGAGCCATGTTGTTGAGTTACAAAATAAAACAAAATTTCTTAGTTAATGTTTTGTGCTATGAAGAAGAACCATGACTGAGGCAACTTATGTAGAATGAAAGTATTTAATCAGGGTCTTGCTTACAGTTACAAAGGATTAGTCCCCAAACACTGTGGCCAGCAGCAGGACAGCAGGCTCACAGGCGTGGTCCTGGAAGAGTAGCTGAGTTCATATCTGACCCACAAGTTGAAGACAGAGAGAAAAAGAGAAAGAATGAGAGAGGTGGGAGAGGAAGAGAGGGAGAAAGGGAGAGACAGACAGACAGACAGACAGATACTGGGCCTGGTATGGGATTTGGAAGCCTCTAATGCTCACCTGCAGACACATTTCCTCCAAAAAGACCATACCTCCTAACCCTTCCTAAATAGTCTACCAACTGGGAACTAAAAGAATGAGCCTATGGGAGCCATTCTCCCCACTCAAATTGCCATATAAAACCAAAATCTTAATATATGGATGCATTCATCTAGGAGCTGTTGGTTGGATATCCTTGGTTTATTTGGAATAATGTACTTCTTCTGAATGTCCTTTATAAAATGTGAGCGAAGTGAAGGACTGGTGATGTTTATGCCTAGGACAAGGACAGGCTCCACATACTCCAGTCTTCTGCTCAGTGTATTGAAGCGTGTGCCTCAGGGAAACTTCTAATTGTTGAAGGTGTGTATCTTCAGACTTTAAAAAAAAAAACAAAAACAAAAAATGAGACTGTGAGTTCTTAGAGTTTGCTTTACTCTTGTCAAATCTATTTTTATGTCTTGTGCTAATCTCATTTTAACATAAATATTACATGTGAGTGCAATGATACTTCTATAGTGTGACTATGTATAGTGAAAAGCAATTCCTTTCAAGTTACTGGAACTTCTAGATCATTTGCACATCCTTTTGGTAGCAAGTTTTCATCATTTCTTATAACTTTTACACAAATTTTATAGGGGTAAGACAAACTGAATCTGAGATTAAAAGTTTTATTCCAGATATTTAAATAAAGATGATAATAGATGATATAGTTCAAATTGAACTTTTGGGGTAAATGAAGATTTTAGAAGTCTATGAACTTGCATTTGATATCTTACTGATAATTTCCTTCTTGTTTATTATCCACATGCCCCTAGGTATTAGCAGTACATAGTACAGTGCCTGGTGTCCAAATTGAGAAAGTATCCCTCATTGTGGGATGGGCACCAAAAGTCCATTTGTGTGCAGGGATAAATACTGATCTACTATCCAAAAACCCCATAGATTGCCTGACTCTCCTCACTGACACCCACATTCAGGGGGTCTGGATCAGTCCCATACTGGCCTCTCAGCCATCAGTCTGCAGTCCTTGTTCAGGTCAGTTGTTTCTCTGGGATTCACCAGCCCATGAGTATAAATTCTTTTTTTTAATTTTTTTTTAATTTTAAATAGCTTATTTTACATGTCAATCCCACTTCCCTCTCCGTCCCCTCCTCCCGCACTCCCCATCCCCCCCAGCCTCCCACCCTATTGCCAATTCCTTCCATATAGGGGATATCTAGAGTCTGTCATTTCACTCAGGGTAGGGTCCAGGCACTCCCCTAAGAGTCCAGGCTGAGAGAGCATCCCTCTTTGTGTTATGGGCACACGATGACTGTTTGTATTCCAGGGATAGACACTGATCCACTGCTCAGGGCCCCATAGGTTGCCCAGGCTTTCTCACTGACACATTCGGGGGGGTCCAGATCAGTCCCATGCTGGCCTTCCCGCTGTCAGTCTGGGATCCAAGAGCTTTCCCCTGTTCAGATCAGCTGTCTCTGCTGGTTTTGCCAGCCCCTTCTTTGCCAATTTGCTCTTCACTCTTCTCTCTCTGTCACTGGGTTCCTTGGGTTCAGTTCAGTGTTTAACTGTGGGTGTTTGCCTCTGCTTCCATCAGTCACTGGATGAAGGCTCCCGGATGGTTATAGACATCAAGTTCATTATCAGGAATGGGCATTCGAAGTGATTTCTCCACTATTGCTTAGCTTGCCAATTGGTGTCATCCCTTTAGATCACTAGAGGTCACTCTGGTGCCTGATCTGTCTTCTAACCTATGATTCCCTCTTCTCCCTATCCTAACCCCCTCTCAAACTTCTTGTTCCCCCATGACCTACTCTCTCTTCCTCTTCTCCCCCTCTCTTCTTCCCAGCTCCCCCCCCACCCCATCGCCGTGTTCCCCATCCATTCAGAGGATCTTGTCTCAATCCTCTTCTCTTTTAGGTTCTTTGCTGTTTCCCAGACTCTCTATCAGTGGAAGTGCAGACTGGCACTATCCTGATCCATGTCTAAAATCCATATATGAATGAGTACATACCATGTTTGTCTTTTTGTGACTGGGTTACCTCATTCAGGATGGTTTCTTCTAGTGCCATCCACTTGCCTGCAAATTTCAAGATTCCATTGTTTTTTTCCACTGAATAGTACTCCATTGTGTAAATGTACCACATTTTCTCTATCCACTCTTCAGTTAAGGGGCATCTAGGTTGCTTCCAGGTTCTGGCTATTACAAATAATGCTGCTATGAACATAGTGGAGCAGATAGATGCCCTTGTTGTATGAATTTGCCTCACTTGGATATATGCCTAAGAGTGGAATTGCTGGGTCTTGTGGTAGATTGATTCCCATTTTCCTGAGGAATCTCCATACTGCTTTCCAAAGTGGCTGTACGAGTTGGCACTCCCAGCAGCAGTAGAGGAGTGTTCCCCTCTCTCCACATCCTCTCCAGCATAAATTGTCTTCAGTGTTTTTGATTTTAGCCATTCTGACAGGAGTAAGATTGTATCTCAGAGTTGTTTTGATTTGCATTTCCCTGATGGCTAAGGATGTTGAGCACTTTCTTAAGTGTCTCTTGGCCATTTTAGCCTCCTCTACTGAGAATTCTCTATTTAGTTCTGTACCCCACCTTTTAATTGGATCCTTTGGTGTTTTGGAGACTTGCTTCTTGAGTTCTTTGTAAATTTTGGAGATTAGCCCTCTGTCAGATGTGGGCTTAGTCGCATTCTGTGGACTGCCTTTTTGTCTTGTTGACTGTGTCCTTTGCCCTACAGAAGCTATTTAGTTTCAGGAGGTCCCATTTGTTAATTGTTGATATCAGTGTTTGTGCCACTGGTGTTATGTTTAGGAAGTGGTCTCCTGTACCAACTCGTTGAAGAGTATCTCCCACTTTGTCTTCTAAAAGTTTCAGTGTGGCTGGATTTATGTTGAGATCTTTGATCCATTTGGACTTAAGTTTTATACAAGGTGATAAACATGGATCTATCTGCAGTCTTCTGCATACCAGTACCCAGTTATGCCAGCACCATTTGTTGAAGATGCTTTCTTTTTTCCATTGTATAATTTTAGCTTCTTTGTCAAAAATCAAGTGTTCATAGGTGTGAGGGTTAAAATAAGGGTTTTCAATTCGGCTCCATTTGTCTACCTGCCAATTTTTGTGCCAATACCAAGCTGTTTTCAGGACTATAGCTCTATAATAGAGCTTGAAGTCAGGTATGGGGATGCCTCCTGAAGTTCCTTTATTGTATAGGGTTGTTTTGGCTTTCCTGGGCCTTTTGTTTTTCCATATAAAGTTGATTAATGTTCTTTCCAGGTTCTTGAAGAATTGTGATGGAATTTTGATAGGGATTGCATTGAATCTGTAGACTGCTTTTGGCAAGATTGCCATTTTTATTATGTTGTTCCTACCAATCCAAGAGCATGGGAGATCTTTCCATTTTTTGGTATCCTCTTTGATTTCTTTCTTTAAACACTCAAAGTTCTTGATATACAAGTCTTTCACTTCCTTGGTTAAAATTATCCCCAGATATTTGATGCTGTTTGTGGCTATTGTAAAGGGTGATGTTTCTCTGATTTCTTTTTCAGTCACTTCATCGTCTGTATATAATAGGGCCACTGATTTTTTTGAGTTTACCTTGTATCCTGCCACATTGCTGAAGGTGTTTATCAGCTCTAGGAGTTCCCTTGCGGAGTTTTTTGGATCACTTATGTAAACTATCATATCATCTGCAAATAGTGAAAGTTTGACTTCTTCTTTTCCTATTTGTATCCCCTTTATCGCCTTTTGTTGTCTTATTGCTGTAGCTAGAACTTCAAGTACAATATTGAAGAGATATGGAGAGAGTGGACAGCCTTGTCTTGTTCCTGATTTTAGAGGAATTGCTTTGAGTTTCTCTCCATTTAGTTTGATGTTAGCTGGTGGTTTCCTG
The DNA here is from genome assembly GCF_017639785.1 of Mesocricetus auratus. Classification (NCBI taxonomy): domain Eukaryota; kingdom Metazoa; phylum Chordata; class Mammalia; order Rodentia; family Cricetidae; genus Mesocricetus; species Mesocricetus auratus. The sequence goes on from NW_024429189.1 coordinate 106,832,260, forward strand.
TATATTGCTTTTATTATATTCAGGTATGTTCCTGTTATCCCTGATCTCTCTAGGACTTTTATCATGAAGGAGTGCTGGATTTTGTCAAAGGCTTTTTCAGCATCTAGTGAGATGATCATGTGGTTTTTCTTTCGCAGTTTGTTTATATGGTGGATTACATTGGTAGATTTTCATATGTTGAACCATCCCTGCATCCCTGGGATGAAGCCTACTTGATCATGGTGGATGATTTTTCTGATGTATTCTTGAATCCGGTTTTCGAGTATTTTATTGAGTATTTTTGCATCGATGTTCATGAGGGATATTGGTCTATAGTTCTCCTTCTTAGTTGTATCTTTGTGTGGCTTGGGTATCAAGGTAATTGTAGCCTCATAAAAAGAGTTTGGCAGTGAGCCTCCTGCTTCTATTGTGTGAAATACTTTGAGGAGTACTGGAATTAGCTCTTCTTTGAATTTCTGGTAGAATTCTGCACTGAAGCCATCTGGGTCTGGGCTTTTGTTGTTTGGGAGACTTTTGATGACTGCTTCTATTTCATTAGGTTTTATAGGTCTGTTTAGATTGTTTATTTGCTCTTGATTTAGTTTTGGCAAGTGATATCTATCAGGGAAATTGTCCATCTCCTTTAAATTTTCAAATTTTGTGGAGTACAGATTTTCAATGTATGCCCTGATGGTCCTCTGGATTTCCTCAGAGTCCGTTGTTATATCCCCTTTTTCATTTCTGATTTTGTTAATTAGCATGCTCTCTCTCTGTCTTTTGTTTAGTTTGGACAGAGGTTTGTCTATTTTGTTGATTTTCTCAAAGAACCAACTCTTTGTTTCATTGATTCTTCTCAGTGTTTTCGTAGTTTCTACTTGATTGATTTCAGCCCTCAATTTGATTATTTCCTGGCGTCTGCTCCACCTGGGTGAGTTTGCTTCTTTTTGTTCTAGAACATTCAGCTGTGCTATTAATTCTCTAGTATGACTATTCTCCAGTTTATTCATGTGGGCACTTAGTGCTATAAACTTTCCTCTCAGCACTGCTTTCAAAGTGTCCCATAAGTTTGTGTATGTTGTGTCTTCATCCTCATTGAATTCCAGGAAGTCTTTAATTTCTTTTTTTATTTCTTCCTTTACCCAGGGATGGTGCAATTGTGCATTGTTCAATTTCCATGAGTTTATATGGTTTCTGCGATTTGTGTTATTGTTTAATTCTAATTTTAATGCATGGTGGTCTGATAAGATGCAGGGGGTTATTCCAATTTTTTTGTATCTGTGGAGATTTGCTATGTTTCCTATTATGTGGTCAATTTTAGAGAAGGTTCCATGTGGCGCCGAGAAGAGGGTATATCCCTTTGTGTTTGGGTGGAATGTTCTATAGATGTCTGTTAAACCCAGTTGGGTCATAACTTCTATTAGTTCTTTTGTTTCTTTGTTAAGTTTCTGTCTGGAGGTCCTGTCTAGCAGTGAGAGCGGAGTGTTGAAGTCTCCTACTATTAGTGTGTGAGATAAATTCTTAAATGTGTTGTTCTCTCTGTCTTGGCCATTTGTGAATCTCTTACCATCTACTGCAAATAGAAGCTTCTCAAGTGAGGGTCGCACTAATCTATGGGTATAATGAATGCCATTAGGAGTAGATTACTATTTTGTTTACTTAGTTGATTAATAGTAGTAGATTCTTCTCTAGTTCTTATAACTGGTCTAGCCACAGGCTACTGACGCTGTAGTAGTGCCAATTTTGGTTTTCATCTTATGGAGCAGGACTTAAATACAATCAGAAAATTGTTGGCTATTTCAATGTTGTTCTTGGTACTATTACACCAGTTTTGTCCATCTTGCTGGGTCAGTCATTTTTGTAGCTCATATGGTTCACAGTTCTGACAGTGTGATAATTATTTATCTAATCTGGTTGCATATGTAATACCTTCAAACACTGTGAATGCTACCCATAAGGCATGAAGGTCTGTATCATCTTGATTTCACCCTGATCTATGGCTCTAGTATGTGCTATCTTCAACAATAGGGCCTTACTGCCAAGTCCTTGAGGATAACCAAAACAATGGCAATTGTTTGGCTTTGGTGTTGTCTATATGATCCATTCCTGATCTTGGCTTTTATTTGCTTTTTTGTGGTGTGTAGTTAGGTGAGTTGTTGCCCTGTTATAGGTTAACTCCATTTTAGTTTTTTATGGTTGTGCATATATAGTTTAGAAAGTTTCTATGATAGTAGATTTCTGTAGTGTTGTTCTAGAAAGTTGATGATATTTAAAATTTGCTAATTTTTAAATACCAAAAGTTGTTAATGTTTTTCTTTTATAAATAGTAACCATGGTACCATTTAAGCTGAGGAAAAATCTACCTCTGGCCTGAATTATTTTCTAACATCATGAATGGATCCAAAGTAGCCCATTACTTAAATCTAATTTTTCTGTAAAAACTCATCTAATCATGTCTTTTTATGTGATTTCCTCAGCAAATAGTTTGAACACTTTGGCCTTCTCTTGTGGGCTTTCATATAGACTGAAATCAGTCCTCAATAGCTGATGGTCAGTCTTGGATAGTGCACTGTTATGCAGTCCTTTAAAATCAATGTCCTGGGACCACACTGCTCACAGTTTCTTTTCTTTAAAACCACTCATCTGTTTGAAAAGGGTAGTCCTGTAAACAGAAAGATTTGTGTTTGTATCACTTGAGTTTCATTTGAATGTGTTTGGTAATAGATTTTGTAAAGAAACTTATCAGCTTACTGGGAAAGATAAAACTTTGATTTTCTTTTACCTTTTGATATTTAATGTTCTATGCAGTTTACTGAAAATATTTTCTATGCTTTTATTTATTTTATTTATTTATTTTATTCCAGGTTCTAAAGCACTCTGAGGGAAGATTGAGTGTGGCTGACTGTTGTTCTTGGTGTAGTTTTGCACTGAAGTGACCAAATTTAAGTAAATGAGTCAGTATGAAGTTTTAATTTTCATTCTATTCGTATGTCTCTTCTTAGTTTTTTTAAAGAGGAAAAGGGAAATGATGTATTTTCTATATATAAAATTTAAAGTTTGGTGACATACTATAATTTTTCTTTATATTTTCTTTATATATTATGAATAAACATATTTTATGTATATTAATCTATTATCCATCAGTATCTAAGCACTATTTCTCTACTTCCTTTCCTCCCACTTTTCTCTTTCAGTCTCTTCCTGTTTCTTACCCTCTTGTATGCTCTGATTTCCTTACTCATTCCTCATTAACTATAGTTGAAGAACTTAAAATTTGAGAACTGAAGCTGGGATTTTTAAAGTTTTTTATTAAAAAATATAATTATATTGCTTCTTCTCCCTCCAACCCCTCTTATGTTCCTTTCTACTCCCTCTCAGATTGATCACCTTCATTTTCTTTAATATCGTTGCATATATACACATATGCATGAATAAATATGTAAACAAAACATGCTGAGTTCATTTAGTATGGCTTGGGTGTATATGATTTCAGGGTGATCAACTTGGTTGTGGATCCCTGGGAGAGACTAATTATCTTTCCCTAAGCAGTCATTTGTTGCCTTTGGTTCTTTGTCTAGGTAAGGGACTCTTAGAGCTCCCCCTTCGGCATCATGTCTACTGGTACTGTGATTGTTCAGGTATTGTTTAGACAGCCATTTTATTGAAGTACCATTAGTGTAGCTTCCATGTTATTTCTAGGAGCCAGAGTCTCATGTTGTGAAACCAGGATCTTGTGTATGCTACACAACTCTCCTTCTAGCTACGTAGATATGTTTTCTTTTAAATAAAGGAATAATAATGCTGATGCATTGCATGATAATATTTAAAAATTGAGTTCCTGGATCTGCAGAAATAGCTGAGGGGTTAAGAGTGCATGGTTCCTTGCAGGGGACTCTTGGTTCCCAGCACCTGTGTGGGGCAGCTCATAACCCGATACTTGTGACTACAGGGAAATCTTAAGCCCTGTTCTGTTCTCTATGGGCACTAGCACATATGTGTACATACACACAGAGATACACAATAAAAATAAATCTTTTTTAAGAGGTAGGATTTCTTATTTTTTGTTTTTGGCTTTACAGTTTGAATTAGGAAATAATGTGGATATTGCCATGTAGCTTATGTTTTCCTGGTAAAGACTCTTTTGCCTGTATTTAGTGGGTAAGAGCCAAATTCGCCCTTAAAATTGTATCCAGTGTTCAGAGGAAATTACACTCTCACAGTGATTGCTTTACTAGTACAAGTGTTTAAAAAGAGAAAAGGCAATGAAGATTTCATTCAAATATTAATTCATCAGAAAAGAGATGTGAATATGGAAACTACAGTGATGAAAATAAATTTATTTCCAAAGCAGAGACTGGAGCTGTAGAGTTGTGTGTGTAAACCTAGAACACCATGCAAGGTGAACCACAGCAGCAGAAACCTCACTCACCTCTCATGAGAGGCACATTGTTGCCACATTTTATTTTACAATATTATAATTTTGTGTAGGATCTTTCTACATTTTATATGCAATTCCTACTGAATATTATAACCTAAAGAACATAGGCATTTAAAAATAGAAACAATGCATATGTATTAGGAAATGAGTATTGGACCAACAAGATGGCTCAGTGGGTAAAGGTACTTGCTGCCAAGCTTGACAGCCTGAGTTAGGTCACTGGAATCCCCATGGAAGATAAAAACCAACCGCTACAAGTTTTTCCCTGACCTCCATGTGTACGATGTGGCATATATATATAACCTCTAAATATATAAATACATGTAATAAAATTTTAAGATAGAAAATGCAGGGAAACAATTTGACAAAATTAAAAGCATCAGCAATCTCATGACCTCATGAATAATTATGGTTACATTTTGGTACATATGTTTCAAGTCTTTTGTATTTGGTTTGATTTTATTTTAAATGGGACTGTAGGGGGCTCAAAATAAGGCTCAGTGGTTAAGAACAATTGCTGCTCTTCCAGAGGACACAAGTTTAGTTCCCAGCACTGACAGGACATCTCACAGTTGTCTGTAACTCTAGCTCCTGGGGACCTGATGCCCTCGCTTCTGGACTCTGCTGGCACCATGTATGGCTATGGTATACTTACATATGTGCAAGTAAAACACTCATGCACATAAACTAAAAACAAATAACCCTTTTTTAAAAAACAGAATAATACTCTGCTTAATGTCTTACAGCATCTTTCCCTCTACTCCTCAACACACAATAATCTTCCCATCTCTTAAAATTAGGTTATAAAACAGATTTTCAATATCCACATAAATAGGCCACATGCTAGCTTTTTAATCCTCTATTTGTACACGTAAGTAAAGAATTTTGTTACATATCGTACTGTTATGATCATCAGTTTTATAGAGAACCCTGACTTATACAATGATATCATGTATGTATATTATGAGAATTCTCCTATAGAGGGTTCTCTGGTTTCATACCCAAACCTAATAAAGATTAGTAACCTGTGCTATTAGACCAGGAAAGAGCTTTGGCTTTTAAGTGCCAACCGTGAAACAGAAAAAGAATATACCTTTTTTATGGACTTAGTCATGAAACTAGGTCTTATACAATAACTACTTCTTATAAAGTATGTTATCAGTAAGTAGAATTTTCTGATTTAGATTCTTATGTATTTTTAGTGTAATTTCATAATTTTTTTTCTTTTTAGAGTTTTTAATAGTCAAACGCAGAGGTCTGGTTCATTTCAGCTCCTTCACTGCCAAACCAGGGGGCAGGGACTGTTTCAACTTCTCAGCCTTCTCTTTGTCTGTGATGACCAGGGTGTAAAGGTACCTGCTGCAGCGAACCTTGAACTTCACATTATCCTTGTTCTTCTTGATCTTGACAGACTTGGCATCCTTCCGCCGGGCCGTGAGCAGGAAGTCCTTGATCTCCTCAATTTTCCGTGGCATGGCGACGGGCACTAGGCGCTGGGTCCGCACCTGCCCAGAGCACTCACAGCAGCGACCAATTTCATAATTTTTGTCAAAGGGGAAGCAAAAGAATTTTTTTAAAACGTGGTTCCATATGAACAGTTAATTTATCTTCAATAGTACCCTTAGAAACACTGAAAATTAAGCTTTTAATTGTTTTTGTTTTCTTTTTTATCTTACAGCCCCCCCAACCTCTCACCCAATCCCCACTCCCCTCCCCAGGGAGGGTGAGGAACTTCAGGGGGGATCTCCAAAGTCGGTCATTTCATCCAGGACAGGGCCTATCCCTCCCCCATGTGTCCAGGCTGAGAGAGTATCCCTCAATGTAGAATGGGCTCCCAAAGTCCATTTGTAAGCCAGACATAAATACTGATCTACTACCTAGGGCCCCATAGATTGCTGAGGTCTCCTCGCTGACATTCACATTTAGGGGATCTGGATCAATCCCATGCTGGCCTCTCAACCATCAGTCTGGGGTCCAAGATCTCCCTCTTGTCTAGGTCAGCTATTTCTGTGGGATTCATCAGCCTGGTCTGGATCCCTTTTCTCATCAGTCCTCCCTCTCTGCCACTGGGTTCCAGGAATTCAGTTCATTGTTTAGCTGTGGGTGTCTGTCTCTTCTATCAGTCACTGGAGGAAAGCTCTAGGATGGCATGTAAGGTAGTCATCAATCTCATTATCAGGGAAGGTATTTAAGGTAGCCTCTTCACTATTGCTTAGATTGCCAGTTGCTGTCATCCTTGTGGATCTCTGCAAGTCTCACTAGTACCAGATCTCTCCTCAAACCTATAATGACTCAATCTATTATGGTATCTCTCATCTTGCACTCCTCTATTCTTCCCTCTTCTCAGCTTTCCTGTTCCCCCCATGTCCTCCTCTTCCCTCTCCCCTCCTCCCATGCTCCCAATCTGCTCAGAAGATCCTGTCCTATTCCTCTTCTCTGGGGTAGCACGCGTATCTCTCTTAGGGTCCTCCCTGTTTCCCAGACTCTCTGGCAGTGGGAATGTAGGCTGGCACTCCCCTGATCCATGTCTAAAATCCATATATGAGTGAGTACATAACATGTTTGTCTTTTTGTGACTGGGTTACCTCACTCAGGATGGTTTCTTCTAGTGCCATCCACTTGCCTGCAAATTTCAAGATTCCATTGTTTTTTTCCGCTGAATATTACTCCATTGTGTAAATGTACCACAACTTCTCTATCCACTCTTCAATTGAGGGGCCTCTAGGTTGCTTCCATTGCCTAAGAGTGGAATTTCTGGATCTTGTGGTAGACTGATTGCCATTTTCCTGAGGAATCTCCATGCTGATTTCCAAAGTGACTGTACGAGTTGGCACTCCCACCAGCAGTGGAGGAGTGTTCCCCTCTCTCCACATCCTCTCCAGCATAAACTGTCATTGGTGTTTTTGATTTTGCATTCCCCATCAAAATCCCAGCACAATTCTTCACAGACTTTGAAAGAACAATTCTCAACTTTATATGGAAAAACAAAGACCCAGGAGAACCAAAACAACCATGTACAACAAAGGAACATCCAGAGGCATCACCATCCCTAATTTTGTTTTCTTGTATGTTAGTATTTAGTTATTTATTTATTTGGCTCCATATTCCATGTACGTGTCTCCATGTTGTAAACATTTTGTCTCACGGTGTTAGAAATTTTGTTACAGTTACAAGCATCAGAGGAATAACTCTCTCTTTCTCTCTCTCTCTCTCTCTCTGTGTGTGTGTGTGTGTGTGTGTGTGTGTGTGTGTGTATGCGCACGCGCACGCGCACGACTGTTAGGGTGGTATTTACTGTGGCTCCTGATCCAAGATGTTTCAGTCATGGCATTGTTCAGGAGAATGGCTTACCTCACATTGGTCAGGAAGTAGAGATACTGAATGCCTGTACTGAGGGAATTTCCTTTTTCCTTTTATTCTGTCTGTGTCCCTAGCCTATTGCATGGTGCCCATTACAGGGTGAAGCCTTTCTTCTCACCCTGATCCTCTCTAGACACATCCTCACAGGAAATCTAAGGGCATAATTCCCTAAGATAGAGACGTTCTGTGCAGTTAAATTGAAGTCAACATTAACGTTGACTACCACACTCAATAAAAATATTTTTCAAAAACTTCATGTTTTCATCTTTTTTGCTTTCTTATTTTTAAATGAAGAAAGTGAAACAAGTATCTGACACATGAAGCAGAACTTATCATTGTGTTAACAAGTCTGTAGCCTTTTACAATAGACTTCTTCATGCCTTGAATAAATTAATTGGGTGATTGTTCTTCTTTTGTTTCTCTATGTTTACTTTGGTATTGACTACTTTGAACCAGACCAGACGATAATTCTTGGTTTTTGAATGCATAATCTTGGTAACTCTCTTGTTTCTATTATTGAAAACATATTGTGATCAATGCTAATTATCATCGTGTGCCTATATTAATTTTCCATTCTGGACTGATAAACATTTCAGGTTAACAGAACAATTTAATTTACTTTGATCATGAGGTAAAATTGGCATGAATGGGTAGATATAAATAAAACATAAATACCATTATATGTGTCAGATAACTCTTATTTTCTGATCTAATTTAGAAAAATAAGTAGATGTGTACAATATTTTCCCCTGGTATTAGGAAATGCATGAGAAGAAAGTTTTAGGACTAATAAGAGGAGAAGTGACAGATTTAGCAAATATTTCATTTGTGGTAACTTGTGATTGCTGGAAAGGAAATTAGTCTTCTAATGAGAAACAAAAACTGTGTCAGGAGCATAGAGGACAGCAGGCAGGAAGCCCCCAAGGGGGTTTCAGATGTCCAGATGCTTAGCACAAGTAAGGAGAACAAGAGTGCTCAAAGTGTGAATACTCACTGGGACCTTTAGATAGGAAGTACTTCAGCATTGGACCCTGTGGTCCTGATGGCAGAACGGGGCTTGTGGCCACCTGAAAAGATATTCAGAATTCTGTCAGACATAATCAATATGCAGATTTTAGTGTGAACATATGCTATTCATATTATGTTATTGACCTCAAAGTAACTCATAAAGTGCACCATCAAGTGCTTTCTGAGTTTATAAAACTGAAAAACAATTAGAAAATGATCAAGAAGTCCCTCCTTGGCAGACACCCACAGCTAAACACTGAACTGAATTCCTGGAACTCAGTGGCAGAGAGGGAGGAGTGATGAGAAAAAGGGGTCAAGACTGGGCTGGTTTGACCCACAGAAACAGCTGACTTGAACAAGGGGGAGCTCTTGGACCCCAGACTGATGGCTGAGAGGCCAGCATGGGACTGATCCAGAACTCCTGAATGTGGGTGTCAGTGAGGAGGCCTCGGCAATCTATGGGGCTTTGGGTAGATCAGTATTTCTGCCAGGCATCTGAATGGACTTTGGGAGCCCATTCCACATTGAAGGATGCTGTCTCAGCGTGGACACATGGGAGAGGGCCTAGGCCCAGCCCTGGATGAAATGACCAACTTTGGAGATCCCCTCTGGAGTTCCTAATCCTCTATGGGGAGGGGAGTGGGAACTGGGGGGGAATTGGGCTGGGCCTGGTGGAGGGGCAAGAGAGGAAAGGAGGGAAAAGGAACTGGAGCTGACTTGTGAAGCAAACTTGTTTCTTATTTAAATAAAAAAAGATAAAAGAATTCCCCTCCTCCAGAACACAGGTGGTATATATGTTCTGTCTAAAGCTAAATGTATTAAAGTGAATAAAACAGGTCTGTGATTTAAAACAAACGCTGTGTCTTTTAAAAAATTCCACACAATATTTTAGTCATTAATAAATCCAGTTTTTATATATGTGTATTTATAATAAATCAAAGAGGAGCCAATATTTTAATGATGTATTTGTGTAATACATCTTTTCTCTCTGCTGACTCTGTCTAAATTCTGGTTTCAACACCCTTTGCCAGTTTGAAGAAATGATTTGTCAGCTTCTCTGTAAAGAACTCTAAATGCATGAAAGACACTTTAAATGCATACGTATTGGGAGAAAAAGCAGGGCTGTTTCCCAAGACTTTGAGTTAATGCTACCTTATTTCTTAGTAGTGTTAGAGCTAGTAAATATTTAAAAGGCTTTTAAAGATAAATGGCCCCTTTTCATTCCCCACAGTTATGATGACTTGGTTGTGTCTGATTTTGGACTGATATCATCAGTATTAACTTGAAACATTTTCGTGATCCTGTTCTCAATATGCCTGATGAGTATCCTGGCCAGCTTTTGTTTCAGAATGAGATGTTTTTATATGATGAAAATACTAGTAACAAATTGAAATTCCGTAGGCTTTGAAAATGGAAACTGTCAGTGTAGGTTCTGAATAAAATTTAGTAATTCCTTTTAAATTCTTATCATTGGGTTGGCTAAAGACTTCTTGGAAAGCCCTCCCTTCCATACATATCACTGTGTAAATGTTCAACTCCCCCAGAGGCAGAAGTATCCACAAAAACTTATTTCAATGTGCTCTTTGGAAGAATTGTGTAGAACCTATATTAGTGTTTTCCATGACTCACATAATTGCTTGTGTACATGATATTCTCTCCCCTGCTAGAGTGTGACCTCCTTAAAGATGAGAGCTAAGTGCATTTCATCTTTTAATCTCTACAACACACACTACTGAGTAAAAAGAACGATACTCTGGGGAGCCTTGTGGCAGTATGTCTTACAGTTAAAACTTCTTACTGTGCTAGAGTAACACTATATTGTAAATTAAAAGGCCTAGTGAGATTCATTCCTTAATTTAAAAAAGTATATACACACCTGTCACAGGTCTCCTTGAAATATGAAAATATATGATCTATACAGTGCATTTGAAATTATTAGTGCAATTATTTCTCTGACCCATTCAGATTAAAGAAAGGCAGCTGTCTCCTAAGAGTCTGATGCTTTTGTAGATTTCTTTTAAGCAGGTGTCATGACTATATCTGCCATCTCAGCAGTTCAGGAGGCCACAGCAAGACAGCCAAATGTCCAGCCCCTCAAAAAGAGTGACAAACATTCCTCCCAGGGTTTCTCCCTCTTGTATGCTGTATCTTTTCACATATTTTTCTCTACAATTATACATTAACTAAAGAAACCTTTATAGTACTGCTTTCTAGTTGGGACTGCCAGCTCACACATAATGACACAGAGACTTATTATTTATTGTAAGAGCTTGGCGTTAGCTTAGGCCTGTTCCTAACTAGTTTTTATAACTTAAATTAACCCGTATTTTTAAATCTGTGCTCTTCCAAAAGGCTCATTAACTCATCTCCATTCTGCTCATCTTGCCTCCACATTTGGTTAGCAACTCTACCTTTCTTCTTTGCAGAGTTTTCTTTCTGCCCAGAAGTCCTGCCTCCATTTTCCTGCCTAGCTATGGGCTGTGCAGCTTTTTATTACACCAACCATAGCATTACATCTTCTCACAGTGTATGAATATCCCACAACTCACCTTCTTATTGATGTGGTATTTTATGTAAAGACCATGGTGTTTCTATTATTGTAAAATGCCCTGCTTGGGAAGTCTTTATCTAGGGCATCTTCAGACAGGTATGTCAGTTTCTTCTAACTAAATTAATGTAAGCCTCCATCTGGTCTCATTTAAACAAGTCAAGATGGATGTGTTCCCAGTTTTAAAAGTCCTTAGACAGGAGGTGCTACTATCATCTGTTTAGCAATCTCTGTCACATTTTACTAATACCCCTTTCTGCCTGACTGACTTTGAAATCTTTTAAAATCCATGATGCCCTTTTCTGATATTAAGGAAAATAATATACATTGTTAATATAAGGACTTTAAAATTTTCCTATTATCTGAACATATCAGTCTTTAATTTTAAATTTCACTGAATAATTTACAACTTATATGTCAATGTTTGAGTTTTAGTAACTTTTAAAAAAGTACTTTGTTTTAATGTATGGTTACATCTTTTTCTCACATATAATTAGAATTTCTCTTAATTTTCATGAAAACCATTGGTGGTTTGGGCTATAACCTTTTTTATATTTTCTTGCATTTCTCTAAGATATAAGCAAAAATATTTAAAGAAAAGTGTTGCCTCTTTGGCTCTATTACAATGCCTTTATTTATAGAATTTCTTAGCTAGAGTACATTTATACTTTAATTGTATTATTGCTGGATTTCCAATTCTATTTTTATTCTTCTATATTATCAGCTTAGTAACCTGATCAAAAATTGTATGCTATAGTGGCATTGTCAGCATAGATAACCTGTAAATACAATTATTTATTTTAATTTTCATTATTAGTGGCAAGCCTAGTTAATTTGTAGCATTCAAAAAGTTCAGCTTGTTAAGTCTTAACACTTGCATTTCTTGTCTAGTTTTTAAAATAATTTTTTGGAAGCAATCTTATCTTACATATCAATCCTCCCATTCCTACCTTCCCATCCTCCTATGACCCCCACATCCTCTCCAGCATAGACTGTCATTGGTGTTTTTTATTTCAACCATTCTGGTTGGTGTAAGATGGTATCTCAGAGTTGTTTTGAGTTGCATTTCCCTGATGGCTAATGGTGTTGAACACTTTCTTAAGTGTCTTTCAGTCATTTTAGATTCCTCTACTGAGAATTCTCTAGTTCTGAACCCCACTTTTTAATTGGATTATTTGGGGTTTTGGAGACTAGCTTCTTGAGTTCATTGTATAGTTTGGAAATCAGCCTTCTGTCAGATGTGTGGTTGGTGAAGATCTTTTCCCAGTGTGTGAGCTGCCATTTTGCCTATTGACTGTGTCCTTTGCCTTACAGAAGCTTCCCAGTTTCAGGAGGTCCCATTTATTAATTGTCGATCTCAGTGTCTGTGCTACTGGTGTTATGGTCAGGAAGTCTCATGTACCAATTCTTTAGGGGTACCTCCCACATTCTCTTCTGAGAAGTTCAATGAGGCTGGAAATATGTTGAGGTCTAGGATCCATTTGGACTTAAGTTTTGTGCATGGCGATAGATATGGATCTATCTGCAATCTTCTACACCTCAGCATCCAGTTATGCCAGTACAATTTGTTGAAGATGCTTCCTTTTTTCCATTGTATAACTTTAGCCTCTTTGTCGAAGATCAAGTGTTCATAGGTGTGTGGATTAATATATTAGCGCTTTCAATTTGATTCCATTAGTCTACCTATCTACTTTTGTGCCAATACCAAGCTGTTTTCAGGAGTATAGCTCTATAATGGAGCTTGAAGTCAGGGATGGTGATGACTCCAGGAAGTTCCTTTATTGAACAGGTTTTTAAAATTTTTTTGGCTGTCCTGGGATATTTCTTTTTCCATATAAAATTGAGAATTGTTCTTTCAGGTCTGTGAAGAATTGTGTGGGGATTTTGATGGGGATTGCATTGAATATGTAGATTGGTTTTTGCAAGATTGACATTTTTTACTATATTGATCCTACCTATCCATGAACATGGGAGATCTTTCTTTTTCCTAGTATCATTTTTAATTTTTTTCTTTAAAGACTCAAAGTTCCTGCTATACAGGTCTTTCACTTGTTTGGTTAGTTTTGCCCCAGGATATTTTATGTTGTTTGTGGGTCTTGTAAAGAGTGATGTTTCTCTGATTTCTTTTTCAGTGCATTTATCATGAATACAGTAGTGCTGCTTATTGGTTTTTTTAAAGTTAATCTTTTATCCTGCCACTTTCCTGAAGGTGTTTATCAGCTGTACGAGTTCCCTAGTAGAGTTTTTTGGGTCACTTATGGAAACGATCATAGCATAAGTAAATAGTGAAAGTTTGACTTTTCATTTCCAATTTGTATCCCCTTGATCTTTTTTTTTTGTTGTCTTATTGCTCTAGCTAGAATTTTGAGTACAATATTGAAGAGATATGGTGAGAGTGAACAGCCTTATCTTGTTCCTGATTTTGGAGGTATCATGTTGAGTTTCTCTCCATTTATTTGATGTTGGCTGTTGATTTGCTGTATATTGCTTTTATCATGTTTAGGTATGCTCCTGGTATTCCTGATCTCCCCAAGACCTTTATCATGAAGGGGTATTGAATTTTGTCAAAGGCTTTTTCAGCATCTAGTGAGATGATCATGTGGTTTTTCTTTTGCAGGTTATTTATATGTTGGATTACACTGATAGATTTTCATATGTTGAACCATCCCTGCATCCCTGGGATGAAGCCTACTTGATCATGGTGGATGATTTTTCTGATGTGTTCTTGTATTCAATTGTTCTAGTATTTTGTTGAGTGTTTTTTCATCAATGTTCATGGGGGATTTTGGTCTGTAGTTCTCTTTCTTATTCAGGCCTTTGAGTGGCTTGGTTATCATGGTAATTTTAGCCTCGTAAAAAGAGTTTGGCAGTGACCCTTCTGCTTCTATTGTGTGGAACAGTTTGAGGAGTACTAGTATTATCTCTTCTTTGAATTTCTGGCATAATTCTGCACTGAAACCATCTGACTCTGACCTATTTTTGGTTAGGAGACTTTTTATGGCTGCTTCTGTTTCATAAGGGGTTATTGGTCTATTTAAATTTCTTATCTGTTCTTGATTTAATTTTGGTAAGTGATATGTATCCTGAAAATTGTGTATTTCTTTTAAGTTTTTGAATTTTGGGGAGTACAGGTTTTTAAAGTATGACCTGGTGTTTCTCTGGATTTCCTCAGTGTCCCTTTTTATGCCTCCTTTTAATTTCTAATATTGTCAATTAGCATGCTCTTTCTCTGCCTTTTGGTTAGTTTGGCTAAAGGTTTGTCTATCTTGTTGATTTTCTCAAAGAACCAACTCTGTTTCATTGATTCCTTGTATTATTTTCTTTGTTTCTACTTTGCTGATTTCAGCAGCTATAGTTCCTGATCATTTACCGAGTTTTTGTATTTCCAGTATCCCCTCATTATGTTTTCTATATTGTTTCTATTGCAGCTTTCAAGCCTTGAACTGTTTGAATCATTTCCTTCATTTGTTTGATTGTGGGTTTTTTTTGTGTGTGTTTTGTTTCCTTTGCATTCCTTAAGAGATTTGTTTATTCCTTGAAATTTTTGGTTTGTGTTTTCCTCCATTTCCTGAACTTTTTGTTTGTTTTTTCTTCGATTTCTTTAAGGTGTTTTCTCATGTCCTTGTTGAGGGTCTCTAATATCTTCATAAAGTTGTTTTTTTAAGGTCATTCTCTTCTGCTTCATCTGTGTTGTGATGTTCAGGTCTTGCTGGTGTAGAGACTCAAGTGGAGGGAAGAGGGTGGAGGGCATAGAGGGGGCCACACCTCAGTCTTTACTCCCCTTCATCCCCTCCTTGAAACTTCCATGGGAATTGAACTCTCAGCAGAGCCCATACTCCGGGTTGTCTGTCCTGCTGGGGTTGGTTCACTCAATCCCTCTTGTCTATTTTTATTTTTACTATTTTTTATATTTCAGGTTGCTTTCTATGTGAGACATCATGTAATTGCCATCCAAGTTAAAATGAATCTTTAATATTTGCTTTCCTGAAACTTTTTCTTTTGAAAATTGAATAGTATATGATTGTTGAAATTGTTCATTGCCAACTTCTAATACACAGAGTCCAAAACACAGTTTCTGACTTTATCAAATGAAACTGCTTTTTGAAAGTTGGTATAATTCTCTTTAAGGATCATCATGAGCAGATGGTTTTCCATCCTGAGAGATTTCAAATATTGAATTCTACAGTTTGATATTTTATACATTACCACAATTTTTCTACCACAGTTGTTGAGCCATGGATTCCAAATGATACTGAATTCTATTTAGCTTTACTAGTTAGTTTATGATTTTTTGTGCTCCAGTTCTTAAAAGAAATTAGTATTTAAGACATGATTAGGGGTGACTGATTCTCAGACTTATCTACAATGGATGGGTAGGAAGAAATGAGGAAGCAGCAAAGAGGCTGCTTATTCATGCTAAGAGTTTCTTCATGAGTTCTCATATAAAGATGTACCAGGCTTCATTTCTTCACCTTTCCTGCCTTCCATTTGCCAGAAATGCAAATTAGGCATCTTTAGTTAACTGATATTTTCTATTCTCTCTATGCAATATTCCAGTATGTCTTAGATGACGACAACAGTGCATTGAGTAACAGGGACATGGCTTTTTCATACTTGTCTTCTTAATGATCCTTACAATGTATATAATAATTAATTCAATGAATACATGAGTGGATGCTTCCTGGATAAATCGAACTCCTGTGGTTATGTATGGGAATTGTGAATTTCAGATTATTAGTCCAGTTATCCTACCTGCTTGACTCTACAGGTTTCCTTTCTTTGCAAGGATATTAAACTCTAGATTCTTACTTCTGCTGCTATTGACATCATGATTTTTTTTTAGAAAGCAATTTATTGTGGTTAGGTGGATAATAGCCTTCCAAGAGGTTAGCACAGTATCATTTTTGATTCAAGACATAGATCCTTTTTTAATCATTTTTGTTGGTTACTGAATGATCCATCAGTACTCAATGGTTTATTGTAAATAAATATTAAAATATAATTGTCGCCGGGTGTTGGTGGCACACACCTTTAATCCCAGCACTCGGGAGGCAGAGGCAGGTGGATCTCTGTGAGTTCGAGGCCAGCCTGGTCTACAGAGTGAGTTCCAGGATAGCCTCCAAGACAATACAGAGAAACCCTGTCTCGAAAAACCAATATATATATATATATATACATATATATATGTATAATTGTCAGTGATTGTGGAGACCTAATATTGTTTATATAAAGGGAAATAAAAGAATTTTAAAGTGGGTGAGGGTTGTGGATTAAGGGAAAGATTTCTATGATTATGTGGAAGAAAGCACCATATTTTCCTCGGCTTCCATGATGGCCTCTGCTGTCTGATTATTCCTTCCATGAATGCCCAATCTGTGTGTGGCAACATATGCCCATGTGTTTTCTACTGTTTCTCTGACTGGGCTCTAATTGGCATCTCCAATTATTATTTGTCTCCACTTTTACTCTCTATAGACAGTTTTCTCCTAGAAGAGTTAACATCTTTTTGAGGCTGCTTTCAGATTATTTCCCTCTATTTTGCATCCATGGATGAGCTCAAATCTAACATTATCAAAGAATCTAATGTACATTTGTACTTAGATATCTTCCAGCCAAGCGAAACTCAACATTCTGGAAAAATATTTATATCTACTTTTCCTAGATTCAGAAATTAGACTCACAGTTAACTTTTCCTTTCTGAATTTTGTATGTTTATTGGGGTATGTGACTGAATCTATATTATTTCTTTTCTCATTGTCATCCCAATTCAGTTACTATTCCATCAACCTATACTAAATTTTCCTATGTCATTGAACTGACCTGATCTATCTTCCTGGTCTACCATGAACTGTGTACAACTGCTTACTCATCATATTGATTTATTCTAAGCTATTTTAGTGCCTTATATTAGCCATAGTTAATATCTAGACTCATTAGCCAGGAATTCAAGCTGGCGTTTCATTTTGCCCTACCCTGTATGTGTGGTTTTGGCTCTAGTACATCAGCCTTTGAAAGCAGCTATTCATGCAGGTCTTGTAGTCTTATCTTAATTTTTTCTTATACCCCTTCAAGATCTTGTTTTTCAAACATGAAATTATCCTATTCCAGCCTACAGCTTTTGTGTGCTTGTTTTGTTTTTAATCTTCTCAGAATCCTTGTAACACTTCTAAGCCATGCATTTATTTAAGTATGGTACATGCCTGTAATCCTAGACCTTGGAAGGCAGACACACAGGACTACTGCAAATTAGAGGACAGAGAAAGATTTTTATCTTTAAAAAAGGAAGTAAGTAAGGTAATAAATGTAGTGTGTATATTTTCTCATTAACAGATTATATTTTGTAGAACAATTTTAAGCTTGTAGAAAAATTGTACGCTTTCTCTGACACACAAACCCAGAAACAGTTTTCCACATCTTCAGTGATGCAATTTGTTATAATTGATAAAGCAGTAATTGTATGTTATTGTTTACTAAGGCCATTTGTTTACTTAGCGATTGCTCTTTGTACTATGCAACTCTGTGAGCCTTGGAAAACTAATAATGTTATAATCATAACATACTTACCATAACAGTATGATCTCCTTTTATCACTATAAAAGTTCCCAGTGCTACAACTACTTTGTTTTTGAATTTTTGTGAATTGAACTCTTTCCGGTAGCTGGTGTAAGTATAACTGTGCTGTTTGGGATTTCTGTGTGTCTCATTTATTTTACTTAGTGTAATATTTTCAAGGTTCATTTATATTATATCATATTCTCCCTTTTGTAAGGCTGAGTATCATTTCATTGTTGCATATGCCACGTGTACCTACTCATCTATTGGTGAACCTTCTGACTTATTAACAGTGTTACGAGAACAGGTATGAAAACATATCTTTGAGATCCTCTTTGCTTGTGCTCTTTCATGTTTGTTTTTGTTTTCTTTTTGTTGGCAGGGTCTCAATCATCTCTTTATACTGGGTTTTGAATTTTAACATGTTTTGTAACCTTGGGGTTAACACCCACAATGTCAAATAAAAGTAAGTGAATTAGCTAGGCCTTAATTGTGAAATTTTATCTTTACCTAGTTTGGAGTTAGGCTGTGTTTACTAGTTGCTATAGCTTTAAATGTCTGAAGCTAGAATTTCTTCAACTGTCATTGTTTTTGTTATCTTGTCCTCTCTGGACTTTCCTAAAGACACCTTCCTAAATAGAGTCTGTGACTGAGAGGCATAGCTGTGATCTATGGATGGTAATCTGGAGCCTCACTGGCATCTTAGAAACTATGAGGGGAGGGAAAATGTTCTGATGTCCTATAATTGTTCTCATTTTTATACAA
The DNA here is from genome assembly GCF_017639785.1 of Mesocricetus auratus. Lineage (NCBI taxonomy): Eukaryota > Metazoa > Chordata > Mammalia > Rodentia > Cricetidae > Mesocricetus > Mesocricetus auratus. The sequence goes on from NW_024429189.1 coordinate 106,850,907, forward strand.
GCCAGTTTCCCTCATCTATATCCATTACATGTGCTTCTGTTTCTTTCTCCATGGGTGAGACAGTAAGACTAGAGGATCTTTTTTTTTTTTTTTTTGGTTATTACGAGACAGGGTTTCTGTGTATTGTTTTGGAGGCTATCGGTCCAGCCCAGCCTCGAACTCACAGAGATCCGCCTGCCTCTGCCTCCCGAGTGCTGGGATTAAAGGCGTGCGCCACCACTGCCTGGCTAAGACTAGAGGATCTTGAAGGTGGACCTTCCTATAAGGAAAAGCAAGGAGACTGACTTGTAAGACTTCCTGATTCTAGGTCAGATAGGCTTGGCTGAAAATCCCAAGTGGAAGTATTTCATTCAGTTTGGTTTGTATAATTAATGTCTATGGTAAATCTATAGTAACTTCTCCAAATTATGCTTGAAAATAAAAAAGTAGACACTAAGAACTTAAAAATTCTCTAAAATATATATGTAAACTTAGCTACGATGTATCTCTTAGGTAGCAAGGATCTGGACATTTAATGGATGGTATTGCCATTTTCATATTTTATAGGCAAGTGGTTTTTTTATCTTATTGCACCAATGTTTGACGACTTACCTTTTTACACTAAGCACACATGTATTTCAGGTTCAGGAAGGACTATGGAGGTATGTATCCATAAAGATCACAAGTTTGTCATATTTGCAAGCTAAGTTTGATTGTAGATTCTTCAATGCAGCACCTAAAATGAGTTCAATAATGTTATTCTCACTAGTTATTACTTTATTGAATAAATTATAGTGAGTCATAGGACTTTGAGATATTCTTTGGTGACAGAAGGCAATTTTAAATGTAGAGCTTCTGCAAGTCTCTCAAATAATTAGAATGCATGAAACACACACGCAACAGATGGCAAAGGGTTTGAACTAAATATGTGCGACTCTTCAACTACTTAGTTTTACATAATAATGTGTTTGTGCAAATAAGGTGATGACCTTTCCATGATAAATTCTACAAATATACAAAGCTGAATGTGCTCACTGGAGTTGCTAAAATCTGGTATTGATAGACTAGAAAGTACTTTTCTAAATCTTCAGTTATAATTTTCCATGAAACATAATTTGCTATGAAACAGCAAACTCATGTCATCTGGAAATTTTTTTCCTCTGGATTTTATTTTTCTGTTTCCTCTACAAAAATAGCTTGAGCAACTACTACTATGTTTCTTTGCATTTGTTTTTACTTATTAAGCCTTAAAATGTATACCTTTGAGTATAAGCACAGATATTGTATCTTTAATATTTTCTTGTTTCTGAAGCACTTAATCCAGTTCTCTTGTTCCCTTTATTTGAAAATAACACAGTCACATTTCTGACTTAATGTTTGGTAGTTAGACATATAGATTTGACAGTTTATTGTTAGTGTTGGATAATAGAACATTTCTAAATGTAGTTGCTTGAATTAGTGACCATTCCAGTTGTGACAGAAAGATTAAATAATACTTAAGAATAGAACTAATGAGAGATAAACAATATTTATATCAGGAAAAATGTAAGCAGTCCTGCATAGAGCTAACAAATAGACTTCCACTGCAGTCTGTCTAATTAAATCAGGTAACATTCAAACTTGAATAAACCAGTGGGCCATTAAAATAGGATAAAATGTCAATAACTAAGTACATACTCAAAAACATGCAAAAATTTAGTGTGTGATTTAAGTTAGGATCTTAAATGATTGAGCTAGATATTTTAACAAACAGTTCAGGCACAATTGGGTGGCCACTCAGAAAAAGATACCATACATAATATATTTTACTCAAAATAATGGCTTCAAGTTGTAAATGTAAAATAATAAGTACAACAAAAATATGGGTATGCGTATATGTATGTATGTATGTATGTATGTATGTATGTATTTATGTATGTGTATGGGTGTGTGCCCTAGAAGATAATATGTGGTATTCTTAATCATATACAAAATTCAGAGGCAAAAATTGGAAGATTGATGAAGTTGACTATATAGAAGGTTTTTATAACCAACAAATCATAAAAGGTAAAGTATAAGAAAATTTCAGACCATCTACCACAGACAAAAGACTGATATAACCTTGATATCTAAACAATTAAAATCCAAGATACAAACTGGGTATGGTATTTTCCCAGGCAAATAGAGAGGGAGAGGAAGAGAGAAAGGAGGAGGAGGAGGAAGAGTAGAAGAAGGGCATACGAAAATAGAAGAGGAGAGGAAATTGGGGAAGAATGAGACTGTGGTTTTAGTTCACTGGTTGAGATCTGGACTCTGCCCAGCTGGGTTTAGGGCTTGATTCTCAGCACTGCTACAAAAATAAAATAAAATAAAAAGAGAGACTGAAAAGTATATAGGAAAAGAGAAAGACACAGCATTCATCAAAAAAGGGTAAAACCTCATTCATGGCAAATCCTTCCTAATAGTCACGCATTTATATAGAATAACAAAATGACCCTCGATCTTTAAAATAGCAATATAAAAATATATGATGAATTCTTTGGGTTAGTCTGAAGGGACATTTCTCTGATTCTTGTAGAAATCAAGCCAACTACCACTTAGGGAAAAAAGCTGCTAAATACTCAAGGAAACAATTATAACTTCGTACCCATAAATCTCTCTTCTAAGAATATGTCACACTATCATCAAAACTCTTAAAAATTCACATTTATGAAAATATTCATAAAAAGATTATGTCTTTGATTGTAAGATAATACAACAGCCTAACTAGAGAATGGCGGGGTTAAATGAAGATGTTTTATATTCACCCAGTAGAACATGGAAGGTAGTAATGAGATATCTGAGAACTTCCTTGAAATTGTTTCTAATAAATTCTGTTAGAGAAAAATATAGAAAAATACAAGGAATGTATCTCTAGTACAATACTCATAATGTAAAAATAAATAGAAAGTACATTTGTTTTCTGCTCATTTGAACATAAACACAAAGGTGAGGGCTAGGGATGTAGCTCAGTAGTAGACAGTTTATCTAACATGCTCTAGGAGTTTGATATAATACCACAAAACTAGTTCACTAAGCCTAAACTATCAAACAGATAAGCCACCTAAAACCATGCAGGGGTGATGAGTCAAAAAAGAGTTAATTAGTTACCTAGAGTATTAAATGTGGTGGAAAGAACTGAGGCTATGGCCAAAGTTGTAGTTAATTGATTTTTACTCTTTGGCTCTTTGCTGTTTTTGGGTCCAACTACTCAGATCCCAAGTAAATCACACAGAGTCTTATTCTTTCTTATGAATGCCTAGCCTTAACTTAGCTTGTTCTATCCAGATTTTCTTAAATTATCCCATCTATCTTTTGCCTCTGGACTTTTTTTTACTCTATATACCTTTCTTTACTTCTTACTCCATGGCTTACTATGTAGCTGAGTGACTGGTCCCTGGAGTCCTTCTTCTGCTCCTAGATCTTTTTCTCCCATTTATTCTCTCTGCCTGCCAGTCTCACCTATCCTTTCTCCTGTCTTGCTATTGGCTGTTCAGCTTTTTATTAGACTAATCAGGTGTTTTAGACAGGCAAAGTAACATAGCTTCACAGATTTAAACAAATGCAACATTAAAATATGCAACACATCTTTGAGTCATTAAACAAATAGTCCACAGCATAAACAAATGTAATACATCTTAAAATAATTTCCACAACACAAAGTATCAAAGACAACTATGCAGATTTTGCATTATTTTAAGTGTTAGAATCAACCAGGATTGTGTGCAGGGTTGACATGAAATGAATATACATGGTGACAAATGAAGCTACCTGTATTACAAGTGAGACATATAAGCAAACTGAAAGGGATGGGAACCCAAAGAACTAATATTAAGAAATTTTAGACAACAGAATTTTGACTCCAGGGAACTATATTTTATCAACTATAGCTCTTGATAAACTAAGCATACCAGTTATTCTTTAACTACCTTGTATGTATTCTAGGACTGAGCAAATAAGTAAATGAATTGTAGATAATGACAACTGGGTTTCTATTGAAAGAAGTTATAGACTAGAAAAGAAGTTAGACTGTAATTTACTTTGTAATGAGTTGGAATCAAAGGAATCTGTACGAACTTTTCCTATATATGTACTTTTATATAGATAGATATTTATACACATAAAGGGAGTTGTATGTACACATAGGTTAATATGGACATAAATACATACATACATACATACATACATACATACATACATACATACATTCATACATACATACATTTTTCTCTTAGCTCTATCTGCTAGATTGGCTAAGGAGCATTAGTATCTTAGTAGTGGTGAGGATGTAATGGCTAATCTTGATTTTTATATATAATTCTCCAATTTGGAAACAAAAAACAAAACAAAACAAAATAAAGTCCCCCAATTTTTATTGCTCTAGGACTAAGGCAGAGAAAATATAGGATGATCTTGGGAGCACCTTAGGGTGTTAGAAAATAAATGCTTGAAAAAGAATAGCAGTCAATAAAAACCACAGAGGAATCGTTGCAAAGGGCCTCATTGTGTTTATGTTAGAGCAACTGGAGAGACAGAAGTAATGATGACATCGAATTGTGCCCCATAGAATAAAATAAACATTTTTGCTTACATGTTTAAATATTACATAGATGTAGACAAATAATTCTTTCTTTAAAAGAATTCTAGCCCACAAATTTGGAAAGTATGTAAAAAACAGAACATATTAATGAAAGTCGTAACCCTTCACCAATGCATGAGTAGACAAACACGGAGGAGGAATAAGATATTTATATCTCAACTGTCTCATACAAGCTGCTCAACAGTTTTTAAGGTGATCACAGTGAAATTGATGTAAGCAAGTGATGGCAAACTACTTACTAAGCTTAACATGTTGGTGCACGCCTGTATTCCTAGCTGCATGGGAGGCTGAGGCAGGATGATTTCTTGACCCTAAGAACTTGAGGCCAGCCTGGGCAATATATTGAGACTACATCTCAAATAACAACATAGACTTACTACATCCATTGTGCATCCCCATGACTGGGAAGACTATATTGTCATATTTATGGTAATTTCACCACAAATGCAGATCCCTGATGTAACCATGACTAAACATCACCAAGACCAAATGGTAAGAGTTTTGACAATATAGATCATAAATTATTATCAAGTGTTGTCGTTCTGACAGACTAAAGAAATCCTGTATAATTGTCAGGTTGCCAAGCACTAAGGAGAAACAATAACTAAGCGAAATACATTCCTGCTTTGGATTCTAGAATGGGATACTAGGAATAAAATACTTGAAATTTGAGTATGACTTTAGTTTAATTCAAGGCTTCTTTTCTTTCTTTTTTGGTGTTTTGAGACAGGGTTTCTCTGTGTAACAGTGCTGGCCATCCTGGAACTCACTTTGTAGACCAGGCTGGCCTTGAAATCAAAGACACCCACCTGCCTCTGCCTACTGAGTTCTGGGATTTAAGGCATGTGCTACCATGCTTGGCCAAGTTCAGACTTCTTGCTCAGAGGGTGAGCAACAGATATAGATCACACATATAATAATCATAAATTTATTTTAAAACCATTATTTGTTAAAGATAAAATCAAATATATCTAATAGTAACGTGGATGTGCTTGTTTCTTTTTACATAGGTAATTAAGTCTTGGGTGAAATTTGACTGTAGGACATGTAGCATCTCCAGTGTTTTTTTTTCAGATCTGATAGATGTCTAATTTTATATTCATCCAAGCTGAGAATGTCCCTTCATATAAGTACATAGTACAAAATGGCAGAAGAATGGTTGGGATCATTTAGTTAATCTATTGAGCCTTGGGCAGTAGATCAGTACTCATCCCGAGTATACACATGGACTTTGGACTCCCATCCAACAATGTGAGATGCACTCTCACCCTGAACTCTTGGGAGAGGGTCTAGGCCCTGCCCTCTATGAAATGACAGACTATGGACACCCCCATGGAGGGCCTCACCCTCCCTGGGGAAATGAGGGGATAATAAGGGGTTGGGGGGAGGGCACGGTAGGAGGGGAGGGAAAGGGAGAGGGACCTGGAACTGACTTGTGAAGCAACCTTGTTTCTAATCTAAATTTAAACTTAAAAATAAATAAAAAATATTGGAAAGTATGTTCTCAAACCAAAATTCATTTTTTTTAAAATGAAATTTGACTCAGTAACTCAGACAGAACCTTTTGAAAAATATTCTAACACAATACAATTGTGCTAGGAAATGAAGATTAAAACCCTAAATGTGCTTTCATAATTAAACTATTGTTTCTGTAAGTGTAGAAGGCTTTGTACATGCAGTAAACCCTGCAATTGGAAACATGCATTAGTCCTAAATTTGAGCTGAGGTGCCTTGGATGGCATTCCAGCATGTGCTTTGTAAAGTGCGAGTGTGTACTTAGAACCAAGACTGATGAAGTTGTGTGTTGCAGAAAGGGAGTATAGTGCCAGAAACCCTTGGCTTCAGACTGGATTTGATTCTGCATTGCTTTTTGGTCATTGCCAGTTTTTTCACAGTCCTCATCCATACATGTGACCCCTATATGTGGTTACAGCCCTTAGTTTAAGAAGCTAGGTGCTCCTCCACTTTTTTGTTTTCTTGGGGGGTTCAAAGTGGGCATTTCTCTTGTGACCTTTGTTAGGAAATGTCTAAGGCCAAAATCATCTGGCCTTAGATGTAGAGACAGTAGTGCATGTGTGTATGGGATGTGGGTATTTCATGGTAGCTTTTCTTTTCATGTAGCCATAAACTTTTCCAGGGATTTCTCTCATCTCCCTCTACCAAAGTGTCGTGTACTTTTTATATAATGTCTCTGTATTCCAACAGTGCAAACATAGCCATTACCTAGTGCTTTGTGTATGTATATGTGTGCAAGAATATGTATGTGCAGGTGAAGATGCCCAAGTACTAGCATGAGAAGGCCAGAAGAGGACCTAAGTGCCCCATGTATCACTTTTTGTCCTACTCTCCTGAGACAGGAGCTATTCCTGAACCTGAAGCTCACTGGTTTAGCTGGCATCTCCCAGCCCCCTACAGGATTGGAATTACAAATATGGGCTATGAAATTCATGAGTGCAGGGAATCAGAGCTTATGTCCTCATAGTTGTGCAGCAAGCAGCTTTCTCCTCCGACACTTTTACAACCCCCAGAGACCAGTGTTCTTAGTGTCTGGGTCAGAAATTTTAAAACACAATTTCCTCCATGTTCCATTGTCCAAGCAGTGAATGTGAACATGAAAATATGTTCCTAAAAATTTTCACAGAAATCACATGTCCTCTTTCTGGGTGCCTATAGAATTCATTGACTGATATCTGACTGTATGCCATGAATCTCTGATGGAGCTTGACTATGGAGAGGAAGTGACTCACCAAAAGAAACTTCCAGAGAGGTCAAACAGTTGGGCTGCACCATTATATTTTGGGAGAGAGAGAAAATTTGGGTGACAAACAACAACTCCAATATTCTGTGTGTGCATTTCTTAAATATTTTATTCTCTTTAACATTTTTTAATGCTTGAAACAACCATTAAATATCTCTAGAATCTAACTTCTGCTTTTTGGCAGAACTGGCCCTAGATCCTGAACAGGTTTTCTTCTGTTTAACTACATTTGTGAAGATGATCTCCCTGGAAAACCTAACACCAACAAATGATGACCTTTATATTCAAGATGTTTTCTTCCATTTTTCCCCATCTAAATCTCTAGGACTCCAGATTTTATTTCATTTTGTTTGCCTTGTTCAAAGTGTTTTCTCACTTTTCTCTGTACTTTGGAAACACATTGTCTGATTTACCATGTTTAAAGTGGCACAAACCTACCTTAAATTTTTCTCTTAGGGAAGTTGGGACCAGTACTCACACACCCCTTGCTCTGTGTCACTGTTTTAAGACAGTGGCAATGACTAAGATGAGCTTTGTTATTATTCCTGTTTGCATAGGCAGACATTGAGAAGATGAGTTTGTGTTGGTCACAGGGGTCAATGAGGCTTCCAGTGGCTGCCTCACACTGTTTGGTAAAGTGTCAGTTCTGACGCACAATACTTCACTTTGCTTAGCTTAGCTGGTTTCTATTCCTTCACTAAATTATATACTCAGACCACTTTTTCATTGTAGAGAGCATATATGAATATATAAAATTAAAACTTTATTTGTACAAAGTGTACAACTCACAGATATTACAAAAGAGCTCCACTATGCCCAGTCATCAGGATGCCTCTTTTATTCTGGGAGAAACAGGGAGTAGTTTGGAAAGTAGATTTGTTAATATAATTCAATTGAATAAATTAGAAGAAAACCTTTCTTCAGGTTGATGAAAAGATTCTGTAAGAATGGTGGTTGTCCAACGATGTAAATGTAATTAATGCCTCTGAGTCATGTCCTTGCTGTGTTTTTAGTTAAAAACATGAAATTTACTTATTTTATGTGTATGAGTGTTTTGCCTGCATGTATGTCTGTGTGCCATGTGTGTGCCCTGTACCTACAAAGGTCAGAAGAGGGCACCAGATCCTCTGGTGTTGGAGTTACAGAAGGTTATGATCTACCATGTGGGTTCTGGGAATTGAACATGGGTCCACTATAAAAAATGATGAGTGCAAAAATGGATGAGCCATTTCTCCAGCCCCTATGCTTTTAATTTTATGTGTTTCAACCATTCTTTAATGTTGTTTGCACATACATTTTCTTTCTTGCTTGTCTCTTTTTGGACATTCTCCTTTGAATGTTATTGATTTATTAATTCATTTAATAAATGTTTGCTTGATTTAATTAGAAATATAAAAATGGGAGGACCTCGGTTTTGCATTATAAATAGTCCAGTTAAGTTTAAACAAGAGCAACATGTGATCCAAATGGATGAAGAAAGACTTTTTTGAAGAGTCATCATATTTGTAACAAGGGTTCCTGAAGAAGAACTATGGGACACTTTAAGTATACTGGGTTCCTGAAGAAATACTATGGAACACTTTAAGTAAACTAAGTGGGACCAGGTGTCTGGAAATGTGTGTGACATGTTGGGGATGCTCAAACCAGTATTGAGTCAGATTTTTATTTTTTAGTATTTAATAAATTTTAGCAAAATATGCACAATAAAATTTGTTATTCCACTCACTTAACATGTATAATGCAGTGTACTCATTGTTATGCAGCTATACCATATCTGCAGAACTCTCACCATTTCGTGCTGAAACTGCACCCAATAAATGATAGCTCTCTGTTATCCTCTGATGACTACTAATTGATTTCTATAAGCTAACTTCTTTTTCTCTGAATCAAATCACCAAATCAGGTATTATGGAGTAGGTTAGCAGTTGTCCTGATCAGGAAAAAAGAAGCTGGAGGTCTAGCAACTTATTGTAACTAAGTCTTGCCGTTTGAATGGAAGCATATGACCCCAAGTTTAATGTGGAGTGCACATTTCAGAAGCTAAACCTGCTGTTCATAAAGTAAATATTTTTGTGCACTTCAGAGTTATTCTTGGGGTATGTTTTGTGTTGGAAACATTGCATGGTCATTCCCACATCAGTCATTGCTTAACTGGAACAGTACACACACACACACACACACACACACACACACACACACACACGCGCGTGCACGCACACACACATGTAAAATTCAGTGATGTGATTGAGATGATCACAGCTGATGTTTTGACTACTTTTGTTTTACTGCCATTTTCTTTTTGAAGTTATATATAAAATCAGCACCCTTACCTGAGTTACTATCCAAGCTTTTGGGTTTTGTCTGTCATGGAAGAAAAACAAAGCATTACAGCTACTACAGAAAAGTGAAGGCTAATTACTATAATTATTTCCTTCATGTACTTTATTTTAGTGTTTCTGTTGCACTCATATTTGTTTATCTATATAAGTGAAAGGTCCAGTTTAATGAATTTACTTGGGAATGGGAATAGTACATTTCTTGAATATCAGCAACAATGTAAAGATAATGGTTGGTGTTTGCTAGTTTAAAACTATTTTATAAATATTTATTTTAAAACAGGCTAGTAATTTTGTGTATATATTGTATGTTTATCATACCTGGGCTTAGATTGGTTCATATTTTGGTTAAATATTGACTCTTTGCTCTACAAGTTCAATTACTTCTGTTAGTAATTTATTATTCTGTCTTTTCTTGACTATTTCTTTATCAAAGTAGAGTAAAGGAGTCTGGTGAACCAGTCTGATAAGACTTTTTGTTTCAGAAGAGAGCAGGATGAGAGATACCATAATAGAAGGAGTCATTCTAAGTTTGAGGGGAGATCTGGTACTAGTGAGATCTCCAGAGATCTACAAGGATGACACCAACTGGCAAACTACGCAGTAGTGGAGAGACCACTTTAAATACCCCTCCCTGATAATAATTTTGACGACTATCTTATATAACATCCTAGAACCTCCATCCAGTGATAGACGGAAGCAGAGGCAGACACCCATTGCTAAACACTGAACTGAATTCCTGGAACCCAGTGACAGAGAGGGAGGAGTGATGACCAAAGGGGTCAAGACTGGGCTGGCAAAACCCAGAGAAACAGCTGACCTGAACAAGGGGGGAGATCTTGGACCCCAGACTGATGGCTGAGAGGCCAGCATGGCACTGATCCAGACTCTCTGAATGTGGGTGTCAGTGAGGAGAACTAGTCAATCTATGGGGCTTAGCGTAGTAGATCAGTATTTACCCCTGGCACACAAATGGACTTTGGGTGCCCATCCCACAATGAGGGATGCTCTCTCAATCTGGACACTTGGGGGAGGGCCTGGGCCCTCCCCAGAACAAAATGACAGACTCTAGAGATCCCATGGAGGGCCTTAATCTCCCTGGGGAATGGAGTGGGGATTGTGTGGGAGACTGGGGGGGAGTCAGGGGGGGAAGCAGGCATGGAGGGTAGGGAGAGGAAGCTGGGACTGACATGGGAAGCAAGCTCATTTCTAATTTAAATATATAATAAAATAGTATTTAAAAATCAAAGTCAAAAACAAAACAAAAAAAAGATTGTTTCATCCAAGAGTTAAAAAATAATTCAAGATGTAATTTGTGCATCCTAAAACTTCCCTTTCTGAGGTGGACATTTTAGTGGTTTAGGATATTTACAATGTTGTACAACCATCATCAGCATATAATTTCAGAACATTTTTATGACTCCAGAAGAAATCTTAGCTGTCATCTCCCTTTTTGCTTCCTTCAGCCCCTCCCAATTACTAACTTACTTTTTTTCACTATGTATTTGCTATCTGAGCATGTCATATAACTAGCTGAGATGGTCTGTGATCTTTATATCTGTCTTCTTTCATATAGCTAAGATACATTGTAGCATGCATTAGTACTTTATCCTCCCCTACTTTTTGACTACTATTCCTTGTTCATATATGAAACTTATTTTATATATTCATTTGTTGATGGAATTTGTGTTGTTTTGTTATGAATTATTTTTCTGTAAATATTTTTGTATAGTATGTATATCAATATGTTTTTGAGTCTCTTAGTTAAGTATTTAGGAGTGACTCTATCAGTATATTTGTTACTGTGCTCAAATACCATGACTCAAAGCAGCTTATAGAAGAAAGGGTTTATTTTGACTTATGGTTCCAGTGGACTAGAGTCCTTTTTGTCAAGGAAGGCATTAAATTCTGCAAAGCAGAAATCTTGTTTATCATATCTTTGTCCACACACACCAGAAGAAAGAACGAATAGAAAGTGGAGTAAGGCTACAAAGCCTCAAAAACTGTCCCTAGCAATTTCCTCTAGCAAGGTCACACATCCTAAAGCTTCCACAACCTCCACAAACAGCATCACTAGCTGGGGACTAAGTGTTCAAACCGTAGGGGACATATTTTATTCAAACCTCTAGTCCGGGTCAGATGTTAGTCTTAATTAACTTCTTGAGGATTACCAAATGGCTTTCCACAGAGACCATTTTACATTTCCAGAATTTGTGTATAATGGTTTCAGTCTTTCCTGATTCTCATCAATACTTGTAAGTTTACATCTTAAAAGTACTGCAGTCTCCCTAGTGATGTGGTATCACACTGTTGGTTTGATTTCTACTTCCAGATGTCTAAGGATGGTGAGACCCTTCATGCCAGTTGTATATGGTCTTTGCAAAGGGGCTTGGCTAACCATCTCTGTATTTTTCTAGTGTTAGTATTTATGCTGCTGAAGTGAGCACTGAACATTCATATGCATTTAGAGAGTTGCCTCTTTACTTTCTTCATCCACGACCATGGGGTTATTTGTCATATTGAGATACTGGACATATTTGTTACATGCATTTGCAGTTTCTTTCCTACTCACCATTGCTTTTTTGATGATGTTCTTTATTTAAAGCACTTAAGTTTTCTAGTTGTGATTAAGCCCAATTTATACCTTTTAAATTTTGTTTGCTATATCTTTGATGTCATAAGTATGAAACCATTACCATGTCCAGGTTGTATTCCACTTAGAATTTTATAGTTTAATTATTGCATTTGCATCTTGTTCTCTTGTCACCCAACCCTGTGTGTGTGTGTGTGTTATGTGTGTGTGTGTGTGTGTGTGTGTGTGTACATATGGGGACATGTGTGTGGCAGTCAGAGGACAACCTCTTGCATTGACTCTTGTCTTTTTCCTTGCTTGCAATGGTCTCTTATCATTGCTGCATAAACCTAGCTGGATGTATTCTCCTTTCTTGACCTCCCTTCTCACCAAAAAAATGCTGACCTTAAGATGTGTTCTCATCCAGCCGACTTTCCATGGGTTCTGTGGATTCCAACTCAGATCCTATCTCTTGTATGGTAAGGTCTTTGCCCACTGAGCCATCTCCTCAACCCACATTTGCATATTTCATTTGTCTGGATATAATTTTTGTATGTGATGTAAAATTTGTATCATAAATGTTAGTTTTAAAAATACTCTTTAGAATGAGTTGTAAATATAGAGTTGAGGGAATTCTCTTTTTCAAAGATGTTTTATCTTTCTGTAAGATGAAACAGAGATTTTGGACTCAGTGCTTGTGCCATATTTTGTCTGTGTCTCTTTTCTTTGAACCCTTCCTTGCTTGGCTTCTTCTTACCATTTATGCTAGAGTGCTATCCTCTAAACTTTCCTGCCAGAGCAGGTTTACAAACAGAAGCAAAGTAAGTTGGTAAGGATAATGTCATGATGATGTTTTTTTGTTTGTTTGTTTTGTCAAGACAGGGTTTCTCTGTATTGCTTTGGAGCCTGTCCTGGAACTCACTCAGTAGGCCAGGCTGGTATTGAACTCACAGAGATCTGCCTGCTTCTGCCCCTGAATGCTGGGAATAAAGTTGTGCGCCATCAACGCCCGGCCATGATGATGTTTTAAATGAGACTGAATAGAAAACTCAAAAGCTCCCTCTATAGTGAAAGGAGAGAAACACCTGATGATCACTGTGGTGTCATAGTCCTTAACTACTAGGACATCAGGTGTTGAATAAGAAGTGACTGAGATTAAAAGATGCTGCCATAAAGTGATTTCTGAAATATCAACAGGCTACGTACAGCTGGTTTCTTCCTTGACCTAAAATGTAGTTATTATAATTCTAACTAAATTCTTCAAGTGCAGCATTAAACAACTTACCTTTATACCCTAAAAGTTCCTTTGTAGTAGGAAATCCTAAAGGAAGCAACTTAAGTAAATTTAGTAGGAAACAATTCCCATTAGCTAACTGTGTCCTCTCACTCCCTGCCCCCCCACTCCATGATACAGTTTTTTTCTTTTGTCTCTCCATGTATTTCTTACCTGATGGGGTGCTTGTTTTGGGAATGCTCTGACTCTGGTTTTGAGGTCTGTGTTGATTCTCTATGTCTAGGTTTTAACCACTAGATTTTGTGCTCATCACTAACCCAAGATGGTGGCAATGGGATTCAGTTGACCAAATTGGACAGTTCATACCTACTAGATTATGATGAACTTTTTTGACCAAAAGGCTTAAAGGCACTCATTTTAACCATTGTTTGGTTAGTATTTCCTATGATGTGATCTATATGTATGTATATTATTTGCATCTCAACCACCTGTAGTATAAGGTAAAATTTGGAATTTCTGGTCCCTGTATAAGTATCATAACTCTTGCCTAAAACTCTGGGACACACAGCTTAAAAATACTCTGTGCAAGTTTTAAACACACTGTTGGTCTGCAGCCATTACCACACACAGATAATTGGAAGAATTTTCTCTATACTTTTCCTTTTTGGTGTTGATGATCATACAATAGGAAATCTTTGCTATGAAAATTTTCAAAGTAATATCTACTTACTAAAACATTTGACTTATTAATAGCTTAAAATATTATTCGTGAGAGATTTAGAAGCATGTTTCATGTGCTAATTTTATATATGAGATAATTTGAAGGCATGCTTTTAGGATTTTCTCATAAGCACAAATTTTCTTCGAAAGTGTCATTAAATCTTTCTGTTTCTTTGCATGGAGTCTTCTGCTGTTGTACAACACTAAAATAACAACTTTGTTTTCATCCATTAAAATATCACTGGAAGATATTGTGAATTGGCTCATTTGCCTTAATTTTTTTAACAAATAAGGCAGTGTTTTGAGTTATGCCAGATGTACACATGAGAGATTTGAGTGCACTTGTAGAATTTAAATTGAAATGCTAATGAGATTCTGACAGCCAGAAAAAACAACACAGCCTACATTTTCATCTGTTTTATTAAAGTCATTATTTAGCTGGAAAAACACATTATTTAGAGCTGCTTATTTGTGTGGCATTTGTAATTCAGCTCTTAAATTTTATCCAATTAAAGTGCTTCTCATTCCATTTCACTTAATGCAGCAGACTGCATTGTGCATTCATCTTTTTCTCCGTTTCATTCAGTTGTAGAGTGACAGTAACTCAGTTGCATGAATGCATCAGTTTTTCTCTCAAGCGCTTACATGTATTGCTTCATGCTGTAATGCTGGTACATTGACATCTTTATTTTTCATTTGTAGTAAATCCAATGAAATTTCATGGTGGATTATCACACAAGACTATTTATTGTTATTTCATGCTTTGGTTATTTTGGTTATTGCTCCAGGATTCCTAAAATGTGAATGTAAAGGGAAATAAAATCAAAATGTTAGCCAGACAAATTTTATAGAAGATAAATAGATCCTAATGATGATTGAAATAAGGCTCTAAATCTTAAGTTATTATTGCAACAAAGCTCTCCAATGCCTTACAACACAGACTGCATTTTAAAAAGACTTGTTTATTATCTATTTGCACGTTTTCTTCTCCCTAGTTTTCTCACAGCTCCTTTGAACAAAGACTTCTTGTGAATGTTTGAGATTTCCCAATTAGAACAGCCTTTGTATTTCTACTTTTTTTCTGTCTACTCAGATGGGGTAAGTGTATTTGAAGTGATTGAGATGTAAATTTTTATCTATGCACGTGAAAGTCAGTACAATTAGAGTAAGAGATAGTACTACAGAATTTCTGGATTGCGTGCTGCTGGCTGAGGTCAAGCCTGTGTCGGAATGTAGATGCTGTGGGAGGGTCTGGAAGACAATGTGCCTCCTTGAGAAGGCAACTTCTGTGAAGAGAGTGAAATATGTGAGCCCCAAACTGGACAGACGTCATCCTGAATGTCAAATCTTGGTTTGAAGTTTCTTTTATTGTTAGAATGCTTCTGGATTTTAAATTACCTGATAATCTGTGGTAAAATAAACTCTACTACTATAAAACTATTCAGTTAATGTTATATGAATAAGTCTCTGTATTAACTTGAACTTGAACCAGTGCTTCTGGTTTTCAGACAATTACATAAAGATTCTGTCAAGGGTGTTCCATTAAGCCATACTGAGCAATTTCCTCCACAGAACCTTGTCTTATTCTCCAAAGTGTCTATAAGAAGCAGATGCTCCAGGCATCAGAATGGACAATGAGCTCAGAACTCAGAGTAGGGAGGCAGAGGCTGCTGCTGATTTGGTGCTTAGGTCTGTTTGGGGCCTGACTCTGATACTCAGTTTCTTTAGGGTTACTTCCCTCTCTACAGATGGAGAGATTGTGATAACTGACTTCTAAGGACATTACTGGCTTTTTAACTTGTGTAGTTGTTAGTTCTTTGTTTTACCAGAGAAACCAGGACACAAAATTTTTAGTGAGATTCTGTTTAGCATGTTTCATGGCTTATTCTTGTGTCCCAGACTACTTTTGAAGATGTAATGCTTGGGCTGGCCTTACAAAGACTCTGTATTTACAAAATCAGCATTTTGCTGTTCATGCTAATGTAAATGTGTGGACTCTCCTGACATTATCACTTAATTTGTCACATTGTAATGAACATCTAAATAGAGCTGCTGAAAAACACCAGTTTGACTCTCACTGTCATCCTGGCAGGGAAGTTCCTTTAGCACTTTGTGTGGCTTTATTTTCCTTACTGCCTCACTTTCCTATTGAAAAGAATAGAATTAATTCATTAGACCATAGAAAGAGTCCATTTCATCCTGATTTGTTAATTTTTCTTCTTTTAAAAATCATGACTTGCCAAAATTAAATCAAGAACAGTAATTTAAATAGACCTATAACCCCTATGGAAATAGAAGCAGTCATCAAAAGTCTCCCAACCAAAAAAAGGCCAGATCCAGATGGCCTCAGTGCAGAATTCTACCAGAAATTCAAAGAACAGCTTACACCAATTCTTCTCAAAGTATTCCATGCAATAGAAGCAGATGGGTCTTTGCCAAACTCTTTCTACAAGGCTTCAATGACCTTGATCCCCAAGCCACACAAAGACACAACTAAGAAAGAGAACTTCAGACCAGTATGCCTCATGAACATTGATGCAAAAATACTCAATAAAATACTGGCAATTCAGATCCAAGAACACATCCAAACAATCATTCACTGTGATCAAGTAGGTTTCATCCCAGGGATGCAGGGATGGTTCAACATACGAAAATCCATCAATGTAATCCACCGTATAAACAGCTGAAAAACAAAAATCACATGATCATCTCACTAGATGCTTAAAAAGCCTTTGACAAAATCCAACACCCCTTCATGATAAAGGTCTTAGAGAGATCTGGGATAACAGGTACATACTTAAACATAATAAAAGCTATATACAGCAAACCAACAGCCAACATCAAACTAAATGGACAGAAACTCACAATTCCTCTAAAATCAGGAACAAGACAAGGCTGTCTGCTCTCTCCATACCTTTTCAATATTGTACTTGAAGTTCTAGCCAGAGCCATGACATCAAAAGGAGATCAAGGGGACACAAATTGGAAAGGAAGAGGTCAAACTTTCACTATTTGAAGATGATATGATAGTCTATATAAATGACCCAAAGAACACTACCAGGGAACACTTACAAGATCAACTCAAGAAAATCAGTAGCTCCATTATATACAGATGATAAAAGGGCTGAGAAAGAAATCAGGGAAACATCATCCTTTACAATTGCCACAAACAACATAAAACACTTTGGGGTAACGCTAACCAAACAAGTGAAAGACCTATATCACAAGAACTTTGAGTATTTAAAGAAAGAAATTAAAGAAGACATCAGAAAATGTAAAGATTTCCCACGCTCTTGGATAGGCAGGATCAATGTAGTAAAAATGGCAATCCTGCCAAAAGCAATCTATAGATTCAATGCAATCCCCATTAAAATACCAGCACAATTCTTCACAGACCTTGAAAGAACAATAATCAACTTTGTATGGAAAAACAAAAGACCCAGGATAGCCAAAACAACCTTATTCAACAAAGCAACATCTGGAGGCATCACCATCCCTGACTTCACGCTCTATTATAGAGCCACAGTCCTGAAAATAGCTTGGTATTGGCACAAAAACAGACAGGTAGACCAATGGAATCTAATTGAACATGCTGATATTAACCCATATGTGTATGAACATATCTTCAACAAAGAAGCTAAAAATATACAATGGAAAAAAGAAAGAATCTTCAACAAATGGTGCTGGCATAACTGGATGCTGGCATGTAGAAGAATGCGGATAGATCCATATCTATCACCATGCACAAAACTAAAGTCCAAATGGACCAAAGACCTCAGCATAAATCCAGCCACACTTAACCTCTTAGAACAGAAAGTGGGTGGTACCCTTGAACGAATTGATACAGGAGACTGCTTCATGAACATCCCACAATAAGAGATGCTCTCTCACCCTGGACTCTTGGGGGAGGGTCTAGGCCCTGCCCTGGGTGAAATGACAGACTATGGACACTCCCATGGAGGTCCTCACCCTCTCTGGGGAAAGGAGGGAGTTGGTTGGAGGGTGTGGAAGGAGGGGAGGGATACGGAAAGGGACCTTGTTTCTAATTTAAATTTAAATTTAAAAAATTTTAAAAAATAAAATAAAATATATCATAAAAAAAGAGCTGGGGGTAGGAGACATTCTTTCTTTGGGTTCCAGCCAAGTCTTGGAGAGCAGGGAGGAGACCTTTGGTTCTCTGCTTTCTTGGATTTTCAAGTAAGTGACTTCCCCCTCAATAAAATATCATAGGACAACCCTACTTTGTGTAGCTTAATATTTCCCCTATACATCCCAACCACAGTTTTTGCCTCCTCTTCTCACATTCCCTCCCTCCTACCTCCCCTCTGATCCCTCACAATCCACTCCTCCTCTGTTTCTATTCAGAAAGAGGCATGCCCCATGAGTGTCAATACAACATGACATATCAAGGTCAGGTAAACTAAGCACTTCCTTTGTATTAACACTGGGCAAGGGAATGCAGTATAGGGACTAGGTTCTCAAAAGCCAGCTAAAGCAATAGGGACAGGCTCTTTTCCCATTGTTCGGATTAAGCTACACAACTGTAACATATATGTACAAGGTCTAGGTTGGTCCCATGAAGGCAAGCAAGACAAAAAGGCAGCCGACAGATTCAGAAATAATATTCACTAACCCCACATCTGACAGATGGATGATCTCCAAAATTTACAAAGAACTCAAGAAGCAAGTCTCCAAAACACCAAAGTATCCAATTAAAAAGTCGGCTATAGAACTAAATAGAGATTTTTCAATAGAGGAGGATAAAATGGCTGAGAGGCACTTGAGAAAGTGCTCAACATCCTTAGCCATCCGGGAAACAACTCTGAGATACCATCTCACTCCTGTCAGAATTGCTTAAATCAAAAACACCAATGACAATTTATGCTGGAGAGGATGTGCTGAAAGGGGAACACTCCTCCACTGCTGGTGGAAGTGCCAACTTATACAGCCACTTTGGAAATCAGTATGGAGATTCCTCAAAAAAATGGGAATAAACCTATCACAAGACCCAGCAATTCCACTCTTAGGTATATATCCAAAAGATGCCCATTCATACAACAAGGATGTCTGTTCCCCTATGTTCATAGCAGCATTATTTGTAATAGCCAGAACTTGGAAGCAACCTACATGCCCCTCAACTGAAGAGTGGATAGAGAAAATGTGGTACATTTACACAATGGAGTACTATTCAGCAGAAAAAAACAATGGAATCCTGAAATTTGCAGGCAAATGGATGGCACTAGAAGAAACCATCCTGAGTAAGGTAACACAGTCACAAAAAGAGAAACATGGCATGTACTATCTCATATATGGGTTTTAGAAATAGATCTGATGAGTGCCATCCTACAATCCCATGGCCAGAGAGTCTGGGAAACAGAACCTTCATTCAGTGGCTGATGGAAGAAGAGGCAGATTCCTATGGCTAAGCACTGAGCTGAACTCAAGAAATCCAGTGACAGAGAGGGAGGATTGATGACCAAAGGGATTAAGACTGGGCTGGTTTAACCCCCAGAAACAGCTGACCTGACAAGGGTTAGCTTTTGAATCCCAGACTAATGCCTGTGAATCCAGCATGGGATTTATCAAGACCCCCTGAATGTGGGTGTCAGTGAGGAGGCCTAGGTAATCTATTGAGCCTTGGGTAGTAGATCAGTATTTATCCCAGGTATACAAATGGACTTTGGACTCCCATCCAACAGTGAGAGATGCACTCTCACCCTGAACTCTTGGGGGAGGGTCTAGGCCCTGCCCTGGATGAAATGACAGACTATGGACATTCCCATGGAGGGCCTCACCCTTCCTGGGGAAATGAGGGGATATTGGGGGGGTTGGTGGGAGGGCGTG
Organism: Mesocricetus auratus; assembly: GCF_017639785.1. Taxonomy (NCBI): domain Eukaryota; kingdom Metazoa; phylum Chordata; class Mammalia; order Rodentia; family Cricetidae; genus Mesocricetus; species Mesocricetus auratus. Next base: position 106,870,968 of record NW_024429189.1, read on the forward strand.
GGAGGAGGGGAGGGAAAAGGAGAGGGACCTGGAATTGACATGTGAAGCAACATTGTTTCTAATTTAAATTTAAATTTAAAAATTATATATATATATACATATACATACATATATAAATCATGAGGTGAGAGAGATGGCTCAATGTTTAAGAACATGTATTGCTCCTGCAGAGGACCAGAGTTTGGTTCCCAGCACCCATGTTAGGCAGCCCAAAATCGCATATAAACCCAGCTCTGGGGGATCCCACCTCCTCTTTGGCTGAACAAATACCTGCCTGCACATGCATATAACCACTCACAAACATATACATATATGCATACTTTCAAAATAATTAAAAATCATCTTTGAGACACACTACACTCATACCCACATTACTCTTATCTGTATATGTGTACAGGCAATTTCATATCTGTGTCCCAAGCTTTTGAGCCTCTATATCTCTATTTCTGGTATTTTATCTATTAAAAAATCTCTTCTGTGTCCTGGCCAAATTTTGGTTTCATAAAGCTTAGTCCCCTGGTCACTGATGATTTCCCTAAATGCATGAGCCTTCTTACTCAGAAGACTGATTCTGGATTCTGATATCATAATTTTCTAGTTCTCCAATTCTGAGAAAATTTCTGCCATTGAACTCTCAATGTCATATCAGCAGCAGTAGAATGCAAGTAATACCCAAATGTATTATTGTTTTAAATTTAAATTGTTATAGAAGTAAGTGATTCAGCAACTAGTCAATAGCGATGAATATATATATACATATATATATACACACACAAAAGCTTCATCAACTGTGTTCTCAAATAATTTATATTCTAGTCAAGATAGTTGAGTGAATTAAAAGTCAACAGAAGATTAGAAATGGTGAAGTGGAGAAAGCAGAAAGTGGAAGAACAGGAAGGTTTTGGTTGTTAATAGGGAAATCTGGAAAGACTTTCCTGAGAAGGCATTTGAGCCTGACTATATATGTGGAAAGAACACTAGGCACATCCTGAGAATGTCAGGTACCAGTTGATAAGTGCAGAGTGAAATGAGTGGAGCAAAACCAAGTGCACCCTATAAAACTCTTTCAATGAATTTTAGTCAGGACATTGTTTTCTAGTGAGACAGGAACCCTTTACCTTCTATAAATATTGATTGACTGCTAGATAGTTTGGTCATGTCAGAGCAAAAAGCACTGAATGAAGCTGACTTACTGCAAAGTCTTCCCGACTGGTAGTAGACATGCTTTCCTACTCCATTTTCCTTTCTAAATCCAGTTCAGAGATTTAGTCAATTATTGTTGAGGCAGGAAGTATGGTGGCACATAGGCCCCATGGTGCTAGAGAAAGAGCTGAGAGTTTTACATCTGGATCCATAGGCAGCAGGTCGAGATTGAGACACTGCCCCTGGCTTGAGCTTCTGAAAGTTCAAAGCCCACCACCATGACACACTTCCTCCAACACCACCACATCTACTCCATCAATGCCACACCTCCTAATAGTTCCACTCCCTGAGAGTCTACAGGGTCCATTTTCTTTCAAACCACAGCAAAGGGCTATGTTGGTTTTTTGTATAGTTTTCTTCCTTTCCTATCACCCTGAATTGTGTCAAAGATGACTGGTTGGGGCTCAGTTTTATTTACCTTTCTACAGAGAATCTAATAATAGGATATTTTATATAATTATTATTGAGAGTATTTACTAGGATGAATACATTTTTAATGCATTCACATGGTATTGGAGAAGGATAATATTGCAGTATTGACAGGAGAGAATGAAGAAACTGGTTATACGCTGGAGTTCTGCGAACATATATATACATGTATATATATATTTATGTGGCAGAGATATAGTTCATGCATGCCACTCTTGGAGCATGTCACTCTTGGATGGGTATATAAGAAATACTTGACAAAAAGTGCAGTAGACTCTATCTGATATGGATTTGTGTTGATGACAGATTGAATATGATTGGAACCTCTTGAGCAGTAGTATATAGGAGGAGTATATTGCTAGTGTCTTTGTCTGCTTTGTCTGCTTGGCATTACTATTATGGAATACCACAGACTGGAAAATTTATAAAGATTTATTACTATTCTGGAGGCTGGGAGGTCAAAGACTGAGAGTTAAACCTGAGGAAAGCCTTTTTATTCCATCATCCTTGAAAGAAGGACAATAGAGAATACATAAGAGAGAAAGTAAGTGTGGACCAAATTAATTTTTCTGACTCTCATGACAAACATACTCATACTATAATGACTTTAATCCATTCATGAGGGCCTAACAAGAAGTTACCTCCCAATGCCACTGTACTGGAGATAAACTTTCCTGGACAAGAACTTTGCGGAACATATTTAAACTAAGGCACATGCATTTATACAGGAAAATAGAAGGCACATAGTTGGTATTCTTTACATGGATATGCCAATAAGGAATGGTGGTTAGAGTCTTAATTTTAGTAGGACGGATGGATTCAGGAAGAGGTATAGAGTCTGGCAATACTGTAGAAGATGCTATGACAAGTCCAGCCAGGCATGCTGTTGCTGTAGAGGCATCTTCACTTGTGATTCATGAAGACACACAGCTAGGATCTGATGTGACTGTGAGGTCCTAAGCAGTTGGATGGTGCAGGCATAGGAGTTCTCATGAGAAAAACTGAAGGTATATGTGAACTCGTTCACAACATCTCAGGTATCTAACTGCATGTATCAAGGTGACTACATTCATAAGGTGATTATAATAGACTTGAGAGATTTTTAAATTTGAAACTTGGAATGATGATATACAATTTAGGATTTTTACTTATACAGGTAGATAAATACCCAGTCCAAAGAACTGAAGCAAAAATGCTGTCTTGACTTATTTTACTGAAACATTGATAGGAAGTTACTGTCATGTAAGCTTAATCCATTCTTTCAATTGACAACACTAAATATGGATCTTTGTCAATCTGAGTTTCCTTTTCTGATATGATCCTCATTTATACTGTGGCCTCTGGCACCTTCAGTTTGAAACATTTCAAACATACCATCCACACAAACTTCATCAGATACCTGTTTTCCTTGGCCATTCAACAGAAACACTAGTTTCAGAATAATCAGGCATTTTAAATCACACACTCAGCACCAACCACTCAATTGCAGTGAGCTATGGCTACATTGGTGAGCATAAAGATGGAAACTTAGATGAAATAATCAAAGTCAGTTATAGGAAAAGTGACCCCAAATTTTTTGAATCTGTAGGGCAGAAGTAACCCGAATGAAAATCAGATGATTTTAACAAACAATGTGAATGGGATGGGGTGTAGATTTGAACTCCACATAATATCCATCGCAAGTATTATATTGTCATGGTCTAGGGGGAAACACATTCCAATTCAAATAGTTCAATAAAAAGCTGTGAGTTCAGTGTCTATCTGCAGAGGTAGGACTAGGTTTAAAACCACTTAGAGACCACTATCAGTAGGAAGGTGTTATTACTCCAGGATTGAGGGATCAAGGAGGGAAAGTAAAAAACCTAAGAGATGGATGAGAGAAGCTATAGCTGTAGCTCTGAAGGAATAGAACTATACTCAGAGAGGATGCATATATGTGAGGAGGGAAAAGGGAAGCATACTGACCTCCTTCTCTTACCGGCTAGTCTTCTCCTGGTAGTTTCTGTTGGGTCAACAAGAAGCCTGGCATCAAGGGAATCTGAATGTGAGACTCTTTATGGATCAGCTTCCTGAGACAGAGGCAGGTAGAGTGTGGATCTTAGTGGAGACCAGATACAAATAACTGGCATGGAAAACATCATGGTCTTACTCTAATACCTTGAAGGAAGGTAGTTTAGAGATACAACTTTAGGGGCTAGCATGTCATTACCAGCAGAAGGTGCTAGTGAAGAAGGGATGATGTAATTCACACAGCATAGCACAAGAGTTTAGTGATTACTAAAGGGATACCAGCTGCCTGTCAGTCTATAATTTGATTGCAGCCACTATCTTTGGTGGAATTAGATAACTACTCTGTCTTAATGTCTCAAGGAAGAATTTGTCTCCAGTGGGCAAGTGACAGACTCCCTTTCAGTCAGATGGACTGGAGATAAGCATGCCTAATGAAAAGTTAGAAACTTGAGGAGGAGCTGGCTGAGCAATAAAACTCTTGGCAGAGATTAAAATGACTTCAAAGCAGAACAAGGGTGGAGCCATTTAGTAATGGAAAAGAAAGCTTTGGGTGCCTGGAGACAATCACTGGAAATTAACACAGATGCCATTGTTTATTACATAACCAAGCAATGTAAACATATCAACATCTTGAGACAGTCTCATCTGGAATTATTAGATCTGTAATTTAGATGGGAAAATATTACCAATCTAACCGGCTAATCAACCTTTATATAATGTGAGAATAGAGTGAATGAGCATATATTTAATCTGCAATGAAGACCTGTAATAAACTTATAGACATTCCCCACCCCTGCCACCCAATTTTGTGTGCCTGAGCCTAAATTTAATGTATGTTCCTCTTTGAAGAATTATTTAGTCGTTTTAAGATGAAGAAGAATTGACCATTAATTATAATTTATGCATTTTACTATTAAATTGAGTTTCATTTTGAACTAATTTAAGAGTGTGTAGAGGAGAAACTAGTTATAAAAAGGTATGTAAAAAGAAAGTTCTCAAAAGTGGGTGAAGATGGAGGAGACCATACCTGCCCCCACCAGCCCCCACCAACCTCCATAGCCATCTGCTCAGGAAGCACAGCTGTTGCTTGGATCTACTAATTATGGTTCAGTTGCTTAGGACACCCTTATTTTCCTATCCCCAAGGCCAGTCCCTTCTTTGTCCTTCAAGATTCTATACAATCTAGGTCACACAGCCTCCAACACCATACTCCAGTTAACTGTTGTTCACAAATCACACACTGGTATTGAATTTTTCTAGTTTGTGTTCTTCATTACACTCAGCAATTTGAAGGACTGAGCCAATAAAGGAATAGGTATGTATATATATATATGTATATATATACATTAAATTTATGTTTATTATAAGGAAGCTATTTACTCTGTTTTCTCCTTTCCACTTGCCATCAGATGGCTTGATAGTAATCCTCTGGAATGTTTTGAAAATTGGCTTCAACTCTATAACTCTTAAGCCCCAATAGCTTAAGTAAAAGTGAGAACTGGGACACACATCAAGAGGAGCAATGAATGACTTTTCCAGATGATGCAGTCATCTGAACAAAATTATAGAGGTAGATATACAGCATACTCTGATTTTAAACAGTAAGAAACAAAACACTAGAAAATAGCAACATTCTATCATCCCTATGGCCACTTTTGAAAATTGGTTTCTCAATCTGGAAAGAGAACATTCTTGAGTGACATCATTAAATACTGCTTTTATGCAAAATGGTCACTATTATGCATCACAAAGCAGGAACAAGATACTTACATTCATAGAGGCGTCCTGCAATCCTGGAACACACCTGTTGTAGGGAAAGGTGCAAGTTACACCGTGTTATTTGAGACTTGGTTTTATCTAGCATGCTGAAGAAAGGTATGACACACCTCTGTAGAAAAATGCCCTTTCTTGGGATTTTGGTTCACTAGCAGCACAGTTAAAAGTATTCATTCTTTGTATACATATCAGCTAAAAACCACTATGTAACAACAACAGAAAAATTCCCCCCTCAAAAAAAATCCTAGAGTCAATCTGTACAACAATGATCCAAGATAATTAGCATTTTATCAAAATTATATTAGTTTCCAAAATATTATTATTATTATTTTGTGTGTATGTCTCTGGGAAGGTATGTACAAGTGTGCTAAAGGATACGCATGTACATGTGTGCATATGAATGTGGATGTCAGAGTTTATGTTGGATATTTCCTTTAATTTCTTGCCACTTTCTTTTCTGAGAGAGGCTCTTTCCGTGTGCCTGGTATTGATTTGGCTAGACAAGTTCTAGAGATTTGCCTGTTTTTGCACGCTAGAGCTGGGAATATAGGATCTAAATCTATCACAGATAGTAAATACTGGAGGATGGAGGATATGAACTCAAGTCTTCATGCATTTGTGACAGGCACTTTACTAAGTAATCTCTTCTCTCAATGAAAGTATTAATTTTTTGAGATTTATTTCAATAAATCTTTGTTATATTTCCTACTGAGCAGCATTAAGATATGCTCATTTATTCTTAAACTCTCAGGAACATTAATGAGAGAGGGACTCTAGAGAATGAGACAAAGCAGACTTGGGAGCAAAGTATGTGATGGCTAACTGTAGGTCTTGGTGACAAACTCAAGCACTTTGAGTTTTCCAAAGGCACTGCAAACATCTTGCAGGTGAATTTTTAAATGTCACTTTCAACAACAACCTTTTTTTAAACCAATTTTTTTCTACTTCACTTAGGTAATGATTGGCATTAAAAGAAGAGACACTGGCATGCTTGACACTGGTACTAGGTGAAAATGTGCTTATAAAGTTAGCCTTTTGAAAGGGTTTGGCTCACAGCTGTTGTTCAGGGTGCTGAGGAGCAATATTTCAGAGGAGACAGGTTACAAAAGAAGGTTTGGCAATCCCTTTGATACTTGAAGTACAGAAAGTGCAAGTGGTAATCCCTGGTCCCAGGGCAATATCCTGAAAATATTATAAAAACTTTGTTAGGGAGTGTGTGGGGTGGAGTTGGGAGAATGAGAATATCTTTGATTTAGTTATTAGGGAGGGGACTCTAGTAATTTAGTACTAATAAGTTTATGGACTCTCCCATGTATATACACACCCTTTATACAAGCAAACAATGAGAAATGATGTGAAGTGAATTACATAACTAAGAATTGTTTTCAAATTTGAATTGATAAACCTCTGCAACCCAGTGTTTAGTTGACAAACCAATCATAAAGATCAATACCCAATCCATTATTTCTGTTCGTCATTGTGTTTCTTCTATTTAGTTGAAAACTTGATCATATTTCTTGGACAATATGAGACTGTGACTGTAGTTATCCATCTAAAAACTCCCTAAAATATTAGTAACCTAGTTCATCAGTCTTTGACCACATTTATTGTGTCATCAGTGGCCTACCCACCCCACCAGTGGAGTAGTTACTTCTCTTCCTGGTTTGAACAAGAGGCAACACTTAGTCTCAACTTCCTCCAACTTCCCTTCTCTCTTCTACTACCATTTCTCCTTCCTCTTCTTTTTTCTATGCCCTTTTCTTGAAGATATGCTGATTTGTAAGAATTCATGATGCCAGACTGAGGACAGACTCATGCTGAGGTACAAAGACTGCTTGTTGCTCTTTCAGAGGACACGAGTTCAGCAGCACTAGAGTTCATGGAACTCACCACCCTCTTGTGGTCTCCACAGGTACCCACATGCACACACACACACACACACACACACACACACACACACACACACAAGTAAATGGCAAAAATTTAAAAACAAAGAATTGATGATTGCCAAAATGATCTTTGTATTACCTTTGTTAAGTGACTTAATTGAAGATTTTTATGTGGTAGTGGCAACTGCTGACATTAATTACTTTTAATTACACTCTGAAAGCTAATCAAAATACAGCTTGTCTTAGGTTTTTTTATTGCTGTGAAGTATTACCATGACCACAGCAACTCTTATAAATGAAAACGTTTAATTAAGGTGGTTTGCTTACAGTTTCAGAAGTTCAGTCCATTATCATCAAGACAGGGAGCATGGCAGCATGCAGGCAGATGTGGTGCTGGAGCTGAGAGTGCTACATCTTGACACAAAGGCAACAGGAAGTTGACTGACTGACTGACTGTCACACCACCGAGGAAAGCTTGAGAAAAAGAGACCTTAATGTCCTCCCCCTCAGTGACACACTTCCTCCGACAAGGTCACACCTGCTAATAGTGCCATTCCCTATGGGGGCCAATTTCTTTCAAACCACCACAGGATTTCAGTTTCTTTTTTTCTTGTGTTTCCCCTTTCTTGATTTTTTTTTTTTTGCCTTTCTTGGTCTTTCTCTCTTTTCTTTCCTCCCTCCCTTTTTGCCTTTAATACACATACAGACACACACACACACACACACACACACACACACACACACCCCACACATTTCAATGCTTGACCCTTGATTGATACTGAAACCTATGACCAGGAAGATGTGATTTGGTAAACTGGTTACCATAAATCGAACAGACAATCCTGGCTCCAGAAAACAGATTCTATTCAAAAGCTACCAAGTCCAGCCTGCTAACAGTTGCAGAGCTTGCTAACACAATTATTATGCTGTTGTTTGTAGGTGAGGGGCAGGGTTTAGCATATAGAGATTTTACTAGAAAGCTTGGATAGCAGCCAGCTGATAGCTCTTTAATAGACTTTTAAGAAGTTTGTACCTACTGGGTGTTGGTGGCGCACGCCTTTAATCCCAGCACTCGGTAGACAGAGGCAGGCGGATCTCTGTGAGTTCGAGGTCGGGCTGGACCGACAGCCTCCAAAACAATACAGAAAAACCCTGTCTCGTAAAACAAAAAAGAAATTTGTACCTGCAAAATGTGTTCCAGGAAAAAAAAAGCCTTCATTGTAAACTGTTGCCTACTTGATGATTATTAGCTCCTGAAGACTGATAATTAATTCTAGTCAAATCACCTTTCAGCCATATTCTAGGGAAAATACCTCACATTGCTAAAAAGCAGTCATGCCTTAGTTTATGATACATTATTGGCACCTTATTCAATAGTAGTCTTTTGTTTGTTTTCGTTTTCATTGTTAACTGTTTGGTATAATTTCTTTTTCTGGTTGATATATTGCTATGTAGAAATCTGTTATAAACCTTTTCTATGTTCTTAATTTTTGAATGATTAAATATAATTCTAGGCCGGGCAGTGGTGGCAAACGCCTTTAATCCCAGCACTCGGGAGGCAGAGGCAGGCAGATCTCTGTGAGTTCAAGGCCGTGCTGGATCGATAGCCTCTGAAACAATACAGGAAACCCTGTCTCGTAAAAACCAAAAAAAATAATAATAATAATTCTAAGAATAATAATGTGTAGGTCAATTTGTTACTTCCTACGATAGCTTTATAACATGAATGCTGTTCTTAAACTTGAAAAGCAAAAACTAAAATACAAGGTAAGTAAGTGGACACTTGAAGGTTCCAATGCCATATATGGCAGATGTTGAATCTGCCATATTAACAATATCTTCTGGTCTATAATTTATTATTATACATATAATAACTGAAAATGTAATGAACAAGGAAGGATTCCCTTCTGTCCAATGTTTAGGAGTTTTTCCTACTTGGGGTAGATCCCCAGAAATAAAAATACTGAATCAAAGTTAAACAACGTAGCTTCCCTAATAATTGGTTATACTTTTATAATGATTTATATTTACATAGTTCAATCAATCATTACCATCTATTGATGTTATATTTTTAAATCTCTTGCAATTTGATGGTCAATTATGGACTTTTTGTTTCTTTTGGTTTTATTTCTTTTTCTTCTATTTTTGCTTTTGCCCCTTTTAGTGATGGGTGTTAATTATTTTCTTTCTTTGTATTTTTAGCTCCTGATGAGAGAAATACTTTCATTCTTTAATCAGTTTTTTCTCAAGTTATGTTCTTATTGTTTATAAATGTTCTATCAATCTTTGTTATATTTGCTAGAAATATTCTAAGTTACTTATCTATTATTTTGAACATTGCTTTTATGTATTATTTTTGCATTGTTATGAACAAATGCCTGATAGAATGGCTTAAAAGAGAGATTTATCAAGTCATTGTCACTTGATCCCATGCATTTGGGAAAATCATGTTGGAAGAAGTGTGTATAGAACCATCAACATCATGAAAGACAGAAATCAGAGCAACAGGAAGGAACAGGAACAAGATAACTCCAAAGACCCACCTTCAATGACTTTTACCTTCCAGCAAGGCTCCAATTCCTAAAGTTGACAGAACTTCCCAAAATACTACAGCCAGAAGGAGCACAAAGCCATGAAGTCAAAACACCTACACTGTTGTTTCTATGGGTTCGCCCCAGTAACAGTGTAACTCTTTATTTCTGCTTAATGAATTATAAATATCTGTGAACAAAACATATCCCCAAAATAAGACACCCTGCTGCTGTGGTATCACTTTCTGGGTGAGTCATCATCTCTTGACATTCTCAAGTCAAGTGTTATCACAGACAGAGTGTTTTTGACTACATAGCAAAGTTAAGAACATAATTCGCCAGAGCTGAGGTCATAGAAGCGCTGTAGTCCACAAGATTCAAAGAGAGACATGTCTGTCATTTATTTGCTGGCAACACACTAAATAAAGCTAGTAAATGTCAAGAGTCCTCAGCACTTATCTCCGGACAGACAGATAGACAGACACAGATACACTACACAGACATATATGTTTATGTACTTAGGATAGAGTTCATACTAGACGATGATCTAGATGGTGCTAAATTCTATCAAGATATGTTCTAAGAAACTAATAGTTGTTCTTGGCACATACAGGCAATATTTTAGGTTTGATTTTTTACATCACTGTGTTTTCAATTAATGACTAGTCTTTATGAAAGTTACTATTTGCATAAACATTACATTATTGAATAAGACTAAAATTATTATTTCAAAATACAATAACACAGAAAAATGTGAAAGTAGTTGTTTATTATGGGACATACAATTAACTGCCTTAAGAAGACCATACTGCTATGAACTGACAATGATCTGACATTATGAAAATGCTTCAGATTTGAGAGTCATGCTGTTTTTTGGTGATTTACATCTGATAGGTTCTCACAACATTTGATTCCAAAGTGTGTGTGTGTGTGTGTGTGTGTGTGTGTGTGTGTGTGTGTATCTCCTGTCTGTGTGTATACACACAAGTCAGGTCAAAATTCTTTTTGAAGTACCCCTGTGCCTATATACATTTGAAGATCCAAAGCTAAAAATTCCCCCTTTGAAGAATGCCATTAGTGATATATAACATCCATTATACATCTGTCTCAAGAATAGAATGTTTCCATAAATGTGTATTTCTTTACTAGTAAGCATCTTCTGACACACCAAGATGCACTGTTGTGTCTTCATCTCCTGCTGCTTTGTTTTCCGAATGCATCTGAAGCATCAACTCCTCAGCTTTAGGACTAACCCCCACGAGGGACTTTTCCAGATCTTCTCGTAGCAAGAAGCTCTGCTTTCCTTGAAACTCTTTTTCTTTCATCTCTGGCAAATCTAAGTACCAGCATTGGTTTCTTCCTCTTCTGGTTGTTCCTTGGTCCCCAAGTCCTGTCCCCTTCGTATGAATTTCATTCACAGCATATTTTTGGGTAACTTGGTTTTTACTCAGTTGCTATGTTTGCTAAATTTCTGACCATGAGTCCTGCTGGGTCTGTTTATGCTTTTCTTTGTATTGTTTAATGTGTATGAGTGTTTGCCTGCATATCTACATGTGCCACATATGTAAGCCTGATGTCCTCAGAAGTCAAAAGAAATTGGTAAGCCACCACACAGGTGCTGAGAACCAAAGGCCTGGTCCTCTAGAACAGCAATATTACATGCTATTCTACCTCTCCAGTCCCTATTGTATGTTGCTTAACATACTTTACCTGTTTTATCATTGCTTCCATTTAGAAAGCCAATGATTAAGATTAATGTACACTCATCCTTACCTACTCCCTTTATACAGTTTTTTCATATTTAGTAATGAAAAGAAACTAAAAATTTTTATAGCACCAAGTCTTAGAATTATATGCTGTCTAAAACATAACTTGAGTTTTAGTCTCTTTTCTTTCTCAAAAAGTATTTTAAAATTTATTATTTAAAAGTTGCAAATAAAAAATGATCACACACCAAAATTAACTAGACCCCAAAAATATTTTCAATGAATTTGTATAAAGTTAGAGTAGTCATTCAAGGTAGAAACTGTGGATCTTCATGTCGAATTTTATACTTTCAGTATCAAATATAGTTTTATGTACTTTTCTGCTACCAAAATAGAAAAATCCATGACAGTTAGACCAGAAAAACAATTAGCTTTATATCCTCCTTCATAACTCATGCCCACTAACTGCATTCAGTCCTTCTCATTCCCTAATGTTTAGCCTTTGTTGTTTTCTACATTTTATACTGTACCCACATATACATTTGTTTACATATGCACCTGTCTTATTGGCTAAATTCCACATGAGGGAAAACATGTGTTCTTTTCCCCCCTAAGATTTTCATGAAAGTTTGTGGTTTCACCTTTATTTAGAGCTAGATAGTATACACACACACACACACACACACACACACAGAGAGAGAGAGAGAGAGAGAGAGAGAGAGAGAGAGAGAGAGAGAGAGAGAGAGAGAGAGAGAGAGACTTTCATTATCCACTCCTCTGTTGGTGGGGAGTTAGGCTGATCCCAAACCTTTGAATAAAGTAGCAATAAACATAGGGTACAAAAATCTCCATGGTATGGTATGAGGTCTCTGGATATATGCTCAGGATTGGAATTTGAGGGCCAAATGTAGTTCTACTTTTAAGTTTTTGAGAAATCTCCAAACTGATTTCCACAATGGTTGTATTAATTCACAATCCCACCAACAGTAAATACGGTTCCTTTATTTCCACATACTTTCCAACATTTGCCATCAGATTTGTTTATAACAACCGTTCTGACTGGGATGAGGCACTATCGCAAAGAAGTTTTAATTTCCCTGGTGGGTAGGGATATTGAATAATGAAGTGATTGAAACTTAGAATGAGAGTTCACAAACTGCATAGCCAATTTTTAATTCACAATTAATTTTTAAAATATTATTTGAAACATTCTTTATAAATCAGAAATTGAGAATTAACTTACTGCATTTATATCAATGTTATATATAGTTCAGCTTACAACACTGCATATATTTTATTTTCATAATTTGTATTTGCGATATTCTTTCTTTAATATTCATAAAAATTTATATAACAAAGAAAGAAATTATCTAACTTTTTTATTATTTGAGGTTATGTATGCCTCACAGAGAATAACGTGTCATTTCTAGACATTCTAGTTCTTACAATGTTATTTTAAGTGCAATCCCTCAGCATCTTTTATAAAGATATTTTTAAAATTTCTTTTATGGATGTTGCCTACATTTATTTGTTTTCGCCTTGTTTGTTTCTGGTGCCTGCAAACGTTACAATTACATGGAATTGGAGTTACAGACTGTTGTGAGTTGCCATGCAGGTGCTGGGAACCAAACTTGGATCCTCTGCAAGAGTAGCAAGTACTTATAATCACTGAGTCATCTTTCCAACACATACATAATGCAATTGTAAACTGGTATCTTTTCTGTAAGATTGCCTGGTAGATTTAAAGGGCTTTCTGGTAGAGACTAAACAGCACCCTACATGCCACAGATATTTTTTCTCACGTAAAAATTTTTATGTGTATGTACATATGTGAGTATGTACTCCCCCCACCCTGTGTGTGTGTGTGTGTGTGTATGTCTGTGGGTGTACACATCTGACAATCCATATGGAGATCAGAGAACAACTTTGAGATTAATTTTTCCCACCATAGGGGTCATCCCAAAGATCAAATTAAGGTGGTTAGGTTCAGGCTAGTGCCTTCACTTTGAACTTTCTTACTAGAATCTGTGAGGTATGTTTTGGTAGCTGTTCCATTTTCCACTTGACAGCGTGATAAGAAATGTATTGAATGATTAGATAGCAATCAAGGGAATAAAAACCACCTGGTTGTCATTAGAAAATCAGTGTTCTATTGGGTGAAGTGGTGCAGGCCATTAATATCAGCACTTGGAAGGCAGATGCAGGCATATCTATCTCTGTGAGTTTGAGGCCAGCCTGATTTACACAGTGACTCCCAAGAGAGCCATAATTGCATAGTGAGACCCTGTCTTGAAAAACAAACAAAAGAGATCAGTGGGTTGGAAATAACTTTCTAAAAATAGATGGAAATATATAATTGGTCCATGTAGCAGTATATCCAAATATACATATTGCTTATAACTGTGATTGATCATTTCAAGAATATCTTGGCTCAATAAAAATATTTACCAAAATATTTGATAATTGTGGCCTGAAGGATGTCTCAGTGAATGAAAGCATTCCATGTAACCTGAGCTCCACCCCTGGAATTCAATCAAAAATCCAAATGTACCTATAGTTCCAGACTCCTGTGGTTAGGGGAACGCAAGAACAGGCACATCACCAGGAGGTGTACTGATTTTAACTTGAAGTTCACTTTTTGCAACATCAGAAATGAGAGCCTGGTGAAGATAAGAACAGACTCTCAAAAGTTGTTTTCTCTGCACTTTCTCTGAGCACAGTGGCATGTGTATGCCCACATTCACAATAAATAATTAAATAATGACATATTTGACCATAATAAGGAAACTCCAAAGCAATATGTGTTATTCCTATTTCCAAAACCATGTAAATAGGAATCTTTCATCTTTAGTAGCTCTCCTGTCACACTGTGATTCATTAATTGCTAACATCTGTTTGTATCCTGGGTGCATATTAAAATCATTGGCAAACTAATATAAATACAACACACTGGAAGTCTAAATTAAGACTTTTCTTTTCTCTGCCCAATAAGATTTAAAGTATTTAAATGTTTGTTGATCCACATTCCTTTCCTCTTTCAGAGTTGTTTATAACCTGCATTCATTTATGTTGAAGCTTGCTGTTGCACATCACCTGACCCACACCCAGTTTTTACAGTGTTTTTGAAGTACAGAAATGTGGGGATTGTCTTAGATTAGAAAAACATTGCTTGTGTTTTATAGCTTGTTTCTACTTTGGTTATTTTTAGTCTATGAAAAATTTTCATTAAAAATAATTGCAGTCCTTGGCACATTGAGGACAATATAATTACTGAACGAATTTACATAATTATGTCTCTTTCACAACTTCTTCATGCTTATTTTTTATTGTTTTAAAACAGCACAATAGTTAGAATGGAGGCATAACCTTCAAATCTGAAGGTCAAGGGATGGCACGGAAGAAGTGCAAAGTTTGCAGGAGTAAAACAGTGAAGGCCAGAAGCCGGCAGCAATGTTGCTCTTCTCAGGCCAAGTAGTTACTTACAGAGACGCTTAGCCTCTCCACTCATGGGGAGATCCTGGGGCAGAATGAGGTCTTAGGAGGTAGAGATCCACAAGCATTTGGCCATTTCCTAGAACTTTATTCCATAAAGACAATGTATTTAATATATATTTTCTTTGTTAAAGAGGTGTGGACTCCTATAAGGTATAGAAATTACTGATAAGAATGATATTTTTGACTAGAGGAAATTTCTTTTTGGGTTCTAGGCATTATGGAGAATGTTGGAGAAAGGAATTTCTCTAACTAGTTTTAAAATATAGATGTTAAAAAACAGATTTCAAAATACTTAAGGGAAATATAGATATGATTGGTTACCTGGGAGTGGAATTCAGGCTGTGGATTACATACTTTTCTGGTGCCCATAGGAGGTATTGTTGAATGATCTCAATATTCATTGCTATATTGCCTGGAATCCTTTCTGGATCCTTAAGAGGATACTACATATGGTTATTATAACTAGAGTGTTGCTGTAAGAAATAGACCCTTTTCGACAGCCCAGTTCAAGGGAAAATCAAATTTAACAAAAAGGTTTGCTTGAGTTGTTTGTCTGTGTTATATGTGTATCTGTTTATCAAAACCCTTGGGCTAAATAAATACATTTAAAGTCTAATTGCTTTGGTATGTATTCACATTTTGCTATTTCATCCAGAGGGTAACTTTTGAAATGTTACATAATATCTTGTTAGCGGCTAAATCTAAGTAACAGTGTCTAAAGGAAAATATAGCCTGTGTAATCTGGAGCATTATTCTATTCTCCTAAATGTTATTCACTTCCGGAGTTACTGTACACTACTCACATATAGGAAAAAGGTGTGATAGATGTTGCAAAATATCTTAATACATGGGTTTAGCCCTCCACAGGGAAAAATCTGGTCTAAAATATAAGTCATTTTTTAGGAATGCAAATTACTTGACTCTACTTCAGAATGGACGATTCAGAAACTGTGGGCACAAGTGGCCATTTAGCCAGGCATTTGGGCAATTCTAACTACCTTGAACCTTTAAGAACAGTAGTGAGACCATTTTGGTATTTCAGAACACTCAGTAAGTATTCAGGGAACATGAAGCTTTGACCAGTTATGTGTGTCATGATCAGAGTGCTTTTGACATTTTATGTAAATGAGTCTTGTTTCTTCCCATTGTTCCCAAATTCTTCTGTTGTCTAGTATATAGTCTGATACGTTGTTCTTAACTTTTATTTTTATTATTTTTATGTGTTTGGATGTTTTAGCTGCTTGTATGTCTGTGTACCACATGTGTGCCTGCCTGATGACTTTGGAGACCAAAAGTGGATTTCTGATCCTCTGGGACTAGAGTTAGAGATGGCCATGCGTTGGCAAAACCAGTGTGTCCTCTAGAAGACCAATACGTGCTCTTAATTACTGAGCCATCTCTTCAGCCCCTATGGGCATTCTTACAATTTTTTTGTAATCATCACAGTAATCAAAGAAAGATATGGTTGTTACTAATCAAATTTTTCAACTGATGAAATTTAAGATTTAGTAATTTAACATTTTTTAGGCTGCACCAAAAAAATGCTAGAGATGAGATGGCAAAAAATGCCTTAATTGAAATAATTAATTAAGTTTTGTTTTTTGAGAGAGGGCCTTACTCTCTTGGCCATGCTGTTTTCCTGCTTTAGCCTTTGGGGGTATTATAATTATAGGCCATGCCTATGTACTGAAGTCTCCATGAGATTCTCAAAGGATAGCATTCATATAGCTGAGAATGTGGCTGTTCCTGCACCACAGTACACTGGAAGAGAGCAAGGAAGCTGCCTGCCTTATTCCTCTGCATCACTTTACCAGCATCGTATGCAATGTCCTGTATCATGAACCAGTAAATGTGTTTCCCTGAGTTCCATGTGCTGCTCTAGCAAATTAGTTGAACCTGAGAAGTGGGACCATGCTGTGGAGGAGCAGAGAGGGAAACAAGAAGCTTCCAGCTTACACCCAAAGCCAGGGATCAGGAGAAAGCCTTGGAGTTGAGGTCTTAAAAACCCAGGGTCTGATTCTCTTCAGAATCAACCTTCAGCTGCAGCACTGGTTGCATATGTACAACCACCCCCACACCTGGTGTCAGAAGCATGTTGTGAGAGCCAGGTAGGAGAAACTGAGTTTGAGAGTTTGTTCCTTTGTATCTTCAAGTATGTTAATTAGTATTACTCTAATTAAATGGCATGTAAAGTCATTTTGAACACAATGTGATATTACTGAAGAGGAGAGGAGGTTAGTAGGTGACCCTCTTTCAGGTCACTTAGAAGCTCAAATGGTGAGACTGCCATCATCAGCGTGTGGCTTCCAATGTCATTCTGGGCCCTGTTTCCAGCACAGCTAGACAGGAGAAGGAAGGCACAGAGGAAGGTTTGACCCACGAAGTGCATATCACTTCTATTAACTTTCAGTTGGCTGGGATTCAGTTTCATAGCCTGAAGGGAGGCTGGGAAGTTTCTACTGTGTGTTCAGGAAAAAATCAAGCATGTATTTGGAATGAATGGTTCCTGTGGCTACTTTGTTACCTGAGCTAATTCTCAAGAATTCTAATAAATATGTTTATTTAAAGAAAAAAGACACAAGAAAGTTCATGGCCTTGTCTTTCTTTCAGTTTTCCTGTAGAAATGTAATAGAGTTGAATCAACTATTATAGGCATGCATGCCTTTTGGCACACATTCAGGATTGCTAGACACAGTTTCCATGTCTAGTACTTGTAATCAAAATAAAAATTTCTAATCTTACAAGTAATTACAAAACGATTTTAGGGCCAAAGAAAATAAGCACAAGCTTGGCTTTCACATTGGGAGCAAGTCCTAAGTTGAATTTCAGGAAATATCCTGAAGGTAGAAGCTGGGATAATGGCAGGGGTAGAAATTAGACAGGGAGCTGAGAGTCAGAACCAATGCTAGAAGTTGTGTGCCTTCTTATATGCTCTTTAAACTTCCTGGGCAGCAGTGATGCCTATGATACAGGCAGCTATGATGAAAAAATCTGAAGATAGGAATTTTGAAGGCAGGGATTGAGCACTTGCGTAGCATCGAGAACTTTCATTCTAACTCCGTGTGAGTTAACTCTGTTCCTGGTTGTGTTTAGACTTGAGGCTACTGTGTTAAAAATTAGTAACATCAGTGAGAATACAATAAAACATAAAATGCACTTGTAGATTCATAATTTATCCCTTGTTGTAGTTGAAATTGTGATGCAATTACATTTTCAAGTGTATAAAATATAATTTAAATTATATAACTTATGCCCAATGAGATGAGTAACAGTGAAAGTCGGTCAGAGGGGAAGATGCTTCAAGCTTTAGTGCTGATTGTAGGTAATACAACATACAAGTGTTATTCAGATTGATTGGTGACTCCAAGCAACTATGGGGCACAAGAACTCTTGAGAAGACTGAGCACATCTCATCTTGTCAGGAGGGAGAAATGCATGTGATGGTGAACTGACACTTTTCAACTGAGGTTTGGAACCTATAAGCATGATACTTTGTGTTCAAGGCTTATCTGTACTGTGGAATGTGTGCTGTCCTCTGTGTTTTCTGTGATACATCTGCATAAATACCACCTCATTACCATTTCATCTAGTTGCCTTGGTTGGACATGCCCTCTGGTTCTTTCTAGAACCCTGAAAGCTACAGAAAAGTATTTAATTTATGACCTATCTACTGAGTCACTTTCCAAATAAACATAACACAGACAAATATACATGCTCCAAATTCTGAAACATATCTTGCTCCAAAGGATTGGTTAAAGAGTTGTGGATTAGTATTTTAACAGTTTTATTGTAGAAGTTATACTTAGTTCATAAATCTTTCTGCTCAAAATCTTATTAATAATCAACTGAACATGTAAAATTTAAATGGTCTGCAGATGACACTACCAGCGCCAATGAAAGCTGTCATGGGGCTGCAAGTTTAAGTAAATCCCCAAAGCAAGTAGAGTCTTTTGAGAACACTTTCATAGTTATAATGCACTTGCGTTTACTGCTACTCTATTAGATCTCAATTCCACTTCATTACTTTTTCATTAACAAAGGGAGCTTCTTACTACATCCCAAGACATCTTAAGATAGAAGGCACAGATGGTAGTAGTAACATAACTTTATCTAATTATTTCACATTCTCTCAATTCTTTAATAAAGATAAATTCAGATTATGAATTTTTGCTCAAGCTGGGTTCATAGTAAGAGCTGGAATATTTCTCAGACCTGAGTCTTTATATGAATGCCCTGCCCAGTAGAGAATGGTGCATTCCTGGGGCTGATCAATGACAGCCCTGTGACTACTCCTCTGCCATTTAGGCTTACAAATTGACCAGAATGATATGTGGGAACCATAGCTTGTTAGAGTCAGTGTACATCACCACAGCAGCAGAATAAGTATGGGTGAATTCACCAGAGATGCATGGAACTGAACAGAATATTGTATTTTCTTGGATCATGCATTTAGTTTCTGCTCCTATTAACTCACAGACATTATATTGAACACTTTAATGATTGGTGCTGCCTTGCATAAATGCTACCAACACCTTTGTCTATAAATGTATACAATACAAATACAGTATTTTTAAATCTTACTATGAAATATTTCAGTCTGCACTTTTAGCAAATTGTAAGATTAGCATGAAAAACTCCATACCATAATGCTTTAGAGTTCTGTAGATGGGTCATATACAGTAGCTAACATAGAAGGGAGGGATGAGACATGGGTCACGTAGATGACTCTGGCAGGGTGGGGTAGAAGCCAAGTACAAGATATCTTGGATTTGTAGTTGCTTTCTGATACCAAAACTTTAGAATAAATTTACTTATTTAATTTTATTTTTAAGATTTATTTTATTTATGTGTTTGTGTGTGTCTGTATGCACATGTATGTACATGCCCATGGAGACCAGAACATTGTGTCTACACAGTTCCAGGTGTTTTTGAGCTGCCTGATGTGGGTGCTGGGAACTGTTCTCTGTCCTCTACCAGAGCTACAAGCATCCTTAACCAGTGAACCATCTCTCCAGCCACCTCAGAATAGATTTAAATCAAAGCATCTCTAGCAACTTCACACCAAACAGTTCTGTGGAAGTTAACTTATTTCTGTGGGAAAACACCATGACAGTGATTACACAATGATAAAATAATTGGTTTCTTGTCTAATTTTTTACTTACTATGAAAGTCAATAATCTATTCTTGATGGATTTGGAAAGCTCAAAGTTTTTCTTTGGGAGTCAAAATTCATGACACTCAAAATTAGTTGAAATCTTGTCTGTGATTACCAAGATAAAATATTTCCAAATTAAATTAAAGGAGTTATTTGTGTATTTATTTATTATGGCCATTCGTCTGCAATTGTCATTCCATCCAAGAAGGATGAAGTATGGAGATTAAAAGAAGTTGTCGGGCGGTGGTGGCACACGCCTTTAATCCCAGCACTTGAGAGGCAGAGGCAGGCGGATCTCTGTGAGTTCGAGGCTGGGCTGGACCGACAGCCTCCAAAACAATACAGAAAAACCCTGTCTAGTAAAACCAAAAAAAAAAAAAAAGGAGTCATTTATAAATTGGAGTGTGATTATCACAGTGAAGAGAAAACTTCATGGCACCTTCTTCTAGATTCATTTTTGTACACCTATTTATCTTTTTTATTTCAAGATAGTTTTAGGAGAAGTATAAAAGAACAAGGTATACATACATGACTTAAGATAGTCCAAAGTTAAAGAACAAGCAAATCATTTTAACAGAAGTATGTGAGTCAGGTGGCTGTAAAATTGTTTTTATTATTATTTTTTGTTTTGATTTTGAGACAGGGCCTTATGTAGTTTAGCCTGATCTCAAACTGGTGTGTAGTTAGGCTTGCCTTGAATTTCTGTTCCTCCTGCTTCCACATCGCAATTACTGTGATTACAGGCAGTTGTCACTATGCTTGGTTTAAAGTGATTTATTAAAGTCTTCTTTATTTTAGGAACTATGTCTCATGTTTAGAAGATTGATATGACATGATTAGTACCATCTCTGCATCAGTTCAAGGTTTGCAGAAGATGAGCTGCCAAAGGGAGTTCCATCTGCACTTTGGTTTTAGTTTCCTTCCCAAGGATATGAGGACCAAAAGGCTTGAAGCAAACAATATAATCCAATCAGAGAGACCATGCAACCCCACCATTCTTCCTCAGCACGCTCTCGTGGTCATTTTAATCTTTTCCTCAGATTTATCATTGTTATAGTTAAGGCAGGCATGTTACATCTATGCATACACTGTTAAATTTTTTTGAAATGAAGACATTTAATTTTAATCATTGTTTACTCTGGTATACTCTTAACTGATTCTGCATGCTAAATTATGCAGCTATGTTGTGATGATTATTCCAATTTCTTGAAAAGCTGTAGGTAGAATTGCTGTAAGACATAATTTATTTTAGCAGCCAAAACATTATATTTTTCCATTCTTTTCAACCTTTATTTGGAATGAATTTTTTGTTGTAAGATTGTTTATTGTATAGTGTAACTGAGATTTGGAATGAGTGTCTTGATGCTAATTTTTTAAAAATTTAGCTACTTTATTTTTGCAAATTAAAAAATCTATACAACTACATCATTGATCCTCCTCTTTCTCTCCCCAACCTCTCCCATGGCTCCTACTCCCTTTCAAATTCATGGTATCTTTTTCTTTAATTATGATTGTTAAATATCTATGTTATATACAAATAATAAAATCTTCTTAGTTCATTTAGTGTTGCTTGTATGTGTATGATTTCAAGACTGACCAACTGGTAGTAAATAATAAATTAGGGGGCTCATATGGAAGGAAGACTAATTCACCCTCTCTCCACACATGTTAGTTGCTTGCAGTTCTCTGTCTAGGTGTGGGGTCCAGTGAGAGTCCCCCTTCCGTGCTAGCATGTCTACTTGTGTTGTATTTGTTAAGGTCTTTTTAGAGAGTCATATTGTTTCACTATCGTGGCTTCCCCATCATTTCTTTTTGTTTGTTTGTTTGTTTTGTTTTGTTTTTCAAAACAGGGTTTCTCTGTATTGCTTTGGAAGTTGTCCTGGAACTCGCTCTGTAGACCAGGCTGGCCTTGAACTCACAGAGATATGCCTGCCTCTGCCTCCCGACTGCTGGGATTAAAGGCATGTGCCACCAACGCTCAGCCCCTATCATTTCTAGGAAACAGTCTCACAGCAGAATTCCTGGTCCTCTGACTCTTACAATTTTCTGCCTCATCTTTCCCATGTTCCCTCTGCCTTTGGTGCAGAAATGTTGTGGATGTATCAGTTGGAGCTGGGGACCCCATAATCAGTTTCTTCTTTTCATTTTGACCAGTAGAGTCTTTCTGTAATGTTCTCTGTCTTCTATAAGAAGTTTCTCCAGTGAGTGGTGAGAACTACACTTACCTGTGGATATAAAACTATGTACTTAGAATTAGGAATCATATTTGTTTAAGAAAGTATAGGTTTAGGAAGTACTAGATTCTCCTCTAAGATCCATGATCTCCCTAACCCCATGTAGTTGTCTGGGTTTCTAGTTCCAGGAATGATTTCCCTTCTGTTTATTGGACGTCAAGTCCTATTAGACAGCTGTTGGCTACCACCAAGATATGATTTATTCTGCCATGTAAACTTAAAATTTTCAACTTCAAATTCTTTGTAAACAGAGCATCAATCCATATACTGTAGTATTCATTTGTAGCATTTGAATTCATGTGCATTAAAGGGGTTAATGGGTATTTAGCAGACAATAAGTGTTCTCCAAAAGTCATCATCTTTAGAGGCAACTTCCTAACTTTTCAGTTCTTAAATGAATAACCTAGGATTTTGGCTTATTAATTTAACATCTGGGCTTTCTAAAGGAAATTGAATAGTCCTTTGGAGTAAAGATTAGAATTTACCTCTGAATAACTGAATTACACTTTCAGAATGACTAAAAAGTAATTCATCTTTCAAAGTTAGCCACAAGAAAGAACAAGGACAAATGCTATTATTTTAGGTGCAAATATTTGTATAGACCATGTTCGCTCACATAAAGAATGGGTGGAAAGTATCAGCATTGTATACAATCTTGAGGAAAATGTGGACCAGCAGTATCTGAATCTTAAACTCAGATATGTCTAAAGAGGGTTATTGATTAAGTACACTATGCTGGGCTCTATGTAGATAAGGTTCTAGAGACACCTGTAGTGCTACATAAGTCCCAGGGCCTTATGCACTCCTACCTTTGATCTCACACAGTTAATAGCTAGGAAAGTCTTCCTAGGAGCAGGGCAATTTAGAACAAGAGTCATGGTCAGGATCCTCCAACAAGAAATGCCTTTTTAGAACATTAATTTTAAACAAGTAGCTTACATAACTGTGGAGGTTTGATAATCTAAAATCTGCATGGAATGCAAGAGACTGTGGATGAGATGCAGTTTTAGTGGTCTGTTGGAACAATCCCACTTCCTAGGGGGAGGAAAGTGTTTCCCTGAAAAGGTCTTTGACTGATAAAAAGAGGCTCATTAACATAGCAGAATATCATTTTTTTCAGTTATAATCTATTGATTTAAACATTAATCTCATAGAACAGCACTGTCACAGAAATGTTTTTGAACACACTTCTGTGTATATTGACCTATTCCTTGTGTCACACAAAACTAGATCACCCTAGAATAGAACACATAGGTGCCATATCTTAGATGGCATGGAATGGATAGGTCTGATTTTGTTCTTGATTGTCATTTTATGCTTACCTATAAGTCTGTCACTGCTGATGCATCATATTCACCCAATTACACCATCGTCAGTCTTTGTGTTTACATCCTTCACATACTTACATTTTGGGGCTTTTCCTGGAAGCCTGTGGAGCACCTTGATTACAGCCTTCTGAGATCATCTCCTTTAGTCTTCTGCAAGTTAATCTTGGCTTTCACATTTCTGGTCCAAGGTAAACTCACATGGAGCAATTGCTGTCTTGAAATATAATCTCTTTCGCAACCGGGCAGTGGTGGCGCAGGCCTTTAATCCCAGCACTCGGGAGGCAGAGGCGGGCGGATCTCTGTGAGTTCAAGGCTGGGCTGGACCGATAGCTCCTGAAACAATACAGAGAAACTCTGTCTCGTAAAAACAACAACAAAAAAAAAGAAATATAATCTCTTTCGCTTGTATATTTCTTGAAGTTACTGGCCTCCCTGAGATTTCATGTCCTCCTGATTCTCTGCAACAATTTTCACAGAACATTGGATCTGATACAGCATGGCTCTACTCTTTGATTTGTACTCATTTATTTCCAGGCTATTCCTGACCCCTTTGTACTCTTACAAGCATTTTATGTGGAAGACTAATTATTAGATAGAGTGCCATTCTTTTAATAATTGAATATGTGTGCTGTTTTTGACCTCCAGACCAGCATTCTTATTTGTTCCATTATAGTTTTTTTCTCGGGGCCAGTGGTTTTTCAATGCCATTGTTTTGAATAGTAGTTTGTAGAATTGTTTCTATGGTGCTTAGATCCTGCAAGCTCGCCATCCTACCTGATACTATATTCCAGCAAGTGCTGCACTAGCTCTGCAGCCTTTCAGATTGGATCTGATCTCCTGGGGTTAAATTCCAGATGTGACTTCGCAGGCTGCCATGTACTTGTTTGGGGTGGAGGTTAGTCAGCTTCTTGCAGGTTTTTGGACAGATGTGTCTTCACTGACACTTCTAAATCTTATTATATGTCTACTTGTTCATATTTTTCTCTAAAGGCAGAATAATTTTTTCTTCTTTATAATAATTTTAGGACCCAATGAATATTTATAGTTTAAAAATTATATTAGCCAGGTGGTGGTAAACGCCTTTAAACCCAGTACTTGGGAGGCAGAGTCAAGTGGATCTCTGTGAATTCGAGGCCAGCCTGGTCTACATAGTAAGATTCAGGACAGGTAGGAGTGTTGCACAGAGAATCCCTGTCTCAACCCCCTCCAAAAATTATAACAAGTAATTTCCTTGGTAATATTTTAGATGCTTGAAGTATTACAAAAAAGAGGCACCCAATTTCTTCTGACTTGAAAGGAGAAATTTAAACCAGGAGGCTTTTAGTTTGTGAATATAACATTTTAAAAAACACTACCAGTATTATGGGAATAATAAAGTCTGATTCATCTAACAGCATTCTCTGACATTTATTCTTATTTTTCTAGCATAGATACACATTAATATATAGTTATTCTCTTTGATAAAAATGTATTCTTTTCTTTTAAAATATATTGGCTTTTCAAATACAATTTCCACAGCCTCTTGTGTATTGTAAAACATGATTCCTGAAACAGTTTTCCTTTGAAGCACAGTATTTAGAATCTTCTGATCAATAACACATTTCAAGCCTTTAATACAACCTGATTTATGTCAATCAAATCATAAATGTAGTTTGTAAGGCAGGGACTACTTGACTTCAGTACTATTATAACAGACTAATCAATCAATATTTCAAAATAGAGGCTTTTGTAATGAGAGTTTTATATGGGTATTGATTTCAATTTCTATATTAACATACAGAGCAAGTGTTCTAAAACTTAGGCAATTCAAAACATTATTCTTGAGGAAGATGCTTGAAACTTACAATGCTTTTTCTAAAGAACTTATTATAAATGACAAATTCTCAGGCCCACCCACAGAAGCCTATACCTACCAGGGATAGAAACAATATTCTAATGGGAGCTGTGACTTCCTCATTCACTAAAACCATTCTGAGTCCTGTACTCCTTGTATTTCTGGCATTGGTCCTTGAGTGTGAGGGGGCTGTTTCACAAATAGACTGTGGGTTTGTGCTTAGGGCAGAAGGGAGAGACAATGTTGCAGATCAGTGTAGGTGAGATTCAAATACAGAAGTTTCGGTGGTTGCATAGTTGTTACCATCAAGGCACAAACAGAAGGAAGTTGCACTGAGAATCTCACAGAACCTGTGTAAGTGTCCTCCCTCTGGCATAGAATAACAGGTTCTGTAGGAACAGCACTGGAGCAGTGGGTGTAGCTTCTGTTGGTCATCTTGGGATGATTGCGATAGTGTCTATAGCATCTTTGCAACTGAGAATCAGTGTTTATTATGATTTAGTTGTATATTTTACATGCTTTAAGGATTTATTCTTCCAGGCTTTGAACTTTTCCTTTGCTTTCATTTATTTAGCTTCCTTTTGTACCTTTCCTTTACTTTTATAAAATAGCATATATGTAGATAACAGTCACTATTCCTAAGATATCAGTTCTTCCCAAATACATATATACAACATATCTTAAATAGCAAACCTGGGGGTTGAGAAGGGGGAAGATGGGGATGGGAAAGGGGAGGGAGGGGAAACTGGAGTTGGTATGTAAACTGAAAACGATTTTTCTTTTTTATTTAAATTAGAAACAAGCTTGTTTTACATGCCAATCCCAGTTCGCTTTCCCTCCCCTACACACCACCAACTCCCTATCCTATCCCTTTCTGCTTCCCAGGGAGGATAAGGCCTTCTATGGGGGATCTTCAAAGTCTATCATATCATTTGGAGCAGGGCCTACAGATCCTCCCTCATGTGTCCAGGCTGAGAGAGTATCCCTCTATGTGGAGTGGGCTCCCAAAGTCCATTCGCGTACTAGGGATAAATACTGATCCATTACCAGAGGCCCCATAGATTAATCAGACCTCCAGACTGACATCTGCATTCAGGGGGCCTGAAACGGTCCTATGCTGGTTTCCCAGATATCAGTCTGGGGTCCATGAGCTCCCCTTTGTTCAGGTCAGCTGTTTCTGTGGGTTTTCTCCAGCCTGGTATTTGCCCATTTGCTCATCACTCCTCCCTCTCTGCAACTGGATTCCAGGAGTTCAGCTCAGTGTTTAGCTGTGGGTGTCTGCTTCTGCTTCCATCAGCTACTGGATGAAGGCTCTAGGATGGCATATAAGGTGGTCATTAATCTCATTATAGGAGAAGGGCATTTAAGGTAGCCTCTCCACTATTATTTAGATTGTTAGTTGGGGTCATCCTTTTAGATCTCTGGATATTCCCCTAAGTGCCAAATTTCTCTTTAAACCTATAATGGCTTCCTCTATTATGCTATCTCTTTTCTTGCTC
The DNA here is from genome assembly GCF_017639785.1 of Mesocricetus auratus. Taxonomy (NCBI): domain Eukaryota; kingdom Metazoa; phylum Chordata; class Mammalia; order Rodentia; family Cricetidae; genus Mesocricetus; species Mesocricetus auratus. The sequence continues at coordinate 106,898,058 of NW_024429189.1, forward strand.
TCCTCTATTCTTCCCCTGACTCAATATTCCTGCTTCCTTGTGTCCTCCTCTCTCCCGTCCACTTCTCCCCTTCTCTTTTTCCTAACTCCCTCTCCCCTCTCCCCATGTTCTCAATTAGCTCAGGAGATCTTGTCTCTTTCACCTTCTCCCGGGGACCATGTATGTCTCTCTTAGGATCCTCATTGTTTCCTAGCTTCTCTGGTGGGGTGGATTGTAGGCTGGTAATCCTCTGCTCTGTGTCTAAAATTCATATATGAGTGAGTACATAACATGTTTCTCTTTTTGTGACTAGGTCACCTCACTCAGGATGGCTTATTCTAGTTCCATCCATTTGCCTCTGAATTTCAAGATTCCAATATTTTTTCCACTGAGTAGTACTCCATTGTATAAATATACCTCCTTTTCTTCATCCATTCTTCAGATGAGGGGCATCTGGGTTGCAAAAGCTAAATTTTTTAAAATAAAATTTAAAAAAGAACTCAAATTTACCTCACAAAGAACCACAGCATATCTCTGACGTGAATTCCTTTTATACCCATGGATTAGTGGTTTGTTAGATGCTAGGGAGACACAGAGTGGGTTAACATTTATTTCAGATGATAGTTGAGGAGGCTTTTCAGATACCTCAACAAATCCAGAATATACCGAAAAGGGAAAGGCATCTATATACCAAGTGTGCCAAGTATTTCCATTCTAGAGACGGCCCTCAAAGTTTTAATTTATTATATTTCATCTTTTGTGTAAGTTTTAGTAAATTCTTTACTTATTAGCAAATACAAATTTTAGTGGCTAAATACTTTGCTGGAAAAAAGGAAATGAAATTAAAAGAAGCCATAGACTGGGCTAAAACTTTATAAAATGTGAATGTCAAAAAGGAATGGAATCTGAAACATACAAAAACAGCTTAAAATCTAACAAGGAACCAACCCAGATAAAAAGCAGGGAAGCAATCTGAATAGACATTTAGCACAACAGATGTACAGGGGAAATACACATATGACAAGAGAGGCTCACTGTCATACGTCTAGTGATTTTCAAATTTAGTCATGACGATAGCATATAGCAGAAGGTCATGACTTTAAATGAACCTTGGTATATTGAAACCACAGACTCTTACTCAGTATTAAGAGAATTGACCTATTTAAGCTTGAGAAAAAGGCTTAGTGAGTGTTACTAGGTGAAAATAAGCCAATGGCAAGAAGCTGTAAATGTTGAGTACCCTATCAGTGTTTTCGAACAGTGAAACAATGGAGACGACAGAAAAGCCTTGAGAACGAGAATGAATATCAAGCACAGAGGCAGTGAAGTTTCTCTGTGTCATGCTATTCTGTTACATCTACACCAATGCAGATTTGGTAAAGCCTGTAGAAGTGTGTGATAACATAAATGAATCCAGTTGAAACAATTACAGTATTTGTTTATCGCTTAAACATACCAACACCAACAATTGTGGCAACTTTGGACCAAGGAAAGAAAGCAAATATTTTGATTATTTTTTTTGTAAACCTAAAACTGAAGTACTGAAAAGCAGTAAAATGCTTAGTTAAAAAAAAACACTCCCCTAAAACAAGCTAATTATGGGTAACTCTTTCCATGATTAGCAAAGTCAATTATTTCCTATTTCATGATTCTTTTTTGTTTTTGTTTTGTTTTGGTTTGGTTTTTGAGACAGTGTTTCTCTGTGTAACAGTCCTGGAACCTGCTTTGTAGACAAGGCTGATCTCAAACCCTCAGAGATCTGCCTGCCTCTGCCTCCCAAGTGCTGGGGTTAAAGGTATGTGCCACCACTACTTGCCTCTTAGTGTTTTTAAAACGTTTTTCTATTTTTTCCTTCTTTTCAATATTATTATTATTATTTCTGATTCATTAGTACATATTTGGATATAGGAAGCTGAGGAAAGGAAGATTTCTAAAATGTAATTTTGCTATGATAGTAATATGTGCACGTATTTTGCTTATTCAGTAAACACCAAGTATTTACACATATGATTCAGTTGGTAAATTAAAACCTTACAGTCTAGGGTCAATATAAATAAATTTTTTGTGATTTGATAAAAGCTTTTTAGTTCATGGTAAGTGACAGGGTAAGCAATTGGAAATGTTTGATCAGAGATATAATAACTGATACACATTTTAGAAAGTACTTCTTGATTGCCTTGTGGCAACCTAATAGACATTAATAGAAGGCAAGCACAGGAAGTGAAAATAGAAGCCAGCTCATGTCTCCAGACAAGTGACAGTGGCCATTTCATTTTGGTTTCTCCTCTTGCCTTTTTAGTTCTTGTTTTCTGTGTGCTGAGTGATAGTCAACAGCTCAAATGGTGCTGTCTGTTTTGAAATTCTGATGCTATCCCTTCCTGGCATGGTGATGAAAGCATAGTATTACTCACATCTCATTAGTTAGTTGGGCACAACAGTACCTACATCTAAGAAGTGTGAGAATTATATAAATCAACACCCTAGGAGTATGAGAAGTGTGGTGTTTGCTACAGAGTAAGCATTGGGCCTGTGTTCTTCATGATATTGACCTTATGGTGTTATTGAGATTTCCATCACTGTGAAAGTATTGGCACAGTGCACTGTGACTGTGTCTGCTCTGTAACCTTGTTAAGGGTGAGCCCACTGTAGATGGTGACTTATCTCATTCCTGTTGCAGCTGTATTGCTAAAGCTCTTAGTAAAAACTGCCTGCAATCCTGGAAACAGTCTCTGCACACCAGCCTGTGGAATTGTTATGGGTATACAATTAGTTTCCTCTATTTTATGTTACTTCACTCCAAGTTCCTATTTTTCTGAAGGTATATAGTTATACTTTCATAAATTTTTTGAAATATATTTTCAATTTGATATTATCTGTTTAATATGTTATATTTTATTAAGATTCAGTTTTCAGGATATATTAAGTATGGATTTCTATGTTGTTACTTTGCAGTTTGAAAGGGATTTCTATTTTTCTAGTTTTTTCCTGTCTTTTGCCATCATCATGTCCTTCCTATATACATATATACACACATACATACAAATGCTCACATGTCTCAGCATTCCGACATAGGCAAATGTACACACATACAGACTTTCAGCACTTACAGGTTAGTTACATCCTTATTGAAGGGGTTGACATGCCCAAAGTATATGCAGTTTCCCCTCCCTTCCTACTTGCCTCAAATATTATTGCTTCTGCTCCTTGCTCATTGTTTTGAGATATGTAACGCACTTAAATAGTTGCTATTTTTAATACATTGTGATGAGCTCATTATGTTCTGAAAGTCAAACACAGGTCAGTGTAGCTGTGTTTTTAAACTAACTTTTACATTTTAGGTTTATTTCCTTAACACGAAAAATCTCACATTATTTGAGTATCTATATGTATACATTTACTAATTGGAACTTAGCAAAAGGGCAGTCTAAATAAAGACTCAAGTCATATTGCCCTAGGCAGATTAGAAGAGACATGTAGCTATATGCACCTCATATATAAACTTCATCTCCAGGCTGATAGTGTCAAATGGGGAAAAGATAAAATCTATATTGTGAATAACTATAGGTTTGACTTAAACCCAGACTAAAAAGTATTTTTATTATGTCACTTAAAATATGAAAGACACTGATGGAACATTTAAATATTTTGCATAATAATATTTATTTTCTATGCACACATTCTATTCCTGTTTTGTAGCAGAGGTACACATGTTTAAAAACATTCACAAGCATTAGCACCCTATGGTAGGCAGTGAGTGGATCTTCAGGTTACTCCTGAGCACTGTTCTGAATTGCTGAATTTTATTACCCTCCATCACTGGTAGAATGCCTTATTTCTCTACCTGAAACTGCCTCAAAGTATATAAAGAAATACCTTATCCATTTGTAGGGGAACAACCAGCTACATTTATTTTTGGAAATAATAAGGGAGGGAGGTTGTTTTGCTCTATACATAGACTCTGCAAGTAGAGCAGTTGTATAACACGGTCTGTCTGTGTAAATTACACTTTCTCTATGGTTCATTTAACTAATTGAATTTGATATAATTTCCTTTCAACCTGAAGTACACCTGATGCAGATTTCTTGGGACGCTCACTCTATTTGGGTTTTAGAAGCCACATACCTGATTTACAGGTGCATCAATATGAGCATTTAGAATTATCCCACCCTTTATAAGTTTAACTTTTTACCAGGAAAGAGGAAAATATAATAAGAAAACATTTGTTGCACTTATTATTGTTATTATTGTAACTGACTTAGTGCTCATGGAGGGACTATCGGCCAGTTATCTCACCAATGTGTGAAGTTCTAAACTGACAGACTGAGGCAGGTCAGAACCAGGTGTCTTAGCATATGCAACCAAGCTCCCTGTGAACTGTTCCCATTGGAAAAATATTCATGTAATACTCCTTCCCCCTTTTGAAAATTAAATGTGTGTGTTTTTGAGGTTAAATGAAGCCTACTTTGATAGCTTGCTCTTAAATACTACAGTTTCAATTTGTGATGTAAAATCAGTCATTCTTTGGGAAAGTAGTTAGATATTAGAAAATGATTTCATAACCTTTTAAAATGAAGTGAGAAACTAACTGGAGCTTAAAATTCTTGAGGTCACACACTTCTTGAGGATTTATGAGCTTTGGAATAAAAACATTTTTATATTCTCTGCCTGAAACCTTGCTTAGAATAAAAACTAAAGTTTGTATCTGTAGTTTTGAGTGTCACATTTAAAACAGAATAAAATAACAGAGTAAGATTAATAAATGTTTTTTTAGTTAACAAAAATAGTCTGGCTCAAGGTTTTTTCAGGTTAAAAGACTGACATTAGATATGGGATTGAAGTCACCTCTGCTCCCCTGTTTGACTTGCACTCTGCACCATTCTGTAGGGGCTGCCTTGCCTCCTGAGCCTGGGATCATCACTTCACTAATTTTGACCTCTATGCTTACATTGGACACACCTTTATTCTTTAAATTTGATCTCCCTTTTGTGCATAAATTATCATTTTGCTCATATTTTGGACCCACTTAAATTTTAACCTATTCAATCAAAGTATAACAGCATCTTAAACAGTGTTTTACTATTAAATCAAATGACCATTGTCTTTTGCTACATTGAATTCCATCTTGATTACCCAAATTTAGTCATAGTGAGAATGTGTGAACAATAAACTGTCAAGTATTTTTCAGTCTGAAGAGTTCTTTATTTCTCCCCTACTCATTAGTAACTTAGATTTCTGATATGGAATGCTGGGTTTAGCATTCCAGGTCAATTGTTTTCTCCAACAGTTTGAATGTAGCCTCTGCTGTTACATTCAAATAGATTTTCTTTTCTTTTCTTTTTGTTTGAAACAGGGTTTCTCTGTGTAGCTTTGTAGACCAGGCTGGCCTCGAACTCACAGAGATCCTCCTGCTTCTGCTTCCCCAGTGCTAGGATTAAAGGTGTGTACCATCACCACCTGGCCCAAATACATTTTCTACAGGAATCTCTAGATTTCCTTTTTGTCTTTGAAGATGTTACTGAGCATGTAATTCATATGAATTTTTATTCGTGTAACATGTATGCATAGAAATAAATATATAACCTACCATTTCTTCCGTGTAATGAGTCTTCTTTATTGGTTTTGGGGAAAACCCCTCTATAAATGTTACCTCTGCAATTTTTTCTTTTTTCACTGGTGGTAAATTATGCAAATGATTCTCCTTTCATTCTTGTACCCTAAGTCACTTAATTTCTCTTTGATATTTTTCATTTTCTTTTCAATGTTTCTTCCTACTAAGTCTCTTTGGCAGAGTCTAAATGATAGGTTTGGTCATTAATTTTACTTATTCTTTCATTTCTACTTTTTTCTTTTAGTTTCTGAAATTTTTCTTTCCATTTTATTTTCATCTTGATTTATATGCCCTTTAAAGGATTTTAAATGTGCATTCTTTGGTATTCAATGTATTTACTTCTTAGGGTGAAGTCTCCCTTCCATTAATAGTTAGCTTTTTTCTTTATGTAGCTTCATTATAATTATTATTTCTCTCCACCAATGTATGGTATTTTACATTGGAGTACTTCATATTGAAAGTTGTATCAGTGCTCTATAAGATAGGTTTCATTTGATTTTCAAGGAATTTAGAAACATTTCTGATTCCAGATGAGTTAAGTTTTCATCTGAACTCCATTTGCAGCATATGTAATGTGACTATATAACCTAGCCTTATGTGTGGCCAGACACTGGTATTCTCACATCATGTGGATGAATCTTCTATGGGTAGGCCTTCAACAGTGCAATAAATATTTCTATTCTAAGTTTTACAGACTGCTTTTTGCAGGTGACTCAGTTTCCATTTCCTATCTCTTGCGGATAACTGAAGTGTTTAGTTACCAGCTACTAAGTCCTGAAGCTTAGTGTAATATTTTAGTTTTAGATTTGCCTTCACTGTAGATTATTTCCATTGTTACTACTTATGGACTTTTAAACTTAAAGATATTTTATAGCTTCCATAGTAGCATATAGCATATATGTTATCCATATATATATTATCTTGGAAAATATACACCTTACATACAGAATAAATAAGATTTAATATGCCTTTTCTGAAATTTGTAATACTATAAGCAAATATTCTCTATATTTTTTGGTCCGCTCATAGGGACATAAACAACTGAAGTGGTAGGTACAATTAATAACACAGCTTTCAGTTTCTTGATAGTATGATGAATGAATCAATCAGTCAATTAGTGGTGGACATAGGGAAGATAGCACAAGGACTAAAAAAGTGCCTTCTGTCACTATGATATGTGTAACATGATAGATAAAAGACCCAGAGACTGATATTCAAGCTTCAAGTTGAAGATCAGAAAAGCAAAGCAGCTGGGCACTAGCTCTCACTCTACCTCAGATTGAAATGACTGATCCATGAGCTCTCCCAAACCTCAGAGTGAAGCCTCTCCTCAGTGTGGCTTGAGAATCCTGAGACTTCAATGTCTTCTTATCCTCAATGTGGCCAGAGAATGAATGTCTTCTCTGAGACCCTGTTTCTGTCTTATGTACCACTTGTAAGCCCTGGAATTGAAGGCATGTGATCCCAGGTTCTGGGATCATCTTTTTCTGAGCTGTTTCTCTTTAGGACTGGATCAATCTTGTGTAGATCTGGGATGTCTTGGACTCACAAAGATATGGCTATATCTTAATCTGGAGTCCTAGGTTTAAAGGTTTGTACCACCACCTCCTAGCTTCTGACTGCTGGGATTAAAAGTGTGTATCATCACTGCCTGATCTCTATAGTTTGAGGCTGACTTTACTTTCTGAATCCTCAGTCAAGCTTTAATAAATCATAAGTAATTTATCACCACAGATATGCTTGTCCTATATTTGTATCTGGTCTATCTGTATATCTACAAAATCTTTTTTGTTTTAGATTGCTGTGTTTACTTCTTTTGCATATGATAAACTGGAGTAATATACTCATTTATCCATTAAACAAATACTTATCAAATATTTACATTTTGGCCAGGCACTATTTTAAACATAGGGGTACAGCAATATGCAAAACCTGTGCTTTACTAAAACAATATTCTGATGGTGTGTGAAAGGAGAAGCAGAAAGTCAGTTAATAAAGCAGTAAATGTAGCACTTACCAGGCTTTTATAACTGCAATGAAGGACAATAAAGCAGAGTCACAGGGATAGAGAGTAGGCCAAGTGTGCTAATCCCTGTGTCTCGGTGAAAAGCTATCCAATGAAGCATGATGCGCTGCAAACTGAGATAATGCAAAATGAAGTCACAGTCTATATACATGTCTGTGCATGATCATTATAGGCAGCATGTTTAGCAGGATCGTACTTAACTATGCTGAATACTGAAGGTAGAGTGAGTGAAGACTGTGCCAGGAAAGGATATATGATAGGAAGAGGACCAGCTTCTGTGAGTTCACTTTGACTTTGAATGAGATGGAAGGTTCAGAAGATTTCAAGAGGTGGGGTGACATGATCTGTCTCATGATTTAAAGAAAACATCGACTCTTCCAGCTTCATGGAAGTATTAAGTAAGGGAAAGCAAGAGTAAAGGCAAGATTGCAAATTAGGCTAAGGTCTCAGTGATCCAGACTGGAGAGGATGATGGTTTGTAACAGTGTGGTCAAGGTGGAGATGATGAAAAGATGACTGATTTTGAACATGTTAAAAAGGTAAAGATGGCAGCATTTGTTCAAGGAAGGATCTGAGAAAAGAAAGAGGTAGTTGAGGGTGGTCCTGAAGTTATTGACCTAAGAAAATGGAGCAATAGTTTCACTGGTTAATAGAATAGGATTATATATAGAAAGAACAATTGTGGATATGGAAATTCAGAGCAAGGTATGGATAAAATGGTGTGAATAATTACATTAAACACCCAAGCCTGGTGATAAAATTGGGGTCTTAAAAATGTAACATTAGATCTATTCCTATTTCTCCAGATTTTTAGTCCTTTCTGCAAGAGCCCTTCTTCCTAGCTTGCCACCATTCCCAGGGGACTCTGCTTTTTGGTGTGGACCCAAGGTTCCCTTAGTACTTTCATGCCCAACTTCTCAGCCTTTCCTTTTATCCTATTTCCATTGCTTTACGTGAGCTACTAACCAGCAGGAACATTTCCTACCAGGGACCACCAGTGGCCATACTGGGCTGAAACTCGGGCAGGTGATTTTCACCATCCTTCCTGTCCTCCATGCTGGTTTCTTCAGAATTACTCTTTGCTCTGTAGCAGCCTGTCTTCTATATAAGGCAACAGAATTCCTTCCTTCATCACTCTCCCACTGCCTTGGGACTCTTGACTCTTGGTGTGCACCTTGGTACCCCTACGTTTTACCCACTGCCCTTCTCAGCCTTTCCTCTTAGCCCATCATCATTCTTTGTGTCACCTGCTGACCAGAAGAAGCACTCTTTATCACAGACCCCACAATCAACACACTTGTCTAGAATTCAAAGTGAACAGCAGCCAAGAACAGAACATCCACCCAACAAACACAAGACCAGATAACTGCATCATGGAATCACCACAAACATTATAACTATTGATGCCTAAATCCCAGGTCAAAGGTACAAACATGGACTTCCTCCAGACAATGCCCATCCTCCAGAAGTCAGTGACCGTATTGCAATAGGCCTTAAGCAATGTAATTTAGCTGAAACACAAAAGAAGGACTTCAAAATAGTAATTATGGATATGTTCAAAGACCTTAAAGAGTATCTGAATAAATGCATTAATGAAGACTGTGAAATCACAGAGTTGAATGAAATGAAGAAATAATTTCAAGACACAAAAGTAGAAATAGAATAATTGAAAAAATTCAAACTGAAATAAAACTAGAAGTGAAAAACTTAGAGTGTCAAACAAAATCCTCAAGGTAAGCCCCACCAACAAATAAAACATAAAAAGAGAGAACTTCAGATCTTGAATAAAACAGAAGAAATTAATTAGTCAAAATGTTAAATATAAAATATAAATATTAAATATATGAAAGTCTAGCAACAAACATCCAAGAAATCTAGGAAACTATAAAACCAAACCTATGGATAATCAAGATATAGGAAGGAGAAGAAACCCAGGTCAAAAGCACAAAAGGTATTTTTAACAAAACAATTGAAGAAAATATTCCAAATGCAAAGAAAGAGATACCTGTTACAGTATGAGAAACATACAGAACATCAAATAAACAGGACCAGAAAATAAATTCCTCACAACACATATGATTAAAACACTAAATGTACAAAAATAAGAAAAGCCATTAAAGCTGCAAAGGAGAAATACTGAGTCACATATAAAGACAGACCCATTATGACAACACTCAACATTTCAGTGGAGACTTTGAAAACCAGAAGGGCCTGGACAAGTATTCTATAAACTCAGAGAGACTACAGATGCCAGCCCAGAATGAAATACCAAGCACAATTATCAATCACAGTTGATGGAGAAAGAGAAACATCCCACAATAAAACCAAATTTTAACAATTTCTATCATGAATCCAGCTCTACAGAAGGCACTAGAAGGGAAACTGCTGTCCAAACTACACCCAAGAGGACACAAAGAATAAATAATCTCAGAACAATTAAGCAAAGGAGAAAGGAAAAAACCTCAGATCATAACAACATAACAATGGGAATCAATAAATTGCACTCACTAATAACTCTCTGTATTAATTGTCTCAATTCCCCTATTAAAAAGACCCAGTCTAACAGATTAAATTAGAAAATAGGATCCATATTTCTGCTGTATCCAAGAAGCACATCTCATCATCAGATGTAGACATCATCTCAGACTAAAAGATGAAAAAGGTATTGCAAGTATATGGACCCAAGAAGCAAGGTGGCGTAGCTATTTTAACATTAGATTAAAAAGACTTCGAGCAAAGGCTAATCAGAAGAGTCAGGCAATGATACTACATACTCAGTGGAAAACTATGCAGAGGATATTGCAATGTAAACATTTATGAACCAAACATAAGGGTACCCAAGTTCATAAAAGAAACACTATTACAGCTTGCATTACATATTGACCCTCACACAGTGAAAGTGGACGACTTCAATACCCTGCTGTCACCAATAGACACATCAACTAGATAAAAACTAAACAGAGAAATGCTGGTGCTAAATGATGTCATAAATCAAATGGACTTAGCAGATATAGAACTCTCCACCCAAAAACTAAAGAATATATTTTTTTCTAGCATCTAATGTAACTTTGCCCCAAAACTGACCCCATATTAGGACACAAATATCAACAACAACAAAATTGATACAATGACCTGCATCTAATGTCACCACCACTGATTAAAACTGTATATCAACAACAACAGAAACAAAGTATATAAACTCATGGGTCAAAACAGAAATCAAGAATGAAATCCAAATCATTTTAGAATTGAATGAAAATGAAAATACATCATATCCAGACCCTCAGAATACTATGAAGTCACTTGTAAGAGGAAAGTTTATAGCACTGACTGTCTACATCAGAAAACTGCATAGATTTCATATTACTGACTTAGTGACATATCTGAAAGCTTTAGGACAACAAGAAGAAATAATACCCCGAAAGAGTGGATGGAAGAAATAATCAAGCTCAGGTCTGAAATCAATGAAATAGTAACAAAAATTAGAGAAAAAAATCAAAGAAATGAAGAATTGATTCTTTGAGATTGACAGACCCTTAGCCAAGCTAATTAAAAGACACAAAGGGAAGGTTAAAATTCATAAAATTAGAAATGAAAGGGAGGAAATCAAGGCAGACACCAAGGAAATTCAAACAATCATTAAGTACCTAGTTAAAAAACCCATACTCTTCCAAATTGGAAAACCTAAAAGAAACAGATAAATTTATTGGCATTTATTACCTACCAGAGTTAAACTAAGATCAGATGATCAGATAAGCAACTTAAACAGACCCATAACCCCTAGTAAAATAAAGCAGTAATTAAAAGTCTCCTGACCAAAAAAAAAAAAAAGTACTACCAGGGCCAGTTGGATTCATCCCAGAATCCTACATGACATTCAAAGAAGAATTAATTCTAATACTCCATAAATATTCCACAAAGTACTAACTGAAGCAATATTTCCTAATTCTTTATACAAGGCCACTGTTACTGTAATGCTAAACCACACAAAGGCTCAAAAGAAATTTATAGATCAATTTCCCTTATGAACATAGATGCAAAAATTCTCAACAAAATACTTGTAAGCTTCATTGACATGTGACGCTGGCTTGTTTCTAACTTAAATTAAAAATGAAAAAAAAATACTTGTAAGCAACATTCAAGAACACAAATAGATTATACACCACTATCAAGAAGGCTTTATCCCAGAGATACCGGGGTGGTTCAACATATGTAAATCCACAAACATAATTCATCACATAAACAGACTGAAAGACAAAGAACACTCATCATCTCATTAAATGAAACTAGGAATACAAGGAACATACTTCAGCTTAATAAAGAGAGTTTATAGCAAACCTACAGCTAACAACGTACCAAATGGAAAGAAACTCAAAGCATTTCTTCTAAAATCAAGAACAAGACAAGATGCTCACTCTCTCTATACCTATTCAATATAATGAAATCTTGAAGTTTTAAAGAAAAAGACAACTGAAGGAGAACAATGGGATACATATAGAAATGGAAGGAATCAAAGTGTCTTTATTTGCAAATAACATGACTATATAAATAAAAGACCCTCAAAAATACAGCAGGAAACTTCTACTACTGATAAATACTTCCAGCAAAACAGCAGGATACAAAATTTATACGCAAAGATATGAATCAAATGGCAAGCATACTGAGAACCAAATAAGGGAAACAATATCTTTCACAATACCCCTGTATGTATGTATGTATGTATGTATGTATGTATGTATGTATGTATGTTGGGATAACCCTAACAAAACATGGAAATTTTAAGACATTGAAGAGAGAAACTTAAGAAGACATCAGAAGATGGAAAGATCTCTCATGCTAATATTGGGAAAATGACAACAATATATTGTATGAAACATCATTTTAAAAAGCATAACATTACTCGAACTCCCCTATGAAGCAGTATAAGGAAGGAGTATATATAATAAAGAGGAAACCTAAGGCCTGCAGTCTACCAGTACTTAGGAACCAGTGAAAATCAGCTGACTAGAGATGGATACTAAGGACAAATAGTCAGTGAGGCTGAAGGAGATCTAAGAAAGATGAGAATTAATGGCTCACAAGTGTGAAGAAAATTATATAAGACATTGGAATAGTGGCCAGCTTTTCAAGTATTTTTTTAAATCTTCAGTGAAGTGGTGAATTAAGACGGAGTTTGTGACGTGGAAGTCACTGACCACTTATTTATGGTATCTGAGGTGATAAAATACAGCACAATCTGGATAGCTTACTTGTTATTCCATTAAATGGATGTATGAATAAGCATTTTCCACATGACATAGTCCTTTGGTTTCAGAATGTGTATGTGTGATTGCAAAATTATGAGGTGTTCAAATAGACACCATGGAAATGGATCCTCCACAGCATTTCAATATCCCGTTGAAAGTCTGTGCTCATGAAGTGGCTTCTGTGGCCCTTTTTTGGGGGGATTCCTTTCAGGTCTGTGTTTTTATTTTATTTTATTTTTTGCTCTTTTTTTATTCTTTTTTTTAAATTTAGATAAGAAACAAGGTTGCTTCACAAGTCAGTTCCAGGTCCCTCTCCCTTTCCCTCCCCTCCTCCTGTGCCCTCCCCCCTCCCCCTCCCCCCCCCGTTATCCCCTCGTTCCCCCAGGGAGGGTGAGGCCCTCCATGGGGGTGTCCATAGTCTGTCATTTCATATAGGGCAGGGCCTAGACCCTTTCCCAAGAGTTCAGGGTGAGAGTACACCTCACATTGTTCTATGGGAGTCCAAAGTCCGTGTGTATACTTGGGATGGGTACTGATCTGCTGCCCAAGGCTCAATAGATTACCTAGGCCTCCTCACTGACACCCAGATTCAGGGGGTCTTGATCAGTCCCATGCTGGATTCCCAGGCTGATGCCTGGGATTCAAGAGTTAACCTTTGTCTGGTCAGCTGTTTCTGGGGGTTAAACCAGCCCAGTCTTAATCCCTTTGATCATCAGTCCTCCCTCTCTGATACTGGCTTTCTTGAGTTCAGCTCAGTACTTAACCAGCCACTAAATGTAGTTTCTGTTTCCCAGACTGTCTGGCCATAGGATTGTAGGCTGGCACTTCCCAGATCTATGTCTAAAATCCATATATGAGAGAGTACATGCCATGTTTCTCTTTTTGTGACTGGGTTGCCTCACTCAGGATGGTTTCTTCTAGTATCATTCATTTGCCTGCGAATCTCATGATTCCATTATTTTTTTCTGCTGAATAGTACTCCATTGTGTAGATGTACCACATTTTCTCTATCCACTCTTCGGGTGAGGGACATCTAGGTTGCTTCCAAGTTCTGGCTATTACAAATAAAGCTGCTATGAACATAGTGGAACAGACATCTTTGTTGTATGAATGGGCATCTTTTGGGTATATGCGAAGAGTGGAGTTGCTGGGTCTTGTGGTAGGTTTATTCCCATTTTTCTGAGGAATCTCCATACTGCTTTCCAAAGTGGCTGAACCAGTTGGCACTCCCACCAGCAATGGAGGAGTGTCCCCCTTTCACCACATCCTCTCCAGCATAAATTGTCATTGGTGTTTTTGATTTTAGCCATTCTGACAGGAGTGAGATGGTATCTCAGAGTTGTTTTGATTTGCATTTCCCGGATGGCTAAGGATGTTGAGCACTTTCTCAAGTGCCTCTCAGCCATTTTAGACTCCTCTATTGAAAACTCTCTATTTAGTTCTGCAGCCCACTTTTTAATTGGGTCCTTTGCTGTTTTGGAGACTTGCTTCTTGAGTTCTTTGTAAATTTTGGAGATCAACCCTCTGTCAGATGTGGGATTAGTGAATATTTTTTCCCATTCTGTGGGCTGCCTTTTTGTCTTGCTGACTGTGTCCTTTGCCTTACAGAAGCTTCTCAGTTTCAGTAGGTCCCATTTATTAATTGTTGATCTCACTGTCTGTGCTACTGGTGTTATGTTCAGGAAGCTGTCTCCTGTACCAATTCGTTCAAGGGTACCACCCACTTTCTCTTCTATGAGGTTCAGTGTGGCTGGATTTATGTTGAGGTCTTTGATCCTTTTGGACTTAAGTTTTGTGCATGGCGATAAACATGGATCGATCCGCATTCTTCTACATGCCAGTCTCCAATTATGCCAGCACCATTTGTTGAAGATGCTTTCTTTATTCCATTGTATATTTTTAGCTTCTTTGTCAAAGATCAGATGTTCGTACGTGTGTGGGTTAATACCCAGATTTTCAATTCGATTCCATTGGTCTACCTGTCTATTTTTGTGCCAATACCAAGCTGTTTTCAGGACTATAGCTCTATAATAGAGCTTGAGGTCAGGGATGGTGATGCCTCCGGACGTTGCCTTGTTGAACAGGGTTGTTTTGGCTATCCTGGGTCTTTTGTTTTTCCATACAAAATTGATTATTGTTCTTTCAAGGTCTGTGAAGAATTGTGCTGGGATTTTAATGGGGATAGCATTGAATCTGTAGATTGCTTTTGGCAGGATTGCCATTTTTACTACATTGATCCTACCTATCCAAGAGCATGGGAGATCTTTCCATTTTCTGAGGGCTTCTTTAATTTCTTTCTTTAGAGATTCAAAGTTCTTACGATACAGGTCTTTCACTTGTTTGGTTAGCGTTACCCCAAGGTATTTTATGTTGTTTGTGGCAATTGTAAAGGGTGATGTTTCTCTGATTTCTCTTTCAGCCCTTTTATCATCTGTATATAATAGGGCTACTGACTTTCTTGAGTTGATCTTGTAGCCTGCCACTTTGCTGAAGGTGTTAATCAGCTGTAAGAGTTCCCTGGTAGAGTTCTTTGGGTCATTGATGTAAACTATCATATCATCTGCAAACAGTGTAAGTTTGACCTCTTCCTTCCCAATTTGTATCCCCTTGATCCCCCTTTGTTGTCGTATGGCAATAGCTAGAACTTCAAGTACCATGTTGAAAAGGTATGGAGAGAGTGGACAGCCTTGTTTTGTTCCTGATTTTAGAGGAATTGCGTTGAGTTTCTGTCCATTTAGTTTGATGTTGGCTGTTGGTTTACTGTATATGGCTTTTATTATGTTTAAGTATGTCCCTGTTATCCCAGATCTCTCCAAGACCTTTATCATGAAGGGGTGTTGGATTTTCTCAAAGGCTTTTTCAGCATCTAGTGCGATGATCATGTGATTTTTGTTTTTCAGCTTGTTTATATGGTGGATTACGTTGATGGATTTTCGTATGTTGAACCATCCCTGCATCCCTGGGATGAAACCTACTTGATCGTGGTGAATGATTGTTTTGATGTGTTCTTGGATCCGATTTGCCAGTATTTTATTGAGTATTTTTGCATCAATGTTCATGAGGGATATTGGTCTGAAGTTCTCTTTCTTGGTTGTATCTTTGTGTGGCTTGGGGATCAAGGTTATTGAAGCCTCATAGAAAGAGTTTGGCAAAGACCCTTCTGCTTCTATTGTGTGGAACACTTTGAGAAGAATTGGTATAAGCTGTTCTTTGAATTTGTGGTAGAATTCTGCACTGAGGCCATCTGGACCTGGACTTTTTTTGGTTGGGAGACTTTTGATGACAGCTTCTATTTCCATAGGGGTTATAGGTCTATTTAAATTGCTTATCTGTTCTTGATTTAGTTTTGGCAAATGATAGCTGTCCAGGAAGTCATCCATT
The DNA here is from genome assembly GCF_017639785.1 of Mesocricetus auratus. Lineage (NCBI taxonomy): Eukaryota > Metazoa > Chordata > Mammalia > Rodentia > Cricetidae > Mesocricetus > Mesocricetus auratus. Next base: position 106,914,298 of record NW_024429189.1, read on the forward strand.
TCCTTCAAATTTTCGAATTTTGTGGAGTACAGGTTTTCAAAGTATGACCTAATGATTCTCTGGATTTCCTCAGAGTCTGTTGTTATGTCCCCCTTTTCATTTCTAATTTTGTTAATTTGCATGTTCACTCTCTGCTGTTTGGTAAGTTTGGACAAAGGTTTGTCTATCTTGTTGATTTTCTCAAAGAACCAACTCTTCGTTGCATTGATTCTTTGTATTGTTTTCCTGGTTTCTACTTTGTTGATTTCAGCCCTCAATTTGATTATTTCCTGGCGTCTACTCCTCCTGGGGGAGTTTGTTTCTTTGTGTTCTAGAGCTTTTAGCTGTGATGTTAATTCTCTGGTATAACTGTTTTCCTGTTTCTTCATGTGAGCACTTAGTGCTATGAACTTCCCCTGTAGCACTGCTTTCAAAGTGTCCCATAGTTTTGGGTATGTTGTGTCTTCATTCTCATTGAATTCGAGGAAGTCTTTAATTTCTTTTTTCATTTCCTCTTTGACCCAGGGATGGTGCAGTTGAGCATTATTCAATTTCCATGAGTTTGTAGGCTTTCTGCAGTTTGTGTTGTTGTTGAATTCTAATTTTAAGGCATGGTGGTCTGATAACATGCATGGAGTTATTCCAATTTTTTTGTAGCTGCTGAGGTTTGATATGTTGCCAAGTATGTGGTCGATTTTTGAGAAGGTTCCATGTGGTGGTGAGAAGAATGTATATTCTTTTTTATGTGGATGAAATGTTCTATAGATATCTGTTAATCCCAGTTGGGTCATTACTTCTATTAGAACCTTTGCTTCTTTGTTGAGTTTCTGTCTGGTATTCTTGTCTAGTGGTGAGAGTGGTGTGTTGAAATCTCCCACTATAACTGTGTGGGGCTTTAGATGAGATTTAAGTTCTAATAATGTTTCTTTAACGAATGTGGATGCCTTTGTATTGGGGGCATAGATGTTCAGGATAGACACTTCATCTTGGTGGGTTTCACCTGTGATGAGTATGTAATGACCTCCTTTATCTCTTTTGATTGATTTTATTTTAAAGTCTAGTTTGCTAGATATTAGGATTGCTACCCCTGCTTGTTTCTTGGGTCCATTTGATTGAAAAATTTTTTCCCAACCTTTAACTCTCAGGTAATGTCTGTCTTTGAGGGTGAGGTGTGTTTCTTGTATGCAGCAGAAGGAAGGGTTCTGTCTTCGAATCCATTCTGCTAGTCTGTGTCTTTTTATGGGTGAGTTAAGGCCGTTAATATTGAGGGATATTAATGACCATTGATTGCTCATCCTTCTTTGATTTGCGATGGTTGTTGTTGGTGGAATTATGGGTGGAATTTCACCCCTTTGTTCTTTTGGCTGTTGGTAGAGAGGGATTCTCTAATGCTTATGTTTTTCTGGTTGTAGTTAGCTTCCTTGGGTTGGAGTTTTCCTTCCAAAATTTTCTGTAAGGCTGGGTTAGTGGACACATATTGCTTGAATCTAGTTTTGTCATGGAATATCTTGTTTTCTCCGTCTATAGTGATTGAGAGCTTTGCCAGGTATAGTAGTCTGGGCTGGCACCCATGGTCTCTTAGTGTAGGTAGAATATCTATCCAGGACCTTCTGGCTTTCAGAGTTTCCATGGAGAAATCAGGTGTAATTCTGATAGGTCTGCCTTTATATGTTACTTGACCTTTTTCCTTAGCTGCTCTTAATATTCTTTCTTTATTCTGTATGTTTGGGGTCTTGATTATTATGTGGCGAGGGGATTTTTTTGTGGTCCACTCTATTTGGTGTTCTGTAGGCTTCTTGTACCTTCATTGGCATGTCTTTCTTAAGGTTGGGAAAGTTTTCTTCTATGATTTTGTTGAATATGCCTTCTGCCCCTTTGAGCTGGATTTCTTCTCCTTCTTCTATACCTATTATTCTTAGGTTTGGTCTTTTCATGGTGTCCCATAATTCCTGGATGTTTTGTGTTAAGGATTTGTTGGATTTAAGGTTTTCTTTGGTTGATAAATCCATTTCTCCTAGTGTATCTTCAACACTTGAGATTCTCTCTTCCATCTCTTCTATTCTGTTGGTAATGCTTGTATTGGTAGTGCCTGACTGTTTGTCCAGCTTTTCTATTTTCTGCCTTTCTTCAGATTGTGTTTTTTTTAATGTCTCTATTTCAGTTTTCAACCCTTGCAGCGTTTGCATTGCTTCTTGCAATTTTCTGTTTATCTGTTCGTCTGTTTGTTGCCTTTTATGAACTTTTTGGTTTGTTCTTTCTTCCATTTCTTGCATTTTTTGGTTTGCTTTATGTTCCATTTCTTGGATTTTGTGCTTTGTTTCTTCTTCCATTTCCTGCCTTTTTTGGTTTGTTTCTTCTTCCATTTTTTTCATTTTTTGCTTTGTTTTTTCTACCATTTCTTGCATTTTTTGCTTTGTTTCTTCTTCCATTTCCTGCCTTTTTTGGTATGTTTCTTCTTCTAATTCTTGCATTTTTTGCTTTGTTTTTTCTTCCATTTCTTGCATTTTTTGCTTCATTTCTTCTTCCATTTCATGCCTTTTTTGGTTTGTTTTTTCTTCCAATTCTTGCATTTTTTGGTTTGTTTTTTCTTCCATTTCTTGCATTTTTTGGTTTGTTTTTTCTTCCATTTCTTTGAGGGATTTTCCAATATCCTCTTTTAGGGCCTCTATCATTTTCATGAAAGTGCTTTTAAGGTCGTTCTCTTCTGCTTCCTTCCCATTGGAATGTTGGGGTCTTGCTGGTGTGGAGTCTCTAGAATCTGGCGGTGTCATATTTGTTTTTCTGTTGCTGACTGTGTTTTTGTATTGTCTCTTTCCCATCTCTTCTTCTAGTGGGTGCAGAAAGAGCCCCTTACTGGTCTGGGGACCAGAGTTCCCTTTTGGTGGGTGCTAGCAAGTCCAATAATCTGTTGGTTCTTCTATACCTTGTCCAAATGGTGGTCCGTGGGTGGAGAAGAAGAACAGGAATCTGGGGCGCTTAGCCCCCTACTTGGTCCCCTGGACCCTAAGCTGGGTCCTGTTGTACCTGATCCGGAACAGCTACTCCCCTGGTCTCCCTGGCTCCTCTAGTTTCCTGGTCTCGTTGGTGGGAGAGAAGATCTTGGGTCTGGGGTGCTTGGCTCCCGCCGGGATTGGGAGCTCTGTGCAGTTCCCAGGCGATCTGCAGGCTCTGGAACACAGGCAGGAAAGCCGGCCTGTTTACCTGATTCTGCCAGAGGGACAGCTACTTCCCTGTACTCCCAGCCTCCTCTAGTTTCCTGGTCTCGTTGGTGGAAGAGAAGATCTGGAGTCTGGGGTGCTTGGCTCCCGCCGGGATTGGGAGCTCTGTGCAGTTCCCAGGCGATCTGCAGGCTCTGGAACACAGGCCGGAAAGCCGGCCTGTTTACCTGATGCTGCCAGAGGGACAGCTACTTCCCTGTACTCCCAGCCTCCTCTAGTTTCCTGGTCTTGTTGGTGGAAGAGAAGATCTGGAGTCTGGGGTGCTTGGCTCCCGCCGGGATTGGGAGCTCTGTGCAGTTCCCAGGCGATCTGCAGGCTCTGAAACACAGGCCGGGAAGCCGGCCTGTTTACCTGATGCTGCCGGAGGGACAGCTACTCAGGTCTGTGTTTTAAGACACACAATAAAATACCTATGTTATTTGCAATTAGAGTGCTAGCCATGTTTATGTTTAAAAATACTTCCTTTAGACTTTGAAAATAATACCAACATCAAGCCTCCATTCAAAATGTCCTACTTGCCATTTTTAATTTTGACTAAAATGAAGCATGCAGTCTGTAGTGGTTTGAATGAGAAGGATACCCATATACTCTTATGTTTGAAGAATTGATCCCCACTTGATGAATCTCATTGGGAAGGATTAACATGTGTGGCCTTGTTGGGATAGGTGTCACTGTGGTTGAGATTTGGGGTTTTTAAAGCCATGTCCAGTGTGTTCTTGCTGCCTTCTACGTGGAATCAACATGTGAAATCTTAGCAGTTGCTGCCACCATTCCTCTGCTCTGCCATCATGGACTCTAATCTCCTGGAGCTGTAAGCTCAATTAAACACTTTATTTTATAAGTTGATTTAGTCATGGTGTTTTGTCACAGAAATAGGAAAGTAACTAAGATACTGACTCAGAAGAAACGAATATAAAACAAATTTCATTAGCTTTATTTTTGTGAAAAATTCTGGGGTTCTTATACATGTGATAGGCAAAGTCATAATATTTCTCCAACATCGTATTTGACAAGTAGTAGCATTATACTGTTATTGGTTCACATGATTGGTTATTGGGGGATATTGATTTATTTTTATCCTGTTTTGTTAAAGGAAATGAATTATCATCAACAATTTACAGATTTCCAGTTAGTGAAGAAAGGCTTCTAGCTAACTCAGAGTTTAAAGATTAAGCTAAGTATACCTGTCAAGTATTTATTCTTTGCCCCAGAAGAAAGTTAGAAGTTGTGGGTCTGTTCTCATTATAATTCCCTGGGAATTAGTAATTTGGAGGGGGGGGGTTACGAGACAGGGTTTCTCTGTTTTGGAGGCTGTCGGTCCAGCCTGGCCTCGAACTCACAGAGATCTGTCTGCCTCTGCCTCCCAAGTGCTGGGATTAAAAGCGTGCATCACCAACGCCCGGCTGGGAATTAGTAATTTAATGGCAAAAATGATGTCATTATTCAAATAAGAGTTGGGATGAAAGTTATTTTAAACCTATATTGATGAATTAATACATAAAATCATTTTTATATTCCTTTTGTAAAATATGGTGATGCTAAATTTTATTTGTGTGCCAGCTTTCTGTTACTATAACAAAGTATCTAAGATAACCAACTTGAGACTTAGAAAGGTTCATTCTAGCTCAGTTTTGGGTTTTCTAGTACATGATCATTTGACCTTGCTGCTTTTAGCCTCTGAGCAGGCACATACTGTGGTGGAGAGCTTGCAATACAATGACACATGTACTTCTTGAAGGTGGGAAACAAGGAGCTAGAAAGAAGAGGGACCAGGTGCTCCATTCCACCCTCAAGGGAACATCCTCAACTACCTATGTCTCTACTGCATTGTGAATGAAATTGTTAAGATCTTAGTGTGTGCATTCTTATTTATGGTCTTTCCTTGCCATCTTTATTTCAGAGTTTATTGTTTTATTTATCAACTTTTTAATCTTATTTATAATTCACTTGCCCCATTTTTGTACTTTTAATCAACTCTTTTATCTTTTATATCTTTTCTTTGAATATATTTGTTACAGCTAATAAACAAGTGGTTAAGCATTAATTATAATTGAATTCAATGTGAAGTATTGTGTGGAAAGGACAGACCCAGATGATAGATCATGAATGTAACTGTTGAGGTTTGCAATATAGTGTCAAGAGGTAGTTTTCAGTTATCAATGGAAAATAGTGATAATACATAGCACAAATAATGCAATCTTCCAAAAATAAAATAACACAACTCATTGTTTAAGTTATTATTTTATCTTTTGTAGTAGCCTCAAAGAGATAAACCTCTCTAGAATGTCACCCAACATGCCCTTTCCACTTCTGATGAATATACCAAAAACACTGGAGTGTGGATGAACATCTGGAGAGCAGAGAGGGAAGCTAAGAACATGAAGTACTGGGTCATCATTTACCAAATGAACCAAGGGTTGGCTGAGTGTGTTTCTAACCTTGATGGGTTTATTTGTCATTGTACATCTTGGGACTGGAAATGGTTCATCTTATATGTTCATGAATGTTGATATTATTGGATAGATGGATAAATGTTTCTAGTAAGTTCATTATATGTGCTTCTATCATTACTCCAGTTCCAGAAGATCCAGTCCTCTCTTCTGATGTCACAAGCACACACAGTATACATACATGCAGGCAAGGCACTTATGCACATAAAACAAATATATATTAAAATTTAAAAGTTTTTAAAGTATCCAGTCTTGTAAGATGCTTTGGAATCTGAACAGACAAAAATTTCAAGAAAGCAGACAGTACCACGGAAGTTTCTAGATGTGACATGAAGACAGCAACAATGAACCAGATTGTTGGTTATCAATGGGGAGAGAGGTATGAGATGGATAGAGATCAGTTATGTGCAAAGTTGGGCAATATGGGTATTCTAGAAAAGTGAAACAGTAGCCGGGAAAGGTATTGGAGTGAAATCAGTGATTAATTTAATTTTACTTTAAGACAATGTTTCTCTGTATAGCCCTGGCTGTCCTGAAACTCACTCTGTAAACCAGGCTGGCCTCAAACTCAGAGATCTAACTGCCCATCTCCTGAGTTCTGGGAGCAAAACTGTGTGCCACCACTGACAGGCCAGTGTTTACTTTAAAAAGAAACTTATGAACATTTGAAGGAGTAAGTAGTTTGTGAAGAAGTTAAAAACAAAATAACAAAAATCTATCAAGGTGAAAGGATGCAAAGACCTCAGAACAGAGGCATGTGATTTATAGTGGAGAAGGTGGCTATGCAAAGCGGCTAAGCCACTTCTTTTTTGAAGAGGGGATTTTCAAAGAGAGGGTGAGAAAAAATGATATAACCAGTGCCAAATCTTTGGATCTACTCAGTGAGAATTTCTAGTGGGTGGATAATGAGAAGGGAGCAGGATTCAGTATTCAAAGTTGTTAGACCCTACAGAGACTGAGTGTGCCACTAGGATATAAGCTCTTTGAACGTCCTGTAGGAGAGACAAAACAGTCTTAAAAACAAAAAATAAGAACACTGATAGAGATCTTTTGATATGCTGAAAACTATTATAAAAAGCCTTCAAAATAAGTGTCAACATAATTAATTTGGAGTTGGTTGTTTAGAACAAAGAGCTAATTGTGCTGACTCAACATTGTAATTTTAACAGGGACATGATTAGCAAAAGTTTGAGGCCAGCCTGAATACATACTGAGACCCACAAATTAGTAAGTAAGTAAATAAACAAATGAATAAATAAATTGATCAAATCTAAATTAATACTTCTTATGGTAAATTAATAGCATCCATGCAAAGGAAGCTTCCAGAGTAATTAAACAGGAAATAAATAAGTAGAAAATAAATTAGACTATTAGATATCTGTAGGGTAGTAAATTAATTACAGAAATGAAAACAGAAAAAATTTAAATTCTACTTTAGAACTGCCACAAACGAAGCAAAATCCAAATGAATTTGAGAAAAATATTTTTATCTGATGTGAAAGACAAGTAGTTAATATTTTTCTTTAGAATAATTCTGATATTTTATTTATGAAACTAGTTATCTGTAGGTAAATGGAAACAAGATGTAAAATGGTTTACTTAAAATGGGGGAGGGAAACAAGTAGATGTTAATTAAGAAGAATAAGAAATCTCATGTTATTTAAAATAAGTAACACTCAGTTACTTTGGGTGGACTAGTTGCCAGGGTCTTATATAGTTTAGGGTGGACTTAATCTCAGACATTCATTTTGATGCCAAGAACAAATAATTTAAAATGCTTTTTAAAGTAGTTTAAAAACTTCAAACTGTCCTCTAAATTTGTACATCTATGCACACAGTTCTCAGTTCTCAGAAGAGAAGTTTCTCTGTGCAGTGGATGGTGGTTACATAGAAATCTGCAACTAATCCCATTGCAGAGGATAAGCACATGTGAAGTACTCTGCACCAGATGGGATACCTATGTCACACCTCTCCCTAAGACTCAGGGACCATCTTGGAAAAGAAGGAAAAAAGAATGAAAAGTCCAGAGGTTAGGAATTAGTGCATCAGTGTCTTCTGAATTCACCAGGGCTGCTGTATCATGAGTTCATGGCACCAGTGTTTGCCTGTGCAAGACCTGCACAAGATCAAGCTAGTAAATATTTTAGCATGACTGGGGAGGGAACTATAATCCTCTATTCGTAAATGAAGAACAATGGATAGTTGATGGCTTCTAGGTGAGGGAGAATCAGTTTTAAGGGTATAATCTAATTTACTTCCAACAAGGATGAAACAGGTATGTGCCCCAAAAGTCTTTAATATTATATGAGTTAAAATTTTTAATAATAACTATGCTATAAATTAAAATGAAAGTCATATGTTTGTTTTGAAGATTGGTATGTGATATTGGGGAATAATGGGGGGTAAAATTTTTCTTTGTGATAAGTTAGCATGACTAGTGCTAGGAATTCAATGCGTTGGGAATACAGATGTATTGTAGATACAGAGACATGTACAAACAACATTGAGGGTAAGCAAACATTCATCCGTTACATGTACATTACTAATATTGTGACTGTGACCTGTGACTTCCTTAAAGGTGCCTATTGAAATGAATCCTTATAATAGGGAATTATCTAGTCTAGAAAGTTGAGAAGGGCTCCCTGAACAACTAATTGCTGAATTTTGACCTGTAGGAGTTCTTTATGGAGAGCATAAAATACCTGCCAGCAGGAGAAAAAAGTAGAGAAATAACTGGCTCATACTTAAACTCTAGTTCTGAGTTTTAATCAATGCTTTTCAAGTATTTGTGCAAGTGTCAAATAAAGTTAGTGGAGGCAACACTTTTGGTTCCTGTAGAAAATGGGTGTCATATTACGGACTCATAGTAAGTGTCCTAAATATTAGTATTAATTTGAAAATTACAATTGCTTAAAATGACACTGTGGACATATTTGTGTGAGAAAACACTATTGTAAGTCAGATTAAAAGTTATTTAACTCCAATTATATACTGAGAATTGAAGAAAATCTATAGTCATCTGACTATTTTTTGCTCTTTTAGCTTCTTGTTTTTAATTTATCTATCATTTCACAAATATGTATATCTAATAGATATGTGTGTATAATTTGAGTGTATGCCTTAGTATCCTCACATTCCTTTCACATCACTGAAGCCCCTCTGTTGTTTTGTTTTTGGCACAGTGGTTGTGCCTTAATCTACTGCTTTTTACAGTCAGCAATTGCTACTCCCACAGTATCCAGCCTGTTCTCTGGCAGTGGCCTGGCCACTCAGGCCACAGCCTGGTGGGAATTCTGTTCTTGCAGGTACTGCCTCTTCCTTTGCCACTAAAGGTAACTTCAACTAAATCCCTGCTTTCCTGTTTTTAAATAGAACTTGAAAGCCTGGGGTGAAAACCTGCTAGCTCAGAGTGGTTGAGTAACACCTAGCTACGCTTCTCTACCTTTCACTAGCAACCATTAATTGTCCTTCGGCCCTCATGATCCCCTCCATCATGTTGGAATGTTGACTGATTCAGTCTTATGCAGAACTGTATAGGTAGCCACTAATGCTGTGAGTTCATATGTGCAATGGCTGCTTCAGAATACAGTGTTTCTTAACACTCTTAACATCCAGCTCTTACATTCTTTCCAGCTCCTGTTCCTTGAGTCTTGGAGGGCTTTAGGTTTTGTAGATGATGGTAATGCCCTGCTTAGGGCTGTAACTTAATAGCTAACTTTTATTCAGCAGTTATGAGTCTGTGCAGTAATTGTTTGCCACTGCAAAGAGAAGCTTCTACCAAGGCTGAGGTACAAACTTATCTATGGATAGAAACAGTTGTTGGTTCTTCCCTCGAGCCAATTACCACTGTAGCATTGGGCTTGTGGCTATGTTTTCAATTTCCCCCATGAAGCAGGAATAAAATCCAATGAAAAACAACTGGTTGCCATCCCTAACAGTTATGCCACTATTGCAGAAATGGGCACATCTTACCTGATTGATAGATGTAGTTTGTAAGACCATTGGTGAGTTTTCACCTTTTGCAACCTGGTAGCACAGTCTGACATTATAAATGATAGCCAGCAATGAGGAGCTGTCAGATCAGTCCCAGCTTGGTTTCTCCATGCCTATAACCAAAGTGTATAGTCTCTTCAGGAATAGGATCTTATCATCTAGTTCTGATGAGCAACCAAGAGCAATGGCAATGCCGTTTTATCTTCTATATATCAGTTGTCTAATTTTAAATAATCTAGTTAGCCTTTCCATCTGATAACAGTTTTTCTGTTTTTATATTTAGAACTTTGAATAAAAACACAGACTCCAAGTTAACACATAAGGCATTCTAGAGAGTCACAAAAATACATGAACTGAGAAGTTACACTGTGAGAGTTTTTCTCACCATTTCCTTCACATACAGCATTTGAAATGCATATTTCTTTGATTTTAATATTATATCAGGATGATCTTTGCATGTAAAATATCCTTATGCAAATACTAAGTATATATGTCTACTATATAGATGCTGAGCAAATGTCAAGAAAGAGACTCTGGCCATGTATGTTCATAATATTAATCCTTACATTAAAACAGTTTTATTCATTTGTATCTTAAACTGTTCCATTGGGTGACAGACAACAACTTATTAATCAGCTGATTGTTTTCTTTTAATAGTAGTCACATGTTAAAATACCTGTGAAAGATATAAAATGGGCTTATTTATATACATGCATTCTCAATTTTAACCTCACATAATTTCGGGGTAGAGGAAGCTAAATTGTTTAATTTCTTTATAACAAGAATTTAAAGGCACTGTAAATCTTTTCTTAATCTGAGTGTACTTTTCATTATGATTGCATACTAATTGTTCAATTGCTTTGTTTCAAAGAAAGATTTTTTCTGAATTTTAATATTTTTATTAATTTATCAAATAAAAATGATGGCTTCAAATAAAAGCAGTCTCATCTCCTTTTCACTAATTACTTCTCAGCAACATAATTCCATTTTAAATTAAGGAAACTATCTCTGACTCCAAATAAAGCTCCTTGGCCTTCATGTGATTCATTGCACGCCTAGCTCACCAGTGGGCCACCCAGAACATGCCTGAAGACTAATTTTTAGCTTCAGAGTATGCCGAGTCAGCCTTTCAGTTCACCGTGCTAACTTAAGTTTATGTGCAGACCATAAGCTATATGCTGAATCTATTCAGATAAAATTTGTCAGCTTTTATGCTCCTTTGCATAGGGTATAATATTGACTTCCCATATCTATACACACTTAGTTTCATGCAATGTGAGGGTAGCTGGTAGTTTAATGGTTGCCTTGCTTTTTATGTCTTCCCAGCTGAACATTAAGCTGTCTCCTTCTGTTATTTTATTTTTTCATGTACAACTTCACTAGAAAGACTGTGTCAGTTGACTAATTTGATTGAAATCAAGTGCTATAACTGTGTTAAGAAAACTATTCCTTTTCTTTTTTGGGTAGACCCTGCCATTCCATATGAGTCATTATATCATTACTTTCCCTATTTCATGAGTTTAAATTAAGATTCATAATACATATATTGGCATTGGCTGTAAGGAAAACACAGTTCAATCATTCTCTTGGCTAAAAGACCTCTTGGGAATTTCTGACATTGGAAAAAGAACCCATATAATGGGCAAACTGTTAACTCAAGAACAGCAAAGAGCTTACCTCTTTAGAGTATGTTCATCTCAAATCACTGTTTTCATGAGAAACTGAGACTAATTTAAATATGTGACAGAGAGTGACAACATTTGTACATTTGTCTGAACCATGTCTCAATTTCTTTATTCTATGTGCTAGGGAAATTGCTGTGCAATTGTCAGTTCACAGAAGCTCTGAGCATATATAGTGTACCTTACTCTGTGGTAGGCAGTTCCATGACAAACTGTGCTAGCCAGGCAAGGCAGGAATCTTAGCTGTCTGGACATTTCACTACTTTTGGGAGAGGCCAGATTAGACTGTAAGGAGCAGTGTGTCCTCACTAGAAAAAAATTTAATTGACGTCTACTGATTATGGCTATATGTAAGCTCCCTTCTAAGTGTTTTATATGTAGTAACCCAATTGTTTTCACAGGTTTATGAGATTCTAATATTACCCCCATTTTGTGTTGAGGAAGATTAATTACAGAGAGAAGTTGTGAAGCTTTTTCAAGGTAACACGAGAATAACACAGCCAGGATTTGAATGTAGGTAGCCTGGTGCAAGGTATGTTTAATCTTTGTGTTGTATTCCCTCTTGGGCTGAGAAAGAGATATAAACTTGATATGTTAGGTCAAAAGATTAGACTGGTTAGGAAACTTCAACGTTTCACAATACACACTGATAGTGGGGTTCAGAGCCCTCTGTCTAGAGCCATAGAGGAGTCATGAGGAATATTTGGCTGTGATGTCAAGATGTGATATCACAACATGAAGACTATGAGTAGATTGGAATCAGGAACAAAATTGAGTCCATGCCTGAGTCTACGTGGACCAAAGTCTTAATCCAATAATAAGTCTTGTCTTTCCCTAGCCTTTTTTAGCAGCACCTTAAAATGGGCACATAAAGTTGATAGAATGATCAATTCTGTGAAGTAGGTGGGTGTAACAGGGTGGAACTTCTGGAACCATCACATTTCTTCTTTCTTCTTTCTGCTTGTTTATAGACAGGCTCTCATTCTGTAGCCCAGGCTTTCCTTAAACTCACTATGTAGCCAGACCAGCCCCCAGTGGCTTGAAACTTGTGGAAGTCCTCTTGCCTAAGATCCTTGAATGCTAGAATTATAGGTGTAAGCCACCATGTCCACTGACCATCACAGTATTAACTGGTGAACTACTCTTGGTTGCTGTAGCTGCCTGAACATGTGAAACCAGAATTGTTCTTTCTACCTCCAACTTCCAGATCAGGATCTAAGGTCTTAGTTACTGCTTCTGTCCATGCCTCCCTGCCTGTTAAGATGTTTCTTGACCTGATGGTCGTGGACTCACCCTTTGAAATAGTAAGCAAGTTCCCAACATAATGCTCTTTTATTAGTTTCCTTTCACTGTGTCTCTTCACAGTAACAGAAAAGTAACTGAGATAATCATGGAAACTAAGATATATTTTTTCCATTTTCAGAAGAAAATATTGAAGCTCAGAGAGGCCCAGAGACTTGACAGCTAGGAAACATTAAATGTGTGTTCATACATAAGGCCTACAGAACTTCCGCATTGCTATCGTTGTCTTATATCCAAGTACTAATGAGATATAAATAACATTTCAAAGAACACAGTTGTAGAATACACTAGATTCATTTTGAGTACCAAGGGTTACCACATGCTCAATAGAGGACAAGCCTAATGCAGTTACTAGACATCAGCTGTTGCTGATACTGAAATAATAGGATGTTTTTCTGTTACCAATGGTACCATATAGTGTACACTTTTATCCTGAGAATTAAAGGTCCACAGACCATTCCATTCCTTCCCAGCTGATCTAGCTTATGTCCAAATATACACCCTTGCCTTTCCTATCTCAAAGGCTGCAATCTCAGGTTCTGCATCTTAATCAGAGTAAATATAGCTCTACTGCAAGTATTGCTGTGTATTTTCTCAGACTAACCTGTGTATTTAAAGATGTAGGCAACCATGTCATGAATGTCATTGCTCATTAAGCATAAATTCTACCTTTTAATTATCTCTAACAATCATCTACGATAAAGGCAAATTGAAATAGCATTTTTACATAAGATATTCTGGAAGGTAAGATTTTGCTTCTGTTTGTACATGACAATATATCTCTATTTGCTTAGGGACCATACTGTTCACTCTAAGAATGTCATACCTACTTGTAACACTTCTGTGCTCTGAGGGTAATCAAGGTACCAATATGTTCCTTATTGTGACAGAATTCTATCTCTTCCCCTTTTCTCTTAGAAACAGTCTTGCTGCATAACCCAGGCATCCTTTACCCTTGAGTAGGCATTAGAAGTGAATGTCATCTTGCCCAGATTCTTTCTGTAATTAGGTTAGGATAAAACGGGATAAATTCCTCCATGAATCAATAGTGCTAATTTTCTCACAGTAGTAAGTCCTTCTCTGTAGTTAATGTCTGAGAGGTATCCAGTCATCTCTGAGTTTAACCTGGGCATCCACAAGTTTTGCAAGACTTTTCTAATTTCAACTCAGAATTAATTAATCTATTTTATGTCTTTGGCATCTTAGGTCCTGATACAGACGATACCTGTTGATCTTTTCCAATTTCTGCTTCTGTTCCTAGGTAGTTCTCAGCCTTCCAGAGCACTAGATGGCAAGGGTGATGGGTGAAACAAGATATGATTTCCTTTATTTACTCTGGTTCTGGTCAAACAAGATTAATTAGAATCATAAAATTTGTGGCACACAGATAGAGTTTGGTCTTTATATAGGTGCTAAAAAAGTATCTTTTATTCTGATATACAAACTTCTTCCAAACTGACCCAGCCTTTAGGCAAAGCTCCACTTTAGATGCAAAATACTTTGCTCCTATGTGTTCATTCAGACTGTAGCATAGCTATCAAAAGGTGGGGCCCTTGATTCCAGAAGTAAGGATCTGCCTTCACCAAAATCTTAACTTGGTGGCATTTCAGAATGCCCTTTTTAGTTCCTTTCATGTCTATGGTAAAATGTTGCAAACAATAAAAGAAGTTCTAGGGTTTTGTTTGTTTGTTTGTTTAACCATAGGCTTCCCAGGGTTGTGTACTTGTCTTTGTAATTACTATCAACCTCTACTCTGTTAGCCTAACATTGGTGCTTATAGCAAGAGGTGTTGAGCATGGTGGTGGCACACACCAGTAGTCCTAGCACATGGAGAATTTCTGCTATGCTTATCCTCAGACTATAGTTCAGAGTAAGAGTAAGGAATACTCAGAGTTTTTGTATTTGATGTCATTTTCTTAATTCTGTACTTTTGCCCATACTTTTGTATTCTGTGTCAATTTAAAAAGCACCAGTTAGCTGATTTTTAAGTTGCTACTAGTTCCCTGATTTTTTATTCAGTGGAAGAAGATTTTAGGGGCAAGATCTTGTCAAGACATTTGAAGGGTTGCTCTTTCTTTGCTTTACTTGAGTTTTCCTTTTTGCGATTCATCAAACTTTTTAGTTTGTTTTACTATGCATCTGAGATAATTTTCTCAGGTATTAGCTCTGATGAATTAGTCTGAATGCATCCCAATTGTGTGAATTGTGGCAGGGAAGATGTTAAGAACGTTTCCATATCATCCAGTGTTTGGCTCACAGCAGGCTCTGAGAAGAGATTTGGGCTCCTAGGAGAAGGAAAATACCAGCACACAATAGAGGAGGCTTCAGCACAATGCCTTGCATATCTGTGATCTGTGCAATCGAATTGGCTCTTCAGCGATGACACAGGTTAGCCTTGTCTGAGTACAGCTCAGTCACAGATTATGTGGGAGGGCAGTTTTCCAGAGAAGGGAGCAGGCGGGAGCCACTAGCACTCCATGTGTATCAGAGCTTTTGTTCATTGCTAAATGAGAATGTAACTATTAAGTGTTAGGTGTGGAGCTAGCCATATAACAAAAGCACATGAAGTTCTTTCACCAAGAGGTTAAAAAAAGCCTGGAAGAATTATTATATTGGGATAAATTCAAATAGGGAACAAGGACCAAAGAGAAGATATAGCTATTATGTAAGTCTTAGAAATGAAGATGAAAATCTTTCTAAGCAGATGTCATGGACACTTGTCTCTCCTGCTTCTCTCTGGGTTGTCCTCATGGTAAGGTGCTAGCGTAGGTAGAGGCTGTCAGGCATGTATGTGGTTTGAGGCGTCAGGTTCATGTGAACAGCCTCAGTATGGATTTGCCATTAGAATATGATTAGAATCTTTCAGCCTGAACTTTATGCAGTCCTATTCAAGAATTTTATCCCAGAAAGGGACAACTGCCGATAATTTTAATAATAAAAATGAATATACTATTATTGAGGCTCCTAACAAGATACTCTCCAAGGAAGTGTTATTTATGCCCAAGGAATATTAGGGCTCTTTTTCTAAAGGATGGGAGTTGGGGTGTATGATGAAGAAACAAAACATGCGTCCCTACTATAGAAAGGATGCAGTGGACTTTGATTTTTTTTTATTCTGAGCATAACCTGATGAGATAACATCCTATGTAGGAACAGGATGAACAAGTAAGCTTGGTGACACAAAGTCTCTAAAGCGTTGACTTGAATAGAGATTGGTCTCACAGGCAGGGAGCAGCAGGGCCAGTATGGCAGGTCTAGACTCATATCATGAGGAGAGCCCAGAGAGAAGCAGGAGAGACGAGTGTCCAGGAGCTCAAGATCAGGGTGATACTAGGTAAAACCAGTCAGGAGTGAAGTATAAGTAAAATGGGTCAGAGGTAAGGCTAGAGAGAGATAGGGCAGTCACATGCATTTTGGATGAATAGAGAAAGCTAGAGCAAAGGTGAAGGAGGCAGGGCTGGATTTCTAAAAGACAGCTTCGTTTGCTTACATAACTGCAGGATTGAGAAAACAAAAAGCATCAGAATAACACAAACTCAAGCCAGGGTTGATGTGTACATTTTCGATGTTCTCCTGTGAGATCTGCCTTAGTACTCTGTTGTGGTGGTGAATTAGTTTTCATATCAAATTGTTATCGACTTCTGTCTTTTCTTATGAAACTTGTTTTTTTATACTTCATAGTGATTTTAAACTGTATTTGTGGTGAAATGTGTCTGCTACCACCTTTGGGAGCATACAAGTACTAAGATAAGGTAACTTGAGGTGCCATGCTAAGATATAAATAATAGGAGGAAACTGGAATAATGGGAGAACTCTCTAGCCAACCCAGACAGGGGAGGAATGGAGAATGAAGTGATTTTTAACCAAGATCAAGTTTGAAATGGACAGCAAAAGTCAGGATTTGGCCAGGGAGTGGTAGCGCAAGCCTTTTAATCCCAGCACTCGGGAGGCAGAGTTTGAGTTTGAAACCAGCCTGGTCTACAAGAGCGAGTTCCAGGACAGCCTCCAAAATCACAGAGAAACCCTGTCTCAAAAACAAAAAGAAAAGAAAAGAAAAGAAAAAAGTCAGGATTTGTGGCAGTGTTATCCATGTCCATCCCTGCACATGCCCTGCACACTTACCCCTTATTGGCATGGGTGGGTCCCACAAACAAGGCCCAGAAAGAGGGTAATAGAGGCAGCCAGAATTCACTTTTTCCCCTCACTGGGGCCTTTCTGTAATGCCATTAGCCACACACACACACACACACACACACACACACACACATGCACTATCCCTAAGATGTCTGTCATGCTCTCTCTCACTGCTTTCACCAGCTGGAGAGGACTCCATGGGATTTGTTCTGGGCTTGAGGACATAACCCAGGGCGCCTTGTCTGCAAACACAGTGTACTGAATCTGAATCTCCATCACCTACATGAAAAGCTGGTCAGGGCTACATGTGCCTGTAACCCAGCTAGGGTGGGCTGGGGTAAAAGCAGGCTACCTTACCTCTAGCCTTACCTCTGACCCATTTTACTTATGCTTCACTCCTGACTGGTTTTACCTAGTATCCCCCTGCTCTTGAGCTCCTGGACACTAAACACATGTGTTCCTTCATGTGCCAGCTTTGCCAAAATAGAAACTGCTATCCAGCGAGAGATCGTGTCTCAAGGAAACAAGTCAGGGCAAAGAAGATACCAGCCATCCTGCTCTGGACTCTACGTGCATGTCCATGCATACATACCACACAAATAAGGTAGAGAGAGAGTGAAGACGTCATACAACTCAATCCATAGCCTGTACCTTCATCCACATCCGCACAGACACATGCGTACAGTAAATACGCATAAACCAGGAAGAAAGAAAATGCCTGTAAGTCACATTCTTGAGTAAAGCCTTGAGTCCTGGTGCTCTGCTTGGGATATCATGTATCCTTTGGGAAGTGGGAGTTCACTCATAAAGTTCCTGACTACATAATTCCAGACAGATGAGGCATTGTTGGTTTTTAAATGTCTTTCTACCTATCTAATTAGATACATTACTGCCTTTTCAACTATTTCAAATCATCCTAAATACGTAAAATTTAGTTTTACTAAGCCCCAAATTGGTTGTTATGGTAAAATGATAATGCCTATAGTAAGCCCCACCTTTTGGTGAGAGAAGTTTGAATATGGAAAATACAATAATAGCTACAAGTTGAAAATGTGGCTTTAAATGAGATCTGATTTTAAAGCTACAAATTGCCTCGATGTTTATTTTTTTTCCTGTTTCTTTGTGGATTTCTATTTGATTGTCAGCAAATACTGTTATTAAAGTCGATACTTATTACCTAATTGGAAAATAACATTTTGTACTAGTTGGATAGAATTGTATGCTGTTTTTGAAAGCTACTCTTATTTTACCGCTGCACTCCCAGATTCATGAAATTAAGTGACAGATGCATTCAAACACATTTGAAGACCTATGCACTGGCAGATAGCAACAGAACTTCATCATGCCACATACTGAAAAGCAGACTCACTGTAACCCATCTGTCTTACTGCACTGTGAAGTACACTTTTGCCTTCACTCTCTCATGCTTCACCTTCTTCTTTTGTAGAACACTTGCTAAAGGGACTTGAAGAAACAAGCTTTATATTCTATTATATAATGAGCCGTTTGAGTTTGTAACTTTAAAACAATTTGGACTTATACTACAGTTTTATGTGTCTTGGGGGGAATTGTTTAATTTTTGCATAGGACATCTTGTCTCAGATTTTCAGTTTCAACATGTCTGTTATCAATATTTTGTTTGCTATAAACAACCAAGGATTGGATTTTTCGAAAAAAAAATGTCACTGAATTATTTCTTTTCTCCTCCTTCCTTCCCTCTCTCCCCCTGCCCTTCCTTTCTCATTTCTGCCTATATTGTGCTATGCTATACTCCCAACTAGCTGGCCCAAGTGCTTCTTGATGATTTTCCCATGTCCATCTCCATCTTATAGGAGTGCTGAAATTATAGAAGCACTCCTCCATATCAGCTTCTTACGTGGGTTCCAGAAATTGAACTTGGGCTCTCAGGCTTTCTTAGCAAGTACTTCTACCTGCTGAACCATCTCCCTGGCTCCTGAGTTAAAGTATTTTAAGGCTGTAGCAGGTGACAAATTTTGTCTTTCAACTGGAATAAGTTGTGTAGATAATTTGCATCTAATGTAACTCCTGATCTACTTGGATTAAAATGTGTTGTTTTAAATTTTGATTTCTAAATGTCTGGCAAATTTAATGTTCTTTTATCTATATTTTATTCCTCACCTATTTTATAAGCTAATGCTATTTTTATAATTTCTGCTTTGTTAGCTTGTTTGCTATATATTCTTTGATCATTTCTGGGCTAAACCACCTATAATTTTTTAAGTTTCTTTTTTTTTTTATTCTTTCTGAGTCAGATTCTCACTGTATAGTTTAGGGTGGTGTTCAACTCCATTAGCCTCCTGAGTTCTGGGATTATAGGTATATGCCAACATGCCTGGCAGGATTCTTTTTTAAGCAGAGTGAATCCTTGATTACTTATAGTATTTTTCAAAAAGTGAAAGGACAATAGGTTAAGATAAATGCATTTCTTTCTCTTTCTTTCTCATATGATACTTAACATGAATATTTAACTTTTATATACATTTTAGTGCCTTAGAGAATTATTAAACATTTGTGGGCAGGTGGTGGTGGGACACACCTTTAGTCCTTGCACTGGGAGATAGAGGCAGGTAGATTTCTGAGTTCAAGGCCAGCCTGGTATAAAGCTCAAGTTCCTTGGCAGCTAGGACTACACAAAGAAACCCTGTCTTGAAAAAATTGTATTAAATAGCCACACAAATATAGATTTAACTGCAAACTTACCACTTTCTTTTCTTATATTCCTTCCTTCCTACATTTCCAGCTGTAATTATTTCATTTAATTTTTTTTTAGTTTCTTGAGACAGAGTTTCTTTGTGTAGCCTTGTAGACCAGGATGGCTATTTCATTCTTTTTTAATAATTCCATTTACTGTGCTCATCGGTATTTAGTCTATGGGTAATATTTTTTAATTTGTCTTTATTTGAAAATACTGAAAATGAATTTCTATCTAGGTTAGAATTCTAGGGTAGCAGTAATTTAAAATATATATTTTGTACCATGTAATTCTGGCTCTTAAAACAGCTTTGTTATCTTTTTTGATCTTTGTTTTCAGCATTTTAATGTGGGGGTGTTGGTTGGTTTTCTGTTATGGATGGTTCTTCCCACCAGCCTGGTCCCCATCAGCCCCATCAGCCCCAAATGAACACACAAACGCTATATTAGTTATAAATCTGTTGGCCAATGACTAGGGCTTCTTATTGGGTAGTTCCATCCTAATTATTAACCCATACATACTAATCTATGTATTTCTACATGGTCTTATCTTACCGGAGAATGCCTGACTCGAGTCCCCTCTTCCCAGGTTCACATGGTAACTGCTCTCTGCCTACACCTCCCAGAATTCTCCTCATCTCCTAGACCTGCCTATCTTGCTGTCCTATTGGCCAACAGTGTTTTATTCATCAATCAATAAGATAAACATATACATAAGGACAACTCCCATCAGTTTTCTTTTTTTTTTTCATGTGTGCGTGTGTCCTTGTCTATTACTCTTTACCATATTCCTTTGAAACATGGCCTTTCATGAAATCTTGACCTATGTGTGGGGGACAGCAAGCATCAGCCATCTTCCTGTCTATATCCCTCAAAACACTAGGGTTACTTTCCTGAATGACCCATATCCAGTTTTTATGTGAATATTGGCGATTTGAATTTGTTTGGTTCATGTTTGGGCAGTCATGTTGATTAGACTTTATAGGTTAGCTTCTGACATTACTAGGAGATATATTTTCACAGCAAACTTCCTGATCCTCTGGCTTTTGGAACCTTTCTACTCTCTCTGGCCGTTAGGTGCAAGAACACTGCTGGGGCTGGGCTCCACAACTCTGCATTTTGATTGGTTGTGTTTTTCTGAAATGGTTTCCATCTGTTACAAAGAGAAATTTCCTTAATGAATTGTAAAGGCCACACTTATCTGTGGGCATAAGGATAAATATTTAGAATGTAGTTAGGGATTAGACTGGCTTTGTAAAGTGCCAGTTTCTCCTCTAAGACCCATGACTTCACAGAGCTATTGGTTACTGCCAAGGTATGATTGCTGTTATGCACCCTTAGAGTTATTGCATCATGGTAGTTGTTGCTGTGGTTCATAGGTTTCAGAACTGGTAGGACTGATGGTTGCTTTCCTCCTTTGGAAGCTTCTGTGGCACCTGCTGGTCCCATGAAAGCTAGTCCTCAGATGGAGGCATTTGGGTGATTTGCAGTTCAGGGGCCTCTGGACCCTGTGTCTGAAGTGCATGGTGTCCTCAGCCATAGATACTTTCCTTCAACCGAGGATGATAGTAATTGCCTCTGTGTTTTGGGAACATCTTGGACAACCCTGACCAACAGCTCAAAATAGGACTTCTCATGCCTGGTGTTGGGGTTTTGTTCAATGGTCTTTTGCGCTTAGAGAAAACATTATAGCCAAGATGAGACAACTCCATTTAAACTAAATGTATGCACAGACTTACATATATTATAGGTGTGATTCATTATAACTTTTTCAGACATCCTTATTGTTAGTTTACTCTCCTTTCTTTTTCTTCTGGATTCATCTCCTTCCCCTTCCCTAAGTAGAGCCTAACCCTTTCCCACTTCTCCAGTCGGATCACATGTACCCTGATATTCACTTCTACATACCTCTATGCATTTTCTAGTTCCATACATTTACCTACAAATCTCATGATTTCATTTATCCTTATAGCTAAATAGCATCCCATAGTGTGCTTGTACCACATTTTCATTATCAACTTAACCAACTGAAGAACATTTAGTTTTTTTCCATTTCCTAGGTGGTGTGAGTAGAGCAGCAAAGAGTATGGATGAGTAAATATCTGTGGAGACAGGCGTCAAATCCCTTAAGAAGTGATATAGCTAGTTCATGTAGTATTTTTTAGCTTTTTGAGAATTCTTCACACTGATTTTCATATTGGCTGCACCCACTCATTGTTGATGGGATTGCAAACTTTTTCTCTCATTCCCTCCAGTTAGTTGTTCCATTGATCTTTGCCATTCTGACTGTGGTAAGATGAAATCTCAGAGTTGTTTTAATTTTCATTTTTCTTATTGCTACAGCTGATGGACATTTTTGAGATACTTATTAGTCATTTTTGTCTTCTTTTGAGAATTCTCTGTTTAGGTCCCAGGCCAGTTTTGAATGGATCAGTTTGCTAATTTTTTGTTTGTTTTGATTCTGGATATTAGTTCTCTGTCAGATGAATAGTTAATAAAGATTCTCTTCTGTTCTGTGGGCTTCCTCTTCACCCAGTTGGTATTGTCTTTACCTGTGCAGAAACCTTTTATGTTCATGTTTTCTCCATTTAGGATAATATTAGGAGTGGGTTTCTCAAACATAGTTCTTATTATGTGGAAGTAGGATCACTCTAGGATTTTTATCATGAAGATATGTTGGATTTTGTCAAAGGATTTTTCCATAACTATTGAAATGATCATGCAGATTTTTGTCTTTAAGTCCACTTAATGTGTTTTATTAGATTTATTGACTGATGTATGTTGTACCATTCCTGCATTTAAGGGATAATGCTTACTTGGTCATGATGGATAATGTTTTTAAATATGTGTGTATTTCTCTGAGCAAGTATTTCATTAAGCACTTCTAAGTCTGTGTTTATGAGTGATATTGGCCTGTAGGTTTCTGTCATTGTTGTTGTGTCTATTGGCTTTAGTGTTAGAGTGATACTAGCTTCTTAGAAGGACTCTGGGATTATTCCTTCTATTTCTATTTTTTAATAGTGTAAGAAGATCTAAGTTTTGTTGAAACTATAAGAAGTTATTTCAATGTTTTTTAATCTTTAGACTTGCTCAAAAAATGAGGTCTATTTAGAAAAACTAACATGTGCTGCTGAGTAGAATTTATATTCTTTGTTGTTTGAGTGGAAATTTCTGTAGATGTCTCTTAAATCGATTTTACACATGATGTCAATTAATTATGATGTTTCTCTAATTTTTTGACCAGATGATCTGTCTATTAGACAAAGTGGGATATTGAACTCACCTACTATTGGTGGGTAAATGTTAATCTATGTCTTTAAACACAGTAGTACATTTTTTATGAAATTTGTTGCCTCAGAATTTGGTGCATATATGTTTATGATGGTAATTTTTTGGTTATCTGATCCTTTGATTGAAATGAAATGTTCCTCTTTATCTCTTCTGATTTGTTTTGTTTAAAGACTATTTTGTCAGATATTTGGACACCTGCTTGTTTTTTTATTCCATTTGGTTGGAGTACTTTTTTCATCCTTTTACTCTTAGGTGATCCTATCATTAAAACACAGATGAGTTTTTTGTAGATAACAGATATATGAGTTTTGTGTCTTAATTCATTCAGTCAGTCAGCCTGTGTCTTTTGATTGAAAAGAATTTAGGTCAGTGATATTTAAAGCTATTATTGTAATGTGTGTGTGTAAATTGTGGTTATCATGTTGATTTTTTTTATATTTTTGTTTTTGTTCTTAGTGGTACTTTCTATTTTAATAATTGTGGCTTTGTATTTCTTTCCACAGTCTCTCAGCTAGCCTTGTTCCTCTTGAGCTCCAAATATTGCTTCCTATATTTTCTTTGGGTTTGATTTGTTGTATATACATTTTAGAGTGTTTATATCTTGGAAAATTTTTCTTTTCCTTCTGTGATGTTTTGAATACTTCCTTCTTGTTTGTTTGACAGTAAATGTCAACTTTATACACTTGAACTCACAGATTCATTTATGTTCTGTTTATTATCCTACTTAACAGCTGTCACTTGAGTCCTAAGTCCTGTACATGGCATCCAGGGATTAAGTCATTTTTTCTATCTCATTCCTTTCAAGTTCACTTTTGTGTTGGTATTTTCTATGCTGTCCTCAAACCATTGTTTTGATTTATTCCATGGTCATATAATTGCTTTTAGTATGATGTTCAATCTCATAATTCTGCCAATCAATGCCAAAAGCACTAATGAAGACCCAGTTTGCTACCAAGAAGATTTTATAAAATCATTTTTTAAAAAAGATTTTTAAAAAGCTCAAATGCTGTGGATGTTCATTTGTGTTTAAAAAGATACCATTAATATGAGTATTTCATGAAGGATGATTAAAGTCTACTGGGAAAATTTAAATGAATACTTCTCTTTTCATGACCAGGAACCTCATCTAGAAAAATAATATGAAGATATTGCCTTTCTGGGGGATAATTAATTTATTATACCCCACAGCTGTCAGAATATTAAAAACCAATTTCTTTAAATCTTTATGTCTTTTTTAACCCTTCTAATTTAAAACGTTTAATTCTGAGTATATTATTGGGGTTGAAGAGATGGCTCATTGGTAAACAGCATTGACTGCTCTTGTAGAAGACCTGGGTTCAATTCCCAGAACAAACATGGAAGCCAACGACCATCTATAACTACAGTTACAGAGGATCTGACAATGTTTGTAGCTTCCATGGACACTTGGCACACAGAAGGTATGCATTCAAACTTGCAGGAAAAACCACAAAACAAATAAAATAAAAACAACAAATCTTTAAAATATAAGTAGTATTTATATTCATTTGTCAGGTTCTATTATTGAGATTTTAAAATACATACTGCTATAGTATAGAGAAAAAAATTCGTCTTAAGATGCTACTATTTTTTTGTTAAAATTCCAGGCTTTTGCTTTTTGTTTTTACTTTTTGTGGATTTCACATTGTGCATCTTGATCCCATTCATCTTCCTATCCCCTTTGTATTCACCATCTACTCTTACAACCTCCACCTCCCCACCTCCTGGTCCCCCCAAAAAAATTCATGTGGAGGTTGTAGTGTGGCCCAGTGAGTTACACAGTATACCCTAATCCATACAACTTTACTTGCAAGTGTTCATTGCAATAAGTCATTGGTCTGGCTTGATGCCTCTGGCTTATGCAACTCTATTGATGCTTGGCCCTCACTGGAACTTCTCTTGGCTATCCTATGATTGCCTTGTGTCATGGAGATCCTGCAGCTTTGAATCTGCAAGACCTGTCCCTTCATGTGCTCTAGCAGTTCATAGATGGGGTGGGCCAATTGATAGCTCTGGTTCTAGGCCTGGATGGTAACTGGGTTGGTGAGCCCCTTAGCTCTCCCTCATCCTCACCAGGAGGACAAACTTTCCAGCACTGCTCAGCTAGCTCACCCAATGCAGCAGGCAACAAGGGGTGGCCATTTCTCCTGCTTTCATGCTCTCAGGGGCTGGCTCACCCACCCCTTGCCAAGAAGGTCAGCTCTACTATGTTGCTTAGGCAAAATGCAGGGCTTGCTCCCCCAAGTGCAACAGCAGGTGGAGGAGCAGAATAAGCTCTCCTACTCTCATGACTTCAGAACCATATCTTTCACCTACCACAGGCAGCGAGGGGTAGGGATGGGGTGAGGTAGCTCTCCCTTGCCCATGCAGCAGCAGATAAGGGGCAGGACCAACTCTTCCACATTCACATTCTCAGGGCTGTGCGCCTGTCAAGAGGGTCAGCTCCACTGTGCTATCCAGGCAAGATGCAAAGTCTGCTCTCCTGACAATATAAATAAAAGGAAAGTCTTCATAACTTTACATTTTAAATATAAAAAGCTCTACAATTTATTAATGATTTATAAACCAACCAAATTTTTATTTTGTTACACACATAAATTTTTAGATTTTCTGTAATAAAAGTTGGTGGCTAATTTTATTTTATTTATTTTTTATTTTAATTTTAAATAGTTTGTTTTATATGTCAATCCCAGTTCCCTCTCCTTCCCCTCCTCCTGCACTTCCCCACCATCCCCCCCAGGCTCCCACCCTATCGCCATTTCCTTCCTCAAAGGGGATATCTAGAGTCTGTCATTTCATTCAGGGCAGGGTCCAGGCACTCCCCTTAAAGTCCAGACTGAGAGAAACAGTGATCCACTGCCCAGGGCCCCATAGGTTGCCCAGGCCTCCTCACTGACTCTCACATTCGGGGGGTCTGGATCAGTCCCATGCTGGCCTCCCAGCTGTCGCTCTAGGGTCCAAGAGCTCTCCCCTGTTCAGATCAGCTGTGTCTACTGGTTTTGCCAGCCCATTCTTTGCCAATTTGCTCATGGCTCCTCTCTCTCTGTCACTGGGTTCCATGGGTTCAGTTCAGTGTTTAACTGTGGGTGTTTGCCTCTGCTTCCATCAGTCAATGGATGAAGGCTCCAGGGTGGTTATAGACATCAAGTTCATTATCAGGAATGGGCATTCGAGGTGGTCTATTCACTATTGCTCAGCTTGCCAGTTGGTGTCATCCCTTTAGATCACTAGAGGTCACACTAGTGCCTGATCTGTCTTCTAACCTAAATTAACCACAACCTATAACTTTCACATTTTAACTCAAATCTACATATTAGAAACAGTTTGAAGTTGAAATTGTATTTGTAATAAGTTAAAATTATGTATGTAATGATCGAAATAAAAATTTTCTCTCTGTCAGCCCTCTCTTTATTTGTGTGGCTAAAATGGTTTAAAAACAATAAAAATTTTTGAACATTTTAAAACTGTTGTATTATATGTAAATTCAAATCGTTCTTAACTTGTATAATTTCAAATTGTTATTACTTTTTGTGCCAATTAATTGTGGTATTTAACGTTCTGTCTTTTATAACTACTTTATATAGTTCAAATACTTACATTTTCTCAGAAAATATGGTACAATTTATAGGGGTTTCTCCAAGTATACTTGCACATAACTGAAGGAAACAAAGAAAGACAGAGTGTCTGTTTGTTCATGTAGCAATAATTAAATATTGGTTAAATCCTAGAGTCTGTGGACACGAAAATGAACCAAACCTGTTGTTTCCTCAGGGGGTGCTGCCCTAGTGGGGCAGGAAACAAGGGAAAGAGTTCCAGATGATGAACTAGCAAGGGCAGCTCTAGATTGAACAAGATCATGCCATGGGATCTCACTATTCTAACCCATGTGGCATAGTGTCTTGGTATGTGGAGAAGCAGGGGCCTCTTCTATCTGCCCTTTGTGTGTAAGAAGTTGGAAAGAGGCGGTGGGGAAAACTCATGAATCAATCAACTGTGTAGAACAGCATTCCAATGAGTTGCGTAAAAGAATTGGAAAGAGTCTGAAGTTCCTTAATTCATGGGTCTCTAAAAATGGCTGAGGCCATGTCTGCTTTGCTATTGCCTAACCAGCTCATGAAAGATGGCTTGACATTTTCTTGCCTTGTGTCCATTCTCAGATTATGTTACTCATTGTATTCGTATCCAATCTTAGAAATGCACAAAAAGAGTGCTGTTGTGTATATGTGTGTGTGTAGAAACAGGAGAACAGATGGGCCTGGATTTCTGTAAAAATAATCATGGTGTCTTCTAGTGTGGAAAAATGTAACAAAAGAAACTAGCTAAATGTATTCATGGTACAAGTGGGTAGTGTCAGATTTGACAGATGAAGGATATTTTTAGTGCAAATGAGTACCACTATAGTGGCGTGCCCCCCCTTGATGCTTTGGACAGCCCTAAGCACCCTTTGAGTAGGCACTGGGATGCAGGGATTGAGGGTACAGACTGTGCTCAGGCTTCCGGGGTTAAGTTGTACTTCTATTGCTTTAGAGAGGATTCTTTTTTGTGCCCTGCGTTCTGTGTCTATAGAAGATGACAATAGCAATAACTATCTTGTAGGGCTATTGGGAACATCAAATATATATGTGAGGTTTCGAGGTGAGCCTTGGGTGCTCGGTCAGGACTGTGTTAGTGACATGAACTGCCTGCAACACCCTGAATAGGGCTGGGAATTGGCTGTGGCTATGTTGACCACTTTAAGATGTTCTCTCTTGGCACTGTTTCTTTGTGAGAAGTGAAGAAGTATTTGGCTTAAGAGTGCTTACAACAGTACTTGGGGAGGTCTTCAGATCAACATCATAATGAGATGAACATTAGTTTGAAATCAAAAGGTCTGTGCTGCTGTGTCCAGCATGTACTCAGGGCTGAAGGATTGAGAGGATTGGCAAAGCAGGTACAGTGCTTGAGAGGTTGTTTGGTCTTCGGCCAAGTGTTTGAATTGATCAGAAAGTACTGAAATGTTTACCTGACAGGAAAGCACGGAGTAACTGCAGATCTGTTAGCAAATGAAGTTGGTAGTGACCTTGGAATATTAGGAAGTGAAGCACTTTTTACTTCATTGTAGAAAACAGAGAATGCACTGAGAAATTAATTGGGGCTTATAGCAAAGTCTCTTCTGTTACAACGTTTGCACTTTTAAGTAAAATGTATTCTGTGTTCTGCTTTTGCTTTTAGTGTGATGTGTTTCTTATCCTGCTTTGAAGTCAGAAAAACTTGCTTTATGTTATTCACTACTTTTATTTGTCCATAAGTGGTGTTTAATATTTATAGTTCCAACCCAGTATAGTGGTACCTTTAATCCCAGAATTTGAAAGGCAGAGAGAGAGGCAGGTGACTCTCTGTGAATTCAAGGCCATCCTTGTCTACGTAGTGAGTTCCAGGACAGGCAGAGCTACATAGTGAGACCCTATATTGAAAACACAAATAAAAAATTATAATTCCAAGTATTTAATCTCATGATTAATATATCTATACTCACATACATGTGTACATATGTGTGTGTGCATGTGTATATAATTAGAAACAGCACAGAATTGAAAGTTTGGAAACCTACTTTCCAGTTTTAGTCCCTCTTTCCTGTACTATTTGCCTGTATTGAACCAGAACTTTATTATTTAGAACTAACTCTCTTCCTTTCCCTTCTCTCCCATCTCATCCCTTCCCGTCCTATCCCCAAAAGACAAAGACTAAGACCCAATGTTTACTTGATGGCAAAGACACAGGAGAATGAATGCCTTTCCAGGTAGAGGAAGTACCACAAGCAAAGGGATGATAAGATAGAAAGAATTTTGATGCTTTGATAAACTCTAAGATGTGCAGGACCTTCAAGGTAGTGGAGGAACCAAACTAGGCAGAGGCAAAAGTGTCTCGGAGGCTACTGTAACATCTCAGGCAGTGGGGAGTTCTGGATGTTCTTTGTACTGATAGTAGAATAAGAGGATAGAAGGTTCATAGTGAAAGCTGAGTGGGTGAGATAGGGTAGATATATTCTAGGATAGCTCCAGGATTTCTGATTTGGGTGCTATTATTCAAAGAATACTCAAAGGGGAATAAGGAGAAAAGATGATTACTGTAATTTTAAGTAGCAGTATTAAAGTTTCTTTGGAAGATCTACCTGAAACTGTTATTGTCAGGGACTAATGTCTCTGACGATCAGAAGGTTTTGTTGACCATCCCTATTTGTTAGCTCTTAATACAGATGTAGATCATAGTAGTGAATTATTATTTAGAAAGTATAAGCGTTCTGTAAGATAAAATTAACTTAAAGAAGAAGGGGTGTATGAATTTGAAACAGAAACAATTCTCAGTGCTAACAAAGTTAGTGAAAACATACCTTGGAAAACTTAGATGTTGCCGAGGTCAGAGAACTTGCAGTCAACAACATGGGAAAAGGCATCAGTGATAATTATAACAGAAACTGTGTTAGAGTCTTAGCAAAGAGAGAATGACAATAGCAAGATATAGAGGAATGAAGCTTTATTATGTGATCCCTAAAACTGAGAGTTTTTTACTTGGGGGGATTATAATACAATTATATCATTTCTCCCTTACCTTTCCTCCCTTGAAGTTATCCCAAAAATCCCTCCTTGCTCTCTTCAAATTCGTGGCCTCTTTAAAAAAAATACTGATATATATATAAATATAACCTGCTCAATCTGCCTAATGCTTTTGTATGCATGTTTCCAGGACTGATCATTTTTTATTGTGTAACAAATTGATGTGTATTTCTCCAGTGCTCAGCATTCCTTTTGCCTGTAGTTCTCTGTGTAGAGTTGAGGCCTCCTGGACCTCATTCATGTTAGCATATCTTTTGTTATTGTCCTTGTTCAGCTCATATTTAGGAAGTCATGTTGGTGAGACTAAATGGGGTTAGCTTCTGACATTGCTAGAAGACACAATCTCACAGCAAACTCCCCATTCCTGTCTCTTCAAATCTTTCTTTCCCTCTTCTGAAATGATCCCTGAATTGTTTTGTAGCTCCACAACTCTGAATTTTGATTGGTTGTGGTTTTCTGCAATGTTCTCTGTATGTTACTGAAAAGTTTCTGCACACCTATAAGTCTCTCTGTTGATGCAACAGTCCAAATCAGACCAAATCAAACCGAATTAGAAAAAGTTTACGTTTAATGGGTACAACACTCCCAGATAGCTTCCCAACCCCCCAGAGAGGAGATAAGAAAGGGAAAAAACAGACCAAGAGTCTGTTTTCTGGGAAGCAGTTTAAATACCCTGTGTGGGTGATCTTACGCATCTCTGGGAACGGGGTCATCATTTGGTGGGCTTTCTGAGATACAGCAGGTTTTGGAGATAGGGGAGGGGGCTTGGGTGGAACTTCCACCATAACATTCCAGACTCTTTGGGTATATGGATGCCAGTGGCTGGGGTGAAGCTTCTACCATAACAGTTTTAAAGATAAATCTCTTTGATAAGGAATGAAGACTACATTTGCCTAAGGATATAAGGACAAATATTTAGAATGTAGTTAGCAATTATGTTGGTTTAGTAAAGTGGTCTTTGTACGTTCTCATCCTAGATTCATGACTTCACTAGCCTTAGGTCACTGGCTAGATTTCCAGTACAAAGCTTTATTTCCCTCTTCATAAGTGGGTCTTAAGTACAGTTGGATGGAGGTCTGTTGCTTTACACCAAGGTTTTCATTCTACTACTATACCGATAGGGTTATAGTACCATTCTGGTTGTTGTTGTGGTTCTTAGGAATCACAGTCATATACTGATGATATTTTCCCCTCCTTTGGAAGCTTATCTAGTCCATTCTGCTTTCATAAAAGCCAACCTAAGGGAAGAAGCATTCAGGTCAATTTTTAGCTCAGGGACCTCTCAGCTCCAAATCTGAAGTCCATGGTGTCATTAGCAATAGGGACTTACCTTAAAACTGAGGGATTCTGAGATGAAGTAATGGCATAAATGTGGTAGTTAAGAGTATAACGTGTGATCCTTTGGTGACTGCCGGAAATATGGGATTCATGTGGAGGCCAAAGATTTCTTCTGTAAGAGAACAATCAATCAGAGATTAGATATTTACAGCAAAATGAGAGTTTGAAAGCAAAGTAGAGGTCAGAGATTAGTCTATGGGAGGTGGAATCAGAATATTAGAAAATGATGGAGGAGACTCAGTTGCCGTGGACAGCTTACAGTAACCTTAGTGTACAGAATCCATATGTGATGGATCAGCTGACCTCAGAATTCCTGCCCCTGTGGCCATTGGACGACCCCTGCAGAATAACTGATACTCAGCCAAGGTGTTACCTGCTTTTATTTCTTTCCTCCCTAGGTCTTCATATAAATTCACTAGCATGATCCAGTGTTTGGGAGTTTTACTATTTACACTTCTCATTCTCTTTGGGAGTGTTACTAGGTAGCAAAATGAACAGAAGACCATGTGTGCATAAACATAGAAAAAATTTCTTTGGCTTTGAAACTGGACCCTGATTAATGATGCTAGGTGGGTCATCTTAATTCCCAGATGGAGTAAGTATTGAGTCAGATGTTGCTGCTGATGGTGTTGACTGGAGGGCTGGAGGAAGAAGAAAGGATAAGGATTTAGTAACTTGACTAACATCACTATGTGTCTTTCTTAAAATTGCATATCATTTTGTTTGTTTTTCACATTTATTATTGTGAAATGTTACAGACACCTCAGTTATACCTGATTGTGATTTTCTTCTGTATTGATCTGTTAAATGCTTTCTGAGATTCAGTGACGTCTAGTTAATCCTCTCATCTACCACTAATTATGTTCCTGATCTTGACCATTTCATTTTGTCTGCTTATTTTTAATTGGTTGCGCTCTTTCCATTCAAACCTTTTATTCTAAATTCCTCTTTCTTTTGGCTTCTAATTTACAGAATATGCATTTTACTTTTCTCCAGTATCTCAGCATATCATGAACTATCACCTGACTTTTTCATGTCATGTGGTGTATGGGAAAGTCACTCAACCTCTTTGTCTGCAAATTCTTTATGCTTCAAATGAGGAGTTGGCTGAGAGACTTCAACAGAATGTTGTGAAAGTCTTTGTTTTCCTGATTGGCAGGAAGTAAACAAATTCCCATTTTTTAGCATCTTTTTTGAGAGGAGTAAGGGCAGAAGGGCAGGGTACAGAGAATTCTGCCTCTCATAGTAGACTCATCCCCTAAACCTATGGACTTTCTGGCTTTATTTTCTGCAAAGCCACTGTGGTATCAACATCTGTGTGTTTCCCAGATTGAAAAATGACCATACATGTTGTGTTAAGGGCATAATGATTAAATACTATTTGTGGAAAATTAGCAGAATATTTAATTCCCTCCTGACAATCAGTATCTTTTGTGTTTCTGGTGCATAAAATACACACAGTCTGACTGTAAAACTTGAGAAAAGACTATTATTGTCATTTTCTGTCTTCCTGTCTCTCCTGTCAGTCTCCTGAACCTCCTGCTCTTTTAAACAAATCATAAAGTAAGACACCTTGAAGTATTTCTTGTTATGCCTCCAGAACATGAGGATTGTTTTAGCTCATATAATTAAAATGACTGTTTATGTATTAAATTGTGTATCATATATTCTAATATAACTGTTTTATTTATATTTCTCTATTTGAGACAGGGTCTCTCTATGGCCCTAGCTTCCCTACTTTCTCTGTAGACCAGAGTACCCTTGAATTCACAGAGATCTACCTGCTTGTGTTCCAAGTGCTGGCATTAAAGTCAATTTTTTATCAATGATAAATCCTGGAAAATAAATGTAATTTCAGATAAAAATAGCAAGTTCCTTTTATTTTCCAGGTTATTTCTTTGATGATAGATACAATGTCTGTTGGTTTTGTTTTGTTTTGTTTCAGATACAAGTAATACTTTTTGCCAGGTCTTAATTACAAAGTAGATGCTGCATCAGATTATCACTAGAGAGGACAAATGATTCAAGAGACATACCACTGATAGTCCTCAGGTGTAAAAAATTAGTCAAAGAAGTTCAAGTACTTTCAAATTTCTAGGAAAATTAATTTAACCTGTAGTTAGATACAGATTCACACACTAATTATACACTAAGGAAAGCATACACTAAGTGTACCAAATGTACTTGTGAAGTCAGTTTAGTGAAAGAATATATTTGTATTAGAATATAGCAAGATATATAATTACCAATTATCTAGTAGATACTTTATGATTGGTAGGGAAGCAGTTTCTTGATTTTTAAAATTGCATTTATTTATTTATCGTGTGTGTGTGTGTGTGTGTGTGTGTGTGTGTACACAGAAATGAGTGGAAGTTAAATAAAAACATGTGGGATTTAGTACTCTCCTTCAACTGGTGGGACTTGGAGGCCAAACGTGGGTCTCTAGGCTTGGTTACAAGTACTTTTACTTACTATGCCATTTTGCTACCCTGGAAAATAACTTCATATCTATTGACATTTACAGTTGTAGTCATTTTGATTAGCTGTAATGAAAACAGATATTAAAAAAGAATTATAACAATCACTTATTTGTTTCAAATACCTATTTAAATTCTAAGATGAGTGTGCAATTTATCATGTAAACCAGGGCAACATGCATAAACCGTTCCTATTGCTAGCAACCAATAATAAATATATATGTATATTCATATGTCCTAGTAAGTGTCCATGTTGATGTCTCTACTTTTATTCATGATTATTTGCTAGAAATTTTAAGAATTGTAGTATATAAAATGGGGGCATGAATGCCCCAAGGTATGGTTGAGAGGAAGGAAGGATTTTATTGTATATACGAGGGAGAGTACAGTCAGAAGCATCTGGAAGTGACCAGGACAAGGAAAGTATTAGATGAAACATGACCAGCAGACCTAACCTAGGCTTAAGAGGAGAGAGAGAGGGAGAACAAGAGACAAAGAGAAGAGAGTGCAGGTAAAGGAGACCGAAAGAGAGAGGAAAAAGAATGTGGGCAAGAACGCACATGGTTGAAATGACAGGGCTGTATGGGAATGAGAAGAATGAGAAGCTGGCAGAAGGAAAACCAATGAGCTGGGGAAATTTGGGGGGGGCGGTGCAGCAGTGAGAAGAGTCAGGATGCCAGCATGGATTCTGAAACAGGTACTTGAGAGATACTGAAAGAGCCTGGATTCCAGCATGTGCTTGGTATGCTAATAGGCACCATTTGGAACTGACACACTGTAGTTAATATGACAACTGCAGATACATAGATACTCAGTAAGTCACTCATGTGGCCTCTCCAAGCTTGTTTTGTGTGACTGCTATTTTGTAAAATGTGATGATGAGCACCTCTCCAAGACAAATGAACAGAGAATTAATCTTATGTCTTTAAAAATTATCCATGAGGATGAACCTCAACTCAAGGACATAGAGGAAAATGTAGCCTTTTGACTTTCTAATCTAGCAAAAGAGCTATTCACAATAAGTATTATTACTTCAATTATTTTGATGAAGAATAATATACAATTAACAGTTATAGTTATAAACAATTTACATGTTACAACATAAATAATATTACAAGGATCCCTATGTAACTATCCCCAAATTCAAGGACCAACAAGATTTCCCCCACTGACTCACCTGGTCTCTGTCTAGTTGTCACTAGAGCATTTGAAGTCAATTCCAGATTCCATGTTCCTTATCCCTTTGTATTTCAGTAGACATTTCTTTCTTGGCTATGTTGATAGTATCTTAGCTAATTAAATCAATACCCATGCCTTAATATTATCCAATACTGGTCATATTCATATTTCATTTGTCTTAAGAAAGGTTTTCCATTTATTTGAATTGGTATACCCCCAAAAATCATACATGTCAATTTTAAGGTTCTCCACTGTTGCATCCTCCTTGACCCCTTGAGGCAAACAAGAGTCATTTTTGCACATTACACTTGCGTGTTTGCTGTCCTGTGATGTCTCTCAGTCCAGTTATCAATCATCTGTGTTCATTGTAAGTGAGTGAGTTGTTAGGCTTGGGACCATTTGTTTTCTCTCATTTTTTCCAGAAAAAATTCAAATCTGATACTATATATCTCCTAGACGATATTGAAACAACTACATTTTATGTTAGGAATCTTTGGTAACCAGAAATTATTCCTTTAGTAATAGAAACACCAGAATAAATCCTTTTAACGGTGTCTGTGGTCTGTTTCAAATTCCTTATGTCTCCAAAATGTTAGCAAAGACTATGAAATATTCATTTAAAATTACATTGTCAAATGGATTTCTCTGTAATATCAATTAACTTAAATTATCTCTTAATCCATTTACTTTCAATTATTGTTCTGTCTCTTTCTTGGTGTCCTTTATTCCATCCCTTCAAAAACAAGATATTTGTTCCCATGGAAGCCCTTACCAAGACAGATAAATATCAACATCATGGTTGAAATACCAAAGCACAGTGCCAACAATTATCCCGCAATTTGTGTGTTGGCATAATAACATACAGGGACTTGAGGGTATTGCTAATAGCTATCCAGGGTAGCAGGCTAGTCTCTAAACAAATTAAAATGCCCCTGAGGACTCCTTCAGCACAGCATAATCAAGATTTGGTGATCTGAGCTGCTTTGTTAGGACTTGTTGTGAATTTTGCATTGGCCTATTGTATGTGAAAATTAGTGTCGACCTTGTAAGTTGGCATATATAATATGCAGAGCAACCAGAAGGACATTGAACTAGTCAAAGGAAGCGGAAAGCACATCACTGGGAAAGGACATTATGTAGTGAATTCTAATGTGAAAATGAGAATATAAGGACGTTTGGTTTAGTTGGGACTTGTCTGGAAAAATGTGTTGGTATCTGTCATCTCAGAGCTGAATTTTGCAGATTTGCATCACCCAAGGACAAGGGTACTCCCAGGGATAGAGGAGTCTTTGGCTTAAATAAACCACAAAGCTGACTTACTCTTGTTTTATATAAGATAATAATAAGATAATATTGACAAAATAGATCTTATCATTCCTTTTAGAATAAATAGGAAAGATTAAGGGGATGCAGAATGCATTAGAAAGTTCAATACTTTTCAAATTAAACTTGATTTTTTTGTGAAAATACTGTTTCTTACAGTTCTTTTGTGCTTCATTTTACAAATAGATATTAGTAAGAATAATGGATATTTTTCTCTCAAGCATTTGAAACATTTGTGTAATGCTGAATCCATTCTTTAAATATGCTGGAATTTGGAAGTTAGATTTTCTTCAGCCTCTTTGACAAAATCATTTGTTTTTATATGTCATGTTGGTTTTCAATAATTTTTTGTAGTTTCCTTTAGTTATAGTTTTGAAAACCTCCTTTTTGCCTTTGCCAATTCTAATCCTGGGAAATATTCCTCTTGGTGATACTCTCATTCCTTGGGAATATTACATAAGTATTTTATTTACTAATGCAAGATACCTAGATAAAATATAAATTAATATGTATTATATTCATGAAGAAATCACAGGACAGGGCACTTAATAGCTGCTACAAAAATAATTTATTTCTTACCATCTGCTTTATAGAAATAAGCATGAAGTAAGTTTAAGAAACATGCTAGAACCATAAAGATTTGAAGGTTTACTATTGAAATATATGTGAATTTTTCTCAAAAGAAATACATAAAGCAGAATGTAGAAATACATACTTGTAATCCTAGAGTTTGGGAAGCTGAGACAGGGGACTACAAGTTGAAGGACAGTCTAAAGTGATAGTCTGTTACAAAAGTAAGCTTGTGTACACACACTCACACACCTCTCATACACACAGAAACTTGTAACATACATACTCACACATGTTTCACATACACACATAAACTAACAACTCATACTTCACACACATACACACATCTCACATACATACACAAACTCACAACACATACATTTCACCCCTACAACACATATACCCCACTCCCCCACACACACACCTCTTACGTACCTCACTGGAGTGATTACCTTCCCAGGTAGATTTAATGATTAAAATATGCCCTCTAACCTGAAACAAATATTCTTCCCTGGAGCTTGCACTGACTGTCTTTTTTATGACGTGATGATGAAGAGCCTTTCTGATGTATGGCCTCTTATCTTTTTTGCAAAGCCAGATTTTCTCAACTCCTCTTTTCTCTGCCTTATATCATGGCCCCTCATAATTCTACTCATATTACTTTTTTAAAAACTGGATTTTTATATTGCAGTTTCCTAAGACTGGAACATGTCACCCAGGTCTATGCTGCTAGTGCATTAAAATTATGTCCTACTGTCTGAATAATGTTAGTGGTTACACTTCTGTAGCCTAACCATGCAATATATAGTGCAAAACGAAGGTAATTCTGGTCAACTAATCTCTATATTATCTTCCTCCTCTGTCTTTCTTGTTGTGCTGTATAGATGGATTCAGATTCCAGCTCTTTATTTATGAGAGGAGCTATGTTTATCTTATTTAAGTATGTATATTCCTTTCCTGGGTATCATCTTTGGCCCAGGTGTGGATGAGCCAGTTCCTAAGTTGTACACATGGGACAGCTGTCACCATTTCCCATCTGGCAGCTGATCCCTGCAGTCACCTAAGCCCAGATCCAAGGATATGACTTGTTTGGCCATCATCATCCTCTCCATCTGTGATCTGCTGGAGCACAGGAAGGCATGTGACCTGCAGACCCAACGCTGCAGGATCTCCACGACACACAGGACAACAACTGGATATCCAGGATGAGTCCCCATGAGGGCCCAGCAATGATAGTGTAGTAGAAACCACAGACCTTGAACCAGACCAATGATTCTTTGCAAGTAAAGATACATGAAGTAAGAGGTTCAAGACATGACTCACAGTGTCACACTGCAGCTTCCATGGCAAGGCTTTTAAGTTTTTCCCGTTTTATTTTATTCCTTTTTTCTTTCAAATTTTCTTTCATTTGGGGAATGTGCAGGGTTGGAGGGCAGATGTGAAGGGACAAGGAAATGAATGGGATCAAGATACATGATGTAAAAGACATACAAAATAAGTAAATAATAAACAAACAAACAAATAATTGAAGAAAATAGTCAACTTGTATCAATAATGCAGAACTGACATTGACTGAGAAATAGTGGAAGTAATGATGTTCATGAAATCTCATTAAGGCTTTTACACTCTGAGTACACAGCAGTGTTCAAGGAGCAACTTACTGAAGGAACATGCGCAGAATGTTATTTAAGATGTTTGTAATTCAGAAGGAGCTTCCCAGAGAGCTAGTTTACTTGTTTCGATGTCTCTGGGAGACGGGAAAGTGTCCTGATAGCTTAACTAGGCTAGAAGGTCTTTAAGGAAAAGGGTGGAGACTGTTGTTTAACTCTCATTTATTCATGCATTCATCAGATACTTGTTTGACATCACCTAAATGTCAGTCATTGGACTCTTAAGGAAGACTACATGGGAAAGGAGACAGAAAATCTAGTATAGTCAGAGATGGAGAGAGGAGTCAGGGATGACATGGAAAGAGGTAGTGTGAGCCTCTCTCTGATCGGTTTTCTCACTCTCTAATTCTTCCATGCTGCAGGAAAGAAAACATAATGCTGATAGTATGAAGGAAATCTGCAGAATTACTTGTGTTCCGCATCAATCCTATTCAAGTAAAAGCAAGCAACTGAATGTTTTCTAGGTGGCAATATCACATTGGTGTCTTCAAGGGAAACCTGATGCTTGGCTTTCCTGTGGCGGGAGAACATGTGTGGGAAGGGCTTTCAACTTCATGCTATGAAAAATGAGATATGGCTTGAGCTTTCTGAGCTGATGTCAAGAAGTGTTTAAAAAGTTCTTGGGACAGTTAATAAACAGTGAATTTTCATTTTCTCTTAGATCGATTTTATTTTTAGGTGACCTTGAATTCATTATGTACCTCATACTTGTCTCAAACTTACGGAGATGCCGATCTTCCTGCCTTCACCTCATAAGTTACATGAATTTGAAACATGACCTTTGCTTTGTGCTCTGCAGTTTCCAAAGTATGCACAATTCCATTGCAGTCAGTTCTGTTTATTGGTGATTATTCAGACACACCCTTAGGCATCTGTTTAGGCAAGCTCACAGTCTCTATACTGTTTTTTTTCTATAAATGGAATTTCATTTGAAATTGTGCTAGGCTGTAGAGAAGGGACTGGCTGTCTAGTAATAGATAAGCAACAATAACTAAATTTTAAAAGGATTGGAAATAATCGATGTGCCTGTATAGCACATAAGGGAAACAGTCCGTGGATTTGCCTGGGAACAGTGATGTTTTCTGTACTCTCCAACTGTTTCCTTCTAGTGGATCTTTATCATTTCTTAATCTAGTTGTATTTTAATGTGTGGCAATTGTCACAATAAATATGCTTGCACAATATGAATTTAACTCATTAAATCTGAAGAAATGAAGTATAATTTACTTAATGTTTATTTGTTAAAGTTTGTTAAAATGTGTATTAAAGTATGTTGTTACTTACAGTATTATTATGAGTAAGTGACTATCACATTCGATGTTCCTGCAACTGAATACCTCAGAAATATTGGAAATTTTCAACAATAGTTGCTATTATTTTATATGATATATTTTGTGTTTCTTTTGATTGCCACAGTTATATTTATGATCTACACTATACATTTTTATACATGTTTATGTTCTGTAGTGACAAATCAGAATAAGCAACTTACCTGTTATTTCAAACATTTATCATTTGTGAGTGTTAGGAAATTTTTAAATCTTTTCTTTTAGAAGTATATAAAAATAGGACTGGAGAGATGGCTCAGAGCACTTGCTTTATGATCATAAGATCCCAACACCAGAAAATAAGCTGGGCATTCTGCAAATGTCTGGAGCTCCTGGAGCTCTAACTCCTGCTTCTGACCTCTATACATGGAAGGACACATGCACCTGCATACACACACACACACACACACACACACACACCATGAATTTTACATAGAAATATACAAAATATGGCTAGGTAAGTAGGATTCTAAGTGTCTCATAGCTTAGTGGAATGACTGTGGCTAATAATTGAGTAGATGATACATTAAACTCTCTGAAATTTAAGAAAGACTTCATGCCTCACTTTTCTGGTCCTTCTGTCTTTCCCTCTGGCTTCCTGCTACCTCCCCCTCCCTTCCTTTATTTCTTTCTTTCATGGGGGTTTCATTCTTAGCCTTGCTTGCTAAGCACTCTACTACCAACCCACTAGCCTAGCCCGGAACCTGTTCTAACCCAAGTCTTAGTATAATGCAAAGTTGTTTAATGTGAATTTTATGGTGAGTGGGGTCATAGGGTGAGGATAGTGTTGGATATAGCAGGACTCTGAACCTTCCTGCTTCTGTGCAGGGCAAGGAGAACATCAAAATGATTAAGGAAAGTGATTCTGCATAATGATGTGGCATGCCTTAGACATATGGCATGCTAAAAGCTAGAGTGCCAAGTAAGATATAATTTTGTAGCTTTAGCAAAAGAAAATTTCTTCAGTAAGATTTCTTAATATGAAAGTAAAACATGGTTTTCTGTCACAAGATATATTCATTCTTCTTCCTTAAAACAAAACAAAATAAAACAAAGAGCCGAAAGAACCCACCGTCACTACTTTTACCCAGAATAAGTAACAAAAGAATCAAGAGGTACCTCATTGACCAGCCTACACCTAGGACAGTCAGTCATATGGTTTCTTTCATCATCACATGCTTTCTCTTGAAGAAGTTTTTTAACAGCCATTCTGTTCCAGAATGCAGCGAATTCCCTGTTAGATGTTCTTCATCCTAAGAGGATTTTTACTGCGATGACAGGAATCACAACTTTAATAAAATACAGCAATGTGCAGATTCTTTGTACTTTAATCAGTCAGTGTGCATGCTTTTTGAGAATTTGAAAAGATATGCTTCCTTCTGCAGATGAGAAGCATGAGTCTTAGAGAGGACTACTGCCATTCTCGCAGTCCTTTAGTTTATAAAGACAAGTCAGATTTGAATCCCAAAATATTTAACCTTCAGTGCTTGCTTCTCCAATGACACCTAAATTAACATATCTTTTCTTTTGGAGAACTTATATAGATTAGAAAAATGCACTGAGGATCTGCAGCATAGATTTATTGCTTTTCTCAATCCAAATTTTAATGAATGATGTAGCATGTGTCAGTCTCCCCATAATTTGCAAGATGTTGGCATTAATGAGGAAACATTTCTAAATTAGTGTCTCTGGGGAATTCAATCAGGAGTAATTGGTGATCTTTGAGAAAATTGAAGATCTGCTGTCAGGAAGAAATGTCTACTTTCTGCATGGCATAGCCAGACAGTAAAAGAAGATTTCATTTCTAGTTCTCTGAACAGGAAGAGAACTGTTACTTCTTTGTGCTTATCATTGAACTTACTTTTGGGAGACAACAGTAACTTGTACTGCTTTGGGAGCCTCTGGGGCCTCACTGACCAACAACTTGCATCCCAAATCTGGCAGTGGGATTTTCATTTAATAATTTCTGAGAGAAACATCATCCACCCAGCATGTTCCTCCACTCAAACTTTTTAATGTTGTATCTTAAAATAACTTATAAAATAATGTATTTCCATTGGGTTTTTCAATATATCCTTAGCTTTGGTTACACATTTCCTACCTCCTCCCTATCCTCTTACCTCCTGCTCAGACCTTTCTACTCGCAGTGTTTCCTTCTTCCGGATCCCATGTGTTTCACTCTTTCCCTGTGTCCCCATATCCCCTCCAATGACTTTCATCTGTCTTTGTGGCCTTTGCCAGCATTCAGTGTTAATCATCCTACATTAAAAATTCATACTAGGATTAGCATAAAAGGAGAACATTGCACTTACCTTCCTGAGCCTGGGTTACCTCCAGATCTGCCTATCTTCCTGCAAATTTCATTCTTTTTTTTTCCCACTGAAAACAATTCCATTGTGTATATTACCATTTTTTCATCAGTCATTACTCACTTAATGGACATCTTGCTACTGTGAATAGAGCCACAATGAACATGGAAGAATAAGTATCTCTGTTGTAGGATATGGCACCCTTAGGTATATGCCAGGAGTGATATAGCTGGGTCATATTGCAGCATTGCAGTTATCTTTAACTTTTTGAGGAACTTCCAGTGGTTTTTGCAGTGGCTGCACCAGTTTATAGCCCTAACAGAAGCAACTGTGGAAGTCTTTCCTCACCAGCGTTTGTAATCCTGTTTCCTTTATAATAGCCATTTTGACTGGAGTAGGATGGAATCTCAAAGTTGTTTCATTATCATTTCCCTGGTAACTAAGGATATATACTTTAAAAAATATTTGTTGACTATTTACATTTCCTCTTTTGAGAACTCTATTCTGTCCCTGAGTCCATTTACTAAGTGGGTCATGTGTTTTCTTGGTGTTTGTTTTTTGAGTTGTTTGTATATTCTAGATACTAATCTTATATAAGATGTACAGCTGGCAAAGACTGGTTAACATTTTCCATTATAGGATAGAAGCTTTTTAATTTGTGAGATGTTACTTGT
Organism: Mesocricetus auratus; assembly: GCF_017639785.1. Lineage (NCBI taxonomy): Eukaryota > Metazoa > Chordata > Mammalia > Rodentia > Cricetidae > Mesocricetus > Mesocricetus auratus. Next base: position 106,956,538 of record NW_024429189.1, read on the forward strand.
TCCTTGTCTGATCCCCTGGAGCTAGAGTTGCAGGCAATTGCAAACTACCTGATGTGTGTGTTGGGGACTAAACTGAGGTCCTCTGGAGGAGCAGCAAGCATTCTTAACCACTGAGCCATCTGTCCAGCTCTGTACCTGAATCTCTAAGTTCACTTCCCACTTTATCTTCTACTAGTTTCATGACTTTCATTTAAGGCTTTGGTCCATTTGGAATTGTTTTTGTGTGGGATGAGGGATACAGATCAACTTCCCTTTGTCTACATGTTGATATCCAGTTTGCTATTACCATTTGTTGACGATACAGTCTGTTTTCCAATATATATTTTTGGAACCTTTGTCAAAAATCAGGCGGTAATAGTTGTGTGAACTTATGTCTGGATCATCTATTCTGTTGCATTGATCTGCCTCTGTTTGTACCTGTACCATGCTGTTTTTATTAATATGGCCCTGTAGTACACCTGGAAATATGGTATTGAGATGTCTCCAGCACTGTTCTGACTCACTTTTTAGTATATCTTTGGGTATTTTAGGTTTTTGAGCTTCCTTATTAATTTTAAAAAATTGTCTGTGAAGGATTAAGTTGGAATTCTGATTAATATTGAATTTTCATATTGCTTTTTAATAAGATAATGATTTTCAAATCCATAAGTGTGAGGGATTTTTTTTCATCTTCTGGTATTTTCTTTAACATTTTCAGTGTTTTAAATTTTTTATTGTATAATTCTCTCACATCTTTGGTTAGGTTTATCCCAAGGTATTTTGGTTTTGTTTTGATTTGTTTTGTTTTGCTGAGGCATTTGCTAATGGGAATGTTTCTATAATTTCTTTCTCAGCATAGTCATTATTGGTATAGAGGAAAGTTATTGATTTTTGTGTGTTAGTTTTGTAATCTACCACTTTGCTAAAAGTGTTTATCAGCTCCAGGAGTTTCCATGTAAATGTCTTTGGAGTTTCTCATGTATAGAACCATGTCATCTGTAATTAAGAGATACTTATACTTCTTGGTTTCCCATTTGCATTCTTCTTATTGCCTTCTCTTATTTTATTGTTTATCTATACCTAAGACTTCAATCTCTATGTTGAACAGGGTGCAGAGAGTGGAAATCTTTTCCTTCTCCCTGCTCTTAATGGGAATGCTGTGAATTTTGTCTCCATGTAATATAATGTTGACCATAGATTTGTCATAATAGCCTTTTTATTAAGTTGAAATGTGTTTCTCTCAATCCCTAGTTTCTCCAGGGCTTTTATCATGAAATGTTTTTTAGATTTTGTTAGACCTTTTTCAAAGACCTATTGAGATAATTATGTGCTTTCAGTCTTTAAGACCCTCCTTTGATCGCCAAGGGTACTGTATTCATGTGATACACAGACATGCTTGTAGACAAAACATGCATAAATATAAATAATATAAAAGTCCCCAAAAAGAATAAAATTGTTTCAACCTGTGAATCTAAATTCCTCTGAATCAACAATTTAAAGGAAATTTTAGACAATTTTATTTTCGTATTTCCCTGAGAAAGGAAAAGTAGAAGTATTTTTCTACAGTAGCAGTTCTAAAATTGTGGTTTTTGAGCCCAATGAACTTTTGAATTGGGACAGGAGGGGTATTTTTTTATTTTTTAATTTAGAAGCAATCTTATTTACATATTCATACACCCTTTCCCTCACCCTCCCATCCTCTCATGCTTCTCACCAATCCCCCAACACCCCCCACCCATTCCCCAGTGATAGTGAGGCCCTCCACAGGGGATCATCAAAGTCCATCACATCATTTGGGGGAGGCCCTCCTTCCCATATCTGGGCAGCAATAGTATCCCTCCTTAGGGATTTGGATCGCAAAGTCCATTTGTTATTGAGGGATAAACATTGGCTTCACTGTTAGAGGTCCCATGGACTGCCTAGGCCTCCTATCTGGCACCCACATTCAGAGGGCTTGGTTCAGTTCAACGCTGGTTCCCCATCTTTACTTTGGGTATATGCCCAGGAGAGGAATTGCTGGATCTTGAGATAAACTCATTCCAATATTCCTGAGAAACCGCCAAACTACTTTCCAAAGTGGTTGTACAAGTTTGCACTACCACTAGCAATGGAGAAGTGTTACTCTTTCTCCACATCCTCTCCAGCATAAACCGTCATTGGTGTTTTGTATTTTAGACGTTCTGACAGGTGTAAGATGGTATCTCAAAGCTGTTTTGAGTAGCATTTGTCTGATGGTTAAGGATGTTGAGCACTTTCTTAAGTGTCTTTTAGCCCTTTTAGATTCTTCTATTGAGAATTCTTTATTTAGTTCTGCACCCTATTTAATTGGATTGTTTGGTGTTTTGATGGCTAGCTTCTTGAGTTCATTGTATATTTTGGAGATCAGCCTTCTGTCAGATGTAGGGTTGGTGAAGATATTTCCCATTCGGTGGGCTGCCTTTTTGTCTTGCTGACTGTGTCCTTTGCCTTACAAAAGCTTCTCAGTTTCAGGAGGTCCCATTTGGTAATTGTAGATCTCAATGTCTGTGCTACTGGTGTCATGTTCAGGAAGCATTCTCCTGTACCAATTTGTTCAAGGGCACCTTCCACTTTCTCTTCTAAGAGGTTCAGTGTGACTGGATTTATGTTGAGGTCTTTGATTCATTTGGACTTCAGTTTTGTGCAGGGAGATAGATATGGTTCTATCTGCAATATTCTAAATCTTAGCATCCAGTTGTGCCGGCACCATTTTTTGAAGATGCTTTCTTTTATCCATTGTATAACTTTAGCTTCTTTGTCAAAAATCAGGTGTTTGTAATTGTGTGGGTTAATATCAGGGTGTTCAATTTGATTCCATTGGTCTACCTGTCTACTTTTGTGCCAATACCAAGCTGTTTTCAGGATTATGGCACTGTAATAGACCTTAAAGTCAGGGATGGTGATGCCTCTGGAAGTTCCTTTATTATACAGGGTTGTTTTGGCTATCCTGTGGTTTTTGCTTTTCCATATAAAGTTGAGTATTGTTCTTTCAAGGTCTGTGAAGAATTGTATTGTGATTTTGATGGGGATTGTATTGAATCTGTAGATTGTTTTTGTAAGATTGCCATTTTTACTATGCTGATACCACCTATCTAAAAGCATGAGAGATCTTCCATTTTCTGGTATCTTCTTTCATTTCTTTCTTTAAAGACTCAAAGTTCTTACTGTACAGGTCTTTCACATGCTTGACTAGCATTACCCCCAAGATATTTGACGTTGTTTGTGGCTACTATAAAGGGTGATGTTTCTCTGATTTCTTTCTCAGTGCATTTATCGTCTAAATACAGTAGGGTACTGATTTGTTTTAGTTAATTTTGTATCCTACAACTTTAATGAAGGTGTTTATCGGCTATAGAAGTTCCCTGTTGAGAGTTTTTTGGGTCACTTATGTAAGCTATCATATCATCTGCAAATAGTGAAAGTTTGACTTCTTCCTTTCCAATTTGTATCCCCTTGATCTCCTTTTGTTATCTTATTACTATAGCTAGAGCTTCAAGTACTGATTCTAGAGGAATCCCATTGTGTTTCTCTCCATTTAGTTTGATGTTGGTTTGCTGTATATTGCTTTTATCATGTTTAAGTATGTTCCCGTTATTCCTGATCTCTCCAAGACCTTTATCACAAAGGGGTGTTAGATTTTTTTCAAAGGCTTTTTCAGCTTCTAGTAAGATGATCATGTGCTTTTTCTTTTGTAGTTTGTTTATATGGTGGATTACATTAATGCAATTTCATATGTTGAACCATTCCTTCATCCCTGGGATGAAGCCTACTTGATCATAGTGGAATATTTTCTGATATGTTCTTGGATTCAATTTGCCAGTATTTTGTTGAGTATTTTTGCATCAATGTTCATGAGGGCTATTGGTCTGTAGTTCTCTTTCTTAGTTGTTTCTTTGTGTGGCTTGGGTACTAAGGTAATTGTAGCCGCATGAAAAGAGATAGGCAATGTCCCTTTTGCTTCTATTATGTGGAACAATTTGAGGAGTACTGGTATTAGCTCTTCTTTGAATTTCTGGTAGAATTCTGCACTGAAGCCATTTGGTCCTGGGCTTTTTTTGGTTGGGAAACTTTTGATGACTGCTTCTATTTCATTAGGAGCTATAGGTCTATTTAAATTGCTTATGTGCTCTTGATTTAATTTTGGTAAGTGAATCTTTCCAGAAAATTGTCCATTTCCTTTAGAGTCCCGAATTTTGTGGAGTACATATTTTCAAAGTATGACCTGATGATTCTCTGGATTTCTTCAGTGTCTGTTGTTATGTCCCTCTTTTTATTTCTGATTTTGTTTATTATCATTCTCTCTCTCTCTCTGCCTTTTGGTTAGTTTGGATAAAGATTTGTCTATCTTGTTGATTTTCTCAAAGAACCTACTCTTTGTTTCATTGATTCTTTATAATGTTTTCCTAGTTTCTACTTTATTGATTTCAGCCTTCAATTTGATTATTTCCTGGTGTCTACTCCTCTGGGGTGAGTTTACTTCTTTTTGTTCTAGAGTTTTCACTTGTGTTGTTAATTCTCTAGTGTGACCATTTTCCAGTTTCTTCATGTGGGTACTTTCATAGCACTGCTTTCAAAGTGTACCATAAGTTTGGGTATGTTGTGTCTTCATTCTCATTAAATTCTAGGAGTCATTAATTTCTTTTTTTATTTCTTCCTTGACCCAGGAATGGTGCAATTTTGCATTGTTCACTTTCCATGAGTTTGTAGGATTTCTGCAATTTTGTGTTGTTGAATTCTAACTTTAAAGCATGGTGGTCTGATAAGATGCAGGGATTATTCTATTTTTTTTGTATTTGTTGAGGTTTTCTATGTTGCTGAGTATGTGGTCAATTTTAGAGAAGTTCCATTTGGAGCTGAGAAGAAGGTATATTCTTTTGCGTTTGGATGGAATGTTCTATAAGATAGCTGTTAATCCCAATTGGGACATAACTTCTGCCAATTCCTTTGTTTCTTTGGTAAGTGATAATAGTGGAATGTTGAAGTCTCCTACTATAACTGTGTGAGAGTTTTTTGTGATTTGAGCTTCAGTAATGTTTCTTTTACAAATGTGGGTGCTTTTGTATTTGGGGCATAGATGTTCAGAATTGAGACTTCATCTTGATGGGCTTTTCCTGTGATGAATAGGAAATGTCCTTCTTCATCTCTTTTTATTGATTTTAGTTTGAAATCTAATTTGTTAGATATTAGTATTGCTACACCAGCTTGTTTCTTGGGTTCATTTGATTGGAAAATATTCCCAGCCCTTTACTCTGAGGTAATGTCTCACTTTGACGCTGAGATGTGTTTCTTTTATGCATCAGAAGTATGGATTCTATCTTCGTATTCATTCTGTTAGCCTGTATCTTTTCATAGACAAGTTAAGACCATTGACATTGAGGGATATTAATGACCATTGAGTGTTTATTCTTGTTTGTTTTGGATTTGCTGTTGGTGATGTTATTATGTATGGGTTCCCCCCCCTCTATTTTTCTTTTGGTGTTTGGTAAAGTGGGATTATCTATTGCCTATGTTTTTGGGAGTGTAGTTAGTTATCTTCCTTGAGTTCGAGTTTTCTTTCCAGTACTTTCTATAGGGCTGGATTTGTGGATATGTATTGTTTAAATCTGGTTTTGTCATGGAATACCTTGTTTTCTTCATCTATAGTAATTGAAAGCTTTGCTGAGTACAGTATTCTGGGCTGGTATCCATGTTCCCTTAGCTTTTTTAGAACATCTATCCAGGATCTTCTAGCTTTCATGTTTTCCTTTGAGAAGTCGGTTGTAATGTGGATAGGTCTGCCTTTAAATGTTACTTGCCATTTTTCTTTAGATGCTCTTAATATTTTTCTTTATTCTTTAATAAAGAATAGTTAATAATTGGTGTTTTGATTGTTATGTGGCGAGGGGACTTCTTTTTGTGGTCAATTCTATTTGGTGTTCTGTAAGCTTCTTGTACTTTCATTGGCATATCCTTCTTTATGTTGGAAACGTTTTCTTTTATGATTTTGTTGAGTACGTGTGTTATTTTGGATATTTTGTCTTAGGGATTTGTTAGTCTTGAGATTTTCTTTGGTCTATGACTGTATATCCTCCAGTGAGTGTTCAACACCTGTGATTCTCTCTTCCATCTCTTGTATTCTGTTGGTTATACCTATATCTGTAGTTCCTGATCAATTACCCATCTTTTCTATTTCCAGCATCCCCTCATTATGTGTTTTCTTTATTGTTTCTATTCCAGCTTTCAAGCCTTGAACTGTTTGAGTTGTTTCCTTCACTTGTTTGGTTGTTTTTTTCTTGACTTTCTTTAGATTCTTTAAGTGATTTGTTTATTTCTTGAATTTTTTGGTTTGTCTTTTCCTCCATTTCATGTGTTTTGTTTTTTTTTCTTCTATTTAAGGGGTTGTCTCATTTCCTCTTTAAGGATCTCTATCATCTTCATAAAATAATTTCTAAGGTCTGTCTCTTCTGTTTCATCTGTGTTGGGCTTTTCAGGTCTTGATAGTGTGGAATCTCTAGATTCTGGTGTTGTCATATTGGTCTTTCTATTGCTGAGTGTGTTCTTATACTGTTGTCTTCCCATTCCTTCTTCAAGTGGGTGCAGATGGCATCTCTCTGTCTCCTGTGGTCTCCTGGTGGCATATGTGGGCCAAGACTTCAGTGTATGCAACTCTAGATTGTCTGGCCTCTCCTGACAATTCATTCAAGCAGAGGGCCCAAACAGAGGGCAGAGGGTGGAGGGGGAACCAAAAGTGAGTTGTGGTTGGACTCAGGGTGGTCCTTCCTGCCTGGGTGCACTCTTCGCAAGGAGCAAGCCCAGGAAGATCCAAGGAGTGGGTGATGGATGGTTTTTGGGGCCCGAGCAGAGTTCACACTCATCTCAAGCAGAGAGCAGAGGGTGGAGAGGTATGTTTTAAGTGTATTTTATACTGGCATTTATAGCTTGGAAATATTCCAAATATTAGCCAGTTAATTTAAAATTATATTCGTTTTTACCAAAAAATGATTATTAGTCCTATCCCACAAAAAGCCTATACATGGATATCACATTACAGAGCAACCAAGGATCTATGAGTTCCTGAATGGAAATAGAAAGCAAGTTGTTTATGTATCCTGAAATGTACCATTAAAAGGAATGGTGTACTCTTCCATAGCATAATGCTAAATAAAAGAAACACACAAGGCCACATACTATATGATTTGCTTAGATAAGCAAAATGTCCAGTTAGTAACAGAAGGTAGATTAATCACTGCCAGGGTCTGGGAAGTGAGAAATGGGGAAAGACTTTGAATAGACACATAGTTTCTCTGTTAAATTATATAATGGTAATAAATTATTGTATGAATATTCTTAACATCACTAGTATTCCTTTTTTTTCTTCTGGAGCTGAGAATCACACCCAGGGTCTTGTGCTTGATAGGTAAACATTCTACCACTGAGCTAAATCCTCAACCCTTAGATTGTATTCTTTATAATGGTAAACTTTATGGTATCTGAGTTTTAACTCAATAAACATAAAAGCATCTTTCATTTAAACATAATTTATGTTTCTATTAAAATTACTTTTTTGTTTTTTCAAGACAGGGTTTTTCTGTGTTGCTATGTAACTTCTCCTAGAACTCACTTTGTAGACCAGGTTAGCCTTGAACTCACAGAGAGGCCTGCCTTTGCCTCCTGAATGCTGAGATTAATTATGTAATGTTTTCTCTGACATATTAATATTTGGCATGTGGTGGTTCTTAAAGTTTAGTTGACGTTTATAATCTTGAATCTCTAAGTGACGTTGATTTAGCTACAATAATTCACAGGCTGGAATGGACTGATAAGACAGGTCACTCATTCACTCACAATGACTGGCAGTAGGACAGGGAAGTCCACTGTATTCTCAGCAGACTAAAGTGCCTTAATCTTTTTCTTTGAAGAACTTCTTCATATTCCCAGGCTTTTATAGGGTGCTAGATAGATTCCAGAAGGAAAATCTCCAACAGGGAGGAGAAATCTGTCGATGTTTATAGGCCTAACTTGAGTGTTAATTTCCCCACATTATGTAAAACAAAACTATAGTTTTTGCCTAGATTTGGAAGCATAAAAATAGACTTCATTTTTAAAAAAAATGAGAAATTGTCAAGTCATGTGCAACTATGCTCCACTGTACAACCTCTTCTGACATTTCAAATGCTATAAGCATGTGGGTGCTTGGTAAATATTATGATTAGATGTTTTTATACTGTTACAACTTGTGCTTTGAAATTAAAAGCATCTCTAATTGGACTTTGTTTGAATTATTTAAAATTTATTGCCAAATAGATAAATTTAATGAGAATGGAGTATTTTACAGCTTTTTATTATCCACCCATCCCTTTTAATTTGTGACATTATGGTTTAGTTTTGTTGTTTATATTTAATTACTTAAGAACAATTTCTTTTCATGTAATAATAAAAAGTACAATATAAATAGAATGTTGAGTGTATGTCTCAATATCAGTGTGTTGCATCTAGAATAAACAGCCTCACGTCCCCCAGTATTGATTCAGCAAGGGTGACTTGGTTTTGTCTTTAAAGATTAACTATCAGCAATAGAAAATACATCAGGGCTTAATTCATGTAGGAACTTAATTACATCCTTTGGAAGATGCTAAACCTCTAATACATTAAATAAAATGTATTTTATAATTTGGAGACCATACAGGGGTGAGTAAAAAATAATCTTTCAAACTAACTACAGACTTCACATTATTTGTCATACATTCTGAACCTAAGATGCTCATGAAATGCCTTCCACATCTCCTGTAAGGTTCTTTGGGAAAGGTGATATTGTATGCAGGGCCAGATTTGAAATTCTTCCTTGTTATTGAGCGTTTATGTAATTTGGGGAGTTCGATGGCTATCAAAGCATGCTAAATGCATCATTCTTTCAGCTGCCCCTGGAAGTTGCTGCTGGAATTTTGAAATTGCTTTCTGAAAGGCCTATTCAGGGAGCATCGAAAATTAAAGTTTTTCTCCATTGCAAAATGTCAGTGTGTCTGCTAGTGGAGATGTTAGGCTAGACATACCTGCTGTTACTGATCAGGGCAAGTGATACATCGTGCTCCTTCCTACAAGCAAAATCGGGAAGCTAATGCTTGATTGACAGACTGTCGTATTGAAAATCTCAAGGCTACATTTATTTAAAATTATTTGGTGGAATGACATTATATAACTTGAAAGCTGTTATAGAAAACCTTCCTGCAGCACTGCTGTCAGCTCACAGCACTGCAGCCTGATTGGTCCGCATTGCTCTTTGAAATAGCAGATTACCTTACTGCAGGGAAATGAGTGTCCCTCTGACACCCTCTGGATATCTTAGTCACATCTGAAAACCCAGGATATAGATTTTCAGTATTCTTGAGAGGACACTACAGAAGGATAAGGCACATTTCAGCTAAATGTTGACAGGAGGCTAAACTCTCATTAGGCTAGTTTCCAGATTAGATCTGAACAAGCTGCCACATCCTACTACCCTATAGAGTGTAAGAAAGAGCAACCCTTCTCACAGGCTGTTCTAGATTGAGTAGCCCTTTCAAAAATTCTGTAGCAATCCTGGCATGGTTCTGTGGTTCCCTGAGTATCCCATATATCCTTTCATTACAGTTTGACCTTGCTATATGGTTTGCCTTTACTGGCTAGATTTGGTGGCAGTCCATTGGGGGAGTTCATACTTTAGTGAAGGCACTCTGTGAGTCGTCTTGTATATAAACAATTTCATGAAGCTCACATGGGATCTGGGGAGGGTCACCCTCCAGAAGGCAGGCTAGATCTCTCGCTTTCACTGTGTATTAGCAATCTTATGCCCTCTCTAATGCTGCATTTCTGAGCAACACATAAAAGATCCTTTGCCCACCCTTTGCCAATTTTCAGTTCTCAGTTCATGCCAAAACTAACTTGTGTTTATCTCCTTCTTCTTTATATTTCTAAAGCAGCTATACTTAATTAGTATGTAATTGAACATTAATCACTTCACTCTTTTTTCTACACATTCAATAATTTATTGATATTCTTTTTCAACAAGCATTCATCATGATTCTTGGTGTATTTCCCAATCAAAGATTCTTATTGCTATGTTGAAGGTGAGAGTTATAATCAATTTTGACCATCACAAATAGGCACATCAAGAAGCAATGATCATAACACAAGGCACTATGTACAAAGTAGCACCCCTGGAACTTATTAATTGATTTCTTCAAATAGACACTATTCCATAAAAAGCATACTTTTTATGTGTTGAGATGAAGATGTGGGAAGTGGGGATGAAACTGAACAGATAGACATAATTTTGCAAGTTGCAAAAAATGGTGAAAAATTTCATTGATGTTGAAAGGAGGTAACTTAGGAAAACACAAGAAAAATGAATTTAGAGGATTTCAAAATGACTCTAGTTCATGATAAGATTAAGAAATAATAGGGAAAAAGGTCTTTTTTGATTAAAAATATGTCAGCATCTCCAGATACAGGAAACTGCCTTCTTTTGTCTACAGTCTTAAATGTTTGTGATATTTTCCCCTTCAGATACTGACCTATTAACTGAGGTTCCTCTGGGTTGCTATTCTGCTATAATACAAAGTTTTTCACAATAGTGCATAGAAATTGTAACTAACTCTTGATTATGTGATACCAAATAAGCTTTTTTACAGGTCAGCTCTAAAGCCCAATGAAAACCCAAATTCTTAGAAGTTATCAAAAATATACATGTTAATAGTTGTCTGTAAATTTGGAGCTTCATAATAACCAACTCTATCTTCTCTCTGCTGCATTATGGAAATATAATTTGCCTCTGCAGACAACACTATATTATAAAGGATGTAGCTCTTGGTTAGCATGTATAATATATTCAGTTAAACTTCCAGTACCACCCACATAAATATAGTCATGTGTCTTGTTTTTGTCACCTTCAAGTTAAAATATATCATTGCCCCAGAATTCAATCTACTAGAAAGTAGATGGTTGGTCAGATGTCTTCTAGAGTGGCGATAGATTGTCAAGATCATTAATGCACTTGTTCTGTAGTTTGTAAAATTATCTGTTTTTTGTTTAAAGTTAAATTTACGCTGTGAAGAAATTTGCCCATCACTAATGTTAGAAATAAGAACAAATTCTGAAAGAAACCTAAAAAATAATCAAAGACCTTTTTTACAAAAATGGAGTTTTGTACACAGGAACAACATGAGTTTTCCTTCCACATTCACTAGCATCTTGACAGTAAAACCACCATTTTTATGGAATACGAATATAAATGGAGGAAAGAAGGAAGAAAAAAACTCAAGGAATTTAAAAATCTATGGTGACATTGTAGTTGTAAAAGAATTATATAATTATCCTCTTGTCTTATAGCAGTTTGAGTCATCTGATTTCTTGGAGAAATCTTTCTTATTTTTAGTACTTCTGTGCTTTAGATTTTTATTATTTTGAAGTGTTTTCCTCCATATGAAGTAAGCTGTTTTACATTATTTTAATATAAAAAGAAACATAAGCAAAACCCACAATCGTCCGTGGTTTAATAGCTATTCTCCTCATAGTCTCTCAAAGATCCTCGGGTTGCCAGAAGCCTAAAATGAAATCCATTATTAGAATGCTCCCTCTGCAAGGTTTTTATTTCTAATATGTTGTTTATTTTTTAATCATCTTTTGAATTATTGACTATTTCTTGGTGTCTTATAATGGCATTCCTATTTGTTTTATGCACTTTGTGCTGAAGATTTCATGTTTCTGCCTCACTCAATTGTATGTAATGGCTTAGTTTGAAGTTTTTGCTTGATATAAGGGGGTGTTAATATGCTAAAATGGTTCAGATTCTGAAAAGCTTTATCTTGAAACACTCTGCAAGGTAGTTTCTTTTTTATTCTTCTACTCATAAAAGATGCTTGTAATTCCCCCATGTATTCTTGACGCATGCTGAGATATTAAGCAGCCACTGACTGGCTCTGCTAGATAATGCTGAAATGCATAGACTTGGGTTTCAAAGCAATTGTTATGTTTTCCTTTGACAGCGTCCTTCCAATATTTTATTATTATGCCACATCATTTTAATCCAAGCCTTCTAGCAGTTTTGCTAATTGTTTCCTAATTGTTTCTCTTTTCTTCAGCTTGACTCCACAGAATGGCATATCTATTTTCTATGGACTTTCCTGCTATTTTTAACTGAACCCCTAGAGTACTGTGTCCTGTCTTATTCTCTTCTGTTCTTCCCTCAATGAAGCATAACCAGAAGATTGTTGTATCCTTGAGAGGCAAGTTCTTAGAGTGGAGTGGCAGGTCGATGGGCAGGAATCAACAGTGTGGTAACAATACTAATTCAACTCCAATTAGATTTTAAAATTGGTTGGCTTTTTAGGCTAGCAGTGATGTGAAAGGAACTGTTGGTGTCACTGGGATTTTGTTCTTCAGTACTAGGTTGCTAGGAAGAGGTGGTGGTAAAATAGGAGGGATCTAAGAATAGGAAAATTAAGATGATTTTGGTGGTCTTTAAGATGGTGATGATATAATGATTAGGATATATTTGCCAAACATTTATTATGTATCATATTCAAAGTTAAGACTTCTGTGCAATGCCCACCTTGAGTATGTGTCAGTTGTCTTTATTATTCTTAGTGTGTTGGCTTCCTTTTTCTTTAAATGACTATATGTAAGGTGGCTTATTATGATGTATCTTTACTTTCTTTATTTCTGTGAGTCAAAAGTCTTAGGCAAGTGTCTCAAGAGACTGTGACCAACGTTTTGTCCAGGACTAGATTTTCTTCTGGAGGCAGAACTTGGAGTGGGTGTGCTGTCTCATTTTTTGTTTATTCATTTGTTTGCTTTCCTGATGTAGCTATTCAGTGATTTGTGATTGTTGGACTGAGACTGTTGACTGCCTGCTATCCAGAGCTTCCCTCAGTTCTTAAGGCTGCCTTAGTTTCTTGTCATATGCATTCTCCAGTATGGCTGCATGCTTCCTCCAAGCCATCAATGGGAGACAGGAAGACTCCTTAATATGGATTCTACAAGTTTAATTAATGAACTCATACTTCATAATTATCTACATCCTATCATCTTTTCAACATTCTGCTGCTAATAAGTAAATCAGAGGTGTTTCCTGTACAACAGAAGAGGAAACCGTAGGAAATGGAGACAGAAATCATGTGAGGGAGTCCTTGTAGGAATTTCTCTATGAGCCAATATTGCTATTTGTTCTCCAATACCTACCTTGTCCCTGTCTGCCCAAAAGTAGATTACTAGCTGAATGTAAATCACCTGCAAAGAAAACTTCTAACTTAGTTTCTCTCCTAGGCTTGACTTTGCAATGAAGCATGGAGGTAAGTAAAGGAATCTGGAAGGCTGGGGTCATAGATTCTCCATCATTCTCTGAAGATCTTCTCACTTCCTCAGTGAGAGATAAAAGGAAAACTATATTAAACCTAATTTTTATTGTTTTAAAAGATGTTTGTACGTGAATATTTTGTTCATCAAACTTATCCCCACCCCATAATACCCTTCCCATTTGTTCTCTTTATGCTCCACACAATTTGTCTTCTACTTTAATGCTACAAATGAGAAAAAACATATTTGTCTTTATGTAAATGTGTTAATTTGCTTAATGTAATTGTCTCTAATTGCCTCCATTTTCCTGCAGATGCTATATCTCCATTCTTCTTTGTAGTTGAAAAGTTCCATTCTGTATAAATACCACATTGGTGGCCAATGAGATTGGTTCTGTATTGTAAATAGTCCTACAACAAACAAATGCATAAGCATCTCTGTGGTGTGTTGACTAGGATTCCTTTGGTGGATTACTCAGGAGTGGTATAGCTAAGTTATATGGTAGGTCTCTTTTCAATTTTTTTTGAGAAAGCTCCTTACCAAATTCCTTAGAGGCAGGATTAGTTTACATTACCAACAGCAGTGTATATTTACCATTTTGTCTATATCCCACCAGTATTTGTTGGTTTTTGTTTTTTATTTTGGTTTTTCCAGACAGGGTTTCTTTGGTGATAACTAACATTCAAAGGTTATTATTTTAGACTGCCTTTGCAAGATGTTTCCTTGAGTTCCTCATCTGGTGGCCAGATTCATGAGAATGCTGTCTTGTCCTGCATCTGTCACTTCTTTTCCAGCACCCATCAACCTGGGAGACTAGCCTCTTCAGCTCCATGTCTCCATCAGGAAGAATTTCTCTTCTTAACCCTGTGGGCACAAACAGTGCTCATTATTATTTTTCAGTGAATTGATTTTTTTAAGGAACTTGAAGTGACCTCTAGGTAAATTGTCTATATAACTATAACATCCTGTTCTCTGTTCTCTGGCTCAGGTGTGTGAAGTATGGCATTTGCCAGTCTAATGAGAGTGAATTAAAATTTTGCTGAGAAACTATCCTTGTATATAGCAATACCTCTTTGTAATTGTGTTTTTCTAGCCCCGACTTAACCCTAAGAAGAAATGCTCTGTATTCAACCTTATATCTGTTGCAGCAGTCAGCTCATGGACTATATTACCAAGCTTAAGTGCTTCAATTTATTGGTCAATGTTTAAAGAATGGTCTAGAATAGACATATACCCCAGCACAAGACGGAAAGACCATGAGACCATGAGGAGTCCTTGACTGTAACATATTTAGTCACAGCTAACTCATGTGAAACTAGGTGATTCTAGTGAGCAGAAAGCTTGAAGATCATCTTGTGAGTGGTAAGAGTTAATGTCCCTGTGCTTGTACATTCATGCAAATTTCACAAGAGATTGGAATGCTAAAGTGAGTCATATTTAAGTAGTAGCTTCTTTCTAAATTGTTTATTAGGCTCCACACCTATAGTGCTTATTTAATGATAGCGTGGCAATGAACTTATTATTGATCTTTAAGACCACAAAGTAGCCTTGCTTATCTAGTGAATTGCACAATGCAGAGGTGCAGCTCTGCTTTCTCAGGACATCCTCTGCCCTTCTGTTCTCCTTTCACTTGTTTGTAGCTTACATTCATGGGATGTCTGCTTCTTAAAACCTGGCACTGCATTCAATGTTTCTCATTTTCTATCTTTCAAGTATTACCAGTTTTTAAATGATTTTTTGCCTTAATTTGTAATAATATATTCAACCTCAAGTAGGTAAAACTGTCCAACACTTTTGAAATAGAATGAAAATAAGGATCCATTTGCTTCAACCCACCAGGAACTATAGGTACGTTAGGGACTTAAGGATAAAAATAAATGAAACCAAAAGAAAAGATGCCAACTGGTTTTGGTTGGGCCATGGACACTGCATGTATTCTTGGGTGCTATGTGTGTGAAAATGAAAGACAGGTGCCCTAAGAAGCAGAAAATAATGACAAAATTGTTCTTATCCGGGGCTTTAGCTAGATAGGGAAGACAGAGAGAATCCCGACTATTGTGAGAATCTCTTGGCATGAAGGATAGTAATTGTTCCCAGACCTGTGAGAACAATCTACAACCCACCAGAGACATAAAGGACAGGACTTCAGAAGTTAGGCTGGCATGGCCAGGTGAGTTCTCAAGGATTGTTTAAAGCAGAAGATGTCTCATTAGCACAGCTGCTTGAAAATTAACTTAAGAATATACATCATGGCTAAAATTCTCACAAAATCAAATGAAAGACCACATTCATAGTATTTGGGTATACTTGTTATTTTTCTTATTTTAAAAACCATTTATTAGTACCTGAATTGCTATTCTCTTTATTCTTCTTAGATATTTAAAGTCATTTATTTGTAGAATTTGTACCACAAATGAAAGCAACTAAGAGTTCTCAGAAATACTTTTCTGCTTTCACTAATTCTTTACTCATTTTTTTATTCCTCTGACAAACGTTAGGTAAGGCTAGGTTTAAAAATGTGGATATTAATGTGGGACATGAATCTAGCTGCTGGAGAGGAATTTTTAGCTATGACAACTTGGAAATCCCTTAAGAAGAATTTTGGGTGCCAAATATGATATAAAGTTTGAATACTCGGCAGAGATAAAAAACAATGTTATATATTCCTTATATAACATTCAGTGTTAAAGAAAGCCTCTGCTGGACGCTATGGGGCTTCCATGTGGTGAAGCAGAGATGAGGGAGTCACATGGATTTGTAAATTTGATAAATATTCTACATTCACCATGGGAGAGGAAATTGAGTCTTGTGTTTTCAGGATAAACATAGTAAAATTTTTGAAGGGAGAAAAGCAGAAGTAAAGCCCACCTCTACCTTCATAAGCCATCCACATTCTATTCATGTAGCAAGTTGAAGTACCAAATAAGGATCATGTGACTTTTTATAAGGACATAGTGGATATTTTCTAACACCCTGTACTTATTCATTTTTGACATTTCAACACAAGCTAATGTCATCTAGGAATAGAGGACATCAGCTGAGAAAATGTTTCCAGATGATTAGCCTGTGGGTAAGTCTTTGGGAGTATTTTGGGGTTGGCGAGTGATGTCTGAGGGCCCAGGATACTATGGGAAGTGCCATCCCTGAACAGCTGGCTGAGCCATAGGAAGCAATCCAGCAAACAGCATTCCCCCATGGCCTCTGCTTCAGTTTCAGCCTCTGTTGGTTATCCGCCAGAGCTTGCTTTAAGCTGATAGAAAGTATTAGCTGGCCAGTGGCTAGACTGGGTGTTCAGGACCCCAGTAGAGCAGTGAGCCTCTTTAGAAGCTTTTATGCACAAGAGCCATATCCTTGGCTGGCATTCTTCAGTTAACAAGAACAGTTAGCCAGAAGTGGTACTACAGAAGCCAAAAGTCAAAGTTAGTGCATTAGAGTCTTTCCCAGAACTATGGACTTTGATAGATTAGGTTTTTGTTTTCATCTTGGCAGGCGGTACTATCTACGTGCTGAATTTTACAGTCTGAATGGTACTTCCATCGTGGAGTCAGTTGTGCTAAAGTCTGGGGCCTTGTTACATCTCTAGGTCTGACTTCTCTTCATGATGGACTAAAACCTGTAAGATAAACCCTTTCTTCCCTTGTTTACATTTGGACATGGTGTTTATCACAGCATTGGAAAGCAAACTGAGACAGAGCTGCAGCAAAACTGTCTTTGAAGCACTGGGATGGGATGCTTATCCTTGTCTGAGCATTATTTTCTTTTCTCCTTAACTGTGTCATCACATGCCCTAGGCTCTGTTCCCTAGAAACAGACACCAGGGTGTGAGTTTGTGTGCAAGTACTTGATTGAAAGCACTCTTTCCATCAGAGAATACTGAGGGGAGTGGGTTAAAAGAAAGGTAGATGGAAATCCAGTCTCACCCAAAATGGAACCTTGGTCTAATCCCGAAGAGAGCGCCTCAGTTTTCACACCAGTAGGCATCCTTTGTTCTGCTCCTTCACAAGCCACTCATTAACTAAGTCTGCAGTCAGAAGAAATTAGCACTTCCGGACTTTTCAGGGAAGGCCATGCCCAGGGTCTGAGGACATTTCTTAGGTAAAAGTATAGTTCTCTAACAGCCTGTACTCATAGCAGCTGAGAGATGGCAGCACTATGGGAAAAGAGCAGTTGTTTTCGACTAGGAGTAATTTTATCCCTGAGAGACCCTTGGCACACTATTTGAGGATGTTTTTGCTTAGTCTGAATCAGAGAGAGGGCTGATTGAGTTATTGCTCCTGGCATTTAGTAAATAGAGGCCAGGAATGCTGTTAAATAAAGAGCCCGTGATTCACAGAATACCCTGTCTATGACAAAAAGTTAATCAAGCTAAATTGTCATCATTACAAGAATGATACACACTGGGTAGAGAGAAGCCAAGCAGGGCTCTGACAATGACTGTTAGACCTTCTTCTCCATGCAAGCCTCTACTGTATTTATATTCTGCTGCAGTAAGACACATTTGCTAAGCTTGTACTGATAAGTTAAAAAAATAAAGTCTAAACCCTCACGCACCTATTCATGCATGTATTCAACCCACTTCCAACACAGTAAGGTACTAGGCTAGGTAGCAGGAATGCAGGGACAGGTATAGCATGCCTTCTGTTTCCAAGAAGCTTCTGAGTTTAGTGAGAGACATCACAGACTTCCCAATACAATATATGTATTAGCATTGATGGACTGTAAAATATAAGAATGGAGAATAGCAAGCCCTTGGTTCAGAAAAAGAACTGACATGCAATTGTCTTTTGGAAATGGACTTTATTAAGAGAAAGGGTGACAGAGACATTAGAAATGAACAGTACATTTATATTTAAAATAGAATTACAGAGGTTTGAAAGGAAAGAGACACTTCACTTTACAAGCTGGTGAAGAGCTTAATGTATGAGAAAGAGAGACTGAGAGACATGGGGGAAGACTATGAGAGGGATAGGGGAGGAGTCAATGGAGGGTCCCCTCCAGAGAAATTGCCTGAATAACAGCAACAAAAATCGGACTTTTATAAGTGTGAGGATTGGGGGAGGGCACTTGTGGGAAGTTTTATACCATATGATTTAGTTCAACATAGAATATGTGATAAACAATATGCAAAAGTCAGGTACTGGCTAGGACCATAAATTGGGGGCCCTGTTAGGCCACATCACAGGCAACTTCTTTTATTTTTTAATTAGCTTTGTAATTTTTTAATTTTTGAGATTATAATATAATTATATTGTTGCTCCCTTCCTTTCTTTCAAATTCATAGCCTCTTTCTTAGGTGTGTGTGTGTTCCGAAATAAATAATACAACCTTCTCCGTCCATGTAATGTTTCTTGTATGTATATGCTTTTCAGAGTTGAGCATTCCACTTAGTGGAATGGTAAGTTTCTCCAAAGAGAAGACAGTTTCTCCTGCTCTCAGCATTCTTTAGTTGCCTGTATTCTTCTTGTAAGATCATGACATTGTTAGCTTCTCTACTTCCAGTGTAGCAAGTCTGTTGGTGTCACTCTTGTTCAGGTCTTGTTTAGCCGTTTGAATAAGATTTTGTGGTGACATTCCTATGAGACACAGTCTCACAGCAATCCTCCTCTTCCTCTGGCTTTTAAAATCTTACCCTTTCTGAGGAGTGGGTGGGAGTGGATTGGGGAGATGGGTGCAGGGAGGAGAGGAGGGGGGGGAATTCTGGTTGGTATGTGAAATCAATCAATAAAATAAAATTTAATTTTAAAAGGTCTTGTCATCCTCTTTTACATTCATCACTGGACTTTGGTACAGGAGTTCTGTTGTAGGTGTGTCCATTGGGACTGGGCTCCACAGCTCTCCATTTTGATTGGTTGCAGTGTTCTATAATGGTATTTGTGATGCAACGAGAAAGTGAGGATTAAATTTATCTGGGGGTATAAGAATAAATATGTAGAGTGTAATTAGGAATTACACTGGTTTAGTAAAGTTGTGGTTGTAGGTTTTCATTTTCTACGTCCATGACTTCACTAGCCAGGGTACTTAGCCCCAGTACCAGGAAGGATTTCCCTCTTGTTAAGTGGGCTTTAACTCCAATTAAAGAAATGTTGGTTATCACCAAGTTTCCACTGTTACACCCTGAGGATTTTAGTATCATTTCTGGTGATTGCTATAGTTCAAAGGTATTATAACTGGGTAGGACCATTAATTGCCTCTGTCCTTTGGAAGCTTGCATAATGCCTTTTGCTACCATGAGAGCCTGTCCTTAGGGAGGAAGCTTTCAGGTCAGATTCAGTTTGGGTCTTGTGGGGCTTGCATCCAAAATGCATGGTATCATAAGCAATAGGGACTTACCTTTCATTTTTTGGCAGACTCAACCAGAAACAATAGCAGTAGCTTATAATGTTTTGGGAGTTTATGGACAACCATGATCAGCAATTCAAAAGGGGGCTTTTTATATCTGTTATTTGGGTTTTTGCTAGGTAGTCTATTAGTCCTGTCAGTCACAGTGGGAAATATTCATCAAAACTACATTATTTGTATGTATACACATTGTACAGATTGTATATATATTCTAGGCAGACAGATAATACGATTCCCTATGTGTTTTTCAGCCATCCTTACTGTTATTTTACCTTCCTTCTTCTGTAATTATATACCTCTGCTCCCTATTTAAAGCCCCATTCCTTTATTTCCCATTTTGACATTCAGAATAGTTATACCCTTTTGTTCTTTCCTCCATCTGCAAAGTGGTCCCTCTTGTTTTCTTTGTCTCTGCATTTATCCCAGATTATATACTCACATGTGAAGATCTGGACTATGAACCATATATGAGAGAAAACATGTGAAGTTTATCTTTCTTATGATATTTTTAGCTCCATCCATTTACCTGCAAACTTCATAATTTCAATTTTCTTTATAGCTGAATAGTATTCCATGATGCATATGTACCATATTGTTGTTATCCATTCATAATTTGAAAAGTATTTAGGTTATGTCCATTTCCTAGGACATAAGGGAGCAGTGAGCAAGTCTGAGAAAGTATCTATTGATTAGGATATTCTTAACTCTCTGACCCAGTGAGAAGAGCTTCAGGGACTAGGGGCATGACCTGACTTTTTCAGCCTGTGGGATCTGGCTTCTTAAGAGAGAATGTCCATGTTCTAACAATTTACATATAAAACAAACAGAAATATTCAATCATTTCTCCAACAAATATTATTGAGTTCTTACTATATATCAGGTACCATTCTAGGAATTATAAATAAAGCAATTACCAACTGTAACTCACCTTAATACATTTTATTATGTTTTCCTATTACATATACTTTGCTTGTCAGGCAATTATGAATTGAAGTTTACAAGTAAGAGTAAAGAAGAGTTATCTGAGATTATTAGTTTAAAAGAGCTTTAAAGCAAATAAAAATTTGTGAACAAATATCAAAGAAAGAAATAAAGCAATTAACAACATAGAAAATATCTCTATCTCCAAGGAGTGTGCAGTGCATGAAAATAACAAATTAATATCATCCAAATCAGTAAACAACTAAATGACAAAAATAATACAGAGAAAACTATGACAACCAGAAAAGAAAGGGTATGTTAGGTTGAGAGCTATAAGTACCATATTTCAATAAGGATGAAGAATCCCATTTGAAAACTTGAAGGTTCAGATGAGACCTTAGTAATAAAAAGGAATCCACCATGACGAGATCCTAGGGATGAATGTTTCAGAGAGAGGAAGATGCTTGTCTTCCCAGAGGAGCCGAAGGACAGTGTTAGTATAATCCCCTGTGAAGACTGAGGAGTGATAAGGAGTGGGGTTTCTGAGAGGCGAGCAGGGGAAGCTAAGCAACCATGAAGAGTGTGTACTTTGTCCAAACTGTCATGACATTTTGCTGGAGATTTTAAAAAACAGCATTTTGGGGAAGAATACAGTGGTCCAGAAAGGCTACTCCTGCAGTAATGGAGGGTGATGATCACCAGAAAGGAAGCATTTGTGTACAGCCTTTGCTATTTCTTCTCTCTGAAGTGCACCACAGACTGTCTTTCACTCCCATCTTCTAACTGTATTTTATTTGGTAAAGTAACTACCAATGGAAAACATGGCAATTTAGGAATAAATTTAACTTGGCACCTTTCCAACACATTGTATTATTTCTGAAGGGAAAACTGGGCTTGAACAGACAGCAAAGCATTTGTTATAAATGGGGATATGGCAACAGATAAGGAACCTTTCGGATTAGTGAGGCAAGTTAGGTGGTATAGTTGATACAGTTGGCATAGTATCTCAACCAAACCTATTTAACTCTTAAAAGGATTATAACTCACTTTTAGATCTTAAAAAATGTATACATGAAGAGATGACTCAGTTGTTAAAGGCTAGGCTCATAACCAAAAAAAATGTATAGACTACTTTGAAATATGAAGGATTATAAAATGAACAATCACCATGTAATTTATTTACAGTCTGTGTGTATGTTTTGTATATATGTGTGTAAGAGAGTGCATGTGAACATTTGTGTGTGAGAGTGTGTGTATGTGTGTCATTGCATCTTGAAACCTAGACTTTGCAACTAAGTTCCAATGTTCTCACAGGCCTTCATTATTCAGCAAGTGTTAGTATAGGTTAGGCTTGAGTGTGAATGGTACTGTTTGTTTATGTAAAATGCATTCTTTTTTTTTTTTTTTTCATTTTTATTTTTATTTTTTTTATATTAATATTTTTTTTATTTTCCATTTTAAATTTAGATAAGAAACAAGGTTGCTTCACAAGTCAGTACGAGGTCCCTCTCCCTTTCCCTCCCCTCCTCCTGTGCCCTCCCCCCATCCCCCCCCCCGTTATCCCCTCATTCCCCCAGGGAGGGTGAGGCCCTCCATGGGGGTGTCCATAGTCTGTCATTTCATATAGGGCAGGGCCTAGACCCTTCCCCAAGAGTTCAGGGTGAGAGTGCACCTCACATTGTTCTATGGGAGTCCAGAGACCGTGTGTATACTTGGGATGGGTACTGATCTGCTGTCCAAGGCTCAATAGATTACCTAGGCCTCCTCACTGACACCCAGATTCAGGGGGTCTTGATCAGTCCCATGCTGGATTCCCAGGCTGATGCCTGGGATTCAAGAGTTAACCTTTGTCTGGTCAGCTGTTTCTGGGGGTTCAACCAGCCCAGTCTTAATCCCTTTGATCATCAGTCCTCCCTCTCTGATACTGGCTTTCTTGAGTTCAGCTCAGTACTTAACCAGCCAGTAAATGAAGTTTCTGTTTCCCAGACTCTCTGGCAATAGGATTGTAGGCTGGCACTCCCCAGATCTATGTCTAAAATCCATATATGAGAGAGTACATGCCATGTTTCTCTTTTTGTGACTGGGTTACCTCACTCAGGATGGTTTCTTCTAGTGTCATCCATTTGCCTGCGAATCTCATGATTCCATTATTTTTTTCTGCTGAATAGTACTCCATTGTGTAGATGTACCACATTTTCTCTATCCATTCTTCGGGTGAGGGACATCTAGGTTGCTTCCAAGTTCTGGCTATTACAAATAAAGCTGCTATGAACATAGTGGAACAGACATCTTTGTTATATGAATGGGCATCTTTTGGATATATGCCTAAGAGTGCAGTTGCTGGGTCTTGTGGTAGGTTTATTCCCATTTTTCTGAGGAATCTCCATACTGCTTTCCAAAGTGGCTGAACCAGTTGGCACTCCCACCAGCAATGGAGGAGTGTCCCCCTTTCACCACATCCTCTCCAGCATAAATTGTCATTGGTGTTTTTGATTTTAGCCATTCTGACAGGAGTGAGATGGTATCTCAGAGTTGCTTTGATTTGCATTTCCCGGATGGCTAAGGATGTTGAGCACTTTCTCAAGTGCCTCTCAGCCATTTTAGACTCCTCTATTGAAAACTCTCTATTTAGTTCTGCAGCCCACTTCTTAATTGGGTCCTTTGCTGTTTTGGAGACTTGCTTCTTGAGTTCTTTGTAAATTTTGGAGATCAACCCTCTGTCAGATGTGGGATTAGTGAATATTTTTTCCCATTCTGTGGGCTGCCTTTTTGTCTTGCTGACTGTGTCCTTTGCCTTACAGAAGCTTCTCAGTTTCAGTAGGTCCCATTTATTAATTGTTGATCTCACTGTCTGTGCTACTGGTGTTATGTTCAGGAAGCTGTCTCCTGTACCAATTCTTTCAAGGGTACCACCCACTTTCTCTTCTAAGAGGTTCAGTGTGGCTGGATTTATGTTGAGGTCTTTGATCCATTTGGACTTAAGTTTTGTGCATGGCGATAAACATGGATCGATCCGCATTTTTCTACATGCCAGTCTCCAATTATGCCAGCACCATTTGTTGAAGATGCTTTCTTTATTCCATTGTATATTTTTAGCTTCTTTGTCGAAGATCAGATGTTCGTACGTGTGTGGGTTAATACCCGGATTTTCAATTCGATTCCATTGGTCTGCCTGTCTATTTTTGTGCCAATACCAAGCTGTTTTCAGGACTATAGCTCTATAATAGAGCTTGAGGTCAGGGATAGTGATGCCTCCGGACGTTGCCTTGTTGAACAGGGTTGTTTTGGCTATCCTGGGTCTTTTGTTTTTCCATACAAAATTGATTATTGTTCTTTCAAGGTCTGTGAAGAATTGTGCTGGGATTTTAATGGGGATAGCATTGAATCTGTAGATTGCTTTTGGCAGGATTGCCATTTTTACTACATTGATCCTACCTATCCAAGAGCATGGGAGATCTTTCCATTTTCTGAGGGCTTCTTTAATTTCTTTCTTTAAAGATTCAAAGTTCTTACGATACAGGTCTTTCACTTGTTTGGTTAGCGTTACCCCAAGGTATTTTATGTTGTTTGTGGCAATTGTAAAGGGTGATGTTTCTCTGATTTCTCTTTCAGCCCTTTTATCATCTGTATATAGTAGGGCTACTGACTTTCTTGAGTTGATCTTGTAACCTGCCACTTTGCTGAAGGTGTTAATCAGCTGTAAGAGTTCCCTGGTAGAGTTCTTTGGGTCACTGATATAAACTATCATATCGTCTGCAAACAGTGAAAGTTTGACTTCTTCCTTCCCAATTTGTATCCCCTTGATCCCCCTTTGTTGTCGTATGGCTATAGCTAGAACTTCAAGTACCATGTTGAAAAGGTATGGAGAGAGTGGACAGCCTTGTTTTGTTCCTGATTTTAGAGGAATTGCGTTGAGTTTCTGTCCATTTAGTTTGATGTTGGCTGTTGGTTTACTGTATATGGCTTTTATTATGTTTAAGTATGTCCCTGTTATCCCAGATCTCTCCAAGACCTTTATCATGAAGGGATGTTGGATTTTGTCAAAGGCTTTTTCAGCATCTAGTGAGATGATCATGTGATTTTTGTTTTTCAGCTTGTTTATATGGTGGATTACGTTGATGGATTTTCGTATGTTGAACCATCCCTGCATCCCTGGGATGAAACCTACTTGATCGTGGTGAATGATTGTTTTGATGTGTTCTTGGATCCGATTTGCCAGTATTTTATTGAGTATTTTTGCATCAATGTTCATGAGGGATATTGGTCTGAAGTTCTCTTTCTTGGTTGTATCTTTGTGTGGCTTGGGGATCAAGGTTATTGAAGCCTCATAGAAAGAGTTTGGCAAAGACCCTTCTGCTTCTATTGTGTGGAACACTTTGAGAAGAATTGGTATAAGCTGTTCTTTGAATTTGTGGTAGAATTCTGCACTGAGGCCATCTGGACCTGGACTTTTTTTGGTTGGGAGACTTTTGATGACAGCTTCTATTTCCATAGGGGTTATAGGTCTATTTAAATTGCTTATCTGTTCTTGATTTAGTTTTGGCAAATGATAGCTGTCCAGGAAGTCATCCATTTCCTTTAAATTTTCGAATTTTGTGGAGTACAGGTTTTCAAAGTATGACCTAATGATTCTCTGGATTTCCTCAGAGTCTGTTGTTATGTCCCCCTTTTCATTTCTGATTTTGTTAATTTGCGTGTTCACTCTCTGCTGTTTGGTAAGTTTGGACAAAGGTTTGTCTATCTTGTTGATTTTCTCAAAGAACCAACTCTTCGTTGCATTGATTCTTTGTATTGTTTTCCTGGTTTCTACTTTGTTGATTTCAGCCCTCAATTTGATTATTTCCTGGCGTCTACTCCTCCTGGGGGAGTTTGCTTCTTTGTGTTCTAGAGCTTTTAGCTGTGATGTTAATTCTCTGGTATAACTGTTTTCCTGTTTCTTCATGTGAGCACTTAGTGCTATGAACTTCCCCGTAGCACTGCTTTCAAAGTGTCCCATAGGTTTGGGTATGTTGTGTCTTCATTCTCATTGAGTTCGAGGAAGTCTTTAATTTCTTTTTTTATTTCCTCTTTGACCCAGGGATGGTGCAGTTGAGCATTATTCAATTTCCATGAGTTTGTAGGTTTTCTGCACTTTGTGTTGTTGTTGAATTCTAGTTTTAAGGCATGGTGGTCTGATAAGATGCATGGAGTTATTCCAATTTTTTTGTAGCTGCTGAGGTTTGATATGTTGCCAAGTATGTGGTCGATTTTTGAGAAGGTTCCATGTGGTGGTGAGAAGAAGGTATATTCTTTTTTATGTGGATGAAATGTTCTATAGATATCTGTTAATCCCAGTTGGGTCATTACTTCTATTAGACCCTTTGCTTCTTTGTTGAGTTCCTGTCTGGTATTCTTGTCTAGTGGTGAGAGTGGTGTGTTGAAATCTCCCACTATAACTGTGTGGGGCTTTAGATGAGATTTAAGTTCTAATAATGTTTCTTTAACGAATGTGGATGCCTTTGTATTGGGGGCATAGATGTTCAGGATAGACACTTCGTCTTGGTGGGTTTCACCAGTGATGAGTATGTAATGACCTCCTTCATCTCTTTTGATTGATTTTATTTTAAAGTCTAGTTTGTTAGATATTAGGATTGCTACCCCTGCTTGTTTCTTGGGTCCATTTGATTGAAAAATTTTTTCCCAACCTTTAACTCTCAAGTAATGTCTGTCTTTGAGGGTGAGGTGTGTTTCTTGTATGCAGCAGAAGGAAGGGTTCTGTCTTCGAATCCATTCTGCTAGTCTGTGTCTTTTTATGGGTGAGTTAAGGCCATTAATATTGAGGGATATTAATGACCATTGATTGCTCATCCTTCTTCGATTTGCGATGGTTGTTGTTGGTGGAATTATGGGTGGAATTTCGCCCCTTTGTTCTTTTGGCTGTTGGTAGAGAGGGATTCTCTAATGCTTATGTTTTTCTGGTTGTAGTTAGCTTCCTTGGGTTGGAGTTTTCCTTCCAAAATTTTCTGTAGGGCTGGGTTAGTGGACACATATTGGTTGAATCTAGTTTTGTCATGGAATATCTTGTTTTCTCCGTCTATAGTGATTGAGAGCTTTGCCGGGTATAGTAGTCTGGGCTGGCATCCATGGTCTCTTAGTGTAGGTAGAATATCTATCCAGGACCTTCTGGCTTTCAGAGTTTCCATGGAGAAATCAGGTGTAATTCTGATAGGTCTGCCTTTATATGTTACTTGACCTTTTTCCTTAGCTGCTCTTAATATTCTTTCTTTATTCTGTATGTTTGGGGTCTTGATTATTATGTGGCGAGGGGATTTTTTTTGTGGTCCACTCTATTTGGTGTTCTGTAGGCTTCTTGTACCTTCATTGGCATGTCTTTCTTAAGGTTGGGAAAGTTTTCTTCTATGATTTTGTTGAATATGCCTTCTGCCCCTTTGAGGTGGATTTCTTCTCCTTCTTCTATACCTATTATTCTTAGGTTTGGTCTTTTCATGGTGTCCCATAATTCCTGGATGTTTTGTGTTAAGGATTTGTTGGATTTAAGGTTTTCTTTGGTTGATAAATCCATTTCTCCTAATGTATCTTCAACACTTGAGATTCTCTCTTCCATCTCTTCTATTCTGTTGGTAATGCTTGTATTGGTAGTGCCTGACTGTTTGTCCAGCTTTTCTATTTTCTGCCTTTCTTCAGATTGTGTTTTTTTTAGTGTCTCTATTTCAGTTTTCAACCCTTGCAGCATTTGCATTGCTTCTTGCAATTTTCTGTTTATCTGTTCGTCCGTTTGTTGCCTTTTATGAATTTTTTGGTTTGTTCTTTCTTCCATTTCTTGCATTTTTTGGTTTGCTTTTTGTTCCATTTCTTGGATTTTGTGCTTTGTTTCTTCTTCCCTTTCCTGCCTTTTTTGGTTTGTTTCTTCCTCCATTTTTTTTATTTTTTGCTTTGTTTTTTCTACCATTTCTTGCATTTTTTGCTTTGTTGCTTCTTCCATTTCCTGCCTTATTTGGTATGTTTCTTCTTCTAATTCTTGCATTTTTTGCTTTGCTTTTTCTTCCATTTCTTGCATTTTTTGCTTCATTTCTTCTTCCATTTCGTGCCGTTTTTGGTTTGTTTTTTCTTCCAATTCTTGCATTTTTTGGTTTGTTTTTTCTTCCATTTCTTGCATTTTTTGGTTTGTTTTTTCTTCCATTTCTTTGAGGGATTTTCCAATATCCTCTTTTAGGGCCTCTATCATTTTCATGAAAGTGCTTTTAAGATCGTTCTCTTCTGCTTCCTTCGCGTTTGAATATTGGGGTCTTGCTGGTGTGGAGTCTCTAGAATCTGGCGGTGTCATATTTGTTTTTCTGTTGCTGACTGTGTTTTTGTATTGTCTCTTTCCCATCTCTTCTTTTAGTGGGTGCAGAAAGAGACCCTTCCTGGTCTGGGGACCAGAGTTCCCTTTGGTGGGTGCTAGTAAGTCCAGTAATCTGGTGGTTCTTCTATGCCTTGTCCAAATGCTGGTCCGTGGGTAGAGAAGAAGAACAGGAATCTGGGGCGCTTAGCCTCCTACCTGGTCCCCTGGACCCTATGCTGGGTCCTGTTGTACCTGATCCGGAACAGCTACTCCCCTGGTCTCCCTGGTTCCTGTAGTTTCCTGGTCTCTTTGGTGGGAGAGAAGATCTGGAGTCTGGGGTGCTTGGCTCCCGCCGGGATTGGGAGCTCTGTGCAGTTCCCAGGCGATCTGCAGGCTCTGGAACTCAGGCTGGGAAGCTGGCCTGTTTACCTGATGATGCCAGAGGGACAGCTACTTCCCTGTACTCCCAGCCTCCTCTCCTTTCCTGGAATCGTTGGTGGGAGAGAAGATCTGGAGTCTGGGGTGCTTTGCTCCCGCCGGTATTGGGAGCTCTGTGCAGTTCCCAGGCGATCTGCAAGCTCTGGAACACAGGCCGGGAAGCTGGCCTGTTTACCTGATGCTCCCTCCGGGATTGGGAGCTCTGTGCAGTTCCCAGGCGATCTGCAGGCTCTGGAACACAGGCCGGGAAGCTGGCCTGTTTACCTGATGCTCCCACCGGGATTGGGAGCTCTGTGCAGTTCCCAGGTGATCTGCAGGCTCTGGAACACAGGCCGGGAAGCTGGCCTGTTTACCTGGTGCTCCCGCCGGGATTGGGAGCTCTGTGCAGTTCCCAGGCGATCTGCAGGCTCTGGAACACAGGCCGGGAAGCTGGCCTGTTTACCTGATGCTCCCGCCGGGATTGGGAGCTCTGTGCAGTTCCCAGGCGATCTGCAGGCTCTGGAACTCAGGCCGGGAAGCTGGCCTGTTTACCTGATGATGCCAGAGGGACAGCTACTTCCCTGTACTCCCAGCCTCCTCTCCTTTCCTCAAAATGCATTCTTTTTATGTGCTAGAATTCTTTTGTGCATGAGTAGCTAATAACAGTTTTCATATATTAATAGTGAGCTTAACATAAGCCTAAAGGAACTAGGATAGTTTATGGAGATATTTTGTAGGAAAGTAGATTATTTGAAAACTAATTACTGCATGGAATGCATATACAACATTATTCCAATAGTAAAGAATAGACCTCAAGACATTTTTTGTTAGATTCTTCCTTTTGAAGACTCCTTTTCATTCTTTTGTTTTGTTTTGTTTTTTTAATTACATTTTTAATTAGAAACAAGCTTGCTTCATATGTCAATCCCAGCTCCCTCTTCCTCCCCTCTCCCCACATCCCCCGGGCAGCCCCCCCCCAGCCTCTCACCATATTCCCACTCCCTTCCCCATTGGGGATATCCATAGTCTGTCATTTTGTTCAGGGCAGGGCATAGGCCCACCCCTAAGAGTCCAGGCTGAGAGAGCATCCCTCTTTATGGTATGGACACACAAAGTCCATTTGTATGATAGGGATAAATACTGATCTACTGCCCACGGCCCCATAGATTGTCCAGGCCTCTTCACTGATACCCACATTCAGGGGATCTGGATCAGTCCCATACTGGCCTCCCAGCTGTCGGTCTGGGATCCAAGAGCTCCCCCTTGTTCAGGTCAGCTGTTTTTGTTGGTTTCACCCCCCCATTCTTTGCCCATTTGCTCATCACTCCTCTCTCTGTCACTGGTTTCCAGGGGTTTAGTTCAGTGTTTAGCCATGAAGACTCCTTTTCAAGGTGCATATTGTATGTTTATCAAAGGTGGACCTGCAAACTTGATGTGAAAAGATACTAGATGTTTAGCTGGATTTACAATTGTTTTAAATTATGAATCAAAATAACTAGTTTTGGTTTTGGCTGTACTGCAGATCTTAATGTCTTGATATGTTAAAGTCAGTAGCAGCTCTTTGTAATTCACAGTTGTTTAGTGAGTGTTTATTTAAAATACATTATATGACAAACTGTCTCTGGGCAGAGACATAGGAGTCACATTATGATTCCCATCTATGTGACACTTTAATTGTCCCACAGATTGTATTCACAATAGCTGCCTGACTGCTATTTTGTGAGTGTGCAGATACATTAAGACTGTCTTTGCATGAACAGGCTTTATTATCTCTATGCATTCCACTTAGTGCAGTTAATTTATGAATAAGGCAAATATTATGGCCCAATTTTAGAACACAAAAACCTGAAGAACAGCAAAATTGTGACATGGTGGATAAATCCTTTCTTTTGCTCAGCAGACAAGTTCATTTGTGATTAATCATTGCTTCTCTAAGTTTAATGACACTAAATATTCTTTAAATTTTCACAGTTGTCCTATGGTTAGCATATTACTCATATGTTCTTGCAAAATTATACTGCAAATAATCTTTGACTGCATGTTCCTTCTTTCCACTGACATGCTATCAGGTGGTAAACTTTCATTGCACATGAAATTCTGTCTATTCCTATAGCCAGGAACCGTGACAGCTTATTTATTGGGTATGCTGGGCTCTGGTCTCAAATCATAACAGAATTTTGAGTTACTATTCTTGCTCTGTAAGTTATACAGACTGATTCTACTAAGAAGGCAATAGGACAGCTTTATGATTCATACTCATGGAATCATCCATCAGCATAGAAATATAGGTAGAATGTCATGGAAATAAATAGGGATTTCCATATCATGCTCATTAATTTGATTCATTGTTACAACTATAGCATGTTCTGAAATGGCTTTTTTAGCCTTTGTTGTAAATTCTGGCTCACTTTGAACAAAAATCTCTTATACACATATATTATACACATATTTACTGTAGAATGATCTTGAAGAAATTGGACTATTTTCTTTTTGAGGTAGGATCTTGTATTTAGCGAAAAATGCCCTGGAATTCACTATTAATCCAGGCTGGCCTCAACTTACCTTGTGGTTCTTAGTCTTAGCCTCCTGCATACTGGAATTACAGGTATGTGTACCTGCATGACTAGATCATCTGCTGAAATTTTAGATTGCAAATCTAAACCCTCAGCAATTCTTTTGCTAAATGTATACACAGTATATATGTGTGAACTTAGAGATGCATAGAAAGTTCACAGGTGAATTCTTCACAATTGCTCAAGACTCAGAAATGACCCATATGTTCTTTAATGGAATGATGGGCAAATACGTTTTGGTATATTGGTATAGCGGAACAACATATAGCAGTGGAAGCTGTGGCACTTTTGAGTTTCTCGTACTCTTTTTCTTCATATACGTAGTGGTATTCAAGCATTTACAACACATTTTA
This sequence comes from Mesocricetus auratus, assembly GCF_017639785.1. Classification (NCBI taxonomy): domain Eukaryota; kingdom Metazoa; phylum Chordata; class Mammalia; order Rodentia; family Cricetidae; genus Mesocricetus; species Mesocricetus auratus. The sequence goes on from NW_024429189.1 coordinate 106,987,770, forward strand.
TGTAGAGTATGTTAACTATGTTTCTCAAATCTTAAAAACACACTTACTCAACCTACTTAACTCTGGAACTCTTCTGGGGATTGATATCTGCAGAACTTTTCAGAATAAAAGCAATAGTGGTCCTTGTTAAAGCCTGTTAAAAACCCTCAATGGATGAATGGATTGTAATAGTGTGTGTATGTTCTGTATCCTATTTCTAAGTTATCCCTGGAGCTGACAGAGCAGTATGCCCCATACCCCAACTCCTAGAATTTAGCTACTCTTAAGTCACTCATGAAAATATGACTGCTGGTTGAGAAAGCCTTAAACCATTCACAGTTCTTTGTATGGTATAAATTTATCTCCTCTAGAAATAAAATTATTCATCTACTAAAAATTATATAAGCAAAATTCTGCCATAGTGTTTCTTTGTGAAAATTTATTACATGCAGCATACTGTGATGTACAAATGTCTTATCTCATAACTGCTCTTATATTCCATAGCTTTAGGTAGAATATTATGCAGATATACATTAAATAAATTATATTAGTGGCAGAATTTTTTTAGGTTTCCTTCATTGATTACTTTTCTGACTGTTCTACTGATGAGAGTGGGATATTAAAGTCACCTCTTACTGTACCTAGACCTACTATCCCTATAGGTTCAGCTTTTGTTTGTAAATTATATCATATATATATCAATGATTATGAATTTTATGGACTGTTTACTTTATTAATATGTAATGGTCTTCTCTGTTTCTTCTAATTTGATTTGTATCAGACATAGCAGACTTATTTGCTTGATTTTGATTTTCATTTGTTTGATATATTGCCTTTCATGTTTTCACTCTATAATTGTATGGTTCTTTGTGGTGTATTTTTACTTTTTTTAATCGGGGAGAGGGTTGTTCATTTGTTTTGTTTTTGACAAAGCCTCACCTACCCTAGACTGGCCTCAAACTCTGCATGGCTAAGGCTGACCTTTAACAACTGATCCTTCCATTTCTATAGTGTGGGTGTTGGGATTGCAGGTGTGGACCTCCACACCCAGTTTATGTGGTGCTGGGGACTGAACCTAGGGCTTTGTGTCTACTAGGTAAGCAGTCTATCTAATAGGCTGTAAAGAATAAATAATGGAATCTTATTTTAAGTGCAGTCATCTAGTCTACATCTTTAATTGGAGAATTAATAGCCTTTACATAAAGATGCTATTGAAAGGGATGCTGCTGATAATTGCTGTGATTTTGTTGGAAGTGGTTGTGGCTGATTCAATTATTGTTCTTTTCTGCTCTCTGATTCATATACGTTTGTTTGCTTTATTTGTTGGATGCAGTTTATTCTTTCTTAGGCTTCCTTTGTTCACCTGTTCCTCTTGTGTATCTTATTCTTTCGTGAGTGTTCCTATGATTGAGGCTGTCCTTTTCCTCCTGTATGTAAGATTCCTTTATATATCTTTGGCAGTTCTGGCTTGGGGTCATGAACTGCTCTAGTTTGTGATTATATTATAACAATATTTGTCTGTCAATTTTGACAATGTTTTGCTGTATACACTGATGGTTATTTGTCCGGGGCATAGTCAGCTAGAAGGATAAGACTACAGAAGTCTAGTAATCACACTGGAGTCACTGTTCTATTTCTGGCAGTGAAAGTCGCTGTAAGTACAGGTACTGAGGGTCTTCCATGACGAGGGCTCTTTCTTGTCAGATGCCTGGCTTACCTTTCAGAAGAGCCCTTTCCTTCACCCTCTGGGGAAGTATGGTGGGGGGAAATGTGTTGATTGTCTTCTGGGCTTTAAGGAGACAGTCCTCACTATTCAGGTTCATAAGATCATCAGGAACTTTGAACTTCTCTATCTGTGAAGTCATATGAATAAAAGTTAAGTATCAAAAAATGTCCTTTTGCGCCAACAATACATTTAAATGTATGGAGACCAGTTCTGTTTATATTGATCCATGGTCATTTTATTATTTTGTCAAAAAATGATCTTTGAATCCAGTGATTTCCATAACTCCTAGCAAACTGAGTGTTTTATTTTACCAAAGATGTAAATTGGAAAAATATATGCAGACACACATATACATATGTAATATATATGTATGCACACAGATATATTTACATTCCCCTTAAAGCTGTGTGTATGTGTGTACACTTGAATGTGCTACTACAGGTATTTTTTAGCTAATTTGTTTCCCTCTTTTGACACAGATTTAGAATAGTTATAATGGACACAACATGGAATTCTAAAATCAGTTGATATATACTTATAAAGTATGAAATTTATTTTGAAATCAGAGTTAATCTTGGTCTCTTTAGGTTACACATGTTTATAACAACAAAGATTCCATTTCTACTTGCATTTATTCACATAGATCAATGTATTTATAGAAAGCATATTAGTTTCCTATTGCTTTGTAATCACCATAAACTTCATGGTATATTATTGTATAGGTACATCAGCTAGCTTCTCTTCTCATGAGGCTGAAATCAAGGTGTCAACCTCTTGGAATCTTATCTAGAGGCTTTGGGAAAGCATTTGTCCATGGGCATTCAAATAAATGACAATATTTAGTTCCTTGTGGCTTCTGGACTACAGTTTCTAACTTCTTGTTGGTCATCAGCAGAGAGTCATTCTCCTTTCCATGAATCTCCTCCATCTTCAAAGGCAGCTGTGCCCTACTCAGTCTTTCCAGGTTTATGGTCTCTCGACCTCAATGCTACCCACATTTGAAGGAGAGGATATTGTATAAATGTAAAAATCATGAGAGTCCATTCTTAGAATTCTTCCTATCACAGATAGATAGTAGTGTGTTTATGATTATGGAATTTCCCCAAGATTATTACTGATAAGGCACCCTATATAGGCAACTAGCTTTACTTGAATATTTAATGTCATTGTATTTAGTGATTAATTAGTGGGAATGCATTTTATCTGGCTCTTTTAAATTTGTTGTTTTCTTTATTTTAGGATTCTCTTGAAGGTCATATTAAAATTGGTAAAAAGAAAATGATGATGTTTTTTCTGCATTCATTTGAAGGGTGTTAAAATTTTTATTTAGGAGATGATCTGTAACCTGATCCTTAATCCAGGGACCTTTCCCTCCAGTGTGTCAGCACAGAGGAGCTAGAATTGCTTGCTGAGCCTACGTTAGGGTGAAAGCAGAATGTTGGGATGAAGCTGAATTTCACAGAGAATGTCCTGAGTAATGTGGCACTGTTGTGGCATGTTTTTGTTTTTTGTTTTTTTGTTTTTTTGTTTTTTTTAGTGAATCGTGTTTATTTTTGTGCCTTCCTCAAGTCCTGTCCTACCAGCCATTTTCTAATTGGCAACACTGAAGCTCTTGGGAAACAAACAACTAAAAGGCCAGTTGCCTTTTCTCTGTTTTTGACTTTGGCTACAGAAGCCTGAAAAGATGCCACTGTGCACTCAGAAGGGTTGCCTTCTGCAGGTAGAATGGTGACATCCACAGTAGTCACAGTTCTTAAGTCCTCTCCCTGAAGAGCCGCAGTCATACTCAGTGTCTTTAGGAAAAGCCATCATGTGTGTTCCTCAGTTCATCTTAGCTGTATTTGGCTTCCATTCATTGAAGAGATAAGTCCCAGACAGGATATACATCTTTGTGGTACTTTCTAATGACTGAATTACCCTCTGGCTGACTCCACCATTTGAGGAGCCCTTTGACTGATCCATTTCCTTCATAGCTGGTACTTAATATGCATCAACTTTGTGTCTTTTCTAAAGCCTATAATCTTCCATTCAGCATCGTTCCAAATGTGTCTTTTAATGAGTCAAGCCTCTCTGACATCCCTCCCTATTCTCATCCCACAGCCCCCATACATTTAAAGTTACATTCAGCAGAGCAAAGTTTCCCAATACAGTCATACAGTGGCTTATTCATACAGCATGCTGGGAATCGTCTGATGAAGGATAGAGGGCAGCGATGTCATAGTTCTTTCTATGATTCTTTTGTATGAATTCGACATCTACATTAAGGCCCCTTGAAATAGTTTGACCTCTCAGCTTTGTGACCCCATCTTCTTGTCACTTACCAGGAGGAACACATTTTGAGTCTCTTGACTATTCTCTACCACTTGACTTCTAAGATAAAGAAATGAAAATTTATTTATCATTGAGACCTTTTCTATTCTCTTACTACTTATGAGTATGAATTTTCCTGTCATACTGTCTAAGTAAGAAAACCTGCCATTATCTCTAATAGGTTGACTACTAGATTACTTTTCACCATGGAGGCATGCCACTGGAAATTTTATGTTCATTACAGTTTCTTTTCAAAACTCCATGTGAACTGAACCTAATATTCCAAACATGTTCTGTCCAGATCAGGGTAGACTAGACTGTTACCTTCCTTGAGGTACATATTATACTTTCAGTAGTTCAACTTAGAGTCTATTCTATAGCCAAAATAGACATTAACAGTTGGATGGTAAGGATAGCCCCTATATATCTAGTCAGAATAGACATTGGCAGTTGTATGGTGAAGGATAACTCCTATATATCTAGCCAAAATTGACATTGACAGTTGTGTGGTGAAGGATAACCCCTATCCTTTTTTTTTTTAAAGAAGCCTGAGACTATCTTTGAATACATATAAGACATGGTATTCTTCTGGCTCTGTTTCAAATTATGGTTGAATGAACTTTCAAAGTGACCTTGCTTGGCTTCATTTATTCTATTGTACATAGTGCCTTCCCTTTCTCCCCAGTATTTCATGTCCTTCTTGCTTAATAGAAATTCAGTATATCTCCATTGTGTTCACTCAAGAACTCTTCATTATCCCTTGTTTCCTTTCTTTCACCCTCCAGACTCTTGATCACTCAGTCTAACTATCCATCACTTTCCCCCTTACCTACAGGCTGCCAAACACTGCTTTGACGATCACATGCTTTTTAAAAAATTTGTCTTGCGTCCAGTCATAAAATTGTTTTCATTGCTGTTTTATAACTCTGATTTTGCTACTGTTATGTGTTGTAAGGTAAATATCTGTATTTTCTGATGGTCTTAGGCAATCCCTGTGAAGGGTTGTTTGACCACAAAAGGGCTCATAACACAGGTTGGGAACTGTTAGCCTAGAGTCTCTTAGTTCTATTGCATCTAGAATTTGACTTCAGTTCCTTAAAACCAGTTCCTAGCAGTTCTCTGTACCCATCTTATCCAACACTATCTTAATATGTATTTGTGTAACCCAGGCTGGAATCATTTGACAATTTCAATTCTTTGTTTTCCTTTTCTTTTTGAATATTGTTTGAGAAATATAGTACATATAATTCATTTAAAAATTTGTCTTGTTTGCATCTGGTTTGCCTATAAAAGATTTAGTATTCCTGCAACACCATGATACAAATGGTTAATTACCCCATTTCTTTACATTAACTCCCATGCATGCTCCTCGTTCTGGGTCTTTGCACTTGTGATTTCCTCTGTCTTAGCTCTTCCACTACAGTGGAAATTTGGTTATATGCATTATAGTGTGTGGTCATGCAAAGGTTAAGATCCTGTAAAGACATAGCTTTAAATTTTTAGTGTAACTGATTTTTAAGCTCAAATTATCACCAGTTTAGGGTTTCTAAGTTTGCTCTATTTAAAATATAGGGGCTGTCACATTCTTTTCCCTTCCTTTGCCTTTATTTTTCTTTGCATTTATGTATTTACTAGGCAAATTTCTCTTGTTCAAACATTTCACCTTCTCCCTAGTTCTTAAAGAATGTTATGATCATGTTTACATAAATAGACAGCTCTATGTCACCTAATAATGGGATAAATTCTGAGAAATATTCATTAGGCACCATAGCATCTGCTTATATAGCCTTCAAGAGTTGTATAACCCTACTACACCCTTAGGCTACATAGTATAGCCTGTGACTCTGAGAGTAAAAACCTATACAGCACATTGGATTACTGTATATTGTCAGAATCTAAAATCTAAGTATTTAACCATACGAATTTAGAAAATGTTAAGTAAAATATTATATAAAAATCAAAAACTATTCTTGAATAGGGTACATATTAGGTTTGGAGCTTGGAAGTCTAGAATTTTTTATGGATGAGTAAGTGAGTGAATGGTGAACAACTGTAATGGTTTGGGACATTATTTTCTACTACTGTGAACTCTATAAACACTATACACTTCAGCTGCACTAAACATAATTACTTTTCCTCTTTAAATAATGTAACTTTAGCTTACTGTAACATTTTAATTTTATAAATGTTTAATTTTTAAAGTTAGTTGACTCTTATAATAACAGATTAAAAATACATGGAGCTATGGAAATATATTTTCTTTCTTTATATTCTAATTCTATGTTTTTCTGTGTTTCCTTTTACTTTAAAATTTTTCTTATTTAAAACTGAGGCACACAGACATTAATACTTTAGGCCTGACACATTCAAGACCATCATTATAATTGTCTTCCTGCTCTGCAGCTGGATTCCTGGGAAGACCTCTGGGCAACAGTATAGTGGAGGCACTATCTCCTATGATGCCAAAGCTGCCTTGCAGAATGTCTCCTGGGGACCTCCCAGGAATGCTTTATAGTTACTTTTGTGAGAGGCAGTGCACATTAAAATAATAGTAAAATATAATAGTAAGCATATAAATTGGTAATATGGTGCTTTAGGTACTTTATTATTATTAACAAGTATTACATGTGATATATAATTGCCTGTGATTCACTTTTCAGAGACTGTCAGTACAATAGATTGGTTTATGCCAATGTGGTCACAAACACATGAGTAATACATCACACTAAGATGTTACAGTGTTTACCACACTACTGTACAATAGGCATTTTTCAGCTCCATTACAATTTTATGGGATCACTGTGGCTATATGGTACATTGCTAATTGAAGTGTTAGTATGTAGCACATGATGTGTGTGCGTGTGTGTGTGTGTATCCATATACACATTATAGAATGTATAATATGGCAATTGTAACCAAAATACAAGGTGAGATATTTATGAAAAGTTTTTATATAGAGAACTTAGAACAGATTCCAAAGGATGGCAAAATTTAAGGAGTCAGCGGTGTTACTATTTTTCTCAGCTGCTTTTATTCACTGCTGTAATCTAACATCTTAAAAGGGCCTGGAATATAATTTGACAAAACTCTCATTAAAATACTGTTTTTTCACTTTTATAAAGTGATTTTTTGCCTTGATATTAAAGGAAAAATAGATTGATAAAAAGTCTTTGATGTTCTTAGTGCTAACCAAACTTGTAGAGATGTGCTTGTCTTTTTATATGTACTTAAAAAAATTGAATAAGATATGAAACTTTATTCTACAACTATCTGTCTTGTCTATCCTAAGAATTTGAACTATTTGTACTCTCTCCTTCATTGGAACATTAGGGAGACAAATATTCCTTCTACAACTTAGGCTGGAATTTAATTACCAGTGGGACAGTACTAAGAGATGGACCTATTCAAAGGTGATTGTCTTGAAGGCACAGTCATTATTGTGACAGTGTGTAAATTATCAAGGAAGTGGGTGATTAATCATAATAATCATGAGTATGGATTTGTAATTTTTAAAAATGATTTTGTTATTTTGATTCTGTCTGTTGTGTGTACTCATTTGCCTTTGACTTGTCTCAGTCACTTTTCTGTTGCTGTTAAGAGACCATAAACAAGGCTACCTATAAAAGAAAACATTCATTGGGACTCATGGTTCCAAAGGGTTAAAATCCATGGTGGGGAGCATGGCAGCAGGCAAGCAGGCATAGAACTAGAACTGTAGATGAGAGCTTACATCTGATCCACAAGACAGAGAAGGAGAGGGTGGCAGAGAAGGGAGAGGGGGGAAGAGAGGAAGAGAGAGGGAGGGTAGGCAAGCATAGCTATAGTCTTTTGAAATCTCAAAGTCCAGTGTCAAGTCTCCTCCAACACAGCCACACCTCCTAATCCTTCACAAATAGTTCCATAAAAACCACCACAAGACTTTAAAACACATTGTAGTGCAGCATAAAGGCCCTCCCTGGAGATCAACACAGTGATTTTATATTTCTAAACTTCTATAACTTTGAGCATATAGATGCGTTTGTGTGTGTGTATGTGTATGTATATATACATATATATATGATTCCTATATATGAAAAATGGCTCATATATATAATTATGTATATGTTCATATATATGTATGCATATGAGCCGTATATAAATTGGTAAGTGTATTTAATAAAATTATAGCAGAAACATTTCCAAATCTAGAGAAATCCAAGTAGAATGCAAGTATACAAGGCACTTAGAATACCAAATATGCACGTACAAATAAAAACTCCCCATGATGAAACTGAATATTGGGAGTAGCAGGAGAAAATTATCTACTTATGAAGGTGAACTTAACCAAACCTCTCAGCAGAAGCTCTAAAATCCAAGAAGCATGCAAAGATTTCTACAATTCAGTGAAATCATTATTTAAAATGATGGAGAAATAAAGATCTAAAATAAGCATAAACTAAAGCATTTCATGATTTCTAAGTCAGTACTGCAGAAGACATGCAAACAAATCCTGTCCACAAACAAGAAAAAAAGACAATAAAAAGCAGAGAGCGCAAGAAAGGAAAGTTGATGAAATGAATAAGAAATAAATGAATGAAAATTAGAAAATAATGAAACATGTTCAACTCGGTTTACAGATAAACTTCTACAATGAATAATTGTGAAAGAAGAAATAGTATTGGAATCAACAATGAAAAACAATGACAATCAATCAGTACTTCTCAGTAGTAATCCTAGATGTAAATGCTTTTAACTCTCCAATTAAACGATGAAGATTAGCTGATTGTAATAAATGCAATATCCAAGTTTGAAAGTAACATACCAAGCAAATAGAATCTGAGAGCAGAAGGACTAGATCTACACATAGTTTAAAAGCTGACTCATCACAAATTAGTCACATTGTAATTTATAATTGAAATATTTCATCTCAATGAATATAAATAACAGTTCCTATATGAATTTTAGAAAGTACATGTGGTCTAGAAAGATAAAACAGAAGAAGCATCTCTCACACATTTACCAAAAGGCAACAAATACCCCCCCACACACATACAAACTAATGAAATAATGAACATAAGATAATTTTATAGCAATTAGTCCTGGGAATTCAGATATACTGATGATAAGCTATCCTTAAAGAAATTGGCAAGTGTGAAAAAATTAAAGAAATGATAAAAGCTCAAGATGTAGAAAAACTCGCATTTAACTGGTTACAACAATGTATGTCTACAATCCCAGCATGTAAGAAACTGAGGCAGGAGAATGACGAGTTCCAAACCAACTTGGGGCTACACTGTGAGAATGTGTCTCAAAAACAAAATCAAAATCAAAAACCAAAAAAATGAAAGAAAAACTTTCTATCTTAGATCTAAAGAACTAAACAAATTCTAAGCTACACATATGAATAAAACCCCTAGTCATATGCTAGTGGCGTTTCTCAGATGTGAGATTAAAGGAAGAGCCTACCTCATTTTCAGACACAGAATAATCTAACCTACAAAAGCAAATGACTCAGAAAACCCACCAGTGTTTTCTGGGAGAAATCATTGTGCACTCTAACCAGAGTGTATTTAGATAGGGAAATGATGATCATGAACTCAATAAGGTAAGGAGGGAACATGAATGTTTTAGCATTTATTGTTAATTCAGAAATCATGATAATAACATAGCTGGAATGCTGGTGTTGGTATTAAGAAAAAACGTCACTACATTTAATAGAAGAAACAATCCATCCAACAATATAATAATTGTAAATATATGCATTAAATATTGACACACCCCAATTTAATAAAACATTTATTATTGGGCATGAGGAATGGATAGACTCATATATAACAATAATGAGTAACTTTGATGCTCCACTTGGACCAATATATTTGTCTTAGGTTTCCTATTGCTGTGAAGATACACCAAGATGACCACAGCAACTCATGTAGGAAAACTAATTGGAGCTGGCTTACAGGTTTAGAGGATTCGTCCATTATTGTTACGGCAAGAAGCATCACAGCACACAGGCAAACGTGTTTCTGGAGAGGCAGCTGAGAATTCTGCATCTAGATCAGCAGGCGGCAGGAAGAGAGAGTGACACTTGGTCTGGCTTGAGCTTCTGAAACCTCAAAGCCCACCCCGAGTGACACACCTACTCCAACAAGGCCACACACATCTCTGAATAGTTCCACTCCCTATGTTCCTATGGGGGCTATTTTCATTCAAACCACCACGTGTCTATCATTTTGACAAACTCATCCTGAAGAAAGAGATTTTGAAAAACCAGAAAATGAATGGCTTACATCTTCATGGACAAGCAGAATTAATATTACAAAATACTATGCTACTAAAATCCATCACAGATTTAAGACAGTCTTGATCAATATTCTAATGTTAGTCTTCATAGAAAGAGAGGAAAAGACCTAAAAGCGGAAGCCAAGAAGATTCTTACTAGCTGTGTCTTGCCTGCCAGTTAATGGGATTTAGTCCCAGTGTGGAATCAAAACCCTGCATCCAGCAGCATGAGGACTTATATGGATTATGTTGCTGAGGTGGAAAGACCTATCCTAAATATACGTAGTACCATCCCATGGACTGGAATTCAGGACTGAGTACAAAAGAGGAAGTCAGCTGAGCTCAAGCTTTCCATTGCTCTGTGCTACCTGACAGAGAGTGTAGGACCAGCAACATACTGCTCCTGCCACCATGATTACCATGACATGTTAGAGTGTACTCTGAAATACTGAGCCACCCCCTTTTCCTTAAATTATCCTTTTTAGGTATTCCCCCCCCCCCAATGTTTTATGTAACACGATAGTCCAAGCAATCCTAGTAACAAAGACATTATGGTACTGACACAAAGATCAGTGGTCTAGGAGGTAAGACCTTGGTATAAACCACGGAGCTGTAGATGCCAGTAGTATATTAGAAAAAGGCAGCCTTTTAACACATGATTCTGGAATAACTATATATGCACATACACACGACTGAACTAGATTTTTATCTTACAACATGCACAAAAGTCAGTTCAAAATGGATCAAATGGATATGAATTTAAGACTTCAAACACCAAAACTGCAGAGGAAACAGAGAGAAAACAATTCATGACATAGTCACAGGAGAAGGACCCCCATAGCTCAGGAAAAAATGACAAGTAGATTTCATGAGATTAAAAAACTCCTTCCCAGTAAAGGATACAACTGGCAGTGTAAAGCTAGCTGGTCTACAGAAAAGGGCAGATTATTTGCCAACACTTTATCTGACAAGTATTTATTCTACATAATACACAAGTAACAACAACACAAAACAACAACAAAACACCAAAAGAAATCCAATTAAAATGGGCAGATGAAGTAAAGAGATATTCTTAAAAGAAATAAGAATGGCCAATAATTATAGGAAAAAATGTTCAACACCAGCTATCAAATAAAAACTTCATCGGGATTTCAACTCAACCTAATCTAAATGGATATCATTAAGAAAACAGCAACATATGGTAGCATATCTCTTTGATCTCAGCAACTGGGAGGCAGGAGCAAGTAGATCTCTGTGAGTTCAAGACCTGCTTGGTCTACAAGTTCCATACCAGACAGTGCTACATAGTCTAATAAATAAATAGTAAAAAAAAAATCAACAGATACTTGTAAGGGGAGAGTGCTGTGGAATAATCTTTCTGGACATGTGTGAATATAAGTCATTATGATAGATTTAATAAACAAACTGACTTGTCAGTAGCTGAGCAGGATAAAGTTAGGAGGGACAGTCAAACTGCAGACACTGGGATGAAGAGGGGTAGAGTCATAGGAGGCACCAGGGGATGCAAGGAGAAGCAAGATGAGGATGCAGTACTGAGAAAAGTTAGAAAACCACATGACAGAGCATAGATAAGACACATGGGTTAATTTAAAATGTAAAAGCTAGTTAGTAACAAGCCTGAGCTATTGGCCAAGCATTTACAATTAGTGTTAAGTTTCTGAATGATTATTTGGGAAATATTTGCCAGAACAGGAAAGCTATGCCTATAAGAGAGTAAGGGAAAGCATTATAAACTACTGGTGGGAATATGAATTCATACAGCCACTATGGAGATCAGTATGGAGTCTCTTAAGTATGAATTTCAGAATAATTAAAAAATTATCTCCTGTTTTCACATCTGTGGCATCCTTCTCTCATAATTCTGTTTTGAGGTTTATAAAATAAGTCACTTTTTAGATAGTATGTTAAGATGCGTAAATCATCAGTGTTAATTGGAAGCTTGTCTTCCCCAATCAAGGAGGAGCCCCCTCAAGTATACATATAGGGAAACATGATACTGGAATGGAGATTAAGGAGCATAACATTTGGGGAGTTGCTGGGGTCGTCCCCGTCTTCCTTCTCCTCTTGTTTCCAATGGCATCCTCCTTCGCCCAGGTCCAGGTTGTTATTGCCCACCCAGATTCAATCTCTGACTTTGAACTACATTTTGTCTACTGTACTGGGGTACATATCTACACAAAGCTCTTATGTTTGTGATTATTCATGGGGCATATTTTCCTTCACATCTCAAATCGTCCTGTACTTACAAGGTGAGTGTGAGCTAAAACTTTTTTTTCCAGAATCATGAGTATTTTCCTCTACTATACAATTTTTTTGTGCATTGAAGCATTTTTTCTTTTCATTTTATGAAGCCATTAACTTTCTGAGATCACACCACTTCTCATTTATATATTTCCCAAGATTTGTTGCCTAGAATGTGGTAATCATTCACTAATGTTTCTCGTATGTGAGTGTATGAATCCTTTCCGGATGTTGTGAACCTTAGTCAGATATTCTTCACATAAAACTTTGGTAACCATCCTATCATTAGCACTGGCTTGAATAACTATGCCTTGTACACAAGTCTAGAATAAAGATTGTAAAGCTCTGAACTTTAAGAGAGTGTGGCAGAATCTCACAAAATAGTAAAGAGGGAAGAGAACTCTGACTTTCCAACTTCTAGAAGACCTTTTATTTAGACCTGTTTTACCTTGCATCCAGAACTTTCTGCATTGCCAATGGTTCCTGAAGTTTGGGGCATAAAACCCCAAATCACACAGCATCCAAAACCTCTATAAAACCCCAGGAGCTAGATGTGGTGGCGTATGCCTTTAATTTCAGCACTTGGGAGGCAGAGGCAGGTGGATCTCCAACTTGGGAGTTCAAGATCAAGCTGGTCTACAGAGCAAGTTCCAAGATACCCTGGGCTGTTACACAGAAAAATCCTGTCTAAAAAATAATAATAACAAAAAAAACAGTCCCCCCAAAAAAACCAAACCAAAAAAAAAAAAAACAAACAGGATTTGTCCTCATTTTGCCTCTGATGTTTCATTTTGTTCATTTTGGTATATTATTTCATCAATTTCATCCATTTCTAATTTTTTCTTTTGTAGATATTCAGTTATAATCTCAAAGAACAACACTGATGTGGAAGAGCAATGATTGTGCTTGGTGATAAAGTAGGGTGGGTGATTTTTATGAACACTGAAGTTGACAGTATTCATCTGGAAGATAAACAGTCACAAGGCAGACAGAAAAATTGTGTTCCAAGTAGCTTTTCCAGCTCTGTGGTGATTGGAGTTGTTCCCTGTATTGTAGGGAGCAGCCCTGTATTGTATAGTGCTCAGAGAGCAAATTCGTATCTACTATCACAATGGGAAGACTGCTATAGCTTGCCCAGAGCAAAACTTGCTGCAATAAAAACTTCTAGATTGGAACATAGTGATGTCATTTGTGTTACTAGCTGTCTAAGTTGTCTCTGTGTTGTGTCAACTCTAAGTAAACATATCTTAGTTTGGGAACCTCAGCTCTGTCATTAGGCATTGCTGAGTTACAACACCATTTTTTTTACCGAGTTTATCAGCTGAAGTCTCTGTGAGCAGAGGAGTCTTGATTGTAAGCAGCTCAACGCATTGGGTTAAAATGGTTTCCATCTTCTGACTCTGTATTGAACTCACTTTGAGAGATGCCTTTCTGTGACATTGTCATTAGTTTCAAAGACTCAGTGAGTTGCTTGGCTTCTGGATCCTAGTGCCTCCTGTAACAGTATTAAATAAGGAAAGATGCAGTGATCGTATCAGCATGAAACTCAAGAAAATATGAAAAAGTCTAAAAGAAAGATGACTATACCCATCTCAAAAATGTTCAGTACACTTTAGCAAATCACCGGAGGATATGCTTTAAGAAATAGTGTGCTAAACAAATAGAAGGCTACACAAATCTCTACAAATTACAGTGTGTGTCTAGAGTTTTCCTACTTTAAATCCATAGAGTCATCACTGAATAGCATGTGTCTTGGTTGTGGAAAACTACCAAATAATAATAGTAATGATGATAACAGTAATAATAATAATAATATGGGAGGGAGAGGGAACTGGGATTGATATGTAAAACAAGATTGTTTCTAATTTAAATTTTAAAAGGAGAAAAAATAAAATAATTCCTTGTCAAATAATAATAATAATAATAATAATAATAATAATAATAATAATAATGAAGAAGTAATAGGAAAGTAAAAGGTAAGGTATGGGGAATAAAAGTCCTGCATTGGTCATCTCATTTTGGTATCCATCCAATTGCTCTTCCCTCACTTGGAAAGGATAAACATTCTTCATTGTCAGCCTTGAACTGGCATTTTGCTAGCACTGCCCCCCCCACCTGCCTGCCGTTGCCCTTATTTTCCTCATAGTACTCCTCTATGGCATCTTCCCCAAAACCTCCAATTAGAAGCAGTAGAATCAGTACTTGGAACTTCAGCTATTCTGCTGTTTTGTTTTTGAATTATTTTTTAATTGAGTGAAATGAAAATCTAAAAAAATTTCTTTGATGTTGAACATGGTTGCTTCTCTAAGAGGTAAGTTTCTGTGTGACCTTGCTGTACTGAAAAAAACCCTCAGGTAATTTTCTTAAAGAAAGAAATGATTTTCCCTAGTCATAGAAAGAATGCATGCTGGGCGGTGGTGGCTCTCGCCATTTTAATCCAGCACTTAGGAGGCAGAGGCAGGTGGATCTCTGTAAGTTCAGGGCCAACCAGATCTACAAAAGCTAGTTCCAGGACAGCCTCCAAAGTCACAGAGAAACCCTCTCTCAAAAAACCAAAACCAAAACAAACAAAAAAAGCAGTATTTTTATATTTTTTTATTAGGAAAGTTTTGAGGTAAGAAAGTGTAGTGAAAAAAGTAAATCTATCACTATACTAATAACCTGTTAGGAAGAGTTGCATGAGCTCTATTGACCCTAACACTTGGGACAGTGGGTACATGAAAATGCTCATGCTTTGTGCTTGTTCTCTGGGCTAGATTTTGGGTACTACCTATTAGATGATTTATTTAACACACGTGCCTAAAACCTGAAATATGAGTAGCTATCATGACTGTATTAAACTCTATTTATTCCAAACCCGCAAGTAACTCGTCAGGAATTATTTTACCTAATGATTTCACTGTACACACACACACACACACACACACACACACACACACACACATATATATATATATTCAAAGATCCAAAGATATGTGTCAACAAAAGCAGATAACTTTTTGATCCACTAGCTCATGAAATTCATAATTATCTCCATTGAAAACATATGTACATTTGCTGTACCATACTTAGCATGTGTATATTATTCAGTGGGTACTCTTTATTTGTTTTACTATTCTCAAAGTTTTTTACACAATTTTACAATTTCGTTTGTGTTATGCTATATTATAAGTGTCTCGTGTATATAGGTTTTTCATGTAAGGGTATGTTTTGGAGTACAAGTTATTCATGTAGGGGTATGTTTTGGGGTACAGGTTGTTTATGTATGAGGTATGTTTTGGAGTATAGACTGTTCATGTATAGGGTATGTTTTGGGGATATGCTTGGGGTTTTGAAGGAATAGAATCTTGTTTCCTTATATCTTTTATTTTAAAAAATTCATGTTCACATATGTGCTAATTTTAGCCAAACTGTGTTTTCTTTTTGAATACTAATGTTAAAAGGGATCATAGAAAAGGAATGGTTATATTCTTTTAATTATTTTGTAATTAATTTGTTATCTGAATATTCTTTTTTATTAATTTTATCATTTTTTATTTTAATTTTAAATAGCTTGTTTTACATGTCAATCCCAGTTCCCTCTCCCTCCCCTCCTCCCGCACTCCCCTTCCCCCCCACCCTCCCACCCTATTGCCAAATCCTTCCACATAGGGGATATCTAGAGTCTGTCATTTTACTCTGGGTAGGGTCCAGGCACTCCCCTAAGAGTCCAGGCTGAGAGAGCATCCCTCTTTGTGCTATAGGCACATGATGACTATTTGTATTCCAGGGATAGACACTGATCCACAGCTCAGGGCCCCATAGGTTGCCCAGGCCTTCTCGCTGACACTCACATTTGGGGGTCCAGATCAGTCCCATGCTGGCCTCCCCACTCTCGGTCTGGGGTCCAAGAGCTCTCCCCTGTTCAGATCAGCTGTCTCTGCTGGTTTTGCCAGCCCCTTCTTTGCCAATTTGCTCTTCGCTCTTCTCTCTCTGTCACTGGGTTCCTTGGGTTCAGTTCAGTGTTTAACTGTGGGTGTTTGCCTCTGCTTCCATCAGTCACTGGATGAAGGCTCCCGGATGGTTATAGACATCAAGTTCATTATCAGGAATGGGCATTCGAGGTGGTCTCTCCACTATTGCTTAGCTTGCCAATTGGTGTTATCCCTTTAGATCACTCGAGGTCGCTCTGGTGCCTGATCTGTATTTGATCCTATGATTCCCTCTTCTCCCTATTCTACCCCCACCCCCCTCAACTTCCTGTTCCACCATGACCAACTCTCTTCCTCTTCACCCCCTCTCTTCTTCCCAGGTCCCACTCCCCCCCCACCCCTCACCGTGTTCCCCATTCATTCAGGGGATCTTGTCTCAATCCTCTTCTCTGGGTACTATGCATATATGCATATCTTTTAGGTTCTTTCCTGTTTCCCAGACTATCAGTGGAAGTGCAGACTGGCACTATCCTGATCCATGTCTAAAATCCATATATGAGTGAGTACATACCATGTTTGTCTTTTTGCGACTGGGTTACCTCACTCAGGATGGTTTCTTCCAGTGCTATCCATTTCCCTGCGAAGTTCAAGATTCCATTGTTTTTTCCTGCTGAGTAATACTCCATTGTGTAAATGTACCACATTTTCTCTATCCACTCTTCAGTTGAGGGGCATCTAGGTTGCTTCCAGGTTCTGGCTATTACAAATAATGCTGCTATGAACATAGTGGAGCAGATGCCCTTGTTGTATGAACTTGCCTCATTTGGATATATGCCTAAGAGTGGAATTGCTGGGTCTAGTGGCATATTAATTCCCATATTCTTAAACTTTTAGAATTTTTAGCCAGTTAGGCATGGCAGTAGCATCATAAATAACTACAATGCACCTTTCTAAGAACCAGAATTCCTGGCCACCCTTGTCCCTCTACCCAATGTCCTCTGGCCTAGTAACATAATTATGTGTGCCTTTGCTGATTGTGCCCATGCTTCTGCTGGTCACTCTCATCTTTCCAGTGACTTTTATATCAGAGAGATTGCTTTTCAGTTAACTTTCACATGCTGTTGCATGAGCTACATTTTAACACAAGCTCAGTAATCCCTGGGTTACCTGGTACTGAGAAATAGTAACACATTTGTGACTAAGAAATTGGATTTGTTTGTTTGTTTGTTTTAATTTTTATTTAAATTAGCAACAATCTTGCTTCACATGTCAATCCTAGATTCCTCTTCTTCCGCTCCTCCCCCCGCCCCTTCCAAGCCCCCTAGCCCCCCCAACCCAATTCACATTCCATTCCCCAGGGAGAGTGAGGCCCTCCATGGGGGATATCCAGATTCTGTCATTTCATTCAGGGCAGGGTGGCAGGCGAGGTTGGGTCCCCAGGAGGACCCAAGCTCACCTGAAGCTGGGCGCATGGGTGTGGGGAGAGCCGAGAATGGGGTCTTATAAATTGTTTTGACATTCCCATATATGTAACATAAATGTCAAAGAGAACAATTGCTTCTAGTGGATACAATCACTAGGTTAAGTCTGGGATCTTCTGGAAGGCAGTTGTGTAATACTGAATGTCTGTCTTTAAAATCTACATTAAAACTCTGTACTATCTACATTGAATTTTAGAATTCATTCTAAAATAGATGACAGAATTCACTGTCTCAGAAATATTTTGAAGGAATAAATTGGTCACTCTGTTATCTGTCATGGGCCAGCTGAAAGGGAAAAAGGCAAGGACTGACATACTTGTAGAGAATTCTTCATCCTGTAAGATAGTGGAGTTGTTGAATATGTTTACACTTTCTGACCTTTTGGTAAGAGGTTATACTTCATTTCATTTGGGCATTACATATTCCACATGTGTTTTGTCACGTTTTTTCCTTTAATTTAAAAAGGTTTTATCAACTTACTTTCACATATTCATTAGTAACCCAGTTTGAACTATCTCTCCATTCCCTTCCAACTTGGCCCCAAATGCAGGTGAAGGGAAGAGAACACTAGTTTACTGTTGGACTTAAACCAAAGACTGTAGTCAATGATACTGTAGTCAATCCCAATAAAAATAATTCACCTGAAATACTGTCTCTGATATATTTTAATAACTGTGTGACTGGTTTAACCATATACATAGGTGTTATTTTCTTAGCAACAACAGAAATACCCAGATTACACAAAATGCAAAGAATTAGGTTTTCTACCATTCTAACAGCTTTCCAATAGTGAATCTTTGAAAGGAAATCATTATTCCTTCTCCTTTTTGGCATTCCCACTTTACCAGAAGTTCACTGAGTTGCACAGTGAGAAGATTCCTGTGTTGGGGAAAGAGGGGGCAGATGCCACTGCTTAGCAGTTGACTCTGTAAACTCGTTGGAGGGTGTGGAGGCAGAGCAGAATGTAGTCTGTTAATGTCTTTTCTCTACTTTCCCTTTTTATTGCCCTATATTCTAAAGTCTGTTTGGACCTGGGGAAATGATTCTATATCATCAAAGATAGAATAAAATTCATTGGGCACTTACTACAATACAAGTACACAAAAGGCATAGCCCAAGTAAATGGCAGAAACTGGATATGAACTCAGGCCTATCTATTTGAGAAAACAATGCTATTACTCATCATCTTCAATATCAAGTGTTCATATGACTTATTGGTATACTAGGTGTATTGTTTTACACTCTTGGGGTAAGGGTAAATTTGTTCAGGATACTACTATGAACAGAACATCACAGTAATACAGGAATTATCAAGTTGGGATGCCTATATTTGAAAATCTGATTTTACTGTATTGCCATGTGATATTGGAGGAGTTACATTATGCATTTTAGCTTAGTTTCTTTTGTTAAGTAATAATGAAGCAAGCAATGGATATGAGCTATTTAGTAAATAGTCTTCATTAATTCTGGTGGTAACTACAGAATAGTTTACATTTTAAAAAGAAATTTTCTAAAAGTTGTCTCTAATGATACTGTCATGCAAGTTAAGTTCATTTGTCCACTTCATTCTTCCACCTGTTGGCTTAGGCCAAGCATGAACTTCATTCATCCTTCAGACAGTAACAGTAAGTGCAGCATTTTACTCATGTTGTAAGTACTAAGAACATCTAGTTAGCTTGGTAGTTAGATAACATGCTGTAACCATAGATTATATGCTTTTTTCTAATATGTACCTTTTTTTAAAAAATCCTGTAGTTATAATTCAAATACATTTCCCCATACTTTCCACTGACAAAGACATCTGAAAAATTTGAGTTGATTTAGTTATTAGCATTGATGAAATGTATTCTAGCTTGAGGTTTTATGACATGGTAACACTGTGAAGCAAATGTCAATCTCTAATACCTTCCTATCTATCTCTATGTATGTCTAGAAAATATTGTCTAGAAAATATTCTCTGGATAAGCATTTGAATTATTTAAATTTTAAAAGTATTATGGAATAATTTTGGCATTCTTCGTTTTTGTTAATGGCAATAGTGCTCTTACAGTTGCTATGTCCATTTTATAACACTAAGCCTAAGGGCTTCAGATAATGACACTTTTCTATTGCAGAGAATGCAGACATTAAAGTTTGCTTCCCAAGTCCCAAGTATGATTGAGAATACTGAGATAGTTTGTAGCCACACACCAACAGTGACTGAAAGTCATAATTCTGAGATCTATGAACTATGATAATGTTTCAAGATACAAAGTTTCAAGATACAATCCTCAAGACTACTTCAAGTAACAGTAATAGCATTTTCCTCCCTTATCTCAAACTCCCCTTTAAAGGCATTTCAATTCTGTTCATGTTAAAGAGAGTACTCAGAAGCTCAAGATTTAGGACCAGACAAATCTTTAGTCTATTACCTACTAATTATGTGAGTGCCATAAGGATTCCACTGTAACTAGAAAATATACTAAACACCTTTTCCATCTCTCTGTTTACCATGAAGTTTCATAAGTATGAATTCTTCTTCAGATAGTGTTAGGAGTGACTTTGTTGCAGCTGAAATCTGACAATCTAGTTACCACACTTTCTGCCTTCCCCCCCCCCCCCCGCCCCCTTCATTTGCCTTCCCATCTCTTCTCTTTCCTCTCCCACCCAAATTCCTCTTCTTCTGGTATCATTCTCACTCCCCATTCCTTTTTCCTTCCTCACCTCCCTCTTCTCCTTCTGTTCCTCTCTTCTTCTTTCTTCCTTTTTTCTCTTCCTTTCTTCGTCCTCTTCCTCTTTCCCTCCTCCTCTTCCTTGTGCCCTGCCTTGTCAAATCCTCAGAGGATTTAATTTACACCAGTATGAGGTCCCACCTCTTTTCTCTGTCTCCTTTGCTGATCTCCTGTTTTACTTACTGAACATGAACCACTCTTAGGTTCTTCCAATCATTAAACACTCTGATTCCCTACATGAAATTTTTAAAATCGGTTTCCTGTTCTCAGAAGACTGTTTACCGCCTATTCTCATGGCTGACTCTCTGTCTCTGTCTCTCTGTGTGTCTCTGTGTCTCCCTCCCTCCCTCCCTTTCTCTGTCTCCCCCTCCCTTTTAGGTTTTCCCTTGAGTACACAATGTAGAGTCTCCAGTCACATTCACTCGTAGCAGTGACTTCCAAAGCACATTCCACACACTTTCACTTTATATGCATTTGGTTTTTGCTTATTATATGAATTTCTGCCCACCCACACCCCCGCCAGAATATCTGTATCTGTTTTGTTTTGTATACCCAGCCCTAGACACAGTTATTGAGGAGGTACTAGTGCATCCCCATTAATATTGAATGACGACACATTTCTGGAATGTTTTAAAGCCTGAGTTTGCTCATCTGAAAAACAAGGACAAAAATTCTTGTGTAGATTTATTGTGAATTAAAAGACATTAAAATATAGTTGGCAGAATTCTTAACAATGGTACTGTCCTCATCAGCAGAAACATGATCAAACAGTGCTTGAGCCCAATCTACATATAAGGCATCACTAAGATTTATAAAAATATACCTTAATAAGAGACCTTTGCTAGGCTTTTGTTTTGCCCATACTTCCCTGGATGTATATTTTAACACTTATTCCCACTTCAAGGATAGAAAAAAGAGAAGTTGCATCAGTGATATGAACTGGCTTCAGCTTTGCAGTGTCAAAATTGCCCAAGCCCCAGTGTACATTCAAAAGGGTAATTACTTTGGGTAGCAATTGTCTAGACAGTCCTCCCTCCCCTCTAGCCAACTGGCATTGAAAAACCAAGCACTGCTTTTGTGTGTGCACACAATCATGCTGTAAAATCCTATTATCCCCTTTTTCCACACCCCTGTGGCTACTTGCTTCCTTCTGAAGTCTCTAATGGAGGAGTAGGCATGGAGGAGGGGAAGAAGAAAAAAATGAAATAAAGAAAGCTTTCTAGGGAGCCCCAAAGTTTATTTCTAATCTCCTCGTTGTGCCTGTATAATGCAAAAGTAGGGAATGGGAGCACATATGCGATTTGTGTATACCTACATCCAGAGTCCCATGATACTTGTGGGAAAGCCCATGAAAGTTTTTGTGGGTAGAAATACTTCTGTGTGGAGTTTGGAATGAAGTTGGATTTAATTCTGTTCTGATGTTCACAAAATAGAGCGAGATCAGCTTTCTTATTTGCGTCCTCTGTCGGGAATGCACATGCTGTTCAGGAGTCTGCTGATTCCTTTGTAACTGATCCCCAGCCGCAGACACTGTGCCCAGCTCAGCTCTCCTTGGTTCATGTCTAGCCTTTCTCCTGCCTGCTTCCGCTGGGTCCTTGTCAATCTTTCTTTTTGTTGTGGGGGGAGGTGTCTAGTTTCCCAGGTGACTGAAATGTTTCTTAACATTCTTTCCCCAGTCTTGACTAATTGACATCTGTTCCCTGAGGAAGAGGATAACACCTTGTCTGCTCTATGCCACATCTCTCACTACACTGTGTAATGACACCAGAGGGCTAGAGTTAGAGTGTGGAATGTAGACAACTTATGTTAAAGAGTTTTTCCAGAATCTTGAATGATCTGTTTTTGTCATCATTTGTTCTTTTGACATCCATGCCTTACCTAATTCTATCTCCTCCATTCTCTTTATCTTTGGGACATATCCTCATCTTCAGATTGAGCCTTTCAAATTTTGACATTATACTGAAGCTTCACATTGCTCTGAGTGACTGACTTGGTCCTTCTCAGACTCTTGCCCAGATTGCAGCTTCTCGGTCATGACCTTGTACCCTGATCTAAGTCACATCCATGACTTGGGTCCCATCTCTTGAACTTCTCAATTTTCTTTTCTATTCACTTTTACTCACTGTAAATTCTTATCTCTACACCTCTCTTCCCTCTTCCTAAGCTCAACAAATCTCTTTACATACATTTGATTCCCTTAAAAAAATTCACCTTGCCCTCCCACTGACCTACAAAAAACCCCTTCACTTTCCTATTTAGAAGTATCTTACTTGTTTTTATTTTCTTCCCCTCTCACTAACTTGTTAATACCCCAGAGGCCTCAGGGCTATTATTCTGCAAACATTGCTTCAGTACTTGGGGAAGGGGCAAGCTATTTTCCCATGTTTCGTAGTCTCCTCTAATATCATGGTGTCATAGTTACATTATTTACATACTCTTTAAAATAATTCTGGCTCCTAGACTTTATGTTATCTTCCCATGTTAATTCCTCCTTTGTAGCCTTTCTTTCTTTTCCCCTTCCCTTCTTTTTCCTGTCTGTGTGTGTGGGTATGTATGTGTATGTATGTCTGTATGTGTTTATGTGTGTATATGTGTGTGTGTGTGTGTGACTTGTGTTTTATGTGTGTGTTGTGCATGCTAGTGAATATGCAGGTGTTTGTCCCTGTGACTTGGATGTGGAGGCTGGAGGAAGGTCTCAGGTGTCTTTCTCCATATCTGTTCAGCCTTATTCCTTTAAGAATGGCCTCTTATTGAAACCAAAGCTTTTCACTGTGACTCGTCTGGTTAGTCAGGGAGCTCTGAGATCTGAAATTTACAAATCTCTATCCCAGTGCTTTGGTCACAGGCACATGCATCCATGCCAAGCTTTTTACATGGGTGCTGGAAATCTGAGATCAGGCCCTCATGCTTGTAAACAAGTATTCTTAGCCACTGAGTCACCTTCCTAGATTCCCCTTTTTTGTTTACTACCTGGTTTAATTGTGTTCTTTTTTCTATCCTTACAGCAGAGGAGATGTTTCTTTGACTCACCTCTTGCATCTCTGCTATCCTCCTGTGGGCTCTCTCATCTACCCTCTCTACTTGAGTAGCAACCTGTTATTAAATAGATTCCCATTCCCAACTGATCATTTGTCTCTTGACCTTATTGTCTTACCTCTTACAGATATTACCAAAGCACTGGCATAAAAATACTTGGAACTTATGGTGATTTTAATTGATCACCCGAGCTGCTCTTGAGGGTTAAAGAGAACAATATTTATAACCAGAAGACACACCTGAGCTGTGCATAGTCAACCATTCAAGACCAACAGACACAAAAGTCCTGAAATTCTTATCACCAAGACTGTCTTCCATCTTCCTGCACTTTTTTTTTTATCCAACATTTTACTGACTTGTGCTGAACACTCTGTCATTTACGGCATTGTAATCTATGATCCTTCTTATTAGACCTCTATTTTCACCATGTTGTACCTATGTCTACTCCTAATTTTTCTCCACTCACCTACAATATCCTCTATTTTCACCAAATGTTCTTTAACTGCATTGACTTTTTACATGCTTGCTTAAAAAACATGGGCCCAAACTATCACGGCATATGTCATAACTTGGAATTTAACACCCCACAAAAGCCTGGCATAATAAAATAATCACCCAATAAGCAGAAATCTACAACAAATCCAAAGTCCATACTTTCAGTTGACCTCCTTCACAGAGTGCATTTTCTCTACAGCATTAGCTTTTCTCCAAATACATCCTAAATCAGTGGCTGCAGTCCTCACCCACACGGCCTTTGCCTGGGAGATCTTAATTCAGTCACTCTGCCCTGAGGCATGGCTGTCTTAATCACTCCCACTTGATTCTGACCCATGCAAGGGTTCAGGGCTCTTGGCTATTTCATCTCTGTGATTTTGTTCATCACTTTGCTTGCATGACAAATGTCTGCTTTTCTTCCTTTCTTGTTACATTCCTCCAATCCCCAGCCCTAGTTTTACCTTCTTCATGAGGCCTTAATGTAATTGTTGTGCTTTCTATATTGAAGAAATAATAAACTTCTTTTATATTATGTGTCTTTTAACCTATAAGCATCTCACAACGTCAGTCTTTGTTCATAATATAGAAGCCATTCAATAAAAGGCATTCGGTCGTAGAACACTTTTACATTCTTAAAGTGGTCAAGCATGAATTACCTTTTTTTTTCCTGATTGAACCAGAAATCTCCAGCCAAAACATACAGTAGTAATAGTTTCAAGACTGTGCTAAATTAACATTTGTTGATCATGTTAAGTAAGAGAAAGGAATGTTGAATATCACTATTGTTTTCAACAACAGATGAGCTCATATTAAAATAATTCATCAGTAGAGGGGTTCCTTTAACACCCACCCTCTAAGAAACTGTAGAACATCAACAGACCTGTAGAGATTCCTCATGGAACTGTCCTGCTGCATGAAGCCATAAAATGTGCTTCAGTCAGAAATTGTGCTTAGGAGAGCATTTTTTTACTAGTTCCCCTGACCCACGAGAATACTTTTAATGTCAGCCCACTGACAGGCAGTGTTGTGTTTAGCGGGGAGCCAGAGTTAGTACAGTAATTTCATCCAGTGATAAGTTGCTACATCTAACAGCAATTTCTGATTTTTTTTCAAGTATTTGACAAGGGAGTGATTTTTTTTCTTTATAACTTTTTTCTAGCTCTCTAAGTTTATTCTTATTAAATCTATATACTCTATATATTCAGGATTAAATTATTTTGTTCCTTTGTTCCTATTATTTTACTAGTACTTGACTCAGAACTTAATTTTACTAGCAAAAATGGGGTGAAAATTTCATACAGGACATTTAAAAGTGCATGTGTACTTTGTTAATCTCTTGTCTTTGAAGACAGAGGCTGAAGCTAAGTGAATAGTAAGCTGATATCTACTTGGTGCTGTAGATTTTTTATACAAAACACATTTAGATTTATTTTAGGTTAAATAATAAGAAGGGGTATACCAATATATAAAATTTTCTGTGCTTATCCAAGTTTTCCTAATTGGAAAACAGTTGACATAATACATTTTTCACTTTTTTTAAGTCATAGGTTTATTCCTGTATATCAGGAAGTCAAAAGATAAATTGTTGGGTAACATTTTGATGATGTCAAGTAAATAAGAAGTAAGGTTTCTGAGTTGTTCATGGATCAGCAGGGAGCAGTAGTGTCTAGCAAACCTCTGGGAATACTGTAGATTTCCTTGACCAGAGCAGTAGAAACGAATGCTGTGCTGGAGCCTGTGAGCACTTATCACACAGGCTCTTCAGAACCTCAGTGTCCCTGGGCTTGTTTTGGTACTCTATACATACTGACAGAGGTGAGCCATAAGGCTTGACAATGTGCCTATTAAAGGGTAGATAGCAAATTTCAGATCTTTTGATGCCAACTCACTCTCTCAAAAGGAAATTTAAAAGACAAATCAGCTCTTACAAGACCAACTTAAAAAAGTATCAGCCAGACAATGGCAACAGTGCTCATAAAGGAAAATGGCATCAGAACCACTCTTAAGTTCTCCATCAACTGAGTGTATAATGGAACCAAAAAGTGTATCTCTCCACAAAACACTCTTTGAAGTGAAATCCTGCTATTTCTTTTATTTGTACACAACTTCTATTTTTATGCCTAGAAAAATACATGGAGGTGCTTAGGACTAATGTGCTGGCAATTTCCTACTTTTTGTGATAGTAACATAGTCCCCAAAACAAGCACAATTATTCTCTGTGTTTTTCTTAAGTTTTATTCAGCAATAAGACCATAATTTTTCATATTTAAGGAAGTATGAAAAATTTGTCGAGTTTCAAAAGCTGAATACATGTAGCGTTTGATCAAGGCACATACAAGACTGGCCAAAGGGCGTACAATGCACTTTGGTTTTTTGTTGTTGTTGTTGTTGTTGAAAAAAAAAATTCATGACAACAAAAAGTGGTATGGTTTTTAAACAAGTTATAGCTCACAATTCAGTAGGAAGCTGTAAAGAAATGTTACATTACAAGTCCATTATGTAATATCTGGAAAACTGTGACAGTAATGGGCAGTATTCTCCACCATTGTGAAAATAAATTGAATATTTATATACAGTGTTAAAGCATGTCATATATAAGCCAGATCTAAATTTGATTTCTAGTGTTCCTTTTTCTTTTAAATTCTCACTTACTTAAAGTACTACTTTCTCTGGATCGCTGAGAGCAATTGCTGATGGATTCACTACCTTCTTAACTATGCAGACAATTTTGCTTAAACATCCTCTGTAATAAAAACAGCATAAACACTAAAAATTCTGTGTTTAGGATTCATTTTTCAAGAGTCTGGATGGTACAGACAAAACCAAGATGCAGTTCTAGTTTATGTATTGATTATACTACACAAATCTAAGTTGTCATGGTTTTTGTAAGTACACATCCCCCCTGCACATTTATCATTGTTCTTGTGAAGTACTTTAACACTTTAAGCTCTGCAGACAATGCCTTTAACAGCTGGCTTCCTATTGTTTCTAAGCCAGCTGACATATTCAGTTCAGAAAACATGCTTAACTTTCCTACTGATATTTCATTTGCCTAGGGTAAAATGAGATGTGCAGCAAGTTTGATATTGCCCATTATGTCACATATTTTGATTTATTGAATACCACTGGGATAATACAAATTTAATCATTGGAACATTATTTCATAACTAGCTTTTGAAATTTATTTTCTCATTCAGCCAGGTTTCTTTTTTTACATTGTATTTACCAAAGTGAAAAACGGCCTGTGCTTATACTACAAGGATCTCATGTGAACGCAGTCCTGATTGTTCAACACAGCAAGAAAATTCACTTTCACAGTCAACAAGTCATCTTACTCAGTAGAACACAAAGTAAATGGTTTATAACTTCAATATCTGCAAGGAAAATACAGTACAAATTACTAAAAAATACTAAAATATAGAATTGTGTTCAGGCATCTCCACTACATCAACCGCAGCAGCAACCTGAAATCTGAAACTTTTAATAAAAAGTTCTTAAATATAAATTATATGGCAAATGTACAGTACATTGCTTTTCTCAGTCTCTTTTCCAGTGTTTTGCAGTAGAACAGAGTTCCCACCATCACCTTTCTTAGGTTTAAAAACCCTGAAGCAGTCTGGCATGGGACCTCCTGCATCATGAGTGTGAGTGGTCTGAGTCTGGAATCCCACTGTCTCTGTAGCTTCGGTTACTACTGCTCTCACTGTGGTTGTTTTTGTACAGATTCATCCCATTCGGAGGAAATATGGTGTGTATTACAAACTCCTCCTTGGAGATGGGTTCATTGCTTATGGGTAGCATCTGAAAAGAAGTTTCCCTGATTTCCAGGATGGAGTTGTCCTTCTTAGTGCCAGCTTCTGCATAGTCGTCCTTTCTTCTCCTCCCTTTGCTGTATGCACAGTTCCGGGAGAACAGCGACCCATTCCTATGCACATACCAACACACCAAAGCAAGGAGGGCGATGGTCACCAGGGCCACAGCCCCACCAATGATGGCTGCCAAAGGTAAATTCGGATTTTTGTAAGGTTCTTTCTCTTGCTCTCGATTGAGGGTGGTTGTGGGGTTGTACATTCGAAGAGGGGCAGTTTCAGTCTCAATACAAACAGGAGCTTCATCAAACAGGTAAAGGTTACTGGTTTCCATGGGAACCATGCATACTCTATAGGGTGAGTCAGGTTCTAGGGCTGTAACCAGGTATTCGCTGCGCTCTCCTGTTACTATTGTTTCTGTTATAGATCCAAATGCTGGACTGTGGCCCAGTTTAAGCCAGCTGAGTCTTAGAGCAGTCATAGGCAGAGCAAGTCTCCAGGAGATATGAATTGTGTCAGAGGTGACAGACTTCACAGTAATTAAAATGGTTTTTCGTGACGGGCTGCCTGTAGTTCTCTGATCCTTAACGAGCTTGGGGTTTTTAATATCTGGTTGTTTGGTCACAGGAGCTGGCCACTGTCCTTGAGCAGGATATGCTGTGTTAGGTATTGCCGTGGTTATCTGAATGGTGCTCACAATCCCACTGTCCTTACAATCAAACAGTTCAGCACTGAGGTCCTTGATGGCCATCCCACGAACCTTTTCTGGGGCTTGGCACATGAGCCCACGCACGTTGACCTTCACAGGTAGCGACTGTAGCCAGTCTCGTACCCATTTCATCTTGCACCCACAATACCAGGGGTTGTTGCGAAGTATCAGTTGAGTTATATTGTCCAAATCATCAAAGATACCCTGAGGTAAATTGCTTAGGTTATTATTGGACATATCGAGTCGATACAGCTGCCTTAAATAAGAAAAAGCATTTGGGGGTACCCGGTTGATGTGGTTGTCTTGAAGGTAAAGCTTCCTCAGGCTTGTGCCTGGAAGGTTCACTGGTGCGGCTGTCAAGGAATTCCGCACCAGGGACAGTTCTGTTAAGTTTACTAAGTTGAAGAAAACTTTGTCACCCAAACCGTGGTTGTTCAACAAGTTTCCATCTAAAACCAGGCGTTTCAGGCTTGTGAGACCATGAAGTGATGGTGAAGAGATAGTTGATATGCGATTGTCATCCAGGCGTAACTCTTCTATAGTCCTGGGCAAGCCGGCGGGAATTGTGCTAAGGTGGTTGCGGGACAGAAAAAGCAGTCGCAGATAGTTGCTATCTCGAAATGCTCCCTCTTCGATGCTAACAGCGGACACTGAGTTATCATCCAAGTGTAACTCTTCCAGATACGGAATTTTCGAAAGTGAATCATACGTGATAGTTCTTATGTTATTCTCTTGCAAATGTAACTCTTTCACATACTTTGGAAGGTTGGTAGGAAACTCATCCAAACTGTTGTGGTATAGGTATATTCTTTGTACTTTCAGCAAGTTTTTCAAATCTGAAGGAATCCCAACATTGTTTATTTGGTTGTTCTGAAGGTAGAGTGTTGTAGCATCCTCTGGAATTCCCATTGGAATGGATGTCAGAGAGCGATCATTACAGTAAATGAAACCCGCGTCACAGCGACACACAGAGGGACAGGATTTAGCCATAACTGACAAAGGTGCCACTTGGAAGAACAGCCCAATTTTAGTCCCGATAAGGAAGAGGCTCCAGGCTGGGCTGATCATGGTCAGCAGTGTTGAGGTCTTTATAGCAGGTAGCTTCTATTACTACAACAGAGTAAGAATCAATAGAAAGTAATTAGGCCAGAAGACTAAAGTAGAAATACAGACGTGGAAATGAAATCAGCTATAGCAAATGTCAGTATTTTAATTTTTAGAGAGAAGCATGCCAAGAATTCATTACTATCTACAAACATACTCAGATAATTTATTTATCTTGAGTGTTGCTAGAATATAAATTTACAACTATCATGTTTAAATCCATTTTATTTAAAATGTTAAGTATAATTAAATAATCAACAAATGTTTTAAATTATAATTTATATCAGATTCAGCTAGTCATGAAGATTATCAAATTTCTAAGTTTTTAATATTCATAGAAACTTAGATGAATATAATTTGTTATAACTAAATATGATATATATACCAGTGTTTTCTGCCTCCTTTGGCAAATGACCATAAAAGTATACAAATGTGTTATAAAAAACACCTATGCTTTTACTCTTCTGGAATAATAAGCTACACAGATCTTGAATTCTTTAATTTTAGTAAAGCCAAACATTTGCTTTGGTTATTAACAGTTTTTAATATTCATTTTAAATATTGTTTAAAAGGTTTTCTGGAAATAAAGCAGGGAAAGAATTGCACAACTCATGTTGAATTGGTATAAAAGGAAAATTCCATTTCCTGCTTACCTTTCTTTTTTCAGTGCCTATTTTGTTACATTTCATACTGTATGGCTTAATAACTTGATCCAGTTTGTGTTATTTTCAGGCTCAACATGTTTTAACAGTGTATCTATCTGTCTTTAAATTCTAAGCTAGAATGTTTCAACTTTCCACATGGGCTGGAGAATTATAGAGTCATGTGGATAGACTATGTGCTGTCCCTTCTCCACTTCTAGGTATTAATCGGCCTTTATAATCTTAGGCATGGAAGTAAAATAACTTGATTTTTTTTCCTACCTTATTGAACGACGTTAAGTAATTTTACGTGGGTGACAGTCCAATGCACATATGTTACTTTCTTGGTGAGGGGCTGGGACTTTAAAACTCTTTAGTCCTTGGAAATGTTCTTCACTGTTTATTCAAGTAATCCTATGCCGCACACACCTCCAGGTCAGGCTTGCTGCTGCCAATGAACATTCCAGCTGTGGTTCAGCATGGTTCAGCAAGCTCATTAACGTGGGGGCTAGAGACAATTCAGCTTCCGGTTACTAGGTAGGACACATGGCTTCCTAATTTTTTTCTCTCTCTCTCTGATAGTTTCAGTGTGGTGGCTCCTTTGTGTTGCTTAAGTCCCTCAGTGGAAACTGCCCTCTTTGAAATTCTTATTGGCTCTTCTGTGCAATGTGGTCAGAGATAGTAACTTCAGATCCTCATGAAGAAAGCCATTCATGATGCTAAGACCTGTGTAGTAATGGGTTTTCCAGGCGGTTACCCCCTACCTTTATTCCCATCCAGGATTATCCAAGTATAAGCTCTGTACAGTAGCTACATCCTGAGGTGTGATTACCTGCTGTGAAATAGCTATTTCTTCTTGTGCTTCTCAGAGATTCTGTTTCAGTCGCGTTCTGCTGGGATGGGTGGAGTCTCTTTTAAGAAGCAAAGGAGACAATGCAAACAGTCTTCATGGAAAGAGAAGGAAGCACACTAAATTTCATTTATATTTCTCTTTCTTAACATAGGCTAGGACTGAATACCTCCTGTGAAAGAAAAAAGAAGTAATATTACTAATGTGAAAATTAACATACTACAGGAATTTTCTAGTGGTTGAACATGAATTATTTCTTTTAAGCAAGACATCTTTCATCCTAGCAGACTGACCTCATTGTATTTGTGTTTACCACTTAGCTATATAAATTAAATAGGAGCCAAGATGAGATTGTCATCCAACTGATAACTCCCCATTGTTAAGTGATTGTTAATGTCACACTGATTCAAACACAGTGGCAAATTTTCATTTAAGAAGCAGTAAGACCCTTTCAGGGATTTCAAATTCAGGCTAATGACTTAAAGTGCACTTTCTGATGCCCTGGTATACAATGTTTTAAAAGAAGACCGTGCCAAAGACAGGAGCAAATGCATGGCAAAGAGTTTTTAAGAATACACTGTGGTTACTCTGTGTTTTCTGAACATGGTTTTATAAACCACACAATCTACCAAAAACTGTTAAAAAGGCATTCCAGTGAGCTCTTCTTTTGATTTGCTCAGTGCTCAGTTTCATGCTTCCATTTTCCTAGCTGAAGAATGTGGCTACTGAGGATACAATGGGATTCTCCTGTAGCTGCAAATTCTAGTGCTTTTGTTCTTGCTCATATGGAAACATAGAAGTTTAAGTCATAGTTAGGACTTTTAACTAGGTTTTTTTTAAAAAAGAGTTTTTAGAACACTGAACTTCAAAAAAATCTGTATTTTAAATAGGAAGGTCATTGTTTTGTTCCATCTCTTTAGAGTGGTCATTTAGGAAGGTCAACCCAAAGCATCTTTTTTCTTGGTTTAAACACAGACATGCCAACCCCTATACTGTGTAGACTTCATTTCTGAAAAAGGACTTTAGGCTTAATGAAAATCACCAGTCATTGAGCTGTTGACAACTTTGCTCATTTTCCTGACAGAACACTCATGAAGAATTTTAGGGGGCTGGACAATGAGCATGGGTAACTCAGGATCACCCATTCAGCGCCTGCTTGCATACAGAGAACATTTGGGTACATGGGAATATTTGAGCATGAGAATCATTTTGCTTCTCTGCCAGTTACTACTAGGTATCCAGCAAGGATATCATCTGTTCCAGAATTTCCTGGGAATGTATGTTAACCAAGGCCACAATTCGCATTTCTACATTTTGTTACGAGATTCCCATTTCTTTTAGTTTGTCACTAGACACTATGCTGTCATAGATTATATTAACAGTAAACAAGCTTGAAAAGGACAAATACCATTTTTTTAATTGAAGCAACCTAAAAATAGCAGTTGACAGATAGATAAAGCAGACTCATGAATACAGCAAAATGCCCGCAGAGGAAAGTTTAAATGGTTTATGTAATGTGAGGGCTTTTCACATCACCCCAAGATTTCAATAGTGTATTTGCTTATAAAATCTTGCCTTCTAAGTGTGTGGGTTTGGGAAACCAAGCAGCCAAAATTATAACTATAAAGTTACTTTTACTGTAAATATTTTCTAGCCTTGAAAATGATCCAACATATAAAATAATGTTATTTTAAGTCAAGGAGAAAATCACTTCAGTTAGCTTGCATTAAAAATTAATTTAAAACTACTATGAAAATAACAAGGGAGGACCTGTGTGGAATGACCGGTTGTCAAGTAGTTCTTATGTTCCAGGGACATTGGTAAGGCAAGGCAAATTTCAGAGGTCAGATGATGAATCTCCTGAACGGGATTTGAAAATGACTGTTTGTTATGAGTCAGGACAAACCACAGTGTGATTTTTATCGGAACTGGGTATAAAACAGCTGCAGTAGCTGCTTTAAAAAAAGAATAGAAAAAAAAAAGAAAAATCTCACATCTATTTTACCAAACTGGGCTTTAAGAACATATGCATTGATTCTCACTTTTTAACCAGAGATGAAAAAAATTAATGCAAAAATACAGCTTAATTCATTTTACCTGTTTTACACTTATGAAATTCTTATCCCTGGTGTTTGATATGCAAACTCAACATCAGCTCCTCATACAAACGTGCGAACAGCATGAATTGACAGAAAGCCTTCAGCCTCGCTAAATCATGAGAAGAATGGCATTCACTTCTTTCCAGATTTCATTAAAACTAAAAGCAAAAGCATAAAAACAAATGTTTTCTTAGGAAAGGGTAGTCTTACAAATGGACATTCTTCATATAGTTCCTCTCACCTGTCCCTACCACTTTCAGGTCAAAACTGTTCATCTTATCACTGTTGACTGCATTTCATATGATTTTATACCCTCTTTGTATTTCAAATTGTAGTGCCTAATAGGGATTTTTTGGTATGTTTAAAGTTATCATGATCTCTCTATCATAAGCAATCCAACTCCCATGTTAGTTTTTGAACTGGCTACCCCACAGTCACAGTCATTGACCTTGTAGCTGAATGTGAATGTTGAAAAGCAAAATGATCAGCACTGTCAGGGAAACTGTGGCCAGCTCCACATCCCTGGCTTCAGAGCCTTCTGTCTGCATGGGCTTGTAAAAGGCCATCACTTCTGAACAGAAAGTAATCGATGCTCTAGAAAAATCTTGCTGCTGGGGTAACTTGGTGGAAAACATAAACAGCATTCTGATACTTGGTGATATGTTGTAAAATTATTTTTAATGGAAGCACTGAGTATGTAACACATAATCCTCAGCTAAAGGAAGAGCACCTTCACCTTACTGGTGACATAGATTTTTAACAGTCATCTTTCGATTGTTTCTTTTCAAAATAAAAAAAAAATTAAATTGTTTATAACCCTAACTCAATCTGAATTCTCTAACTTATTTTCAAAATATATCAAAGAAAGTACACAAATAGATAAAGATGCTATTCTTTGGAGACACTTTATAAAACTAATAAATATTGTTTCTCAATAAGACACTGACATTTAAGTAAAATCAAGAACTTGATGCAATGTATATATTTGCATGATTTCTTCTAGTGGAGAAAGCATTTGAATGAGGAGGTATTTCTTAAATTTTAAGGATATAATGTAGCTTAAAGTAAAGGTATGTGCCGATAATAACTTCCTAAACCTTGTATTTGCTACCTTTCATTCAAGTTGATTTTGATTTAACTTGGTTGATCAATGCACCTTAAAGAGAGTCGATGTCAAGTTAATGTTGTGAGATTTGAGTCCCATTTTATTGATTTGTCTCACAGAAAGATTTCTTAATGGCAGAAGCTTTTTTTAAAATATTAATTTCAAAAAACAAGATGGTATTTAGAATTTGCAATCAAAGCTAGTGGCATTATTTTAAGTAAAACCTTGATACTGAAGAAAATACATGCTTAAGCAAATCTGTTCATGTTTGTGAATGTTTCTAGCTAAATTGGAATGTACATGAGCAGCAGCTAGCTTATTAGCGAAGTCATTTATTTATGAAGATGAGAATTGCTCACCTATTGAACAACCTGTGAATGTTTAGACTCTAGGCAACAAGAAACATTATTTCATATGAGCCACATACATGGTGAAACTGGAAAACTGGACTCTGTCAGGTTAGTTAAGACTGACAGCAAAATGCTTTTCTAAGCATCCTGTCTGGTGGCTACATTTTCCACAATCATCAGATTTCAGGAAGGTCCCAATTCCTTTGTTTAATTCAGGCAAGCCGAGGAAGGACCTCTAACTCTCCTCCCGAGGGTTGCAAGTCTGTAGGGTTTGCCAGGAGGTGGGGAAGCAAGTCTGTCTTTTCACACTCGGTTTTGTCCAGTCTCTTCCCTGGCATGAAGAAGGTTTTGTTTCATTTATAGAAAACAGGATAGAAAGTTCCAAAGCAAAAGGATTTCCCCACTGAGTTTGTTACAAATGAATCTTAATTCTGCCTTCGCTTCATTTAGTTAGTTTGTAAAGCGAAATCAAGCATCTTTAAGACAAAAAGATGGGGTGTTACCTTTTATCACACCACAGGCTCTTCCTTTCATGATGTCCAAGCCAGACTAAATGAGTTAGAGACCTAAGGCCTGGAGGAAGGAGGGAGCAACTGAGACTAGAGCTCAGTGGCACAGGGCCTGAGGCCCAGGGTGTGCGTTCAGTTCACGCTGACATTTGTGCAGCTGAAAAGTGATGTTTGCCTGTATTACACTAGAAACACTGACACTGCAAACCTAAAGTTCTTCTTCCAGTGTGTTCGTCCAACCCGCTTCACATTTCTAGCTTTTAAATTTCCATGCACTAGTTCGACAGCTATTTATTTGAGTCAACTGTGTGACAGCCTCTGTTCTGGTTAGTGAGACTGTCTAAAATCACGAAACACATTGCTTCTTCATGTCTGAATAAGGTTCTTATAGACTTAAACTGCATGAATAGGAAGTAAACTACCAACACATAAAGCGGATCAATCCATACTCCAGCGGCACACTTTAAAAAGTGGTGCTTAACCAAATGTGGTCTGCGGGTGTTCTCTTCAAAGTTGCCACGGCAACTTGTGCATGGGAAGCGAAAGAACAAAAGCTGTCATTGACTCATCAAGGGAAAGCAATTTCTTCCTCTCCTCCGTAGAGTAGACTAATACCTGGGAAGAGCTGTTCATACATTCCTGACACTTAATTTTGGGGTGCAAGAGAGACTGTGCATACGCAAAGAAAAGACACATTACCTATTGACTAAATTACACTCTGTGCCTTCCTCCTTAATATGTGTCTGTGGATTCTTGCTAATGGATAAAACTTAAGTCCTGTGGTAGAAGGTGGCTTTCAAAACTCTAGCATTCTGATGCTTAGACAAATTTAGTGATGTTGATCTGCATTTCAAAAGTGCCTTTTGAAAGGAATATCCCTCTGTTGTTTTTAAAAATGAAGGACCCTTTCTTGGAAAACAGTTTACTAACCAACCCCTCTTGGTTGGAAATCAGTCAGTGATTTCTGGAAAACCTGTAGCAGTGGCATGTTAGAAGAAGCCAAGAAACATCCCCTTTTCTGCTCTGAAGATAGAATGCTGTTCTGAGCTCGGATATTGCTGAGAGATTTACTG
Organism: Mesocricetus auratus; assembly: GCF_017639785.1. Taxonomy (NCBI): domain Eukaryota; kingdom Metazoa; phylum Chordata; class Mammalia; order Rodentia; family Cricetidae; genus Mesocricetus; species Mesocricetus auratus. The sequence continues at coordinate 107,024,191 of NW_024429189.1, forward strand.
TTGAGTTTTGCCCGCTGGGGGGGTGGTACACTCTACCAGAACACTGCCTGCAGAAGCCGCAAGTCAGATGTTGGCTGCTGCTGGCCAGTCTTTCCCTGGTTTAATTACTACAAAGCCTCCCGTTGAGAAGAACAGTGAAGGCCTCTGGGGCAAAAGGTGGGGGTGGGAGGGATTGGGAAGGAGGGGCGAAGGGGGGAGGAATCAAGGCTTTTGAAAATTCACCGAATCCGATTTCCCTCCTTGACTTATTTATGGTGATCTTCATTTGACATGAAACAACTATTTATAATGCCTTTAACCGAATTGGTATGAATAAGAGAATGCAGAAAGGGTTTATTCAGAATTTTTTAAGTTAGCTTTAGATTTTGCCATTAATCATGTTCTTTGTTATGTAGCCCACCCACCTTTAAAAGGGAAGTGGGTTGAGACCAACTGAAATGGCAACTCAAAACTAAATATTTTAAAAGACCAGATTTATCCTAATATCCATATGAACATCGATCTATCGTCGCTAACATGCAAGAAAGAAACATTCATTTAATATTAAAATAGGCATGCCTTCAGCCACTAACATTTGTTGGGTTTAAAACTGTTCAAAATAATCAAGATAGAGGTAAAAAGCCTTGGGATGTGTGGCCAAGAAAAGCACAGGGGGAAATCTGCATTGCTTGCACTTGCATGTTTAAAGCTGATAATTGTATTTTTCATCTGGAGGGACTGACTGTTCATTAGGGTCTTGTGTCCCTAGGCAGGAGACGCTGAGTATAATTGGAGTTTCTATTTGATTGGGCAATATAGCCAGAGAAGAAACTGGGGTAAAGATAATTAATAGCTCTCTAACAAAGTCTGACAGCCACAAGATTTCAACCAAATTTATTTCACACCGCTTCATTTAGCTCTGAAAAGTTTTGATAGAATCGGAGACTCCTTAATTAACACTTGAAAGCAAAAGAAACATAGCTTCTATTAGCTGCCACATTTAGTTATGACAAATTTTCTGTTTGTTATCTTTTTTTAATTTTTGAAAAAAACTTTATTTGCTTCCCAATTATGTATCTCATAAACATTAGATTCAGGAATTGTTTAAATGGACATTTGAACCTAACCAGAATTCATTTTTAAAGGGGTGTGCAGAGAAACAAAAAGCCCAATTAATAACCAATCAGTGCTACTATTGGAATACCCTATTAATGAATTCTTTATGTTTATTCATTTGCTAATATCTTTTCTGACCCTTGGGAGTTCTCTATTAAAATAATAAACTGATTTTTTTTAGTTAAACATATGTAATGACATTTTTAGGTTGATAAATATACAGGTTTACATATATCCATATATATATATTTGAAGCTAAGTCATATAACTAATCTTTGAATAGTCATAACACAATAAGGTTATTAATATTTGTAGTAATATTTTGTGATACTTTTAAAGGATTAATTTCTTTACTCATTTTCAAAGAGATGGTTGTCAGTCACCTGTCACTCTGAGTCAAGCTTAAGTGATTCTAGCCTGAGAGTGGACAGGTTCATCCTTGTCTGTTTTATGCTGGTCAGGCTATTCTTATGCAGTTAGGGATGAATGAAGGAATCGCTACAGATGAAGCACTTTTCATGGCTTTAGTCATGGTATTTCATCCTGATCACATAGCCAATGTGTGCATTTTGAGGCATAGATTTACTGAACAATTAAAATAACTATTAAAAACATTTGTTTTGGGTAATTGAAAAATACCAACATTTTTTATTTCCTTGTAAGTCTGAACAAATAAGCCCCCTCTCAACGTTGAGAAAGACGGGCCTGTTGCACTCTTTACCTTTATGCAACCATTTTGTTTCAGACATAATTTACTGAAAAACAGTTTTGTTTTGTTTTAGCAGATACATTTAAATACCTTTTGGAAGCTTTATAGTTTCATGCATTCGTTCCAATATAGATTTTCTACTGCGAGTTGCAAGTGAATGGACACTCAGCCTTTGCCATTTGACGATGACCCCAGGCTTTCCTCCCTCCCCAGCTACCCTCACTGCATACATCAAGCACGGGCTTCCAGGGTGATCTTTGTTAGTTTTCCTGAGTGGACTTACCCAGTTACTATGCTAGTCACACTCTACACTTGCCCAAGCGATGGGTTTTCGCCTTCTCCTGGACTGGGAATATGGTTTGGCCCGAGACTCTGAGTTGAATTTATCAGTCGAGATTCCCGAGCTTCAAATGCCTGAAGGAGCTGTGGCAGGGTAAGCAGTGCAAGCCTTCAGATCTAGGTGTAGCTGTTAATCCTCCACAGAGGGATCTTGTTCTCCCAGGGCAGCTTGCCGGCTGGGAGCAAGATATATGCTTTTCATGGACTGTGTACTCATGGGCTGAGGGATTATTGATTTTCTTTCACAGTTATAAAAACAGCGATAGGTGATCATACCACACACAGTACACACCAAGTTAGCGACCTTTCGCTTTTGTAGCCGAGAAAAAAAAAAAAATCTGCCTCCTATTCAGTCTCAAACACTCAACTTTCCAACTTGCAGTTTCCCGTAAAGCTTTGTGTCACTAGCAATTGCTTGAAGCGGGGGTGGGGGTGGGGGCTATCACCACCATCATCATTAACGCTATAAGGCTATAAGAAACTTCTCACATTTGGCTATTTAGGCAGACTTTCCCTAGCTGCCTTGCACGCACATCTTGCTTGTCCTGCTGACGGAGCAAACGTGGCTACTTGGATTCCTCATGGAACCCAGCAAGTCCTTTCTTTCTAGAGAGTAACAGTGAGCGAAGTTTCTGGGACAATGGTAAGAAAAAGCATGGAAAACACTTACCAGGAAGACGAGGGAAAAAAAAAAAAAGCAATCCTTTAGAGCCTGCTGCTACAGCTGTAATTCCATTGCCTGTGAGTTGAAGTAAAAACCCTCCCCCCGTCTGCGGAGCGCGGCATCCAGTGCACACAAAGCCACAGCAGCTGCAGCCTGAGCCCGTCCTGCTTCAGATCACTTCTGTGCTGAGGACTGCGCGCGGGAGCATCCAGTTGACTGCGCGCAGCCCACCTCCAAGTCTGAAGTTTAAAGCTTCACCTCGCAGTGGTTGAGGAAGGGGGTGATGTCATAGGTGGGCAGGACTTAGCCCGGCTCTTGTTCAGTGAGGTAACTGGATAATCAGACCGATGAGCTTTGCCAACGCTAGAGGGGGTGAGAGAAGCCGAAATGAGCCGCTCAGCTTGCCAAAGCCAAGATGCCATTTGGTCTGTAGGCAGCGCCTCAGACTCTCAGCGTTCCCTAAAGTTTACTACTACGAGGTAGTGATAGCACTCTCAGGAAACACACACACACACACACACACACACACACAATCGTGCAAGAAGGATATTTGTAAGATCACAATTCAGCTTGCCAAAGCCAAGATGCCATTTGGTCTGTAGGCAGCGCCTCAGACTCTCAGCGTTCCCTAAAGTTTACTACTACGAGGTAGTGATAGCACTCTCAGGAAACACACACACACACACACACACACACACACACACACAATCGTGCAAGAAGGATATTTGTAAGATCACAATAGAGGAACAGGTGTCTCGTGTCCAAGCCATCTGCACTGAAAATAGGTTAACGAAAGTCAGATTGTTGTCATTATGTTACAATCATGTTGTGACTGTGGAGAATGGACGATGGCAATCCCAACTAATACTCATTTGGTAAATGAATAGAAAGCAGGTTCACAAATGATTTACTTAGGAGAAAGGACATAGGAATAGGAGAAAGATAAAAATATTGAAGAACGCAGTCTTCTCAGGAAGTAGGAAGGCTTTTCTTTTCATGTGCACTTTTACATAAGGAAGCAAGTTTCATGTACTACTACAAAAGTGTGCCTAAGTGCATACCCCTACTTTAGAACCAGGTGGATATCATTAATTACTTCCATTTAAGAGATTCTCCTGAAATAAAAAGGTTTAAGAGTAACTAGAATCTTTTTCTTACATGTTTTTCTGCCGTGAGCATGGGTTGAGACAGACACCATTATCCTAGAATATCTGCTAGAGATGGCTCTGCTGGGATTAAATTATTTTAATTTGGGTGCATGAATAAATATTGACAGTTGCAGAGCACTGAGATTCCTCTGCCTCATTAACAGGATATTAAGACTGTGATTTCCAGGTATACCTTTTTCATCAGTTTCCTGCTGTTGAGTTAGGAATTACTTTGGACTTGTGAGTTTCCCCCTAAGGAAGTGAATTTAAGTGAAGGATCTTGTTTCCATATTTACTCAAATGGTCATTCCCTTTAATGTCTTTATTTCCTTGATTCTTACAAGTTCTTGACTGTGTTCTTTCTAGGAAACTTTTTGTTTTTCTTTGAATGCTAGTTGTCTGTCTTAGGAGTATGTGGTTATTTTCTCTTCATTAGCTGTCTTTAGTTTATACATGTGTTTGGCAGTTGTTTGACCTTTTAAATTCCCCTCCAAAAATGGGTGCTATCAGAGTGGAAGGTGAAGCGAACCCTTGATAAGAGATGTTCTGACACCCATTGTTCTTTTGCTGACTTCCGGGACTGACCCATTGAATGGAAAGTAAGACTCTTAGCATTTTCACGTCTATTGAAAAGTCAGTTTCTTAGCCTTATTAAGCAGTGCAGGTTAAACTCCAAGGTGGCTGCTCCATCTTTCAGAGAAAAGGAAAGTAGAACTAACTGATAATCTCTCAGGAATAGGTGGGTTGTTTTCAGTTACTGCAGATCAAACACCTGGATTAAATTATTTCTCCAAATAGTTCTTTCTAGAAGCCATTTTCAGTTGAGAGTTGATTCTATTTAAAAGGGAAATTTTTGCCTGACCAAATTCCTGTGGGCTTATATCCATATTTAATCAGTTCTGTCTCCATTCAGCTGCCTGAAAGCCTTCAACAAAAATGAAAGATAAATGGGCAATTTGGGTTGTAGGTATCTAAAGGAAAGCAGGCTGATCTGGGAGCTGGGTGCTCTGGGGGCTTGCATTCCCCAGGCTGCAATTTGTCATGCGACTTCATATTACCTGCTCTGTGCTTTGGTTTCATCTCACGGGAAATAAAGGTAGCAAGAATTTATTGAATACCAATTATGTATTCTGCGCCCCCACCCCGACAAGCTGTGAATTAAAATGTAGCCAAATTGTGCCAAAAATGTGATCTATCCTGCCTTGTCATCTTCCCTTTCACAGACAAATACACTCTTTTTCAAACGTAAATTACATGATTTGTTTGTATGTGGGGGTTAGGAGAATACGCACACATCTTGATATAAGTCTGGCGGTCAAAAGGCAATTTACAGGAATCAGTTTTCACCTTCCACCATGTGAGTGCCAGAGTCCAAACTTCAGTCTTCAAGCTTAGCACTCTGGCAGGCCAGGGACATATAAACTCTGGGGCGAGCACAAAGGAGGGTGGGGGTCCAATTTCTCCTATTCTCAGGCACCTGAAATCCTGCTGGCTTCAAGTGGACTTACTTTATTTAATGTGTGTCCCCTGACTGCTTTCTGTACCACCTCTAGCAAGGTTAAAATGCCAAGAGTTAGTTCAGATTGCTTTCCTGCTATGTATTCCAAAGGAGACTAACTAGAAAGGGATAGTTGCTCAAGTTGAAGGAGGGGAGGCTAAGCGGCTTTTGTGATGTGAAGGGCGGGACTGGAGTCTCACAGCAGGAAGGACTCAAAGTCTGTGTGTGGTGTGGAGGGCAGCTGAGTCTAAGCATATGGGCTTCAGAATCTTCCCTTGATCTGAGCTCTCTCTTGGGCTTTGCCACAAGACTATTGACAAATCACTTAATGTTTCTGAGTTTATTAGCTCAGAGCATGACTCATAGTAACTGCCCAGCAAAGTGATAGCTGCTCTTACAAAGATGGAGGGGGGGAGCATTTGGGCATGTGGTAAAAAGAAGTATTACTCAGTGGTGGTAGGATAGGGCCAATAACGTGGTTTTTTACAGTTTTCACATTTTTCTTTGGAGTTAGTTGTTCTAACTGGAGTAGAGATGGGTGTGCAGAGGAGGCAGGAGAATATTTGTTTCCTGTCTTCTTATATCACAGGGCTTCAAGTTCCCTGCATTTAAAATCTAGTTGAGCCCAAAAGATATTTGATGTTATTTTGCATTTCTTTGTGTTTTGTAAGATCGTCCAAGAATCTAACATTTTTCCTGAGAAAATGTGTTTCAGAAAGGAAACAACCAGCTTGGAAATGGACCACTTTGATAACCTAGTTTTAGAGCCCGGGGACAGTTGGAATTTGTCCCATCAGAGGAGTTTGTGTTTTTCCCTGTGAGATGTGTCTTTTGTCAAAATTAGGGAACATTACATTTGGAATCAGGTATATCCATGCAGAAAAATAAAAACAAATGCCCCCACCTTCTTGCAGATCACTTTTACTATACCCAGGTAAAGCCACAATCACTAATGGTTACACAAGGGATCATTTAATCCAGGTCTCCAAACTTACCTATACCTAGGCTATCTCGTTTATCCTCCTCACAGGTACTCATTGACTACCTTGTAAAAGACACTGCTACTAGAGATGATGCCAAACCACCTCCACCTGTGATGTTTTGACATTAAATCTGGGGACACATCAAAGTTTATTTAAGTTAGAAACATTGCTGATGGTCTTCTATCCCTTGAGGCTAGCTAGTGATGAGAATAAAATCTTTATGGTGCTGGGGGAAGAAAAGGTAGCTCTGGCTTTGGTATGGTAAACAGCTTGACCTGCTTGCTATCAGTTGAGACACTGTATTGCAAGTCACTGAAAACTTAGCTGCATTGCCCAGTCGACAGTTGGAATGGATGGGCTGATGTGATAACTTCAAACATACAGACCAAATGGCTTCAGGTAAAGCGTCAGATAGTCACTTGTCAGCAGTGGATGCCGTTTCCTCTGCTCTCTGTCCTGGCATTTGCAGTGTCAGCAGACTCCTTAAGTTATATACAGTGGACCCTTGGGAGCCCTGACTTTCCTTTTAGGCAGTAGCAGTACACATATTCCTTCCATTCTCCATTCACACAGTGTTCCAGGGAGGGGAGGCCTCTTCCTAGAAGCTTCTGCACCCTCATTTGTTTAAGCTTGAATGGATTCTCACTCCAGAAGCTATTGTACAAAGATGGGGAGATAAGCTACCCCTAGGAGCTGTACTTGAAGTGGACCCTCCTAGAAACTGAGGGGCACACCCCAAAGGAAACAAAAATCTTTAAATTAGAGAAGGAAGCAGGGGATGTTAGAGATGATCATTTCTGAGGATTTGGGGTACTGAAACTTGGGTGTGTTTTATAAATTTATAGACTTGAAGCTACTCTGTTTCTCTCCTTTCCCTTTTTTTGTTTTTTCTTTTCTTTCTTCTTTGCCAGAGTTTCTGTTAAAGTTGCCAAAACATCTTTGAAGGATTTTTCTGTTTGTAGACCCTTGAGTCTATCCGCCGCCTCCCCCCCTTCTGTCAACAGGTAGTGATGCATGTCAGGGCACATCAGTACTGCATCTAAGCATGAGCCTCTGCAATGTTAATAAAACATAGAGTGCACATTCAGCTATCTGGGATTCTGTGAAGTCAGGCCAGATGCTTAATGCACCAGTTAGAGACTGTACCACATCTTTCTGAACAATTCCACAGAGTATTGGAGAAATAATTAGATTTTAGCAGGTCACAGATGCCATCGAATACTAAAGAGGGTTTCAAAACATTATATTAAACAGTTCTTCTGTTCTGATTTTAACTTTTAGTCAACACTTAAAATGTGCCTTACAAACAATATATATTCCGTTTAACTATATTTCCAAAACACATTGCATTGGAGTGAGATCTGTTATTATAGGACTTAAATCAAAACAAAATCAGAGTGTCTATTCCTTGCTCACCTCCCCGTACCTTGCCCTTCCCCCACAAGCAAGGTAGAGTGCTGTACTCCTGAGATTAGGGGGCAGGTAGCTGAAGTGGGGCAGGAGAACAAGAGAAGTGCTTTATTGGTCCCCAGCAAAGAAAGGAGGACTGTGGCTCACAGTAGATTAGGAGTTCCTTGCACAGCATGGGGACAGGGTGAGGCTAGGGAGAGAGGGGATAGCTTGAGATGGCTCATTTTCTTCCTTCCTTAGGGCCTTCCTGAATGGCCGTACAGATGGTGGATCCCAGCTTTTGGGGACCCTGCCTTTGACTTGACCTCCTTTCACTCTCCCAGGGTCATCCTTAATGCTTTCCTTTAAAATGGAGAAACAAAAACAAACAAACAAAAGCAGAGACTTTGAAATGGACCTTTAAGGCAGCAGAGCCTGGGAGCAAGCAGGGCAGAGGCTTTCCACTTGGCCCTAGGGAAAGTTTGAGTTTTCTGAGCCTCCTCTCACATACCAGGACAGGCCCCGCCTAAATTTGCTTCCAAAAACTGGTAAGAGTTTACTGTTAAACTCAAGAATACAGTGGGCTCAAATAGCTGAAACCCATGTCTAGATGCTTTTCATCTTCACAGGAATGAATGGGGCCTGGATAGTTTCAAAACAAGCAATCCACTGATGTTAAATTGACCTGTAAGACCTACCATTTTATGTCTGGGAATAAAATAATTTGAACAGTGTTTTTGCTGGTTGTCTTGAACCTTCAGACCTAGAGAGAAACTTCACCAAAGGTTGGTCCTTGAGACCTAATTACAAACCAAAGAACCAAGTCTTTATCTCTGGCAATGATTGGTTTATGACAGGGCTGGAGAATGGCTAACTGAAGGTGCACAAGCCAACTAGATATCACACAAGTGGCCAACCCCAAGCCTTGTGACTTTATGTAACTGGTTACTGCTGCTTTAATCTGGACGGAAGTTATCACAATTTGCAAACCACCCCATTGTTTTCCTGTTTCTGGCATTTTGGTGCTGATTTTGAGAAAACAAGCTTTCTGAGAAATTGTCAATTTTTACTTTTTTCTGAAACTGACTCTGTCGATACCCAATGCTTGAGATTGCCTCCTTTTAGAGATTATTACTTCCCTGCAGTCAAGATTCTTTAAATTAAGTAAATATATTGTTGAAAGAAACACATCTGAAGTCGAATTAAGGGCTATATCAGCCTGCATCTATTTATAAATGGTGAAACCTTTCTCTGGGCCTCTCTAGAGAAGCAGATTGACTTCAATAGTGTTTTTCTTCTTTATAAACTGGTAGGAGTTGAGTGTTCACAAAATGATTGAAAGATAAGGTGTCTTCCGCTCATTTGATTTCATGTAATTCAGTGTTCTACAATGCTATCTATTCTAAATAACAGTAAACTAAAAATTAAGTCATGTTAAGCTCTGGGAATTTTTCTGTGACATGAAAGCACTTCAGTATTTGAACACTATTCATGGCAGGCCTGTCACAAATTTATTGGACTTGTTTAGTTTATGTTAAGGTCATTAGTTCTCAATTTGAAAACACTTTAAAATTTACTAGCTAAGTTTTTATTTCTGTTTCTAACATTAAATTGTATTATTGCTGCACTTTGACAAATAGTCTTTAGGCTTCCTGTGCTTAAAAATTAAGTTCTAGATCGACAAGTTTTAAGTGTATGTATCACCAAAATTCGCGTATACTTTAATTAATTTTATTCTTACTTTAGAATGTTTGAAAAATTTAGAATTGAAAAATGCTTCTTTTTAAAGTTATTAATTTTCATTTTGGAAAATTTCATGATACTTCCTAATGGATTTTAAATTCCCACATTTACACAGAAGAAACACGCGATTCAGAGTCACTTAGGATGCAATCCTGTGTCTTCTTCAGGAGCCTAAGGAGCAGACTTCATTGGGAAGTGCCTATATGCAACTCTGTCTTTTTCTTTCTCCCCAGGGCAAGTCAGAAATCGCTTTACAGATCACACCCTATTGTTACCTTGTGAAGAATTAGGACAGGCCAAATACCATATGCAAGTTATACATTTGATGCTCTGGATCCTAGGCTGATAATGATTTTTGTTTTGTTTTGTTTTGTTTTGTGTTTTGCTACCAAAACTATTTTAAAAATAGGATTTAGAATATTTAGCTGTTTTATTTTATCTAGAATTTTAGGTGCTGTAAAACTTCAGTTAAAGGCAATACTCATACACAGTAATTATGTAGAAATATTGCTACTACTTATTGTTATTAGAGTTGCTATTTGTTTCTTACAAGCAATTTTTCTTATATTTTTCTTGTGTGCATTCAGTAGAGTTCTCTAACAAAGCAGAACGATCCTTTCTGCTAGAGAGTAGGAATAAATTATCAGAAAAGCAATTGTAAGGGACTGTTAAGTCATCTTTGCATCTTCTTGGCTGTTTTAATTCAAAGATTTGCGTTTCCCTAGAGAGATATGACTATTGTATTGAAGAAAATAACTTAAAGAAAGCTAAGAAAACGATTTGCCTATGTAACTCAGACTCTGGACAGTGAGGTGGCACTTGCCTTAACTCTGACCCACATGTTAGCAGGACACAGCAGACTCCTGCAAGTTGTCCTCTGACCAAATTTAATTAAAATTAATGGAAACTTTGACTTACTTTTATTTGGTATTTGAATGTTAAAAGAATCAAAATACATCATAAAATATTATAATCTCAATATATTTGAGAAAAAAGAAATGTTAGGTGACCAAGATCCAGTTTAAATAGCAGAGAAATATAAGCACTACAAAATATATACACCTGTAGTCCATCTCGTAGCCCCTGTAGAATTCCTAGTCATTCATATTCTACAATTTGCATTTCAAACTCTCCTTCTCTTTGCTTCTTGCTGCTACAGGAGCTCTTTTTGCTTAGGGAAGAACTCCTGAATGAAGAATAGCTACTTCCACCTCCTTTCTGAAAGAACATCTATCTAACAGTTGCCTCGCAGATGCTAGTCTAAGAAGTGTTATGTGAATGCTGACAGTAATATTAAAGTGTTGTTTGTGTGTACCTACTATCTGTGGTCTAAGACAAACTGTTCATATACAGTTTTTTTTAATGTTTGTACTTTTACTAACTCACTAGCATTCTCTTTGCTTAGATTAATTTTACTGTCATCTGCTAGATATCTGAATTTCTTGGAAATGGGTGGTAAATCTTGTCTAATTTCTTATGTGGAGAGTGATCCACAGAAATTTAGAGCAAAAAGTGTGAAGAGGGGAGGAAGTGGAGGGAAGGGAAGGGAAGGGAAGGGAAGGGAAGGGAAGGGAAGGGAAGGGAAGGGAAGGGAAGGGAAGAGAAGAGAAGAGAAGAGAAGAGAAGAGAAGAGAAGAGAAGAGAAGAGAAGAGAAGAGAAGAGAAGAGAAGAGAAGAGAAGAGAAAGCTCTGTTTTCTCTGTGTTTGCTCCAGGCCGAACTTTTCAATAAAAGTTCATTGACTACGAAGCTTAGTGTCATAAATCTGGTCATTTCCACTGAACTCTTCATTATCCAAAGACTTAACGAACTTTCTGAAATTGTTTCACCCACTAAACATAGATTGTAGGCAGCCCCTAAGCCATCCCATGACAGCTAGCTAAACAAACTTTCAAAGAATCCCAAAGCAAAGACACAGAAATCTGTCGTTGGTCTGTGACTGAGGTAAAAAATGATGTGACCAATACAGTCTGGGCTGCTCATTTGAAATGAGACTGAGAACAGCTTTGGAGGGAAAGCCCTTGAAGAGATAGAAAAGTCAGAGAAGCCAAAGTAGCAAGTAGTGCATCACCCTGTGTTGAGAAGAGGCCTGGTTGGTAGATCTTGAAGTCTTTACTAGTTACTCTGATTTACTCTGATGGTAGTGTGAGCAAGGAAGAAAAAGGGAATTTCTAAAGAATGTTGACAAGACATATTCCCTACACCATTCAAGTAGTGAACTTTTGGAGAAGATAGGCGAGGTTAATAAACTACAAAGGTCAATGGAGAAATTTATGATGATCTATAGATTTAGACAAAATGATAATGTAAATGTAGGAAGATGGGCTTTCCAATAATTAAAATCAGGTGGTCAGAGTGGTAGAAAGCTAAGGGTAAACTCAATTAGCAATGAACGTATTGGTGAAGAGGGCTTAGGGCACATAGACATGGAGCTATATCTTTGCTTCAAAGTACTAAGAAATATGACCTAACATAGATCATGCTCTTCCTAGGGAAAAATGTAAGTCTTTTCCAAAGCTTCGAGTTTCAAGTTTACAGGTGACCTGGGATCCTGAAGTCATTAATCAGTTCTGCAACCAGCAATGCCTCCACTGAGAAATGGCCTGCTCTCTATGGAAAGGAGTCTCCGTTTTAGGAGAGTGAAAGCTAATGCTTGTCAAGAAAGCCATTATTAAGCCTTGACTTCTAACTGGAGTATGTGCATGAGGATATGGGTTACAGCCAAATCACCTGCTGGTTCTGGTGTAAGGGGCAGCTTTCGGAGACTTCTGGTTTGTGTCCAGATTAACATCTTGTCCAACATTCCAGAGCCAACAGAATATAAAGCAAGACAAATATATAGATCTTAGATCAAAGAATAAAAATGCTATAGGAATCATCTTAACCTTTGTCAGAAAGTGCATGAAAGCAAATATTTAAAAGAAAGCTATACTCATTAGGGGTATGCTGAATATACCAGAATCCTAATATATATTTCTGTTTACACTCAGCTCTTCTGAATATCATTCATCCCTTTCATTTTCTTTTCAATGAATAACATCCTTCATTAGTAAACAAAAATGTGATTTTCTTAACTCATTATTTTTAAAAAGCCAATTATCCTATTAATTTCAAGGATTGATTCCTTTAGGGAAATTCCCTAATTGCAGTTTTCCCTTCAATATTTGTAATAAAACTAAATGGCATGTTTTAAGAGAGGAGGAACAATGTCTTAGACATTTTCACGAGCTTTAAAGACTTTTAAAAATGAATTGGCCCATACTGTTTACATTGTACAACAGTCAACTCTATATTCACTCTGAATTTCACTACTATATGATACTGTTATGGTGGGAAGTTGGAAAATAATGATGATAAGAGACAAGATATATAATCTTAATTTCTACTAGTTAGGCTATTTTTACAATTTAGCCCTATAGAACAAGTATTACAAATATATCAGTATTTATAATTACCCATAAGTTGTAGTTAATAAAAAGGAATTACTATTTCTTGATAACTAAATTATTCTTTAATTAATGGCAAGACTCTCTTCTTAGCAGCATTCCTTCATAACTCTCCTGCTGCACTAGAGAGAGTGTCTCTGGCTTATTTTAAAAATTATTTTTTAAAAACCATTTTCACTACTTGTATGTCTGTCTGCCTGGTTTTGTGTCCTTTTTGCATGTAAATACAAGTGCCTTTGAAAGCCAGAAGTGGGTGTCAGACTCCTGGAGTTGGAGTTCCGGGTGATCATAAGAGGCTGACAGGGTGCTAACACCTGAACTCCAGCCCTCTGCAAGAGAAGGTCCTCGTGCTTCCAATCACTGAGCCATCCCTCCTGATGGCAGTTCTAAAAAGTGTATTGCGAAATTATTCTCTTTGTAAGATCGTTTTGAAATGTAATAGTGGAATTCTGTAGCACCAACTCTAACTGGTCTTAATAATAAGAAACCAGAGTCAGATATTGGGGGGGGGTGCTGAAAGATCAGAAAAGCAGAGCAGCCAGCCACTAGCTCTTACCAATAATACCTCAAACGGAAGGGGCGATCCTGTCTTCACGAATCCTCAGACTGAATGCTCAGACTGCTGCCTCAGACTGCATCCTCAGACCACTTCAGATTGACTGCTATTTAGACTGTCCTAAGTGCCTGTCTCTTCTGACTTAATATTCCTCTCTCTGCCCAGCACATCACTCCTGTCTCCACCTCCTTAGTGCTGAGATTAAAAACTTGCTGCTCCAAGTGCTAGGAACATCTTTGTGTGAGCTCTGTTTCTCTTTTAGACTGGGCCAATTTCATTTAGCTCAGGGTGGCCTTGAACTAACAGATCTGTCTGCCTCTCTCTCCCAAGTGCTAGGATGCAAGGTGTGTCCACCACTGCCTGACCTCTATGGCTAACTAATGTGGTTAGCTTTGCACTCTGATCTTCAGGCAAGCTTTTTTTTTTTTAAATATTTATTTATTTATTACATATACAGTGTTCTGCCTACAAGCCGGAAGAGGGCACCAGATTGAATTGTAGATGGTTGTGAGCCACCATGTGGTTGCTGGGAATTGAACTCAGGACCCCTGGAAGAGCAGTCAGTGCTCTTAACCTCCCAGCCATCTCTCCAGCCCCTTCAGGCAAGCTTTATTTGTTAGATCATAAACAAAATATCACCACAGAATTCCAAATAGTTTAAATGAAGACATTTCATTTAAGGGCAGCTCTAGATTTAGCTAATCTCTTGACCTAGTTAGTGGTTTGCTTTGCTTAAGGCAAAGCAGTTTTCTCTGTAGGAACTGCATGCAAAACAATAGCCAGGGACTTCATGTCTCCATGTGGCTTTTGAAGGTCAGGGAAACTTTTCCCATTAACTTTGCTGACCCGGCTTTCCTTCATATTTTCTGGCTGACACTGGATCATATACCAGTGCCCAATGTGACTGACTGGATGATGGGACCTGTTTCCCTGGAAGAGTGTCAGCAGTAGACGAAGAGGAACCAGATATCTGGAAGGAGAAGGTAGAGGACATGGGGGTAGTCAGCCATCCCTGACAACTCTGCAGATTGGTTCCCAGAAACAGCACCAAATTCTTAATTGCTGGGTCTCTTGCTAGATTTGCTAACCTACTGAGGGTGGAGTGTTTTTGTTGTACCCTTGGTGTTCTGCTCCTGTGGGGTTGCTCGTCGTTTCAGAGGGTGTGAGTCCTTTGGATTTTGTCTTTTTGAAATGTGGCATATATTTTTTTTTGCTTTCTGAATTATATGTATTCTTTGTGATGCATTGTAGCAGGTATTTATATATTCTGAGTAATAATTGTCTGTCTGTATATTTTTATTGGTGTATTGTATGCTAATATATGATTTTGTGCTTATTTTGTTGTTTAATAACAAAAAATGTTTCTGGGGCTGAGATGTAGTTCAGAATGCTTGTCTATCATGTGCCATGCCCTGGGTTTAATACCTAACACTGAAAACAAACAAACAATAAACAAACCCTATAACTTAAATTTTTACGTTCTTTTTGTCTTATTCACAGCAATCATTTGTGACATTCGGACATATTATTGTCTTTTCATTCTCACTCATGCAGTTTTCCAGGGTCCTTATGGGTTGTTATCATAGCACTGACTGCCAGAGTAGAAGAGGGCACTTGATTGTCTAGTGTGGTGAAGGACAAATATGATTTTCAGTCATGTGACATGCTGATACTTTTATGAACAAATGTTGGTTTTGGACAATATTCTTATTTATATAACCATATGAGGGATTTATTGGTTTTACTTAATAAATATATATATTTAAATGTATCTCTTTTAATGTCTTACATAATAAAAAGAAGAAATATAACATTAAAAGAAAGCTTTGGGAGTGGCCTTCATAGTCTGTAAGAATGTAGGGAAATCTTGTAACTCCAACAATTGAGAACCACTACTGGGTATGAATACCGGTGTGTAATTCATAAATTCCTTTATTTAAACTTGTATGTTCAAAAATTGAAACATATCCTTGGGAAAATATAATTGTGAAGACAATTATGTTCCTATACACATTTGTACGTTAATAAAGTGGAACAGAAACAGTGAATCTGACTTTTCTCCTCTTGACATTGCCCATCCTTTGCAGTCAGCCATTGACAGAATGAGTATTATAACATAGCAGAAATAACCTGGATTTTTTTAGATCAGGTATACCTAGATTTAGAACTCAGCAGGGAAACCATTTAGGATAATGATTCAATCTCTACATAACTCAATTTCACTGAGCTTTGTTCCAGAATTTTTTACAAATCTAATTTTTAGTATTTTCATAAACATTAAAAGTAACTGAGGGACATATATGGCTGTCAGGAACATTGGTATATTGTTTTGTGATTTTCAGCATGTCCCTTTATGTGAGGTCCTTTTAGTCCCTAGACTCAGAAAAATGAACATTAAAAGATCAAACTTGCAGGGGCTGGAGAGATAGCTCAGAGGTTAAGAGCACTAGATGCTCTTCCAGAGGTCCTGAGTTCAGTTCCCAGCAACTACATGGTGGCTCACAACCATCTAAAATGAGGTTTGGTGCCCTATATGCCAGAACACTGTACACATAGTAAATAAATAAATCTTGGAAAAATTAAAGAAAATGATCAGACTTGGAACCTGTCAATTACAAAACAATATTTTAAATGCCAATAATTTGGGACAGAGTACTACACAAGCGTGACAGAATGTGTGACGGTACTTTCTGTACATGTGTGCCCATGACCTCAACACTGCATTTTTTCCCTAACTCAGTAATGTCTGCTCCGGGGAGCTCCTGTCAGGAAGATGTTCATTGAAGAGTTATTTAGAAGACAAAAGAAAATCAGAGGAGTGAGATGCCCACCACACACTGTACCTATAGAGACAATCCTTTCACTCCTTTTTATGTTTGAGGTTTCAGCAAATGATATTGGAATGCACTGGTTGTGTAATAATGAGAACTAAGAATGTAAAACTATGAGCTTTATTATTTCAATGATATTAAAAACAAAATTTTAATATGAAAATAGAAGAAAATACATGGAAGTGTTAACAGTGTTTTTTTTCTCTGAATACTGTCATGCATTTTTTAATGCTTACTTTGCAATTTTTCATTAATAATTCTGTACTGTTTTCAGTCTTAAAATTGTTATTTAAAAACATCTTTGAGAAAGATTGAATATTTTTTCATTATAGCCTTCTTATCACTAAGGTTAGAAAGAGCCCCTAAATGAAAGTAGAGGCTAATCGATGTTTGATTGTATGTCTTTCCTACTAGGAAAAGTGGGATGCAGCTGAGCAGTGCTCAGGGATGCAGGACTTCAAAAGCACCTACTGCATACATATTAATAGACCACGTATCCAACTGATTAATATATGCTAAGGGTATATGTTAAAGCCAGGCACCTAGTTCATTGACCAGATTTTACATGTCTGAATTCATTTGTGAGAGGATTGCTTGATCGATGTGTGTCCTTGACTATGTCTATATGTAAACTAGGAATAGTAATGTTCTCTGTGCCATATGTTGTTGTGAGTTTCTACTCTCAATAAACTGACTTACTAGATTTAAAATTGTTATCACAGTGTTGGCATATAATAATCTCTTACTGAAACTTCAATTGTAGTCAATTCCATTAAGTCTTTAGTCATTTTGGGAGGCAGAAGCAGGAGGACATGAGTTGTAAGGCAAGCTGGGCTTCATAGAGAGACTTCTCAGAAAATAACACAGTAGCAGCAATTAGAGAGTCTAATTGGCTATTTTGCTTAAAATAAGTGCCCCCAAATAACAGTAATATCCTATTCTGTTAAGACTCGGTAGTTAACAGGTTGATCTCTGTTCCATAAGCTTTGGCTTGGAAGCTTACCTATGTGTGGGTGGGTGTGCTTCTGAAATGCCTCACCCCGTAGCTGCTAAATTCTTCTGGTTTTTCCTGGGAGCTCAGATAGAGCTGTGCTATGTTTCCAGTCCACTTAGGCTTTATTTTAGCACAAAGGCTGGGCTTCAAGTGCAAACATCTTAGGAGAACCAGGCAGGATGCCTTGCATTTTTATAACTTTCCCTCAGTAGTGACTAGTACTACTTCTCTCATAGCTAACAATCCATCTAAATCTGAGAGAACTCATGGATTTTTATAAACCTGTATCTAATAGAGAAGTCACATGGCAAGACTAGCATAAATGGTTGTAGGTGTGATTGAAAGACGCAGTCACCATAATAGCACTCAGTTGACCTATAGATAACACAATATTCTTGACATCTTCATCCATCAATTTCAGCAGTGCCAAATTTTGTATTAGAACTGTCATAATTTTTTCTAGAAAATATAGATTATGGGAACTTTTTTATCATTTGCCATTCCCTCTCATTAAACTCCTCTATTTCTCACTGCCTCTGTCTCCCAATTTCATGTGCACTTTTTTTTAAATCACTGAGTCCATTTTGTGTTGCCAGGATATACATGAATATAGAACAATTTACTGGAACATAGGTTACCTATCAGGGGCTGCACACCCAAAGAAAACTATGTCCTCCCCTGTAAAGAGAAGCCTTCCAGCCAGCCTGGTTCCAGAGCCGCATCAGTCCCAAATGAACACACAGGGGGCTGTATTAATTATGAAGCTGTTGGCCTTGCTTGTTTCTTACTGGCTAGCTCTGACTTAAGCATTTATCCCATAATTGTTAATCTAAGTATTTCTCTTACCGGAGAAGTTTACGGGCTTCTTATCCCTATGGCGGTTACATCTTCACTCTCTGTGTTTCTCCTACCCAGAGTCCTCCTGGACTCCTAGTCCCATCTATCTTGCTTCCCTCTTGGCCAACAGTGCTTTATTGACATATACACAGGACTTCCCTCATCACTCCCTGCCCCCCCCCATACCCAGTGACAATCCATTGCCAATGGCTTTTTTAGCTAAGGGTGTGGCTTCATGAAGCCCTCACCCATCCATGCTGGAATTTTGGAGACTTGATTTTGTGTAGGTCTCATGCCTGTCATCAGAGCTGCTTTAAGTGTGTGTGCCCATTGGTCCTGTCACATCTGGAGAACACAGGGAAACATTTCTCTTTAATACTTTCCACATTTTTCTTTCTTTAATGAATGATCACTCATTATTAAGAAAAAAATCATTGACTGAAAGAAAACACAACTCATATCTAGAATAGACAGTGGATGAGCACAGAAGTTCTAAGTGGAACATCCTAAGCTTGAGGACCTGTCCAACTCTTTTCTCACTTTGGTCATATCTAGTGTTGGGATCTTCAGAATTCAAGGGAGGAAAGGAAGAAAACAAACACACTGTATCCACAAATATTTCTAGGTTAAATGTGGGTGTTCCTCAGGGCCAGTCCCACATGCCAAATATAACAAATTAAATGGTAAAACATAGTCCTCAGAGCCTGGTCTTTAATACTGTGGTTGTAAGCCACCAGTGAGCCAGTGAGCCAGTGCTGGAGTTCACTGTTGGTGAATCTGCTCTGTTCATCTGTCAAGGAAGGCAGATGCAGGGAAATATGCCAGTGCATTTAATATTGATAAGACCCATGCAAATATCTTAGTAAATGAGGCAGTACTCTCCAGATTTTGGGACATGGCCAAAGAGGCTGTTTGTACCCCCCAAAACTTTGGCACTACCCCTGATCTTGTGCAAAGCCATCTCTTTTGAATTAAACATGCCTTATTCTGAAAGATGCCAGGCCTGGCCCTTTGGAACATTAACTTATCTTTGCAGCTGTAATGTATTTCTTCCCTTCAAATGGAAACACTTCATTTTCAAAAGGAAAGAGCATTTCAGGTTTGATGTGAGAATAGAATGTAATATGGAAGCCAAGGATTAGTTTCAAAGAAGAAGAGGGCTTTATAGCATTCCCGTTCCCCTTCAAGTGGAGATGTTGCTTTGTAGATTGAGTGATGTACCTGAAGTGATGCAGGCCAGAGTGTCATCTGATGACCTGAAGGAGTTAATGCAGTTGCTCAAATACATTAATTTGCTGCTGGAAGCAGTTCATAGGATACTAGCTTTTTTCCCCCTCCTCAATGTAACTTTCATTATTGAGTAAATATTATGCTTTAGTCTGTTCTCTAAGTGTGTTGGTTATATTTAGTCACTTAATACTTTGACACCCCAATCAGGAAGTTAATGTCATTGCCCCTCCCTTTCGACAGACAAGAACAAAGTGCTTCAGAGACTTGCCAAGGGTCATACAGCATGACAGCGAGGCTTCACACCCAGATTGAGCTTTGCCCCAAAGTTCCAGATATGCTTATGAGTTATTTTTTTAAAGTGACAGTGCTAGATAACTTTTCAAATACCTAGATCCAGAAGATAAAAGTAGATACCCACTTGAGATTCTGTCAACGTTCACATGCAAAAACCAAGAGCAGTGCTGGGTGTGCTGGAAGCAGGAAGTTGAGAATGAGGTCAGCCTGGGCTACATAGCAAGTTTGAAACTACCAGGGGCTACAAAGCAAGAACTTCTCAGGTGAAACAACACACAACCAGAAACTGCTATAAAAAAAAGTCAGTGTGGCCACGCGGTAGTGCACACCTTTAATACCATGCTTTTGAAGGAATACAAATCAGTACAGCCAACATGGAAGACCAGCGTGGTGGAGTTTCAAAAGATTAAAATAGAGCCATCATGTGATCTATAAACCCTATTACTAGGTCTGTGTGCAAAGGAAATAAATCAGCATATCCACAAGATGCCTACACTCCTGTGATCTCTGCAGCATTATTCAACATGGCTGAGATAAGGAATCAGCTTAAATATCTATCAGTGGAAAATGAGTAGATGATATGTTCATATTAGAAGTATATTCTTATAAAGAGAAAGAAATTTGGGCAACATGAAGAAATTTTAAGGACATTATGTTAAATGAAACAAAGCATTTACAAAAAGATGATCACATAATCTCATGCATAGGTGAAATCTAAAGAAAAAAAAGTTGAATTAAGAGAAGCAAAGATTGGAATGGTGATTTCCATTAGCTTGGTGTGTGTGTGTGTGTGTGTGTGTGTGTGTGTACAGTGACAGTGCTCAAAGGATACAACATTTCAGTTTCAGCCTAGTGTCATCTGAAAAGAGAGTCTGAACTGTGTGTAATTGTCTTTGTCAGGCTGACCTATGGGCATGTCTATGAGGCATGTCTTGATTGTTAGTTGATGTGGGAGGGCCCATTCCACCGTGGTAAGTACTATTCTCTGGACTGGTCCTCCTGGACTGTCTAGGGAAGCAAGCTGAGCCTGAGCCTGAGCCTGAGTTAGCCAGCAAGCAGCAGTCTTCTGTAATTCCTTCAGTTCCTGCTCTGGTTTCCTTCAATGATGGATCAGACCTGTAAGCCAAATTAACCCTTTCCTTACCAGGTTGCTTTTGATTGGAGTGTGTGATCTCAGCAACAGAACTAGAATATAGATGAGGAATAAGTTCATAGGTATTTTATGTAATGTGGCAACTGTAATTAATATCAACACATTATAGTATTTAATAAGAGTTAAGTATACACTATACTATATACTTAGTAATCACTGGGAGAATAGATTTTAAGTGTTCAAAGTAAAAGATATGTGAGGTAATTCAGATGTTAATTAGCTCAATTTATGTGTGTCTTAAAGCACTTTGTTACATACAATATATGTATACAATTTATGTTTGTCAAGAAAATATATGACCCAGATTGTAGTGGTACCCACCTTTAATACCAGCACTCAGGAGGCAGAGATAGGTGGATCTATGTGAGTTTGAAACCAACCTGGTCTACAGAGCAAGTTCCAGGATAGGCTCCAAAGCAACAGAGAAACCCTGTCTTGAAAAAACAAAAACAAAAATAAAAAAATAAAAGAATATATATGAAAAATATAAGCAAAATAAGGTTGAGGATAGAGGGGGTTGGAGAAATGGCTCTGCGGTTAAGAGTACTGGCTACTCTTCTAGAAGACCCAGCTTCAATTCCCAGCACCCACATGGCAGCTTACAATTGTCTATAATTCTAGTTCCAGGGGATCCGATGACCTTATAAGACACATATTCAGGCAAAACAACAATGCATATGAAATAAAAATAAGCAAATCATAAAATAAAAATCAAAATCAAATAAAATAAAAAATTGCTGTGCATCTCTGCTCATAGAAAGACCAAGAGTGCTGCCTCTAGACTCTCAATGTCTTTAGTTTGTCCCTCCATTTCTCACCATGTCATTAGGTGATATAACAGGTATCAGGTGTTTAGCGTGGTGTCTGGCATATGGTCATACCCAGTGGGCAATGTTCCCTATTATTTCATTTGTAGCAGATGCCCTGGTTTGGAGAAGCAATAAAAGAAACTATCTCTCAGAGAAGACAGAGCTGCCAATCTAAGGGGAAAACAGAATGTTTTAGTTATTCTTGGTTGTCAGTAGCCACAGATGCTGAAGAGAGTTGGGAAGTCAAATTCCTACCTTAAGATTTCTAATTTTTAATGTGAGTAAAACAACTTTTTTTGGTGAGTTCTATCTGTGTCCTTACATGACAGTTTTGATCAGTTCATGGGGGCTGTCTTACAATGCTCACTTAGGTTTGATGAGATGGAGTGTCCTGGTCACTAGTTCTGGGACAGAGCTGTACTTGCCATTTCTAGATCATTCTATAATTTCTATAATGATTTTGAGAGCCTCTTGTTTTATTTCCTAATATTACCTTACTGCAGTTCTCTGTCAGGGCTCTGGGACACAGGAAACACCCTTCTTTTTTTTTGTTTTTTTTTGGTTTTTCGAGACAGGGTTTCTCTGTATTGTTTTGGAGGCTGTCCTGGTACTCACTCTGTAGACCAGGCTGGCCTCGAACTCACAGAGATCCCCCTGCCTCTGCCTCCCTAGTGCTGGGATTAAAGGCGTGCGCCACCAGCGCCCGGCTAGGGAACATCCTTCTACTGTGTGGCTTTTCTCACCAGAGCTTGCTCTCATTGTCTTTCACATTCCTTCTCCAGCTTCAGCTCCTAGATAAAGTCTAACATTTAGATGGGGCCTGTGAGAGATGAGCCATACATTCTTGTAGATTTAAGTTTTATTAACTTGAATTTTCATTCTTACTTGACAGCAGTAGTGGCACATACCTTTAATTCTAGCTCTTGGAAGGCAGATGCAAGCAAAACTCTGTGAGTTCAAGGCTAGCCTGGTCTACCGAGTTTCAGAACATCCAGGGGTACACAGAGAAACCCTGTCTCAGGAAAAACAAAACAAAAACACCACAAAATCCTCACTCTTAAATGAGTGACTGATACTTAAAGATAAAACATCATACCTTAAAAATTAAGCTATATATTCTTTTCAAATATCTGATACATATTAATATTTTATTAACATTATATTTCAATACACTGGAAGTTTGCTAAGGTTAAAACTATTTAGGATGGGTCTTAAGTACCCTCCCCAAAGTTTTTAAGACAGTATTTCTCTGGGATCCACTGCCTGTTCTGGAGCTCACTCTGTAGACCAGGCTGGCCTAGACTCAGAGATCTAGCTGTCTCTGCCTCCCAAGTAGTGGTATTAAAGGCGTGGGCCACCACCACCTCACTGAGTCTTCAGTCTTTTGTTGTTGTTAGAATGGTTGATGGAGCAGGGCGGTGGTGGTGCACGCCTTTAATCCCAGCACTCGGGAGGCAGAGGCAGGCGGATCTCTGTGAGTTCGAGGCCGGGCTAGACCGATAGCCTCCGAAACAATACAGAGAAACCCTGTCTCCTAAAAACCAAAAAAAAAAAAAAAAAAAAAAAAAAGGTTGATGGACCAGGCAGCAGTTTAGAAAACGTGGGGGCTTGTGACAAAAAGGTACTACTAGGGAGTGAGTGACAGAGGGTAACAGAAGAAAAGGGCTAAGTGTTGGGAAAAAGGGCCAGTCAAATACACCCTGAGCAGAGCCAAAGAAACACACTTTGGCCCTGCAAACAGAACCAAAGAAATGTACCCTGACCCTGAAACCAGTGCCAAAAGAACACACTTTGTCCCTGGAATCAGAGTCAGTGAAAGAAATGCAGCCTGGCCCTAAAATTGGAGCCAAAAGGCTAAAAAGGACCAGAGAAAGAGACATACTTTGGCCCTGAAACCAGAGCCAAATCTGACCTTAATCCTGTGCAGAAAACTAACTAATCCTGGATCAGAGCTCTAGCCAATCTGAGCTCAGCACTGAAATCGGACCAATCCCTACCCTGGAAAAGCTTCCCCGCCCCCAAGAACCCCTATATAAACCCTGTGTATGTTCAGCGACCCTGGGCAGAGCAGAGCAGAGCCAGCAGCACTCTAACACTTGCGGGGGAAACCTTCCCTTGGCAGAGCAGGGGTTGTTACACTCAGCTCCCAGCTCCCTGCTCTCCAGAAGCAGAGCTGAACTGTTGCAACTTCCCCCAAGAAACCTCCTGCTGAGCAAAACTGCTACACTAGGCAAACATCCCCAGCTGGAAGACCCTGTCCTGCAGGAGTGGAGCTGATACACTGGGGAAGCCTTTCCCTGAGGCTGGGCTGTAAACAGCTAAACTTACTGCAACCTGTGGTGGTCCTTGGCTCTAGGATACCTTTCCATCTGAGCTATGTAACACTCAGTATCCTTGGCTCCCGAGTTCCAGGATACCTTTCCACCTGAGCTGTGTAACACTCAGTATTCCGTGACTCCGGAGTGCCAGAATACCTGACCCACTCCTGTTACATCCTGATCCGCCGAAACACTTACACTAAGGAGAGGGAACCTACCATTTCTCCCGATCTTTCATGCTGGCATTTAGGCTTCTTTTGTCAGGAGGTCAATTTAACCTTTTATTTCCTTTGTGCATGTCCTATACATGTTTATTCTCTAGATCCCATTTATTGACATCTCCAGTTACCTCTACATTTCATATCCTTCTGTAGCTGTTTAATAAAGGTCGCATTTACAGTTTTGGCACTGAAGGTTGTCAGCTTCCTTAACATCCAATAGCACTGCTGTTCAGACAACACAGTCGTATGATTCCACTCTGGTGCAGCTGAGTTAGACATCCAGGTAGTGACTTTTTGGTCTGCAAAAATTGCAGCGGGGTTGTAATAATTACTTGCTAAATTCTGATCACTGTCCCTATGACTTCTGTAATCTTCACATCAAGTGTTAGAGATAGGCAATTTCATGACAGCAAGAATAGTAAAATCCAGGAGTTGGCCCAAAAATCTCTTAATGGTTTCCTGGAGTCATATGCAGTGCTATTTCCCCAGGTGTGTTGTGGGACACACTTAGGAGACAGGCTCTTGCTAACTAGTAAGCTTTTGTGCTAAGTACAACAGGTAAATCTCTATAGTCTTGAGTTTTATTCCAGGGTTCATTCATACCCCTCAAACTCTATCCCTTTCATTGATATCTTAATAGAACAGCATTACCTGGTTCCTGGGATAGATGTTAATTTTTAAGTTTTTTACTGTTTTAGCTAGGTTCTCATTATATAACTCTTGCTGGCCTGCAACTCACTATGTAGACCAGACCTGGCTGCTCTTCTTAAATGTAGATCAGACCAGGCTGGCCTTAAAATCCGGAGATTCATCTGCCTCTGCCTCTGCCTCTGCCTCACAAGCTCTGGAGTTAAAGATGTGTGCCACCACACCCAGCACAATGAGATAGCTTTTAAATGAAAAACAGTTCCAGAGCCCCAGGTTAACATTGTATAATCTGGATTACTTCCTGTGCCAGGTACATTTCAGACATGCAGAAAAATGAAATTTGCATTTTTAGGAATTTGTTATCTCCTGGGCTGGAGGGAAAATGCAACAGGAAGAGAATTTGCAATATACTTGGTCTTCTTTAAACAGAGATTTAGCAGCTGTGACTAAGAAACATATTGTGGGCTGGAAAGATGGCTCAGCCTTTAAAGGCTAGGCTCACAACCAGAATATAAGAAACAGATACTGCAATGAATTGCCTTTTTCATTTATAAAAGATATATAAATATGAATGTAATCTAATTAATCTGGGGAACTCAGATAATCATAAAATATGCAAAAAAGAAAGGAAGCATTACCTTTGTGTACTTAGTTTGTAACTTAATTTTAAAGAGTGTAACATATATAACTGTGCTTAATAATGGGCTTAGGAAATTGCTGAAAATGTAACAGTTGGCTTCTGAGAAGCAGAGGAACCACCTGATACCAGTGATTTAAAGACTTCACCCCTGCCTCAGCTCCACCTCTGCACTCAGGGTTTGTAAGTTCATTCTTGGGTCTGACTGTCAGCCTATATTGTAATAAAATTGCGATATGATATTGTCACTCCATCTGAATGCCCCTTTTTATTACTGGTAAATAATAATGGAATTCTGAACTTTATGCTATGTCAACCCATCTTTACAATGGAGAACTACTGCAATTACTCATTTTACAGCTGTGGAAAGAAAAAATCCAGAGAACCCTTCACTTGCCTTACAGGTAAATGGCAGAGGTGATGTATAAACACGGGCAATTTAGTTCCCAAACCTACCATGTTGCCATTCCAATACACTGCCTACTAAAGTCGTTATGAACTCCGGAGATTGTTGGAAATGTGTCTGAACAGGGCATCTCTGTCGGAGGTCTAGCTTGTTTTCAAACATGACTGCACAAGAAAATAAAATCTTCTGGGAAGCTTTTAAAAACAAAACCAAATGTAAACATCATATGCTGGCATAGGATGCATATTATAGTCATCAAAGAAACACATAAATAAATACTTAGATGCCCCCATCACATCCCATATTAATACAGAACTATATGTGATTGAGTATGGGTAATGGTGTTTTGTTTTCAAGTTATTAAAATAGGGGTTCTTACCTCTGTGGAAAAACTGGGAACTCACCCAGTGTTAATAGAAATCTCCTGTTTGTAGATCTTTTTCTTTCACTCACACAAGATTACCACCAGGGAGTGGGTCTGCATAAGAGCTGGTGGGGTGAGGTGGGGGATGGGTGGTGGTAGTGCAAACAGAAACATTGTGTTAAATGACTTTCACAGGTCCTTCCCAAGGTTGCAGGGTCATTAGTAAGGAACTCTGCAGGCTTTTCCCTGCTGAAGCTATTATCTAATGTCCTTATTGTTTGCAAAGGAGCCACCACCTCAGAGACACTGTTGTAGGGCAGGTTCTTTTTGTTTGTTTTTGTTTTTTGAGACAGGTTTCTCTGTATTGCTTTGGAGGTTGTTCTGAACTCACTCTGTAGACCAGGCCGGCCTCGAACTCACAGAGATCTGCCTGTCTCTGGGATTACAGGCTTGTGCCACCAATGCTCAGGGTGGGGCAGGTTCTTATGGATGGTTAATTCTGATTCCTGTTCAATAATTTGCACTGTTTAGCTCCATAATTAGTTGTATGATTTAACAGAAATAAAATTATTATTGTGAAATTCATATACCATAAAATTAATTCTTTTAAACTAAACAATTTAGTGGCAATTAGTGCATCCACACTGTATAACCACCGCTCTCAATCTCAAGATAGTTTCATTACCCCAAAGGAAATCCTGTATCCTCCCTATTTTACCTTCTCTCTTCCCACTGGCACCTGGCAGCCACCAATATGCTTTCGTCTTCTCAGGATTTGCCAGCCCAGAAATTTCACAGGAATATAATCATAGAGTGTGTGATCTTTTGGGCATGGGTCAAAATGCCTTCACATTATAATGTGCCAATATGTCATTGGGGGGGGCAGAGTATAACAACTCAGCTCTGCTGAGGAAGGTTTCCCGGGCAAGTGTTACAGCCCTACTGGCTCTGCTCTGCTCTGCTCTGCCCAGGGTCGCCTCTGCTCTGTCGATGGCTGCAAAAGAAGATCTTCACCCAAAGCTCACCCAAAGGGGTTTATTGGAAGGCAGCTGGATCAGCCAAGCTGAACATACACAGGGTTTATATAGGGATTCTTGGGGGCGGGGAAGTTTTTTCCAGAGTAGGAATTGGTCTGATTTCAGTGCTGAGCTCAGATTGGCTAGAGCTCTGCTCCGGGATTGGTTACTTTTTTACACAGGATTAGGGTCAGATTTGGCTCTGGTTTCAGGGCCAAAGTGTGTTTCTTTCTCTGGTCCTTTTTAGCCTTTTGGCTCCAATTTTAGGGCCAGGGTGCATTTCTTTCACTAACTCTGATTCCAGGGACAAAGTGTGTTCCTTTGACACTGGTTTTAGGGTCAGGGTACATTTCTTTGGTTCTGTTTGCAGGGCCAAAGTGTGTTTGTTTGGCTCTGCTCAGGGTGTATTTCTTTGACTGGTCCCTTTTTCCTACAGGGTCTCTCTGTTATATAGCTCTTAATGCTCTAGAACACACTACTTAGACCAAGCTGGCCTTGAATTCACAGAGATCCACCTGCCTCTGCTTCCATAGGGCTGGGATTAAAGGTGCACACTACACTCAGCTGCTTAACTTTTTGAAAAATCACAGAAGTGCCAACATTTTACACAACCACCAGGGATGTACAAGTATTCCACTTTTTTCATATCCCTGTCAACATTATATTGGCCCATTTTTGTTATACCCACATTACTGAGTACAAAATAGTATTAGGATGTTTGGCTTTGCCTCTCCCTGGTCACTAATGACACTGAGTGTCTTTTCACATGGCTGTTGAGTTCACTGTTCAGATATTTCTCTGAAAAAATGATTATTAAATCCTCTGACATTTTTAAAAATTTATTTTTGTTGTTGTTCATTTTTGATATTTACCACTTAAGAGATACATGATTACAAATATTTTACTTCACCATCTCTGGTATATTTTTTACTGTCTTGATAGTTATTTTATTCAGAAAAGTTTTTAATTTTGAAGAAATCTAATTTATATATTTAGTTTTCCTGGCTTATACATTTGATGCTTTATCTCAGACTTTGGTACCAAATCCAAGGTCATGAATATCTACTTTTGTAGATATTCTCCTAACAGCCTTATTGTGTTATCTCTTCTACCTGAGTTTATTTTCTATTTGAAGTTTAAGTATTTTGTTGTAGTAATAAACAACAACAATAACAAAACAAGATAATGTAACATTTTCTAGGGATTCCTACTGCCTTTTCTCTACTGAAGGCATTTCAAGTGATAGCAACAAAGTAAAATATTTATCATTATTTTCCAAAGAATTCTTGTATAGACTGGAACAAACCAATTCTTTGTGAATAGGGTCTTTGCTTCTTCCACTCCTGGACTGAAGTCCCACACTGGCGAATGAAAAGAGAGTAAAGACAGATCCAGTGAAGTGCTGTAATCCTTCCCTAGCATTCTTAAGCTTGCTTGTGGGTTTGCTTAGCTGATGTAACTCTCCGAGTGTTCTCCAGAGTTCTGACAAAGTTGATTCTGACAGTTTGGCTTGATTTCTGAATGTTTCTGTGGGGGCCCATGCTCTCGGAACTGTCTTCCCTGTCATGTTCACTGATGTCACTTGAAGTTTATTTCGGGGCTTTCATGTAGCTCAGGGTTTAATAGAAGCTGTTCCTTGAATCCGATGTGGGCATTTCCATATAAGGGACTACTTGTCATCTCATTTCTCTTTATTTATTTTTTATGTAAATTTGTTTTAGAACATATGAACTCTTTATGTGAAAAGCGCCCACCATTAAAAGATATCTGAAGGAAACTTGATAAGTACATATTTTTGAAATATAGTTCAATTTTTTCTTTAACACAGTTTCAAATTAAGTAAAGCAAAATGATGGTTTAAAAAAATAATCCTGTGCTAATTTGAAAAAAAATCTTGGCATCTGAAAATCAATTTTAATTCCTGGAAAGAAGATTTTAGAATAGAGCGAAATATAAATTCTTCTGAAATTGAAACCAGTTATTTTGTCAGCTGAACATTTTTATGAGAAATAGCTTCTATAGTGTTGCCAAGACACAATTAGTAGAGATAAATGTAAATTTTTGGTCAGCTGTTTTGAAATGTCATTTTTAAATTTAATATTAGAATGCAGCTCCATTCTTTAGCAATTACAAGTTAAGAACAATCTAGGGGGATATATTAATATATAAATCATAATTCTCAGTTTATATAGTCTCAGAAATTAGGAAGCAAAGCTAATAGAAAAGAGTGTGACCGTACCAAGGAATATGAAGAGCATTTAAGTCAAAGACTAAGTGTAGCTTTTATAGAATCCTTCTGACTGCTGCTCTGGGGAAACATGAAGCGTTTCAGAGGGTAGTTTTTATTTGAGCTTAGGAAGACAGTGCATGTATAAGATAAAATAATCTCCTTTAACTCAGAAGTCCTTTCCTTTTATTTTTTACAAGAAGAGAAAACTTGCACGGCTTCTTTGTGTCCCAGTTAAGAGGAAGTGGAGCACAAAAGGCCATTGAAAGGGTAAAATACCTATAAAGTTTTCTAAACTACTTATATTATCTGGCCAGAACTTAGATTTAATTAACTTTGCAGGGTCCACAGTGGGTGCAGGACAATGGCCAGTTTGAGACAGAGTGCCAGCTTCCACTTGAATTTTGAGTTTCCTGGCCCCAATCCACTGGTGTGACTACTTCAGAGTTATCTAAATGCAAGATTTTCTAGCTAATTTCCTTCCAGGGAGGCATATAAACCAGTTTATTTTCCAGGGAACCATCAAAGAATCTCCCTGGGCTTTGTTAGGTGAACCACTGCATTTTCAGTGGGCAGACACAGGGTGGCTGGCAGCACATTAAAATGTTACAGGACACACACACACACACACACACACACACACACACACACACGTATACATATATGCAGCTGACCATCCTAACACTCAGGTGCTAGATTATGAATACTGTGTGCATACATGTTCAGCCCAGAAAGTTTTTAATTACATGAGACCGTAAATACAAAAGTTAAATAAAAAACCTTGAATTCTTTCTTGTAAGTACCTAGTTGACCATTTTTCTCCTCTTATGTCTTGTTGTTACAATTTTTGTTCTTACGGTTTGTGATTCTGAGCAGTTTGTGCCAAAATCCATTCCATTGAATGTAAAACTATTTTGTAAGCTTTAGAAATAATGACTTTGAAAATGTTTTTTCTGCATCTGATGACTTGGTATGGTTTGGTTTTGATTTTTTTCTTACTAAGAGAATTTCTAAAATGAGTTTTCATAGTCGACTGGTGAGCAGCAGCTATAGTGAGGGTGTTAGAAGTGATTGAATGAGCAGACAAGCAAAGCAGCTTTTAAAACCTGTGCTGCATTTGTGTGGCTACTGTTTCCAGGACGCCATTGATGAATTCTTTCCACTATAAACCTGTGACCTCCATTTTTTTTTGTCAACTGGTTAATACCTGGCTGTTTCTCAAACTTTTCTTCAGACATCAGTTACTCTTGGTTGCCTTCTGTTACTTTCCTGGAAATGTCAGCTCCCTCCGCCTCTACATATCCTCCTAGTACATCCCTCTCTTGTTCCTCTTGTTCATCATCCTCTTTATGATAATCTGGTTCACCTTCTTTGTGGTCATTTGACTAATGTCTGTCTGTGTGACTGCACTGGGTCCTTCATGCGAGCAGAGATCAGTCTTACTTGATTTTTCTCCCCATTGTACTCTGGAGCAAGAGTGCCTGCTACCCCTGAAGGCTTGCTGTTAAATGAAGTATAACAGAGTTCTCTAATCACAAAGCTATCCTATGTTATATTGTCATAAGAACTCAAAATAATGGCATTAGAAATGAAAACTCCTTACATATATGAACAATAAGTCCTGTTATTCTAAATTGGTCATATACTCATTGCTAACTCATGTGTCCATTCATCAGTGATTTCACTGAATGCTTTTTCTCTAGGGTTGGAAAGTAAACCCAGGTTCATGTGTGCCCAGTGGTGCAGAGCTAACGGCATGTAAAGCTCTTATTTCAGTTTCTACAGGCAGTGCATTATTGCTGTTATTTTAAAAGCAGCAGTTTGGGCAAATCATTCAACTTACTTGAAAAATTAAAACATAAAATAAATTTATAAAAAACTTCTGCAATGCAGATACTGAAATAGAAATAACAAACTATATAGACATAAAAATACTATTTTATACCTGAGCCAATATAATAGACCCTAAAGTAAACACAAGAAAATGGATACTCTCAAATGTATTTATTAGAAAGCAAAATGGAAACAAAGGTCAGCATGAGATAAAAGGAACCACAGAAATTGTGAAGCAGAGTGAGTCACAGCACAGCTGATCAAAGGCCACGCTGAGAGAGTCAACATGAAGGCAGTCTCAGAGAGTAGGGAAATGTTGAGAGAATTCTGTAACAGCCATGCCTTTTGGGTTAAGGGCAAAACACATGATTTTCTAAGAAAGGATAACTTGATTTAAGGATAACTCAAGATACTTAGAAACCTAACCTCAATATCTATAGAAGCAACTGGAGCAGTAGCTGCTTGTATCTTCCATCCATCCTTCTCCATTCCCTTGGGTAGATTTACACCAGTTCTTCAAGAAATTGTAAAAGAAAGTCGACTTCCAATTTCCAGACTCTAGAACTGGAAAGCTCAGTAGATTCCCATGATTTCCAATCCAAGGCCATCTGCGTGGTCTCATCCTATTGTGGTAATCTTTCCCAGCCTCCTCACAGAATTTCCTGTTGTGACCTTTTAAAAGTACATATTTAATTTTTATGAGTTTCTGTGTCTTGCCTCAATGTCTTAGGAATGGAGCCAGGAGTGATTTGTTGTCGCCGTAGCTGAATCTGAGGGGACTCCCCTGTTCTAGAAAGTGGACATGCGCTGACCTGACTCTTGTCTCTCCTCACACTCCTTACACTTAATATTTAATAGTGTAAAGACTTCATGGCTTTTTCTACTCAATCTGTTTTCCCTGCAATGTTTCCCTGTAATGTGCTGGTTTGTTTCTAATCTCTCATATTACTGCTACTAAATTCAATGTGTAATAGCTTTCCAAATGGACCAAGAAGAGAAGTGTTTATTAGTCTCAATTAGGAACTTTAATCAAGGTATATTAAATGAGATATTAACAGGTTTTATCCAATGGTGACTGTGTTAACGTATCACTACAATATTGTCTCCAGTGGTGACTGTGTTATCACCACGTATTGTCTCCAGTGGTGACTGTGGTAAGTTATCACCACAGTATAACTAAGTTTCAAGAAAAGGAACTGAAAACAGTGGCTACAAAAGAGTGACATGTGGCTTGGAAATTGATAGAGAATGTCTATATACAATAATTTGTGTCTGTTGTCTTTTTTTAGTGGCATATTTTTAGTTTCCTGGATAAATTGCTTAGATTTTAGATGCAGTGCAGCAGGGAAGTGAGATAAACTTGCCTCTCTGATTTTCTGATGTAGGACCTCTCTGCTGCCTATTTATTTCTTATTTAAGGTAGACTATCAACCTTCTGATAACCTAGCCTGTATTTTTACAGTCCCATGAGATGTATCTCCAAGTGACTATCTAATTAGACTTCAAAAAGTTTTTGCTTCGAAGTTAGTTTCGCTGTCCAGTATCTAGATGGAAAAGGATGTGATCAGAAGATTTCACTGGTTCTGTGTGCTGTGTGTTCTTTGCTCCCCTGACAGGACCATCCCATGGCCATGCCAGGGTGGTGTGTTAGGAGCATCCTGTCCCTGGGGCATACCTGCAAAACTCATGGATAGTGACCTGTTTTTGGAGTTTTCTTTATGTCTTCAAGTCTTTTGCCATTCCAAAGACTCCCCTAGCCCACTAAAGAGTTGTAAGGTTTCTAACAGACATATGGGCAACTGCTACTGACACACCCTGCTCTGTAGACACGGTGGTAAAAGATAAAGCTGATAGGAAAGCAGCAAGTGGTGTCTGCTCTTTCTGCAGCCCTGTTTGCTGAGACCCCAGATTTTCAAGGGGGAAACCACAGAGGTCATATCTAGTGTCCTTGCCTTTCTGTGTGATTCTGAATCTCTGGCAAATTTTGGTATACGATTTTTGTATAAAGTCTCTCCTAATTTTAAATATGAGATGAAATTCATTTAGGAAATGATGTGTTCTTTAGCAGCTCATTAGGAAAAAAATAGAGCATATTATTTACAAAAGTCATAACAAACAGTGTAAATCACCTGTAATTGTCTTTCTGAATGGGTTGAATATTGAGTTGGTTGGCAGGAATATTATTTGATTTGGCTTCGCTCATAAGGAAAATGCCACCCCACTCCTACGCAGATAAACACCAAATAATTTGCTTTCTTTGACTCATCCTAGAAATGATCAGGGATCAAGGCAAATACCCTCAAAGCAATGCCTCAGAGTGTGTCTTTTTTGTGGAAAAGGTAAATCTGGCTTGTCATTGGCATAATTAGAAAATCTTGAGAATAGAGACTCACAGTTTGCGTGTGAAGTGTTGCTTTAATTATACAGTGAGAGCACACCCAAGCACAGGAGGGGCCCCGCTCAGGAGTAGCAGCCACCATGCTTGAGTGGTGAGGCGCTGTCTCTGCATGTGCATCCATGCTTATTATTTTGTTTACGCAGGCTATCCTCAGAGAACAGTATGCTCCAAACAAATAGTGCATATGCATAGGGCATTTTAGTCAATAGCTATGTAGGAAGTAGCTGTGACTTTATTCTAAGGAATATCCTTTGCCTAAAAATAAGTGAGATCATGTTGTCTCCATAGTATTAGTATTGTTTCTTTATTGAAACAGAATCTGCACATGAAATTAGTAACTAGTGGTTGTGTAAACCCTGAACACCAGTGTTGTATTGCATTTATAAGATTTAAGGGACATTATTAACTATATCTCTGCCTTTCTTAGAGATTCGTGAATTGATTTCTTTAGACTTTTTATAACTTTGAACAAAATGACATTCTAAAAATTATTCCAGATTAAAAATTTTAACTAGTTTCCTTAATACACACAGACACACAGACACACAGACACACACACACACAGACACACACACACACACACACACACACACACACACACACAGGCTTAGTAGAATTGACCTTCTGACCTTAATTCCCAAGGAAACTGTCACATTACTCTTCACCCCTTTGTCTAACTTAACAATGTGACCCAAAATACTGCAGAGCTTTCAAGTTTCTCGGCATTGTAAGGTCAAGCTTTGGTCACCCTAGTTACAGTTGAGATGTGCAGGTCAAAGGTCAAAGGGATGACTGATGTCAGACACATCTTAGTTGTGTGCAGTAAACAGCTAAACGTATCTGACACGATGAAGGTATTCTCCAGTTTCTCTAATAAGACTTGCAGGGGCACCAGACAACAAGGGATTTTCTACAAGAATTTGCAGTAGCATGCTGTGGAATCAGCAACAGCATGCGTGTATAGCAGAGAGATGTATAGTCTCTGGTACACACTTAAATATAAGGGATGTTCAACAGTTCAGATTACACTTTTCTGCCCATGACAGTGATTTGTTTGTCTGTGTTGTCAATGTAATCGATCATCCACCTGTTTATAAAAACAACTGCTCCCTGTTCACTTCCGGCTAGGCAGAGCACGTGCTTTCTCATTGGGAGCGTATGCTTTTATTGTTTGCCAATAACACACCATCTCTTTTCTGCTAATTTGGGAGTTATAGTTAAAAGCATTACATTTAGCTTCAAAGTATCTTCAGGAAGCTTGTTCACAGTAGAGACCAGGATGGTTCTCTATCTGTTTTTATAACTTAACACTTTTTAAAATGTGGTCTTTGATCTCCCATTTCCATAGTTTTGATTCTGTATTCAAATTTTTTGGTTTTTGTTTTCTTGGAAGTCTCCTACACCCTGCATCAGAGGAAAAGAAAGACAACAACAAGGTGATATTAAAGCAAACTACTTGAAAAATTCACATGAAGTTTTTATAAGTAATAGCCTATAAGTAATTTTAATTAAAAACTACGGAAATATACTTAGAAATGATGGATCAAAACACTAAGTGGATGAGTTTTAAATTATTATTAAAATATACCTAAGAGAATTAAAAAAAAATCACTAGATTGTGACCTTTAGACATGAATATACTGGAGAAAACTTTTGGTTGTTGTTTTGAAAGCTCTACCAGTCTGGAACTTTACAGCCGGATAGACAACATGTGTAAGCATCAGGCTGAGGCTAATTAAACATTAAAGGATGCGCTGCTTCTGGGGGCTTTGTTTCCCGTGTGTATTTTGTGCATCTGTAAGACTTAAGCTTGCGGGAGCATTTGGTCTTGATCGCATTCTATAAAGGTAGACAAAGGAGAGAGTGAAGAGGTTTGGCAGCTGGGAGGTGTTAATGTGGAATTTAATAGCAAAGGAGAGGGGGCTTGGGGCTTTTCTAGGTGAAACAGAGATTGGCAGCTGGGTAGAGGAAATAGGCCCAGCAGTCTGAGAAGAGCTGGTTGCCTGTGAGTTTCAGATGACAGCTAGCTTTCATGTAAATGAATGGATTATCTCTGGGTTTTCCTTTCAATTCAATGCAAACCTTTGCCTTGTAGATTTGGTAGAAACCAACTACTCAGCAAATAAGATAATTGCTGACCTGTTTGTCAGCACTAAGGGACTCCGATTCAACACAGTGATGGAGTATTCTGCTTGGTTATTATGCCAGGAGAAAGGCAAATCAATATTTAACTGGTGAAGACGTTACCACATTGAGATACTGGTTTCTGTAAAAGCTGTATTCACACACAGGAGATCTTGGGTGGCAGGGGGAATGAAGGTTTGTCTTAAATATAGAAAATATCTGAAGTATTTCCAGGATCTGAACTGCTTTTCTATTTTAAAGAACATTTAGATGGTTTTAGGTCCTTGTTTCTGATGCATTGTTTTGGCAGTTAAACCAACCAGTTCCTAATATCTTTATGTCTATGTGTCAAAACCAGGGGATTTTCAATATCATATTTTATTTACTCTTCATTTTAAAATCTATTCCTTTCTTGTTCTGCTTCAATGTTTTTTAATTCGTCAATTTATACATTTACATACTTACTAGTGTTCTGGCCAAAAAAATGTGCATGTTTTGTTAATGTAGAATTTCCCCTCCAGGGTGCACAGTCAAAGTCAGCTGAGCATCATTTCCAGACTCTAGACTAGTTGAGAAAGTGGAGATGAAGACAATACTCATTAAAACAATGTTTTTCTAGAGCTAGACTCTTCCATGTCAAGATCTGTGCAATGTTGAGCAAAATACGGAATCTCCCTGACTCTGCTTCCTTATTTCTAAAAGGAAATTCCACTGTTTCATTTGAAGTGTTTTGTAAGGTTGCTTTAATTTAATTCCCCGCCCCCCCCCATACATAGGAGACTTTCAGCAATGGACAACAAAAGTCCATCTCCCAGTTAGTTTGCTGTGGGTTATTGGGTAAGTCTCTTGGGCTTCTAATACCTACCAACCTCCAAGACTACTTGTACATGCCAAATAACATGTGTGTAGGTGTGTAAATTGACTGAAGAGTAGAGAGCTATGGAGAAATGCAAGATGTGCCAGGCACAGATAACACACCATCAAAATTGAAGCTATTTTTGTGGGCCTTCTTCACCTCAATTATCTCTTCCCACAAGGTTTCCTGGAAAGTTCTAATGAGTTGCAGACCACACCATGACTCCTGTGCTATTCAATATGTGGAGTGACAATATCCTTGCAGATTTTTCACCACCTTGTCACTGGGATTTGTCTCAGTGCTGTCTATCATAAAAAACCAAGGCAGATTTGAAGATGTTCCCTTTCCTTTCTCAACTCGGCACATCCCTCTGCTACAAATACTACTTCTTTAAAAGAGACAAATTGCCTTCAGGCCATTTCTTGCCTCATTTCTGAGCTCATCTTGGTATTTCTTTACCTGTAAGTCTTTTTAAAAGGTTAAGGTAAGAGTCACACACAAAGTACGTAAGGTTGTCTAAATCCAATAATTTTGCTTTAATCGATTCACATTTTCCTCCTTACCATCTTCTTTTATATCTATGGACTTTTTGTTTTGTTTTGTAATGAGCATAGCTTGTTTTTTCTAATACTCATTTCCATTGATCTCTGTCACATGTATAGTACTACAACCATGCTGCAGGTTAGTAATTACCTTCAACTCTATAAAGTTGCAAGCCAGAATATGAGATGATTGAATTTTCTTATTTTCCAGCCTAGGATTTACACTAATAAGAGTACAGTATACTCAGTTCTGTTCTCACAGTAGAATAATATTGTGTGCATTTCATATATTATAAAACATAAATAGCTCTGGTTTTCCGATTTGTTCCACATTAATATTAACTGGAGGTCTTACTGAAACTCAAAAGCATAGGACCCATCTCTAGAGGTTTTGATTCAGTTGTTCTAAATCAAATAAGAGTATATGTTTCTAAAAAGATTTCAAGCCATACTGCTGCTTTGGGGACCACAACATGAAAAACATGATGTGGTGAGCACTGAGATCTGCAAGGGGGTCTCCTGGAGTAGGGTATTTATTTCTAAAGTACAAAGAGGGTGGCTCTGGTGCCTTCCAGGTCTTCTGAGCTTTGATAGGAGCTGCTTTAGAACTGCATTCCCCTCCCTGGCCTCAGCTCATATTCAATGTGCAGACAGTGCAGGGAGTGCCAAGGTCCTTGCTTCTTGTCTCAGTTCATCATAACTCCCCAGGTCATTCCAGCTCCAGAGTTCTCTGTTGAAAAGCATCTTAGCTCAGCCTTTCTTTCCTTAATCAAACTTCCCTGACTTCCTAGAGCACTCCGTGCTTAAACTCGTTTCTCAGGGTTAGTTCCCAGAGAATCTGGCCCACAGCAGTTGATAATAGCGCAGTGTATTTGCAGAGTATGGAGCTGACATCAGTTAGGTACCACACTTCGTGTGTGTGTAGCAGCTTGGGAGCCCGGCTTTCTCCTTCATCTTCAGACACTGAGCCAGGTTGTGTCTACGTTCTTCATTCTTTCTTGCTCATGCTTTCTTGGCTGCGTAATTTCCTAGGCCTCAGCAATGTTGGTCCTTCTCTGTATAGTCAGATGTGACTGGTGTCCACCTTTCTGCTTGTGCTCTTGTTGAAAAAGCATTTCCACACCTTCCACTGTTAGACTCCACATTTGCTCTATTTCATCTACAACAAATGCTCATGAAGACAAATCCCATGTCTTCCATGCAGCAGGTTGCTGCTGTTCAGTGGCCCAGGAGTAGGATGGTTCTCTCGTGATAATGACAATCACTGCCACTGCTGCTTCAGACAGTCCTGGCACTTGTCTAAACATTTTTGAAACATTTATTATTTTGATCATTGTCACAGCCTTAAGAAAAAGGCATCGTGATCCCTATTTCACAAAAGAAAACATGACAGCATAGGGAAGTTTAATAACTTACTGGAATCATATGACAGGAAAGCAATGCATGACTCAGGCCCAGGAATAGCAGGGTCTAGAATCTGTATTCTTCACACACAAGACATGCTGCAGGCTTATTACATTTAATACAATCCTGGTTGGCAGTTATGGTACTTTTTGGTTGATACAATTTTAATAGTTTGTTGAAATATAATTCAGTACTATATGATTTACCCATTTAAAGTATATTGTTCAACATATCCATATAATTTTTAAATTGTAAGAAATAAAGTATGCAACATAACCCATTTGAGTGTGCAATTTAGCATATCTACAATGTTGTGGACCTTTTGAACTTTTTCTTTATTAGTAATAGAAGCTCTGTAACCATTAAACAACAGTTTGTGGTCTTACCACCTTGCTGGAAAACCCAGACCTCTTTTTGTGTTCATGAAATTGTCTGCCCTAGTCCCCTCATGGAAGTGGAATCCTAACAGTTTCCTTTGTTTCCCTGTTCGTTTTGCTTAACACATTGCTTTTAAAGACTTATTTATGTTGTGACATGAACCAGCATTTCAGTTACTTTTAGACTGGATAATATATTGAATATCTACACCACCTATTTTTTTTATTCTTTTTTTAAAAATTTAGATAAGAAACAAGGTTGCTTCACAAGTCAGTTCCAGGTCCCTCTCCCTTTCCCTCCCCTCCTCCCGTGCCCTCCCCCCATCCCCCCCTGTTATCCCCTCGTTCCCCCAGGGAGGGTGAGGCCCTCCATGGGGGTGTCCATAGTCTGTCATTTCATATAGGGCAGGGCCTAGACCCTTCCCCAAGAGTTCAGGGTGAGAGTGCACCTCACATTGTTCTATGGGAGTCCAAAGTCCGTGTGTATACTTGGGATGGGTACTGATCTGCTGCCCAAGGCTCAATAGGTTCCCTAGGCCTCCTCACTGACACCCAGATTCAGGGGGTCTTGATCAGTCCCATGCTGGATTCCCAGGCTGATGCCTGGGATTCAAGAGTTAACCTTTGTCTGGTCAGCTGTTTCTGGGGGTTAAACCAGCCCAGTCTTAATCCCTTTGATCATCACTCCTCCCTCTCTGATACTGGCTTTCTTGAGTTCAGCTCAGTACTTAACCAGCCACTAAATGTAGTTTCTGTTTCCCAGACTGTCTGGCCATAGGATTGTAGGCTGGCACTCCCCAGATCTATGTCTAAAATCCATATATGAGAGAGTACATGCCATGTTTCTCTTTTTGTGACTGGGTTACCTCACTCAGGATGGTTTCTTCTAGTGTCATCCATTTGCCTGCGAATCTCATGATTCCATTATTTTTTTCTGCTGAATAGTACTCCATTGTGTAGATGTACCACATTTTCTCTATCCACTCTTCGGGTGAGGGACATCTAGGTTGCTTCCAAGTTCTGGCTATTACAAATAAAGCTGCTATGAACATAGTGGAACAGACATCTTTGTTGTATGAATGGGCATCTTTTGGGTATATGCCTAAGAGTGGAGTTTCTGGGTCTTGTGGTAGGTTTATTCCCATTTTTCTGAGGAATCTCCATACTGCTTTCCAAAGTGGCTGAACCAGTTGGCACTCCCACCAGCAATGGAGGAGTGTCCCCCTTTCACCACATCCTCTCCAGCATTACACCACCTATTATTTATTAACTCATCTATTGGTAGATACTTGGACTGTTCCTGTTGGCTTTTTTTTTTTTGGTTTTACGAGAAAAGGTTTCTCTGTATTGTTTTGGAGGCTGTCGGTCCAGCCTGGCTCACAGAGATCCGCCTGCCTCTGCCTCCCGAGTGCTGGGATTAAAGGCATGTGTCACCACCGTCCAGCTTCCTGTTGGCTTTTATGTATACTGAGTCTCTTTCAGTCCCTGCAGTCAATTCCTGTGATTTCAAACCTAGCACTGAAATGGCTGGGTCATCCTCAGCCTTTTCAGAGACCACTGCAGTATCCACATTCCAATCAGCAGCATAGAAGGACTACATTTCCCCCACATCTTTATCAAGGTGTTATTTTCTATTTGTTTTGTTTTTGACACCTTAGTATGGATAAGGTGGTATCTTCTTTTTCTGATTTTCATTTCCCTCATGATTAAGTATGCTGATCACCTTTTCATGTATGTATTGGCTATTTGTGTATCATCATGAAGACAACCGTGTCCTCATTGCTTGGATGGATTTTTTGAGGGATGGAACCAGATCTATAATGGTACTCCATGTGATGTATAATTTGCTAGTATTCCTTCATTCTGTAGTCTCTCTCCACTCCTTTGATGGTCACCTTAGAAACAAAGAGGATTTTAATTTGGGTGATAAATCACCTACCTGTTTTTCTCTTCTCTGTTTCCCCTTTGTGCCTTGGTGCATATCCAAGGTCGAAAACATTTACTGTATCTTTTCTTCTCAGAATTTTATAGTTTAAGCCTTTGTTCTTGGCTGTTGATCCTTTTAGAATTAATGCTATTGTGTAAGCTAAAGGGGGAACTTACTTCATGCTTTTGCGTGTGCAAATCCTGTTGCCTTGGTCTTATTTAGAGAAGAAACTATCCTTTTCCTGCTGGTAGGTTATTGTTCCCTTGACAGAAATCAATAAACCTATGGGTTTCAGTTGGGACTCCCAATCTGTCCTTACACTATTATCACAACACGTGGAATAGTGTGGCTTCTGGTTAAACCTCAGAATCTGAAAATGTGACTTTTCCAAGTTGTTTTTTTTTTAATTGCTTTGGTTATTTGGAGAGTCATTGCAGGTTTCAGTTAATTAATTAAGCTAAGTGTGTGTGTGTGTGTGTGTGTGTGTGTGTGTGTGTGTGAATGTGCGCTAAAGTACTCATGTGGTGCGGACAGCCTTGTGGAGTGTGGAGTGTGGAGTGAATTCTCTCCTTCCATCTTTATGTGGGTTTCAGAGATGGGATAGGCTGGTTGGGCAAACAGCTTTATCCACTGGGGCATCTTGCCAGCACTGTAAGGAAAACCTTTTGTGTCATGCTCTTGCACTGTTAGTACTTAGTGTTTGTCCAGAGCTATCTGTTTCCCCTTTAGAATATATTCACATACATTCATAACTTCTTTTTTTAAAGATTCTTTATAGATACTCCATTTATCCACAGATTTACTACTACAAATCTATTCCTGCTTAGCCATGATGGCAAACCCCAACTAAATTTGTCCTGATCAGATTCTTTTTGGAAGCAGAGAGTGAGCTGGATTGATGTGAGATTTTGTTAGTCTAAAAAAAAATAAAAAGAATAAAAATAAAACTGTCTGGTATCAATATTCATATGTCTTACATCAGAACTTCTGAAATGGTTCCTCTCACAGGGGAGTTTATATGGCATAGTGGATATAAACTGTATTTCCTCTTTAAAATTAAATGATTCTGAATCTCAATATATATTTTGCTCCAGGGTTTTCACATGAGTGATTGTTGATCTGGGTGTTTGCTTTTTAAATATATAAAGGAAAAACATGCTTGTTGGAGGATGTCTTATACATTTCAGTATTGCAACGTTGTGCTAATGTTATGAGAGAACAGTTGGGTGGCAGGAGAGCCCCAGTGGATCAAATCCTGTACACTGGGCACAGTCTTTCAGTAGCCTTGCTTATCACGCAGAGGAGACATAGTCTGAGAAGGACAGTCATGGGATAGGGGATGCTGCTGTGGATAGAGTTTCTGGTGTGAGTGTGTGACATGAGGATGCATGTGTTGATCCCTTCATCGAGGATGAGTCACTGTCTCTATTATGTTGATACCAAAACATATTACTGGGATTTTCTTCCACAAAAAGGAGACTCTACACTCAGTTTTCTAAATCCCACCCTATGACAGCACTTGCTGCCATCACTGGCATTGAATCAATTGTTCTAATCCATACTTAGAACAGGGCGAAGGAAGAGCGATAGGGAAGTACTTCTATCAAAAGTATAGCGCCATGAATCAAGTAGGTTTAGAAGTCCTGGTTCTGAAAAAGCAGGACATTAGTTTTCAAAATTCAGACTTGGGGGATAAAAGGAAAATGGGTTTTGTGTTTTGGGCACCATCTGTGCTTTGAGGGATCTCTTCCTGGAACGGTTAGTGGCTAGTGTGAAAGTCTTCTGTGTTATTGGTACTGAATGTCTTCCAGGAGGATTCTAGGAGGCATATACAGAATATTCCTGTATTATAATTCATCTGGAGTTATTTTTGTAACTTTTTTTAAATAATTAAATTTAATAAGGAAAACTTGCATGACTATTATAAATGATGAAGCAGGATGTCTTCTGTCTTTCTTTACTTCTTTCTCTCTCTACTACTTTCCCCCAAGTCCTTCCCTTCCTCCCTTTCCTCCCTCTCCCTCCCTCATTTCCTTCCTCCCTTGCTCCCTGCCTCTACTTCTAAGCTGCCCTGGAACTCATTGTGATGCCTCAGTCTTCCATGTACTGGGGCTATAGGTTTTTCACCATCATACTTGGCTCTACTATTTTTGAAATACATGTATGGGCACTAAAATTAACATTGTATATATGTTTGCTACCTAACATCAATTTGGAAACTTTTAGAAAGACATTGAACTCCTAGAAGAATTGTCCTATTTCAGGAGCAGAAACCTGTCAAGAGGATGCATTTCAAGGAAGAATTGAGGGGTAGGAACCACATTAATATGTTTTCTAAATGTATGATCAGAAATACAACAATACATTCTTTTAGCAATTCATAATAAAGTGACAAAAAAAGAACCTCTGTAGCTGTCCATATACATTTATCTTCTGCCTCTAACTGAAATCTGTATAATAGGATGACCCATTAAACCCCAGTGACAGTATTTGTCTTAGTTAAGTTTACTGTTGCTGTAATGAAACACCACGACCAAAAGCAACGTGGTGAGGAAAGGGTTAATTTCCCTCACAGTTCCATGTAACACCTCATCATGGAAAGCAATGAGGGCAGGAACTCAAACAGGACAGGCGCCTGGAGGCTTGAACTGATGCAGGGGCCACAGAGCAGTGCTGTTTGTTGGTTTGCTCCTCCTCTTTTTCTCAGCCTGCTTTCTTTAACAATTCAAACAATTAAAAACC
Organism: Mesocricetus auratus; assembly: GCF_017639785.1. Classification (NCBI taxonomy): domain Eukaryota; kingdom Metazoa; phylum Chordata; class Mammalia; order Rodentia; family Cricetidae; genus Mesocricetus; species Mesocricetus auratus. The sequence continues at coordinate 107,067,948 of NW_024429189.1, forward strand.
AGTCTTCTTAAAATATACAGTCTCTTTTAAAATCCAAAGCATTTTAAAATCTATTGTCTCTCCACTGGGGATTTCTGTAGATTAGGCTAAATACTTTCTTACTTCAAGAATGAAGAACCAGGGCACAGTCACAATCTAAACAAACAAAAACCAAACTCCAGCTATAAATAACTCAGAATCCAATATCTGGGATCCATTTACAAGCCTCTGGGCTCCTCCAAAGGGCTTGGGTCCCTTCTCCAGCGCACACGCGCGCACGCACACACACACACACACACACACACACACACACACACACACACACACCTTGTCTTCTAAGTTCTCTGGCTCCACTCCACTTCTGCTGCTGTTCTCGGTGGTCATCCCATTAAACTAGCATATCCATAATTCTGGGATCTCTTGCTACAACTACATTGCACTTTTACATATAGCCTTTCTTGGGTCCTTTCCATGGTGCTGAGCCTCAACTTCTCTTCATGACCCCATCAATCCTGGCACTACCGCTACTGAGGCTGTACATTCACCAATGGTCTATCCTGTCATCTCACAGTGTCCAGAATAGCTACTTTTCATGAACCCTAAATGCCCTCAAAACCAGAACCAGCTGGGTGACTGTTACACTACCAAGTTAGGGTGCCAGTGCAAACTAAAAGCATTCAGTCACTTTTTCTAGTCCAAAGTGGTTCAATATGCCTCCAAAAACAGCATGGTCAGGCCTATCTCAGCAATACCCAACTTCTGGTACCAACTTCTGTATTAGTTACTGTTCTGTTGCTGTGCAGAGAGACCATAACAAACATAATTGAAAAGTTTCTGTACCTTGATAAGCATCTCTGAGGATTGATCCAAATTAGATCAATCAAACCAAATTAGAAAAAGCCCATGTTTAATGGCTACAATGCTCTTGGATGGTCTTCCAGGCCCCACAGAGAAGACGGAAAACCAAGAGTCCACTTTCTGGGAGGCAGTTTAAATACCCTGTGGGAGTGGTCTTGAGCATCTCTGGGGGAGGGGGTCATCATTTAGCAGGCTTTCTGAGATGTAGCAGGGTTTGGAGAGAGATAGGGGAGGGGGCTGGGTGGAACTTCCACTGTAATATCCCAGACTCTCTGGGTATATGGATACCAGAGGCTGGGGTGGAGCTTCCACCATAACAATAACTCTTATAAAAGAAAGCATTTAATTGGGTGCCTGCTTACAATATTAGAGGGTGGAATCTGCAGGCAGCAGGCAGAGAAAGAGACTGGGCCTGGCATGGGCTGTTGAAACCTCAAAGCCCACTCCTCGTGACAGATCTCCTCCAAAAAGGCCATGTCTCCTAATCCTTCCTAAACAGTTCCACTGACTGGTGACTAAGCCCTTAAACATTTGAGCCTGTGGGGTGACATTCTCATTCAAGCCACCACAGATACTTTTTCATCCATGTTCTCTGGTACTCTATTAATAATAGCCAGAAATTAGGGAAAGTCTAGATTAAATATTTATTAACTGATGAAAAATAATGCAAATGTGGTACATTTACACAATGGAATATTATTCAATGGTAAAGAAAACTAAGTTATAAAATTTGATTATAAAAGAGTTAAAATAGAAAAAAAATCACCTTGAGTGAGATAGATTGAACTCAAAAAGGAAAATATTGAATGTTTTCTCTTACATGTGGATATTAGCTTTTAGGCCTTAGAAATGTTATAATATGTATAACCAGAGATTAGGTAATGAATTAGGGACTAAGAGGGAGGTGAAGATTTCCCAAAAAAGGGGAAATAGAATTGTAGTTATGGAGCATGCTTGACACTGCTTAGGCGGCTGAGAACCTGAAACTGGATAGGCCAGGGGAAAACCAAACACAGTAAAAATGACTCCTAACAGCAGTCTGTTATACCCATAGATCCGTGTCTCTCTCCACCATCATCAGAAAAGCTCCTTCTTGCAGTAGATGGGAAGTAAAACAAAGACCAACTACTGGACAAAGTGCACAGAGTAAGAGATCTTGGAACATGAAGTCCTAAATGGGATATCTTCATCAAACCACTGCCTCATTCGTTCCTCAGGCTTCAGGGAACTATGCAGAAGAGGATCCAGAAAGATTGTAGGAACCAGTGGGGATAGATGACTACAAGCAGTGTCCTTCATACAGGACTGATGTACATATCAACTCACAGAGACTGTGGCAAAAAGCACTGGGCCTGCACAGACTCGAGACAGATGGGGTCTGTGTTAGTTGGGGTTTCACTTGCTGTGAAGAGACACCATGACCATGGCAACTCTTATAAAAGAAAACATTTAATTGGGGCTTGTGTAGTTCAGAGGTTTAGTGCATTGTCATCATGGTGAGAAGCATGGTGGCATGCGGGTAGACATGGTCCTGCAGAAGGAACTGAGAGTTCTATGGCAAGCAGTAGGAAGAGACCTGGCTTGAGCTCCTGAGACTTCAAAGCCCACCTGCTGGTGACACACTCTCTCCGACAAAGCCACACCTAGTCCAGCAAGGCCACACAACCTAATAATGCCACTCCCTATGGGCCTATGGGGGCCATTTTTATTCAATTCACCACAGGGTCCTAGCACTGAAAATGGAAAGTAGACATGAGATCCCACCCCTTACTGAAAAGGTATTTGCAGTTGACAGTCACTTGCAAAGAAACATTAGTTTTCTCCATTGAAGGCTCATTGAGTCTATTAATCATACTTAAGGGCAGGCCCCATGCCTATCAGTAAAAGACCAACACAAAACAATGATACTTATGTGGACTTTTTGTTGTAGATTGCTTTGTTTGGGCAATTTTTATTCTTATTTGCTCTCAATGTCTTTAGCTTATACATTGTGATTTCTTATTTTGTGTGTTCTGTGTGTGTCAGTTTTTGTTTTTTTACTTGCTCATTTGTTTACCTGTTTGTTTTCTAAAGGGAGGGGAGGGCAAGGAGCTGGGAAGGTGGGGAGTATCTGGGAGGAGTTGCGGGAGGGGAAGAGCATGCTCAGAGTATATTGTATGAAAAAATGTTTTCAATAAAAAGTAAAAAAGTATGATCTTAACTTTAAAAAAGTGGTTGGTTACTGCTATAATCCATAGTTCTTAGTACAGCCTTTTATTTAAACTACCCCTACCCATCTTCCCTGGTCTCCCTCACCAGCATTTTTACTTAACCCTTTAACCCACAAACTCATACTACATTTGTTCTACTATTCCCTCACCCCTTATGGCCTCTTCCCTTTCCTTCTCTACCTAATTATTGGGGCCAGGGTCTCTCAGTGACCCTGGAGCTTGTCATTTTGCTATACTTAACCAGATCCAAGTCCAGCTCCCATGAGTTGGAGATGCACTTCACTGTCTCCAGCTTCTATGTGACTGCAGAGACGACGACTTGTGTTAGTCCCAAGCTGACTGTTATCAAAAGATAAAAAGACGATTGTTGGAAATAAAAATTCATTACGTTCAACCTACGTTAAATTAGTAAACTACTCATTATTTGCCCTTCAGTTTCTCCTTTATTTTGTGTGTTTGTATTTACTAGACAGGTTAAAAGACACTTCAATTACTTTTTGAAATCAGTTTTACACCTAATGTACCAGCTGTTAGGAGAAAGCGCGATGGGAAACTTGGTAGATTCCGTGGCAGGTGAAAGGTAAAGGGTCAGGACAGGGAGGAAAGATAAAAGAGGCAAAGAGACAGAGAGGACAGAAGAGAAGAGGGAGACAGGAAAAGTCCTGTTTGCTCCGGGAAACAGCAGGAAACAGAGCTTAAGTGGGCAGGGGTCTTTCTTTTATAGGGGTCCTTTGCACCTGCATGGATACTAGTAGGCATGGAACCCTGGGCTGACCAGTGTACTGCCTGAGTGCATTTTGTCAGGTGACAGGGGCAGGTCAGCCATCACAATGCCTGAATCCTTACACCTGTCTCTAAAAGTGTAGGTGCCAATGGCTTTTAATTTTCAAGCCAACCATCAACTTCTTAACAATTAATTACTTGAGTGTTTTATTTACTTGTTTTCTTATGCTTCCTGGAAAACTAATCATCAAAATTTTGGCAAAATAAAATAAGTTCATTATATTCCTAATGTCGCCTAACTTTAATGATGTCTATTGATATTTCTAGGATTTAAATAAATACATTTTTTGTTTATTTGTTTTTTAAGGCCAGGGTTATTTAAAAAGAGGACACCATGAAGAACATACATACATACATACATACATACATACATATGTGTGTGTGTGTGTGTGTGTGTATCAGTATCATTTGGCATATTAGTCAGCATTTTCCTTTTCTTTGACTAATACTGAAAAAGAAAGTTGTTTTTTAGAAAACTGGAAAATCAAGGCATTTAGCATATTATAATTGGTGCCAGCAAAGGAAATGAACTGAAGTCGTGTTAATATAAACACAACTGTTTTGTTTCTCTCTGAAGAAAGAGAGGGTTTTGATGTCCCCTGGTGTGGGTATTTATTGGCAAGAAGTCGGCTGCCAGTCAACATTCCACTGTAGTGGATTTTAAATATGGAACTAAACAGGAAATGTACTGAGTGATATGACCATCTGTCAAGTGTGAATGGAGTCTGAGCCAGTGCATGGGATGGGCACGAAACAAGTCATTGCCTTGCGGTGCTGTCTGAATGACTTTAACCTCCAGGAGTTGCAAGCCTAGCAGGGAGTGCTGATTTGACAATTTCATAATTCCTGTGCAGTTGAGTTGATTGTAACTTGTCACAATGGTGGTAATTTTTGCTAAGTGAATTCAAGTAATATCTGCCTCCAATCATGCAACATCCATACAATATAGTTTTGAGTATCTGGAATTCTCTAGGAGTTCCTTTTGAAGCACTCAGGAGTTCTTTCTTAGCCAGGAAACCTGCTTTCTCAGTAATTATAGATCAGGAGCACAGGTAAGAGGAAGGTAGAAACACAAAGGGCTGATTTCTGTAATCCCACCCTTGTGCTCTGGTCACAGATGTCTAAGAGAGACCAGGGGTTGTGAAGGAGCATATCCAGGGGTTTATAAACGCTATCAAATCAGTGACAAGTTACAGTGAACATTTTTCATTGTAAGTTTCTCATCTAACAGAGTGATGTCCATCTCAGTAATCAGTGGAGGAAAAGTGAAGTGAGTGTGTGTGTGTGTGTGCACGCTTGCGCGTGTGTGTGCACGCGAGTGTGCCCATGCCCAGGCATGCGTACATGCACACTAGTACACATAAATGTGATGGAATTGTAGATAGAACAGTCATCTAAATAAAGCTGTGGGAGTAGAATGACATGATATCATTTTAGTTACACATATGACATACACTTCTATTGGAATATAGATGGCTACACCTTTATCAAATTACAGTTTTATTATTCCATTGCTGTTTACATGAACTTCCATTAACTCTGCTGTGAATCATAGTTTAAAATGTATCACAAAATTACTTTCATCATTTTACAACTTTAAAATAAGTATCAACATCAGGCTATTCTGTTCCTTTAATGGACCGTTTTAATCCTTAGTAATGTAACCCTTTAGAGTCTACATGTCAAAGAGGATTTTTACTTGAAGAAAGTAAACATTAAGAGCTTCAAAGTTTTCAATATCTGTTTCCCTTTCTGTTTTTAATGGACTTCCAAAACAACTAAGGGCAGTGGGTGGCCACTTACTTTAGGACCCAGTATTTAAAAACATATGGTTCTTTTCCATTTTAACCCTTTTCCTGTGATATGTTTGCTCTTTTAAAAAATGACATTTGGCAAATTGGCTTATTGAACTGTTAAATCATGATATTACATTTCAGAGTTTAATCTGTAGGTCTGTCCTTTATGAATTTCAAATGATTTAGAAATAAATAAAACATGCACTTATGCTCAGATGTATGACACACACCAAAGGGCTTGTAAAGGTGTGTGGACCTGGCAAGGAGGAACATAATCTACAAATTGCTATTAAAAAGCACACACCAGGCTGGGGGTATGGTTTAGTGCGAGAACACTTGCACAGTAAGTACAAGGAAGATTCTAGGTTCAAATCCCAGCAACCCAGGAAATGAAGCAAAACACTTACATTTCTCTCAGTGCGTGGTTACAGAAAGCATCAATGTCTATTGAAGAAGACTTACAGTAGGCACAGAGCCAGACTATCCTGGCCTTTTTTAGATACCATTCATTATTTACTTTTCACCAGTAATTTGAGTTAAGGGTCACTATTTTTTTTTCTCTCCAGTCCCATAAATTTGTGACTTAAGTTTGGAATTCTTGGGATGGCATGATGGCTCAGCAGGTAAAGGGACTTGCTGCCCAGCTTCATGACCTGAGTTTGACTCTTTTAACCATATGGAAATCATGAACTCTTCTGTAAGTTGTCTTCTCCCCTCCACATAAGTGCTGTGACGCACGCATACACACACACACACACACACACACACACACACACACACACACACACACACACACAGAGAGAGAGAGAGAGAGAGAGAGAGAGAGAGAGAGAGAGAGAGAGAGAGAGAGAGAGAGAGAGAGAGAGAGAGAGAGAAATAAGTTCCTTCATTTGTTTGACTCTATGGGGAACTGGCACATAGTAACATTCTGTCAAATTTTGTGGGATTCAGTTTCTTATGGCTATGACAGGTATATTTCCATGAGTTTTGCCACATTCTCAACTTCTCTTCCCTAGTTCTCCTTCATTTCTCTCTCTGCTAGCTTTACCGTCATTTTATTCCAAATGTAGAAGACAAACGAAGCTATAGATAGACATGGCATAATGGCTTGGACCTGGACAAAACCATCCAGGACAGTCTGGAGCAAAAGCAAGGTGGGAGAGGGAACCAGAAAAAGCCCAGTAAGGCATGAGGGGATAGAGATGAATCTGACAGGCCTTTGGGATATTCTGCCAGCAGTCCTGAGAAGAAAGGCCATGAGTGTTCTTCAGTGAATTCTTCCCTTTGCCTTTTGCTTAGGATTTGTCAATTGCCACACTCTCCCTTGATAACAATTTTATAACCTTCTGGCTCTACCTTTTGGAGTTTTTGAGTGCCCCTAATTTTGTTAGCCACCCTGTAAGGTAGAATTTCCACAGAAGTAAAGAGTAAGTAAAATTTTTATCTATCTTGAGGAAGAAAATGAGGTACTTTGTCAAATGTCTGCAGAATAATACAGCCAGAAAGAAGTGGCTAGGACAAGGTATATAGCTATGCGTTTATTTATCAGTTCTCCCTCTATCCTTCTCCCTCTCTTTTGGAGAAAGGATTTCTTTGTGTAGGTCTGGCTGCCCTGGAACAAGCTCTGTAAACCAGGCTGGCCTTGCGTCTGCCTCCTGAGTGCTGGGATTAAAGGCATGTGCCACTATCTCAGCCTCTAGGTAGCCTCAAGGTTATTCAGTGGAATATTGCACTTGCTGTAAACAGTTGCCAGCTCTCTTTAGCCTTAGATTCTTTTAATTTTAAACTTATATTTGGGTAGAAGACTTAAAATGCATTTCATGTTTCTTGTGTAACTTCTAACAGGGAACTCAGGTTTACCACTGCCCAATGACTTATGGTTATCTGAAGGTCCCTTGATGCACCAGACCTTTGCCTGTTAACCAGATGATACTGGTTGTGGTGCTAAATTCTTACATCTGCTCTTCCTAATTGGTTGATCTGTGCTGCAGATGTAAATCTGTCCATGGTCTCTGTGCTGTTGGACGATGGTTCCTGTCTACCTCTGAACTTCCTGTTCCCAATCAACATGACAGGAAAAGCAAGTGTCATGGCTCAAAGAACTACTTTTTTATCTTAGCTTAAGCCATCTTAAAAATGAGAGACTCTGAGTGACTCTTGCTCAGCAGCTGGTAAATGCAATCCTTGTGAAGGTTTTTATTTTTATTTTATTTTTTGTCTGTCTGCCTTTAAGTTCACAGTGCAGGTTCTGGTCTTGAAGTTCTAAGGACAATGGAAACCACTGGGACTGTGGCTGTCATCTTTAAGATGTTACAAGGCTGGAGACAGAAGAGAAGTCTTACTTGGTGATGATGGAAATCTTTTCCTGAAAAATAATAGATTAGCTGTGTTGGCTTTCTCTTTTTAAAATTTTCTTCACCTTTTAATGTAGGAGAACATGGGTGATCTGTCAGTAGTTATCTTAGTATCCAGTAATTCAGTAACATTCAGTGTCCTTACTGTGCTGTATATCTGTCCCCTCTAGTTGAAAAAGAGTGAATACTGAACCTTTGCTGCTTAGGAAATGATAGGTTAGGTTTCTGTGAGCCTCTGCTTAGAAAATCTTCATCAAACAATCAATATATCACTTTTCTTTTATATGTGCTTCCCTTTAAAGACACATTCTTTATTATAAATAATTCATAACAGACAACATTTCTTCATACTAAATTCTTAGCTAATGGAGTTTAGCATCTTTCTGACCTGAAATAATGTGACTGTAAGCACCTGTGGCTTTTTTCCAGATGCTTCCCATTGTGGCTTTTTTTCTATCAGCTATCATGGTCTGCACAACACATGTCTTGCTGTTGTTTCCATCTTTTCACAGCTTGTTCACATTCTGTAGATGCTACTCTAGCACTCTAGTTGGTACACAAAGATGGCGAAGTTCACTCCCCCCATCCTCCGCCTCTGCCACATTGATCATTAACCATGAAGTCACAGCCAACAGCACTGTAGTTCATTTTGAATGAAGAGTGTGAAGTATATATTTCAAGAGTATGGACATCTTACCCTTTCCAGCACTAGGGACACTGCATATATTGAAATGATGCCAAAAAGAAAAAAAAAGTGAAAGGTATGAGAAAGTCAGGGAGCATGGGAGCTGAGGTAGGACAGGACTTCGCCGTGGTTGGCCCCAGCTAGGTGCATGTGCTCTGAGTGCCTCAAATACTTTTCTACCCCACATGTGTCTAAGAAAGCACATGATTGCTCTCTGCAAATACAGGCCTGGTAAAAAAGAGCTTGGCTCCATTTCCACAAATATTCTTCTTGGCCCTTTCTTTTTCTCTGCTGATGGGGCTTCCTAAATGCCTATGCTAGTCTCCTTTACTGTGACCATTAGGTCCTAAAGATACCTTATCTTTTTCCTTATTCTTTACTTCAAAGAATTGAAGAAATCTAACCAAAGACCCAACAACAAAAACCCCATGAAAGAAAGATCTATTAAAGTATAATAGCAGAAAAAATACCCTTGGCTATAGAATCTTGATTGTCAAGTTGACACACCTGGGAAGAGGAAGTCTCAACAGAGGGGTGGTTTCCATCAGATTGGCCTGACTATCATCAGATAGCCTATCAGACCTGATTATCGTCATATAGACTATCAGGCCTATCATCAGATAGACTATCAGACCTGACTACCCATCAGATTGAGCATGACTATTGGGAATTTGCTTGATTGGTAGTAGCTGAGGGAGGGCCTAGTCTACTGTGGCTTTCCACAGCAAGCCAGGGGAAGCAAGCCAGTTAGCACCAGTCCTTGATCATCTGAGTTCACTGCTTCACATCCTACCTTGGGCTCCTGCTTTGGTTTCCTTTGATGATGGACTGAAATTTGTAAGCTAAAATAAACCTTTTCCTTCCCCAGTGTGCTTTTCATTGGTGTTTGGTCACAGCAACAGAGAGGCAAGCTAGGACAACCCCCAAGTGATGAATCTCTAAGACTTCCTGCTTATCTGCTTTGCCATTTGCTTTGTTGAGAAGCTGCTTTAGGGTTGAAACTGTCTCTGGCTTCTGTGCCACTTCCCTTGGTGAACAGAGAGATGTCAAAACATGGGACCCTGGCCAGGCGTTGGTGGCGCATGCCTTTAATCCCAGCACTCGGGAGGCAGAGGCAGGCGGATCTCTGTGAGTTCGAGACCAGCCTGGACTATCAAGCGAGTTCCAGGACAGCCTTCAAAGCCACAGAGAAACCCTGCCTCGGAAAAAAAAAAAAGAGACCCTAATTTTTCAGGACAATGTCCTGTCCAATTGCCCACCCCAGTACCAGCAAGCTGCACCAACAACACAGTCTGCTTTCTTCTTGACTGCATGGTGGGGCAAGGGCAGATGGCTAGACTTTAGAATTCACAGGAATTAATTGCTTTGTCAAAATACACAAAATGGCAAGAGGAAAGGATATATTTTGACTTGTGGTTTCAGAGATTTTAACCCACTGTGGTTGGCCTAGTTACTTTTTGGCCTGTGGCAGTCCAGTCCAGTATAGTGGAGACATGCGGCAGAGAAAAGCTATCTAAACCATACTGGTCAGGAAGCAAAGGGCCAAGGTTCTACATATCCTTCAAGGACGTGTTCCTAGTGATGAACTTCCTCTAGCTAGGCCCTACTTTCCAACGTCACACCACCGTCCAATAGCTGCACCAGCTGAGGCCCAAGCTCTCAGCACAAAATCCTGTGTGGGTCACATTCCTGACATCTGGGGATCTAAGACAGTGACTAGGATAGCTGATGGTGGGACCCTAGACTTGTGCTAACCATTATGACCATTAGCTGTATATGTGGCCATTGAATATTTCCGTACAGCTATTCAAGTGCAGTTTATGTGTAGACTATGAACAAGATTCTGAGGACTTAGCAAGAAAAAAGTAAACTACCTCATTAGATAAGAAAACAAACCACTTTTTTTTTAGACAGAGTGGGTGTCTTAGTTACTTTACTTATTTCTGTGATACAGTTTTCAGACAAAACAACTGAAGGGGAAAGGTATTTCTTTTGGCTAACACTTCAGGGGATAGTCCCTCATGGTGGCAATTCCAGATCCTGACACCTTAACAGTTAATACTGTCACATGTAGCCCAAGCTGTGTAGATGACAGCAACCCTGAAAATCTTGATCACTGTGCTTCCAGATCCTGAGTTCTGGGAATTCCAGCATGGGATTCTGGGCCACAACATTTAGTTTATCTGGTGCTGGGGCTCAAACCCAGGGCCTTTTGTGTCATAGGTAAGCATTCTTTTATCTGAACTATATAACCATCTGCTTTCCTGCTTCTCTCCACTTTTATTTTGTGTGGATACTAGAAAATGGAAAGATTGTATGCTGTTAACATATATTGAATATCTTTGTCTAGTTGGTAGGCTGCATTTTTATTGCAAGGAAACTGAAAAAGTTAGAGTAAAATGATCCTAGGCTTTTCCAGCTATGATTTTAGTTAGGTAGTTACTTCTATTTTCAAAATATTTATATTTTGACTACCCATGATTTACGTTGAAAGCCACCTGCAATACAGAACATCTGCATGGTGTTTTGCCAAGCATTTGGGAAGGTTCGCTGTCTAGTGTTATCATTCACTCTTGTTTGGCATTTATTTTGAAACAGATAAAGTAATTTTTGCTTAATGGATTTTACTTATTCTTTGAGAGGCTTGATAGCAAGTGTTCTTGTCTTAAAGTAAACGTATCTGTAGAATTCCCCAAGGGCCCGTTTTTACAGCCTATTTTCCTGGCATATACAGAAAGTGAAGTATTGCATTACTATATGTTCAAGCTTACAGCTTATATATAGAAAAATTTAGAGCATGTAATGTAAGGCACCTCATGAAGTCAGGTGGCAATAAGAGCTGGGTGAGTGATGAGAACTCTTGGTTTTCTTATTTTTTGTGAGGTTTGGTATAATTAATATTCTAATCTAAGAATTTATGAAATGGTAGTAGTTTGCTAAACATAATTTTTATATGCCTAAAATTGATATTTTTAGGGCATGGTATATTCTATATCAAGATTTTTATATTTCAGAATGTTGGAACTGGAAATGCCAAAGAGTTTGGATCATTTTTATGTCCTGATATATGCAAGATAAAAACCAAAACAAAGGCAACAACAACAAGGAATCTAAGTGGATGAGGAACCTGAAATTCTAGGTCTCAGACTTTATTGTCACTGTGGCTGTTGCCACCACATTATGAAGTGAATGACTGAGGAAATGATATCTCTAAGCTTCGAAGTTTAGCCTGCTTGCTTGTCAGAACTTCAGACACGAGTTAAGATTACATAAGATGTATGATTGCATGCTACTCCTCTGCAGAAATGGGAAATGTGGAGGTGACTCTAAGGTTTTGCCTTGAATAGACTACTCTGCTCTCCCTGCCCCAGCTCACAAGGATCACATACATTGAACTGTGACCAAACCTTGTTTGAAAAAAACAGCCAAGAGAATAAAAAACAGAAAATGGTATTACTCTCCTTTTTTTTTTAAGAGAAGAACACCTATGTATAGAAATATAGAAAATGTGGGAACTCTAAAATAAAAAAAAAAAACGTGGTGAGTCTTTATAGATGGTTGGCAGAAAAATGGAGATGTTGGGTCAAGTTCCCATTGTAATGTCAAAGTTCCTGTTAGTGTGACAGGGAGAAAATTTCCCAGTGACCTATCAATAGACAAAAACGAAAGATTCTTTAAGAAAGATAATTTGCATCTCCTAGGATTAAGCAATTGTCACTTTTGGGTTGTTGTGCTTAGGAAGGATGTGGGGGCATTCATAGGGTGATGATGGGATTTTGCTATTTATTCTTTCATTGTTTTTGGTATGGCTGTTAACTAATTAACCTCCTCCATCTCCCTTCTCCTTCCTCTAGTCCTTGTAATTAAATATAAAATTCTTCAGAATTTTTGCCTTTTTAATGATAAGCAAGGGTGGAAAAGATAAGAAAGTAAATTAATAATCCCAAGTGAAGATGGGACATGATAGTGAAGGACACTCAGAACTCAGCATTTAATGAACTAATTATTGTTATATTGTTGCTGATATTATGGGAGGTATGCTTTATCGTAATTTTTTTTAAAGACACTACTTGATGGCAATGACTATAATCCTAGCACTTGGGAAGCTAAGGCAGAAGAATTGCAACACATGTAAGGCCAACCTGTGCTACATAGCAAGACCCTATCTCAAAAATAAAATAAAGTTTAATAAAATGACGATGTGCACTTAAGAAAAAAAAAAGAAATTGTTTTCTTGGACTCTCAACTCCATCATGTACCTTCCCATCCTTCCAATCCCTTCACTCTGTTCTACTGCTTCTGATAGAGAGACTCATCCCATCTCGAGGATGCTTCCCTTTTGTTCTGACCCATGGCTGACGGCTGACTCTTACGAACATTTGTATTTGTGTCTGCTTCTAGACTAATGCTGCATAGTGCTGGATGCTAACTTCCTGCTGATGTGGTCCAGACTAAGCCTCCTTCTGAGATGCGAAAGTAGGCTTTGGTGCCTAACCAACAGTGAACAACTCACTATAAGGCTAAATAGAACCAACATGAGATTTTGACCCATGTTTATGCCCTAACAAGCCAAATATTTAGAGGAGAGAAAGCAGAGAGGGAAAAAGTAGAGCCTCACAATAGAGCTTAGAGGGCGGTGGAGTTAGAAATGGGATGTGGGAACTGATGAAAATATGCACTGGGTTATGTCTTGAGGATGTTAGGAAATCTTGGGTGACATGACGGTGGAGCTTTGTATGATGTGTGGAGCTATGCCTTAAAGTTAGGGAGAAAAGGCAATAAATAGGATTGTGGTAACCTAGGAAGCAAGTCCTGTGTCATCTAAGTCTATTCACTCCACAGACTTTCATCTTCTCTCCTCCAGTTCTCCAAGGACCAAAGATTTCAAATGTGTTCTTTGTTTTTAGTGCTTCTCTCCCTTCTTTGCCCTCTTTGTGTTCTTGCATCTCCTCAGTGTGGAAGCTCAGGCTCCGTGCGGCCCCCTTGATCTTTAACCGGCAGATTATCTCAGGCAAACCTTGTTAGTTTTCCTTCTTCCTTTCTTTCCCTACCCCCTCTCTCTTAGTAACAGCAGGATTCCCTTTCTCCTCATTTCCTGCTACAATGCTGGTGTGTTCCTAATTTTGCAGTTTTATGTTAGTATCTTAGCTTCTGTATTGCTCTTCACAAATGAGGGAAGTTGCTATGCTGTAAATATGCCCCAACCAACTGTGTTAGTGAAGAGTTTAGGATGGGATGGGGCCTTGGGAAATAATGATTGGGTTTGTACGTGGCCATGGGGATAGAACCCCACCATGGGAATTTTGTTCGTGTAAGCACAGGAAGGGAAAAGGGGCTTCCCTCTTCACCATGTGGGGATGAGATGGGGGTAAAAGTGGCTTCCTGTGTGCTGCAAAGAATGCCTTCACAAGCCTGGAATTTCCCAACATTCTCTTCTTGAGCTTCCCACCCCTCATATCTGAGCTGTAGATCCCTGTGCAAGCTAACCAGTCTTGTTTACTTTGTCAGCATCCCAATCAGACACCACAGTTTAAGATAAGCTGGTTTACAACACAATAGTTACAGTGTTGCCAGTTGATGTTAGGCTAAACCAGTGCCTGAGAACTGGCTCTGGCAAACTGAGTTCTCATGGAGGAATACTTCCCCTTCTTCAGACCTATCTTAGTTGTCTCAGCATTGTCGTACACTTTCAGTTTGCAAGTTTTTGTACATTTTTGTCAAATCTATCCCTAAGTATTAAGCATTTTGATATTTAGAATTGGGCAAGTTTCTAAATATCACCTTTTATCCTACAGTCCTGATAAACCTCTTAAAGTCTACATGCTTCTTCCTGAAGAGTGTAGTTTTCTACTTAGTTATTCTGTCTTTCCTTAGTTCTTCCTTTCTTGTGTGGAGGGCTTTCCCTTTCCTTTCCTTCCTATCCTTTTCCCCTCCTCCTCAACCTTTCTTTACATTTCCCTATGGTGACAGCTGGAACTTCCTAGTTCAGTCTTGAAGGGAAGTGACATCAGAGGATAGGATGACATCCTGAAAAGGGAATCCCTGTGTAGAGTTGTGTGCTGTAGGGAAACGTCTTAGGCTTTCACTATTTAGCTTTATGCCGGCTGTAGGCTGCTTTTCATCCATAAATGGTTCTTAAGGCTCTTGGTTTATGGTGTTTTTTTACCCCCCCCCATTTTTTTACTTATTGGTGTTATATTTTTCAATGTGTATTGAGATAATCATGTGTTTTTTCTTACTTAATCTGTTGTAATAGTTAATTATTGCTAATCCATCATTGTTTCCTAAGAATAAACTGCATTTTTTCATAGTATATGACATTTTATTGTTGGATCTGATTCAGCAAAATCTTAAGGCTTTTTAATCTCTCCTAATTGGGGTGCTTACATGAAATTTTCATTTCTTGTAACATCTTTCCATAATTTTGGTGTTAGGGCAATATTAGTTTCATAAAACATGTTGGAAGTGTTTTAGCATCTCCAACTTTTTGTAAGAGTTGTATGAAATAGTCATCCCCAACTCTATCCCCTTTAGATGTTTGAGAGAATTTCCCAGTGAAGACAGTTTTGTAACATGAAATTAATAAAAGACTGGGAGACTGATATTGGGGTTCAAACTTCAAGCAGAAGAACAGAAAAGCAAAGTAGCAAGCCACTAGTTCTTACCGCTACTTCAGGCTGAATGGGCTGATCTTGCTGCCTCTCTTCAGCGTGGCTGGAGAATGAATGCCTCCTATTGAATACTGAAGAGCCCGCTGCTATCTTTTATACCCCTATAGTGCTGGGATTAAAGGCATGCGATCTCTTACTTGCTAGACCCATTCACTCTCATGTACCCTGAACTCAGAGAGATCCATTTACTCTTAATCCTGAGTCCTGGGATCAAAGGTGTATATCACAACCTCCTAGCTACTGAATGCTGGGATTAAAGGGGTGCACCTGGCTTCTATGGCTTGTGACTGACTTTCCTTTCTGAATCCTTAGGCAAGCTTTAATGAATCATGACTAATATATCACTGCAAATCGTGCTTGAAATGAATATTCCTCAGTAATCTTTATGTGGAAAAGTGTATGTGTGTTGGGGAGGCATGTGTGTGTGTGGTTATATGTGCACAAGTGTACAGAGGCCAGACGTTGTTGCCAGCTGTCTTCCTTGAGTGTTCCTCACTTGACTCTTTGAGGCAGTGTCTCTCTCTGAAGTTAAACTAATCTCTTCAGCTACATTGGCTGGCCAATGAGTTCCAGCAATCCTTGTCCCTAAGCCACCGTGGCTTTCAGATGAATGCTACTGTGGTCAGCCTTTTTGTGTGGTGCTGGGGTCTTGGATACTAGTGCTTATGCAGCAGTCACTTCACCTACTAGGCATTCTCTCTATCCCTAGAAAACTTGTTTGTTTTTTCATGTCAAATTTAATTTTCATGTTAGTATCTACAATCCTTTTTTTTTAAAGTAAGACTTGGTCACATTTTTTTCAATTAGTTTATCAATTTTATATAGCTTATTAATTTATTGTCATGAAAACATCTGTATGATTCCCTTATTAGCTATCAAATATACGGATAAGTTAAAGCACTGTCATTCTTTTTTGTGCTTATGTTGGTGACTTGAGCCTTTACCAACACTGCCTGGATGTTCATCAGTTACACCATCTCAGCGAACCACTTTTTGATTTTGTGGAGTTTTCTTTCTTTACAATTTTAATTTAAGTAATTTCTAGTCTGATAATTATTATTTATTTTCTTGTGCCTATTTTATGTGTGAAAACATTTTCTTTCATTTCTTAGGGAGGAATATGAAGACTTTCTTTTGAGATTTTTTTCTCAGTGTGTATATTTAGGATAAAATTGTTTAAATCCTCTTCTGTTGAAACTGATTGTTTTGGATAGCTGTATGTAATTTCTCCTTTAATTTAACACTAGATTAAACATTTACCATTTGATTTGTAGTTTTATTTGTAGGTGAGATAGGTGTGTGTACTTTAGCTTCCAAATACTTGAAGTTTTTCATAACTTTCTGACAGATTTCTATTTTAATTCTCTTGTAATATAAAAATGTACTTACTGTGAATTAAATATTTTAACTATATTTAAATTATATTATGTTCCAAGATTTTATGTGCTTTTTGTAAATGTTCTATATTCATATGAACAAAAAAATCCTGCTGTTGGTGGCTGGCATATTTTTGTATGTGTTAGTCAGGTTGGTTGGTAGTTCATAAGTTATTTCTTTGAACTTGTTTCATTAAGCATCAAGACAGTAGTCTTGATGTCTATGTGCATTTGTGTATTTATTCTGACAGTTCTGTAGATTTTAAATCTTTGTTATTAGGTTTATAAATGTCAAAGGTGATTATGTCCTCTCAGTGATCAGTTTTGTTGTTTGTATTAAACTGTCATTATTGGTAATATTGCTTTCTCTGAAGTTTATTTCCCCTGATAACAAATAATATAGCCACTTAATTTTCTTGTATTAGTGTTAACATAGTATATATTTTGCCATTCTTTTACTTTAAAAGCTTTGTATTTAAAAACTGTTTATATACAAAGCAGTCTTCCTGGTGTTGATTTTGAAAGCCCAATATGATTTTAAATGAATAATTTAAACTTTACTTGTTTGTTTGTTTATTTATTTACAGGTTCTCAAGTGCCCCAGACTAACCTCAAAGTCTCTTCTACTTCCACCTCAGAAGTTTGGGATCATAGGTGTACACCACAGACTTACTGTGGTGCTGGGGATGGAACCCCAGGCTTCATGCCGGCTAAGCAAGCATTCTACCAACTGAGCTATAGCACTGAATGTTATTTTTAACTCCTTACTGAAGTGGGTAATATTTAGGCCACAAACATTTGAGATAAATACTGATATAGCTGGATCCAGATATATCACTTTGCATGCTTTTACTGTGGCTTATTATGTTATTGTTATGGAGATTATGATGGACATATTTAACTTACATCAAGAAATTATATTATGTGTACATAAGAATCTTTTTTGCTGTTTTTTGAGATATGGTTTCTCTGTGTAACAGTCTTGGCTGTCCTGGAACTTACTTTGTAGACTAGGTTGACTTTGAACTTACAGAGATCAACCTGCCTCTGTCTCCTGAGTGCTGGGATGAAAGGTGTGCTCTACCACAACCTGGCATTTAAAAAACTATAAAATTTATTTTTATTTCATGTGCACTTGTGTTTTGCCTACATATATATTTGTGAGAGAGTGTCAGATCTCTTGGAACTAGAGTTACATACAGGTGAGAGCTGCCATATGTGTGCTGGGAATTGAATCCAGGTTGTTGTGGAATATTAGTTGAATATGCGTTACATTCATTTATCCTGTGGAATATGTGTTTACTGATGCAAAGATGTGTTGCATTCTTTAATGTTGCATTTGTTTTACTCTGTGAAGCTGTGTTTCTTTTCCTGTTTAAAACACCTGACTGGTCTCTTAAGAGCTGAATGCCCAAAAACTAGGCAGGAGAGGGATATAGGGCCTGCCAGATATAGAATAAACAGAAGAGAGAGGGAGAGGGAGAGGGAAAAGGAGAGGGACAGGGAGAAGGAGAGGGAGAAGGAGAGGGAGAAGGAGAGGGAGAGGAAGAGGAGAGAGAGAGAGAGAGAGAGAGAGAGAGAGAGAGAGAGAGAATGGAGAAGAGGGACAAGTGAGAAAAGAGAAAAGGAGAATGCCAGTGGCTAGTGTATGTATGTATGTATGTATGTATGTATGTATGTATGTATGTATGTATCCATCCATCCATCCATCCATCCATCCATCCATCTATCTTAAGTGTGTGAGAACGTATGTGGGTCATGGCATTAGTATGAAAGTAAAATGACAGCCTGTGAGAGTTGGTTCTTTCCTTCTACCATGTTGGTCTTGGGGATAGAACTTAGGTTGTCAGATTTGATGGCAAACACCTTTACTCAGCTGAGCCATTTCACTAGCCTACCCATTATTTTTTGAAGAAATTTCAAGAATAGAAGAAATATCTAGCACATCCATTCAATTATTATGTTTCTTATTTCTATATATTCATTAGCATTTCCACCTGGTATCACTTTCTTCCTTCTAAATTACTCTTATTATTTCTAAGTGTAATTGTGCTAGAAGTAAGTTTTTAGTATTTATATATCTGAAAATTCCTAATTATACTGTGTTTTTGACAGATATATCATTGATCTATGTGTGGCAGCCATGCACATCTGTAATTGTACTACTTGGGACATGAAAGCCAGAAGATCAAAAGCAGCCAGGGCTTCTTGAGAACCTGTAAAAAAGGAAGAAAAGGAAGGAAGGAAAGAAAAAGAAAAGGAAGGAAGGAGGGAACTATCAGGGACAACAGAATTCTCAACTGCCAAGGATTTTTTTAAAGTTTTTAATGCTTTGCCTATTTGATTGCAGTACCCATAGCTTGCATGGCCCCTTGAGAGGAGTGCTGGTCATTTTACTTGAGTCACCTAAAAGTCATGAGTGCTTAGCTGCATCCCAGGCCCCCTTTCTTCCTGTTTTAAAGTAGTTGGGTTGCAATTTGTTTGTTGCAATTTTTTCTATTTCCTTCATTGTGGTTTGTTGAATTTCTTGAATTTATGAGTCTATAGTTTTCATAAGATTTAGAAAAATTTGTGTATTGTTTTTCAACTCCTTTTCTGATTCTTTTAGGACTCTAAGATGTGCATATTAGGTAATTGGAAAACTGTCTTGATGTCACTGTTGCTTTATTCACATTCTTTTCTAAGTCCTTTGTTTCATTTTGGACAGTTATATGGCTATGTTTTTAAATTGAATATTTTCCATATTGTTCATTTAGCTGTAAATTCAATCTTATATTTCTAAATGCTAGAAGTTTACTTTTTAAAATCTTCTGTCTTACTATGCAAACTTTCCTGTCTTCTTGGACATACAGAATAGAGTTAAATAGACTCTTAATTAATTTGCCTGCTAGTTCTTCATTTCTTTCATTTCTAAGCCTTTCTTACTGATTGGCTTTTCTTACTTATTAAGATTGTGTCAAAAGGATTACAAAATCTTTAGTTTAATGATGTGATTTTATTTGTATTTTTAATTCTAGAGCCACTTGACACTATAATCTATAAGTTAGAAGGAGGCAGGTAGAAGAAGTACAGAAGAAGTAGACTTCATACACAGAAAAGGGCCTAAAAGACAGGAACATACAACAGAGTAGTTGATTTCATCTTGACTTTGTCTTATCTGGGAAAGGCATATGCTAAGCAGTGACAAAGAAGACATTGTTCCAAAGCTAATGTTCCCCATCACTTAGTTTAATATTCTTGGAATATTCTGCCTCATGCCTTATATAATTACAATGCTTTCAGTTCTGGCAGATTAGAAATAAATACTTCATAGCTAGGCATTGCCCAGCATTGTTGAGGTAGTTTTGTCAATTGATACTGCTGACCAGGACTCAGTCACAAGCACAAGACCTCCCCATGCATCCTGACCTTCAGTGATCTGCTGCTGAACTGGTTAATACTTGTCAGTTCTTCATTCAATCTTTTGTTTCTCAGCTCAGAAAGAAAATTCCTGTCTCTCCTCCACTGTCTACCCTGACTTTGCCACCTGGAAAGTCTCTCCGGGAAGTGAGACACTAAAACCCTAGGCCTCTTTTCACTGTTTCTCTCAAGGATCACTCTTCTGTATTGTGTGGTATGCCATGTTTCATAGCTTTTGTGTCTCATGTCTGGTTTACTGTTTTACATTGCTTCAGAGTAGAAGGTATATCTGGTTAGTCCCTGTTACTTTCTGTTGTCTGGCAGTATAAGTCATTTTCTAATTTTAGACTATGTGATGAATAGTAATGATTGACAATGGGATTATCTATCAGTTCATCCAATGTGAATGATCACTGTCTTTTGAAGTGACAATGCCAAAGGCTTTGCTACAGAATATCATCATTGCAAAGATATAAGCTGAATGCATATGGAGCAATAGAGCTAAATGAGTAGGTTAAATTGACCAGTTAATGTAAGTTTACTTAATTATATCAAAAATTAAATTTCATGTTCTTCAATGTTAATTGTTCATGTTAATTGTTTTTTATTAAGTGCTTATATTGAAGGTATTTTAAGTAGTCCTGTTGTATTAATATTGTTAAGGATTATGGATACTGCAAACTGCGCATCTTTGCTCCAATAGAAAGTAAGGTTGGTAGGGAGTTGTAGGACCCTGGTTGATGTATCAGTCCTTCGAAAGGGTAATATTTAATATATATATATATTATTTTATGGGAATAAAATACAAAGTCAGAGTTAGAAATAATCCGGGGAGTGGTGGTACACACCTTTAATCCCAGAACTAGGGAGGCAGAAGCAGAAAGATTTCTGTAAGTCTGAGGCCAGCCAGATCTACAGAGCAAGTTCCAGGACAGGCTCCAAAGCTACAGAGAAACTCTGTCTTGAAAAACCATAAAAAAGAAATAATTATAGAGCCCCATTTAGAAATAACATTTTAATACAAAACAAATTAAAATCTGGGAAAGCTTGAGTGTCTGATTTCTGATCCATAGATAAGGCCTAGAAGTAAATTTTTATCTGAGTTTCTATGGACCGGTTGGAGTTAAATGCTTGTATATACTATGTCAGTATGAAGAGTAGAGCCTGACAACACAGAAAAGGCAGGCATCAAGAAGCACATGGAGAGTGACTCTTTTGGTGGAAAAGTAAATAAAGCTCTTAAAAAATTACACTACACATACATGTACATATCAGAAAAGATCATGCAGGACTTTAGTGTAGCACAGATTTTGATTATTACAAAGATGGCAGTGACTTAGTTAATGTTCATAAGCAACATGGTTGTTGTTCCTTCAAATAGCATAAATTCATTGATAAGGAGATATTGCCAGGTGAATAAAAGCAAACTGAAAAAGTATGTATATATGATTTTATGTGTATTATCAATCCAGGTAAAACAGCCAATGTGAAATTTCCATCTATTTGAAGGTAACCACCTGCAAGTATAGATGAAAGAGTCTGTCACAAGACATCCCATATTTGTTGTGCTAATTTATAGAAGGTGGGTGTGAGTGTGGACATGTGCTTTGTACCATGGTATGAATGTAGAGGCTAGAAGAGAGCTTGGAGGAGTCAGCTTTCTCTTCATCTTTACACAAGTTCCAGGTATTGAACTTAGATTATCAGGCTTTTGCCTCAAGCCCTTTTACCCACTGAGCCATCTTGCTTGCCCTAGCTTTCCTATTTCCCATAAATGTGTGAGTCTTATATGTTTTAGTTCCATCTTAGTTGTAAGATATTTCATGGTTCCATTTTGCTTCAGGTTTGTTGCCCCTCCCGGTGTACTATGAAGCTGATCATATTTGGGAGAGGGTATGTCAGTACTATTCCTCTCCTCTGTGAATTTCCAAACTGAAGCACATCTACCAGCTGTTCTTTCTCTGAACAGGCAGCTTTCCAACAAGCTAGTGACTGTCTGATGTCCTACAGGTCCTATAAGCTCTTTAAAATGATTAGACACAGAAATATTTTCACAGTATATTGAATATGATTCCAATATTCCAATTCATTGGCTCAAAAACCCAAAATAATTTGCACAGTTAATGTAGAATTTTTCCAACTGCAAAAATAATAAATAAAAGAAAGAAGACTACATGAAATGCTAATAACTTGAACCATTATGGTAGATTGTTACTGTGTTAATTTGATCAGGAACAAGAATATTTCTGTTAAAATAGGAAAAGATATCCCAGGAGATGTCCATAGAATCATGAACTAAAACTTGGTTTTGACTTACTGCTTATCAAGAGGGGCAACAATGAATAAAGTTATTTATTCTTCCAAGTTAACCTGTTCAACTGTGTTGAGGAAAGCAGCAAAATTCCCGTGGTTAATTTCTCCTTCCAACACATAGTACAATTATTTAAACATAGAAAGGACAGAAGGTTCGGGTTTGACTTAGAGGTCATCTGGTTTTATGTTCTTGTTAGTTAAGTCAAGATGGAGAACTGAGGCTAGAGATAAGGGGTTACAATAGAAAGAATGATGTGAGCATGGTAAATGAGTTTTGGAACCAGAACAATGCTAGTTTGTATTATTATCTCCGAAGCTGTTTGTACACCCAGCCTGTCTGAGCTGGGTATTTATTCTTCTTTTGAACTCATGCAACTTTCCCCCTTTCTATTGTATGGCAGTTATCTTGCTTATCTTTTCAATTAAATAGATACTACATTCCTCAAAGATAGACATCCTTTGACTTGTTGTAGGTCCATTCTTGCAAGTCTCTTGTCTGTCACTGTAAATACCTCACAAATATTTGTTCCTGACTAAATCCACATACCTGCTACCTTGGCTGACATCATCGTAGTTTGCAAATGCCTGAGTGCATCATTATTAATTATTGAACTTTCAGAAGCATATACAAACCTCTGGTGATGTTACCTAGAAGTATTTTTTGTTTCATTGCAGGAAAGACTACAGCTTTCTTCAATTCTCTGTTTCCCCGCACTGAATTATTCTGGCCTTTGCCATGAATGTGTGGCTCTCTTTATCATGAGGGTTTAATATAACTTTGCAGAAAGGCTTAATAAAGCCTGTGGACATTTTTTAACCCCCAAAATTTTTCTCTAAAGTTTGTTTAAAGGTTCTATTGATACTTCTAAAGGCAGTGAGATGTCTATAATGAAGCATATTGCGATGTTCATTGGGCATGGATCTAATAGTCATTAGATTCTTTCTTGTCTAGCTGCATTTCCAGCTAGTGTTGCTTTCTCCACGAATTTCATCTGTGCTTCTATAGTTATTCATATGGCAAGTAGTAACCTGCCACCTTAGCTTCCATTCTCTTTGAAGCTGTGTCACTCCAATGGCTGATAGAAATTCTGTCATCTGCCTTTGAAGAGAGCTTCAGGGTGTTTTGTTTATTTATTTCATTAGTTTTGGAAATGAGCTGTCTTTGATTACAGCTTGTCAGTGTGCTCTGACTGCTAACATTGATTCCCAGCAGTCAACAACTTTGTCATATTGCTCAAGATTAGGTTTCCATGTGTCATTTTAATAGACTAAAAAGCCATTCTCAGTAAAAATCAAATTCCTGTGGGCATTGTTGTTAAGGATTCTCTCAAAATGAAGTAAATTTGTAATGTTTTGGAGGTTTTACCGGGAAGGCATTGGCTGACTGTATTTACTGAAACTACCAGTGTCTCAGCTGGATTTGAATTCTGTAAATTCAATTTAAAATCTGTTTGCTTTTAGTTAGGCAAAATTTGACTTATAATAATTAAGAAGCTTTCTGCACTTCTTCCTTTATTCAGGTAATACCATCTTAAAACTTTTATTTTTGTCTTTAACTGTAAAAAGGGTTTGCCTTTTCTTTACATTTGTAAGTATGACTCATATCCAGATTTCATATTGTCTTTACTATCCTGCTTTTGATAAGCGTGAACAGTTGTTTTTTTTTTTTTGTTTTTTTTCTTTAGGTTTTCTTTATTTCACTGACTTCTTTTTTTATTTATTTATTTTTTAATTTTATTTTCCAGTTTAAATTTAGATAAGAATCAAGGTTGCTTCACAAGTCAGTTCCAGGTCCCTCTCCCATTCCCTCCCTTCCTCCCGTGCCCTCCCCCCCCCCCCGTTATCCCCTCATTTCTCCAGGGAGGGTGAGGCCCTCCATGGGGGTGTCCATAGTGTGTCATTTCATATAGGGCAGGGCCTAGACCCTTTCCCAAGAGTTCAGGGTGAGAGTGCACCTCACATTGTTCTATTGGAGTCCAAAGTCCGTGTGTATACTTGGGATGGGTACTGATTTGCTGCCCAAGGCTCAATAGATTCCCTAGGCCTCCTCACTGACACCCAGATTCAGGGGATCTTGATCAGTCCCATGCTGGCTTCCCAGGCTAATGCCTGGGATTCAAGAGTTAACCTTTGTCTGGTCAGCTGTTTCTGGGGGTTAGACCAGCCCAGTCTTAATCCCTTTGATCATCAGTCCTCCCTCTCTGTTACTGGCTTTCTTGAGTTCAGCTCAGTACTTAACCAAGGGAGTCTGCCTCTTCTTCGATCAGCCACTAAATAAAGTTTCTGTTTCCCAGACTCTCTGGCCATAGGATTGTAGGCTGGCACTCCCCAGATTA
Organism: Mesocricetus auratus; assembly: GCF_017639785.1. Taxonomy (NCBI): domain Eukaryota; kingdom Metazoa; phylum Chordata; class Mammalia; order Rodentia; family Cricetidae; genus Mesocricetus; species Mesocricetus auratus. The sequence goes on from NW_024429189.1 coordinate 107,092,708, forward strand.
ATGCCCAACATTTACTTTGTATAATTCCTCAGAAGAAACAAGATAGAACCAAAGGTTCCTCTTGCTGCTTTCCAGTTTTCTTCTTGCGTCTGGTTAGGCATGTGCTGAGGAGTAATCCAAAGCCTTGTGCCTGCTGAATACTCATTCCACCACTCAGCCTTGGCTCTGACCTGGAACACACCTTTGTATACACTGGGTAGCAGAATGAAAGTTTTTGGTCTTTTCTTTTCGGTGTTTTTTTTTTTTTGTGGTTTTTACGAGACAGGGTTTCTCTGTATTGTTTTGGAGGCTGTCGGTCCGGCCCAGCCTCGAACTCACAGAGATCCACCTGCCTCTGCCTCCTGAGTGCTGGGATTAAAGGCGTGCGCCACCACCACCTGGCGTTTTTGGTCTTTTCTAACTCTCCTGTGTGCCAATGTGTGAATCCTCCATGATCATCTAGCAGGCGCCCTGGAGTTTGATATTCTTTGCCTACCAATTCCTCTTTAAACTAATTCGGGAGAATAAGAAAGTTTCTTTAAATGTTCAGTGATACTGTTTTTGTTCAGTCTGATAGCCATCTAGCTAAGTCAGTATCTCATCCTCTTTTTCAGAGAGCTCTATGAACAGGGAGAACCAAATGGATGCTAAGTGGTGGATACTGTTAGCCATGTGATTATAGAAATCACTGAGCAAAATTTTAATGTCTGGGTGGACTTGTCTTATTGGCAATGATTATTTTGGATAAAGTAAGAATTGTCTCTAAAGAGAAACTGTTGATTTAAAAGAAAAAGTCCATTTGCCATGATTCTGATCCTAGTAAGACTCTCATGTTTCAGCTGTTTGTAGTCTTGGGGCCTTGGATGAAAGTAACACTAGCTGTCCTGCCTTTTCTATGTGGGCCAAACAACTGTACAGGGAACCTTCATCTTGCTGCCCATGCCAGGCACATCAAGAGTTCAGTCCCACAGGCACATGACATGAATTTTGAACCTGTTTTACCATCTGACAAGGTCTTCTTTAGCCACATGCCTCTTCCACCCACCCCAGCTGCCCCTGGACTTGCTCTAGCACTCTAGGAACAGGTTTGTTTATCATAGATCACATGTTGGGTCTTCCTTTTGTGAAAGCCTGTCTTATTTGCCATGCCTATGCATTTAGCTTTGACTCTCATAATGGTGGCCAGGCATTTGTGCTTCTCAGTGCCCAATAGCTCCTACTAAGTGTAAGTATTGTGCTCATCACACAACTTTCAGATTTTCATTTTATAATCACATACAATCCTACATATGAGTAGGTTTACCATTTTCATTTTATAGGTAAGGCAACTGACACCCATAGAAATTAAGTAATTTACATATAGTTATCCAGATCAAGTACCCATTGAAAAAGAGATGCGAATCCAGGTTTCTGTGACTACCAAGCAGAGGTCATAGCTTCTACTCTGCTGTTTCTGTTCCGTGCTGTAAGTTGGAAGGCAGGGTTCCACTAGGGTCAGAGGTTTCACAGAGTCTGGAATTCATCATTCTGGCTTCATGTTCCCCATCTTCACCTCTCAGGTGAAGTTTATGAGGACCATGAACTCCAAGCTTGTCTTTCTGACCACTGCTTGGGCTGGGTAAGATATTACTGTGGGAACACTGTGGGATGGGGACTTTAACTGCTGAACTGAATTTGGCACCCCAGTATCTTTGGTAGACACATGAAGGATAATAGAATTATGGCCCTTCTCCAAGGCATGCACAATAGTGTTTTCAATTTCAAGAACCTGCTACACTGCTGAAGCCTTAGGCCCTACAGACTTTCTCAAGCCTTATAGCTAGTTTACCTTAGAGAGAAGGAGATCCCTGAACTGCTCAAGCAGTGACTGACAGGTATTTGTGGATAAACACTCTAGCTGCTTTTCTCAAACTTTAGCATATTTGAGGATCTTGGAGTGTTGTTTGAAAATTATTAGGTCAGAGATGAAGTTCAGACTTTGCATTTCCAACAAGCTTTTAAAGATTATGCTAAACCTCAAACCACACTTTGAATAGCAAGGTTCACATCCATTCTTCTGACCTGAATAGCCATGAGGTATATGTTACACTGTTTCTGTGGTCCTCAGTAGAACTGAGCTTTTGTTGTCTATCCTTTACTAGTAATTCCCTTGTTTTCCCCTGACCATTTCCTTTTTCATGTCCCCAGAAGGCTACCCAGGATCCAAAGCATCAGATCCAAATAGGCAATTTGTGCTTTCTTCCTGTTCTTACTGCTTTCCACATCCTCATTTGGTGGAGACCTACCCAAACAGGGCCTCCACCAGCTTTCAGAATGCATAGTCCAACAGAATAGCAGGATTTACCCAAGGGTTCAGGGTTTTTTGACATAAGGGCACCTTCAAAAACCTCTTCAGAAGTATGAGTAGGCATGATGTAGCCCCGGCTGAGTAGCTAGAACTTTCCCTATATTGATCTTAAAGTGTTCGCAGATGAGGACATAACTGGCATTCTTCCCATGGAGCACTGCCAGGATCTTTATTTGAGAGAAAGATGCCATGTCTTGGCTGAAGAAACCCTAGAACCTCTAAAGTCAATATGAACCAAAATTCTCAAGTATATGGAGTAATGATCTTTAAGAGTGAAAGGGAGGGAACAGGGGAATGAATAAGAAGAGAAGGGGGAAAAGAGGAGAGAGAATGGAAAAGAGGGAGGGAGAAGGAAAGGAAAGAGGGAGACTAAGACTGTCTCAAATTCTCAGAGCTGAGAAATTCCAGTAGAGATAAGGTTAGGGAGTGGCTGGTCACCAGCATACTTTCGATCTGCATTCCTGCTCCCAGCTGGTCTCTTTTGCCTCCTTTCTATCAACTGCTACCATTTTCTATGGTTCTCATTAACCTCAAATTTAAACAAGGCATCAACTTGTTTGTCTCTTTCTGAGTAAGAGTAGAAGTAGAATAAGCTAGAAGAACCATTCTCAGCATCAGTCTTGAAGGTTTGGCGTCTGTTTCTATTGGCAGACTCCCCATACAAGTGATTGCTTTTCTATTGCCCCTGGTACCCATCTCATTTTATTTTCCATTTGAGTTCGGTGCCCTCACTAGCAGAGTCATCCTGAATGGTTGCACAGCTTACAGTTCACATAGCATGCAGGGTGGACGGTGGGTCAGTGGAGAGCTGGAGGTGTGTGCTTTTTGGGGGCTCAACTGGCATAGACTGTGAATGTGTGGTGAGAAATAGCATTCTTTATAGGAGACTTTTGTAACCCAGCAATTCTGCCTTCTCTTGAACCCTGAAGACTTAGACTCTATTCCCATAAACCAATTCTACCTAACATAACCATGTTCATAAAAGCATTTTCTCTACCAAACATGAGACATTTTCTTTCTGTGAGGAATCCTTTCTTTCTTCTAAATTCCAATTTCTCTACCCGCTCCTTCTATTCAGTCCCTGGAAGGATGACCTGTGTTCCTTCTAGGACGTAATCATACCATTGTGAGGACCTGTTCCCAAGGGATCCCAGTTCCCCCATAGGCCCTTCTGGAACTAGCTTTGTGTTTTGATGCTGCCTTGCTTCTAAGACAGGCTTAGACAGTCTTTCATTTGAGAGTACGCTGCACATAAGCTTTAAAGAAAGCAATTCTTTATATTATTTATCCTCTGGATGAACTGCCATCTTCTGCCCATGATCAAAGACCTTGATATCTAAGCTGTTGTCAGACAGGAGAGCAGTTGCAAGCCTTGGTGGAAAGGCTGAATTCTACAATCCATAGACCTCCCTGCTGATGAGTCCAGAAAGGTAGAGAGTTTGGGGCACAGGGACAAGAGCCAAGGTAAGATGAAATAAAAGCCTTTACTAGCCCTGGAGCCTTAGGGAATGTTTCTTTCTTTCTCTTAAAAAGTTCTTAATCTAAAAATATTTCATAAAATATATTTTAATTATATGTTTTCCTCTTCCAGCTTTCCCAAATCCTCCTCACCTTCCTACCTACCCATGTAAGCCTTGTGTGTGTTCTCCCAGTGTCTGTGAGTTCATACATGAATCAACACTGTTGTTTCTAGAAGGTATTGTTTTGTTTCCTTGGCTTCACCTACCACTACTAGCTCTTTTTTGTTCATTTGCTTGGTTTTTGGTTTTTTGAGACAGGGTTTCTCTGTGACTTTGGAGCCTGTCCTGGAACTCACTCTGTAGACCAGGCTGGAACTGCACCTCTGCCTCCCAAGTGCTGGGATTAAAGGCATGTGCCACCACTGCTCTTAAAATGCTTCTACTACCTCTTTTGAATGGATCCCTGAACCTTGAGGGGAGGGGGTTTGAAAAATACATCCCATTTAGGACTTAGTGCTCCAAGGTCTGTCACTCTGCATGTTGTTCAGTTGTCAGGGAGTCATTTTGTTGCTATGTTCCTTTAACAGAATAATAGCAGTCAGTTTTCTTGGGGTTGTTTTCTTATTTTCAATCTGTAAAAATGGGATGATGATCCCTCAACCACAGAGAAACTATGAAGATTAAACAAGTCAGTGTCTGTAAGGTTTGTAGCTCCAGGTCTGAGAAAAAGTAAGTTCCAAATAAACCCCCAAATTCTTTAGTGGTGATTGAACCCCTCTGAGAGCCTGGTAGTCTTTTTCTAAGGGGTTTTAATCTTGTCCAGCAGAGTAAAAAGTGCTGTGAGTAGGAAAAATCAGAAGTGGGCATGAGTAGCTGCGTCATCCTCAGCAGTAGAGTGACCTCAGATTATTATCAGCAGAGACGAAGACACATCTCTCTTTGGACCTAGGATGTTTGAACCCCATGGCAGAGGTTCATGTGCTATAGAAAACCCCATCTCTACAGAAATTGCCAGGGTCTGCTGTCAGTGTTTTCTCACAAAGCTTTCAGACCCGACTTGACTGCCCTGCAGAATCCTAGCAGAATACAGTATTTCTCCTCAATGGTGGATGGTACCTTGTGAGTACCCTGAAAAGCATTTACTCATTCTGTAGATACCAGTTCTTCGTGACCTTATCATGATGCCATGTCACTCTTCTCTGTCCAATAATATGTCCCGACCTTGTCTACTCTCTGGCTTTCTCAGCTTCCCTTCATCTTGAATATTATCATACAGTCTTGTTCTGCCTGTCCCATCAGAAAGACACACCTATAATGGAATTTCTGAGTATTTGTCACATGTGTGCATACTTACCTGTTATCTGGCTCTTCTGTGTTCAAAATTTTGATAACTTTTTTTGTCTTCACAAGCTAGAGAGGAGAACCTCAAGATTAAGTGAAAAACCACTCCTAAGTCACTTAGCTCATGGCTATGTTTCATAGGTGATTATTACCGTAATTTTTTGACATTGGCTGCTTCAAGGTGCTTATGTTTTTCTCAGTATTGTAACTTTTAATCACCTAGGGAAAAAAAACTACATAATGAACATTAGATGTCTTAGGCTGTCTTTACCAACAAAGACCCCAGAGTAAAACCCCAGACCATTAAACTGTCTTACAAGGTCCAGTGTCTTCTAGCTATATTTTCCTAAAACAACAATAACAAAGCACCTGGCTACTGTTCTGTCTGCTGGGATTCACCCTGTTCTGCCAGATGGCTACTTAGCCTGCACCTTCTCCTGCCTCTGCTTAGATGTCACTTCATAGGTAATGCCTTACCCAACTGCCCCGTGGCAGGACCCTGAGCCCAGAGCACTTCCTATTACTCCTCTAATTGATTTATTTATTTTTGGCATGCTCATCATGTATTACACTGCTAGTGAAAGGTGTGTGTGTGTGTGTGTGTGCGCGTGCGTGTGCGCGTACGCAAGCATGTATTATCTGACCGTTTCTCTTTACTAGGGGACATAGGTTTCCTAAAGGAAGAAATCGTTCTTTATAACCTAAAAGTGCCTGCCATTTAGATTGTGTGTACTACATATTTGTAAGGGATGCTCTCTCATTTACAATTTTTTCCAGAACAAAGGCATAAAGGAAATATCATTAAGAAGATGCTGCAAATCTCGGTGAGCATTTTCATACCACCATGTGACACATAGGATTGACCTATGGAGTACAACTTATATTTTGTGAAATGTTAGAGATCTTGTTACCAACAACTGTTATCAACCTAACACTTTCATTTTGCAGTTGGAAAACCCCAAAACCCCAAACTTCTAACTTCCCTCAAATACTTGTCTGTCAGGTTTGGCATGGATGTTTACACCTTCCCTAGAGAGGCAACCTTGGCCAGTGAGTGGCCACCAGCACAGTGCCAGGTGTTAATACCCTGCGGGTTTGCTGAGAAAAAGACTGCTTTGTACATTAGCCCCTCCCTGCATTTTCACTTGGCACCCACCCAATTATTGACACTACTTAGTTTGTAAAATCTGGATGCAGACGAGAGTGAGCATCTGTCTCAAGTGAAACCCTGCTACGGAGGAGACATTTCCATTCAGAGGGAAACTGTCTGCTGAATTGTGTAGCAGCTATCTTTGCAGGAAACTCGAACAGTGTCCAAAGAACAGATAATTGTGGTGATTAATCTGATAAGCTGGTGACACGGGAAGAGAGTACAAATTGAAGTTTCAGCAACAGGTGTAAGACACGTCATCTGTCCTTTCCTGATATTCTTAGGAAAGATATAAGATAGCTTAATTACACGATACAACTCTAAGTCCAGCTGGAGCTCCACTGTTCCTGTCAGGTGCTTGCTTGCTTTTCTTATTGGACACGTTGATGATTAAGTTTAGCTCTCTGCTGTCCTTACCCTTTAGCTTTCAGAACCCTGTTAATATACAATGAAACCATCTCTATGTTTGGGTCTTTATCCCCCCCCCAATGATACAAATTGATGATCTCCTCAAAGGAACATAGCATTGCAAGGTAAAGCATATATGTGTTTTAATTGTGGGTACTAAATATTGCCTCCCAAATCCATGGCTTACAAGCTTATTAACATGAATGTTATATACTTGCTTGTCCTTAGTTTTGAAATTAAGTCTTAAAACCATGGCTGGGTTTTCAGGCACATGAAGCATTTTCCTGTAAACATTACAGTGAATCATATGGAAGTTGGCTTCAGTGCTGTAGAAAGTACTTCATTATGAGACACCTTTTTTCTCGTATTCCTCCCTAACTCTCTTCTTGTTTTGATAGCTACTGACTGAGTGCCTATGACATACCAACATCTGCACATGGTGAAGACTAATTATCCAACCTTGGCTGTTCTGTGGGGTCAGTGCTTACCAAGAACCAGCCTGCCTTGATTATTTAGTTGGTTTTGGAGGATGTGAGCTCTCACAGACCTTTTCTAAGGCAAGCATCTGTGCATATTTGCCACAGACTGTCTATCAGGTACTAGATAGTTTTAGGAAGCTTTCTGTAAGCATTTTTAATGTCTTGTTATTTGCACAATACTGTTTCTCTCGTACTTATGGTAAAATGTAGACACATGTGTAGTAGACAAGTAGTTCTTCTAGCTTCTCTTTCTTCTTAGGGTCTAGACTGACTTCTGTCCTTCTCATTTCCATTATGAACTCCTTGTCTTGGTTTGCACTTTATATTGCAGCAAATTGCTTTTAAGGAAATATTCTGTATTTGCTCAATATAAAAATAAATGGCTGCATAGCTAAGAAACTAAGAATACAAGCAGGCTGAAGATTGTGCTAAGAATGAATGCCAGAGGAGGCTGAGATGTTTTTAAAGGAAATTAAATAGATTAATAGTATATTTCCCAGAGACCATTAGCCAGGTAGAAAATGATAAAAAGTCATTGCTTACCTGATTACCTATTCCAGAATCTGAATGGAGACCCGAGATTGCATCTTCCATTACAGATGTTTCCAGTCTCATTTCTCTGCAACCATTACCTTCCCTTGGCTATACCTAGGCAAGAGGGTTGCCCGAGAGAGCTCTTTATTTGAAAACCTGCTCACTTCAACAAGAGAAAAAAATTGCCTGGACATTTTAGTGTAGGATGTTCGACAAAATATTCTTACAGGAAATCTGAAAGTCTGAACTCTGTAAGGGCTCTTCACACTGCAGAAAGGAAATGGTGTTTCTGACTCAGCCTGACCTGTGTTTAAGTTGAGATTGAGTGCTGTATTAGTTCTGTTTGGAATCCTCCTTGAAGACTTGTCCATCATAGTCAAACCCAGGGTTCACAGCTTCTAAAAAAGATTTTAGGCTGTTAAAAAATACATTGTATGGTAGCACTTAACAGTCCTTGGAAAAAATGATACGTGTGAGATATGATGGATTTCAGGAATTATATCAGCACCCTCCAGTCAGTGTTCCTTTACTTCTTGTTTTATAAATCAGTAGTTTGCAATTTTGACAGGTAATTTTTTTTCTGTCAGCTAAAACTTGATGAAGTCTTTTAACTGTGAGCAAACTGGAAACTAAGAATCTCTCAGAAGTTGCTGACATGCTTCCATTCAAATTACAATTTGGCTTGCTGAATTTTTGTCTTTTTTGCTTTTATGTCTTATCATTATTATTAAAAATAATCTTTAAAATTTATTCTTCTTTACCCTATAAATTTTTCATACATTTATACAATGTATCTTCATAATAATCATTACCTTTCTGTAATTCTCACAAGATTCCCCCATCTCCTTTTCCAACTCCATGTCCTCTCTCCTTTTTTGTTATTAATACCTGGCTTTAGTTAGTGGTGTCCATATGTGCATGGGTGTGGGGGCCATCACTGGGGTATGGGCAACCTACCAGTTCCTGTATCCCAATAAAGAGTAACTGTCTTCATCAGCAGCCACCAACTGCTAATAGAGCTATTGTCAAGGGTAGGGACTTGGGGCCCCTCCCCCTTCCTTGCTGGGCTTTTGACTGGCTTGATCTTGGGTAGATCTTGCTCATATAAGCACAGCAGCTGGGGCATGTCTAAAAGTCAGCATTTCACAGAATTTCTCTGTATCCACCACCTCTTCTGCCATCGTTCCCGAGCAGCTGATGGGGGCCGGGCTGGTGGAGATCAAGCACACACAAATACTGTTACCTAGTGTGTTGACTAGTTATGGATCTCTGCGCTAATCTCTACCCACTACAAAGAAGAAGAAGAAGAAGAAGAAGAAGAAGAAGAAGAAGAAGAAGAAGAAGAAGAAGAAGAAGAAGAAGAAGAAGAAGCTTATTTGACCAAAGTTGAGAGTAGCATAAATCTATGCTATAGAATTCAGTTTGACAGCTTGATCATTCAGCAAAACAAACAGAAGTTGGACTTCATTATATGGCAGTACATATAACATTGCACTGTTTCCTTTCTGAGATTATAATATAATTATATAATTGCTTCCTTCCTTTCCTCCTCCCAAGCCCTCTCATATATCTCTACTTGCTTTCTTTCAAATTCATGGCCTAGTTTTTCATTAATTGTTGTTGCATGCATGCATGTATATGTATATTTCTAAATATAACCTGCTCAGGATATATAATACTACTTGCATGTATATTTTCAGGGTTGACTATTTGCTGCTGGAGAATGAATTGGTGTATTCTTTTTTGGGAGAAGACTGTTTCTTTCACTCTCCAGCATTCCTTAGTTGTCTGTAATTCTTTGTGTAGGGTTGAGGCCTTATGGGCAATTTGGCATGTCTATTGTGTTGTCCTTGTGCAGTTCATGTTTGGGCATTTATGTTGGTGAGATTTTATGGGTGTATTTTCTGACATTACTAGGAGACAAATCTCAAAGCAAACGTGTTGATTCTATCACTCTTACATTCTTTCTCCCCCCTCTTGTGCAATGTTCCCTGAGCCTCAGGTCCAGGAGGAGTGTGTAGATGTATCCATTGGGACTGAGCTCCATACTTCTGCATTTTGATTGCTTGTGGTTTTCTGTAGTGGTCTGTGTCTGTTGCACAGAGGAGTTTTCTTGAGAAAGGGTGAGAACTGCACTTACCTTGGGTATAAGAACGCGTTTACATTATTGTTGGAGAGTGTGCTGGTTTCCTAAAGTAGTACTTACAGGTTCTCCTCCAGTGTCTATGACTTCACAAGCACCTAGTAATTTTCTAGGCTTCCAGTAGCAGGCATGGTTTCCCTCTTGTTAAGCAGGTCTTAAGTCTAATTAGAGAGATGTTTTTGTGTATCTCTTCCGTTGTGTGTTTTGTTACTTTTACAAGCGATTACAAAATATCTCTGTTCTGAAAGAACTTACTCTCCTAAATGAAATCACATTCCAAACAGTATAGTCTGAACTTATAAAAGAATTATTTCCTGAATAAGATAAAAGATAGTTACCAATAAGATAAAGTTTTTCAAGTATTAGGGCAGACTATTTGTAGACTTATTAAATTCCTAACAAAGACACAGAAGTCTTCAGTTGTCCAACCGCATGACCTTTATGTCTATTTCTGGTTTTGCTTACTCTGATCCTTGTGAGGCTGCATTAAGATGATTCAAGTTGAATTACTTGGACTGATTTTTAGCCTCAAATTGCCTAGGGAATCTTGGACCCAAACATATTAGAGAAAACAGTTTGGTATTTATAATCTGGATTAACCATTTCTCTCTAAGTATAGACCTGTGTTTGTTATAGAAGGTCCAATATCTGTCTATATTTAAAATTATGAAATAAGGCATATTTTAATTATAAACATATTCATTTCCATAAAATACATTAACATATATTATGGTATTTCTGAATATCAGTCTATTTTTTTAAATTGATCTCCAGGATTGGAGAGATGACTCAACAGTTAAGAGCACTGGGTGCTTTTCCAGAGCACCGAGGTTTGATTTCCAGCATCCAGATGGTGCCTCATAGCCATCTGTAACTCCAATTCCAGAAGATTCGATGTCTTCTTTTGACCTCTTAGTGTACTTCTTTCATGTGGTAAGCAGGCAAAACACCAAACACATAAAAGATAAGATAAAAATACATTAAAATGATCACTATTAAAACTTTAAAGTTTCTGGGTGTTGGTGGCATACACCTTTAATCCCAGCACTCGGGAGGCAGAGGCAGGTGGATCTCTGTGAGTTCGAGGCTAGCCTGGTCTACAGAGAGAGTTCCAGTATGGGCTCCAAAGCAATACTGAGAAACTTTGTCTCAAAAACCAAACCAAATGAAAAGAACAACAAAAAACTTTAAAGTTTCTATGTATAGTTAAAATTTCGACTTTCCAAAGGCAAAGAAAAATTTGATAAAGTTTTTATTATAGACAAGGAACATTATAAGGTATGTAAGTAATAGAGAAAAATTTTGTGTATCCTTCACCCTCCAGTTGCTTTGATAGTGACACAGTGCATAACTGCATAATGATGTTACAATTAAGGAAGTGAATGTCTTTTTATTATAATAAAGTACATATAATATAAAAGTTTGGCATTTTACCATTTCAAGTATGTAATTAATTGATAACGTGTAGATTCAGAATGTTGTATAAACATCACTATCAGTCATTTCTAGAACTTGCCATCGTCTGAAACTGAGACTGTATGTACCAACATTTACCTCTTCTTGCTTCCCTCCCACCGAACACTGACAGCCTCTCTCATATTTTCTCTCTTTTTGAGTTTGCATTTTACAGGCAGCTCATTTTCGTGACATCATACAATGTTTTCTGACTGGCTCATTTTTAAGTGCAATCTTCGCTAGTGCTTTGGATTATTTCACAGTTACTTGCTTTATTGTTCAGTTGTGGAAGTTATTTTCTAAAATTCTACAATTATTTATTATGTTTTGTGTATAAGGTATGGGACATAGGACACATGTACAGGGAGGTCAGAAGACAACTTGCAAAGTCACTTCTCTCCTTCCACTAAGCAGGTCCTGGGGCTCTAACTCAGGCTGTCAGGCCTGTAGGAGAGTACCTTTCTTCTATGAGCATCTCATCAACCCACAGATTAAAAAAAAGAAAACTTTTTTGGGATATGATCCTGTGTAAGATACATACTTTGCAAATACTTCTTCCAGCTCTGTTTTATTTTCTTAGACATTGTGGTTTGTCCTTCTAATTTCCTTATAAATTATACTTACAATTTGACAAGCAAGAGTTACATGCTAATGCTAGCTGGTCTAAACAGATCCCACTTGTTTACGGTGAAGAGTCCTTTAAATATGCTGCCAAATATGCCATTCTAGTATTTCCTGGTAATATTGATAAAGATTTTTGGTCTGTAGTTTTGCCTGGTGTCTTTGTTTGGCCTTGTTATCTGGGTAATTCTAGGTTGGTTACACAACTTAGGAAGTGCTCTTTCCCTTTCAGTTTTTGAGACGAGCTTGTGATTACTCTTCTTCCTTAAATGTTAGTAGCAGTCAACAGTCGAGCCATCTGGTTCTGTGCTTCCCTTTGTCCAGTGGTTTCTGATTACTGATTCAGTTTCCTTACCAGTTAAAGGTCGATCCAGATTGTCTGGCTTAATTATTTATTTTGATAGATAGTGGGAGTCTAGTTTCTAGGAAGCTATTTCAGCTAGATTACACGATGCACTGAAATACACATATCCATATTATTCTCTCATAGCATTTTCTATTAAAAACAGTAGCATTACTTTCATGCGTCCTGTAACATCCGATATGCTGTGCTTCCCTCTTCTCTTGTGGTACTGTTCCAGTGAAGTCCCCAACCACTTGTGTGGTATCTTACCGTGAGCCACGGAAGTATAGTAAAGGATTTCAGAGGAGCTAAAACCATCCAATCAAAGCTTGAGTAACAAGCAGACTTAGAAAGTCACAGGCCCCAGCTCTACCACATTGAATTCCTTACTTTTTTATAGTCTAGACATTCACTTTTCTTTGTTGCTCCTCAGTCTAAGCCAGCTTTGGAAATGCAAAGCTGTATGATTCACATAAATATTTGGCACAGTTATCCTGATGTGTATCTAGTGTTTATTTTGAGTAACTTAAGTAACATTAGCACTTTAATCCCCTCTTCCTTTTTTATTCTTTGTCCAAATATTCAGCTTGTTGTCTGAACGGCCTGTTTGTAGTTCCTTAATTTTCACTTATAGACAGCGGCTTCATTTCTTTCTCCTGCTTCTCAACATTGCCAGGCACAGCGTTCCCTAATACACAAAGTCTTCCTATCCCCTGGCTTTCCTATGTAATTATAGAAAAATTGTGATATAGCTATAGTCAGTGTTTATATTATTATATACCAGAAAAGGCTATCCAGAACTAAGAAGACATAGTAATTTAATCAGGGGTGTTCATTTAACCCTGGGGTTATAATTGCTTTTATAATTATTTGATTGATTTTTCTATGTATATATTGTTAATGCAACTCAGCTCCATTACCTGTGATTTAACTCTTTCTGGTAAAATCCAGCATTATACCACATGTCCTTTTGAAGAGGTTCTTCTGGAACTTTCTGCCCTTTGGCCTTCTGAGCAAACTATCCTGTGTGTTTGGTTTACAGCCATGCCCACCTGACATCTGTCTTTAGAGTGCTCTGGGGACCCTCCTCACCTTCTTTGTCTTCTACCTACCATTTTCTCCGTCTTTCATTTTTCCCTTTCTTTGTTTCCTCATTTTCCTGTTACTCACCCTCTGTATCTTTCCAAAATAAATGGCACCATGGAAATAAATTGAGTCATTCTGTGATTAGAAATTTGTTCCCTCTATGTTTCCATGCATAGTTTCATTGAAAACAAAATTCTAGGCTGAATTTTTTTCCTCAGTACTTTGAAGAAATTGTTTTTGTTTTTCTTTTGGAGAAGCCTGTGGTATACTAAGCCCTGAGGTGTCTCAATAATATGCTTTGATGTTCATCTGCTTTTGTCATCACCATCATCTTTCAGTGAACTTGTTTACTCTGGACCACATGTACCCCACTTAGGGATTTCTCCTTTATGTCAGTATTTTTTTAACAACTTTTCTTGTTTATTCTTCTAGAATTTGTACAACTTTATATTGGATTTGCTAGGATAATCTCTTTCTCTTATATTATACATTTGTGTCTTTGACATTTCCTCAATTCAATCTGTTCAACTTCTATTTCTGTTACAATTTTCATTTCTGTGAATCATTATTTTTGGTTTCCTGAATTCCCCTTCTTCCTTAAAATACCGTTTTGCTTTTACTTCACAGTTGTAAATCTTGTCTTGTCTCTCTGGTGTTAAAAGTAGCTCTTTGTGAGCTGGGCCTGTTGGCTTACACCTGTCATTTCAGCACGTGGGCAGATGAAGTATAAAGAGTGTTACGAGTTTTGAGACATCCTGGGGTACATAGTGAGGTCTAGGTCAGCCTGAGATACAGAGTAAGGCCATCAAAGATCACTCTTTCCTCATTTGTCAAAATGATTTGAAGTTTTCTTCTTTTTGTACAGTCTTCTTTACTAGGCAATATCCATTCTGTTACTTTAATTTGTAAAATCTTTCACATTAATGGCTTTCTTTATATTTTTAAGCCTCTATATCTGTTGGTACAAAGGTGAAGAACAAAGGAGCTGGGTTAGAAGTTTTGTGCATAGATTTGTATATGGAATTTTGTAGTAGGAATTGCCATCTAGGGATTGGAGAGACAACTCAGTGACTAACGAGAGTAGTTGCTCTTCCAGAGGACCCACATTCATTTCCCAGTACCCACATGGTGACTTACAACTGTCTCCAATTTTAATTCCATGGGATCCAGTGCTTTCTTCTCTTCTCATCTCTAAGGGCACTACACACACAAGGTGCACAGACACACATGCAAGCAAAATGCTAACACACGTAAAATCACTTTTCTAGGCTCTTTGGTATGAAAACCACAGAACTTGAACCAGTCCCATTTTTCAGCGACACATCCGCTAGCCTCTTTCTTTTAGGCAGAGATTAATATCAAGGAGTGGGGATGGGGGAGTCCAGTATCCGTTGTGCTTACTCTTTCTACTTTTCACTATTCAGAGATGTTTTGTTTGCCAAGTCAGTCATGAATGGAGACATTTGATGGTCTGTGCCAATCCAGGGACGAACTCTGGAGAGACTTGGGTTAGATTTTGAGGAAATCCCTCATCCTCTTGCTTAGGTTTTAGAGATATTTAGAAATGTAGGTTTGGGTAGCTTATTTTTATACACTACCATCATGAAAACAATTATTAGCTCTTGATTTCTATCCATTTGCTTTCCTGTATTCTTTTAAAATTAATTAGTTTTATTTAATTTTTCACAGTATGTTGTGATCACATTATTTTCCCTTCCTCAACTTTTCCCAGATATGTATCCCTTCCTAACTGCCCAGATTCATGTTTTTTCCTTCTTTTAGAAAGAAAATTACAAAAAACATACCAAACCAAACAAAAAAAAAAACCAAAAAAATGGACACACAAAAAACATGGAGGATTTTGTATTAGCCAACTACTCCTGAATGTGGCTCTTGTCCTGGAGTATAGTTGATACACCGAGTGGCACTCTATTAGAGATAAGTGATTTTTCTCTCTTCCAGCAGGTACCAGTTTCAAATAGATTCTTGTTTAGGAGTGGAAATTTGCACCCATTTCCCCTTCTCTGTGATGAGATTTTGTCAGGCTTGCAGTCCTGTACATGCTGTCGTAGTCTCTGTGAGTTTATATGTACACTAGCCCTGCTGTGTCTGGAAAGGCTGTTTCCTCGTAGTCACTTTTAGTCTTTCTGTCCCCTCATCCACACAGACAGATCCCTTAGTCTTTACCTGTATTCTTAAAGACTAATCTATTATAGTAGATTCTGTTCTATTCATCATCTTGCCACTCTGCTGTGTCTGGCCTACTGAAGGCTTTTCAATCCCCAGGGATCTGAGGCATTGATGGCTTTGACATGGATGTACTCACTCATACAAGGATACACTTGCTCTCCACAGGATAGTCTGCATACCAAACAGTGAAGCTTTTAATGCTTGATTAAACCCAACTCTTTTAACATATGAAAAAAATGACTTAATCCCAGTTCAGAAGTGGAGGAGTTAGTGGATTTTGACAGATTATATATAATGTTCTTTTTGTAATGGAAATGGCTTGGGGTATTTATGTAAGTATCTTATAATATTTAGTAAAAGTGAGTAATTTTGTTTTCTTATTTGTAGGCTGTCATAATTTGTAGTTGGCTAATTTCTAATTTGGTGCCAACCATAATGAAGACCAGACTTTTAGAGTGGCAGTTACCATGTGAAGCAGTGTGGACTTTCATCTCAAATACAATCTAGTAGAAAATACATAATAGCAATTTTGTAAACTTTGAGAATTCAATTTTTAGTGGCCTGAAATACAGACAGGAAGAAATGCCAGAAAAAAATTAATGGTGTTATAATGGCCAATTCTATTAAGCCAAACTATATTGTCTTCAAGATATATAATATGTCTATTAAAATCTTGGTTTTCTAATTTCATATGTGACTTTACTCCTACTAACATAATTTGATTAATATTATTCACTTTACAAGTCACTTTCAAAGTTAGGCAGAAATTTTTAGTGTTTAAAAGAATTGCCTTAATTTTAGAAAATTAAATAAACCTGTAGGTTACTTTACAAAATGAAATCTGTGTTGTTAAATTTTCAAATTAGAAATGTTGGTGCTGAGTATCATCTTCCTAATAATAATTTTGTGCTCCTGTTTTATTCTAACTACGTGAATTTGATTTGAAAGCGAAAGCAGACTTTAAAAGAGGTCTGTGTATTGCAATGGGACATTGGCAAAAGAGCTCATTCGCAGCATTCTTATCACCTTTGAAATAAAGTGAGGATGCCAGTAGCAGTTGTACACAGTCTTCTTGGAGCTACTTTTCTGAATTAATGGACTTGTACATTTATTAACAGCAAATACAAATGTGGCCATTTAAATGGCAAGTGCAGCATCTGATTCTCATGTTAACTAGAATGAATAAGGACTGTCCATGAACAGATTATTATTATGAAGCCTGATAAATGGAAGAATTCATTGGTGGCTTTACCTTCTAGATGGCTCATGAATATGTTCTGTGATGAGGTAATTTTGGTTTTCCAGTAACTGAATCCATAAAGGGAAGTCTAACACTGAACATCCCTAAATTTAGGACCAGTATAGCAAAGAGTTACCCTTTAGTATGTAGTATTTATTGCTTTAAAACCCAAATTAGGTACTTTTCCTGCCCTATTATTCATGAATTGAGAATTCAGCCTAACCTTCAGAGGCTATTTTAGCAAAGCACCAGTGATATTTAAACTCACTGTAGTATTTCATGTAAAATGAATCCCCAAGTTAGCAACTTAAATTTAAATGAAAATATTCCTATTTGTAGTGTAAAAAAGTGTAAACTAGCATAAAAAGTATAACTATTTGTAGTTATGTTTTTTCACATGAGGCTAGAACTATATACTTTACAACTACAGTGATTTCTGTGACCTTTAAATGTTCATGGTGCTTGATTGTTTTCTCCTCATTCATGTGTTGTGAGTGACACTTTTTTTTTTTTGGTTTCTCGAGACAGGGTTTCTCTGTGGCTTTGGAGGCTGTCCTAGAAGTAGCTCTTGTAGACCAGGCTGGTCTTGAATTCACAGAGAGATCCACCTGCCTCTGCCTCCCAAGTGCTTGGATTAAAGGCATGTGCCACCACTGCCTGGCTGAATGACACATTTTATACATAAAAACTAAATAAAAAGCCTGTGTCCAGAAGCCTACAGAGCAATTCCATATTTAATACAAGAATAAAGAAGGGATGTTCCACTAAGATAAAAATTGTAGAAATTTTGGAGGTAGGGAAAGTGTCAAGAAAGAACTTCTTTGAACAGTTGTGAGTTAGTATAGGTAGGCTTCACAATGCTCTGCTCACCCTGCTACCATTAAGGCTGTGGACAGTTCTGTATGCTAGTGGTCTCCCACGTCAGGGAGAAGAACCTGTTTACTTCTCTACTTTAGGGTTTTCTCTGGCAAAGAAAACACACTGTTAATCCTGATCATTACACTGGGGAATGCAGAGGGGTTGCCATCCTCAATGGACCCCCAGTGAGTGGGAGAAGAGGAAGAGTCTGTGGACCAATGGGCTGGCATCCTGTCTCTTCCAGGAATAAGATCTGATTTCATAACGTACTTCAAGAGTATCCTTACCAGGATTGTGCTTCATTGACTCATGATTGTTCTGCTAATATAGCTATTACTGAATCTTATCTTTCCTAATTTCCTTAAACGTATTGAGGACATCTCTAAATGAACTGATTACTCCCAGATCCTTTCCTTAGGAACAAAAGTTAAAGCAGTTTTGTAAAGTGAAGCAAGGACAGTGTGAAATACAGACAAAGCCCAGCATCAGCGAATGGCTGTTTGCATGGACTATCATATTCATGGCTTCAGTACAATTCAGTTAGTTACACCATAAGGCTTAGTGGTAAAGGAAGGATTGGCACTCTCTCTCCGGACACTGTAACTCCCCAAAAGGAAAACAGATAGATGACAGTGTCAGAGCTTAGCTTCCATGTGGTGGCTTCTTTCCCCTCATGTTTTCTTTCACAGGGTTGGGTCCTTGAGCACCACAGGCATTTAATTTACCACTAAGCCAGTAGCAGAGTTATTCTTTCAAATAATAACCTGATGGTAATATTTTGAGGAGGTTGACGATAGCATATGGGAAACAGACCATCCTATGGTCCACGTGAGGTAGCAATAGCACTGGAAATAGGAAGAGAAGAAGTAACTGGTAGATTTATCAAATGGCATGATGCGGCTTGTCAGAGGAGAGAAAGGTGTTGAAATGTATAAATACCTACAGCCTGGATTGCCAACTGAGGGGGATTCTGGTGTTTGTCCAAAATAGAAAATGTTAGCTGAGGAACATGCTTTTAATGGGACAAGTTTGCTTCTGTGACAAAAATCTGTCATTCATCTGTCCAATATCCATTGTCCTTTTCTGTCTTTGTATTAGAGCCTCCATTTCTCTTAAGCCTAGATATGTACTGAGCTAAGATACCTCCCAGCTTTCCTTGCAGCTGACCTTAGCCATGTAACCAGGGCTGTGCTAGACATCCTGACAGACTGCATAGAAGAGGGAGGCTCACCTGGAGGTGGCCCTGTCACCAGAGCCCTGGTGCTTGTCGTCCCCTGTCTAAAGTGGGCTTTAGTGGTTGCTTTGTGTTTGCTCCACCTCCAGGTTGTCAGCTGTGGTTCCCTCCACCTTGTTCTCTGCATGGCTTAATCCTCATCCCTTTACATGGAGTTCATATGCCACTGCACACGATTTACTAATGCTTGCTCTGCCTAAAAAAACTTGTTCTGTGTCATCTGCTGCTGCTAGTCTGCCTTTTCTCTGGATCCAATGCCTAGATTAGTTTTTGCTTAAATTTTAGTATGTGCTCATTAAGAAGATGTTCAGAATGTATGGCAAGACAGTATGGGTATCACTTATAAAAGTTACAATGTAACACAGGTTGTGACTTTAGAGACAATTCAGTAGTGTCAGCTTCTTTTCTTAAAAGTCACAGTGGAGTGACAGTAATCCACATGGGTTCCTTACACTGAGAGCCGGAAGCTGTAAAGCAGAGGACATGCATTTGTGACAAGGCTTTTCTGAATCTTTGGTCAACTGGCAGTGAAAGCTATCCATGATTCTCAGATATTGGGTATTTCGGGACTATTCCTATATATTTATTTGCTTATATTTTATTTGTCTGTGTAAATTTGTCTGCATATATATATGTATATATATATATATATGTGTGTGTGTGTGTGTGTGTGTGTGTGTGTGTGTGTGTGTGTGACACATATGCCTGGTACCTGTGAAGGCCAAAAGATGGTGTCAGTTCTCTTGAAACTAGAGTTACAGATGCTTGTCAGTTGCCATGCAAGTGCTGGGAGCCTACCTTGGGTCCTCTGCAAGAGCTTTACCAGCTCTTACCAATAGGCTGTCTCCCCAGGGCGTTTCTGCATTTCTGAGTTAGCCTAGATATTCAGCCTCTGGTACTGTGTGGTTGCAGATGACTATTTGTTACAATACAGCTTGTACATTGTTGGTAAGATGGAACTTGTTGGGACTGTTATCAGAATCCAAACCTTCCTTCCAGCATAGGAGATTGAAAGCTTTCTTCATACAAGTCTCTGCATTTCCTATACATTGCTTGTCTAAGCTGTCCAGGGCACTGATGTTATCCACGGAGTTATTGGGGAAAACATGAAGAAAAAAACACAAGGAAAAACATGGCAACTGATGTTTGCTGAACTCACACTGTGCATTGATTTTGGGAGTCTTTCTCAGTCCTCAGGTTGGGCAGTAAACCTTTCACCTCCTTAGACCAAAGAGGCAGTGCACAGTTCTTCCTGCCTTGCAGGAAATTGTAATTTTATGGTCTTAATAAGGGGGATGAAATAAGCATAATAAATAGTGGTAAATGCAGAGACTTGGTGCAGCAGACATAAAACACATTGTAACAAAGCCCCTGGGTGTGTGAACATGACCTGTGTACAGTCTGCAATGAATGTAGAAAAGAGCGTGTCTTCAGATGATTTCTTCCAAAACAATTAAGTGAACAGGCCTAAAGCTTTTTATTATGCTTGGCAAATATTTAATTTTCCAGCGTGACCAATGATCCAGCCTACACAGAGGATCTGACATTCTTAAAGTGACAATGAGGCAAAAATCTGTAAAACAAAACAACAAATACATGATTTGGGGAAAGAGCCAATGTGTTTAAGTTTTATTGGATTCACAGGGTAATGGGAAGCATAAAACTCAGGTTCACAGGAGGAAGTCTTTCTTGGCTTCAAACACCAGCCATCTTCATTTGTTGTTACCTGAAGAATGAGGACAACCCACAGACCAGAAAGTTTCTGTGTCCAACATGTGCTAGCCTTGCAATGAAATGGATAGAAAAGTGGGCAGTTTACCTGAATATTTGCTCAACGTGAGAGTGTGTTAGTGTTCTTCAAAAGTGTTGGACGTAGAATTGATTGTATGTGATTGACAGAACAGTGAAAGCAATTCCTGGAGGACTTGAAATAGAGAAATTCATCATGTGATTTTTTTCTCATGAAGTTTTATCTGTAAAAGTGGCTTTCATACATAGTTAGTGCTGTAACTATAGAACAAGAGATAAACATATCTTTTTAACCACTGTCATATGTTACTGAAGACAGGTGATCTAGGAGTTATAGACAATGTGTAGGTTTTCTAAATATTTAAACTGTCATAAATTGGTGACCTTAATTTGGTAATTACTTTTTTATTGCCTTGAGTTACAAATACAGCATATACATGAGCACAAAAATAACTTTGTGATTGACTTGGCAGTAGTCAGATTTAATTCTCAAATACTTTAACACTATTTTGTATCAGTGTGATGCTTCTAGTGAATGGCAGAGGATATTTTACTGTTTATTTCACAGTCAGTGCTGCTCCCACCATCCCCTCTCCTAGGATGCTGTCCTTCTGTGAAACACTGCATTATATTTTTACCTCAATTGCTGGTTTCAATTCGTTCATCTGGATGTTATTATAAATGTTTAAGGCAGGGATGATACCATCTTAATAACCTAACGTGAATCAAGCACATTACATCATTGGTCCTTCTGTGCTCCCTTCTCTGCTGGCTTATCCCAGCAGAAAACAAGCATGCTATTATGTTTCATTTTTTCACAGTTTCTTTCTTGAATTCATATCCTCCATTTATGTCTTGCTTATAATATTTCAGCTAAACTGTGTGAAATAATTGCCTGTATTTCTTATCTTCTACATCTCTCTCTCTCCATTTTCTCTACTATGCCTTCACTCCAAGCATGCTCCTTACCAAGGTCATAAATGAATTACAATGGTCAAATCTCCTTTGCTTATTTATATATGCCAGAAACTACTATTTCAGGGTCTCCATACTTCAATTCAATCAATCTGACAACTACGCATCTTATACTTCCTCCCCAGAACTGTTGGTAAAAAGTAGCATAAACTCAAAATCTTGAAAGAGTAGATTTTTCTTTCATGGTTATAGAGACTAGAAGTTTTAAGATGCTCATGGCAGCACTCCCTGGAAAAGTCTTTCCTCTCTCTGCACCAAGTTCTGGTGGCTTTACACATTCTTTGGTTTGGAATCATATAACTCTAGTCTCTGGCTCTACCTCTACATCTCCAAAGACACATTTTCCATTTATTTTTCCTCTGCTATTTCAGGGGTCAGACTTAGAACTTGAGGTGACACTTTTTAGCCCACTGTGATGATGTTAGCCTAGTGTTTTTGTGCACAGTAGAGGCACATTATAATATTCCAACCAGAGTGCCATGTTAATAATCAATGAACTTTTTTATTTGAGAAGAGTTCTCCTGTATATCAGATGCCATTCTACAGCTCGTAGAGAGAGTGGGTAACAAATCCCCACTCTCATGGAATTACTGTCTTGTTGGGGGTATGAAGAGCCATCTTTTGATACAAACTATATTATTTAAAGTGAAAGGCCACAGAAATTTTCCAAAGTCATGAAATCATTTCCTGCTTGTGATTAAGAAATAAAGATTTATAAAATCTACAACAGAAAGAATATAAAATAGCCATTTTCTAGTTCATTTGTTGCATACCATATTTTGTATATTCTACCCATGTGTTAAAAAGCATAGAAAAAGATCAATGTGCAGAGAGTTGAGTTGAGTTACCTAATCCATTGACACTGCCAGACATATAATGCAAATGCAGTCCTAGAGTCAATGGATGAATGACAGCATGTGACTTGGATTCTTTAAGTAATGTAGTATTTATGGCCTCTTGGTAGTCTCAATACATGTAAGCAGTATCTATTAGTACTCAGGCATCTGTACTGGACTGCCCTTGGGGTTCTGACAGGAGACACTCTGAGCTGCAGCCACTAAAGCACCACTTGTGCACATTCACTACATTACCTTTTAAAAGGGCTCTGCCCAATGCTCTAAACTGCTGAACCCTCTCTCTGACCTCCCATTTCTCTCTCTTTCTATCTCTGCTTCCCTGCCGATCTCTCTGTCTCTCATTCTCTTTCCCTATCCCTCCTTTCGCTCTCCTCCTCCCCTTCATCCTCCCTCCCTTTCCTTCGTCCTTCTTCCACTCTTGTCATCAGAGGCCAGTTTCCCCTCTCCTCTTCCCCTTTTTACCATTCACTTTCCCCCAATAAGAAAACCCTCTACCTAAGCTCTGTCCAATGGCATCTTTCTCTTGTTCATCGCTTTTGAAAATTATGATGATGTTACCAGGTCAATTTCAGATAAACTTCTGATACTTCAGAAAACTTCCCAACTTCTACCAAGTCCTCTTTTCAATTATCATGTATTAGATATGCCAAATTAGAGGTCTTAATGAGATATTTTACACATGTACGTCATATATGGGATCACCTTCATCCCATTGTTACTCTCTCATACACCTATGCTCCATTTCCACTTCGAAAATACTGCCCCCTTTATTTCCACATCTTTATACTGCCCCCTTTATTTCCACATCTTTATGTGTGTATGTAATATATTAATGGATATGCTTTTTCTGGATGATACATTTATTCTCTTGTCTGCTGTCTCTGAATTATTTTTTATTATTGTTAGTATCATATTTAGGTGCACCACATCACTAAACTCTCATTTATCCTGACCTTACTATGATAGGAAACACTTGTCATGTATATGCTTTCTACAGGAGGAAAGACCATATATTTTCAGTTTTCTTTTCTAGCATTCACCACAGTGAATGACATGTAGATTATTTAAATTTAGTCAACTGTCGGCTGGCACAAGCCAGGAATGGGAGTGCTTGGAGGCAGAGTGACCCACTGTACCAGGCTTTTTGGGGGGCTACCAATCAGCTCCAAATCATGACTCGGAGACCCATTATTAGTTTTGAATAGGCCTAACTCAAGCATTTCTGACTAGCTCTTTTAATTTAAATAAGTCTGTTTCTCTTTATCTACCTTGTACCTCAGGGCTCTTTACCCTTCTTCCTTCTGTGTGTCTTCCGTTCACTGCTTTCTGTGTCTGGCTGGCAGCTACCTGGCTTCTGGCCCTAGGTATGCACCCTTTTTCTCCTTCGCTCTTCTCTTTCTTCCCTCATTCCTTTTTCCTACTTGTTTTCTCTGCCTGGCAGCCCTGCTTATCCCTCTCCTGCCTAGCTATTAGCAGTTCAGGTTTTTATTAGGCCAATCAAGTGCCTTAGGCAGGCAAGGTGAAATGAATTAAACCCATCTTTACAGAATTAAGCAAATGCAGCATAAAACAAATTTAACCCACCCCTTACATCATTAACAAAGGCAGCAGAAACAAATGTAACACACCTTCATGTAGTTAAAGTAATATTCCACAGCTTAAAAAATATAGCACATATTTTCCTAGTTAAAATAATATTACAGAACAAACTACTTGTACTCTCATGGTGTCTATGATCAAATCCTTATTGGTCAATTTAACTAACTCAGTGAGCTTCCCTGAAAACAACCAAGAAGAATACCAAGACGACTTATAAGGAGATATTATTTGCAGGATACAATGCTAATTAATGTCCTAAGCATACATCTAGTAGGTAGTAAATCTTTTTGAGTATGCAATAAATCTTATTCATTAACACTGCTTGCCTTTTCTTTTAAATATTATTGTTTTAGACATTTATCCTGGCCATGAAGTAGATTTTCATATACACAAGCAGCTTTTAATTAAGGTTCATGGATGTTTCAATTTGTCAGAGTCAAAGATATAAAATTATAGGCAACTTAATTATAAGAAAGCACAATTAACAGTTCAACTTTTGAATGCCATTAACTATGATATTTTAGTGACATGATTTAGAAGAATTTTAAAAAATAAAATGTGGTGATATATTCTAAGATTTAAATTG
Organism: Mesocricetus auratus; assembly: GCF_017639785.1. Classification (NCBI taxonomy): domain Eukaryota; kingdom Metazoa; phylum Chordata; class Mammalia; order Rodentia; family Cricetidae; genus Mesocricetus; species Mesocricetus auratus. The sequence continues at coordinate 107,117,342 of NW_024429189.1, forward strand.
TTTGTCAAAAGCTACTCTCTTTGAATGGACCCATTCTTTCTCCATTCTCTCATTCCTCATATCTCATATCTGGCAACTCATGACCTGAAAAACATTTTCTTATTAAGTATTTCTTACATGCATCTGCTTTTACTGATTTTGTCAGCTCATTTAATCACTATGGACATTAAGTAATTAATAAAAGTCATAGTTATATAAATGAGTTATGCATTTGTGTTATATGCTGAAAATATATTCCTAATGAATCTTTTTGTTTTCGTTTGGACCTTTAAAAATATCCTGCTAGTTTTCACTTCTTTCTCTGTGTATTTTACTATATATGTAGTGTGTACATATTAATGAGAATATGTGTACATATGTGCATATAGAGGGCAGAAGTTGATCTTGGGGGTCTTTCTGCAATGACCTTCCACATTTGGCTTTTGAGATGGGATCTCTCAATGAGACTAAGCTCATAGATTTTGTATGCTGGCCAGTAAGGTTCAGGAAGATTCCTGACACTAAGGCTACAGGCACAGGGCAAGCATGACTACCTTTGTGTGTGGCTTCTGGTACGCTAAACTCAGGTCCTCATGCCTTGCACAGTTGGCACTTTAATGAGTATCTCTGCAGTCTACATTTTAATTTATTTTTATTTTTGAGATTATAATATAATTACATCATTTACTTCTTCCCTGTCCTCCCCCTGAACTGTCCCATGTATCACTGCTTGCTCTCTTTCAAATTCATGACCTCTTTTTCATTAATTGTTGTTATATATGTGTGTGTGTGTGTGTATTCCTAAATATAATCAACTCATTCTGTATAATGTTAGTTTTATGTATGTTTTCAGGGCTGTCTATTTGGTATTGGATAGCTAATTTGTGTGCTCTATTCTGGGGAAGACTAGACTATTCCTCCTGCTTTAAACATTCCTTAGTTACCTGTAGTTCCTTATATGGAGTTGATGCCTTGTGGTCTTTTGTCTGTCTACCTTGGCATGTCAGTTGATGCCATTGTTCGACTGATGCCTGGTCATCCTGTTGGCGAGACTTTCTGGATGTAGCTTTTGACATTACTAGGAGACACATAGTTTCACAGTAAACTTGCTTGATCCCCTGACTCAGTCATTCCACCCCCTTGTCTGCAATGTTAGCTGAGCCTTAGGGGTGGAAGTGTTTTATAGATGTACTTCCTGGGACTGGCCTCCAAAGGTCTGCACTGTGATTGGCTGTGGTTTTCTTGTGAGGGTTACTGTTTGTTGTAATTAGGGATTGTATTGGTTTAGTGAAGTGATGGTTGTAGGTTTTCCTTCAAGATCTGTGATTTCACTAGGCCCAGGTCATTGGCTAGGTTTCCAGAATCAAACAGAATTTCCATCCTGTTGATTAGGTCTTTAGTCCACTTAGAGAGCTGTTGGTTACCAGCAGGCATGTGTGCAGCTGTTGCACCCTTAGGGCTGTTATGCTATGCTGGTTGGAGTTATGCTTCATAAGCATCACTGTGGACAATTTTCCTCCTTATGATTTTTAAGATATCTTTCCTATTATTTTACCCTCTTCCTTCATTTTCGTTGAGTTATTGAAAGATAACATTTCAATATATTTTAGTGTAGTCCAATATTATTATTTAACAGTATGTCCACAGAGAGATCAGGCAGCACTGAATTGTGCTTTAGATCATTAGCTTTAACATTAAGGTTCTAAGATTTGAATGTAGTCTTACTACTTCTAGTTAGATAATTTTTGGGGAAATCAAGAGGCAAGAATATTTAAAAACTCTGTTTTCTTATTTGTGAAAGGAAGATAATACACTATTCACTAATATAGCTATTATGGGGAATAGATGAAATACTTATTTTAAGTAGTTTGAATAGCTTCAACTCTTAGAAGGAACCGAATAGATATTGGGTCTTCAAATTAAGGGAGAAGGAAGAGCCTTTCTAGTTCAAGAGGGCACCATAGACACATTGCAAAGACTGCCACTCATAGCATTTTCATACTGGCCAGATGTCCTGATAAAGGAGAGTTGGGGTACATGAGTTGGAGTTAGGTATAAAAGTTCTGTTCTCAACATGCTTAAAGAGAGGCTGTGTAGTGGCATATCTCACAGGCCATCTTTAAGACTCTCATGGATGTTCCATGATTGGGGGCTTTGAAATTTATTCTACTGGAGGATTTTAAAGGTGATAATGGTGCTAGTATTTAGCCTGTATATAGAGCATCTTGTTTTCTAGGTTTTACACTGCTAATGATTTCTATCTTTTGGGTGTTGTGATGAGTAAGTAACCTAACAAAGCTAATATATTTAGAAAATTGTCTAGTTAATCATAATTGTTCACTAGAAGTTAGCTATTTATAAATTGTGAATAGCTAAGTGGTTTGATAGGTTCTCTATAGCTTTATGTAATTTCTGATAAAGAAATGCACTTGATTTTATATGAGAACAGAGAGAGCATGAGAGGTTTCAGATGAGTCATGATTAGTGATTGTCAGGCACTTGAGCCACTTTGCCACAGAATTGACCCAGATACAGACCTGGCAAAGAAGATGTCTACTACAGAAATTATACAAGGTATTTTTGAGTCTCTAGGACATTGAAACATATGATCCTAGGCTCAGTTGGTCAGTTTAGGAAGCACAAAGTATGATCAGAGATACCATATCCAGATCCTCTGAGAGGATTAACTCTAGTCCATGACTTCTTGTGCACAGATTACGAAATGATGTCTTTCTCTTGAGGCTATAATCTTGTTGTAGGACACACAGCTTGGTGTCCTTTTGGCTAGGACACATCTTGGACAATTGCATTTCTGTGTTAGCCAGAGAGCATGTATATTTTTTGTGGCTATAGTTTGAATTTGGAGTGGTCTTGTGATTTACGTTGATGAACAGAATGTTATAGAAGTAATTTTATGTAACATCTATAATAGACCTCAAGAGGCTTTCAGCTTTCATTTTTAGCGTTTGGGAATCCAGCTCTATTATCACTGTGTAAAGATGCTCACTTTAGTCTACTGGCAGATGGGAAACCATGTGGAAGACAGCTGAAGTGTCCTAGTTGACAGTCAGGTTACTGCAGCATAGCTCCTTGATTGATCCCAGATGAGATCACAACCTTCCAGCTACAGAATTGCTGGTCCACAGGTCCTGAGAAAGAATAGATACATTTTCCTTCAAGTCTTATGTTTGGGTATGGGTTCTTATACAGAGGTATATACTCTATGGCCCTATGCAAACTGAAAGGGGGGGAACAGACAATTCTCTGACAACAATTCATCTCCAATACTGCCATTCTCTCAGCTTCCAGTGCCATTTCCAGCGATTAACAATTCATCTCCAATACTGACATTCTCTCAGCTTCCAGTGCCATTTCCAGCGATTAACTGTTGAGTTAGGACATCTGTCTTTCACAAACAGAGCCATTACTGCATTACATAGATTCATGTGGTCCACAAGAGCAGAAAATATGATGATAGAGATTTCCAGGATAGTTTCCAATAGACACAAGACCTAGAAGTGCCCACTGTGTTATTACTCTTCATGTTGCTTCGTGCTTCATGCAGACAGTAATGAAAGACTCAGAAGTGTTATGAAGGAAGAATTGCTAAGTTCCTGGCTAGTTCCCATCACCAGCATCACCAGGTATTCCATTCTGATGTGGACAATAATGACTGTACCTGGAAATGAGTGAGTTCTAAGAACACTAGATAAAATGAAAGCTCACATACAATGATGTAGCTGAAATCATGGTGGAAGTCAGAATAAGGGGAATGAGAAATAAAAGTGTAAACGCAGTGCTCAGGAGGTGGCTCAGTGGACACGGTGTTTGCTGAACTAGCATGACGTTCTGATTGGAGATTTCTAGTGCCCACATGAAAAGCTGGGTTTAGAGGCGTGTGACTGTAAGGCTAGCACTGGAGATTGAGGGGAGGCAGTGGCTCCCTTCCCAGTTAAGCTGAATGGTGAACATCATGTTTACTGAGAGACTTTGTTTAAAAAAGAAAGAAAAGGAGAGGGGAAGGTGGAGAGGGCTAGAGGAAGGACTTTTGATAACTTGCCATTGGTCTAAAGACTCCAGATGCTCACACACAGGCAAGCACATCCTTACAGTAACTTGCACACACATGTGTACATGGGGAGGGTAGAGTGTAAGTAAATTATACTCAGAAAAAATTAAATACTAGGTGAATTTTCATATTTAGGTCATTTTTACTGCTTTATGATTTTATGATTTAATTATTCACTTCAGTGTTGTAGAAACAATTTGTGTTTGTGTGTGTGGGTGCAGTTAAAGAGAAGGTGCAGGAGAGGAGCCTGCAAGAGTGGGGGAGGGAAACTTTGGTTGGGATGCCATTGCACTACTGGGAGCCTTCACCTAATCCTAGGCAGACTCTAGCTAAGATAGGCAGATTGCTTGGTCATACAGTCATACTTTGGTACACATATGAGTCCCTAAATTAAATATAAGCTCATCTTATATAGTAGTAGAGAGTAAATGGGTAACTCAGTGAAGAAATGGGTAGTGGACTCAGAACCAATACTTTTTTATGTCAAACTGAAAAGTGGTGATATTTATGACATCATACAAACCTCTCCCTCCTTTCCTCTCTCCTATTCTCCCTCAACTTGTGTTTCCTCTCTCTGTTAGTTTTTTTTTCTTGCTTGGGTCTCACTATGTAGTTCAAGCTAACTAAAATTTGAGATCCTCCTGTCTCATACTCCTGAGTGCTGGATGTATCCTGGGCCTAGCTCCTCTCCTTTTGTAACTCTGAAGATTTTTTTTAGATTATAATTATATCATGTAGTATCCTGAGTCTGGGAGACCACAATAGCCAGGTCCCATATGGGTTATTTGTCAGATCTGTGTTTGGATTAAAAAGTAGCAGGTCTAAAATTATAAATACTAAAGAAAAGACAGAAACAGGATAGAATTGGAAGGGCATGCTAGTTAATACTGGCGGAAAGCCTCAAGTTTAATACACACACTCTTTATATACCAAAATCAAAAGTGGCGGAAGGCAAAGAAACTTCCTTACCATGATACAAATAATGAGCAAGTGTAATTACCTTCTCAATACCCCAAACACCAAGCAACCACACCTTAAACCAAGTATCCTGTTGCCAAAGCAAAATACAAAATAGCCACCTTAGGCTAAGTATCCTATTGTTACAGTAAAACATCCACTAGATACTTCTTAGGCCAAATAACCTGGTGTCAAGGTAAGATATCCACTAGTTTAGCCATACCTCAGGCCAAAACATTCTGCTATTTAACCTTGAGAGAGTAATAGTAGGTTTGAACTCTCTGACCTTAAGTCAAGATGAAGAGGAGCCATTTGTATGGGCCCAAACAGTATCACTTCCTCCTTTTCTTTCCTCTCTAAAAACCCTCCCATATAGCACTCTAGTCTTTCAAATTCATGTCCTCTCTTTTTCATTCATTGTTGTTATATGCATTAACTGTTGGTATATAAATATACATTTCTAAATATAACATTTAGAAACTCAGTTTATTTAATGTTATTGTATGTATGTTTTCAGGGCTGACCATTTGTTATTGGATAGTTAACTGGTGTGCTATTCCTTGGGAAAGAATATTTCTTCCATTCCCAGCTCTCTTCAGTTGCCTATAGTTCTTGGTGTAGGGTTGAAGCCTTGTGATTTTTGTCCCATTCAGTTTGGTATGTCCATTGGTGTCTTCCTGCTCAACTCACAATGTTCAGCCATGTTGGTGAGACTTTATGGGTCTGATGTTACCAGGAGAGACACTGTCACAGTGAACTCCCATGATCCTTTGGCTCCTTTAGATCTTTTCTGCTCCCTCTACTGCAATGTTCCCTGAGCCTTAGGTGCAAGGGTGTTCTGAGTGAACATGAACAAACTTTGCATTCTTTCTAAATGCCTGTTGGAACTTCCACACTGATTCTTAATGTTCTTTCAGTAGAACAATGTTCATGGAGTCTACTCCCTGTGTCCTAAGACTGTAGCCTGGCTTTTCTTCGCCCTCACCCAAGCCCATACCATATCCTTCTAAAAAGTGATTCAAATGAAAAATTATAGTTATCTATAGCACAGTGGAATTTACCCTACAGGTGAGGTCACCCCCACACCTTGCATATTTAATGGTCTTCTTGTAGTAGTAGATAGAGCCTGGGGAAAGGTCTGCCCTGGGAAATTAAAGGGAGAAGATACAGTGTAAGATTTGTGGTCTTTAGATGTCACTATGATCAAATAGGTAAAGTTATGGAACCATTTTGAATCATGATCCAACCAGCTACCAAATGGATAAACTGGGAAAATTAATGGATTGTCAACCCTTGTTCTTTCTACCTTAAAATAGCAGTAGCCATAGAAAATATTCTACAGAATTATTATCTGATGATCCAGAGCTAGTACATGCTGAGTGCTCACTAAATGATAAATACAATTATAGTAAAGATTTTTTTGTTCATATAGGGAGGAAGCTTAACTTTCAATTTATATATCCATTACAATTATGTAACTGAAGCAAGTCCTAATCATCTAAGTATCAAGAACTTCCTCTAAAAACTATAATATGATTAATATACTTTATAATTAGGTTCAATATTGTTCATTAAATGTGCATTTGATAATGAGGATAATATTTTAGGGCATAAAGTAAAGGAGAATGAAATTATTTAGAATAATTTATAATCCTGTTAGAAACTATCTCAATCATTACTGGTCAAGAGATCCTTTTATCTCTATCAAGGAGAGCCATGCATAGTGTGTTCCCTTATGTTTTGAGTTCCCAGATCATTTTGATTGCCGACCTGAGGTATTCCTTCTCAGCACTCATCTCCAATGATGCAGAGTCAGCACTGCGTTCAGCAGCCACCCTTGTCTCCTTGTACTCTTCTAGGCCACAGCATCCACTCGGCGTTCCTCCTTGTTCTCCATCTGCTCTTTAGTTGTGTCTTCTGGATCCTTCTCAGGCTTGCAGCTTCAAAAACCTGAAATATTCCACAGAAGTCTCTTAGGCTCATTTATTTTTCTAGCCACACTCATTCCCTGGTGATCTCATCTATCTCACAAGCTTCCATGAAATCTGTGGATAGAGGACTTCGGAATTATGTGTTTGCTACTTCTTTCTTGATTTATATTGTAGCCTGACTGTCCAACTCAAGTGCCCCAATCAGTTTCTGTGACCATTCTCATCAAGAGTATAGTGGGAGTGCTTGAGCATTCCTGACCTGATTCATCTCTTTCTTTCACATAGTGTATGTGGAGATTTGCAAAACCACATACACACTAATACACTGAAGATGGGATGTGTGGTGGGAAATAAATGGCTAGGCATTTTCTTATAAATAACTAGATGATACATCTAGCCCACTATGTGCTGGGGTTATATGGTACATCCAGGTTCTCTAAGGATACAAATATGCATAACATGTTGGTGTGTGTTTATTATAGACTTTTGCCTCCTTATACCAATGTGTTCTTCAGGAAATGTTTGTTAGATCATGTCATTTTCCTGCCTAACTCCTTCACCTGCCCATATTTCTCAGTTTAAAAATACCCTTTAGAGACCTGGGTAAGCTGACCATCCTTTACTTTCCAATTTCATATTTAAACTTTCTTTCTGGCTCATTCTGTCCCAGATAAATCTGTTTCCTTTCTGACAGAGTTTGATGTAAGGCAAAAGAGAGGTTTAGCAATTGTTTAACATATATTCAGTATCTAGAGAAGTATCTGGTCTGGAGTGAGCACTCTCATTAAATATTTATTGAATGTATGGTGAGACAATTTCTGAACTCTTTCTTTTGAGTGTTTCACAGGGCATTGTACAAGGCATCGATGTGTATCAGTCTTTACAGGAAGGCTGAGGCAATGATGTTATTTTCTATCATAAGATGTTGCCTTTCTCTCTCAAGATTATTGACATGTTTTCCCAACTCATTTACTCTCCAGAACTTGATGCCTCTTAGGTGTCATGTGATGCAGTGTAGCTCTTTTCCTATGATCTGGACTAGTTTTATCTATAGTCTAGGAGGGGAAAAAAGGAATGAAAAAAAACCTCAAAAATGAAAACAAAATTTTCTTCTTTCTGTAGTATTTTTCATTTGAGTTAAACATCATTACAAGGAAAATTCTAGGCCCAAAACCCTAGCATGTTTCATGATTACCAGTTGTTGCTATAAAGGATGATGCTCATAATCCAACTAGTTTACCACAAGTTAAATCTCTTCCTTCAAATCATATGGAATCCAGAATGGGAGATCCTGCCCCTGGAATTATAAATGGCTTTCTATAGTGCAAACCCACCAACCCACACATTTACAGTGGAGAGGGAAAAGAATAAAGAAGGTTAGTTATTCATGTCCTTTATAAGTCTGTGACTATGTCCTCAATCATAGTCCATTGCCTGGAATTTAGTCATACTTAAGTTCTGACATGGACCTGGGAGATGAATAATCTGTGTGCTCAGGAATAAGCAGCCACTCATTTGCTGTTGATTAACCCAGAGATTTTTTTGCCAAGCTTTGTATTGCCTTCCTTTCTTCCACTCCTCAGGCATAAACTCCCAATTTTTTTGATTCTCTTCTGTCTTAGTGGTTAATGGAATCACAATACTCAAGGTCTACACAATTGGCTAAATGGGTAAGCTGGCCCTGCTATCACAATTTATTCTGTGTACTTAATACAAACTAAAAGATAATAAAAAAAACACTTTATAGGCAAGGAAATTAAGACACAGAAAGACTAAGAAACCCAATGTGTTGTCTTGAAACCAAGATTTTTGCCAGCTTATTGTAACCTCAGAGCCTAGTTTCTTAGACAGGCCCTACCTCTCATCTTTTAAAGAGGTAGACAATATTTCCTCTGTAACAGTGTTTCTCAAAGGGCCATGGGGAATCTGAAGGGAAGTGTTTGGACCCTATTCATTCTGAGTTACATGGCCTCAGATCATTTGCTTATTTGATCTCAACATTACTTCCCCAAATTAAATGACTTTTATCTTATTGTGTTAATTTTGGTTGACATATGCATGTACACACACATATACTAACATACACACACATATACATGTCATTCTACTTTAGTCTCTTTAATTACCCATCCCCTTTCTCCTTTATGTTTCCTTAGTTAATCCCCTTTCTGCTTGCTTATAGCATGTTTCCAATCACTTTATTTTCTACTTACCTCATGGTCTCTTTTTATTCCTGTAACTCACATACACATATAAATGCACATACATCATTTAAAGTCCAAGAGGTATTTATCTTTCTGATTTGTCTTATTTTGGTTAGCATGATGATTTCCAGTTGGAATCCATTTTCCAGAAAAATGTGATTTAAGGTTTTTACAGCTTAATAAAATTACTTTATATTTACATAACATTTAAAAACATCCATTCATCCACTGATAGACATCTAGACCAGTTCTATTTCCTGACTATTATGAGTAGTGCAGAATCAACATGGATTTGCAGATATCTTTGTGGCATCTTGATTTAGGTATCCCAGGAGCCATATAGATGGGCCATATGTCAGTTCTAGTTTCAGGTTTTTGAGCAACCACCATACTGATTTCCACATGGCTATGTAAGTTTACACTCACACCAAATGTGAATAAAGGCTCTCTTTACTTCAAATCTTCAGCAAGATTTGTTATCATATGTGTTTTGATGATAGCCATTTTGAATAGGTGAGATGTAATTTCAAAGAAGTTTATAACAGTTTTGACACATTTATAAAATATTATGATTATACTCTGATGTGTACGTCCTGTGTATATGTCAATAAAGCACTGTTGGCCAATAGGGAAGCAAGATAGGTGGGACTAGGAGGCCAGGAGGACTCTGGGGAGGAAAAACACAGGGAGTCACCATGTAGCCCAGAGAAATAAGATGTCCAGAACTTTTTTCTGGTAAGAGAAATACTTAGATTAACAATTATGGGATAAATACTTAAGTCAGAGCTAGCCAGTAAGAAACAAGCAAGGCCAGCGGCTTCATAATTAATACAGCGTCTTGTGTGTTATTTGGGGACTACAACGCAGCAGAGCCCAGGCGACTGGTGGGGAAAAACCAAGCGGCTGGCAAGGAAAAGTCTTCTCTCTACAATACTCACCTTCTATTAATTTCTGTTGCCCCTTTTTCATCGAATACCCCTCTTTCTTTAAATATTGTTGAAAATATGATATCCCACAGCAACCATTAACAGTCAGTATCACCCAGAAAGGCATGAGGTCTCAAGGATACCTCTTCTGTGCACAATGGAAGGTTGAATGATCCAACTTCAAGCACATTGAAGTTTGTGTGTAATTTGCTGTGTCATCTCTAGATAACAGCAGTTCAGAAAACTCTTTCTGAACTACTTGTCCTACATTATTTCAGTCCTGGGCCTTGAAGAGAGGTCATTTTTAGTGCTGGGTACATACCATTCACTTACTCTTGTTACTTTGATCAGGTATGAGCTTCTGCATTAAATGTCATCCTTTGCATAAAGGAGCTTTTCTACTCAGGCTGAGAGTTACACTAGACCATGTATATAAACAAATATTTAAAATGACATTTGAAAACACGTCCTTTTAGTGAAACAATGGCCACACATTTCCTCTCTTTGATCCATATCCTCCACAGTTCCATGTGTTTGACCAGGTTTATAGTAACAAATGTGAATTCCCAACCATAGAGAGAGTCTGTAATCCACTTGCAAAGCAGTTGGTTAGCCCATCACAGCTGTGCCACTACTGAACAGGCGAATATATCATGCTGGACAAGTTGACATTGTAGCAAACATTCAAGAGCTCATGAGACCACTGATGAGTTTTCTTTGTCATTGCCTGAAGAAAACTTTTGGCACTGTAAACATGAGCCACAAGGGAAGCTTCCAGCTCAGTTCCAACTTAATTTCTGGGGTACCTAAGATTTTTGATAAATGATTCATTCTTAACGTAGTGCCCAGCTGCTGTCCTCCCAGTCACATGGTGTGACAAAATGGGATTTCTCTCCACTTCTGACCCATCTTGCAGGACGAATAACTTACTTCATTTAAAGGGCAGTTAGATTTGATGCTTGTGAGGGTTGTGGACTTGTCCTGAATGTAAAATTATCTGACTTCCTTCTGATTCATCTTTTGAAATTGTGTTATGCTTCCCATTTCTCCAGAAGGTACTCTGATGCTGGTTCCAACTTCTCCATATTTCTTGTTTTTCCCCCATCTTTTACAGGATCCTCTCACTTCTTTCATGGCTTTCTGAAGTATCCTAACCTCTTTGCTATCTCTCTGGGAGATGAAGTCTACTTTTAAGTTTCTGATTCTCCCCTCATCTAGAGGCAGCTTTTGCTCTGCTGTCTTACCAGGATGTACCCAAACACCCCAAATCTTAAGCAAAACTATTTTTGTTCCCTAGTTCTGTGTCACTGTGCCATGATAAAGTGTGAGCTTGGGGCCAACAAATGTGGTAAATTCTTTTACCTTATTTATGTAATACTTTTCTCTGGGTATTTAACTGTGGCACTTTTTATAATTCTTACTTACAACTTGGAAGAAATTCCACCATACACCTAGTCATGTAGCAATTTTGATTAAATATATTTCACAAAGAGGCAGAAAAGCTGAATTAAGACTTCTATGTGTTGGTACACTACAACCTGCTAGAGATACTTGTTCAGGCAAAATAAGACCAATAAATCATGTTCTGATGCAACATATAGTTTAGTTTTATCTGAGTAACCAAAATAGAGTCAACATCTGATAACAACATGAATTGTGAGGTATCAGGGTTTATATTTTCGAAGGAAACATTTAACTAATGGGTTCTATCTCCTGCCAAGAATATTAAAGAAGCCAGGTTCTTAGAAAAGAGAGAAGAATTTGTGAAGATGAGGAACTAACACACAGTCTTGGGGGAACTTCAAAGGAGACCATTCTGAATTTTTTGTTTGCCCTGGACTTAGTCTGAAGCTTTTCTGAGGAAAACCATCAATAATTGTCTTTGGAAGCTAAATGGAGGGCTGTGTTTGGGAACTAAGTGAATTATATACAAAGACCTAAACAGGTTCAGCTCTTGGGACTGACTACAGGACCAGTGTCCTAAGCAGTTTTATTTCTCCATTCAGTAGGATGCCAAGGTTGGAAGTTTCTTTTGAAGGATGGTGAAGACAGAATTTCTTTTCCACCCAGTCCCAAATCCATTTAGTTCCAAATAAACACACAGAGGCTTATATTAGTCATAAACTGTTTGGCTGATGGCTCTGGCTTCTTATTGGCTAGCTCTCTCTTAATTATTAACTTTTTCTATTAAACTATGTATTGCCATGAAGTTGTAGCTTACCCATAATGCTACGGAATGTTACTCCTTTGGTGGCTACATAGTGTCTCCCTCTGTCAACTTGTCCTCTCCTCTCCTCCCAGAATTCTCCTCATGTGGTAGCCCTACCTGTACTTCCCACCTGGCTACTGGCCAATCAGCATTTATTCATCAACCAATAAGAGAAACATACCTTCACAGTGATTTGCCCTTGTCCTGCTGTTAACGTTCTAGTCAAACTTGGCACCAAAATGTAAATGGAGTTCTTAATTGGTCTAAGTAATAAAAACCTGGAGTCAGATATAGAGGAAAATGCTGAGAAATCAGAGAGAGGGAGCAAGCTACTACCACACTTTACATTCTTTGAGTCTCAGCAGACAAGAGAACCAGTTCCTGTTTCTCCCTGCTTATATCTTGTTTCTGACCAGCTACCTCACTTCCTGTCTGTCTGTACAGATCTCCAGACTTCTGTGGTTAGCTAGTGGCGAGCTCTATTCTCTGACCTTCAGACAGGCTATATTTGTATAAGCAAGATATTGCCACAGGATGGATCAGCAGGAAGCTGGCTGGCAGGAGGGTGTGGTGGTGATGGAATAAGCAACTGTGGGTTCAAAAGAGTCATGCCATTCACTGGAGTTGTCACAAGAACCTAGCGGAGAAACATGTGGGAACTCGTGAAAATATGGAGAGAAGGTAGAGGAGAGAATAGAAGGCAAGGGGAGAGTAAGCAGAGGGAGGGAATGAGAGAGGGAGGACAGAGTGAGACAGGGAGAGAGGAAGAGAGAGAGTTAGCCCTATGAATGGGAGCTAAACAGGGTCTGAATTCATGTGAGAATCTTGCAACCCCACCTTCCTCCTTTCTGTTTTACCACAGACTCATTACTTTGTTACAGACCCACAACAGGAGAAACAGAGCAGTCTAACCTTTGAGTGGTGATTGCACTGTTGCTTCTCATTTTCAACTAGAACTCTTATATACTAAATTGGGAATCCCTCTGCAACAGTATGTTTTATTACTTACCTGTTTTCATTTTTATTATTATTATTTTTACTCTTTTTCACTCTTTGGGGGTCTGCCACATAGCTCCTAAATAAATACACAGAGACTTATTCTTTCTTATGAATGCCTGGCTTTAGCTTGGATTATTTCTAGCCACCTTTTCTAACTTAAATTGTCCCATATACCTTTTGTTTCTGGGCTTTTACCATTCTTTATCCTATATACTTCTCTTTCTTTTTACTCCATTGCTGGTTGCATAGCTGAGTGGCTGGCCCCTGATGTCCTCCTCTCCTCCTTTTCTTGTTCCTCCTTTTCACATTCTTCTCCTTCTATTTCTTCTCTCTGTATGGCAGCCCCACCCATCCCTCTTCTGCCTAGATGTTGGCTGTTCAGCTCTTTGTTAGACCAATCAGGTGTTTTAGGCAGGCAAAGTAACACAGCTTCACAGAGTTAATTAAATGCAACATAAAAGAATGCAATACGTCTTTACATCATTAAGTAAATATTTCACAACATAAACCATTGTAGCACATCTTCAATTCATGTTCTACATTTAACCATGTTCAGAGATATCAGGCTTCTTGTAATGAAATTTTCATTCTCTAGTAAATTGAGAAAAATTCACTTTAAATAGCTATGGGAGACAAATACAAAGTTAATTTCAGAATATATCTCATGATTTACATTCATGATTACGTCTCATCATGTCTTTTTCTGCTGATTATGCTCTTAAGTGAAAATATTTCTCTTCAATAAATATGCATTTTCTAATATTACTAATTCTTAATTCAATCCTGACATTTGAATATATCACTCCTCTGAATTTTGGAGTAACAGAGAGCTTTAATTCTTTTATTAATTTTTGATTTGTATTCACTTTAAATCTCAAACAGTTTGAGAAACTCAAATGAACCTATAAATGAAACACCTCACTTAAAGAGCCTTTTGTACAGCAGATGGGGAGAGCGGGGATTCTGCTTGAAGAAAACCCAGGAAGCATGCAGACTTTCTAGGTCTTCCGTGGCTACTGAGTCATTTTCTTTCTTCCACTCTTCTTCTTTACCTCACCTGAGTTCTTTAGCAAAGAAGGACATTACAAGTGGATGTTAAAAGACTGATAGAATTAAAAAAAATGTTTTTTCATCCAAGCTGAAAAAAAGTTGCTCTTAGGGGAATAGATGCCTCAGCATATTATAATAATTTGGCACATACATACACGCACACACACATTTCCTTGGTTCATGCCATGTAATGGATCTGTCAATAGATTTTTTGTTTTGTTTTGTGAGCCTCCACTAAATTCTTCATTAAACCATGCTTGGAATCACATGATTTGAGATTCAGTTGAAGCAATTTATTGCATGCTGATTCATGCCAGGCACTATCTATACCGGACCCAGAAAACTGGCCTGAATGTGAAAGCTGTGCATGAAGCATGGTTATGAAATACCTATAGCACTCAGACTAGTGAGTCAAAGTGTAAACAAAGCTGAATGACTATAATGATGCGGAAATGATCAATCTCACTAAAGGAATTACAAACAGTGGCAATGGCTGCCATTTGTGGATAACTGAAGATAGTGAGCATATTGTATGAATTCTGTCTGAATTGATATTTGCAAGCCCTCCTAAGAACATTATTATATGGTCATTTTACTAACCAGAGGTTTTGAGAGGTTAAGCAGCATATGCAAATTATATAGTTGGTAGTTATCTAATCAGTATGAGGAAAGTACAGAAGGAAGAAAAGAGATCAAGAAGATAGGCTGGTCTGTGTGCTTGGCTTGACTCTGATGTCTTGGAAAGACTGACAGCCTTGTGGAATGTGCTATACTCCATGCGACAATATCAGGCTTTGTCACAGGTATGTAATGAGTAGTCAGGGAAAATTGGTTTAAAAAAACAACAAACAGGAAAGAACAAATAAGCAATGACAATATTTAGTAGCTGCTAGTCCTCTGGTGTAGATCAATATTTATCATTGTCCCTTAAAATGTCTTTTATTTTGACAGCCTTAAAAAGTAACACAAATATTGTCTAAATCATTTGACAACCACACCCCCACAGAGCTTTTTTGTATTTTGTTCCTTTTGTTTTGCCTTTTGTACTATAATCGCCTTTATGCTGAGTAGCACTCGTGAGCGCAGTGAAAACAAGACATGATTCTTGTGTGAACAGTTCCATCTCAGAAAGTGCCAAGACCTCAACTTTCAGATCATGACACCTTTAATCAGAGGTATTTCACATGATTCCTGGTATATAGGCATAAGAACAGTTATGTAAACATTTAGTGATAATAAATTACAAGGACATTTACTTTCTATACGTATCCTTTCACTCTTTGCTAAAGACAAAAGCAAAATAAATTTTATGCAATGAGACTCATGTGCTTGTTTATTTTTCATAAAGAAGTCTTGACTGAATATTTGATACCAAGGATGTGGAGCACCTTCAACATTTTCTGAACTGATTAATTGATATTTTGATTTAAATATCAGTGCTGACACCAGTTTGAATCAATTTGTAGTACAAAATGACAGAAGTATGTCTAGAGCCATTTCAAAAATTGTTGGAAATTATGTCTTAACTCTGAGCCAAAAATCACTGAGAATTTTTAAATAAACTCAAGGCAACAACTCAAAGAGCAGCTCTTGTTCTCTCTCTCCCTCACTTTTATTGTGCTTTTTTTCTTTTGCTTGAGATAAAACCCCGGACCTTCTGATTACTAGAGAAATGAGCAAAATACCCCAATCTCTCAAACAGCAATTTAAAAAATCAAACACTCTAGCATAATACAGTGCAAGGATACATTAATTTCTTTCATATTGAGGAATGGAAATCAGAAAACATTTTGTCTTTGTTTTCTGCAATTAAGCCATCATGCTTCCACATGAGAAGAAAATTTCCCAAGTGTAGTAGTAACACTGCAACTCTGAGCTTAGGTGCCTGTGTCAGTCCTTTGCTGTTGGATGGTGTGATGACATGCCCATGCAAATAGTGTTTATTGTGAGCTCAGATTCAATGCTATAGTGATGTCATGCCATGCAGCATGAATGACAGCTGCCAGAGACACAGTGGATTCATTATATGTTTAATTTTGAATTAAGCATTGGTTATGTCCTTTCAGAAATCTTTTGCTGTTGCCAACTTTTTCTTGTCTGCTGCATTCAGTTATGTATCCCTGTATAGTGTGTTAGAATGCCCACATTGAGCAAACAAAACATTCCTATTGATGAGCCTAATTAAACAGGTAATGGGCTCTCATCACCTTAAGGTGTGGACTGGTATGCATTTATGCTAGGTTCACATATTAATAAAAGTAGTTAGCAGAAGCAAAAATTGCATAGAATAAATGTTAATTTAACTTTTATTGATTTGTAGATTTGGTATTTAGTTTGTAATTTAGCTTTGCTTCCATAATTTGTTTATATATATATTTGTTACATGCCTAAGGTGTTTGGTCTTTTTAAGTTGGTATATTTAAATACTATACAATACATAATGATACTTAAGGCTAACATTGAGGATCTGGGGGAACTTTATTCTCTTAACTTTGAAACATACTTGATAAGATAAAACTGACTGTTATGGAATAGTAGCATAGTTTAGAAAAAGGAGATAGAAGGCAGGATGAAATTTCAAGCAAGTTAAGCCTATAAGAGGTACAAAAATAAGAATAAAGAAATGTTCTGATTAGTCTTTATGGTAAATAGAAAAGCGTGGGGGGGCAGAGATGCTTGTATTGCATAAACAGATGAGAGGAGTTGACAGAGATGCCTTGGAAGGATAAAGATGTGACTTCATCACAGTCACTCCCAAAACACACCATGAGAGAACTGGAGGAAAGGAGTTGCCTTCAAGGGTGATCCTAGACAGTTCGGGTGGTGGCGAGAGGAAGGCTTGAGGAGGGACAAAAGACAAGGAGGATCATAAAATATTATTACCAAGCAGTTCACCACTGTGGATCGTTGGGGCACAGTCCTCCTGCAGATCTCTAGGAGCCAATGTACAAGAGACCCTGGGATAGTTGTGCACCAGCTGCTACGGTGATTTGGTTGTTCGAAGAGTTCCCTGCAGTACACAGGTTCTGAGATATGTCTGACCTGCCTTTGACAGACAAACAGGGCTGGAAGCCACAAAAAGGCCTCTGGCAAAGCAGGCATTTACTGGCAACAATCTCATCTCTGGGGAAACTGAATGTCCTACTGTGTCATCTCAGGATAGAATTGTAGAGTTCTCATGCAAGCCCTGTATATGATATGTGCACTTGCAAAAGTTCGAAGATTTTTTTTCAAGACAGGGTTTCTCTGTGTAGTTTGGAGCCTTTTCTGGTATTCTCTCTGTACACCGGAGTGGCCTTAAACTCATGGAGATCCACCTGCCTCTGCCTCCTGAGTGCTGGGATTAAAGGTGTGTGACACCACTGCCCAAAAATGGGAAGTTTTAAACCTGGGAATATTATCATTTTATACAATCTTATTGTAAATCTGTTGGTAAACTGAAATAATTTGTATTTTATTAAAATGGATTGTTTTTCCACATTCAGATTTATTTGGAATGATTAGTTTTACTGGTTAATTCCTTGCCTTGAAAATGGTTGTATTTGCTCCTTTATGTACCTCTTATATGTGGAGGTTTTGTTCTCACATGGTCACAAGGAGAGCTTTACCTGTGATGGACTTTGCCCCAGCTTTGGTGCTGCAAGCATCTGCAGAATGTAACTGGTTGGGATCATTTCTCAGATATTGATTTCAATTACCTTATCTAGGTCCTTAGGACAAGTCGTGAGAAATACAATACCTAATTTTGAAGAAAGGGTTTTAAAGGAAAATGTGCTCAAACATAGAAGGAGATCATTTCTGTTCTAACACAAAAATCACAATGTCTGTGCTCATCGATGTCAGTGCTGATGGCATTTTGCATTCCCATGAACATAAAAACTGCTAAGGCCTACTTGTACCTTTCAGCCCTGAGGATGCTTAGAGTGTGCCAGCAGTTTGGGATGTTGTTGCTCTCTGATGCTTGTGGTTACTCAACCCTGTGGGTTTTGAGTCCTTGTCTTCAAATGGTGCCATCTATCTTTGATCACTGTTGTCATCTCCTAATGACATGCAGCTCCAGGCTGTTTGACTGTGTGGCTTTCAAAAAAAATTTTCCCCTACTTACCTTGCATGTGGTGGTTCAGGTTCATCTTATTATATAAACAGCTGCTTAGGAATTTTGTTGTGATCTATCTTTACATGCATAACCCCATGAATCAGGTACAGGCAGCTTGCTGCAATGATGGCAAGTGGGTCCAAGTCTTTGCAGATATGAAGTTGCTGGTATGCTTAATGCTAGGGACACAAGCAGCCCTCATTCCACCCTCCAGCGTATCTTACATTTTTTAAAAAGTAGAATAATTGTGAAATTTCAGAGCTCAATACAGTTTTACAAGAACCTACCTGTAGATGCAGCACCTAAAAAAAGCCAATTCTAACTATTAATTCCATTCCCTCCAAGTAATTAAAAACATATTTATAGTTAAAGTATTTAAATTTAAAATTTTCTTCTTTCATTTAATGGGATATGATTGGTATGTCTTAGTATATATAATTCATAAGAATAGTTTTAATATCTTATATTGTTTAGAAAGGAGTTTTATATTGTATTTTATTCAACCATATCACCTTTATGTTTCACTATCACTGAATGGCCTTCCTAAAGTGTCGTAAAATTTTATATTCTTATTAGGAGTATGTGGTAGTGCCTGCTTCATCAAACACGGCTCATCCACAGTTATTCTACTTGAGACTTCAATTTCTTGTAATCTGCAGAACCAGAAGTGCTCTCTTCTTATTGTCATTTGAATTGTCAGATCTCTTGTAAAGACAGACAATTACTGTATAGTTTCAAAACTCTCCACACTTCTTGTAAGTTTCCTGCTTATATTCTTTATTCTTTAATTCACTTATTTGTCCATAGTTTTCTTGTTAATATCTTTGAATGGTTTTCATAGTAAATAGATTATCTTTTGCAGTAGTTGCAGATAATCCCTATTCATTTTCACTTTCCAAATATTTAAATTATTTGTAATCAGATATACAGATTCTATTTCCCTTATGAAGTGTTGTATGTGTGGTATGGGTAGTGTGTGTGTGTGTGTGTGTGTGTGTGTGTGGTATATATGTGGTGTGTATGTGTGGGTATGTGTATGTGAGGGAGGTGTATGTGTGTGGTGTTTGTATATATGTATGTATTTCTGTATTGTTTATCTGGTGAGGGATGTAGGGATATGTTAGCTATGAATAGCAGACATTCAAATTAATAGTGACAAAATATAGGAGTCTGTTTACCTTGAATAATAAAAAGTTTGCACTAGATTACGAAAGCAATGGCTTAGTTTCTTAGTAATACCATTTCATAACAAGGCTGCATTTCTCTTTCTGCCCTGCCATCTTTGATTATTATCAGAATCTATTTATAAAAAATGTAAGTGACTTCTTTATTAAGGAAGCCAAGGCTCAGAGAAATGAAATGATTTGGAGCCACCACTCACTGCTTGCTGGAGGAATCTCATGATTTCTTTTTCTTCATTCCTCCACTCCCTCATACTCTGTCTTCATTTGATTCTCCTGGGGTACATCGCATTAGAACTTGCTAATGCCTACGATACATACTAAGATGTGGTTTTTCTTTGTATCCTTTCCAGCTTTAACTATGTAATAGCTTATGTTGATAATTAATACCCCAATTAGCCATTCAGTTTATAATAAAGAAAATGTTACCATTAAACTAATCTGGGAAGAAGTCAGTAACTTCCACATTGAAAACTTTCGTTTATTCTCAGTGTAGTTTTATAGTATAGCACACATCGTTTTGAAAGGCCCAGACATTTTAAACATGATCTTGCTTTATAATTTTATATTGGTCATCTTATATATTGCCATTTTATATTAAAACGTAACTTATGAGCAAGTTATCCTGAAAAACTATTGAAATAAATCTCAGAAAGGCTGATTTTGATGGGTCAAAGAAAGACTGCCGCTAACTAATCTTTGTAAGCATGTCACAGGTGAATCTAAAGCTACGTGCATATAGTCCATACCTATGTGACATGTTCAACCTGACCCTATGAAAACCTGCTTACAAATGAGTTGGAGGCTAGAGTTAACATTTAATGCACTAACAGTAGTTGAAAACAGCTGTAAATTAAATGCCATATACTAGGTTATGTCTAGTTTCCAAGTAAATAGAATGCATCAAATTTTAACCTTCTTTCAGCTTTAAATCATATTTTTATCAGACATATAAATTATTCAGATTATTTAATACTTTACTTATAATAAATGAAACATTTTTCTTTAACATAACTTTGATGACTTAAATTTAAACTTAAGATTTTAAATTTTTGAAACTTACTTCCTTGAGCTGGAGAGATAACTCAGCATGTGCACATACTTTTGCCATGTCGATGAGCTGACTTTAATCCCTGAGTCCCCCAGAAAGAAGGATTCATTTCCCACAAATTGTTCTCAGTGTTTTATGCATGCATCACACTCGTAATATAAATCAGTGTAGTAACTTTCTGAAAAAGATGCATTCTTATTAAGTAATAGTAGACTCAATCTTTCAGTTATAGGTTTATAAATGTGTTTCCTTCTGAAATGTTAAAATAAGTAAAGATCTGTTTAATTAAAGAGTGGGCCCACGTACAATGTAAAAATTATCTTGTCTTGGTCTTTGGGTAACACTGGCTTATATAATTAATTACTATGGCATCTAGATGGGGAACAATAGCACACATTTGCAGTGATTCTCTTAACATAAGTGAATTAAAGAAACCTATTGTTCCCCTAAGGCCACATTGAAAGCTACAGTTCACATACATTGTCTGCCAGGCAATGGCATATTAATAAGGATTTCTTCAGTGTTCTTAGATGTTTTATACAATTTAGGTTAGAAAAACAGCCTTCAGATCACAGCCTTTTATGAGTGTTGAGAGAACTTTAGTTTTATTCTTGATCTTCTGATAATAGATCCCAGAAGTGAATAAGGTTACACACTTGCCTTTTTTAATCATCTTTGTTCAGTGTACTGATTTTAGGAATGCATTAATATAGTACAGTACATTATTCTAGGTGGCTTTATAATTTGCTCAGAATGATTGTAAATCTCACTAAAAGCAATTCAGATACTTCAAAAAGCTCTCATCATTCATGATTAAAGGCACACAAACCTAAAGAAGTATATTCAGCTAATTTTGAAGAATTGCTGAAATATTTTGGGAATCAGTTTTCCTAACAAAACATAGAATTCTGTTTACAGTTAGACATTTGCAGACTTATAGTTATTAGGTCATAAAATCTGGGCCATAGATTAAAGAGAAATATTATAAAATGCAAACTATTTTGAATAGAAATATTTCTAAACTGTATTACCCTATTCCATGATACTGAACTTAAGCAAATGATACAGTTTTTGAGGACTTGGGGTTATTGTTTTTACACTTCAACTAGCATATTGATGCAGTTATCTGGTTTTGTGGTTTTCAGTTTTTTGTCTCTGGCTTCTGTTAGCTTTATCTGTAGCTATTATACTTGTCTAATAAGACTCTACCTTGAGAGTAGTTTCCAGTTGCCTGCTCCCAATTTTCTATGACCTCAGAGTTATATCATGATAAATATTTAAAAATACATAATTTATAGCATCAGAACTTGAGGGCAACAGAGGGTGAATTCATCAGAGGATGAGCCAACAGAGGATGATGGCCTCAGAGGATGAAGATAGCACAAGTGAATTCATCAAAGGGTGACAAATAAAGGCAAGGGACATGACTTGATGGGAGAGCACTTGTCCAGCATCTAGGACTCTGTGGGTTCAGTCCTCAGCATTCAGTGGGTAAAGGAGCCTGCCACCAAGCTGGCCACCCTGAGTTTGATCCCTGGAATACACACAATTGAAGGAAAAAACTAACTGCACAGTGTTGTTCGCTGACCTCCATGTGCCTGTCATGGTATATGCACATGCATGCTCGTGGGCAGGCATGCACACACACATACACACACACACATACACACACACTGAGACATATGCACACATGCCCACACAGGTGCACAAGCTCACATATGTACATATACAAGCACACACACACACAGGCACATGCTAAACAAATCCAATTTTAAATTTAAAGAAAGGAAGGAATAAAGTTAGTGATTTTTTAAGAGACAGAAAGCAGAATTCTAATTGTCTAATAGATATTTATGGATGTAGAGATGTATGCATATGTATCATCTGAAACATAAAGGAAAATATACACACACATATATATGTATATATATGCATATATATTAAGAGTAGTTTATATACATGTGTGGATACCCAAAATATATTTATATGTATGTTCATAAACATTATGAATATACTTGTATATTTGCATGTATTATCAAGCAATGAAATTCTTTTCCTTTAGATGTCAGTTGTTTAGCCTTAAAATTTTATCCTTTAAGGAAGAGCTAATACCAGTACTCCTCAAATTGTTCCACACAATAAAAGCAGAAGGGCCATTGCCAAACTCTTTTTTTGAGGCTACAATTACTTTTCTACCCAAGTCACACAAAGACACAACTAAGAAAGAGAACTACAGACCAATATCCTTCATGAACTTTGATTCAAAAATACTCAATTAAAATACTGGCAGAGCGAACCCACGAACACATCAGAAAAATCATTCACCATGATTAAGTAGGCTTCATCCCAGGGATGCAGGGATGGTTCAACATATGAAAATCTATCAATGTAATTCACCATATAAACAAACTGAAAATGAAAAACCACATGATCATCTCACTAGATGCTGAAAAAGCCTTTGAAAAAATCCAACACCCCTTCATGGTAAATGTCTTGGAGAAATCAGGTATAACAGGAACATACCTAAATGCAATAAAAGCAATATACAGATAACCAATAGCTAACATCAAACTAAATGGAGAAAAACTCAGTGTGATTCCTCTTAAAATCAGGAACAAGGCAACATTGTTCACTCTTTCTGTATCTCTTCAATATTGTACTTAAAGTTCTAGTTAGAGCAATAAGGCAACAAAAGGAGACAACGGGAATATAAATTGGAAAGGAAGAAGTCAAACTTTCACTATTTTCAGATGATATGATAGTTTATATAAGTGACTCAAAATTCTACCAGGGAACTCCTACAGCTGATAAATACTTTCAGCAAAGTGGCAGGATACAATATTAAGTAAAAAAATCAGTAGCCCTATTATTACAGATGATAAATGGGCTGAGAAAGGAATCAGAGAACCATCATTCTTTACAGTAGCCACAAGCAACATAAAATATCTTGGGGTAATGCTAGTAAAACAAGTGAAAGACCTGTATAACAAGAACTTTGAATCTCTTTAAAAAGAAATTAAAGAAGATACCAGAAAATGGAAAGATCTCCCATGCTCTTAGACAGATAGGATCAGAATACCAGCACAATTATTCACAAACCTTGAAAGAATAATACACAACTTCATATAGCAAAACAAAAGACCCAGGATAGCCAAAACAACCCTGTACAATAAAAGAACTTCTGGACAAATCACCATTCCTGACTTCAAGCTCTATTACAGACCTATAGTTCTGAAAACAACCTGGCATAAAAATAGACAGGCAGACCAATGTAATCAAATTGAAAACTCTGGTATTAACTCACACACCTACAAACACCTGATTTTTGACAAAGAAGCTAAAATTATGCAACGGGAAAAGAAAGCATCTTCAACAAATGGTTCTGGTATAAGTAGATGCTGATATATAGAAGATTGCAGATAGTTCCTTTTCTATTGCCATGCACAAAACTTAAGTCCAAATGGATCAAAGACCTCAACATAAATCCAGCCACACAATCTCTTAGAAGAGAAAGTGGGAGGTGCCTTTGAATATATTGGTACAGGAGATGGCTTCCTGAACATAACACCGGTAGCACAGTAAGATTGACAATTAATAAATGGAACCTCCTGAAACTGAGAACTTCTGTATGGCAAAGGACACAGTCAACAAGACAAAACGGCAGTCCACAGAATGGGGAAAGATATTCACCAACCCCACATCTGACAGAGGGCTGATTTTCAAAATATACAAAGAACTCAAGAAGCTAGTCCCCAAAACACCAAATAATCCAATTAAAAAGTGGGGGTACAGAACTAAATAGAGGATTTTCAATAGAGGAATCTAAAATGGCTAAAAGATAGTTAAGAATGTGTTCAACATCCTTAGCCATCATGGGAATTCAAATCAAAACAACTCTGAGCTACCATTTTACTCCTGTTAGAATGGCTAAAATAAAAAATTCCAACAACAGTTTATGCTGGAGAGGATATGGAGAAAGGAGTAATACTCTTCTACTCCTGTTGGGGGTGCAAACTTGTACAGCCACTTTGGAATTCAGTATGGAGATTCCTCAGGAAAATGGGAATCAGTCTACCCCAAGATCCAGCAATTCCACTCTTAGGTATATCCCCAAATGATGCACATTCATACAATACAGGTGTCTGTTCCATTATTTTCAAAGCAGCATTATTTGGCATATCCAGAACCTGGAAACAACATAGATGTCCCTCAACTGAAGAATGGATAAAGAAAATGTACATTTACATAATGGAGTTCTATTCAGCAGGGAAAAACAATGGAACCTTGAAAGTTGCAGGCAAATGGATGCAATTAGAAGAAACCATCCTGAGTGAGGTAGCCCAGTCACAAAAAGACAAACATGGTATGTACTCAATCATATATGGATTTTAGACATAGAGAAAAGGATTACCAGCCTAAAATCCATACCGACAGAGAAACTAGGAAACAAGGATGACCCTAACGTGGTCCCCGAAGAAGGAGAAATGCACAAGATCTCATGAGCAAATTGGGTGTATGGGGGGAGGGAAGAGGGAGTTAGGAGAAAGAGAAGGGGAGAAGAGGAGAGGAGAGGAGGACATGATGGAGCAGGAAGATCCAGTCAGGGGAAGAATAGAGGAGAACAAGAAACGATACACCATAATCGAGGGAGCTGTTATAGGTTTAAAGAGAAATCTGGCACTATGGAAATAAATGTTCAGAGACCTATAAGGATGACACCAATTAACAATCTAAGCAATAGTGGAGAGGCTACCTTAAATGTCCTTCCCCGATAATGAGATTGATGACTACCTTATATGCCAACCTAGAGCCTTCATACAGCAACTGATGGAAGCAGAATCAGACACTCACAGCCAAACACTGAGCTGAACTCCTGGAATACTGTTGCAGAGAGGGAGGAGTGATAAGCAAAGGGGTCAAGACCAGGCTGGAGAAACCCACAGAAACAGCTGACCTGAACATGGGGTGCTCACAGCCCCAGAGTGATAGCTGAGAAACTAGCATGGAATCCACCCAGACCTCTTGAATGTGTGTGTCAGTTAGGAGGCCTGGGCAGTTTATGGGGCTTCTGGTACTGGATCAGTGATCAGTATTTATTCCTAGTATATGAATAGCCTTTGGGAGCCCATTTCACTTAGAGAAATACTCTCTGAGTCTAGGCACATATGGGTGAGCCTAGGTCCTTCTCCAAACGATCTATGACAGACTTTGAAAATCCCTCATGGAAGGCCTCACCCTTCTTGGGGAGCAGAAAGAGGATGGGATAGGGAGTCAGTGGGGGGCAGGAGAGGGATAGAGAACTGGGATTGACATGTAAAACAAGCTTGTTTCTAATTTAAATAAAAAAGAAAAAATCAAAGTAAAATAAAATGTAAAAAAAAACCTCTTAGAATGGCACACAATCTTACTAATTCTCATTTTTGCAAAAGATTATTGTAATCTGTAATAAGTATTTATCTCAAATTCAGCCCAGAGAGTTAATTCTGATTGGTTTTGCTACCTAGATGGTAGCATTTACTTTTCCTTGTTCATTGCTCGTATAGTGTCTTGTGAGATTGAATGTGCTTCTGCTATGTTAGAGACTCCTGGTATTACAGACTGACAGTACTCTCCTCTCTGAGTAGTATCTTTGCTGCTTCTGTTAACTGACAATAGTGTTTTGAGTTGTGACACAGTGGTCTATATAGGAAACTTAAAATTCATACCTACTTTTCTGGTTTTGTTGTATTGCATTTTGGATTGAAGTATAAGGACATTACCACAGCATAGTGCAAGCATCACTAATCAGTGTGTCCTTTGAAAGTCATACACAGCTACATTTAATAGGAAAATTAATGAAGGGAAAAGTGTACAGAGTGTGAATAATATGTATTAAAGTGATTAAGTTGGTAATCTACAAAATACATAAGTGGCCAGATGGGGATAATGCACATCTTTAATCCTAGCCCTTAGGAGGCATAGGCAGGCAGATCTTTGAGTTCAAGGCCAGCCTGGTCTACAGAGAGTGTCAGGACAGCCAGGGCTACATAGAGATACCATGTCTTGAAAAACAAAGAAAAAATATCAGGAAGAAAAAAATGTATAAATGTTCGTAAAACCTAAAAATTTAGAAAAGAGACCAAGACAGACTTAAAATAGATGATTAGTAGGAATGGCATTGGAGGTTTGCAAAAGGACACAACACATGAGATATGAAAGAACACAGGAAACTGGGAGGAGATTATGGGGGACCAGAGGTGGAAAGGTTGGGGACATAAAGGGAACAATGAGTAGAGCACATTTTGCTCAAAAATGCTATAACAATGTTGAATATTTAGTATGCTAATTTAAAAAATGAACAAAAACATCTACAAACGGTACAACAAGACCTTACAGTAATATTTCTTTGCCCAAGAAATTCTTAGGAAGTTGCAGGTAAAATTCCCTATCTTCTTGTTATTAGCTATGGGTGTTCAGCATCCAGTCATATGGTTAGGTCTGGCAGAAGAGACAAATGTGGGTCTGTGTGCCCTTAGTACAACTCATGCAACCTCATCCAACACTCAGGAGAGTTTCAACAATTGTTTTTTTATGACATTCTTTAAATTTCTCCCTTAATGCTTTGATCTTGTTCTGTATATAATGTTCTTCTGTTTAGAATAATCACTCTGCTCTTATAATGGACACCTAATTTCATAATGGTAATGCTTGTTAAATTCACATTTTTGTTTTGATTTTATTTAACTCTGTTCCAGAACACTTTAAATCTATTCGTTTGTTTATTAAGCATTTATAGAATACATACAGTAAGATGAGCATCATTTTTGATATATAAAAGTTTCTAAGTTATTCTGAATACTTTATGTGCTGTTGAGTGCCTAACTTATCTTTTAGTCTTCACAATCCTATGCTGGGGGATAACCATTTTACTAGGTCAAGAGAGTTGAGTAAGTTCACCAAGGATGGATAGGAATAAAGTTGAATGGATTTTAATACAAGGTAATTTTCCTTATTAGGTGGATTAACAGATTAGCTCAAATTAGATTGTGGGTCCTTCTCTAGCTCATCACCGGTTTACTTCTCATTAGCATATTTTGTCAGAAGTGTTCACTGGGCCTGTCCAGAGTGAGCAGCAGAATCATGACTAACTTCACCATGGCTTGCCTCAGTCAGCTCACTGTGATTGCACGCTTGCAATCAGTCTATCTTCTATACATACAATCTATCTATTATTTGTCTCTCCATATGTATGTCTATCTATCAATCATCTTTACTTTTAGGACATGATCTCACCTTGTAACACTGGCCTCTGTTTCCAGAGTGCTGGGTTTAAAGACATGCACCACTGTATCTGGCTCCTATTCTATATTCCATAGAATTTAAATGCCTGTGACCAGCTCCTACTCTCCCCAGTTAGTCCATGATGGAGCTTGATTTTGAATCCTTACCAAGCATACTTAGAAATCAGTTTGGATGATATTAACTAAGGAACATTCTTGGATAAAAGTCTGTGAAAGATCGGGGAAGGGGAGTAAACTCAGATGGCAGAGAGCTGTGCTGTATTTTTAGCAAAGGTTTCCAATGGGTAAACAGAAGGTGAATGCTTCTTCAGAGTTGGGATAAAGACAGGGCCTTTCAATTCAGGGAGGACGGTTTTAAGTTATTGGATGTGAGTCACTCAGTAAGGAATCAGTTCCTTAAATGTGAGAGCCTGTGAGGCCACCAGTTAGCAGCAATGACCCCCATTTGCAGTGGTGTTCCCTTGTATATCAAATTCTGATTCTTTCCAGCAATTTTTAATACTTTTTCCTTTGTCTTCAGAATTTTTGAGTGTAATGAGTGTTAGCATGAATTTTCCTTAGACTTATCTTATTTGGGGTTTAAATATCTGTGCCTAAATTACAAATTACAGGTGAAATTGGGGGTGCATGTTTTCTTTGGTCGGCACCAAATGCATTATATCCATAGATTATAGGGTAACCATTTAAAATCCCTTTGTTAATGTTGCTGATCCCATTGTACTTCTGTGGTTTGGATATTTCAGAGTGACTTATAGTTGAAAGTATTTTTAGTAAGTACTACTTAGTTATCCCATGAGATTTATGAAATAATAACAATAATTTTTAAAAGGCTCAGTAGTCAGTAATCAGCTTCTTACCAATGATAATACATTTTTCCGAGATTAATATCAGTGCTTTTCAATGCACCAGAATAAGACTAATCTCTATTATAGAATACACAGCTGGCCTGATGAGCTGTAATAAGAAAAAGTAATTACTATTTTTTTGATATCCAGAAAATGCAAATTATATTTTGTCTCCAGAGCACAGAAAAAAGAGGGTCTTTGTTGATAAATGACTAAATTTGCTGATTGTAAAGTTAGTTTTTTATGTTCCAAATGAGAGTTTTTGAGACTTATACTGACATAAACGTAATATAGTCTTAAAACTTAAATTTCATTATTAATAAGTAAATATATTCATATATACATAGAAGTGTTAGATTTGTATAATTTAGGAGTAGGAAAATTTGTTATTATCTTCTAGCTGAAGGTATAGAAAAATTTTATTACTTGATAGTCCCAAATACGAGGATGAGAAATGTGGGAGACAGAAAACACAGGGTCTATTTGCTTAACACAATGGACTTTTATTTGTGTATTCCATTGTATTCATTTGTATATTTCACTGTTTCATTTTCTTGATGAATACAGTATGGGTCATTATTGTCTTTAACATGATCATTCTTAAGCACTGATAATTAAATATAATCCCCATGGATAGTTTATATATATATATGTATATATATTTGTTATGTTACTTAAGTCATAAAAATGTTCAGCATTTAGAGTACTTTGGCTATGTTATCATTTATAAATTCAACTCAATGTTTCAAATGAGTTTTCCTTATAAGTAATTATAATTTAGAATTTTCAATTTTGGTAAGAAATGTTAGTAGATGATATGGGGAAAGCATATTTAAAATATTTTTATAATTTTAATGTAAATGCTTTCTATTCTCAACAGGCTAATTAGATCTAAAAATCATCTATCCTACATTTATTATTGATATTATCATATTCATTGAATTTTCCTTCCTTAATAGATAACCTGGTATACTAGAAAAAAATACTTATTTGGTTTTGGATGGAAGGTTTTAAACATGGGATTTAATATTTACCTAACAGTCTATGATCACGGGCAAGGAAGTTTAGTCTTATGATAGCCTCAGTTTCCCCATTTGTTGTAGATTTACAAGATGAGTTTGGAAATGACGCCAGACAAATAAACTCATAATCACTACTCAATAAATAATAGATGCTGAGGTCGTTGTCATAATCTATTTGTTGATCGATTGGTTCTGACAATGGTCATGTGTTCTACCTTGAGAAGCTTACTTTAATGTCTGTGATCTTATCCAGGGCCTGGTGACTCAGGCTTTCTGATGGAAATGAGTCATATATGGTTTTATTTAACATTTGGGTAAGTTGATCATATCACAAGCCAAATTTGCTGCATGTGGTTAGCTCAGAATTGTGTGATGTATTATATTGGGTGAGTGAGCCAGCTCAGCTCCTTCATGGCCTAGAGCATTTTATTTATACAGTAAGACTTATCAAACTAGAAAATGAATATGGCTTTAAAATGATGTGTGTAGATTGGGAAAAGGATGAACAAAATCTATTGAATTTAGTGTAAGTAGGATTGATCTTCTTAGAGAATATCTTCGTGAACTAGCAAGTTAATAATAAATAGAAGAAGACAGAAGTCTGAATTATATGTGTTTTATTCTAATCCTTATTCAGTCATTTCTGAGCAATAGGAAATTGTGGATTTGCTTAAGACTGTAAACATGGGAGTAATATTACACAATTTCAAATATTTTATCTTATTCACGTGAATCAACCTTCCTGTGTTCCAAACTTTTTTATCAAGAAAACAATGAACAATAAGCAGTACCTATCTGGTCATCTTCTTGGGGCACTAAAGTAATTCACAGTGCTTAAGACTTCTAAGAAAACAACAACTATAGGCTATTTTTGTAGTGTTGAGGATTTGGGCTACAATTATAAATTTAAGTAATTATCTGATGATTCCTCTTAACCAATGCTGTCCATCTTTCTTCAGCTTCTGCTGCACCTTGTGTAAAACAAAGGGCTACCCAGTGAATTGTAGCACACATGGAGGCGTTCAAAAGCTGATTTTAAATGAAAGGAAACAGAAAAGTCAGAATTATCATGGGAACAAGGTATTTAGCCTTGAAACCCTTATTGAGCTGAAGTAGTCTTCTGTTTCTTTTCTTTTCTTTAATCAACTCTCCAGATCCTTTTAATAAGTTAATAGCTTCTGAAATTTATTGTTGAGCTCCAGAAGTATTGTTTAAATCCATAGTGAATTTTATTAGGAAGGAATAGAAGTTTTTTTGCGTTACTTCTTTCAACTCTTCAGTTTGTTTTGAAACTCAAGACCCGTTTCAGTTTATATCTAGTAAATACAAAAGAGTAGAGAAGAGGACATGAGGGAGCAGGAAGACTGAGTCAGGGGAAGAAGAGAGGAGAGCAAGAAAAGAGATGGCATAATAGAGGGAACCATTATAGGTTTAAAGAGAAATTTGGCACTAGGGAAGTGTCCAGTGATCTACAAGGATGACCCCAAATAAGAATCTAAGCAATAGTGGAGAGGCTACTGTAAATGCCCTTCCCCTATAATGGTATTGACGACTACCTTATATGCCATCCTTTCATCCAGTAGCTGAGAGAAGTAGAAGCAGACACTCACAGTTAAACACTGAGATGAACTCCTGGAATTCAGTTGCAGAGAGGGAGGAGTGATGAGCAAATGGGTTAAGACTAGACTGGAGAAACCCACAGAAATAGTTGACCTGAACAAGGGGGAGCTCATGGACCCCAGGCGAGTAGCTGGGAAACCAGCATAGGACCAACATAGACCCCCTGAAACCCTGAACATGGGTGTCAGTTAGGAGGCCTGGAAAGTCTATGGGGCCTCTGGTAGTGGAACAGTATTTATTCCTATTGCACAAATGGACATTGGGAGCCCATTCCCCATGGAGGGGTACTCTCTTAGCCTGGATACATGGGCGAGGGCCTAGGCCCTGCTCAAAATTATGTGACAGACTTTGATTATGCCCTGTGGAAGGCTTCATTCTCCCTGGGGAGCAGAAAGGGAATAGGATAGGGGGTTGATGGGGTACAGGAGAGGAGGGGAGGGAGAGGGAAATGGGCCTGACATTTGAAACAACTTGTTTCTAATTAAATTTTTTAAAAAAGCACACATAAGATGATTTGGCTCCAGAAACAGACACATTTGGGAGAATGAAATGGGCTGGAAGCTGAAAGACTTTGTTACCTGATGATGGAAGTTTGAACCATGGAACACAAGTAAAGACAGGAAAAAACTGACTCCACAAAGTTGTCCTGTGCTCTCCACATGAGCACTGCAGCGTGTCCCCTACGTCATACACACAACCACCCTCACACATTGTAAGCAAGCAAGCAAACAAGCAAACAAACACCAGACCTTTTTAGTACTTGGTAGCTGAGACCTGAATTAATTTCTTGTGTATTTGAAATCTTCACTGATGTGTTTATTTTTAAGTCAACAGCAGCCTCATTCACATGACAAAACACTTTGTTTCACATTACTTACTGATGGTCATATTATTTATGATAAATTTTGACTACTTTTAGGATATACTTCAATATTTATACTTTATCAGTTAATTAAACATTTGAAATTGAAAAATGCATATGCCCTGTGACCACAAACATTTTGAAGGATTTGTTCTATAAAATTAGTATGCAGACATACACATACAAGCATATATATGAATGATTGCTAGTAGCAATCCAAATGGCCATGTAATAGGAACACTTTTATGTAGACATTATTTTGAGGCAAAAAGGCCTTGGCTGACCTAGAATTTGTTATGTAGACCTGATTTATTCTCAAACTCCCAGAGATCCACCTGCCTTTGCCTCTGTCTTTGCCTCTGGAGTCCTAGGTTTAAAGATGCATACTATCATACCTTTAACCTTATACAAACTCTGAAACAATACATTGATATATGCTGTTTCTTAGAGCCATGTCATATATTCAAAATGATGTTTGTGCAAGTTTTATTTTATAATAATACATAGACACTTCACTTTAGCATTTATATTTATCTGAACAGAGAAAGTGTTGACCAGAATGGTACTTAAGGGGAGTTGGGTTACTTATTTGTTTGTTCTTTCATTTATCTTTTGTGAAAGAATATACTCAATCCTATAACATGTTATAATGTAATTATATGTATTTTAATGTGTTTGTGTATATTTTAATTAATAAAGCAGT
Source organism: Mesocricetus auratus (assembly GCF_017639785.1). Taxonomy (NCBI): domain Eukaryota; kingdom Metazoa; phylum Chordata; class Mammalia; order Rodentia; family Cricetidae; genus Mesocricetus; species Mesocricetus auratus. The sequence goes on from NW_024429189.1 coordinate 107,150,326, forward strand.
TTTCAATATTGCCCATTCTCCCAAATGGAAACATAGGGATGGTATGAAGCATTCTATAATCTAAAGAAAGAATGTCTGTGAATAGATATGGTGTTGGATAGCCACCAGTAGTGCCAAGTCTGGATAAACAATACACATTCAATCAAGATCCCAAGAGAATTCAGGTCCAACAGTCAAATTAGTATACCTTAAAAAGGACTTGTTTACAAAGAGGTTATGCCTAAGAGTTGGGGCCAGGTGTTGATGAGGAGGACCTTAAGGGATTGTTTAGAGCTGGAAGCTACCAACGGTATGACTGTTGCCACTCTAGGCCAAAAAGCTGAAGGAAGATGTAGATTATCAGAACCCAAAAGGGAGAATGGCTTGCTGTAAATGAAACACTTTGACTAGAGTAGTAACCTTTGCTCAAGGGGCATACTCCACTCAAAAGTCAGCCATCAGAAAGTGAGTCAGGGCAGTAAACTCTGCACTCTTATCTCTCTCATCATCACATGCCAGGGCACCCTTGGCTAAACCTAACGAGAGCCAGAACAAGAGAAAGCACAGGGGTGGGCCGAGAACGGAGAACACATAGAGAATGCACTTTGCCAAGTAACAAGTTGGCCTCATGGTTCTTTTTAAATAAAATCAACATAATCTGAAAGAATATAAAGTTACAATATGAAAAAATGCTGATATAAACTCTCTTTATGGACGTGTAGAGCTGGACCTTTAATGAACCTTGGCCCAAAGATAGAACTTAAAAATAAATCTGAAAAAGGCCTGTTCCTCGCTCTATTCTCTGCAGATGTCCTGCCTTCTGTCAACTCCAGTGACAGTGTAGAACAGGACAGGTCAGAGTGTGGCTAGCACAATGCAGTTCTCCAAAAGGGAATGGCATTATCTTGCAAGGCTGCAGGCTAGGTCTGGATTCTTTTAATGGTGTCGGTCAGAGTGCACTGTAATAAAGATCTCGTCTTAAGGAGGTAACCTTTTCTAAGCTTTGGAGTGTTAGATGCCAGGATGCCAGCCACTTAGATCACCACTCTCACTCTTCTACACAAAGCTGCAAGATGAATGTTAGTTTCATAAAACAATTTATGAGTAAACAGAGACTCTAAGCGGTTTAGAAACTTGCTCAAGGTCAATGATAGACTCTAGCTTTGGATCTAGATTTGCTTAGCTCCATTCCAACACAGCTATACTCATGTACAAAATTGGGGCCCTCTTATATTTCCTAGAAATATGTTTTGGTGTCTCTTTCTCCCAGACACTCATCTTCTGTTCATTCTACTACACATTTAGTAAATATTTATCAAATACTTGGTGTCATGAACCAAGCATGGTTTGCTAATTTCAACAAATGTGACCTTGGCCTTCATGGATGTCTCAACTTCATAATTGTTGAAAGGAAGCCCACTAGTTCCATATCCTTTTCTTTTAAGGTTCTTTGTGTTTCAATCTTTTCATCCATTTACTATAACTGAGAATTATTACTTTGGCTCATTTACATAAATTTACAGTGTGATATAAAAAATCCTTCAAAACTCTTTCACTGCAGGGACAAATTGGAGGTATATGATAATATAAGGAAGATATAATAAAAAACAAGGGAACTGTTCGTAGCCTTTTTTTAAAGGTGTTGGCTGGTTGTCGTGAAACAAATTAGCCACCGTCCCTAAAGAGTATGTATATATAGGTGTATGGTCAAGCTTATGTTTTAATCAAGCTAAGAGTATATCATACGCTTTCAGATAAGAACATCTTCCAGTTTTTAAATGAAAACTGGTTTTTGTTCAAAACCTTTCTTGTCAATGACCAGTTAGAACTACTCTTAAAGTTTCTTTATTATTGCAGCCATAATACATTAGAACTCAAACCTCCCTTAACCCATTTAGAAACACTGTCCATTCTTTGTTTGGAAAACTCCCTATTGGGATACTCAAGTAATCCAGCTTTTGTAACTAAGTCAGTATTATCATTGCTGAAATTACAATCGATCCATAATGTACTTTCAAGAGGATGAGACTGGTGTAGAGATGGGCATGCTAGGTTCACTGACTTTGAGTTAGCTGCCTTTACTACTATGGAATGCTAGGATCTGCCTGCTGGTGCTTTTTTTTTCTCTTCATCCTCAACTTAGTGATCTTCTGTAGAGTGGTTTTCAGTAGAGTCCATGTATATTGCCTGTGAAACCACTTTTCAACACGCATACATACACACACAGATGCTTGCAATCATGTAGTAGTAGTGAGTACAAGCAAACATCCAAGTTCATGTTACTGCTTGTTCTCCTGATTGGTTGGTCCTAGACAAGTGTCTCAATGATCCTTGGTCCTCTTCAACTTTCCATTTTTTAAAAGCAGGGATTGAGTCAATTCAGTGCTTTCCAAAATTGCTGAGCACCTAGAGTCAGCCTGTGAGGAAAGCTGCAAAAACAGGCGGCTGTAACTCCTCCCATGCACTTCAGTCAGGGTGATTTTGTTCTCTATTGTTGGGTTTTGTTAGTAATTCCAAGCAACTCTTGCAATTCTTGGTGCTTTTGCACCTCTTTATCAACACTAGTGGCTTTTGTGTTGTACTTTTGGCTTCATGGTGAGTTCCACCTTCCACAAGCCATACAGACCCTGAAATAATCAATGGTTCCTTTGACGTCTGCAATAAGAATGAAATGTAAGGTATTCATTGTGTGTCCCTGCTTGCTTTCTACATGAGAAACACTTAAGCCTATTCTTAATTTTCTCTTTGTCAGCTTCGAAGCAGGAAATCATACTGCTGCCCCTAACCTCTGGCATTCAGTAGAATTTGTTTGGAAGGTGTAAATCTAGTAAAGCGTGAACCAAAGGCTGTTGCCGAACTGATGGCTGCATTTGTCTGTGGGGCTTAGATTTCCACAGCTGTCAGTGGAGGTGGTCACTCCTGATATGAAGGCATGTGTTCTAGAGTTGGACACGTGCTTGGGATTTTAATTTTTTTAGCACTTCCTACTTTGGACTTCAAAGCACAGGAAATAAAATTTGTGTTATTATAAAGGATGGCATATCTTTTGTAATAACATGTGAATGAAATTGGTATTCTAAGTAGAGCTCCTGGGAAAGTTGTTGCCAACAATAATTTTGACATCTCATGTGCTCCATTGTAATAAGAAATCAGAATAAATAAACAGCACTAGGTGGTCAGGTCTGTTCAGACGAAAACAAGTGTAATTTCCTGTATAATATGATGAAAAGCAAACAAAAGCCCCGCACAAACACTTTTGATCAATGTTTAAAGACTCGTCTCTCAGCCTGTTGCTTGTTTGACAAGATAGTTTAGGGTGAGATATAAATAAATCAAGAAAACAAATAATTACTGTGGAGATAAGAGACTGGATTCTTTCAGACTCATGAACTTCAGGAAATAGTCAAACTTTTTTTGTTTTTAATGTTACTGGGGCTGGAGAAAATGGCTCAGTGGTTAAGAATACTGGCTGCTCTTCCAGAGGAAACAAGCACTCAAATGGCAGTTAACAGCTGCTTGTATGTTCAGTTCCAGAGAATCTAACACCCTCTTCTGGTTTCCATGTACATCAGGCACACATATGATGCACAGCTATTGCAGACATTGTACCCCCAAACATAAATAAACAAATAAATAAAAAATTTGAAAGTAATATCAGTGAGATGGTTCAGTGACTAGACATGCCCAAAGCTGGGCCTGACTACCCGAATTTGATTGTAGGGACTCACACAGAGGAAGAAGAGAACCAATAACCTCAGACTGTTCACTGACTAACACAACCATGTGCCTGTATCCTGCCCCTGACTCTAAATAATAACAAGTTACACATAGTGAATACGTTTACTCTAAAGAGGGAATGTAAGCAGTTGTTTAGTATTATTGGACAGGACCTTATTACACTGAAGCAGTCTATACTGAGTGGTCTTGGGATCCAGAAATACAAGCCCAAGCTAGCTGCTGTGCTGTTAGTGTTGCTGCCCTCCTCACCCAGACCAAAACCTTGAATCATGCACAGTGCTCTTTCCACTGGGTGCACATTTTCTCCAGGTTCTTTCTCAAATGAGAAAGATGACAGTTTTTTAAAATTAGTAAGTCAGGAGAATTTGAATCCTGTTTGTCCTTCTCAATTGATTCTGTTTTCTGATAGAAGATAAATGAGATAATGATGACTTGTTCAAGTCATTCAGTTATTTAGTAATTGATACAGAATTAAAATTAAGGTTTCTTGGCTTTTGGATTGTGTTTTCATTACTTGTACCACAACTTTGAGTATGTTTCTCTATTTTAATTTCTTTTTCACTAATCTCCTCTAAAGGAGATACACATAACAGGGACTATTTAGGAACATTTTTTTAAAGGAAAGAAGTAGCATTCTATCAATTTTGTTTTGAAATGAAGTGCATGCTATTGGAAATTGTCATATTCTTTTATTATTTAGCATGATTAGCCTAAGAAAAGACTACCTACAATGTACTGAAGTTTTTTGTTTAATACAGTAAGTGTGAATATTTACACCTATAAAATTTGATACATTTTATTAAAAACTTAAATTTGAGTTTTAAAGGAACAGAAAATTCCCACAAATATTAAACTTCATCATTTGTACAGTATTCTGCTTAGTTTTTTAATTTTTAATTTTATTATTTTATTTTTAATAGCTTGTTTCACATGTCAACTCAGTTCCCTCTCCCTCCCCTCCTCCCGCACCCGCCCACCCCCCCCAGCCTCCCACCCTATCACCACTTCCTTCTACATAGGGGATATCTAGAGTCTGTCATTTCACTCAGGGCAGGGTTCAGGAACTCCCCTAAGAGTCCAGGCTGAGAGAGCATTCCTCTTTGTGTTATGGACACACGAAGTCTGTTTGTATGCCAGGGATAAACACTGATCCACTGCCCAGGGCCCCATAGGTTGCCCAGGCCTCCTCACTGACTCTCACACTCAGGGGGTCTGGATCAATCCCATGCTGGCCTCCCAGCTGTCAGTCTGGGGTCCATGTGCTCTCTCCTGTTCAGATCAGCTGTCTCTGCTGATTTTGCCAGCCTATTCTTTGCCAATTTGCTCATTGCTCTTCTCTCTCTGTCACTGGGTTCCTTGGGTTCTGCTTAGTTTTTTGTCAACTTGTCACAACATAGTGTTGTCTGGGAAAACTGAACCTCAGTTGAAAAAAATACCTCCTTTAGACTGGCCTATAGGATGATTGATGTGGGAGGACACAGACCAGTGTGCATGCTGCCACCAATAGCAGGAGGTTCTGGGTAATATGAAAGCAAGCTGAGCAAATCATGGAGAGCAAGTCAGTAAGGCACATTCCTCCAAGGTCTGTGTTTTATTCAGTTCCTGTCTCCAGGTTCTTGCTTTAAATTTCTCCCTGATTTCCCTCAATGATATGATTTCTGGGTCATAGACTCACCTAGTTGTGAGTACATTGACATAAAATGACTCAATGTTTGGCAAGGGTGGAAGTCTAAATCCTACACCTATTCCTACTCACTGACTGGACAAGTGCCTCATTACACAGATGGGCTATGGGCTGGCCTCTTGTTACATGGCAACTTCACCTTTATTGATGAATGATAGACCAAAATAGACTACACAACACATTATTGTGCTCCTTGGCAAGATGTGTTCAGTGAAGAGATATTGCTTATTTTTGTTATTTACTGGTGGAAATACATTTCTTCTTATGAATGAATATGTAAAAATTGGAAGGCAGCAGATGGAATGTCAGGGCCTGGAAAACTCACAGACAGAAAAAAAATTCTCAGTCAAATGGGGTAGAAAGCAGGTGTGTGAAATAACACGTGGTTTTATAAGTGCAGTAAGATCTGAGGGGATGACTGGAGCAACCGAGAGATACGGGTTGATCATAGAATTCCTCTACCAGGGAGGAGACACTACTGTTTTCAGGCTCCCGCAGCAAATTTACCTTCTCAGTAGTCACAAGGCTGGACCTGTGGCAAGACATGAAGCTCTAGTTAGTGTTTGTGTAAATACCACACCTTTTTTTCCTGGTATGGCTCCAGAGGGGTTAAGAAATGTGAGTGGTAAGAAGATATCAGAAGACTGTTCAGTTTCTGATTGATTAGTGGCACTTCTATTCTGCTTGTGCATTTCAAAAAGCATTAAGAGGAAGGAAAAAGCAACAGTTAGATAGCTCTATACTTGGAAGATCCCATGAGACTAAGTTTGATGATTTGATATTGACATATTGAAAGGCCATTCCGAGGCATTTCTGTGGTATTCTATTTAGTGTTGAGTAATCAGCACACCATCAAATACTTAGTCTACCTGACCTGTGAATATGGGCATATGTTCTTTCAGCCAATTGTCTGCAATGCAACCTTTAGATAACTTTATTTCCTGAGTGCAACCCAACTGTATTTTTCTTTTTCCTTTGTATTAATTTTGTCTTTTGACTATTTCTTATGTGTATACAATGCATTCTATGGTGAACCTTTTCTATTTTCATCCTGTCCCTATTCACCCCTCCTTCTCCCTCCCAAGCTTATCCCTGAATTCCAGACTTCTGGTTTTATATGGGATCCATTTCATTTAACCAGGGACATCTGTGTGACCACTGGATGGAACTCTCCACCAGAGTCCTGAGGTCACTTGTGGGCTCACAACTGAAGACAATGACTCCCCATCTATCTAAATCTGTCCATAATGAATGTTTTTTTTATCAGATATAGCCTCTGGTGACCTCCTCCTCCACCCATGCTGGCTGTTAGGTCCAGTCTTGTACAAACCTTGAGCAGAAACCCGCAGTTGTGAGTTCATGGTTGCAGTGTCTGTGTCTTGTCCAGAAGATGTCATTTCTCCGCCTCCTTCTACCTTCTGGGTCTCACACTCTTCCTGCCCTATCTCTCACAATATTCCCTTAGCCTTAGGGTGGATGTTATAAATATCCCATTTAAGGGTAATTCCATGGAGCTATTTTATATTTATTTGCTTTAGAGGAATACATAGACTGAGTTTCTGAATAAGTAGGTGAGAATTCACATATCACTATTTAACATTTCTATCTTTCTCCCAAGTAGAGTCTATACAAAAAATTATAAATTTTTTCCTTTAGTAAAAGTTTGACTTCTTATTGCATCAAAATTTCCTGAGATTGTTTTGTTTGATGATGGTTGATTTAATTTAAATTATCATTATATTTTCTTGTTACATTGTCCTTTCAAATCACTGAAATTACCTAAGTAGCATTGTTGTATGTACATTTCATAAAATGGAAAATTCAGATCAATTTAGATACATATGGAGAATAAAGGACTTTTAATATGTTCTTAACTTTGTTACAAGGAAATGTATGAGCATAGCCATTTGAAGATAAAACAGGGAAACATTAATTTTCATAGTATATTATGTCTTTGTATGAAAATACATATTTTCTCTATATATGTTAGTAATATGTTTTAAAGTATAATTTCTTTTCTTTTCTTTAACAGCAAATGCCAGTCTTCTTGGAGGAGGTGGTGGTAAGTTCTGAATTTGGCTTAACATCAACTGCATTTTTGTTACATTAACCAGAAGATGATTAGCAAACTCTGTGATACTTAAAACAAGCTACTTTTGCTCTAGTTACCAATTACAAAACTAATGTTGCAGAAAAGAGTTTTTAAGAAATGCTTTGGTTTGAAGAATTATTCTTATGTTAAGAACTGTTTTTTCTTCTTGCCATTTTTGATGTAAAGGACACACAGTCTATAATCTGTTGACATGAACACAGACATAGCAGATGAGTCACTGCTAATAGGAATGCTAAGGTGTCAATGTTTTGCAGGCTCTGTCTTCTCTTCTTTCAATCGTAATTGCTTCGTTTTGCTTTTTCATGACTTTGTGCCTAAAAAGATCTTAATATTTCATCTACTTCTTTGGAAAGCTATGAGAAAAATTACTTCTGATGGTTTTTGTGTTAGGTAAGAGAAGAAAGCAAAAGTCTTCAAAGTGAAAGGACAGGGAGAGATTCCCATAATGCAGGATTTTTCCAGCAACTATGGTTTTCTTTTTAGGTTGGGAATAAGAGGGCTTTTGTATCTGCAGTATGTGTAATATGCTAGGGAAGAAAGTGTTAAGATAGGCTCATTTTCTCAGTAGATCCAGATGCTCATAGATTAGCTTAGCCTCTCACTCCTTCCCCATTCCCTTTCTCCCCCTTGTTTTGTTCTGGGTTGCCATTTTCATGTAGTGGCAGGTGGTAGGTAGGACTGTGTATCACTTGAAGGATTTAAAAAAATGTACTGGCCTTAAAATAAGATTCTAGTATAAATTTTATTTAGAAATATAAACGCCATTGTTCAATTTAATGGAACTTTTGAATTTGGAATGATAAAATAATTTGGTTCAAAGTAGAAAGTGTTGCTTATGCTGTCATGTGTTAGTGCATGTCCTATAATAGGATGAGAGAGAGTGGGATTGATGTTGGTTATTGTGAAAACAGCATGAAAGAGCTACTTAATACCCCACACCTTCCCTGATTTGCAACCTGAGTGACATTCCCTCCCTAAAGTGGTGTGGTGACTTAAGCAAGAATGTCTGCTATGATATAGAATATTAGGGGATTAATGAGTCTATTTTGTCTTTCTCAAATTGTTGTAGAAAATATAACTCTATAGAATGTTTTCCATTGTATATTTTACTGTACTTCTAGAAACTCAGAAAGGAAAATTTTCCTTAGGGACTGGAGTCTTGGTAGTCCCCCTTCCTAGCCCTCTCATCCAGGTACAGTATATGAAGAAAACATTCTTAGGGCAAATTGTTCACAGAAGTGGCTTTCTTACAAGACACTAGTACCTTAGGAGACCTGACTAATAGGTAAGGTGTAATTTTAAAGTGCAGTTTACATGAGTACCTTTATCAATCAATTTATAGTAAAAATTAGTTAGATGATTAATTTATTACTTTTAATTATTTCTAAAAAGTGACTAGCTCATTTTATTAATTCAAATCACTTTAGCTGCTCATAATGGAGAAGAGCCTCCAAACAATTACACTGTAAGGATTAGAGATACATTTGCATTTCACATGAACTTGTGCTGCAGATCAAGCCTCAAACACTTTCTGTTCTTCCTTCCTAGCTTTCCATTTCAATACCTCAGGGTTTGTGAAGGCTCCTGGTCCTCTAAGCCATAATAAATAAAGAGTAGATGAGGATAGATAAGAAAGGCAAAAAGTATAAAAAGGTGTCTTCAGGGATAAGCCAATTTTCTTTTGTCTTTTAAGCAGATTTCCAGTAAGTCTCACATTATACTGAATTTGGTAAAATATTCATTCCTGGCATTCCTAGTAGTTTTTGCTTTTAGGACACTGTATGCTCATCAAAAGTAACTATTCTGGTTTCTTTAGAGGAAAAGGAGTGGAGGTTGAGTGAGCAATGGGCTGCATGTATACACCTGCCATAATGATTACCTTTCTGTCTTCAAGTGGCTTTGCTTAAATGTACATGTGGATAACTGGTATGAGGAAAAATAATTGGCTCTAGTGACTGGCTTTACATTTTTATGGCCCTTGTAGCCTACCAGAGAAGGCATACTCAAGCAATGTTATGACATTTAGTTGTGTACTCTTCAAAGAAACAGACTGACTCAGTTTTCTGTGTTCCTAATTTGTAAGTTTTATTGTCTTCATCTATATGGCTGTCAAATTCATCTTGATTTATAATTTCTGAATTGTAAATCTAGCAACTCAGTGAACACATAAAGATAAATTACAATTATTTAGGATGGCTCTATTTTCCCCTTAAAACAGGTTATCAAGAGATTTGAATTCATTCGTGTATTTCTGGAATTGTCAAAATTGTTCTAAAATACAAACTTGATTTGTGGAAGATTTTATTCAAAAATTGAACATAAGGATCATTCTGAGCTCTCTCTGTACTGATTTTTGACTTTCTGATTCTATAATAAGTCTTTGAAACTCTCTCATTGATGTTTGTAAATACCAGCTCCTAATTATCCAATAAAGAATAAGCATTATGTGTTCTTTCAGAATTTCAATTAAGACCCATGAAAATACATTAAGAAAAGAATCATCTATGTCACTGCATGTGTTCTGGTCCTCTCATGCATTTCCCTGGTATTAGTAGAGTCTGCTTATACATAGAAAAAGCAAATCTGCAGAGCAGAAGTACATTACCATCTTATTGTACCCTTGGGTTATGCTTGCATTCACCTGTATTTTCTTGTGTTTGAAGGTCAGTCAGTCTTAGAACACATTGAATACATGCTCAGTCACTTACAGGAGGATGTATGATATGCATAAGGTTCTGTGTGCTGGTATTTTGGAATATGTAATGCAAAAGAAGTTATCATGGACAGCCTTAAATTTTATGGAAAACTACAGTTAGTAGGAAGAAACAACTAGAATTAAGGAACTAACTTCTCAGTTACATCAGGACCATTATATAATAGACAAGAACAAATTTTATAACCTGTGGATTTAGGTAATGTCTATTTCATTTATGCAATAATTAACATGATGCAGAGCCTGATGATTCGACCAGTTCCAAGTATTGTTTATGGGATTTTCTTCCACATTTGTCTGCCAAAGCACCTGAAGCATAATATAAACATTCTGAGTGACAGTTCCTAACAGTGGAAATTAATATTTTTTGCACCATGATTTTGTCATTGTAACCATTTCTGCATCTGTGATAAAAACTCTATATGAAATACTTTTATTTGTATTAATATTCTAACTCTGTACATGATTCTTGAGGATTCTATGTCATGTTCAGTTTAAATCCTCTGAGAGTAGGCAAGCATTGCCAAACGAAAACTAAACACTCATCCTGGGATGAAATTCATGGAAAGCCACTTGCCTAGAATGAAAATAGTCCACATTCTTTGGAACTTACCTATCCCCAAATTCTTTTGGTACTTTATGCCATCTAGCCACAAAATTCAGTGGTCCTAGGTTGGCAGCAGATGTTTTGAGTTTGCTCATCAGTTCTATCTGTAGAAAATTCCTAATTCTGGTTTGATACTAATGACCATTTTGTATGTCAATACAGCTCATGTTAAGTAAATAACAAGCCCATGCTTGAGAGGAGTGAGACTGTAATTTTTTCTCACATACTGGCTGCGAACTTCCACCCACTCAACATTTATTTCCACACAAAGACACTCATATATGCAAATGTGCATCATCCGTTTCCACAACTAACGTTTGTTGGGTAACTATGTGTGCAATATTGACTATTGATTAACTTTTCAATGCAGACTTTCCCTGTGGCAGAGTTATCAGCATAATTATAATTTCTCACATCCTACCCAGTGTTCCAAGGACTTTTATGATGTAGATCTTTTGATCTACATTAAATGGACATTTAATGCTTTCTCTAAAAGTCAGGAGAGTTTACCTGAGAAATGCTCTCTCATACAGTATTTGTGTTGCTACCCAGAATTATAATCCAAAGAGCAACAGCCTTTAAGTGTGTCTAAATATGGCTGAGTTAGATTTCATGGATTTAGTCTTTACTAAAGTATGTATTACTACTACAATTAGTGTAATTATGGTTATTATTTGTGTGTGTGTGTGTGTGTGCATTTGTGAATGTAGGTACATGCATGTCAGTACACATGCTCTTCTTCTATCAGTTGTGGGTTTTGTAGTTGGAACTCACATTGACAGACTTGCACAGTGAATGACTTTATTTGTTTAGTCAACTTGTCAGCCCATAGATTGCTTGTTAATCATTCACAAGAGAACACCGAGTGTCCTCTTACCCTCCTTCCACACTCAGAATGTGTTATGCTGTACATGTATCACTAAATTGCTCAAAATCCCTATCTTGTTTCTGTGTTTCCTTGTACATATTTTGATTCCTTATATTTCTACACCAGTAGCCCTTCATGTGTGTTTATGCCTCGGGAGTGCTGGGAGACATCGAGGATAACGGCCAATAGCCAGGAACCAAGGCCAGTTTTCAGTGGGTAGGGTATGGTATTGATGCCTGTCCATCACAGGAGAGTGAAAGCATGGCTGGTAGTGAGTTCTCCAGCTGGTCTTCCCTCAGCAGGTAGAATGTCCAAGCGGTCATCCTGGGGGTATAGTGACACTCTCTCCAGCCTGGAAGAGCAATAGGGCAGGAGAAACCAAGAGGGTGTTGCATTTTGTTTGCACAGGGAGCAGAGCTGCAGGAAGGGCAGAGTTCTTAAACCATACAAATTTAGGTTTAAATTCAGACTACCTGTGGTGGCATAGATCCTAGGCACTGTATGTAGTGAAGTCTGCTAGAGTAGATAATAGGGTCTAGTTGTGATGGAGGAAAGGGAGGGATACAGAGCTTAGGAGCTGGACAGGTCCCAAAATATTCACCTGCACACAGATATCAACCTATTGTGTTTTCCTCTTTTCCTTCCTTCCAGTTATTGGTTACTTCTTTTGTACCTGTCTTTATATTAAGTAATAATGTATCATAAAACTAAGCACATTCTAAGTTATCTATACAACAAGCATTTGAAGAACCGAAGGTATTTGTCATATAGGAAAAATGAAGCAGAAATAGAAGTCAGTATTTTGGAGAGGTCAGGGAGATCTTTCCAGAAAAGTTATGCTGTAAGAGTTAGGAACAGAGAAAGGTGGCTCACTTGGATGTGATTCTTATTCTATGACATCATGTCTTGCTTTTCTTTGGCTAGCTTTCTCACTGTTCTTCATTTGGACCTTGATTAAGCCACACCCCTCAAGAGTCCAAGAATGGTACTGCAGATGCAGTGAATGTGTTTGGACAGAGCTGAAGTCAGGAGCTCTAGTGTTAGTGGTGTTGGCAGGAGGCTACCACCAGAGACACCTGTGTGCTCTGGTGACTGTCATCAACCCAGACTGCTCACACGTTTACCTCACCTGCATAGCATCAATCATCTATGCACCATCTCCAAACCCAGTTTCTCCTCACTGTACATGAGTTTATATTGTGTCTGTCGGAAGTTCACTTAACCTGGCTGCTCTTCTCATGCCTGGCACATTTGTCCAAAGGGCTTGCAAATGTTCTTATTAGTGAAGAAAGGTGGTGAGAGAGGTCCCAAATCAAGTCATATGTCTGCCTTGAACTATAATATAATGACTGTCTCATCTCTAACTCTGATCACTATATTCCCACTGTGAATAGACTGAAGTGTTTAAGTTACTTTTATTTCTGTATGTGTAACCAATTGTCTTCTAAGGAGAATTCCCCATTTATCAGCCCTGTTGAGAAGGGTGCCCTTGAAGATTAGATGCTCCTTCTCATTGTAGCCCTGGGTGAATGTCCCCCTTATAGGGGTAAACTTACTGAGAGCTGTTTGTTTCTTTTTTGTTTTAATGGTCCTGACAGCTTCTACAGTATAATGAATAATGAGAAACTACCACTACTTTTCATCCTGGATTATCAACATACTTAGATATTTTGGTTTTGTCTGTTTTGCTTTAGAAAATTAGTCACTTTATCTGAGTAATTCTCAGCTAGGAAAAAAAAAACCAAACCTTAAAAAAATGCTTAAGCAGTCAACTTGTCGGGGTGTGTATTTTCATGGCAATTATTTTTAATCATTGTATTATCTTTCATGTTTGAAAGAACTTGCAAAGACAGACTCACATAACATTTCACAGTACATTTTTTTGACATGAGAGATACAGAGAACAATGTGTATTTGTATTGGTGGAGGAATTAAATACAGGGTGTTTAAATTCCACAGATCACATAGAAAGGCATGTTTCAGTCATGTTTTACCAAATGGCAAGAGTTTGTAGTTACAGCTTTCTTTTGTGATGGTTTGACTTTATGACTAATTTTTTAGCCTACTATTAGTAGTATAAATAGGTTTTAACCTAATAATGATTGCAAGTTTTAAATTTTATGAAAACCTGGTATATTTATGCTTCAGCTGGATTCTCTTTTTGAATTCATTTCCATTTTGTTTTTGCATTTTGACTTTTAAATTAATTTTATAACTGGAAAATATTTTATGTTATTTTGTATATTTCAGATAATTAACTTTTAAAATATACAAAGTTAATTAATTCTTCCAGAAAGTGATTAAATTATTAAATAATTCCTTAAGAGAGGAGTTTAAATTACAAACATATTAAGAGTATTAAAAACAACAAAAGCCATCTTTTGAGTTGTAGAAATTCCTGAGCACAGATCCTGGACTTTTATATGCATGCCTGTGTTGCATTAGCTAAATGGGAGCTAACTTCCTAGAAGTAAAAATAAATATTTCAAAGCAAATAATTTACAGTTACAAAGTACTCTAATGGGTACCAACACACACACACACACACACACACACACACACACATGTACTGATCACATAGTAGCTGTTGCATAGTACTTGAATATTTGTGCTAAAGTACAATCTCTTCAAAACCATAAAATAGGAAATGTATTGAAATCCTACTTTAAATGTCTTTCACATATTCCCATGAATATCTGAAAACTGACTCTATGCATGTGGTGAGATACATTAATGTTGATAAAATACTTCTGTGTAGAGCCCATTGTGTTCTGGGACAACTAGATGCCAGCATCCTGCAGCTTACTGTATTTGATGTAGTCTCCCGACAACACAAAGTAGGGAAATTTCCTTGAGAGCAACTAGCAAAACCTTCATATTTTTGGCACTGTTAAGAATGTTATTCCATTATTTGACACTTCCTTCATTTACTCCCCAAACTGTAACTGTCCAATAGGCTACCTAGACATATTAATCTGGGTAGTTCTCAGTAAAAGCAAATCCAGTGAAATCCCTGGGATCCAATCATAGACTCATAGAGAGCCCCACCATGAGTGTCTGTACTGTTACAGCTCTGCATTGTCTCAAAGACGTTAATTTTTTTCATGAGTTAAAACAAATTCATTATTTTGCATACTAGTTTCCATCTCTGGAAAGATGATTATAATGATACCTAACTACCTCACTGGGGTGGAATAACTAATTGTTCATTGTAAAGTGTTTTCTAAGTACAAAGTGTTAGATAAATGGTTATTACTGCAGTTGTCATTATTATTATCATTATGGTGTAAGCGTGAAAGATGAAAGGTGCTGGATAATTGCACGATATGGTGATGCTGTATTCAAATAAAGGGGAATAACCGGAATTGTGGGATAACAAAGCTCACAATACACACATGTGGTAGAGGATAGTTTCTCTTTTAGAGAAAGATAATTCAGATAAGTGTTAATTACCCACAAATAAGCCCAAGGATTATGTATATATATATGTATATATATATATATGTATGTATGTATAGATATGGACAGAAGATCATTCCAACAGCAGTTAATTTCCTCTATGCAGTAGGTGTTTTGAGGAACCTTTGTTTCAAACATGTAAATGTTCAGGTAATAAACTAATTATGTGCTTGAGAAAGGGGCATTCCAGTTTCACGTAACATATGCTAGGCCAGGAAGAGGAAACCTAAACATAGCCTCAGGGTAAGACTGCGTTGAGCCTATCAGTTAAGTTACATGAAGAAGACCAATAAAATAGAATTATTTCATGTTCCAGCATGTACTTGACACCAGGGAAGAGCAATGAATCCAACAGAAAAGAAAGTATAATTAGAAGGCAGTGAGGTCTAGAGAACTATGAGAGAAGGAGACACCTAGCAGGAGCTGTCAAATATATAGGAAGAGTGGTAGTCAACCTTGAAGGGTGAAGAGGTAGTTATCTTCACAGGGCACCTGATTGGCCATACAAATAGCAGCAAAGGAGACCTGAACAGTCTGCAGTTTACTGAGGTCAGTGTCCAGGGACACTGAGGGTGATCTCACTTGGAGCCTAGTTCAAAGAGCTGAAGATTCTTGAATACCTGTGGTGTATTTTTTAAAAAAAAATATTTTCATTCACTTCAAGAATTTCTTAAGATGCATTTTGGTGACATTCACCTAACTCAGTGGCTTTCAACCTTCCTAATGCTATGACCCTCTCATATAGTTCCTCGTGTTGTGGTGACCCCAATTATGAATTGATTTCGTTTCTACTTTAAATTGTAATTTTGATACTGTTGTGAATAAAGTGTAAATATCTAATATCCAGGACATCTGATATGTGACTCCCAAGGGGGTCATGATCCACAGGTTGATAGCCACTGCCCTCACTCTTATTTAAAAGTCCTTACCCCTCCCACCCACCTTCATGTACTTAAAAAATAATCTATTTATTACTTGTGCTACCCATATATTCATGAGCATGGAGCCATCAACAGGAGAGTAGTCGACTTACCAGGAGTCATACCCTTAAAAAAACCTGACTGTCTCTCCCTCAGACACTATCAACTGTCCTTAGCTCCTCAGTGTGTGATGGGGATCTCATGCCTTGCTAGACTATTGACTGGCTTAATCATGTGCAGCTAACAACAGCTGTTGTGAGATCATGAGCACAGTGGTTCTGTCACTTCCAGAATATTCTGTTTGACCCAGCACTCCCTTATCTCTGGTTCTTACATTCTTTCCAACCCCTCTTCTTGGATGGATGGTCCCTAAGCCTTGTGGGAGAAGCATAATATAAATGTCCTCTTTATGACTGAGTCCTCCATTGGTACTTGTTCTCTGTAGTCTGAGCATTTTGATTTTCTGTGTTAACTATTGTCCACTGCACAAAGAAACTTCTCTGATGAAGTCTAAGAGCATATTGGTATAGTGATATGAATTTAGAGGACAGTTTTGCATTGTATTTATCAGAATCATAATCATACTATATACCTGAGCCTTACAACTTATAAATGGAAAATATCAATAAGTTCGAGATGTACAACTTGGAATAAGTGTCTGAGAAATGGTCATTATCAGGCATTCTCTAGAAAATGGTTCACTATTGGGCATTCTCTAGGAAATGACCAGTTTTGGGCATTTTATAGGACATTACCAGTATTGGTCATTCTCTATGAACTGTTCAGTACTGGAATTCTCTAGGAAATGGTCCATAATGAGCATTCTTTAGGGACATGGTCACCAATGGGCATTTTCTAGAAGATAAACAAAATTGCTTTATTAAGAATGAATGTATAGAACTTTGCTTTTGCTTCAGGCATATATATTATACACAATAAATAAAAAACTACTTAAGACCTCAAAACAGTCACAATGAACACAAAACCCTCATTAGGTTAAATATCTACTAACTCTCCAACTTTCTCAAAGTTGAGCACACAACACTGTTGACAAATATGGTATGATGCCCATACCACTAGGTAATTTTTCAGGACATAGACCAAAAGATTTTCCCAAAACTCCAAGTTTCATTTTTCTTATAGCTAAAAAGAGCATAATTTATTAGTCACATTGATTTTTAGAAGCATAACCCTACAGGTGGAGTTTTCCCATCCTGGTAGCCTCTTTCAAATTACCACACAGAGGCTTATATTAATTTGAAATGCTCAGCCAGTAGCTCAGGCTTGTTACTAGCTGTTACATTTACATTAACCCATAATATTTCTTACCTATGCTCTGCCATGTGACTTGGTACCTTTTCTCAGTACACATGTCTGTGTGTCTCTTTGCTACTTCTCTGACTCCACTCTTCCTCTTCCCAGAGTCTTTGTTTCTGGATGTCCCACCTATACTTCCTATCTGGCTATGGTCGTTAGGTTTTTATTAACCAATGAGAGTAATACATATTCATAGTGTACAGAAGGTTTATTCCACAGCATAACCTTGTATCTGTTAGTACCAAACACACTTTCCACTATTAGTTATTCTTCTATGGGAAGTCTTGTGTCTGGCACCACTCTGCATTTAAATATATTAAAAGTATCATCCTTCTAGTTGTTTCTCTGTGAAAGTTAGATTACAGGTTACATGGCTGCATGGATTGTGACGGGTCTATGTACTTGCTGTATTCTCAGGATACTGCAGAATGTATTATATATATTAGGCATCTATCACCTAACCTTTGGATGGGTGAGTCAAGGAATAGTAACAATAATTATCATATATGAAGGTCTGGCATTGTGCCAGGGACTGTGATAAGGTTTATACAGACATTGTCTATTTCAGTCTTACTAGTATTTCTAAAATATTATACTATCATCTACTTTGTACAGTTAAATGATCTGAAGATCAGTGAGGTAAGGATGAATAAAATAGTCAATAAACCTAACATATGATCTAAACCTTCCAACTTTCCATCAGGGTTATAACCATTGTACTGTAAACTGTTTCCTGTTCACACAATTTGTTAGGAGATAATGGAAGCCAAGTGTGTTCAAAGTACTTGGGCAGAATGACCTACTGTTTGGTGACTGACAACTGAAGATACAGAGAAATTTTGACACCACCTAGGATTCTAGGATTAAAAGAAAAAACACTGAAAGACCTAGCCAGCTCATTACTGCATGTTGCTAACTGTTAACATATTTTATCTCAAGCAAGTTACCAAACAAGCAACCTCTAAGTCCTCAGTCACAACTAACTTCAAAGGAAAAATGAGTGGGTTCAAGAATTTCTGTAATCCACACTCAGGTTATATCTATGGACTAGCAAAGAATAAAGACTCTGACCGAAACCCTTAAGGGGAAAATCAGACATTAGAATAGAATGGTGATTATCAGGAGGAAAAGATGAGGTGCCTATCTTAAATCCAGTGGATTCAGAGCTCCAGTTTGAAAAGACAAAAACGTACAGGAGATGGTCTGTTATCACACTGCATAGTAGTAGGAAGGAATGCATCTAACAGTGCTGATCTGTGCACTGGGTAAAATTATAAAGTTTATGATATGTATGCACATACATATATTTAGATATATAAAAAGGCCAGACAAAAATCTGTCACTGAATAATCCATGATGTTATTACTATAGTTAGCTGATGAAGAATTCACAACATTTTATCAATAATATAATAAACTGAATTAACTAAAGGGAACCTGTTTAAAGACTGTAGGAACGATAAATCTCCCATTCAAAGGACAAGGCTGGCTTGCTTTGGGAGGTTGGGAGGTCACAGGTTGAAGGCCAGTTTGGGAACTCTGGTAGGCCCTATCGCAAAATAAAAAGTAAAAAGGTAGGAATACAGCTTAGTGGTAGAACTCTTTCCCAGAATCTGAGTGGTTTGAACCATCATAATATAGATGATTTGATTGTATAAACCTTGAATAAATCCAACAAATTTTCCATATAAAAGCATATTAGTGTAAAATATATATTAGACTCAAAAGTTCCAATATTTGAACATGAGAGGATAAAAGTATGTCTACAAACAATAAGATAATTAGTCTGTCCAAGTTAATGAGACAACGTCTCTCAGTAAACATATATTACTAGAATAAAGAGTGGGCTAGCAGTTGTAGTGTATGCCTTTAATCCCGGCACTTGGTAGGAAGCAGGCAGAGTTTGAGATCAGCCTGGTCTACAAAGAGAGTTCCAGCACAGATAAAGCTGTTACACTGAGAAGCAGTATCTCAAAATACAAAGAAACAAATAAATAAAATAATAAAAAACTGAAGCAGGGATACTGGGGGATAAATAAACAGATATGGCTCATAATGTTGAAAGGGTCAACTGACCAGGGAGATGTAACAATTAGCAACACTCAAGCACATCTAATGAGAACTTAAATTCATGGATCCCAAACAATATAACTTACAGGAGAAACAGATTATTCAATAGCAATACTTGCAGATTTCACTATGGGATAATTTAATATAGATATGAAAGTGTATTCTTTTCTCAACATTTTTCACTTTTTTGTCTTTTTTATTTTTAAATTTAAGTTAGAAACAAGGTTGCTTCACATGTCAATCCCAGCTCCCTTTCCTCTCCCTTCCCTCCTCCCACGTCCTCCCACCAAACCACCCCCCTCCCCCAATCCCCACTCTTTTCCCCAGGGAGGGCGAGGCCTTCCATGGGGGATGTCCATAGTCTGTCATTTCATCGAGGGAGGACCTAGGCCCTGCCCCATGAGTCCAGACTCCGTGTTTAGCTGTGGGTGTCTGCTTCTGCTTCTATCAGCCATTGGTTGAAGGTTCTGTTTCCCAGACTCTCTGGCAGTGGGACTGTAGGCTGGCACTCCCCTGATCCATGTCCTAAATCCATAGATGAGGGAGTACATACCTAACTAAATAAAATAATTTAGTGTAGAAGTATCATAGGCAAGATTTAAAAAGGAACCATATGATTAAACAACCCATCCTTCCTTTCAAGTATAAATAGCTCAGGCAGTGACTGCAAAGTAGGCTTTGTTCTTAGGCACACATAGAACATTTCTAAGGTGAGTCATATGATTGACTAAGCAAACAGAGAAAGGATGTCACAAACTACAAATATTAAGACAAAAGAGAATATAGCCATATGGAACCTCAATACATTTTTTAAAAAATCAAAATGAAATATCTTGAGCAATTTGTGCCAAAATTGGTAAATTTGTGTAAAATAAATCTCTGTATCTTTCTCACCTCTGTTTTTATCATAGTTTAGATATATACTTACTCTCATTTATAACATTATTTATTTTTGCTTTGTATACGAAACTATTCATTAGAGCAGGGGCAAATTGTAATATCTTGTGTTAAGTGATTATATTTGATATTTTGTAGTATCTGGATCAACAAAGATGAATAAAATGTAGTTACTAACTATTAAATTATTCAATATGCTTAAGAAGATGTCCCCATCGAAGAACAACCATGTGATAAATGATGATTAGACTATGTATATTATGTGATGTGTTCTTTATTTCTCAAGTTTATGTATAAGTTAAATCATTTAAAATAGTTAAATAATCCCTGACACATTATTAATAATGAAAAATTATTACCTATTTTACTGTTCCATATTAATATGATAATAGTATAATTCTGTCTTTATCAGTTCTGATTTAGAGGTTCTAATGGTCTCTGACTGTTTTAGTCTGTATAGAACAATACAGTAAAGCAAATATTCAAGTGTGAATAGTCAGACATAAAAACTGAAATGTAAAACTTCAACCTCATACTTATATTTTTCAAAAAAATATAAGTATCTGATATGAAAATCAAGATCGTTTTAGAATACAGATTGGTTTCCTCCGGAAATTGTATGTTTTCCAGTAGTATTGCAGCGGCATTTCAGTTATGTAGATTTCTGGTAGGTGCTTGAACTCACTCAAAGTTTATCTTTGGTCAAGGCAATGTGATTACTACATACAGTTTCTCTTTAGTTCTAAGCTTAGTAATGACAGAAAACTATATAGAAAGGAAAAGTGTTTCTGGTTATTCAAGTATTCAGAGGACACTGAAATTTTTGCTAAATGTAGACATAAATATTTTTAATTGATAAAGAAACATGAAAAATTAAGTGTTTATCCTCACAAGCCATATGACTGGGAAGGAAACATACTTATTTTTATGTCCTTATCTTACTGAGGAATCTGAGACAGAATTGTTGCCAGTTTTTAAATCCTCCTCTCTGAATATTTTAGTGCCATCAAATGGGAATGATTTGGATCAGTTACAAGATTATGATGGGAATGATGGAATGGTGTAATGATTTGGAGCAAGTCTTGTCCTGTCTCAGGAGAACTTATAATTGGGTTGTGTTTATGATAGGCACATGATGAGGAGACATCAAACTGGAGTACCTCCTTAACCCTCCTCTGACTCTCCAGTCTTTGCCACTGTTTTGGTCGTTTTGTTTTGTTTAAAGAGGCAACGAAAAAACATTTATCTGATTTTACTATTTCATAGGTTCTTCTGGAAGTCGTGAAGTGGAACCTAACGGAAGTCCTTTTCTGGTTATTATTTATGTTCATATAAACCTCATAAATCTCATGGAGAAACTCTCAAGGGTGCTTTTGATACCCTAATGTTACAAGATAAGTATCAGTAAAAACCCAGGAAAGGTGGATGAAGGGAACTGG
Organism: Mesocricetus auratus; assembly: GCF_017639785.1. Classification (NCBI taxonomy): domain Eukaryota; kingdom Metazoa; phylum Chordata; class Mammalia; order Rodentia; family Cricetidae; genus Mesocricetus; species Mesocricetus auratus. Next base: position 107,172,129 of record NW_024429189.1, read on the forward strand.
GAGGAATGTGAACCGGTTAGGATCTGGTCCAGAGCTACAAGGGGAGAAGGCTGTCTTTTGTTTGCCTGAAGATAATTGAAGCAGTGAACATGATTGTGCACCAAATCAGAACTTGAGTTTAATTGTTAAGGAAACTACTTTTTTCTTTGAGTCAATGACACATTTGGTTATTCAGGAATTCAGTTCTGATGATGACCAAGATAAGAGTGGACAGGACTGAGATTGAATCTTCAAAACAGGTTTGATAAAATGGGTAATGCATATACTCTTTTTGGACAATAACTACCCCCTGCCTGACAAAAGTACTTATGGACTTTTTGAATTTTTGTAATCTAAAAATGGCTTTTGGTACCTTCATCATAGATAATCTTAAATATTCCTCTGGTTCAGTGTATAACTTCATCATTGAACTCAAGTTGTGTTCAATTCCAAGCTATGCACATAGGCTTAAACACTTTTGAATTGCTTTTGTGAAAAAGGACAACTTCAATTATTGCAACTGTTTATTTTAACGTACTTTTAAAGAATAAATAAATAAACTGTACATGTCAGCAAATAGAGTTATATATGCTATCATATGTTTGATTTAGCCACCCTGGGGACAGAATGCTTTCACTGGTAGCAAGTCCAATAGACCCCATTCTGTGGAGTGAGTGCCCTTTGGGGCCACTTTCTGAACTTGTTCCATCGCATTGGGCCATCCCACACAGTAGCGAATGAGTTTCTTTGAACCTCTTTATTACTTAAGACACATTATAGTTCCGAGGAGGGAAATTGAGGATTCTAGCTGTATTTGAAATGAGATGGAGCACGAGTGAGAAAGTGTACAGGTACAGAAAGTCTCCTGGAGTTGGCACAAATTCGTAGGGATGTCCGGGTTGGAGATTTGTAGAGGCAAAGGTAAAGTTCAAATATTCAGGCATCGTAAACCTGTCAGTGGAGGGCCATCATCTACCACATTAGCCAGACTGAACAGGCACTATTTTTCTTTTCTACAAATAGGGTGTATCTACAGAAAATTACATGTAGTGAGACCTTTGTTAGTAATTTTCAGGAATTTCTAGTAAGCAAGTTGTCTTTTGCTTCCCAGTTGACATGACTGCTGTCTCAAGTGAGAAAGCACAGACTTCTTAGAGTGGGGACATTCCCGCCATCAGGGAATGAGAAGATACAGTGTGAGGGATTAGCAGGCTCAAAAAATGGGAGATGACAAGGATCTGAGAGTGTAGGAAACATGGGACCACGTTAGGTCACCCAAGGAAAGAAATTTTGGCCAGGCAAAAAGTGCAGAAGGCGGGGGAGGGGAAGTAAAACCTTTAAAGGAGACTCCTACTTGCTTACTCCTTTGGAATTGAAGGGAGACTTATGGATAAAGCTTTGCTGGGTGGAAGCCAGGACAAGGTCAGCTCAGAATCCGTGTTTCTTGCTGCCTCCCAGATCCACTCTTCACCTTTTCACATGTACACACACATTCTGCTCCAGAAGAAAATCTTGTCTGAAATCAAGTTTGTCCTCTCCTGTCTTGCGTTTATATAGTTGTTAGAGGCAAAGATCAAAGCTGGAAAAGGGCAACTTTGAAGGGGAAACGCCTTTCCTAATTCATGTTTGAGATTTTTTTCTAGCCTGGTTTCCTAGGAAAACTATGCCTGCAACTAGAGGCCTAAGTTGTGCCATCTGCATACATAACATCACACACAAATAAAAGCAGATGATGGAATTTCACCTAAGGTCTGTACGTGCCCAGGAAGGCTTCACAGGCTCCAAATGCCTGCTTTTATCTTATACATCGAGAAGCCCATTCAAGCCTTCAGGGCTTTGCCAACTTGGCAAGAAAGAGAGTTGGCAAGCTTCCCATGCTGGGTTTCCTTTAGTTGAAGGTTTTGAAGTGGGTCTGAGGCTGATGAGCGAGGCTGTGATAAAGGCTGTGTGGAGTCCTTGTGAGGTATCCTGTTTGTTGACTGTGAGCTTTTCATCATTGGACATGAATGGAAAGTGTCATTCCTTTGCCCGGGTATTCCCCTTTTCTGTGCGCTTAAAGCTACCTTAGAGAATTCCCAGCTACCATATGAAGCCGTAAATTCTCTCGGCAAATGCCTGTTTTGACCGAGAACTTTAAAGACATATGGCAAAAGTTTAAACAAGTCCTAATTGATGGGGTTTAAACACTGTATGTAGTAATTAAATAGTTAAATTAATGAAAAAAAACCCTAAAGCACCCCTTGTACTTTTCGTCTTTAATCTTTCTCAAATTTTTCTTGAAGACTTAAAATTCATGAATGAAGGGAAGGAAATAGAGTTGCTAAATTTCCCAAGTACTCCATTAAAAAATTTGAGTTTATATGTCTAAATTGGAGATGGGGCTACTGCATGGTTTCCTTTCTTTTGCATGTGTGGTGTACATTTGAATGTTTATATGTGTGTATGATTGCAAGTATGTATGTTTTCATATGTGTAGAGTATGCATGTATGTGTATGCACATGTATGTGAACACTAAAACCCGATGTTGGGGTGTTTTCCTTGGTTGTTCACCACTGTGTTTCTGATACAGTCTCTTGATGTAACCATTGTTCACTTTAGTCTTTCTAGCCAACTTGCTTATGGTATGTGTCTGCCTCACCAGAGCTTGGATTATAGACCAGTTTTTAAATGCGTGCATGGGATCCACATTTCTTTCTCAGCAAGTGTCTACTGACATGTGTCCAGCCCCCTCCCCAGAGCTCCATTAAAATGAAATTCCCAGGGAATGAAAAGAAATTGTAAATAAATCATTGTTGCCAAAACAAAAAGGTAAGAATACTTTAAAGACACATCAAAGACTAGAGTTGATACACTTAAATTGTTTCTCTATAAATGAAGTATTATGAAAATTAAGCATCTTAGTAGAAATCTCTCTCTCCTTTAATGTTTCTTTACAATCAGAATATATGTTCTATTCTTCATACAAGTCACTTTGAAATTTCTTCTCTTTTGTTTAAATTTTTAAGGTAATGATTTGTTCATGTGGGTGTGTGCATATGTATGCACATGCCTGGGACTAGAGACTGACTTTATGTGTCTTTCCTCGATTGCTTTCCACTTTATTTGTTTGTTTGTTTGTTTATCTATTTATTTACTAGCCATGTCTTTTTCAATGCACCTGACGTGATTCTGTTTAAATGGCTGGATAATGAGCTCCAGAAAACCAGCCGTTTGTGCTCAACAACTGCCATTATGCCTGGGTCTTTGAACATGGTTTATAGAATCTGAACTCAGGCCCTCATTCTGGTACAGCAGGCATTTACCAGCTTAGCTTCTGCCCTGCTGCTTAAAAATTGTTGACAGTTTCATACATATGTAAACTGTGTTTTTGCTCTTTTCACTGCCATTATCCTTTCTCACCTCCTCATACACCTATAAAGCCTCTCCCCTTTCTTCTCCCAAAGTCCCCCTTCAACTCTCATGTCTTGTTTGTTAATTGTGTTGTTTTTAAAACCCACTGAACTTATCTGGGCTGTTCACGTAAGTGTAGGTTGAGTGTTATTTGCTAAAACATGAACACCTTAACAGTGTGTACACCACAGAACAAAGGACTCACCTCTTGCAAGAACAATCAGCCGCCAGTAATTTTCATGGACAAGCAGATCTCAATTCACCAGCATCCATATTGACAGACTTCATTTTGTGCATGTATTCTGCAGTTAGCCACAGCTGCTTAAGTTCAGTAGAGCAACAGTTTCGTCCTGCCCAGAAGACAACATTTTACAGCACTTTGCCCCTTCCTCTGTCCCGTACATTCTTTATGTCTCCTATTATGTAGTATTCCCTGAGCTCTGGAGGAAGTGATATAGATGCTCCATTTAGGGCTGGGTGCTCAAAAGTCATTTATTCTTAGCACTCTGGGCAGTTTATAAGTGTTTACATTAACCATCAAGCACTGTAAAGAGAAGTTTTCTGACATATTATTATAAACATCAGCAAGAAGCAAATTGATACCATGCCCATTTAACTAAACAGCCATAATGGTTCCCCTTCTGGGCCTAAGATTTTGTCCAGATTCATAGCATTAACAGGTCTGAATTCTTTCCTATGTAACTACTCCCAAATCTAGTTAGAAAATGGTTGTTTAAGCACAAAACAGTTACCAGAGACTGAAGCAGAAAAGAAAGACATTGACTAGACCCGAAAGTTCCATTGAGGAGACATTTGTACCTTCTGCTCTAAGGCTCAGGGAAAATAGTAGAAGGAGGCATAGAAAAAATGTAAGAGCCAGAAGATAGGGAGAAGGGCTGAAAAATGCCATCATTTGGGCTGAATTGAAATCAGGCACCCGCAGCAGGTAAGACTGTCAGGGAACCCTAGCAGAGTTCAGAAAATAATTCCAAATTGACTGTACAGAGGACCCAAAGTAGACTCAATGGGTCACATATAAATAAAATAGACATAAATCTAGGGGTTTGTATGGGATTGGTAGGAGTGGGAAGGACAGAACAGAGGTTTGGAAAAGTGATGATAACATATTCTAATTAATGAAATTCCAGTTTCATGAGTAAAATCTCTTTTAGTGAGCTATTATGTGCCATGGTGGCCATAGTTACTAATAAGGCATTATATCATTGTTATTTCAAAGTTTCTAAAAAAGGAACCATTTTACCAAGATGATATTAAAAGTGAGGGAAATTCCCCCAATCCTGGAGGATAGTCAAAGCCAAGACACTGAAGGTCAAGAAAACAGGACAGAGAAAGATCCACATAAACAGAATGGGGAACATTGCATGTCACTCACCTCTGGGTAACCCAGGACACTGATTGGGCATCTCAGCCCAAGGAAGCAAGCTTGAATACTGTGGCATCATCAGAGTCACACCGACCACTGAGAAAACAATGAATAAGATAGTGACAACGACAAACTTTGTTTCTCGTAAATGTTAAGGTCAACAAGCACAAGTTCAAACAGTCTGTGAAGATGCCCTGTCATACCAATGTGGCCAAAGTCAACACTCTGCTCTGGCCTGATAGAGTGAAGAAGGCAGATGTCCAGTGGACTTCTGACCAGAAGGTCTTGTAAATTGATGACAAAACCAGATCAGACTTAATGTTCTGGTTAATTCTAAGTTCTTTTTTTTTTTACTATAAACACTGATAAAAATGTATTTTAATACTTCAAATATACATACACCACTAAATCAGTGAAATAGTAGATATGTAAATTAGCTTGACTCATTTTACAATGTATAAATAGGCAAAACATCACATATAATTATATAAACATCTGCAATATTATTTTTTAAATAAATAAGAAAAGTATCCATATAGAAAAAAACAGAAAAAACTTGCGAACTCTTTAGGCATTTGCATCCTAGCTTAATTTCTAAATTTTTGTATGTGTTTTTTGTGTGATTGCATGAGTGCATCCATATTTTCTTGCATGTGAGCATGTGCAAGAATGTGTTCATGCATTTGGAGGACTGAGGTCGATATCTTCTTTGATAGTCCACATTATTTCTTGAGGCAGGGTCTCTCACTTGGATCCAGAGCTTGCCAGGTGAGCTAGTTTAGTTTGTCAGTTTGCTCCAAGGATACCCTGAGTAGGCCATGCAGACCTCCTCTTTACTTACACTCTAGAAATCTGAACTCAGGATTTATGCTTGCATAACAAATCCTTTGTACAGTGAGTCATCTCTCTAATCCCAGTTTTGTTCTTGCTTAAAAAATATTGCTTGTGTCAGAGTTCCTAACATTTTCTACTTTGACATTATTATTTTAGATTTTAAAATTGATGGTTTTTTTACTCTGTGTGTGTGTGTGTGTGTGTGTGTGTGTGTGTGTGTGTGTGTGTGTGTGTGAATTTATGTGTGCAGCATGGAGGTACCATGGAGACCAGAAGAGAAAGCATCTGATTTTCTGGTACTGGAGTCAGAGGTGGTTGTGAGCCACCTGATGTGGGTAGCTGGGAAGTGAAGTCGGGTCTTCTAAAAGAGCAATAAAGACCAATAAATACTCTCAATCACTGGGTTGTATCTCTAGGCCCCATTATATCTTTTGATATTTAATTTTAAATGTAATTTTATTTGGGATAGTATGAAATAAAAGTTAAATAATATTTTCCATATTAGCAGGATCTAGAAGGGTGATATACTGAGGCTTTCTTTTCCATCTATTTGTAATGCAATACCTTTGATATATATCCTGCTATTTGTTCTGTGTCTCAAAGTATGTATCATGGTAGATGGCTGTGGTATTTTTCACTTACACTTACATATCTGATGAAGAAATAGTCTCTCTGTAATTTTGCATATAATTGACTTTTTATTCATTGTGTGGATTTCAAAATCATTTGAAATTTTGCAATAGTAATCACAAAATGTTGAACACTCCATTTATTTTAAATATTTCTTTTTCTTAAATATTATTTTATGCTTTTGTTTAAGAAGATACACCTCTGTTATGAAATTTTTGTTTGTACATATTTTATAGTTGATATTATTTTACATCTAGGAATTATTTTCCCAGGTCTGGTGACAACTGATTGTTAATCTATTGCAACATTCTTCTGACTTTTTGTCTGTATTTGAATTCATCTCCTATACTGAATTCACTTATTAAATTGTTTTCTAAATTTGAAACAAAGTCTATCTCCTACCAATGTTTTTACCAATTTTCCTAATTGTGGAATCTACCTCATTAGCTAGAACTCTAAAGACAATGATGTAATAATAATGGTAAGTCAGCCCTTTCTGGTTCTTCTACATCGGAATGGAAATATCTTCTCTGCTCTCATCGTACTTAATGTATATTATTGGAGTTTGGGAAAATAGTCTTTCAGATGAGTCCTCCTATCTGTGTGCGAAGTAAAACCTTATTAAAAGATGGCTGTGGAATATTATCCAATACTTTCTGAGGTGTTTGTTGATATTATTTCTGTCCTTTTACTAAAGGAGGTTATGGAATCGCAGAATCTGAGAGAGAAAAGGTCAAGAGAAAAGGAACGTCAGGTTTAAAATTATAAGGCCTAGCTTCTGCCCTTGTGAAATTTTGGCAAGAAAACAGATAAGGAGAAAGCGTTTTGTCAGCGCTGCAGCATATAATTCACATGGAATTATGCAGTTAAGAGAGGAAGCACAGATATGCGATCTGGAGTCACAGGAGCAGCTCCTTGGAGAATCATGGTCTCTTAACAGTGGGGCAAGACAGCACAAGCTAATTCACGCAGTCAGGAAACCAGAGGAGAGAAGAAAGCATTGAAAGGTGCTTGCAAATTGTCCAGCTTTTCGCTGGAAATGAAAATGAGGTTGATATTACGAAACAATGCAGAAGAGAATTTGTTCTTCTTTACTTGGAATAAACCAAAAAAAAAAAATGACTAAGCAACAACGTATGTGGTTAGTCACTGGGGATTTTACCCACGTAACCATCTTTGAGGGCTTAGAAACTTCCTCATTTTTCTGTTTGAATGTACGAATGAGAACCTTTCTCAGAACCAAGAGTCATTTATCTCTGGGAATGCATACAGAGGAAGGAATTGCAGGGCTGCTGGCTGCAACCTGCTGAAACCATGGGGTTAAAGTGGAAGAGAAGGATATTGGACTTTCTAGTTATCTTGTTAGAATTGGAACACCACAAAAATGCTCAAACTAGGGACTAATGGCAGATCATGTTGCTATAGAAATAATAACCAATTCTTAGTAGATTTGGAAAAAAATTCCTAGCTATAGAAATGATTGTCAGTTCCTGAATTATTTGATTCTTTAAATAAAGCGTACCTGGGTATCTTTAAGTGGCTTCATTTTCCCCATCCCTTACAGAACTCTATATGCTTTATTATGTAGTTTCCCCATACTAGTGGAACCACTTTCATTTTTGAAATTGTCATGTTACAGTCTACACACATGCCAAAACCTTAATACTGTTCTTCTGTTCCCAGTTTTCTAGAGAATTATTCATTCTTTATGTCCACTTCAAATGCAACCAGCTTTGTGTTCTCTTTGCAGAACTTCTACTGGAGAGCTGACTAGTCTCTATTTGAACTCCTAATGCATCTTTGTTTTTCTTTTGTCTTCTACATTGAATACATTTTTACTTGTTTTTGTTATGGACTGTGTGATCAATCCTTCCTCTACCCACTTATTTCCTTAGAATCTCCTTTCTTCAACAGAGCATCAGTACATGTGTGTGCACATATGCATATACACACAGAGGTGATTATATGCACACACATGAGTGAACATACACACACAGGTGCTACTGAAAACTTTCTACAAAAATATTAATGTCATGCACTATAAAGGATGGAGTGGATCAAATGCCTATATTTTACCCAAAATATATTTATCCTAATGTTGTCTTTTCCATATAGTTTACTTTAAAAATACAGTATGTATATATATGTGTGTGTGTGTGTGTGTGTGTGTGTGTGTGCCCGTGCGTGCGAGCATGCGTGTGTGCATGCATACCACAAGGTAGAATTCAGAGAACAACTTATCAGATCCATTGTATCCTTGTGAGTCTCAGTGCTAGAACTCAGATAATGGCCTTGGTGGCTAGCGTCCTTACCTTCTGAGCCATCTCACTGGCCCTCTTCCATACATATTTTCTAAAATGTGTCTTTCATGACCTCAAACAACTTTGTTGTCAGCCCCACCTTGCATGGATTTCTCACTAGTGGGAAAGCTTGGTCCTTGGGAGCTTTCTCCTAACCACAGGCTGCTTGTGGAAGTCTTGTTTTTCTCAAGAAGATCTGTCTCGCTTCAGAGAGCCCAGGGAACTGGAGCAGAAGACCCAGCTGTTCACAGCAGCTAACACTTGTAGTCTGTCTGTTATGTGCCATGCACTTTGCTAAGTACTTGATGTAAACCCTTCAAGTAGGATTTTCTACTGTAGATTCTTATAACTAGGCTTGTCTCCTTTAGACCATGAACAAGCCTATATGAATCTATTGTTTTTCTGTGTTCTCGATACTTAGCAACGTGCTGGCACACAATGTGTAAGCCCTTCATAAATGCTTCCTGGATGAACAAAGAGCACATGAGTATGGACATAATACAATTGCTGACTGTTGATGCAAAAGTTTCACTGTATTCACTGTCTCCTTAACAGTGTTTTTTTTCCCATATGTGTTTTTTGTTTTTTTCCTCACCATGGTACCTGTCTGTTAATTCTTCCTGTGGTTAGTAGAGGCAGTTCAACTGTCCATGGATATTTCCAGTTCTTGCATTTTGTCAGCTAATTACTCTATGAGAATTCTTTCATGTGGTCTCAATTAATATTGAAATGGCTTGTAGTTTTGAACACATTTCACCACCAGTCAGATTTTGTGTCAAGGTAGTGTCATGCCCTGCCCACACAGACATACTTGGGGTTTTAGCCTTGTCAGGTACATTTCTAGAGACTTAATGAATTCCTCTAAGGCCACCATCATTGGATGGCAGGTAAATCCTGATCCTGGTCCAGGCCAAACCAAAGCTACTCTTTTTCCTTTTTCTATTCCATAATAAACTATTGAGTGAAATACTCTTACACATAGTATTTTTTGGAGAACCCTGCAGAGGAAAACCCTTGGTTCATGTTCTTGTTATTTCTAAAATAGCAATATAGACTTTAATAACTTTTGTGATATGCTCTTCATATTAGATATCTGAGGCAGTATAATATAATGTAGAAAACAAACACAGTCCATCTAAACAAAAACACCTCACCCTCAAACAAAAACAAATAAGACAAAAGTACAATTTAGGAGTTGGGAGACAGCGTTTCCATTAGTGAATCCTGTAGGTTTATCTAAATTGCTCTTCGCAGTGGGTTGGGAGGTTTGAGATAGCTTTTGTAGAGAACATCTTGAACTATGCTTCCCTCCTCTGGCAGGCTGCCCCTTCTGCTCCTCTAGAGGTCTAGAGGCCTTTGGTCTGTGCCATGCAGGACATGTCTTGTTTGTGAAATCCCTGATTCATTTTCTATCCAGCATGAATTTTTATCTTTTAAATCTTAAAACTTTGATTCCCCCCTCCTACTTTACCTTTCTCTGTGGCATTTGGCCCTAGTTGCTAATGATTGCTTTCTTTATATGGATTTGAGGTCTTCCAGTCAATTTTGTGAATAAAGTCTATGATAAATTACATCCTCATGGATCCAGTCTCAGCATCAAGCATTAGAATGTGGACTCACAATTCTAGAAGACAAGGTCACTGAGAGCAGGTGTTTCTGACGGTGCCTTTGATGATAGATGCATCACTCCCTTCCAGAGCTATATTTTAGTAGCTGGCACCCAGCAAGTATCTTTTTGAATGAATGAAGAAAATACCTCTGCCTCATTGAGAGCAGATCTTTCACACAGCTCTGATGAAATGTTGCCTTGGCTCGTCAAGTTGTACTTTTCTTCATTAATTATGTTAAAAGATTTCTTTGCTTTCAGTAGGTTGCATAAGATTCTCTTCTGCTTCTCTGTTTGCACAGATGCTCATTTATTTTATTCTCTTAGTTTTAAGAAGCTGTTATTTCCCTGCTAGAGAACAAGGAAGGACAAGTGGAACAACATCCTCTTCCACGATCTTCTCCCTTAAGGAACACTTGCAGGCCTCAACAACAGATGGCTTCATTTCTCTGACAATCACCAGAAGTTAGAGAGGACCTGCAAGACCACAGCAACCTGAACATTAATTGAGGTCATGAATAAGGAGTAACTCCTTACCTAAATACCCAGTTATGCCAAGTGAAGTTTATCTGATGGCAGATATACTGCACAGCTCTGTGAACATGCTCCCCACTCTGTTCTATACAGAGAGTTCCATATTGCTCAGCAATTATTATTTTTTCTTGTCACCAATGATGTCACCTGCAGATTCAGAAACAGAAAACTTCAGTTTATCGCCCCATGCTGGTGTGACATACGTCCTACCTTTTATGGATAGTGTGTAACCACAGTTTACATTCCCATATCAGGGTGCTTTACTGCCTCCAAACATTTTTCCAGGGTAACCACAACTGAATGGCCCTCAGTGGGAGGGAACTTGTGGGTTTAAACCATCATGGCTGTTAATTCTAGTTTTGTCCTACACTGACATGAAAACTTGCTTCTGGTTTCACTTTTGGCAAGACTGGAAATTTTAATTAGCCTATTAACAGATATCAGACAGAAAGCTCCCTTTTAGAAATTTATTAGACATGTTTTGGGGTACACTCAAACTTTTAAGCAAGATATACTTTGGAGTCAAGATCTTCACAGTGTAGCTGAGTACCCTCTGCCTCGGTCTGAAAAGTCTCTATGTGACTCTTGAGGTTATCAGCTTATTTTCTGCTGACAAGGCCTTGTGTCCATAGTCTAGTTGTTGTGGGTATGAGGATCTGTGCAATTATTCTTTATAAAATACAATAAACATCTGTATTAGTTACTATTCTCATCACTATGATCAAGGACCTAACAAAATTCATTTATAGTCTATTTACTTTGGATCACAGTTTGGTGGCCCAGCCGACAATGAGGAGGAGGACATGGCATCAGGCTTGTTAGACAGCTGATCATATTGCATCTGCAGAGGAAACAGGCAGTGATGACTGCTGATGCTCATCTCACTGTCTCCTTTTTATTCAGTGTGGACCCAAGCCCATGGCATAGTGCCTCTCACAATTAGGGTGTGCCTTCCTATCTCATTTGACTTCATCTAGAAGCTTGCTCACAGCTGTATCCAGGAGCTTATTATATTCTAGGTGATTCTAAATCTTGTCAAGTTGACAATCAATAGTAACTATCACTAACACAAAACTCAAATTTTATCGTAGGTTTTGTTAAGGGCATTTGCTCTACAGTTTATAGTTAGGTCTCTGTGGACGGATCTTGTTATTTCCATCACAACACTAAATAGGAAATGGGGAGTGATATTTATAATTCTGGATCAGAGGTTATGAACCAGAATGCATAGTCACTTTCTTTATGGCAGAGATTGCTTGTTGGAAGCTCTATCATTAACTTTTTCAACTGAATGCATTTTTGAACACTTCTTTGACCAAATCACTCATTGAACCTGGAGGTTACTCACTGATTAGCTTCACTAGGTGGTCAGCAAGTCTCTTGGACCTTTCTGTTCCATTTCCTTCTGGCTCTGGGGTGATAGATACATGCCACTATATCCTTCTTTTCCATGGGTGTTGGGTATTGGAAGTCAGGTCCTCATTCTTGAGGAGACAGAACCCTAGCCCAGAGGGTGTTCACATTCTTAACCACCTTCTCTATTATTAGCCTTACAAGTTGGCAGGGGTGATAGACATGTCCTAAGCTTTCTCTTGAACAGTAGCTATTACTGCAAGAGAATTACTATAGTAAATTGCATCTTCATTCTCACTTTGTCTATTTGCCAGATGGGGACACATGACAGCATGGGGCTAGCAGACATGGGCAAAGGCAAGAACAAGAGAGCGTGTTTGCTTACCATCTAGATCTGTGTGAAGAACCATGAAGGGAATGCTCTTTTCCTAGCCTGTGCTGCCTGACTCAATGGTCCCTTGATGTAACCCTCTCAGGGTAGTGGAGCCAGGCCACACTGAGGATGTGCAGTCTGCCTACTTCGCCATCTACACTGATGCCCTGAAAGCCCTTGAGTTTCACCTAACCTTAACTAGCCTTTCTTCTTCAGTGATTCCATACACCCATGGTGCAACCCCTTTCCTGATTCTCTCAACCCTGTACTGTCTCTGGATTGCTTTGATGTCTCTTCTTCCATGTACTAGGAGGAAAAGCTGAACATTGTGTTCTCATAGCCTCACTGAAAAAAAGTTTGAGGGTTTAGGAATAGATTTACTTATTTTTACATGAAAAAAAAAACAGGTGACAGGCATGGTCTTGATCACAAAAGTTAAAATTCTGAATTTGTGTTTTCAATAAAACTCTTTTATAGCTGACTACTTGGTTCTTACAATATCAACTCCCTCTTTGAGTTTATTGAATATACTGTGAGGTACTTAAAATAGATGTTTGTATTCTCATCTGTTAAGCTGTGCATCATGCATTATTTTATATATAAAAATCTGATCTTGGGACCAACTAGATGACTCAGTTGGTATTATGATTAGGTTGTCATCTTGACTAAATCTAAAATCACTCATGAGGTGGACTTTTAGATGTGTCTATGGAGATTGCTTGATAGAAGTGAGACCTGCCCACTGTGGGTAAAGCCATTCCCTGGCTGGAATCCTAGGCTGTATAAGTGGAGACAGGGAATCAAGCAGTATGCATGTATTTATTTACTTCTTTTCTTATTTGTGGATGTGTTGAGACCATCTGCCTCAAGCTTCAACTACAATGACTTCTCCACTGTGATGAACTCTGGAACTGTGAGCTAGAATAAAACTTGTCTCTCTTATGTTGCTTTTGTCAGAGTATCTAAGCACAGCAAGAGGAAAAGAAAATAACACAGACTGCATGAGCATGAGGATGTGTGTTCAAAACTCCAAAAACCCTTGTGAAAAGTTTGGTGGTAAGGTTCTCAACTATTGTCATAGCACTGGATAGTCAGGAAAGATTCTTAGGACTTGCTGGCCAGTCATCCTAGCCAAATTGTGAGCACCAGATTCAGTGAGAGACTCTGCCTTCAAAAGTTAGATGGAGAATGACAGAAGATAACACCCATTGTAAACCTCTGATCTCTGAGCACACACACATTATGCACATGCTCATATATGTAACACACACACACACACAAGCTTAGCTTAATTCCCCAAAGATTTAAAGGTGAAATAGGGAAATATAATATGCTTATACTTTTCTGCTGGTTATAGTTTAAACATATTTTGTTTCCAGGTAAGTAAAATCCTCAATGTTAACAATAATGTGGCTCAACATTGTTTATTAAGTACTTATTTAGAAGATAGTGATGGAATATTACTACCGTTATTATCCAGTCTTCACTGTATCACAATAGTTATTTACATACTACAGATAGGCAAATGAGGCACAAAGAAGAACAGTATGGTGCAAAAAGTTGTACAATGTGTGACTGGCGAAACTAAGATCCATGGCCAGGCTTGTCTTCTCTGAAATTTGCATCATCCTGTCATATGTCTATGACCAGCAACATTTTACTGTGTGTTATCACAGCAGTGCGTCTATTTTTGGTTATAGTATTCAGAGAGCTGCTAAGTCCTACTCTGCATCTTTAGTGGCATAGAGGTATGTTAATTAGGACAGTTGGATGCTAAAGTACTGAAAATAAATTTGAAATTCATTTGCATTTCCAAACAGAGGTAAGGGAAGATGTCAAATAAATCATGTATTGACATCAACTTGAAGTTCCTGTGATGTTCTCTTCCTTTTCCTGCTGGGCTTCTATTTAGTGAGAACTCAGAGATACTGGATCCATGTTGATAGTCATATAAATACTCTGGGAATTAGCATCCCAACAAAGAACTCCATGCTGGGGATGAAAATTGTGGCCCCAAGAGTTCTGGCACAAAAGCAAAGACTCATTTCCCAGAAGAAAGATAACTCTTCAGTGCAGGTAACTAGGGCACCCAGCTAAATCCTCATGTGCACATTGTCTGGCTTTTCTTTTATTGCTTGTTGGAAGCCCTATCATTAACTTTTTCAACTGAATGCATTTTTGAACACTTCTTTGACCAAATCACTCATTGAACCTGGAGGTGCAATTCTTTCTATGAATACCAGCATTACTGTGGGTACGATGTCCAGAGATTTTGAATGTTTTTTTCTTTCAACCTTGGGAGAAAATAAATTATTTTTTCCATTAGAGATATCTTTCTTCTGGGTTAGACCCAGAGCCCAACTTATGGTCACAAAGTCTGACCTTAATCTACTCCTTGTCTGAGCAAACTCCCATGGGGTGAGAGAGCATTTACCTGAAAATTGATTTCTGATGACAGAAAATTCAGTAAGACTGATGTCATGATGCTAATTAAAACCATGACAAACCCTCTGCCATGATGGCAGCAATCAAATATGTGGTGTATCATGTAGTACAGTAAGCACTGAGTACAACTCAGGATAAATAAAAGTCACCAGATGACTCCAACACTGATATTTTCCATATCCTTTCCAACCTAGTTGTGACTCTCATGGAGCTTAAATGCAAAGAAAAGTCTGTTTTATATACTTTCTGCATCCTGCTTCCTTCCACATCATCCTTTTTTAATTTCCAGCTAATCTCACGTGGTAAAAGATATCTGCTCTGTCAGGTGGCATCTTGATTATAAGAAAACCCAGTGTTGGCTTTTGGAATAATTTGTACTGTATCCATTCATAGTTGATATTGTTTCTTTATGATAGAAAAAGTGAATGAGAGGGGAGAGGGACAATGAGAGTGGACACGAGATAAGAGCAGGAAAGAAGAATTGCCAGGAGAGGGGAAGGGAAGAGGAGAGGAGGGAAAAGAGGGCAGTAGTAAATCAAAGACGCCATCTTGCACAAGTGTTGTAAAGTGAATCAGCAGCTATTGGTTTATATGTGGTCTTTTTCCCAGTTTTGAAAGACTTTGTTTCTCATAGACAGGAGTCCTTGAAGTCTTATTTATTTTTCTTTTAAGGCTGAAATCTTGCAGTCTTGAATTTAGTCCTTCACAGACATTTTCAACACTCTTTCCATCAATTCTGCAAAATATGCTTACTACAGCCGCAATGACATAGGCATTTGAAACATAACTGTTTCCAGCAAACAATCTGAAAACCAGCCCTAATTAATACACTAACCATGTGTTAATGGCTCATGGGAAAATGTGCTAACACACTATAATACCCCAGGGACAGTAATTTCCACTGTGCATTGTGGGATCAGTAGTTTTATTTTCTGTATTTTACATTGTGATAGCAAAGACAGAGAGAATGTTTAGAAAACAGTCAATTAATGATCCTGTAGATACATCATCCCAGAATGTGTAATAGTTTTCCCATGTAGCCCAGATGAGCCTTTGTGAGATTTAAGTATTCTGGATTAAGGAAGTTCATTTAGATCCACTATTGTTTTCCACAACATTTGAAGGGACAGTTGTTCCAATCACCATGGTCTGGTGTGGAGTGATTAAATAAGCACTCTCAGAATGAGTCTTCTGTGGAATCCAGAGGCTGCGCCCCTTGTATAGCCTAGGCGGACCACAAATTCACCCTTCTTCTGTCTCTGTGTCTGTAGTGCTGGGAGAAGATATAGTATTATCATCTACAGATTTCATGAAACACAAAGGAAAGACCTAAACCCTGACCTCTAATAAATACCGCTGCCCTTACAAAGTAGAATTCATAGTCTCTAGCATGCATAGAGAATGTGTCACATAGCCCCTGCCTGCTACCTTTGCTTCTTTG
Source organism: Mesocricetus auratus (assembly GCF_017639785.1). Classification (NCBI taxonomy): domain Eukaryota; kingdom Metazoa; phylum Chordata; class Mammalia; order Rodentia; family Cricetidae; genus Mesocricetus; species Mesocricetus auratus. The sequence goes on from NW_024429189.1 coordinate 107,188,399, forward strand.
CTCACCCATTCTGTCCAGTGTATTCAATCACCTGAAATTCTAAATGTGCCTCACCTGTTCTTTCTTTCCATCACTGTTTTGTTAGGTTCACTCTGTTTTAAGACACACTTTCTTCTTTTAATATAAAATGGGTTTTTTTAGTGCAATATATTCTGATAATGGTTTTCCCTTCTTCAAACTCCTCCAAGATCATCCCCATTTCCCCACCCATCCAAATCCACAGCCCTTTTCTCTTTTTCATTAGGAAACAAACAGGATCTAAACGATAATAATAAAGTAAAAACAAAACAAACCAGAATAAGATAAAACAAACAGAAGAGAAAGAGCCAAAGAAAAATCTTAGGAAACACATATCAGTGTAGAAACACAATCAATCATACAATGAGATATCCTATAAAAACACAAAACTAGAAACTATAATATAAATGCAAAGGAATTGTGAGAAAAAAAGCCGTAGCAAACCATTATGAGACAAAGAACCATCAAAAAGGTCATTGAGTTAATTTTGTGTTGGTCATCTACTATGGACATGAGGCCTGCACTTAAGAGTGATCTATATACCCACTGAGATTCTGTTAGAGAAAAAAAATTTGTTTTCATTTTCAAGCAGTTATCAATTGAGGGTAGCTTGTGAGTTATGGATGTGGGCTTCTGTCCACTTCCTCTCTTAGAACTAGGATCCCATGCCCTGTGCCTGTTGTACATGTTCCAAGACGTGGCATCCACAACTCCAAGCCCTTTTCACTGAAGAGCTGATAAGCACCAGAACAGCGTCTTTCCTACTTCATACCAACTTCCCTTATTTTCTCACCATCAATAAATCTGTCTCCATAGTTTGCAAAGATAATTCGCAGCAAAAGTCCACATTATGTCAGCTTTCTCATAATGAGAACTCTTCTACACCACAGTTGAAATTTCCCCAAGATTTTTTCTTCCCTCTTTTAAAGTTTGCTTCCTTGGACAGATTTGGCAATAGCTTCGTAAGTGCTGTTGACATAATTGCCTACAGTAATGAAAACCTGCAGGAATTTTTTTTTCATTTTACCCTTAGGCATAGTTAGTCATTTTGTCCCCCAGGCAGGATATTTTAAGTGTGTGACTGTGTAAGCACATGTTAAAAAGACAACTACCATGCTAATAAAATACCCAATTTGAAAAAAAACCACCTTGTTTTTTGTTCTTTTTAAAGAGGAAAATAGTTGTCAAGAGTTTTCAATAAATGCCTTATTATGGACATAAGTTATAATGTATCTTCTGGCACTTCTTGAACAGTCAGTAAAACTGGGAATTCAGTGCACACTCACTAACACTAATCAAGATTTGTTTCTTGGGTCTATGGAAGGCTACATTTCCCTTAGGCATATAGTCGTTCAGTGCTTGAATGTAATTAGAATTAGAGTAAAGGAAGAAGAGGCTAGCACATACATTTTTATTAACTTTGGTACCCACCATACAGATATGGAAATGTGAGTTCTCATTTTTTAATTTTTGGACCACACAAAGTACAGGGTAATGGCTTCAGAAAAAGTTTTGGTTTTTTTTACAGGTAGGTTTCATGCAAGGAAAATGTAAATTAATTTTTTGGAAAGTCATATTTTTTTCTTCTTGTTAATTTTATTTTGAGAATTTCATACATGAGGACTCTACATCATTTCCACACTATTCTCTCCCACTGCAACTCCTCTTGTGCCCCCCACTCCTCAAATTCATGACCATTTTCCTTTATTATTCTCTCTCTCTGTCTCTGTGTGTCTCTGTCTCTGTCTCTCTCTCTCTCTCTCACTCTCACACATACACATACCCTGCTGAGGTCATTTAGTGTTTACTCTCTCTCTCTCTCTCTCTCTGCGTGTGTGTGTGTGTGTGTGTGTGTGTGTGTGTGTGTGTGTATGTTTAGGGATGTCATCTTAGGATATGATGACGTATTACAGCACTAATCCCTAGAGAACACTGACTTTCTCTCTCTGAGCATGTGTTCATTGTGATTGTAGCTCTTCTTCTAGAAGTATGTCTTGTGAGATTTCCTCCATACCCATTGAAATGTCAACTGTTGATGCCATTATGCAGGTCTTGTTTATGTGACTATCTTTGTCATATATAGAAGATACTACCTCATTGAAGATGTTCTGGTCCTTTGACTTTTGGAGTCTTTCATGCTCTATTCTGAGATGCTACAGTCTGCAGAATTATACATATCTCATGGAGAATAGACCTCATTCAGCAAGGTAGGAGGAATGCTATCACTAGAGAAACACATCTCATTAACCTTATTTAGCAAGGCAATAAGGTATATGGCATCCTGAATGTGTTAGCTGTCGTCATTTCATATTGTGTGAAGAGCTCTTTCCTTCACATTACAGCTTGGGGATTTTTCCCATAGCACTAAAGTGTGTTAATTATTGACTGGGCACATGAATCTGTGGATGGTCTAAAAGATGGCTTTTCATCTAGCTATATAATTTTGATATATAGAATATATACTGAGACATGCTTCATTCATAGCTATATCTATTTATCTCACAAGGACTGTGAACTCTTAACAGTCTGCCTTGTTCTCTTGCTCAGACTACTGTACACAATTAGCTAACTTTCATCTCAGAGCAAGTTCAAACTAGAGTATAGGCCTTTTGTAAATAGATCATAAATTTGAATCCTTACAGCTATGTACAAGATCAGAGCCACAAAAGTCCAACCAAGGTCACTAAGAAAAGCACACCAGTTCTTCACTTGTCAGTCTACTAGCAATAGATATGCGTCCTAAAGTTGTCATTGGATATGGTGTTCTCCCTGTCTGGTCAGAGTTTTATTCCTATGGCCTTGGAAACTTATGCTGCATGGCAATGGCCCTTCCTTTATCGTTTATACTAGGAAAGTGCTTCTAACCAATGAAAAGCTAACTATGTAACTCTTATTCTGACTGGAGTAAGATGAAGTCTTAAAATTTTTTAATCTGCATTTTCTTAATGCTAATGACTTGTACACCTAAAAGAGAGATATATTAGATATTTTTATTTATTCCTTTGAATGGTCTATATTTGAATTTTTAATTGTGTCATTTGGTTTTTTTCACCCCTTGATTTTGAAGTTCTTTGTGTATTTGGATATTAATTTTCTGTTACATGTATGGCTAGAAATGATTCTCTTCCAATTGTGTGCTTCAATCCTCTTGATTATTTTCTATGTTCTACAAAATGAGATCCCATTTTTAAATTATAGGCCTTAGTTGTTGGGCAAATGGAGTCCTATTCAGAAATTACTTTCTTACATCTATGTTTTCTTCTAGCAGTTTTAGTGTTCATGTTTCACATTGAGATCCTTGATCCTTTTAGAGTTGATTTTGTGTCTAGGTGATAGATACAGGTCTAATTTCATTCTTTTAAATGTAGACATCTAGTTTTTCCAGTACTGCTTCCCCAAAATACTGTCTTTTCTCCAGTAAGTACTTTTGGTATCTTTGTCAAATATGAGATGTATGTAATTGTATATACTCATGTTTGGATCTTTTGTTTGTTCTATGTCTGTTTTTGTGCCAGTACCATGATATAACAAAGGTTGATGTCTGGTATGGCATTCTCTCCAGGACTACTCTTTTTGTTATAGATTATTTTGTTTATAAGGATTTTGTGTATGAGATTAACAGAAACCTTAGGTTTTTTCTTCTATATTTGTGAAAAATGTTGTTAATATTTTGATTAGGTGGGCCAAGAGACTGTTTTTCTCATTTATCTTCTCAAAAATCAGCTCTTCGATTCAATTATCTTGCTCTTCGGTATTATTTTGTTTCTGTTTCATTAATTCTGATCTGGTTTTTATTATTTCTTCCTTCCCACAGGATTTACATCTAGTTAGTTCTCATTGCTGAGTTTTAAGTTGCATCATTAAGTTGTTTGTGGTCTTTCTGATTTTTCATGTAATCTTATAGAGCTTTAAATTTCCATCTTTGAACTACTTTGAATATGCCACATAAATTTTGTTTTGTTTTGTTTTCATTTTAATTCAAGGAATAAAAAACAACTTCTTGATTTCTTCTTTTTCTCATTCATCATTTGGTAATGTGTTTTTAAATCTCCACTTGTTTTTGTTACTACTACACATTCATTTGCTTTTGATTTGAAACTTTACTGTGCTGTAATCAGAAACATGGAGTTCTTTCAGTTTCATGATTTTGTTGATACTTGTTTTTTGTGCCGTTGCCGATTTTACAGACAATGTCATGAAATGCTGAGTAGAACTATATATATATATATATATATATATATATATATATATTTCTTTGTGTTTGTGTAGATATTCTGTTCCTATCTGTTAGGTCTATTTGCTCAGTCATTTAAGTCTGTATTTTTCTGTTTATCTTTCAACCACATGATCTGTCTATTTGACAATATAGGAAATGGAAATCACCTACTGTTACTGAGTTGGAGATCATTGATCTTTATAAGTCTATTGTTTGCTTTTTATGAAATTGTGTGCAGTAAAAGTTGATACATAAATGATTTGCCCTTCACTCAGTCATCTTTGCTATTCTCTTTAAGTTCCCTTAGTTGTTTGTTCATGTCTTCTTTAAATTTGAACTCTTTGATGAAGTATATCACTTTACATTTTTATGACCTGGGTTTCACCTAGCTAATTTTCATTGAAGAATATTTTTATAGGACTGGTGGTGGACTGTCTTGGCTTTTCCTATATTTTGTGTTTTGTGATGAGACCTAAGAATGTGGGCTTTTCATTGTTTGAGCATCTGATATGAGAATCTATGCTGCCTCGATTTAATAGAAATTTTCTTTGACTATTCTTGTCTAAGCTTGTTTGATTTCAGATTGATTATGAGGAGTTGGTAGGTCAATCTTTAAGACATTAAGTGCTCATTTAGTTTTGAGAATGAGTAATTGAAAAAGGGTTATGTGGCTGAATTTACTTGGGCTGGTGAGCAGACTGTATTATTCATGCCTGGGCCTGAGAGTGTGAAGATAGTGCAGGTGGGCTGGGGCTTGGGTACTCACCAGGCTAGGATGCAGTGCCAGCTTTGTGTTCAAGGCCAGGATTCAGTATGGTGATGGTGTAGGGACTCCCCAGGATGCCTGGAATGGTACACAATTGTGTGGCCTGGGCAAGACCTGAAATTCAAAGATGGTTAAGGCAGGTTAGACAAGATGGGGTGTATACCACACTAGACCAGTGCATAGAACATGTGATTAGGCCTGGGAGCTGGATATGGACATGGCATAAATGGAATAGTGTAATGACTTTTTTCTTTTTTTCAGTTACAGTATATTGCCTCAGAAACACATCATAGGGCAAGATTTTAATGTAATTTGTTCCTTCAGAAGGCAGAGGAGGAGGGAGAACAATCAGCATACCTAGAGAGAATGCATCTTTTGGTTGGGGATAGAGGTTAATGTCCTGGGGATACTCTGGGAAATGGTGTAAAATGATATCACAGTTATTCTTCCTGAGTAGTAAGGCAGCTAGTTTTTGAATCACAACTTATCAGTTTTCTATTGAGAGAGTTAGGAAAGATGTGCTGACCCAAGGATCCTTGTGATATGACTTCTTGCAGTTATCCAGGATGTAGAGAAATAGACATGGAAAATTAGAAGTACCGATGAACCAATAAGGCTAAAGTGATAGGAGAACTATACTCTTCATTCATAAAATAGTAGAAAGAGCAGAAATGTTTCAGATCATGATAGAATTCATACCTCAGGGAGCAGGGAAGAGTACTTCCATGTATTTTTTTTCATTTCATATTAAGTGAGTCGAAACTGAAAATATGTGATTTGAGCATGTATCACAGCAAGCTATTTCCCTGCACATGGCTTATACTCATATTCTGACAAAAGAATATTGACTTGCTGGCTCTAAAAATAGATGTTCTTATTTGCAGGATTTGTTTTGATTCTTACTTAGAACAGCTTAAATGTTGAAGCCTTGCGTTTAAAACATTAGCTCTGATTGTTGATGGGTTATGTTTGAGAGTATGGAGTCAATATTCGACCTTCTAAGACAACTAGGAACACAGGGATGTATTTATCTTCACTCTATGTAAGTGTTTAATTTGTTCAATTATACCTTGTATAACAGAACAACAAAACAATTATTAAATGTAAGAGTCATTGTTAAAATCAGTAGGCTGCATACAATTAAACTTCTATAAGTATTGAATTCCACAGGACTAAAATTGGTCAATCCAGTAGCAAAAGATGGCTGCTAATTGTAGAAGAGTCACCATGTCCACCTGCTGAACACACATATTTTTTGCCACTAATTTCCTGTTACTTTTCTCAAGAATACAAATAAACTGCTCAAGCTTGATGAAAAGGTTCTACAAATGATTTTGTTTTCCATTTGTGCCATGGGAAAGAGAATTAAGAACAGTAGGAATGAAAAGAACTTATTAGCAATTTTTGTGTAGGGGATTGAATGGTACCCCCCAACGATTAAAAAAGCTCGGTGTATGCACTACTTGTTGAAACCTGGAAAGGTGACCATGTTTGGAGAAAGGGTCTTTGCAAGTATAATTAAATTTAGCAAGATAAGATCATTTTAGATTTATCATAGTCCTGAAATCATAGGAAGACTTGTAACTAAGAGACAGGAGATATCAAGAGGATATTTGAAACATAGGGACAGAAAAGAGAAGGACATGTAGAGATAGGAACATATCTGGGCCATGCTTTTCTATGCCAAAAATGCCTGGAGTGCCTGGAACCTGGAAGAGTGGAAAGGAATCTTCTCTACTGCCTTCTAGTGGGTAGAGACCTGCTGATTCTCTGCTGTTGGAACTAAAATTAAATTGCTTTAAGCCACCCAACTTGTAATAAGTGGTTATACGAAAATCAATATAGCAAGTATTTTTACTGGTGGGAGCAATGACAATGGAGGTAATGACTTTATTGCCTGCAGTTGTGTAATTTATCAAATGTCCCTATTTGTGATTATCGCAGGCAAATGATGAGCAGAATGACTCCTCTCTTTGAGGGACCTGTCCTGATTATGGCCATTAGGGATCTAGGAGCTTGGGCACAGAAGTACAAGAAGGCCACTGCTGTGATGCAAAGAGGGGGGAGCTGCCTCAAGCCTCTGAGGAAGTTATTTCCCCACCCCATATTTCTTCCTCTAAATCTGCCTTTATGGAAGTCATGGTTCAGGTTTCTCATTCACAGATAAGACTCAGCATAATCAGTGTGGATATTTAGGGTGGTGGTGATGGTGGTGGTGGTGGTGGTGGTGGTGTGTGTGTGTATGTGTGTGTGTGTGTGTGTGTACTCACTATATATTCATTAATCTATATATACAATAAACCTTCAAAGAGAACAGTTATTATCAACCTTCCTAATGATGTGACCCTTTCATACAGTTCCTCGGGTTGTAGCGACCCTTTTTGTTGCTGCATCATAACTTTAATTTTGCTACTGTTATGAATTGTAATGTCAATATATGATATGTTGCCCCAAAAGACATTGTGACCCATAGGTAGAGATTCAAAGACTTGGAAACTATTAGAATAACTATTCTAAATGACAGTACTTGTAGAAGGAAATTAAGATACAGTTTCTTGAGAAGCCTACCTTTGACACTCTGTGCACATAACAATCTTGTTATAACTATATTTCTTTTGTATGAAGTTTAGGATAAGAGTTGTGCTATATTTAGAACCATTTCTTTTACTTTTATGCAGGTGTCTGTACCATGCGATTGAGATAGTTTTTTTCCATTTGATTGTTGAGCAAACTGATTTTTCATCAGTCAGCTCTCTTGTTATTTTTTCCTAATATCCTTTGCTTCTATAAAGAAACAGAATGGCAGCTGTTACAAATATATATCACTAGTGGTGTTTTAGAGTGTTAGTTAATGCATTTATATCTAAATTTAAGGCATAAATTACTGACATGAGCCCAACATTTCAGATCTTATGGATACACTGTAATTAAAATGTTGTAATGGTGATTCCTGATATGTGCTGAGCTGGTGGTACCTTGGTTATTTTTCACCCTTCTGTGAAGAGTCAGTGTTATCCATATTTAATAATATTAAAATTAATTTCTTTGTGGTAACTGTTTGGTACTGAGCTTATACAGGGCCATCCTAACTTGGAATAGAGTCACTCTTGCTAGGTTCCGCATAACCAAACTGAACTTTAAAATAGGTCAGTTTTGCAAACCTACAGGAGATTCACAGCACGTGGGGGGGGCCCACCAGAGCAGGTGCAACAAGAAAGTCCCTCTTCCAACTTCTGAGCATTGAAATGATCCAATTTTCTTTGCTCATCTCTACTTTCTTCAGCACTTTTCTGCCTGTAAAGTTGAGCTCCTCTGCACAGCCCGGTTGATCATCTCTCTTTGTAGCCACAGTGATGTTAAGGTCACGAATTAGCACAATTATGTCTCTAGGACTCGATTTGTTCAATTGTTTTGGGTAGATTTTAGCAATCATATAGCAACGTAACTTGTGATCCTATATTTTTAGAGCATTTCATGGTTATGGATATTATCACAAAATATATGATGACCAGCTTGGGGTTAGTAGTAGAGTGGGCAGTGAATCTTCTTGGAAATAAAAAAAGAATGAAGTGGCAAAAAATAGCAAAGCTTCATTCATTTGTCCATCACAGACAGAGTGTGAAGCGTGCCATAGTGTAAGCTCGCCTCTGTGTCATCTTCAGTAGCGTGTGGCTTAAGCTTCTCGTATTAAACTGCTCGTTGACTTCACAGTACTCTCATAGTGTGCTGGACACCTCCTTAATGAAAACAGTCACTTTCTCTGCAGATGTCTTCACTGGAAGCCCTAGCCAAGTCACATTTTGTTTTAGTTACAGCACAAACTTTCAGTTGATCCTTCCTGGGAGTGGACGTTCATTCTTCTGTATATAGTTAAACTTTCATCCATTGAAAACTGAAGTTGTAGCAGTAATCTTTCACTTCTTACGTTGACCCACTGAACCAATTAGATGGTCAGGCGATCTCTTCTATTCACTTTTCCTTTTTACAAGAGAGAGTTTTGTTGTAACATGTGCCATTTATTTTCAAACAAATGTCAGGTAAAATGTTTGGAAGAGTTAATCCCTTCCCTCTTCTAGTGAAAAAAATCCTAAATTATCAGTTTACTCTAGTCATTCTTGATTGGCTTGGAGATCCAGCTTAAAAACCCTCTAAAATTCCATGGTTACAGCACCCTGAGATTAGAGCACTGCTTTAGTATGAAGAGTAACTGATCAACAGTCACTGTAGAGACCAGGTGAAGGAGTGGGACCGCCCTTCAGATCTTGTGTACTAGAATTTTTATTTAGGCTCACTTTCATTTCAGTAAGGAAGCTTTATGAATGGTAGATATTCAGCTATCCAAACATAAATACATAGTGTGTTTTTACTTTTTGTTTCTTTTTTTCATGCAATATATTTTAACCCATTCTCTCTACTAACTTATATAAAATTAGACTTATATATAGGAAATAATTTTCTTTACTTAGTACTTGATAATTTGTTTAACTCAATGAGTGCTTTTGATGAACAAGAATACATTCAAGAGTTCAAAGCTACCCGGTGCTACCTGAGACCAGTTGGGCTGCCACACCTAATAAAGATGATATCTGCACTGGCCAATCACTTGCAAAGGAAAAGTTAGGTTTATCCCATGAAATCTCATTATGTATATAAGCCACATGTAAGAGTAGGCTCAGTGCCCAGCAGCAGATGGTCAACATAGAATGAAATCAATGTTATTTTTGTAGACTTCTTGTCTCATATTGCTTTGTTTGAGAGGCTTTTTTTTTACTTATTGGTCTTTTACTTACATGTTATGGTTTCCAATTTTGTGTTTTTATGGGTTTGATTTGTGTGTATGTGTAGTTTCTTGTGTCTTCGTTCTTTCTGTCTTAAAAATGTATGTTTTTTTTTTGTTGTTTGCCGGTCCATGTTCTAAAGAAAGAGAGAGGGGGAGGGAGGAAGGGAGAGAGAGAGAGAGAGAGAGAGAGAGAGAGAGAGAGAGAGAGAGAGAGAGAGAGAGAGAGAGAGAGAGAGAGTGAAGATGGGTGGGTAGGGAAGTAGGGGAGGCATACGGAAAAGTTGGGGGAGGGAAAACCATGTGACTTAGATGTAAGCCACACAGCTGCATCACTGGAAGGGAAACAAGTGTCTTCCAAAAGGGAATCCTGGCAAAAGGCAGACCGTTTACCCTCAACACAAACCCACAGCCCTCAGTAGGCTCAAATCCAGCTGGTTCCTGATTCCTTTAATCAACAATAGACAGCAATCCCATGGTGTCAGTCTATATAACTAGGAGGGCGGCAGCAGGTACCATCTGAGATAGTATCCTAAGCTAAGCTGTCCTGGTGGCTTGATGATCAAAGATGATCTATAGGATGGTAACCTCAGGTAGGCTTGCCACATCCCTAGGGTGAGGAAAGGCCCAGTGAGTTGGCAGTGGAGGCCTGAACACTGACAAGCTGAAGAGTACACATGCCTCAGGCTGGGGACTGAATAAGTAGAGACAGACCTGTTTCAGTGATCTGGAACAGATCACATCCACTGAGAGTAAACATGGCTTTTGAAAGCTTTGGGCCTGAGGCTAGTGGGCATTTCAAATTTTGGTACACATGTTTGCTATTCCCCTCATATATCCTTCTAATCTTCTCCACAGCCCCCCATTTTTGCAACATTCATTCTTCATCTAGTGGCATTTTCCTTTATTACCCTCTGTGTTCCTGCCACTTTCTCTATCCTCTAGTATTCTGACTTTACCTTGTTGGAATGCTTTTCTTTAATACCTTGTTTGTATTTTTAAAATCTCTTTATTACATTTATCTAGGTTTGCTGTAGAGCTTTTTCTTTATTAAGAAATCCATCCCCTCTTTGTTTCTATTTTTAAATCTGTTGTTCTTTCTTCTTTTCTTCCCTCACATTCTTCTTCACTCCTCTTTTTCCTCCATTTCAATTATTTACCTTTGTTCCAATTATATTTCCCAATTCCCTACCTACTTCCTATATCTCATTCATTTATTATTTCCATACATTTTTAGCTTAGACACTAAACATTTTTAACTTCATAGCATATTCTACGTTAGTTTTTATTATTTTCAGTCTCATGGTCATTGGTGATATATTAGTAAGCTCTATTTAATTTTAGGTGTATTTCTGTAATCTTGTAGAGTTTAACGTTGTTTCTGCTACAGCGTTTTATTTTCTCCTTGCTAAGTGGTACTGTGGGTTGAGCTTCCAGGGCAGTCTATTCAATAAGTTTTCCCCAGCTCCAAACCCAGAAAGGATACCCAAGCCAACAGATGCACAAAGTGCAACACAAAAATGAAAGAACGTGATAAAGAAAGGCAACATCACTCCTACAACTACTGATTCAAAAATTACTGAAAAGGTTGATGTTCCAAATGAGGATTTCATTTTTATTAAAAATTATCAGTGACCTGAGAGAATTACAAACAAGCTCATGAGCCAAATCTGGGGCGTAGAGAAGAGAGTTAGAAAATGGAGAATGAAGTCTCCTGGGAGTGGGCGTGTACGTCTTATTAAGGGTATAAGCCAAGTGAATTTTCCTCTCTAAGGGAACTGCTGCACTGCTTTGCATTTGAAGAAACCCCCAAGTATAGAAAGTGAAGTCATTACGTTCTTCCTTCCATTAAGCATCCATATGAGGGTTGCCTTCTTGTCCTGGAAGACCTGCCAAGGACTAGTGCATTGCTTTCAATGGATTTCTTGGCTGTGAAGCTACATATTAATAAGCACCTATGAGTAGTTACTATTGCGATAAGTAGTGGAGCATCAACAGTGGAAAGACAGAGTTAATCATCCCTAAGTTTTCCCCCAGAATCCTCTGAAGCTGCTGTGCTTTTACCAAACCGTGAACTTCCCTTGCATTGGGCCAGGTAGATAAATCTTTTATATTGGCAAGACTATATACAAAGAACAAAACAGACTTTATTAGATTATATCCCAGCAGGGTATTCTAGAGTGGAATTAGTGGACATTCATTACTTCTTCAGTAATGTTTTTGTATATTAAAAGTATTCCTATGTTCCTGTTTGTTTACAGTGTTTACTTATCAGCACCTATGACCTGATGGTCCTAGGTGCCTCTTAATTATTGAAGGTAAACACATCATGCTGGACAGAATAAAAGCCAGGGCATGACAATGCTTAGAAGTGAAGTCTTTTGAACATTTGTCATGTAGAGAAATTCTCTATTATTTCAAAGAGGAGTCACAGAGAACTTCCACATGGCACCCAGCAACACATACATGTGCAACAAGTAATTTGTTGATCATTGTTCTATATAAAACACTACTCTGGTACTTATGTGCTCGACATTGAAACAGTGCAGTTTGACCAAGTAGTGCTCTTAAACTTTCGGGTCTCAAGTGGATTTCAGTAGATAAGAAACAATGAAGGCAAATTTATCACATGAATAGAAAGGAACTGGGCTTAATTTAATACTGGAGGAAAAATAAAGTGTTGAGTGAGCACTGAGAATCTAGAATAACTTTGTGATCACTGCCATGCATTTTTCTCATATGAGTACTTAAATGGTTAAATGCCTGAGTCTTTAGCAGCAAAATAACAATTTGGACACAGAACAAAATATAATTTAATGGGACTGAAACACCATTATTAACCTTGATATGTGTGCATGTATGTGCATATGTGCTCATGAATGATTTGTCACATTACCTATGTTGTTCCACTTTTGACTGAAGGCAGATATTGTTGGAGAACAGATATATTTTGTAAAATCTCACTAGGAACATTTGAATTGGCAAATGACTCAGTGCCCATCTGCAGTAAATCAAGATGTACATCTGACTAGGTTGATGTTTTCTGCCAGTGCCTGCCTCAACATGTTCAGTTTTTAACTGAATTCTGTCAAAATTGCCAGTCAGATAAACATTAATGTCACAGTCATTTTATAATACCTTTATATACTTGTGGAAAGTGGTTATTGTGTGACTATAAATGTAGTTGTTAAGGGTCATGGTATTCTCATAAATGCGATTTTCCCTTTTAGTTTCCTTTAAACTCAAACCTCCTTCTCCCACCTTGTCCTCTATTTTATCTATTTTCCTTCATTAGGGGATCTATCATCAAGACGGGGATGCTTCAGTACAGGCTGTACTGTGCAAGGGAGCCTCTGTGACCACTGCTTACATGACCTTGCATGGCCTTGCATGGCCTTGCATGGTGGGAGACCTTACATTACAATCTAGTTTGGATTCTTCACAAACAAAATCTTGACATAATTGTGGAGATGATAGTTTATTTGATCAGTAATTTCAGTAAAAATAAAGAGGGAAATTTGGAGAAGACATGCCCCCTCTCAGTAAAAAGATATTTATTTACTTGGGGAGACACATGTATGCCAAAGTATATGTTTGGGAGTGAGAAGATAACTTATAGGAGTGGGTTCTTTCCTTCCACCATGTGTGGATTCAGGGATCAAATAAAGACCATCAGGCTTAGGGGCAAGTGCCTTTGTCTGCTAAGCTGTCTAATGGGCCCATGTAAAAAAGATATTTTGAAAAGCAGATTAAGGACAAGGATAATAAACTAAAAATGAAGCCCTGTTAGAGATCCTGTATAGAATGGTTCTCTAACTGCCCACATTTAGGACAGTGAATCTGGGTCCTTATTCATAGGTACTATCTTTCAGTGGTTGCTGCCTGCCTCTGAGAATGCTTTTTCATCCTTCCTTGAAAGTATGCTGAGCAGTTAGAGAAGCATGGGTATGTAGATGTATGACATATGTGTTGCTGTCAGCATACATAGCATCTTGATTCCTGCAGGTGAACTCAGGTGCGACAAGGCAATGCAGAGCAAGCCACTAGCAGGGGCCACTCCACCTGACATCTATTGGAGAGGAACTGAGACTCATTTACTGTATTGTGTCTCCTGTGTTCTCGAGCTTATCCACTTCTGTCAAAGGAAAAAGAAAAGCTGGAAATGTCAGCGGTGCTTCACCCTGCTAATTTTGTAGCTAGTGTGATGGTAGACAATTCTCGAAATTATCTCATTTTGAACAATCTTTCTCACAATGTTGACAGCTGGAAATACGATCCTTTCTGAAATATGATTGCAATGCTAACTAGGTCTCTATTGTCAAATTATTTATTTATTTTCCTATTCTTAGGGAAATTTTTGCAAGTAGTCAACATGGCTCTGAAAGTATTACCTGATGAGGTTCACAGAATAGCACTATCAGGAGTCTGCGCTTTGGAGCCTGTCCTGGTACTTGCTCTGTAGATCAGACTGACCTGGAACTCACAGAGATCCACCTGCCTCTACCTCCCGAGTGCTGGGATTAAAGGCATGTATCACCACCACCTGACTTCTTCCTTCCTTCCTTCCTTCCTTCCTTCCTTTCTTCCTTCCTTCCTTCCTTCCTTCCTTCCTTCCTTCCTTCCTTCCTTCCTTCTTCCTTTCATATGAATGTACTTATTTATTTAATTTTATAGCCTGGCTACTGTTTCACCTCCTTCCTCTCCTCCCAGTCCCTCTCCCTGACTCTCTGTTCTGACCCCCCAATCTACTCCTCTGTTTCTGTTCAGGAAATGACAGGTCTCCCATGAGTATCAACAAAACATGGCATATCAAGTTGCAGTATCTGCTATTGGTATAAGTCTTAGCTGGGGGCCATCCTTGTGAATTCCTGGGAGATGCCCTTGTGCTAGGTTTTTACCTGACACCAAAGTGTGCCCTGCCTTTCCAGTAGTCTCTCTCAGGGCTCTTCTCCATTTGCACTGCCCCCAAATTGATCACTTATGTTACCATCCCCCTCTGCCCTCATCCACTCAAAATCTCTTCTATTTCCCCTTCCCAGAGATATCTTGGTGCCTCCCCATGAACCCACCTTTTTACCTCATTTCTATGAGTCTATTGATTGTAGCATATTCTTTTTTCTCAATATATGTTTTTATTTAAATTAGAAACATGAATGCTTTACATGTCAGTCCCAGCTCCCTCTCCCACCCCTCCTCCCTTGTTCCTCCACCAATCCCCACATCGTTCCCCAGGGTGGGTGAGGCCTTCCTTGGGGAGATCTCTAAAGTCTGTCATTTCATCCAGGGCAGGACCTAGGCCCTTCCCCATGTGTCCAGGCTGAAAGAGCATCCCTCTATTTGGAATGGGTTCTCAAAGATCATTCATACACCATGGTAAACACTGATCTACTACCCAAGGCTCCAGTGATTCCTGTGGCCTCCAACCTGGTAATATGTTTATGGAGTCTGGATCAGTCCCCTGCTGGCCTCTCAGCCCTCAGTCTGGGATTCAAAGCTCTCCATTATCTGGTCAGCTGTCTTTGTGGGTTTCATCATCATAGTCTTGACCCCTTTTCTCATCACTCCTCCATCTCTGTCACTAGGTTCCAGGAGTTCAGTTCAGTGTTTAGCTGTGGGTATCTGTCTCTGCTACCATCAGTCCCTGGATGAAGGTTCTAGGATGGCATATAAGGTAGTCATCAACCTTATCATCAAGGAGGGGCTATTAGTGTAGTCTCTCCATTATTGTTTAGTTTGCCAGTTGGTGTTATTCTTGTAGATCTCTGGAGATCTCACTAGTGTCAGCTCTCTCCTCAAGCCTATAATGACTCGATCTATTATGGTATCTCTCATCCTGCTCTCCTCTATTCTTACCTCGACTCAACCTTCCTGCTCCCCCATGGCAGCTTCCCACTTTTCTCCTTGCATCCTTACCTTGCTAGTCCCTTGTTAACATGGAGGTGTCAATCCTAGCTTCTCTCTAAAGTCTCTGTGGACTTGTCCCCTCTGTCATCTCAGTCTTTTCTTCATACCGCGTATGACAGCATGAGGCCTTATCTCCTTTACCGTTGATATTACATGTGTACCTGACTTGCCATGTCCTAAACTACTCCCTGACTGTAAGAGATATGAGTATCCTAACTTAATGTTGCCCTAGGGCCTAGAGCTACTTGGCATACAAGTGCTAGTAAATAGTTGATAGATTAAGAGACAAATACAGAAATACTTGAGTATTTGAAAAATTGATTAGAAATTGCCTTTTTAAAAACTTAGACCAAATTTATATTATTGAAATTAAAGAATTTGTATGAGTATTCAAACTAATTTCAGATTCATTGTGTGTAATTTTTGACCAAAAATATTTTCCTTTTTAAAAATCTTACATTTTTCTTTTACCAAGGGGAAGGAAAAGGATGTCTAACAATTGTTTTCAGAGAAAAGTGTGTATATTCACAGGTTGCCATCTCTTAGATTCCTGAGTTTAGGTACTAATGCAGAGCCTTAGAGAACTCTCTTATCCAGCCCCACAGACTTGATTCCTCTCTGTAGGGGATGGAGAAGCAGATGTACAGAGGCTGGTAGTGGAAGATGAAAGAATACTAGAACAGCGAGGCAAGCACCTTTATGAAATGTTTGACCCCAGCATCAAGGAAGAGGGTCAATCAAAGGGCAACATAACTAGCAATGGACACTCTACAGAAAATCACTCATTAATAGGCAAATACATTAGCACTCACACTAATGAATTATTTTATAAAATTCTCAAGTCAAGAAAAAGCTAGTTCTGTCCAATTTCCCTAGTGAATCTATGTTTTGAAATTACCAAGACATATTGAGCACATTTCTCATGAAAATCTCTATTTCAGATAGGAGACCTTGTGAATTAAAACATTATTTTTCTTTTAGAGAATTTAGGAATGGAAGTTTTGTTTTTGTACCACACACACAAGTTCTGGTAAATATGTGAGTTTTATTGTTTTCAAGGTTGGTTAGTGGATGGAGAGGCTGTCCTTGGCAGGACACCTTGGATATATTCGCAGCTGTGGCCAGTTTCTGGCCAGAATCAAATCTGCTGCACATGGAAAGACCTGGAGTTAGGGGTTGTTCACAGTTTTTTGCCCATCTTTCATGTTGCTCAGAGAATTAGAGTTTATGTCAGTTGCCTGTAATATTGTATGAATATTCACAGTCATCATCTTAGAAGACGTTATTGCTATCAGTGAGTAGCACAGCCATACTTTCTTATTTTCCCTAGACCATTGTACACCTTTAAAAGCCCCAAACTACTAAGAATAAAATTCTAAAATAAAAAGTGGTGAGACCACACCTGTATCCTGCCTTTGTTTGCATTCAAGACATTCTCAAATTTGTCATGTCTGTGAACTCAGTTACATTTATTACCCCAGATGGATTTTTACCACATGAGCAATTAATCTAATTGGAGACCATGAAGTGTTTATGTCAAGGCAAAAGGCGGCAGAAGCTTCATTGCGGTGACTTTGCAGGCAGCAAACACATGCCACTGTGTACTTCTAGCCTAACCCTTTGTTGCCCATCCCTTTCTATTTTTATATTAAATAGAGGGACATTCAGCTAGGTACTCAGAAATGGGCAGTTTCTTTTAAGATGTGGTGTATTTCTAATTTCCATACGTTTTCTTCTAGTGGAATGGCCTTGGGAGCACAATTCCTTTTGGTCTTGACAGGTGTAAAGGCAAATTCTACCAGGCTCTGATTGAAATGTTACAGTGGCTTTTCTAGAACCAGCACGCTGTGTGACAAAAGACAGTGGATGTTGCTGGGTCAGGTGAAGTTGGTACCATAATTCCTTTTTACCTATTTTAGGCTCCTGTGTGAGAAAATTCTATGTCAAGGTATATTAACATTACCTCTCTGGATCCTTAAAGGCCCTGACAAAAGATAGCTTTTTCAAGCTTTATAATCACACTCTCCACTCTGGAGGCTTGGGGACAGACAGCTGGGGTAATCTCTAATGGCCAGGCAGCACACCCTCTGTATCTTCTTTACCCACATTGTAATTTCCTGTATGCAATGGTCTACTGACTGTCTATAAAGAGACTCATCTTATTTGGCCAATTGATACATGTGGGCAGGGGATGCTTTGTTTCATGTGGTGAATGCATTCCACAGAACATGACCTTTGAAAATTGAAAGTTTTATTACACCTCAATCAGAGAGTCAACACTAAAATAATGAGCCCGAGGTAAATCCTTGCTAGATTTTCCTATCACTAAGTCCTAAATAAGATATCATTTCATTAAGTTTGTATTTATGTACGTTCTATGTGAGAATAGATCCTTTATTTCTTTTTTCATGTGCTTATGTGTGGTATCCATATATGTCTTATGTAGGTTTACATGAGTATGAATACGTGTGTGTGTGTGTGTGTGTGTGTGTGTGTGTGTGCACGTGTGTAGGACTGAGGTTCAAGTCAGAAATGTTGATCAATCACCATCCATTTTTTTTAAAGCTGGTTCTCTTAATTAAACCAGGAACTTGCTGCTTTGGCTAGTCTCCCTAGCCAAGTTGCTCCGGAGATACACACTTTCTTTCCACTGTTCTCTGGTTGGAATTACAGGCAAGCCTCCATGCCCACAGGCATTGATGTGGGTTGTGGGGATCCCAATGCACCTGATTGTATATCCAACACTTTAGATACTAATCCATATTCTCAGACTCAATACTATATATCCTTAAAGGAAAGCACCAAAATATTATTTTACAATGCTGACATATTTTGGAGAGTGTCTTAGTCAGGGTTAGCAGTGCTGTCATAAAACACCATGACTAAAGCAACTTGGAGAGAAGAGGATTTAGTTGACTTATATCTACATTGTTGTTCATCACTGAAGGAAGTCAGAACAGAAACTCAAATAGGCAGGAACCTGGAGGCAGGAGCTAATGCAGAGGCCATGGAGGAGTGCCTCTCTCTGGCTTGCCGCTCATGGTTTGCTCAGCTTGCTTTTGTATAGCACCCAGTACCACCAACCCAGGGTTGGCCACACCCACCATGTGCTAGGCCCTTCCAAATCAATCACTGGTTAAGACAATGCCCTATAGGATTGCCTGCAGCACATATTTTTGGAGGCAATTTTTTTAAAACTGAGGCTCCCTCCTCTTCTCAGATGGTTCTAGTTTGTGCCGAGTTGACATAAAACTAGCTAGCAGAGAGAATGTTACAGTTAACATTTTCCCATGCCACCTGGCAAATTATTTTGGTGTGAATCTCTCTTCCTCAAAATATTCCTTGGACCTTTTCTCTCACACATGTATTTACCACAGGTTAAGCGCTATCATGACAAGGATGTCTTTTTTTTTTTTTTTTTTTTGGTTTTTTTTTTTTTTTTTTCGAGACAGGGTTTCTCTGTGGCTTTGAAGGCTGTCCTGGAACTCGCTTGGTAGTCCAGGCTGGTCTCGAACTCACAGAGATCCGCCTGCCTCTGCCTCCCAAGTGCTGGGATTAAAGGCGTGAGCCACCAACGCCCGGCCAGGGATGTCTTTTTACTCAACCTCTTTATACAGTCCTCTCCCTCTCGCCCTGAATTATTTTCCTTCTACCACTTATAATCACAAGACATATTATGCACTCATTATCTGTCTTTCTTTTATTCCATTGTATAAACCAGGCATTGAAATTTACTTATGGTTACCACTGCAGATCAACACCTAACACAACACATAGTGTATGTATGTATGTATGTATGCCGTAAATGCATGAACAAAAAGACAAGCTGAAAGAGGTCTCTGATGTCTCTCAAATCACCTGCCTCACATTGGAAGGATATGTATAGATATGATTCCTGTGGGGAAAGAGATGTACTATTATCTATTTTCATGTTTTCCTTTATTAAATACATTGGAGGTAGGTATAATAGGATATGGTTCTCCAAATTGCTCAAGTGTCTAACGTTTTGGGAATGTTGATTAACAAGGCCTTTAAGTCATACGGTTTTGAGACTCACCTGTTTGCTTAGAGCTTGGTATGATAGCAATACAATTGAAATCATATGCCAGGAAATCAGGTGAAACTAAGTAAGAACATGAAAACTGGGACATGTACATGTTCATCTTGACTAAACTATGTTTTTTAAATATTACTTTTCTTTATTTTTCATACACTATATTTTTATCACAATTTCCCCCCTCTAATACTTTCCAGATCCTTTCCATTTCCCTCCCTAATCAACTTTATGTTCTTTTTTTACCTCCCAAAAAGAAAAAAATCAAGGAAAATGACAAAAAAAAACATAGAAAATGAAATCAAAACAAGTTAACCTAATATAAAACAACCCCCAAACCAAAAACATAAAAGAAACAAAACAAAAACATATACACACACAAAAAGAAACCCCAAACCAAAAAACATGGAATCTGTTTTGTTCTGGCCAACTACAATGGACCTGCTCTAGAGTATAGTCAATAGACCCAGTAACCCTCCACTGGAGAAAACTGACATTCCCTTCACAAGTAAGCATTGCTTGCAAATAGCTTCTTGGTGAGGGACTGCAACTTGTGTCCACTTCCTTTTCTTAGTGCTGAGATTTTGTCTGCTTTGAATAGGATGTGTGCATGCTCTTCTAGTCTTTGTATATGCATGTGTGTACCAGTCCTGTTGTGTCTGAAAGATTCTTGATGGCATAAAATGCCTAGCTGGGATATTGTCTCCCTATTACATAGTTATTCCATTTAAATTATACACATAAATATGTATAATTAGGAAGTTTCTGTAGTAGGTTTCCATAAGAATTTTCAAAAGACCTCTAGTGTTAGTTTTCCCTCCCTATATTTCTTTCTTTATTCTACCTTCCCATGTCCTTTTCCATTTAATTCTCCTATCCTAGAGTTTCATTTATCTCTTTATAACACATTATTCTATTTCCATTTCTTGGAAGATTTCCCTCTACCTTGCTGGTCCATTACTAACTACTTAGCCTCTGTATTTATTTGGATTAAAGCTCACATATCAAAAACTTAAAAGAATAATATCTACATGTAAGTGAAAATATACAGTACTTGTCCATGTTGAGTCTAGTTTGCCTCACAAATGATGATTGTTTCTAGCTCCATAAATTTTCCTACAAATTTCATAATTTCTTTTTCTCAACAGCTGAATAATATTCCATTGTGTAAACCCATAACATTTTCATTGTTTATTCATCAATTGATGGATATCTAGGGTGTTTTCAAATTGCAACTATTGTGAATGGAGCACCAATGAGCATGTATGAACAAGTGTCTCTATAGTAAGATATAGATTCCTTTGGATATATGTCCAGCAGTAGTATACTTGGATCTTATGGCAAATAGGTTTTCAGCCTTTTGAGGAATTGGTTTACACAGGGACTCTACCAGTTTTCACTCCCATCAGTCATGAATAAGTGTCCCCCTTTTCCCATATTCTTGCCAGCATGTGCTTGTCATTTGTTTTGTTGGTGTTCTGACTGGTGTAAGATGAAATCTCAAAATTGTTTTAGTTTGCATTTCCCTGGTGTTTAAGGATATTGAAAATTTTTAAGTGTTTCTCATCCATTTGAGTTTCACCTCTGGAAAACTCTCTGTTTATTTCTATACACCAATTTAATTTTTTTTGAGGTTCAGGTTGCTTGGATTTATTTACTTATATATTTTGTATGTTACATATCTAGATACCAGCATTCTATCAGTTATATAATTTATAAATATTTTTCCCCATTTGCTTCTCTACTTGAGTGATGATGTTTGCTTTATGGAAAACATTTAGTTTTATGATGTCTTACTTATTTATTGTTTATCTTAATGCCTGTGTTATCATTGTCCCATTCAGAAAGTCCTTTCCTGTGGCTATGAGTTCAAGCCCATTCCCTACCTTCTCTTCTATAAGAATCAGGATATCTGGTCTTATATTGAGGTCCTTGATTCAAGAGTTTAGTCTTGTGCAATGTGACAAAATATGCATAGGTATATTTTCACTCTTCAACAGCGAATGTGATTAGAACCATTTGCTGGAGAAACTGCTTTTTCTCCAGAGTCTATTTCTTTTGCTTCTGTTTCCAAAATCAGGCATCTGTAAGTATGTAGAATTATGTCTGGATCTTTGATTCTATTCCATTAATCAATGTGTTTAGTTTTATGCCAAAAACATTCTGCTTTCATTATTATAGTTTTGTAATTCAACTTCAAATCATAGATGGTGATATCTTCAGCATTTCTTTTATTATTTAGAATTTTTTAGATATCCTGGTGTGTGTGTGTGTGTGTGTGTGTGTTGCATATGTCAAAAAATCCATCCATTTCTTTTAGTTTTTTTTCTTTTTTTTTCTTTTAATTTTAAATAGCTTGTTTTACATGTCAATCCCAGTTCCCTCTCTCTCCCCTCCTCCCGCACTCCCCTTCCACCCTCCCTCCCACCCTATTTCCAAATCCTTCCACATAGGGGATATCTAGAGTCTATCATTTTACTCTTGGTAGGGTCAAGGCACTCCCCTAAGAGTCCAGGCTGAGAGAGCATCTCTCTTTGTGCTATAGGCACATGAAGACAGATTGTATACCAGGGATAGACACTGATCCACAGCTCAGGGCCCCATAGGTTACCCAGGCCTTCTCACTGACACTCACATTTGGGGGGTCCAGATCAGTCCCATTCTGGCCTCCCCACTGTCAGTCTGGGGTCCAAGAGCACTCCCCTGTTCAGATCAGCTGTCTCTGCTGGTTATTTCCAGTTTGGTAGAAAGTAGCTGTTTTAATTGTTCCTTGTGATGCTCTAAGTTTCTTCTGTATATGTTGTATGTCCCCATTTTCATGTCTAATTTTACTAATTTGAATCTTGTTTGTTTAAGTTGGCTAAAGATTTTCAATCTTGTTTTTCTCAAAGAACCAACTGTTTATTCATTGATTCTTTGTATCTTGCTTTTCTATTTGCATTTATATTTCTTTGCTTTTATCTGAATCTGATTTTTCCCATATACTTATTTTGAATATTATTCTTTTTGTTTTCCTAGAGTTAAGTTATTAACATGTATTTCAAAGCACATATGCCACGAATAGACCTCTTAGAATTGCTTTCATTGTGTCCCATAACTTTGGCTATATTGTGTTTTTATTTTCATTTGGCTTTAAAACATTATAAATTTGCTTTTTGATTTCTGTCTTGATCCAATTTTTCTTCAGTGTAAGTTGTCCTGCTTCTGTGAGCTCACATACTTTACCATTCATATCGTTGATAATATCCAGCTTTGATCTGTGGTGGTCAGATAGAATGCAGGGTGTTATTTCAGTTTCCTTATATCTGTTTATCCTTGCTTCCTGTCCTAATATGTGGTCAATTTTGGGGAAAGTTCTGTGAGATACTGAGAAGAAAGTATATTCTTTAGTTTTTTGAATGGAATGTTCTGTAGATGTCTGTTATGTCCATTTGATTTATGACAATATTTAACTGTAGTATCTCTCTGTTTAATTTTTATTTGAATGACTTGTCTATTGAAGTCAACCTCTATCATTGTGTGAGAGGCAATATGTGATTTTAGCTGTAGTGTTGTTTCTCTTATGTATGTGGGTACCCTTGTGTTTGGTGTATAAATGTTAGAATTTGGGTATGTAGAAACGTTCCTTATCTCTTCTCATTAGTTTTAGTTTGGGGTCTGCTTGTCAGATATTAAAATAACCATATCTGCTTGCTTCTTGGGAAAACATTCCCCCTTTTTAACTAAGGTTATGACTGAAATTGGTATTGAGGTGTGTTTCTTGGACACGGAGAACAGAGATATCTTATTCTCTAACTTGGCTATACCATTTATTGAGGAACTGAGGCCATTAATATTTAGAGTTATTAATGAGCAGTGTTTATAAATTTTTGTTATTTTGATGTTATGGTTGTGTGGTTCTTTTGTCCCCCTTTTTAGTAACTGTTTTAAGATTATTTTTTCCTTGTCTTCTTGTGAGTGTAGTGAACCTTGTTTACAGACTGAAGTTTTCCTTCTAGCAACTTCTGTAGGACTTAATTGGTGGACAGAAATTGCTTAAATTTGTTGTTATAATGAAATTTTTCTTTATTGATTGTGATTGATAGTTTTACTCATCTGTTGTCTCTTAGAGTTTTCAGAACAGAGGTCCAGCCCTCTTTGACTTTTAGAGTTTCCATTGAAAAGTCATGTGTTATTTTAATGAACATGACTTTACATGTGCTATATATGATTTCTGATGTTTGGGGATGTTGCTTAGAGCAGATAGCTTGTCTTACCTTAGTTGGGTGCAGATTCTGTTTTTTTTTTTTCTGCTGCTATCTAATATGGGCCCTAGCCAAATATGGAGACTGAAGGGTCTCTGGGTCCCAGCCAAGTGTGGGTAGTTAACTATTCTATAGGTAGATGGGGAGTCTCAAAGGAATGGAGATGGGCCAGAAGGAAAGGCTGAAAGGGGCTTCCATGGAGATCTAGGGGATTCCTGAGTCTGCACCAGGAGTCCTGGTGAATAAGAGTAGGTTGTGAACAGGGGTTCCTTCTGTCAGGCTACAGCACTACTAAGAATAAATGCAGAGAGAATGGAATGGTGAAAACTAAGTAGTTTTAAAACTTGGAATTCAAGCACTATTTTAGAAATTCAGTAAATTGAATGATCATCAGATCATCATGAACAAGGAAGTGTGGGAAATGGCAACCAGGTGAGGATACACTGGGTTTGTGACTCTTCCACTGTTGTTGCATAAATTAACATTGTTCATAATAAAACATTAAGGAAAATAATCTACAGTTCTGTAAATTTTGTGTACATGTCTACATTTCTAAACTGTCTTTGGCAGATTGGAGGTTCAGTGATGCCAGGCAGATGTTGTGGACTCTGGGTAGACCTGAAGGTGTGTGTGTGTGTGTGTGTGTGTGTGTGTGTGTGTGTGTGTGTGTGTGTGTGTGTGTGTGTGTGTGTGCGCGCGCGCACGCGCGCACGCGTGTGCTACAGTGTCTGTTCGGCACCTCTTCTCTTGGGCTGCCTTCGGCTCACCTCCCTTCTGTATGTTCCTACTGCGCACCACTGATACATGACGGACCAGGTCTACTGTGCACAGGATAACCTTCAGGCATCACTACATGCAGCCCTTCCTCACCCTAGTGAGGTGGACTTGGAGACAGCTGTTGTGTTAACAAAAGAAATCTGTGTCCATTTTATTTTAAGTTCCTCTATGTATCTTTTACTAAGAGCAGAAAAGGTAGCTTATCAAAATTCTTATTCTTTTCTTCATAATTCCCTTTAATGCACTGATCTATAAATGAAGAAAAGCTTAGTTGTTTATGAGTATATACATTTGTTGAAATGAAATGTAGCAAACGAATTCTTAATTTTTATTTTTCCACAAGACAGAGGTAAACACTGAACTGTTAATAACTGTATGCATGAGAAAATATTTAGGGGGAATTTTTCGTTGTCTGAAAATCACATTGTCATCAAAACTGATAGGAAATGATCAGTAGATAATAAAAAGGAATACAGAAACAGCATAGGAAATGACAGTGGTAGAATCCAGGGTACATAGGGTTTTTTGCTGTGACTCTTTCAGTGTTGCCTGTATAAAATAACAATGTTCATAATACAACATTATGCAAATAACCTACAGTTAACATGCGTGATTTTCCTACTGTTTCTGCTCTTTGAAATTTTTCTTTTTCAAATTAAATGTCAATTTTTAAATAATGAACTAATGAAACAGGAAATTATTACAAATCTTATGGTCTACTTTTCTAAGATGAATTTTAGGGAGTCTTTTATATTAAAATAACCAAGCATAATTTGGAAATGTAATTATGGAATATTTTTATTCTTCTGTAGAAAAATTATCCTTTTTCTACCTCATTTTCTTCTCTCTTCCTATACCTATTTTCATATGACCAATATATCTCAGATAAACGTCTCTTACTCCATTAAGTTCCAGATCTTCATCCTGTAGTAGGTATTTTAGCTGATATAGTTTCATGTGATGAGGTGAAGCTTTTTGGGGATTCAATGTCTGGTTCATAGTTAATTTCATAAAAATCAATATGTTGGCATAATTCAAATATGTAATCTTCTCTTGTGGCCTTTTCCAATTGTTAGAAACCATTGCTTTACAATAATAAATAGGTTATGGGATTAATAAGTAACTTTTTAAAAAAAGTTTTTCAAGACAGGTTGTCTCTTTGTAGCCTTAGCTATCCTGGAGCTCACTTTTTATACTAGGCTAGCCCCAATCTCCCAGAGATCCTCCCATCTCTGCCTTCTGAGTCCTGGGATTAAAGGTGAGTGTAAGACTGTTGCAAATGCCGTGGCAGCGGGCTCCCAAGCAGTCCATCCTAACCTCCCATCTCCATGTTCTTCATCTTTTCATTATAGGATGTGTCTTTGATGAAAACTCGGGAGTGTTAATGGACACAGCCTCGCTGTGAAGTCTTCAAGAAAAACTGTTACCTTTGTTTTGGAAAAGAAAGTGACTGGCGCTGGTCTCTGGCAGACCCACCATTTCTGATGAGGCATCTCCAATGATGCTGAGGAAATTGTGTGAAGCCCAGAACTCAGAAGACCAGAACTCCTTCCCAATTGCTCTGAGCTCAATTTAACAGTTTAAAGATATTCTCCAATTTCATTAAAGGCTATTTGCTGTGCAGTGTAACATACCTTTTAAGGCTAAGTCACTTTCTGTGTAGGGTAGCAGTTGAAGATAATAATGGACTCTGTTTCTCATCATTTGATAGGATTTCTGTTCTTTATGAGAGGACATGCATCTCTGCAACCACACTGACTCTTACTGAAGTTAATCTTCTCCACTTTAAACATTTCCATTTGTTAAAATTTATTAGAACATAATGAGTCATTTCGACTAATAGTCACTAAGTGTTTCTCAAGCTGGCTTCTGGGAATGGAGACACAGACTAGACACAGTCCCCATTCTCAAGGAAGTTCCACTCCTGTAAAATTATGTGTCAAATGAAAACAGCAGACATTTAAGTAGAGGGATATTTGAAGTGAAATAAATACCCTGCATCTTCTGATAACTCTTGACACTATTATGAGGCTTATAAATGTAGTCCATTAAATATTACTAAGTAGCTAAATACATTTATTTTCCCAGAGTATTTTTATTAAAAAAGAGAGTTCACCATGAGTATTTTGTATCTGATCCATTTTCATTTTAGTTTGAAAATGGTGGAATAATATAAAAAAACCAGCCAGATGAGTTTTAATTTTACATGTTCTCACCTTGCACTCATTATTTAGTGACCTAGGTCTCTGCAACTTTCTTAAATCTCCCATTTGCCTCTTTGTCTGGGTGTAAGGTATTAGTAATATATGTATGTGTGAGAATTAAAATTATAATAGGCAATGGGTGGAAGTATCAAGTTTTTATGAGAGGACCCCAACAAATACTGTCATGTTGCTGGTGACTTCTCTGTGGACCTACATTCCATGGCAAGGGTACTCTACATTAGGTAAAGATGGAAGAAAATCAGCAAAGAAAACAGCAGCTGCAGCTTGATCCTGTGGGAGCTGTGGAAGACTGTGGGACATACACTTCAGGGTGGTCCTGGTTCCAGTATAGAAGAATTGGGTGTTATTCATCAATTGTCACTCATTGTCTCAGTGGTGCTCTCAGGGATACTGGTTCTTTCACATTTACAGTTTCACATGTACAGATAGAGTGGTCTTGCACAGCTAGAGGATTTCTGGCACAGAGATGCAGATGACCACATTTGGAAGTCAGCCACAAGTCCTGAAAGGGGCAGAGCTGAGTACCCATTTGTATCTGTTGATGTGATCATGAGAGGAGTGCACTTGATCAAGATGAGATCACCGTTTTCTTATACTTCTGTGTAAGCTTCTGTCTTCTGAAAGAGAGTGTTCAGTATTTTGTTTTGTTTAAGTCTGTATCATTGAAATATAAGTGGTTTCAGGAGAAATGTCTTACATAACAGGCACTGCAGACTGTCTAAAAACAAACTTTAACCAACATGCTTCAAATTATTACCGTCAATTATGTTTCTTAATTATAATTTTGAACAGAAAAAATACAGTGGTTTGCATGCTGATGTTTGTTTCTGGGTTCTGGAAAGTCAGGACTTGTCACTCTGTTCTTATCTCCTAAAGTAGTAGATACCATGTCAGCCAGAAACTATGTCTGAGGTGATGTAGCCATTGCAATCTGAGGTTTCCTTAATACTTACCCAACTTCCAGTAAGAGGAATAAACAGTCCCAACACACCCTGGCATGACCATAGGAGGTGTTCTACCATCTTCCAATTTAATTATGGGATGTGGTTTCTAGACACACATCTGTCTAGATCTGCTTTCTGTATTTTGTTTTGTTTATAATTAAATCATAGTAATTAAGCAACCATGCAGGTCATTAGCAATAATTTTATGAAGCTTACGATGGTATGTTACATAACTTCTAAATGTTTTGTTGTTAGAGTTCACTTTTGAGAAATTGTGGTAGCTGTTGGGAAAACATTATTAATTTGAAGCTGTGTATGAGAGAGATAAGTTTTTTCTTCTTCTAGAATTGTGTGTATTCAGGTAACTGTTATCTCAGGGAAACACTGAAGGCATCTTATGATGTCTCAGAGGTTCTACAGCTGCAGCCACCATTTGCATATGTGGACATAGGGATGTCTGTGTCAATGTACACATCTTGTTTTGGTCACAATTTAAACATACATATCCACTTGTTTCTCACAGTCTCACAAGCAATAGGCAAACTCCACAGTTCTTTTAAAATTCAGAATTTTGCCTTGTCATTTTAATTTTGAAGACTGGGAAATTATTAGAACTCTAATATCATGAAACTACTATTAGAAGATACTACTTATTTAGCTACTAAAGCTATATATAACTGAGGCCAGTAAAAGATATCCCTCTCTCACCATTCAAAGCATGGAATGTTTTCTCTATATTATAGAGATTAGGAGCCACTGGTATTTCTTAAATACAGAAAAAAGTTGTTGCAGATGGCACTATGAAGTAAATGTTATCACATTTCTTACACTGATAGCATTAATAGTTACAGATAGTTGTCTTAGAAAGTATATCCTAACTATAGCAAGAAGCATGTTGCTGACTAATGCTGGATAGATGGAAGAATTTGGAGATGGATAAGAGGCTAATTATATTACAAACCTCCCTTCAATATTAACTGAAAAAAACAGGTGATATTATCCTACTCTCTATAAATACTATCTCAACTTGTTCAAGGAAGAGAAGCTACTACACATTGGGCATTTGGGGAGCATGTTTAAGACTGTAAGGTGAGAAAGAGGAAAGAGGTTACACCTTACCATTTTCCTTTCCTGCCCTTTCTCCTGCCCTACAGGGAGTGAATAATGCCACAAAGCAAGTTAATATGAACTAACTAAAGATCACTTCAGTTGGATAACTCTGGGCAACAGAGTAAATTTGTTCCTTAGATTTCTTCTACTCGAGGGATGAGGGAGTTGGAGGACATGAATTTTCCATCCATTATGGCATTTCATGTTCATAGGCAAAGCTGACAGTAGTGGTCAGAGAAAATCCTGAAGCAAAGAGATGCAGGGATTGGGTGTGGGACTAGTGACTATACATACTGTGGAAGACCTGGCCACAATTGTCCTAATCCCATAGCTTCATTGATTGTGGCAGGGAGGAAATCATACACTTGCTTTCTCCTCGTGGTCATTCAGAGAATGAACCATCATTGTGTTTTGAGACATTAGGAAAGATATCTTAACATAGATTTCCACGCACTCATTGACACCTTTTGAATGTTTATAGTCTATTGTGACAAAGTTGTTAAGCAGTATTTACTTTTAATAAAGATTCTCTATATATTTCTTTTAAAATTAAAATCATCATGATGTTTTGTAAATTTTCACATTATTTATACATGAGTGATATTTTTACACATAGAACTTTCCTTACTTTATAATTAATTAACATAATTTTTGGTAATTTTCTGTATGATATTTTTAAGCTGGGAGTCATTACGCAAGCATTATTATTATTTTATTTTAATGATTTAAAAAATTTCAAGAGGTTTTTTTCTTTAAAGGTCAAAGAGAGGTGATATAATCAATGAGGCCATGTTGAGGAAGCAAATAGAGAGGCCTGATGGACCCAGGTCTATCTTTGTGGTGCAAAGTGAGCTTTAAATGAAATAGAAAGAAATGAAAGCAGAGGGAAGAGTTTACACGACTAGACAGTCTTGATGAGGACATTGTTTCATTTCTCATTCTACAAGATGGTCGGCCCAAGAAGCTCCTCTTGCTCGAGGGGGCAGACTGGTTCTCAGGTCATAATTGCTCCAGCTCTCGGGTACAACCTTGCCTTCTTGATAGTCACTGTCTCCTGGAAAGTGGTCCTGACCTGCTGCTTGGTTACCAAAGTTTAGAGTCCATGATGGTGGATTGAAGGCATGGCAGCAGGAACAGTTCTAACCTTCTCCATATTCCTTGATAATGAAGTAAGATCTTGTTCATTTACTCAACACTTGCAAGTTTGTCTTGTGTCAGTCACTGTCCTGGAAGGCAAGGATACAAAAAGAAAATAATGTCATTGCTCTTGGAAAATTCAAATCTTAAAATCATTTAGATGCAACTGTGTGACATTTCTTTACTTTAGTGTCCTAGTAATAGGTAGTGTAGACATCTGACACACTCATAGTCTTTTCCCCTTCAACTACCGCATTACCACTGCTCGGGGTATGGACTTGGTCCTTTAATGAAGTATAGAGTTGTATAGTACAAACTAAGTTAGTATTCGAGTGAATAATTCCACTAGTAATTTTCCAGTATCCATTTAAATAATGATACTGAAGTATTACAGTTATAGGAGTAAGTCTTGCTTCCACTTGCAATGCAGGAATGTGAAATCAGTTGCTTTTCCTTGTAACTATAATGGATGAAAGCCTCAATGGGGGAAGAGTTCTCTATACCTCAGAATTTCTTAAACCATAAGTTGTCAAAAAAAAAAAACCAGAGAGATCTTAAACTGACAGTGCATCTGTGCTTATAACCATGTGAGATAACCCAGGGCATGAATTGATTACAGATAGTCAGTTTATGCATCATTATTATTACCTATTGCAAAAATAGCTTACGTGGAAGGAGTGTCCCTATGAAAATTATATAGTGGGTTGCCATTGGGATGCAGCTTGAGTTTAAAATATTTTGTAAAAGAATATGTGATAATAAAATTGTAAATTTATTCAGACTATAAAATATTAAAAAGGCAGTCAGATATTGTCATTTAAATTTTAATTATCTTCTATTTTGAATGAAATTTTTTCTGAGCTGTTGCCCAATTTCTGTTATAATGTTGGCAGTAGTTTTCACAGCATTCTTGTGATAACTGTATATACATTGGTAGATCTGGAGTTTAAGGTAAGGTAAAAGTTCACTTCCTATTTTTTTTAATGAACTATTGGAATTATTTTCAGAATAGCACTGGGTGGATATTTCATTTAATGAAAATGAACTTCTCCAATACTTTTCACAAATAAATGCATATGGTTTTCATCTTATCTCTTAAAATGAATAATTAATTTTTCCAGGGTTATCAGTATGACTGACACCATAACACATTAGGACAACGTGATTTATTTTTCTTTTCTAGATTATTTTCTCAAAAACTAGTTCATTTTTCATTCATTTACATTTCAATGCACCTTTGGGTCTTCCTATTATGCTCTCTAACCTGTTTTTTAATCTTTATAATAGAATGAAGTATAAAATATTCATAACTTCTGAGTGAAGTTGGGACTGAGGAAGGTTTTTTAAAAAGACCTGTATTCCTTAGGAAAGTGGTAACAAACTCTATTTAGTAGATTCAGTAGATTCAGCTCCAGGACTGTGGAGTGTGTATAGGAAAGATGCGATTGGTATAGCCTTAGGATTCCAGATCTTGATGTGCTTCAACATCAATAGAGTAGCTTGTAGACCTGCTACACCAGAGTTGGGGTCCTAGGCATGGGTGGTGTTTATCTATGCTAGTACTAAAAGATCATGATCCATCCCAATAAAGTAAGCCATTGGGACATTTTCCTCTGACTTTGGTTTCCTACCCATCATAGAAGACAACTGATTTTCCAGTGTTGAAATCCCTGGCCCTTGCTGCCAGTATGAGTCAGCAGTCTGTGTAACTCTACTCTTAAATGTGTCATATCCTAGGTCTTACACAGCAGTTCTGCTCTTTCTTTATCCCAACCTTTTCCCCCTTAATATCTTCTAGCTATTCTTTTGGCATTCCAACTTTCCCACATCATTCTGCTTTACCAATTTTTTTCTTCATCTCTCAAAGCCAGCCTTTCTCTTGCTTCAACAGCTTGCCCATGAGTCATCCATTATTTTGTAGCTCACACTTGTTCTTAGACCTTTTATTTGATTGTCCTTAAATGAAGTCAGTACTGGCTGCTGACACACCCCTTGACTAGCAAGGGTGTGGCCAGGATCCTGAGAAATGTTTGTCATACTCACAGGGAAGTGTTGCTATAATACCCCCTAACTGGGATACTGAGGTCCAGGCTGCTAAATAGTTTTCCAGGGCTGTGGAACTCCTCTCTAGTGTGTTAGGACTGCAAATGACTTAATACTTGTTGCATTGGACACTGTATAAAATAGATTTATATTTGTGTGTATCCCTATTGTGCAATAAACCCAAGGAGGGGAACTTATTCCAGTAGTTCTGTTATAAATTCTGTTGAACTGCAAACACACCACAATTAGTAGAAAGCCCTGGATAAATGGAGGATGAGGCACACAACTGTTGTTGGGATTCTACTACCTTTTTTAATAGATAAAATGTGAGGTAGTTTTAACATTCTGAATATGTAGCTTTAAAATTCCTTTGAGTCAGGCAATTTTCAGAGAAAGATATACAAGACTAAAGCAGAAATTCTTACGATTTGTTCTGCAATTTTCTTTTTGGAAAAATGAAAAGATTTATTTGGAATCTGATAATTATTTATCACACTGGTTAGAATTTTTTTATTTATCCAAATTAATACTGCATGGCAGTCTTTTGAGGTCATGGTTTACTTATTTTCCTTGATGCTGTGAGGGGAGATGCTTCCCTAAAAACTGTGAGTTGGCATTGTGCCTTTGAAGTTAGCATGGAGAGAACCCTAATACAAACCAATCCTGGTACCCCGAGGTTTGGAGCTCCAGCTACACTGTTTTGTCAGTGTAGTTATTTATCATTTCTGAGATTCTGTGAGAGATACCCTTCATACTTTCACTCAGTTCTTCAGGAGAATCAGCAACCTTTTTGTCATAGACAATAAAACAGGTACTAGGGTACTTGATGACTTATCTGAAGTACAACTGAAATTCTAAATTAGAGTCTACAATACCAGGGAGGCACATTTCTTATATTTCCGCAAAGGCACTTCCAGAAAACATCTGAGACAGCGTTCCTTATTGCTGTTGGTGTCAGAGAGATGACTTGCAAATGCATAGATCTTTTCTCTTACATACAGAACTGCAGATGCATTGTTCTCTGGCTTCCTCCATGATGCAAAGACCCAATAAAATCTCTGTGTGCTCCACCTCCCTTTATTAGGGCATTTTCTCCTCCATGATTATCCAGTGTGAGTATGCAATGAGTTGGGGCTGTGGGTGGAAGTTGCAGCAATTAGTTTTGCCTCAGGTAGAATGCTGACATCAGTGGTAATGAGATTAAAATCTTCTACTCAGCTGTTGTTTGAATATTCTGTTGTGTTCTCATCCAACTCTTTTAACTAATTGGAGTGACTTAACCATGTAATTATTTTCAAATGTTTACAATTATTTTAGATAAATATAAATGGTTGTTTGCCTGCATATGAAAAACAAAAGGAGTAATTTAGTGCCATCACCGAAATAGTTGAACCTTTCTAAATTATTACTGGGTGGAAACAAAATATATTAGTGGTAAATTCAAGGGGAACAAATGGTCATTTTCAATGCTAAAATGAAATATTATTTTCAGACCTACCAGAATGGAGTAGTAGAGTAGCGCTTCTCTACAGTATTTCTCCTTATAAATAAATAAAACTTTCCAAATAACACAGCAAACTGAAGAAGTCTCTGAAAATGGAAGAAGGAGGAGGGCTGCTTAGGGTTCTTGACAGATGCAGAGATGCACGGTGACTCCCATGAGTTTTCTCATTATTCTTTATGTATTCTGGGTGGGCTGCTGAGGCAGTGTCTCACCCAGAGCTGCCAATATGCACACAAGATCAAATGTTCTTGTAGTCAGGCTCATGAAGAAAGGAGATCCAGCAACAAGTCATGTTTGGCAGTTTCTTCTAAACATTACTGGACAGTTCTACATTACTGACTCCAGACTATCAATGGCACTAGCAGGAGCATATCATTTGACCTTGGAAGATGATACTATTTGACAGCAAAACTTTTAACTCATATGTGGTATTAATATAGCAACAATGAATGGCACTATACAAAACAGTGGGCTTTACAATGCTATAAGTTAGGGCATAAACTAAAAAAATTTTTTAAATATCCAAATAAAGAGAAATAGAAGCCATAAAAAGAGAGAAGGTTATAAAATGATAGACTTTGGCTATTATATATCAGCAAATTACTGAAAATGCCATGAGTTCAAAATATTCTGGAATAACCCATTTAAAAATTGGATTCCAATGTTTTCCAGCTTCAAAACTCTGAAGTGAACTTTTATGTATTACAATATAAAGATATTAAACTAAAAATAGACTTATGATCTTAGGGAATGACTTCCTAGTTGGCATTATACCAAAAAACATAAGCAAATATGTTGGACTTAGGTAAAATTGAAATCAATGTGTTTTAAATCACATCATAAAGAAAATAAAAGATAAACAGCAGATGTGTTTGAAAATCACACATCTGCTAAGGGAGTACAGTAATAATGTGTGTTCTTTTGGGTCACAGCTAAAAGACAATAGCTCAATGTTGAAGTATGCAAAAGATCTGAGTCAAGATTTCTCCAAACGAGTTATTCAGGTAACTAAGAAGGACACTGTCAGGTACTGAGCATAATTCATCTGACGAGTGTAAAGCCAAACCACAGTGACATGTCACTTTCTCCAGTAAGGGTGTCTATTATCAAAACAGCAGGTCATATCACCTTTTATTGATGATAAGAGGAAATACAACCTCCATACATGATTAGGAAGAACACAAGATGTTACATTCACCTGAGACAGTTTTGTAGCAGTTTCTCACATTGTTAATCATAGGATCACCATGTGAACCCAGCAATTATATTCCCATATATAAATGGGAGCTGTAAAAACATGCATTCACATAAAAACTTGTGTGTGTGTGCATGAATACCAGCATTATTCCTATCAGTATTCAAGTTGAAATAGTGAAATGTACATTGACAAATGAACAAATATAATCGTAAAATGGAAAATTAACCATCTGTAAAAACTAATGACTCACGGCTGCAACAAGAATCAATGTTGAAAATCTTGTGCTGTATGTTAAAAAAGCCCAGTCATAAAAGAATGCATATTATATGATTCTATTTATGTGAAATATCTATAACCGACAAATCTAGAGTCAGCAAGCAAATTACTGGTTGCCTAGGGCTGACAAGGTGCTGGGGAAGAGAAATGGTGACTGAATACTAATGGGTATGTCTTTGTAGGGAAAGATGAATATGTTCGAACATTGATTGTGGTGATGGTTGAACAGGTCTGTGAATATATAAAAACCACTGAATTGTGCACTGTAAATGGGCCAATTTTATGGTGTGTGAATCAATAAAGCAACTAAAATATAAATGGTCTAAATATTCCAATTAAAAATTCTGACATCCTGGATAAAAATGTGCTCTGATGGTTTGCTGTCTATATGAAATTCCTGTTAGATATGACACAAGTTGTTTGGAAGTATAAATATGGAAACATTTGTATTTTACAAACTTTGACTTTGAAAAGATTGTTGTTGTATTGATATGATAAAGTTGATTCAAATGTACATAAATCTAATAAAGAAAATGAGTATGTTGTATGTTGGTGAGGACATCAGCCCATTAGAAAGGCATCATTGTAAATATGGTGCACCTTTTGAACAAAAACACTTCAAAAATACTCAAAGCAAAATGAAATATTATACCACCCATTTTAGTATATTTAGATTTTGTTGAATCTATAACTGCCTTTAATTACATCATGAAATAAAACCTGCTTGTCTATTTTAACTCTATTCCCTGAAAGAGCTACCTCTGACTTTTTACCTTCAAAACACATGACTGTATTAGCTATTGAATTGTGCACATGTTTATGTCATAAAAACAGTTTATGATTCTGTAGTTATAGAACTTAAGAGTGATTACTTTTCAAGCCTCCTTAGGTTATGATATGCAGACATTCACAAATGCAGAATCAATTGCATTCTATGAAGAAACATAGATACATTTTTTCTTGATTTTTTTAATGCCACATTTATGTTGCAAAGCAACATGTTTTTGGTAGTGAATGTGAATGAGAAGAATCTCTTTCCAAAGAAATAGAATCATCTTTAGAAATAGAGAAAACTTAGTCTATTTGGGAAGAATAGACTGCATTAGGAGTATTCACATAGTAGAGGTATACTTGTGAGCTCTCTCTCTTTCTGATCCTTGCAAGTATAAAATGTTGAACTTTGAACTTGCCCTTCCTAAGGAACATTGATGCAATGATCTGCTTATCAGCTTGTTTTTTTCTAAACAGATCAAATCATATTCAGAGTTCATTTAGTCAAATAATTTCATGCTATGTAATTCATCTTAGCTAGCAGGTACTAACTGTCATACACTGCTCATCATAATTCTAGCTGTTTCAAGACTCAGCCCAAGAAGATGTTAATAATGGGAGAGGATAAAACGCATGTATACACAAGGCTCCTTCTACATCATCCTTTTCATTGTCCTCTAATGGTGGCTGACTAACTCTTTGCTGAGAAATCCTCTTCACACATATCATACTCTCAACTCCCTGGGATATGACTTGTTCACTTTTAGCATGGCCTAAGCCCTTTGCCTGCATGATGAGAGCATCATTTCCTTTATACTTTCTACCTAAGTACACCTTTGTTATTGCCTGACTTTTTGTATGTTTTATAACCATTATTCCTATACAATTTTTCTTTAGTGACATATGCTAATGGTTTTATGGATGACTTCTGAACCTTTTATGATGAATCCTTTTTTAATTTAACTGGTATAAATTCTGAAGATATGAATCATAGAGAGTTTGGAAATGCTCAAAGGACCACTCAAAACTGAAATTTGGAGCTTTTTCTGTCTTTCATTTACAGGTTATTTGGGGGGGGTGGTGTATCTAGACTATTCAGTCACAGCCACTATTGGTTGGTACCTAGCCAAGTTATATAAGTCACGAGAAGTCTCCCACAGGAAGAACAGCCTCTCATAATGATTCAGAGGGATAGAAACAGGTAAAAATATGAAAAATGTAAATGTCACAACTTATTTTGCAGTGATTATAACAGCCTTATTAATTTAAGCACCAACTATTCTGTGTTTGAATACCACAAGTAGCACCCTTCTAAGATGACTTTCTTGAGAACACTGTTCTGCAATGATTTCTTTTTTCTCTTCAGTAGACAAACCCAAGTGTCTCAGAGTTGCTCATGTTGTCCGATCTTATGCTATTGTCCACTCTAGGAAATGTTAATTGATTTCTAGTGAATGTCAACACTTAGTACTAATTCCACAGTCATTGATTTCAAAGGCTCATATAACAGGGACTAGACTAATAAATATATCAAAATTTAATTTGCTTTCTTCTTACCTCTAATTCTTTTTCTATAACTAGATTTTATTTAAAATTTGACCTTATTAACCTATAAGCAACCTCAGAAACTATTTTCAGAGAGTAAAGTGTGATTTACTACTGTCCAGTTAGTGTAGCAGGAATGATGACAGATGGATTGTCAGATTCAAATGAAGGGTCATTGCTTTATGGTCATGCCAGTAATGAAGACAGTAGTAAAGTTGAATGATGTCTATATTCTGAGTAACTTATATGTAGTTTGCATAAAACACAGTCACATTTCCAGAAACCATGACATTTGAGAGGTGGATTTTCTTTCTGGACTCTAGTTTCCTACGTGTGAATCAGCCCTGAATTTGTCTTAGTGATTGATAGAAAATGGCTGCTTGTGGATCTTACTGTCTTTCTTCCCCCTCACAGCACACTTTCAGGGAATTGAGGAGGCTGAAGGAAACCACAGACAACCACAATCCATAACACTCTCCACTGAATAATCAAGACATGCATCCTTGGTGATTTCTTGACCTTCAAAGCCCCAAAGTGGCCTGGCTACCCTTGTCATGAAAGGCTTATTGCAATCAGTGACTGCCTTCCTATTTTGCATCCAAAGCTGGCCAAAAGGTGTAATCAGTGCAACTAAATTTGAGTGTTGTAAATACTTCGTAGCCTAACTTTCTCATTTGGTTTATTGGTTTTCAGATTGTTTGCTTTGAAATTTTGGATTTCTTTGTTTTGCTTGAAAGTTTTGTTATTTTTTTCGTCCTACCTTTTGTTCTTGTCTTATATTTGATATTCTGCTAAGGGTGTATATTTTATGTATCTAATGCCCTGTTTAAACCCCTATTGAGTCAAATGACTATGTTTCCCTAAATAAAAATATTCAAACTCTTCAATCTTAAAAAAAAAGACACAAAACATCTAACATCTATGTCTTTTGCTGTAACTCCTATTTGAATTATATGTAATGAATTGTATATTTAAAGCAATGATATGATTTAAAAGCATTTTTTCTTTTTTTCTTTTTTTGGTTTTTGAGACAGGGTTTCTCTGTATTATTTTGGAGACTGTCCTGGAACTCTCTCAAGTAGACCAGAGTGGTCTTGAACTCACAGATATCTGCCTGCCTCTGCCTCTGCCTCCCAAGTGCTGGGATTAAAGGCATGTGCCACCAATGCCCGGCTTAGAAGCATTTTGTTGAGTTGACTTTGACTTTTGTGACATGATTAGAAGACTGTAATTTCACATTTTTTCAAATGTCCTGACCTTTAAAGAAGATTATTTCACTCATAGATTTCCTTATGCTTATTATGTACAGGAAACCTGGTAAGCATTGGTAAATATTTTGAAATACCTGCTAGGAATCTATAAGCATACTTAACACATTGTATCATCATAGAGTTATAAATTTTTAAGCAGAAATTTTGAGCACTGTGTTATACTTCAGGGCCCAGTATGGGAACTATTTATTTTTATTTTTAATACAGTTTAGGTTTCTGTAAAAGTGTTTCATTGTTTCTTACATTTCTCATTTGCTTTCTAGTCAGGAGGAAATACCACGAAAGTGATGTTATTATTATCCCAGTCTACTGACCTACAGGCTCTAGATGTAAATATCATGATGATGAGAAAGGAATACTGTAGCATGTTCAACACGTGAAGCACTTCACATGGGCTGCTTGGAAATGACACATCAAAAAGTACCATTTGATAAAGAGAAATGCACTTTGAAAGATGACTTCTCATGCCTTCCTAGGTCATAGTTTCAACTGCATCTTTCATGTTCTAAACAAAGTTATAGAAAGCTAAAACCATGAGAGACACAACTCACATATTCTAATGTGAATTGCCATTCTGAAATGAGTAAATAAATCAGGAAGAGTGGCTAGTTCTTTT
Source organism: Mesocricetus auratus (assembly GCF_017639785.1). Lineage (NCBI taxonomy): Eukaryota > Metazoa > Chordata > Mammalia > Rodentia > Cricetidae > Mesocricetus > Mesocricetus auratus. Next base: position 107,227,795 of record NW_024429189.1, read on the forward strand.
AAAACATTTAACTCCAGCAGTCCTTCACTGTAATCGGCAATTTACTGATTTACCAGGAAGCACCATCTGGACATGCTGAAAAGCAACCTCTGCCTCGGGATGAGGGAAAGCACAATGATTAGATAGGGATTTTGGCAGAAACCCCCCTTTTTTAGTGTCTAGAGATTTTAGATGTAAAACCAATGGTCGTAATTTGCAAGCATCTGCTCTTTTCATGATCGCCTCTATGTGGAACGAGATTAGGAAATGGAGCATCCTCAAGCATCACTTTGTTGTACTGATAACATTTTTTCCATTTTGTCAGAGTATGTAAACGGAACAGCCTCTTTACTGAAACCCATTACCCTATGCATGGAGCTTGCTTTTTATTTACTCATACACCCACCTCCTTCCAGGAGAGGTGGTGAGTGATTTTACACTAGGAAGGCATCCATACAAAAAAGCAAAGCAAAACAAAACAGTAGCATTTTCTAGGCAGCACACGAATGTAAGGGGAAGCAAACAGCAGGACATACCTGTCACCTATAAAATTTGGGTCTGTGTTTGACGACCGTTTGTAATCTGTGCTGAATTACTTTTGGGTGCCTGTGCCTCCTGAGTTTAAAGAGAAGTTAAAATTTAATCAAACCCCACCCTAGATTCCAAGTTGGGCATCTTCAAAGAGACTGTGTCTGTTCTCCTCCCTCTGAGATGTCTTAGCTTCTCGGGTCATATCTGTCTACTCTCATTCATCCCCCACAGATGAGAGAATTGTAGAAAATAGTCTTTCTCTATGCATCAAGCTGCTTATCACATTTCCTCAGGCCCCCTCACAGGGGATTAACTGGATTTTGTTTTGATGTTCTTTCCCCTTGCTTGGAGTGAAACTTTGGGAGAATTGGTACAGTCTGCATTGTTCTGACTATCTCTGTGTTAGTGAGTCTTGGGCTTGCCTCATTCCTCCTAGCGTGGAGGACCTTTGGATGCCAGTGATGGCTTAGACTGAATCATATTGGGTGGTGGGCCTTTGCCTTGCATGGAATGGACAGAATTCTGCTTCATTTTGTTCTTACTTCTCAGTGTTCCATATCTGTTTTCCTGTGGTTAATCCCCCAGGTTGACCCCTCCTCCTCTGCATGAACAGCTGCATGATGGCGTGAAGCTGGGACACATTAGTACTTTGAGTGGAAGAAATACCAAATACAAGCTTCTAGAAAGCAATCATACTGAAAGCAAATATAACAACTTTCATGAAGAGTGACCTTCCAGTGGGATTCTCTCTTAGATCTAGGATAAACTCGTGTTTTAATAAGTTAAAATATCAGGGACTAGTATACACATACTACGATACCTAACACAGAAAAGAACTTATAGCACTAAATGGTGGTAAGAATGCACAGAGATAGCCAGTGAGATGGCTCAGCCTTGGAAGGCACTTGCCATGAATCCTGAAGACCTATAGTCCATAGTTCCCGGGTGATAGAAGGAAAGAATCCATTCCTACAAGGTGTCTTTTGATCTTCATAGGCACCCTGTGCCATGAGTGTTACATATGAATGCTCTCTTTCTGTCTGTCTGTCTGTCTGTCTGTCTGTCTGTCTGTCTCTCTCTCTCTCTCATACACACACACACACACACACACACACACACACACAGAGTAAATAATAAATAAAGGAGGGCATGGTGGTTACCTAATTATTTTTTAAGAAATGGGTGAATGTTTATCAATGTAACTATGACATTTCATGTCCCATTCAGCAGTACATAGCAGTGGCTGAGTGGAGGGATTTCTCTGCATCCTCAACAGCATTAGATATGAGTATAGAGTGCTATTGAGGCCTCCCTATAGTTGCACAGTTTACAATTTTCCTAATGGCTAATGATTTAAAGAACTGTCCTTGGTCTGCCCTCCTCAGTGATTCCCCCCACTTTTGCCATTTGTAATTAGACTATTTTTTCTATTTGCTGTTTAGTTTTGAGAGTTTCAAAGCATATTCTAGCTGCTAGTCCCTTGTTTAAAACTGTTTTCTCATGGTTGATGGTTTGTGTCTTCAACCCTTTAACCAGGTATTTCACAGAAAGATATTTAAGCTTTGATGAATGCTATCTTCTTTCTCAGCTCATGGTTTTCATGGCAATTGCATGCACTCTGCTCATTTCTAGGTGTCTACAATTGTTTTCCAGAATTTTTCTCTCATGTCTGTGGTACATTACGAGTTAACTTTTGCACAGGATGTAAAGCTCAGGCTGTGGTTCATGTTTTGCACCCAGATATCCAAGCCTCCTAGTGCTATTGTCTAAAAAGCTCAACTTCCCTTGATTTATTGCTTTGGCTGCTTTATGAGTCTGCTTTGATATGTTTTGTGGGGTCTATTTCTGTATTCCCCATTATTCCTGTTTCATTGAGATTATATATCTATCCCTCAATCACAACCACCATCTTCTTTAATATATGTATATATATAAAATGGCATAATGGGTGCACATATTTATTTGCTCGATACATTGCCAGTTGCCTAGGATAAAGCACGTTATAAATTACGATTATAATTTACACTGGAGTACTAATATTACTTCTGTCCGTTTGGGTAAAGAACTCTTATTTTCTTGCATCTATTTCTCCTCCCTAATTTACAGTATACTTACCTTAAATATTTGTCATCTATACCTTGAGGTTCATATTAGATAGGATTACAACTTTGGTTTCAACCATAGCAGGTCACTTAGAAGTCTCCAGAGGAGAGGGAATGCCTTCAGTATGTAACCATGATGTCCCCGGCTGTGGTCTTTTTTCTTTTTTTCTGTCGTTGTTCCTCTTCTGTTTAAAGAACTTTTCTCAACCACCCTTCTGGTAACAAAGTTTGTTAGGTTTTTTTTTTTTCAAATCAGAGGATGTCTTGGTGTTTTCTTAATTCCCAAAGACCGTTTTCACAAATTTTATGATTCTAGTGTGACAGTTCTCTCTGCACTGGAACATAGTGTGTTACTTCTAGCTTCCATGGTTAAAATAGATAATACAAGGTGAATTGAATAGCTTTTTTCTATAGATAAGCTATGAATCTTTTGTTGTGGTCATGTGCTTAATTAACCATTTTATATTTTAAATTAAAATATAATTGCACATACCCTCCTTTTAGCCCCTCTCATGTCCTCTTCCTTCCTGTGCCTCCCATTCTCAAATGGATAGTCACTTTCACACACACACACACACACACACACACACACACACGCTGAGTCCATTTTTTTTGTTTGTGTGTATACAGTGTCAGAGCCAACAACTTTGCTTTGGATACCCAATCTGGGATAGGCTCAATCTGGGATAGGGATCATTATCTGCCGGTAGTTTTTGTCTAGGGTGGGATCTCATGAGACCTCCCCCTTTCATGTCAGCATGTCTATTTATATTGTCATTGTTCAGGTCTTGTTTATGTAGCTCTTTCTTTCTGGAATATGCAGTCTCACAGTAAACTTCCTGGAATTCTGGCTTTTTACAAGCTTTCCATCCCCTCTTCCAGGATGTTCCCTGAGCCACAGATGTAGGTGCTGTGCTGCAGATGTGTCCACTGGGGCTGGGAACCCCAACATCTTCATATGTTTGCATTATGTCCATTGTGGTTTTCTGTAACAGTCTTCATTTGCTGTAGAGCTTAGCTTCTTTGATGACATAAATTTTCACAGATTAGATTATAATGTGTGTGACATAGTTGTCCTTGGTTTGTCCTGTGTAGGATTGTTCTACCTTGTGACTCTGCGAGCCTACATCTTCACCACACTGGGAAGTTTTCAGGCCTTCATTTTTCACTGCTCTTTAGATCTGGGCTCTATCCTCTCGCCTTCAAGTTTCAGACATGGGTGATAGATCATTATGGCTGTACTGTCTTTTTGCAGTTCACTTTCTTTGGCTCTTCGGCTTGGGTAATTTCTACTTTTCTGTCACCAAGTTCACTGATTCTTGCCCCAGATCTTTAATTGTATGTCTGAGTACAGTCACTAAGTTTTGAATTTTTTTTGATATTCTGTATTGCAGATCTAAGTTTCCTCTGTTGTTTATAATTTTTGATTTATTCTCTGGAACTTTCTTTCTTTTCTTGGTGGTATTTATTGTCTATAAAAATGTTGACACATTTTTTTTTTCAGTTTAAATTTAGATTAGAAACAAGGTATCTTCACAAGTCAGTTCCAGGTCCCTCTCCCTTTCCTTCCCCTCCTCCCGTGCCCTCCCCTCAACCCCCCCAATATCCCTGCATTTCCCCAGGGAGGGTGAGGCCCTCCATGGGGATGTCCATAGTCTGTCATTTCATCCAGGGCAGGGCCTAGACCCTCCCGCAAGAGTTCAGGGTGAGAGTGCATCTCACATTGTTGGATGGGATTCCAAAGTCCGTGTGTATACTCGGGATGAGTACTGATCTACTGCCCAAGGCTCAATAGATTACCTAGGCCTCCTCACTGACACCCACATTCAGGGGGGTCTTGATCAGTCCCATGCTGGATTCCCAGGCTGATGCCTGGGATTCAGGAGTTAACCTTTGTCAGGTCAGCTGTTTCTGGGGGTTAAACCAGCCCAGTCTTAATCCCTTTGGTCATCAGTCCTCCCTCTCTGTTACTGGCTTTTCCCTGGAACTTTCTATTTTTTGTTTTGGATGTGTTTATAAATGCATGTTAAAGCATATTTATCATGGCTATTTTAAAACATTTTGATGATCATTTTAACATATTTGCTATTTTCAAGTGTGTGCTAACTCCAAGAATTATTGATTGTTCCTTTCAGTCAGTTTGATATGTTCCTTATTCTGGATATTGTGAGTGGTTTTGGTTGAAGGCTGGACATTTTTATATTGTTATGAGACTCAGGATCTTATTTACCATTTGTTTTAACTGGATTCTCCTGGCTTCAGCCTACAAGGAGAAAGCCAGGGTCTTCTCTGACTTTTCTAGAGTTACTGCCTCGTAAAAATGTAAGCTGGAGTAGCTAGGTCAGCCATTGCTCATATCAGAGCCTGGGAATCTCTGTCAGTTTTGGATAGGAGTGAATGAGATTTTGCCTCCTTGATTTGGCTCCACTAATACCATATACAGAAAAAGGCACTTCTCCTTTTTGGTGGCTGTACCCAAATACCTTTGATATGTAAATTGTTAAAAAAAAAAGACAAGGAAGGACAGAAGGAAGAAAGACAGAAAAAAAGAAAGGTATTGTTTTTGATTTTCCCTAAACCCCAGTGATTGGGACACTGTTTTTTATTGTTAGAATCTTCGTTAGACACTAACTCTATTTGTATCTCTGGACAGAGCCCAAATATTTGAATTCTTTCTGTCAAATCCTTGAAGTATATATATCACCTACTTCCTGACAGAACAATGATGCCAATTTGTTTTAAAAAGATCAATTAGATGGGTAATGAATGATGTCTTGGCATAGATGTTTGTAAGTCGTGGTAAACAAGGGTTTACTCACCTCACTCACTCACTCACACACACACACACACACACACACACACACACACACACACAAAATCTCTCATCAAAAGTTTCTAAGGAAACACTTGCCAAAATAAAAGTTGGCAAAAGGCATAATAACATCAACATGTTACTGAAGAAAAACTTCAGTTTACTCATAACCATGTGGAACTATGCTTCTGTGTTGGTAGTAGATATATGCAAATTAAAACAAGGAGGTACATGTTTTTCCTATGGGGGCAGATTCTCTTTTAGGACTCAACAATTTCCCTGTCGCTTAGTGTTTTGGAGGGAACAAGTCCTAGCTCACCCCCCACTCCAGAATTTTCTTCGAGAAAGCCGCCCTGCTCATGGTTATAGCATTTCATTGTGAATTGTCTGCAAGCAGTGATTCCTGATATGACAAATGAAAGTTCAACCCTCTTGCCTCTGGCTGGACAACTCTGTAGGGCTACTTTCCAGGGAACTCAGTCCACAGCCTAGCAGGAACTGTTAGCTTGTGTGAGCCTGGAGGAACACAGACTCTAGCTGTGTGAATTACAGCAATCTTAAAAAAATCTAACCAGATAATCTCTTAAAAAAGAAAACACATCTTTATATTTAACAATCCTAAATTTTAAACTCTATCTTTTTAGAGTTGAAAACAAGGAAACATTCACTTATAAATACGATATTTATTAATGACATGTATTTAGTTTTGCTTGTTGACATAAATGGAAGTAGCTTTTGTATCTATATACAGATGAAAAGCATACAAAGGAGAGAATTAATTATTTATGTTGATATATTACAATTATATTAAAAATAATGACCTAGGTCCATATCAAGTAGTATATAGAAGGCACATAAATATCACTGATATAATGATGCTATGTGAAAATGAAAGAAGCAAAGTCAGAAATTGATATGCATAGGTGTGTGGGCATACGAATCCTCTTAAAGCTATTGAATACAGCAATATCAGGGAAGATCAACAGATATCAGGGAAGAACATGTTTTATTGAGTTTGTGTTTCATCCAGAGTATGATAGCATGATCCTACTTGTTACTTCCAGTGATGATCAATTTGATGGTTTGGGAGTTTGTTCTGATTAGTGAGTTACTGTGCTAACTTGGTTGCTAATTATTTTGATTCTGTACTTGCCCATGAAGCATGTTGTAAGTTGCCTTATCATTCTTCAAAGACTGTATAGAAACAACAAGGATTCAATAAACTGCATTGGCGTACAGATTCATGGCAGAAATTTGGATGGAAAAGAAAGTATCCCATATACTGTATTATACCTGTATAATGAGTATGAACAAGTTATATTTACGATCAGCACTCCTAATTCTGTCTGTTAAGTTCTCCTCTCATTCAGAAAACCCTATATAAGAAGAGAAGGGTTACTCAAAGTCATAAATTTTTGGCAATGCCATTAAGAAGCTTACTGTATGTATCAGAAATGTGTTAGGACAAGACAGATGGCATCTTTGAATAGCCTTGAGCTCATTGGAGAGTAACCATATTTCTATGTTACTTTACGTGATTTATTTTACTTACAGAAAATGTAACAGTGGGATAAAAGAGGATGGTAATAAACTTCATGAACAAATACACACATTTAAGAAATAAGTGAATCAAGTCATTTTTTTCATTTGTATTTGATGGGATCTGACACCACAGAAGGGCAAAGGCTCTTATTGCTACTTCTTTCCAAGTAGGGCTCCTCAGTGCATGACATGGGCAATTTGTTGCCTTTGTTTGGGTGGATTTAGACAAAGCTTGCATCATTTAGCTTTGGTCCCTTTGACAGTACCTTTTAGTACCCTCCTCATTGTTCTGTTTTTGGGTCATTGCAAAGCATTTGGGAAGATTTTGTGGTTTAGAGAGCAAGATAGGCTGTTGTCTAATTTGTTGTAATTGCTTAACTTGCTCAAATAGTTTAATTTACCCTAAATATACTCAACAGCTTAGAAGAAAAGTGTTTGTTCAGACATGAAATCTTTATAACTGGAAAAAAACAATTATAAGGTTTCGTGGTATATAAGCCTTGTTGAACTTTCTCTCTAATTTAGTTAATCTTTAAATAACATTGGTTTAGTTGTTTGGAAATGGAGCAGTGAAACACCCTGGTCTGAAAATCTATTTTATTTTTCTGAGAAGTAATGTGTTTTTAATGTAAGAGGCATTTTCTACTCTTAAATCTCTGCCTAAACAGCTCTTACAACTTCTGCCTGAGGGAATGGGTTAGCTGTATCATTTCCCCATTCTCAAATGCACCCCCTCCCTAAAGCTGGTATGGCTTCAGTCTGCTTTAAGGTTACCAAAAACACTCAGAGCATACAAAATATTGCCTTTCCAACTGGGTCTACCTTTGATGTAGCAAGGAGAGATACTCTGTCACCATGTTCATATGAGATTTGGTTTTGCTTTTAAAAAATGAAAATTTCACTCAGCTATGATGCCTTTCAAAGAAGCAATCTCTTATTTTTCTTTGTGTAACTCATTGCCTTTGAGATATCTCATTAGTGAGTGGTATTCCCTTCATAATCTTTTTGGGAGCTAGATTTCTGCCTAAATTTGTGCTGAATTTTTAATGACAAAACAGCATAGAGAGAATGAAAAATAACACCAGAGTCTTGAGTAATATTGTTAGTGCACGTTTCCTGAGTTAATTACATGTCTTAGTTAGAAAAGAAAAGAAAGAAAAACCACAAATAAAACTTCTATTTCACCTCATGTGGCTTTTACAACTACACAGCTGTTTGGTATAAATATTGATCTGTTCCTGAAAAACAAATTTTCGTTGGCTGAGGTTTTCCTGTCTGTATAATCTTTCCCAGTGCAGTCAGTGACATTCTGTTCTTTCTTGGAGTTTCTGGTGGATGTGGTTTAGATCTCTTTACTTTTATTTATGCATTTATGTTATACAGGGTTGGGGGAAGTTGAAACTGTGTGTAAGTGCTAGATACTATTTCTATTTGTACTGACCTAATCAAAATAATGGAGTTTATTAGAGGAGCATTATAAACATTTTACTATATGTACCTGAGGTACAGGGGATGTGAACAGTATATATAGACTGTGAAGGGTAGAACTGCAAAGGAATGTTAGATCCTAAATATCATTCTTGTAGGAAGCAACTCAGACACAAGCCATAGAATGTGCAGTAAAAACCTGCAGGGAATGGTTAAAACTTGTAGATAATGCCAACTATTAGAGCAGGTGGAAATTGCTGTCTGTGCTGTAAGAAGAGACACTATTTTGGAAAACACTTTGTTGGTGAATCTTAAACTAAAGATACGTACCTGTTCCTGGAATAGCAATTCCATTTCTAGACACACACAGAAAGAGTACATGCATATCTTTTACAGATACACATGAGAGCTAGGTGTGGTGAAGCATGCTGCTAATTCCAGTAGTTAGACTGCAGAGTTAGTAGGACATAGAGTTTGAAACCAGCCTGAAGTATATCAGTGAAAATCATGTCAAAAGACAAACATAAGACATTCAGAATGTTCATAGCAGCAGTTTTAGAAATTTGTCAATGTAGAAACCATCAAAAGTAGAGTGGAAAAGAGAATGCCGTGCACTTTGAGGAAAGGCTAGGACACAAAGCCATGGCCAACTGTAAGTACACACAACATTGGGGAACTTGGCAAGCTCTGAGTTGAGTGAGGGAAGCTGAGTATCATTAAAACAGGTTAACCTAGAGTGTTCTGTGTGAGGATGGTTGTGAAGCTTGCTGCTGGAGAAGGATTCCAGTGACAAGAAAGGGCCCAAAATGGCCGTTTGGAGTCCTTGTTCTGTTTCATGCTATTGTTGCCAGTGTCTGTATCTGTTCCTTTTCAAGTTGGGCAATTTTCTGTGTGTAAATTTCTTCAATAAAAATGATTCAGAAGATTGAAGAAAAAGACTATGGTATGAAGAGGAATGAAGCAAATGGTCTAATGAAAGCCATTACTTTGAATTATAATATATTCTCCTTAGGAGGAAAAATATGTTAACTGTTCAGCATATCAATCAGTAAATCTCCCAGGACTTGGAACACCTGGACACCATCAACTCACAGAGTGTAATGACATTTCTGCTTGATTAGGAAGAGAAGATGCTGGACAGAAATAATCAATAACAGAGAATAATGTAGGGGATTGGCACATGAAAGTGTGGTGGTACTTTTTCAATCAAGAAAGAAATCAAGAAAAACCTATGATTAAAGTCTATAAAAATTAGTCAAAGTTTAAGATTGTTAAAGTAATCTACTCCTAATGAATTTAGGAATTGTTATTATTGATTATTATTATTATTGTTGTTATTATATTATTATTATTATTTTGGTTTTTCGTGACAGGGTTTTTCTGCTTTTTGGTTTTTTAGTTTTTTGAGGCAGGATTTCTCTGTGTAGCTTTGGAGCCTGACCTGGAACTAGCTCTTGTAGACCACGCTGGTCTAGAAACTCACAGAGATCCACCTGCCTCTGCCTCCCAAGTGCTGGGATTAAAAGGATGTACTACCTGCCTTCTGGAATCTCTTTATTTATTTGTTTGCTTGTTTTTTTGTTTTCTTTTTAGAGACAGGGTCTCAGCATGTAGCTTTAGCTGTGTTGGAACTCACTCTGTAGACCAGCCTGGCCTAGAATTCACAGAGATCCGCCCGCCTCTGCCTCCTGAGTGAACCACTGCCTCCTAGAATATTAGTTTTAAAACACATATTGGATAATCCCAATGGTTAGCCAGCAGAGAAAAGGGAATTATGTGGTTCCCTCTTTTAAAGATACAGTAGTCAAGAATGGCTTAGCCTGGCAGCCTCTTCTTTCTCCATCATCTACCCTAAGACACTGACACTCATGCCTCACAGCCCTAATGTGAACATTGTTTCTCAAACACTGCTTTGTGTGCTTGTTAAGATGTAGTTTTCTTGGTTTTAGATTCAGGGCTTCACTTGTTATGTTTGAGGACTAGTTCCATCTAGCCATAAACAGTTTTCCTGAGCAATCCAGGTGTGCAGATTTGAAAGTAGAATAAGCCCAGAGCAACTCATGCCTGGAGAAAAGTATAAAACTAACCAAATAGATACATTTGGCTTTTGACCAGAGTGATTATTTTCCTTAGGTTATTAAGTCCCAAACAGGAGCTAAGGTCAAAGGAGATGAACACTGTTTCATTCTCACAGCATCTGTGAATAACTGTGTGTTTAACTAATAAGCTCCAGGAAGTGCCAAAATCCAAATGGTTTAAATTATTTTTAGCTCTGTTTTATTATAATCATTGTTGGAAATTAAACTGCAGACTACCAAATTTCCCTATTTTTCTTTATTTTTAAAGCTGTTTTACTGGTCATTAAAAGTTAAGATATTCTATCTCTGTTGTATCCTTTTATAGCATAATTTAGGCCCTCTTATTTGATGGGCTTTATTTGGAAGCAGGGACAGAAAAGATTCGTAGTCTCATGGTGCACAGTCCTATGCAGTTCTTATGGTCTATTTATCTGTCTTAAGATGTCGACAGGTATGTGACTGCTTCCAATTCTTTGATGGGCATTCAATTAAAGTCAGGAGACAACGCAAAAGTCAGAGGTGGCGTTAGCTTCTCATGAGGATTCACCAATCCTTGCAAACTGTAATTATGGGCTCTTCTTACTTAAGATTTTGCTTGCCTAACAACTTGTCTGTATGCATGAAGCTGTGTCTGTGGTAGATTGAAGGCATTTTATTATTATGGGAATGTGGACACATAGGAACAAAAAAAAAGACTATTACATCACAGGTGAAATGACTGATATTCCATTTGGAAAGGTTAGTTTAATTTCTATTTATTTTTACTTTTTTATTGCTCTCAGTGTATTTTGAGTTCTAATTGCTTAATATTTTCTGAAGTTACTTCAATTTAAAAAATGTTTTTAAAGGAAAAGTTCTATCTATGTATGACAATGAAATCTTGAGTATAGTTTATTCTCCATCTCTCCCTTTCTCAACAATTCCCCTTATATTTATCCTTAGCCATCACTGAATTCATTACCTCTTCTTATTTAATTGTTCTCTCTCTCTCTTTCTCTCTCTTTCTGTATGTGTGTGCATGTGTATGTGTGTAACTATACCCTGCTGATCCATTTAGATTTGCTGTTATTTATATGTTGACTGCTAATTGCTTGGGGTTGGACAGTCTCTCAGAAGTCCACCCTTGAAGAAGACTGTTTACTTTCAAACAAAAAAATTTAGTTAGAAAAGTAACCATTCACATTTTTTTTCAATCCCCTTTAAAAATCTAGCTTAGTCCCCTATGTGGAAGGATTTGGCAATAGGGTGGGAGGGTGGGGGGGGAAGGGGAGTGCGGGAGGAGGGGGAGGGAGAGGGAACTGGGATTGACATGTAAAACAAGCTATTTAAAATTAAAATAAAAAATGATAAAAAAAAATCTAGCTTAGGAGAAGGCAGCTGGATTCTTGTGTTTCTTCCCCCAGCTACTGTGATTTCAGTATGATTCATCTCTCCGAGGGTCATAAGTTGGAGGCTTGATTCTCAGTATTGAGGGAGGATTTTTAAGAGATGGAATCTAAAGGCTGTGGATGGCAGTCAGCGTGAAGCCTTCGATTCATTCACCAGCACCACGATAGCGAAGGTGGGTTATAGAGGGTGATCCTTGGGTCACCTAGAGGTGATCCAGATGTCAGTTATCTGGAAAGGAAGCTGTGTTGTCAGTCTGGGTCTGACTTGCACATCTGACTTTCTCTTCCTGTCTTGTAATGTGGTCTCCTCACATGCTCTTGTATGGTGCCATCAGCCATCAGGGCCTCTCTCAGGCCTAACTCTTTTTGCCTCTAAAACTATGAATGAATTAAACCTCTTTTCGTTGTAAAGTTACCCAACTTCAGGCATTTCTTTCTAGTAATGAAAAATGGACTAATACGCATAACCTCTGAATAATTTCACTGTACCATCTTAAGAAAAAAGAAGAGAAAATATCAAATAAAATAGTGTTACTATTCTAATAGTGTGACCCCACAGAGTCCCTGAAAGAAAAAAAATGAGAAATGTAGCACAAGCTTGAAAGTGTCAGTTACTTTATTTATCCCTTGTCACATCAGATTTGATCAAAGGAATTTGTGGCTAGCTGCAGATCTCTGTTAATCCTGTCCCAAATAAAAAATTAGTTTTCTAAGTTTTGTCTGTTTGCTTTTATAGATACAATATTAGTGCTAATCATGACTACAGACAAAGTCTGCAATTCCTTATCACCATAGCTCCATTTGGGTCAGGGGTGTGCACATGTCACTTTAAGTGGGTAGATTTATTGATTCGTGTCATTATTAAAATTGGCACATAAAGGTTGTACACAAATGAAATTTTAAAAGTTAAGTGTTTCACACAGGTGGGTGGGCTTTGTAAAAAATGCCTGTTAATGTCTCAATTCAATGTAATAATATTCTCTTGACCTGTATTTATCTTTCTATTGAATGGTGCTTATATTGTTACAATTATATAAATATATAGAAATTACTGGAAGGAATTTTATTTTTAGTAAAAAAAACTGTATAAATTGCAGGCACAAAAATAAGAAGTGGTTTTCACTCTCACATTGTGAAATAGTGAACTGTCTTTCAGGCATGAAGGCAACTATTCCAGGGGAATGCATCGGAAAACAGGACCAGCCCTCTGATTCCCAACTCAGTTTGTCCACCCCCACGATTGGTTTCATAAGAGAAAAAAAAAAGATGTCATGACTCCTTCCTCTGGGTGATACCAAGAGACTTGTCCTGCTTGGGTAGAGGCTCCAAATGTGCAAAACCTGTGTTGGCCCAGGTTTTGGTGTGATTTGATAGGCAATTGCAATAGAACTCTGATCTCCATGGGTGATTACAGACAAGGCCATGAGATGACAGGGTCACAAAGCCCAGCTCCCATCTGACAGGGTTCTTTCCCCTTCAGAATCAAGGCAGTCCTTATGAGATGCCTTTTATGGGAGCCTGACTTCCCTGATAGACTCTCTGTCTCTCTCTCACTTCTGAGACTGGATTGAACATGTAAGTGCCATTTTTTTTTTTTTTGGTTTTTATGAGACAGGGTTTCTCTGTATTGTTTTGGAGGCTATCGGTCCAACCTGGCCTCGAACTCACAGAGATCCGCCTGCCTCTGCCTCCCGGGTGCTGGGATTAAAGGCATGCGCCACCACTGCCCGGCTGTAAGTGCCATTTTTAATATGTCTCAGTGATACTATAATACAGCAGCACCTTTGGGTCCTATTGATTAATTTCGACAATACAAAATATGGAGGTTCAGACTCAAGAACACATGGCAGGACATTGCCTTATTTGCATATAACCAACCTAAGTGTGACACTTTCCTGTGACTCTGCACTTTGTGTTTGCAAACACTATTCCATGCGTGCTCTGCTAGGTCCATAAAAAGCACATGGCTGCACATTTTATAAAACTTTCTGTGTATGATAAAATGAAAAGCAGTGGATGCGAATCAGCAAGCTGAAATGCTGTAAGGGTTTTACGCACAAACACAACAGCAGCATGAGATGTTCACAAGGTAAGGTATTCTGGGAATAACTTAGACATGTCTTTAAAAAGAAATATTATTCAAACTGGAAGAATATACCTGGGGTACTCACAAATGGGACTGTGTGGTCAGCATGACATTCTTCTGAGCCAGTCAGTGTTTTTCAGTTGTACATGTCATTAACCTCATTTGGAGATTTAAAAGCAACGACAACCTAACTTTGAAGATGTTTTTGAGTGTGGCTTTCAATGAGAGTCTGCTGTCCTGCCTAAGGACTGACAATTCCTCATCAGCCGATGGATGAAACCTTTTACCTTCTTTACACCTAAGAGCACAGCATAACCCCATCACTGATGATTTGAATAGTAACAAAGACTAAATTCTAAGATACTGTAGTCAAGTATTCTATGAATAAAATTAAAAAATATAAAAGATTTTAAAGAAAGTGCCCAACCATGAGATATATGTGCACCAATGTAATTATTTTACAATAGTAACTACTTCCTACTGGTGGTTCAGGCCTAAGGGAGTCTAAGGCTTCACAGCTCCCAAGAATTCAAGGTGTGGCTGGAATACATAGTGAGTCCTAGGCTACCCTTGGAGCAGGGTGAGATGGTCTCAAAACCCAAAGCGAAATAAACCAACATATAGCGTGAACATCGAATGACAGCTTAACAACCAAAAGTGATTAAAATGCTTACTTTGTTTAAATACAAGCTTTTAAACTGTGCAGTGAGTAGCTTGGTGTTAGAGTTAAAACAAACTAGCCCCTAGAATCACAAAACTAGAGAAACTAGGGGAGGAAAAGGAATACCAGTTCCCTGGTGTAAAATGAGAGCACTTTGTGTGAATGGCTACTCTGAACTGTCACCTGCACCCTGCCAACCCAGCACACATGAAGTCCAGAGCACAGGGCTCCTGAAGTCTCCCCTAAGATCCCTTCTGTTCTATTCCTTGCCACCATCTGAACATTTATCCACAGTGAAACTCTACACAGCACATGAACTTCTGATTGTGGGACTTAAAAAAATAAACTTTTGCTTCACACAACTTAAAATAATCAGTTACGGGGACACTCAGTGTGGAAGTTATGTATATTCAGAAAAAAAGCAAATCCTAGTTTTGTGTGCTTGTATCATTTCATAAGTTGGAGATAGGAATGCTTAGTGTTCTATTTAATATGGGGAGGGATTGATAGTCCCGTGAATTTTATCCAGATGACTTCCTCTCAGAGTATATCTTTTGCTTAAGAATCTATTGAACTTTTTATTGACTTGGTTTTAGCAAATAAACCAGTAAATACATAACTCATAGAATCTTGTGACCTTTTAAATACTAATATGAACAAATTTGAGAATACTGCATCTAATTACGTGAAGCTCATGACTTTGGTCTCTCTTGAGTCAAAAGTCTCAAATTATTGTAACCACATGTCAGATGGATTTAATTACAGTCAGTTTATTTTTCAAGTGTGCAAGTGTTGATTTTGAATAGAACACCAAGTTGATGTCAGTGGAAGGTAAAGTCTCTGAAAGTTAAGCCAGACGCTGGCTGCTACTGCTGAACGGCCATGCATGGCCATGGAGAGCAATGTAGGAGGCCTAGGCTTTATGGGATTTTTTGGTGTTGCCTCTAGGCACATCTTTGCTCCCCTAAATCCTCTTGAAGGGGATACCCTTCCCACAGAACTTCATTGTGGATTTCCTGGTCTTTGTCATACCTAAAACCCTGGAAACTGACAGCATTAGGGTCTTCTTTTCACCATTTCATATTCTTTAATTCTGCTGTCTGGCTGTGTTTAAAAAAAACATGTAGTGAATTCTCCTTTTATTTTCTGTGAAGCAACTGAATATAATTATTGAAACACAGTATTTCTTTGGCAGGTATTAGTGAGATTTATAATCAGATGGAAAACGTAGGCTTGCTTTTTGTGCTTTTCAGGAGAAAAACAGTTCAATATCTGATTAATCCATTTTTATGGGTTGTCACATTTTATTTTTAATAGAAGTTTGTTTTTTTCTTGTGAATATGTAATTTGATCATATTAACATTTTCTTTTCATATAAAGATATGAGGACAAAAGCTCATTTTAGTGCATTGCAATCATCTCGCATTTCAAAACTCACACTGCATGTCTTCATGTACTCAGAATCATATAAAAGCTCAATAAAGATGACAATTAACGTGCTCAGCCTGTTAGGAGAGGGTAGCTGCCCTGTTGATTTAAGCTTGTTGAATGAGATATCCCAGGATGTTAAAGAGGCAGACCAGCAAGTTTCAGGTGATTAAAGAAAATCCCTCATCTTGGAGGAACTTGAAGGAACACGATGCTATTTAAGCAGAACCTAATCAGAAGGAGGAAAAGCTAGGGAGTGAAAAGACAGAATGTTTCATGTCATTATTTGCAAAGTGCCTGAACAAAAGGTTAGCAAGATAATTAAGTGCCTTGCTGCTTAGTAGAATTTTTCAAAGTAAGTTGATTAGAGACCTTCTTTTTTAAAAAAAAAATTAAACATCTGAGTCCCAATAATCTATTTGAAAAGGCTAACTCAGCTAGATAGATGGAGATGAGCTTAGACGAGAATTGACAGTGTTGTATATTGTGGCAGATGTCCACACAATGTACATAATTGCTCGGTGATGTCCTGAATAGTTTTAACCTTTAAGAGTACTGCACTATGTTCTTGTGTTTTGAAAAGTGGAAATCCACGCAGAGTTAACATGCACTGGCATGAAATGGATTATTCCATTATCTTGGTTACTGCATTTTTCAATTGATCTCGATAAATAGGATTTTTTTCTCCTTTCCCTGAAAAAAAAACACCCAAAGCAAGTATTATCGTTCTCATTATAAAATGTTATTTGCAACTGTCAAGCAAAAATTGGATGCCATCGCTTCTATCTGCATTTTCTATTTCTAGACAGTTCTGGTGATAAGAGAAGGTTGGTGTGCCTCTGACTGCTTAGTAAACCTGCTGACAGAAAGCTCTGATTCTCTTAAGGGGACAGCCAGGTTAAAGTGCTGGTGGCAGCCTTATAGCAGACTGTGAAAACTAGAGGTCATGACCTTAGTATCCACTTTTCTACTTAAGAAAGGAAGCTTGAAGTTAATACCCAGTACCTGTCAAGCACTTAGTAGCCATGCTCCCTGATCAGGGTTCTTTACTGGTTCAGCGTTTTAATGACTCCAGACTTACTTAGTAATGCAAATGTGGGCCAAACATCCAGTAGCAAACTGCTTCATCCACTGTCAGTATTGGTTTATTCAATCTTGGCAGAGTTTCATCTGCAGACGATATTTCTAAAATGTTGCAATGGCCCCTCTGGTCAGCTGGCATTGTGAATGTAAAGAACAACCAGTATACCGAGATCCTTCTGTAAAGACTGAGACTGGGAGTGTCATCCTGGAACTTGCTTTGGAATTCCTAAGCAATACCCACCAAGGGATTTCCAGTTTCAGCATACAATCCATGTGCTCAAATTAGAGACATAGTATTTTGGTCCCAAGCCCTACTAATATTTAAAGCATTCTTGATTTGAACTTGTGCTTTAAAGGGGTATTCCTGAATGTGAAGTATGTATTAGAGTCACCTGAAAAACATTTCTTTAACAGTCCTTTTGCCTTGGTCACTTGGCAGACTAATAAAATCAGAATTTCTGAGTGTATGGGGCTTAGACACCTGTGTTTTCGATAATTTGTGGAGGACTGAAAATCAGTGATGTAAGCATTGCCATTTCCTCATTTGTTGTAATTTTTCTTGACTTTAAACAAATGTGTTGTAGTATGACTGTGAAACAAATTTTCCACTTAAAATCATCTTTTGTATAAGGCTGGAATTTAGAACATTTGGGGTTTACACTATTTTTATAGTATTTTTATAGTGTTGTATTACACCAATCTGCATGGATTAATTTCTGTAGACATGTTGCTGTTCATGACATGATGGGGGATGTCCTTACGTATATATGTTTCTCTTATTGGTTGATGAATAAAAAACTGTTTGGCCTATAGCCAGTAGAGGCAGGAAAATAGGCAGGACTAGGGATGAGGAGAATTTTGGGACAAGTTGGCAGAGAGAGACTGCGAAGAGTTGCCATGTAGCCACCAGGAGGATAGGATGCACCAGGCATTCTCCGGTAAGCCAAGACCATATAGAAATACATAAATTAATAGGCGTGGGTTAATAATTAAGACGGAGCTAGCCAATAAGAAGCCCTAGCCATCGGTAAAAAGGTTTATAATTAATATAGTGTCTCTATGTAATTACTTGGGGCTGAGAAGGGTGGTGGGACCTGGTGGGACAAAGAAAATCCAGCAACAATGACCTGTCCTTTGACATCTTTTCTGTCCTGCTTCACATCTGCCCAACCCATGGTTCTGCTTCATTCATTGCTACTGCACCAGCTAAACAGGAGAGAAGCTGATGCCCCTGACTCTGCTATATCTCAGACTAATTCTACTCCAGACCGTTTCAGTTACTTCTCTTGAGGATCAGCTGGTCCAGGATAGTTGCATGTCTGACAGTTTAGTTTCATACATTTATAGAATGAATTTTAGTTGTTCTCACCCCCATTCCTTTCCCTCATCCCTCTACCTCTGCCCCTGATACATTTCTTACAAACGATTTTGTTCGCTTTCATTCCAAGCATGACCTGCTGAGTGTAACTTGAATTCCACGTCCAACTGTGGGTGGGAGCAAGGGTGACTTACCAACGACTATACCACAGAGGAAAATGTCACTCCTCTCTAAGCAAGTGTTAACTACCAATAGTCACTCATGGAGAAAGTTGTTGGGCCCAGTCTTGTGTGGTCTTGGAGTGAATTCATGAGTGCAACATCTATATCACCACAAGTAGATGTATTTTTCCATCACATCTTCACATCTTCTGGCTGTTACATCCTCCACCCCTTGCACTTCTGAAACGTTCTCTGAATCTTAAGGGATGGGCTACACACTGCACCATCACTTCATGTTAACACTTTGGGCAGTTCCATGTTTCTGCATGAACTGCCACAGTCTGCTGCAGTATGAAGCTTCTTTGATGAAGGCTGGGTGCCTGTCTACATCTCTGATCAATATGCAATAGGAACAGTGATAAAATGCTCCTTATTTTTGTTACAAATGTGCAGTTCTGAAATATGTGCTACACGTTTCTGACAGTGGCTGTAGAATATTAAACCTCAGTTGCTCACACATGAGAGTGGCTGTATCATGCTCTCTTGTGTTTGCTTCATCCCGTCCAGTTTTATACGTTTCCAAAGCTTTCTTATCTTAGTCCATGCTCCGCTTTGTTGTTGCTGTTGCTTTGTTTTGTTTCTGTTTTTGTTTTGGGGAAACACAAACAAGAAACTTTAGTGGAAGTCTGCCTTTTCATTACCCCATGCTGAGTCTGTTTGAAAGAGGAAATTCAGAATGGACCTATTGCATTAGATGATACACTTTGTTTTTGTTGTGGCTTAAAAAGCCATACTCTTTACTATTGTGTTGGCTAGTTTTTACGTCAACTTGACAGAAGTCTGAGTCATTTTGGAAGAGGGAACTTGACTTGAGAAAAAGCCCCCTACCAGGCTAGCCTGTGGGTAAGCCTGCCAACAAGCCTGTGATACATTTTCTTGGTTGATGATTTGTGTGTTGGTGTGGAAGAGCCAATACTAATGTGGGTGGTACCACCCCCAGGCTTGTGACCCTGGAGTATATAAGAAAATAGGATAAACCAGCCATGGGTAGCAAACCAATCAGCATCCTGACTCCATAGCCTCTGTGTCAGCTACTGCCTCCAGGTTCCTGTCCTGAGAAGTTATAAACTGAAATAAACTCTTTCCTTCCCAAGTTGTTTGTGGTCATGTCGCTTTATTAAAGCAATAGAAACCCTAATTAGAACACTGTTTAACACATTAAGTTGATAAAGTGACAGGGACACTTAACTCCAAAATAATTAATGCCTTGCTTATCTTCAAGTCAATCAGTTTATGGGCCCACCCTTGCATCTTCTGCTATTATCATTCTTGATGAGTTGGTCATTTCTAATCCTCTTCTCAGCGCCAACACCACACTTTCCCTCTACACTCTGTAGCAAACCGTGTGCCGGCTTGATCCACATGATAACATAGTAGCATCAGCAGAATAGTAAATGAAGCAGGGGAGATTCTACCCAGGTAAAACTGCTGGCGATATAGAATGATGTAATTTGTGTAGAAGAAACACAAACAGTTTACAGTTTAGGTCTTGGTACATGGTATCTTCTGTTGAATATTTTATCTGCAAGAACACATCTGAAAAATTAAACTGGTTCTCTGGCTACCAGGAAGTCCATTGTGAATATGAACAAACTATCAAAACCGAGTCTGTGTCCAAGAATTTTAATGGGAAAAAGAATTCAGTTAAGCATCCCAAGGGGCATGGTGCTGTTTGTCCACCTAGCATTGGAGCAGGTCTCCATTTCTTAAATTGAGCACCATATGTTTTGGAAATGTATAGTCTTTAACATAGTAATGCTATTCTGCTATAGAAATTGTGAAATAAGCATTCAGTCAAACTCACAGCTCCTAGAATCACATTCATTCTGGGCAGGAGTGCCACGTGAAATTATGTCAGACTCACTTGATGCCTCTATATTTCCGAGCTGAATGCAAGGCATTGAATGCATGGTGGTCACGTGCATAGGTGAAGTAACTCCATTTTCCAGGTATAGCTCCAAGTTCAGGAACCTGTACTGTGTAACTGCAGCCAATAACTCCTATGTCTGGTCCATATCCCCATGCTTCTGTCTGTACTCGAAAACTGCTGTAGCAGAGAGTCTGTACAAACTAAGGCCAACAACACTCTGCCTTAAGCATGAATGTGTCTGAATATTCTGCTTACTTTGCTGGAGTTTGTTGTGCACATATCAGGAGGGATCAGAACATGAGCATGTTGCTGCTCCAAGTACAACCACCAACCTATGAAGTTGGGATCCAGGGACACACTCTTCATCCTGCCATCATGCAAGTAGGACATCCTGAGAGATCTCCACTTTTCCCAGGTCCCAGTGGCTACAGGTTCTGATTGTTCTCAGCAGAAGCCTCATCTTCTCTTGTTCAGGTTTCTTGCACTCTGTCTATTTCCTAAGATGGCCTCCAAGTTGAACTATCTACATGGGAGTCTATGTGTCAGGCTCTGATTGCAAGGGGATCACAAAATAAGACACTCCTGTTAGATGAATACTAAAATCTCCAAGTCAGTGCTTACTCATGAAATAGGAATATTGGAATCTATGTAGAGAGGACATAATATATCTTGCATAAAACTGTTAATCCTATCCATACTATACTTGAAAAAGTAAGAAGGCAACTAGAATGCTTTATTCTAGCATGCTGTCTATGGGGAAAGGGAGGGCTAGTCCTTCCCTTAGTCTCTGCTCTTGTACGGATCTGGTAGTAGGCTCTCTACTATCCTAGCTCCCCAACCCCACTCTAATATGTGCATCTAGGAATTGGGCATTCAGTTTCATTTTCATAGTTTTAAACTATCCCCATTACATTTATCTTACCTGTCTAGTAAACTCAAGTGACTCCAAATTTCCCATGAGTACCTCATTTATCCAACACTAAAAAATAAGTCACATAAATTATCTCTTCATATAAATAGCACGCCATACAAACTGACTCTTTATTTATGGTCATTTTATAAATAGGGATATTAAAACTGAACCATTTGTTTGAGCTCACATATGTTGGTAGCATTAATTACTTAATACTGCTCTAAAAAGTACAGTAGAATGGAGGGAAAACAATTAAGATCAGAAAGGAGCCAGTTGGTTGGTGAAGATTTGTTGTTTGTCAGAAGTCCACCTTGCTGAAGCATTCTGTATGGTAGAAGAAAAAGGGGATAGCTCTCCTCTTCTTCCTCCTCTTCTTCCTTCACCTCTTCTTCCTCCTCCTCTTCCTCCTCTTCTTCCTCTCCCCTCTCCTGTCCTCTCGTCTCTCCTGTCTCTCTCTTACCCTCTCCATGTTCTTCCTTCTTCTGAATCCACTGATCTATCACGGGAGCTTTACCTTCCTGCACAAATTGCCTCCCAAGTGATTCACCTTTAGATACAGTATTTTATTTAAATTAAATTAGAAACAAGGTTGCTTCACATGTCAATTCCAGGTCCCTCTCTCTTTCCCTCTCCTCCTCTTGCGCCCTCCCACCAACTCCCCCCCAATATCCTCTCATTTCCCCAGGGAGGGTGAGGCCCTCCATGGGGATGTCCATAGTCTGTTATTTCATCCAGGGCAGGGCCTAGACCCTCACCCAAGAGTCCAGGGTGAAAGTGCATCTCTCATTGTTGGATGGGAGCCCAAAGTCCATTTGTATACCCGGGATAAATACTGATCTACTACCCAAGGCTCAATAGATTACCTAGGCCTCCTCACCGACACCCACGTTGAGGGGGTCTTGATCAGTCCCATGCTGGATTCCCAGGCATCAGTCTGGGATTCAAGAGCTAACCCTTGTCAGGTCAGCTGTTTCTGGGGGTTAAACCAGCCCAGTCTTAATCCCTTTGGTCATCAGTCCTCCCTCTCTGTTACTGTCTTTCTTGTTCAGTGTTTAGCCGTGGGAGTCTGCCTCTTCTTCCATCAGCCACTGAATGAAGGTTCTGTTTCCCAGACTCTCTGGCCATGGGATTGTAGGCTGGCACTCCCCAGATCTATGTCTAAAATCCACATATGAGGGAGTACATGCCATGTTTCTCTTTTTGTGACTGGGTTACCTCACTCAGGATGGTTTCTTCTAGTGCCATCCATTTGCCTGAAAATTTCAGGATTCCATTTTTTTTCTGCTGAATAGTAGTCCATTGTGTAAATGTACCACATTTTCTCTACCCACTCTTCGGTTGAGGGGCATCTAGGTTGCTTCCAAGTTCTGGCTATTACAAATAATGCTGCTATGAACATAGTGGAACAGACATCTTGTTGTATGAATTGGCATCTTTTGGATATACGCCTAAGAGTGGAATTGCTGGGTCTTGTGGTAGGCTTATTCCCATTTTTCTGAGGAATCTTCATACTGATTTCGAAAGTGGCTGTACAAGTTGGCACTCCCACCAACAGTGGAGGAGTGTTCCTCTTTCACCAAAACATCTCCAGCATAAATTGTCATTGGTGTTTTTGATTTTAGCCATTCTGACAGGAGTGAGATGGTATCTCAGAGTTGTTTTGATTTGCATTTCCCAGATGACTAAGGATGTTGATCACTTTCTCAAGTGTCTCTCAGCCATTTTAGTCTCCTCTATAGAGAGTTCTCTATTTAGTTCTGTAGCCCACTTTTTAATTGGATCCTTTGGTGTTTTGGAGACTTGCTTCTTGAGTTCGTTGTAAATTTTGGAGATCAGCCCTCTGTCAGATGTGGGTTTAGTGAATATCTTTTTCCATTCTGTGGGCTGCCTTTTTGTCTTGCTGACTGTGTCCTTTGCCTTACAGAAGCCTCTCAGTTTCAGGAGGTCCCATTTATTAATTGTTGATCTCACTGTCTGTGCTACTGGTGTTATGTTCAAGAAGCCGTCTCCTGTACCAATTCGTTCAAGGGTACCACCCACTTTCTCTTCTAAGAGGTTCAGTGTGGCTGGATTTATGTTGAGGTCTTTGATCCATTTGGACTTAAGTTTTGTGCATGGCGATAGACATGGATCTATCTGCATTCTTCTACATGCCAGCATCCAGTTATACCAGCACCATTTGTTAAAGATGCTTTCTTTTTTCCATTGTATATACTTAGCTTCTTTGTCAAAGATCAGATGTTCATACATGTATGGGTTAATATCAGGGTGTTCAATTCGATTCCATTGGTCTACCTGTCTATTTTTGTGCCAATACCAAACTGTTTTCAGGACTATAGCTCTATAATAGAGCGTGAGGTCGGGGATGGTGATGACTCCAGATGTTGCATTGCTGAGTAAGGTATTTTGCCTATCCTGGGTCTTTTGTTTTTCCATACACAATTGATTATTGTTCTTTCAAGGTCTGTGAAGAATTGTGCTGGGATTTTAATGGGGATTGCATTGAATCTGTAGATTGCTTTTGGCAGGATTGCCATTTTTACTTCATTGATCTACCTATCCAAGAGCATGGGAGATCTTTCCATTTTCTGAGGGCTTCTTTAATTTCTTTCTTTAAAGACTCAAAGTTCTTGGGATACAGGTCTTTCCCTTGTTTGGTTAGCATTACCCCAAAGTGTTTTATGTTGTTTGTGGCAATTGTAAAGGGTGATGTTTCTCTGATGTTTTTCTCAGCCCTTTTATCATCTGTATATAGTAGGGCTACTGATTTTCTTGAGTTGAGCTTGTAGCCTGCCACTTTGCTGAAGGTGTTAATCAGCTATCATATCATCTGCAAATAGTGAAAGTTTGACCTCTTCCTTTCCAATTTGTAAATACAGTCTTATTCAGGCTTCAACATCCAAGTTTTGGAGGGACATAAGTGTTTAGTCCATTATAAGGAATGACAGATCTTATGTCAATTTAATGACTTAAAAAGTAGCTTTCTTAGCCGGGCGGTGGTGGCACATGCCTTTAATCCCAGCACTCGGGAGGCAGAGGCAGGCAGATCTCTGTGAGTTTGAGGCTAGGCTGGACCAACAACCTCCAAAACAATACAGAGAAACCCTGTCTCGTAAACACCCAAAAAAAAAAAAAGTAGCTTTCTTTCATAGCATGAACAAAATCTTGAGTTCAACTCCCTTCACCACTCATACCAGATATAAACTGAACCACTGTCATTCCTGTACCTGAGAGGTAGAAGAAGGAAGATCAAGAGTTCAAGATCATGCCTGGATATGCAGTGAGTTCAAGAGCTACCTGTATTACAAGAGATCTTGCCTACAAACAAAGAAACAAATAAATAAAAAATATTAAATATTCTTAAATGTATTACTTAGAGTTACTATGACTAGCAGTGAAGTCTACCTGAGTAAGAGAAAGTTGGGAACAAGAAGATCTGTATTAGTGTCTTAATTAACTCAATTAGTGAAAAAGTTATTGAGTGATGGGATGCATGCCGTCATTTCTTCTATGAGGTCTTGTCTGTTTCTAACATTCTGCGATTCTATAATTAATTGTTTGGCAACAAAAAGGTCTTGCAAGAAGATAGAGGACCCGGCATCTTCAGTCATATTGGTCTCATGTATCTGAGGCTTTATTTATTTATTCATTTATTTATATTTTGGTCTTGCTTGTGTTGCAATTGGGATCCTGAAGTTAACACACTTGGGTCAAAACTGTTGTCTTTATAGTTTATTTTATTTTATGGTTTACATTATTTTGCTTACTTATGTTTATGTATGCATGTGTATATATGTGGCGTATCCATGTGGAAATTAGAGGACTGTTTGCAGGAGTCCTTGCTTTCCTATATGTGTGTTGTGGGGACTGAACATGGGGCCATCTTGCTTGGCAGCAAGTGTCCTTACTCACTGAACTATCTCATTGGCTTATAGTTTGTTAGTGTTTTTATTTCTTTGGTTGATTGTAGGAAACATATTTTATAGTTCAGGCAGCCCATGAACTCACTATATATCCAAGCATGACCTCGAACTCCTGATCTGCCACCTTCTACCTGTCAGCTGCTGGGATGACAGCTGTTTAGTTTATACCTAGTTAGTATGATGATGGGAAGTGAACCCCAGATTTTGTACAGGCTAGGCAAGCATTCCCAATTCAGGTGCATTCCCAGCCCTAAGATTTATATGGAACTTAGCAAATTTATTGTAGGGCAGGGCACACACACCAAAACAGACAAGCAAGAAAATAAAAACATGTTGCCTTTTGCTTAGTCTGTGTGCTTTGTGGGGAGGCATTAAGATTTATGAGAATCATGAAAGGCTAAGACAACCCAGATCACACTTTACACCCTGCCACTGGAATAACATGAATATCCAAAGAGTTGAAATGCAGCATTTTGGGGTCATGCATGAAGTACAAGGGGAGGTTTTAAATGAGGGTCTCATGGTGCCTACACGTAAGAGATTTAATGATAGGATTTGTTTTGGATCTAGGTATAACCATCTAGCTTACATTTTTGTAAACAGTTATGTAATAGTTGTATATAGGTATCATGATAAAGTATATCTTTTAAATTTAGCCTTTCTGTTACAAAATATTTATTGCATTCATTTGCTTAGCTGATTACCTCTAAACGCACAAAGCAGCACAGGTAGTTTTTGCCCTAATGATGCTCATAGGAAAGATTTAAACAAGGTATTTTAAACCAGTGAGGACACCAGTGAATAACACGTAGCATCCCAAGAAAAATTCTCATTGGCAGAGTCCCTCTTCCATTGGAGGGTTTTACTAGATTAAAATATTTATGTTCATGCTAAGACTTTTACAAGAAATTGATGAGTCTTGTGTATATTTGAGATTAGCTTCTATATAGTTTCTTTAGCTAAAACAGTTGTCATAAAATTCTTGTGAGGCCACCTATTAAATGCTATGTACCAGGCAACACATGAAAAATGATAGTTCTTTGTATGACCAAGAAATTATGTAATGTGAAGAGTACTAGAGCAATGGATAAGCAGACTTGTGATGGCCTTATGTGTGTTTATGTATTTATTTATATATTTATTTGGCTTGCTTCATTTCCTTATATGTTTAAAAAGAGAGAGAAAATAATGTTATCATAAATTGTGAAAACGGGAATATGAATTTGAGAAGCTAGAGAAAACCAGCCCAACATGTGTTTTTGTCTTGCTGGGAGTGCTCTCAGGACTTTTGCTGAAGGGCCAGGAGATGTGATTAAGGGCGTGAGTACTTGAACTGCTAATGTCAACACGTCTAGAAGCACTATTACATTATTAAGCTATTAACTCTAGTAATGGGTGTTTACATATTATTTGAGTAAATGTGTCCTTTATTTTTGTCCTTAGAAACTTAAAGATGAGCTGACTCAGTGAATAGAATCTTTCATCAGCCCCTAATTCTAGGGTGCCACCTGAAAGGATGCAGAAGCAAAGCTCCTCTAGGCAGATGACACTAAGGAATGGGAGCTTTGTGATAAGCTGAGACAAACATAAGGACTCCTTTCCATATCAAAAGACCAAGGGGGAATGCTTACTGGGAAGGCCTGCAAAGGCAGGTGCCTTTTGTGGTTAACTGATTGGATTGCAGAGGATGGTCTGAGAAAAGGTCAACATTCCAGTTTCCAAAAATGTGCATAATTAGCACAGGTTTTGCCGAATTTACTTAACTTCTCAATGCACAACAAATGTTCATGAGTGAACAGTCCATGTTTCACCCAAATGTTTGGTACATAGAATTTTTCATATGCAGAATTTCTTATGTAATGAAGTTTATTTTAGAAATTTATTGTGATCTGTGTCACATAACAACTCTGATTCTCAAATCTTTTTTAAATGCTATAACATTATGATATTTAGAGAGATTTAATCCCAATCACCACTCTTCAGAAATTTCACAGATTTCAATGCATGGTATTTCTCCATTCATGATCTCAACTTCTAAAATATGTTTGATTATTTGAGTTAGTATCATATTTAATTTGGGGAAGTCAAGTGTACCTGTAACACTGAGTTTTATTCTCTAGAGTCACAGACCTGTTCGTTAGTGTGTTACTTCTCTATAAATTTTGAAGAACTCTAAATGTTGACTGAGCATCCATCTATTCTAATGTTCACTGTTTTCTCTTGGTATTACGGTTAGAATGCTTGCTTCATTTAACTCTTAGCTTGGCACATAGAGAAATTATTTAAGTGTTGCATATTAATGTTATCATCTCTGCCTTGCTTGGATTCCCTGTTGCTTTTAGCTTTTTCAAAAAGTGTATTTTAAGATCTTGTTAGTTATAATATGATCTGCAAATAATCAAAGCTATTTCTTACTTTTGTCATAATTGAATGAATTATTTTATTATAACATTGGTTAACAAGAATATCACTAATAATGACATTCTTAACTATTTCTCACATAATGAAAATACCTTTAATATTTTATCATTACATATAATATTACCTGAATACTCCTATATTATATAGATTATCTTTCAAATTAGAAGTGGGAACTTTCAATAAAAATTCGTATGACTTGAGTTTATAATTTATGTATTTTTATATGTGATCTTATTATACCTCCCCATTGCTGGTATTCTAGGCACCATGCTTGGATCTTATTATATTTCATTATCTAGGTTTGCTTACTCTAGTCATGTGGTTTTTTTGTATATAAAGTGACCAGCTTGAGCTAGTAATAATTAATGAGTAAACCCTTAATTAATCATTTTTATATAAGTAAATGCTAATTTCTCAGACTTGTACTATACTTTCCTACTAGTTTTGATATCTGACTGCTGTTTGCTTGTTCTGTTATTTATTTTTCAGTGTACCTTTGTACTAATGATGTTACCATTTATACTTTATTTTTCTCATCTATTTTCTGTTATTCTAATTTGTCTTTTAAACTTATCTTTTTACTAAACTTTATTTGTAAAGTACCTGAAAAAAAAGAACATAATGTATCCAGATTAGTTTAATCTTTCTCTATCATCATCCTTAACCAAGATGAGAAGTACTGTTTTTTGATAACAGAATTTAAACCATTCACATTCATTGTAATGACTGAAATGTTTGTATGTGGCATTATAGGTTTGATTTTCTCCATTTCTTTCTTCTTGTCATATTACATGGAACAAGAGAGATGGCACAACTAAGTTGAAAACCTAAGAATACTGTACTTCATATTCATTGAGAAAATTTCTAACAATGACAAGCTGGAAAATGACACATCTGTATGCACTTCCCTAAAGGCCGCATACTGATATATGACATGAAATCTCCAGAACACTATAAAAGTATGCTATCCTGATACATAAAGGTGACCTTACTGACCCTTGCATCTTTGAAGCATGTGCTTCTAGGTGCTTTCAATGTGCTGGTGGAGGCTCATACTGAGCCTTGACATACATTTATGTGACAGCTTCCTGTGTTAGGATGTAAAATCATGGGCATTAGATAGTTTTTTATCTCTGCAGCTATATAGAATTTCAGTTTTCATATTTATTAGTCTTCAACTCTTAATTTGGGTTATCATAAATGTGTTATCCAAACTGGGATGCCTTTGAGCAGTAGGATGATAGCTATGAATGGGACCATTTGGAACAAAATGTGAAGAGGAGTCATTCCAGACCTAATAATTAGAGAAGGAATTTGCAGATGTTGTATAAATGAACATATTTTTCACAAAACCTAATCCCATAAAAAATCTACTAGAAAAAGATGTTGGGGCATTGGGCATTTATGGGTCGGTAAAATTTTGAAGAAGCAAAGAAATTATGATAGTGTAACATGACTAAAATCAGACACATTCATCCTCTTCCCCTGAACCAATGTGCCATCACACTTCCTGAAAGGGTACTCACTCTATAGTAAGGTCTGATTTCATTTGTCATCCTGATTTCTTCCATTCATTGTGATCACAGTATTTGTTTCATACAGTTCAAAGAATGATCTACAATTTTAAATGAGTTTATTAAATAGCTTGCTATCATTGAATTCCTTTCATTACATCTAATAAATGCAATGCATTTAATCCATTTTCTCTTTCGCTGCCTTCTTCCTCTAAAGAGCACAAGATTGTTAACAGATTTCCTTGGTAAGGAAATGTAAGACAATTCTGCCTAGTTGTCATTTATAGGCCTTCTGTGTTCTCTCTCCTGTGTCTGTACTTTTCTTTTTGTAGATTACATAGTATAGTTAGATCAGCCTCCTGCAAGTATCCTTCTCAGTACAAGACAGTTAAAATACTTTCAGAGATACTTGTTTAAAAGTCATTTTAGTTGCAACTGCACTAAGCTTTGGCCATTTCTAGCTCCAGAACAATATTTAAAACACCTAATGTCCATGACTAACTGGGCATCACTATGCTATGTCTGCAAGGAGTGAAGGATGACTTAGTGTGGTGTGATGTCTAGAAAATTATACAGCCTTATAAAGTCTGAAGTTACCTTTTCTATATGTGTGAAGTACAGGTGTAATGCCTTCATAGGAAAGGTTCCCGGGACAGGAACCACGCTATCATCCTAGGTTAGGTATTATTATTTGTAAAGAGAAGCCTTTTCCTTGTGAGAAGCCTTCCTGCCAGCCTGGATCTAGAGCTGCATCAGTCCCAAATAAACACACAGGAGGCTATATTAATTATGAAGCTGTTGGCCTTGCTTGTTTCTTACTGGCTAGCTCTGACTTAAGTAATTACCCCATAATTGTTAATCTAAGTATGTCTCTTACTGGAGAAGTTTCCGGGCTTCCTACCCCATGGCGTTACAACTAGACTCCCTGTGTTTCTCCTACCCAGAGTCCTTCTGGACTCCTTCTAGAACCAGGCTGGCGGGAAGGCTTTGCCCAAAGAAAAAGCTTCTCTTTACAATTATTGTCCACTACTGCAGCAATTCTCAAACAAAACTTTATCAAATGGCAACCATATATCAAATATTATACTGGAAGTTGTGGAGAAATACAAAAATAAAAAGTTGCTGTCATATACTTACATAATGAACAAATATACATGTAATCACAAAGAAGGGAGTACATTGTGTTTGGTCAAGAATTCAGAGAGAAAATGCAGGTGGCAAGATATATAGGACAAAGGAAGACACATTGGATGGAGGTAACCACACATGGAAAAGACCCGGGAAATCGTGTGTGGCTGGACATGCATTTTGTTTGCTGAGAATTACAGTGAGATTTGGACAGTGAAAGATCACTTATCTGTAGAGTTTATCAAGCATTGGATAGGCCCTGTATTTGCATAGTAGATAAGGTATAGCCATGGAGGAATTTTAAATGAGAAGGTGAAACTTCCTATGTTTTAGGAAACTAACTGTGCCTATTGATAGCCACTCTGGGTTCTTTGAAATGCCCCCAAAGTCAAGGACAGTAACTGGCTATGCAGTTGTTATATTTTATGAACTTCATAGTGCTTTTAGTTAGACCTTAGAAAAGGAAGGAAAATTATAGATTAAATATATATTTCCAATTGTGGAATGAACTTTTCATTTTCAGACTACATAAATATTATTTGGGGACTATAGATACAGAAGAGTCAACTTAATGTTAGCAGGTTAAATTTTTTCCTATAATAAGAATTAAAAGTACACTTTTGTATTTTCTTTTTTTTTTTTTTTTTTTGGTTTTACGAGACAGGGTTTCTCTGTATTGTTTTGGAGGCTGTCGGTCCAGCCTAGCCTCGAACTCACAGAGATCTGCCTGCCTCTGCCTCCCGAGTACTGGGATTAAGGGCGTGCGCCACCACTACCCGGCCACTTTTGTATTTTCTATCCTATTTTTGTACTCAGAGAAAAATCTAGTGTTAACATGTTTTAAGAATGATCATAAAACATCAATGTTATAGTTATTATACAGAGTGTTTTAATTTTGTTAAAATCTTATACACATTTTATTTTAGAATTATTCATTATAATGTATACATCATATTAAAAGTGGATGCCTTTTGATTGTTCAAAACTTCTTTTTCTACCAGGCCAGATGCCAAATGTACCAATGAACTGCTTCTGGAATAAAATTCTCAGGTTACCTTAAATTCTCCCATGAATTATATTTTTATTATAATCTACACATATTTTATTAGCTTTATTTTTAATCAGAAGAAATGTTGGCTAAATTTCTTTTAAAATGTGTGTGTCCTAAGGATGTGGATCATGTATAATAAAGAATTGCATATGTACAAGTATCATTCTGATCTGTACCCTAATTGCTGTTTATATGCAGTGTGAATTAAGAATAGAATAAGGTGAGGTGCAGGAGGGGAGAAGGAATACAGAATACAATTAACAGGCTCAGTAGTTTTGGACTATAGCTGCTTTAATTAACAGCTTTGTGGTGGCAAAACAAATGTGCTTTTGGGAAGCTAAGAATAACTATGATTCTGGCATCCTCTTTGTGAAGAACTAATTTTCTTTGATAGAAGAAAATCAAAGTCGATAAAATATGTCAGAAGATAACCAACTTCAACATTTTTACATATTGCTAATATATATTCATTTATTAATTTAATTAGTAGACATAAAGCATAATTCTTCTCTTAAGACTACCATTTTTCTTTGTATTTTCTAGATTTGTATGCCTATAGAGTATTTACCAAAAAAAGTGATCAGGTTGAGATCATTTTATCTTATAAATTGCTAATTTTTATATAAGATGTCCCAAAATGGGGTGTGGTTGTCAGGTGATTTCAAATCAATATCCATTTAATGACAGCTCTCTATCCCATAACTATGTCAAAACTGGCTTACCTAATCTATGCTTTCTTATGTTTTTAATCATTGACATTAAAGCTAACCACATTGGTAACATCTTTATTTTTATATTTTACATATGTCTAATTTCTGCTCTGGATTAAATTTAAGTAGAGTTTCTATGTCAAATATTACACACTTTTCAGGTTCCAGCTACACATTGATAAATTGTTCTTTGCTCTAACTTTGGGTTTTTTACCTATATGTATTGCTAGTAAAAATACTACTCACTCATTTTTAAATAATTATTTTATGTGTGTGCATGTGTGTGTCTTAGTATATGTATGTACACCATTTGTATACAGTGCCCATTGAAGCCAGAAGAGTGCATAAGGACCCCTGGAACTGGAATTACAGAATGTTGTGAGTTACCTGATGTAGATTCTGGTAACTGAATCCAGATCCTCTGGAAGAATAGCAAATGCTGTTGACTATTGAATCATTTCTCTAGCCCAACACTGCTCACTTTAAAGAGACATACAAATATGGTATATATGTAATGTTTGTGTTTTATGTAGGATCACATTATATAATTGAATTCTCTAGAAAACAACTATTTTACTTTTTAAAAGTTAAATAGTCCGGTGTTGATGGTGCACGCCTTTAATCCCAGTACTCGGGAGGCAGAGGCAGGCAGATCTCTTTGAGTTCGAGGCCAGCCTGGTCTACAGAGCTAGTTCCAGGACAGCCTCCAAAACAATAGAGAGAAACCCTGCCTCGAAAAACAAAAAAATTAAATAAAACAAAAAAATTAAATAATTCCAGTAATATTCCTATGCTTTAGGGAAGTGTTTCTATCCTTATTATGTAAAGTAGAGGTTTTATCATCAAAATGCAAATTCCGTCAGTGATTTAATAAGAGGGGGACTTTTTCCCTTTGTGTATAGGTGTGGATTTTTAACAATAACAACAAAAATCCCTGGATTTCAAGGTAGAATAAAAAAGAAGCTTTAGTTTGTAGGAAATTCTCAGGAGCTGATTTGTTCTCGCCATGTGTCAAGTGACAGGTGATAAATTAAACACAGTATTGTTCCCATCTTGCCTTCTGTCTCTGAAGGTGGAAAAGATTGGATTGAAAGGGAATTTCCTTTCTTTAATGACACAATTCATTCATCTGTCTCACTCACTCTTCTGTGGTTTGCATACATTTCTGATCACAAGTGAGGGATTAGAATTTGAATCATGATCCCCAGTTGCTTATTTGACTGTAAAATAAGTTATCATTCTTCTCTTTTTACTGTTGTTACCAATCTCCTGTTCCTTGGTTTGCTGAAGAATCAAACTCTTGAACAGCCTTCACTTTGCTGTTTCTAATGTAGGTCTAAGTGGCCTTATTGTCTACACAGCTGTCCATTTGATTCTGACGAAGAGTTCCAGGCATCTCCACTCCTTGTCCTATTTTCTAAACTCACTATTTTCCCTGTCTATGCTAACTCTCTAACTCTGTCTATGCTAGCTAGCTCCCTTGTCACTTTAAGAACTGCACCCCCCCTTGACACCTCACTTCCTATCTTACCATTGCCTTCTCCTCTGATGGCCTCATTACAATTATTTGGCCTTATTAAAATGACTGACAAGTTGACTTTACCACTGTCCCATGCTCCATCAGCTCCCCTCTGCACTCTCTTTCTTCCTGATGGCTGGGGTTCTGTGGTATGCTATTATAGCTTTCAATTCTTACAGGTAAGTGTGACTAGAGGAAAAAAGCTCACAGGGAAATCTAAAATCTCTGATCAAAAGATCTCCTAAGGGAAATCCTGCCATAAACTCAACTCTTCACACATTGAAGTGATACCTTTCTTCCAGTTCTGTGAATGGCCTGAAATAATACTAATTAGGCAAAGTGGTAAACAATGGAACAAACACATGGTTTCATTAAAACTACAACCAAGAACTTATTTCCTTAAATGGATTTTTACTATCAATCAGTTTCCTTATGAATCTTGTGGTTATGGTCTATGAAAGAGACATTTTTTTCTTCCTTCAGCATTTTAATCCACCTATTCCATTTAAACAATTGTACCTGAAAATTACTATGACTGTGTGTTTACATTGAGTGCTACACTTTTGAGGCAGCAGAATTTAAAAGAAGCAAACAAACAAAAACAAAGAAAGAAACTGGAATTGGTAGACCCATCTAAAGTTCCTTGATATTACAAGTACTAGCTTGTGACTTCAGACAAGTTACCTGTCCAGGCTTCTCTGAGATTTGGTGTGTCCTTCCACATTGTGAGTCAGTGACGCTGACCTAAGTGGATCATTTTGAGAAGCAAGTGGAATACTTTCATAAGTTATTGGGTAGTCTGAGGAGCTCCACATGAGCTCAGCCTGTCACCAGTGGAGCACTTCACATTCAGAACTACTTTCCCTGTGTAAATTGTGATGACTTGGTATTTGGTGTTCCAGGCCATGTTTTAAGTATGAAAGAATATAAGTCTTAAATTTGAAAAATAATTTGATAGCCTTATTCCTTCTTCCAATATCTAAGTGATGAGTTCTTGATGAAAGAACATTATTGATTATAACAGTTTCTACGTTCTTGTTACCATATAAATAAATAGCTGTGTAAACATTTGGACAGATCTAAATGACTCCGATGAGGGGATGAAGTCTGCATGTTGTTCTTGGCTTCCTATCTTGTCACAAAAGCATCTCCTAATCTTTTTAATTTCCAAATATAATAGTGTCTTTGGAGAAATAAGGATGGAAGAATGAGCAAAGAGGGAGTTGACTTGGAAATGTTTATTTAATCTTCAAAACATGTGCAAAATATCAAGAAATTTTGTTATCCTTAAATCTGGAATCGTTTTTGGAAGATCTGCTTTGAAAATAAAGCTCCTAAGAGTGAGGAACTGGCTTACCCAGCTATCCTGTTTCAAGGAAAACAGATGAGGCCTCTTAGATGAAATGCAATCCATCTCCTATTCACCAGCCTCAGGGAGAGTCAGGTTAGGGCACTGCAATTAGCTTATTGTTGCTTTTTTGTCCCAATTGCTTCTCATTTGCTTTTCACTTTTTTGTTTTTCTTCTCTTTCTCTTCACTCCTATTTTTTTTTTGTTTTCATTAAGAGCACTTACCATCATTCTTCATTTATAAATTTCAGATTCTGGAACTACAATAGGAAACATGGAAATTAGTTATAGCATTCAGCTAGATAGTACTTACCAGCAATAACATAAATCCAGATATCTGTATCCAGAAAATTTATACATTTAATATTTTATTACATTTTAAAAATATTTTTAAGTTTAAAATTTTATGTTTTAAACATTCAAAAGTTTATTTTTTACATTTAAAATGTATTAATTTAAATATTATTCATTAAGTCATTTTATTGTACTATAGTTCTGTTTCGAACTATGATTGATTTAAAATGTACTTTTATTATCCAAGGTTTTCAATCTTTTTTTTCCTGATTTCAGCCCCAAGTACAGACTTGGGGTGGAAAATTATTTTAATTAGAGTCTACAAGTAATGAACATCATAAGAAAACATATGGAGATTCCCAGAAGCAGTTTTGTAAGAGCATGTTCATCTGCAGATTCACTCAAGCCTCCCTCATGAGCACACCAAATCTCCTGTTTGCTTCAAGTACATATTTCTAATTTGAGATGTGAAACAAAAGTCTGATATTTTCTTTTTTATATTTTTACATTCATGTTTTTTCCAGAAGTATGTTTTATCATTTTTCTAAGTATTTTATTATTATGGCTTCAAGCTGACTTTCAGTATTAAAATTCAATTGTTTATGTGACTATTAGTGTGAATTTTTAAGTAAGTTCTATATTTCTATAATTTCAAATTGATGCTGATTATAGAATATGTCATTGTGACAGTATAGTTTTATAACCACTAGTTACTTTTATTTACAATTTTTAATTTTTAATTCTCTACATTGACTCAACTAAACTCTCTCTGATAAAAGAAAGTATATTACCTGATTTGCATATTCCTTAAGAGTTTTTACTAGGAACACTTACTGTGACAATGCTAAAATATTATGTTTCAAAAGCCTCCTCATGGCCTAAGTGCATGCATGAAAATGCATAGAAGAAGCAATCAGAGGCATAGAAAAGAATTTGGTGGAGGAGTTCAAGCTTCCTACAAAGTCATGCAACCTCACACTAGGTATGTTTTCCATGAGACTAAAGCATATGCCACAAAATTGACCCTAGCTTTGAAGCTGGAGAATTATGTAAATCCATTACACTGCTTTACATACATAAAGAATAAAAAGTCTTTCAAAAATGAGAAGCAGCAGACCAGATGGTTTTATTGTTAAATTCTACCATAAATTTATTGAAGAACTCCTAAATTCTTCTTAAAGGCATCCAAACAACTGTAGGACCATGATCCTTCCAAGTGCCTATCATGAGGTCAAATTTAGAAAAAAGTACTCATGATCAAATGAGACAGTTTAGCATGTACAAATAAATAAATGTGCTGCATTACCTTATGATCATAATAAATATAGCAAAAACACTTTTCAGCAGTTCAATATCTCTTCATGATAAAACAGCAAATTAGTTATGGAATTTATATACCTAAATATGTTGAGGCATATATAATAAGTCAATAACTAACATTATACCCATTGTGTGATACCCTGTTAAAATAAGTAATAATAATAATAATAAATAGAATGTATTACTGAAGAATGAAATTGGTGATTGGTACTATTAAATAATAGAGAACTGGTATGCTGACAAACCAGAGAGAACTTCTCAAGGGAAATGTGTGTGTGTGTGTGTGTGTGTGTGTGTGTGTGTGTCTTATGTTTCATCTTTCTTTTTTTACAACTGTCATTTGTTTTGTTTGCCTGCTTATTGTCTAGAGAGAAAGAGAGTAAAAAAGGTCATGGAGTTGGGTGGGTGGGGAGGTGGGAAGGATCTGCAACAAGTTGGGGGAACGGAAACCATGAGTAGACTATACTGTATATAATCTTTCTCAATAAAAATAAATCAATAAGTAAAAAGAAGTGGTACATATATGCTGAGAATCCTGGACTGTGGGTAGAATTCTAACAGAAATGGAGTAAAGTTTACAGGCAGCCAATTAGCAGAAGCAAAGCTGCATGTGTGAGGAGGTGATGGACATTTTCTTCACTAGCCCTGCTTGGCAGTTCATGAGGTGTAGAAGAGGGGGACAAGGCTGGAAAATAAGTTGATAGCCCAGTGAAGGAAGCATAGAGTGTTAAACTGAGCTGCCTAAATCCATCTGTGGGAATACTCTTGGAGCAGCCATGTGTAGGGCAACTCTCTAGGAGACAGATGAAAAGCAGAGCCACATGCTACATGTCAGGAGGCAGTAACTGAATTCTGACAAGGGCCCGGTTTAATAAAGCTATGAGTGGAGCACACGGTGACAGCAATAATAGGAAGGTGGGGACAGATGCAAGAGAACTGACAAGATTTCACGTGTTGCACTCATTGGGGGAGGGACACAGAGGAGAGCCGCCAGATGATTTGAGGCTTTGAGGCTAGGCAATGAGAAGAAGTGTGGCACCAGCGACTAGATAGCTATCATTGCTGTAAAAACAGGGCTGTGGCCTGAATTAAGTGTTGAAAAGACATTAAAGTTGACATTTCACCAGTCAGTAGGAATTAGGAGGCTTTCGAATAGGAGTATTCCACTAGTGAATATACCTCACTTTCAACAAGACTGACACGATAGGAAATTGATATTTTCAGTAAAAAAAAAAAAAGGATCAAAAAATTTCAAATGTGAAAAAGCCATCACCATCGTTTGTAGAACATCCTTAAAAATCTCGGTGTGACTCCTGTGTCTCAATTAAATCACTGACACTTTCAATACTTCAATTTTCTCAGCTACAAGAGTAGGAAAGCCATACAAGCTCTGTGTTCATTTCCCAAATTTGTGTTAAAGGTGTTGTTTTAGTCAAAACACATAGATAGTATGAATCTGCACCGATATGTGTACTTATTGTTGTTATACTGAGAGAATTCTAGAAGGTACAGATGGTATGGGAAGTTATTGTTAATGCACTTAACTTTCACTCCCTTCCTACACTGTGTCAGGCACGGTTATTTAAACTATTAAATGATTTACTTCTTCATCTAACACCATGACATTAAGTTTTTTTTATTTCACAGATAAGAGAAAACAAGGTTCAGCAACATGAGACATTGTCAAGTCCTTGCACTACTTCTAGGGATTTGACTTGATTGGGGTGATAAGGGAAAGACAAAAAGACTAAAATCTGGGTCTAGGTTGATTGGGCTCTTTTTTTATGTATAAATTTTATTTTGAATTAGAAACAATCTTATTTTACATATCAATCCTAGTTCCCTCCCATCCTCCCTTCCCCCCAGCAACCCCCTCCAACGGCCCCTCAACCCATCCCCCATCCACTCCCCAGGGTGGGTGAGGCCTTTCATGAGGGATCATTAAAATCTGTCAAGTCATTTGGGCCGGGGCCTAGGCCTTCCCCTGTGTATTTAGGCTAAGAGAGTAATGGAATGGGCTCCTGTGCACTAGGGATACATCCTGGTTCTACTATCAGAGGCCCTATAGGCTGCCCAGTGCTCCCAACTAACACCCATATTCAGGGGCCTGGTTTGGTTTTATGTTGGTTCTCCAGCTGTCAGAGTTCCCACTTGCTCAGGTCAGGTGTTTCTGGGGGTTTTCCCAGTGTGGTCTTGACTCCTTTGTTCATCACTCCTCCCTCTCTGAAGCTGAATTCCAGGACTTTGGCTCAGTGCTTGACTGTGGATCTCTGCCTCTGCTTCCATCCGCTACTGGATGAAAGCTCTGGGATGGCATTTGAGGTAGTCATCATTCTCATTATAGGGAAAAGGACATTTAAGGGAGACTCTCTTAGGGTCCTAGTTAGGGTCATCCTTTTGGATCTCTGTATAATTTCCTACTGCCAGATTTCTTTTTAAACCTATAGTGGTTCCCTCTATTGATGTGTCTCTTTTCTTACTCTCCTCTCTTCCTCTCCCCACTCAATCATCATGATCTCTCATGTTCTCTTCCCCCTCCTCTTCTCCTTTCCTCCCTTTTATACCTCCCTCTCCCTCCACCCATACTCCCCATTGATTAGGGGCTCTTTCTGCTTCACTGGGGGTACCTTGTGTGTCTCTCTTATGGTCCTCCCTGTTCCCTACCTTCATTGGAAGTATGGATTGTAGGCTGGCAATCCTTTTCACTATGTCTAGAATCCATATATGAGTTACTGCATACCATGTTTGTCTTTTTGTGACTGGGTTACCTCACTCAGGATGGTTTCTTCTAGTTCCAGCCATTTGCCTGCAAATTTCAAGGTTCCATTGTTTTTTTCCACTGACTAGTACTCCATTGTGTAAATGTACTACATTTTCTCCATCCATTCTTCAGTTGAGGGGCATATAGGTTGCTACCAGGTTTTGGCTATTAAAAATAATGCTGTTATGAACATGGTTGAACAGATGTCCTTGTTGTATGAATGTGCATCCTTTGGCTAAGAGTGGAATTGCTGGGTCATGAGGTAGATTGGTTCACCCTTTCCAAAGTGGCTATACAAGTTTGTACTCCCACGAGCAATGGGGGAGTGTTCCCCTTTCTCCACATCCTCTCTAGCATAAACTGTCAATGGTATTTTTGATTTTAGCCAATCTGACAGGTGTATCTCAGAGTTGTTTTGATTTGCATTTCCCTGATGGCTAAGGAATTTGAGCACTTTCTTAAGTGCCTTTTCAGCCATTTTAGATTCCTCTATTGAGAATTCTCTGTTTAGTTGAATTATTTGTTCTTTTGGTGATTAGCTTCTTGAGTTTTTTTGTATATTTTGGAAATCAGTCCTCTGTCTGATGTGGGGTTGGTGAAAATCTTTTCACATTCAGTGGGCTGTGTTTTATCTTGTTGACTGTGTCTTTTGCCTTACAGAAGCTTCTCAGTTTCAGGAGGTCCCATTTATTAATTGTCCATCTCAGTGTCTGCTCTACTGGTGTTATATTCAGAAAGTGGTTTCCTGTACCAATTCCTTTTTGCTTTTGACATAGCATTTTGTTTTGCAGGATTTGAGAGCTTGTGAAAGTTGCTTGCTCCTGCAAACTCTTTTCTCATCTTTAAACGCTGAGTTGTAGCAGAGAGAATGGCAAATGAGATATCTACAATTACTTAAAGTTGTCACTAAGACTCATTTACCTGGTAGGCATTGAAGGTGTGGTGTAGGAAACCCACTGTGCTGTTAAGGGCCACAAAATTTTAGTCAAAGGGGGAGTTGATTTCAGCATCAGGACAAAGGGAACTTTGAGATTGAAAAACATATGTGACATGTCACATTAATATCTACATGTTTAGACCAATAGAGTTGTAAATATCAATGCTGTTTGTTTTTCTTGTTTTTTTTTTCAAAGTGGAAGAAGGAACCCAAAGATGCAAAAGTGCTTCAGGCCTGTGAGAGTCATCACATGCCTGGAAATCACTAACACCTCAGATCCCTAACACCTTCTTGGTGTGTGAGCCATAAGACTTTCCTCATAAATTCTGCTGATTGATTCATTAGCCAGCTAATTTCTAGCTCATGTCAAGTATAATAAAATTAAAGTGGACCTTTATGCTCACTCACCCGAGGGGATGTTCCCAACACCCTTTCCCAAATGATCACTTCCTCTTCCATGATACTTTCGTAACAGGTGATTAAACATCTCCCATCATATTTAAATTATTTATGTACATATCTCTGTCCCCTACTTAGCTATCAAAACTTCCTGAGAACACAGCCTTAGACACTGCCTTATCCCTGATAATTAGTAAAACACATGGCAATGCAGAGCCTTTCATAAAAATTGGGTGAATTACAGTGTCTGCCCTGACATTACTCTGTTAGCCATAATTTAATTGATATTTATAAATGTGCCTTATAACTAAGATTTCACAAAAAATCTCTAAAGATCTGAAATCAATAGTTGTCATGTATCCCATATTTACTTGTTCTTCATAGGCTTTCCATGCACTTTTCTCTACCAACCTGTTTATTCCTTAAAAATCTAAAACTTAAAGTGAATTAGTTTACCAAGACTTCTTGCCTCCCCTCTAAAATAATTGAATTAACAAAGGGTTTGTAAAAATAGCAAAGGTCTTTTGATCTCTCTGTGTGTGCATCCCTGTATAATAAATGAACCAGTGTCTCACCAACCACTGGGCGTGCCATGTATAGTTAGGAAATTAGTCTTTAATTCTTCCATACCAAAGAGAGACAAACATTGCTTAGTTACATATAAGAGACAACACAGAGCATCCCTGGGGCTGAATCTTCCTGCTGGATGGATGAGCAGAACAATAATAAATTAGGAGAGTACTGGCTGCTGATTAGCTTGTGCCATGTAATTGTGTTTTAGTTTGTGAAGTGGCACTTTGGATTTTCATTTATTTTGTATCTCTCGTTTTCTGATTCATAACTTTTTCAGCCTTTAGGAGTTTTATATCGTACTAGCTTGAGGTGTATAGAAAATCAAGGTCCTAGAGTAAATGGGAGAAACTACTTCCTTAAATAGTCAAAGTTGCCAAGATTTTGGGCAACTTCAGATGATGGCACCAGTTACATCAAAGAACTTGGTGGGGGTTGGGGAGTTTTGAAAGCCAGGTTGTGAAGAGTAACCCATAGGCATGGTGGCTCCTAGCACAGGTTACTTCAATATGCCCTCGAAAGAAAAAATGACTCCTTTTTGCTGTGGAGAATCAATGTATGCTCATAGAGAATGACAGTTTAGAATCTTGGCATAGTCTAATATTTAGAATCTCATGTTTATTAACTAGGTTCTTTTGGAATGGTTTGAATTCTTAATTATAAAGGAAGAGTGGTTGATAAAGAAAATGGGTAATTATTCACCAGATTAGAAGTTTTGCAAGATGACCTCACTTCAGTAATAACAATGATGATATCTCCTGTAGGCTGGACATTTTTCCATGCTGCTATAGGACTTTTTTTTTTAACTTAGATTCTCACAATTCAAGGACAGTATTACTGTCACCAGTATTTACAAATGAAGATTGAGTTTTGCTGACCTGTGTGACTTGGATAAGATCTCA
This sequence comes from Mesocricetus auratus, assembly GCF_017639785.1. NCBI lineage: Eukaryota > Metazoa > Chordata > Mammalia > Rodentia > Cricetidae > Mesocricetus > Mesocricetus auratus. The sequence continues at coordinate 107,270,033 of NW_024429189.1, forward strand.
CAGAAACCAGCAATATTATGGGCAAATCTAGAATTTCATATTTAAAATTTCTATTTCTGTTTTTCTTGCTTCCTCTAAGCTCTGTAAATCATTAAGAGCCAACCACAGGAAGGCAGTTGAAAGTTAATCAGGCATAATCTTTGCTGACTCTTCCCAGGCTCTTGAGCCCTCAGATACCTTAATCCCCTTTGTCTTTGTTGTAGAGTCCCCTGACTTGGGTCTTATATGTAGCCCTTCACACATTTTGAGTTTGGTTTGGAAATATTTGCATCTCTAATGTGTGAAATTATTAACTCAAGTCTTTTTATAACATTACAGCAGGAAATGCTGTTTCTCCTTCCTGCAAGTTTTGATTCCTTAGATATCCAGAGGCTCTGACACTTCCTAAATCAAAAGAGGGTGTTCGGAATTTCTGTTGTCTGAAGAGAAGGAAGTTGAGATGGGCCAGTGGTTCTTCCTTGTCTGGTCTCTCAGTGTTGCTATGGTAGATTTATCTTGCACAGCTCTCAAATTATTAATAATATGTTTCCTCTGTTGCTTAGTGGCCATTACATGGGTACCCTGTCAGCTTGTAGGGAGGTGCCAAGTTGAGTGTTATGATCACAGCTAGATTCATCCAGTAGGATAAGGGATCTTAGGAAATGCCATCTTTTGTCATGTAGTAAGCATTCTTACCTTTCCATTCATGGAGGAAGTTGATCTCATACTTTAGATTCACATGACTCAGACATCTCCAGGACGCCAGAAAAACTGGTGCCCTTGCCTCTGTATGTGGAAAGGCAGGCTTCTTTGGACAGACTGTCTCATTGGGCATACACTTGACTTATGTCTGAAAGGGCTTTGTTACACTTCTGTTTGCAGAATGCATATATATTTTGCAATTATGCTTCTTACAAGATGCATACTGTAGCTATGACATATATCAGTCCGTCTCGTGGAAGATGGAAGCTTATACTTTTGTATTTACTATGTACAGTAAATAAAGGGACATATTAGTTTCCTTGGCCTTCTGTATTAACATACCATAAATGAAGTTACTTAACCAATGACAGATTATTATCTCCCAGTTCTGAGAAAGTCTACAGACATCAACTTGGCAAGTTGACTTCTGAAAGCCATGAAGAGAACTTTGTTCCCGGCTGGTGTCCTAGCTTTACATAGCTTAAGGACAGCTTTTGGTTTACTTCCTGTGTGTTTAAGTTGTCTTCTGTTTCTGCATGCACATCTGTGCATCTAAATGGCTTCTTTTTCAAATTCACTTATTTTTATCCTATTTATGCAAATGCTTTGCCTATCTGTGTGTATGTGCAACACATATGTGTTCTATGTCCATAGAGCTAGAAGATGTCAAATACCCTAGAAGTTCAGTACCAGATAGTCATAAGCCACCATGTAAGTGCTGAGAACTGAATCTGGGTCCTCTGCAAGAGCAGCAAGTTTTTTGTTTTTTGTTTGTTTGTTTATTTGTTTTGTTTTGCTTTTTAATTGCTGAGGCATCTTTGCAACTTGAAATGTCTTTTGATGAAGACATTTGTCATACTGGATTAAGACCTGCTCCAATGCTCTTAACTGGATCATCTTCAGCGACCCTGCTTCCAAACCAGGTCCCATTCATATAATGTTTAGGGATTGAATATTTCATGAACAACAAATTCAAACCATAACAGGGTGAAAGCCCTCACTAACTTAGACTTCCTACACCAAGTACTGCAAATTTGGATTATGTTCTGATGCCTCTTGAAATGTAATAGTTGTTAGGAATGTGCTTGATTATTATTGGTTAACACCTTCTAACTTCTCACAGGATTTTTTTTGTAACTTTTTTTTAAATAACTAACTCTTGGCTCATTGCCTTCCTATAATTAGTTTTTAAGAATTACTTCTGTCAATTCTTGAAATAAATTTTTACATTTAAATATTGTTTGGTTTTCAAAGAAAAGTTAAAAAGTTTATAAAGGAATGTGTAGTGTTCCTAGTTATAATTATATATATAGAAATGTATATATACACACACATATTCTTTAGTTGTATTACCCATGAATACTAGAATGAAAAACATATTCATGGTTGCGTGGCTGCTCTTGTATATGTAAGTAACTTTTAAGCTTAGAAAGATAACCCACGTATAAATAATTTTGGAGTTGTAAAACGGATTAGGTTCAAATTAAGCATGGTCTAAAATAATATTGTGCTATTTCTTAAATTTAAACAAATGAACCTAATTGTTATTATCTTTCTAATATTCATTTAACAAAAATTCTTCATTAACTTGACTTTGGAGTAAGAAAACTACGTGTGGATGTCTTAGCTATACCATTGCTCTGTGGTATTAGATAAGGGTCCTGTGAACTAAGCCTCAGTTTTCTCCTGTATAGTGCTGATACAGAACTACTATATTTATCGCAGAACTTTGGGGAATTTGTTTTAAGAAAAATACATACAGAACGCTTAGAACAGTCCCAGGCAGTTGGTGGGGAGACCATAAACATCAACTGTATTGTCACTGCCAATTAAATTAATTAGTTCCATTAAAATTGTAACTACTATTTTTACAGTCATTAAATGAAAACCTCAAGCCTAAAGAGCAGGGGTTGCTATGATTCTGTGTTGACAGCAATAAGGAATATAGGTAGCAATAAATTATAATTATCACATGTCATATATTATGGGTCTAATGGGTCCATTATTCTGATTCGTGCTGAATAAAGAATAATTTTAATAGAATTGTAACCTATAGTGAAAGCCTAAGATTAAAAATGTATATATGTGCTGTGAAGAGAGGTGGAACTGGAGACTCCATGACAGGAACAGACGTGACAGAGGGCTGAGGTTGACAGTGGGACATAATCGTTACCCAGTAGCATTGGAGGGATAGTGTGTAATAGTCTAGAACTTGCACACACGGAGACTTAGCCCACCCTGCCCATTCTACCTGGCATTGAGATCACTCTGACTCTGGGCAACCACAGAGGCCAAGATGAGAAATGGTTAATTTTCTGGATTGGACTTTCTTGAAGGATACAGTGTTGGTGTCTGTGGTCCATGCAGCTGCCCCAGGTCATGATGAAGTCCAAGATCCATGTGGTTGTTTCAGATCTGTGCTGCTGACTAAAGACAAGTTGAAGTCTGTGGACCATGTTGCTGACAGGGCTGTATTGATGTAAGTGGCTAGTGCTGCCACTTTAGGCCCTGGTGATGTCTGGTTTCATGGTCCTACTGCAGGTGGGGTCTGTGCTGATGTTTGTGGTTTGTGTTGTCACCGAATGCCATGCAGATGTCCATGGCCTGTGCTGCAGACTAAAGTCATATTTGAGTATGAGAGCCATGTGGCCACCAGAGGCCATATTGATGTAGGTGACCTGTACTGCCACCTGAGTCCATGATAATGTTGGTGATCTAGGCTGCCTCTGAGGAACTTGACTGGGTCTATGATCCTGTGCAGCTGGTGGCTGTGGTATATGCTGTCACCAGAAACCATGTAGAAGCCCATGATCCATGGTTCTGCTGCCTATAAAGAGCAAGGAAGTTATTTTTGCAGTGATGGTCATGACTACAGACACAGTTGAGAAAGAGGGACATGAAAGTCTCTATGACAATCCCCTACCCTCATACTCTCCATAAGTAACAGCCTAAACAGGAAGCCATCAAAGAGAACTCTTAAAAGGTATAAGGATGCTGAAGTGTAACTCTCCAGGAGGGGAAAGACTCAGTTCTACTTAAGGGTCTGGCCACTGAGAGTTTGACCATGCTCCAGTGAGTGTATAGATAACATAAACTGAACATGATTTTTCACATATGTTTTTTTCTATAGAGATTGGGTAGGCCACAAGGGTGAGGGCAGACAAGGAATAGCAAGTGAATGAATTGGGATGCATGGTTAATAAAATAAATATGTTTGTCATTTGGGCTGCTGCTACTGCTTGCTTCTTTAGCATCATAGACCCTTATCTGTGTTTTTACTCACCAACCCTTTTTTATAAAAAATATTTAATCAGAGTAGCTTCATTTCATAATGCTATCTCCATTTATTTTCAAAATCTAATTTAAATTAAAAACTCAAAAAATTTCCTCTGTTATACAAATAATACATACTTATGTGAAATAAATAGACGAGCACCCTTAAACATAGAATTAATACTCAGAGGCTTACCCTCCTGACAATATAAGTGGTAGCCTGTTGAGATGGCACACCTTAACACCATCTTTTTGTTAGAATGGGGCCTACTCCTCAAAGAGTGTGGCACATTTTCCAAACCTAAAGATATCAGACCACATACCCCTGCAGGCCAGACAGTTAAAAAATGATCTTTGATGTAAACCCAAAGTTTTGAACCTATCCATTAACCTGGCTTTTCTATGTGATTCATCATGCATCCCCCTTTGTTCTGGGAATTGTTGATGAGATCGCTTGATGGATAGATCTAGGGATTTCTCACAAGACCCCTCAGGTGGGTTCTCTACACTCCCACACATGGCTCTCCTGCCCCCCTCTAGCTCCTCACTTTTACACCTTTAATGGGAAACCTCTCCTTCCCTCTCAAGGTCTATAGTTAAGCACTTAACAATACTTGCAGAGGACCGGTTTCGTTCTTAGCACATTGGGCTGTTCAATGCAGCCTGTAACTCAAGCTCCAGGGGATTTCATGTCCTCGTTTGACCTACTCAACTATCCATACCTTGTGCATATACCCACACACATATTGTACAGCCTCAAACTTGGGACATATGGCTGAGGTGCCTACTTAGCATATCAAAGTGAACAGGGACTGCTAGGTTCTCCTTGCATCCCCTACTGACAGGGCCCTCCTGGGTGGTATACCCTGCCCCTCACCCTAAACTTCTCCAGCCCAGCAGATGGGCTGCCTTTTTTCCAGCTTCTCTTTCCTATATAATCCAACCACCTTGGTTACCAGTCCTCCTTGGGCCTCCCGGCTGCTGTGTCTGGTTCCCCTCTCCCCCCCCTCCTCACATGGCTCAGGGGCATGGCCACTCTGGACTGTCCTAGATGTGTCTGTCTCTGGCTATGCTTTCTCTTTTACAGTAAACTTTCTCTTCCACCATAATTAGAGGCAGACATGTCCATTCCTTTTTATTTCTTTTTTCACTCACATACACATACATGTAAATAAATAATAAAGTGAATCTTAAAAAAATAAAGATTTTTGGGGAGAGGGGTACTCTCTTCACACATTTTCTTCCTCAGATAATATGGGTTTCCTTTGTGATCATAGCACATGGTGATCACAGTGGTCCTTTACTGGAGATACCTTAGGAATTGCACCTATTGTGGAAATAGGCAATTTATGAATTCTTGCTTGCACTTAAGTTGAGAGAAATGTCAAAGGAGAAAGCTATGGAAAGAAGAGTAAGAGCAGAAGTTGAGGACAAAAGATAGACATTGAAATTTCTCTTTCCATAGTGGACATCAAGTTGAATTGTTTTTAATTTTTGTTGTTAAATTAAGCTATAAAATATTTACCCATGTTATAAAATGTTTTTATCCTATAACTGCTGTATGAATTCCACTTTTATTTCCCTGTTGACCCTTGTGAATTTTACATTAATACCATTTCACTATTTACTGAGCTGAAGGAACTTGGATAAAAGTGGCTGAGGGGACAACTTAGTCAGTAAAATGTGTGCCGTGTAGGCACTAATGCAAGTTTAAAAAAAATCTAGGCATTGTGGCCCATGATTGTAATCCTCGCACTGGGAAGGCTGAGATAGGTGGATCTCTGGGGCTCACTCACCAGTCAGTGTAGCTTAGCAGGTGAGCTCCAGGCTGGAGAGAAATCATGCTACTAGAGGAAAAGGTAAGTGGTGTCTCTCCTCTTATATGCAGATGCAGTCCTGTGCACTTGCATAAACGTGAACACTTACACACAACTGTACACACACATACACACACACACACACACACACACACACTGAGACACGGAGGATAGAAAGAGAGACAGAGAGAGAGAAAAAGAGAGAGAGGTTATTCTTCTTCCAAGATGGCCCTACAATATCAAACATAAAAATCTCAGACCGAAGGGAAGATGCTATCATAGTTCCTCATCTCAGTATTATTAATATTTTGGGGCCAAGTACCTGCATGCTATAGAGAAGAAGCCCCAGTCCTTGTCTCTGTCAGAAGTGCGCTCTCAACCCTCCATTTTGAGAAAACGTTTTTCTTGATGACGTCAGACTTTTAAGTGGGGGCAAAGTCACTTCTTCTATATGGAGAAGATAACTCACATGACTTCCTCCAAGGTAGAGGAACTGTCACCTTTATGACTATTTTGTTGTTGTAGGAAAGGTTGATCCAGGCGGGCATATTTTTTTCTGGATTGTACTTTGCATTTCATTCACTTATTCATTTGACTGATACTTATTGTCACTGAGGATACACCAAACCTATAGATTTCTGGAACAGCAGTGACTAAGACAGTGAGCTCCTTATTCTCATAAAGCATGTCTTTTGAATGCACAGGATAAGATTGAGTGAAAATGTCAACACTCAATGAACATAGATAATGCAACAGCAGAAGGAACTAAAGGAAAATGGAGTATCAGTGGGTTTGAATTCAGGCAGGATTGTAAGGGGGAGATGAACTAAATTTAAACCCGAGAAGGGGATCAATCTAAGGAGACCCAATCCTGGAAAGGAAGATGGAAAATGTGACAACACTCAGACATAGATTGGCTCATTCTCTGCGGTGAAGAGGCCTTTGTAATAGGAAAAGAGGTTTTAGGTCACGGAACACTGTAGCATCCTTTTAAGGCTTCAAGGTTGTGTGAGATCTCGGTACCACAGAAAGTAGTTTGATTTTCTTTTTTGCCATTTTGTCAGACATCGGAGTCTTCTAAGCAGAGGAAGCAACACATTCTCCTTTGAAGTTTTATAAACAATGTTCTAAGGACAAGTGGAAAAGCAGGGAATAACATTAAGAAAGTGTTGAGGCATCTGAGACATTGGTGGCCTACATTAAAGTTGTATGTTTAGAAGCAGAGACAAATTGCAGGACTTGAAATAGAGAGACCATGGCACTAGCTATTGCTGTCATTCTGTTGGTGAAAGAGATGAGCCAGGGGTTACTCTAACATTTGGAGCATGAACAATTAGGAGGTTTATGTTGCTGTTTACTGATAGGAAAATCCTTCTATGGAGCAGCTAGCTGGTTTGGTATAAGGGCAATTGAGTGGGAATAGGAGCATCTGTGTCCCTATTGTTCTATACTTAAGATGTCAGAATGCATTTCTTTTTTTAGATGATCTTTCATGAGTCTCTTATACTGAATTTCAGTGACTCTGATGCACATTGCAGCCTACTTCCTGTAAAAAATCAAACATGATGAGGCTGTCATTTGTCAAAATGAAAAGAACTTATGTGTTTGACCATTATACAAGTGTCCAGTCTCAGAAAGTCATATGTTCATAGTTGTGATTCCAGAGTGACTGAAGAATTTATGTGGAAACGGGCATTTTGGCCACACATAATCTGCCTGTGATTGTTAGCACATGCAGAGAACATGATCACGTGTAAGTTATCAAAGAGACAAAGCTTCTTTTTCTACAATTGAGAGATTCTCCCTCAAATCAGTGTTTTGTCACATGAAATTAACCAGCAGAAGTTCTCAGCATAATCAAGTTGGCTTCATTTCAGGATTTAGGGATGGTTCAACATATGTAAAGTAATAAATGTAATCTAACACAAATGGTCTCAACAAACAGAAAACACAATTATTTCAATTAAAAAAAAAAGAAAAGACCTTTGGCCAAATCCAATATCCCTTCATGATAACAGTTACAGAGAGACTATGAATGGAGAAGGGGTATATCTCATCTGAATACAGATCATATATTACAAACCTGTAGCCAGTATCAGACCTGAAAGGAAAGAAAATGGAAGCATTTCCACTACAACCAGGAAGTAGACAAGAATGTCCACTTTCTTCTCTACTGCTAAACATATTGTTTAAAGCATAAATTATAGCTATAAAAACAAGAGAAGGAACCAAAAATATATAATTGGATAAATGGATAAGGAACAAACCAAAGAATCTCCATGTGCAGGTGAACTTGATTCCATACACAGGAGACCCTAAAGACTACCAGGAAACTCAGAGCTGATGAATACTTTCAGCAAAGTGGTGGGTTACAAAATCAATATACACCAATCAGTAGGCTCCTGACAAATGGCACAGTTAAGAAGGAAATCATGAAACAATTCAGTTTTCAGCAGCCAAGAAAGAAAGGAAGGAAGGAAGGAAGGAAGGAAGGAAGGAAGGAAGGAACGATGGAAGAAAGAAAGAAAGAAAGCAGGGTAAAAAAAACTTACGCAATTCAAAAGAATTAAAATATTAAGAATGTAAATGGAATATTAAAAAAAGCAAAGTCTGGGGAACTGAATGGATTTCTCAGAAGAAACATAAATAGCTAACAAATAGACTACAAATGCTGTCAAAGATGTGGGGGCAAGGGACCCTTATGTAAACCATAAAGTGGGGCAGCCCCAATGGAAACCAGTGTGGTGGCTTCTCAAAAAGCTAAAGATAGAACTGCCATATGCCCCAGCTCTACTGCTCCTGGGCATGTACCCAAAGTACTCCACACCTTCCAGTAGGGATACCTGCACTTCCCTATCCATTGTGGCTCTATTCACCATGGTGAGGGAGTAGAACTAACTCAGCTAACCCATCAAACAGTGAGTGGGTAATGAAAACGTAGTACAAGTACGTTTCATTTTATGCAGCAGGAAATAACAAAGAAATTATGAAATTTAAAGGAAAATCGATAGACTTGGAAAATGCTGTACTGGGTTAGGTAGCCCAGGCCCAGAAAGAAAACTGCTACATGTCCCTCTTTCTGTGCAGATCTTAGCTATGGAAGAAGGGAAGAAAGAATGTAAGAGCTGAGGTAGTGATTCTCAAAAAGAAATCCGGACATGACAAGCCAGTTGTTCTCATGAACTCACCGCAGCTGTGATTGTGTCCTCATAGACAAAATGGCCACAAGATTTGGCCCATCATCATTTCATCATGGTTGAGGGGAAGACTCCATTGGTCCCTCATCCAGAGTAACTATAGTCAGCTAACACTTGGTGGGATGGGGTGTCATTTCCCTCAGTCATAGATAAGTTGCCCTGGATCCACCTACATTCAGGTAAGTAATAATGTCACACAGAGAGAGGACAAGAAAGTTGGAGCAGGGCTTGTTAAAAAGAAGGGTACTAGTGGAAGACGGAGGTGGGGAAGGGGAAGGAACAGAGGAGTAAAAGTAACTAAAATTTGTTATATAAATGTATGAAACTGTCAATACAAATTTGGAAAAACTTTTTTTACAATAACTGTTACTTAAACATAACTTGCAAGAAACCCCTTTTAAAAATAAGTAGTCTATCTTGTTAGTTTGTTTTGCTGATGTTTATTTTCCAAATTAGACTCTCTCAATTTGAAGTTGGAAGTACAACTTTTCAATCTAATTATAGAAAAAGTCTGTGAAATGGTGCTTGAAATGTGAAGACTTGCTGTAGAATGCTATATAGTTTGTGTGTGTTTTAGGCTAACTCAAACAAGCAAGACATGGTAGCTGAAATTCTTGAGGACTTTTGCTGGTTAATTCTATGTGACAAAACACTGATTTGGGGGATAATCTCTCCATTGTAGACAAAAGAAACTTCATTCTGCTTGAAAACCTACACACAGTTATGCTATCTGCATGTGCCAACTATCACAGGCAGATTATGTGTGACCAGGATGTCTGTTTCCACATAAATTATTCAGTTTCTGGATTCACAACTATGAACACAAGACTTTCTGATATGGATCATTTGTGTGATGTTCAATGCATAAGTGCTTGCTTTCTTTGGCAAACAATGGCAGCCTCAGCCTCATCATGTTTGATTATTACAGAAAGTAGGCGGCAATGTAAATCGGTCACTGAAATTCTGATATGCCTGCTTTTTGTTTTGTTCTTGTTTTTGTCCTATTCACTTAGAGGAATCTTTTCCATCCTTTTACCCTAAGATAGCAACAGGTATTTTTGGGGGCAGTAAAAGGAAAAATCCTGATTTCTAATACACCCTTTTAGTCTGTTTACTTACTTATTTACAGAAATAGTGCTCATCAATATTCAGTGGTCTTACTGAAAAATGAAGATGGATTTCTGTTATTTGGTTGTTTGGGGTGGCTTTTTCAGTCCTCTTTTATCTAACAACTATATTATTTGTTTGTTTTCTCTTTGTGTCCTTTTGAGCCTGTTCATCTTTCTTTTCTTTCCTATATCAGTAGGACTGCCTTGGTGGTTGTTTCTGATTCTTTAGCCTGTATTTGACATGGAGAGTTTTTCATTGTCTTTCAGTTATTATAGATTGTTTGGCTTAATTCACCAGTGGCAGCTGTCAACTTTAATAATTTAATACTTCTGTCAAAGATCTTTGAAGGTTTACTTGGAGAAGTCAATAGTTATTTTAATGAGCCCACCTAACAGAACTCTGTCCCTCTCTCTTTCAGCTTTCAATACATTTTCCTTGTTCTGTATACTTAATGATTTTACTATGATATCATGAGGTGGATTTTTTTCTGATCTTGTCTACGTGGTGTTCTTACGAGTCATTGTGTCTAGAAGAACGTCACTTTCTCTAGCTTTAGAAAGTTTCCTTCAATGATTTTGTTGAAAACATTCTGTTCTTTTGCTATGAAATTCTTCTCCTTCTTATATGCCCATAGATAGAAAATTTTGCCTTTTCATGGTATCCTAAAGATCTTGCATGTTCCTTCCTTGTTCTTTAAAGATTTATAATTAGCCATGACAGTTCCTCTGCCTTGTCTCTAAGCATTAAAGTTCTGTTCTCCACATGAGCCATTCTATTTTTGAGGACTTTTGACTGAACTTTTTATTTGATCTATTGTATTTTTTCATTTCATTTTTGTTTCTCTTCAGTATTTCTAACTTCGTTGAATTCTATTTCCATAACCTGAATTGACTTTCTTATTTCCTCCAGTTGTTTGTTCATATTCTCTTGGGATATATTCGTATCTTCTTTGAGTTATTTGAACATGGTGATAATTGTTCATTCGAATTGGATGTCTGCAATTTCTTCTAGGTCATTTTTGTTGAGTGTCATCACTGTGAGGTCGGCAAATTTTGGGGAGAGTTGTCTTGACTTTTTGTTTTCTGAAGTTCTTGTGTGTGCTTTCTAAAGTCCAGTGGGAAAGCTGAGTTGGGGGCTATAACATAGGCATGTACTTTAACCTCAAAAGTCAAACAATGTTTCAAAATGTAACTGAGTAAAGTTTTTTTCTTATTTTGTAGGAAATATCCATCTCATCTAACATGAACTGTCTGTACTGTGTTAGCACTAAATGTCAAAGTTAATGCATAGAGTAAGGTGGTGATTTTTATTTCATTTTCCAAGTAACTCCAGCTTACCCTTCTATTTCATTTTCTTTAATAAATAGGATATTCTTCACTGCTAAGTTACTATTTGTTCTACTGTGAATGTTGCTAGTAATTTTCCATTTCTACCTGGGGCTGCTTCTTCACCAGCAGATGAGTTTATTTCTCAGGACAGCAATTGTGTTAGAATAAACTCTCAATAGTTATTCTTTGACTGCTGGAAAGAGTTATTACAGTGTTTATTCATTGTGGGTATTGTATTTGGGTCAACATACACATTTTATTTTTTCTATTACTTACTTTAAATTATTCAGAAACCAGAGAATGACATATTTTAAATCACTAAAACCTTCCATTGTTTGAGGGGTTTCTTTTTCTTTCATCAAGCTAGTGTTTGGGAAAACATACATTTATGATAATCATAATAATAAAATTTAAGTCCAGTGCTTTAAAAATGATAAAAGCAGGCAAACTTAAGTGTTATTTGTGATTGTAAGGGTTTACTAGATAAAGCCCATAGCTTGGTTCGAAATCTATGCATAAATAATAACAATGTACAGCGAATTCTGAGTAGGTTTTACATATTGGCAAGTATTTTTGACATTTCATTAAAAAATAACTTGGGTAGAGTATCATTGCTTCTAGATTTATACACTTGAAATTCATGTCTTCAGATTTTTTTTTCACACGATGAAGCATAAGCTATAGGGGAAAATGTGGTCTGTAGTGCTGGGCTTCTGAGTTTCACTCCTATCCAAGCTACTTACTATCTATAAAAGCATGGACAAACCACAGAGCCATTTTATATCTCTTATCTTAGCTGTATAGTGTCAGTAATAATAGCCCTTAATTTTGTCAACTACATGTAATAACATACATAAAACTGTAACACAATGTCACACATAGCAAAGCAAAACAAACATAAATAAATAAATAAATATCAGCAGTCATTTTTTTTTACCAGCTAGCTGAAAATTCAGGTTAATTAAAAAAAAACTTTCTTCCACATAGGTTCTAACTGTGTAGTCCAGGCTGACTTTTGCTTCTTATTCATGTTCCTCTACTTTTGGAATCCTAGTGTTCCAGGTGTGTTGCACTGTATCTGAGAAGTATGCTGTTTATTAAGTTGCATCCATCCCAGGATCATCATTATACGCAAAGGTCAACCATGTTCTGAGTAGCTTTGGCACAGAGAAGTTATAATTTGTCTAATTATTATACCTCATAAAATATGTAAGTAAAAGACAAGTATTTGACTGCTGATTGACAAAAACAGGGAAACAGTTGAACTTTGTGCTCTCACCAGGACCAGGTTCAGGGGTTGAACACTGAGGTGCTCTGTTGAGCTGGGCTTCTAGTGCATGGTATAATAATAACCGGCACTCTTGTGCATTCTTAGTGAATCTGTGTGGGGTTCTCCTCTGAATCGTAGCATTTCATCATAAGAGAATCAGAAATGTTGAAACAATAGCATTATGGTGAAATGGCAGGCTTTTTAGGAATGCATACTGTACTTAATTTATTTGGGTAATATTTTCCCAGTTTTTAAGCAACCTTTTAAAAGGTATGATTTCTAGTTACACACTGGTTTATTCAGGTACACATATAATGTTTAAAATGTAAACAATGGCAGTGTTCTTAAAAGACAAGCAGTAGGAGGTTATTATATGTGAAAGGAAGTTGAAATGGGCTCTTTTTATTCTTGCCAGGCTTAAACTTTGCAGTTTTAATCACACTGGCATTTCAACATACTGGGCTTGTTTGTTAAGAGCTGTGTGTTGTTTATAGAGATTTTCAGGTGCAAATTACCTAGCCAGATGTTTAAACACCAAGAAGAAACAAGTTGAATGCAGTTAACATGGCCTCCATTTATCTAGGACTTAATTCTTATCAACAGTACACAAATATTAGGTGTTTGAGCCCATACATGAGTGTACATATATGTATAAATATATACTTTATTTATGTATAACAATACAGATAACAAAGATGAAAGATACAAAGGACACATTTTGAAACTCATTAAATTTCCAAAATCTATTACAGGTAACTCAAATTTTGGTTATTAATTTCCATTGTGTTTTATGATTTGTCCAGACATGTAGCAGATGTTACACTGTAATTTACACCCCCCAGTGAATTATACCAGATGATTGTATGCTTATGAAATTATCTGATAGCAAGGATAGGTTAGACTGATATAGAAATATACTTGTATAATGCTGAGTTATTTCATCCACCTAACTCTATTTCTACTCAACTCTTCAACGGTCATCTATAATACTGGGAGAACATGGAATGTAGGCACATTTTAATGTGGTTGAGATACTCTGCAGTGGGGGATCCTAAAATAATTATGTTGGAAACTACAAGAATCTTTTAATATTCTTGGCAGTGGTAACTTTCAAAGTGTCCTGTATAAACATTTCAAAACACTAAAGAGTAATATTTAGCTATAGGAAGTTTGGGCTTGGGGAGTAAATGGAGAGAAAAATCAGATAGTATTTAGATAATATCGTTTGTGTATCTCTCTATTTTTCTACCTTTCCCGTTGTATTTTTTATTTTGTTCATTATGTATTATATGCATCTATATGGGGGTTTTAAATATATTGAACCATAATATAAAGGGTCCAAGTTCCTAAATCTTCCCGAAAAGCTTAAAAGACTAAGTATTTTTACTGTAGCCCTGCAGATTTGTTCTAAAATATTAATGTTGCTATTAAATCTTAATAAAGCGTTAAAAGCAGTTACATGATGGAAATTAAGCACCAGGAATATGTTTTTATTCTTAATTCTGACAAGATAAAACCTCTACAGTTATCATACTTTCCTCTATTAGCTGAAGTTTCTGATGTGTGATGCTTATGAAAAATATAGAGCCCGGAGAATCTGTCATGGTTCATACGCCTTCCCTGGAGCCATGCTGAGTGTGTTGGAGATTGGTGGGCATGTATTCTTGTCCCTTTCTTTCCCTAGTATAATAGTGTTCACTGTGGATAGAGGATCTTCTCATCCCATGTTTTGTTTTTTTGGGTGTTGGGAGGGGTGGTGGTATGAATTATTAGGAGGAGAAAGGAAGATGCTAGCAAGAGAGAGCAAGAGTGGGCTGGAAGGGCCAAAGCATCTGTCTGACTTGTATTTAACAAATTATTAACTATGGAGTACAATACTTCCAAGAAAAGAGAGAGGGAGGCAAAAAGGCAAAAGGAAAGCCCCCTTCTCTATGTTTTTCCCGGGCTCACTTGCCTTCCAGTTGCTTTCTTTTTTCTTCCTGATTGCTGTTGCTTGGTTCTGAATGGTAAGGGCTGAGGGTCTTAATGTTATTTCAACACCATTAGTGAACTCAGCAGAACCGGAATCTTAAGGAACTATAAAGAATGTTCTATTTGTACTGCATAATATTTAAATAAGAATCCTCATTCTGGTGTAAATTGTAAAGCCCTAAACAAATATCAAGTTTATTTATGTGTGTTTTCACCCCATCCACCTATGTAAACTCATGTTACTCTTAGGCTACCTGAAAATAGCAAGTAGTATTTCCCCCTAAAGATCAAAAGACATTGTTCTTGCTGTTCTGATTTTGACCACAGAGATTGCCCAATTTCAGATGACAAATTTTTACATAAAATGCGCTTATACTTTAGTCTACTGCTCACTCCCCAGATGAGGCAGAGAGGTAGTGTGACTGAGGGCCCAACTTCAGAGCCTCCAATACAGCTCCATATCTAAAGGGCTGTGTGACCTTGTGACAATTATTTCAGACATCTTTTCCTTAATACCTTTGTGTATAAAATGATCATAGTTATGGTAATTCCCTCATAGCCCTGTTAAGAGTATTGCTCATTCTAAGCCCTGGTAAAGTATTTAGAATACGCAAGTTCTTCCCAAGTCACTGGTATTCCACTTTGGTGACACATTAGAATCACCTGGGGAATTGGTGCCATCTGCTACATACCTGCAGTGAAATCAAAATCTTTGGAGCTGGGGACCCCCTGTAGTAGAGTTTTTCAGTTGATTGTGATGAGCAGATAGAGTCAGGAACCACTGCTATAAATGCAGAGGTGGGGGTGGGTAATTATCCTAATGACAAAATTATAAACTTCCTGAGGGGAGGAAATTGATTCTAGCACCCTATTTTCTAAGGCTTTGCTTTCTCCTAGCTCAGTTAATTGCAGGATCTATTAGTAGATAATTCCACAAATTGACAATTCCTAAATTTGGGATTGTTATTCTGAATAGCAAGGTGAAATCTCTTTCAATCTTCATTTGTCCTGCTTACAATATGAATCATTCCATTGCCCACATTATATTTGCTACCCACTCCGTGTAGGCAGGTGAGGAAGGGAAGGAGAGGTAATATCTTCACATATGTATATTGCCATGATTATTATGTTCTATTATTGCTTATTGCTCTTAACGTACTACTATACCCAGTTACATAATTGAATGCCACCATAGGTATCTATATACAGGAGAAAGGGTTTGGCATTCTATGGCTCCGTACTGCATATATTCTGTGAATAGATGAAGACTTCCATACGGCATCTTTATAGCTTCCTCTCCAGTGCAAGGAGCTCAGCACCTTATTTGTAGCTAATTCTCATTAAATACTATCAATTAAAGAAAACATGTTGATGATTTTTCAACTGTGTAAAGACCTTGCAGTACCTCGGAGGTGCTAATTTTCAACACTAATTATTCATTCCCTCATTTATTCATTTATACATCCTATACACTGGAGTATTGAAGCTAAACACTGAAAGCATATATGATTGGAAAATACCGTCCTTGTTCTGCAGACTTTACAGTTTGGCACATGATAAAGAGCATATATGGATGCATGCATGAATTTAATACAAGGGAAATTGCCCATGCCCCAGGGCTATGTTGGAATCTGTGTTCCTTAGGAAGCAGTCGAAAGTGAGCATGTAGTCCATTTGTTAGGAAATGCTCTGGGGAGCAACACCTTTGTGTGGGCAGGAAAATGAAGGGTGTTAAAGAAGTGTGACTGAGTGGGGAGAGATTTCACTGTCCACAAGGATGCTTGCATCAAACCCCACGAGAAGCTCTGAGGCTGGGAAGGCTCTTTAGAGATCTCCTAAAAGGGACTTCATGTATTAGTAAGTACTTTGATGCAGCTGCTGCTGGAAGACATGATTTCAAGTGAACCATGGTTCTTTAGCTAAAGCAATCTCCAAATAAAACTTACACCTCAGCCTCTGTGTGTGTGTGTGTGTGTGTGTGTGTGTGTGTGTGTGTGTGTGTGTATGTTGGGGAAGGTGTCCTGTATTTCTAAGGGAGAATTTGAATGGAGTATCACAACCTCATCACATGCAATAAAAATTAATAATAATGATGATGATGATGATAAAGAGACAAAGAACAAGAAATGTTTTCCTGGACCAAAGAAGCAAGAACTCAATATTTATGTAAGTGGAAGGTGAGAATTAACTGGGGCTCACTTTCTCAAAGGCATTTCATTGCATTAAGACATCATGAGGCTGCTGAGATAGGGTAGAACTGAGGTAAACATGGGAAAATATGAAGTCTTGACTAGTTTATATGCGTCTAAGTCTAGTGGGCATGCCTTCACAGCTTAGGCCTAATATGGCTACCTTCTAGGACCAAGTAAGATAATGGATAGCTGTGACTTAGATAGGTGAGTTCAGTGCTAGTATGGAGACATAAACCAGAGCAGTGATTCAGTTTTGAGAGTGAGCCTTTTTATTATTGGGACACAATGGAAAATTAAGTCATACTTATAGCTTCTCAACCTTGCAGGGAGGTCCTGGAATGATATAAACACTACCTTCATGGGACTCGCTGCTGGATGTAATAATTTCTTTTTCTCCTTTTTCATGAAAGTGAAATGGGTGAAATGATCACCCTGTCATTATGAAAGAAATTTCCCACTTCATCTTATTATCTAAGGTCTTTCATTTAAGAACTGTTTAAATGACACCAATTTCAAAATGAGCTGTGAGGTAACATTATTACTTCCCAGCCAATCACTCTGAAGTTTCAGAACCGTGGGCCCATCTCTTCCCATTCTAAGGCCTTGGAAGGAGTAATTGAAACACAGACACTTGTGAATCTCAATTTTATTGCTTTGCAATGAAATTTCAATTTAGAGTTTATCTGGTTGTGGTCTCCCTATATTTCTCAGAGGAGGATAAATCAAGCTGGTTGGGAAGTTGCACTCATATATCATCCATACCTGAACTACCTTGTTTGACATTGCCAATCACTGGACTAACCCCACTGTGATTAGATCCCAACCTTGGCTAGACTGGTCTCGTTCCTCACTCTTTCTCCTTGTGAATCTCATGCAGTCATTTGAAGTGGTTTATATTTCATCTTAACTCATTAGTGTGTCTCTCGAGCAGCTGGTCTTTCCTTCTTCCGTGGTTAGTGCTTTAAAGAAAACCCTTGGAACAGTGACTCACAACAATGTTTTACCACCCACCCAACCCATATATCAGTGTTGACTTCATATTTGAAAATCTACTTTTCTCTATCTTCTTGCTTTGAGCAAGGATTTTGCTAGACAGCCCATGCTAGCTTCCTTTTTGCTATCTCCTCTTCTGCCTGAGCCTCCCAAATGCTGGGTTAACTGGTCTATACCACAATGTACAACAGTTTATATCCTTTTGTTTCTTTACAAGCAAATCCTGCCCTGTGACTCTACCTATGATTCTGTGACTGCTTTTGGTTTAGGTACACAAACAATTCTTTTATTAGCAAAGCTATTAGGCCTACTCCCATTTTCTTTCAGATTATTTTTAAATTTAAATTAGAAACAAGCTTGTTTTACAAGTCAATCCCAGTTCCCTCTTCCTTCCCTCCTCCCCTGCCACCCACCAATCCCCTATCCCATCCCCTCTCTTTCTTTAGTAATTTTTTGAAATCTTAAACACAGAAAAAACAACAAGTTTCATATAGGCTGTGTCAAAGATACTTCCGAGTATCTGCATTAGAAATCAAATTGGTAAAACAGAATTTTCCCTTCCAAAGACTTACCTTACTCAAGTGCTTTTCCCACTTCTCTTTTTGGGGTGGGTGGGTAGGGTATCTTATAAGACAGACTCATATCTCATTTGTTTGCTTACTGATAAAGTAGTATACTGTGAGAGTTAGCTGAATTTCAATTTTGTCTATCACTAAAAGCCAGAGTGCTTGTCTGGTGTGTGAAGGCCCCAAGTTTAATACTCAACTTTACACACACAAGGTTTTTAAATAATAGAACTGGACTTCAGAGTCTTAAGGCTAGCTGCAAATAGGACACTTCTTCAGTCTCTTTTATTTTAGGCAAGGAAGAAAATGGTAATTCAATCATTAAAGCTACTTGAATAGGGAAGTAGTCCATATTCACAACCTTCCATTTCCTGCAAATATTTTTGTTAATCAATGTATTCCAAGTGTCAAGAACCATGCCTGACAAATAGAGTGCCCTGTGGGTTAATTTACTAAACATGTGAGTGAATCATGAGTAGGCAGAGGCAAGGAAAAGGAAACCAGAGAAGCAATTGCCTTCCTCTCAAGGAAACGTTCTTTCTCCACCTTTCATGACCTCACCAGTTTTTGTTAGTGCTGGGAAAAGACTGCCTCTGTTCAAATTGTTGACATGTCTCTTCATCATGCTTGCCTTACAGTGCTTTGACTTTCCTGCAATAGAATAATGGATGCTTCTTATATGGTTGGTGCAAAGGTTAAGTGAGTCAAACTGTACAGAGCTGTGATACCTAGCACACAGGTGACAGTCTGAATAAACTGTTCCACTGGGGAGGTAGGTAATACATGCTGCAAATCACAGGGCTCCTCCCATGGACATTAATCTGAGTTTAATGACTGTTTCTTAAATATTGGGGAATCATGGAGTTTTAAGGCTAGCCTTTAAAGGCTTACTTTTTTTACATATTTCTTAGCCCCTAAACTTTAATAAAGCCGTGCTAATTGATATCTTCTGACCAGTGTGCTGTGTTCATGTACTAAAGGGCAGACCTCTGAAAAATAAATATTATGAAATTTATATTTATTATCCAGTTGTCATGGTGAAATTATTCAAACTCTTGAGATGTTGTCTTCCTCATTTTAAAATAGAATTAAAATAGTTTTTCCATGTATTATATGTATATACAAAGTACCATGTATATGAGAGGGACATAATAAATCAGAAATTTTGAAACAGTGATTATGGTAGTAAAAACCTTTGATTAGGGCAAAATTGTACTTTACTAGGTAAAGATTCTACTGTTTTATTTGCTAGCATCTTCAACATGCATGGTTTCTAGGTAACCAGTTTTATAAAAGTATTTGGTCTTAGGAGCAGAATCTTTGTTCTTGAAATTTCTGGTAGCTTATCTATGAATGCCTTGTTAAAATGATAGTAAGATTTCAGAGACATCTCTGATTCCAAAGCCTCACATGTATTAGGCTGTTTCTAGGAGTCTCTCTGTACAAAAAATTAAGTAGTTCAAAGAAAAAAGGAGGAAGGAAAGTGGGAAAGAAGGAAGGAAGGAAGGAAGGACCTCTATTTTACTTGTATAAACTTGGACATCAGCCAATAGACCCACCATCATTTGAATATTGCTAGAAGCCACAGGAAGGGAAGGAAATATTAAAATTGTGTAAAGTCTCTTATTATACCTCTTTGGTCATAGCACTTGTGTCTGACCTTAGTTACTTTGAAGCTAGTAGTAGGTGAGTATGCCAAATGTGAGCATGACTCCTTCTCTACTGACATGCAGGATTGCATTTCTCTGCCCATTTTGACAAATGATAATTATATAATTTTCATTGATTACCAAAGCATCCATAAAGACAGCACATCACTTTCTTGTTGGAACTTCAGAGTCCAGTATGAAATTTGGACTGTGTGTTCCTTTTATTGGAGTGATCCATATGCTCACTGCCTTATCTGTTTTGGAATCAGAGTGAAGAAAAATCAAACCAACCTAAGATGGACATTGGCATTAACAAGAACCAATATATTTGCATTATGTTATTGAGTGTGAAAACCTGTCTATAACATATACTTGCGTACTCTCCTGTATTCTGAGAAGGAAGGCATCAGAATTATTTTTCAGAAGTTAAATAGTAGTTTTCTATTGTTTACCTACATGTAGAATTCCTGGTATCATAGGAATGAAAATAGTTATCTTGACCCTCTGATGGGTCCATTTGACCAGTGGTTGTTGTCCTGTTGCTATATGAGCAATGTTTGGAAACAAGAAACAAGGAGTCTGTCTTAATTATAGCTGCAGGCTGGAGTTTGGCTGTCAGCTTTTTTTTTCCTAAACGCAGAGTATCATCTAGTTATTCATCACAAATTCATCTGTTTTAATGACAAGATATTGGTGACAGTGTGATGTTCCTTATACCCTGTAGTGGTTTGAAAGAAAATGGCCCCCAAAGGGAGTGGCACTATAGGAAATGTGGCCTTGTGGAGGAAATGTGCCATGGTGGAGGAAGGCTTTGAGGTCTCTTTTGCTCAAGCTTCCCTCAGAGTGATAGTCAGTTGACTTCCTACTGCCTTCTGGTCAAGATGCAGCACTCTCAGCTCCAGCACCACATCTGCCTGCATGCTACCATGCTCCCTGTCTTGATGATAATGGACCAAACCTCTGAAACTGTAAGAAAGCCACCCCAATTAAATGTTTTTCTTGTAAGAATTGTCATGGTCACAGCAATAGAAAACCCTACCTAAGACATACATTATCTTACTCTTTCTTTTTCTGTGATTTAGATGAATTCATTGTATACTTGGGGACTTTAAAAGGTAGCTTCTTAATATCTTATCTTTCTTCTGTAGAAGTCAATGAGGAACAGATGATTAGCAAGTGAAGGAAACAATAAGTTTGTGTTGTCCAAGCAGAGATTGGTGGACTTCGAAAATTTCCAGACAGAATCTCTGTTGATACTGGCAATGGGACTGAGAGTAATGAACTCACATGTCTACTGATTGGCCATGTAACCTTAATCACTTTGCATCTCAGTTTCCTCATCTCAAAAATGAGGATAATAACACTGGCCTAAGTCACAGGGGCGTTGTGTGGATAAACTAATTAATGATTGTAAAGTGCTTTGAAAGTGCAAAGTGTTGTATAATTGTTAGGTACTATTATTAAGAAGTATTATTAGTGTGTTGTGTTTAATTTTTATTAGGGTGTCTTTCTGCTTTGAAGTCAGCCTCCACGTGGACTGTGGCTTTGAGATAACTCTGCAGATGTGCTGTTTGAGTCCCTGTTTGCCTGGAAAAAATGTCTTGGTAGCAAGGATAATCATCATTGTGAGAATGTCTGTCCATGTTTTTTTAAAACAAGAGATAGAAAATGATCTGCTTTTTATAAAAATGAAAGCGGCTCTATCTTTAACTGAACAGTGAGTTCATTAAGTCTTCATGTAGCGCTGTGTTTTAGTAATGTCTCACTGTGCACACTTTGCAGCCTGAGTCATTTTCTGCTTCAGCACAGCATAGGCCATGTTCTTGCTCAGATAACTTGAAATCAGCTGAAACAGCTCTTTGCAATTCTCCCACAGTGCTTGTTTCGAGGATGAAACCAAGTGATGTGTCTTCCACAGAAGAAAAATTCTTATCTTTGGCTGTGATTTGCATCTTGAAAAAGTTAAAACCCCAGCCCAAATTAATTTTCATTTATTTATGGCTTCTCAGCTGGGAAATGTGCTTCTGTGTACATAAAAACAAAGCTTCCTTTGAAGGTCAAGTGTTCACCTTGCTTATAGATGACTACATGTTGTAGCTAGACTACATTGTCTTTGAAGGAAAATCACCAGTCAACCTTGGGAGGATTTCTCATTACTTGTGTATGTTGACAAAACAACTTAAAACTTGACTGGTGTGTGTGTACAAAATAATTCCTGTTTACCTGTAGACCTCTGGAAAGTGTGAAAGAAAACAAACCCTTTGCAAAAATTATTTCACAAATACAGTAAGCTATTTAAGTTTTGCTATACTTTTTGGCATTCTAAAACTATTTAAGGTGGGGGGCAGGGGAGAAGGGGAGGGAGAAGACTGGGATTGACATGTAAAACAAGCTTGTTTCTAATTTAAATAAAAAAAAACAAAGCTATTTAAACTCTGACAATTAGCTAAGAAGACCTTAAGTATAATTTCATGAGAAGTACAGATATTATAAACTCAAATAATCCCTTAAATTGTTCCACAGTCCATCCAGTATCTTATATCCCCTGTATTATGTCCATTAACTTCTGAGTTACTCAGAGGAGAAGACTCATCTACTGAGGCTAACTGGGGAGGTACCATTAGGTTCTGCTTTATGTTACCTTTTATGATGATGTAAATGACCACAACCTACATGGTTGGCCTTGGAAAACCTGAAGGGTGGTGAGAGAATAAAAAAGACAGATACATATAGAAAATCTGAAGTCAGGTGGTCTGTGTGCACTGTGGTAGCAATGGCACCTGCTGTTATAAAAATCACAAACCTCAGTGTATTTATTATATTGTGTCCAGCACAGGGGGCTGGGTTGGCTAGTCATGGTAGGAAGTCTCTTGTCTTTGAGCAGTTTCAGGCAGTAAACATCCTGGAGGAGGAAGTTGTAGTTGTTAGATTTTTCACAGGCAGGTCAATTGTTTGTAAACATTCTTCTTTCCAACCACCGTCAACATTTGCCCTTGGACCAGAGGAAGGCTTTGGCATCCCACTGAGCCTCACCATGGGAGAGGAAGACTTTGCCAAATTCCTGTGAATAGGAGGCATTGGTCCTTGACATGGATGGCTGGCCTTGCTAGTAGAGCTCATTCACTCAGGACTTTCCACTTTCATTCAAGGATTCCTTTGCTTTCTGCACTAAATATATACAGAAGTATCAAATTTCACAATCCTGATTTACTCTCACCAAAGTGTTTACAGGAAGAGGTGACAGCCACCATAGCAACTGTTTACCACCCACAGGAGCCAAAGAAAAAAGCAGTGGCAGAGTCTATAAGGTTTACCTTCATATTGGTCTTGTAGGAATTCTCCCTATAGTGAATCCTACAACAGGAAGGCAAGGAAGTCAATAGGCACTTTCTGAGACAGTAAGAAGGTTGAAGGATATTTAGATTTTGGCAGCTTCATCCATTTTCTTTGTTAGTATTCCATAGTCTATTAATTTAAAAATATGTATGCAGATGCATTCATATACTGCAATAATCTTTGAAAAAAACACCAGGAATTGTGCACACAGTGAGGTTATGTTCTTTATACAAAACAAAATGAAAAACCAAAGAATCTTTCTAAAGTCTAAGTCATAGAAGTGTTCCTAAGGTTTGATGCTATTATACTACACCAGGGCCTGGAAACTTCCAGAACTATGTGAGAGAGCAGAAGTTTTCAGAGAATAATCTAGAATCAGAGGGCTTGTATGCTAAGGCTTATCTCTGAGGTGCCACTATTGTCTTCCTAAGATGTGATTTTTTTGTGATGTTCTAAATATTTACAAGAAAAAATCCATATGCCATTTATCTATTCTCCAAAAAGTGTTTACTTCATTGAGTGGTTAACCAATATTACACAGTGCCCAAGAAAAGGGCAATGGGAGAGTCTGTGATGCTCACTTTGGGGTTAATAAAGTGGTAGAATTCCTATGGTGAGTGCTTTGATGTGGCACCGCATCTGTTCTCCTCCCTACTGGGAGTCCTGTCTGCTGATGCCCTAGCCTATTGACTGAACTTGGCTGCTGTTCAGGAATGCATACCTTTAACAGGGTCATACTTGCCTTCTGGGGCTATCTCACATCTAGTAATTGGCCAGTATTGACAGTGAATGCTACAGCCCTGACTTTTATGGTGAAACAACTCTACAGGGCTAATCTATCACCAGATCTCCCCAAACGAATGGAGTGAATCCTGTTATTACAATTGAATTACAGATTAATTTATTTTTTTCAAATAAACCATCAGAGCAATATTTAAAGTCAATCCCCTGCCTGCCATCATGGTCAAACTAGTGTTAAGTCTACTGTAGGGGGATTCCATAAGGTTTTGTAGGAACTGGAAGAACTTCAGTGTGTCTGCATCAAGTATTCAGAACATAAAGGGAGATAAGAGAGAGTTCATCAACTTGGAGGAATCACTGGTGATTTAAAATTTAACACTCTGCCAAAGGCTTTGGGAAACAACGTTAACATATTGCTAGAATGGTTCTTGGAAGCTTGGGAAAAAGTTACTGCCAACACTATAAAAATAGACATGCCAGAATTGCCATGCAAGATGTAGATGAAGGAATCATAAGCCTCAGAAATGTTATCTTGGTACACAAAAGGCTAGAAGACCAACCAGATGGCCATGTTCTACAGGAGGACCCAGAGCCAATAACATAATTAAAACATTAGTGAACAGATCACCTCTATCCCTGAAAAGCCTGGTGGTAGTGGCACAGGCAGCTGACAAAATAGAGTTGCTGGACTAAATTCTTTAGCCAAAGCATCATGATCGGGATTACTCTGACCTCTAGGCACACAAGAAAGCAACCTTGCGGTGGATGACTGAGAACTACTATAACCTCAATCCTGCTTCATGGGCATAGTTTACAGCCACTGATCTGGAAAATCCATTCCTTTCCATCTTTCTCAGGAAGGAGGAACAGAGCAATTCACATTTCCTTGGAGTAAGCATGGTCTTTCCCCAAGGCCACCCTTGGCCCCTTATAGGAAATGGGCTGTCTGACTGTTCTGCTGAATATCACGTGGCTCTATTACTTGGTGACTGAAAGTTGATCTGATTGATTATCAATGAGTGGCTAGCCTTGATAAGGCTTGTGTGATGCTGAAGATTAGAAATAGGCCTTTTCCAAGCCTTAGGGCCTTCTATCAATGAAGATCTTAAGATCTGAAGCATGTTCTATGTCCTCTTCAAAGTAAAAGGAAACTGATAAAATGTATACTTCCCACCACTAAGGACAAAGCAAGAGACTTAGCAGGCTTCCTGAAATCAAGGTAAAATGTGAAACTCTTTGCATAGTTCCAACTGTAAGGGTGTTTTGCCTACATGTGTGCCAGTGCTTGCAGAAGCCAGAAGAAATCACTAGCTCACCTATAACTGGAGTTATGAATGGTTGTGAGTTGCCATGTGGGTACTAGTAAGCAAACACTAGTTCCCTGGAACAGCATTCAGTGTTCTTAACTGCTGAGGCACTTCTGCAGTCTCTAATTCTAACCCTTTGAAACTCAAAGCCACTCTTAATGGGGTTGAGGATGGGAAGAGCTTGAATATCACTTTCAAGCCACAGTGAAAGCATCCCTGCTGCCAAAGTCATATAATCTGGCAGATCTGTGGCAACCCCAAATAGGAAAGTTGCAAAACAGACCCACAGCATGAAGCAGCAAAGCTGTACCATCAGGAGGTAATGATTGTACATCTTTTGGAAAAATCAAAAGTCTGGTTTGTTCTACTGAGTGCTGTAATTGTGGAGTATGTAACCATGAAATATCAAGTAGCCAGTGTCTCTTCACAAGCTGTACACACAACAGGCCACAAGGTTGGGGGCTCCCACAGCAATAAAACTAAAGTGCTATATCTGGGGTTAAATACAACTAAGACCACAGAGATCACAGCTACCTCCTTCAGGGGCCATTGCTTGCTATGCAGACATCACTCGTGGAAATTTATCCAGGAAAATAGATGACACAGAAATTCTAGACAATCTGTTTCCAGACACTGAGTACTTACCATTGAAGTAAGTGGATTTGAGCGGTCAGAGCGATGATCTGAAATGCAGGCTGTGTATGTCATTCAGCTACTCCCTGTAGGAATGAGACATCTGTCCTCTCAGCTGTTATGAGTATTGGCTTCTGATGATTCAAAACTAATTCCCTCAAGGGGAATTTACCTCTACTGAAAGTGGCTGTCTGTATTAGCTTTCCATCACTATTACAAAATACCCAAGAAAATTAATATCTGAAAAGTAAAGATTCATTTGGATGGATAGTTTCTTAGCTGCCCAGTCTATGATGGGGTGAACAGTCTATGTCGAGGCTCTGGGGTGTCAGCTGGCAATAAAGGAGAGTTTATCACAAAGAAAACTGTTCATTCCATGGCCAGAGCAAAAGAAAAAAAGAAATGAACAAGAGACCAGGGTCCCACAATCCTCCAGGCTAGGCATCCAATGACATAAGACCCTTGCATGGCCCCACCTCCTAAAGTTTCCACCACTTCCTGATAGCACCATCCTGGGGATCACGCCTTTAATAAATGAACCTTTCCGGGATATTTCTCATCCAAACCACAACATCATCTCACCAAGATCATGGGCTGTGTATGGGAGTATAAAATGCTAGCTCCGTGGTCATTACAGGTTCAGAGGTTACAAATGGAGCAGCTAAGGTCTCTGATGATATTGCACTATGGCATAGGCTTTCTTGTTGATACAGCTTCTCTCACCTCTGTACAGGAATCATTCTTCAGAATGTGCCTCAAGAATCTTGTATATAAGCCTGTCTGAGTCTGTTTTTGAGGAACAGAATGTAGACCCTCCTGGTCAACATTAAAGTACAATTTAATTAAAAGTAGTAATGTAAAGTTACTAAAGTACAACTATTAACACATGACAAAACATTCATGAGCTTTCCCTATTCACATGTTGTGATATTTAAGCTATATATTTTGCAGGCACACACATATGCTCACATACAAAGAAATATGTGTCCTTCAGTATACACACTCATACACTTGCAATGGAAAAAGAGGCAATATGTCTTATATTCATTCTATTTGATCTGGTAGTGTAGTTGCTGTGGCTGGCATTCTGGATTCAGTGGCCAAGATGTCTGGCCTTAAGACCTGATTGAAAGAGGAACAATTACATACATTAACAGAAAAAAATACATTAAGATTAATTGTTCACAATATAGGAATTGAGATCACTATGCAAAACAACACAAAAAATTTGTATGATGTTATGAAAAACATGTTTGTTTTGAGCCTTGGAATTAACAAACATTACTTAGGTAAAGAATAGTACTACTGCTGGTGAGAATAGCATGAGGAAGCAAAGGAAACAGGTTTAGAAAGCGTTTCTTTAAACCCAGACCAAGGGGCATGGTAGGGGGTAGTAGGAGATGCACTGAGCTGTTGACACCCACCGAATAACTTCACGCATGGGAGCAACATGGTGAGATTTTCATTTTGGAATTATTGCTGTCTCTAGCAGAGCCTAGAGACTATATTTGAGGTGAATACCAGCAGGCGCGGCATGCAGCAGTCTCGCTGCGAAATGATGGCTTGACTGATGTAGTGGCAGGAGTCATGAAGAAAATAAAATAATAGCCTCTTGAGATGGGAAAGCTATTGAATTGGATGTGGAAATTTAGAGGTTAAAGGTTCCCCAAGGTATCTATATCTGTCTGGGCTGGAAATAGAAGTGCTGTTTACTGGAGTATGTGGTGGAGTGAGAGCAGTGATCATGCCAGACAATGTTTGTATGTTTACAGGTGATTCTGTGGAAAATTTTTGAGATACTCAAGGCAATTGATGTGTGGTAGAAGCTAGAGATGATCCTATTTCGAGAACAGAGGTACAGGGGTAAGAGGACAGAGACAAACACAATGCTAGCTGCAAAGTCAGTGACAAGAGCTATCTACCTGTGTTCCGCATCCTGTCTATTGGGACCTGGAATTATGAATAGCATCTGTTGTGGTCTGTCTAGGATGAATAAGGCAAATTCTTTAATCTTTCCCCATCGTTATAGTGGGAAATTTCTTTGGAATTTTGGATCTCTCTGTTTCTATCCAGTCATACACAGCAGAGTTGCACACATTGGTTAGCATATCATCTTGGAAGGATAAACCTTTTCCATATCAAATATGCTTCACTGACCCAGGAAGACAGGAATACATATGCAGCTTACCTGAGGCAGGTGTCCCAAAGGGCATGCCCCAACCCCTGTACCAGATGACACTGAAACAGACTAACAAAGGAATCAGTGGTGTCTGTTAGCAAAACAGCATGGCAGCTAGAACATTTATTTGGGATGCATTTATTCTGCACTCCAGACCCTTTGAAGAAATGGAACTGGGTGTGCTGATTCATGCCTATAATCTTGGCACTTGGGTAGTGGAAACTGGAAAATCAGGAGTTTGAGGAAAGAAAGAATTACCGTTTACCCTTTGAAGAATGTGCTACTCCATTAAATTAATCAAGTATGATTCAAAACCAAATCTGTGGTTTATTTTAAAAACTAGTCTGCTTGTTTATTTTAATTGGTAAATTACCAACGATGTATCAATGACATAAAATATGATTATTTTATTTATGAGAATTGGTTGTCGCCTTTCTTTTCTGGACCATAATTCTTCATTTAAAGATTAAAAATAGAAGACCAGCATCTTAACAACCCTAGGCACTTTTTTTTTTTTTTACTATCGCAACTACTTATTGGGAAGTTAAAGAATCTTAAAACCCTAAGGAACTGAAATTAATAAGTAGTTTCAGTTAGATGTGATGGTTGTGTAGCTAGGAAAGGTGGTTTTACTCTTCCCTCCCTGACTCTTTCTCCATGTTTCCATGTGGAGATGAGGGATGGGGCACACTACCGTTGTTTACTGGAAAGCAGTTGTAGAGTTTGGGATTTCTTCTTCTCCACAAAGCCTTCCTTTCTCTTTTAATCCAAGAGAAACCCAATCCATGTTGTGATGTTTTAAATGGCCAGCTGTAAAGCACTAAGACTTGTCTCCATGTTCTAAGTGACACACCTTCTCCACAGTCAGAGTGTTAGCTACTTCCACTCAACCCTTCTTAGATGCCATGATTTGTGTGTATGTAAACACATTGCTTTGTGATTTATGGCTGTGCCTTGGGTTGATTTTT
The DNA here is from genome assembly GCF_017639785.1 of Mesocricetus auratus. Classification (NCBI taxonomy): domain Eukaryota; kingdom Metazoa; phylum Chordata; class Mammalia; order Rodentia; family Cricetidae; genus Mesocricetus; species Mesocricetus auratus. Next base: position 107,299,244 of record NW_024429189.1, read on the forward strand.
TATTACTGCCTCTCCTTGGAGAGATGAGAGAGAAGTAAGAGGAAAGTGGCAAAATGTGCCTGAGGTCTCATGGCTGTATAGTGGCAGGACTGGGCCAGAGTTTCCAGAGTTTGGCTCTTGAGGCTGCAGGCTTCAAGCAGGGAATTAAGGGAAGGGTATGAAAGAAGTCCAGAAGAGAGATTCTTCACAGGTGGTCGAGGATAAAAGAGCCAAGAGCATCTGTATTGATTTCTGTAACTCAGATTGGAAGAGTATAGGAAGAGAGAATTTTCTTCAGCTTAAACTTGTTGTGAAATAGAGGAAGATAAATTTAACTATCTAAACTTGTTTGAGACTTCAAGAAGTAGGCCCTGGAGACTTAAAAAAAATCAAGTGAAGTGAATTAAAATTAGGAATTGTTTTCTGAAAATTCATGTAACTCTTAGCAGTGATTTAAGCCTTCCAAACAACATAAATTATATATGCAAATTAGTTCTAATTATAATGCCTCTCCCTCTAGATCACTGAACTCTTATACAATAGGATTTTAATTGATTCACATCAGCCTGCCTGCCTAGTGTTAGAGTAGAAATATGCTCATTGTCAAGAAAATAGATTTATTTAGCCATTTATAAGCATTTCAGAAAGATAGGCGCTAAGATTTTTTACTTTTAAAAGTTTTTTAGTTTAATTTTTTGTGTGATATATATATATATGTAAGTGTGCCAATGTGTGCACTCACGTACACGCCTGCAGAGGCCAAAGGAGGATGTTCAGCGCGTTTCTCTGCTATTCTCAGCTTTATTGCCTTGAGACAGGGCTTGCCCGTTAATTGGAGGCTTCTCCTTTCAGCTAGAGCAGCTGTCCAGTGAGCTTGGGGGATTGAGGGGGTGTGGTGGTGGTGGTCGTTCTGTTTTCTCTCCCTATTTCTTGGGTTGCAGCAGTGGTTCTCAGCCTTCCTAAAGCTGCGACCCTTTAATACAATTCCTCATGTTGTGGTGACCCCCCCACCAAAAAATCATTTCGTTGATACATCATAACTGTAATTTTGCTACTGTTATGATTGCAATATGGGTACTGGGGACTCGGGGGCACATCCTCAAGCTTCTATTTGGAACATCTTTTCTTTTTTAAAAAATATAATTTATTTAACTTTTTAATTATTTTATGTGCACATTTGGTGTGACAGTATGAGATCCCCAGAACTGGAGTTACGGACAATTGTGAGTCACCATGTGGGTGCTAGGAATTGAGCCCTGGTCCTCTGGAAGAGCAGTCAGTGCTCTTAACCATCAAACCATCTCCCCAGCCCCTTGGAACATCTTTTCAGGAAGATGACTTGTAGTTTCTAATTTCAATCTTGCAAACTTATAAAGCTTCGTCCTTATGTGTGGATTTTGAAACATTTTCACATTAAGAGAACAATTCATCCAGAGAATCAGATCTGTGGACATTTGGATTTTCTAGTGTCTTTACAGCTGTTGTTTGTCTGCCATTCTTTACCCATTTGAAGTTGTCAGCATATCTGTGTTTGTTTTTCTGTATTTGAGTGCCCTGTACGAAACTCATGCTGAAATTTCACTCTAGTTGCTACAGTACTCACAGCTGCAACCTTTAGGAGATGGTTTGGTCATGAGGACTCCACCATGAGAATTGGAATGAGGCTTTTTAAGGGTGAATGGGATCCAACATAAAAAACAAGTTCCTCTCATTTCTCTGTATCTCCTATCCTGGACCAGTTTCTCTACCATGTTGTGATGAGCATGAAGGCCCATACTAGGTACCAGCATTGCGATCATGGATTTCTGGCCTCCAGAACCGGGTGCCAAATACATTTCTATTATAGTTTGCTGGGTCAGCGATATTCTACTACAGAAGCAGAAAACAAAATAAGAAAAAATTTAGTATTTTTATTGTATTACAAAATAATTTTGGTGTTTTAATTTAAATGAATCAAAAGTTTAAACTTTTTAAATTATAATTTCTAAGAGGCCACTGTTTTGGATAGAGATTCTCCTCTAGGTCCAATCAAGTCAGATTAAACCAGAATGAAGTGATTCGTGTTTAAATACTTTGAAAACTGAACATAAAAATGGGACACTTTATATTTTTTCTGAGATTTTATTTATTTTTAATTAATTAATTAATTTATTTATGTGTATGAGTGGGTGCCTGGATGTATGTCTCTGTACCACATTCATGCAGTGCCCATGGAGGGCAGAAGAAGGTGTCAGATCCCCTGGGACTGGAGTTATAGATGGTAGCTCTGAGCTGTCATGTAGGTTCTGGGAATGGAACCTGGGTCTTCTGAAAGAGCAACTGGTGTTCTTAACCTCAAAGCCATCTTTCCAGCCTGAAATGGGGCACTTCAAATCAATCAATCAATCAAACAAACAAATAAAAAACTTACACTTAAATTTAAATCCATGAGATTAATAGCAGCCAATCAGAAGATGCCCAGTTTGTTTGAATAAGTGTGATGAGGATGAAGCCATCTGTTATAACTCTATGGAGTAACCAATTTGTTCTCTGCCCCCACCTCTCCCTCTCTTCCCCTTCTCCCTCCCATCCTCCCTTTCCTCTCTCCTCTCTCTCCCCTCGCTCCATTCCCTCCTTCTCTTCCCTCTATCTCTCTCTCTATGATTCCTGCCCCCCCCCTTTTCACGGCGTTCAAACCTCCTTAAGCCAGAGGAGAGCTGTTGTGTTGAGTTCCGTCCCAAACCATTCAGTTTTCTTCATCCCCCTTCCTATTTGTGCTCTGTTCTATTTTACAACATGGGGAAACCCAATTAGAGTTTTTAATCTGGTAATTGCCAATTTTGTCTCTAATGCTTTTGTAATTTTGTCTTCTGTCGGGAGTTTTCATGGCCTTGCCCTGAACTATATCTGTAGTGTTGAACCCTAATGCAAACATGGCCTCAGTAAACTGTAAACTGGAGCCCAGACCATGTTGAGAAGCAACAGTTTCAATCCTTAAAATTTCTTAAATGTAGTACTTACTTTTTGGGGCGGCCTTGTAATTTACAAAGGAACTTTCCTATGAGATTTAAAGGTCTCTGTGGGACTGCTCTTCCTTACAGTTGAGGCAAATGGCTACAAGGAATACTGGTGAGGTCATTAGACTTAATGAAGCTCAGAGGGACAAAGTAAAAGGGCCATATCCAACAGAGCAATGCTGCACTCATCTTTTAGAATGCTGAACAAAGTATGATCCGATGAGGAAGCAGCATGGCTCAGTGAGCTGTTTTCTCATAAGGGTGTTGGATCCTAATTTAAATACTACTCATCACAGTTAAAAGCTAGGAAGATGGGAAATATTAAGAAATTAATGTTTTGTTTCTTTATGGAATTCAGGTCATAGGATCAGATAGGTTAGGGGCAGATGTATAAAATATGACAGACTCACCGGTCTGTAGGACAGTCTCAATTGTATGTGTAATTGATTTGATAAAAAAAAGAGACATCTAGGAAGTATTCTACCATATTTTCTTAGGTTTCTCCACACTAGTCCTCTTTTCTACATCTGCTGTTGTGGGATATCAGTTGAATATGTGTTACATTCGTTTATGCTGTGGAAGATTTGTTTGATGATACAAAGATGTGTTGCATTTGTTTAACTCTGTAAAGCTGTGCTGCTTTGCCTGTCTAAAACACCTGATTGGTCTAATAAAGGGTTGAATGGCCAACAGCTAGGCAGGAGAAAGGATAGGAGGGGCAGACAGGCAGGGAAAATAAATAGGAGGAGAAATCTAGGGAAGAAGAGAGAGCAACAGATGAAATATGAAGAGAAGAAGAGGGGGACACCACAAGCCACACAACCAGCCATGGAGTAAGAAGGAAAGAGAGAAATTTGAATAAAGATTGTCACGTCTGCTGCGCGGCCTGTGTCCGAGAACGTGCGGAGGGTGTCGGGTATTGAAAACACAGAGACTCGTTTAATGATATAAAGAAAACTTTAAACAGGCTCCAAAAAGGTTCAAGAAAAACTTCCTAAGAAAGGCTCCCACCAGAGAAGCTTCTGCTCTCTCCTCTACCCTGGCTGGTTCTGCTCTGACCCAGAGGTGGATGTGTGTGGGTTTTTGAAGGTGCGGTTAGTCTCTGGACAAGGTCGAGGTCAGGGCTGTTTCTGTGGGAAGGCCTTTCCCAGGAACTTATTGTATCATTTTTAGTAAACATGTTTTTACTAAACATTGTCTTACAGCTGCCTACTCCCAGGCAGAAGGGGAAGTGGCCAGGAACTTATTGTATCGTTTTTAGTAAACATGTTTTTACTAAACATTGTCTTACAGCTGCCTACTCCCAGGCAGAAGGGGAAGTGGGTCTCTGCTCAAGGTCTGGTGTTCCCACAATTCACCCCTTTTTATTTTCAAATGAGGCACTCCTGGCTTAGGTCAAGTAGGGTCACCCTCCCTTTCCCGTCTTTGGGGGACCTTGAACCCCTGTTTTAGGTGGGAGGGGTCTTCCCCACAGGTTGCCCGTCATCGGAGATACCCCAACCTTAAATCATCTATAACCAACCTTCATGGCTATCGGGATTGCCATGGGCTAAGCTAAGCAATACTTGGTTACGGATCTCTTGTCTCTGGAACAAGGCACGTTTGAGCTCGGCATAAAGCCAGAATGCCTACTGCCACTGCCACCATTTCCAGGACCCCCATCGACATAGCGCCACTCCATCACCATACCCATCACCAGATCTGGGCCATAACATTCTACCAGCCTTCGTCTGTTACAAGGGTAACCCGCATGTGATTTACATTTACAATTTGATAAAGTTTACAATCGTTCCAAGATCTGCTCAGGAAAGCATTTAGAAAGTGCACTTGCACAGATACATTAGGTACAATCATTGATGTTACACATGTAGCATTACGAAAAATATGAACAATAGTTGTCCCATTAGGACAAGTTGCATATCTCCAGAAAAATACACTGGCCTAGTCGTGATTCCAGAAACAGGAACCATCAAGTTTGATATTTCAAGTGACCATGTCCTGTTCAAATACTGAAAAGAGGCTTTTGCCACTCATAGTCCATACCAATGTCCAAATGCTTTAAATGGGTCCTTTTTTCTCTGTTGGCTTTACGATGAAAACTCATGGGTCCGGAAGGTTGATGCAGCAGGTCTGTTGAGAAACTGGAAATCTCGAACCGACTGTTTTCTTTCTTTCTTGGGCTGTAGATTCGATGACATCAATGGTCAGGAACATTGATTTAGGAGATCTCACTCAAACTGGCTTAGGTAGGCTCCCATGGTCTCAGGTTTAGTTTTTCTCTGCTCCATGCATCTCACTAAATGGTCTGACAGTTGCCGAAGCTTTATTCTTTTCCTGCAAGAAAAACACAAACATGCCCTCGACCCCAAATTAGGGTCTTCTCCACTGTCTAGTGTATGGATGTCTCCATTTGACCTGAGCAATGGTTGCTCAAGTTCCATCATGCCAGAATCTGTCTGAAGCTCACTGGCATTCACATTATAAAATTTTTAAATGAGGAGTGTATTATTTGATGAGTCATGTGGGGACTGGGGACATTATTCCCCCTTTTTTATTTAAAAAAAAGTTTTTTTGAACTGTTGAAGCTGGACCATAACAGTAGAAGGATTTGTCTACCCTCCTTGGTTGACTATCTAGGTAAATTGGGATTACTACTTAGATTATTTGTAGATGCCCATTAAAAAGGACATATCCTTTGGATATTTCCCAAAAACTTTTGAAAATCACTCAAATATTGTAAAGTATACTGTGTCTAAATAACTTTTGAAAATTATTTGAAGTCTGTGAGCAGTCTTTCCCAATCTAACCTGTAGAGCTCTCACTAGCTGACAAGGCCTCATGTGCATCTTAAATTTTTCTGTTAAAACATTAACAGACTGGCTGGATGTTCCTTTTGGCTATATTTAAAGCAATTTAGGTAGCTTATTAACTATTTTTGAAGGGATTTAAGTATCCTTTTAATCATATAAGCAGTTTACACTCACGCATTCACAATCACATTTCATACATACCGGTGTGGCCACACCATACATTCAGAACATACATGCATCTTTCAGTCATCCTTTTTCCCTAGGTCATGATTAGTCTGTTGTAATGAAGCTTCCTTAATTGAAATCTATGTAAAAGAACAACTCCAGCCAATCCTTGAACTAAAAAGGTTAAAAAGTCCTATATGTTTTTATCATTCCTCCATTTGAGCTACAGTCATGGGTACAGCCGTACCTACTCCTTGTAACTCTGTAGATGCAAGGTAGAGAGGCCAGGCTTTTGGACAAAAGTTTTTAGAGATGACTCACAAAATAGAACTTAAATGTAAACAAAATTTTCCATTCCATATACCTTTGTCTTTGTCTTTTTCTTTAATTAATACCAGTACCAATTTTTTTTTTGAGTCAGGGTTTTTCTGTATTGTTTGGATGTTGTCCTGGGACTTGTATAAAGGTGTGTTGGGAATAAAAGTGTATGTCGCTGGGAATCTCTTGGATTCCCCTACTTCCTGACCCTGGTATCAGGCTTAGGAGGGGGAAACTCAGAATGTCTAGTTTTTGACTTTTTAATCTCATTGGCAGTAGCCGCTCCCAATGTATTATTGGTGTTATAAAAATTGATGAACAGGGAGCTGGAATGACTAACTGGCATTAACATGGGGGGGGTCCTCACCAACGCCCATATTTTCCTTACCTGAGTGTTTAGCAATGGTTGGATCTTTATCATGGTGAGCATTCCTAGTATCCGGAGTAGTATTGGGGTCGACATGCCTGATGTACCGTTTGGGGACCCAAATGGGCTTTTCACTTCCTGGAGGGAAAACACAAACAGCCCCTCGGACCCTAGCTAGTAGGGGAGTGGGTGGCTGCCATTTTCCTGTAATCAAATCCTTTCATCTGACCCATCCCAAGGACTGGGAGGGTTTGTTTTAATGTCTTTCCATAGCAGACAAATTATTACGGTCTACGGTCAAAAAATTTAAAATGTAAAGTATGGTGGATAACTGAATATTGGGGGAGGTAACATACTTCCCCTCTTTTATTTTTTTAAAATACTGTTTGAGAGTGGCATGGGTGTGCTCCACAATAGCCTGTCCCGTGGGGTTGTGAGGAATACCAAAAGAATGGACAATGTGATGTTTCCTGCAAAAGGCAGCAAAGCGATTGCTGGCATAGGCAGGGCCATTGTCCGTTTTTAGGGCATCGGGTACGCCCATGTAGGCAAAGGCCTGTAGGCAATGAGAAATAACATCTTTAATCTTCTCTCCTGAGTGGAGAGAGGCAAAAATCAGTTTAGAATATGTATCCACAGAGACATGTATATATTTTAATTTTTCTGCCTGTGGCAGGTGAGTGACATCCATTTGTCAGAGATGGTTGGCCCTGAGGCCCCGGGGATTTATCCCCTCATTGGGAGAATTATGATAAGGGGCACAATCAGGGCACTGAGAGGTAATCTGTGTAGCTATGGATAAGGGGCACCCAGTGTGAAATTTAATGGAGTGGGCATTTAGATGATACCTCTCATGGAGCTGGTGGGCCAGCTGCTCCTGAGTAAATAAGACCCTAGGGCGGGTCAAGGAGTCAGCAATTTCATTGCCCTGGGCAAGGGGTCCTGGAAGGTTAGTATGTGTACGAATAAATCCCACATAAGCAGGGTGGATGCGCTGCCAAATAAGATGTTGGAGCTGAACTAATAAGGAACGAACCTGGGAGGTTGGAAGAACATATGGAGAAGTTTCTAAAGGTCTAACAATGTTGGCAACATAAACACTATCAGTATATAAATTAAAGGGCTCTCCCTCAAACATTTGGAAAGCCATCAAGCATGTAAACAACTCGGCAGCTTGTGCTGACATCTGCCCTATGGATACCCTCTTCTGCACCTGAGAAGAAACCACCACTGTGAAACCCTTGGAGGAGCCGTCTGTAAAGACTGAGCGAGCTCCAACTAGAGGGTTCTCCTTTAAAATCTTGGGAAAGATCACAGGGTGTTGTTTGAAAAAAGACATCAAGGGGCTGTTGGGATATTGGTTATCAAACTGTGTGCCTGTAGATGTAATAAACAGGGTCCACCCATCATGGAAGATCTGTAGATGTTTCACCTCCTCCTTACCATAAGGAAGGATAATTTTATTAGGACTCTTTCCAAAGGTTTGAATGCTAAACTTGTGTGTCTTCCACAACAATTGTAAAATGAGATCATAGTAAGGGGTCACTACCTTCTTAGGGGAGGCTGACAAATGTACCCAATAAATAGGACCAGTCTGCCAAAACACGGCAGTGGGCGAAAAGCTAGATGAAAGTACAACCAGAACAAGGGGCTGCCCATAATCTATACGCCAAAGGTGGGCTTGCTCTATACTTCTTAACAACAATTGTAGGGCTTTCCTGGCCTCTGGGGTAATCTGTCTAGGGGAAGTTGGAGTAGGGTCCCCAGGAAGAATATCATAAAGCGCTTTAAGAGCCCCTGTTTTAATAGAAAGAGAAGGGCGAAACCATTGCACCTCTCTCAAGAATCTCTGCCAATCATGAAGTGTTTTTAAATTTGAACAATCGATTTGGAGTCTTTGTGGCCGGAGGCCAGTTTGTTGAATTTGATGACCCAAATAAGTATAAGGGGGTCTCTTTTGGATTTTTTTAGGAGTTAAAATAAATCCGTGGGCCTCCAGAAGTTCCTGTAGCTCTGTAAAGGCTATGTAACATTGTCTTTCTTTGGCCGCGGCCAAAAGAATATCATCCATGTAGTGGATAATGTAAAGATCAGGGAACTTACGTCTGAGGGGATCTAAACAGGCAGCTACATAAATCTGGCATATAGTTGGACTATTAGCCATCCCTTGGGGGAGCACCACCCATTGGAAGCGAAGGGCAGGCTCCCTAAAGTTAATCGCAGGAAGGCTAAATGTAAACCGAGGACTATCTTGAGAATGTAAGGGAATAGAAAAGAAGCAATCCTTCAAATCAATAACAATCAAATGCCAGTCTTTAGGAATGGCCACAGGCACGGGCAAGCCAGGCTGTAGAGCCCCCATAGGCTGCATGGTCACATTCACTGCCCTCAAGTCTTGTAGTAACCTCCATTTCCCTGAAGATTTTTTTATTACAAATATAGGGGTATTCCAAGGGGACGTGGAAGGAACCAAATGACCTGCCTCCAATTCTTCTTGAACTAGCTGGTGAGCCGCCCTTAGTTTTTCCGCTGGTAAGGGCCACTGTTTCACCCATACCGGATCATCTGATAGCCATGTGATGGGTATGGGGGCTGGCGGCGCAACAGTGACCCTCATCAAAAATGGCCAAAACCCTTTCTATCCCCTGGGGCCCTGGTCTCCAAAGGGAGGGATGTCACAGGGCAAACCTCTCCCTGTTTTAGTTTACCTAGTTTCCTCCCCGGGCTCCAGCCCCTCCCTTGTATCATCTGGGGGCCCCTGCTTTTGGACTTGGGTGCCTGAGTGGTGAGGACCACTCCCATTTCTTGCATGAGGTCCCGTCCCCAGAGGTTAATAGGGAGGCCAGGCAAAACATATGGCTGGAAAAGCCCTGTGTGGCCTTTAGAGTCTTGCCACTTTAAGATCCTGAGGCTTTTTTGGGGCACAGCCTGTCCTATTCCCTGGAGGGTCACTGTCCCTTTCTCTTTCGGCCAGGCGGGGGGCCAGAATTTATCTGAGAGGACAGAGAAATCTGCCCCAGAATCTAAGACGTCCCTAAAGGACTTGCCTTCTATCTTTAATGTAAGCTGGGGGCGGTTCTCCATAGTGGCTACCCAAAATGTTGCCGGGCCGGTACTTCCAAAACCTTGGTTGCCCCTTTTCTCTTTAATTTTTCTAGCCTCACAAGGAGCTGTAGGGAGGAGGAGTATCTGAGCAATCCGTTTTCCTGTAGGGATGGCAACAACCCCACTGCCCACTGATGTTATTATTTTAATCTCCCCCTCACTATCCTGGTCTATAACACCGGGGTGTACCTGGATGCCTCGAAGAATAGTACTGGACCGTCCCAAGAGTAGTCCGACCGTGCCTGGGGGCAATGGCCCATGCACCCCAGTAGGGAGGGCCTGGATCCCCATTTCCGGTGTTAGGATTGCCCGGGCAGAAGGAGCGAGGTCCAATCCTGCACTCCCTGAGGTGGCTCTAAGGAGGTCTGAGATATGAAGGGGTTGCTCTGGGGGAGAAAATGAGTCCTGCCACTGCCCAGAGCAGGGGTCATTGCCCCATACACATTGGTTTTGGGGCCCTGGGGTGGGGCCCTCCTCCCGTTTCCCTGATTATTATTAGCAGAAAGGAAATTTCCCTCCCAGTCAGTTTTAGAGTAGCAGTCTTTGGCCCAATGATATCCCCTTCGGCAACGGGGGGCATAAACCAGGTCTCTTGAGACCCGTAGTAGTATTTTGAGGGCACTCTCTACGGAAGTGTCCCTCCCTACCGCAGCTAAAACATGTTTTTCTCCCTCCCAGAGTAGGTCTTTCTTTCCCCACTTGGGGCCGAATAGCAGCAGCTAACACTTGGCCCTGGATGAAGTTCCCATCAATGTCCCTACAGATCCGGATATAGTCATTTAGACTTTTATTGCGATAGGGGCGAAGGGCTTCCTTACAATATTTATTTGCATTTTCAAATGCCATCTGCTTTATGACTGGCATCGCAGGCCCCATGCCCCCAAATATTCTTTCTGCTACCTGACTGAGACGGTCTACGAAGTCTTGAAAAGGTTTAGAAGGTCCTTGAAGGATTTTGGACAGATGATCCCCTCCTTCCTTGGAAGGCAATGCTTTCCAAGCCCCTTGGGCCGCTGCTGCCACTTGGGCATAGACTGCGATGTCATATTGCATTTGTTGCTGAATGGTGGCGTATTGACCACTCCCGGTAAGCATCTCCACATTTCTCTGGGGCTGTCCGGCCTGTGTATTCCTTTGGGCTGTCTGGCTGTATCTTTTTTGAAACTCACCTCTCCAAATCAAATAATCTCCCCCCCGACAGAGCTGCTCTGCAAAGCTGCTGCCAATCGCCAGGTGTCAAATTAAGAGACGCAAAAGATTCCATTAAGGAAAGTGTAAAGGGAGCCTGTGCTCCATAATTTAAAGTTGCCTCTTTAAGTTGTTTTATATCCTTAAAATTTAAAGGGTTATGATGCCGAATGACCTGTCCAGAATTGTTCGGATCTGGAACTTCCATTACTGGGGCCACCACTGGGCAGCATTGGACCCCTCCTCTGGGTCTTCCCTCCAGGTCTGAGAAGGACTGGGTTATCTCATAGGAGGAGTCCCTTTTTCAGAGTATGGGGAAGGGTTTCTCTCCCTGTCCTGTCTTTCCTTAATTAGAATCTTTTTTAGTTCTTTTTTAAGGGCCGCGATCTCAGCAAGTAACCGTTCCTTTTCAGACTGTGACGAGTCTGAGTCTGAGCTACTTCCATTTTCTAGGTCTGATAGAGAAGGATATAACCGATTCTGACCGGAGTCCTTCTTTTGGGTCGCGCCCGGAGATGTCTACCCGTTTTTTGTTGTTACTAAGGGACTCCTCCTCATCCTCACTAACAATGGAGCCTCTAGTTTCAGTCACGGTCTCTTCATCATCACTCTCTGCCCCTGAACTCAAGGAGGCTTGAGTCTCAGTCTCTTGTAACTCTAAAAAAGCCTCTTTTGTGTCCTGAACTACCTGGTGGTGACGAACCTTATCTGTCAAAAGTGCTCCCCTCACTAATCTCCATAAGGAGAATGTCGTAGGGGGCAAGGACTCAGATCCCTCTTTTCGTAAAAGTCTATGAAGATCACGGCGAACCTCCTCCCAATCTGGAATATTTAAGCTTCCCCCAGTAATGAACCATGGACTGGCTCGTTCGATGGATTTTAGAAAGCCTTCTAGGGTTTTAGACTTGACTGCAGTCCCATGTTCTTTAAGTAACTTTTTTAGTTGATACTGTAATGATTCTAGCTTCCCAGAACTATTCCCCAAAGTTTCTTAACCCCGTCCACTTACCTCGCTTTCACGATCTCGGTGGGACCTCCAATTGTCACGTCTGCTGCGCGGCCTGTGTCCGAGAACGTGCGGAGGGTGTCGGGTATTGAAAACACAGAGACTCGTTCAATGATATAAAGAAAACTTTAAACAGGCTCCAAAAAGGTTCAAGAAAAACTTCCTAAGAAAGGCTCCCACCAGAGAAGCTTCTGCTCTCTCCTCTACCCTGGCTGGTTCTGCTCTGACCCAGAGGTGGATGTGTGTGGGTTTTTGAAGGTGCGGTTAGTCTCTGGACAAGGTCGAGGTCAGGGCTGTTTCTGTGGGAAGGCCTTTCCCAGGAACTTATTGTATCATTTTTAGTAAACATGTTTTTACTAAACATTGTCTTACAGCTGCCTACTCCCAGGCAGAAGGGGAAGTGGCCAAGAACTTATTGTATCGTTTTTAGTAAACATGTTTTTACTAAACATTGTCTTACAGCTGCCTACTCCCAGGCAGAAGGGGAAGTGGCCAAGAACTTATTGTATCGTTTTTAGTAAACATGTTTTTACTAAACATTGTCTTACAGCTGCCTACTCCCAGGCAGAAGGGGAAGTGGGTCTCTGCTCAAGGTCTGGTGTTCCCACAAAGATAAAAACCCAGGGGCCTTAGTTAAAGGGAAATGAGATAATTTAAGTTAGAAAAGTTGTCTCAAAACAAGCCAAGCTAAGCCTGGGTATTCATAAATAAGAATAAGTGTCTGTGTATTTATTTGGGAGCTGGGTGTCAGACCCCCATAGAGTTACAGGAAAAAAGAAAGAAAGAAAAGAAAACCAACAACATTTGTTGTCTTTATTTTTTAGATTTATTTATTTTATGTGCATGCATGCTTTGCCGGCATGTATATATATGTGTACTACAAGATGCCTGGTACCCACAGAGGCCAGAAGGGGACATGGAATCCTCTGGAACAGAAGTTCCTGGTGATTTTGAACCATCTTGTAGGTGCTGGTGACAGAACTGGGGTCACTGCCTGAGAACTAGTTCAAATATTGTTCAGGAATCTTATGGCTACTTTTATTGCCTAACATTTGGCCAAAATTTTGGCACTTAACACCTCCAGATAGAGTTTCAAATTTCTTGTCCTATAGAGTCCTTCATACAAATTCATTCAGGGAATTTTGGCAAACCAGGGCTTTATTAACATGTCCCATGTAGCTTGCTTGTAAGACCTCAAAGATGAGGCAATGACATAGTGATAGCATGGGCTCTGGTTGTTGAAGGCATTTTGCTTTGAAGACATACATATTAGGCATAGCAAGTATAAGCAGGAATTAGGCATGAATTCTCCCCTCTCTTTAGTTAGAAATGGTATGTTCACTTAAGACTAACAGCTATGGACAGGAAGTCATGGCCTTGTTATTTCAAAGAAGAGAATTGAAAAATTCAGATTTTTGTTCACCACCAAATTCAATCTTCTTTACTTATGATATGTGTCCCGCGCTACCGTCTCGCCAGCAAGAACGACGCAGGACACTCGGATCCTTCTGCAGTAAAGCTTTAATACATCTTGAGAGATAGATGATCAGCTTCTGAAAGGGAGACCCTAAGCTAAGAAACCCAGCCCCTTATATAAGCCTAGGAGCTCCGAGTGAGACGTGTAGAGCCGGGATTGGTGGTTTGCTCATCACCCCAGATGACGGGTGAGGCACAGCTTAAACGGTAGACTCCAACTGACAGCAGATGTCAGCGCCATCTTCTAATGGCGATAGCGATAGTGAGGGCGGCTCCTCACATCTCCCTCTATTCATTTATTTTTGAAGCCATAGGACACCCACAACTTTGGAGTGGAGATAGAGGTCAAATCCCCATGTGCAAATTTGGAACATGTACAAAGCTCCTCTCCAGGGTCTTATCCCCAGAGGGAGCCCTGACCAGTCCCGATGTCATTTTTCTGGGGGAAGGAGATCATGACATAGAACCTTCATGCAAGATGACTTATCTCCCAGGAGAAAGTCGTTATACCGCAGACCTCTCCTGTGCAGTGCTTAGCCTTGCAACTCCTTGGGCTGCTGAAGCCTACCCACTCTATCCCGTGCAATGAGACTAGCCTCGTGGGGTGCAAGAGCTGGGAGGCCAGCGACCTATTGCTTTAACATGGTTAACCAAATGTCAGGGGAGGCTCCGTGTTCTAAGGCAGCAAGTGCTTGTGCCACCATCACTTTGTCTCTTTTTGTTTGGGCTCTGAGCTTACACACCATCCAAAGCATCAACACTATTCCACAGCAGAGAACTAGGCTAAATGATCCCACCCCCACCCATTCCTTAAAATAAGAAAATGCAGATGAAATCCAGGAGGAGAGGCCTTCCATCAGAGAAAGATCCAGACGCGTCGAATTCACTTGCAGGATCGCCACTCTCAACTCACGGAGTGTCTGCTCAAACTCAAAAGTCCAATTCTGTAATAAATGTTGAGACAGAGCTTTTGACAGGTTAGCTGCTCTTGTAAAATTCTCATATTGTACTGAAGTGACACAAAGGCCAGGCAACTTTTGTTCACATCCCAATTGGGCCATCTGCCACAATATATCCAATTGTTCCTGAACCAAATTAATCTGTTGGTTTACCAACATCAGGCCTCCTTGTATCTGAGAATTGGCAGTGGCCTGTTTATCTAGGGCCATGGTCACAGTGGCCTGATAGTTCATTAATGGTTTGAGTTGTCTGCACAGTGGCAGAAAGTGCAAGGGCCGAGGCGGTAACCGAAGCAGTAACCGCGGCGGCAGCTATCAGGCCCACAATAATAGCAGAGATCCCAAAAATCTCGCTTTTCCCTAAACAAACTCAAACTACTTGGCACCTCAACAGGAACTGGAACAAATCGAGGCATGCGCATTACCAAAGCAAAAGGGTGCTTAATAGCATCCCAGCATAATGCATAAAAACAATTCTAAGCAGAGCAATTTATTTCTTTCTGATTCTTACCTAAGGTATCATTACTCACAACCCAAATAAAGGGCAGCCAAACACAAATTGGAGCAGCTGAATAATTAGTTCTCTTAAAAGGGGTATACTTAACATTGGAGGAGGACCAATCAGATGATCCAGAGCTCTGTCCCTCACTCAGACTGTTGCCTAATGCCCCTTTCCAATCAAAAGTAATCTGTCCCTTCTCACTATATCCTCCAGCAATCATTGCCATAGGAGAAAGATCAGTACAGCTTCCATTAATTCAAAAGGATTAGCATTAGATCTTTCTGGATCCATATGAATAAAATTATCCTTTAATGAAGAAATCACAGTAAAGCACAAGCTTCCTACCAATGACAAGGTTCTCTCATCCTGAAAACTCTGTATCTGAGGATCCAAAGGCAAAAAGCAAGCCCCAACTCTCTATTAGTTGTGAAAAATCTAGGGAACACCTGGGCATTATGCATCACTGGCATCGGTAGGGGGAAGGTAGACATGATGGCCCACCGTAACTCTCCCATCATACTAGGAACCATCATCCTGAGTAGGAGAGTCTTCATCACCCACTTGGCCTCCATCCTTCTTATTCTGGAGTTGTGAAGGAGCTCTTCGAGTGAGTCTTTCAGGGATCCACAGGGGGTTTTCTTCCTCCTGTGGAAAAACACACACAGCTCCCCTGGATCTTATAAGAATAGGATCCGGGCCTTTCCAGAGATCAGTCAAGACATCTTTCCATTTTACCATTTCTTTTGGCCTATCAGGCTCTAAACTGTGGCGATCGGCCGCAGTGTGGCCTTGGGCATCAGAGTTCAAGAAATTAAGGGTAAAAAGTGCCATGGACACAGCAACTCTTGGTACCGAGGGTAGAACATCCTCAATACTCCCCTTTTGTTTAATCAGATATGATTTGAGTGTACGATGGGCACGTTCCACAATGCCCTGTCCTTGAGGGTTATAAGGTAGGCCAGTTAGATGGGTAACATCCATTTGCCGACAAAACTGTCGGAATTTTTGAGAGGTATATGCTGGTCCATTGTCTGTTTTTAAAATTCTGGGTTTTCCCCAAGCACTCCAGGCCTCAAGGCAATGTTGAATCACATATGAGGCCTTTTCCCCTGTTAGGGACATGGCGAACATTACGCCAGAACAGGTGTCAACAGAAACATGAACATATTGAAGCCTTCCAAAAGAGGGAATATGAGTAACATCCATCTGCCACATCTGCAATGGTCTAATGCCACGTGGGTTTATTCCCACATGGGGAGCAGGTAAGAATTCGCAGCAATTCTGGCATTGAGTAACAATTTCCCTAGCCTCTTTCCTGGATAGAGCAAAACGACGGCGCAAGGTCTCAGCCGTCACATGAAAGCGCTGATGGAATTCTTTTGCTGCTTGTGCGTGGGTAGACAAGGCAGCGGCCACCAGCTTTGTAGCCTTGTCCACTAAGTCATTCCCTAAGGACATGGGACCTGGGAGTCCAGAATGTGCTCGGACATGGGTAATGAAAACAGGAAATCTCCTATTTAACAAGGCAGCTTGTATCTTCTGAAAGATGTTAGCAACTCTGCTGGAGGATCTTATTATTCCAGCTATCTCAAGGAGATTAACTGCATTAACCACATAAGAGGAATCTGATACAATATTGAGGGGTCCTGGAAAGGCCTCAAGAACCTCCAGTACTATCAGACATTCTACAACTTGAGGTGAAGTTTCATTATATTGTTTAGATATAACCCTATCCTTGACCACATAAGCTCCCATACCAGTTTTCGATCCATCAGTGTACACCACAGTCCCATCTGGGAGTGGGTCTTTAGCTGTCACTTGTGGAAACACTATAGCCTGGTTTAGGGCAAACTGTAAAATTGGATGCTTTGGAAAATGATTATCAATTTGTCCTGAAAAGGAAGTAACTAAAACTGCCCAATCACTAGATGTGGCTGCCAAGGTCTGAACTTGTGCAGCAGTATAAGGCACAATCAAGGAATCAGGATCCCTGCCAAAATGCGTAACAGCTGCTTTTATTCCGCGAAGCGCGAGCTGTGCAACAGCATCAGGGTACCAGTCAATAATCTTAGCAGGGGAAGCATTTGGATGAATCCAAAGTAATGGTCCATGTTGCCACAGGACTGCAGTTGGCAATTGAGCTGTCTTAAAAACACACAGATTAAAAGGTAGTGACTCCTCAATACGTTGTAATTGTGCTTCCTGTAAGGCCTCTTCCACCATCTGTAAGGCTCGGTGGGCGGCAGGGGTAAATTTTCTGGGTGAGGAGATATGAGGCTCACCCTCCAGGAGATCGAAGAGGGGTTTTAGATCAGCAGATGGAATTTTTAAAAAGGGCCTCAACCAATTTATATCTCCCAGAAGTTTCTGAAAATCATTTAATGTTTGTAAGTGGTCTTTGCGAATTTCTATTTTCTGAGGAACTATATTTTTGGGAGTAATCATTGAGCCCAAAAAGAGGCCTGTATCTGCAATTTGAACCTTTTCTGAGGCAATCTCTAATCCCCACTGTTTTAATTCAGCCACCAGCATGGGAAAAGCCTTTTGTAAAACATCTAACTCTTTGTGACAAATAAGAATATCGTCCATATAATGGATAACGATTAAAGATGTAAATTGCTTCCTAATTGGCTCCAAAGCCTCCTGCACATACAGCTGACATATTGTTGGGCTATTGGCCATGCCTTGCGGCAGTACCTTCCACTGAAATCTCTTGTCTGGTTCCATATGATTAAGAGAAGGGATAGTGAAGGCAAACCTTGGTCTATCCCGTGGGTAAAGTGGAATAGAGAAGAAACAATCCTTAATATCTATAATAATAAGCTTCCAATCTTGAGGAAGTGCAGAAAGCAAAGGAAGTCCTCTTTGAACAGGGCCAAAAAGATGCATCTGATTGTTAATGGCTCGCAGGTCGTGGAGTAATCTCCACTTCCCAGATTTCTTCTTAATAACAAAAATTGGTGTATTCCATGGGGAGGTAGAAGGCTCTAGATGCCCCAGCCGTTCCTGTTCTTGCACTAATCTTGTGACAGCCTCTAATTTTTCAGAGGATAGAGGCCATTGAGAGACCCATAACGGCTCCTCTGTTTTCCATGGTATGGGTCGTGAAGCCTCAACGGCCCCTAAATAAAACCCAGTCCTTTTCTACCCCGATTTCCGTGTTGCGTAATGGGTTTTATTCTGCCTTGTTCTTGCCTACCCAAGCCTCTACCGTTTGTATACCCCATCTTTGCCATAATGGCTGATGCCTGGGGGAGTATTCATTAGTTAGGGTCATGCCCATGGCTTGTAACACATCCCGTCCCCATAAATTTACAGGGAGTGGCAACACATAGGGGGTAAAACATCCCTGTTTGCCCTCAGCATTCCGCCAGGTTAAGGCTGAGGCACTGATGGCAGGAGAGGACTGGTATCCAAGACCTTGTAGAGAATGAGATGAAACAACAGTGGGCCAAGACTTCGGCCACCAATGGAGTGAAATAATGCTTTTGTCTGCTCCCGTATCCATTATCCCTTCAAATTCTTTTCCATTAATTAACAATTTTATTGTAGGTCTCTCATTTAGGGGTATAGCCAGATAGGCTGAATCACTTCCAGAAGATCCCATAGCCCTTTTTTGTAAAGTGTAGGTTTCTCCATCCCCGAGGGAGGGCAGCAACACCAGTTGTGCAATTCTATCTCCCTGCTTTATAGAAAATACACCCCGAGGGCTAGAACAGAGAACTTGAATCTCCTCTTTATGATACAGGTCAACAATCCCAGGATATATAATGAGTCCCTGTAAAGTTAAGGAGCCACGGCCCAGAATAAGCCCAATGGTGGCAGGGGGCAAAGGTCCAGGGGAATGGACTGGGACCGGTTGAACATTCATTTGGGGCATGAGTAAGAAGTCGGAGGCGGCACGCAAGTCCATTCCGGGGGTTCCTCGGAAGGCTCTACTTCCTCTTGATTGCTTTTCTGAAATCGGTTCCCATATTTCTGAGGGCCCTGGGACCATGGGCCCCGTGACCCGTTTTTTGATTGGGGTACCTTGGGTTCTTCAATAGGGGGCAGAAGCCTCCCTTTTATATCCCGGACTGACCTGCATTCACTAGCCCTATGATAACCTTTACCACAACGATGGCAAAGCTCCAGTTCTCTTGTTCTTTCAGGGGATTGACAATCTTTCTTAAGGTGCCCCATTTTCCCACAATTAAAACAAACTTTTCGACTAGATAAATCTCTACGCCTGTGCGTTTGTAAAATGGCGGCAGCTAGTCCTGCATTGGTTAGGGGTCCCCCAGCTCCCTGCACACTCTGAGCCAATCTTGTAAACCTTTGCTTTTGCGAGGGCGATAGCCGCTCGACATTCCTGGGTTGCTTGTTCATAGACAAGTTGCTCAATTAGGGGCATAGCTTGTTCTGAATCACCAAAGATGCGACCGGCGGCCTCGGTCATTCTGGCCACAAAGTCTGAAAATGGCTCTTGGGGTCCTTGGACAATCTTTGTAAGGTGTCCACTGGATTCTCCCCTTTTTGTGAGGGCCTTCCATGCTTTAATAGCGGCGGCCGACACCTGACCATAGACGCCCCAGATGTAGTTGGTTTGATTAAGGGCATGTTGACCCTGACCTGTCAGCATTTCAAATGTCCACTGCCTCTGATTCTCATCTTCAGCTGTGGCATTAACTCTAGCTTGCGCCTGGGCTGCATCATACCAGAGAGCCTTCCATTCCATGTATTGTCCCATGTTGGGAAGCACTGCTTTCACTGTCGTCTGCCAGTCAGTGGGAGTCATGGCAAAATTAGCAAGCCTTTCCACCTGTATTGTGGTAAAGTTAGCATTGACCCCATAATTACGAACGGATTCGGCCAATTCTTTGATTTGATTGTAATCTACGGGGGTATGCACTCTTCCGCCTTCTGCATTCTCGAATACTGGAAAAGCCATTTGTATTTTTCTCCGTTCCTCTAAAGGTAAAAGGAGTCAGTACCAGTATTCAGCCGAAGCTCATACTGCGGAGGCGCCAAAGGGCGTGAGCCCGCCGGATTTATAGGCGGTGGCCTCACATTCATTTTTGTTTTCAGCGGCCGGTGTCTATCAGGGTGATATCTTTCTTCCTCATACCGTGCCACCTCCTCCTCTAGACCACCTTCTTCGCTAGAATCCAGAGTGTCAGAATCGGAATTATCTAGCTCCAAGGCTTCTAGCTCTACCGTAGGGTATAGCCTAGATTCTGGCTTTTTCTTTTTCTTAGATTTGTTAGGGGGTGAATGATCACTCCCTTCTTTCTCTCCCCCTTTCTTAACTTCTTGGGGAGGGCCTTTTTTCTTAGACATGTCTTTCCTTTTGCGAGCTCCCATTCTCTCACTCCGTTCAGTTTCTGACATGCTATCCTGAACTTCCTCTAAGGTTCCCTGACTTTCTACTATAGCAGGGTGATAGGCCTCATCCTCCAAGCAGTTTTTAACTAGCTTCCAAATGGCTTTGGTACCTAAGCGGAGATCTCCTTCTGCATGCTTCCTGTCTAGTTCTTTACCTAGCTTGTTCCATGAGGCCACAGTGAGGGACCCGGAACAAGCATACCATGGTGCCACTCTATCTACCTCCTTCACAAAATTTTGAAGTGTTCGTGGTGCAATTTTGAGATCTCTTTGTTTTAGCACAGTCTGTAGGGCAGTAACCACTGACTGTGACAACCCCATCGCGCTAGCGGCTTATCTAAAAACGGCGCTCGACTTACCAGACTGACAGCACCGTTCTGTCAGTACCAGCCACGATGAAGAAGGACAAACAGGACTAGCACCAAAGCCTCCACTGACCCGTCCCACGGTGATGACAAACTAAGGCCAAAGTCGAGAAAAGGGGTGTTCAGGATAAAGCATACCTCTCTGAACTTACGTCCCTGCAGTTCTGAATCCGCCCCGTCTTCCGAGGGGTCTCCCGCGGCGCCGGCGATGTTGAAGAGTTCCCGGGTTTCGGCACCAGATGTCCCGCGCTACCGTCTCGCCAGCAAGAACGATGTAGGACACTCGGATCCTTCTGCAGTAAAGCTTTAATACATCTTGAGAGATAGATGATCAGCTTCTGAAAGGGAGACCCCAAGCTAAGAAACCCAGCCCCTTATATAAGCCTAGGAGCTCTGAGTGAGACGTGTAGAGCCGGGATTGGTGGTTTGCTCATCACCCCAGATGACGGGTGAGGCACAGCTTAAACGGTAGACTCCAACTGACAGCAGATGTCAGCGCCATCTTCTAATGGCGATAGCGATAGTGAGGGCGGCTCCTCACAGATATGGAGGGAAATTTTTTCTTTGCATTTTCTTCCTCAGCAGGACTGTGGACTGGATATTTTAAATAACAAGATCCTAATTAATATATTGTGTACAAACTATATCAAAGATATAGAGGTGAAGATGATGTAGCCTGTTTTTTCCAGAAGATGTGACTTTATGCCTGTCAGGAAAAAAATCCTAAACAGAGTTTTTAAAACTGCACACATTACAGTTGGAGATAGGTATTGTTAGTTATGTTTCTTCATGAACAAAGGCATCTAAAGGGCACTACTGTAGGTCTGAATTTTCCAGGGTACTGCCTGATTTTTCCCCAAGTTTATCACTCTACTTAACCACACATTAGGCAAAATGTTGCTTCACAAGTTAAGAGCTGATAGAACCATATTTATACTTGGCAAAACACTAAAATGGGCTAGGGAGGTGGTTCAGTGTGTGAAGTACTTGGCATGTAAACTGGACACTGTAGTGAGTCCAGTGTTGGTAATCAGTAATCCCAGCATGTAGGGCAATAGGATGTAGAGACAGGAGCCTCCAGAAGCTCATGAGCTAGCTTGGAAGTGATGATGAGACCCTATCTAAAATAAGGCGGAAAGATAAGGACCAATGCCCAAAGGTTATCCTCTGACCTTAACATATTCACAATGGCATAGATAAGCACACACCCATACATGGCGTGCGCGTGCATGCACACGCGTGCACACACACACACACACACACAGTAAAATATTCCATTTTCTAACTTTCCCAAATCAGCAACAATCCTGACCATATTCATAGGAGATAGACCTCACAATTGTAAAATTCTCTTATTCTAAGAAAGACTATCGTATCCGAGTAACACCCAGAAATACAGGGTCTCCCTTTTCAATGGTAACCAAGGGCAAAATACTAACATAAACTTGAATATTGTGCCAGTAACTATGCAGTATTTACAAACAGAGCATAGCAGTTACTTTCTACTTCACAGGTTTATCACTTGGAAAGACATGGTACCCCATGCCAATCTTTGGATCAATTCTATGTTTTGAGCAATATCTTATTCATGTATATAACTTCTTTATTATATCAGTCTTAATTTATGATGAAGACTATGTTTTTGAAGATAAACCAAGAGATGAATGGTGAATGTTAAACTTTGGGCATAAGAAGATGAAAACAAAGCCAAGAGGACAAAGTTGATGTTGAAATAAAAGCTATAAGGATGTAATGACAAATGGTGATAAATGTTCAGTTTTCTACTGAATAAGAGATTGTACAGAGTATAAAAATTTAAGAACATGTTTCTAAGCCAAAGTAATCTAATGTTGAATGGAAAATGGTACTTGATTTATTTATGTTGTGCTTTACTGAATTTATTAATTTTTAAATAATGCTCAGTTTGTTTTCAAGGTTTATTTATTTTCCTGTTTACTTGGTGCTCTGCTATTGTTTACTACAATACACAGAGCTGCCACCTATGAAAACTCCAAGGAAACGAATGGTTCCAATGTGATGATTAGTAAACAAGAGTTCAACCCACTTTATTTTTCATGGCAGAATTTGTATCAGAGTTTCCTGTTAAGCAGGAAATAGTGGGAGTGACACTGATGTGGTGGGGGAGTAGAGTTTCTTTTTTCACTTTCAGCTCATCTGTAAAATTAAAAGGAAGTGAATCTCTAAATACCTGCTTGTCCTCTTTACTATTTTCAGGGAGTAGATAATTACTGTGCCCTGAAGCTCCACATGTGTTCCCTACTTCCCTGTTTCCTTCTTTACCCTACCCTCTAAGGGCAACCTAATGATCCTCAAGTATATGCCCTACAGTATAACTCCAAATAAACTGAGAATGTACTTGGAGTCATAATGCCTTTAGTCGATATTTGGAAAGTGATGGAGGAAAGAAACGCAGTAAAGATGCATAGGATGTGAAAGACTCTTTATTCCTATGGAATTCTGCTGCTCAGAATTCACAGAGAAGAATTTTGTGTTTTTCTTCCCTAAGCCTGACTCTTATTCTCATCCCTGTTTTCTGATCTCATTTCATCTCCTTTCCCATTCTTTTCCTCTATTCCCATTTACCCACACCCTTCACTGAGGAGTTCTGTAGACTATACTCCCAGCACTGGATGGAAGAGAAACACCAGTAATGTTGAGATATGTTAATAAGATCATGGAAAGCTAAGTGAGGCCCTACAGAAGAGAGGAAACAATATCAAATAGCGAAAAGTCATCCCTGAAAACATATATACAAGTAGCATTATACTCACTCAGGAGTTTATGTTTGATATATATACACTTATACGTATATATTATACACATATGCATATGCACATATCAGCAATTAATAAAAAAAACTATGGATTTGAAAGACAGCAAGCAGGGGTGTATGGGAAGGTTTAGAGGAAGGAACCTGAAGGTAGAAATGATGTAATTATATTATAATCTCAAAGATGAAAGAAATAACTAAAAAACAGAAGGGCCAGACTCAGTAATAGAGCATTTGAGTAGCATTTGAAAATGTATTTTACTTTATATATACAATAATATTTTAATACATATTAAATGAAAGAGACTCTGTTCTGTGTCAGAGTTACACAAATGAAGCAGTTCCTTTTGTATTTGGATAGTGTTCAAAAGCAGGGAAAATGCATGTGTGGTTGAAGGCCCTCAGAGGAGGAAAACACTGATATGGATAGAATCTTCAAACACTAAGAAGAAACACATATGAGAGCAGAGATGGAGCTATTGCAAGAGCATTGTAAAGCTAAGGAGTATAGTAATGAGCTGAGGAGACTCTCCATAGTCTACAAACAAGGTGGGATTTGTCATCCCAATGTGCCTACTGTTCAGAGGAAAAGCAAGAGAGACTTGGAAGAAGGAAGGATAATATGGGAGCATGATTAGAGAATAAATGTCTGAAATGTGTGATTTAATGTACTTTTGGATGTTGCTTCATGATTTCAAGGATTATTTTATCTAAGCTAACTGTACTGAGAACTTGGCTTTCCAAGCCTCTGCATTATAGTAGAACTGCTCTTTAAAGCCTGGGTGGTATTCTGTTTGACCACCAAAATGTGTAAGTCTGATGCAAGCTGGATTTAACAACTAATTGAGTGTCATTAAGGTCTCTGATTGGTATTTGTGTGGACATGAAGGATAAGTAGGTGGGACATTACAGTGAACACTGCGGGAATAATGTCTGTGAGATATGCAGCCCCCCCCCTTTGCTTCATACCTCTGTTCCCTCCATGCCCTGAAGGGCTAATTATTCTTCCATGTACTCTTACATTTACAGACATCTTCATCATGATTGGTCAGTTCTCTGTTGCTCACAATAAACTACAAAAATATTCTTTGCCATTTGTAATGTCCCTGTGGTTGCTGTCACATTACATCCATTTTTAGATGTTCCTCAAACTCACTGAAGTGAAGTATAGTTTTCTGACAGTGTGAAAAAATACTTTTTTGGTTTCATCTCTTTGGAGAAAGAGAAATTTGCTGTCTTCTTTGACAGCTGGACAGGGAGAGGTGGCGATTTCATTTCCTTCTAACTTTTCTCTGGCAAAATCATGAATAAGCAACATTTTAGTTGGTTGACTTCCAAAAGCTGTTCCTGTCAAGTTCCTGTCAGGATTTTGAAAATCAGAAAACAACTTTTTCCAGTTGTGATTTTCTGTTATTTAATGTTTTGAAGTCTGAATTATGATCTTTCTGCTCTCTAGGAGCTGTGCTGTGCTCTGCATAATCCAAAGTGAGTGATAAAGGCAATTCGATTCTTAGTGTTGATGTGACATAGGTGTCCTACAGTGGAATGATCTGATGGGGATTATTGCAGCTAGTAGTTTAATTTCTATTATATTTTAAATTCAATCTATCAGAAGTCAATGTACAAGTAATCTTTCATGGATCATTTCAGGACTCCATGGGATTGTTGTAGAAGCAGTAAAAGGGAACATTTTGTTTGTCTTGTAAAGCTTTGTAACCACCTCTGTCCCCCATCCCCCATTCCAAAACTGTTAGGAAAGAAACTAAACAATATGTCTGGAACACAAATTTGATTTTTCTGATTTTCTCAGAATCAAGAGTATGAAGGGAAAATTTAAAACTAATATTATCCTTGTGAATAATGGTTAGCAGATAACAGTGCTTGTTTTCCAAGCTTGAGGGCCTGGGTTTGAATTCCCAGAACCCACATAAAAGCTAGACATGACTACATGTGCCTATAACTATAGCACAGTGGCAGAAATAAACAGATCTGGAGAAACTGCTACCCAGTCTTGCTGAAACATGAAATGAGGTGTTTCTGGTTCAGTGAGAAACCTTGGCTCAAAGCAATAAGGCAGAGAAACATACAAGAACACACCTACACACAAATGCCTTCAATAATTTTATAATGAATTGTACTCCAATTTAAATCTTATTGGTTATCCCAGGATAGGGCAAACTAGAGTTTTACATTTATGGCATACATTCTATAGAGAGAAGTCATCACAGTGAGTGAGAGCAGGAACTTAGAAGATGCCCTGGCCCTGTAGCTATTGAGCAGGTTTCTTACCTTCTTATTCAGAGAGAATCTTAAAGTGTTTAATGGGGATAAAATAACACAATACCTACTACATTCTCCTTATTTGTTTGTTTTTTTTGTAAGAATTCAATAGGTAAATAAATGTCAAGTTCTCCAGTAAGTAACACAGAAGCAGTATTATGTTGTTTGTGGACATACTTATTTCAGACTTCACATTTTGATACAAGGCCCCTGAGTATCTTATCTTTTATGGCATTCATAGTTTTGTATTAATGACAACTTGACTGATGCCGGAGAGTTAGAAAGTGCAGTTTTTGTATTGTAGCAGAGTCCTAGGTGGCTCCTTCCTTTGTGCTTCCTCTCATGAATATGTTTTAAATAGAGTATCTCTTAAAGGAAAAAAACACAGCAGTAAGACCTAAGCGTCTCATCCTTGACATGACTCGGTGTATTCATTCTTTGCCCAGAATATGCTCTGAAATGCTTCTTATTATATTTTCAATTATTATAGGTTTTGATAGGGCTAAATTCCTACATTCTTCTGTGGCCTATGGCCAGGCAAAAACTGTGTTTCAGCTCATTTGCCACCAGGATACACTTTACCACTTCAGTGAGTATTTTGCCACCGTTTTCTTCCCTCACAAGCAGGTAACAGAATACCTACCATTTGTTATGAGTCTAAAGTTATGCTGGGTGGTAGTGGCACATACCTTAAACCTAACACTCTGGAGGTAGAGGCAGATGGATATCTGTGAGTTCAAGGCCGGCCTAGTCTACAAAGTGAGTTCTAGGAAAACTAAGACTGCAACACTCTATTTCCTTCTTGATTTAGGTTCTTAAGTTTCAGGATTACTTAAGAATTAGGAATGATGAGTCAAACCCACAGAGTATTGCACAAAGATAGCTCAAGTCGACCAAATGGGGACATAATTTCTAGTCTCAGGGTAGGCGATGCTTTTTGTCAGTATGCTAAGCAACTGAACCATGGGTGAGATTGTAAATTTCTCTCACTATCCCGCCTGTCCTTTCCTTTCAAGTCACCTCCAGATGACAGTACATATTTCTCAATATTTTGTGTGCCTGTTCCTTTATTACTTTATTACTTAATGGCTGCCTATGGACTCCTATTCAGAATACTTTAAGTGAAAGCAATAACATTTTTTAAATGTCTTAAGAAATCAATTTTATGAAAATATGCCTATAGTGGCTTTCATGCAAATTTATGAATTAATAATATGTTTTCCAATTAGCATATTAAATTTGATCTGACAGAAGGTCCAAAAATTACTGTAATTTCTAAGTAGTGCTGGGGATTAACCATATCCAGAGATTTCCATAACACTTAGAATCATACAGGAAACTGATTTCTATCATTGACAAAGTCACAGGTTTTCCAAAGGCCATTTTAATTTGTCCCCGACATTCACAAATGAAAGGAATGGAAAGATTCAGGAGGTAGTATAAATAAGGATTTTTTTCCCTATCAAAATGTGTGAACCTCAAGAATTTCAGAGACATATGAATCTGGTTCCCGGCTCTGAAGACCTTAGAGTTTGCTGTGAGGGGTAAAGCTTTACTCAGTTACTCAGGTTGGAGGGACATAGAGTCCCAAGAGGTAAGGATGAGGACAGATAGAAACAAAACCAAAGATGGAGGCATGAAGAGGGTAACAGAGTGGGCAAATGGCTAAGTCAGAAAAGGCACTTGCCATCAAGCCTGAAGACCTGAGTTCAGTCTCTGGGCTGCACATGATGGGATGGAGAACTTGCAAACACATGTTGTCCCACCTACATACACACGCTATGGCACACATATGTTGCCACCCCTATCCCTAAATAATTATAAATTAAAGCTTTTTTAAGAAAAAAAGGCCAATATGGTGACTAGAGTTATATTCTGATGGCTTCACTTGTGGATTTGAACTGAGAGCCTCACTCACAGACCCAAATGCTTATTTTCATGTTACTTCTTAGTGGTAATTGGTTTCACTTAAAACAACATCCAACTTCTTAAAATTATTTTAAAGTTCCTTCACTCTAAGATTAAATACAAATGCAAAGCTCTTTAAAAAATAAATCCTGTCATCTATATGCTTCATTTTTAATTTAGTGAGCATTAAATGCATTAACCATTCCTACAAAGTATAAATAAGATATGAATTTAGTACCAGTCTGCTGAATTTGTCATTGTAGATGAATGAAGGAATAATGTAGTTCAATCGTTCTTTTCATTTTCTTTTTTTTAAATTTATTTATTAAGTATACAGTGTTCTGCCTGCATGCATGCCTGCAGGCCAGTAGAGGACACCAGATCTCATTATGGATTGTTGAGAGCCACACTAGAGTTGCTGGGAATTGAACTCAGGACTTCTGGAAGAGCAGCCAGTCATCTTAACTTCTGAAACTTCTCTCTAGCCCCCATTCTTTTCATTTTTTGTTACTTCCTTTGTCACCCACAATTTTGTGGTATCCTGTAAATTATAATGAAATTATTTTCTACAACTAGCTTAAAATATAAAATGTTAGGGACATAATTGTCAACATAGGACTAATATAAAATGTTGTCTTGCTTTTTTTCTTGCATTAATTTTGTTGAATGCTGCTTAAGTGCCAATTGTTTTTATTTTATTAAGAGTCTATATAGGCCTTTGATGCCTGTCTCCCCCAAGTTGACATCATGTAACTACAACAGTTATAGGTTTAAGATTTCTACTTTATTGCCATAATGTAGCATTTTGATTTATAAGAGAAACTTTGACAGTAAATTATTTGCTTGTATCTTGTATCAGAATGGAAACACTATTCCTACTGGTTACATTTGAAGGATTCCTTCAAACATACTTGGTATCCAGGATGTTTTGAAATGGAACATGGAGGAGAATGAAATAATGGAAAGACAGCACTTTTATGTAATTATTTGAATGCCACAACACAGGGAATTCAAGGCAGATAAAACTTCTCCATTTACAGAAACCAAATGTGCAGAAGTGGATTGTTGTGATTCCAGATGAGTTGATAACACATAATCTCTGGCACATTTTTATGAGAAATCTCTTGAAAAACTATTTTATACTAAGTAAATATACCATCACAGCCTTAAAATCTCAAGCAATGTTTAGTTTCCCCTTGATGAATTACAATGCAATTTTCTAGCCTACTAATTTCACTAAGGCAGCTAATGAGTGGAGCCGAAACCTAATCAGCTGCCAATCAGAATTCCTTGAAGCGCAGAGTGTCAAATATTGAAGCAATTTTTAAAACTCATAAAAGCACTTATGTTCCATGATATGTCATAAAATCTGCGATGGAAATCTAACATTGATGAAGCTACCTTATTTCTCAAGTGTTTGCTCCTAACAAACAGCTTTCACATTTATCCAAATCTTTCATTAACATTCAAGTCTGCCTCTATTGTACTACTATGTTACCCACAATGGTACTGTTGTACTATCTGGCTTTAAAGGAGTCATTAGCTATATGCCAGTCACAGAACTCATCAAAATGATAACAATGGAAATTTTGTCTTCCACAGAGGGAGGAAAACCAACTCTGGTTTTTCCTCAGCTAATGCCAGAGTGGAGTTTGTTTCTATGCTTTAGAAGCAGTTTGGTACTACACTTCCACCCTTTACATCATCAAGCCTTTGCTTCCAACATAACCCACAGCTCCATGAAAAGTTATATGTCAATTGTTAATTTGTCATTTGAGAACCGGCAAGTAGGTGCTTTCCTTGAAAACAGTCAGCAGACATTTTGCACCTTCCACCCCATGCCCCATTTGTAAGGTGCAGCCCTTGCATGCATACTAGGTTTCCTTCATCTACCTTCATGCACATAAACACATGTAGGTTTTCATACATTTGAGGATGTGCCATCGGCCTTCTTCCTAAACCATCCATTAGTGATCTTACCATGCTGGTGTGCCTTTTGTGTGATATTAATCCAGTGATCAGTATTTGCCTTCTCAATCAAGTTTGGGGGAGTCTTATCTAACCTGCTCCCTCCCACAGAGGGCTTTGGCTATACTGCCAGAAAGAGGAATTATGTGACCTCGCCTGTGTTCTTTGAAAAAAAATCTATTTGTGTGAGAAGAACATGCATCCTGATCCCTGGGGTTCCTGGAGCACAGAACTGAGGTTTCCAATTCAGTAAGCCAGTTTGTTTCATTGTTGGCATTTCTGTAGCAGCAGAGGAGACTTTTTTCTTATAGCACAGCAGACCAAGAAATCTCCCATGATTCTACTTAGAAATGACTTCAGATGTATGCATGAAAGATTTTTCAATCACTTTGCATAGTGATACAGGAAGAAATACGCTGTTTTTTTCTTAAGAAAACACTAACAGAGCAAGTGCCCAAATAAAATATGTGAAATAGCTCAATGCACTGTGAACATAAGAAGCTTTAATGTAAAACACTATCTCAGTCTCAGTGTTTGTCTCAACACTGAGTTTTGGGTCAAGAAAAGGTTAACTAAGTTCCAGTGGATGCCTGAATCCTCACTACCCATTTCCATTTCTGGACACACTCAGCGCATGAGATGCTTTTCATATATGGTGACAAATATCTTCATTCATAGGACAGACATATGCTCTTACCAAACCACTATCCCTGTTTAAATAAAATGCCCGGTGTTGCTCTGTTATCTGATTGGAAAAACCTTCCTTAAGTCAGAAAACCTAAGACTATCTTTATCCAACAATATTTTTTAAATTAATTTTTATTTAAATTAAAAGCAATCTTATTTTACATACCAATCACAGTTCCCTCTCCTTACCCCCATCCTTCTATGCCCCCCACCACCCTCCATCCTCATGGGATTATCAAAGTCTGTCACATCATTTGGGGCAGGACCTATGCCCTCCCCCTTGTATCTAGGCTGGGAGAGTATCCATTGGGGATGGGCTCCCAAAGTCCATTCCTGCTCTACAGATAAATACTGATTACGCTGTCAGAGACCCCATAGACTGCCAGGCCACCCAACTGATATCCACATTTAGGGGGCATGGTTAGGTCTTATGCTGGTTCCCCAGCTATCAGACTGGGGTCTGTGAGATTCCACTTGCTCAGGTCATCTGTTTTTGTGGATTTTCCCAGCATGGTCTTGACCCCTTTACTCATCACCCCTCCCTCTCTACAACTGGATTCCAGGAGTTTGGCTCAGTGTTTAGCTGTGGGTGTCTACTTCTTCCATGACTTATACTGGATGGAGGCTCTAGGATGGCATTTGAAGTAGTCATCAATTTCATTATAGAGGAAGGGCATTTAAGGTAGCCTCTCCATTGTTGTTTAGAATCTAGTTGTCGTCATCCTTGTGGATTCCTGAAGATTGCCCTAGTGCCACATTTATTGTTAAGTCCACAATGGTTCCCTCTATTAAGGTATCTCTTCCCTTGCTCTCCTTCTCTGTTCTTTCCCCATGTTCTCCTCCCCCTTCTCCTTCTCCCCTTCTCTTTCTCCTACCTCCCCCCATGCTCTCAATTTACTCAGGAGATCCTGTCCCTTTATCCTTCTCTGGGGTCCATGTATGTATCTCTTAGGGTCCTCTTTGTTTCCTAGCTTCTCTGGTGTTGGGGATTGTAGGCTGGTAATCCTCTGCTCTATGTCTAATATCCACTTATGAGTGAATACACACCAGGTGTTTCTTTCTGTGTCTGGGTTGCCTCATTTGGGATGGCCATGCAGCTATGAGAATGTCCTCATCTATGCTAAAGTAACACTTTTAAATGATAGGGCTTTTTGGGGGGAAGGGTTGTCACATTCCTGTTAGTTACCCCTTATCAATGCTTCAGTAAGTAACCTTAATTAAACTCATTGATTCACAAAGAAAAACTTGGTACAGTTATTATCTTGGTCTGTTACTGAAGCCCTGTCAAGGGGGAAATAAACCTTTGTTCATAATTCTCCAGGAAAAGCTCATACAATAGCCTTCTATGCTTCAGCATGTAGCCCATAATATATATAGAAGCTTGGTCCTAACTGAGTTAGAGGCTGCGTGTGGCTGAACCTGCAGAGTGAGTATTCTCCCTTCTTGACTCTAGCTTCAGGTAGGCATGCATAGACAGCTTCATTCTGTAGGCGAGCCTGTAAGTTTCTACTTAGTGAAGCCTAATTCAGACATCTAGAAAGAAGGCAGGAAGTAGAAGAGGACACTTTGTCACTTCTTTACAGAACTTGGTTGTAACACATTCTGTAGCAATACAAGTGGGTTTGCTCTATGTGTTGTATTTTTATGATTGATTGGAAGTGGGCTTATCTCCCTATGCTGAAGACTGTGAACTGAGTTGGCCTCTGCTTTTGCAGAGGGTCTAAAGTGTGGAAGACCTTAAATTCCTTGCCAGGTAAATTCCTGACCTGACTTAGCTGCGAAATATTTGATTGTCATTATCCACTTCCTATTCCCTTCACTCGGTTGTTGATATCTTGCTCTTTTCAATTGTGTGCTTACCCTTGACATGGAATATCATCTTGAGTAATTGTATCCTTGACTCACATCACCTGTTCAGAAATAATGATGAAGATCAGAATTTATGGCATAATCATGAATGGGGTCTCAGCTACTGGAAGGCCTGAGTTCTACTCTCAAAAATAAGTAATTATAACTTTTCTTTCAGCCTTAAAATCCAAGTGGAACTGCCTCTTTTTGCCTTAGAGTTGTCCATGTGTGCCATCAGAAGACAACTGTATGGTCCCCAGAGCTCATACAATCCCCATGGAGATTAGTTCCTTTCGTCATTCTATATCTGCTACTTCCATACCAAATGATGGGATTTTTTAAAAGGCAGGTTCAGTATCCTGTTGTTAAAAAATGTGTTCACCCATGTATCTCATATTACACACTAAAGGGCAGCCCTTAGTATAATTATCAAAGCAATACTGAAAAAAAGAATGAGGTCATGTCATTTGGTCTATGAAACAAAAACAGATATAGGTAAGACAAGGGCACTATTATCAGACAGAGGTGACAACACACACACACACACACACACACACACACACACACTTCCTTTTGTAGGAAGACAGAATGAAATGCCAGAGACAAAAGTCAATGAAGGGCTTCTTCATGCCAAGAGAATTTTATTATCAGAACTTACCTTCATAGAACTCATCACACTGAGCCTTAGGCTTAACTCATATGATAGGAGACTAGAAGATTGGAAAGTAAAGGTGCCAGAGGACAAGGTTGCATTTTGACAAGAACATGTTTTCCAAATCCGTGGTGATCAGAGATGAAGCCATCAGAGGGTTTAGAGGACTTACAGAAGAAGCAAAGTATTAGATGGTGGGAGATAGAGAGCAGAAATGTTGGATTGATTGACTCTGAAGTTCAGTCCTGAACCACATGGCTATGTTGAACTAATTCTAATAAATGTATATGGCACATACAGTTCTATACCAAGAAGTGTATATGAGCCAGCCATATTACTACATGTCCAGCTCTATATTGAGGTGTGCTCATCCTCACCTGGTCCATTTTAGTATGGCTTCAGTAGACTTCATGTGCATTCAGCCCATCAGCACTTTACCAAGCCAAGTCCCACATTGGATTTGTGTTGATGTTGTTCAAGCTTCCTGAGAACTCCACCAGAGGTAGTGTCTTGCCTTTTTACCAGGTTCTTTCTCTTATTTATTCACAAAATTATGGTGAACTTATGAATACATTCCCAGTTTGATCAATGCCACGAGAGTAAAAGCCCTAGAAATGGTCTGGTTACTCTACAGATGGTAAGGAAGAACACAGATACCCATCCAGAGTAGATCACTCCATTAGTTCTCCTGAAGCAGATGGTTGTCTCCTTTTTGTATTCCTGTTAATGTTTTCCTTTAGTTCTATGTAAAAGCTCAGATGACTGTTACAGACCCTCTATCAGAAATTTATCTCCTTATCTGAAAGATTTAACCTGCAGTGACTTGTAGTATTTAGTTACAACAATTTTACATCTTTCAAAATTGCAATGGAAAGTAATTTCGCCATAATATTTCATTTCACATGACAGTAATGTGACATTTCTTCAAGATAGTGTAGATACTACATACATCGTTCTCCATTTCAAACATATCACTTATTTCTCTAGACTTGTACATTTTCTTATGTAATTTCTCCTTTTTGAATTGGGAAAATCAGGATGGGCTTTATAGAGGCCTTGAATTAAGAAAAAAATCAGACAGTAATTTACAAATAATTACTGAACAATTTGGAAAATGAGAAAAAGCAACCATGGTTTTTCCTACACATGACACACAAGCTGTTGCTTTTTTAGCAAACAGATGTGTTTTATGTGCCACCGGAGGGCTGTGACCCATTCAGACCTCCAGTTGGAAGGATTTCTAAAGCTGGTGATTCTCCTCAAAATATCTACAGGATTATCGGATTGTATGACTCAGGACGATGCTTTTCTCTTGCATGTTTGTTTTTGGCAAGGTCTGCATGGCAGCCTATGAAGTTACATTAATTTTCCTCTTTTTTATAGTGATTTATTTGGACATTGGGAAAAAATGATGACATGCTAATATCTCAGTCATGCTGATATATCATACTTTAGCTTTCCTATATGTTACCATGTACTTGTTCATTTCTTGTTTATGTTACCATAAGATCAGGACTAAGGCTGGGACCCAACATCCCTGGGATCTATAATTTCGTTCTGTCAGGTGCTAGTCCTGTATACCTTTCATTAAGCTATATAACCTCCCCGAGTCTCATCTCATGAAATGAGGGTTGTCTAAGTTCCCTCATAAGATTGCCATGCAGTTTAAATGCTATAGTAGTGTACTCTGCTCTTGTTTATCTGATCATACCTTATTATGAACCCTTTCTACTTAGTAAGTGCCCTTATGTTGGCTTCTTTAACATGATTAGTTTATGCTAAGGCTCTGGAAGTCTCAAGACATGACAATTTGAAAAGAATCTGATACTGGTATACCTTGGAAATGCTCATATTCACCAGAGTGCTGCAGCAGGATTGCCCACTAGTTGCTTACTTGATGGTAAATTGTCTACCTTTCTCCTCCAGATCTTATTTCTTCTTGCTTCACTGTTTTATTTTCAGATAATGTATTTGACCTCAACTTACTGTATATATGTGAAAAGCATTTAGCAACAACCACTCTGTAGGCTACTTGTTTTTTGTTGTTGCTGTGACATGATAGTTAACAGAGAAACTTGCTGTTGGGGTTGTTTGGTTTGGCTCTCAGTTTCTGAGGTCCCAGTCCATCATGGTGGGGAAGGCTGTAGTATGTTGATATAATAGTTTTATAAAAAACAGAACTCATAGAATGAATAAGTATTTTAAAGGGATTTATTAGAATGATTTACAGGATGCAGCCCAAGTCATCTAACAATGGAAAGGCCAATAATCCACTAGTTGCTCACTCTGATACTGATTACCTCTGCAGTTCTAGTCTAGTGCTGAACACCTGGAGGACTCCTGAAGAGCTACTGGTCTTCAGTCTTAGAGTCCCAAGAGGTTGATTGTAATGTTGGTGTAGAAATATTATACTATTGGGATACAGAAACTTGTCAGAAAGAGTGATGGTAGGCAGGAAAAACATCATACCTTCTTATGTCCATGCCCTTTTATCTGGTTACCCCCTTAAAGTCCTAATAAATTTAGGGTAGGTCTTCATGTGTTAAATACCTTGATCAAGAAAATCCGTCCCAGAAGTGTTCAGCAACTTGTGTTTTAATTGATTCCATTTGCTATCAAGTTGACAACCACGATTAGCCATCGCAGTTGGTCAGTGGCAATGGAAGCATGCTGCAATGGCTTCTCTCCTAGTACTGATCAGGAAGTAAGAAGCCTTAGAAGCAGGGGATTTATCTTGAGATCTACCTTGAAGTGCCCTATGTTAACCAGGTAGACCTTAAATTCCAAAGATTCCACAGCCTCACAAAACAGCATCAGCAGTTGGGGAACAAGTCCCCATGTGAACTTGTGGGGGACAGTTCAGATTTTAATCGCAGCAAGCAAAGAAACTAAATGATGATGATGATTACTAATTTCATGGACCTATTAATGTGTGACATTACAATGGACTATAATTTTGAAAATCACCTTCATTTCTGTCACATCTGTGGGCCTTTATTCTCCATCCCTTTCTGTAGTGTTTTCAAATAATTAGTCTTTGTTAACTGGTATCCTACTTGAATGATAAGAACATGTTCAACAGGAGAATTTAGGACTGTATTAAGTTTTCTAGCTTTTAAAATAAAAATCTATGATCATTGGTCTGGCAGCTCATCTGACAAGCAAGAAAGGTTGAATTTTATGTGCATGGGTGAGAAAAAATGACCAGTTCCTTAAAGTACCCTGAAAAGCAAGAGTGCCTGGCTTTGTGACAAAGGTTCCTTTTCCCTTTTAAGTGAACACTGAACATTGACAGTATGTTATGACAAATTAACCATAATATCTTTGAAGGCCAAATGTCTCTGAGAAAAAAAGCAGCAGTAATGTCCTAGGAAAAATGGAAAGCAATCTATTCATACCTGAAACTCATTCATTGGACCAAGGGTTAGGTTTCACAGAAAGCAATCACTAGTATGGATTGAGTCCATTCAGACACAGTGATTTTTTTTGTAATTATATAACTGTGGAATATTTTCCCTGATCACAGTTGCTTTCAGTAGTACTCAGTACTGTTGACCCTGGGACATGACACTGCTCTTTTCTTCCAAGGCTAAGATGAGCCTTTTATTATAATATTTCAAAATCACACTAGAAGGAAAGATGTCCCCATTTGTTTCATCTCTCTGTTTGTCATCATCTCCATCTCTCTTTCCAGTAAAATAACAATTGAGAAATTCCCAGGCTCCCTTTGTAACACAAAGCTTCTGTGCAGGCCAGTCTTCTCTCTCTCTCTCTCTCTCTCTCTCTCTCTCTCTCTCTCTCTCTCTCTCTCTCTCTCTCTCTGTGTGTGTGTGTGTGTGTTAAGAATATGCTTGCCGCCTACAGCCATCAGGGCAGGTGAGCAGGTAAGTGTGGACCCTGCTCAGGCTCATCTTCTCTGTCCCCTACTTGGAGTTTCCTGGGTCTGCTCAAAGTATAGTGGACCTGCCCAAGCAGACCAGACCATGCAGAGTATGCTGACATCACAGTCTTGGTCCACCTTCACCTACTGGAAGAGGAGAGGAAAGGAGAGAAAGAGACCCCACCTGCACCCACTGGAAGAAGAAATGGGAAGATGACAGTATAAGAACACATTCAACAATAAAAAAAGACCAACATAACACCACTAGAGTCTAGGAACGCTACACCAGCAAGACCTGAATATCCTAATGCAAATGAAGCAGAAGAGAATGACCTTATAAACAACTTCATGAAAATGATAGAGGCCCTCAAAGAGGATATGAGAAAATCCCTTAAAGAAATGGAAGAAAAAACAAACCAAAAAATACAAGAAGTCAACAAAACTCTTAAAGAAAGCAAGTAAAACCAAGGAAAAGCAATCAAACGATGAAGGAAACAATTCAAACAGTCCAAGAGAGAAAACACAAACTGAGGGAATGCTGGAAATAGAAAAGCTTGATAAATGATCGGGAACTGCAGATGTAAGCATAGCCAACAGAATACAAGAGGTGGAAGAGAGAATCAGAGCTATTGAAGATTCACTAGAGGAAATAGATTCATCGATCAAAGAAAATCTTAAGTTCAACAAATCCCTACTACAAAATATCCAGGAAATATGGGACACTGTGAAAAGGCCAAATCTAAGAATAATAGGTATAGAAGAAGTTTAAGAAATCCAGTTTAAAGGTACAGAATACATATTCAACAAAATCATAGAAGAAACCTTTTCCAACCTAAAGAAGGACATGCCTATGAAAGTACAAGAAGCTTACAGAACACCAAATAGAATAAACAATGAAAAAAGTCCCCACATAATAATCAAAACACCAAACTTACAGAATAAAGAAATAACATTAAGAGTAGCAAAGGAAAAAGGCCAAGTAACATATAAAGGCAGACCTATCAGAATTACACCTGACTTCTCAATGGATTATCTGAAAGTCAGAAGGTCTTGGAATAGAAGTTCTACAAACACCAAGGGAACATGAATGCCAGCCCAGACTGCTATACCCAGCAAAGCTTTCAATCACTATAGATGGAGAAAACAAGATAGTCCATGACAAAAACAAGTTTAAAAAATACATATCCACAAATCCATCCCTACAAAAAGTATTGGAAGGAAAACTCCAACCCAAGGAAGTTAACTACACTCACAAAAACATAAGCGAAAGATAATCCTACTTTACCAAAAATCAAAAGAAAAAAAGAGAATCAGAAATCCACACAAAATAACACCACCACCAGAAAATCTAAAACAAAAAGGAATTAACAACCAATGGTCATTAATGTCCCTCAATATCAATGGTATTAACACGACTATAAAAAGACACAGGCTAACTGAGTGGATATGAAGACAGAAACGATTCTTCTGCTGCATATAAGAAACACATATCAACTAACAAGACAGATGTTACCACAGAGTAAAATGTTGGGAAAAGATTTTCCAATCAAATGGACCCCAAAACAAGCTGGTGTAGCTATCCTAACATTTAACAAATTAGAATTCAAACTAAAATCAATAAAAAGAGATGAAGAAAGGCATTGTTTATTCATCACAGGAAAAGTGCATCAAGATGAAGTCTCAATTCTGAATATCTATGCACCAAATACAAAGGCACCTAGATTTGTAAAAGAAACATTACTAAAGCTCAAGTCACACACAAAACACCACACACTGATAGTGGGAAACTTCAACACCCCACTCTCACCACTGGATAGGACCACCAGACAGAAACTTAACAAAGAAACAAGGGAAATAGGAAAAGACCCAAATTGGGTTTAACAGACATCTATAGAACATTCCATCCAAATACTAAAAGAATGTAACTTCTTCTCAGTGCCACATGGAACCTCCTCTAAAATTGACTACATACTTGGCAACAAAGCAAACCTCAACAGATACAAAAAAAATTGGAATAACACCCTGTGTCTTATCAGATCACCATGGCTTAAAGCTAGAGTTCAACAACAACACAAATTGCAGGAACCCTACAAACTCATGGAAATAGAACAATGCTCAGTGGTATCACTCCTGAGTCAAGGAAGAAATAAAGAAAGAAATTAAACACTTCTTAAAATTCAATGAAAATAAAGATACTACATAACCAAACTTATGGGACACTATGAAAGCAGTGCTAAGAGAAAACTTCATAGCACCAAGTGCCCACATGAAGAAACTGGAGAATAGTCACACTAGAGAATTAACAGAATACCTGAAAGCTCTAGAACAAAAAGAAGCAAACTCTCCCAAGAGGAGTAGATGCCAGGAAATAATCAAACTGAGGGCTGAAATCAATAAAGTAGAAACAAAGAAAAAATATAGAGTCAATGAAACAAAGAGTCGTTTCTTTGGAAAACTCACCAAGATGGACAAACATTTATCCAAACTAAGAAAAGGCAGAGAGAAAACATGTAAATTAACAAAATTAGAAATGAAAAGTGGGAAATAACAATGGACACTGAGGAAATCCAGAGAATCATCACGTCATACTTTGAAAACCTGTACTCCACAAAATTGGAAGATCTAAAGGAAATGGACAATTTTCTGAATAAATGTCACTCATCAAAACTAAATCAAGAACAGATAAACAATTTAAATAGACCTATAAACCTTAATGAAATAGAAGTAGAAGCGGTCATCAAAAATCCACTCCCAAAAGAAAAGTCCAGGGCCAGATTGTTTCAGTGAAGAATTCTACCAGAAGTTCAAAGAAGAGCTAATACCAATACTCCTCAATGTGTTCCACACAATAGAAATAGAAGGGTCATCACCCAACTCTTTTTACGATGTTACAATTACCTTCGTACCAAAACCACACAAAAACACAACTAAGAAAGAGAACTACAGACCAATCTCCTTCATGAAAATTGATGCAAAAATACTCAAGAAAATATGGTCAAATCAAACCAAGAACCCACCATGATCAAGTAGACTTCATCCCAGGGATGCAGGGATGGTTCAACGTATGAAAATCCATCAATGTAATTCACCACATAAGCAAATTGAAAAAAAAAACACATGATCCTCTCACTAGATGCTGAAAAAGCCTTCAACAAAATACCCCTTCATGATAAAGGTCTTGGAGAGATCAGGGTTAACAGGAACATACCTAACCATGATAAAGGCAATGTATAGTAAATCAACAACCAACATCAAATCAAATGGAGAAAAAAACCAATGCAATGCCTCTAAAATCAGGAATAAGACAAGGTTATACTCTCCATATCTGTTCCATATTGTACTCGAAGTCTAGCTAGAGCAATAAGACAATACAAGACAATCAGGGGAGTACAATTTGGAAAGGAAGAAGTCAAACTTTCACTGTTTGCACATGATGTGATAGTTTAGATAAGTCACCCTAAAATTCTGCCAGGGAACTCTTACATCTGATAAACACCTTCAGCACTGTGGCAGGATACAAGAATAACTAAAAAAATCAGTAGCCCTTCTATATATACTTGATAAATGGGCTAAGAAAGAAATCAGAAAAACATTACCTTTTACAATAGCCACAAACAACATAAAATATATTGGGTAATTCTAACCAAACATGTGAAAGACCTGTATGAGAAGAACTTTGAGTCTTTAAAGAAAGAAATAAAAAAATATCAGAAAATTGAAAGATCTCCCATGGTCTTGGATAGGTAGGATCAATGTAATAAAAATGACAATCTTACGAAAAGAAATCTACAGATTCAATGCAATCCCTATCAAAATCCCAGAACAATTTTTCCAGAACTTGAAAGATCAATACTCAACTTTATAAAGAAAAGCAAAAACAAAGAAAAACCCCTGGATTGCCAAAACTATCCTTTACACTATAAAGGAGGTATCACCATCCCTGACTTCATGCTCTATTATAGAGCTATAGTAATGAAAACAGTGTGGTATTGGCACAAAAACAGATAGGTAGATCAATCTAATTGAGTTGAAAACCCTGATGTTAATCCACACACCTATGAACACCTGAGTTTTGACAGAGAAGCTAAAATTATACAATGGATGAAAGAAAGTGTCTTCAACAAATGGTGCTGACATACCTGGATGTAGAAGATTGCAAATAGAACTTATCTATTGCCATGCACAAAACTTAAGTCCAAATGAATCAAAGACCTCAACATAAATCCAGCCAAACCAAACATCTTAGAAGAGAAAGTGTGCCTTGAATGAATAGGCACAGGAAATCACTTCATGAATATAACTCTAGTAGCACTGATGCTGAGATCAACAATTAATGAATGTGATCTACTGAAACTGAGAAGCTTCTGTAAGGCAAAGGACACAAAAAAAGACAAAACAGCAGCCCACAGAATGGGAAAAGTTCTTCACCAACCCTACAGCTGACAGAGGACTAATTTCCAAAATATATCAGGAAATCAAGAAACTAGTCACCAAAACCAGGAAATAATTCAATAAAAAAGTGGTATACAGAACAAAAGAGAATTTTCAATAGAGGAATTCAAAGTGGGTGATAGACACTTAAGAAATTGTTTAACATTCTTAGCCATCATGGAAATGCAAATCAAAACAACTGAGATACCATCTTACATCGGTCAGAATGGCTAAAATCAAGAACACCAATGACCGTCTGTGCTGGAGAGGATGTGGAAGAAGGGGAACACTCCTCCATTTCTGGTGGGAGTGCAAACTTGTGCAGCCACTTTGGAAATCAGTATGGAGGTTTCTCAGGAAAATGGGAATCAGTCTATCTCAAGATACAGCAATTCCACTCTTGGGCATATACCGAAAAGATGCACATTCATATAATAAGGACATCTGTTCAACTATGTTCATAACAGTGTTATTTGTAATAGCCTGAACCTGGAAGCAACCTAGATGCCCCTCAACTGAAGAATGGATAAAGAAAATGTGGTACATTTACATAATGAAATAGTACTCAGTGGGGGGGAAAAACAAAACAATGAAATCTTGAAATTCGCAGGCAAATGGATGGAACTGGAAGAAACCATCCTGAGTGAGGTAACCCAGTCACAGAAAGACAAAAATGATATATACTCACTCATATATGGATATTGGACATAGAGCAAAGGGTAACCAGCCTATAATCCACACCTCCAGAGAAGCTAGGAAACAAGGAGGACCTTAAGAGAGATATACGTGGACCCATGGTGAAGGGGAAAGAGGTAGGAGCTCCTAAGCAAATTGGGAGTATATAGGGAGACAGGAGGGAGGTAAAAGA
Source organism: Mesocricetus auratus (assembly GCF_017639785.1). Lineage (NCBI taxonomy): Eukaryota > Metazoa > Chordata > Mammalia > Rodentia > Cricetidae > Mesocricetus > Mesocricetus auratus. Next base: position 107,341,157 of record NW_024429189.1, read on the forward strand.
GAAGGGGAGGAGAGAATTGGGGAGGAGAACATGAGGGATCAGGATGACTGAGTCTGGGGAAGAGTAGAAGAGAGCAAGAAAAGAGGTACCTTATTAGAGGTAACCATTATAAGTTTAAAGAGAAATCTGCCACGAGATAAATGTCCGGAGATCCACAAATATGACCCCAACTAAGAATCTAAGCAATAGTGGAGAGGCTACCTTAAATGCCCTTTCCTATAATGAGATTGATGACTACACTAAATCCATCCTATAGCCTTTATCAAGTAGCTGATGGAAGCAGAAGCAGACACCCACAGCTAAGCACTGAACTGTACTCCTGAAATCCAGTTGTAGAGAGGTAGGAGGAAAGAGCAATGGGGTCAAGACCGTGCTATAGACATCTACTGAATCAGCTGATCTGACCAAATGAGAGCACACACCCCAGTGGTAAAGCTGGAGAAACAGCATTGGATGGAACAAAGCCCTCTGAATGTGGGTGCCAGTTAGGAGGCTTGAGCCATCAATGGGAGCTCTGACAATAGAACCAGTATTTATCCCTAGTGCACGAATGGACTTTGGGAGCCCTTTCCCCAAGGAGGGATAATCTCTCAGCCAAGATACATGGAGGAGAACCTAGACCCTCCCCCAAATAATGTGACAAACTTTGATGATCGTCCATGGAAGGCCTCACCCTCCTTGGGAAGTGGGTGGGAGGGGGGTAGGTAGTTTGGTGGGGTCATGTGAGCAAGGGAGGGAACTGGGATTGATATGTAAAATAAGATTGTTTCTAAATTAAATAAATAAATTTAATAAAAAAGTATGCTCATGTATGTTCACATTTGTACTCTTTCTTCTAAGGTTATTCTGTTAAGTTTATACATGGTCTAAGTGAATAATTGAATGGTGACAAATCATGTTTGACCTAGTATTTATGTTAAAATTCCTCTCACTTTCCCTGTGTGATTCAATACGTATTAATTCCATTAATATTACAACGTGTAAGAGCAAAACACTCTTTAGGTTATTTTTTCCTTAAGTTGCTGTTTTTGTTTGTTTGTTTGTTTTTGTGTGTTCCTGGGAATCAAACCCCAGGCCATGAAGGTGTGCAACGCTGTCATTCTGCCACTAAGCCACACTGTCAGGCCTTTATGACTTTCTACTTATTTTCTTTTTCTGGTTTGCTTGCTTTTCCCTCCTTAGTGAAACATCATTTGTGTGTGTAAATACTGAGAGATTCCTGAAAAGTAGCAATGTTGTCAGAAAGATATACATTATGGACAAGATAGAGCTGAATTGCTCTGATTAATCAATAAAACTCTATAGACCTACTTTTATTCAAAAATGTTATTGGATCTTCTAGCTATAGCTAATTGATGCTCTGTGAAACTATAGAAGCTGACCTACATCTCAAGACTTGATTATTTTATTTTATTATTTATTATTATTTTTATTTCTTTTTTACATTTTCTTAGAAGCCAGTTGTTACTTTAGTTTATTACACTTGGGCTGGTTCTCTCCCTCTGTAAATAAAGTTGGAAGATGGATCATTAAAGTTCCTGGCTCCTAAAAATGATAAAATCAGAGGGGCTCTATGTATATCTACCCCAGTTACATAGCTAAAAGGTAAGACAGGAAGTACAGCTCCCTCCTCCAGAAGTCAATCTCTTTTTCTGTGGTCCACCTTATCCACCAAGAAACTTTGTGGCTTTCCCATAAGAGTTGAAGAGTCTGAACTCACCTTGCCTGATGCAGCAGGATCCTGCAAGTCATGGAATGCTATAGGTACTCAGAATTTCAGACCTCTCCATTCTCTCTCTCACCAGGAGTAAACTGAGTCTAGAGAGTTGTTCTGGTGAAGGAATTCACTTGCATAACTCATGCTTTAAGTTCAGCCTTATATTCAAAATGCTGGGGACTTAACCTGCTTTCAAAGCATAATTTAAAGTGTTTCCTCATTCAAGCTTGAGAGAGAACTCTTGACACCACATCAAATAGCTGTTCCTTTCTACTTGGCACCGATAGAAGAGTCTTAGTTCATTTACGTGAGCCTTTTTTCTCTGTGACATAGGTTAGCTGGTTTATTTATATATCCCTGCTGAAGTCGGCAGTGTGCACTAGCTGAACTATGGCTCATGAAAAAAAATGATCCATATTTTATTCTAATGTCTTCAGCAGCCCTTTACTGGCATTATGATTAAAATGTGTGTCTCAGGATTGTTACTGGGGAAATGCCCAGCCAGTGAATTTGGCTGCAGCTCAGTGATTGTTCCAGTTGACGTGAGAGGTGCCATTACCGTGGGGATTATATTGTTGTCATCAATTTATTTTCCAGTGCTCCTAGTGGATAATATTTTCTTCTTGAAAATTGCTTTTTCTCCTTTATTTTGGGTATAGTGTTCTCTGTATAATTTTTTCTCTCTCTCTCTGTTTCCTGGGCCGTGGTAAGAGTTTAGAGATGCATGAAGTGTCTTCACACTCAGTGAGCCCTCCTCTTTCCTCACATCTCTGCTATGCACACTGATCTCAACCTCTTGTAATTCCACACATTCTACCACATGTCCATGCATATGTCATGACATTCACATAAGGAAGAATGTTTAATATTCTTTTTGTGTTTTTATGCTTAGGCTTTATGTTTTCTAATATACAATCATTCTTCTACAAATGTCCTTTGGTATATGAATATAACCTTGAATATGTTGATTCAAACTCATTTAAATATAGTCTAACAAGTCTCAATGCATCAAAAATGATGCAATTTAGTATCCATTTCTAAGTGTGTCATTACTTATTCATTAATTGAAGTCCTTTAATTTTATTCTGCTCCTGGCAGTTGTGGCTTATTTGATACTTAGAAGAGACACTTTAGACAAGTAAATAAAAATCAGACAGAGGACCTCAGCCACAGCTGGGAAGAATCCAATGGTTTTCTGTTTGGGTTTGGCTGAGTGAAGCACTGTGGGACTGTGTACGTAGAAACACCAGCCAGAACTGTAACAGACTGTGAGAAAAAAGATTACATATCGCTGGGAGTTTAGCCTTCTAATTACAAGGGGTTTTCTTTGTCCATGAAAAGTGCCACATGTGTGGCTGTGGCTGGGAGTAAAATAAAACAATTAAATCTTTATCACAAGGGTAAATAGCATGTCTCTTTGGCTTAGCTGTGATAAGAAAATCTTAAACGAGAAATACATAAAACAATTTAGAATATGAAAGGGCTGTTTGAGAGGCCTTTCCCTTATTGTTATTAAAAATTTCCCTCATTCGTTTTAGTTCAAGTACATGATAATTCTAGGGAATTATGAGCCCACCCAAGGAAAAAGGACGTGCTGCTAATGATTAAAGCCATTGGTTTGTAGCCGCGTGCTTCTGACATCTAAGTCACTTTGGAAGCTTGTCGTCCTATGACTGCCTCAGCAGACTGGTTTATTTCTTTTCCTTTTCAAGAAAATATGGACATCATTTATTTAAGAACATAGAAGTCTATAAATGTCTGGGAAGTGTCTGTTCTCGGTCAGAGAACAGCTTTCAGGATTGGGTTCTCTCCTCCTGTCACTGATTCTGGCATAGTACTCAGATCATCAGCCCTGGTGTCAAGCACCCTTAGACACAGAGACATCTTGTTGACCTTCTGATATCCTTTTAGAATATCTGTGGTTCTTGAATTTCAGCATCATCAGAATTGTGTGAAGGCTTGTCAGAAAGTCCAAAGTACTGAGTGATGCCCACAGAGTTTCTGCTTCAGCACTTCACCCCTTCTGTGTACTTGCAACAAGTTTATACAAGATGCTGTTGTTTCCTGGGACACACATTGAAAACCAAGTCTTTAACAAAGCAGTCAGTCCTTTGAGGGAAAGAATTACATAAAAACCTGCCACATTTTAAGTAATCATCTCTTGGGTTATGGGAATATTGGCAAGTGTATACTTAAACTATTCTCTGTTCTCTATTTTCCACATTCCTACAAGCTTTATCATCTCTAAGCAGAAAAAAATAAAAATGAACATTGTAGACAGATATCTACCTGCTGAACCATTAGTCCAGTGACCTTTCCCTTTCTGTACAAACTAGCATAACCATTTTTCCCCCTGGGATGCAGGAGTAGCTTTTACTCCATGTTCACTTGACAGAGGCTCAGCTCACATTCTCGAGTAGTTAGCTCCACTGTACCAGGAGGTAGTATGAAGAATATTGCCTACCATGGATTAGCCAATCGCTTAATCACACTTTACAAATTTCCCTGTCTCTCCTCCTTTCCCACTCCCTCAGACCACAATTACAAATGGTTCTTTGTAGAGCATTTTGTAAAGAAATGCCTAATAGACAAGTGCTAGACAGCCAGTATGGTCAGGAGTCAAGAGATGTTTCTCTTCCGTTGGGACTGTATACCTTTCTGATAAGAGTGTCCTACCTAACATCCTTTAAAACAAAACAAAAACATGCATGTAATAAAATAAAAGACACCACCACACTTTAAGTAATTTAGCCTGGTGTTTTTTTCTTCTAAAATCATTCTTCTAGACACCTCTGCTTTGTAATTTTAGCTCAGACTTTAAAAACAAGCTAAGTATAACATCTTTAGAAAAGAGCTTTAAAGAGCATTGGATTCTTTTATTGATGATACTTACAGGTTTATATGGTTAAAGGAGTTTGGTTAGAGAATAGAGGTTATAACCTTTTCTGTCTGCTGAGACAGTGACTTTAATTACATTTAATTCCTATCCTCTTTGTATGTTATTTGATCCACTCATTGGTTTAGAAGCATATTGATAAATCCAGCCATGGCTTAACCCCATGCCCTTCAGCTCTTCTGGAATTGCACCCAGGCATCAGTGAATTTCCATGTTTATATGTCAGATCTTGTCACTAATGAGAAATACTGAGAGCCTTTCTACATAGTAGATATACTTTTTTTTCCTAGAGAAAAGTCCAGATTTCATTAAAAAACAACTTTTGAAAATGTTTTCAAGATGTTGGCTTATATTCAAATTGTAAGTCACAGCTTAGAAAACCCCAGTGTAGCCACGCTTCTTACACACATGCTTCGTAAATGTTTGAAAATGTTTCAGTGAGTATTTTTGTATAGTTATTCGTTTTAACAAGTATTTATCGGAATATGTGTTTATTTTATTAATAAATCTATGACTCTGAGAAATAAAGAAAGATGCTTGTCTCAATCCCTTCAAAGACATTTTGTCTTTATTTTATGTTTTAATAGTTTGCTTCTTAAAGACATTCAAATGCCTGTTCTCTCTGATTAGTGTAGCAAAAATGATCCTAAATCTTATTTTTCATCCTAAATCTTGTAACTAGTTTAAAAATTGTATTGTAAAGAATAATTGACTATAATCAACAGCTATTTCAATAATAAATTCTCTCCTATAAATCATGCAACTTCATGATGCTTGGTGTTGAATACACTGAATGTATATATATATATTTAATTTGCATTATGTTTATCTGGCTATAATAACATAAACCAAGAAACATCATACATGTGAAAATATTCATAATAATGAACATGTATTATGATGAACAAATACACTAAAGAATTAAAAAATGAGAAAAATCTAGTTGAATCTGATATGGAAATAAAGGAGTTCTTTTTATTGACTCTAAAATTTTTCTGTAGATTTGGAATTATTTCAAAAATAAATTATATATATGAAGACATACAATATTCATATATGCATTAATTACTACAACATTCTCACAGACTTTACATTATGGCAGTTTGCTTTACTTGCTCATTTAACATTCTGAGTAAATAATTTACTTTTGTTTTTGAGTAAAGAAAACATTAGAAGAACACAGTGTTTTATGTCCATTAAAGATAATACTGTCTATGGCTACTAATATATTGAATTTTCAATTTTCTATGAATATTCTTGGTTTCTAATTCTAGGATATCTACCATAATTTCAAGTTATAATGAAGGCAGTTTTGCTTAAATTGTGTTTGTTTAAATCATTATCAACAATATGTTTTTAAATTTCAAAATTTCCCATCTAGTTCATAAAAGTCACAATCAAAAAAGAAAAGAAAAAAGAGGAAGCATTGATTTTTTTCCCCACATATGTATCAAATACCAGGAATCTTGCTCATGAATCAGGAAGAACACAGGAAAATACAATTGGAATCCTTCCTTGTTCCTGTGTTACAGCCAAAATCCTGACATTCAGGCATATTTACAAGACCCATGTTTCAGTAAGCCCACATGTGCTTTGTGTGGGCTGAAAAGAATGTGAAGTGATTTCACATGGCATCTTTTCCAGAAGGCTGGGTGAAGAACATGGTATCCTTTGAAAGGAGAAAATTATCTTTGGGTTTATTAGTGACAATTACTCCCTTTCCTTTTGGTCACAGATGGAATAATGTTGGGGGATGTGCTGTGGACATGGTCCAGATTGTTCCCAGCATGTTGGTTCGGAGGACAAGATTTGTGGCCCTATTACCTGAGAGATGCCTCATCATGACTCGGGACTATGTCCACATCTGTACAAGTACCTGTGATAGTAGATTAAAATAATGAAACTAATGATAATTATAGCATCCACCATTTAATGAGCATCCAGCAGGTCCTAAGTGCCTACCCATTTGATCTAAGTTAATCTTAAAAACCACCTTTTAAGATAAGAATTAGATTTTCCATGGGGGCAGGAGTATGAATGAGAAAAAAAAACATCATGACACATGAGCATGAAAATGTCATAATGAAACCCACGATTTTGTATGTTAACTTAAAAATTTAGTAAGAATGAACCAGGAATGGTCTAGCACACGTGCAATCTGAGTAGTTGGCTGAGGGAGGAGGACCACAGTGAATTCAAGGCAAGGCTGGGCTATGCAGCAAGACTGTGTCTCAAAACGACAACAAGGGATTATTTGCATTTTATAGATAAGGAAATCAAGAGTCATAGTTCTAAGCAGTTTTCCTGGAACTACAAACTAATGAAGTACAAGGAAAGAAACCCACCCATTGTATTTGACTTCAGAACTTCTGCTTTTTGCTTATAGTCCTCCAGAGGTAAGATGAATGACAAATGGCTCTTGAAACAACTAAGAGAGTTCACATGTGGACAGCATCAGGATTTTAAGCAGCTGTTAAGTTCTTCTGGCCAGAGTAGAATGGAGAAACCTGGCAACGTGTTAGACCCAAGAGTGGTGCAGGACTGTGTTAGCTGTCTTAGTTATCACATCTGACATACTGTTTTGTTAAAGGTTGTAACATCCTATCTCTATCTTCAGTTTGTAGCAGTACTTGGCACATGGTAGGTACCTTCAGTTCTTGGTTCAATAAAGAATATCCAAAGGAGGCAATAAAAGAGTAACTTATTGACTAGATCAATGGGTTGGAGGGAGAAACTGACTGTGTTACAGCTTCAAGAACAATATATTTTCCTAAATAGCAATGTGGATGAAGAGTGGTGAGGCAGACAAGTTTGCAAAGATTCAGGAAATGTTCCTTTAAAAAAAATATGTCATACCTTGACTCACTGTGTTGTATTTTAATGTATACATCAAAGGAATAAACAAGATTCATGTTGATTCTTTCTTTCCTATTTCCTGCAGGTTCTATACTTGCTCTTTCTAGGCCATGTCTAATTGTCCTGCTGGTTTTATGTCACTTAAGTTTTCTGGTTTTTCCTTTGTGTCAAGATGTTTTTACTGAATTTAAAAATTGGGATTTTTATCTTCTACAATTAGTATATTGGTTTTTTCTCTCTTTCCTAGTTATCTAACATATACCCATCTTTTGAACTGTATTTTCTCACACAGCTTTTTGGGAGGAAGCCATAAGATTCCCTAGAATGCCCCCATCTAAACAATCTTTAAAAGAACAAAAACTGAAATATTCACTAATCCCACATCTGACAGAGGGTTGATCTCCAAAATTTACAAAGAGGGCTGCAGAACTAAATAGAGAGTTTTCAATAGAGGAGTCTAAAATGGCTGAGAGGCACTTGAGAAAGTGCTCAACATCCTTAGCCATCCGGGAAATGCAAATCAAAACAACTCTGAGATACCATCTCACTCCTGTCAGAATGGCTAAAATCAAAAACACCAATGACAATTTATGCTGGAGAGGATGTGGTGAAAGGGGGACACTCCTCCATTGCTGGTGGGAGTGCCAACTGGTTCAGCCACTTTGGAAATCAGTATGGAGATTCCTCAGAAAAATGGGAATAAACCTACCACAAGACCCAGCAACTCCACTCTTAGGCATATATCCAAAAGATGCCCATTCATACAACAAAGATGTCTGTTCCACTATGTTCATAGCAGCTTTATTTGTAATAGGCAGAACTTGGAAGCAACCTAGATGTCCCTCACCCGAAGAGTGGATAGAGAAAATGTGGTACATCTACACAATGAAGTACTATTCAGCAGAAAAAAATAATGGAATCATGAGATTCGCAGGCAAATGGATGACACTAGAAGAAACCATCCTGAGTGAGGTAACGCAGTCACAAAAAGAGAAACATGGCATGTACTCTCTCATATATGGATTTTAGACATAGATCTGGGGAGTGCCAGCCTATAATCCTATGGCCAGAGAGTCTGGGAAACAGAAACTTCATTTAGTGGCTGATCGAAGAAGAGGCAGACTCCCTTGGTTAAGTACTGAGCTGAACTCAAGAAAGCCAGTAACAGAGAGGGAGGACTGATGATCAAAGGGATTAAGACTGGGCTGGTTTAACCCCCAGAAACAGCTGACCAGACAAAGGTTAACTCTTGAATCCCAGGCATCAGCCTGGGAATCCAGCATGGGACTGATCAAGACCCCCTGAATCTGGGTGTCAGTGAGGAGGCCTAGGGAATCTATTGAGCCTTGGGCAGCAGATCAGTACCCATCCCAAGTATACACACGGACTTTGGACTCCCATAGAACAATGTGAGGTGCACTCTCACCCTGAACTCTTGGGGAAGGGTCTAAGCCCTGCCCTATATGAAATGACAGACTATGGACACCCCCATGGAGGGCCTCACCCTCCCTGGGGGAATGAGGGGATAAGGGGGGGGGTTGGGGGGGAGGGCACGGGAGGAGGGGAGAGAATGGGAGAGGGACCTGGAACTGACTTGTGAAGCAACCTCGTTTCTTATCTAAATTTAAACTGGAAAATAAAATATTAAAAAAAAAGAAAAAAAAACAGAACAAAAACTGGAAGAACCAACCCAGAGTCCTTTTCTGTGGAGCCAAATTAAAGAAACCTATGAACACCGTCCACCTTAGCTTTCCTGTTTGAGCCCTGAAGACATGGGGATTTCATATGCTTTGCTCCTATTGATGACACAGTGACTTGCCAAAAGGCATTCACACTATGTTAGGGTTTTACAGAACTTACAATGGGCTAAACATCAAAGGAATAACTTTACCTGGCACTTTATGATGTGTAGAAATTCTTTACTTCTAATCATCAGAGGCATATTATTGTGTAAAAATAATCGGTTTCCCAAACAGATCTAATTTTCTGACTTAATTCCTGAAAGCCTTCTGAGCATGGAAATGTACAGATAATTGGGAGCTTTCTCTGTTCCCTGCCTCTTGATGCCTGCATAGCAGAGCTTGGTGTAAATTGTCCTGCTTGCTCTTGTTTTACCTTCTGAAGTTCTGAGTCACCAAAGAATATTTTAAAACAGCATCTGTGCTTCTAGACTTTGCTTCACTTGTAAACTTAACACTGAAGCATTTTTAAGCTTGTTTTCTCTTTTTAAGCCAAAGTGTATATGGGAATGAGCTAATTCTGTGCCATTGATCTGTCATGACCCGTCAAGTCTTTGTAATATTTCACTTGGTGAGGTGCCCTGTGACATGGGAGATAGTAATTACTACCGTGTTGAGCAGATGGAAGAGCAATGAAGTGTTTTCTTAGTGGGCTCTTTAAACAGTGGAGCTGAGAAGGCAAGACTGCTCCTGTTTCACACTGACAGGGATGGTGGATTTAATATGTTCCCCGGAGCTTCTCATCACATTATAACTCTTTCTGTGATGGTCAGTTTGGGGTCTGCTTATGTGACCTGACTTTCAACTCGTTCGAATGGCTGTCAGGCTGCTTGGGAACTAAGGGCTACTGGGTTGTTGAATTGTTTAAGAGTTGAGAAAACAACAACTACAACAACACTTCTGCCTTCAAGCTTCTGCAAGCTTCCTGAAGTTTTTTTTAAGGGGACCAGGACTCTGCCCTTCACAGCAAAGCTGAGTGAGAGACCTGGAGGAATCTTTACCTGCTTGGAGTCGAGTGTCTGGAATGTCTTATCTTAGAGTAAATCTCTGTTGCCCTGTTGCACAGTGACAGTGTGTCTAGCTCTTGCCATCATTCGTTCCCTGGGGTTGAAACCGTTCCTCAGTTAGCTTACATCGTTGCTCAACGCTCCCATGGAAAGCACAATGTCTCCTAAATATCCACCTCCCTACCCCCACTCCCAGACCCAGTGTGTGCTATTGAAACTAAAGAAGCCCAGATGTGTCTGGAGATGGCCTGAAGAAATGCATCCAGACTTGCCAGGCTACTCATTAGAATTCTTGCCAAGTGCTGTAGTATGCAGGGCTTCCTCATTTTTGGCTGTAAATTACCCTGCAAAATTTTCTAGGATGAGGAAGTTTGTACATTTTTTTAATTTCATAAACCCACATGATAAACACAGCTTTCCTCCAAACCGTTTGAGGTGTTGGGTGTGCTCTCTGTGTTAAATATAGGGCTCCTTTGTGAAGGAGAGCAAAGGTGGTTCATTTTAACTTCTCCCCACAAGCATTTAAGATGGGGCAAAATGGTTCTTCTGCGGAGGGAAAATAATAGACATTTCAATGAGCGGCAGGTGTCTCTAAAGCAATGCTTTGTTGTTTCAAGAACGTGAAGAATCAACAGAATTTTCTTTATTGACCTAGGGAAACCATTCTTCCCGGCTGCACCCCTTATTCTGGTCCTCTATTTTCTGGTTTCTTTGTTCATGAGTCAGTATGTGAACCAAAGGCTCCCACTCTGCGGGAAACTCTGGCGGAGACCTGCCTGAGACTCAGCTAAGGGGAAAGAAGCAAAAGTTGTGCTCTGTTCAATTCTGTAAAAGTGTTTCTCTTTGGGGACTTTCATAGTCTCTGAATGGTGGGGTAGGCCTCTTCTGACATCCAGCCAGTACACATGCTGGGTTAGTGACATAGAGACTAGATTTCCACTAAACATTTAATGAGGACCAGTCCTCTCCTATAGATTCCACTCTGCGAACTGATAATTTCTCCTTTTTTAATTTAATGTTTTTGAAAACTTTGTACATGAGCCCTGTATTCCTCACCTCAACTTCCCCCTGTGTTCTCCCTCACAAACCCATGGTCTCTTCCTGAATTTTTTTACACATACATACATACACACACACACACAGACACACACATTCATGTGTATATTGTATATTATGTACATGTGTCCAGGACTGGTCACTTGGGATTAAGCATCCCACATCCTATGTGTAAGAGCCTCTTTTTTCCTTAAGGAGAAACATTTAAGCCTCATTATTTAAAAATATTTTAAAAGAACATTTGGGAATTCAAGAGCACATGCACACATCGGCATATTGTTACATACAGAAATTACATGTGGCACTGTTTGGTGTTCTACCAGTTTTGACATGCCTTCATTCTTTAAATGATAAAACTTAATTTAAAAAAAAGTAGTGCTCACCTTTTCTTGATAAAGTTTTTTTTCTGATATAATTCTGTAGTCGTTAGGGTTTTATTGCTGTGAAGAGACACCATGACCATGGCAATTCTTATAAAGGAGAACATTTGATTGGATCTGACTTACAGTTTCAGAAGTTTAGTCCATTATCATCATGGTGGGAAACAGTAGCCTGTTGGCAAACATGCTGATGGAGAAGGAGCACTGATTTGAGCTTTAGAGCCATCAAAGCCTGCCTCCCAGGAACACACATTTTCCAACAAGCCACAACCACTCCAACAAGGCCACACCTCATAATAGTGCCACTCCCTATAGGCCTATGGTGGTCATTTTCCTTGAAACCACCACAAATTCCTTGAATAGTTAGAATTTTAGATGCTGGGATGGTTAGTGTTGTCAACCTGACAGTCTGTTGAACCACATGGGGGATGGGTCTATGAGCATGCCTTGGGGGGTTTGTCCTGATTTGGTTAATTGTGACAGGACTATTCCGTAGGTAGGGGTCCTAGAACTGTAGCAGATGAAGGGAGCTGGGAAATAGCATGCTTTTGTCATTCTGTATCCTGATGTGAATGCCCTATTATCAACTATTTCTAGCTTCTTCCACCTTGACCATCTGCTATGGTGGGATCTGAGCTAGGGCAAAGCCTCTTTTCTATATGATGCTTTTGTCAGAGTATTTTATCACAACTATAGGAAAAGAAACTAAGACACTGGAACTGCTAAAAAAAGAAATCATAAAATGTCATCAGAATTATATAATCTAAGTTGCATTAGATTTTTCCCCCATAAAAACAAAATCAAGTCATGAAATATAGAGAATAAGTAGCCTTTTGGCTCCAAATTAGTCTTTAATAAGTGGAGGCCAACTTTTCTTTTTAATCAGAACAAAATGTCAAAGTGAAAGAGTAATTGTATTGCTTGGCAGGATGATCAAAATCTTTCTTGCCCCTAAATTTAGTCTTCATATGAAATGATTCCCTCAGAGTACATCTTGAAAATAAATAATGGCTAAAGAGAAAATCAGCATTAGGATTGGGCAGTAAATGACACCTTTGCAAGTGTGCTTTGCAGAGAAGGTCACTTGACATGTCTCTCCAGAAACAGTGCTTCCCCCACCCCCAAGTCATTAGTCCTTTTAGTTGGGGAAAGTAGACTCTGACCAAAGGCTGACTTTCCCGTGTGTGTGTGTGTGTGTGTGTGTGTGTGTGTGTGTGTGTGTGTGTGTGTGCGTGTGTGTGTGTGTGTGTGTGTGCGTGTATGTGTGTGTGTAGCTTCTTCCTTTATGCAAACATACGTCCACAGGAAAATTCTTATTGTTCTCCTTTGGACATTCAGAAGAAAGCTCAGAAAGTTTTCTCTCCTGAGGATTTTTCTATCTTTCATCAGCGCACCTATAACCATTATCATTTCCTAGAGCCTATGGGAGTATGAGCTATAACATGACATGTTTACTTCTTTGTATGAAGAAAATGAGAAGGAGGTTCACAGGAAGACTGAAGTTTAAAAGCCAAATTCCTTGAGGAAAGATCTTTCTCTATAAATCTCATTCTCTGATAAAACAAATGAGGTTGTCTTGGAGCTACCTGTTAATGTTGCCCTACATCATCCCTAGGCTGAACTTGTGTCCCCAGCCACTGGAAAGGTTCTGGTACAAGAGGATGCATTAAGTTTGCTCATGTCTTTCTTCCCTGAAAGAGAAAGATCTGTCTTCCCCTTGCTTTCAGCTTGACCTGATCTGTATTAAGAAGACTTCCACTGCAACCAGGGCAGTCTGTGTTGTTAGCCCAGGTGAAGCTACACACCCAAGTAGGTTGGTAATGACTGCTCTGAGAAGGCAGCTAGGAGTTCTTCTCCACTTAAGGTCAAAATTTCCATTACTGTTTAGACCCTATTAGCATCAGACTTAAGGGTTATGTTGAGGAATTGTCCTTAAAAGCAAAGTAGTGTGAGGACATGCTTTTCCATTATTCTTCAAGAACTTTCTCTTTTTGGATGGAAATCCCAAGATGCTTTTGAATAAGAAATGATTTGTAAGACCTTTTCCTTCTCAAGTACATTGCTGGGTTAAAGATCGTAATAAAAATGTGTTATCAAGCTTGCAAGGACCCTTCCCAAATAATGTCTTCAGTCTATTAACATCTTACAGCACCCCTGTCACCAGCTAATATAGCCCCTGGACACTCCATGGGAAATTTATTCCTCATTCAAACTGTCTCTGCACTTCAGGGAAACACGATCCTCATTCACTTCCCTGGATCCAGTAGTGTCTACCTCCAGTAAATCCACCCTTATTGATAATGGAAATATCCTTCCCTGATGAGATCTGGGACCACAAGGCCATCAGACTGGAACAGTTTTGATTTTATTCCCCCCAGTTGCTTTTTCTGCAAGTGATAAGTACTATCCCACCTTAGCAATCCCCGCAACAACCTGCTGAGGCTTTCGTCACTCTAGTATTCACCACACAATATTTTATCAGTTCTCAATTTTCTAGTATTTAATACTTCCACAATGGCCACAGAGAAGCTTCACATCCACAACTTCAAAGGATACACCTCAAATTAATTAAAATGCTTACAAATTAGAAATAAAGTTAGACTCTTAGTTATAAACACCTTATAGTAAGACAGGGACTTATGCAAAAACCTAACTTTTTAGGAGACAAACAAATTCTCTCATCCAATGGAAGAAGTTCAGTGCTAGTGTGACTCCCCTATAGACAGCATCAAAGATCTGGCATTCTGAGCTCCTCCTGTAACATAGTACAGCCTTCAGACTCATGTTATGTTCGCTGGATAGTAGCTATGGGGTTTAGCAGACTCAAAAATTAATATCTATGAATGTCTCACAAACCTGCAGGTCATGATGAAGATGGGAGTTTTGTCCAAGGGAATGATAAGTATAATGGAATAAACATTTCACATTTCCTAGGAACAGTTTTTAACTATGGGTCACATATCTAACTCCTTCATCTCTGATCCCATCACTCTGAGGCTGATGTTTAAGAAACAATCATGTTTGAATCTTTGCAGAGATATAGGAATAGCAAACAAAATCATAAAATATGATAAACAGGTATATATGAGAAAACCCTCTATTATATATCAGATATGTATATATATACATATATATATAAAATAAAGATTCACATATAATTACATATATATATCTATATAATATCTACCTATCTTTATTTATTTATGTATAATAGAGAGACAAATATGCCTAGAAATCTACCCAAAGGCATCTACTTCCACTTACAGGAGCCATGTGTCTGTCTTTAAAAGTAATGTTGATTTTTAAAGTTAGATACCTTTCCACTCCAATTAATTTAGTTATTTTCAGTAGAGAAAGGAGAATTATTGATACTGAGTACACAATTAGCAAATTCTCACTTGAATTTTTGGTTTGTTTTAGGAGGGGGACATGGATATGTGAAAGTGTTTGGATGTTTTAGACCTTAAAATAGTATATTTACCATGAAGTCATCATCTGTTAAATATATCTTGGTCATAGTCTATGCAGAAGTTTTTTTTTTGAGATAGGGTTTCTCTGTGGCTTTGGAGGTTGTCCTGGAACTAGCTCTTGTAGACCAGGCTGGTCTTGAACTCACAGAGATCCGCCTGCCTCTGCCTCCCGAGTGCTGGGATTATAGGCATGTGCTACCACCACTTGGCTTCTATGCAGAATTTTAATCAGCTTGCTATCTCACCCTCAAATCCAGCAATGAAGTTTGTTAGATTGTTCAATGTTCTACATATTTCCAAGAAATTTTAGGCTATTTAAGTATTTCAGAGAAGTGTCCCTTTTGATGGGGTATGTCCTTCTGTATACATGTTTCTCTTATTAGTTGATGAATAAAACACTAGCTAGTAGAGGCAGGAAGATAGGCATGTCTAGGAGGAGAATTATGGGGAGAGAGGCAGAGAGGCACCTTGAGGGACACCATGTAGGCCGCCAAATAACAGGTCTGGGCATTTTCTGGTAAGCCAAGACTACATTTAAATACATAGATATATAGTAATTACGACAGAGTGAGCCAATAAGAAACTCTAGCCATCGGTCAACAGTTCAATAATTAATATAGCATTTCTGTGTGTTCATTTGGGGCTGAGATGGTGGGACCTGGCAAAACAAAAAACAAAAAAAAAAAAAGGAAAAAAATACAGCAACACTCCCTGAGTTTAAAAATTCTAGTTGAATAAAAGCAGCATAAGTCCCTTTTTCTTAGTTATCTACATGCTAATTGTGTCTTAGATTCTAGGAGAAAAAGACATAATCCTTGTTTCTTAAACATCAATCCCAGAGTGAAGGGATCAGAGTTGAAGGAATTAGATATATGACCCATAGCTAAAAACTGTTCCTAGGAAACATGTAAATGTTTATTCCATTATACTTATCATTCCCCTGGACAAAACTCCCATCTTTGAAATGACCTGCAGGTTTGGAAGACATTCGCACAAGTTAATTTTTGAGTCAGCAAAAAGTAGTCTCAAAGAGCTAATCCAAATCCTTCACATCTGTGAAACTTCAAGATGTAGATCTCCTTGTCACTGTATTGTATTTTCTCACAGCTATTTCTTCTCTTCCCTAAAGGGAACACTGATGTGATTCAGTCCCTAGCACATAAATCTTTCATACAGGCTCTGAGTGACCTCTACAGTATCAGCTTTTCACCCCATTACTTCAGCTATTGCTTCCCTCCTGCCCACCCGGCACCTCCAAAGATTTCAGGGCAGCTATTTAAACTTCTGCCTTTGGTTTTCAACTTGAAAAGAGATTATTGCTTTGTACCATTTTGATGATGATGGGGAGGGGTACACATTAATAAAGTGTATATGTATAGCAAGTATTCTCAAAATTAATGGCTTAACACAACTGTTTACTTAACTCATAATTCTCTGAATTTGTCAGACTTAAATAGGTTTTTTCTCTTAGCTGGACTGGTTCATATGTCTGGGTCTCTGCCAGGAGAGCTGACTGCTGACTGACTAAGATGGCCCCATATGGGACAGCTTATCTGTCTTCCACATGGTCTCTTATCCTTCAGCAGTCTGGCCTGGGATTGCTCACATGGGAGCTGACCTGGCATGAAAGGTCTCTTGAGGCTTGGGTCTGGAATTCTGCCTTCTTCTCTCAATGCCTAAAGCAATTTCCAAGGTCAGCCTAGATTCAAGAGGTGGAGAAAGAGATTCCCCCTCTTGATGAGAGGATTTGCAGAGTAATCCTCTTACATTGCAAAGAATCAAGATTGAAATAGTTGCTGTAGTTTTCATTTTGTTTCTAAGATCTACCAATTAAGATTCTTTGGATGCTTATCCAAGTATCTAGAAGCTGTGCTGTACAAATGCTAGATCTTTCCATTTCCTTAAGCATCCATATGGCTCCCAATAGTAGACCTACTACACACATGCATAAACTCTTAAGAAATAGGGGCTAATGGTTTGATGCCAGAGCCCTTTTACTTACCATCTGGTAATTCCAAGTTCCTTGACTGTACCTTTCAGTATGATATTGTTCAGTATCAATATATGCTTATGACTATATGAAAATATCACTGTAATCAATATGGTAAGTATTTTATGGAAAATTATAAATATTAATAAATGCCTGATTATTTCTTTCTGTATATGCAAGTCTTTATCTTGACTTCAAAGACCAAACATCAAAGGCCTTTTAATGTTCCAGGCACTTCATGATTCTTCAATAACTTGAATGAAGTGAATCTTGAATCCTACTTCATGTTGAATGTATCTCTAATCCCAGTGAACAATGTCTGATATTAAGGGCAGAGACTCTAGATACTTGATTAGGACTTGAAGAAGAGTGTGGTAAAATGGCTCCTTAAATGTAAAGAGAATATTCTGGTTTGTAGGTATCAGAACTCATAGTTTTATTGACAAATGACTATTGACAACATTGACCACTAGCCCAGTATCTTACCACTCTCTGGAGATTTATCAAGAAAACACTCTGAATCCAACTCCTACGTGACTTGACATTGGTTCCTTAACTTCCATTTTCTTATTTATTTAGCTATAGCCTTAAAGAGTAATTTACAATGAAATAGGCATGAATACAAAGAAAGGAATCATTGCTACAGGTAGTTATTTTTCAAAAAGTCCATCAATTTAAGATTTGTGGGAAGTTTATCTGGCTATCACATAAGATAAATATTGTACAAATGTTAGCTCTTCAAATTTCATTGAGATCAGAAGGTTCTAATAGCAAATCTATTGCACAAGACTCTACTTTAGAAACATTTTACAAAGAATAAATGCATACAAAATAAGTAGGTATAGACAATTTTTAGTACAAAATTGCTACACACTGTGCGCTGTTCAAAGTTCTTGTCAATGCGCTAACAGAAGAGCCGACTGTGGTAGTGCATGAGTGCCCTCCTTCACAGATGAAAAGGCAAGGGCATAGCAAGTAAAGGCCATATGCAAGGCTTCTAACATGCCATTAAGGACACAGTAGGTCTGCAAAGGATATGTTTTCTATGATCGTGACAGAATGACATTGCCTCATAGTTTTTTACAGAATGCTTTGTGCAAGATAGGTGTTTAATAAATTCATGTTGATTTGATTTCAGAAGAACCCTGCTGTATCCTGTGGGCTTTCTAAGAGGTGTATTCTATGAAATGAACCTCATGGTTACAGGATAATGTGATTTGTGTGATTGCTTTTAGATTGAGTTACTGTCTTTCAGTTACAAAAGAAGATTAAATGAGTATATGCAAATCTATGAACTTCAGCAGCCCCATTACCCCCAAGAACCATTTAGAAAATTGTCTGTATAGGACAAGAAAGAGACCTCACAGGTCCAATTTTCAAAAATAACCAGATTTTATTAAATGATGCTTTTAGTGTTTAAGGAAAAAAGATTTAGGACCTTGGTTCTGCTCCCCCCCCATTTTGGGGTGAGAGCAGGGAGGGAGAAAGGACTGGCTCTTACATATACTAGTCCTCAGTCCTAGTGTCCACAGTGTCTGACACATTTTTGCTTATTGCCTTTTTAAAAACTTTTTTTGCTTTCATTTAAAATTGTCTTGTTCATATCCTGTAACCAATAGTGACAATGTCTAAAACCATTCCCTTAAATACAATGGAAACCCATTTCTCTGCCTCACCCTACCACGGGGTTATTTTTCAGGCTACAGTCTGAGGAAAACTAAAATATCATGCTTAATAAGATGATGCCACCTAAACTTGTCAGATAATGGAGATAGTGATATTTAAGAGTCAAGGCTTTCAAGAATTTAAGCAGCATCATCAGGAGGGTAAATGATAGGTATGCCATTTTACCAGCAAGTCTGGTCTTTAGTAATGTGTGGGCCTACCTGATAGTCACCTGAAGTTCCTCTGTAATGTTGGGGCATCCGTCTTCAGCCGATAGGTCATAGTATGTCTGGAAGACTTCTCAGCAAAGCAGGAAATTTCAAACTGTCCATCTGCATTGACAGTCTGTCAGTCATTTTTCTATGTCCTGAAGAAAGTCTCGTAGACTCTTCCATGAAGCAGGAACCCTGAAGGACTATTTGAGTTCAGCAGTCACTTTCTTGTGGATCCTGCATGTCCAGCTTATACAGCAACAGTCAAGCAGTCTAGGCAAGCGAAGTTTCTTGCCCAAATGGCTAATCTTGCCATGTTGAAAGCAAACTCCACAACGAGTTTCTTCGATGCCCATCTTCCTCTCAGACATAATTGGTGATGCCAGGAGCAGATATTTCTCATTGTCAAGAAAAACCCTAAACCATTTTAAATTCTGAAGGTCTTTGAAAGGTTTGAAGACTGTCTGTCTATCTCAAATATATCTCTGTATATCTAGAAAACCTAACTTACCTGACTATAAGTTCTTACTATTATAAGTAACTATCTATAGTCTGTATTTAATTATGTATTACGTTTTAAAAGATCAGTATAAACACAATACTTAATCAAGAGGAGAAATATACACATCACAAAACTGACCTTGAATTTGTATCAATAAATGGAAAAACCATACCAATACAAAGTACTCATTTCTATACCATAATCCCCTTTTTCCTTTAAAAAGAGATTGATTGTGATCATTAACCAATTATAAGCAACCCCATTCAAATGAAAACAAAGATTTATAAACAATATGGGGATTTGGACGTCACTCATTCCAAACTGCTTCCTGCTGGATGGGGGCAATATTTATACCATGGGGATCATGACACTACTCAGAAACCTGTATAAGTCCTTATTTTCGGGGTCTGTAAGGCTGCATCATCTTAGCTGTCTCAATTGTTGGAATACCTGGCCCACTCTTTCCAGGGATCTTGGTTCATCAAACCACAGAAGCCTGGAAGGAATCCACAGCTTTCCATTTTCTGTGGAAACATAAACAAAAACTCTTTTCCCAAGTAACAGGTTCTTATATTTCAAGTTAGAAATCAAAGCATTTTTGAAATATAATTTGGATTAATTTACCAGCATTTATAAAGTATACTTTAGTAGTTTTTCCTTTTTTAGCAATCAAAAAAACTGAAAAACACAATAGTATACAGTATCCAGACTTTCTGTGTATTTTTCATCTTTACGTGGCTTATTTATTTATCTGTTTCTTTTACTTTTACTTATTTATTTATTTCTCTGAGACAGGGTTTCTCTGGAAATCTGCCTGCCTCTGCCTCTGGAGTAAATCCTACCAGCGTGCACCACCACAGCCAGCTTTTCTATTTACCACTTTGCTGTTTCTTTTTCTCTCTCAATCCTACCTATATTTTTAAACACACTGTAAATCTTTAGAATTTTTTTTCATCCAAGTCTGACTTTACTGTAAATCTTTATGTTTTTCTGGCCATGTGTCTTATCTGTTAAAACCGTGGCTGTTTAAACTGTAGTTTTTTTCCAAGATGGCGCGGGCATAAGCGTGATTCCAGCTCACTGGCTCAGTCTAAGCTGACATCCAGCAAAAGCTGCCAGCTTGGAGATGTGGTCACTGCCACTTCCAGCTATACGTACAACCTTTCAATTGTTAGCAGAGCCTCTTAAAAGAACCTTGGTTTTTTTCCTTTTTTTCTTTTCTTTTTTTTTTGATTATGCTGAGTCAGGAAGACTCCCTTAAGTGAGCCGCATGAGTCTCTGCTTGTCAATAGCAAAACAGAGCACACCTGAGAAAAAATGCTGCTACCAAGAACCCATGCTTTTCTCTGTTCTTTTGTTTCTTAAATCCCTTTAAATCTTTTGTCGTTCTACATGGAAATTCAATCCTACATGCTGATGCCACTGTTCTTTTACTTTCTCTTTTTTATTTTTTTTTATTTTTTAAGATCATAACATAATTATATAATTTCCTTCTTGTCTTTCCTACCTCCAACACCCCCCCACACACACACACTCCTCATACATAGTGTAGCCTGCTCAGTCTGTGTAATGTTGCTTGCTTGTATGCTTTCAGGGCTGACCATTTGGAATTAGATAGCCAGTTGGTGTGCCCATCCCCAGGGAAGACTATTTCTCCTACTCTCAGAATTCCTTTGCTGTCTGTAGTTTTTTGTGTAGGGTTGAGGCCTCCTGGGCTTTTTCCCTTCCACCTGAGGATGTTTAGCTGCGCCTTCTTCTTCTTCTTCTTCTTCTTCTTCTTCTTCTTCTTCTTCTTCTTCTTCTTCTTCTTCTTCTTCTTCTTCTTCTTCTTCTTCTTCTTCTTCTTCTTCTTCTTCTTCTTCTTCTTCTTCTTCTTCTTCTTCTTCTTCTTCTTCTTCTTCTTCTTCTTCTTCTTCTTCTTCTCCTAAAGCTGTTTGGGCTTTGATATATTGTCACAATCTCAGTGCTGATCATCAGTTCTTTCCTAAGGACAGGTAGAAAAAAACCTGCTGCCTTTTCAGCTGTATACTTAGAAAAAACATGAAAAAAATTTTCTCTACCAGGCTTTGTCCAACCAGAGAAATGTGGCTGCATGTTCCGCACGTGTTAGCTGTGAACCACAACATTATGACTACGCATCTCATTTTGCTTCTTAGTGTCTTATTGGATTTGAGCGGCCAGACTACTTCCTCAGAATAATTAAAATAATGATAATAATGAAAATTCATAATATGTGTGTTTAAATTTTGATTTTCATTAAATCCCACCTTATAAGTATCTACAAAGAGTTGGTGATTAATACAGTCAGTAACATACAAGGGAATAAAAAGTTTTATTCTCCCAGTGAATTGAAAGACAGAGGGAAGAAACTCTGTGCCTCATTCTACAGTGTTTATGTTATAGATACAAAGCCACTTAGAAGTGTGATTATAGTTTGCTAATCTGAATCTTATAAGAATATGAGACTAATCTTATGAGAATATAAGTGTCTTGTAACTTTTGTGGACATTTTTGAATAAATATATTCTATTTAAACATTTTTTCATATAGTATATTAGCATCATATTTCCCCTCCCTCAACTCATCCCAGATCCTTCACACACCCCTACCTGCCCAGGTTAATGTTCTCTTCCTTCCTCCTTTTCTCTCTCTGTCTCATAAAAGCAAACAATGAAAATAAAACTAACTTAACAATAACAATGTACCCTCCAAAAAAAAAGTCACAGAAAATTCATGGGGTCCATTTTGTGTTGGTCAACTATTCCTGGGTATGGAGCCTGTCCTGGACTGTGATTGATATACCCAGTGACACTCCAATGGAGAGAGCTGATTTTCCCAGTACCCAGCTGGTATCATTTGCAAAAAGCTTCTTGGTAAGGGGTAGGACTGTGTATTAACCTTCTCTTCTCAGGGCTCGCATTTTGTCTGCTTTGAAACAGTGTAGGTCTTGTGAACATTATTAAAGTTTCCAGAGCTGCAGGCTTGGTTGGTCAGAGGGAACAACCCTGCCCATGGAAGAAGACTGGTCTTCAGTCAAGTCTATACAAGTAGCTGAAGTGCCCTACCAGAACATCCAAACAAGCTCTCACGGGTGTCTATATTTCTGTAAAGGAGAACACAGTTGTACTAGAACTTGGAAACTGAGAAAGGCTTAAGGAAAGACAAAAGAGGAGAGGATCTTATGCTAGGCATTCTGGGAGGAGAGGACTTAGCAAGGAGCACGCTGGTGTGGAAGGAAATCATGAAGCCTCAGGAGAAGAGAGAAGTGTGTGATGATATGTAGTTGTGTATGTATGGCCATCCACACTGGTGAAGAGTTTCGAAACAGTACAGGTTAGAACTAGGAGCTCTGAAAAGTAAGGTAAGGTTAAAAGCAAATGCATTTTAGCAAGAAAGTAATATGATTTTATATGCATTTTAGAAAATAAGTCTAGTATCAGAATTAACAATATTTGTGAATTTTAAAACATCATGGTGAGTGGTTATGTACAGGTGTATTCTTTGGCCCTTTGAGAGTATCAGTTTTAAGAACAAGTATTGAAGCAGTTGATGCTGCCTTTGGCTTTATGCCCCACATGAACTTGTTCTCAGATGACACATATAACTGAAACAACTTGAGATCATACTTTATCCTGTAAAAGAAGGGGCACAAAGTTTCAGCTTCTGTCAAGGACAGAGTTGCTTGTCCTGAATGAAATTTGTTCTAGTACAATGATAAGTTCCTGAAGAGAGACAAAAAGACCAGAAACATTTCTAGGAATTGGGAAACAGCTAAAAGCAGGATGAAACTGAAGTAGGTTCAGTCATTGAAAGGAAACTTCACTGGCTAAGACACACCTCTAAGATATCACATAGCTTAGATGCTGATGGTGCCCCCCTTGTAGTAGGTTTGTCTTATACTCTTTGATCTTTAGGAGCTGTCACCCAACACTCAAATAAATACCTGGAGACTTATTATTTCCTATAAATGCCCAGCCTTAGCTTGGTTCATTTCTAGCCAGCTTTTCTTAAATTACACCCTCTACCTTTTGCCTCTGGGCTTTTGCCTTTCTCTATTTCGGTATATCTTTTTTCCCTTCTTATTCCATGTGTCTGGCTGTGTGGCTATGTGACTGGCCTCTGGCATCTTCCTCTCCTTCTTTTATTGCCACACCCTCTTTTCTTCTCCCATTTATTCTGTATGCCTGGCAGGCCCACCTACCCCTCTTCTGCTTAGCTATTGACCATTCAGCTCTTTATTCGACAAGTAATGTGTTTTAGAAGGCAAAGTAACACAGTTTCAGAGTTAAATAAATGAAACATAAAGGAATGCAACACATCTTTGCATCATTAAACAAATGTTCCATACATAAATAAATGTAACACATCTTCAACTAATATTCCCCAACACTCCCTACTCTATTTGAAAGTAGCTAAATGACACAACAGAATATAATAGTTTTGTTAGCATGAGAAATTATAAACCTGAGTTCAGACTGAGTAGGAAATGAAGAGAGGTCCCCAGGAAAAGCAGAATAACAGAGAGGGGAATCCCCTCCCAAAATAAAAGTGAGTACCTTTTAAATCTTTAACTGAGTATTGAATTATGCATGTATGGGGAAAGTCTTCAATAAGCCCTGGATAAAAGTAAAAGCTATAAAACTGAAAGAACTGGGCAGGGAATTCAGCAGCTTCAGTAGGTATATAAGAGTTTGAAATTTTATTCCAGCTTCCACCTGCCTCAAGCTAGAGGAGCATCCTTAACTCTGTAAACACTGAAACTCCAGCAGACCCACACTAGAAATGCAAAAAATACCCCCCTGAACTAATGAACTTTCTTCAGAAATAGAAAAATGGAGCTAGATTTCACCTTAATAAAGCCTGATAACCATTTACCTGCTTGTTAGATCAATCATCAATAAGGCATTTCTTAGTTTATTTCCCTGTTCCTAAGGTAAAAGTACCACAACAAAATTTATTTTAGCTACTCGTTCAAGGGTATACTCTATCATTGTAAGGAGTCAAGACAACAGGAACTTGAAGCAGCTGGTCACATGACATCCAGAAAGCCAGGCACAGTAAATTCTCATGCTTACTTCACTTTCTTCTTTTTATTTACTCCAGGTTACCATCCCATGGCCTGGTACTATCCACAGTATTCAGCTCTTTCCACTTCTAATCAAATGAAGATAACTGCCTACAGTGATGTCCACAGGGGCTGTCTCAGTCTCACCAAGTTATCAATTTCATTTAACCATCAAAAGGATAACCTAAACTTTCTTCCACATGTTATTTGGTCTTCAATATTCTGTTGAAAAACCAGGCAATGGCAACAGACTCATTGGTCATCTGATATTGGAATTGACAGAAATGTATGCAAAAGCATTATATAAAACCTGTTAAGAAATTTAGATAATATAGAAGTAAGATATTGAGATATAAGGAATGATAGATTTGAAAATTTCAGAAGTGATTTTAAAATAGTAATCTTATGAACTGAAAAAAATAATCTAGAGTGAAGAAAATGATCAGGTGGGATCTAGCAGATTTAACACATCTCAATGATTAAAAAGACAATAAAAGCCAATAAAGGAGCAAAGTAGGCACTAGATCTCTAAGTACTAGGCAAGATACTTAACCTTCCTAGACATCAGTAATGTATAAATTGAGTATCCCTTATAGCCATTTGAATGCTAAAATCAAGAAGATGGACAGCAGCAAAGGTATACCTAACTGAAGCTCTCATACAATGCTAGGGGCAGAAAATCACATAAATGATTTGGGAAAGCATATGTTCCTTATAAAGTATGCAGACCATACCCAGAAACATTATCCATAGGAGTTTTCCCCAAGGAAATGAACATATTACAGCAACAAAATGATTTGTATTCAATATATATTTATCTACAATCATTAGAAAAAGAAAATGAATAATACCTGTTCATTCAGATATCAATGAAGAAATTATGGTATCTTTAAAAGCAGACTATTTCTGAAGATTAAAATGGAATAAAATCATAATACATGTGATTTTAAAATTCTGCTGAATGGAAGACACAAGACCCTCTATCTGAAGTTTGAAATATGTAACAACAAAAACTTAGCCATGGTCACTGAAGAACTAACAAATGTTCCCACTCCTAACATTGATAAGAGGAGAATTCAGATAAAAAGGACATAAGAAACCATTGGGCTGATGAACTTTATTGGTGTTACAGTAGTGTCCATGTACTTTTGTTAAAATACATCAAAGTGACACACTTCATATTTCTCTACTTGATTGTATGTGCATAATAAATCATAAATAGTATTAATGGAACTAAAAATGTAATAATAGAGTGTTATATTCATATGCAGGAACTAAGGTTAGATTGCCAGTGTTTGAGACAATTGTAGAGAGTTCAGAGTATAATTTGCACATCAGAAAAATCTGGAGCTTTGAGACACATTGCAAGTTCTTTGTGATAAAAGCAAGATGCTAACCTTGGCTAGGCCTCATAAAATGGAGACGATACAATTAGTATCTGCCTTCGAAGGTTATCCTTGGTGTAATGTCTGGAACACAGATGTGTTCAGTGCATTTAAGCCATAGTCATTATTATTAAATAGCTCTTCAACTATACTGGCATTACCCTAACTCAATCAGGAATGTGTGTATAACCATGAAGATTTTAAGAATTAGGTATCTACAAACTACATTAGGCTGCAATCTAAATAATTCAGACTTTTGACAGCATATGATTAAGGACTCTCACAAATCCTATTTTAGTTATCCATTTCAAACCAAGCAACTATCTCTTTGTCAAGAAAAAACACAACTATTCACTTTAATATTATTTCCTTGGAGAGTTTGAGAAAGAAATCAACAACAGAAATTAGGACATATTTTTTTCATAATAGTCTTCTTTCTCTGGTCCTTATCTTTTGTTCTTGTCATTAGAAGTGTGCATCTTTCTAGCACATACATATGTTTATGTTAACATGTACAAAAGCATGTATGTAACCATATATATAATTGTGAATGCACTGTTTGTGAGCTGGCTAGTTTTTGGCAACTTGACACAAGCTAGAATGGTCTAAAAGGAGGGAACCTAAACTGAGAAAATGTCTCCAGAAGACTGGCATATAGACATGTCTGTTGGGCATTTTCTTGACTAATATGGGAGTGCCTAGTTCATGGGTGGAACCATTGCTAGGCAGGTAATCCTGGTGTGCATAAGAAAGCAAACTGAGCAAGCCAGTTAACAGCATTCTTCCATGGCCTCTGTTTGGTCCTCAGTGCTGGGCGGTCTGGAAGTGTAAGATGAAATCCTTTCCTCTTCAAATTGCTTTTGGTTATGACATTTATCACAGAATTAGAAATCAAACTAAGACAGTTTGTATCTATGACTGTCTTCTAAACCAGACATTTTCATGTAGAAAATCTTATCATGATAAGACTGTCAACCTAAAAGTTGATCTACTCTTTTGAATAGCTACAGAATAGTATATGGCAGGATGGAACTTTATTTATTGAACAAGCTGCCATGTATGAATACAGCATAATTTCAGGTTATTATTCCTGCAAAAAGCTTTGAATTAATGCAAATGTCATCTGCACTTGAGTTGATAATTTCTTATGATAAATTTTAAAAACTGAAATGACTAGTTAAACATTCTTGAACAAATATTTTCAATCTTTTGTAAGTGAGTAACTGTATTTTGTGTGTGCACAGTGCACAGGGTGTTGGAGTAGGGTTTTCTCTACAGTGCAATGAATGGTGGTTTTCATATTCTTTATGTTTCTCATTGGCTGATAAAGAGCTGTTTTTAATTTTACCCAAAACCATATTAAGATATTTAAGTTAAACACCATCAATCTAGCGCTGAAACACTGTATTAAGCATCCTGTGTAATGCCTCCTGTGCAGCCAAGTCCTTAAATTCCTGCACAGGTATGTGAGGCTGCACATCTAACATCAGTTTATTATAAAGTAGAGTTTAGCACAGCATGTGGCTTGGAAAGAGCACAATGTGGATTTCACTTGGGGTCTGTGAAGTGTGACAGTTGAGAGTAGTCTGAAATACATTCATTTTGATATGAGGGTCCTTTAGGGCTAGGTTTGTTATCAAACACCACAGATATGTAAGTGGCAAGGCAGGGAAGCCTCGATAAGCCTATTCCTTTAGACACTCCATCAGCTGAGAATGATGCCTCAGTGACAGCCAGTGGCAACAGAAGCCACCTTGGATATTACATAGGTGGTACCCTCAGAACTAAAGTCTGTCCAGTATCTAGCTTCATCTTGAAATACAACAAAAAGAAGAAGAGGCATTATCAGTTGTGTGATGGCACAGAGTGTGGGGTGGGGGTGTTCAGAACTCTCCTAGATACTGGGTTTTCTTTCCCATTCGGGATTGCCTTGATTTCTGCCTTCTCTTGGTTTGCCAACATGATTTTTCTTTCTGCCCACAGGACATTTATTCAAAAATGCCTACACCACCCCATTTTCAAGTACCTAAATTATGTGTCCATGAGTCTTTTGCCCTGTACCTCAGCATTAACTTCTGATTCAGTCACATAGGTGTTGGTTTTTAATGGAATCAGTTTGATGCTTCTTGCCTGAGTGGCTGTATGCAAAGGGACCAAAGGAGGAGCAACAGCTAAGGCTGCCTGGGGGCAGAAAGCTGTCTCTTTATCAGAGTAAGAACAGCTGCCACAGTCTGGCTTTGCTTTCTGGCAAGCAAGCCAGGTGCATGGTCTTCCAGGTGCTTATAATGACCCATGTGCCCTTGCGTCATCTAGTCGTCTAGCTCTTAGCTTGAAGGAACCTGATCGTGATTGAATTGTACCTGTGAGGAACAGAGTTGTCTAGAGGTTTGGTTCTACTTGGGTAGCCTTGCTTTTATCGTCTCACTTATGAGAAGAGCACACAGGTACCGTTTTTTCTTCATACCCTCATTTGATACTGGTGGTGTGCTGGAAAACATACTTAACAGCTCTGAAGAGACAGCTAGCATTTCTTCCTAACACTGTTTTCATTGAAATCTGATGTTGGTGGATAGTGCCTACACTAGTAAAATTATTCTACCTGTCAGGGGCTCCTCCACCCCAAGAGAATCTTAAACAGAACACTTCCCTCTTCTACACATGGAGAACAAGAGAGAGAGAAAGAGAGAGAGAGAGAGAGAGACAGACAGAGACAAAGAGAGAGAGAGAGAGACAGAGAGAGAGACAGAGACAGAGAGAGAGACAGAGAGAGAGACAGAGAGAGAGAGACAGAGAGAGAGAGAGAGAGAGAGAGAGAGAGAGAGAGAGAGAGAGAGAGAGAGAGAGAGAGAGAGAGAGAGAGAGAGAGAGAGAGTTGTATTCATTGTGACTGTGAGTTTTCCTCCGTGGAGCTATGGTTTGAGGCAGAAAAAATTGAGTTTCTTTTTCTTCTGTTCATTTATACATTTATTCCCGAAGGTAAACATAAGCTAACTTTGTTGTCTCTCTCCCATAGTGGATGGCTGTATTCACAGAGCAGCTGGCCCCTGTTTGTTATCTGAGTGTCGGAACCTGAATGGCTGTGAGACCGGACATGCAAAAATCACATGCGGCTATGATCTCCCAGCAAAGTGTGAGTATGGCATGACTCAACTTCATTTCAGGCTCAACTGAGAACACTAGCCTTGCTTTTTCCCTCCAAAGAATATCAAGAAAAGGAGACAGTTGAGGTGGGATTTAATTAAATATGCTTCTATTCTGTTTTAGTGTGTAGGGGCATGTTTATTTACACGATTAACTAGAATTTTGGTTGTTTGGTTCTTTAACAGTGTCTCTGAAACAGAGAAATAAAAGTATGAGCAAAATATACGTTCCAGTGTTTAAGCATCACCAGTGACAGTTTCTGGAAATGATGCCAATTTCTCATTCCTTGTTCGGCTTCCTTGATTGTGGATGTGTTTAGAGCAAAGGAGATCAAAGTGATGTATTGTGTTTTCAGCTGCCATGTAAAGGCTGATTGGCAATTACAGCCCAGGCATCTGTCACACTCCATTCTCAGGAGAAGCCAGTGGAATGTGGCTGTCAGTCTGAGAATGTATTTGCTCTTTGAATGTGGAATGGTCAAATTTTCTATTATATTTGAATAGAAAAATGCATTGCAATTGAGTGACCTTGTTGCTTCAGTGTTTAGCCAACTGTGATAGGGTGGCATAGAATAAAAAAGGAGAGAAGTGATTAAAAGCACACCTTTTAAACTTATATAATTTTCAGGGCCTGGGGATGGAGGGAGGGTTTGTGCTACACTATTAAGGTGTGCATTGGCCTGGAAATTGAGATGCCAATTTAATCTATGTACTTGCTTCTTAGGATACTGCCTAGATCTATGAACATATTTTATGTAAAGGCAAAGCTACTTTTGTTTGTGTGTCTTTTAGTAGTGAAGAAAGCAGGACTAAAAAGGTACAGCATAATTTATGGTATGCTTTTGGAGTCTTTATGGACAGGATGTGTAAAAAAAAAGCTACCCAAGACTATCTGTGAATGGTAACATAGTGGCTTTATTTAAAAATTGTGTGTGTGTGTGTGTGTGTGTGTGTGTGTGTGTAACCCCCCAAGTGTACATTGGCATTGGGGAGTTCTCATTTTCACTCTTAGGACTTGTGATCTAGTATTAAAGGTTATTTTCCTTCTGGGATTGTATAGTTCGTGTTGACAAACACAGCTCTTTAATCTGTCTAACATGATGCTACCTGTGCGATGCAGCTGACTTCTACCACCCCAAGAATGAGCAGATCAATTACTTTCAGGATTGTGTTTGTTCTTAAACCAAGTAATAAGTGAGGTCTGTTGAAGTCACTACTTTCTCTGTATGAAAACAGACATCAAAATTCTTCAACTCTGAGCTTTCTGAACACAGATAAATTTGGAGTCGGTATACGTGATGAAGTAAAAATGATTTTTATGTGTATTATCCAAGAATGTGGAAAGCTTTTCTCAATTTACTTGCTACCATTTTGGCATGCTTGTGTGCAAGATTTTCCTTTGCATGCCACTCATTTGATTTCAGGGTCATTGAGGATTTACCTAATGTTGGGCACCAAGGCACAGGGATCAGCAAGACTCTGAATGTTTTAGAAGTTGCCATGTTTGAAACCCATGTTTGAGCCTTCACGTAGTGTGTGACTTAAGAAGCATAACTGAAGTAAAGGGGGTCATGTGGCTCAAGACTCCAGACATGGAGACTCAGCCTCCAGAAGTCAACATGGAATCCCTACTCCAGTCATTATATGCATCTCAGTGGCATGAGTCCTGGCTAGTTTTTGTGTCAACACAGACTAGAATAATCTTACAGAAAGGAACTTCAACAGAGACATTGTCTTCATAATATCAGGAAGTAGACAAGTCTGTCTGTTTTCATAATTAGTGCTTGATGTGGGGAGACCTAGCCCATTGTGGGTGAGGACATCCCTGGTAGGGTGGTCCTGAATGTTATAAAAAAGCAGGCTGAACAAGCTATAAGGAGCAAGTTGGTAAGTGGCATCCTCCTTGGCCTCTGTACCATCTTCTGCTTCCAGGTTTCTGCCTTGACTTCCTTTGATGATGAACTGTGATATAGAACTCAAAGCAAAATAAACCCTTTACTTCCCAGGTTACTTCTGGTTATGGAGTTTCATTAGTGAAGACAGCCAAGTCCAATAAAGAATCATCCAATGGGATAGAAAATAGCCGTCCAGCACAGCAGCCACCTCATTAAAAAAATTCAAAGACATGCACTGTCACTGAAAATATCTTTATATTTCTCTGTACTTTAAAAGGTTAATGATTGATATTAAAATCATAAAAAAATGAATGTGAAATTGAGTAATACTATCTCACACTTGTATTCTACTTTAATAATGTTTAATAGTATGTTCACAAGCCCTTATCCTTTAAATTATGCTTTACAAACATTGTGCATTTTCATTTTCCTTTTCCATATCACTGAGAGATAGTTTTCTTTCTCATCAATTTAGATCCTCCATTTCAGAGTCATTAACAATCCACAGATGTGCTTTTGTAGTGAGAGAATGAAAAGGGAGCTCATTACATACTGTTTGGGTCATTTTCCCCTCCATATTTAATAATTCTGTGACAGTTTGACAGCAGACACTAGCTCCTATCTGTCCTCTGAGACAGTGGGTTCATCATTATAGGGGCACTACAGCCAGTCATACAGCCTCAAGTGATGATGTCTTCATGCACTAGCAATTTGTTTTGAAAATTCTTTTGTCTGGGTTACATACAGTGTTGGTCATTTTGGACTGCTCTCTGCTTTTCTATGTTTGCTAAATTAATTTATTCATGAATGGTTGTATTTGAATTAATTATACTTGTATTCTGTGTTGTGTGGCCTATCATGATGGGTGGGATGAAAAGCCCTTGCATGTTCTCTCTTTTTTTCACTGCCTGACTGTTTGAATGGTTTTTGACACAAAGCTACCCAATAACTTTTCTCAAAAGTACTCATGGGTGGCAATATTGACTAGAATTTCATTAAAAGCTATTGCTTAGGAAGTGTACAAAGGGCTGTTTATGTAATTTCAATCCTGAATGGATGGTTCCTTCTGTGAGATTAGATTTGTTTTGAATTTGTAATAAACTT
This sequence comes from Mesocricetus auratus, assembly GCF_017639785.1. Lineage (NCBI taxonomy): Eukaryota > Metazoa > Chordata > Mammalia > Rodentia > Cricetidae > Mesocricetus > Mesocricetus auratus. Next base: position 107,373,236 of record NW_024429189.1, read on the forward strand.
TCATGTGTGTACTTTTATCGAATCTTTGCACATGAATGATATTTAAATTTCCCTGTCTGTTGTAGAACTCTGCCCTCCCAGCTTAATATCCATTACCATGTTAAGAGAGAACTCATCATAAACCTACAACAGGCTCTCAAGACTGTTTCTATTGACTGCACTTCATAGCAGAAGGGGCAGAGAGAATCATTAGATGCTCATCTGAGATGCAGCCACTCCCTCCTACATCTTCTCCCAAGCTTGCACATGGTCTTGGTATGTATGAGAATATATAGAGTGTAGAAGGGTTAACTGGAGTGTGGACTCCATTTGTGCAGCCATAGGTGAGGCGTTAACCATGTTAGGGTGAGACTTTTGGTAATGTTGCTATTTTGGATTACCTAAGAGTCTAGAATTGTAGCATGAGTTCTATTTGGACTCTGCCAATTCTGAGACCACAGGGGCAATCCTGTACTCAGGCTGTATTCTCAGACTGCTTAGACCACACTGTTCCTCTGACTGCACTGCTCCTCAAACTTCATCCCTCTTTTGTCTCCTCCTGCCTTATATTGCTGTCTCTGCCCAGCCATGTCACTCCTATCTCCACCTTCCTAGTGCTGAGATTAAAGGTGTGTGATCCTAAGTGTTGGATCACCTTTGTGTCAGCTCTGTTTCTTTTTTGACAGATTCAATTTCATGTATCCCAGGGTGTCCTTGAACTCACAGATATCTTCTGCCTCTGTCTCCTGAGTGCAGAGATTAAAGGTGTGGTCACTACTGCCTAGGCTCTAGTGTGCCTAGCTTTTATCTCTGATCTTGTGGCAAGCTTTATTTGTTAGATTATAAACAAAATATCATCTCATAGAATCAACATCTTTGTTTTGGTGCCCCATCTGCCATGAGTAAAGTTTTCAGGTCTTCCCAAGAAAAGTCCATGCAACACTCTCCTTGTTACAGTGGAAACATGTGGAATAGTGTTCTAATTTTGTGATTAATTATTATGAAAGAATGAGGTGCCAAAAGGACCTTTTCTTCAGGACCCTTTCATTTGGAAAATAATTTATTAGCTTTGATTCTTACCTCTCCAGATTTTCATTTTGTAATCCACTTTGCAGTGTGCTCATGGGGGTGGGTTGTTTATATCCTCTGTTGTAGACAAGGCTGTGCATGGTGGAGACTTTTCTTCTCCACTGTGATCTCCTTCTGTATTCTCTCATAGACTGTCTTGCTTATCCTCAGTCCTAGGTACTATTGTCTCCTTGTCTGTAGTGTCTGTAGTTCAATTCTAGACTTCTTCATGACTTCCTCCCTTATATTCTTCATATCCTTGTTTAGTGTAACCTCAGGAGTCACCTTAGCTGACATAGCTATCCTGGCTTCTTTGCTTCATCTGTAGTTGTTGTACTGTAGTATGTTAGCTTCAAATATACAGTGTTATTAATTCTTTTTGTTTGTACTACCACACCAGAATAAGGATGTAAACTATGGAGTTAGGATCTATTTCGTTTATTTTGCAATGTTCATAGAAGTTCTAAATATACCCGTGACAGGAAAGAGGCTTGAAAGGTACTTCTTGAAAGGGTGAATGGAAATAAACTGTAATCCTTTAACTTGTCCTGTTTAAGTTAAACATTTGTTAAACTAATTCTCTTCGGATTTCCAATATAGACCACCATATCTTGTACCACTTAAAATGTCTTGAATGGTGTGACTTGCAACATGTTTCTGTGCATCTCTGTGTGTTTGTGTTTATATAGAAAGCTTACTTTTTCATCTTTTCTACTTATCTTTAAGACTCAACTCAGATATCACCTCTGTTAGGAATGAGGTCATACTACCTCAGCTACAAGTTTTTCTTCAGTATATTGCATGTTAACACTTTGCATGCTGCAAATTTCCTTGTTATACATATTTCATAGTTGTGTGTATATGAGAGAATGGGTGCATATATAGAGAGCTAGAAGACAGCCTTCTGTGTTGTTCCATAGGAGTCGCTTATCTTGTTTGTGAAGACAGGATCTCTCTTTGGTCGGGATTTCACTGAGAAGGCCGGGATGGATGAATAGTTCGTCCTATGGTCCTTCTTGTCTCCACTCCTCGAGTGCTGCCTAGTTGCACACTGTCACATGTAGCTTTATTATATGGGCTCTTGGTATCAAATTCAGGTCCTGACAAATATGTGAAAATGCACTTACTCTTGTAGCTGTCTCTCCAGCCTAATGTTGCATCTTTCTAACATATTGCATAATGTTGCATATTACAGGGACTGGAGAACTGTCTGTCAAATGAATTAACTGTTAAAACTGGAAAGCTGACATCAAATTGGTGAAAGGTTGGATATCAAAGAAAAATTATGCTAATATTCCTAAAATAATGGAATTAGTGTCAACTATCCATTGTATCTTAAAAATAGTTCAGTATATACACAGTTCTAAAGTCTTAAAAGAAATTTACTCCTAGTAGTTTCTCTTAAAGAGGTGAAAATAAAGAACATGATCATCTTCGTTTAAATTTCAACATAGCTCATATGTCTATGATCTTTCCTTAGAATACTCCCAATTTCTTTTCTTCAGGGTTGAATAAGCATCAAAGGTAAATATAAAAATATTAAATCTATGTGAACAATGTTATTTGTTTCTTCCATTTAATATTTGAAAGGCATCAAAGGGTAATGTTGGCATCCAACTTCTAGTATTACATTATTGATTTCAAGGAATGTCTAGAGTGACAGACAATAACATGACTTGTTTGAATGATTGGTTTAAATTAGTCTCCTTATTCTATTCCCAGGAGCAAAAATAATCAGATTATAGTCTTACTTATGAAAAGTAAGGATAATATATATTCAACATAAGGAGAAATTCACACACAGTGAAATGAAATCTGCTGCTCCCAGTAACAAATTTAATCCATAGTAGAGGCTTGATTGTGGTCTGGAGTCATAAACTAGGTGGAGTGTTATACAGACCTACCTGCTACCTGCTTTTCTAAATAAAGTTTAATTAGATCCCAGCAACGCTCATTTGTTCACATATTGTTTATGGCTACTTTGGTATGACTGAGTTGGGTAAATCCTGTAGGGATTGTGTGATTGGGATGTCTGGTCCTTTGTGGTTTCTTAAGGTCTAGTCTGTAACAGTCCTCATGTTTTATAAAGAGGAAGGCATGATTCATCAAAGTTAAATATTTATTTAATTTTATTAAATGTATTTAATAGGTCAAAGTTGACAAAAGCAGAAAAATACCTGCCTGGAATCTATTTCTTGGGACTTCCCTTGTTTATTGTGCCTCAGGTAAATATGTCTTTAGGAAGGTATCCTGAACCTGTTAAATCTTTCACCTCACTAGACATCTTGGGGAAAAACACTCCTGATGAGACAGAAATTGTATTGAGTCATAACTGAGAGGTGAGTAAGGCAAATCTGGGCAGAAAGAATTAGTTTAAAACACCAGATGACTCACCATAAATCTTTATTCCTTGCTTTATCCAGTGAGGTTAGCTAATGTGCTGAAAGGGGACCTCCAGGCCTAATTCATAATTGGGAGTAAGTAATTCAAAAGGTGCTTCTGCATTAGTCCTCTGTAGAAGGTGACCTGATTTTGGTCATCCTGGGCTCCCCCAGCAGGTGTCTGATTATAAAGGCAGTGAAGTGGGCATGCTGGGTAGAGTGTGACTCTGCAGCTTTTGATGGAGACCTGAGGGCTCTTACAAGACAATTCCATAATTAAATGGCATGTTACTTAAAGAGAAAAAAATAGCTTTTGAAGAACATAAAATCGTTATCTTCTTTCCAGAAGAGGAAGGTGTGACTATTCTTCATAAAAATCCACTATTTAGGTTCATTTCCTTAGGAGTTGAACTTCCATTTGTGTCTGTTTTTCCATATCTACTGTTATTTCCTTGTACATTAAAAAATTGACATATACTTTATCCCCTTAAGGAGTTTTACAATGGCTTTAGAAGTAAAAGTCTAGATTAGAAGGTCTTGGAAGAAGTTTCAAAGGAAATTGTTATGCCTTGCTCCAGAAAAACTGAGTTGGGAGCTCCTTGGCTCAGCGAAATTTCTCTGTCTGATGAATGCTCAAGTTTGAGGGCCGTCAGCCTACAGAGAGTTGAACACCAAGAAGCAATCTTGCTGTAACCCTCATGGCCAGGTAACACAAACATCCTTTTGGTTAATAGACTCGAAATTTCTTGAAAGAGAATTCTGACATGCTTTTTTCCCCTCATTTGTAGTATTTTTATAGTGACAATACTTCTATTTGCTTAGCTGTTTATTGTTTGTCCTCTAAAACAGTGACAGTTTCAGGAGGTCAAAGTTGTATCAGTTTCTTTGATTCCTGGGATGCATAGAATCTGACAAAAGAGTAGACTCTTCATGCATATTTTCTGGGAGAATTGGCAATAGCTTGTGCTCTTCCTTTTCTTGTCACTAGGTTCATTGTGAGAAACCAACATAGCCATACTCAAGATAGAATTCCACAGGTCCAGAAATCAACAGAGCTAGATCTGTTGCTGTCCTTACTCAGCCATTACATCACATCACCCAGCATGTTTCCTTTTACAGAACTTTCAAATGTTGTATTTCCCTATTATAGGATAGGGAGAGGGAACATGAAACATGAGGGCTTGCATGGAGATGTGGAAGCCCAAGAACAGCTTTGGATAATCAGTTCTCTCCTTCTACCATGGAGTAATCAGGGACTGCACTTGGGTCATCAGGCTAGAGCATCAAGAACTCTACCTGCTAAACCATTTTGTGAACCTCAAGCATGCCTCTTGATTAAAGGTTCTGGTGGTAAAAGAAAGCACAAGAGGACAAGTTTGTTTAACTTGCTCATCTGCCACACATGTATCTGCCATCTCAATGTCTCTCTTTGTAGCCCCACTGGAGCAATGCAGATTCTATCCTCAGGTGATTTTGTGACCACTAGATTCTAATGCTCCTGCCTTTTGAAAACATCTACATTTTGAAAGTAGCCAGTACTTTTATTGCTGTATTACCAGATAGGTGTAGAATAAAGTCTGTGCTTTGCTTTTATAATTTGCTGCCTTAGAAGGCCTTCAGAGGACACTGTCTATACCTTCTTTTTTTTCTATATGATCAATAGGAAATAAGAGTGTAAATCAATTCCAAGTGATAATGTAAATGGGCTCTTGAAGGCAATCCCTGCTGTGAAGTAAGTAGTTAGCAGTGACACTGGCATTAACCACAGTGGGGGTAATCAAACCGTGGATGTGTTTAATCAGAGTTATCAGCTAAGATTAAAAAGAGAGCCACAGTTGTGCAGGGATAATCATTTTCAAGGTTTAAAAGATGAATATGTGAAGGTGTTCTCATAAATTAAAGGCATCAGAATGGCTTTGAGTAATTTAGGGCGCTCTGAGGTCAGGAACAAGCAAACAGAAGAGGTTAATCTCAGGGGCATGGTCATTAACGTTAGAGACAGCAGAATATGCTTATGGAAATAAGTAGCAAGCACTGAGTTAAATGATTTTCCCCATACATTAAAATATTCCTTGAGCTGTCACTAACATACATGATTTGACTAAAAAGCAAGCAACATGGAACCATTTGCACAAGTATTAGTTATCTTTGTAATTAATCACTAATTTCAAAAACTAAATGTTGGTCCACTTTATGACTTGGTTTAGAAATACCGACAGAGCCAATCAGACACTGTAGAATAAAGGTTTGATTCCATGGTGTCTATAACACTGAACTTCAAGGGTGATCTGAAAAGTCCTAACTTGATATTCTAATTACATTGTGAAGTCCTTTAACCTTTGATTCTTGAGTTTCCTTGTTCGTGATTATCTTCAGATCATGATATCTATCTTACCAGAGTCTGGTATGAATAGACATAGAATTGTGTCTTAATGATATGAGGCATTAGAGAGATATATGACTCTATTGGAAGTTGTAACAAAATTGGCATACTTCATTTGTTTATTTAATCTATTTTTATTGGGTGCTTGCTCTGACCTCAGGGCTTTTCTAGAAAGCAGAGAGCTATAGCAAAGAAATCCTGGCCCCTTAGACCTTACAATCAAGCTGAGCGATGCAGACAATGACACGTTTGCACACAACTAAGGACTTTTAGAGATCAGTAAAGACTATGAGAAGGATAGTGCAACCTAACAGTGGGAAGGTGAAGAGGCTGCTTTCCTGTGTGGCCAGGCAAGGCCTCCCTGTGGATGTGATATTTGAGCTGAGAGATATGCAGCTTGCTCAATGAGAAAACTATTGCAGAGGAAAGAAAACACTTTACCATTGAGTTAAAAGTCAGCTTGATCAACATGGAAATCAGGACAGTCAGGGGATTTTCCTCCTGTCTTTTATCGTTGCAGTTGGTTTGTCTTATCTTTGTTCTGATGTACAGGCATATAAATGTTCATATGTACAAATACTCATTTTAGCTTAGATTTTTACTGAATGAAAGTACCCCTGTGGCTAATAGATCAGATAGGAATTTTAATGATCACTTGCTTGTTAACTCATAATTTTAGATATAGGAGAACTGAGGCCCAGAATGATGGCTTAATCTTTCTCCAGATTATATAAGTGACAAACATGAGCACTGAACCTTAGTTTCTCACATTACAGTGTAGGGACATTTTTGCTAGAATGTGCTTTTTGTTTGTGCTAACAGTGCTATAAGAACATTATGAGACTGCAGCGTTCTACTTAATAAGATAAAGAACACAAACATTTGAAGAAAAACATTCTCACTTTATACAGTACACCTGCTACTTTATTGTAGTAATCTTGGTAAGTTCCACATCACAGATAAAAGCATGAGCTTCCCTGGTGGGGGTTTGATGTTGGTCACTCAGAATCTTTTGGCAGTATCTGGTATCTGAAGAAATATGGAAGTCACCAGTATGAAGAAATGAGAATTCTTCATTATCCTTAACTCAGACATTTGCAGTAGCTTTAGAGGAAAGACATACAACATGACATGTAAGAATTCATCTTGACAGGTTTCAGACATGCCTGCAAACCCACTGACATTTTTTTTTCTCTAGAGCAGTGTAGCATAATCTCCTACTTTACTCTGAGAACAGCCAGGACTCATTTTCTTGAAGTGTACAGAGTATGTTACAGTAGTGGGAATTGCCAAACTTAAGTTTACAGTGATGGTGGCCCCCATGTGTGATCTCTATGTCTCTTAGACCAGCTGTTCATCTAGGGCTGCCATAACAATAATAGCACTGTGTCTTAAACAACACAAACTCTCTGTTCTGGAGAGTAGAGGTTGGAAAGCAAGGCAACAACATGGGTATATCCCTTCCACAGCCTTATGAAGAAATCCACGCTGGCTTTTTACAAACCTGTGGGTCCAGGTTTTTCCTGGTATAAGGCACATACATTTTCCAGTTTATGTTTCAGTCCTCGTATATCATGTTCCCTGTCTCTGTGTCATTCCCAAAGGTCCCTTGTCATTAGATTTAGGGTTTACTCTAAGCCATCTCCCTTTTCAAGTTACAGAGATCCTTAATTATACATGTCTGTAAAGATTCATTTTTCTAAATAAACTCACACTCAAGTTCTGGGGCTAAGAACACTGACATTTCTCTTGAAAATCTGTTATGCACTCTCTACATGTCATAAGGTAACACTGAAGAAGGGAAGAACAAGCTGTCAATCTGAAGGATCTCAGTTCACCTCCTGAGAGACCCATATAGTGATGAAATAAGCCTGCCAGCAGTAGTGTGAGTGAGCCCAGAAGTGGTCTTGCATAGCCAGACAACAACCCTAAGTGACCTTGGGACTGCATCCTCCAGTCTCTGCCATACTCTTAGGTGTCTGCCTGCATGAGCTTCACACACCAGGAAGCAACTTGAGCCAAAACCATCCAGCTAAGTCCTCCCAAAATTCTCGCCTGCTGAAGTAGGGAAATTCCAGAGCTACTTTAATGCAATAATCAGATACTAATACAATTACCAAATGCATGAGACCCTACAGAGACAGACAGACACACACACACACACACACAAACACACATGGAGACAAAGACACAAAGACAGAGAGAGACAAGGAAATAGATAGAGAGAGAGAGACAAAGACACAAACACAGAGGAAAAAAAGACAAAAATACACAGAGAGACACAGAAAGAGACACACAGAGAGACAGAGACAGAGAGACACATACAGACAGGAAGACATAGACACACACACACACACACACACACAGAGAGACAGACACACACACAGAGACATAAACACAGAAGACACCCCCACAGAGACAAACACACAGAGACACACAGAGAGAAAAAGACACAAAGACAGAGAGAGACAAAGACACAAAGATGAGAAAGACAAGGACAAAAATACAGAGACACAGAAATAGACAGAGAGCCAGAGAGAGCCAGACAGAGAGACACACATAAAGACACAGAAAGACACACACACACAGATACACAGAGAAGAGACAGAGACAGCAGAGAGAAACACACAGACACAGAGGAGACATATAGATACAGACAGACAGACAGAAGACTGGAGGGAAAGAGCTAAAGTGAGCTAAGCCTCATGCATTAGCGAAGAATTGGAAAGAAGACTTCAAGTGGAAATCATTGGTGTTACTATACAGCTACTATTCCTTGGTTGCTGTTTCATTTTTATGCTGTTTGCTCAGATACATCTTACTGACAGGGACTGCTGTTCCCATTTGCACAGAGGTGGAAGGGGAATCCATTTAGCTTTTCCCCTGTGCTACAAGGGGAAGCAGAGCAGTGGTACGTTGTATTTACATTTGTAGCAGCGCCCCCACCCCATCTGTTAGCTGTACCAGGTGGTGTGTTTCCCATTAGCTCTGTCATTTTTCAGCACCTCCTAGCGCTTGCCCCATTTCTAATCATATGCTGTTTGTGAAATCCCTGTAATTTCCCAAGGCCTTCTGAAGCTTTCCTCTTCTTACCTGTGACATTTTGAGGAAAGATTTATTCTCTGTGTTTATTCTGCTTAGTTGGAAAAAACACCAGGAAAAAGCCCTCTCTCTATTCTTGCAAGTTCTTTGGGAAATCATGTCTGTGTTATGTTGGAGTTTGGTTATCCATTTAAAGATCTGTGCAGGGTAAAGAGTTAGATTGGAAATCACTTCCTGTAAGCTACTCAGGCTTCTTTCTTAATGATGGCACAAGGTGCCAAACTATTGTTTTCTTTGCTTGGCTGATTGACTGTCTTCCTGGTGTGACAGCAGTCTTTCATGTCTCATAGTATGTCTTGTGCATATACGTGTCCCTTTTCATGCACTCTGTTCTCATTCTGCTAACACTGACTACACATTGCACTGTAATCTTCTTGCGAATGTGGAAGTCAGGAAGTTTGTTCAGTTTGTGTGCCTCTTTGGGAAGTTACTCTGGGAGATTTTGAGTTTGAGATTGTAAGTGGCTTGATGCAAAGGAGGATTCTAAAATTCCCTGTACAATTGATTGGTAGGTTATCCTGAAAGAGCAGGCAGAGGAAAGCTAACTTTGCTTGACAGCCAAATAGGAAAGGGCCTTCCTCCTTCATATATCCAGGATACTTCTTGCTTGACGTTTTCAAATTATCCCACTTATCTTCCTCTTGATAATATCCACAGCCTGCAAAATGCAATATTGAAATGCATTCCTTAGGATGATCAGGACTCTGTGCACAGAACATCACTTAGTTAGCATAATCCTTACAGCTACAGAAAACACCAAAATAGTACAACAAGTAGGAATTGATGTCTAACTTTCCCTTAAGTTCTCTCTTGTCTATAGTAGCACACTTTGTCCCTCACAATTAGTTTATACACTTAGGAACACTGGAGCTTGAGGTAGGAATTTCAAAATATCTTAACGCTAGAAAGAATTCCAGGAATCATTTGTACATCAGCCTAAGCTCATTTCTCCCATTAAGAGCTAGGCAGAGTTTTAATTAGTTCTATATTGCATACCTTTCATGAAGCATCTGTTTGATAAATAGCAAATAAGTAAACTAGTATGGATCTCTTTCATGTAGTATTATGTACCTTTGGAAGAAAATCGGTTATAAAACAGATCTTATATTCATAGAATTAAGTTGAGTCAAGCAAAAATGAGTCAAGTAGCTTCTCAAGATTACAGGCATGTAAGCAATGTGATTGTTCTAGGAAATGACATTGTCAGATTATTGGTTTGCAGTTCATTCTTTTTTCTAGAAGAATTTTATGGAGGTTAGCAGAGATATAATATCTGCTGGTATTCACCTTGAATGGATGACTTTCCTCTTTAGATTGTCTTTTCCATTGGCATGTAGACTGTGCAAGACAGTTATGAACATGGACTTGGAAACCCACCACTAGACTCAAATTCAGGCACTGGGTTCCGTCAGGTATTAACTTCTCTCTGTCTACAATTTGCCATATGGAGATGGAGATGAGAATCACTCTTTCATGTGGGTATTTGGGACCATATGAGTTAATAGCTTGAAGCATTCAGAGCACTACTGAATTCTCCTGGATTATCTGAATTCTGCAAAATTAACTCTTTTACAGTCAGGTGACCTTGGCATTGTTGTCTAAATTATCACCCATCACCCCATGCCCTCCTTCCCTGTTGTAGTTGATATCATAGCCCTTGTCACCATAAAAGGCTGTTTTACATATTTTTTGAGCTTTGGGGTTGAATGTTTGTCTCTTTCACTATGACACAATCTTCATTAGCTCAAGGACATCTTTGTTCATGGTCGCAGCACCATATGTCAGGAAAATGCTTCACTCTGTAAGGAGCCTGTGTGTCTGTGTGAGGATAACTAACTCTACTGTGTGAAATATCTAACTAGACTGCACTGAATTTCCACCTTTGTTCACTTTTTACTTCTATTGACTGGCTGAATAATCAAAGTCAGCCAGGAAAACGGCGTCAACATGTGTCTGGTCAAGCCTACTTAGATGTTGGCTGCATCCACCAATGTTGCAGGTGTGCTGCAAGGTTTTGCACATAATTCCTATTTTTTGAAACCGTACACAAAAGCAAAGCAGAATGAAAGATGTTTCCAGATCTTCAGCATCGTGTGGAGAAGGTCCTGGCTTGTCTAATTAGGACAATGGATTGACAGTGAGGTCCTTTCCAACTTCTATAAAGTGTATGTTCAAAGATGATTTCCAGCCTCAATTTATTGTTAAATCTCATTAAAATAAAGTGACAATTTTATGGGTTTGAAATGTTTTATGACCATACTTTTTGATTGAGACTGCTAGCCCAAGTGCTTGTTACATGTGTTATAAATGTGTTAAGAGGGGGAAATATTGATGTGTGTTTGCTCTGTATTCAAACTGTTGAGACTTTATTGCAAATAATAAAGCTTTACAACATGTTCTTTACAAATAGGATACTAGGGACCTTACACCAGCAGGAAAAAAATCTATTCATTGTTTTGTGTCAGAGGAAGCCAGGCTGTCTTCAATTTTATAGTCCCCTGAAGTTAATTGTAATTTGAGGCAGAAGAGAAGGGCCTTAGTAGTCAGTGGTTTGGTAATTATTATTTGAAAAAAGGGGAATTTCATTTTATCTCAAGGAAGGCAGTCAGCTTAAATTGTACTTGTTCACAAATATTCATAAACAGTAATATGTAAATAATACACATAACTATACATACATGAACACATATTTCATTTTCATGAATATCCAGTTTTATCACAGCACATGAAATCTGTAAATTTGGATTAACATTTTTTGAGAATGAAGCTTTGAACATGGTATACATACATGTAATAGATAAACATACATTATAATATAGGGGGAAACTCAGTTTTAGCATTCTCTATTCATGTAAGAGTGAAAGATGTTATATTTTAAAAGTGTTACTGCATTGAATTTCATATTATAAACCTAAAGATTTAATGAATTATGATTGTATACCATAACCAAATAATATCTAGCATGAAGTAAAACAAGAGTTTTATTTGTGAAACTGAATATTACTCAATTATATTTGCTCATATATAATTAATCTTGTTTTACTCTTAATCTGTACAAATATAGGTGCATACAGAGTGTTCAGGGAGTTTGTTGATTCATTTTTATTGTTAACTTGACACAATCTACATTACCTGTGATGAGGGAAACTTAGTTGAAGAATTGCCTAAATCAGATTGTTCTGTGCTCTGTCTGTGAGAATAGTATCTTGAATGATGATAGATATGGGAGGGTGCAGCCCACTATGAATGGCAACATCCTGAGCCAGGTGTACCTGGGGTATATAAGAAAACAAACTGAGTAGTAGCATGTGGGCAATCCAGAGAATAAGCCAGTAAGTAGTATTCATACATGCTTCCTGTTCTGACTTCTGCAACCATGAACAGTCACCTGGAATTATAAGCCAAATAACCCTTTCTTCCCCAAGCTGCTTTGGTCAGAGTGCTTTATCATAACAGAATGAAGTTAGGAGAAATATCAAAAGTCTTTGTTCACTGTTTGGGAAGACAAAGATTTGTAATACCTATATCTGCTTAATGCCACCTTTCTATTTGTTGTATAAAACACATTTCACTGGGTGAACTAAATTGCTTACTATAGTGAAATACATGTTCCTCAAGGAATGCTGGGGTCTTGATGCATGCTGATTTTGGTTCTGATATGGTCATGATCTACATAGCAAACATACACATTTAATTTTCAAAATAGAAGTTGTCACTGTTGGAGGCACAGAAACAGGCTGACTCACAAAACATTCTTTCCTTCTTCATAAAGAATGTACTTACTATAAAGGTGTACAGTCTCTTTCAAATATTGGGGTAGGCTTTCCAATTAATACAATTAGATTCTGTATTATGGCAAAATTTTGAAATATTTGACATGCATTACCTTCTAAGTGGGAATGTCTGTGGATCTGAAGCCTGCAGCTTTAGAGATGAACAAAAACAAGTTCAAACATGGATATTTTAAAATGTCCAAAATGGAAGTAGAACTCAATGTTCTTATTCTTACCGGAAAAACAAAACCAAAGTTCACACAAAATATCTTTAGCCATAGAGCACTCAGGTTTCCTTTTTGCCTTTTATATTGTTTTGTCACTAATATTGTATGTTCTTTCTATAAAATCTTTGTACCTATGTATTTCTGGTAATTCAAATATATGACTTATGTAATTGTCACCTTTCTCTATTATTCAATCCCAATTCTTCTAAATTGAAAGCTTTTTGAGATCTTGTGTGGTTTTTATATTAGCCCTCAGCATCTATATTTATAAAACTTGTGGGGTTCTCTTTTTTCTGTCCTTTGAGTTCACCTCATAGGTGATGCAGCTGGATGGAAGAGTTCTCTTAGAAGTCATTCAATCCTCCTAGATAGGGGTCAAGAGAGATCCCTTGTGCTGAATTATTGCTGCTCAGTAAATGGATTATAATGAGGTTTAATCTTATCAGTTAAATGAATAAATAGGAACTCAGCTGTTGTATTCATTAGTGTATAATGCTGTAGAGCAAGCACTGCTTCTGCAGGCATGAGCTGCTGTCATCTTCACCTCTTACAGTCACTGGGTCAGTGTACCAGGGAGTGTTTCACTACAAAGAGAAATGCTCTTCTAAAGACAAGCTAGCAAAGCATGGCCATCACCCAGACACAGAGTACTGAGCTGGAGTCCTGTGCAAAACCACCTCATTTGTACCCTCAAGACAGTGATTTGTGGTAGATACTGTTACTTTAGGCACAAGGAGAGCCAGACATGAATAGTTTACATCCCTTTGCTGAGATATCACAGCCAGCAAGGGGAACGCAAAGAGTCAAATGAATGTAGTCACTCTCCGTAGCTCTGCTCTCACAAATAAGATGTTATCTTCTCCATGGTCATGAGCATGAAGACTGTAATATGTGAGTTGATTTCACTGATGTCACTTCACTTGGATTTCTTGTGTTTGAAAATTTATGATGCTATTCACAAGCATTTTTAATTAAATCCTTTTAGCTAGCATGCAAACTAATGAATTTCTTTATAATAGTTTCATGAATATGGATCATAGTTGTCGGATCACATTCATCCTGTGCCTTTCTATTGCCTCACCTTTCTCAGTGGTCACAAATCTTGATTGTAAATATGAGCAAACACAGGCAGTGATCATCATTCTTCTTCCCACTAGTCTCCCTTACTGTTCCTTCCCCTCTGCCTTTGGTCTCCTCCCTCTCCACACATAGTCCTCCTTACTACTTTCATTCATTGTGCTCACAACCTCCTACAAACCAATTCCTAGACTACCTGAACTTCCTGGCTCAGAGTCTACCTTCTGGGGAAAACATAGAAACCTACATATTCAGCAACAGTCTTGACTATTTTTTTTAAACATCTGGCCAAATTTTCTAGGCTTTGAACATTCTTTCTCATCTATTCTAATACATAGAGTTCTCTAGGCTCTTGTAACATCCACTTTTCAAACAAAGTACAGGACTCTAGGTTTGACTGTCTACATGTATTATTGTTATAGCTTTGGATTTATACATTGATTTTGGTTCACACTGGCAAAGCCCACCAAAGTTATGATTATCTTTCTGCTTGATTCTCATATGGCAAGGAAACAAAGTGCTGTTTATGTATGTCTTTCTTCCTGTCTGTCTGATTATCTCTCTTAAATCCACAGTTATAAGGCATGCAAAATAATATTATAAGATACATATAAATAATAAGATAGCAAATAAATATATCTATTATGTCCCTTCGTGTTAAAATACCTATTTCTTTAGCAAGACTCATTAATGTAGCATCATCTACTATAATCCTCATGAGGTCCATCAATGAACTATTTTTATGTGTCTTTTTTGTTTCATTTGACCCTTGCCATCCTATTTCCCTCCTGTATTCATGTTACCTTTCATGTCACCCCCAGCCAGCATAAGTTTTAAAAAGCAGAATCTGTTTGTTTGTTTTTTGAGGCACAATCTCACTATGTATCTTAGACTGTCTTGGAAGTCCTGATCCTTCTGTCTCAGATTTGTGATACTAAGACAGACATTCACTTCATAATTATTTCTGTTTTATGAGTTTATAATTACATCATTTCTTCTTCCCTTTTTTCCTTTCAGTTCATCCTATATGCACCTCCCGTGCTCTTTAAATTTCATGACTTATGCTTTTTCCATTGAATTGTTGGTGTATACATAAAATTTAAGTTTTAAAGAATTTCACCCATGAGTACTTTATGTACGTCATTCCTTCCACTTTATCTCCCTTTTTAATTTCTCTTCTATCCCCCACTTGCTCTCAAATTTATGAATTCTTCATCTTCGGTTATCACACACACACACACACACACACACACACACACACACACACACACAGTCTACTAAGTCCATTTAGTGTTGCTCCTCTATACACATGTCTAGGGCTAACCACTTGTGATTGAAAAACCTGTCAGGGTGTTTGTCCCTGAAATGGACTGATTCTCTCATTGGATACTGTCTGGAGTACTTATCTAGGGATGGTACTTTGTAAAACTTTCCCCATCCACACTGATATTTTAACCAGTGTTATCATTGTGCAATTCTTGTTTAGTTCTTTCAATGACTTTGTTGATTCCATGGGTATGGCTTCTCCATCAAATCTAGAAGACATTATCTCAAGTCTATTTTAACATCTTCAGAACTTAGCATGGACTGAAACAGTAGACACATGAATTAAGTCCCAACTGAATGAATAATGAAATCTTAAGATCAGCCTGCACACTAAGGGTTGATTTTTGTGGGTGCCAGACATTTTTCTGCCTGGATTCTTTGCTTTTTGATTATCTTGTGATTTTTGTGGCCAAAGACAGGAGGTTGTAGAATGGGGCCTTCTTATTAATGACATAATATGAAGTACTGCCCAGTTAAACTTTCAGATCAGTGAAGCTAAGCTACATAAAGCATTGGGAATTAGAATGTTTAATTTGTATTAAATATTTTAAATTCTCAATGTATTCACACTTTTCTTTCAATTTCTGTTGACATACAAAATAATAGGTTTTATTATAATTTCAAATATGTTATTGGACTTTGCTCATATGTACTCCAGGTACCTTCTCTTGTCCTTCCCCGAACTCAAAGTGAGACATCAATTGATTAATCTATATACCATCTGTATATATTAGTCCAGATTTTGCATATGAGAAAAAATTTAACATTTATCTTTTTAACCCTCCTATTACCATTTCTTGTTCCCTTCCCCTCCTTTTAATTCATATCATCTCCCCAAATAATCTCCCTTGTTTTCCCTACCTGACCACACACACATGTTTTGGGTTCTACATATGATTGAAAATGTGGCACCTGTCTTTCTGAATCTGGCTTATTTCACTCAGCAGAATGATCTCCATTCTATCCACCTTCCTGAAAATTAGGTAATTTCTGTGGTGGTTTGTATGAGAATATCCTTCACAGGCTCATGGATTTGAATGCTTGGTTCCCAATTAGTTGTGCTATTTGGGATGGATTAGGACACATGACCTTATTGGAGGAGGTATGTCAATGAAGGTGGACATTGAGGTTTTAAAATTCCACAACACTCCCAGTTATCCCTCTTTGCCTCTTGCTTTTTGAATTATTGCTCTAGCACTAGGCCTGGCTGCCTACTGCCATGTTCACTGCCATGTTGGTTATGGAGTCTCCATCTGAAGCTGTAATCTCCTGTAAACCTTTTCTTTTATAAGTTGTGGTGATCATGGTGCCTCTTCCAAGGAATATAAAAGACATTTTCTTTTTCCATTTTGTATATATATATATATCACATTTTAAAATCAATATACCTGGGCTAATTCTATACCTTGGCTTGTGAGTTATGCTTCAGTAAATGTGGATGTGCAAGTATTTCTGTGCTGTACCTAGCTCTGTCTTATAGTTACTATTAGGGTTTCATGAAGTTAACCAACTCACGCATTAATGTAATGGTTTTGCCTCGAATAGTTTGCCTCCCTTTCCTCCTACGAGATGGGACTCAATCCCTTCTTTCCTCCTGTCTCTCCTTTGGTCAGACTCAGCCTGGCTGACATAAATTTTTTGAGTTGCAGAATTGTCAAATTCTATTTCATTTTGACGAGTTATCTCATATAGGTAAATTCTGTCAGGTGGATTCAAGTGTGTTTGAAGCTGATACATTACAGGTTAGTCAATGAGTGTGCTGTGGGAAGTGATGCTATGGTTATGTTTCCCCCATTTGGAGGAAATGGGGAACAGCTCTGATAGCCTCTTTCAAATTTTTGCCTCTAGCATTCATGCTTTTGAACCAACTTAATGAATGCTGACCTAGAATTGACCTTGTAAAATAATTTCTAACCCATCTTATTTCCCATTGTAAGTTCTTTCCATGTTCTTCCCATCTGCCTGGAACCTGGTTGGGTTAATGTATCTTTACTGTTCTACGTTAGTCTCCATGAGCTGACTTCATCATTATGCCCCCTATTGTCTTCAGGGCTCATTACCTAGTATCTCTGCTTTTTGTCAGGAAGTGAGCAGAACTGAAACTATAGCACACAATTGCTGAACAGGGTTCACTTTCATTTCAGTCCTCAATTTAAGATTAACTTATTTGGTGATGCTAGGAAAATTCTCATGGCCTGAAATGTGATAAATAGATACATAACATCCTACATATGGATTTCACAAAATGGAATGTAGAAAGTTAGGACCTAAAATTTAGATGTAAGACATTAATTCTCTTTTTTCTAGTCCTGTTTACCCCTCGATGTTCCTTTTTTCCTCCATGATCAGCCTGGTAGGACTGGAAAAGTGAAATAGTATGATCCCACATTTTACAAAATTGTTTGTGTCTTTCTGTTTGAAATATATGCCATTGCCAAATTGTGCATAATTCTATCCAGCTCCTAAAAGGCTAGACAACAGCCATATGAAATGGGCATCCTGTCTTTGCTGTATCCACAGCATTCATGGAGGAACCCTGAGTGGTATACAAGTGGTTACTATGAGAGATGAGGATGGCAGCAAAAAGGAACCAGTTTTGTTGCTCTACATAACTCATAGTAGCCACCTTTAATAATTTTAGGTCACACTGGTTCTGAGGATGAATCAACCCAAACAGAATATTTTGTATAAGAGTCACGCATTCATTTTTCCTTGGAAGAACCTCTGTTCTTTTCCTTGAGGTCCAAAGGCAGGGTATATGTTTTTATGGGGCAGAGAAAATATATCCTTTTTAAAGGAAACAGCATACAAGTGAACTTGATGTTCTCCTTCTGTGAGAGGCTATCCTAGGGTTCGAGGGTGGCTCCCTCTCTCTTTTACTCGCCTGAGTCACATAAATAGACCTAGATTTCTGAGTAGCTCCTTTTGGGAACACCACTTTCATTAGATGGGAGCATCACCTTCAATATGCTTATTCTCTTATATTTCACTAGAGTTTTAGGACAGGGAATAAGGGCTTCCAGCTGTGGGTCAAAACAAAGAGAAAAGCTGTCTTTATCTTATCACAGAAGTTCATAATAAAACCAAATACTCAGGTAAGTACTGCCTTAAGTTCTACATTAAAGTAAAGCTAAGAAGGTGAGACCTTTTCAGGTGTATATAGACAATATGGCTTAGTAGTTGAGAATTCCTTAGATCTAGAAACACTAATTTAAAAGTGACCCCTTCATCCATCCACTTAGCTCTGCTAAAAAATTTACAAGTTACACAACAGTAGTGACTAACTCATACCATTGTTAGAGTTAATGAAATGGCGTCTGCATGATTTAATGTAATACCTGAAACTTGGCAGACTTAATTAGCACCTCCATTTCTTTCCTATTTATTTTGACATTTTATCTTTATAACAAGAATAGCCAGTTTTTTTTATGTCACGACCACCTCGACCTGCAAGGAAGACACGACTCAGGAATCCTTCTCATCAGCGGTTTATTCAGGAACCTTGAAACAACGTAGAGGCAGCCACGGGAAAAACCCCTCCTGCTCCCTAAATAGCCGAGGCCAGCCAACCCTGAGCAGCCACGTGTGTGCAAGCCATAGGCTCATCAGAATGCATAAGCAATCTGATGATGACGGCGTGACCCCGGCGGGATGGGAACAGGCCAAATAAGGAGTTGTTTATTTCCGAGCGCACTCACCGTCGGGATGGTGGAATGCGGAAGCCGGCGCCATCTTTGAGGCGCGGTGTGGCGCAGCTCTCCACAGTTCCCCCTTTTTGTTTTTATATAACAAAGGTGGGTGAAGATAGAGGCCCGATCCCTGGTGTGCAAAGCTGGGATAATGTACAGGTGACACCTACAGACTCTACGCCTGTGGTGACCCTGACCCATCCTGTACCTGTTTTCCCAGGGGAAGGATCTTGGGTACAACCTTCCTGCAATCGGGCTTGTCTTCCGAGGGTAGCTTAACTGCTTACAAGCAAACCCTCGTGCAGTGCTTAGCCTTGCACCCCGACCGGAGAAAATTAGTTTTTAAAGGTAGCCAGCCAGGCTGAGGGGGACTGACCTTCTTCAATGGTAGCGAATGCTTGCATGACCATCATTGCATTACAGCGCTGATTAGACTGAGCATTACAGAAGTACCACAGGCATACCAGAGAGGCTATGGCCATCAGGCCAAGTAGGGACCCTATCCCCGCCCACTCCTTTAAGTGATCCATGGTGGCCCTGATCCAGGAGGACAATCCTTCTGCGATGCTGGAATCGACTTGGGTGGAGTTCACTGTCACTATGGCTGCGCGCAGTTGGTCGAGTTCCTTTTCAAATTCCCCTGACCAATTACCTAGAAGATAACTGGAAAGTTTAGACAAATTAGCAGCACGTATATAATTTTCAAACTGTACGCTGGTAACACAAAGACTGGGATATTTAAAAGACCTTTATTCTTCCCTACCATATCTGGGGAAAAGGTGAATAGTTTATCTTCATTTGTCCAATTCACTTGCGCGGCCTGGCATCCTGTCCAGGGCCAGGCCTCCCCCTCAAAGTGGCCCCAGCATCGGGGTGCCCACCTTGGTTGAGTAGGAGGGGTATCATTACTCCTCTTTGCTACTACTGGCCATGAACCATTAATCAAGGCCACATTGGTAGAGTAATTTGTGATAAGATGCGTCTGGCAGGTGGTGGAATTACAACTTTGACTCTGTCCGGATTGATATTTATCTTTATGAAAAAACCATCCTGCAGTATGGCAGGCTAACTTAATGCAGGAGCTGCTGGTCAAAATGTAAAACACAAACTTTCCTTTTCAGGAAAAGTCCGGTTTTTCCCTATAGGGGATGCCTGGGTATCTAAAGGAAGGGAGGGCAGGTTAAACAACCAAGGGAAAACTTGCGCATTATGGCGGACCAGCATCAGCATTGGAAAGGTCGATAGAATCCCCCAGCGAGGCTCCGCCACCGCCATTGTCGTTATCATCATCATCATTGGAAAGCATGGGGTGAGCGGCCTGAGTGGCATTTGCATCATTCGGATCCAGCAGTGTCTGTGCCTTCCTCACCAGTCGTTCTGGAACCCACACGGGGTCTTGTTGGTCCTGTGGAAAAACACAAACAGAACCTCGTGCCCAAGTCAGCACGGGATCAGGCCCATGCCATGTGCCAGTCAAGATGTCCTTCCATTTTACCAAGCCTTTGCTTGGACCATGGGGTTCTTGATGCCTGTCAGCTGCAGAGCGACCTTGAGCATCCAAATTTAAAAAATTTATAGTAAAGAGGGCGAGAGAAAGCCTCTCTTTTGGGGTGCGGCCATAGCCTATTCCCCCTTTTTGTTTATTTAGACATTCTTTTAGAGTGCGATGGGCACGTTCTACTATGCCCTGACCTTGTGGATTATATGGCAATCCATGAAGCAGTTGAACCTCCATTTGTTTGCAAAAGGAGGCAAAGGACTGAGCTGTATAAGCCGGCCCATTATCAGTTTTCAGCTGCCTGGGTTTTCCCCAGGCTGCCCAAGCCTCCAGGCAATGGGTGACAACATTGCGAGCCTTTTCGCCTGATAGAGGGGTGGCATGGATAATTCCAGAGCAGGTATCAACAGATACATGGACATATTTTAGACTGCCAAATTCGGCAACATGAGTAACATCCATTTGCCAAACCTTTAAGGGGAGCAATCCTCTAGGATTGACTCCGAGACAGAGCGGATGATGATGGACGGCACATTGAGCACAATCCAAGATGACTTGTCGTGCATCAGCCCGGGAGAGATGAAACTTCTGTTGTAAGGTTTTGGCATTTACATGAAAATTTTTATGAAAATCTCTGGCTCTATCCAGGGTGGAACAAAGGAATATATACTCCATTCTGGTCCATTGATCAACTTTATTATTGCCCTCACTTATGGGGCCCGGGAGGCCCGTATGTGCTCTGACATGCTGTATGAAAAAACAACATTTTCGGTGCCAGATCAAAATTTGAAGCCTTTTAAACAGGGTGCAGACCGGACTGCTGGACCTAATAGGGCCGGCAGCTTCCAGTACCTTTATAGCATTAACCACATAGGCAGAATCTGAAAGAAGATTAAAGGCAAAAGAACAATTTTCAAAAACCTTAACAACAATCTCTAGTTCTACTAATTGGGGCGAGCCGGGTTGAAACTGTATCTGAACGGGTTCCGAAGAGCCCACCATATTGGTACCACATCCTGTTTTTGAGCCATCTGTGAATACATTGGGGGCACCTGGGATTGGAGCATTGGAAGTTATTTTTGGAAAGACTACCGGGTGCTCCTTAAAAAATCCTATTAATGGATGTTTTGGATAATGATTATCTATATCCCCTTTAAACCCACACCTTAAAATGGCCCAATCATCAATAGTGGTGCAAAGGACATGAATTTGATCATTGGTGTAGGGCACAGTGATCACTTTTGGGGCTATGCCAAAATGTTGTAAGCATTGTTGGATGCCATTTTGAGCCAATCTTGCCACCACGGTGGGATAATACTCAATAGATTTAGCAGGGGATATGCGTGGATAAATCCACAATAAAGGTCCATCCTGCCAAAGCAAGCCCGTAGGCTGATAATATGTGGAAAGTATACATACAAAGATGGGATGTCCCTCCTTGCATCTTTGTAGGAAGGCATCTTATAGCCTCTCTTCCACCCTACGTAGGGCGAGCCTTGCTTCAGGGGTTAACTGTCTGGGGGAATCCAAGGCTGGATCTCCATTTAAGAGATCATTCAAGGGCTTTAAATCATAATTAGGGAACTTAATAAAACACCTAATCCATTTTATTTCTCCTAGCAACTTTTGAAAATCATTTAAGGTTTTTAAATTATCTTTTCTTAACTCTAATTTTTGTGGAATAATATGATCTCCGATAATCTTTGTGCCCAAATAATTCACCATTTTTCCTTTTTGAATCTTTTCGGGAGCCACAAGCAGTCCCTTATTCTCCAATAAAAACATCAATCTAATAAATGCCTTTTCTAAAAATTTTTCTTCCTTGGCAGCTAACAGCACATCATCCATATAATGAAAACATCTTAGGATGGGGAATTCCCTTCTTAATGGCTCAATGATCTGTCCTACATAGAGCTGACACATAGTGGGGCTATTGGCCATTCCCTGGGGCAACACAACCCATTCAAATCTCTGATCGGGCTCTTCATGATTTAAAGATGGGACAGTAAAGGCAAATCGTTTACAATCCTCCGTATGGAGAGGGATAGAGAAAAAACAATCTTTTATATCTATTGCAATAACATGCCAAGACGCCAGTAAGGCAGAAAGTAACGGCAGCCCTCGCTGTACAGGGCCCATTGCTTGCATTTGGCTATTTATGGCTCTCAAGTCCTGTAAGAGGCGCCATTTTCCTGATTTTTTTTAATGACAAAGATGGGCGTATTCCATGGCGACAGGGATGGCTTTATGTGTCCCAAGGCAAGCTGTTCAGCGACTAAGGTTTTTGCTGCACTCAATTTCTCAGAGGAAAGTGGCCACTGAGGAACCCATATAGGCTCCTCCGTCTTCCATGTAATGGGAATACCTCCCTCAGCGGCCCCTACGAAAAACCCAACCCTTGCCTCAGGTATCTCTGGTGTGCTTGAACGGGCCCCCTATTTCCTTGTAAATGTTTTCCTAGCCCGAAACTTGGATGGCATCCCATGTCCCTTATCATTTGTTGAGAGGCGGCTGAAAATTTATTGCTTAGCTTAAAGCCCATATCATTGAGCAAGTCCCTCCCCCACAAGGAGACGGGAAGATCCAGGACATAGGGCTGCATAGTTCCGGAATGACCCTCCTCATCTTTCCACTGTAGGTGTCTAGCACTCACATCCGGAGCCTTAACATACCCTAGCCCCCGTAAGGTTTGAGAGGAGGCCTGTATAGGCCAACCCGATGGCCAGTCCTTTTTTGCTATAATGCTTTTGTCTGCCCCCGTGTCTAGCAGGCCAAGAATCCTTTTTCCATCCACATTAAGTGTTAGGACTGGTCTTTGATTTAATTCCAAGGACAAAAAGGTCAGATCTGTTCCTGTAGAGCCACAACATTCCTTTCCTCTTTCATTAGACCGTGCTGGAAACAGCTCATGTTGGCTGGGCAGAAGCAGAAGCTGGGCAATCCTGTCTCCCGGGGAGATAGCTACTACCCCTCTAGGTGACTCTACCATTATCTTTATTGTACCATTATAGTCAGGGTCGATTACCCCAGGATGTACCTTAAGACCCTTTAAAATAGTGGATGATCTTCCCAGGAGGAGACCCACTGTGCCTGGGTTCAAGGGTCCTTGGAGGTCTGATTCTATTAATTGTACCCCCATTTGAGGGGTCAGTACGAGTCCGGAGGCAGAACAGAGGTCCAGTTCCGCGGCACCTGCAGTGGCCCTGCGAGGTTTTTGGGGTGCCGGAAGGTCGGCCACTGTTCTGGGCTCGTCTCCCTCAGATTGGGATTTTCTGTTGTTGAGTTCTCCATGGCCCCATATATTTGTGGGCCCTGAGGCTTGGGGCCCGGTCTCCCGTTTTTTGGCATTGACATATATGGGATGACATGACCGTTAATGTCCCTAACAGACCTGCACTCATTCGCCCAGTGCCTCCCTTTTTACATTTTGGGCATAATCCTGGCATGGTGCATTGAGCACCTTTAAAGTTTAAAGCATCCTTATTCCTTGGCTGGTCTCTCTGTGGGCAATTACGCTTCATATGCCCCACTTTACCACAATGGAAGCAAGTTCCGGGGTGGCCGCCTCCCCTGCTTAATTTGATGACGGCAGCCGCAAGCCCCTCATTAGTCAGGGGGCCGCCTATTTCCCTGCAGGCCCTCATCCATTCCTCAAGTCTCCTATGCCTAAGTGGAATGATAGCCACCCTGCATTCTTTGGTACATTGCTCAAACACAAGTTGCTTTATTAGCGGCATGGCAGTATCAGTATCACCGAAGATTTTTTCTGCCGCCTCCACCAACCTGGCCACAAAATCAGAAAAAGGTTCAGATGGCCCTTGTAAGATTTTTGTCAAATTGCCAGTCGTTTCCCCTTTATTGGGGAGAGCCTTCCATGCCCTAATGGCAATCTGATTGATCTGGTCATACACCAATGGTGGATAAGCATTTTGTTGAGTGGCGTATTGACCCATGCCTAGGAACATTTCTGCATCCCAAACAGCCTGAGGCCCTCCGGCCGCGGCATTAGCCGCGCTCTGAGTAATTGCAAATTCATTGAGATAGGCCTTCCAATCTAGATATTGACCAGGTGACAAGCATGCCTTTGCAAGATTCCGCCAATCAGCCGGTGTCATGGCAAATCTATGTAGGGTCTCTAACTGAGCAACTGTAAAGGATGCTGTGACCCCGTAGGTTCTGACTGACTCGGCCAAGGATTTTACAATTTTAAAATCCAGCATTTCATGAAACCTGTTCCCTTGTGGGTCCTGGAAGATCGGATAGGCCAGAGGCATCTCTGTTCTAACCTGTCTCCAAACTTCTGAGTTGAAGCAAGCTCCTCCTGAATTAGCTACAGCCTCTGGATAGGGAGGGGGAGCCGAAGGGACTATGTCAGTCCTTGGGTAAAGTCGGCTAACTTTCTTTCTTCCTAGCTGTAATTTTGCAAGCAATCTTCGGGCGGACTGTAAAGGTGCTTTATGGGGGCCCTCCCGCTCCTCTTCCGACTCAGACTCTTCGGTGGAGGTAGGGGCGGCAGAACTATTAATATCCTCCAAGTCTGACAGGCCAGGGTATAATCTATTCCCTTCTTTCTTCTGTTTTGGTTTTATTTTTAGATCCGGGGTATGACCTATGGGAGAGGCAGCCTCAACTGAGGCAGCCGACTCTGACCTCTCCTCCTGTAAAAGTTCTAGGGCCGCCTGACCGTTCCTTATAGCTTTAATGCATTTTTGATCAGTAAGACACCCGCGAACTAACGTCCAAACGGGCCGAACCCCAGGAGCAAGGACACCGTGCTCCGCAGCAACATCTAAATCTTTGCCTAATTTCTTCCATGACGAGAGTGTCAAGCTGCCAGATACGGCAAACCAGGGTGCCACAGTGTCACACTTCGTCAGGAATCTTTCCAAAGTACTTTTCTTAAGTTCAAGGTTTTTTGAATGCAGCAACTCATTGAGCGCCAAAAAAATTGGGTGGGATGTTGAATTACCCATGTTTTTAGCAAGGTTGATTCCCTGACTGACCTGCCCTAGTACAATCCTTGCAACAAACAGTGAAAAGAAAACCCAAAAATAAAATTGAATACCACCCAAAGGGCCAAGAAAAATAATACCCTCTGTTTCACTTTTACTCCGTCCGCTTTGACGCGGCTCCACTACTTTCCCTTTTGTCCCGTCCGCTTTGACGCGGCTCTACTACTTTCCCTTTTGTCCCGTCCGCTTTGACGCGGCTCTACTACTTTCGTTTTATCCCGTCCGCTTTGACGCGGCTCTACTGCTTAGCTTTCCCGTCCGCTTTGACGCGGCTCTGCTGACCGTTCTCCCCTTCTCTATGGGTGAGAACAATAATCCCGCTCTTTTCGCGGATCCCCGCCTTACCTGGGGACTTACCGGTGCACCCCCTGACTGCCGTGAGTTCTGAATTCCCCATACGGGCCACCAACCGTCACGACCACCTCGACCTGCAAGGAAGACGCGACTCAGGAATCCTTCTCATCAGCGGTTTATTCAGGAACCTTGAAACAACGTAGAGGCAGCCACGGGAAAAACCCCTCCTGCTCCCTAAATAGCCGAGGCCAGCCAACCCTGAGCAGCCACGTGTGTGCAAGCCATAGGCTCATCAGAATGCATAAGCAATCTGATGATGACGGCGTGACCCCGGCGGGATGGGAACAGGCCAAATAAGGAGTTGTTTATTTCCGAGCGCACTCACCGTCGGGATGGTGGAATGCGGAAGCCGGCGCCATCTTTGAGGCGCGGTGTGGCGCAGCTCTCCACATTTTTATGAAAGGGCAAGGCAGTAAATATGTTCAGCTTTGCTGACCACATGTTTCTGTTACAACTACTGGGCTGTCCAATGGTGACAAAAAGCAGACAATGCAAAATGAATTGATGTGTCTAGAAAACCTGCACGCGTACACACACACACACACAAACACACACACACACACACACACACACACACACGGTAGGCTCAGGCATTGAATGTAATTGGTTAATTATTGGCAATTCTGTTTGTTATTGAATATAACGTGGGAGAATCCTGGCTAGGAGATCACCTATGAGCCTGCTGTCAGTCAGTGATTCATGCAAAGTGAGATTGATAGCTGTCATAATTTACCCTGAAACTTTGCTACAGAACCCATTCATGGTATTTGTTTCTTCTGTACTGACCATGCTCAGGCCTTGCTGGTTGTTAGAGTGCAGGGTTCCTGTGGGCAATCTCCCTTTGCTTTATGCTCGGGAATTCAATTCCATGAATGGAGATAACCTTGCCAGCATTCATCTGAGTCACATCCAAAAATGGCAAAGTATATGTATGTATAGCCCCTCAAGCCTTTCTTTATACCTCGCTCTACAGTGTTAATAACTTTCATAATGTATAGCTGGCCATGAGAGGACACGTTTCTAATTCTAATAGAGGCAGGAGAACTGAGACCAACCCAGTGAGATCCCATTGTAAGAAACAAAACAGTATATCGCATTAGTTAAAATACATTCTTTAGGGATTATCTCAGATCTCTGTAGCCAACATATATCTCAGTCTGACATAAATCCACTTTGATTCAAATGTAACTGTCTTGGCCTCAAGATTCATACTATAAGTTAAAGCAATAACTATGGGAAGGATGCATGGGTAAAACAGGAGATGACAGATAACGTCTAGATACCAAAGTAGTTCAAACTTAGGAAAATTATCCATGGCACTACACCCAAATCAGTTGTTAAGAAGAAAGTAGTTCATATGTGCATGTACTTGCATACAAACACACAAGGATTCTGTTTGCATAAACAAAAATAAATATGAAACTCATTCAAATTAGCAATGAAAACTTTCGACCATCTATTTGTAAAATTGAGATTTCTAGAAAAGCAATCAAGCCTGATCCCTCTTTTTAAAATGTGAGTTTCCACATGCATATTAATATGTTACATCTTTTAAAAAAGAGCTCAGTTTCATGTTTTTGAACATTTCCTAATTTATCAACTATATTTTTCATTCATGTCTTTTCTCATACAAAACACAAATAGGTCTTTAGTTATCTAAGTGATATTTGATTAAACAAAAGAAGCCCAGTAAACAGTATGTCTGGTGACAGCAGCAGTCAGAGGACAATTTGTGACTCAATGAGATAAACTACCTTGAAAACCGTTGAGAATAAGTGAGGAAGTCACTTATTGGCCTTGGGGGACAGAGTCGGTGACTTCAGCTCTGCTTCCCAAGAGTTGATATCACAGTCAGTAGGAAAGCACAGATTTTACATAGGGAAGGTGACATTATCTTCCCCATCTCATTTCCTCTTTGAGTGTTATGCTGGTGACAAAAAAATATACTGAAAAAATCCTTTAATAGGTTTTCAAAAGCTGAAGTAAAATATCTTAAGTACAATTTTAAAAATCAAAATAAGAAAACTATAGAAAGAATACAGCAATATTTTTGAAAAATGTCTTCTTATACAACAGGAGCCAGCATAAAATAGACTTGTAACATTGGTAGAATCTTCTCATTGTCTCTGTTTCAGTGTAAGTGGTAGGGTAAGTAGCTCAGGTTCCTTCACTCTTGAGGGAGGTGATTTCAGCAGGACTGAATGCCGTTTGCCTGGCACACTGGGTTTTGGTGCTAATTTCTCCATCTCTTTACCACCATCTACTTTTTCTGTTACTTTGTATTGGTTTGCCTGCATGATGCAACCTACTGTCAAATTCTTTTTCATTTTATCTACTCCATAAATTCCACTACCAATACTTTTAAATCTTTCTGAACAAACAAATGCAACTGAGCTGTGTAAATGTTTTTCCTAATTGAAATTCACTGTTGCCTTCACAAGGAGGCATCCAACCACATGTAAATGTGGGTTCTCAACCTAAGGATTCACATTCTCACTGGTGATGAGCCTCTACCCTCTGAGGAGTTTCTTTTTTTGTTTGTTTGTTTTTTTGAGACAGGGTTTCTCTGTATTGTCTTGGAGGCTGTCCTGGAACTCGCTTTGTAGACCAGGCTGGCCTCAAACTCACAGACATCCACCTGCCTCTGCCTCCCGAGTGCTGGGATTAAAGGCATGTGCCATCAATGCCCAGCCTGAGGAGTTTCTTTATCTCCATCTTTCACAGAGAGAGATTTCCTACCATGCATATTAGGGTTTAAATGAAATGAAAACATGCAATCATTTTTATTTTTTCGTAAATTATATGCAAGCTCAGTACCAGTTTGGTTGTAAATTCAAGCTGATACTTGTTTGTACTCTAAGGATTGAGAAAGTTGTTTAGATTTCTCTGGAGTCAGATTTTTCTTTCCCCTAGATTTTCTTTTCAGAATAGACAACCATCTTTGATTTATTGGAGTCTCTTGCTAATGCATAATTAAAACTCCCAGAGAATTCTTTTGAAGTCAATTTCTGTCTTTTTATATTGAAGGAAAGGGGGGATAAATCATGTCTTCATCTTTGTTCTCTACTTCAGGAACCATTTTCAATGTCACTAAAGAATGGAAACAACCAAGTTAATCTTTATATCATATAACTTCCTCAAAAGCAGTGTGTAAATCATTAGATGTGTTCAATACATCCATTTTTTTGAAGATATGAAATAATATTAATTGCAAAGACTTGGAGATAGTTTATAAACCACCAATGACATTAAAATATAGTTAACCTCCTTTTGGAAGTGGGATCCACATTCACTATAGCTTGCTGTCTGTTTCTTGTTTGGACCCCACTATAGGCTTATCTATATGGTCAGTGAACTAAGTGGGACTGTACCATTACCTCCTCCCTCTAGCAGCCCTTCTTCCAGTTTTCACAACTCCTAGAACTACTTTCCCCATAGGTATTTCCAGTTGGCTACAGAACAGTTGCATTGTTCTTTTGCCCAAATCTCAAGCATTCCCCAGAGAGCTGTTTTCACTTTCTGCAGAGCACTTACAATTTATCTCTGAAACAGAATAGTTTGTGTTCAGTTCTTTGTCTATTTATTTCTTCTTCTAAAAAGAAATTACTTTGGAGCTAGCTAGGCCACCAATAGTTGGCTTCCTAAGTACTTCCCAGACCTCTTCCATCTGTACGAAATATCCACTCTTTCCTGCAGAAAAACTGTAGACCAGAACTCTTTAAAATGATGATGATGATGATGAAGAGGAAATTCTCAAATACATTTTGGCCCATTTTACCTGTATCTTTTTAAGATAGGGTCTATGTTGCTAAAAACGTATTTCTAAAATGAAACAAAACAAAAAAATCTTACCAGGTGAGAGTCAAGATGTATCTTTTTAAGATAGGGTCTATGTTGCTAAAAACTTATTTCTAAAACAAAACAAAACAAAAAATCTTTCCAGGTGAGAGTCAAGATGTGGAAATGCATATTCATTTCTTCTCTGTATCTTAAAAAATGAGGAAATTATTTTCAATAAGAGAGACTTAGGGATGAGTGATAGTGACATCAATAAAAGTAAGTGTGCTTTAAGAAAAACAAGTAGCAAAGTCGAATATCTGTGTTCTAGCATCTCAGAGAACAGCCACACAGCAATGCTTGCTTGCTTTCCTGTGATACAAAGCAGACCCATATAAAGGCATGGGCACTGAGGTTTAGAAGTGTCTGGCGTTTTCCTCCTCAGTTCTTACTGCTCCCGACATGGTGCGTGCCCTGTACACCTACAGCTCTAAAGGGAATAGTCATTGTTGGGTTCCTTGGAGAAGTTAATTCCAAACAGGGCTGAAATCTTGTTTTAGCTATTATACCATACCTCAAGTATACAAAGGCTACCAATAAACATTGTTGGTGCCTTCAGACTTTTCACTGATTTAGAAAGATTTTGATGAGAAAGGCCAGAATTTCTTATTTCTTGGGCTTTCAGGGACTTTTTTGTGAGCTTGAATTGTCAGTCTCCTAATCTCTCAACTATGACCATTGGTAAGAGAATACAACAGATGGATTAATGACTTGGTTGAGAAATGTTTGCTTACTGAACAATGGAAAGGGAACTGGGTAGACATGCTTATCCTTCCCCTTTACATTTAGTAATGTATCCAGGATATTAAAAAGGCCATCTGATAAAGATGATTTTTCTTCCCAAGCGCAATTTCTTATTTTAGGGGCTCACCAAATTAAGTAGGAGAAAGAAGAAAAGACAAGAATGAAAAACTAATGTATTTAAGAAGTTAGTGTTGTAACAAATAGGTCTAGAGGTAATAATAAAAGAAATGTGTGAAGTACAAGTGTCTGAGAGAGCATTGGAAAAGTTACGCAGTTTTCTTCAGATGGAGGAGGAAGGAGAGTGTCCATTTGTTTCTGCATTCCTAAAAAAACAACTGCTTTTTCTGATGTGTGTGGCATTTTTACATATAGGCTAATACGTCCATAGAACTGCTTTTATTTTTCATATTAAGACATGGGATCTTACAGAAGTAAGGAATACCTCTTCTATTATGATTAATTGAACAAGAATTTCAACCAGACTTACCGTTGGAGTTGGTGATTTGATATTGTTGAGTGAATTTTGTTATTTCATCTGTTATCCTGTGAATTTTATGTATCTGATTCAATAGCCTACATGGAGTTTCCAAAACCTCTTCTTAATGAGGTGTATAAAGGTAAAACATTTCTCAGAATGAAAATTAAACAGTGCTTATTCATGGGAGGCCTACTATGTGCAACATATTGTACAGCAGTGGTCTCTGAACTCAATGAAAATATACAACACATGTAAAACAGGAAAAGTACTATTCTCTGCTAGGTACAGCAAAGCAAGGATGGTTAATTGTCAAACCCATTGACCCTCACATCCATTGTTTTGTTGAAGACATCTGGGATACTCAGCCTATCACTACTGCCAGTAGACTGAGAAGTCTTCCCTTGAGGGGTCCTTTTTCAGCAAAAGCAGAATCCATGACTTGAGTCAGGGTGGGCAAAGAAAGTAAGCCCATGGAGTGGAGGTCAGAGATAGTGCAGGCTCTAGCGTCAAGCAATCAAGTGTAGAGAGAGATGGACACACGCTAAAGAAAAGGACAATAGAACAAATGAGTGGGTATAAGATGCCCCAGAGTTGCCTATTAAGTGTCTTAATAGCCATATATATGGTTTTGGAGCTTTGGAATCGAATTAAATTATTTGAATGATAAAATTTGCAACTAGATTCAAAATTCAACATTCAAATGGAGAAAAAAATGTAAGCTGGCCTACTAAGTCCTCTTTAAGAACTTCTTTTTTATGAATGACATTGCAAGAAGGTTTTGGGGGTTGTTTGTGCATAGGGGAGAGAGAGGAGTGTTGATGATATGGTTAAACTCAAAAATCACAAACTTGAGCGAACAGTTCTTTTATTTTCTAACATTCGTGTTTGAGATGTCTCTTGGAAAAGGAAACATTGTCTCTATAGACAATCTTGATTTTATTTGTTTTTCTGCTGCTTGCATTTGGTTATCAGACAGGAGCAAATGCAAAATGGACCTGAGGTGAAGCATTTGGGTCACTTTCCACATTCCTTCAATTTCCTGATCTTCCTGATGTGTCTATCCTGTCTCAGGACTGCTTTCTGAGAACTCTTTTATTTACTGCAGTTGTCTACTGTGGCTCAAAATCTTAGAGGAGAGTTGACAGAACTAAGCAATAAATTTTTAAAAATTCCTATTATAGCCTACTGCTATATTAGTCTGTTTTATTTTTGGCTGCTGTTAATCTCTTAAAATTTGATTTAAAATGTTCACATGTAGAAAAACATGTAAAAATTGCCTTACAGTTTATAGTTTGAGAGATATCAACCTTGAATCTTGTAATATGTCCTCTGTGGACCAGGAAGGATGACTGTAACACAAACCTACACGAATGGAGTTGACAAATCTACACAGGCCTTCAGTATTCTGGGAATTCTTGATAGAAGACAAGAAAGGGATCTAACAAAGACAAGGATTGACAGACTCTACAAAATAAAGACAGCAATGGGAAGATAATTCAGGCCTAATCAAAAGAAAAACACAACATTGGAAAGCAAGCATAGTATCTGGAATAGTTCAAAGCAAATTAATCAGAACAGTGAGATAAGAAATTGCTTTGAACCGAGAAGGCCTTTCTCCAGGTAACCAACCATCAGAGAAGTGGTCTGAAGTATGTTGACCTCAGACTGTTGGGCTGAGGGTAAAAATGACAGTTGTTTTGTTTTGTTTTTAAGGCCATTCAGGCAGGACAGACAGTGGGAGTATACAGGTATGCTGAGAGGCCGAGACTGCCTTATAAACTTCTCACCAAAAGCTGCTGTTCAGCTCCAGGGCAGGATGCCTGAACGATCTACCCAATCCACTTTGACCTCAGTCTACTCAGTTATCTGCCATGGTGCCAGAATAAATGTTAAAGAGACTTTCTCCTCTACAGAAATATCAACCGGATGTACAAAGACATTCTTATACTTACCTCCCACCTCCTACTCTACACTTAATATGGTCTTCAAGACCAGGCTCCTACTTTTCTCTTTGCACTCATGTCGCATCTTGTTGACACTTATCTAGCCATGTTGGCTCTTTAAAATCATCAGACTCATCGTTTCTGTCTCGCCAAGCTCCTTTGTCCGTGCTTTGCACACGATGGCTCTTCTTTCTCGAATGTGGTTCATTCCACTCTTATTTCTAGGCCTTTTTAACATAGGAATGTCAATAACTGTCTGTAACCTTCTCTTTTGAAGGTTGTATTATCTGACACTTTCTACATTTATCTGGCTGATGAGTATTATTTTTCCCTAGTGATGCTAAGCTGTTTAATTCTCAATCTAGTTCCGAAATAACATATACCCAGCCTCAAGTGGACAGTCACATAATAAGATGAATGCAAAGCAATCTCCTGTTAAATCTAAAGGAAATTAAAATCTCTATGCCTAAAGGTCTTAGATATTGGAAACTTACTTATCTTTAAGTATAGTTGTCACTAATTTTTAAAGGAAATATCAGGAACCATAACATATAAGGAAAAGAACTGTTGGAAAAAATAAACCCCAGATAAAGCCTTATGAGGAAAAAATACCCTCAAATATATCCTTGTATTTATTTTCTATTGGCCATCTACTTCTGGACATGAGGCCTGCCCTTGAAGTGTGGTTTGTAACCAGTAAGTCACTTTTAAGAGATGTTATGAATTGAGATAACTATGTTTTTATTGTGCTTTTTCAGGCTCTGTTTTTCTTTTCCCTTTTTTTGTTTTATATTTCTCAGGTTTTTAAAAAATTATCTCATTTTCATTTTATATTATTTTTCTTTTGTTTTAGGTGCTTTTATCCCCCTAATGAGAGAGAGCAAAAATGAACATAGATTTGGGTGGGTGGGGAGATGGGGGAGAGGTTCTGTGAGGAGTTGGCCAAGGGGTTAGGGAAAAAGTAGCTGTATGCAAGCAGAATATATTGAATACAAAACAAACAACAACAAAAAACTATTTTTTCAACTAAAAGATAAAAAGGAAGGAAAAAGAAAATATGACTCTCCAAATCATGACAAATCATCTTAGGGATCAGGCTGATGCGTCGTCCCTTTATCTTTGGTGACAGACTCAAGCCCTTCCAGCCTACATGCAGGCAGGTGGCAGGCTATGAAAGCTGTGACTGAACTGCATAGAAACTGGCAACCTATGTTGCTCTCCCTCAAACTGTCCTGAGAGAACTAAACAGGCCATTTTCACCACTTCTCTCTCTCTCTCTCTCTCTCTCTCTCTCTCTCTCTCTCTCTCTCTCTCTCTCTCTCTCTCTCTCTCTCTCTCTCTCTCTCTCTCTGTGTGTGTGTGTTTCCCATAGATTTTTATAATTAAGCAGCGGGCCCAGGAGCTCAAATGAACTGTTTCATTGTAGTTTGTACCTTAAACATAAACAGGAGGTGAAAACAAAAAAAAAATGACTTAACTTGCAAAAGGCACTCCAGATATCAGGACATTATTCTGGGTCTTCCCCCTCTGAAACACAAATGGTAATTAACCATTTAGGACGAAATGTCAATTTGAGAGGAAGGTAATGAGTAACTTTCCTAAATCATTAAAACATCAAGAAATCTGTTACATGTGATTTGTATCCTGTGTGGTTGCTCTGAAAACTCTCTCTCTTAACTCAGTTCTCCTAATAGGTCACATTGTAATCCTGTATGAAAGTTGGACCCCCTATGATACTAGATGTTTTCCTTCTGTCAACCAACAGTCTTTTCCAAGGGAATAAAGCCACCTAATAATATCCATACTTGGGGGGAATTATTTTGCCTTATCTACCTCTCCCTTCATAATCCAAATAGATGACACTAGTTTTAGTTTTGTTCCTTTTCTTCTTCTTTCTTTCTTCTCTCTCTCTCTCTCTCTCTCTCTCTCTCTCTCTCTCTCTCTCTCTCTCTCTCTCTCTCTCTCTAATGTGAGGTGGCAGCTGTGTAGTCTCTGTGGCGTTGACCAAACGAAAGCTCATCTTTTCAAGACCAGTCTTTCTTTTGTTTCTCAATGGTTTGCTGGCAAAATCAAAGGCCTTGTGTCCTTACCCTTGCACTGAGGAGCGACTGGGAGGGTGATCACAGGGGAGTAAGCAAGCTTCAGCAGTTCTGAAAAAGACTATTTCCATTTCCTAGGCATAGAGGCACCGTGCTGTGCTCCCTTGATTCTTAATTCTTACTGCCATTGGTTCTGAGGTGCCGGCTTTTGTGGGGCAGGATTATTTGTTTCTTTAAAATCCACCCTGGTTCTTTTTCCTCCCTCCTTTTCCTCTTCCTTTTGTGGCCTGGAACAATACCATGTTACCGAATCATTTCTGACTTGCAGGGAATCTATCTATGCTTGGGAAAATGTCGTTAAATTGAATACTGCAGTCTGAGGTGAGATAGACATGAGGATGGCTTAACACGTGAAGTGGGTAAAAATGCGTAATTGAAACAGTATGATGTTGATGAGGCTGTGTGTGGCTGTCAGGAGGCGTGCTAATATGCTGATGAACGAGATGAGCTTCCTAGTTCTGCTGTATGCAAATGCACCATTTTTTTGGTAGAGGGAAAGGAGCCTGGCATGTTAATTGGCTTTGCATTTATGGCTTCAGGTAGAGCTTTTCATTTAGCTTTCTGAACAGAAATTTTCTGTATGTCCTTTATCTATATTCAAGTGTGAGTGTCACCTGACAAATTTAATGAATTAAAATGTGTCATATTTAAAAAAATTAACTTTTAAAACAAAATGTTTAAATTTTGCTAATTCTAGATTCCAGATCTGTGTGAAACTGTATGGAGGCATCTAGTTTTTGTAACACTGAATCGAATGGATAAGTTTCTAAAAGCCCTGAAATTTTTTCAAAGAACAGAAAATATACCCTATTTTTTCTACCTTTGGAAATTTTGAATTGTTGTCATAATTGATAGGTTGTTTTCTGATGCAATCATCCTCAAGCTACACAGAATGTGTCAATCTGTGTTTTGAGGATGTGTGTGTGTGAGTGTATGTATATATGTGTGTGTGTGTGTGTTAGAAATAAAACTGGACATAAATAGGGTAAAAGGAGAAAATAAGGATAAACTTCAAAACCTCCCACTGAAAATCTGAAATGTTCTATTTACTGTTTTAAAAATCTAATCAAATGAGAATATATACATATATTTAATCTCCAAGTTCTTAGCCAACTGTTGCACTAAGCAGCCTTCATGTGGTTGTTTTAGTTACTGAATACCTTTTATGTGGTTATTTTGATCAACGTTTCCAAATTGTAAGGTATAGTTTTTCGTTAAGTGAGAATCCTAACCTTTTGCAATGAGAGGATTAACTTTTCATTTCCTCTAAGTCTTAAGATGACCAACAAGGAATAGTGGGGATTTGGGGCCCTGCAGGAAGGGAGGCTGGGAAGGAGAAAGGAACAGGAGAAAGCATACTGATTCCTGAAGATTTAGAATGTTTAGAGGTGATTTTCAGCTACGTGTCTCTAATCTGGGAAATCATTGGTTTTGGGGAAGATGTGTTTGTGTACTTCTAGGAGTGGTTGACAGCTTGGCCTCTGCTGGTAGAAGGCAGGGAGCATAGGAGAATGGTGAACTACAAAGCAGTTGTTCTTCCTAAGTAGGACTCAGCATGCCACCTTTCAAGAAAACCATCCACAAGGTCTTGTCTGTTCATCTGTACATTTGTGTGTGGCATGACAGAGAAAACACAACCTGACAAGTGGACAAGTGATTCAAATGTTAACAGCAAGGCTGTGCAGCTGTAGGAGAGAAACTGGGTGGTGGCCAGTGTCTTTTAGCACTCTCTCCCAGCCAATGGTGTAGTACCCACAACATTCAAATGCTATCTGTTTCTAGACAGAGAACATGAAGGAAGAAGTATGGAGCCTCTGGTCCTGTGACTTATATGACCAAGATCTCATTAACAAAGAGCATAGCTTCCCAAATGAGAAATCTTGTTCAAGCATGGAAATGGACAGAATAGCCTGAAAATCAGCCTTGATACTAACTCTTCTAAAAATAAATAAACATAACACGCAGAAATAAATTTTAATTACCGGGTGTGGTTTTCTGGGAGTGATACACTAACTCTAGTGAGACTATGGTA
Source organism: Mesocricetus auratus (assembly GCF_017639785.1). Lineage (NCBI taxonomy): Eukaryota > Metazoa > Chordata > Mammalia > Rodentia > Cricetidae > Mesocricetus > Mesocricetus auratus. The sequence continues at coordinate 107,410,238 of NW_024429189.1, forward strand.
ATATGGGCAGACCACAGGAAAAGAACATCCAGTTTGATGTGGTCTTCTACCTAGATTTGCTTGTTGTCCTTGTTGAGTTTCACACAGACTATGGATCACTTACACTTTGAATATACATGTAGTCATATCATGTTTCTAAATATGTATTACATATTTCAAAAGAAAAGTAAACTGACTTACCTAGGAGTCTCATTTCACAGTCCTCCATCATAGCCGCCTAACTTGAATTAGTTTAATAATTTCTGAGATCTGACTTATTAAATTCAATCCATAATCTCTCATTTCTCTTATGAATAAGGCAAAGAAGATATGGAGTCAGTATCTTACCACTGTTAAGGAGGGCCTGCTCAAAGCCCTCCATTTTTTGAGATGGTCATACCCATCCATTAAAGAACATTGACAGTTAGTGACCTGTTGAGTTAAATGAGAGACATGAAAGCATTACCTGTAAGTCTTCCCAAATTCCAAGAATTTGAATTACCTAAGGAGAAGAAATGAGTTCTGAATTGCACAGGATATTAGCAGTTGTGTTTTATTACTGTAATTTGTAAGTGACCATCATTCTAAACACTCTTCTCTTTGGGTACATATACTGTAGCCTGGTTCCATATTTCCTTGAACCTCCAGTGGGAGAACAAATGGTAATGGGAACATAAATCCTGTGGCTTGGAGAGAATAGATTAGAAGAAAACATATAGCTATATGTTTTCATGTCTGTAATTTGATCTTTTCTCTTCCTAGACAAAGCTTTTTTGTCTAGTTTTTAGATTTTATGACACAGGGTCTTACTGTCTACTTGAGTGACCTGGACTGAAGCCTCCTGTGTATAGCACAAGGGACCTCAAATTTGAAAACCTGTCTCAGCCTCTCAGGAAGACATTTTTTTATGGTTGACTTTGCAGAAAACTTTATTGAAAGGCAGTTGCTTGCAATATAATATAGAGTATATTATGTTAGAAAAAGTCTCCCTTGGGGCTTTTCCCCAAATATAGTCATCCATATGACATAATAATATTTAAAATTGGAAATTTTGGGTCTCATAGGTTACTATATATGCATGCATTCATGCATGCATGCATGTATATATGTGTGGAGTCAACAGGTACCTTTCATTCAAAGTCAGTAAGAAAGCTAAGATATATGTATTTTGTTTTCTTTGATAGCCCTTGGTGTAGATGGCTTGGAAAAGTGTAGTGAGAATTTTGTTGTAAATAAGTTGATATTGGGTTTATATAGCTGTCATATCATAATATCATAGCCACTGCCTCCTTTGTTAACATCTTAACCTAAAGGCAGTATATTCATGTTTACAAACTTATTCATTACTCAGATGCTATATGACTCATTTGACCTCATTTATAAATTGCTAGGCATCTGTATATAAACACAATTAATGACTAAATAAAAGATGAAAAATGAGTTGAAGGAAATTAAATGTGAAGATTCAAGGAGTTAACTGACATTTTATCAATCTTGATGTGTTTTCTAAAAAGTAAACCTTTTAGTGCTATAGTGAGTGTCTATTGGGGCAAGTAAAATTTATCCTGGATTAAAGATGAGAAATAATTGTCTATTATCTTTTACTTAACTGCCTAGATTACTGCAAATACCTGTGAGTGATCTCGCTAATATTTGTGCTAAATGGGGCTTTCCGAACTGTCTTCCTTCAATAGGTTTCTCCTGTATTCAAAATATTTTGATGGCTTTTCATGTCCTTAGATTGAAGCTGCAATTCCTAATTTTGATACTTAAGACTCTCCTAAATTTAAGCCCAAGTTATCTCCCCATCTTCATGAATCATTATGCAACCTAAGACAATTATAATCAAGTCAGGCTTTTCTTTCTTATCTCCATTCCTGCCTTCATTGAGCTGCCATCACCTGTGAAGAGCATCTAACTTGCCTCTTCAATATCAGTGACCTAGAGAGAATATAAATTTAAGTCCATGATAATCCAGAATTCTACTTCTGCATTTTTGGGTAAACCATATCTCTTCTTTGAGCTCAGTTCTTAAGTGTGTATTGTTCTAATCAACTACCTGTGTTCCTTGGAATAAAGAGCCATAAAAATTCAGTGGCATAAAACAAACATCTGTCTGTCATCTGATATCTATAGGTGGCTTGTCTCACTTATGTATGCTCCTAGTAGGCTATCTCAATACTTCTGGTACTTTCAGGGTTTGGTCAGATAAGAAGATTGATTTTCTCAATGAATTTATAGGAAGTACAGCTTTAAAAGTGTTCAACCTTTGAATTACAGTATGTTCACTTGGTCATGAAAACATCACATCAAGGTAGAGAAATACAGTGCATTCCTAGAGGAGGAATAATTGTAATGCTAAAGAGGAAAGAGCATAAACAGAAGCATGGAGTGAAGATCTGGAAATGATAGTGGAGTTCTCAAAGTGTTACTGGAGATGGAGATAGAGTAAATTAACACAGAATGTGCCTTGAAGGCAGTAAATACATGTAATATTTTCTGTAATTTTCTCCCCTTCCCTCCCACAGATTCACGTTTTCTTTGAAACTCACAATAGATGTCATTTCCTCCCTCCAGTCTCCCCTGCTTTCAGTTTAAATTAACTGCTCTTCCCCAGTGACTAGATTGTCTATAATAATTGACTTACAGCCTCCATCATTCCCCTATGTGTTTAATAATTATTGTATCTAGTTTTATCACATGAACTCCCAGTGTTCTTCAAACAGTGAGTGTCCAATAATGTGTAGACATGTATTTGTAGTCACTTTTTATCTTCCTTTGTTGAAATACATATAAAAGAATCCTATATCTATCCTTTTTATTAGATAATCACTTCCAAGATTTTTGAAACCCCAAAATTAGAGAGTTTCCATGGTTTTAAGCAAAAACTAACAACACCAATAACAGGCTAAGCTCAGTACCAAACCTACAGCAAACTTGAAATTTAACTAGGAATGGCTAATAGAAGATGAATATATAATTTTTTACCCAAGTGTCTTATTTACTTAGAACAAAGATGATAGAAATAGTTTCAGTATATTAATGTTAAGTAATTTATTAAGTGATATGTAAAGTGACTATGCAGATATTACATATAAGGAAACTTACACCTCCTCATGTTTGTCATTCTTCCTAGTATTCCTGTCAGTCAAATCTTCAAGTTCATGATCCTCCTACATCTGAGTTGAGTTACTTGGCTTTTTGACTAGTACTTTCTTCATTGCCATACTTCACATGCTCATAACTGATTTTAGCATTCATGGAGGAAAGTCAAATTTGTATAAGATCAAATTTCATGAATAAGAACCTGATACCAGAAGGAAAGCCTCTCAGCCTCCAGTAATTTGTCTTGAGCTCATGGAAGTCCTGTCTCATATGACCACATTATGGCTAAGAGCTGTAACCTAAATATCTTCTTTTAATTCTTAGTTTAGTCACTTTAGAAGTAGCTTCAACTCAAAAAGTAGCTTCAACTCATAGTAGATAACACTGTGTTGGAACTGCCACTTAAGTACCCACATAAAATGTGTCATTACTTTGTGTTGCAACTGTGTAGTAAGGACAAAAATACTAGTTAAAGAAGAAAAAGAAATCTGGTACCTTGATTGAAATTACGCACTCTATGGACAGACTGATTCAGTACGTCCATTTTTGTATTTGTTGTCATGTGCCACTTACCTAATTGCTTTGAGGCCCAACAGTGGTTCATAGTTAAGGTTGTTGGCTCTTGGAGAGGAGAGAAGTGTGTAGTTTTAGGGTATGTTTTAGAAGTGACATCTACAGACTTGTTAATGGGTTTGGAATGGTGGCTAATATGGTAGGCAAAAGAAAAACAGCTTTAGGCTTGGGCTTGAACAACTGTGGATAGAGGCAGCATTTCCTGAGGTGGAGAAGATGGAGAAGAGTAAGATTTTGGAAGTATTATTAAGAACCTGTTTTTGGTGGGGAGGAAAGGGAAATTTATTACCATTTCATGTCAGACTGTTATACAGTACTTAGAAATCTGTACTGTAGGACACTAGTAAATACTCAAGTTAAAAATTTTAGTTTCATGGTTGCACACATAAAATGCATGAGACTACTTAGGACAAATCTACAAATGAAATACTTCCTAGGATGGGTTCCAAGTGCACCAGCATTTAGAAGTAAGGCTGCATAGTCATGGTGACAGAGAAGGCATGGCCTTGGGCTAGAAGGACAACCAGGATCTTCAGTTCATGGCAGGCTTGTATAAAACTTCTTTGTAGGTGTAGTGTCTTACTTGGCTTTCTTGAGAACACTAATGATTGTGTATCAACCCTACAAAGAGCTCGTATGGAAAAGGAATTGAGACACCTGAAGGGGAGGGAGCCAGTAATCAAGTTGATTACTCTTACAGAACAGTAAAACTCAGTCCTGCCAGAAATAGTATTGAATATATCTCAAAGACATAATCTTCAAGTGCCAAGGGCACCATTAATTGTTGCTCCATCAAATATAAAGGCAAATATATATGACTTTGGTATTCAGTATATTAAAATTCTGCAATAAGAATACATTTGATTTAATGCTCTGAAAGTCAGTTCTTTTCGTTTAGAGATCATAGGCCACACTTAATACTTTTAAAGACAGATTGTACTATGCAGTCACTTGATCCTCATATGTTAGTGAATGAAGTGGTGAATGTCACAGGTGAAATGAACTGCTAAGATTCTTTTTTGAGCACATAGTAGCACTGTGACCAGGACTTGGATTTATTAGCATCAAACTCCATGCCTCCCTATCTCTGCCTTTTTTTTTTCTGAGACAGGGTTTCACTGTATTGTTTTGGAGCCTGTCCTGGAACCCTCTCTGTAGACCAGGTTGGCCTTAAACTCGCAGAGATCTGCCTCTGCCTCCCTAGTTCTGGGATTAAAGGTGTGTGCCATCAATGCCTGGCCCTTATCTCTGCCTTATGCAGAAGGTAAAGCATATACATCAGGCTAGTATAAGCCAGTTATTGTTCTAAACCCTCTACAAATATTAGCTAATTCTGAAAATAGCACGATTCCATAAGCAGCTCTTGGCATCTATGGGCTTCCTAGAAGCAACCATTCATGGATGAGAAAAAGCATGCACACTGTATCAGTTATTCAGAGGAATCTGGAAATCATCTCAAATGTACAGAGAGATGCATATAGGGTATATACAAACATGACACTATTTCTGTGGGAGACTTCTGAGTTCATGCATCAGCAATTCTACTACCTACGCCAGTCAGATAGCAAGGCTGTGTTTTACCTATTGATTTGAAGTTTAACTGGGCCATTTTATACCTCTTAAGACCAGCAACGACTCTTAAGTATTGAATCATCTGTCCAGATACATTTTCTGGAAATTCTAAACAGTTCATTGGTAGTATGGTTTTTGTTGTCTTCTTATTTCCTGCCCTTTATCATAAAATTTAACAACATGGCAAACTGCTTCTACCAGTTCTTTTGTCTCCTGAGTGGAAAGTGCCTCCCAGTCCAGTGTAGCCCTGAGTTGGTAGGATCATTATCCTATACTTCTTTGTACTGGTAACTGTTTAGAATCCCTTTTGATGGTATTCGAAGGGTCTTATGAAGTCCATTAAGAACCGATGACTATAAAAAGATAGGAGGTGCGTGACTGTTTCCACTTGTATTTATGTTGAAATAGTCATGGAAGAAATTATGGCATAATATTTCTTTTAAGTATTTAAATTAACAGACACTATATCTCAAAAAAAGATACATGTTTTTATATATTTGTATATCTAGGCTTTGTTGTTTTAGTTTCAAAGAAAATGAAGCACCCTGGTAGTTTAAAATAAGTTATAGTATATTACTATAATTCTAATTATTTATAGATATAGCAATTTATTGTTAGAGTTTTAACTTCCAAATAGACAGAACTATAAGCAATTGCACTTTCAACAGTTCTTTATAATTTATCATGCATGTATGTGTGGGAGCTATGTGTTATATATTTATGTATATGTTCAAATGTGTAGGCTTCAACTATAGCATGTATATGGAGGTCAGAGGACAATCTCAGGATTGCTTTTCTCTTTCTATCTTGCTTGAGAAAGGATCTTTCTCAATGTTCACAGATGTGTGCATCAGGATCACTGCCATTGGAGCTTCCTAGAATTCTCCTGTCTGTCACTCCTCTTTCCACAGAGGGACTGAAATTACAGAAGTATGTTCTGGAGCTAAAATTCTGTCTGTCAGGCTTGTGGCACAAGCGCTTTAACTGCTGAGCTATCTTCTCAGGAGAAAGAGGATGCCTTATAATTTCAACAATGTTTTAGGGAAAGCACATTAAAAATAAACTGACTTCAATGATTCATATTTAAATTATTATTTGCTTTTCTGATATTGGTGCTGAGATATACAATTTAAATAGCATACATAAAGACTAAAGGTTGGACATAAAATACCAGACATATATATATAAAGTGTATGCTCTATTAGAAAAATTGCAGAATAAGAGACCTTATTTCAGTAGTAATTTCCAGGTCAGATACAGACTGGAGTGAGCTCCAGAGACCTTTGAAATTCCTTGCAAAATTTTGACCATCATACTTGTTTCTGCTCATAAAATTAATATTTATTTTCAAAAACACAGTTAAGTGTTTTATTAATGATGTTTTAATGCTACATTGAAAGGTAGAAGAATGCATGAATAAATATGACAAATAAATTAGTTGCTATATTAAGTTTCTTTTTTTCTCAGATTACTTTGTACAGATATCTGAGTACAAAGTTAATTGTATAATTAACCTCTACCATTGTATTTTAATTTAAGACAAATGTTTTAAAACAAAGTAAATCCTTAAAGCAACTTTATTAATGCTGCAAAACTTCCAAGTTGGAAATTAACTCAGCTATTTGATCATATTCATAGCTTCTATTTAGATGGATTTCTGATTCTTGTTTCCATAGAATTTTGTAATGAAAAGTGAACAACACTTTAATTGAGTTTAGCATGACGTAATTGTTAAAGTCTTTCTATAGTTTAAAATGTGTGCTACAAAACATTTGATACTTATAAATTTATGCATTTGTCCAATATTGACTTTAACACATTATAGATATCATTATGAATTAAAGTGAATGTATGTCCTCATAGTAGCATTTCCATAAAAGCATGCTGCCATGAACATATCTGATGATATGACTGAGTACATATCTTACATATTTCTGTCATCCTCTGAAAGCACTGTTAATATTCTAATATTTTATGTAACCATTTAGAATATATGATTGAGCTGCCTTGAATGTGAGAATTCTCCTAAAGTCAAAGAACTAGGATACCTGCCTATGTAAGGGGACACAGGTAACTTTTAACCTGGATAACCTTTTATGTCTATGTAGAAATAAGGACCAGGGTTCATGCTGGGGAAGGAATGCTCCACACCACATTTCCCCATGAGTTGATCATTAAATACATATAGTTCTACAGTTACTAGTGGAAAAATCCCTGAGCCAAATATTTAAATGTTCTGAGATGATTCATAGAAGCAAATAAAGTCTTTAATAGAAGTACACACGTTCGAAACAAATCCTAAACAACTTTATGGATGAAGTTAAGTGGCTCAAAATCCACCACGAAGAACTACATGTGCAAGGAAACCACCATGGTGGAGGATCAACAAAACAACAAAGACCCAGCCAAATTATTAGGTACATAAGGTAAGAAGATGAGTATTTATAATGTGTTTATTGAGATAAAACTGAATTAAAATGTTATTAAGGGATCAGAAACTATCAAAAATGATTAAATACATATTAACAATCTTCAAGTAGATTAGCAGTTAAAATAAAACATTTCATGGGTTTGACAATTAAGATCCAGAAAACTGGAAGATCTAAGGATTTTTTAGTATGTAGAGGCCAATAGAAGAGGACAGCACTAGCCATATTAAGGAATGTGGAGTGAATAGAAAGTAGGTATATCATTTACATATCTGAAATTTATGAAAAGAGAAAAAATGATATTTGAAAAATATGAGTGAGAATGCTCCAGAATGATGAAACACATACATCCTTAGATTTGGGTACACTCATAAATCCCAATCAGGATATAGAAAAAGAAAGATACAACTAGGCACACAAAGGACAATGATTGAATTCTAAAAGTGCCACAGGGAAAGGACCAGTTAGTAACATGACAGTCCATTATTAGACTAGCAGATCTTTCTCACAGAATCCCAAAGGGATGGGTATTTGCAAACAATAGTTGGCTAAGAGAGGGGAAAATGTAATTTCTTAATGGCGTGACACTAGTTACATCAACCATACAAGCTCCATACTGAGCAGCAGTAGCCAACACAAATGGGATTTCATGTTTTTTTAGGGGATTATTTTTTTTAAGAGAGAGATGAAGTTGAATGGGTAGGGATGGGGGAAGATCTGGGAAGATGTGGGTGATTGGGAAGAATTTGATAAAATATTCTGTATGAAATTCTTAAAGTATAAACAAAAAATTAAATTCCTATCTATAAGACAAAAATAAATTAATAACAGTGAGATATATAAATAGACATCTTTCCAGAAACTGAAAATGTGAATGAAATTAAGTCCAGCAGTTTCTTTGTGAAAGGGTGTCCCAATAATGTACAATGAGAAGGAAAACAATTTTATAAAATATTTAAGTATAAAAATATCCAGTTAGGAAAAAGAATAGGCGATCTGTAGGTAGATATGAAGAAACACTGATTGCACATGTCAAAATTCTCCTATATTTGGAACTAAGACAGTTCTGAATAAACATTGCATAGAAGGTGAATGCATTAAAAATATTCTAAAAAGTGGTCATTCTTGAATTAAATGTAGTCATTACTAAATTAAATGTGGGTTATTTTTCAAGGAAGAAAAGGAATTAGCCACAAGGACACAATCATCACCTGTGCCTCAGAAGGGGACTTGTCTTCTATATTTTCAGGTCTTACTCTCTACTCAACTTCTTGTAGAATTAAATAGGCTAAATGCAAAAATATAAGAACAACCCTGTAGTTAAAGAAGTCATGAGTTTAACAGTACACATGAGCCATTGTGAGAGAAACCACTGCAGGCTTACCTAAGAGAAAACACAGTTGTCCTGTGATCATGTCAGGATTTCAGTGGTATCCAGGCACTCTGATGGGCCCACCATGATATCGACAGCTAGTTTCAACAAAAATGCTAAGGACTTAATTGTAATTTTTGCCTTTATTCACAAACATAAGATGATTCCAGAGACTCCCTAATGAACTGTCTATCTATCTCTCTCTGTTTGCAGGTCTGCCCATCTATCTATCTATCTATCTATCTATCTATCTATCTATCTATCTATCAATCAATCATCTATCTATCTGTCTGTCTGTTATGTATCTATGTATCTATCAATCATCTATCTATATCTCATCTATTGTTTTTCTCTATATAATATAAATATAATTATATATAATATAGCTTGAAACATACTTATGGCATGGGACATGAAGATATGGTGCTCAAATGAAAGGTTTATTTCTATAGAATATGTAAATGGGGTCAAGAACCTACTACTATTATTCTGGTAAATGAACATAGCCAGAAAATAACTATTATCGACATATCTATCTATAAATAACATTTTCTAAACAGACTCCCAGGTTTTATCCACTCAAATTCACTATGAAGCCAGACTCTCCTTGAATTATGGCAATTTTATGCCTCAGCCCCTCCAATTCTGAAATTTAGATACATGCAAACATACCCTGCATGGTAGACAGCATTTTAACATACAAATTGCAAAAGCAGATATGAGAATTCAGCTGTTTTCTATTTACATAGACTTTAGTATATTTTCTCAAATTTAAACAATATCATTCTTTTAACCAACTTTGGTTTTGAAATGTTTATTTTCTATAACCCAGATGCTATACATGTTATATAATGTATTGTTTATAAAATAATTAAATATGTCCCCAAGTTAACAGTAATTTCTATATGTAAAAGAGAGATATAGCACACAGGAGCACAACTTATAAACTTTTAATAATGTCTAAGTGTATAGAAGTGGGTTTAAGAAGCATGAGAATTGCTTTTGTAATACAATGGGCTATTTATGTCCAAGATTTTGACTAGGTAATGTGTTTATGTGTTTTAATGGGAGTTTTGACATAAGAATTTCTATGTAAGTGTAATATGTGGCAATATATTTTGGGGAAATTAAGTTATATGTGTGTGTTTGTTGAGGAATAGATATATAGCTAGCATTTTTGCTCAAATTTTGACCATTATGTATTATCAGTCATTGTTAGTAGATTTGCTCATAAATTAGCATGCCTAATGTTTCCATAACTGGGGTTGAACTTGTTTGAGGACAGACACCAATAAATATAAAGGGCTGCATTGAATAGTTTTAGATTCATGAAAGGGAAAAAGAAAATATAAAATCCCTAAGGCATGTAAGTCAGGAATAGCACAAGTTGTTTTAGGCAGAGTTAGTGATATAGTGAAATAGAAATCAGTGCTTTAGAATGGTACCAGGAACTTAAGTGACATTATATTGGAAAGCCAGCCCATGTTTCAGCCTGTGTCTCAGGAGGAATTTGTACTTCTGATTGCTTTGCTTTGTTACTTCACTTTGGCCTCTCGAAAAGGTGGGTGATGACCTCACATTCTTCTACCTCCTGGCTTATTCGCTTTTTCTTCCCATTCAATCCTTGATTAAATCTCCTGGGCCCCCAGGAGTTCTTACTCCTTATACAGCAAGTCATGCACTTTGTCCTCTTAAGGAGTGAATTAATAAGCTTAACTCCCTCTTTGAAGAAGAGTTTGGAATGCTTTTCTGGAAGAAATTAATATTCAATTACCAAGGCTGTCATTTCACCAAAGGGAAGAATAAAAGGCAGCATAGCCACACTTGATAATAATTGAATTCGAATTTCAGTTTGCATTAAACTGTAATGACTCAACCTTTCAGGGAAAATTCTTCTGATTACTTTCTTATGAAGGGGACTATATTTTTTCCTTGCTATGAATTTATAATAAAAATTTAATATATAAGAACATAGTTTGCATGGTTCTTGTGTTGGGCTTCTAGCTATCCCTACCTATCTGTGAAATATATTGTTTAATTTTTTGGCATTAAGTCATACAAGGAGAAGTAAATATAATACACTTCCAACAGGAATCATTTGCCTTATATAATATTCCTGATTACTGTAGAGGTAGGAGAAGACAGATACACATGAGGTGTTTCAGGCCATTTCTCTCAGGAATCCCTTATCATACCACTGAGTATAATAAACAATCTGTGCTGTTTACCTATAGAATGAAAATGTTAATGTTAATAATTTAATTTACTAAGGAAACCTGTAAAGAAAAATTGTGGTGACAAGAATAAGAAATTGATAATGCAAACATAAATGGAGAAGAACTAGAACCTAGAATAGAATGTAAAGAGAATCAAATTACAGCCATGAAATATACATATAAGTAACTATTGGAAAAGTTAATCACTATTTGCATCTGTGTTTACATTTGTTTCTCTGAAAATTTTCAGTTAACCATTAACTCACAGAAGCAGTGAACTATTTTACATCGATTACCTTGTTATTCATGGTAACTCTATGAAAAAATCTTTTCCCTTTTACTCTGAGGAAGCTAAGCTACAGAGAGTTTGGCTGGTGGGTCATGTGTCAATGATAACTAGTGTTCTGCCCGTTTATGCATTTATGATCTACTTTACTTTGATTTCTGTTAATCATGGCACATTATTTATGGAATTATTTGCAGAAGATTTTAATTGTTTTAACATAACTGTTTTATCCCTATCAAATGCTTTTTTTCAAGTTTTAACTAGTGTTTAAATTTTACATAAAATGTAATTCATTTTTGGTACTTTGTGTACACATTTAAACCGTTTTCCCGATAGCTCTTAAGCAAACATTTTAAAAAGCTAATTAAATTAAAACAGAATAATTTAAGAACTATATCTAGGGTTATTGAGCTGACTCCATGGGTAAGAATATACAGAAGCATAATGACTAGAAGTTTGAATTCAAGCCCCCACATTAAAAAAAATTGGCATTTCCCTTAGGGCACAAGTATCTCCAGTGCTGTCTTTGTAGGGGTGTTCAGACACAGATAGAGGGGCAAGAGTATGGCTTGGTCTCACTGGCTGTCAGCCTAGCTGCAGACATAATGAGAGACTTTTCCTTAGAGGAATAAGGAGTAGAGCTTGGGCACCCAATGTCTTCTGGCTTCTTCATAGACATGCATACCTACTTATCCCCCTTAAAAAACCCAAATTATCTATGATTTACAGTATGTCTACAACCCAAGTAAAAAAAAGCACTAAAACACTCCTTACTGTTCACAAAGATAATTTGGTGGTAGAAAATGCTGTTTGCTTTTGTTACCTGCCTTAACCTTCGAAGAGAGTTGATTGATAAATTTAAAAATAGATACCTTCAATTCCCTACCCCATTGATAAGCAAAGAAAAAGAAAACTTGTTCCCTGGATTCCATCCTTCTTTAAACTTCTCTGTATTGGATCTTATGTATACGTTGGGGCTGGAAAACAATTCTCTTCCATGTTTTCAGTGCCCAACAATTCTTGACACATACAGATATTTGATCTATTTTGAGTGAATGTATACATACTTGCATGAGGGAGTGAATATACCCTACTTCCTTGGGTCTAATAATGTTACATATACAAAAAAATTTAAGTAAAATACAAACTTAAGCAATTTCCAAATAACTCTAAAAAATTCAAGAAGAAAATAATGTTAAAAAATTTCACAAATACTAAAGTAGAGCATGCTGTTGGAAACAGAGAAAATATAATACTTGAATAGAAATGTGAGGCGATGGCAGATATAGGTGATTTTCTTACAAAATGGAAATAGTTCATCTGTACTTTAAGAGGTCCACAACCACAATTATTATAAATAAGCTATAGAAGATACCATCTCACCTAAATTAGGAAAATATGGAAATCATATCCTGTACTGTAAAACAAGGAAACTGGGGTATCCAGTGATGAATGCAGTAAATTGTGATGCCATGTGCAGAAAACAATTTAGTGACATGACCCAATAGTTCAAAAAATTTTGTTTTCCTTCAACATTGTAATAAACCACTACAATTACAGGTTTGAGAAGTTATGCTACATAAGATACAATGGGATGTTGTAAAAGAATAAGAAGTCACTTTAAGTACCAATAAAGAAATGAGTAAATAGGAAAAGTCAAATATACCATGAGAATATTCTGTGCTACCTTTTAAGGAATAAAAGGGACAAAGTAATTATATGCAGCTGTATTTCCTTTCCAGTTCATGAGTTCAACTCAAAAGACTGTGTGCATGCTTTGATAGCAGCGTTACCTGTGGGGTGGATTAGGTGGGAAATGTGTAAAGAAGACACAGATGGTAGCAAGGGCCATGTAATAAGCTATTCTGGTTATATAAAACAAGTTGTAAGACAGATGCATTTACTGCTCTAAAGTAAAAATTGAAAAGGGTTAAGAAAAAGATGCATGCTAAGACTTTTTTTAGGACATGGAGCTATTAAAATATGTATATGTTCATGGGATATCTGTTTTAATATTAGATTAAAAGATAATAGACTGGGTGGTGGTGGCACACGCCTTTAATTCCAGCAGAAGCAGAAGAAAAGACAGACTGATCTCTGACTTTGAGGCAAGTCTGGCCTATAGAGTGAGTTCCAGGACAACTAGGGCTACACAGAGAAAAGCTCTGTTTGGTAAACAAAAAAAAAATAATAACACATAAGGAATATTTATTGGCAGACGCACTGCAATGCTATTTACTAATTCTCAGAAGCAACTCCAATACTGTGCAGCATACATGTAACTACCAGCGTATGTAATGTTGTAAAATTATAATAGAGATGGGGACAGAAATCTAAAGTGTTTAATGGTGTATAAAGCAGAACACCGTATTGCAAAAAATAAGAATGTGTAAGTCATGTATGCAAGTTTGCAGCACAAGGAGAGAAATGTGGAAGAGGATTCAACAATTGGTAGCTGCACTCCCCCATAGATCCTTGGATGATAGGGATATAGACAAGAACCAAGAACACTTAGAATTTGTTCAAGGTGCTGAATGGGCCATTTCCTACATTGAACATTTTGAGCAGACTCTCAGTGGTCCTGTAAACCCATTTAATGGTAAAAGCCTGAGCCTTAGAAAGCTGTTTACTTAATGCACTTAGTCATCTCATCTAGTGTTAGACAGACAACTCCAGTCCAAGGCTCTCTGTATCCAATACTCATTCCTGAATCACCATAGTATATAATTAAACAACCAAAAACATCCTTCTCACTCCTCAAGTGGCAAATCTTTGCTGTGGTTATCAGAATTTGTTTTTGTGGGTGTGCTAATAATGTTCAAACATCCCCTGATAATAATTTAAATTAAACTATCTTGCATATATGAATTATTTCTTTTTTTTACAGTAGATAAAATATGTAAATTTGTGTAAATGGTCTTCTGGGTATGGATGCTCACACTAAAAGCAAGCTTATTTAAAAGCCAATTGTCTTTCATTTGAAGCTTCTTTTATATGCATAGTTTATTTTTCTAATGCTGTCTCAATATAGGAATAATTTTAAGGAGGCATTTGTGGCTAAATAAAAGGAAAAAATCCCTAGCTCTCTTGGCTTTGGTAAATATTAATGAGCTCTTAGAAAATCTTGTTACCGAAGTACGGCTGTCTTTGGAGATTTCTCTGCCATCTTGGCCCTTTATGGGCCATGCTCCTTTGTTGTGGATTAGCATATTGGGTTGTATGTGCTGTTCTGAGCCTCACTTCAGCTCCATTGTGTGTGCTGACAGAAGGCTCACCTTGGTCTATTGTCTGCAGGATCTAGGCATCTTAATAATATATTGGATTTCGGCAAGATAAAAGCAAATCATTCAAAAGTAATTAATCTGACTTACTCATTTCAAAGCTTCCTCACAAAATGGGCGGTGTTCATTTCTGATCATGTGTATATTGCTATAATTAACAAAGTAAAGTCTGGCTTTTGTTAATTTTCAAAGGAGAAGTTCAGAATTTGATTTATTGATGTCAATATTCACATATATAGTGTGTGCATAAAATTATTGCAGCAAATCTACCATTTGATATAAACATTTTATTTTATTCCTTATATAATGACTACACATCTAGATATTTTAAAAATTACTTATAGCCAAAGACAATGGTATTTTTTAATTGTATAAAAACTAAGGGGAAATAATGTTGGGCTTATTATGACATCGTGATAATCCTTTAAAATTTGTGGTGCCTGACAACATGAATTCAACTGGTTGGTGATTTCCTTATGCTGTATATAATCCCATGGAATAAAGAGAAAAAGGGGAAATATCCCAATGAAAGAATATAGGGATTATAAAAATTACCTATGAAGAATTTTGAAAAAGTAAGTGTACTGAGCCCACCTTTCACTCTTCATTGGTGTAAGGATTGTGATGATTGCAAGAGAACTTTTTAGCAAAGCACCTTTTGTGCATCAAAATGGAATATATGAGTTAACTTAAAAGGGTGCTAAACTCATTTTTAAAATGGGTTCATTGGGAATGTGTAAATGTAGAAAATCAAACATTTTAGATTGTAGATTGAAACATTTCAGGCAGGCTAAAAAAAATCCATGAACCGCTGCCCAGAGTTCCCAATAGTCATTCCTTAAACATTTCTTTATAGGATTTTTACCAAGGCTCAGTATTTTACATGCTTTTCTTATAGTAAAAACAGAAATGAGAGCCCAGAACCTAAAAAAGTATTTAGAATTAATCATAGAAATAACATGGAGTCACTATCAGTGTCTTCTCAAACCTTGCTTGAATTGTATTTGCAGTGATTTTCATACTATGTGTATGTAGCTCCTTCTCCATACCGCCTCCACATGAATTTTTATCAAAGATGATTTCTAGTTAATCTGTATTGAGAACTTGATGGAGTTTAGACTCACTAGAAGAGAAACCCCTAGGAAGGTCTGGGAAGCTATCTCCGTAGAGGCTGAGCTGAGGTGAGCACTCAATGATGTGGAATGAAAAGAAAATGAACAGTGAAGCAGAGTTCCCCTGTCCCTGCTTCCCGCCAGCAGATGTAGTATGACAAGCTGCCTCACACCCCTGCTGCAATGCCTTTGCAGCCAGATGAAAGGAACATTCAAAACATGAAAAGAAACAAAACCTTAAGTTGTTTTGTAAACAAAAGATTAATTTTTGTATTTGTTTGCAGGGGTTTGCAGAGGCCTGAAGAGGTCATTGGATGTTTTGGAACTGGAGTTACAGTCAGTTGTGAGCAGCCAATATGGGTACTGGGAACTAGTAGAGCAACAAGTTCTTTATACTGCTAAATCATATCTCCAGACATGAACATGTGTAGTTTTATATGACTGAGTTTGTGAAAAAAAATTTACTGCCATAGTAAGCATGTAGACATACTTAAGACATGAAGGGAAACATATAATAAATTCTGGACAAAGCATACATCTATGTTAGCTATATTATTTACAATAAAAAATTCATTTACAATGCTTTTTGTTTTTGAGAACCTGACAGATAAGATTGCATATATTTACTATGTCCATGCTATTTGGAGTATATACATAACAAATCAACCAAACATAACTGAATAACACATGCATCATATCTGTGGGTGGGAAGACTTTTCTATCCACTCCTGGCACCTTTTGAGTATTGTGTCTGTAAAGACTTAGTGTGCTGGATACTGGTGTAGAGACTTTGGGAGCATTACAAGAGTACTGATCGAGAAATGTGTTGACTTGTACTTTTCAGCCTTATTTCCCAATTCATCCAAGTGAAAATAATGAGGTTAACAGTTTTGCAAAAGCTTTTTATCATTTGACTATATTGTGAATAGAAGAGACTGTCTACTTATTGGGTATTAATACCAGTATTTTAGGAACCTACAAAAGTATGGTAGAGGAAGGGTTACCTATGCAATTATTCACTGGCCTTAATGGTATGTTGTCTTGTGGATAAGGGCAGTTGCACAGCCCTGAGGGCATGCCCAGGGGCATTTCTCTAGGTTTACTGAATGCTGGGCCCAGGGAAGTAAGGGCTCCTTATGGATTCTGATGACTAAGGCTTAGCTATGAATATTAACATTCAGTCACCAAAGTCAGCCAATTTCCTCATTTCCTTCATCAAATAACCCTCATGTCCTTGTTTATAAAATAGAGGATAACAATTCTACCTACTCAGAGTATTGAGTTTATATGCAATATTTGGAAGACATTATGACCTGCGCTCAGTGCTCAATCGGTGTCTGGCCTGGGCCTACTTTGCTGTAGCAGTGCTGCTGAATTATGTTGAAGATAGGTAAGTTCACTAGGATCCTGAATCAGACTTCTGAGATCAGAGATTTGTCAAAAGGAGACAGTGGACCCATTTGCTATTGGTGAAACTGAGTTCCATGACATCCTGAGAAATGAAACATTGAAGAAACTTTCCCTCCTTGCCTTTCAGATTTGTTTATCAATTTCTAAGGCAGCAAAAAAACAAAACAAAACAAAAAACTCATAGTTTAGAGATACCTTGACCAGATGACTCCAAGGACTCTTCTAACTGTCAAGTTACAGAATCATGGCTATCCCTTTGTATTACGAAGAGAAACTTTATGCCCATAGAGCTCAGCAAAGTGAACAGGTTCCCTTGGGGATAGCAAAATGACTGGGTTTACTTCACTATGAGCTCAGTCAAGTGAGATAACTTTGGGCTCTCCAGCTGGGAGTCAACCTTCATATCTAGAGAGAGCAGCTCCTAAGGCTATTTCTTCTGTGACCACTCCTGTTTGTAGGATTACAGCTTTTCATGCCCAGAAGCTAGCTGACAAATGAGAGCTTAAAATGAAAATGGAATTTAAATACACTTGTTACTAAAATCCCAGCACATTTTAAGAGGCTTTATATTTTGCTGAATAATTTGAACTAAAAGGAAAAAAATGAATCTTAAAATATTGAAGGTTGAAGCATATCCATTTTCCCAGCCATAATTTGAGTTGGGAAAGGTGTGTATACGCAGTCTGAAACATAAGGATGTAATAGAAACTACATTGCCTTCCTGTGTTTTATTCTGTTGCATTCACACTTAATTTGACAGATAACTATATTTCTTATAGTCTTATGCAAAATAATGAATCAGAATCTCCTATGTTAAAACTAGCTTGAAGCCTTTGGGAACAGTTTTCAAACCACTAAGATAACAGTGTATTTCTGTCACTGACCTGAAAGAGTTAATGCATGTTTCAAAAAGAGTCTAATGTACTGGCTAATGGTATCTTTTCATAGGAATTACTTGGCTTTCTGGAACAGCCTTTCATCTTTCTGCTTTTTGGTTAATTCAATTGAATTTTCATCTAATCTACATTGTTTTATTCTAATTGCAGTCAACCCCACATCTTACAAATGATTTTGTTCCAAAAACTCATTTGTGAGTTGGTTATTTGGAACTTAGAAGGTACTTTTCAATGGTAAAAATAAGAGCTACATGTCTTGGGTGTGTTCCCAGAATAGCCCACTGAAGCCAACTTAACCCATTACATGCCCAGTGCCTATGCTACAGTCTAGTGTTCCCAGCATAAACATCAGTGCCTTTGAAAGATACAATTGGAGAGGCCTGTTGACATGTGTGATAACTCTGCTATCTTTATTCCTCCAACATAAGGAAGCTGATTGAAAGCATAGCCTCACCATCATCCAGCAGTAATGGCTCTCATTGCAAGGGTCAAGGGCTGAGGTAGAATTACTCAGTAACAAGAAAATGGCATGTTAGGATTCAAGCATCAAAACGGGCACTAGGGAGATTGCGGTACTGAGCTGCTTGTGAGTCATGAGAATATGATATGACAGGAAGATGAATAGAGAAAAGGGGTGGGAGCTAACTCCACCTTGAGAAGTTTCAGAGCTTCACAGATTCAAATTAGCCTTCAGAGGTTTGCTGGCAGAGAGCAAGCATTATATTCATGGAAACCTATAATAGAAAGAATTCAATTTTCCTGACATTCCCCTCCCCCCAGCCCAGCACCCTCAGCAGGAGACTCTAAGTGAGGTAAGAGTATGGAAGAGGACAGGGCACTATATCAGTCCTGAGGCTGACATAGAGAAGGGTTTCAGCCTTAGTCAGCACTGTTCTCAGCTGTGTTGTGGTTAAGACAGATTGTAAAGAACATGAGAAAGGAAAGAATTTGGTGATTGAGGGGGAGAAAAAGTGAATTCTATGGAAAGGATATCAATGGAGAGATCTCTCATCTGTCTACAAGGATGACATGACATTCACCTATGTTTCTTGAATATAGAATACTAAGAGTTTGTGCAGTCTGTTTGGTAAATATTCATGGTGAGCTACTGAGAAGCAGAAATATAAACCATAAAAGCATAAGATTTATTTGTATGGAGATCATCTTGAGATGCATTCATTTGTCTGTTATTAAGATAAGTAGGAAGCCAGGTGGGGGTGGCACACACCTTTCTTTAGTCCCAGTACTTGGGAGGCAGAGATAGGCAGATCTCTGTGAGTTCAAGACCAGCCTGGTCTACAAGACCTAGTTCCAGGACAGGCTTCAAAGGTACACAGAGAAACCCTGTGTTGAAAAAGCAAGCAAACAAGCAACAAAAGAAAAGAAAGACATAGAGGGCAATCAGAAAGTGGTTAATTCAAATAAAGCAGCAAATTATTTGTAGCCTACTATAAGGCCAGAGTCTAGCTTGCATTTATATTAGACTAAGAAGCTTTTCTACTTCTGGGTTAAAATTGTATCAGTTTTGTTATGCAGGTTTCAAACTATTTAACACCATCTTGAAGTAGGAGATCTTGTCTCTCTACACTGAGTAGAAGTAGATTAAAGTTTAGAGGCAGGAGGCAGAATGGCTATTAAAAATAGTCTATCTTTCTATTTTCCATGGCTTATGACTGTCTAGAGAAACAGAGACTATAAATGAATATACCTACACATAATATGGAGGTAGGTTCCGGAGCAGTACTTAAGAATGCATCATGATCCTCAGGCAGACAGAGAGAGAGAGAGAGAGGGAGAGAGAGAGAGAGAGAGAGAGAGAGAGAGAGAGAGAGAGAGAGAGAGAGAGAGAGAGAGAGAGAGAGAGAGAGAGAGAGAGAGAGAGAGAGAGAGAGAGAGAGAGAGAGAGAGAGAGAGAGAGAGAGAGAGAGAGAGAGAGAGAGAGAGAGAGAGAGAGAGAGAGAGAGAGAGAAACTAGTCTTGGCATATGCTCTTGAAAGCCTCTCCTTGTGACACACTTCCTTCAACAAGGATACAACTACTTTTACAAGTCCATGCCTCCTAATCTACTTTCTAGTGACTAAACATTCACATATATGAGCCTTTGGGAGCCATTCTTATTCAAACAGCCACAGTGATATTCTAAAATATTTATTTTCAATATTTTAATTAAATGTGTGATGTATTTGCAAACATAACTGATCCCTCTGGTGCTAGTTATAGGTAATTAAGAGACACCAACATGGATCCTGGGAACTAACCTCTTGACCTGTGCAAAATCAGTATGTGCTTTTAAACACCAAGCCAGCTCTGTAGTTCCAAGAATATAATATGTTAGCAGTAGAAAACCTCACAGAGCTATGTAGTATATGGTGATTCTTTGATCTTGAAAAGATATCCTATACATTTATAAAAATTAAGAGTATTATTGTAGATATTTAAAATTAAAATAATTGGAAATAAATAATTTAAAAAATTATAGTAAAAATGTAAATTCTAAATTATCTGTTCCTTTATCAAATAATAATTTTATCATAATAATGTGGGAGTCTTTTGTTGATCTTATCTAGATATACACTAATGTATTCCAAGCATAAATATTAATTTACCTAAAGAAAGTAGCATGCTGGGGAAATTTTTATTTTTGAAAAAACTACATTTTTTTTTGTAAATAAGTTTTAAACTGAAACCCTATGTTTGTTCATACTATTATTCACAATAGCCATGAAATAGCAATTCAGATGTCTCTTAATAGAAAAAACTGATTAAAAATTTACATCCATAAATAAAACTATTATTTATCTTTAAAAAGGAAGGACATGCTATAATATATTGCAATATGGATGTTGCTTGGTGATACTATGCTAACTGAAACAAGTCAATAGCAATATATACAAATAATGTATGATTACACTTGAAATTTTGGGCTATTCTAACCAATAATCATGTAATTAATAGAAATAATCTTAATATATTAACACAATGAACACACAGCCTTAAATATTGTTTCTAATGTTATATTTTAGAGATTATTAATATGTAACCAAGTACCAATGAATGGACTTTGTCGATGGCAGATACCTCTCCTTTTCCTTGTTTTTGTTTCAATGATATATTTTTCTAAGCATTCTCGAATATGTACATTAGTTAGTGTATTATTTTTGGTTCCAAACTCACTTTGACCTGTGTCATCATCCATATAGAAAAGTTCATAATACATTATCTGATCTCTGGGTTGTCTGTCATACTCAATTCCTCTCTCTTTAAACTGGCTCTCTTAAATCCATGTTCTTTACCTCATATTCTGCCCCCTCGCTTTCATCTTTCATCATCTATTAATCTATTACCAATCTATCTATCTGTCTATCTGTCTGTCTGTCTATCCATCTATCTATCTATCATTTATCTACCTGTCTAATCTATTATTGTCTCAAAACCAATTAAGAATCTACATACTTAATCTATGAACAGATTTTTGGTTAGCATGTTCATATCTATTTTTCGGATAATATTGCATGATAATCACAAAACTTCAAGTACAAACCTTATTGAAGTAAAACCCTTAGTTCTTTTATGTGTGAGTTCATGGTCTGATGGCTGTGCTTCTTCTCCTGGGACTCACTGACTGACTATAACTCCATCTCCTTCTAATGCAGATAGCAAAAGACCCATTGTTGAGATAGATGCTCACTGTCTCTACCCTTACAGACATGAATTATTATTATGCTATATTGCATTATATTGCATAAGTGCAATTATTTCTTTGATAACATCTATATGGATTCATCATAGTCTGAATACTTGTAAAACTTTTAGAATAGACCAGGAAAAATGCATCTGGATCTTAGTCTGTGAGCCCATGTTAATTATGGTTCTCATTTGGGGAATGAGCTGTTTAGCACAGTGTAACACAGTGAGTGTCAAGTAGGCACAGAGTTTCTTTCCATTTCATAGTTTTACCAAGAGTTGCAAACTGAAAATATCATATAATATAATAAACATAAGGTCTTTAAATGGCTTCCCTAAGAACACTCTGACCCAACAAGAAAACACTGTAAAAATATTTTCTTCAGCTTATTGTATAGTTGAAATTATAGAATATTTGTTGTTCTAGCATCTACAAAGTTTTGCATGTGAGACATTTTCCAGTTAAATGTTTTTTTCTGGAGCAATGTTGTGAATATAGCTGAATGCTGACTACCATGAGTTTCTGGTTCAAAGCATTTATGTAACCGAATATTCAAGCTGAAGTTTCTTGGATCTTAATTTTTGTCTGAAGATGCTTTAAAAGCAGCTTATAATGTGCAAATTTTATGGCAGCATTTTTTGAGTATTTTGGCCTGCATCTGGTCAGCTGACATATGCTCAGCCAACACAGCATAGTTGCTACCCTGGTGGTGTTGACAGCTTCAGGATTCATCTTTCTGTGAAGTTGTCCTTTCAAAAGTAGGACATGTGATGTGTTTTGGAGGCAAAATTTCCATCAGATTTGGAGAATCTACTTTCTCTTCCTGACTTGTCCACTTGGGCCCTGGGCTATTTCAGATTGTTCATTCAGCTATGTCATCGCCACTTCACATTTGGATCATCTAAGGTGAGGTCACTTTAACCATGTCATTACTACTTTAGCTTTGGGCCATTCCTGATAAAGTCACTTTGCTACATTCTTAGCAAGGGTGAGAATCATCCCTGCCCGGGGTGTTTTGGATGAGGTCACCCCTTGTGCACTTTTCAAGAATGTTTAAGTGAGATGACAGTACCTAACAGCTTCTCACTGATGTGTTCCTCACCCATTAGTCAGATTATTGGGAATTACAGTCTTCCTGGTTGTCAGCTATGCACAAAACTTTGATCAATGAAGCCCAATAATTCTCCTTACTAGGAAAAGATGACTTAGTCTTTTGAGATGATTCTTAGATTTCACTTGAGACAGCCAAGAGTTAGTATAAAGTGTGCTGTATAAACTACTGAAGTGAGTCAGTCTCGAAAATTAAAATCTGTTTGTGGTGTGATCAGAGTGTTAATTATCTTTGTTTACTTTCTGTACCTGCTTAATTTTGGGGGTAAGGATGAATATAAGAGTCTGAAAACCTTGTGCATTAGCATATAAAAATTAAGAGCAGGTAAATATTCCATCAATAGGAAACGTTCAAAAGTCCCCGTATTGCTGGCATTCTATGGATGCTACACCCAGTTTGGCTGATCTTGTAGAACTGAGGGTCTTTTTACCAACTAAAAATGACCTCCTAAGACATATCAGTTATGTAGGAATGGCAAATTTCATTAATTCTTTTTATTCAGTGGCATTAACCTTGTCACTTTCCTATATCTTTTTATTTCAGTGATAACTTTATTCTGTAGAATATAATGTTTAATTTTACCAAGATTTTTGTAACTCTTCATGGATCGGCCTTACTTGTAGCTGAGCTATTTCCTACAATCCTCTCCACTGTTTACCACACTCGAGCCACTGTGGATCAATTCATTCTTAACAGGAAGAAAACCTTTTCATGCTCTGGGTTTTATATTTTGTCCCCTTTTCCTGGGTCACCTTTTGCGTACTGCCTTCCACTTCTGGTGTGAGCAGTAAGTTTATCCCTTTAGCAGAGTGGCCTTTTCTCTGACCACTTACCTGAATTCAAGGCTCCATCTTCTCAGTGGCTGCTTAGGGCCTTTTCTGCACTGAATTGTCAGTGGGTCTTAAGAAGGTGACTGACTCAACACTGGGTTATGTATGTGCTTCAGTATAGAAGGGCCTATGCCTATCCTGGTTGATTATATTCCTGATTTCATGACTGTTTGACATATAGCAGGCAAATTAAAATCTTACTAAGATCTTTTATGGCTATTACTGACTTATTTTCCCTGTCTTTATTTGTTGAGGCTTTAACCCACATTCACAGATTTATTTAAAAAATAAATAAAAAAAAATAAAAGAAAAAATATTTTGTTTAAATATTGGATCTTAGCAGTATTTTATATTAAAAGATTAGATAGTTGCAGCCTTAGAACCGGTGATTGCTGTGAGATAATGTTGCTGAATAGGACAGGGAGGACACTTATGACTTTCAACTATATGGTTGCCTATGCAGGACCTAAAAAAAAAACACAACAGTTGACAGGCTGATTTGAATACAGGAGCATTTCATAAGGCATACTAGATAAAGAGCTATAGGTGGTCAGTGGTTTCTGAAGGAAAGTGTTTTCTTGTGGATGTGACCACTATCACATATGGGAAGCAATAATTAAAAACAATAGATTGCATACATATATGAATGTGTGAGCATACACCATACACACAGAGAGACAGACAGACCAGAAGGCAATCACACACACACACACACAGAGATAGAGAGAGAGAGACAGAGAGAGAGACAGAGAGAGAGACAGAGAGAGAGACAGAGAGAATAATTATAGAAAAAGAGGCCGTGTACTTGAGAATGGGGGTGGTAGGGACATGGGAGGAGTTGGAGACAGGATAGGATAGAATTCACACAAATACAGGTTACCCATATATGAATTTCTTAAATTTTAGAACATTATCTGAAAGTAAGAAAATTTCTCCCTTATTGTTTGGTTTCCTTTATTGACCTTATTGTAATAAAAATAACGGTTTAATACAAAGTTTAGTAAATGAGTAGGGATTTCAAAAGGAAACTTTGCAGTGATAGTCCATTAAAGCCTTCATTTAGCATACTCTGCTTCTCTAGAGCAAATTGAAATGCAAAACAAAAAAAGCAGTGTTCTGTAAAGTTCAAAGCTGCAACACTGATGTGTGCACAGGTTTTGAAGCCTGAATTCCATTAAATTCCAGGAGTTCACTGTGAATTAGGACAACAATGTTACTTCCTTCTTATTAAAGAAAATGTAGCCCAATATGATTCAAAAGAATAGTTATAAACTTAACTGCTTTCAGATATTTCTTTAAACAGAAAAATATAAGCATCTCTGTTTATTTTGTTTGATCAGCTGATAACATGTCTCCTTGGATTTATATAGTACTACCTATTACTTAGGTGTTTATAATCTTGACATCTGTTTTAGCATAAATCCAACACTTGTGTTAGAAAGCAGAACTAATGTGCACAAGCTGTCCAATGGTAACTTCATACCCAGAATGCCTCCTGGAGTAGTGCTGTGTTTTTCTGACCCCCACAGGGAGCTAAGATAGAAGCAAGTGCTGCCCACTTCAAATCATGACCTGACTGAACATTTATGAAAATTTGACTTAGTCTACATTTAGAGATTTAGATGAGTTCATATTATACTGACTTTTACTTTTGAAAGCTGAGAATCTTGTCATTGTTTTATCCATCATTAGCTTTATATGCAGAACTCTAAAAATCAAATCTAGGGATCACATATAGAGTACTAGCACTTCATGTCATGTGTCTGTGTATGAATCCATCGGCCTACCTTGTCTATCCTTGTTAGTTCACTGTATCTCACTTAACTGCATGATTTCTACCAAGCTGAGTTGGAGTCCTTTTTTTGAAGTGCAGCAAGTTATTAATCCATTAATTAGTGTATAGATTGCTTGTCTGTCTGGATCATTGTAATTTTCAAGTCATCAGCACAACAGGGAGTTCAGAGAACATTTTTGATACGCTATTAGTTTCATCAAAACTAGTGTTGGGTAAGGTCTTGTACTCAAAATATGTTTATGTATCTTATAATTGTGATAATTTTCAGAAACAATTTCACTAACATAGAAAATTTTTGATTTTAAGGATGAGGCAATAGTGTTCAATATCATAACTAATCTAGAAAATTTAATAATTTGTGGAAAAGGCACATTTAATGGTGAGTTAGATATTTATGTCATTATTTTTATGACAGTATTCAGTATGCTTTATGGTCATATCCAGCAGTTTCCAACATACGAGAAAGTTGTATTAGAGAAGTGTCTTATAAATTAGTCATCTAGAGGCTGGAGAGATGGCTCATTGGCTTAGATCACTAACTGCTCTTTCAGGAGACTCAGGTTCCATTTCCAGCACCCACATGGCAGCTCACAATTCTCTGTAGCTTTAATTCCAGGGGATCTGATACCCTCACACAGACCTAAATGCAGGCAAAGCACCAATACACAATAATAAAAATAAAAGTATATTACAAATTTATAAAAAATAAATTATGCATGTAAAGAGATGAATTCATTTCCATGAGCAGTCAAATTTCTATATTGAGACTAGGCTCTATGTTAACCTATAAAGTCTGGCTTGCCTCTAGTATAGATACCACAATGCTAATCAGTGGTCAAAAACTTCAGAAAATAGGGTGCCATATATGAAAGTTTTTTAAGTAATGAAAGCTACCTGATTTCAAATTTCACAGCGAAACAAATGGTCTAATTAGGAGATCAAGGAACAGACAGCCAAATTCATGTAGAGTCAAGAGAGTACTCTGGGTACATGTGAAGGGAATAGCATGCACTGTGCTGTATAGTTTCACTCTGTGCTACAGAGTTACACATTCTTTTTATTGATATGTCAATAATGACAGGCACTGTTGTTTATCAGTGAGCACCAAGCTGCTTACCAGTTTTGAAATGTAATGAATATTGTGAAGATCAAAAGATATTCTAAGTTGATAGATATTATTGGGTTAAGCATTTGAGGGAGGAGACACATAGGTTAGTCTGATTAATGGATGCACTGTAGGTGTGAGAACATTCTTATGAAGTGGCTGTAAATGAACTGCACTATATTGAACTATGAGGGGTGGGGTAGATTCATGTAGTTCACATAACTCCTGTGAGGCGATAAGAACAGCACATATAAAGGGTTACTGGATCCCACAGTTCTTTGTATTAGGTAAAGTGGAGGAAGGAGGGAACCCTAAAATATGACAGTTATTTTACTTCAAATCATTGGCAAGTTGGATACTTATAACCTAGATATGGAAGTATTTTTGGAATTTTAGCTCTGACTTACTCTTAGCATGTGTGACACTGTAAGCCAGTGGCTCTCAACCTTCCTAATGCTGTGACCCATTAATACAGCTCTTCATGTTGTGGTGACCCTAACCATATAATTATTTTTGTTGCTACTTCATAGCTATAATTTTGCTAGTGTTATGAAATGAAATATAAATATTTTGGAGACAGAGGTTTGCCAAAGGGGTTGCAACCCACAAGTTGAGAGTCACTGCTGCAAAGCAGTGCATGTGGAGTGGTGACCCTGACCCCAGACATGGTAAAGAATAATTGCTAGTTCTTACTAGTTTCTGTCTATGGAATTTATTTATATTCACTGCTTATCATTCCTTAACACAGTCCTTTAAATCATGTTTTCAAATGAAAAAAAATCAGAGTGATATTTCCTTGTCTGCCTGTCTCAAGCTCATTTTGGAGGGCATTCTCCAAAAGGCACCACACCAGTGACTATTACTCCATTTATCCTTTGCTTCCTCCCTATGCATTCTTTTATCTCTCCTGAAAAATGGACATCCATCCTTCAATTGCTTCCTCTACTCTACCTCCCAGCAATAGATGTTTTAAAACTTCACTGTTGAAGGTTTGCCTCTCTGTTTTCCACTTTATGAAAGTACTGTTATTGGAGTGAGAGAACTCCTCTTTGTCTAGAATGTCCACCTTTTTTCTTCCTCTGCAGTGTAGAAACTGTTAGCTGCTCTGCTCTCCTCCGGCCTCTTCCCATTTTTCCTGATGCCCCAAAGACAATTTTGTCTTCAGGTCTTGGGGAAAGCCTGTTTGTTTTCCTTGATGTAGAACTGTTTGAGTACTGTCATGAAGCCTGCAAACATGATTCTAGAAGACATGAAGTCCTTATGCATCTGCAAAAATCTTTCAGAGGGCAAATTCTCAACAAACACTTGGTGAAACCTGGTTTTCGACTTAGATGCCATTTATTGAATGAGTCCGGTGCTGCATGCCCTCAGCATTTGAGCAGTGCTCTCAGTGTCTAAGGTAAGGAGGCTGGCAAATATATCCTTGCTAGCATCTTATGATGGAGAGAGCGCTGCGACGGGGGAGAGTTCAGCATTCCACATATTTATTTCAGTGCACCCACTGCCCCTATCAAAGTGTGGTTCTTCCCTATACCCACTGTGGTTTTGTCCCCTTGGTCCTTATTATGAAACATAATTTGAGCTCACTTGTGTGCTAGAGCACATGGAAGAGACACTTATTGTCTGTTTCTTACATTCTTCTCCTAGGATGCTTTTTAATGACTGCCTTTTTAGTTCACTAATCTAAAATGCAGCTTCCATTTGATAGAGTTGCGAACGGGCTTATTTTGAAAATATATGAATCTTCCTTGGGTCTGGGGTGCCTATTTGTAATCCTCATCCATGAACCTAGGGTCATTTACATGGCTGTTTGCAAACAGTCAAGCTACTCTGTATTGAAGATAACTTTGCCAATAATGATGACAAATCTTTAAACACTCAGCTATTTTCTCTCCAGTAAATTGCTTTGCCTGGATCACTCCCATGTTAAACTTTTTTTTGCCCCTGTAATGAGTAGATCTAGTAGACATTCTGTTGCAGGTGACCCTGCTTAGATACCACTAGCGGGAGGGGGTGAGAAGATGCAGCACCAGCAACATGGACACTGGGAGTCAGTGAGTAACAGAGCAACAGAACATGCTGCAGACTTGTTCATTAAAAACATTAGGCCTGCCTTTATACCCTGTCCCAAGATTCCATTGACTCAGGCAGCTGACTCTGCATTGTCCTTTCTTCGTTGTCTCTCTGTCAGGTGTCTCTTTGTCTGCAGTCTCTGGGCATAGATGCAGACTTGGTTCAGGGAGGAAGTGCCTGCCATGCATGCTCATACAGGCTGGCTTGGTCACCTGGGAAGGGTGACTGAGGCTTGGGTAGGCTTGCTGGTAGTGTCCCCTGCAACATCCCTCCTTGTGCCTTTCACTGTTCAGTGTATTGTGAGGTCTGTGGTCTGTTCTTTCTCTTTGCAGAGTCTAAGCTAATTCCTGTTGTCTCCTACTGATGAGGCTGTTAAGTTTCTTTCCATCACTAAGAGAGATTGACAGTCACTTTCATTCCTTCCAAGGCCTGTGTTAAACTTTGAGTACAACCCTCACTTAGTCTGTCATGTAGCATGTTAGGAATTCCTTCTTCTTGAGCTTATCTCAAGTGTCTGTACAAGCTTAAAAGAGTCACCTGGGGCGGGGCATAGTGTTTCCTCACAGAGTGACAGGTTCTTTCTTTCCCTCTACTCGGTTCACATCAACAAGTGCCTGTAGCATTGATCGAATCTATGTAGTTAAAAATATATATCAAATAAAGAACAAACACAAAACCTGACAACTTGTAGGCTTTTGTGGTCTCTTGATCACAGACTGGGCTTTTACTCATTCACTAGATACTTATATCTTAGGTTTGTATTCGAGGTAAGATCTACAGTAGTCCCTAGACACGTCTTGCTTATGTCAATATGTAACATGGCCTACTAAATGACAGCCAGATAAGCAATCAAAGCACACAGCAATGTCAGAAGCACAGTTACAATGATGAGCTGGAAAGTAACAGAAAGTACAGAGTGAAGGAAAGGAGCTTCAGAGGATGTTTAGGAGAGAGTGGTCCTGGAAAATGATAATAAGAATTGAATAAAAACACAATGAAAGGACATGTAGGAGATCTTTGTACCTTATCTGTAATTTCAAAATAATTGTGATTAAAGCGCACATGAACTCATAGTGAATGAGGCAATATGAATAGGGCCTGTATGGGTTTGCACCAGACTTTCTGCATGTATATTACATCTTCCAGTTTAGTGTTTTTTTAATGAGATTCTGGAGTGTGCAAATGGGTAGGTCACTGATTGTTGTGTCTTCCATGGGCTCTTTTCCTTCTGTTTGTCTTGTCCAACTCCAGTATGTTAGTTTGTGTTTTTTATTGTTATATTTTACATTATTAATTTTTTTCTCAAACTTCTTAACAAAAGTTCACCAGACCAATGGAAGTGGAACTGGATAAAGGTTACAACCTTTGCCAGTTGTTTGGCTTTGACAGAGCTTCAGGGTAGGAAACAACATGGAGAATATTGTGTACATAGGTGAACCTGGAGGGATTAAATTCCCTAAAGGAGAGAACAAAGAGTTTTAGTTAAGGAACTAGAGTGATAGAATTTCCTTTAAAAGCAGGATCTGGGACTGGAGAGACAGCTCAGTGTTTAAGAGTGTGTACTGCTTGTGCAAACAGACTGACACTGGTTCCCAGCACCCAAACCAGGGTGCTCAAACCACCTGTAGCTCCAATTCCAGGGTATCTGATTCTTCTGTCCTGTATGGTACTTGAACACACTCTCTCTCTCTCTCTCTCTCTCTCTCTCTCTCTCTCTCTCTCTCTCTCTCTCTCTCTTTCTCTCCCTTTCTCTCTCACACACACACAGTTAAAATAAAAAAATCTCAAAAGCAAACAACAATAGCAGCTTTCCATGGCTTTGTGAAAAGAGGTAAGAAGTGGAGAAATCACAAGAAGGACCAGGTTAGTGGTGAAGAAATGTCAATAGCTGACAATGCCAGGGTAAGCATATGAACAAGCACCCACAAGACTGAGAAGGCAGGATGAGTGGGATGGAGTCTCTGATGGAATTGGAGACTAAGGAAAAGTGAAGTAAATATTGCCATTTATCTGGTCAGGTTGATTCACAGAAAGGGGAATCTTGGCAGGAAGGGATCTAAAGTGAAGAGGAAGATAAAGACTAGTGTTCTTAATGGGTTGATTTTGAGATGTGCATTGGATGTTAGCACGGATACATTTGGTAGATAGTCCTATATACAAAGCTCAGCTTTGTGGAAGAGAGAGTAATACGCTTAAAGCTATGTATTTGAAAGCCATCAATATATTCAGAGTCACATTCTAGAGGCCTCAGAAACTTACTGTACATACATGTATTTCTTAGGTAAGCATCTATGATAGACATTTCACATGCTACATCTGTACACATTCTTTATCCATTATCTGCCCATCTGCCACCATTGGTCCACATAGGCTAATGTGTTTTTACTGCACCCCATAACCCCCTTGACTTTTCCCTTCTTTGGAAGGAAGGGAGGGAGGAAGGAAAGAAGGAGGGAAGGAAGAGAGAAAGAGAAAATGTTTGCCATTTATCCCCTTTCTTCCTCCTGACTTGGATTGTACATTTGACAGAGACAATATTCCCACAGGATTATATCTCCTGTTCAGAGTCCATGGACACAGACCTTCAGGAATATTCTGCCCTGGGGTCCAGTCCTACCTAAGAACGCCTTACTAATCTTGGTACCTGAAGTTCAATGTTGGTTCCCTAAAACTTAGCTGTATATCTGAAGGAGTCTGTTTTTAGACTCTGTGTTCTTAAGTGGGTGATTCATGACAGTATTTTTTTGACCATTCAATTTCCACATGTATTGTATTTTGGATGTTCTAATACATGTGCTGTGATAATACTTAGCCATTTTTTCAGTGTGTCTTTTGGACTGTTCTGTTGAGTTCCATCACTTAGTCTCATTTACCTTAAAATAACTGGTAGAATCTTGGTGACAGAAGGATATTATTACTATAACCCACCCCCCCACACACACACCAAGTGAAACTGAACACTAGAGCTATTTGCCCAGGTTCTTATATCTGTTTTTAATATTGCTGAAGTTAGACTGGAGAGGAAGCACAAAGGTACAAAATCTGCAGATATTTTTGTATGTGTCCATCCCCATGAGGAAGATGGAGTGTTCTGAGAACCTTAGTTGAATGAGGACTTCCTTGTAATCTCTCTCTCTCTATCTCTCTCTCTCTCTCTCTCTCTCTCTCTCTCTCTCTCTCTCTCTCTCTCTCTGTGTGTGTGTGATCAGAATAGAATATTTCATAGTTAAGGAACTTAGGGCTGACTCTGAATTGCCAGGTAGATACTGTATTCTTGGCAGAGCTCCCAGGAGCATACTCTACGACAGTGGCAGAGAACTGGATTTTCAAGTGGAAAAGTGCAGTTCTCAAAGCTGAGCCAGTCCCTGTACTTCCAGAGATGACATTGAGACCTAGGCAGTACTTTCTCCTCTGTTCAAATTGGAGAGAAGTAGTCCTTATCCATAGCTCAACTCTCCAAGGCTTCAGTCACTGCCATCAACAGGGAGAGCATAGTACAATGTTTTACCTGGGGAGACAAAAGGAGATTGCAGTCCTGATTTTGATAAAGTCTGTTATCAAAATCAAATCTATTTTATTAGTTCTTGCTGTTAATCTTTTACTGAACTAATGTATAGGTTGAATTTTATCCTGGAAAACTATATAAAATGATTGAAAATGCCCAGTCTGAAAGTGTGAATTCTAAAAATGCTTTGAAATCCTAAACTTCTTGATTTGTAGCATAATACTCAAAAAGTTTGAGATTTGAGAGCTTTCTGATTAGTAGTATTCAACTGCTAAGAATTTGCAGATACACCCAAATCACCAAGATTTTCAATTCTGTCCAATTCTTTCACACTTCTGGTTCCAAACACTGTGACACTGTACATAAGAGATACAAGGGATGTTGAGTTCTCTCTCTCTCTCTCTCTTTCTCTTTCTCCCTCTCCCTCTCCCTCTCTCTCTCTCTCTCTCTCTCTCTCTCTCTCTCTCTCTCTCTCTCACACACACACACACACACACACACAGAGACACCTCAGCACTATACATGGTTTCAGGTATCTACTGAGTATTTTGAGACAGAACCTTCACAGATTAAGGAGGACACTGTAGAGATCAAGTGTACATGTAACACTTGCATATTCAAAAATATGGTTTCCACTTTAACCAGTTAGACCAACAATTCCTTTGGCTACCACTTTCCTTCTAACTTGCTCTGATATTCCCAGTCCCATTCTCTGTCTGTCTGGCCAAAATAGTCTTCTTATAAGGAAATGGATAAAACCCCCTCTCCTTGTGTTCTTGGCAGTTTCACTCCTTACAGGTTTTTCTTACTAATACATTTGTTCCACAAACATTATGAAATGACCCATCAGATAACTGATGAGCAATTGACCATGCATGACTGTGTTGACAATGTGTTCCTAGCCTTAAAATTATGCTAGGCAATATCTCATACGAATTTGGAAGAGAATTGCTTGTGATAGTGAAAGTGAGATGATTTGTTTCTCTTCTAGAGAACTGAGGTATAAAATATTGAGAGTTGAAAGAGGTCTTAGGAATCATTGTGAGAAATTTATTTAATCTTACAAGTCTAAGAAACCTATTTGCAAATAAAATCTTAAAAACAGGTGCATGTAGGTAAAAAGATTTTTTTTCCAGATGAATTTGGTTGGAAGACTATGGCTATGTAAGAACATTCATCACTCTTCTAAGTCATTACTCTGTGGGCTCCTGAGGACCTTAGATCCTTCAAAGTCTGTTTTGAAAAACCTCCAATCTGTCATGCCACAGTAGTTAATTTGCTTAGATTGTTGGAGTGTGGATATAGGAGACTATCCCTCAGTCGCACGCTGCCTCTTCAAATGTACATTAGATTCAAGACCATGTGTTTCATATCTCGCTCAGCATTGTTCCTGTATTTCTGATTTATTACATAAATAATTTCTGATTATCTCAGACAATTGTTTTATACTTAAAGGGATATAAGATGTAGGTGTGTACACTGAAGCATGTGGTGGTGGTTTTGTGGGTCATGAATAGTTAACTGATGGGTTGTTGACTCAGACTCTTAGCCAGTGAATATGTGACCATTTTCCACAGTCTACATAACTCCTTTAAATGAGCTCTCCTAAGTTACTTAGCTAGTCGGCCATGACCCTTTTGGTTACCATTGTTTCTACTCTGGCATACAGTTATTATTATTGGCTAAAAAGGGAAAGTAAGTGACAGTATAGGGAATATCAAACATGGGGACAATTTTTAGTCCCATCAAACTTTTTTTAAACACGTGTTGGTGTTCACTTGACTACATATTCAGCAAGAAAAAGAGGGTAAGGTCTATAAATCAATTAGTGGTCAGTAGAGATCCTTCACAATCAGGGATCAGAAGCCCCCCAAAACGCAATAAGGTTAACCAGTAATTTTGAAGATAATAACTGGAAATAACTCTTGCTGATGCACATCTCAAGTTCCATACTTATGAGGAGAAGAAAAATATAATTATTTGTTTTGATATTGAGAATTTCTATTTTAAAAGACTGTACTTAAAAGACCCCAAGTAACTCAGATTGAATTAGTTCTACTATCATGAAGAACTTGTTCTTTATGTTGAAGTGTATGTTTGTTCTCATCCTGGAGACATACAAAAGACAACAGGATCCTTTTCTTTCTCTCTCTATTTCTTATCATGCTCACAGAAAGTTGAGATTTGTTAAGAATGTACACAAAGAATTCTGGCCTTATTGGCTATACTACCCAAATGTTCTCCACAAAGTTACTCGTACAGCCGAAATATATGATCCAGGGATTGATTGTATTGCTATCCTTTTAAGGAATAATGCAGCTACAATCAACTCTAGATAAGAGGAAGGTAATGAAGGACTAGAGAACTTGAGAAATTCAAGGGAAGAAGCAATGTCCCAGCAGATACTTAGTTCTAAGTCTTAGCAGGTAAGAGATCAGGCATAAAATTTCCTGAAGAAAATGTGGTAAGAAGCATATGACCCTGACTTTACTATTTATTGCTCCTCCCCTCAGAACTTGTTCATTTTCAGCAACCCTCAGTTTCTTCTTTGGTTAAATATGGACTAAGTACACCTACCTGACTTACCTCCTATGGTTATTGAAAACCCAGTGAGATTGTATGTAATGATTGTCTTTATAAGTTGGGGATTGATAATAGCTTTATTTTCCTCTTAGATGAACCATGTGAAATCCCAGTTCCTACAAAGATGTAGAACTTTCTTCTTTAAGAGAACACTTTAGAGTTGGGTATTGGTGGTGCAAACCTTCAATCCCACCACTTGGGAAGCAGAGACAGGTGGATCTCAGTGAGTTCAAAGCCTGCCTGGTCTGCAGAGCTAGTTCCAGGACACACAAAGAAACAATGTCATGTCTCAAAAACCAAACCAAAACAAAACAAAAAAAGCAAAAACAAAACAGAAAACAGGCAAACAGTAAAAAAGAGAATACTCTATTGCATATGTTACTAGAAGGACATCACCAATACCAGAAAAGTCTAGCTCTTGTAACTTTGTAAACTTGAACAAAAAGAGCAACCAGAACTTCACTAAATCAATCTCAAAATGTGAACCAAACCTCTTTGAGGTTTTGAAATTCAAGAATAAAATAAAGGGTGTTTTCAGTTTGACTGGAATGAGGAGACAGAGCCTAAGACCTTGTTGTTCATTATTGTTAGTTATGAGGTCTTAGATGCCATTTAAAAAATAACCCTTGAACATGGGACAGAGACCCTTCTGAGAGAACAGTTAAGCTTTCAAAAAGGCATGCTTTCTTCCATCAGGAAATGCAACTGGAAAGGTAGAAATATGGTCCTAGGGTCATTATCTTTCATGTAGCATAAGTACTAAATGGAGTTGGTTAGTCAAGGAGCTAATGTTTTCTCTGAGTTCTTTAGTGCACAGAGGTGGCTCCTGGGAACCATTTTCTAGTAGAGCATCTTATTTCCTTACCCAGCAATGATATGGAGTCTTTTCATTCTTAGCAGGAAGAAAAATTTACACCCCACTTATTTACTTTTGGCAAAACAATTCCCATTTTAACACCTATTTGAAAGTGTAAAAACATTTTTTCTGTTGTTGGAGGATGAATTATTCATATAATTTTCTTGCTTTAAACCAAGAACAATGATGCATCACTTTTTAAATACTCATCAGCTTTCAGATTTAACTCTCCTGCCCCTTCGTTGTATCCAGTCTAGTTACTCATCTAATTTCAATCTGTCAAAATGCTTACCAGTATTTCCAAGCTCTCTTTGACTCCATACCTTTATTCTTGCTATCCTCTGATACACATCTGGTTTGAAGTTCCTTTCAAGACCCATGAAAAGCATCCAAGAATCAAGACAAGGACCAATGGGTTTTTTTGTTGTTGTTGTTTTAAATGATTTTTTGTATGACTGTTATATGTCAAAAGTCAAAACAGTCTTTAAAACTAGGTCTGTGGTGTGTGTGTGTGTGTGTGTGTGTGTGTGTGTGTGTGTATGCATGTGTGTTTTACAGGCATATGCTTGCTATGTGCTGTTATGATGGGAATGTACAGGTCAGAGGACAACTTCTTGAAGTTGATTTTCTTCTATGCTATGTGTGCTTTGTGTTTGAATGCAGATCACCAGGCTTTCATGACAAATGCCTTTACCCTACAAGCCAAATAATGTATTTTCAAAAGCCAAGTAACTTATTTCCAGCAGCTTAGCTTAAGCAAAGTATGAGCTATAAGAAATTATCATGATCATATGCAGTAGAGGAACCTAAGGTCCCCAAATAAGGGTTACTTGATAAAATTCAGAAAACTTTCTAAGAGGCAGATATTTTCATTGATAATGATGCTACAGGGACTAGAGAGATGGCTTGGTAGTTAAGAACCCATACTGCTCTTCCAGAGGACCCAGGTTTGACTCTCAGCACTCACATGGTAGGTTACAACTCTCTGTAAGTCTACTTATAAAGGATCCTATGGCCTCTTCTTTCCTCCGTGGGCACTAGATATGCACATGATAGAGAAATATAATGAAAATAGCTCATACACACCTTTAACTTAATGCAATAAGTGACTGACATGAACATTCCATAGACTACTAAATAAAAAAAGTTGTAAGCAATATGTATACATAATTAAATTTAGGTATTCAAATAGATAGTATTTATATAAGTAATTGAAATGCAAAGAAAATGGTATAAAAGGACATAACTCCTACACAGTCAGTATTTATCCCCAGCTGGTATGGAGGAAGCGAGAACTTGCTGTGCTTTGCCTGTCTCAAGTTCAGCATTTAACTTCTAAGAACCACACCAGCTTCTCTGGGTCTCCAACTTACAAATCACACACCATGGGGCTTCTCAATTTCCATTTTTTTGCCCTCTGGAGATTTCTGTCTTATACAAATTTGATGAGTAAAAATTTTCATTTCTAGCGAATAAAAATTCAAGCACCATACCAGGCTATTATTGTTTCTGGAGGTATTAAGCAGGTTATGTTTTTGATGTATAAAAACCAAAATCATTTGAGGATTGAGAAACAGAAGCATGTCTACTAGTCTATAAATGAGTAAACAATTTTGTAACATGAAAAAAAAAGACCCAGAGACAGATATTGGGGTTTAACCTGAAGATAAGGGAAGCAAAGCAGCCAAGATACCAGGAAGCTCTTAACCTCTAAAAGGCTGGCGTGTTCCTATTCTCAATGTGGCTGGAGAATAAATGCCTGATACTGACTGCTGAAGACCTTGCTTCTATCTTTTATACCCCTCTAGTGCTGGGATTAAAGGCATGTGATCTCAGATGCTGAGCTCATCTTTGTGTGAGCTGTTTCTCTTTAGGACTGGATCAATCTTGTGTAGATCTGGGTGGCCTTGGACTCACAGAGATCCATCTACCTCTTAATCCTGAGTCCTAGGATTAAAGGTATGTACTATCACCTTCTAGCTTCTGGCTTCTGTGTGTGCCTGGCTTCTATGACTTTTGGCTGACTTTGCTTTCTGAATCCTCAGGCAACCATTAATAAATCATAAATAATATATCACTCCATATTTTAGCCATGAAATATATGTTGAATCTCTATCCGATAGGTGTCATGTTGACCCTGCTATCTATCATTATTGGAATGATGAGGGAATTGTTCACTGGGAGGCTTATTGAAAAATCTGTTGCCTAGGAGCCCCTGGACTACTAGAGGTAAACCATCCAACACATATACAGACACCCAAGCATCTTCCAGACTATCCAACTAGAGGAGTACAATAAATTCTCCCTTAGGGCACCAGTTATACATTGGCACACACACTCTGCATGGCCTGCCAGTTCTGTTTCCAAAGAGGCAGCATCAGTATCTCCCAGAAACTGTTACTGTGCTTGGAAGGGCCTATTTGGATGATCCTTGCCATGGAAATATAGAGATGTGAGTGTGTTGTGTGTAGCTCTGGAATGGACTGATATCACTCTTCCAGAGTCTGCCATATGCTCATATCCTCTGCATATCTTTTGAAATAGAAGTTTGTATTGAAGCTTCAGCTGTTTGGGAGATGTTGGTGTTTTCAACCCCCATCCTAAAGGGTTCCTTAAAACAAGAGTGCTTTTCTATCTGGTTTATTTAGTGTTCAGTCTCTTCCATGAACATGCTATTTTGGTAGCAGTTGGGGTTCATGAGTTAGCTGCAAGGAGGGATTGGTGGAATATCTAGTTGCAATTTTAAGTTCTTACTTCAATGTATTGAGCACATAATAGCATGCAATAGTCTAAAGAGGACAATGGGATGACCAGGCCTGCTTAGGGTGTAGGCATCATGGCCACCATGTGGCTTAAATGGATTTTCTAGTGAAATTAAACTGAATATATATGTAACAAAAATAGTCTTTTTTACACATGTCTTATAAAGGTCTTTAGAAATTTCAATGTGTAATTTCTCTCCTGTTTCTGTTATTACATATGTGACAAATTCAGTGTAACAGTGTCCTAGTTAGGGTTATTATTTCTGTGATAAACTATAATAACCAAAGCAATTTGTGGAGGAAAGGGTTCATTTAGCTTACACTTCCACATCATAGTCCATCATTGAAGAAAGTTAAGACAGGAATTCAAACAGGGTAGGTACATGGAGGCAGGAGCTGATGCAGAGGCAATGGAGGAGTATAGTTTACTGGCTTGCTCCTCATGGCATTCTCAGCCTGCTTTTTTATAGAATTCCAGACCATCAGCTAAAGGATGCTACCATTCACAATGGGCTGGGCCATGCATCATCAGTCACCAATTAAGAAAATAACCTACAACCAGATCTTATGGAGACATTTTCCTACTTGAGGTTTCTTCCTCTCTGATGACTTTAGCTTGTGAATAAAGTTATTCAGCAAAGATTGACAGAATGTCATAATATACTAAGCCATAAAATATTTGTGAAATTACATATATGTCAATATTTATTTTATTTGGAATATAAATACATCTATACCCCCTATCACCTATATAACTGTATATGGTAAACAATTCTTTAATGTATGTAACATTAACCAAAACTTTCAAATTCACCATGCTTTCAAAGGTTCTATTCATTGTCACATATCTTCTTTCAAAAAATACAATTATCAAACATCAAGATTGGGCTTTTGCTACTTAATAGAAAAGTACAAACAGTAATACAAAAGTGGGACAAATTTCTGTCATGATAACAGAAATCTCATTGCATCTGATAGTGTAAAAGACACTGACACAATAGAGAGACAGAAAATATCCTTATGCTTTAATGCTTAGATTATTCTAACCATCTTCATACTCATTTCTTTTTACCAGCTGTCTCAAGTATTGTTTTATTGCTGTGAAGAGACACAATGACCAAGGCAACTTATAAAAGAAAGCATTTAATTGGAGACTTACTAACACTTTCACAGGGTGAGTTCATGAGCATCGTGGTGAGAATCATGGCACTGAAGCAGTAGCAGAGAGCTTACATCTGCCCATAAGCAAGAGACATAGGCAGAAAATGAGACTGACCCTAGAATGTGCTTTTGAAACCCCAAAGCCTACCCCAGTGACACACATCATCCAAAAGGTCAGTTAACCAACAAGGCCACATATGAAAATCCTTCCTAAATAGTTCTACCAGCTGAGAACCAAGTATTCAAATACATGAGGTTATGAGAGCAATTCTGTGCAATTAATGTATTGTATTGTGTTCCTCCCTACTGTTTCCTTTTCTGTTTCTATCTTTTTTTAATCCTCCCCAGTTGCTTT
The DNA here is from genome assembly GCF_017639785.1 of Mesocricetus auratus. NCBI lineage: Eukaryota > Metazoa > Chordata > Mammalia > Rodentia > Cricetidae > Mesocricetus > Mesocricetus auratus. The sequence goes on from NW_024429189.1 coordinate 107,450,290, forward strand.
CTTCTTCTTTGGCTGCTTTAATTTTTCATTCTAGTAGTTCCTTTGTATCCAAACCAACAAATAATATAACAGGATAAAACCCAGATATGTTTGATTCTAAGTATTATTTATAATGTATTATGACTTTTCATGACAGTGGAAATGATTTTTGGAGGATGAAAGGAGGTATGTCAGACCTCTCTAGATTATATAAAATAGAATATAACTTTTCTAGTGAAGATTGTGTCTCCGTGCAGGCAACAGAAAAATGACAGAAATTAGGTTAGAGTAGGTGCCAAGGCAGGGTTTTTCACATTACTTCAATAGGTCAACCATGGTTACTTCACTGGGCCTAACCTTCAACTTTTTAAGTTTGTGTATCCTAACAGAGGTAAGAAAGCACTTTATTGTTTTGACCCCAATTTCTCTGATTAACAGCACTAAGTACTTCTATATTTGTTTGACATTTTTGTCTTTTTTATGTTGGTGTTGTACATTTGTCCATTTTTAAATTGGACCTTTGCTTTATATATGGAGTTTCATGAGTTCTTCACATCTTATGCTTTACATATTTTTCCCCAGTTTGTTGTCAGTTATCTTTGTGGGACTGAAACCTTGTACTTGGAGGTCACATTTTATTGTTTTATGCCTGTTGCCTATCCTTTGGTGGGATACCCAGAACCTCATTGTCTAGGCCAATGGTCAGGATATCCCTGAGTTTTGCAACTAGGACTTTTTTAATCATTTATTGAAGCCTTGAATAGTTTTAAACTTGATTTTCATATGTGGTATAAAACAAGAATCCAATTTTACTCCTAGGTAGGCAGGTGTACAATTTCTGAATACCTTTTAGAGGGACTTCACTTTCCTCATTGTGTATTCTCTGTGCTTGAGTCAAAGCAGCTCATCAGGTATGTGTAAATCTGTGTCTTAGCTCTCCGTGTTGTTCCATTGTTCTGTCCACTGGTTTTTATGGCAGTGCCATTCCTCTTGATGAGTAATATAACTTAAAATCAAGAATGCAATGCTTCCAGCTTTGTTCTGATTTCTCAGAATTTCTTCTGCTAATCAAGTATTTTGTAGTTCTATACAAATCTTAAGTCTACTTTTGTATTTCTCTGTAACATGCCATTAGAATTTTGATACAAATGCTGTTGACCCTATAGATTACTTTGGGCAGAGAGCCTTGCGATTCATGACCACCTGGCAGCACCCGCTTTGTGTCTTCAGATACTTCTCTCACAATGGTCTTACCATTGTCTATGGACAAAATTTTACCATTTTACATCCTTAGTTAAACTTGCTTCTTTTTTAGGGTGTCTGTGTGCATATATTCAGCCATGTATGCATTGTATTCATCCTTGGGCAGATAAAAATACACACATGCATGCATGTAGAGTTCAGAGCTCAACAGCTGGTGTATTCTTCAATGGCTGTCTCCCTCATTCTTTGAGATAGGGCCCCTCACCAAGCCTAGAGCTCAATGATTGTTCAGCAAGCTCTGAATGTCTGGTTATCATCTATGCACCTCCAGGTTTGGGGTTACATATGTGTACTGCTAGACCAAGCTTTCAGGTGACACTGGTGATCTAAACTGAGTGTCATTCTTGTATGAAATTATTTTACCTAGATAGTCATCTCCACAGTTACCAGTTAAATGTCTCCAGTGTATTGTCATTATCTATAGTTGCTCTACCTCAGAAGTGTGAGAGTAGCCGGTTCGGGTGGTTCTGTCCCTAATTCTCATAAGCTATAGTCATGATGCAGGAGCTCTATGTATTTGGAAGATCCATACCCTTGGTGTTTCCAGGCTCTCCTAGGGTGTGTGGTCACATAACAGTAGACAAGAGAGTGCTCTACAGTAGAATTTTAGTTAAACAAATCTGGAGTTTTTATTGTAATATGTGATATGATTAATTATTCTGATTTTTCACTAATGTGATTGTCTCATATATGAAAAAATCTACTCTATAATGGACATCATTGTGCAGGAAGTTTGAAGTTTATTATGATGTTATATTTAATTTGTTACTAATAAAGTACCACAGAGTATGTAAATAAAACAAGGAAACTTACTTTCCTACCCGTATTAACTTGTTCCCCAGTTGTAATATGCTTATGGTGATACAGCTATACTTCTGTACAGATATCATAAAATTTTCTTCAAGAATTTTTTTAAATTTTACTTTAAGTGCATGTTGGGTCCAGAATATGATGTTGGATTTTTCTGTAACTGGATTTATGCATGATTTATAAGTAACTTGTTATACTGGGAATTGATCTTGGATCCTCTGTAAGAGAATCATATGCTCTTAACCAAAGAACTATCTATCTCCCTCTGTATGTTTACTTTTAATTTGTGTGTATGTGTGTTTATGTACATACATCATGTGTGCTGGTGCTGTTGAAGGCCAGGAGAAGATGTGAAATATCCTGGAACTGTCGTTGCCTGATGCCACAACTCCTAACAACTGAGCCGTTTCTCCAGGCTCCCATTCTTAGTGTCTTAATGTGTACTCATTAGGACCATCATCCCAAAAGGACTATATGCAATTACCTTTTCATGTAGATCTCTTGGCAGTAACTAATAGTATCTTAATAAACTGCAGGTGTTACCTTTACAACATGAATGTATTTGATTGCTGGTATTGTGTTCCAGTACTATATTTAAAATATAAGTTCATACTGCCCTGGAGGAATGTCCTGTAAATAACTTGGAAATAGTGGTTAGTGTAAGGTTAAGGAAACCAGGCAATTCTTCAGGAACCTCCCCTAAAAGACGGCTGTACTGTCTGATCTTACTTGTAAATGAGTTTTTCTCAACAGTGCTCTATAACCTTTTAGAAAGGCTATGATACTCCTTAATAGTCTGCTAGCAGCATTGGATCTCAAGATGTGTGGTTTTTTCATCACCATTTTCAAGGTCTAATTGCTTTCCCTGTGTTTGGGCAAGAGAATGCAATGAGGAAGTAAAGCATTAGACACCATTAGACACCACTGAGCCAGGAACAGAGTTTTCTTAAGTTCAGCCAGGAGCTAGCTTTCCAGTATAGCTGTGCTTGTGGCTAAGTTCATTCTGGAGGCCTCCTTTTTGAGAGGTCACATAAAACATAAAGAAGTCTGCACAACTCTGATGATCTTCAAGGGAAAGAGAAGACTATGATTTGCAAAAAGTTAGCATTGCTTCTAGCTTGTTCTGTTAAGAGTTCATTATCCTTAAAGTCTCAATGTTCTGCCAACAAGCACTATGTGAGATCACAGGAGAATGACATTCTAACTGTGTGTTATACTGTCTTTCAGCTTCTCTAGATGACTGTGTAGTACTCCAACACACACACACAAACACACGCAAACAAAACAACTTCCAAAACTAAGAATTTGCACTATAGCTATTAGTAGGTGAAGAAATCATGGACTTTTGACTCTAGAGGGGAATATTTGGATACTTATCAGCAAAGAATTCATGATGTTACTAATTAATGTGTCAAATCATGTGTGTTAACTTGTTGTTGATGAAAAGATACAGTACATGACAGTGAAGAACCAAGAGCTTTCAGGATCACTCATTTGTCTCAATGAAAGGTTTTTTTTTTTACTTTTATTAGGCTAAAATATGAGCTTAGTTGGGATTTGGACCAACATCTGTATCTCTAAAGACTATGTATATAAACATAAAATGACCTTATTATTTTTTATTCCATAAACCACTTCCATGTTGCTGTGTTGAATACGAATGATTATATGCTTCCATTAAGAAAGAAAATCCTGGAGTCTGGGCATATAGGTTAATGCTGCAGCATATGTCTAGTCTGTATATGAATCTGAATTTGATCCTTTGCACTATTTTAAAAGGCCAAAAGAAAAAAATTAAGGCTTATTTTGGAATTTTTGAAGACACCTGTCTTCATTTCATCCTTTGAAAATTCTTAAAGCAAGCAAGAGATTGTGTTACCTCTGTGATCACATGGATAATTCCAATAGTCAAACCATAGTCACAATAAGTCCTGGGAGTCCAACCAGACTGGCAGCCTTGATGTTGGGCTCCTAGGACTTAACCACATGTGTGTAAGGGAGAGAAAAGCTGTAATTGTCATGGTTCCCCGACAGTGTCTTTTTAATTGAATGAGAAACGAGGACTGAACAAACCTGAACCCACCAGGAAAAAAATGATCATCAGAAGAAAATACCATTGATACCTTTTACACAAAGGAACAGGAATATACTTTAGTTGATCTGTATAGACACTGCTCCCATAGTTTATAATCAAGTAGACACAGGTGACCAGTATATAGACAGGTGATCCATTTCTTGAGGATTCTAACAATCTGACATAAGTAGTTCAATATGTTTGACCATCAGTTTCCATAGCTGCAAAATTAAAAGTATAGCAAGGATGGGAGGTCTTGGGATGAGAATGGTGTAACAATGAAAGGGACCTCAATACTGTGACTGAACTCGACTAAAATAGATGGAATAATAATAATGTCACATGTAGCAAAGACATTGATCCAGCTGGCCTCACATCAGAATGAGTCCCCGGAATTTCTTCTTGAATTTGTGACCATGTTTCACATGATGAACCTGATAGATCTTTCCTTAATATTTGAGGATTTGCTTTGTTTTGTAGCAAGATATTATTGAGGCATGTATTCATTTTAATTTTCATATTGGAAACACTTACTGACTGTAATACACCTAGTAGGATGTGAATATGCCTAGTGTTGGACTTGAAATTTTGCCAACTACATTTTTTGTTTTGTTTTGTAGCCAGTAGCACATTTCTCCATTTCCACAAGGAAGAGTGTCCAGGGCTCATAGATTAGTTCTGCCTGCTTTTGAAATTCATATAAATAGATCCATATAGTTATAGCTATTTATATCTCAGTTCTTTGAGTCAACAATATGTATTTGAGGCTTCATGTTTTGCCTATGGAAGTAGTTTCATTTTTAGTGCTATTCATATCTGCTATGTGATTATACTAGCTCATTTTCCTGTTAGTAGACACTAGCAATTTCTAGCTTATAGAGTCTATAAACATTCTTAAGCATACCTTTTGGCATACACATGGATAAATTTTGCTGAATATCTACCTAGGTTTTAGATTATTAGGTACATCATAATATGCATATATTTAACATTTTATCCAAAGTGTGAATATTAATTTGTATTATCCTGAGATATTCAGAGTGCTTCCTGACTTACCAAGGATTTTTCGTTATTAACCTTGTTATTTTTAAAATGCCCAACCTTGCAGTCTGCAGCTATTTTATGGGCTGGTGCTCATGTTCAAGGGACCCTGTAGAGATATCCCAGTACAGGGCTTGGCCTGTGATGTGGGTGAGAGTCTGCTTCTGTTTCATGTCTTGATGCATTATGATGGCAGTCTCAACAGCTGTGGATTTATTGTTTTACTGCTTTCCTGGAAACTGACACAAGTCTTAAAGTTGCTGGATTCTTAGAGACCACACAAGTAAGAAGATGTATATTAAGTAACACAAATAAGGGCTTTGGTGGCGCCAGAGAACAAAGAAGAAAAAAAAACTAGCTTATTAGGTAACTAGTGGACCTAGGCGTGAAATTCCATAATATGCTGTTCAAACATAAAAGGCAAGGAAAAACTTGTTTGAAACCGTAGATGTGTCTGATGGCTAATGTAAGGAATGTGCCAGTTTTCACACTGATACGCTCTATACCTAAAGTAGTTTCAGCTTTTATCAAGGTGGCCTCCAATTTCTTCTCCAAAGAGAAGAAAATGGGTTATAAATATGATATCTTGCATTAACTCGAACCATTCATAAACCTCTGTATTTTGAAGAAAGTTGAGCTACAAACCGCAAAGCCGTGGTGCCGAGGAAAGTTTTGGAAAATGGGCAAAGCTTGAGGGCTCATGCGTGCGCCCCTCCATCCCGAATCCTTTCCAGCTGTCTTTTCACCATCAAACCTGACTCCCACCCCCAACGGGCCCTAGAAATTCTGAGGGACTTGTTCAAATTTCCAAAGTTTGCAAATGGCAGCCATTTTCAAGGAAGGTTTATTTGAGGCCTTACTGCCTCCCATTACCAATGAGTCAGGCGTAAAGTGAGGTACTTCTTGTTGGCATTAAACAGCAGGCAAACCATAAAGATATTCCATTACAAATGTGCCTTAAATTTTTCTGATTCCAGTCTGTGGGGTAGAAGTACTGACTGCCTCAATGCGTCTTCACCTCTGCTGCCTTAGAAAGGCAAGCCAGATCATCATCCGTTGTTGTGGCCCAGCCCCTACCTCCCTACTTCTACCCATCTCTATTTCTTCATGTTTATGTTTGAAACCACTCCATACCTTATCTGTGGATGCTCAAGTTGTTCCGAATTCTTGACCAAGACAAGGGCTCAGCCTAGATCAAGTGTGAGTACAGGAGGATCTCACCTACCAGGAGAAAGTATGGGATTGATGACACTTCACGCATGAGTTTAGTGCAACCAGTTCTTTCTATCCTCCACAGAATCACATGAGAGCTCTCAGGACCTTGCTTCACAAGGTGAACTCAAGGTGACTTAGGGTACACCTTTATAATTTCCTTACTTTGCATCTGCTTAAAGTCAATAAAAACTGATGGTTTAGGTGTTTAATTCCACCTAACACCCACCATTATACTTGAATGATGGTGTGGGAACAGTGCTTATAAGATCATGTAATCCAAGTACTTCATCTAGTGATGGAATGTCAATAAGTCAGACTTAGGATGGCGGGTGGCTCAGCAGGGAAAAGCACCTGCCTTCGAAGATCTCCAATGTGAATGTGGTTTCTAGCGTCTACAGATAGGTGGGGGTTGGGTTGGGGGAGAACTGATTCTAAAATGCTGTCCCTCTGACCCACACATGTACACCATGACACGCACGAATAATACAGAAAAAAAATAAAAGGAGGCCAACCTAGCATGCCAAACTAAGTCAAGAAGAGCCAGGATGAAATATACCAATTCACAGTATTGGGTTTTGCTGTTGCTTATTCTAAAATTCATTTCTATCTGTGAAATAATAACAAGAAAAGTTAGCTTATTAAGCAGGCTCTATTCCACTGCAAACCCCAATGCATAAGATTGAGCTTTGGTGTAGACAAGATTATGAGTGGGAGAAAAAATTTATCAGATGATCAGATGTGTTCTAGCAAAAATCGTCATCAGATATCTCCATTCCAAGCTCAGAGTGTACATAGGGCAATCTGCTGCTCACAGTATGTCTATGTTAATTTACTTATTTTTTAAAATTCAGAATTGTGGTTATCAAATCTGCTGGTCTCAATATTGGTTTCTGTGTGTGTGTATGTGTGTGTGTATGTGTGTCCATCCTCAAGTTTTCCTTCTTAAAACATTGTGCCCTTCAACTTTCCAAACACTCATGCAAAGACTGCACTGGCTTTCATATAGCTTCATATTCACACGCCGATATAATACTTGTATTTCCCCTGACTGCTATACATAAGCCATGAAGGTGTCTGAGGACTTTCCCATCTATGCAGACCCTTCCCTCATCCTGGTGCTTAGGATAAGCTGTTAGCACAAGGTGTTTAGTGACCTAGTAATAGCCCCACTGCTCTGTGCTACTCAAAATGGAATTTAACTGGGAAATTCAAGTTGAAGTGTACACTGTAATTCAATTTTCTTACTACAGACTGTTACTGATAAGGATTTGACGAAAATAACATCTGACTTTCTCATATTCTCCTTAACACACTAAATATTTAGTAGGTCAATAAATAATAGGATGGTGAAAAACCTTACTAATCATCACATTCTCTTTATTTACTAGAAACTCACTATCTCCTCCAGATAGTCTACTTTAAATATTCATAACTTCAATAATCACTATTTGATTCCTGTATTCTGAATTTACTCACATTGCTTGTACTTACGTGCTTATGGTTCACAAGTGGCACCAGCAGTCTATGGGTGCTGTGTGTGGGCCAGGCCCTCCTAGGTAGCCAGGTGACCTCCTTCACCCTCATTTTAACCCTGTAAAGTGTGCATCACTGTTTGCTTTTCAGAAGGAAACCGAGCCTCAGAAGAGGCTAAGTCAGGGTTCTAATATTAAACTTAAAAATCTGGTCAAATTAGACCTTGTTATCAAAAGTTCCCAAATTTAAAGAGGTCTTCAAATGAGAGACACTGTTTCCCCTTGAAACAGGCAGCCTTTTTTCTTTCTTTCCTCTTTGTCTGCAGAGAAAAAAATAAGAGGGAGTTTAAGTTGACCATGATTCATAGTGTAATTACCAGTGGATTAATAGCAATGAAGAGACTTAGGAGTACCCACAGCAGTGTGAGGGTAGATTAGTCAGTCACAATCTATTCAAATGCTGGTAACTGATGGTTTTCACAGAATCTAGAATGCAGAAACCCATTTCTGAGATAATGTCATTTTATCAATTCAAATACTAAAATGTTAAAAAGTCATTCATACTTAGCAGAAATTATTCTAAAATATCCTATAGACACTTCTGTACATTCCGTCCAAAAAGTGAAGGGCAACCTTTGAAAATACAAAACTTTGTGCATTGCAGTACCTCAGTATTTGTGTTCTGCTTTCTTCTCCCAATACTGTTTTCCTAGGATCAGCTTGATTCTTCCTCTAATCATCTTTTTTTGGTGTGTTGAAACCAAGACACCATACATTTCATATTTGTAAATGGTACCAAACTGTATAGAATAACTGGAGCTGTTAATTGTAAAATTATACATTGGTTATAGTGTTTGGGGACAACATAAAAGTTGTATAACTTCAAAGTACTCATTTATTTAGAAGCTGTATTGATCACTATACATAAATCCCAGTGTTATAAAATGATGATAATATATCTAGCAAGAACAACAAAACATAAGAAATAAATAAATAACAACATGAAGTCTTCTTGCTAGTATTAGTGTATCTTGTCCTAAGTGGTAACATCTCGATATATGCTTACATTGATCTGAGTAATATATACTGCTGTAGAGGACACCTACATCCAGAGCATCCATCTGACAGACTAACTGCACACCCATCACAGGATCACCTCCCTCGCAACAGTTTTTGATGACTTCTGATGGTATCTGTATCAGAGCTGTCTGTGAGGTGAGTGACTCAAAAGCTGGCTTCTGTCTAAGCTCAGTTTTCCTTTCCTTCCTTCACATCCAGCACATGTTTTTCTCAAGATCATTCCTTCAGAATTTCCTGAGCTCCACTCTCAAGTCCTAGAAAACCAGGCTTCCATGGCACTTTTTGCAACTCATTGTGAATTCTGTTTCAGAGGAATTATAGTCCGGTTTAAAAGACGGGATATTATAACACATACTACGAGGAAGTCAAGCTGCAAGGCAAGTGAAGTTGTCTAGTTCAGAATGCTCATCTGTTCCCTAATCCAGGTATGGTGGTGGGAGCCACTGGGATTTATGTAGAGTAGCCAAGGAAGGCATCTCAGAGGTACTTTGCAAATGTTTTTTTTTTCTACCATCCAGTAAGGCCATTGGAGTGCCACATAATTCAACAGAACTATTCTGAATGTTTGTAAGTGTCTCTAATAATGCATAATATTAAGGGGATCATACTACTGACTATGCCTTCCTTAGTCCACTTTTGATTTGTATGCACATCATGGAAGTACAAGCTATGCAGAGCTTGTTCACTGTAGCCTTTCCCTTGGAATGTGGCATAGCTTCCACTTTAACAAATGTGCATTCATCTCACTAAATGATGCTTTCTCTGTAGTCTGCCTCAGGTATTTCTTACTCTGATATGTGTATTATTGTATCATCTTCACTGTCCATAATCTACTCTCTCAATATCATTGCTTGCTCTCTCTTCAAACTGATCATGATTTTCAAAGCAAGTGTTAAAGATTCATGGTGATAACACCAACTTGATGCATTCTCCTCCTCATCATGTAGTTCTATACATGCATTTTTACACATTGTCATCACCTATTCTAGCTGTCTTCAGTTGTGATTCTCTAATAATAGATCCTGAGTTTTTTTTAAGGATTTGAGGTTAGATAGTTGATTAGGGAGCTGTTCCCAGAAACAGGTTTTTTTTTCCTTTCTTGGAACAGGTGTTCCTAGAAAAAGGAAATGAAGTAGAGAAGGAAAAAGAGTTCAATTTTTAAGCAATTCACTAGAAATTTACAAAATCTGGCAACGAGAGTTTAGTGTAGCTGGCAACTTTGGTAACTCTCATGAAACATGGACGTCAACCTCTAGCTTACAGTCTGAAATTGAAATATGCTCCAGAGGTTGATTAGGGCAGCAGGGTTTGGAGGAGAATAGATCATGAGGGTAGATTGCACATCATTGGTAGATTAGTCTATGGATAAATTCATTCCTGAATTGTTAAAGATGCTTTGAAGAGGAGTGGGAGATCAAGGGAGAAGTTTGCTGGGGGCACTTTAAAAGAGGGTATTTTGCCAGTCTCTTTCTTTTTCTTTCCTTGTCTTGGTCACTGTCTTAATTTCTTTACCTGTTACTACAATGAAATACCCTGACAGAAGCGCTGCTTTAAGGAAGAAAGGGTTCCTTTGATCTCATAGTTTCAGGGAATAGTCTTCTATAATGGCAAAGGTTGGCAGCAGGACCTTGAGCAGATGGTTACATTGTATCCACAATGTGGAAGGAAACTTTGAATTCTTCTTTTTTGTTGTTTTTTTCCAGACAGGGTTTCTCTGTGGCTTTGGAGGCTGTCCTGGAACTAGTAGACCAGGCTGGTCTCGAACTCACAGAGATCCTCCTGCTTCTGCCTTCTGAGTGCTGGGATTAAAGGCGTGTGCTACCAATGCCTGGCTCTGGAACATTGAATTCTAATACTTAGCTTACTCTCTCCTTTTTAATGAGTCCAGTATCCTAGACCATAATATGGTGCTACTTACCATCAAGGTCAGTTTTCCCACTTCAATTAATCTATATAATTATAATCTATATAATTGCTCATAAACACACCCAGAGGTATGGTAGTTTGAACAAGATATTCCATAGAGTCTAAAACATTTTAATGCTTGGTCCCCAGTTAGTTATATTGATGATGGAGGCTTAGGAGGTATAACCATGTTGGACAAAACATGTTACTGAAGGCAGGGTATGCAACTTTAAAGATGTAGACCATTTCCACTTTGATCTTTCTGCCTTTTGCTCTCAGTTAAGGATGTGAGATCTCAGCTGGCTTCTCTGCCCACCATGACTACCAATATCACACCATGAGAGACTCTTACTGGCTGGATCAGTCAGTCCAAATAAACCCTTTTTTCTATAAGTTGCCTTAGTCATGGAGTTTTATCACAGCAATTGAAAAGCATTACTGGTAGGCTCACTTAATCAGTGATGCTGGATAACTAAGAGAAAGCACACACTAAATCAGTTTCATTGAATATACAGGTCACTTTCTTCCTCGTTTCTGTGTCCAATCTGTGAGAGCATTTGCCCAAGTTTCTTCCTTTTCTTTCCACAATTGCTGTCTCTGAAGTCATGTCTGTCCCCTTCTTGCCTCTTAGCATGTCCCAGCATTCTTGCCTATTAGTTAATGAGGTTGGAGGTTAGGTGCCTTTCCTGGAATGTTTTGCCACTTCTATATTCATGGTACAGTGCCTCTCCAAAACCCTCCTTCAAGATACTTCACACATCTCCCTCTGCTGTTCATGACTCTTTTCAGCACTTCTCATAATATGCCTTTTATTAAAGTTGTTTAAATAAGCATCTTTCTCTCTCACTAGACTTTGACCTCCCAAAGTGCCAGTATTGGTGGTGTTCAATAGCTATGGAATCCAGTGTAGTCCATCACATAGAGTGGGCATGTAATAAAGGCTTGTTGAATTAAATTAAATAATTAAAATCCAAAGAAATTTGGAAAAGGGTGCTGTCTGGAACAGAGTCCAGATCGGGTTACCTGGATAGGAAAACATACACTCGGTTTTTCTAACAGCTTGCACTCAAGTTGTCGTTAAAATTAAAGTCCTTTATTATGTGCTTTCATTGTTGCTGAAATAATACTCCCTGTGCCTTAGAGCAATAGATGTAACAGCCTCTCTCAGTTATAATTTTGTGACATCAGGCATCAAGCAGTTGGGAAATTGCATGTGCTGGTAATATAACTTTACATACAGTATATCATTACAAATGAGAGCATGGGGCCTGGAGGCAGGGGATGTTCTCTGACATACTTTTCTGAGAAGAAAGAAAATTCAACTACAATTTTTTGTAAGAAGCATTTTCAACTTGGAAAAAAGAAAGACTGGTTACATTTTAGTTGCCTTCTCAATTATATCTTCAATTCTACATGGCACCATACAAAAATAAAAAAAATAAAATTCCTCTTTTTCTCTCTCCCTGCTGTTTCTCATATGCCCTCCTCCACATACACATATATAGATGTGACCCATGGATGGCTGTTTTAACATTATTAACTGATGCCAGCCATTTCTCTGAAGGCAAGGGCCTGGGCTGACCTAATCATTCTGTTTGGAGCATCCAGCCAAACAATTCCTATGTCTGCCCACTCTTTTCAAGTGAGCATGGAAACCTCCACAGAGCAGAGTTAAGAACAGGAAGAAATGTCCCATTCTTCTGAGGAGCATGCAAATAAGTCATATTTCAAAACCTCCTAAGACTTGAAGCCAAGGCAGAGGATGGTAGATGCTATACAGGCAGTTCTCTTCAAAGTTTCTTTCCCATGCAGCTCCCTGATCCCCCAATTTGTAAAATGATATCGGTATACTCTTATCACTGGGCTGTGGTGAAGGCTTCCTGAAACTACAATTTTAAATTTTTCATTTTTAAATTTAAATTTAAATTAGAAACAAGGTTGCTTCACATGTCAATTCCGGGTCCCTCTCCCTTTCCCTTCCCTCCTCCCATGCCCTCCCACCAACCCCCCCAATACGCACCCTCCCTGGGGATTACCATAGTCTGTCATTTCATCCAGGGTAGGGCCTAGACCCTCCCCCAAGAGTCCAGGCTGAGAGTGCTTCTCTCATTGTTGGATGGGCACCCAAAGTCCATTTGTATGCCAGGGATAAATACTGAAACTGCAATTTAAACCAATGTAGAATCCCTCATATTTTTGCAGTATCTTTTGTAGTTGTTGTCCATTTTATTATTATGATCATCTTGTTGAAAGAATGTCTCTCTTTGTGTCCCAGTCTGACCTCAAACTCAATTCATGAGTTTCTTGCCTTCACCTTCTGGGTAATGGCATTTAATTATAGTACCAGGCTGTTGCCTATCATCATCATCATCATTGTCATCATCATTGCCATCATCATCATCATTGTCATCATCATCACAAGAGTCAGACCATACCTTACATGAGAAATCCAGTGCTGTTAGGAACTGAGGCTCCTTTGATATATTTGATAGTGAGTACCTGATTTCCTTCTTTGATATTGACTTGTGATCATGAATACTATTCCGGAGCTCTGAAAGTCGTGTCTGCATTCAAGGCAGACAGGAGGCTGAGTTGAAAAGGAGTGGACCTCACAATTTACCTTTAGCTGATCTGCATACTATGAAGAGCTTTCCTGGCTGGCAACTGCATTCAAGGATTTCTCTTATGCCTGAGAAACACCTTTGCTGTTTGGCTCTTTGCTAAGGGTGTGTGTGTGTGTGTGTGTGTGTGTGCGTGCGTGTGTGTGTGTGTGTGTTTACTTTTTGGTATTTGTGGTGGTTAATAATGGGGTTTTGTTGTTGTTAATTGATAATTATTTTGTGGTATTGGAGTTCAAGACCAGAGCTTTATATATGCTAGGCAGATATTCAACTGTTGTCATAGGCCTCTTTTTCTTAAGTAAAGGAGATCACATTTTAAGTAGTCCAAGAAAACACATACAGTACTGTTTCTGCTTGATGCTTATACAATTGGGCACAAGAAGAATGATTACAGCGTGCTTTAAGTGTCTCAAAACTCTCCATGTTCCCAAGATACTGTTTGATTAACTCAGAGAAAATAACACTAAGAACGCTGGTTATTTTCTGAAGTACTGCTATCTTGTCTTGAGACTGCTTGTGTTTTTCCAGCATCTGGACTAATAAACTCTGGCTATTTGTGTCAGACCAAGTCAAGACACTACACGTTATTTATTAACAAGACTTACACCCTTCTTAATAGCCTTGGTTATTTCTTCCCTAAGGGGGAGGTTGGCCTCAAGGATGTTGTCATTATTTTCTTTTTTTCCAGTTCAAAGTGTCTTTGTTCATGCTTGCCTTCTAAGGGAAGCCAAGGTAATTCTACTTTTAAACCTTTAGGGATTCATTAGCAGAGCAAGAAGACACAAGAGACTTGTAACGTTTTTTAGTGGAAGTTATAAGGAGCAGGAAGTGAGATGTTGAACTTGATTCTTGTGTATATGATAACTAGGGCAGATCATGAGTTGCAAGATGGATCAGGCCCTTGTCATCCTTCTTTAAAGGAATAGCCACAAGCTTATGTGAAGACAGCCAGTCTTTTATGCCATAGTCTCAAGCTACATTTCTCCACTTCATTTTTTTAATATGATCTCTGAATTCGGAGGTTTCCACTGCTGCTCTACCTGTTTTGAAAGTCTTAAAATATACATTTTACAAAAGAGGGAGTAGAACAATAAAGTAGCCTAGATAGGAGAAGGGTAACTATAGGGGCCCGAGAAAAGCTGGTCTGGAAGATGGACAGAATCAGAGGTACTTCCTAAGGAGACTGGGGATACAAGTTTGGGTTTCACTTGAATCATCTAGTTCTGTTTTGTAGCTATGCATTTCTGACCATCTCAGTTACCGAGCATACTTGAATTGTTATCTCTGATAAGCTATAATTGATATAGACTATTGATTTAGAGTGAAGTATCTACTGAGTTGATAGTCCTTAAGTTTTAACAATAATTTTGATGCATCTTCATCTACTTTCTCTCAAATATTTTTTATATTTTGAATGAGTAATTTTGCAAACATTTGCCATTGGATATATAGAAAAGAGTGAGAAAAATGTAAGCAAGCATTTATGCCACACACTGATTTATCCTTAAAAGTAGGTAGAAAATAACTTCAGTTATTGTTAAACAGCCTGGAGCCTTTTTGTCTTCCTAGAGAGTATGAAGTTGAGGGCTACTTCACTAGGAGAGCTGTGACAGGAGGTAACTTGACAGGGCAAGTGAGATAAGGTTTACCAAGGAGGCTCTGCCTTGTCATCCTGTCCATGATCTCACCTGAAACAAAATCCTGGCTGCCCTCCAGTAGATTTTAGTAGTAACTGATGCTGTCTATTGAGCAAGGACTATAGACATAATACCATACCCTGTTTCCATTTTCACAATACAGATGCCATGATCCCTTGTCATGCAGCCTCCACTGGCACTCCGTATTCTTTCCTAGAGCATGGTTTGCAGAGGGAGGAGAGGCAGGATTATCACTCTTTACACTGCTTAGAAAGGATTTAGGTTGGTCTTTTGAAGACAATGGCCTTATGTGTTTCATATCCTATTCTATGACATTCTTAAAAGCCACAAATAGAAGCACTCTGTGTGGAAAAATATAGCAAGACTCCAAGATCTCTTTAATATATCTTGGCTTTGTTACCTACTTTATAAAATATTTACCTAAAGTGCTTTCTCAAAACATTTAGTCTAGCCTAATTTCTGACAATTTAAGTCCACGAACCAGATACTATGTGTTTTCTAAATAGAGAAAATCATGAAATATTAAAAAATAAAATTTTCTCATGTACAAAGATACACCAGTATATATTTATTTTCATTGTCTTTTGTCAACTTGGCACGAACCCAGAAATATATGTGAAAAGGGAATCTTAATTGAAAAATGCTGCCATAAGATAGGCAAGACTATAGGGGCATTTAGGCAAGACTATAGGGGCATTTAGGCAAGACTATAGGGGCATTTTTTGATTAATTATTAATGTGGAAGGACCCAGCCTACTGTGGGCAGTGTCACCCCTGAGAAGATGATCATGGGTTGTACAAGAAAGCAGGAAAAAGCATTATTCTGTGGCTTCAACTTTAGTTCATGCCTTGAATTCCTGTGGCAACTTTCCTCAGTGATGGAGTGTGATCTGAGAGTTATAAAATAAACCCTTTCCTCCCCAAGTGTTTTTCACAGCAATAGAGACTCTAAGACAGCTAAGTATTGAAGTATCTATCTGCACAAATCAATATCAATAACCTTATCTCTCATTATAAAAGATAAGTAAGTGATGATGGCAGGTAAGCAGTTACAGTAGCTGTAACTTTCTGATTCACATAGTTACAATGAGATTTGCAAAAGCATTTAGAATAAAGAGGCTGCAAAGCAAACTTGTACACGTTGTTTTCTTCTTTAAAAGGTTAAGACTAGAGTTGGTAATGGTAGTACACAAAACCTTAATAGCATGTGAGACATAGGCAGGCAGGGTTCTCTTAGTTTGAGGCCAGTCTAATCTATAAATCAAGTTCAGGCTGTCTAGGGATATATAGTGAGAACTTGTCTCACAAAAACAAAACAAACAAATAAAAAACAAAAGCTAAAGCAAAACTATTATTTATCAGAATGTTGATATATTGAGGAATTTACTTCATATATTATACTACATGTTAAAATCACCTTTAAATCACTGCTAATTTTTAAAGGTATTTATACTACATTGTCCTTTTTGTTGTTACTAAAGATTTTTTTCAGATGAGGTTCATTCTGTAGTGCAGACTGGTCTCAAACTCATTGCAGTCTTTCAGCTTTTGCCTTATGTGTTTGGACAATGACATACTCCACCATGCCTAGTTAAATGTTCTATTTTAAAATTCATAAAATTGTTTTAATTCATTCATGTTATCAGATCCAAGTTTAGCAAGCTGATCCAAGAAGTTATGAGCAATTTTCCAGAAGTTGCTTTTACAATGTGTTTTTACTTGTCAACAAATTTCTCTGACTTCACTTTCCTGAGTATGTTCATGCATATATTTGTCCTATGTTATACATACATGGCCCATTTATGATAAAAATCAAATGAATACAGCATTGCTGGATCTATGCAATTCTAATAAATGAGAAAAATATTTCTCCTTAAGTACAATACATTAAAATATACACCTAGATATTCCTAGTGTGCACAGCAATCTGGGTTTGTATCAAGTCTGCATAGTGCTTGGTGGTTTGGAAAAGACTTTTACAAGAACAGCATTGTTGGGAACTTACAAAAGATGTATGCTAGGAATTCATCATTCCAATTTTCCAGTTGACAAAACTAAGACTTAGGATATAATATAGGGATAAAAATACAGCTGTGGGAGTGAGGAAAAGACTAGTTATTATTGCTGGTTTTACCTCTATATGTAGTATTTTCCCCATCTGAATCGTAACTTATTCATGTGGAACATGAAGTAATTGACAATTGATTGTAAGCTTGACAGTGTTCTGACCTGATGAGCTGGGGCATGAATCAAAGACGTGTAAACCACCTCTTTATTACCACTGACCCTGATGCTACACTGAACCCTCTTTAGCACCCATACATGCAGTATGTCCTATGCCAAATCAATTCATACATATGATTTTTAGATGATAATTGGACAATCAGTCTTTCAGAAAGCATAGAATGGAGCAGTTCCTTTCAGTATGTCTCCTTTCCTTAGGGATGTCTGCTATCAGAGATGCTCTATACCGGGTATCCTATAGACACACCACACTTGACTGGTACTCAGATGATAAGAGCCTATACTACTATACCCAACAGAACCATCAATCACAAAAGACAGAAAGAAAACCATTGCACAAAGCATACTCAAATTCATGTGAATTATGTTCACCAATACAGAAGGCACTAGATAGAAATTTTAAGTCTGAAGAGAAAGATAACTATGCTCAAGAGTATACATGGAATAAATGACCCCAGAGAGTAAATCAGAACAAGGGACCCACACCACAAAACCAAAATGACAGTAATAAATAAACACTGCTCACTAATAACTCTCAACATTAATCATCTCTGAACCCCAACAAAAACACACAGGCTAACAGATTGGATTAGAAAACAGTACCCATCTTTCTGTTACATACAAGAAAACACACTTTATTATCAAGGACAGACATCATCTTAGGTTAAAAGGATGGAAAAATGTATTCCCAACAAACAGACCCAGAATCAAGCTGATGTGGCTACTTTAATATATGGCAAAAATAGACTTCATGCCCAAGCTAATCAAAACAGATAGGGAAAGACACTACATACATAATAATTGAAAAGTTCACCAAGACTATATTGCATTTCTAAACATTTATGTGTAATACACAGGGCACCCAAATTCTTAAAAGAAACACTACCACAGCTAAAATAATATATTAATTCCATTTCTGTCCTTCCAATAGACACTTCATAGAGACAAAAACTGAACGGACAAATGTTGGCATTAAATAACATACATCCAATGGACTTAACAGATATCCACAGAAGACTATACTTTTTCTCAGAATCTGATGGAACTTCTCTAAAATTGACCAAATATTAGGCTACAAAGCAATTCTCAACAGATACTAAAATAATTTAAAATACACTGCATCTTATCCAGCCACCATGCAAGGACTAAAGCTGGATACCATCAAAAATAAAAATAACATAAAGTATACAAAACTCCTGGAACCTGGACAAACATTACTGTATGAAAACAGGCTTGAGACAGAAATAAATAAGGAAACTAAGAATTGTGAATAGCTAATGAAAGCGAAAACACAACATACCCACACTTATGGGAAATATTATAGGCACTTCTAAGGGACAAGTTCATAGCACTAAGTGCCCGTATTTAAAAAAAAAACATCAAAATACAAAAGAGGAAAACTGTAGAGCTCTGATTTTTGTTACCTAACGAGAAACCTAAAATTTGTGAAAGAAGAACAAAGAAAAAAAGAGGGAAAGAAAGGGTACCCAAAAGGAGAAAAGGAGAAGAAAAACATCTGAAAATTGATTTAATATAAGAGCCAGCTTAAGCACTCTAGGGTATATATCCAAAGGAATTTACATTTTCTTAGAGATACTAGCTTAACCATGCTCATTGCTGTGATGTCTGTAATAGCCAGAAATTGGATACAGCATTGATGTCAATCTAGATGAATGGACTGTGAAAATATGGTATGTTTACACAATGGAATATTACTCACCTGCTAAAAATGAAATTTACAGGTTATAAATACATAGAGCCAGAAATAGTTTTCATGAGTGACATAATGCGGGCCCCCAAAGGTAAATATTGCAAAGTTTCTCTAATAAGTAATGTTAACTTTTAAGCTTTTGCCGTGTTTGCTTCAATCCAAATAATCACAGAGGTTTGGTACTTAACAAAGGTCTAGAGTAAGGAGAGGATCTTTCAAGGGAGGGGAAATATAATACACTGATTTTAAGAGGTAAAGATGAAACTAGAATAGGGAGATTAAATGGAGAGCAGGGTAAAGGAAGAAACATGATGAGAGACAACTAACATAATGACCTTTATAGAAGCAATGGAAACTTACTACTCTAGATGCTCCCTGAAATATATACATAGATAAATGGAATTTAGGTGAGGTAATTATATAATGGTGGTAGACAATGCCCCGACTAGATATCTCATCCCACCAAGCAAAACCTCTGGTGCCAGTAATGAGTTGCATCTTGTTGACTCTTTAGCCAAAGCAATCCTATAGACCCCCAGCACCCTTCTACACAAAGATCAGAGACTATTGTCAAGAGTATTTGTTCCTCTCTACAACCTGCTGGTAGGCCCCCATTGCTGAGGAGCCCACTTACTTATATTATCAAATAAAGAGAAATTGAGCTAGTGCCTATTGGAAGTTTTATCCCCAATGACTAAAGTCCATGGAGCTAGAACATAGTCAGTATACTACCAGAAAAAAACTAATATCAATATTATCCATTTACATATTTGTGACTTTCAACAGATACCTGCCTGCGAGATATAGTGGAATGACAATGGCACAATTGTTATGGGATTAACGAATCACTTTTTAAAACTTGAATTTAAGGCATACTCCACAAGATAGAAGTCAACCCATACCTGACACTACTAAAGGATCATCGGCCTAGAGAAAAACCAACTGGAATTTATTATTCTTTGAAAGGGACATAGTAATAAAATGTCTCTCTGGTCATGTGGCCCTCATCAGAGAAGCTTCTTCCTGCAGGAGACAGGAATTAGCACAGAGATCCAGAACTGGACAATGCGCAGAGTGTGAGAAGGTATAGAGCACAAAGTACAAATGACATGTCTTCATCAGACCCTCTCCCCGTCCCATGGCTGTAGGGTCCATGTGGAAGATGTAACAGAAAGATTATAAGAACCAGATGTGTGGATGACTTCAAGGAAACAGTGTCTTCCAGACACAACAAAACTGAGGCTTGTGTGAAATCACAGAGGCTATGACACTATGCACAAAACATGGAAAGGTTCAAAATAGGTAAAAACCTTAGCACTGAGACGTGAGTGTGGATGAAGTCTCACCCCTAACAAAGAAGCTATTTGCCATTGATACCCACTGGGAAAGGGAAAATTTGTTTTCTCCAATGTAATGCCACTAAGTATATTAGAAATACTATTGCCAGGCCCCACGTCCAGGAGTAGTGGGTCAACACAAACAGACTCTATTTGTTTAATTTCTTGGTGGGCTTTTAATTTAGTTTCATTTCATTTGGGTATTTTTTAGTCTAATTAGCATTTTATTTGTTTTGGTTTTCATTTTTTGATTTCTTTTATATTTTTCAAGAGAGTGAGATGGAACATGAAATATGATGGATAATGAGGTATAGAAGTTCTAGGAGGAATTGGGAAGGAAAAATGATAAAAATTATTGTTTGAAAAAATTTAATAAAATATTAAGGTGTATAGATTTGCCATTCAGTAGATTATATTAAAAACAAAAATACAGTTAAACAAAAAGAACACAGTATCTAAATATATTTATGCACACAATGTCACATTTACTTTGGAAATCAAGTTAGAATATCCTCTTAATGATAACCATGTTTGTCAGATTTTTATTGCTATGATAATATGTGTGATATAAATGTGCAGAAAGACATATGTTAACTTATGGTTCTAGATGATGTATTCTGTCATAGTGATGATGCTCAAACAGTGGCAACCAGGAAATGGGGAGAGATAGCTCAGGGTGAGACACACACCAAGGGAAACTCTCTGAGTAATCTACCTCCTCCAACAGAGTAATCTACTTCCTCCAACAGAGTAATCTACTTCCTCCAACAAAGTAACCTACTTCCTCCAACAAAGTAATCTACTTCCTCCAGCAAAGCCCCATTTCCACAGTTATACCTCTTCCGAAAATATGAAAACTCAAGTATACCAGTGGCTGAATGAAACCACTCATTAAGTTCAACCCTTAAGATCTAATCTCTTCCTAAAACCTCATCAGCTGACAACCAATACCAAATAAAATTGGAGTATCTCACAATCAAGCCATATCACACACTTTGATATCTAACTTGGGGAGCTGTTTATTATCATAGAATGATGATCAGTCTGTGTTTCTTTCACATCTAATTCAATAGAATACTGTCTTAGTATTCTATTGAATTCTATACTGTCTTAAGTATTAAGATCTAATCTCTTCCTAAAACCTCATCAGCTGACAACCAATACCAAATAAAATTGGAGTATCTCACAATCAAGCCATATCACACACTTTGATATCTAACTTGGGGAGCTGTTTATTATCATAGAATGATGATCAGTCTGTGTTTCTTTCACATCTAATTCAATAGAATACTGTCTTAGTATTAAATCACCCTGTGTTAGTTAATGAATGAAAAGTTATTGGTCTGCAAAAATTGTGACTGCACAGACATATTTTATTATAGAAAATGATATTTTTCTCACAGTAATTCTTTCTCATGCTGGACTGTAATAATCCCACCCCTGTACCCTGCTAGGTTGTTTGTGTTCTTGATGATTTAATTGCATTCATTATTTTGAGCTGAATACTGGTTAAGATTAAAGCTGTTTATTTGGGTATGAGAAAAAAATTGATGATCTGCCAAAAATTCTCTTGTTCACCAGAGAAAGCTTTTCCATCAAAAGAATGAACCAGACACATAAGCAGATTTTTCCCCTCAAGGTATCACACCTCTAAGGAGTCACCAGAGCAGAACACCTGCACCTCAAAGCACTTTTATAGGACAAGATGCAATGAGAACCTGAGATGTTGAACACTACTAGTAACCCCATATTCCCGAGTCACACCAATATCCTAGGTTCACTGCTGTATTGGAAATTCCATTTGCTTCTTCCATTTCATATGTTTTCTCTCTACAGCTCGGTCTACTCAGCAGATGGGCCCCTTATTTATTATAATGGTACACATTCTGAATTGTAGACACAAAGCTTGTTTCTTTTGGAGCAGAAATGTTCATTTTATTAGCAAATTTCCAACATCATAGTGATTACCAAACAAAGTTAGTTTTTGAAGAAAGTATTCTATTTGGCAAACCACTGGAAAAGTACTAACTGAGCACCTGTTTATGTAATGTATCATTCCATCTTTCTTGTGGCAAGAGAAAGAGAGATGAGAGCAGCTTGGTATAAAGGAGAATGAGAACTCTGAAATACTGACTACATGGGCTAAAATTTTACTTAGTGGTATAATAGCATGGCGATCTTGAGACTTTGTTTACCATCATTTATTTACAGGTGTGTGTGTGTGTGTGTGTGTGTGTGTGTGTATGAGAGAAAGGGGATAGAAATATTAACTATTGTGTTGCATTATTGTGTGAATTACAAGGTATTTGACACTATCCACATAATACTAATAAAAGCATGGTGACAGTTGGTAATAGCTCTCAGCATCACTGTGCTTATATTAGTAAGATCCCAACATCATATTCATAAACAACATACCCAGACCAAAAAAAAACTTTGAACTAAATCATTAAATATACAAGTGCTTTATTCTGTTCCCCGCAGAGTATTTTCTAGTCATTGTTCCTTTGCCATAGGTCACTTTGTCTTGTTCTGTATCATCCTATCCTATCAGAAAGCAGAATTCTCCTATAGTTCCTTCACTGCTGAGACCAGCCTGATCTATATAGGAAATTTCAGGCCAGCCAAGGTTATACACGGTGACATAAATAAAAAAGTCAGTTGTGAACTGCTAGAAATCCTATCTGTAGGGAAAAAGCTTGAGAAGTGATGTTTATCAAATATTGGAATGACAGAGAAATAGAGAAAGGATTCTACAAACAGGCTTAGGTCACCAACAGCTGAAGCTAATCACACACAGACTGCAGCTGACGCTTTCAAAGGTGTATTGCTCAAGCTGGTAGGTACCTCTGTGAGATGCAGCACAACTTACTCTGGAAATACCCCAAGCTGAGGAATAGAAACTCAAGCTGGGGCTCCTGAGGCAGAGGACAGCTTTGGCCAGCTCCACATTGATAGTGAGGGTGAATTCAGGAGAAAAACCTCAATGTCATTTCTTCCTCTCACTGACAATTTAATTTTGGTTTCCTTATTTGCAGAACATACCAAGAAGCCAGCTGTTAGGATGTAGGATCCCAACCCAGCTCTAGAATCATACAGCAAGGTGTAAAAGAGTGGAGCTGGTTCTGAGAAAAAGTCTAAGCATGCAGAGAGCACACATCCTGGTACGGGGAGGGGGATGCCACTGAAATATTAAGAAAATGCTATAAAGAAAAAGAAAAGTTGTCTTAAGTTTTAGTTGGTTTTAGCATGTAACAATGTGGTTTTCCAGAGACGTATTTGAGAAGCAAAGAAATAAATAGTCATGTGACATACATCTTGAGCAGGCACCAGCAAAGGTAACATTCTTTAGGAAAGACTTTTAAGGTTTTCTCCACTTTAAAGATAATCTCCACAGAAGAAACAATAACTAATGAACACCAAAGAGAGAAAATGATTTATTTTGAATGAGGAGGGAGTCTTAGACTGGAAGGACCTGCTACAGTACAGCAAGCAATTGACCTTTTATTTTAAAAAGAAAAAAAAAGAAACCAGAAGTGGTTTCAAATATGGGAGTCCTTTAAACAATTTCCTAGTTTAAAAGTTACTCTGGTGACTAGATATTAGATCCTAAGTTAGAGTTGAATAGAGACAATTACTAATAGAAATCTTAGATATAGGCCATGATGATGATGATGATGGTTTAGGTAATACTTTGGATGTAAGCCTGGACCAACTCTCTGATGACTTAGATATGAAGGTTAGTCAGAGAGTG
Organism: Mesocricetus auratus; assembly: GCF_017639785.1. Classification (NCBI taxonomy): domain Eukaryota; kingdom Metazoa; phylum Chordata; class Mammalia; order Rodentia; family Cricetidae; genus Mesocricetus; species Mesocricetus auratus. The sequence continues at coordinate 107,474,454 of NW_024429189.1, forward strand.
GAGTAGGAAGAGGAATCGAGAATGTTCCCCATGGATAGATAAAAATCACTATGTGGATATTGATGTAATTATGAATATGACAAAGTAAATAGAAGAACACTTGGTAGATATAAAAAGTGAAGCTACTTTTACACCCTGAGATATTTAAAACAGCTAGGAGATGCTCTAGTGTTTAGATATCAGATAGACAGCCAGGTATCCAAGTGGTAACAGAAGGGAAGGAAGCTGCTGCAAAGTTAATTTATTTCTATTAGTTTATTAAAAATCATCACATGGGGTATAAAGCTGTGTCCATAGAAGTATTCAGTTAGGGAGATTCTATGCTGAGGAAAGAGAAACTCCAACATCTAGAGACTGGTGTAGTGGGATGAGCAACTAACTCACTAGGAGATAGCCTGGAAGAAAAGCATAGTGCAGCCTTCTGAAGCTTAAAGAAGAGGTTTTGAATGAATAAAGAAACCAACCATCTTATAGGAAGCAGGTGGCATGAAGTGAAATCAAAGTGGCTGGGTAAATAGAAGTGTGTCCACTGGATATGGGCACATGGGGTTTACTCTGACCTTGACATGAACAGTTTCGAGTATCAGCAAGTTCTATGATTGCATAGAATTCTGGATTCTATGAGCCGTAGGTAGTTGATAGGAAAGAATAGTCATCACCACAGTTTCTGTCCAGATGAGGGGAAACTGGCTGCTGACTTACCATATTTTCTGTTAGGGGATAATATTTGATATAAGTGGCCCTGAAAGGTTTTCTGCCTCCTCTGTGATTGGAATCTATAACTGGAAATTGATCCAGCGTGATAACAAGAATGCTGCCCACCTATTTAATCTTTTTCTCTGTGGGGCACTCATTGAACACGATGGCCAGGAATCCTTTTAGTGCAGTCGAGATGGGGGAAATCGGAGTAGCCAGGGTACAAAGAGCAGGCAGTGCTTCATCAGACTAGGCAAAATCTGTTTTTTGGAATATCAGAGTAATTTTTTATTTCATCTGTACAGTATATCAATAAAATTACTAGAACTAAGTAGTTAAGTAAAATTTGCTTATTCATGGGTACTATAAAATCTGTGGATGTTACAGAAGCACTTCCATTTTGGAAGTCAAATGGTTTGCTATTGTTTTAGTTGATAGGAGTAGAGCTTCTTTTTGTCTTAAGTTTGCTCTGCTCTCCCCCCACACCCCTACCTTTGGCTGTGGGTATTGCTGTTCCTCCATACACTACCAAGCTGAATTGTAAGTGTGGAGCTTGCATTTCATGTATTTATCACGATCCACAGTACATGCTGAACGTATCTTTAATGTATGCCATTAATAAAAGGCATTACTTTCCAAAGTTTATTTCATTTAAATCCATCTTGAAAAATTGTGAAATGTTGCCAGTATCAGTAAGCTCTCTATTGCTGTAATACAGTTTCTGGTATTAACAACTTTGAAGCAAGGATAGTTCATGCCCAGCATGACATTGGCAGGAGCATGTGTTGAGAGAGGCTGCTAATCTCACGGCCATCAGGAAACAGTGAAAGATGAAGGGCTAGATTCCCATCTCCTTCAGGGATTCCCTGAGACATAACTTCCTCTAGCTAGAGGACTATGGAGACACACTTTACCTAAATTTTCTCTTAGCTGTTTTTGATTCTAGCTGTCTAGAAAAGCTCATGACTTTGCTCTAGTGAGCCTCTCCCTCTCGTTTCACTACTTGCAATGGTACCATTGAGGAAATCAACCCGAAATTCTTGATCCCTCACACTTTGTTCTACCATGACCAATCTGTTATTGCTGTTCATTCAGTTTTACCTCTTGTCGCTATTTATCTGCATCACAAACTGCCTTCAGCCCCCACCTGGCCTGTTAGCTTTCTAAATGGTGTTTATAATTGTGTTCAGTTCATTCTCTAGACAAGAGACAGAATGTTATTTTCAAATTAAAAATCTAAGACCATCATTCCTGTTGAATAAGTTTTACTGACCAACCGTTGTTCCTGGATATAGACCAAAATCTTTAAACTAGTTTACGAACTCTATAGATCTGGTCCCAGCACCTCTTCTCCTGATTCAGCCTTTAGAACTCTGTGTCATTTCTAAGGCACACTGGACTTTCTTTCTTTCTTTCTTTCTTTCTTTCCTTCTTTATTTCCTTATTTCTTTCTTTCTTCCTTTCTTTCTTCTTTCTAGAAAGTGTTAATCCATTTGTACTAATTCAAGTTGGTCATGTTCTTCTTTTTCTCTTCTCACCTAGTTAATCTTTGTTTGGTTCCTAATTCATACAGGCACAGGTTCATTTTTATCCCTATGTAGTTCTAGCTGGCATTTCTTGACAGTATACATAGCTATAGATGTTTTCCATACTCTGTGGTGAGATAAAAGATGTCTGATTGTTTATCTGTTTCCAGCGACAGGCTATAAATTCCATGAGGACCTGCAATGGTCCTACTCTTGTTCACCTGATATCCCCAGAAATTATTGCCAATATCAGAAGAGTACCTTGGGTATTTGGTGATGAATGAGTGAGTAAGTGATCTTAAAAGGAATTTGGGGTGATTTAAGTCATCATAACCTATTGAATTATCAGGGCCGACTTTTTATGTAAAGGTTGTATTAGAGGTTAGCATACTTTAAGATTTAGATGGATTAAGTTGATTTCCTATCAGTTTTATAGATTGGTATGCAGTTAATAATGTCAGACTATGGCACTCTGAAGAAAGTAATTTTTCAGATGTTTCACAATATTTCTTGTTATTGTTAAAATTGTGGCTTCTAGAATTAGCAGTTTGCAAAATATCACTCATGAACCTTATTCCACTTGTTTAAAATACACTGACTATTAAACACACTTGTAACTCTAATGTCAGCTACATATTTGGGGTAAACACAGATCTCCGGTAAATGCATGAATGGGAATCTGGCTGTTTTCCCTTGTGTACTTAGCTTTGAATTTTCCTACAATTACTCAATTAAGATTTTTCATAATAGTTTTGTAGTCCAATTCTAATTTAAGCAGGTGATTGTTTTCCTATTCATAGCTAAAAATCTCTGCTAGCTAAGTGTTTATCATTCTTATCATGTTGATATTTAGCAGTTTCTGAATTGTTTTATAATTGAAACTTTTTTAAAATTTATTTTGACATGGCCTTCTGTAGCTCAGGCTTGCTGGAAACTTGCTATGTGGCAAGGGTGGCCTTGATGTAATCCGATCCTCCTGTCTTCTACTCCTAAACATTTGGAGCTAAGTTGAACCTGAATGCTTGCATTAATTCAGTAGCAGCCACTACTCATATTTCATTGGCACGTGCTACATTATGAGCACAGAATAAACATAAATCATGCTAATCCAAGTGTAATTCATAATTTAGAAAGTAAACTGATTTGAGTTCCTGTATGATAAATACTATCATTTCTTGTAAAACTTGTTTGTACTAGTTTGACGCATGGTCATAGCCATACAAATGAAAATAGATAACTATGAACCCTTCTGCCTTGACAGTTTAGAAATAATGACACATTTGTAAGAGTGCTGTTGAATCTCCAAGTTAATTTTTAATTGTGATAGCAATTAATTAAATATGCTAAGGATGCTATAATTTTCATTAATCATAAAAATGTGTATATTGGGCTAGATTTTCCCAACTAGAATGTATTAACAGTGAAATATAAAGATTATTTATGTTTTGTACATTGAAGTGTGTCAATTTGTTGTATATAACATATTTTGGTATGTTATTTAACAGAATACTTTCTCTTTTAGAAATTTACCTAAAAGAAACAGTTGGAGAGGGCACTCTTGTGCAACTGAGGACAAAGTAACAGAAACACAGTAATTTAATATTCTTTGAACTTGTAAGGATACTTCATTTGTATAAATATGCTTCTTATGAGAGTCTGATTTTGAAAAACTTGTGGCTTTTTTCATGTATCTCAAATCAACTTGACAAAGCTCTTGCTTATTAAAATTGTAATTTAGGGAGTCCTAGCATAATCTTAATATTAAAATAAGAAACAAATGATAGTGATTGTGATTGTCATTGCAGCAACTAAAGCATACCAATTGGGTGCTTTATGCAAATTATAATGTGTTTTCTTTTAGGAAATTGCTTGAAATTATCTTACAATTTTTTTCCCTACTCAACTTTAATCTCAGCGTAAAAGATTCTGAGTGCTGCATTGACAAGGAACTTGTCACCCTCATTGTGACATTGTGATATATAGGCAACGTCACACATGATAGCACCTGTGTGGTGTGTGTGAAGCAAGTTTGAAATAATACTTTAAATGTCTTGTGTGTGTGTGTGTGTGTGTGTGTGTGTGTGTGTGTGTGTGTCTCCAGCCCATAGGGCAGATGGCCTCTCGGGAGGCTTGTAGATAACAGTATGCTGTACCAGGACCCTTTTCCAGATAGTTGCAGAGCTCTCCCTACCTGGGTTAGAATCTCACTTGGAGCCCTGTTTGTTGATATGGTAGTTTGCAACAAAAGTCCATTATCTTACGGGGTCAAGAGGGTAATGGAAAAAATGCTCTCATCTTCCTATTATCTCACATCATTTTCCTGGGAACCGAGGAGAGAGAACACTCTTCTCCCCAAATTTTCTCTTGGCAGTTTAAAAAAATGGTGACTTTTTGTTTCTGTGACTAAGTAAAAGATTAAATGCCAGTATAGAAAGCTTTAGAATTGCAGTTGTTCAGGATGACAGTTCGGGCAAGTGTTCCATCAAGGTCACCTTTGGTGAAGTCACTGAATGGCATGCAGTAACAAGAGCCAGAGGAAGGCGCCTGGGAGATTCCTCCATCTCCATGTCATAAGGTTTGTCTTTCCTTTTTATTTTTATAAGAAAAGGCAAGGAATTTTCAAAAATATTCACAGGAGAGAATCAAAACTGTCTGACTCTGCTAATGGCAATAAATTAATAAATAAATAAATAAATAAATAAATAAATAAAAGAAATTCTCTCTAAAAGAGACAATGTACTAAAATCAGTGTTCTTACAATTCCAGGTATTCCAGAGTTATATAAAGAATATAAAGAGCATCCCTTGTGATTAAGAAATTCTTATTAAACTTATACTGGTAATTTTTCATTAAATCATAGATGAATTGTTTTGTTAGATTTTACCAGATAATGTTTTTTTCTATTATTTTGAAAACAGTACAGCACCCAGCACAAAGTCCCAGCATAGTGTATCTGTTGAACTTACATCTTAGAGTGCAAATTAAGAGTCTCTGGAAGATCTTCTTTTCATATAGGGATTCCACTGGAAAATTCTCCTCAGAATTCAACCCACTAGAATATCCTTTAGATTAAATAAAGTCCCAAGATATAAATTGCGTTGTTGAGTACTTCGGTCATCTGTTCACTCCTCTGTCTAAAAGGTCAATATAACTGCATAATTTCATTTGAAAGTTAACTCAGCCATTGGTCCAGTTTTCACCTGAGATGGCTTGAACTGAATTCACATCCTACTTACTCTTGTAGAGCTCTGTCTACACCAGTTATTCTGGTTTAATTCAGTGCAACTTGGGTGGTGGTTTTGAGTAATTAAATGTGCCATAATAGTCAACATTCATGGACACATGTTTATAGTTCTCTGGTTCACTCATGATTCAGCTTGAAAACATGTGTGAGCTTTCTCTTGAATTAATGTTTACACAAAAGATAATTTTAGCACATAATTTTCTAATTGTATTGAAACTAGTCTTTCCATTTAAAGTTATTGCAAAAATTAAGCTGGCAGAAAGGTTTTCTATGAGTAAGATGGTTGTTATTTCAAAATTATTTAAGCTCTATGTCTATACAAGGTCATCTACTGCTGTTGATAAACTATGATAAGCACCTTACCCGTGTTAACAGACGCTGAGAGAATGCCACAGTACATAGATGGGCTGATCCCCATAGAAACTGCTGGTTGTCTACCATATAACATAGGCCTTGGTCCTTTGAGTTCCTGAACCTTAGCATTATTAGGCAAACTTTCTTCTTTAAAGTTTATGGTGATCACATTATAGACATTTCATGTTGATTTGCAAATACTCATACAGATTTCACTTTCCCTGGAAATATTGAAAAATACTCATTGTTTAATCTTTGTTTTACATGTTTGCATACTAGAGATTTTTCATACAGTATAATAGTGACAGTTGTATACATTGACTACTAAGGTATCCTTTTAAAGTATCTCCTTTGGAAAATCTAAGACTATTTGCCAATGGCCAATACTATAGTCCGTCTGGGAGAACATTATTGTAAGATGTCTACTAGTTGAATATCATTATAATAGTGCAATTTTGTACTATGGAAACAGAATGGAAACTTCAGGAACTGAAATGCAGACATTTCATTAACACAGCACCATTGTGCTTTCTTTTGATGACTTTCCCTCCTGTTTCTCTAAGGTTTTTGTTTTCGTTTTAAACTTGGGATTTTCCAGAACATGAAATCTTTGTAACTTCTCTGTTAAATTTCATGTTCCAGAGTCCAGTGGATCTGTATCACTGGTTTTGAGGCATTCTATGCAATTAAGTGCCAGGAACATCAAAAACAGAGGAGAATTAGTTATATATGCTTTTATGAAATCATCATACCTTCCAGTGGTTGGCAAGGGCATCTCACCTACCATGGTCTTATGTACACGGAACTGAATGGCTTTATTGTAGAATGCATGGCTCTAGTTCACTACTGGGAGATTCTGAGTTAAAAACTGGGGCAGAAAATCTTGTATATGGGTTTCTCATGCTTGTAGGCATCTTCACAGTAATAGAGTTTCCTACTCATAATTAACACATTCATTAATGGGACAATTAAAGATCCTGGGGCACCTTGTAACTGCTGTTAAATCTTCCCTTCTGCTATGTAATTAAAGAAGGAATTCAGAGACAAACAAAGATACCATTGCAACCATCAGTTTCCCTAGCACATGCCATTAATATGTGGACTCGTTCAATTTGCTCATCAAGCCCTATTGTGTCTTTTGGTTTATATTCATAGTTAATAATACTCTGGGAATTCATATAACTGTAAAGTTTGACAACAGTTTTTGAACTGAAGATATATGCTGTATACACACACCTCTAATAAAGCAAATAATGAAGTGGTGGAGTTGTATCATCTGACATTCTTGTAAAATTGACAGATGAATATCTGTTTTTCTGAGCTTGTCTCCATATTAGGTTTTCAGTCTCTTCTCTTAATGAAAACATAGCTTTAATGATGTCTAAAGGACTACCGGACTACCAGCCTAGAATCCACACCACCAGAGAAACTAGGAAACAAGGAGGACCCCAAGAGAAAAACACATGGTCCCCTAAAGAAGGGGAAAGTGACAAGAACCCCTGAGCAAATTAGGGGCAAGGGGTAGGGGGGAGAAGATGGAGGTAGAAAAAAGAGAAGGGGAGAAGAAGAGGGAGAAGAGAACAAGAGGAATCAGGAAAACTGAGACACGGGAGGAATAGAGGAGAGCAAGGAAGAAGCTCCCTCTATCAAGAGGGAGCCAGGCATAGGTTTAGAGAGAGGTCTTGCATGAGAGAAATGTGCAGAGATCCACAGGAATGACCCCAACTAAGAATCTAGACAGTGGTGGAGAGGCTGCCTTTGATGCCGTTCCCCTATAATGACATTAATTGCCATCCTAGAGCCTTCATCCAGTAGCTGATTGAAGCAGAATTATCACCCACAGCTAAACACTGAGCCATACTCCTGGAATCCAGTTGTAGAGAGGGAGGAGGGATAAGCAAAGGAGCCAAGACCATGCTGGAGAAACTCACAGAAACAGTTGACCTGATCTAGTGAGAACACAGAGACCCTAGTCATAAAACTGGGGAACCAGCATTGGACTGAAACAAGCCCTCTGAATGTGGGTGCCAACTAGGAGGCCTGTGCCATTGATGGGACCTCTAACAGTGGAGCCGGTGTTTATCCCTAGTGCGCAAACTGACTTAGGGAACCCATTCCCTATGAGGGACACTATTACAGCCCAGATACAAGAAAGTGTGCCCATGCCCTCCCCCAAATGATGAGACAGACTTTGATGATATCCCCACCCACCCTGGGGAAGGCCTCACTATCCTTGGGCAGTGGGTGTGGGGTGGGTTGGGGAATCAGTAAGGGGACATGGGAGGATGAGATTGTGAGGGAATGTGGGAATTGATATGTAAAATAAAAGTGTTTCTAAAAAAATAAATAAAAATAAAAATTAAGAGGGGAAAAATGAAACAAAGCAAATTTAAACAAAAACAGAAAAGAAGTACCTGACTTGTAAGAGGAGAGATGGCTTTGCAGTTATGAGCACTGGCTGTGATTTGTAGAGGGCCTGAGTTCAATCCCAGTACTCACATGACAACACAACCATTTGGTAACTCCAAAACTAGGGGATATGACACCCTTTCTTGGCCTCCATTGGCAGCAAGCCTGCAAGTGGCAGCCAGATTTACATGTAGGCTAGACACACATGCACACTAATAAATAAATGAATAAATGAATAAATACTAAATAAAACAAGCAAGCAAACAAGAGGTAAATGGTTTAACAGCTTATTAGTATATGCACAAACTTATTTTGGCTAGAATTTTTAAACTTCTTTATTGAATCTTTGGGAGTTTCATATTGTGCACCCCAATTCTGTTTACCACCTTCTCCCCCATGCTCTGCCTCATCCCTGCTACACCTTCCCCCACGAAAGAAAGGTGATGTTGATATGAGAACTTTTTTTAACCAGTAGTGTTTAGTTATTTAGCTAGCCATCTTTTACCAGTTGTTTAATATCCATGGATACTGCTATGATACGCAGTACTAAATTCTACACATGATCAGTATGGTGTGGGCTCGCTGCTTCCCACTGTAGTGATGTTCCCCTATCACCTCTATACAATTTCAGTTCAAACAAAATAGCACCTCCAACAGAAATCAAGTGCAGTCTCCTCCCCTGTAAGCTGTAATTGAGGTTATGGCTCAGCATATTGCCTGTGGCAAAATCTATTACCAAGAAATGGAGACCATGATTTGAAGCTGGCTGCAGTGTAAGCAAAATGAATTAATTATTAGTGAGGCAGAATTGAAGGAAAATGCAGGGCTTCCTAGAGCGAAATACATTGATACTCTGGAAAACAGGACACAGGAAGGAACCCATTGAAGAATCTGACACCCAGCTTGCCTTTTGAAATTTTCTGTGATTCACACCTTTCAGCATTCGTGAAGATGTATGTATGTATGCATTTGTATGTGCATGTGTAGTATATGTTCTTCCACATGTTAAAATTTATAAACATTTACAAATTCTTATGTTAAATGTGCAAACATTCATTGGTAGTTATCAAATTAAAAGTCTTCACAGCAGAAAATCATGCAGACTATTTATATTTCTTGCCTGTATCAGTCTTTCTACTTAGAATTCCAAATATTGTAATATAACTGTGACATTCAGTGCAATTCACCAGTCTTTGGTACTAGAGTATCTTATAGTACATAAACAAAAAAATAAGGAATTATGATGAGGAGATGGAGAACTGTTCAATCTTTTAAGTTTATTCAACTTTACAGAAAAGAAGTTGCATGGCGTGTCAGGTAAAGATATAGACATATAAATACAGAAAGAGATGTAGTTACATGTCTGATGCAAGAAATTCATAGATAGATTCTCATATTTGGACAATCACATGTTCCTTCTCTTTCTCATTTTGTGTTTCTCTTTTTAACTTGAGAGAATTTTATCCTGCTTTGTAATGCCCCAAACTGTAATATAAATTATGTCATAATTATTCAGTCTGTTAGAATAGACAGTAATAGAATTGCCCATTTTTTGTTGGCATGTTTACCCACTTACAATAAACAAAGACACTTGAATATTCATCTATATAACTGCTCACTTATTCAGATAAAACAAAACAAAGTTATGTGTTAATTTCAATAAAAACAAGAATGTTTATGCAACCTGCTGCTATGTGAAAATTTCATTCAGCTTTTAATATTATTAACATTTATTTTTCAATTTAAATTTCATCATATAGCAAAAAACAATTCTATCTTAGAGTGTTTCTTTCTAGGTTTTGTATTTAAGGTAGTGTCCAAAGTACTCTTTCTGATCATTTAAAATTATGGCTATTTGAATGATTATACTACTTATATTTGTTAAGAAATTTTTTACAGTCACAGATTCCTTGTCAAGCTTTAGTAACTTTGGGGTTCATTAAATAGTTTTCCAGAAGTGGCACAACTATGTAGTAACAACCAAACTTCAAATCGCCCTCTGATTTTTAATGCCATACCTGACCACTCTGCTATATTGCCACCTATATTGAATGAACAATGCCTGGCAGTTTTCACAATTTTGAGTGTGTTGCACCTATCAAGAGCAAACTTATGAACAATCCATATTTTCATTTCCTGAGGTTTGGGTGCAATGTGTTAAGCAAAAACAAAACAAAACAAAACAAACAAACAAAAACTCCAAATGGTGCCCTTTATGTCCTTGCTAGTTCACAGAGATTTATGATTCAGGTTTTCCCCTTGTTTCGCATAGTGGATAGTAGATCCTGGGTAGATCTTTCTTTTGGTGACTTTGAACATCTAATGTTCTAGTTCACTTGTGCCTAAAGTAGGATGGCTATAAGGTTCATTGTGACTATGTAAGTAGTACAGCACCTGATCCCTGGTAAGCACTCAGAGAAGGTAGCTATTGTCCTCACTTCTAATCCCAGCACTAAGTGATGGAGCTGAGATTATCCGTAGTTTGAAGTAGACTGCTCTACAGAGCAAGTTTCAGGTCAGTCTAAATAAATAGGAAAAAAGTAAGCAGTTGTAAAGAGAAAACAACCAAGAGATCCTGGGAAGTGTGGCTGTTATATTCAGCTATGATCCAAACTGAATCTTGCTTCTTGAGAGGATCTTAAGTTAGAAATGACCTGAAAGTGACAGTCATTCATGCAGGATGGTGATCTGTGTTTGAATTTACTTCCCACCCCCATTTTATCCTTACATTTATGCTCCTGTGGAAGGAAGAGAAATAAATGTGTTTTCCTGATGTCACACAGAACTCAGCAAAATACTTTGGACACCACATGCGTGGGAGTTCCTGTCTACATAGCAGTCAGTTTGCTAGCAGACCTTGATGTATCCTGTAATTCAGTTCAGTTCTGACACTGCCTTGGAGTTTGAGTCAGAACTCCTAGATAACAGCTGAATCCTATAAAGTTGTCCTCTATTGGCCACTTCATCGGCTAGACATAAGTCCAGGTTGTGGTCTATAATTCCATCAACCCATAGCAAATTGAGGTTTCCTACAGCCTCCTCCTGAGGTTTGCTTAATTTGCTAGAGTGCCTAATTGAACTCAGAGAAACATGTTCCTTGACAGCCAAATGAGAGACGTACAGAATGGAGGCATCCAGAAAGGTGAATAGAACCCCTTGAGTGTGTTCCCCACCCTCCAGGAACCTGCTAAGCGCTCTGGAAGCTTGTGTGACTATTGCCTTTCTCTTTTTCTGGGGCTTTATTGTATTGCACTATTGCTTGAATCATTATCCATTGGTGATCCACTGAAGTGTCACTTCTCCAAAGGCTGGGGGGATAGTGAGTATGAAGGCTTGCTAATTTTTAGTCATGCCTCTTTCTTTCTGGAGACCAGCCATTCTACTGGGGACCACTAACTATCAGTCATCTTATTGGCAAACAAAAGACATCCCTTAGATTTCAAGGAACTTAGGAGTTGTATGTCAGAGGACAGATGGAAAGCAAACATACTATTTCCTATAGACAGTATCCCACTTCCCCTAATCTCAGCAGTTTTGAAGCTGTTCTTTGGTAGATGAATTTGGAACATCAGCCACAAGAGACTGAAAGTTGAGCTCAGAGGGAGAGTGTGAGCACAGACAGAGCACATTCATCCCAGGTCAATGCACTGTTGCATCTCCAGTTACATGCTGTTAATTTCACCTTCAACCTGGGGGTTTTGATATTCAAATTGTATTTCTTTGTTCATATCCAGAAAGCTAAAACCAAAACCAAAAAAGTAACATGCTTCTAGCTTTTAATTGCCTGGTAATGATGAATGTTTGCAGTTTCTTTTGGGTGATATAAAAGTGGTATACACCTAGGGAAATCAGTTATGAAAAATTATTAACAGATATTTTATCATCACAATGCAACATTCCACTGGCCAATGGATTCATGCATAATAATTATGCTGGTAAATACTAAAAGTTTTGCAATAAGAGATGTAAATAATACTCTCAGCAGAAAGAAATGGAACCCTGAGAAATTGTAGAAAATGCAAATCATTGTATTTCAAGAAGAAAATATATTACTGTGATAATGATTCATCCAGAAAACAACATGGATACATATGTTCCAGATATATGGCTGTTTTCTAGGACAACAAAGATGACTAAACTCTCACTGTCAATATAGATTAAAGGTAACATAAAATTAAGAAAATAATTGCAGAACATGACACTGAGCACGACAACAAAGGCAGGAAAAGTTGGTGAGAGAGCACAGACAAGGGAGTCATTACCCTCTATGCCTTGGAAAATCACAGCAGTGAGCAGTAGAAATCAGATGGATTGATGGATGGGAGAATGGACTGATGGATGCATGGATGAATGGATAGATGAGTGCAAGTATCGTAGAAGCTTGGACAATGCTACATTAAATGCCAAGTTCTGAGACTATACTTTGGGATTTCTCAAAGAAAGGGAGTGGTCAGAACACTATTGTTAGTGTTCCCTTTGAACACTGTAGTATGAAATGGAGTAGTCGGAACACTGTGGTTTCTATGGGTCCTATGATGCACTCCACATAGTTGAGTAATTTTTAAAAACTACAGGTTAAAGGTTGTTATTCCCCCAAAGCCATAATTTACTGGGAGTAAACAATGTCGCTTGAGCTCTGCTGATAGTATATTTCAAGTTATGAAATAGGATACACATTATAAAGGGAGTCTAGGGTAAATCATTTTGAAAGAAAAAAATTGTAAAATATTATGCATATGCTTTTTATTTAGAGTTTTGCTTATCTATTTTTATAAGTAGGTTTCATTTCATTAGTTTCCAATGATGAAGTTTTAACCTATCTAATTTTCATACAGACTATATGACTATTTGTTCCTTGAAATCAAGTTTGGGAGTGTGTATACATCCACTTGTGTGTGGTTTTCATTAGACATTTGAGTCCCCTTTATTAATAATACAAATCTAAAATTGGTACGTCTTTTTTAGAACTGCTAGTCATTTTCTTTTTAATTTACTGATAAATACTAGTTAATTGCTCTTTGAATAAGACTCCTTCCCGGTATTATATAGTGTTCAGTCACAAGCACAAGTCAGTAGTGATAACATTAAAAATACCCACCGTAGCGGTGTTTACTGGGCATTTATTAAGTTTCAAATGATGCTGTCAACTGTTCACATGATGTTACTTAACTCTTACTAATTTTTCACAGTATGAAAGTATCCAATTTTTCCTTAAAACTTAGCATTTTCACATTCTCTAGCTGATTCTTGTGCTTAAAGTGGGTCATTCAGCTTCTGACTTCCCTCTCAAATATCTTGAGTCTTCTTAAGCTGCTTAGGTTCCTTTAGAAAGTAGGTTTTCTGCAGTTCCCATATCAAAAATTGTTAAGAAGAACATGAAATGAAGGATACATCATATCCTTTACTCTTCCTTCAGAATCTTGGCAGTGGAAGGGCAGGAAGACTTGATGATGGCCTCACAGCATATAAAGGATGAAAGTAAGGCCATCAGAAGAGAAAAAGGATGAGGTAATGTTGGGGGGAAGTCCTGTGCATTTGTCAATAAAGCACTGCTGGCCAATAGGAATCTAGATAGGTGGGACTAGGAGTCCAGGAGGACTCTGGGAAGGAGAAACACAGGGAATCGAAATGTTAACGCCATGGGGTAGGAAGCCCGGAAACTTCTCCGGTAAGAGACATACTTAGAGTAACAATTATGGGGTAATTACCAGAGATGAACACAGGGTTCCTCAGTTCCTGACTGTCATATCTCTTCAATTTCCAAATACCTACATGCTACATTTTTTATTTGACATTGAGAAAAATGTCATTTAAAAGTCAATAATTGATCATATTATAGGGACATAGTGATCCAGCCATTATAAAGCAAACGTTTTCATCCATAAACATACCATCAATGGAGAAGTCAGGCCAAAGAAGACCCTTAGAGAAACTGTCTCTGTTGGTTGCAAATACTTTTTGCATCTGCCTAAATACATGCAGAGATAAGTAAGGTATTTCTTTGACTCTTAAAAAAGTAGGGGCACTTGGCATAATTTTATATGTGTATGATTTAAACAATGCTTTTAAAGATGCATTTCAGTGTTCCCTTTTGCCTAACACAGATATTAATAAATATCTGTATGGAGAGTTATGAAGCATCTTTCATTATTGACAATGTTCAGGTAAAATTTCCTGGCAGATTGAGGAATGGAACTAAATTAGTTGAGGTGCCAGCCTTAAAACTATCACTGTATTTTATCTTTTGATGAATCACAATTGTGCTTTAGTTATATAAAATAAAGTGTGAATAATTGAATAGTGAATAGTTATATGGCCCATAAAGGAACTTACTTAAATGAAAATTGTATTGGCTGCTTTAAACATATATACCAGAGTTCTAGAAAAGCATGGCTAAATGCCTATCAAAGAGCAACGAATTTTTCAATTTTATTAAAAAAATCAACTTGAATATCCACAAATCCTTTAATTTTAAATTTCCTATTTACAGTTTTTCCTTTCATCTCTTGTTTTGAAGGCTTGATGTGGGAGTGCTAATTAATGTTAGGATTGTTAACTGATATATTTGTTGCTAAGAAAACAGAACTGTCACATTACGTTATTTTGAAACTGTACCTTGTGTATGCCTACGTGCCTATGTTTATATGTGTATGCATTTGTGCATGCACATGTGCACGTGTGTGTGTGTTTGTGTGTGCATGTAATGGTACATTTGAAACTATGCTTGAAGAAATATTTCCTGGCCGGCAGGCAGCACTGCCATCATAACATAGTGCCATGACCTACTAACTTAGTTGTTTCTTCAAAGCTTCCTTTTCCAGTGGTTCACCCATGTCTAATGTTAGAATTGTGCATATAAAAATACGTCTGCCATATTGTCTTTTAACAATGAGAAGATGCCATTTAGGAAGTACACATGGAAGTTTCTAGATATTTAAATTACCATTGTATGTTTCTTGCTCATAGGCAGGCCTTCGTTCTTTGGGTTGTCTTAGCCAGACTATATGCTACATTTGGAGTTCTTCATCTTTTTTTTTTTTTTTGGTTGTTTTTAAAATCTTGATTTGGGTTTCTCCTGTGTCAAGAATTCCCTTGTGATTTAGGGAGGAAGTTCAGAAAATACTGATCTGAGCGTTTGAAAGGAGATGGAAGAGCAGTAGCAATTGAGAGCATTTATAGGAATGGTTTAAAACCATGTCTGAGAGGTCGCCCTCTCCAAGGATGAGGGAGGAAAGATGTTTACACACATGTTCCATATCATTGACCAGGGCTATCAGGTTTGAATCATATGTGATTTCCCTGATGTATAGAGCCTGCCTTGCCAAAGGACAGGAGTCTTCCCGGGCTCAGAGAAAACTTTGAAGCAGATAAAAGGCATTTAATTGGATCTGAACTGGCACAGAATAGAGCAGATCAGCTGAGTGCCCCCCAGTGGGAGTGGGAAGGACCAACAGAAGCATCTGTCAAAGCTCTGAGCTGGGTCTTCCCAGCAAGTCCTTTGTGTTTTATCTCCATGTACAGAGAAAGAGAAGGGTCATTTCTTAACTTTATATTATTTTTCATTAGTTCACCTGTATAATGATCCTTCTCTTTTAGAAAATAGTGTTAGAGGTGTGGAAGCAGATACCAGGGGAAGAAAATGACACATTACTCTCATTGAGGACTTTACAAGCAGGACATAGGGACCAAAGAACTGCGACACTTCTGTAAAGTGGACAAAAGTTTGACTCATTTACTTTGTCTATAAAAGTGTATGGATTCCACATAGCATTGCTCCCCCCCAACTTCTGCAGTGGTTGTAACCCCTTTGTCTCTCATTCAGTTTCCTGCCATCATATGTCAGTCTCTGTTTCTCTTCCTTTGGTGATGAGCACTCCCAGAGAAAGAGGTAACTATATGTCACTCTTCCATTCCAATTACTTTGTCAGAGTCAGTGTCCCCTGACTGGAATATTCAGATGACTGTTGAAGATTTTGACATGGGAGGGCTCGGAATCCATGTAGGAGAGAGAAGGTAGGGACCCCACAATACATAGTTGAAGTTTTATTAAAGATGCCCACTAGTGTTTGCCATGCATAGCTTTTGAGGTAGCACATATGAAAAGGTAATAATTACATACTACTTATGAAGATGTACTTATTAATCCAGAATTAGAGATACAATATATTAATGTGCATGCAAGTGCGAAGTTATGCAAAATAATACTGCTCTTTAATATTTTTATTGCCCTTCCTTGACTTTCCTAAAGGGGATGATAGCCAGTTACTATTTGGCTGAATACCTGTTAGATGTTGCCAAACATATCTTGTTTCTGAACGCCTGACAACTGTTCAGCAAGGCAGATTTTCATATTCATTTTACATTAACAAAACTAAAGAATAGAGGTTAATTAACTTGTCTGAAAATCAAAATTAAGCCATGATTTAAATTGGGTATCTCAAATTCTAAGTTATGGTAGCAGAACGATAAAAATGACAAAGTACAATATGACAGAGTCCAATGTGGTGGTTCTGTAGAATCCACCATAGACCAGGCACTTGGTGAAGCATTGTGCCTGCCCCTGTGAGCATGGTGGCAAAGATCCTGCCTTCTGAGAGCCTTGACTGTGATAGAGAGGGCACCTAAGCTAGGAAAGAAAGCAGGGCATAGCAGGTGATAAATGTCTGATGGCAATGTCAGGTGCTAAGAAAGCCTGAAGCTACATGGCTTCATTTACTTTAGGATTTTAGAATGTTTTTTTGAGGAAGGGTATTTTACCTACAAGTTGAAAGATGACTATGCTTAAAGGTACTGTGGAGGGAAGAGGAGAAAAATTGCTCTAGGCATACTCAAGGACCGAGTACCCTCATTCAAAAATGCCAGAGTGTCATAATTAAGAGTTGAATCCTAAAGGGAGAATGGACATGGTAGAAATTGGAGAGCTGGAGGCCCTGGGAGCCATGGTGTTGAGTCTTGATGCCATTTCCATTCTGAAGTTATAGAAAGCCCACGGAGTGGAGGAGTTGACACGATGATCTGTGTTCTCTCTCAGTCTAGGGTGTGGCAGACAGAGTGAAGAGGAGTGCACTCAAGTAGGAAGATGATTAGTGGGAAGTTGTGTTAGTGAGGAAGAAGTGGGTGTCTAGGAAAGATATAGGGAACTTGGAAAAAAGAGAAATGAGTTTCCAGTGAAGGAGGGAGAAAGTTGTCACAGTGTTTGTGATTTTTGTGAAAGTATTTCTGAGAATCTTTAAGAATGCTGGCTGTCCATATGAAAGCTGTGCCTATCTGCTGGCCAAAGAGCTCAGTAACCCCACCCTCAAATTATCAAAGGGACACTGGAGGGGCTGGTGGAATCAGAAATAATTTTGTCCTATTTTCTTAAATTTTTAATTCTTTACATGTGTCATGTAAAAATACATTTTTCTTATAAAATACTGGGGCATTTCCAATGAGCACAAATTGTAACCACTTAAACAGAAGACAATTTCCTCACCAGTGAACCTTCCTTAAATGCCTTAAGTTAACATCCCATCCATGTAACAGGACTCCAAGATTGGTGGGTTCTGGTGTTTATTTTAATCTTGTATTGTCATTAGCAAGTTTGCTACATGAGTTACCCTTGGGTATGCTGTGGAAATGGCTTTCAATTGCTTTCTCTTTGTGTCTTTCTATTTTAAGGATTTAGGGTATTATGCCTGAGTGAATTGGTTCACAAGGATTTTACTTACTCACTATATGCTGCTGTGCTTTTGTTCTCCATCTGGCTAAGCCACATACCTCCTGAATAGCATGTTCACACAGCGCATGTGATGCTGGGGTACTAAGGTGCCAGTCTTTCCTTCTCCCCAGGCAGTGTGTGGTACATGGAAATTCACTGGAACTATAAACTCTAATTTCTCAATCAAGAATAGTTAGGAAACCAGAGTTCTGCATTTGCATTAACACAGGGCTCTGCATGCCAGCTCAGCTTACTACCTGCTAAGCCTCCTAGGTCTTTTAGAGAATGTGCATTGGCAGTTTTCCAGTCTCACGAAGGCTCATAAATAACTGCCTTTCATATGAAATGTATTTGGTTTGGCATATTGACACTGGAATACATTTTTTTTAGCAGTTGAACAAATTAAAATGAAATGATGGCTCCGTCTTTTTCAGTGTAATAAAATGAGCATAATAGGGTTAGTATCTTTATCTGGCAGTCAGGAATTAGATAGTGTGCCCAGTTGCATGATAGGAAATTTACAAATTTCCTAATTCCTGTTGTTAGGATGACATTCCTAGGTATCAACAACTAGGAGAAAGAATGACCAAGCAAGATGATTGTAGCCATAATACCTGAGTCCCATCTCCATAACAGTTCTTATTTATTTGATCTTGGATACAGGCTGAGCACCTGGATTTTGTTGCTGTTGTTGTTTAATTTTTTCTTGAACTCCAGGTCATTCTAATATGAGCCAAAATTGGGAACCAGTGTTGCCCACACATGTGTCATTGAGAAGTCTCCTCTAGTGGCATTTTTGCTAAATGTCCTTATTTCTCTTTGCCTTTTGTTCCCTAAGTCTGGTTAGCAACATGATATGGATATAGGCTATCAGAATAAGGAAATCATTAAACATGAAGAAGATTGGGAAGGGGATGATTTAATGGCTTTACTTTATACTTGGTATGAACAGACAAAACCTTAGGGATGCTTAGAATGATAGTAAGCTACTACAAGCTGCTCTGGCATTTTCCAGCTTGCCCTGGCACACTGGCCAGTTGATTTGTAAAACAGGAAATAATAATGATTATCTCATTGTGTAGGCTTCAATAGTTTACATTTAACTGTGAGTATATTTGTTTCATTTTATACTATGGAATGGATTTTAATCCTTGGTTGCATATTCCCTTATATATATTCATCAGCCCATAGAGCATGTACCTGATACCACTCAACTTTGAATATAACTAAAAGAACAAGATGTATGGAAGAAGTCGATTCTGAAAGCATGAGCACAGTAGAAGTCTTAGAAGTCCATTTCCTGACTGCTCCTTTGAAAAAGGAGTTCTTATAAACATGATGAATTTTTGTTAATGTGTACATGTATTTAGGTTATTTTAAGTCATTGTGTGTACTCCTGAAATTTTTGTAAAACATGGCATTGAGAACCCATGAGACATCTTTCACTTAAAAGAAGTCATTCTTAAAAAAAAGTAACACCTCTGACACTACCATTGAACTTTAATAAGATATTTTTAATTAAAACTATAAATGGCTAGGCCTGTAATCACAGCCAGCATCTGGGAGGCAGAGGCTGGAGGATAGGATCTCAAGATAGAATTCAGCTTAGACTAGAGAAAAAGTTTTCTTTCTCTCTTTCTTTTTCTTTTCTTTTCTTTCATTTTTTTTGGCAACAGGCTTTATGGGAAGAAAAACAAAACCAAACAAAATACTGGAAAAACATGTGGAGTGGGCAGAATAGGGAAATGAACTCCCTCAAAACAATTTCATTTATAAGTGATTCTTAGATATGATACTCATTCAAAATAAATTTTATCTATATGACGCTTTTAAACATAGAAGATGGGATTTATTTACATTAGACTCTGAACCAACAAGCTGTCATTCACAAGAGGCCCTCTCTCTCTTTCAGCAACTGACTTTGTCTACTCTTTGCAGATCTTGTGGTAGTAGTAAGAGCTGAGCTATGATTTAACATTGGAAGTCCAAGTTTTGGCAAAGTTTTTCCCAGGTTGATATTGAAAAAGTTAGAAAAGCAGTTGAACTTTGCCTATTTTCTAAATAAAAAAAGTTTGTTTAATTAAATAATCATGGTATTAATATTTGAGATTTTGGTATAAATCGAGCATTTTTAAAACAATGAACAACATCACTGAAGTTTTCTTCTAAAAAGCAGGAAATGCCCTTTTGGGGAGCTCTTGGTGATTATTGCTACTGATGCATGTGTACACACTATTGTATTCATCTCCCATCCACGGTAGTTAGTGACACTGTCAATTAATCCCAAGTTGAGTTTCATTGTGTGTTCACTGCATAGAGAGTGATTCTGTGTCTTTTAATAACTTCAACTTGTGCTGTCATCCATTCCACTTGGACAGATTTTTCTCAGTTTATAATCTGGAAAATAGAACTTTAGTCTTTTTAAGATGTACCTTCTCTGAGTCTGTTTGCATGTGTCAGCCCAACCAATGAAGAAATGCACAGGGAGAGACAGCTGCTCTGTCCCTGGCCATGTTGCTGGTGTCACTGCTATGTAGTTATCTGTTAATCTCAGAACAAGCAGAAACAAAAGAAGTGAACTATTGCTGATTCAAGGCTGCATTAGTTTTCCAGTAGCAAGCTTCTCATGGTTGATGATTTGATAATCTTCAGAAGCATCGTGTTTTCCCATTTGGCACTGTTTGAAACTAAAGTAAAACACTTTTTTCCATCATGCATAGTGGTGTTTACTTTACCTATATTTACTAGGATTAAATTTATCTGCAAATAATAGAAAGCCTAAAATAATAATGATGATTAAACAAGGTAGAAGTATCATTTAAACCTCCTGCAAAATTGTTGACTGACATGAGGAGGCCAGAGCTTGGTACAGTAGCTCACTTGTCATCAGGAATATTAGCTCTGGATACTGAGTACATGCTTTGGTTTTTAAGTCATTTCATGATCCAAAAGAGTTGGGGGAGCATAGGCTCCACAATGAAAACAAACTAGCAAACGAAAGTGGGAACCCCAACATGTTGTATTTCTTTATAAATCCCCATGCCCCTTTTTCTTAGGTCTTCAGAACTAACTTTCTTTACATGAGTAGAGGAAGTGTTAGAATTCTAGAATTGAAAATGGGTGGATTACCATCCCAAATATTTGGGGGATTTTATCTGGCTTTGTGCTAAGAAGCAGGAGGTAAGTGAGCAATGGAATGGATTATATCAAGTTTTTAATATTGCACTATTGTGAGGCAGGGGCAAATTGACAGTATAAGCACATACTTTGAATTGTTTTTTGATCAAGAATAAAAGAATATGGTCAAAGCTAGTAAGATATTTGAATTATTGACAGTTCTGGTATTTGGTTTAAAAAGATTAATCATACATGGAAAATATCAGGAACAGATATGTGAATCATTTAGTTATTTGAAAAAGTCAAAATTTCATGCAATTTTGACCACTTTTTGACAACTTTATTTATTTAGAAAATATATAAGAAAGAGGTGCATATTATCCATTCAGTCCTCAAGGATAAACTAGAACTTATGAACAATTAATTATACTGACCTTGGTGTCTCCTTTAGAGATCACAGTATTCTCAAGTCATTAAGTAGAAGAAAATGACAAGGTCATGGACTCTGTGCATTACCTACTGCTAACTCATCAACTCAAAGCAGAATTGTGGAAATAGGTACAGTGGGTTCTGGGCTCACAATTCTGTAATTTGTGCAAGACAAAGCTAGGAAGACTACCCTCTGTTCCATCTGCTATGGCTGAAGAATCTCCTTCTATGATGGTTTCATGCAGATGGCTGACAAATAGGTACTGGCAGTCAATTGGTGGTCTCATCCATACTTCTGTGACCTCTTTACAGGGCTAGGTTGAGCCTCTAACAGAATGAAAGCTTATTTCTAACAAGAATCTTCCTGGAGATATTCATTCTAAGAAGACAGGTACCAATGCACAAGTACTTACCAAGTGTCCAAGTTAATGTCTCATTGGCAGGGGTCCTAGAGAGAGAAGCTGCCCGTGGTCAGAAAAATAGCAAGGCATGTACTTTATGAGAGGCCATCAATGTAATTGCCTGCCATAGCATCTTCTAAGAAAGAAACATATGGGGAGACTACTTTTTGAGTTCCTGCCATGTGCTAGTCACTGTCTTTAATCACCAAACTGGCTTGCAAAGGATGTGTCACTTATTTGATATAGCAGATAAGAAAAGAGGATAGAATGTTTTAAATGACCTGCATCAGGTCACATAGCTCTTACATTGTGAGGTCCCTTTTTTCAGTACTGTTTCAGTGACTCTACAGTCTTTCAACCTTGCTGTATCTGTGCTATCCCATAACTGTGAGTGCACCTTAACTGTGTCTGGTATGAACACCCCAAGTGCTTTTACTCTAAATCACAATAAAGTCTTGGCACACACGAAGTTGTGTAGCATATTCAGCACATAGAAAGAGGTTCCTGGATATTGGTATTAATCATTTGCTGCTTCCTTTCCACAGAGGTGCCAGGGCAAAAGAGCCATCTAAAGGAGTCATGGCAGTAGAACACAACAAGGAATCTGCTCTCTGTGTTACTTGACATGGATTGCTTTAAGGAAAACCGACCAGTAATAATATCATTTCAAGTCTTTCCTAGAATGCCCTCCCTAACTTTTACTTTCCCCCTGGAATGGCGTGTTATAATAAGGGCATAACATATGTGCTAATTTCTAATGCTTTCTAATTGGCATATCTTGGGCCATGCACATGGCTGTGAAATTCTTGTCTTTGTAGTTAAAACAACATCAAGATTGTCTGTTTCTTCTACTTGGAAGATTACCGTTCATCTTCAACATGTGAGAAGTTAGTTACTGATCAAATCATTCGATTAATGAGCTACACCTGTCAGGCCAAACAGAAATAGCTGAGTCTTTTAAATCTTTTAATATGAGCCAATTTTCACAATAACCTGTTTCGTTCATCACCTTGGCGTTTTAAATGCTTGCTCATTAGTGACACGGTATTTGGGCTTGTCTGAAGGGTGAATATCCATTGTGCTAAGCAGGTCTCATTATGGATTATAGGTTTCGAACAGGGATGCCTTTACACAAAAGGCTGCCCTCTCATTTGCCTCTGGTTCACTAATTGGACCTTTGCCCTGTTTTTACAAGCAAGGGCTAAGCTTCAGCAAGGAAAATGGTTTTTCTAATACCACAGCTGGGATTGTACTGAAGAGTCTGTAGCCCGTTATTATCAATACAGATGTGGAGCTAAAATAAAGCATGTGTTTGGTTTTGCTGGAGACAATAAAAACAAAGGCTGCTTTTAAAACCAGCAAAACACTGAACTTGATGGAAAGAGAAATTCATTGAGTATATCACCCAGCAATAGCTTACTTCCCCTGGTGATAAAATACTACCAGCAAACACTCAGAAATAAACACCAGATAGTTAAAGAAGAAGGGAATCATGTTTCAACCCAAAACACCCCTGCACTGAATTCTAAAGGATCCAATTGCTTATAGTCCTGAAGAAATACATGTATTATTATACCACAGGGTTTTAGAGTAATCATAGTATATCACACTAATGTCCCTAATAGAATTCCTCCTGGATATGCCTTGGCTAATGTCATCTATTTTGATGGGTATTTGCAATTTGTTTTAAAGTGTCGTTTGTAATACTTGCATGATTCTTTTCTTCTGTTCCTTTTTTTCCTTTCATTTTCTTGTCTTACAGAATTTACTGCTCATTTTCAAATTACTCCAGACCCCAATAGTCTATTTCGCTCTTAGCAGAATTTGTGTATCTATTGAATTTCATTCTTTTTTGTTCAAATTTCCTTCAGCAAGTGTCTCTCCAATGACTTCCTTCAGTGGCAAAGCATTAAATGACTTCTTTAGGGCCTTTGAGCTGCAATTGTCATGCACCCATAATTAACCCCATAATATGCCATGTGTCCTAATTAATTCACTGCGCCCTCCAGTTTAAATATTTATGAATGTGACTAGATGAAATGCTGATACACACATTATTACTGGCCTTAAAAGAAATGATTTTTCCTGGTATTATTATCAGTTTTAACAATTCAGATTTGAAACATTTGGGGTTAGCAAATTTAGTGGCAGCATCGTGTTAATGGAGTCCCGGAAGCCGCCGGCTTTAAGATGAGTAAATTAGGGAGTCAACACTGCTTATTTAGGCACATTAGGATAAAATGTAGAAGAGCTTGGACATAACAAAAATCAATCCGGCTCACAGAGTGCACATTCATCAGGACTCTGTTACAATGGCAGGGGGCAGCCACCCTGCTTCTTCTTATAAAAGAATGCTACATTAACGTCCTCAAGACCTTGGATCATTGTGACTGTTTCAGAATGGCTTTGAGACAGCCACGAGGTCCCCAGAGACCACTCCAGCTACATTTTAAAAAATTCAGTCGGCATCAAATGACTTTCTGAACTCTTTATTGATGTCCTTGGGATTTGACTGTCAATTTGCACCCTAGTTGGTTGCCCTTTCCAAGCAGCTACATTAAGCAGAAATCTGTAACCATCATATTGAAGATTTGAACAAATGTTTTCTATACAGTCCCCATATTATAACAGTGTAGTTTGAATTTAAGTGTAAGATCCAGGCATGGCATGGGCTCTTGCCTTGTGTAATACCTAGTTCTACTTTACAATAGGTCCTCCTGTGGGGCTTTGAGCACCACCATGGACACAGTATCATACACCAAAGACCATGCCATAATTATAGTTATATGAAAGCAATTATAAATTACATTTTGATTTTATTTTTTAGCACTCAAATAGATGCTGAAGATTATGTTTTACATATAACATGACTTAAGTCTCTGATTCATTTTATTTTTATGTGTGTGTGTTCTTCCTGCCAGGAGAAAATATTGGGATATCTTCCTTGCTGTGCTCAGTCTTCAGTTCCATTAGGCTTCATTATGCAACATGTTGGAGGTTAGATATTTAATATTATAAGCTTAATAGTTGATTCACATTTTAACAAGCATTTTATATTTGTTAGTGATAATTTAAATTATGTAATCATTTCATTTCTTTGCATATGATAGACTACTTAATACATATATATGAAGTATTGCCCTTCTTGTGGGAATTCCAAGATTCTAAGATTCACAACTGATGCCTGAAACTCCAAGTGGTACTAAATCATTTTCTATATATATGCAAATTTGATACCTTTTCTATCTTAGCTAGATACTGCCCAAGTGCTGGGGCCTGAACTCCTAAACTTTGAAATTTAACCCTCAATTTATTTATATGTCCTTCTTGGTCCTCAAATGTTTACAGATTAATTATTGCCATGAATCTTAATAAACTTATCTTGAGAAACATAGGAAAATTTCTGATCTTTAGTAAATCAGTAATTGTCTATGCTTTCATAGATGCAGGTCATGATTTGCTTTGCCATGACCAAATTCTCAATATTATTACTATTAGACTTTGAAGTCTTTATTATTTGAATATAAAATGCCACTCGCAGGCTCATGATATATTTTTTTCTTTTCTGTTTTTTTTTTTTTAAGACAGAGTTTCTCTGTTGCTTTGGAGGCTGTCCTGGAACTTACTCTGTAGACCAGGACTGGTCTCAAACTCACAAAGATCTACCTGTCTCTGCCTCCCAAGTGCTGGGATTAAAGGTGTGCTCCACCACTGCCGTTTTTTATTCCTTTTGACTATATGGTAAATAAAATCATGAGTAAAGGGGGAGGGGAATACTGCTGTATAGAACACACTACACTCTATCCCTATTATTGCCAAAATCTATTTTTTGCTTATCCTTTTAGTAATTTTATAATAAAACCAACATATGCTTGTCCCTAAAGATAAGATTAGGGAAGTTCAATGAAGAAAAGGAAAATGAACTTCAGTAACAGCATATGAAGGTTTTCCTGCTGAGCACATCTGTCTCTTCAGACTTGTATGTTTTCCTGTACATGTGTCTACAGATTTTGTATGTGCTTGTGGTAGATTGTTACAAGAAGGCCACTGCAAGAAATAAATAATTAAGATCTATCTTAAGTATGAAGTGAGCTTAGAACTCAGGGAAGTATCACAGATAAGAAGCAGGGCTAGACCCCTCTTCTCTCTTGGGCACCCTCAGGCTTATACTAGGGTTGAAAAGTTACAGGCATTTCTTCTACAGCAGTGCACCAATGATTGGGTCTTAGGATTATGTCCTAAATCAGTAGGATGTAGAATTGAGTGACGAGGCTGTGCTAGAAGAACACAAAGATTGTAATTCCATGGGGTACCAGCTTATGGGACAAAGAAAGCAGGGATTTTTCAGGATCAGGAATGTAAAAAACAAGCAAACTACTGTCTCTTGCCAAACATGTAGGCTGGTCAGTTTCATCATTTCTCTAGACAGACATCTGAAGAAACAAAAGTAAAAGCTTTTCATTTCCACTTACCTGTTGAATTATAACCAAGTGAGGGTCTTGTTTCCATAAACTCTACAACTAATTTTGTGCAAATCCAGTTTTTGCATGTGTCATTAACATATTTTATTTAGTTAATAAGTTGTTGTTAGCATTGCAGCCTATTCTGAGCTATTTTAACAATGCATATCATTTTGTCAATGACTCCTGTATATTCAATTACTGTGAAAGATTATGCACGTCATAATCACATAATAATTATATCCACCATATAGTTTTCACTTTCTTTAGGATTACCTGAGATTGAGTGATTATTTATTTCTTCAGTCCCCCAAAACCAGTTAACAGCCTAATCTACATTAGACATTGGGCAAGACCCAAGAAATAGAATTGATATAAGACAGATGACCACTGTGCAGTGGATGGAGATGAGTCAATAATAAATCATTGTTTAAATTCCTTACCACTGGAGTTTGTCTGGTGAAGGAAGCATTAAGTCATAAACATGATCTATCAGAGGGAGTCAGGAAAGACCTCTTTGAAGAAAAAGTATTTAACATTTCAAATGTATGGCGTGGTTGATTCATTACTCTAAAAATTGTAAACATATTCCCAGTGGTTGCCTTGATATATCTATGTTTGTTTTCTCCTTCTGTTGTTCCAAAATAGAATAGTTGATCCCCACTCCTTTCCTCTTCGATTACCTATAAAATGGTATAGAACTATTTGGAAAGAAATAACATCTCTGTAAGTATAACAAAGCTCCATGGTGAGGTTTCATTTTACAGTGTATTCAGAAATTCAATGTTCTTCTTTCTCCATCAGGGAGATGTTCTACCTAGAGTAGTCTAAATAGTGTGTTTGAAAGTCTTAACATTGCTAAGGTGACAGCATATTTAGAATGTGAATAGTATTATTTCTATAGACTGACTTTCTTTATTTGAATATTTTTGTCCATCACTCTGTCAGTATATGGCTGTTATTAGGAAGGAATGGCATTAGGTTGTCTTTGAGAATTTGTGCCACTGCAGGCATCTGAATTAATGGAATAATTTTATTTCCGTTGACTCAGTTGCTTTCTTTAATTACAGCATTACTATCTTTTGTCTGTAAGAAACTGTAAGTTATTTGGATGTATCAAAATTCACCCTTATGATATACAATTCCAGAGCCTGAGGCTGGAGAGATGGTTGCTCAGTCAGTAAGGTGCTTGCTTACAAGTGTAAGGACATGAGTTTGAACCCACATGGATGACATCAGATGTGGTGGCATGCACTTGTATTCCCAGTGGTGGGGAAGCAGATAGGGAGAACCCTGGGATCATTGGCAAGCCAACCTAGCCTAGTTGTGAGCTTGAGGTCAATGAGAGAACATGTCTCATTGGGGGTGGATGGTGCATCTGTGAATGACAACCACTGTTCTAGTGTTCATGCATGTGTGAACATGTGCTCCAATGGACATATACCCCACACAAGAACATATGTATCCATATGCACAAAAACACAGAAATAGATCTTCATAAAATGAGTTCAGTTGATAAATTGAAAATGTATTGCTTATTGATTTATGCTGAATAGTTCATGTGGTATGAGTTTCTCATTAAATTAAGTGAATATACCAATGTGTGAGCCTCAAAAAACTTCACTTATTTAGTTTCTTTATCCAAAGGAAAAATAACACATAACACGGTTGATGCAAATAGCACCTTTGGAAATGCAGGGAGTTTTCAGTTTGCTCTTTGCTCTGTGAAATGTATGCTTGGTTGACCAAGATTCAGTGAAACCTCTCATTAGGGCACCACGGTTCATTAGGGCTTAAAGAGGCATCACTGAAACTTGAATTGGCCATGCTGTGATCACTGGTCTCTCTGAGTGGCAATCAAGCAACATTATGTGTGTGCTTTACTCCTGCAATGGTTTTTAATACCTTGGCGTTTCTTTTAATATTAATGATTTAGCTGTGTGCTGTATAAAATATCCACAAGCTTCTTAGAGATGATATTTTTCTACTTGTAAGTGGAGATTCTAAAATCAGATGCTTGTAAAAAATATTCAAATATCCAATTAGAATATGATGTTGAGATTATTATTCCCTCATTAAGATGAGTGTGTTGGGTTAGTATTGGTATTCATTTTCTCTAACTGGATGAAATATCTACATGTGTACAAAGCACTGGAAAATCAATATGTAATCTATATGTTGGTTTACTGAATGTCCAACATGAAGATTGAGAGAAATCATATTCAAAATGTAACAACTTAGTTAAGACCAAATTGAAATAGTATGGAGTTAATAGACAGGAAATTGCTAGACAGATGTCTGTCCCAGCTGGATCCACAAGAGAAGGGCCTTTTTCTGCCTACAAGTTTGTACTGGGGCATTGAGAATTTACCATATCTGGACCAGTTGAAGGTATTTCTTTAATTCAAAGAAGCCCAGATCAACTTGCTTATGCTTTGCTAGCTAGAACAAAACTGCCCTGCTAAATAATGAATATATTCTTTAAAACTATTATTTTCGAAGTAATTTAGATTGGCTAATCTGTGTTTATTACAAATAGGTGTTTATTCCTGAATAGCTAGAGCTAAAACTCTGGGTTGGCTATTTTAGCTGCTCTCTTTGCTCTGGTTGGTGGCTGTGAGTAAGAATTCCTGAAGTAGCCTCCCTCACTGAGTTAGACTGCCTCCTTGTTTCCACTGCCCCCCTGCTATGTTGGAACCTTCAGTTTGCTCATCTCTTATTTCCCTTGCTGCTGTGTTTTGTCACAGCAACAAGGCAACTAACTGGTTACTCCTGCCACCCCAGCACCAAACATGAGACATAATAGATGATATTCATCTGATATATTTTTTGATGTTGTTGAATAGGTTAATCACTCTGGATTCCTACTCTGTGGCAAGGTGCTGATAGAAGCACTTCCACTTGGACTTGTTTTATGTATAAATGTATATGAGCATGGGGGAATTTACTTTTGGTTAGAGAATATTTCCAGTTTTATATACGTGATTACCACAAGACATTATCATAGGTATAAGTTTAATGAAACATGTTTTTTTTATCTTCTGATATCCTTTTGGAATGTTGTCACAAGGTTAGGTTATTTTCCAGCCCACCTACCTATACCTTCTCTACCCTTGATGAGGCAGGAAAGGCATCAGGCACATTGGGGATATTACCTTCAGTTTCCAGGATTTTGTTTGTTGCAAGTTTTGTGTTAAAACATGACACTTTGGTATAAATACAAGCTCATGCTTCATTGTTTCATTCCTGGAGATGTATCCTGGGTGGTACACCTCAAGACAGTCTTATAAGTAAAGGCAGCCAGAGACAGAGCTGCCAGATACCCTACTCCTTCTGGTCCTCATCTTTGTTCTCTCTTAAATTTGTAACTATGAAGTATCCAGTTACTTCTTTAGGTGGAAGAAAGAAAATGAGACTTCATGATACTGTGTTTTGAAATTAAGGGTGGTGAAAGAATAAAGGGGGCACTGAAATGGGAATTTGAGGTGCCTGGGCTTATATCTTTTCTGATGTAACACCCCTGCTAGCTGCTACCTTGAAAAGAATCTCAGAAAACTCTTATATTGTTCTTAAAGAATTTTAGCAGTTACGTTGGGTGGTGGTGGCGTGTAACTTTAATCCAAGAACTGGGGAGACAGAGACAGGTGACTCTGTGAGTTTGAGGCCAGCCTGGTCTACAGAGCTAGTTCCAGGACAGCCAGGAAAGTAACATAGAGAAACCCTGTCTTCAACTAACCAACAAACAAACTAATTAAAAGAATTTTAGTGTTAAATTTCTACATATTTTCCCCTAAAACTGATCTCAAGAGGACCTAACACAGTAATAAGACAGACCCATGAGATGGTATATAATATAATCATTCTGTTAAAGTCTTACACAAGTTGTCATTATTTAGGAGCATAGGGGCAGCAGATCCAGCTCTCTACTGTCATTGTTAGCATCCTGAAGATTTCCCACAATATTTAGGAAACTGGGCTCAGGGAGAACTGCAGTTGTTGATGTAGAAGACAATTTCAAGCTTAGACAGTGTAAAGCAGAGCTGGGATGTAACAAAGATCTGATGATGTAGTTTTAAGTGTGAGGATGAAGAGAGGAACGGTGCTCAGACAAAACTTAAACAGGTGTGAGCGTCTCAGAGAGAGTGTCACAGCCACTTGTTTCACACAATAGTCGAGTAAGGGAGTATCACTGATGGAGTCTGATTCTAGATCACAGGGGCAGGTTAAACAGGCTATAAGCAATACTAATGGTTTGTTTGAGATTTTTAGCTGGTATCTTGGGAAAAGAATGAAGCTCTACAAAAGGTCCCATATATTAGGGCCTTAAGCTGGGTTATTGCTATTTTATCACAAAAAAAGAAATATTAACCCCATGTTGGGATCCTAAGACAACTGCTCATTGTATTGAAATTCTGTCTTCTCAGCTTTTGAGATTCTTCAGTCTGACAACAGTGATAGATTCCCTTCTCTGCATATCCCCACAATTCTCCTCCCTTTGTATCCTGTCTCCAATCATAATATACTTCCAACTCAGTGTCAAAAAAACTGTGTTTCGTACTTTGAGTTCCCACATAGCCTGAGACAAAGACTTGGATGTCTCAGAAAGTAGAAATGAAAGAAGTACAATGAGCCATCTAATAAGGAGTGATGTTCAGTGGGTTCCCACTATGTCTAACTGCTGTGGACCCTCTAAAGGGCCATATAGAAAACATTCGTAGTGGGATTCTTCAAATAGCAGTGCCCAATTGAACCCTCAAGGATGATGGAAATTTGCTATGTGTTCACTACTAGAAATATGGCTAGTATGACTAAGAAATTTAATTTAAGCACAAGTAGTTAATAATAACTAGATGAGATTCATAGCTCTGAGGATCAGAGGCTAAGACATGTACTTGAGCCATGCATCTTATATATCAAGGCCTAAAGGATGGTGTGGAAACCACGTCCAATCTGCCTTGCAAGGAGGTGGAGATAGCTGCAATAGCTAGGGGAAAATGCCTGAGGAGGAGAAGGTAAGAGAGACACAGCTCTTGGGAGGGGAAACTGCCTTGACTGCCTTGATGTGAGTAGGTCATCCCCTGCAGCAAGAAGGAATCCGACAAGCTGAGGCATTCCTTGAGGCGCAGGCTACCTGTAATAGTCTGCATTTGGGCCAGTGAATAAACAATAACTCCGTACATTCACACCTGTTTTGATCATTTTCAAGTATCAAAGTTCTTGTCAAAAGAGATATAATTATAGCAATAATTCTGAAGTTCAAAGTTAATGTGTCAAAACCTCTAATGCTTTCTTAACAGCCTTTTTTCTTGTGAAAAAAAGTGTGGTTGGTTTGGCTTTAAACCACATACTAGGACATAATGCTTTATTAGAAATGGTATTATATGCTGTTTTCAATCATGTTTTAAAATGCAAATAGAAAACACTTTCTGCTTCATATGCTTATTTCATAGATGTGAGCTTGAATAAGTTTCAACCACAACAAAGAGGATTTGAAGCTACTTGTCACCAATTATGCAAACTGCATAATCTAAATTGAAATATTACATATGGTGATTCAAACTCATAAATGAGACCTCATTTTCTGAAAATCTGATTTTAAACAATTCTTTCAATATCTGAATTAAAAACATCAAATTGTCTGAGAAAATCCTTGTCCTAAATATATCTCTCAAGCTCTAAAACATAATGGGGCTTTTGGTATATACTGTAAATAAAACCAAAGAGTATACTGAAGAATTACTGTACACATGAAATCACAAAATTTACTCTTTTGTATTTCTATAAAATGACTATTTAAAGGTTAGGAAGAAAGGCCAATTTTGCATTTAAATGGAGATATTCTAAGCAGAAATGCCAATTTATGACCTTTCTCCTAGCTGGGAATGTGTTCTTCTTAGGTTTAAGAGTCAAACTTCAGATAAAGTACTAGAATGAAAGTAAATTAATTTTTTAAAATGTTTAGTTCAACTAACATTTCAGAATACCATTTCAATACCCTAATTGTGCTTTGCCATAAGTTCATGTAGTCTTTGATACTTAGTATGTGATAGCAAATAATGACTCTCAGGAATGTAAGTCAAAAGTCCCTATCTCTCTATACCTCATGGAGAAGAACAATGAGGATTGTAAAAATGGTTAAGTGCACAGTGGGGATTGCAAGCTAAGTTTCTTCATACCATGTATTTCTTGCATGCATTTAATTATTTTAGGAAGATACCTCAAATATGTTAAGGAATTTTTAGAATTACAAAACCTTCACTAGGTAATATTCTTTGTCTATCTTCTGAATATCAACAATCAGTAGTTAAAATAACTTTATTATATTATCTCCCAAATTGTGTTAACCTATAGTAATAGCCAATAGTAATTTAACATATGTCTTAAATTATTATCCATGTTCATGAACTGGTTATAAGCCCATGAAAACAGATAAAAATATATATTTGAACAGTAGAATGAGAAATAGGAATTGATTCTTGAAAGCTGATGTTCTCTCTTCAGTACCATGTAATCAACTAATTAGCGTATTACTTTTGTGGTTTGTTCATGTACCCCCCTAATATCCATTTTCCTAAACCATATTAGATCCTTGGTATGATGATTTTTCTGGTCATCACATTTAAAATTATTGTTTGAGAATTGGATACTTAGAGAAAGGATCTCCAAAATACCAGAATTCTCTATTTAGAGAGGTTTGATGATTCCAGTAAGGTAGACAGATGAAGGCATTCATGTATTTTATTATGAGTGAAAGAATAAAGGGAATGAGCTATTATTCAGTTCATATTGAGAATAAGATGGCCTATCACTATAGTCAGTAAGGTCCAAGGCTGACCAATTGAAGTATTCTTCCTATAGGAAGGCTGCCATTGTCAGATATCACTGTCCTTGGTAATTAGAAATTCATCCGGAAGTTGGCACATTTAATACTTGATATGATAAGGAGCAATTTCCATTCATTCAGACTTTAAAAGTCTACAAAAGGAGAAACTAAGAACAGAGGGATTTTCCGAGAGCATAGTCCTAGGAAATGACTCAAGTTGACTACCTTGATTACAGGTATCTAAGGTTAATGTGAAAGCAAATGAATTATTCACTCATCAGCTACTAAGGCAAAGTAGTTACTACACTGTGAGGTAACTATGCCAACCTCTTATAGCAACTGGACTTTAATAAGTGGGTTACAAGTCCAATTCCATTTTTATCTTTATTACACATTTCTTCATAGATACCAGATAAAGTGCTAAGGCCCCAAAACTTGTGGTATCTTGGTATTGGTTAGCACTTCATACTATTTTCTCAGATAATTTCTCCTGTGTAAAATTTGCTCAGGAGAAGTTGGGCAAATTTATTAGGGATGTGTAACAAAATGTTGTTATTTCAAATTATATAATACACAAAAATAGTGTGTTGTCTTAATTCTTATTTTGGTGTTAAACAGATTGAAATCCTCAGAGACATTTATAGCAGAATTCCAGAAGTAGATTATTCATACATTGGATTAAAGTAATAACAGAAAAACTTCTAAATTGATGATTGCCCCCAAAAATCTGAAATGCCCCACTCAAAACTATCTGACAAATGCTATGTTGATCAGTTTACCAGGCAAATTCATTTTACTTAAGATACATAGCTCTCTTTACATGCATACATAATGATGTGATTTCCACAAAGGTGTAATTTATGTGAATTCATTCAAGTCATTTGTGTTGGAAAGAGTTTGTACTGAAAGAATTGGAGTGACTAGGAGTGTATAAAAACTGAAATTAATTAAAATCCTAGTGCCTCTCTATTATTTATCACTAAGAGACTCTAATCTGAGGAAAAGGTGATACTACATGAATTCTTTCTGTGTATCCTAAAATGAAATGAAAAAAAGACAAGTAGATTTATAAGAGGTCACAAAGAAAACTAAAGTTAATAGAGGTTCTGCAATGTGATGTCTGTCTGTGAATTCCTAGATTAGGGATTCTCTGAACTGAAACATTTTAGAGCTGAAAATCTCTAATTGAAATATATGCAGATAAGTGTTGTCTGTGGGTTGTGTATACTTCTAGGTCAAATTATAGATTATAGAATTAATGATATAAACTGTTTTTGTCATAGCCATCTTGAAAAACACAGAGGTTCACAGAGGGATGGGAACCACACTTTAGAACAGAATTCTTGGTGATTAAGTCGGATCGTAGAAACTTGGCCTTTGAGGATGTGACTGTTTCAAGTCATGTTTGAACATTTTCTAATTGACAATCAACATTAGACAGTCAAGAACTAACTGTTGAAAGAATGAAAGAAGATAAGTTATTTACACATGTATGCATTAAAAGATTCATAAAAGTATCTGAAAAGATATGGATGAAGAAATAGAAAGCTAAAGATTAACTCCAAACACGTGAGACTGTCCTGAAAAGTTAGAGGCGATGAATTATTCAGGAGCCTGTGTCTTCTTCTGAGAATCTTATTTTCTGAAGACTAAAGTGGAAGGTGATTTTTATATTTACACAAATGGATTTACAAAATGAACTTTGTCTCTCCATGAACTATGAAAAACATTGACTCTAAAACCACAAACCTACTCTATATGTGAGTATGTATGTCCAACAGATGGGAAATTTTCTTTATAAACTCTTCACAGCAATACAAATATGTAAGATGCACTTAAGAACTTCTAGTGAGGATCCTTTTAACTGCATTTCCTTGAAAATAGATATAATTATTTTTCATTCTTACTATTGAAACATTTGGAATATGGATAGGTGAGTAACAAGATCTTGATAAAATGTTTCCTTCTAGAAGTTGCAGTTTTTATTAATTTTTGAGTTTGGAATTAACTGTACTTGGAAATATTTTGCCTTTATCCTCTGAAATTATAAGTCTGAGATGACAATACAGGGCTACCTGAGATGGGAATGACCATATTTCATGGAATTTCCCACCTATCTCAATAAAAAAAATCAATCTCCTTTGCCCAAGTCATCAATAAAACCACAGCTTAGTATGATAAATTATCATGCTTTGCATAGGCAACAAGATATCAGTGGTTTTTTTTAACTGCATCATGGTCCATTGGGAAACTTAACTTGATCTGTGTTTTGCATGCACTCAAATATTGTTTTTGTCAGGACACATACAGGGCTCTCTGGAGAGGAGAGGAAGGCAAGACTTTTCTGTTGTTTTCATGAGAAGCTATGCAATAATGACATAGATTAAAATAGCCTGCTAAAAGAAATATGTAGAACACAACACAGTTAAATAAAATGAAGCAAAAGCTTTGGAATTTTCAAATGAGGACAACTCTCCCAACCATTAGGGGAAATGGGATGGAGAGGGGCCGGGAAGAAAAGAAAAGCAATGAAAAATGAAGCTAAAAAGGTGTCAAGTCCATAGTTTTTGTCAATAAGTGTTAGAACACACACTAAGCAAAAGTTTAAAAGTATGTTTTCCTCTTGGTGTGATTTTTGCTATGCAGCAAACAGTTCATCTGAATTATTTGCTTAAGAATCTCTCTGTCTCTCTCTGTCTCTGTCTCTCTCTTTGCCTCTCTGTCTGTGTGTGTGTATGTGTGTATGTGTGTGTGTGTGTGTGTGTGTGTGTGTGTGAATGTGTATGTGTGTGTTGGAATGAAAGTAATATCTTTACCCATTTCTTTTGTCAGGAACCATTAAATTCAGCACCCTGAGAATGCTGTAAATCAGTGTCTATAAAATTAAAATATGCTTGGTAGTCATAATTAATTGTATTAAATTATTTTACAAGACTAGACAATGGTTCTACATTTTATGTTATATTAGAAATTGTGAAAACGTCATTTATGAAATCTAATAAGGCAGAACATTATTATGTCCATATTGAATGTCTGACTAATCTGAGTGGATTAAAGGTGCCTTGTGGAATATGTTACATTAGTTGACTAATTCTTGTCCTCATCATTAATGTTCTTTGGTAATTGTAATACCTACAATAAACATCTATAAAATAACTTCACAAACACATCTTAATAATCACAGACATAATATTGTTTGCTCTATTAATGCATATTTAATAGCA
This sequence comes from Mesocricetus auratus, assembly GCF_017639785.1. Lineage (NCBI taxonomy): Eukaryota > Metazoa > Chordata > Mammalia > Rodentia > Cricetidae > Mesocricetus > Mesocricetus auratus. The sequence goes on from NW_024429189.1 coordinate 107,510,837, forward strand.
TGAATTTGTGCTTATCTGTTTTGAGGAGCAGATTAGTGAATGGCAGAGCTGTCAGCCTTGATAAAGCTGTTCCACATCTTTTGAGTTTAAACATGATACGTGAAAGTGTGTTTGCTTTCCCTTATGGGCAGTAAGTGGTTTGCAAGATAAAAGAGAGAAACCAGAAGTGAGGTTTCCATTACAAACCTGGATGGTGTGGATTAAATTCCCACTCCACTTTACCCCCTCCCTCTCACTCCCCAGAACCTCAGTGTTGCTTATGAAATACTACTGAACAGGAGACATTAGAATCACATTTTTCACAGGGATTTGAAATGTCTTTGTGGTCATGGTCTGGTGGTAATTGAAGCCATATGCCTTGGGTCAGAAGGAAACCTATCTTGAAACAGAAGAACCCATCTCTTGGCCCAATGACCTCAGTATGGTTTAGTCATTGTGGTGGATTTACCCTTGTGGCAGTGAGGGAGTTATTTGGGTAGCAACTTTCTCCATGCAACTCTACATAGCAAAGGGGAGAACTAAGAAGAAAAATACAGAGAGGATGGTATCAGTAATAAGCAAATGATATCAGTAGCTATGCAGTTCTCTTATACAGCACCTGTTAAATGATTTGTTGTAGATTGATTTGTGATTTTGCAGTCTGTTGGGTATCCTAATACTTTACAATACAAGACTGATGGATTGGAAGATCACATGAAAGCATTTGATTTAAGCTGAACACTATAGACATCAGACAACCAGCTTTTGTCTTAAGTTACATGGCCTTTGGAATGCCAGCATGTAAGACAAAGCAACATGATCTTCATAATGGCTGCTGGCCCATCTCCAAATGACACACATATGAGAGTTATGTGGACTGGGTCACTTGAGGTTTCTCATTTCCCATAAAATAATGTTCATCATGGACTGGTGAAGCTCAGAATTGGCCCCTAAGTAAATTTTTTTCTTCAGTCTACTGCAGTCATGCTTGAACATGTACAGAAGCTGACTGACTTAGCTGCACTGACTGTTTAAAAAGCTGCTAGTGTGTGCTCATGATGTGGCCAGCATTTTGATATAATCCATATTCAGAGAAAAACTACTATTGGTATAGAATTTTTCTCTACTGCTGAATTTTGGTTACCGGCATAGCCTACTTTTTCAGAAATTTTGATTAGCATTCATCAAAACTTCTATTCTTCTCACAAATCCCCAAACTACCATATACTGTTTCTTCTTTTCTTACACTGAAAATTTCAGTGGAAATGCTTCTCTCTTCTTTCCTTCCTCTTCTTCATTTCTTATGGATTCCTATTACTCACCCTCTTATGTCTCCATGGAACTTAAGATTTCAGGGACATAAGTTGCAAAATTATCTTTTGGGCTTAGTGTAGTAGCACACACTTTTAATCACAGCACTTTGGAGGGAGATGCATGTAGATTTCTGAGTTTGAGGCCAGACTGTTGTACATAGTAAGTTCCAGGACAATCCAGGACGAATTAGAGAGATTCTGTCTAAAAACAAACAACAGAGCACAAAAAACAATGCAAAAATGTGTCATACTCTGTGTTCTGGGAAGGATAAAGTTACCAAGATTTAACCTTGTCCCTTGCTGTTCCATTAGGGTTTTCCTTCTATATGAACCTGTTCTTCTGCATCTAGGAAATCTTGAGAAGACTAGTTTGTTCTCTTTTCTTCTGGGGCTGCATTCATTAAAACAAAAAGAAGACAGAAGTTTGAATTAAACTGTCCTTAAAAATATTAATTTTCCTTCATTGTAGAGGTCAGCAGGTTCTTTTAAAGGAAGGTCACTTAGTGAGCTGAAGAAACTTTTTTCTTAACTGTACTTGTTTCTCTCATCTGAGAGCACAGGTGAAATGTCACTTGTAACATTTCACAGTGGGAAATAGATTGTGACATAAAGAGCTCCAGGGCTAGGGGAAGGAGGTTGCACTTGGAAGTGAGCTGAAGAGGTTTGTCTTCATCACAAGTTCTGTAGTGATGTTTCACTTCCTTTGCAGCCTGAAATCAGTACTCCTTTATGTCAGTGAATGCACTCAGAAACTTTAAATCAAAATCAAGAATCGCTTAAGTTTTCAAAATACTTAAGAAGTATTAATATTGAGTTTTCTCTTTTACTTTTACCTTAATTATTTTCATTTTACCACTAATAGATATTTCCAATAAACTCTCTGTGCATTGAGAGACTAGAGAGATATCCCAATAAGTAAAGTGCTTGGCATATAGTCCTGAGTGCCTGAATTTAGATTACCAGGTCTACCAAATGCCAGGTGCCATAATACATGCCTAAAATCCTACAGCATTTGAGAAAGGCATCTAGCAACAAATTCTGGCCTGCACACATGTGCACATAGCTGCATGTGCACATGCATACATATTAATAGTACACACATGTCTCTGAATAGTGAACTTATTGTGAATATGTATAACCTAGGTATAAATGAATGACTTGTCTTTGTTTGTTTGTCTGTTTTTGGTTTTTCAAGACAGGTTTTCTCTGTGTTGTTTTCAAGGCTGTCCTGGAACTCGCTCTGTAGACTAAGCTGACCTCGAATTCACAGAGATCCACCTGTCTCTGCCTCCCCAATGCTGGTATTAAAGTTGTGTGCCACCAACATCGGGCATGACTTGTCTTCTGTAGGATAATTTAATCTCATATGTAAAATAATGAAGAAGAGAAATTAATAAACATTCCTTAGATACACCCTTTGGCAACCAAATCCAAGTCCTTGATTGAAAAATCCCATCATTTGTGTAGATTGAGTGAATGAACTAATTACTTTGTAATTTGCTCTGATAGGAACTTCTGCCTATGTGAGGGGCAAAGAAAAATGCTACTATTCTTACTGTCATGAAAAAGATAAAGAAACATAATGGGCATCTGAAATCTTTCTTCTATTCTCCACATTTTAGCTCAAGGCATTTGAAGACCATCTTTTAGCAGGTGGGATAGAAGTAGCCTCTCAATCTATTAAACTACTGGAACAATGGACTCCAAAGAAATGGAAATTGCCCCAAAGATTCTTATGCTGGGAGAAGGAAAACCCAAGTCAGAGAGGCAACATGCCTCTTGGGAAGAAATCTCAAATAGTATTAACTTGTGAGACCACCTTACAGGGTGAGACTAAAGTCCAGGCAAGAATAGGTCAGTGGTAGCCAGGACCATACCTTCACCCTTAACTTGGACTGCTTGGATGTGCATATTCTTGATCATATATTTAAATTCAGTCTCACTTCAGGACCCTGAAGACAGACTTAAGAAGGGTACTACATCTCTTTGTCCCTCTTCCCACTATAGCCTCATTGAATAAATCTCTGCTTCCTGCTTTCCACTTTTAATTGTCTTATTGAAGACAGGTGATTGGATCTTACATGGGGCACAGGTTGTGCCCCACCAGATTAAAAAACAACCTAAGATATCCTTAGGTGATATGTTTTCAGAAAGGAAAAAAATTAAAGGCAGCCATTGTCACATATAGTATACCTGAATGATGCTCTAACGCAGCTAGCTTCCTTAGGTGGGCAGATAGAAGTATCTTGCTGCTCAGTGGCATTTCAGCTTTAACCCCTTTCATCTAGGAAGATAGTGTTGTACAGTTTTATAAATGAGAGCTGAAAGGACATGATTGTGGGTAAACTTTTATTATCTGTCATTTATAAGGTGGTGATGCACCATGAAAGAAGTTGTACCTTCCAGGTAATGAAGCCATACTCGATGATCTTGTTGTTACTTGCATTAAGACTGGTGTTCATGAAATATTTGTGTATGTGTGTGGGTGGGTGAATGTTGGAGATGAAAAGCAGAGTTAGCAAAGAGTGACATTGTTAGCCCCACCACCACCCTGCTGACATTATTAAGATATTTTATTGTTTTTTGTTGGAAGTACTTTTCCTGTAATTCCCTCAAGAGCAGTAATCTTTAACCTTTGGTATTTCACAGAAATTCTCACATTTAAATCTTTTCCTAAAACTGCATCCTGGAGTCTTAAAAAATATCTTTATTGGGATATTCTTTTCTTCTCTGTTTATAGGAAAGCTAAAAAGTATGAAATGTGTGTTGTTATGCTTTTTGAGGCAGCAGTACTAGGGCAGATGAAAAAGCTCAAAAGAGATGATGATGGGTAGACTATTAGAATCAAAGCACATGTTTGTCTGCGATTAAAGCATAAGATGACACCCTAGAATTATTGGGACTTTTCAAGCCATTTGACACTCCAAATTAATCCCTGGAATTTGTTTGTTTATCTTTCCCTGAGTTGCAGGACAGTGTGATGACTAGGAAAGTCATTGAAATTTCTTCAGTACATGAACAGGATCTTAACGCTGGCAATACACATTACCATTTTCCCCAGCTTATCACATACCTGTAACAAAGGCAAACAAACAAAACATGAGGAATACATCACAAATTATTTCAACCAAAGTTGCATGAGATACAGGAGTCTTCAAAGACACAGGGAAAACCATTTTAATGCTTAAGTAAGGAGGAATGGTCCCATAAAAATGTGATTGGACTAAATATTTAGTTTTCATGGACAGAGGGGAACCAAGCAGGAAATGTTTATTCAGGTCCTTTGTGATCTCTGCAGAGCATTCCCTCCTTTCAAATCCATCAGTATCATTTCTGGCATGCATCTTAAGGTCTAGTGGTGGGCAAGGGAGCAGAGAGAGTTTCTTTATGTCCAGTTTCCTAGGAGAGGACCAGGAGGGTAGAAGGTCAGAGATTCCTGAGGCTATTCCAGGGTTCCCCCCACCCCGGCATGCTTGAGTACCACCTGTTGAAGTCTTTTTTTGAGACAAAACGGAGTCTAGAGTCATCTCCAGGAGACATGTCAGCTAAGAAGTTGGGTTGCACTCTCCATCTTCACAAAATACATTCATAAGAGATAATTTTTAATATTTTTCAAAGACTAGAGTGGGTGGCCTTTCTCTTCATTTGTGTTGTCAATATAAGTCATGTCCTTTATCACTTTAAATTGCAGCTTCTGATCTGGCCTTGTCCCCTGCTATGCTATCCCAGCTAAGTCCCTTTCTATCAATCCCAACTTGAATGTTATAACGTAGTTTTTCTAGACAGCCACCTGATAATCTCATTTGATGCTCATAGATTTTTTATTTTTCATTTTTATTATTATCCCTTTTTATTTTTTTCTATGTAAGTCTTTTTTATTATTATTTATTTTTAAGTTTAAATTTAGATAAGAAACAAGGTTGCTTTACAAGTCAGTTCCAGGTCCCTCTCCCTTTCCCTCCCCTCCTCCTGTGCCCTCCCCTCAACCCCCTCATTATCCCCTCATTTCCCCAGGGAGGGTGAGGCCCTCCATGGGGGTGTCCATAGTCTGCCATTTCATCCAGGGCAGGGCCTAGACCCTTCCCCAAGTGTTCAGGGTGAGAGTGCATCTCACATTGTTGGATGTACTCGGGATGAGTACTGGTCTACTGCCCAAGGCTCAATAGATTACCTAGGCCTCCTCACTGACACCCACATTCAGGGGGTCTTGATCAGTCCCATGCTGGATTCCCAGGCTGATGCCTAGGATTCAAAAGTTAACCTTTGTCAGGTCAGCTGTTTCTGGGAGGCTCATAGATTTTTTAATGCTTCCCCAATATAAAGCCTAAGCACTTTTCATTATGGTTGAGACTAGAAAAGAAAGCAGTTACATAATTTAGGGAACTCTGAGTGAACATTATAAATGTCTCTCTATATTTGTTTTTCTCATCCTTCTAAAGTTGTCTTAGTTTACAATAAACATGCAAGCATCTAATTATTGAAATATTGCTAGCAGTATTCTTGGAATGTCTTTTACTAAAGGAAGGCATCCACATCAAAATTGTTGATGTGCATTAATTCTCCCTTCCTCCTGACTTTTTCATTGGATAGTCAATACAGGTGATCAACTGTCCTCTTAGAAGATCCAGACCTAAGCACAGAAACATTAAGTATGCTGTGGGCATTGTGATCTTTTGATCATTGCCTTCCCACAATGGCAACTTGGGAGTTTTTTACTGTTTCAGGGATAGAGTCATGTTTCTGTTTTGTTTTGTTTTGTTTTGTTTTACATCTTTCCTAGTCTATGTCTTCTACATCTTTATCCTTCAATGTTCTTTTTCAACTTGTGTTTTCTCTTACAGTCTTAAATTTGGACACTAGCATCTCAGAGATTGGTACCTTTAATATTCCTGTCATGCCACTGCCACCATCACAGGCATAGAAGCTGCTTCCTGTTTTGTCTTAAACTGAAATACATTCTCTCCAAGAGAAAGAAAAGCCAACTGTCTGGCAAGTTTGTCTTTATGGTTCTTGAACTCTCAGAAGTCTTCCTCTTCAGTTTCCCTAATGCTATGATAATGGACATGAGGCATCAATCCTGGCTTCTATGTCAAATTGATCTTGGTATACCCCTAATGGCCTAGTTATCACGATTGTAGTATTTCAGTGGTATGACTGTATTCTAGAGGGACTTATATTATTGAATGAGATGTTCCACAGTGATGAGTTATTCTGATGGAATTTTTAATGAAGACTTGTTGAGAATTCCTCAGTTAGCGAAGGAACAGTGTATCATTTTGACACTCCTATGAGGCATATGCTTATTTAGTGTCCACTTTCTTACAAGTAGATATTTAATAAAAAAAAAGAAAAACTGTAGCTTGATTATATGCTTAGCCAAGACATTTCTTTTGCAGTTCTAAGGAAAATCTCCAGCAAACCGAGTTATTCTCCCAGAAATGCACTTCAAATAAGAGAATAATGCATTTCTTATACAGAATTCCTGGATATGTTTGATGATTAGTCAGGGCAAGTAGTTTGACTTGAGGCTATTTACTCAGCAGGCATAGAAACTACAGCATTGCTTCCACAAGAGGAGTGCCCCGTGCCTTCCCCAAGCACAGTTTAATTCAATCTGTCAGAGAAGGTATAGAGGCTTGCTATGGTAACGAGTCACAATCAGTAAGACTTGGCTGACTTTTGGACTATTAAAGATGCTCCTTTCTCCCAGGTGTCATTTTTCAAGAATGGTAATATCAAAGACTCTTGGCACAGAGTAATTGACTGAGAACCTGCAATTTCACAGCAATACTTAGCATGAGGAAAAGGTTTTGTTTCTTTGAGCATAAGCTAAACAGGGGCAACTTGATAAAAACAAGCGTCTGACTTCTGTTCTTTCTTTTACCATGGAAGTGCACAAATGCTTTTGATGTAGTCAAAAGATACTGTAATTTGTATTGGATTCATAAGCATATATATTTGGTAGAGAAATATTAATTTAAGATAAAGGAGATGCTGGTCTGGGGCTATAGATCCATGGGAGATCACTAGTCTATGTATACAAGACACTAGCTAGGTTCAGTCCCCTGAACCACACACACACACACACACACACACACACACACACACACACACACACACACACTATTTTAAATGTCAGTATTTCAGGAAAAATTTTAATATATCTCTTATAATATAAAGTAGACTTTATACTTTTGTAGTTGCACAAAACCTCCAATTTTTAATTTCCCAGTATTTTACTATTTAATTGGATTTCATTTTAGTCTTAAAGGTGTATTATGATTTAGCATATTCTTCAGATAAAATAATGAACAATAATAATTAAAATGTCCCAATCTTGAAATTCTCCTTTTAGGTTTGATGAAACTAATGTGTTTCTTCTATAGAAAAATGAGTGTGCCACCACAGAGGCTTTAGACAATGTCTATTTATAACCATTGCTGAAAGAAATAACTTTCATTACATGCAAAAGAAAATCTGAAAAGCAATAGTAAATGTTTCAACTGTTATTGGTTACTTTGAAAACTGAATAAAATTATTTCTGTAACATTAATTTTGAAAAGTTAATTCCCATATTCTAATGGGAGTGTAATGAGTTTTTTCACAGTGAACTCTAATGAGTTTATGAACGTGCTGCCATATTTAAGGTAGAGTCTATGCAAATTGGACTGGTGTTTATTTATGCATGCCTTTCATTGGGGAATATATTTAGAGACCATAAGCTTGCTAGAGAATTTGTTACAGGGAAGAAAATGTAGGAAGAGGTTTCCTTGTCCCAAGAGTGGAATTAAAGTAAAATTAACAAGAATTGAAGCTATCTTTGATCATGATTTTTAATCCAGTTTTACTCACATTGAGGAACGGTTGCCTGTTTTTTGTTTTTTGTTTGTTTTTTTTTGATGCTCAGCAGAGCAGTACAATGCAGTACACAGAAGCATAATGTTGAATTTTCATAATAATGTTTGTGATGCAGATGAGGCACACTTCAAACGTAGGTTGATTAGCATTTCTTAGTAAGATGACAGTCCCCCTTTTCTGCAAATTTTTTGTTCGTTAGTTTTATCGGTGGATTACATATCCAGATTTCAAATTTGAAGTGCATAGTTTTAACTTATAATTATAATGTAAATTTAAATAGTTTGAGATTGTGCATTTAAAACAATTCTTCTGTCACTGAATTACACTCTGAATTAATGAGCTATTTGCACTTTAGAGCCCTTTGCTTTGAAATTCTGTCTGCTTTAAAGTGAACCCCAACCATTTCAGGCCCACAGCTTGCAAAGGGTTGCAGGATTAATGAGCTGCAGGGGCTCTGTGGTTCTTACAGAAGCATATATCATTGGATTCTCGTCTCTGGCAACATCCCTCTTGTGCAGTAAGAACATCAGAGCTGAGTGTGGAAAAATGGTATTTGAGCAAATGATTTGATAATTGCTAGTGAGAAAGTTCTTCCTTCCCACTAGACATACACAACTGTTGCCTTTACCTTTTCTAACTGGCGTGAAATTAAAATTTATGGGCATTTTAATAAAGCTACTAGTGTAGTTTAAACACTGCTCCATTATCGCTTGTCAAGCAACTCTTTGTTTTTATTCCATTTAATGAAATTCCCAAGACTTGGTGAAGATCCTATGGACACATTCTCAAACAAACATAGCTGCATATGTTCCTTTTATATTAGTGTATGTTCATTACAGAAATAGTGGTTTATAGCATTTTTACATATGTACATCATGAACTTTGGCCGTATTCATCTCTCCTGTTACCTTCTCTTGCCTTTCCACTGCTTCTCGTCCTCAGCCCTAATAGTCCCATTTAGACCTTCATTACATGCACATACTATTAACTATAGAAGCCTAGTTACAAAACCTTATATGCCTTTGCATTCTCAGAATAACTATCATTTCCCTCTTTCCAGATCTTCTCACAGCATCTTCTGAGCCTATTGAATGGAATATAGAGTAATATAGAAGAGAAAATTTTTCTCCTGATGTTTAGTCTACTATAGCTTCTGCTTTTAAAATGTTTAGTAATTAATAAGTCTTAAAGGTAAATGAAAGTGTTTACCACTAGGGTGACTTTATGTACCTGAGATTGTTCCATTCCCGATAGTAACGACTGCCTTAGTAAAGGATGGCAAATTCAGGGTAGTCATGTAGATATCATTTATTCTTTTAAAGATAGCATCAAAATCCAGCTAATTTGGATGTCCTTGCTCAAATCCTGTCTTGATAGTTATTTACTCTTACACTTAAAAGAAGGATTAGGAAGTAACAGCCAGAAACCTCATTGCTAACAAAAACAAGCTCTGACCATTCTTCTAGGGTTCATATTTTATCAAAGTAAATTTGACTGTAAGACATCCAAGGATAATGAGTCTTCTGCTACTGAAGATGACACTTCTCTCCAAAAATCTGTCATTGTCTGTTATATCTAGATTGGATTTCAAAGGTTTTCATGATGATTGAATGAAATATTATTAACACGTGGTTTTTAAAAAATAAACCACAGAGGGCCATTGTTTACTAGTGTGCTTTCCAGGTCATCTAGGACATTAAGGTTCAGTTTCTAATTCATTATGCAAAAAGGCAAGGAGCATGAAAATAAGACATGAAGATGAACTTCTTCTGCCTTGGGTACATGGATGATTTGAAGCTCCATGACAGTATGAAAAGCTAGACTAATAAAGTATGGAGAATTCTGAAGAATGTTCATAAAGCGTTGCAAATAGACTATGAATGGAAAATGCAAATTAGTTGAGGTGAAAGAGGGCAACTTACACTTTCAGTTTCAGAGAACATCAACTTCTTAAGTTGGTGGAGGAAATGCACATAGACTTTCCTTGGGTGAAGTTACTCAGTAGGCAGATGACAATACATCCTAGGGTGTTATGCTTTAACTAGACTGTTTATTTGACTCCCTGATACTTCTGTAAATGTTGAATTGGGTCTCTTCCTGATTAAAAACAAAAGATGAAATATTTAGGACTTCCTAAATAGATGTCTGAATTTTGGATTTTTCTGGTCTTAGATGAAAACAAAACTTATAACTTAAACTGTGGTGAATTTTATGTTACCCTGAAAAGCATGTCATCTCCATTGATGTTAGGTCTTAAACACACCTAGAGATGTCTAATTAGCATGAATATAGGGCAGTGGATTGGCAAATTATAAAATGTGAAGAAGGCATTGGCATGTAAGGAGCATCAAGATGGGAAACATGACTAAGAAATTAAAAGCAACCATACTTCATCAAAAATATTTTCCTTTTACAGGAGGGTGATTAGAGGAAGGAGTTTACCAGAGTTTGTGACTTCTATAATCTTTCCCTCAACAATGGAATTATACTCCCAAATAAATGCCTACATAATGAAAAGCAGTGCCTTCTGCTTTCTGAAACTGTTGTATTTTATTATTTTTAAATGAATGTCTGCCAAAAGAAATGCTGGTATCTATAAGAGTAATGAAGTCATACAGAGAATTAAGTCATCCTTCAAGAAAAGAGTTAACTACAGTGGTTCACTTTATCAGTGAATGCTGACAGTTTTGATCTTGGTGTATATTGAACATTTTTATTTCATTTTCCTCAGAGAACATCTATACTGGAATATGGATACCAAGTAGGGGATTAACCTTTGTCTTGTAGACCCTGAAGAGAAAGGATTACTTTAGTTGCTAATGAACTTTAGTCTCCAGCACAGAATAATTAGGATGGGATAGAAGGAGTTTCAAGAGCATCCTAGGAATGTGGCTAGATTAAAATTAATCTCTCCTTTTGCCATTTACAGGTCAGCTTACTAAGGGTTGAGTGGTCTTTGTACATGGTTTCCAAGAAGGGACAAAATGATACCTTTGGATAGGCTATTCATGGTTAATTAGATTCAACAAACAAATTTATTCACAATTTTCAGATAAAGTATCATAGAACTTATAAGAGTACTATGATGACTATAATAAAAAGTTTTCCTTCCCACTCTTCATACAGGTTCTCATTTGCTTCTCATGATGGCCCCACTTTATAATGTTCCAGCTAGTTCTCACATCACAACACATGAGAGTATCATAAAGCAGCAAGCTAGAGAAATGATGCAAGGACTTGATCCTAATCCACTTATTAGAAATCAGACCATACACCTGTCTTGGATATTAGAGAAGACCTGATAATAAAACATTGCATAGAAAAAAATGCATGAGTCTGGCAGTGGTAGTACATGCCTTTAATCCCAGAACTCAGGAGGCAGAGGCAGGCAAAAAAGAAAAGAAGAAGAGAAAGAAAAGGAGGAGAAAGAAGAGGAGGAAGGGGGAAGGAAGGAAGAAAGAAAGAAAGAAAGAAAGAAAGAAAGAAAGAAAGAAAGAAAGAAGGAAAGAAGGAAAAAAAGAAAGAGAAAGGATGCATGAATTTGACCTTGGAAATGGGTCTTCTTAGAAGTAATACAAGCAGGGGTAAGGCATCAGAGAGTTGTGAGGTGATGCTAAAGAATAGGAGGAAGTGGATGATGAGGAGGGACCACCTGCCAGAAATGCAGAGAAGGAACAGTTTGGAAGTGGTGAGTTTACCTTAGAGAATGTGATGCCCCAAAAACCAAGGTAAAGAGTTTTATACATTCCAGAGCTGAAGCACCAGAGTAGTCAGCATCAGCTGAAAAGATGCATGGGGAATAAAATACTGCCTAGCCTTGGGGGTCACCTGTGGCTGTGGACAAAGTTTAGAGTAGTGGTAAGTTACAAAACATAGAATAAAAACTGCATCCTACACAGTGTGAAAGGAAAACCATGACAGCTTGTCATTTATTTTTAAGATGTATTGGAAATAATGGATGTCTCATGAAGATGCTCAGTACTCAACATTTGGGACAATCCCCGCCCCCATCTCTCTTTATTTCCTAGACTGTTTTATATTTTATGGAATTTACTCTTTTTAAACCATTATTGTTAATTTTGTATAAGCATATGCATATATAAATACAACGTACTGAGTCTATTTAATGTTGCTCATGTGTACATGTTGTTAAGGTTAGCCAGTTGGTATTGAAGAGCTAGTTGAAGGATGATGTGTCCTCTTAAAGAAAAAGATAAACTTACATATGTAATCAGATAGGAAAGGTTATTTAAATGCAATCTGTTCACCAAGGTGATAGAACTTTAAGAGATCATTGAGAGTTGAAATGTTTCTCTCTACTTTGTAACTCTTTATTAATGATGTCATGTACCCTGTGAGCTTCATGGTTAAATCTAGTAAAATTGCCTCTCTGCCAATGAACTGCAGACTTTAGGCCTTTTTAATTTTCTGATGCAGTGATTAATCTTAAGTAACTTTAGACCTGATTATATTCATTAGTTGCCTTATTGTTAAAATTTTCTCATTTTTGCTAATAAAAAAATGACCACGTTGAAAAAATTGTGTGCATTCGATTCCATCCCTCAGAAAGGGATCAGAAGCAAGGTTGAAGAGACTTAAAGCTTAAGCACAACTTTCTCATGTTAAACTCACCTCTAATCTGATACCACCATACTTTCTTACTCAGTCTTCCCATGCTGCATCATAGTCACTAGTCCTGGAGAAAAGTATATTCTTTCGTTCTACATTCAGTTGATAAGTTAAGGGAAAAGGCAGACTTATAGTGACCCTGTTAAATTATTTTGAAATTAAGCCTTGTCAATTCTTATCTCTTTGTCGATTCTTATCTCTTGATTTGACTGGTATAAAATAGCTTTTTGTAAGACTGTTATGTTATGTCTTCATGTCTATTACAAGCTTTACTTTGTTGCTGATAGATTAAGAAGCAACTAGTATCCCATATAAGACCAAGAAAATATTTCTAAAGATATTATCTTCATGGTGTGTATTTATATTCCACAGACTAGATTGGTTGCAGTCATCAAAAATTACTAAAATGACACATAGTTAAATCAAAACATACTATGTATGAGCAACTATCCTGTATGGTGCATCTTTGCATTTTAAAATATTATTTTTAAATCTTAAAATGATAGTTACCTAACAATGATTTCAACATAGATTTGATCCCATTGCATTTCATATGAATTTCTGTTAAATTCTGATTGCATAAAACCCACTTAGTTTCATTATGGGTTTCTGGGCTCCCGAACTCCCCGTTATTGACCTCTTTCCCTTATGTACACAAATCCAGCAACCTAATCATGTCACCTTTGATAAAATTTAATTTGGATTTTTTCTTAGTAATGCTGTCTGGTGGCAGTTGAGCAGAATTTAATTTAAGAACATACAAGATTTAATAGAGCTTAATTGTCTGATTTGAGTTAGTAAAATTTAGCAGAAAGTCTAGACATTATATGATAAACCTGTCTTTGACTAGGATAAAGGCGTAGTTAAACTGAGTCCAACATTCAGAAAAGAGGAAGGCAGAAATCTTCTTATAGAAGTTGTTTGTGTATTTAGTTGGGATTCTAAGTACACCAACATGTCACTGTAAACTTGTACCCACAGTATAAACTGTGTTGATTCTTGTTTTCCTACTCAATCACAAGCTTAAAACCCAAGTGTTAGTAGGCATTCTGTTTGTTAGAGGATAATTTAGATTGGCTAACGTTCCTATCTTTTCATGACATCATTTTGGTTTCCATGTCATACAATGACATGCTTTATCTTGGCTCAGCCACCAACCTTTGAAGAGCTGTAACTTTAGAAAGGTATCCTATTCCATTGCACCATGAACAAAGCCGAAGCAGGTTTATCTTTGCAGAACATACTCATCATCACTCAAGTTCACTCAGTTGACTCTTCTCTAACCTTCTTGTCATTTGTCTCACTGGTCCTGTGAAACACACCACTGTCCCTATTTTCTCTCTTTCTATTCCCCTTCAAGACTGGTCTTCTCAACTGTCCTGTACCCAGACTGCTTTCAATCTTAAATTCAGATCCAGTCCATGCAGTTTCTTGATTGAGAATGTTCTCAACCCCATATCTGCTCTTCATGAAGTCTTCCTAAAGACTCCCGTGGAAATAATCTGTAGGAATAGATCATGAACAATAAATCATATTGTTTATGATTTATTAAAACCAATGAAGATCAAAATAGCAAAGCAGTCATACTAGTTAGCTATAGATTCCAGGCAATAGTGGCATACACCTTTAATCCCAGAACTCAGAAAACAAAGACAGATGGATCTCTCTGAATTCAAGGTCACCCAGGGCTACAGAAGATTGAATCAGTCTAAAAAAGTAACAGAACTCACACCTTTAATCCCTGGACTCATGAGAGGTTTTCAAGACATGACCAGGGTCTCTGAGCTGGCATTCATTCTCCAGCCACATTGACAATAGGAAGACATTCATTCTCCATCCACACTGAGACTTAGTGAGAGCTTGTGGAGACAGAATCAGCCCTTTCAGTCTGAGGTAGTGGTTAGAGCTGGTGGCTTGGCTGCTTTGCTTTCTGATCTTCAGCTTGAAGCTTGAACCCCAATATCAGTCTCTGAGTTTTTAATTATCATGTTATGGGCTTCCTGTTGCTCTCACACATCTGCTTGACCTGCTAACTAATCTTCTGACAGAACTAAGCAGGTGGCCTGAATTGTTAAAACTAAATCAGTGTACACTATATCAGCATCCTAATACTGAAGCCTGTTGACTCTCCAAGTATGCTTCTTCTAGGCTGTGTATCAAACAATGTCCATCATTCAGCCCTTGTGTGACAGTAAATCTCTTCCTTAGCACATGTGCCCAGATATAACATCACAAGTTATAAATTGCCTTAATCTCTAAAGCATGTAATCAAAAGTCACAAAGTTAACAACTAATTAGTATATAAAAATGAAAGCTTTGTTTTTAAAGAAAAGGAAGTATTTATACATTTAAATACTAATCTAACAGAATTTTCAGGTTGGGCCAATAAGAATAAATATTAATAACTAACAATTCATATTGGTGTGGAGTAATTTAATCAACAGGGATCGTGCTTTGTGCAACAGTGTCATTTGAAGGACAACTCTGAAAGACTCCAGCAATGCACTTTTACTGCCCTGGCATGTGCAGCATAAGATTCATATTGCCCAAGGGACAGACACAGCTTGGAAATGTGTTTTACCCAGAGCAGAGGACCAAGTGGGGTTCTGAATGAGAAAAGGTGCCAGAGAGTGGATTAATTTCTTCTGTTGTATTTTTCTTAACTGCCCATCTTGATGGGGTTTCTAGGGTAATATGGAATGTCTCTACACTCCTTGAAAGTGTGTGTTAGAGAAAATAGGTAAATGAAGATTGTGTGTCTCAGTCAGTTAGGGATTCTATCATTCTGAATAAAAACATTATGCCTAAAAACAATTTGAGTGGGGGAAGTTTATTTCATTTTGAAGCTCGTATTCTGTCATTTAGGGAAATCAGGAAAAGAACTCAAGGCAGGAACTAGGAAGCAGGGGCTGGTGCAGAGGCCATGGAGGAGTGCTGCCTATTGGATTTCGCCTCATAACTGTTCAGTCTGTTTGCTTATAGCAGTCAGGACCACCTGCCCAGGGCTGGCCCTGCACACAGTGAACTGTACCCCTCCCGACACATCAAATATCAATTAAGAAAATGAATCACAGATTCACCAAAATTAAAATCTGGTGGGGGCTTTTTCTTAGCCACGGTTCCCTTTTCCAAAATGGCTCTAACTTGTGTCAAGTTGACATAAAATTGGCTAGTACATTATGTAAGAGACTGGGAAATCTTGTGGTCTTGGCATGTTCCATCTAGGGTCACAGCATTCAAATACAGTACCCCTTGACATATTTTATCTAGACTATTTGGCATCTGTCTGTCCTTTTATGCTGATGTGTCCATTTATCAGTGGAACTTATGACTTAAATTTCAGTACTATGCTCTGGATTCATGCTGGAGTGAAATCCCACTTTTCCATTAAGCAATAGGAATGCCTTAGACATGTTTTTAAATCTTTCTAAACATTAATTTACTTATCTGTAAAACGTGAGGATAATAGTCCCCACCCACCATTAAATAATTATTGTGAGGGCTAGTAATAAAAAAGTTTTCATTTAGAGGAAGAGTTAAAATTTAATTATTAATAAAGGAATATTCAGGTAAGGGTCATGCAATTAAATAATTACTTGAAATTAATGCTTCTATAAAGCACTATTTAAATGACCTACACCTAGCAAATAGGAAATATTTTTATGTGTTAATTGTTGTAATAATGGTAATTATAGCTTTGGATTTAAGAAAAACTAGGGACTGCATCTTTACATATGCTTTAATTAGTACAGATACTTAACAGGTGCCTATCTGTGTGCTAGATTAGCATTAGTTACCATCGATGTTATTGCTAATCGTGACAGCAAACATATTTCCAAAAAAGTCTGTAAAGGTGACATTGCTGACTGCCTATTATCTTTCAGAGTAACTGTTAGAGGTTACGTTGGGGTGGTTATTTTCTGATGTATATTTTCCCTCTAAATCACCAATAACTTCATTTGTACTATTGGGATATTCTTTATGGCCAGTGTTTTTTCTTCTGTTTATAATCCTATTTCAAAATTCCTAGTCTCCATTATTCTTTAAGAAATTGATCCATGCTGAGTCTTCAATGGTGTGAGGTTTCTTAGTTCCCAAAATGACTAACTAGGAAAATACAGTTGGATGTGAAAATAGGAAAGATGTCTCTAGGATTGCTTTCCCCAGCATGTAGATTTTTTTTTTTTGGTACAGAGATAGGTATGTCTTGGTCACAATCACTCACTTAGTCAGAGGCAAATCCAGGACAGTGATGCTAAAGGACACATGTTAAAATACATGTTTAAAGGAACCCAATGCATGTATCTATTAATTTGTGGTCATTTCAAGAATAGAGATTAGATCTTGGGCTGGAGAGATGGCTCAGCCATTAAAGGCTAGGCTCACAATCAAAAATATAAGAGATCGGATCTGGGGTTATCTTAGTGGTTCTAACTTAGCACATAAAAGGTCATAGGTCCAATATCTAATGAGATGGGGAGGGTTGAAGTGGAGGAGCAGGAAAAGAAAAATCAGAACTACATAATGTCCTTGAAAAGAATCCTAGAAAGAGTGAGATTATACATTTGTGTTCAACAAACAGAAAACAGCCAGCACACTGTTGTAGTTGCATTTTGTCTCGTAAATTTTACAGCAAATTATTTTTTGTTTCTGAAACAACACTAAAATATAATTGCAAGGACAATTCTTTCAATTCTTGACAAAGACAGGGTTTGTCATAAATGATGTCATTTTCTGAAGTCAGACAGAACAGAAGTCCATGGAAAAGAATTATACAAAAATTGCTGATTTCAACCAATACTTTCTTTTTATTCCTTCTCTGTTTCTTCTTTTGGATGAATGCCTTGGGCCATGTGATCATTCCACTCTTAGTTCCCGTCTGCTCTTTGCAGAGTCTGGCCAGAAGGACTATTAGTAAGTGAGGAACTACATTTATGGTAAGAGCTGAGGATGAGAATCTATCCAAAGATGGGAGCTCAGGGAAGGCTGCACCTCTCTCCTTGATGGAATGTCCTGTCTGTGATCCGGGACTCAGAAGGTCGGTGTTTGCCTAAGGCAGCTTGTGCTGATACCCTCCAGTTTGCACAGGCCCTTTTGATGTTTGTCGACACATCCTTTCAAAGCAGTCGAACAAAGTGGGGAACTAAGCAATAACCTTACATGAAAGGGCACAGCAAAGCCCAGATGGGGGTCCTACTGGCCTGCTCCCTTCCAAAGCTGGGACTCTACAGCCTAAGAAAACACTGACCATACTGCCTACAGATGAAACACCTGCCTGAACTCTAACCCACAACATTCACCCCACTGGCCAAGAACATTTAACCCAGACACTTAAAAATCTTTTTCTAGGAATGTTCTTATTTGACTGTAGGGACTACATTAGACTAACTCCACTGCTAACTCTGTCTTTTTTTTCTAGCAGATATTGGTGTTTAAATCATCATCATTAGTGTTTTGTTTTATTTCCACATCAACAACTCACTGGTTCAGCCTTACTATTCTTTTATCAACAGAAGAGCTAAATAAAGGATTAGGTAGGAAACAAGACTTAGTCTGAGGTAACTCAAATAGAGAGATTTCAATTAAGTGAATGCACACAGCATCTGGGCCAGGCTTGAGGGAACTGAGGTAGATGTTGAGTTGCTAACAGCAGGGGAATTGTTGCTATATCCTCAGGTCAAAAAGGTACCCGAAACTTGAACCAGTGAGAGGCAGAGTCATGGAAGGTTGAGTGACACTGAACGGTACTTCTCAGTGTTTTCTATTCAGTGGAATCACCAAAGAGTAATTACATCCTTTAATGCCTGGCCTCTTGCCCTAGAAAAGCTAATTGCTCATTTTTGTGATCACCAGGAGTTTCACATTGGCCCAAATCATAGAATGTAGTAAAACATGATCACAGTGACAAATGTAATACTGTGATGAGCTCTTTTTCCTATTGTGAGATGGTGAGTGTTGAAATCAGAAACCTTGTCTTTAAGACAGGAAGACTTAGCTAAACATGTGAATGTATGCCAGCTCCTCAGCGAGTCTGAGAAAATAGTGTTCTGCAAATGACATTTTTTGTTGTTGTTGACAGACCTCCTATCTCAGTATTTGTTTTATAAGTTTCTAGGCCTGGACTATCAGCATCAACTTAACTCTCTTGTCATTTCTCTACAAGAGCACTAACTCACAACGGCTGCTCCACAATGGCTAATTGATGTGTTCATTCTTAAATTTCGTGGTGACTGCAGAGTCACATAGTGCAGGAATTCCCAGCCTTTGCATTTCCATATGGATCTTTTGACAGATGGCCGCTGGGCAAGGTGGAGGTCCTGAGCCTGTCTGTGCTTCTTGTCATCTGTTCATTCCATGCTGTCTTACTGGAGAGTGAGCACATGCAGGCAGACTGAGCTTTGCAGCCCCGTGAGTCTCACTGATACCTGGTGTGGGTCAAGGAAGGCCATGCCCATGGAGATGAAGACAGGAGGAAGGAAAAGCAGCAAAAGCTCCTATCACCGCTCTGCTTCACGACCTCGCTGTGTCCACTGTGTTATTTCCTGCCTGTGACGCTCCCTAAATTTACAGCTTCCTGAGCAGAGCTGGATGGAGTCCCTGGGTTTTGGTGGCATGGTGCTTTCTGTCTTTCTGCTGTTTCCTGCTCCTGATATAACCTTGGTTACCTCATTGCTATTTATTTGCTATTTATTGTTATTTGACCTTTTTGGGTGCCCCATGCTTCTGAAACCAATTCCCTGTATTGAATTCCTTCAGCAAAGTTATTCTTTGGCATGTATTTTACTGATTGTACTCTGACTGCTTAAGTTTTTGTTTAGATGCCAGAACTTTCCTGAAGTTACTACCTAAGTGTAGTATCAGTTACAGCCAACTCTGTAACTTACTGTCTCCTCTCTTCAGAATTTATTGTTTTTCACAAATGAGTTATTTTGAATCTTTTTTTGTTACCTTAAAATTTTTTAGTTGAAAATGGATTTTTCGTGCAATATATTGTGATTATGGATCCCCTCCCCCAACACCTTCCAGATCATTTCTACCTTCCCACCCACCCAAATCCACATCCTTTCATGCTTCCTCTCATTGGAAAACAAACAGGCACAAAGTAATAATTTAAATAATATAAGATAAAATAAAAGCAGGCACTCCTACGTAGGTCAGAACCAACAAACAGGAAATCAAAGAGCCAAAGAAAGATCACAGGAAACACATGGAATCTTGTGTTCTAACTTTTATCATTTTAAAACTTAATTACTGCTGATGATGATAATACAAGGTTTCTTAAATTTGGATTTTCATCCATGTATCCTGTGATCTCTGCTCAACTCAATTAATTAGTTAATTTATTTATTTTTATTATTTTTTAAATTGTGTGCATGTGTTAGCCAGGGTGGTGGAGGTAGTATGTGCTTGTCTGAATGAAGGAACTCATGGAGGTCGGAGTCATTGGTTTCCCTGTAGCTAGAATTACAGGCTGTTGTGAGCCTCAAGACTAGGTGTTCGGAACTGAACTCGGGTACTCTGAAAGGCAGTATACATTCTTAACCACTGAGCCATCCCCACAGCATCCTCAAATATCCCCAACCCCCTTTAACATTCCCAGAAGTAAAGATTTCTTTGCCAGATCTATGTAATGAAATAATACCTGAAAATGAGGAAGCAAGCATAGATCTAGCCTTGATTTACATGGCCTTGCTTTTTATTAAAACACTAAAGGATTTTTAGCAAGGTCACAGTAAGATAAGCTCCTAATATTTCATTTTATTATTTGTGATTATTCTATAATTACATGATTTCACCCTCCTCGCCTCCCATGTCTTTTGCTTTCTCTCAAACTTATACCTTCTTTCTCTTGGTATATATATATATATATATATATATATATATATATATATATACATATGTTTGTGTGTGTGTGTGTGTGTGTGTGTGTATGTGTGTGTGTGTGCGTGTGTAGGCCCATGCACATGTGCACAGAATGCATAATGCATGTTTGTGTGTTTTTCCAAATAAATACAGTTTGCTCAATCTGTATACTGTAACATATATGTATGGCCATTTGATATTTATAACCAGTTGGTGTGCTCTTCTCCAGGGAAGACTGTTTCTCCTGCTCTCAGCATTCCTCAATTGCCTATAGTTCTGTCCAGCATTGAGGCCTCATGAGCTTTCCTACTTCCATTTTAGCGGGTCTATTGGTGTCATCCTTGTTCGGGCTATTTTTAGGCAGCAATTTTGGTGAGACTTCTCTAATTTTCTAGGAGAAAAAAATCTCACAGCAAATTTCTTGTCCAGTCTTTTGCTATCTTTCCGTATTTTTCCTGCAACAATCCCTGAGCCTTACATACCAGAGCTGTGTCATATCAATTGGAACTAGGCTATACTGCTCTGAATTTTTATAAACTGTGATTTTATCTAATCACCCCCACTTGTTGCAAAGAGAAGTTTCCTTAATAACAAAGGGGGAAAAACTATAGTTGTTTGTGGATATGAGGATAAATATTTAGAATATAGTTAGGTATTATGCTTGCTTAGTAAAATGGTAGTCATAGGTTCTCCTCCAAGATTCATGATTTCACTAACCCTGAGTAATTGTCTAGATTTCCATTACTAAGCATGATTTCCTTCTTGTTGAGTGGGTCTTAAGTTCAAATACAGAGCTGTTGGTTACTACCAAGCTATGAGTACCACTTCTGCACCCTAAGGGTTTTCATGCCATCCTAGTTGTTGTTATGGTTCATAGGCAGCATGACTGGGTAGGACTATAGGTTGCTTCCCCATTTTGGAAGTTTGCATGGTGCCTTCTGGTACCATGAAAGCTAGTCCTAAGGAAAAAGGCATTCAGATCAGATCCAATTTGGGTACGCTGGGTCCTGTGTCTGAAGTGAAGATGTCTTCAGCAATAGGGACTTATCTTCAGTTTCTGGAGGGCAACCAAAGGACATATAGTAATATTCTGCAATGCTTTGTGTGTCACTTAGACAATGCTGACCAACAACTCAAAAGATGACTTCTCCTTCTTGATGTTGAAGTTTTAGATAGTCTTCTTGTTAGAAGAAATATTGTCAGTCCAGACAGGAAAATTCCATTTAAGTTATATATGTATGTAGCCTTACATATACTATTGGTATCTTAGGAAGATAGTTAATATATTGCTTATGACTCTTTCAAACATCTGTGCTGTTAGTTTACCTCCTCCTTTTTCTGTATTTATCTCCCCCCATTTTTATCTGATCCTTGAATCACTTCTACCTTGCTATTCCATTTCTATTGCTTCTCCTTGTCCACTGACCACAATGGTCACTTTTTACTTTCCTGGTTTCTGCAATTAGTCCAGCTTATAAGCTCATCTAAAGGAGCCATAAACAGATGAGTGAGAGAGATTTCATAATGTTTGTCTTTTAATGTTCTCCTAATAAGAATCTAGAAAGTAGCCATAAAATGTTTCTTAAACTGTAAGTTCAGCCTTTCTTAAAGCACATGTTAGAAGTCAGGTTTCCTAAATAGCTCATATCTCAGTTTTTTAATAGTTTGTTGAATGCTTATGTAGTGTTCTGGGCACAAAATAGATATCTGTTGAATGAATGAGTGAACTTTAAAAACTTTCTCAGATAAGTATTTGAAGCTATCATATATTAACTATTTTTAGACAGAATTATAGTTATACAGGAAAAGCTTAGAGCTAGCTTTCTGTAATGATCTTGGTTGGAAATACAGAGAATGGGCTGCAGATGATAGGAGTCAGTAAAGCAAAACTCAGAGGTTGACAGTAAAGATTAATGAACCACCTTCCCGTAATTGATAGCATCCAGTGGACACTCCCTTCAGCCTTTGTCTGTCAGTTGGCAGAGGACCCAGCATCAGACACACTCTATTGCTTGCTGAAATTAAAAAAAAACAGGTAATGTAATCTTCTCAATTATAGTTGCAGTTTAAATAACAGAACAATTTGTAGGGGAATAGGTCTTTGTAATTCATAATTTAGTAAGTTGTATGTTCAAATTTATCAAGTTGACCTGAACATAAAAATTGTCTAAAAGCATAATTAATGAGTAACACTTTAGGTAGTAACAGTCTTTACTCACACTATATATTTGACTGTTTATTTTTATAAAGAATGTAGGTAAAGTATGAACTCTTCAGGTTTTGTGATGTACAATTGTTGGAAAATCCTTTCTAGATTCTTCAAGTGGGTAGGATGATGTGCCTAATGTTAATCTATCTAGTAAACAATTTTGTGCATAGAATTTATGTTGGATAAATATGAATTTGCTTTAGGTTAAGGTGCTAATATAACATTTTACAGAACAAATAAGAAAAGCAGTTAAATCAAAAGCTATTTTTAAGGAATACACTTATCATCTCTTAGTATTACCTTTGTGTGGGAATACTTTCCCCATCCCTGTAATTCAGAGATGTATGAAGTGAAGGCTGCCAGTGTTGAGAGCAAGCTAACTTTTGTAACTACATGCATCCTTTAAGGGCAATATTACAGTGGCCTTCCTTGGATGGTCTGTAAGAAGCCCTTCTACTCATTAATAAATACTGAGTACCTGCAGAAATCTCATGAATCAAGGTATAATCTGAATAACTGTTTCATGAGTCCAAGATGTCTTAGAGTCATCCAGATTATGTTTATATTTCCTATAAATTTGATTACATCTACAAGTAATGATCAATAAGAGGAAGAACTCAGAATAGTGCATGCAGATAGACAAGATTCACGTGGAAGGTCTCTGTGTGGAATCATATGTTAATTAGAAATCTATGAAGAAATGTAGGCATGAGTGACAACTTTCCTATGTCTGCCTCAACATTCCGTTTGATATCATCAGGCTCCTATCTTAGCCTTAGGCTCACTTACAATGTGAAAGTATGTTGGCATGTACACAGAAGAACAGACTGAGCAGACTCTTAAATTTCAAAGGTTTTGTCCAAGGTCTACTTAATTTCCTAAGCCAGCAGCAAGAGGACCAGCTTGCCAGCCAGATGCTACCAGAAGCAAGGCCTCACCATCCAACATGAGTTGTCTTCACAAGTATCAATACACACAAAAATTGTTTCCTGCACAGGAAAGTGGTTTCATACACTTATCTCCACTACTTACAAAGCAGCTACTTAAATGGTACATTGATTCATGAATTTTCTCCAGGAACTCAATATTTATTTATGAGTAGACTTGAACTCTCAAATGCTACTCAGGTCTAGAATTTGGGCCCAACTCCTTGTCTCTGAAAAGGATTATACAACTTTCTTCTAAATGTAAAGTTCTTTTACATATTCTAGTATCCACCAGAAAAATTTGTAATTGCTCTTTGGTTTTTATTTTTTTTAATATGTCAGAAGTTGTATCCTTATGGCTACTCCCTGTGCTTGCCAGAGTGAGCCCTGTAGTTATAAGCCATGTAGGATTGGTGATGAAGTACTCAAGGTTAATATTACTATCTTGAACTAAAGGAGCAAAAGATGTCCCAGCCCCTACTTTTCCTGAATTTTCCCCTGGATTTCTTGGTTAGGTACAGTTTTCAATACATAACAAGCTATAGAACCCTTTATGTTTATCAGAAATGACTTAAGGAAAGGAAAGATTTATTTTGGATCAT
This sequence comes from Mesocricetus auratus, assembly GCF_017639785.1. NCBI lineage: Eukaryota > Metazoa > Chordata > Mammalia > Rodentia > Cricetidae > Mesocricetus > Mesocricetus auratus. Next base: position 107,535,216 of record NW_024429189.1, read on the forward strand.
GGTATGAAAGGGATTTCACTTATTTACAGCAGGGATGGTGGAGTTCATCATGGTGAAAGTACCTGTTACTCCTCACATCACCTTGGGCCAGCAAGCAGAGAACAGCATAGTAAAGTTCAAGAAGCTGTCCCTAGTGAGGTACCCTCCTACAATATTCAAAACCACTTAAAATAGTACTATAAATTAGAGATCAGTTGTTAAAAACATGAACCTATGGGGAACACTTTATGTTCTATCCATGATGAAACCAATAAAAATGTGATAATGTGGCCCCCTTGTTAGAAATTATCAAGAAGTCCAGGACAGCCTTTCAGATCATGAAACCAATGATGGCCTCATCTGCAAAGAGGGTCCTGTACAATGGCATGGGTTACACACCCAGAAAACCACCATGGTTGGTTTTTGTTGTCACATGGGAGATCAAAACCTGAGCCTTGTTCTGTCTAAGTAGGTGATTTATTTCTGAAATACAGTCCCAGGCTGAAAGGAAAATTTTAGTAGTACATTATTTTTAAGCGTCATATCTATTTATTATGTGCCTAGGAGACCACACATACTGGGGATGGAGAAACAATATGAATGGTGACAATTAGGGATGGATTATTTTGATAAGAATAAGAACCCTTTGCACATATCAGAATTCATCAGAGCATCTTTAATTTTTCTGGGTATTTTAAATTGGAGTCATTGTTTCAGACAAGATACTACTGGAACCATTACATATATTGGAGAATCAGAGTTCAAGAAAAGATAACTTTAGTGGTCAGATGTTCTGAAGGAGGTAGGTGGTCCCATCTCCAGAATATGACTAGAGATGTGTGAACTTCCTGTGGCCCAGTGGGATGACATTCAGCAGCTTCTTATCTATAGTTTCAGAGAAACAAGATCAGACACATCACTTTTCCTCCTCCTGCTCCTGGTGTTCCCCTTTTCCTTGTTAACATTTTCAAAGGTAGATACAACTATGAGGACATGATTGTCACTACTGTTACAGAAAACAAATCCTCTTCCAAACAAGGGAGAATCCTTGAAGGAACTGACTTTCATACTGCTGTTATAGTAATAGCTGACAAATAAATATATAAAATGTGGTAAGCAGCTATTATTAAAGAAAGTGTTGCTGAGTATAATAGACACTAAAATCCCAATGGCTTCAAAGAATAGCATTATATTTCATGTTGAGATCAAATGTAAATGGAATTTGAGGAGAGGATAGTAACTGCATCACTATTCAGAAAACAAAGCACATGAAGGATGTGCCAGGCTTCTACACCAGGCTTCTGCACAGTTGTTTTGAACACTGCTAACTAGCTGGCAGAGAGTGAGAGAAGATGAAGAATGGCCAGCTTCCATGTCCATCCTGAAAGTGATGCTTACTCTTGTCCATCTTCCTTTGGTCAGTCCTTAGTTGCATAAGAGCCTGGTAAAATTAGCTGTGTCTCTGATAGAAAGTAAATAGACAGTCACAAAAGCCTGTCCTCACCTCCAGCTCTTTGTCACTATACCCATCCCCTTTGGGGTTCCTATCCTTTCTGTCCACCATGTATCACTTTGATCAAATGGCCCTTCCAAACTGAATGCTAGCATGGGTGGCTCAATGTTAGAATTCTTGCCTGCCAAACTACGTGCTACATGCTTCAAACACATCTTCCCTTCTCTATGGTTGTCATTTAGCATTATACCATGTGTCCTGTCAAGTTTCATTTACATATTCCTTGTTAACACTAATAAGGACTATTAGGAACATTTTTTTAACCTTTACTCCCATACAAGTAAGGATATCAAATAAAGCAATACATGCACAAATAGTTCTGTTCTCTACATCTACTAACAAATATTTTTAAATAATGTATACAGGGGGAGTGGACTGATTATTAACTGAATTTAGCATTTGTCATCTGTGCATCCTAATGTGTGTGACATTTGGGTTAATAGAAAGGAAACAGACTCTTCAAAGATGGTATTCAGGTAACCTCTTTGGGATGCTCAGACTAGTCTTCTCATGTTGACATTAGCCAGTTTTGAAATTCAGACATAATGGATACAAATAGAGATTTGACATTTGAGATGAATTTACTTTTTTATTCAATTGTATCATGGAAGGGAGAAACAGTAACTCGGGGTAGAATGGAGAGGCTATAGGAGTAAAATACTGTAACAATGCAGCCAGACCAGATGAAGGAAGGATGATCAAGAAGCCTGCTCTGAGTAGTGACTCAGCACTGACAGAGATGATGATGATGTTACATTATCCTTTCATCACACACTCCCAGTTTAACTGGGCAATGTATAGAATGTGCACACACTACCAGCTTAACGTTGGAATGTACAGAGTACGCACATGCTGCCAGTTTAACTGTGGAATATGTAGAATATGACTGATCCAGGAAAAATTGGTCACTAAACTTTTTTTTCTTCAACATAGTGAGTTAAAGAACACACAAGTCCTGTCTTCGTTATGAAATCTCATGCTTAAAATCAAACTCAACAGGATTTTAAATACACTCAGGTTTACAAATGGATACAAGCCTTCAAGTTCCTTTGTAAGTTGTATCAAAGTACTTGAAATCACCTTGCATGTCTTATAAATAAGTTTTGTTTGAATTGCTTTAAAAACTAAACTCATGAAAACCTCATTGTCTTTCTGTGGCCTGATAAAAACAGAACGTGACTTGTAATTTAACTTTTGAGGATGAATGCCAACTGTGGGGATGTGTCCCGCAGGTTTTCTGTGAGCTATAATAATCTTCCTCTGACAAACGCAGGATCAACTTCAGAGTTGGGACAGGATCTGAGAAAGAAAACACACGTCCCAAGGAACATACGAAAAGGTACATGTGTCTTCCCTCAACCTCAGTCTGTAGAGGAGAGACACAAAAAAATAGACCAGCTTCTTCATTATCAATACAACTATGGATAACCTGGTGTGCTACAAGTTTTTCCAGTCTTCCACTTTTTGTGTGACAATGTAAAGAAAGGTGTTTATCCCTCCTCTTTGCATCTTGTCTCCATGGAGGCCTAGAGCAAGGATAAAAGTGATCACTGAACACTAATTTGAATATAAAATCCATGGCCATTTGAAAGGGAAACCTTTTGGAGTCTGTGTAATAAACCCCTGGGGATCTTGAGAGAAATGAACTGTGCCTAATTGCATCTGACATAACTAAAGCACACAGGACTCACTGAAGAGCACAAGGACTGATTCCCCAGATACTCTGCTCAGCACTATTCAATGTCCAGAATAGTTCATGCATTGAGATAATCTACAGCTGTGTGATAAAACCTCTCCCAACCTCCTCCTAATGGCAAGGCATGAGAAATCAAACTTATAAGGTTATATCATTAAATAGGTTTTAAAAAACGAATAGAAAAATGGGAGGGACTGTCTGAATCATTGGCTGTAGAAAACTAAGATTGCTCCTACTACAACATGGGTGAGTTTGCTGGACCAAAGTGACTTCTTGTTTCTGGAAGCAACTACTGTCAAATGTGGGCAGCTGCAAACACAGCATGCCTGTCCCTCGGTGGTCCTGGTGAGCCAGAATTCTTTGTGATTTCTTGGTTCCTTTCTCACACACCTCTATTATGTCTACCTATGAATTCTTTTAAGAAATTTCAGGACAATGAGCATTGCTATAAATGATTCTTGACCATCAATGTAAAGGTTTGAAGAAAAAGAAAGCATTCATTCCTGGTAGGGCTCAATCAAAGTATCATCTTCCACTGCTTGAGATTGCTCAGTGAGATTGTGGGTTCATCACCTTTGGAATTCAGTACACACCATAGAATACCTGCCATGCTTTCTTGACTGGACAAAGCCCTGGAAAATCAACCACAGTCAGAGGCAACCCATAACCTCTCAGTACAGCATCATGTTTTATTTGTAGATTTCCTTCTTTTAATGGCCTTGACTGAACTGGGTATTGAACAGTCCTGAGCTCTTCTTATATTGAGAGTTCAGTTGGAACAGGCATGGGTTTCTGGACCTAAGAGACAAATGAAAAGGCTTGATCTCCTTTTGTTTCTGTCCTCTCATCTACAAAGTGATTCTCGGTGCCCTTAGCTCACCAGTTTATCGGTGACAATTGAGTGAAATAATCCATGAACTCCCAAGCCTTGGCACTCTTTCCATGAGCTCTTGAGGGAGAGTCAGAGTTTCTCTCTCAGTATTCATTTTGGATACTAGTTGGTGAGAATACAGGTCATATTTAAACTTGCTTTCAGTACAGATTGGTTTAGAATCACTTTGGGCATTTCTGGACTCTGGAATGCTTTGCCCACTCTTGAGTTTGATGATTATGGGATATTTTCAGGAGTACTTAAATTCCCCGCTGTATCCTTGCTTTAGCTGGGCTTGTAAAAGAGGCCAAAGGAAGTCCCATAATCTTTGATCCAATTGAAGTATGCACTGCTTGTCTTCTGTGTTCTAAGCAATAGGTTTATACCTGCATAGTGCTTAGTAAGGGCCATGCTTACATGTGTCAACTAAGAAATACTTTTAAGATTTCTGAAAGGCACTTTCTTTCTCCCTCTCCTTATAGAAAAAGCCAAGAGATTTTAAGCAGCTTGCCCAAAGTCCTAAGAGGCTATATCATTAGGTGTCCAGATGAGGATTCAAGCTCAGGGAGTCTTGCTCCTGAATTTATGAATTATGAAGGACACAATAATGAGAAGTTATCTGTTATTATTGTGGCTTAGCCCAAGTCACAAAAGTATGGTGGGTACTCTGTGGCAGATACATGTGTGCATGAATGATATTTTTGGTAACTAGCCCATTCCCTCTGCTCTCATCAGACATCTACTTTATAGAATCATAGGATTTAGATTTTTAGCCTCTTCAAGTTGCTTGGTACTTTTTGTCATTATGTGTGTCCCATATGAACCATATTGGCAGTACTTGTTTTATCCATTATACAACTATTACAAGAATAGCTAAAAGATCACATATATCACAAAAAGCCTGGTAATAACTTACTAAGAAAACTTCAGACAGGTTGTTAAGATGGAGAGGATTTATGTCCCCATCCCAGTTCGACCCTTCCCTTTGCTGTCTCCTTACACACTCCAAATCTTTGGTTAGGCATTTTAAAGATAAAAGACGGCATAGCAAACAATGTAAAGATAAAAGCAGATAACTGAGATCACCCAGAAGAGGGAGACTGGTGTTCAGACTCAGAAGATAGAAAGTGGAGAGTATGAAAACCATGTCCTATTGTAAAGACACTATGGTGCTTAGTGATATGTTGGATTGCATCATTTATATTTTCATAAAAAGAAGCATCCAAAGATCTCCTGAGCTAATTGGGAGCATGGTGGGAGGGGAGAGGGAGTTAGGAGAAAGAGAAGGGGAAAAGAGGAGGGAAGAGGAGGACAGGAGGGAGCAGGAAGATTGAATCAGGGGAAGAATAGAGGAGAGAAAGAAAAGAGATACCATACTAGAGGGAGCCATTATAGGTTTAAAGAGAAATCTGGCAGTAGGGAAATGTCCAGAGATATACAAGGATAACCCCAAATAAGAATCTAAGCAATAGTGGAAAGGCTACCTTAAATTCCCTTCTCCTATAATAAGATTGATGAGTACTTAATATTTGTCCTAGAGCCTTTATCCAGTAGCTGATGGAAGCAGAAACAGAGATTCACAGCTAGGCACTGAGCTGAACTCCTGGAATCCAGTTTCAGAGAGGGAGGAATAATGAGCAAAGGGGTCAAGACCAAGTTGGAGAAACCCACAGAAACAGTTGACCTGAACTAAGGGAGCTCATGGACCCCAGACTGATAGTTGGGAAACCAGAATAGGACTGTTTCAGACCCCCTGAATATGGATGTCAGTATGGAGGACTGGACAATCTATGGGGCCTCTGGTATTGGATCAGTATTTATCCTTAGTACGTGAATGGACTTTGGAAGGCCATCCATATAGAGGGATACTCTCTCAGCCTGGACACACAGGGGTGGTTCTAGGCTCTGCTCCAAATGATATGACAGACTTTGAAAATCCCCCATGGAAGGCCTCACCCTCCCTGGGGAGCAGAAAGGGGATGGGATAGTTAGTTAGTGGGGGGCAGGTGAAGAGGGGAGGGAGAGGGAACTGGACTTGACATGTAAAACAAGCTTGTTTCTAATTTAAATTAAAAAAAGAAAAAAACAAAAAATAAGCATCCAGATTAATCTTTGGTCATAAACTTAGTCTCCAAACTATATTCAAGTACAGTTTGAATGTTTAGACCTTGTATTATACACAGGAAAAGATACCAGTCATAATATTCCAGAAGACATGAATTTACATCTGTAGATAGGATATAAGAGGTAGCAATGTCCACATTTTTGTCTTGAGGTGTTTGAAATTATTCTACTTTCTTAGATGGAGGCCATACCCAATTCTGAGTCATGAATAATATTAGCAGCTCTGCTTCACCTACCTTTAAATGCTTACCTATTCATTTGCCTCATGTATCTTATACTACAAAAGAGTTTGACTTTATTATATGTTGGGTATAAAAATATGCACAACTCATTTCCTAAAAAGACTGTAATCAAGCCTAGAAAATGCTAGGAATTAACTGTGTGCATGGGTAATTCCACGCTAGTTTCCTGAAAAACCAAGAGACATATCTAACCTTTTGTAAGCTGCAGGGCACGTATATAATTTGAACATTATTTATACAATGCCAATGCACTTTCTTCCTTTTTGGTGAAGAGGGTGATTAGGATGATAATAGGAATAATACTTGGGCTTAGGGAGCCTTTGACTTAGGTTTACCACAGTGGTTCCTGGCTCTCCAGTAAGCCTGCCTGACTGAATGTTAGCTTTAGATGGAAGGAAGTTTTTCATGCCTCTTTCCCTCTGGGATTCCTCTTTCTCTAATAAAACTACTCATCCACATTCCTGTCTTGAATACCAGCACTTAAAATGAACTGTCTATATCTGAGTCACTTAAAAAAAAGTAACTCAAATAATAGCAGAGAGTTGTTCACTCTCTTTTCCCACCTGGCTGTACCTGTCACATACATGTACTGGTCCCTGACATGAGGCTCTGATATTGATCTGGAGGTTTATCGATCTCCCACTTAATATAGGGATTCTGTCTACCAATAACGTGGGTGGTTCCAGAGGCACTTAGTTAATCTTCTTTTGTTCACTTACAAAATGAAGAGAAAGTCTTTACTAGGGTGACTACTGAAGCCGTCCAGTGTGTCTTACACCAAGCTGAGCCCTAGAATCTGATGAAATACATTTTAAGCCAGGTTCTGCTTTTGTTATATTAATTTGGGATTGGATTTCCTCCAGTGGTTCAAATGAAATGAGAGCATGATTCTAAAGTATTTAGTATATTGTCTTCCCTCTCTTCTTAATTTGAATCACAGTTAACTCTTTACAAGATGTTTCCACAGTAGGAAGGGCACACTTCTTCCCTCTGATACTAGAGCGGACTCCAGTTTCACCTCTGTGGTTCCTCAAAGAAAACTTGAAGCAGTTTCTCTTCTCGTTGCCTATTTCTCATTGATTTTTCTGTTTATCATAAGGCATTTAACAAACTATTCTCAATGTCATTAGCTTAAAACAATAGAATCTTGAAATTTGCAGGCAAATGGATGGCACTACAAGAAACCATCCTGAGTGAGGTAACCCAGTCACAAAAAGAGAAACATGGTATGTACTCACTCATATATGGATTTTAGATATGAATCAGGGAGTGCCGACATTCCAGAGAGTTTGGGAAACAGAACCTTCATCCAGAGTCTGACGGAAGCAGAGGCAGACACCCACAACTAAACACTGAACTGAACTCCTGGAATCCAGTGACAGAAAGGGAGAACTGATGAGCAAAGGAGTTAAGAATGAGCTGGTTTAACTCACTGGAACACTTGACTTGAACAAGGGGGAGCTCTTGGACCCCGGATGAATGGCTGTGTGAAAAGCATGGGACTGACCCAGAACCCCTGAATGTGAGTGTCAGTTAGGAGGCCTAGATAATCTATGGGGCCTTGAGTAGTGCTTATCCATGGCATACAAATAAACTTTGAGTGCCCATCCCATAATGAGGGATGCTTTCTCAGTCTGGATTCTTGTAGGAGGGTCTAGGCCCTGCCCTGTATGAAATGACAGACACTGGAGATCCACCATGGAGGGCCTCAGCCTCCCTGGGGATTGGAGTGGAGATTGGGTGGGAGTCTGGGAGGCCTGGTGGGGAGGGTGGGGAGGGTGGGGAAAAAGGGAGGGAGAGGGAGCTGGGATTGATGTATGGCACAAGCTTGTTTCTAACTTAAATTAAAAAACAAAAACAAAGTAGAAGGATGACTGGTTGGGAAGAGAAAGGGGATCAGTGGTATGGGACAAAAGAGGATGATGAGAGAATATGGTCAAAATATACTGTATATGTGAATGACAATGTCACAGTGAACCCACTATGTATAATTTATATATGATCATAAAATATAGATGGAAAAAAAGAACACTCTGTTACACAGGACTTGAGTTTGGGTGCCAGCACCCCTGTCAGGCCTCTTACAGTCACTTATAACTTCAGATTCAGGAAATCTGATGCCTTCCTCTGGCCCCCATAGACATCCGCATACAACAACATGGTTTACATACACACAGATGCATAAACACACACACAAACAACAATGAAGGTAAATCCTTTTTAAAATGAGTATGGAGACTCATAAAATTAAGATATTTGTGGGTCACTAGGTTTAAAGAATGCAAGGAGTCAGAGTAACTGGGGTTGCCTAGTAAGAGAACAGAACAAAGAGTGGGAACAGGTAATGAGCCTGCCAATAGAATGCCTGACAAGCTGATATAAGCATTTCAATTTTCATCTTAAGAAGGGTGGGAGACATTGAAAGAGTCTTAGAAGAGGGAGTTGTTATGATTGTGATTTAAGAGATCCCCTTCCTTGCCCAAATCCTCCCACATTACGCTGTGAACTCGTAACTTTCCATCTGTCCTACAATATAGATTTCTTCCTCCCTTATGCTTAGATTGTGTGAGAGGGGATGCCCTTCCCAATTGTTAATATTTTATCCCTACTGCTACAGCCCAGTGGCTGTGAGTCATAGGTTCTCAATAAATATGTGTCTTTTACACTGAAGTGAGTCAATAAAAGCCAGTCTGCATGCTAATCTTTAATCTCTTTTTATTTATTGCTGCAATTTCCTTAAGACAATTGATAACAGTAAATCACAATTTCAAAGAATGGAGAAAAAACATAGGAGTAGAAAGTGATAAAGGAAAAGGAAAGAAATTCCTTAGAACTGTCATAGCACCCCCTTTATTCTAAGAAGCCCAGCTTCACCTTTGCACTCTGGGGTTTCCAGTAAGAAATGGTGTTTGTAGTTCCATCTATGAGATCGTAGACACGGCCTTTCACGTCTCTGGAAAGAAATTTTAAAGGGGATATTGGTTAGATTTCTGGTAGGGAGAGTGAGTAGCTCTGCTTTGGGATTATTAAAAGGATGACAAGGAAAAGGTTCAAGTCACTAGCATACTTATATAATAACAAAAGACAAAGTGATGGTTATAATATGTGTGTGTTTGTGCATGCATGCACACCTAAGTGCACACACAATTTATGTGTACGAAGACTTCATTACTATTTCAGTATACTAATTGTATGTCTAGTATTAGGGATGGAATGCCTTCTGTCTTCACAGTCTTAAACTACAAAAGTGCACTGTATTTCTCAGGTTTATGTTACTATATGGGCTGGAGAGATGGCTCAACTGTTAAAAGCTAGGCTCACAACCAAAAATATAAGATTTATGTTACTATAGCAAAATATGTAATATGATATGGTAATAAAGAAAATGGAATAATTTTAGCTCCCAATTAATTTTAGTGTATGATTAAACAAGTCCTATTACATTGAACATATAGTAAGGAAGCATATAATGATGGGAACATTCAAAGCAGAACTTTTCATACCAGAAAGTAAAATCAGGGTTAGGAAAGGGCTTGAGGCTCAGTCAAATTGAGGGACATGCCTACCAAAGCCCAAGGACATTCTACATTACAAGATCCAACCTCTCCAAAAGTGCCACCACCTCCCATGAGTACCACCTTGGAGGAATCAAGCCTTTAACTTAATTTGGACCTTTTAGGGATACACTAAACTACAGTAAGGGTTAACAATTACAGCCCTGTGTAATTCTAACATAGTGGAGGATGAGTACTGAACAGAATATACTGGAAGGAAAAAACATGCTGATAATGGCTATATTGTTTGAATTTCTTGAATATCAACATGAGGAACTGTCCTCTGACCAAGGTGTGATGCTCCTCATGCTTTGCTTGATGGGTAAGTTCAGGAAAGGGTATCACTTGGAAAAGCACCCTTGATGTGTCTCATTAAATCACAACATAATCAAACAGGAAAAGAAAGCAAAGGAAAAAATGTATTCAGCGGTTGATTTAAATTGTAAAGAAAATAAGGCCCAAAGAGATTTGGTCTTGTGAAAATTTGCATATGGGAAGAACAAAAGGGAAAACAAAGTCTCTGAGCCTGGAACCAGTCAAAAGGTATTTAGTTCCTTAAATCAGAAGGAGAATGTCTATACCACAAGAGTGCAAGTGTGGGTATGTGTGTGATGGGGTACAGTTAGTGGGTGCTCTCTATTGAGAAGTCTCTGCCTTGATGAGTGTCTTGTTTTGTTTTGTTTTGTTTTTTCATTTCATGGCAAAGAGCTGTTACAGGTCTTGGAACCTAAGGGCTTCTGCTATAGCTGTATGTCTGTTTCTCTACACTATTAAAAGGGATGCCTGGGAGATCCAGCCTCAGCAACTTGAGCGCTGTGGCATAAACTCCCTTTTTCTCACTCCCCATCTGAAGAGTGCAGGCTTGTAGGCTTGTCTGCTCTGGATCCAGCCTTCTAGAGCCCAGGGAGACCTGGAGCAGTGTTCACAAGGAGAGCACCAGGCACACAACAAACCCGCAGCGATCATCAGGAACTTCTGTATCTACAATATATTTTCTTAAAATATCCCATCCTTGCATGTAGACTGATGTTCACTTCTATAATATGTGGAGAAGAGGCATGCAACCAAGCCAAATAAAAACTAATTTCAAGCATATACCCAATTCGGAGAACTCACACAATTACAGTGTCAGCATGAGTCTCTTACCCTGAACTGTTTTACTGTTGTGACCCTGATTTGAAAGTCACCAAACTTGCTATGCATGACAAACTTGAATCATATATTGCCCTCAAGTTTTAAGGAACTGCAATTTAACGCATCTATAATAAAATAATCTACAAGTAAATGAGGTCTCCCAAAATTAGATGCCCCTTTGAGCAGGACAATGAGCAATTCTGTCCAATATGATAACATTGGCAGGCTCTGGGAGTCTCTTTATTAAATAGTAATCCTTTCTCATATAGGATTTTGCATAATTTGGGGGAGAAAACTTATTAACCTACTTGATCTTGAACAAAAGGCAGTGTTTCTCTGCTTGCTGTATCATCATGGCTGCAGGTGTTCCTGTGTGGAAATTGTGACAATTTTACATTGTTTTATGCCACGGATATCTACACACACACACACACACACACACACACACACACACACAGCATACCTTGAACCCTACCTAAGGCAGAGGGCACTAGTGACCTGCCATTACTTGCTGTCAATTTCCTATTTACTGAAATGATGAATGTTTTTAATTTGTTATCTAGTTACTGTCTGGTACAAATGAAGGACTTACAGCTACTAAGAATCTATCAGTGGGTGAAACAGAGAAAGAGCTCTGCCCTCAGCAGACTTATGTTTTGACAAAGGACAGATACAAAGAACAGTGCCAAACATCTAAGGAATTAATGTGCATAGTTGGAGCTAAAGGGGCAAGCAGAGGAAAGAGTGCAGTAGAGTTAGGAGGAAATGCCCAGTGTCAGGCATTAAAGACACATAGTTGGATCAGCAAACATATGGAGGAAGTGAGGGGGTGAGGAAAAGTCTTTGTGGTTACCATGATCTGATAAAGCAAAAACTCAAAGTTGTAACTGCAAATGCCAAGAAGGTCTCGGACATGATTGTGGAAGAAGTCAGGTGAGTAAAGACAACCAATGCTAACCATATATTGATAACACTGTCTTTTCCATAGTTTCTGGTCTGCATTACTTTTCCCACATGGGTTCAGTTGGGAGAAGAAAGGGGAGTCATCAAATTAATTTGGGTCTTGAGTCATTGGTGAGATAACTGAGTTTAATTCTGTTGTTTTGTTGAGATAGGATCTCATGTGGCATATGGCCCAAGCTAACTTCAAGATAATTATGTAGCTAAGGGTGACTTTTACCTGTTGATCTTCTTATGCTCTCTCCCAAGCTGGCATTACAGGTGTGTACCACCACCCCCAAGTTCTTGGTTTAACTCCATTTTGAACCATCGCAGTTGCTTGAGGAAAGTATCAACATAAAGATTGCTCTGGCTAGTGTTTTACTGAGAAATCTGTTTAGGGAAAATGACCTAGTATAACAAGGAAAATAGGAGTGAACCACATGGAATGCAAAAGAAAATTGTAATTTCTAGATCAGGATAGCAAGAGGGAGAATAGAGATTTTGAAGATGACACTAAGAGTAAAACTGAGGATAACTTGAGGGCTTCAGTCTGAGCAGCTGGAAGGACACACTTGCTACCCGATGATACAGAAATAAGAATTGGAGTCAGGAATTTCACTTTAGATAAATCATTTTGAGAAGATAACTAGACATCAAAGGAGAGGATTGTAAATCAGGAGAGAGATATGGGCAAGAGACAGAACTTGAGTTGTCAGCAACTAGAAAGTGGACGGGTTAGGAAGGTATGTGCAAGCACAGAGGAGTGAGAACAGACAGAAAAGAAGATCGAACTCTGAGTTGTGGGCACAGTACCATCAAGGGGATAGGATTATTTGTAGGAAGCAGGCAGAGGCTAAACAGAGATGACCACAAAGTAAGAAAACCACAAAGTGATGGCTGTGTTGGCAAAATGCCTTGAGGAGTGGGTACTCAGAGTGCCAGATTGTACTGAAGAGTAAAGAAACCTGATTGCCAGAAATGACCAGTCTTTAGCAATGTGGATGTCATGGCTCTATCACTGGTAACTATTTAACAAGACTGGAATAAAATGTTGGTAGGACCTGGCAGGGGGTTTTCTTTTGTATTTTCTTCTGCCATCATAGTATGTTAAAACACTATGCAGATAATATGTTGACAGAGTAATTTTAATTAGTGCCATTGGGGATTTGTTTTAAGCCCTTGGAAGATATTCAAAATTGTTTAATCTGGCTTTAATATTCCCAAACTGGCATGGATCTTAATTGTAATGAAAACTCATTTGTTGATAAACAGCCAAGAAAATAGACAATAGACACAGATTTTATAAAGCTCCTGACTTATTTGGGTGCATTAAATTATATTTTATCCATTTAGCATGAAGTAAAAGAGTTAGTTACATGCCTTATTAGATCTTAATAATTTAAAGCAGTGGTCCTCAGCTTTCCTAATGCTACAACACTTTAATTTAGTAACTTGTGTTATGGTGACTCCCCACAACAAAATTATTTTTGGTGCTACTTCATAACTGTAATTTTGCTACTGTTATGAATCATAATGGGAATATATGATATACGGGATATCTGATATGGGACCCCTGTGAAAAGGTTGTTTGACCTGCCGAAGGGGTCACAACTAAATCAGTTGAGAACCACTGATTTAAAATAAGCCACAGACTCTTTAAATAATACCCAAGGTTTTATTTGTTTTATGTAATCCAGTTATCCAGTAAAAGAATAAACTATTTGAAGAAAACAACCAGGTCTTATAATTTTCATGTATCTTTCGAGTCCAGCTATGTTGTGGATGTAGTAGGTATGAAGTCAGTTTTATGGCTTCGTTGTCTTTTCACACTTTGGCTGATTTTGTCCCTTGGTATGCATGCCTCATTCCATAATGGCAAAGCAGCAGCAAATGATAACCAGAGAGAAATCTTCTGGTTAGGGAACAGACACAGTCTGTCTGAGAAATTGAGTGACAAGTAAATGCTGATAGGTGAACCAGTAAAAGGTGGGCGTGTGATTACCGGCAAAGGAACTCCAAAAGTGATAGGCATTGGCTTGATTGTCTGTGTAGGACAGGTCAACTTCCCTGTATTCTGTGCCCTGGGCTGTTTTTAGTGCAACAAACCTTATGATCCTTGGTTTCTTTCGTTCCTTTTGCAGCTAACAGCCTTGGCAGGGGAGGACTAGTTTACAAACCGTAGTTGTAATTTTTGATATACATGTCTGTTGTTATTTGGATGGTTTTTGCTTTGTATTTGATAGAGTCTCTCAATGTAACCCTGGCTTGACTAGACTTTGCTGTGTAGCCAGCCTGGCCTTGGAGTCACTAAAATTCACCTGCTTCTGCTTCCCCAGTGATGGTATGAAAGGCATGTGCCAGACAGTCTAAAGGTTTAAAACTCAAATTATCTTATGGTGGTTATGAAAAACATATTCTAAGGGAGTATTCCGAAAATACTCTCCCATTCTTCCCTCTTCACATCTGAATAAGAAAATGAAACGTGTATAAAAAAAATCAATTAGTATGTTGCAGGGAATTCACTTTGTTAATTCAATTGTTTTGAATACTTGCAAGTCTTACAAAAAATGTATAATTGTACATCTCCACTAACAATGCACGGGAGCTCCAATGAATTCTCTTTCTTTCTTAACAGTAGTTGTTTTTTGGAAATTTTTTAAAAATGTATTTAAAGGAGGGGATGAAGAGATGACTCAGAGTTTAAGAGCACTGACTGATCTTCCAGAGGACCCAGGTTCAATTCTCAGCACCCACATGGCAAGTCACAACCATCTGTAACTCCAGTTCCCTATAACACAACACCCATGGCAAAACATTAATGCACATAAAAATTAATTAAAAAAACAGTAGTTATTTTATTTCATTTCCACAAATAATCCTATTATAACCAGTGTGATAGACATATGACAGGTAGAATTTCTGAACTTTTAGAACACTTGCATGTATCATTAAAGCATCTTTTAGTCTTTGATATTATGAATGCTGCCTTTGCTTGCACGATCTATGAAAAAATAGTACATTTATCTGACTACAAATTTTAAACATTTTTATACATGCCTACTGATTATATTTTTTCTTCTATAAATTATAAAATTCTGTTGTGTTTTCTGTGCCTTTACCATTAATTTATTAGAGTTAATTTCATTTTATTTTATATGTTAAACATTGTCAAGTTGCATATATATTTAAAGCTTGTTGATTGTCATTGCTGGAGCTTTCTTGTCCCACCTGGCCACACCATGCTTCAGCTCCCAATAAGCACACAGATGCTATATTAATTATGAAGCTGTTTGCCAATAACTAGGGTTTCTTATTGGCTAGCTCTGTCTTAATTATTAACCCATAACTATTAATCTATGTATTTCTATATGGCCTTATCTTACCAGAGAATGCCTGGTGTGTCCTATCCTTCTGGACTCTACATGGAATCTCTTTGTTGCCTCTCTCTGCCTACCTTTCCCAGAATTCTCCTTGTCTCCTAGTCTTGCCCATCTTCCTACCTTTACTGGCTATTGGCCAAATAATGTTTTATTCATCACTCAATAAGAGAAACATATATACAGAAGTACATCCCCCAACAGATTGTAATTTTGCTTCCATGTTATTCAAACATGAAACATTTTGAACAATTTTAATTCACTCTTCTACTTTCATTGAAATGTTTTTATTTTGGTCATATACTAAATTTTTTCCTCCTATTAATGTGTTTAAAAACTACATTCAGCATAGAATTAATATAGAGTTAATTTCATCAGATTACTATTATTGAATTTGAAAAATGCTACAGTTGCATTGTGAATTGCATCATAGCTAACCTATGGGGAAGTAATACTAATAGTTTGGCATACTAATGTCTGATTGCATGTGTACATTTGAAATATATGCAATTATCTCTTTACGACCATTCAGAAACTCATTCTTCGCCATCCTTTAGGCATCTGCCATAAAATTGCTGTATATTTTTCTGTTGTATATTTATTTGTTTTATATATAGTATATGAGCAAAAAGAATAGCCAGGCAGTGGTGGCGCATGCTTTAATCCCAGCACTCAGGAGGCAGTCACAGGCAATCTCTGTGAGTTCCAGACCAGCCTGGTCTACAAGAACTAGCTCCAGGACAGCCTCCAAAGTCACAGAGAAACCTAATCTTGAAAAACCAAAAAAAAAAAAGAAGAATATGATATAGTTTAAATTAATGCAACATTCTATTGTCCATATCAAATTATTTATCTCATAAGATGTTTTAAAAATATATACATGTTCACACATGAAACCTTTGTAATCTTTTTAAATAATTGGATTAGTGTCAGAATCTATAAACACACAGTGATGTGTTTATTCATTGTGTTGATAGATAGTATAACTTAATTCCATTTGTCTTGTGGTGGGAGTAATTTTACTTGTGTCTCCCACACATGTGTCAAAGTTTGTCAAGGCATGTGTCTGCACTCACAAGCATTCTTGGAATATATAACAGTACATTTTCAGTTTTCATTGAACTTATCATATACCACTCCTTTGAGAACAATTAAAGTCTCTGTCCTTTAACTTTTTTGTTTAGATGAAAAAGGAGCCAAGGTGTCTTTGCCTCAGTTGTGTTGAGATTCCATGTGCTAACACATATCCTTTCTATAACAGTACCAGGTAACAGCAAGGATAAGCTTGAATATGCTAAGTGAATCAAAGCATGCATAGAAAAAACTATTCTGTGACCTGACATATAGAACATGAAAACATAACTAACTGTAACAGAGCTGTTAAGAGCATAGACTATCTCAAAAATAAGGTGATAACAGTGAAAGAGAGAAAAGAACTAGTACTTGAAAAAAAGCAGACACAAGTGTCTGTTTAAGAAACACCAAATAATTCATGATTATTTCATCTGCTTAGTCCGCAAAGGGATTTCTAGGAGGATTATTGATAGAGAAGACTTCCCTGAATGGAGATAGTGTGACCCCACAGGCCAGTGTCCTCCATGGATAAAGTCAAAGGGATTTCTGGAAAGGAGAAAGCCAGCTAGTGTAAACATGCTGTCTCTTGCTGTGTCTTGTCTGCCATGATTGGTGCCATGCATGCCACCATGATTTTGTTGCATGTCCATATTAGCATGCCCTCTCTGCTATGGGCAGGGATAAAACCTCTTGACCTATGAACCAAAATATCTCCCTTAATTATTTTATCTTAGGTATTTGCTATAAATATTCTGAATAATGTTAATACTCTGAAATTTTCATGAAAGTTACATTCAGTAAAAATAAGCATTCATATATCTGTGGAGGGGCAAAGGAAAATTGGGGGAAGATTTTTCTTGTGAGTCAAGAAACAGGGAGCATGGATCTGAGCCAAAGCCTGTGAATGTGTGGGGCCTGCTGCACACAGACTTCTGAATGGTATTTGCCTCTGGGGAAGAAGATGATAGATATTTTCCCAGAGACTTCAATGTTTATTAGTTGACACTTTAAGAAAAGGAAATCCAAAACAAAAGTGTTAGTATCTTGTTTAATGTGGGAAGTGGTTACCTCATTGCTCTATGTTGGCTCTTTTATACTGAAATTAAAAGGAATTCTCTGAAAGTCAAGAGATGGAGGAAATTAACCTTGGAAGACAAAGGAGAAATGTCCTAAAATATTTTTAAATATTAGTTCGTTTCAAATAAATTAAAGTTTTGAGTCCACTATTTACCTTATGAGTTTCTTTTTAACATGAAAATGGAAATGAGTTAAGTCAACTTAGACCAATAATGTTTAAATAGGAGAACATATTTGCTATTAATTTTAAAAGATAGCTACTTATTTTTGAATTGTTTATCCTAAATTAGTAATTTCACTACTTAATATTTTAAAAGTAAAGCAATGTCAGAATTATTTCCCTCCCCTGAAAATTCTGAACATGCTATGCTGAGAAGTCTAGGAAAGGCTTGGAAATGTAAGTGAATATCTTCCTCTTGGTCTTTCCTTCAGGAACTCTGACTTTTCAATATTATGCTTTTGAGCAACTTATTAGCGTCTCCTATGGACAGAGGAACGATGTTTTAGCACATTTTCCATATACAAACTGAGTATATGGGTTTCTTAGAAGAAGGGACATCAAATGTTGATTGGCCTGAGCAAAGCAATTCTACTGGCTGCACAGCATTTGGTGCCACCTACAATCGGTGCAAACTTCATTAAAGAAAATGACAGACAGCATATGGCTACAGGCAAAATGCCAGTCCACGTGATGAATCCTACCATATTCTAATCCAGGATAAGCAATGTTTTTAATCACCTTGAAAAAAAAGCTGTCTTTTTTTTTCAATAACCTCATTATTGTGAACTTGCATCTAGTCCTTTATTTAGCTTGTGAAAAACAGTAATAGAAATCTGGCAGCTGCGTACTGAAGAATCTGAGGCCATCAAATAATGCTATGAGTTCTTCATATAGACAATGCCGCAGGTGACTGACCACAGAGCCCAGGTTGGCACACTTTTCTCAAGTTGTTTAAAATATTGCTGTGAGAGTCAGAAAGTCTGTGGGCACAAAAATTGATGGTGAGATATTTGTATGTGTGTGTGTGTGTGAGAGAGGGGGGAGGGCTGGGAGGTAGGCCCTTGGATTCTTTACAAAGAGCTGTCAGGATCAGGGACTCAAGACTGCATTCCTTTCACAAGGGGGCATCAAACAATGTTGAGCTTTAGGGAGATAATTGCAGTGCTATCAAGTTCTGAGGTTAACATCAATGTTCTTTGCTCAAGAAATTTTTTAAAAAAATCAATTAGTATTTGTGATGACGTGTTTGCTTCAGCAATTTTATATGTATAACGTAACTCTGCATATATGAATGTATTTTACAGTCCCCCAATAAGGCTCAGATATGTAAGGAATAAAGATAATTTTATAAAGTTTATAGGAAATAGAGATAGATCTTAATTTGCATCCAGGGAATTGATACAGTTAATTTTAGTTAGTGATTCATGTCAGCCTTCTTTGCAGAAACAGAAATTGCCTCTGGCTAATTTAAATAGATGCATGAATTAGAGAACACTAGCTAAACGGTCAGAAAGGCAGAAGAACCATGTGGGAATTGGGCTCCACAGTGTTTTTTTCTGCTCAGGCTGGTATAACAGAAAGCTGTGGATGGGCAGTTTGTAAGCAGAAGAAAATGTATTATTTGCAGCTTTGGAGGTGGCAAATCAGAGACTAGTGTTCTTGAAGACTCAGTTTCTGATTGGGTCTCCTTCCTCACAGCCTACTATGGTTTCACTGTGTTTGCTTGTTTGTTTGTTTTTGGCAATGAGAAAGATGCCTTTCTGATCAGTCAGGCTGAGGCAGGAGGATAGCCAATTCACTGTCAGCCTGTATTTGCCCAGATCCTAGCTCAGAAACAAAACCAAAAACAGACAGAAATAGTGCTAGAAAAAAAATTCAGTCTATTCCAGATTCTTCCAGAGAAACATTAGTTATTGTGAAATACTAAAGATCACTGGTGTTTTACATACCATAAAAGAAAACACATTACTGATCATATGAATACAGTCAAAAGGACATCTAAATAAATCAATTACAGGTAGGTATCATCCTGAGGTCTTTGATGGAAATGATATTTTTCTATAAAATAAACAAATTTTTGCTTATGGCAGATTAATGCTACTCCAGTTTATAGAAGATACTAATTTATTAAATCAGTTGTCTGAAGGCTTTTTGTTTTTTGTTTTTTTTTCTTTTTAGCCTTTACAGGGATTGATATGAAGACTCCTATCCATAATCTAAAATATTCAGGTGGCTGAGCAGAAACAATTTGTGTGAATTTAAGGACAACTTGTGGCACACAGTTAATTACAGGCCAGCCTTGACTGTAAAGTGTCATCCTCTCTCAACAAAAGCAAATAAACATATAAAATATTGAAATTATTTATAAACTAAAAGCCATCGATTATATACTGATAGTATTTTACTAATACAAATGAATTGTTTATATATTTCAGTTAATCATTACAAGGAAAATTCATGTCATTTCTCTTCTACTTAAACATATTAGCAGAACAAAATATTACAGCTTAAATTTTTTGGCTTTTTAAGATTATTTTTTGAGGCAGTATTCTAAGCCATTGGGACAACTATAGCAACACCAATAGGTTATGACTGATTGTCATTTTTACAGATTATTTGAAAATATACAATAGTGAAATTTCTAATATGTTCACTATTCTAAATAGATGAGTTTCTGACTCGAAAATATAAACATCATAATATGATTAATGATTTAATAATACACACACCTATTAAACCTCTAGAAAAATCAATTACATGATATTTTTGAATAATTGAACACTCCCAAATCTATAGCTTCCATGTAACCTAGGTAGAATGTGTAGGATCATATTCCATGAGCCTTGGGAATGAATGTCTTAAATAGCTAAGGCTCTTTAGGGTCATGGAATTAAATGTCTATCAACTTGGTCTCTAACTTCCACTAACTGTAGGTGAGTAGAGAGAAAGCTCTTAAGATGGTCTTACCAGAAAATGCATTGCTAATGTATACATCAAAACTTTTGTTCTTACTAAGAACTTACATGGTAAGCAGCTGGAGAAATAGTTTAGCAGCTGAACATTTGCTGCATACTCACAAGAGCACAAGTTCAGATCACACCACCCACATAAAAACTTAAATGTCCTGTGAATACATGTATCTCTAGCCCATCAGAGATGACCACTCAAATGCAATTTATTGTCAACTGAAAGTCTTAATTTCACCTGGCTGGGACTTCACGCAGGTACTGGGGACACAAGTGTAGTACTGAGTATTTAGGGTAAGTGCTTTTTTTTTTGACACAAACTATAACCTGTTATCTCACTCAGTAGCTCAGTAGCTACAAAGGGTAGTTTTGTGAAAGTAAGCAGTTTAACAGAAGCCAAGGTAAGCAGTTAGCAAGAGGAGGGTTGCACATGCAGACAGTTTTAAATAATCTAAGATTAGTTTGCTGGAGCATTGTGACCTCAGGTTCCTAGTGTAGTGTTGGGTAACTTCCACAAAATTCCCATCAAAGACATCAAATTCTGTCTAAACCTTAAATGGCTTCAACAAGAATACAAAATGGAGGAACTTCTGCACTACTTTTCCCTGTCACACCAACACACTCTTCTCTCCTGCATGTACACTAGCACATACCTTTGCATACATGTGTAAATATGTGTAAATAAATAAAATGAAATAATTACAATTTACATAATAACAACAGTATAAAATCCTATAACAACCTTATTCTGAAATGCCCAATAGTAGATATGTTCTTTAAAACTGGTTTTAGAATACACTACAATAAGTCAAACATTAACATATAAATGTGCTGAACGCTAAACTTTCATAGCAATGGAAATATTAAAAGACATTTTATAAAGGTAATTTTTCATATTTCAACTTAACAATTTCAGTAACATATTGCTTTATGTCAGATTTTCATAGAATAACTACAAGTCAGCTTCTTTGTGTGTGGAATATTTTTTTAAACCCTGGTTTGGGGTTAATTTTTTTAAGTAAAGAGTTATCACAATTTCATCTTGCTTTTATTCTCAGTATCACTTGGAAGTCAGAATTAGCAGACAGGTGACAGACTGGGTGCCAACATTCCTAGTCTCACTCCTATATACACAAAGAAGCTGCTGGGTGTGGTGACACACACCTTTGATCCCAGCACTTGGGAGGCAGAGGGCGTTCGAAGCCAGCCTGGTCTACAGAGCAAGTTCCAGGACAGTGAGGGCTACACAGAGAAAACCCTGTTTTGAAAAACCAAAAAGAAAAAAAAAAGGAGAGACAGTATAGAACAAACCTTGGTCCATGCCTTTGAAATAGCTGACCTGTCCTCTTTTTCCAGATAACTAGCATCTCACCTCCCTAGGATATAATGATGAAAGGTGACCCATTTTCAAAGATGTATAGGTCAAATGAGTAGGTTAAACTGAAAAGAAGGGAAAGTCAGCTTGTGGTTCAGGTAACCTAAGACTCAATATTTAAGGTAAAAGATGTAGGGTGGCTGGGACATGCCAAAATTGACTGGAGAGTTAGGACCTTGCAACCTTCAAGGGCTCAGTAGTAACTCTAAGGGGAAGGTTGGCTTTAAAGCTGTTAGAAGACTGAGATAAACCTTAAAGGCTTGGAAGAATTCAAGGAAGGGCCTGAGGCCAGTTACCAGCAACACAATAGAGTACAGAAATGGAAGTTCAAAGGCTGAAGAGAAGGAACATGAATGACATATGTAGAAGGTGCCCTGCAGGAAATAGCAGAGAAGCAATGAAAAACATTAGAGTTGTTACTTTTTTCTTTCTTTGATGAAACCTGTGCAGTAAAGGAAGCAGCTTACAAGTTAAGAGACTCCTAAGAGGGTTCTACACAGTTTGTTTGGAGATACAATCATATAACGATATTCGATACTATATAGGGAAAAACAATATATTTATTTATCAGGGAGAGAGAGAGTCGCACTGACCAGGAGTCAGAAGTGTGGCTGGCTTCCAGGAGAAAAAAAAGGGAAGCCCCTTTTCCTTTTACTTCCTTTTATCTCTACCTTGACCCCGCCCTGTTGGGCCGGTAGCTTTGTGGCATTCACTCCTACACAATCAGATAGCAGATGAATACAACAAAGACCAAGAAATATGTGTAGCTAACTATAGAGTTCTTATCAATTCCTAAAAGAATTTACATAGTAGTAGCATAGAATTCTTACTGAAATTTATTTAAGTACGTATAACTTATATAGCATTTTTTTTCTAATTTATTAGTAGTATGACTTGATTACCATGAAATATTTAGATAATATTGGGAACATGATTGGTGAACCCGGAGACACTTAGTCTACTGGAGTTATCTATGGGTATTAGAGTACTTACTGTTAGATGATACTAATAATGACCTCCCTTATACAAGCTTAGCAGAGATTCTTAATGGTCCAATGTGGTAGGACTCCTAATTCAAGAAGTGTTGGAGAACATAAGACAGCAGGTGATGGAGGCTTTGTAAATACCAGCATATGGCTCTTGTAATTACCCTAGGCACCTACATATATCTGACAAATGAGTAAAATCATAAAGGAAAATGTGCCAAACCTTGATGATTTTCTTGTCATATAGGGTTATCCTGAACTACAAACAAAACTGTAAAGTGTAAGTCTACTTAGATTCCCAGACAGAAGGGTGTATGGATTTAGGTGAATAACAAGACAATTTGACTCATGGAAGGATTCTGTAGTAGTCTGACTGTTATTGGCCCTTATTAGCTCATGGGGAATGGCACTATTAAGAGATATGGCTTTTGGGGGATAGGTATGGGCTTGTTAGAGGAAGTGTGTCACCGTGATGATGGACTTTGAGGTTTCATATATGCTCAAGCCACACTCAATGTCTCAGTTCACTTCCTGTTGCTGGCAGATCAAGATGTAGGATTCTCAGATCCTTCTCCAGAATCATGTCTGCCTGCACACCACCATGTCTTGCCATGATGATAATGGACTAAGCTTCTGAACTGTCAGCCTCACAAATTAAATGTTTCCCTATATAAAAATTGCTATGGCCATGATGTCTCTTCACAGCAATAGAAATCCTAACTAAAACAGCTTCTATTGCCATGTCTTTCTTTACCAAATATGCTGCTTTCTGACTAGGTCCTTGCACTGGATGCAACACTAATTCTTGACTATAATCTCTATGAAAGTTCGAGGTCCTAGCAAAATTAAAGTGTTATGAAAAGTTATTCATTGCTAAGGAATGAGTTACCTTTTAAATTTTACTTGTATTCTAATACCTCATGTTAGACTCCTCTATATAAAAGTAAAAATATCAATGTATCTTAAATAATTGTATTATACAATGATTTTAGCTGCATAAAAGAAATTGTATGAGTTATAGGAGAAGCAAGGAAGTAGGATAAAACAAACTAAAACAGGTATTTCTGTGTAATGTTACTACTTCAAGTTCAAATTTTATATTTCAAGTATAATGAAAATATACATATTCACATGTTTATGCATGTATTTGTGAATTGCTGTTTATAAGTATTTATATATCCATTTCCATCACTGCAGAAATTTCTGTTGAGGAGTTAAGCTATTGTAGTCAACTAAACTCATAGTTTTGTTTGATCATGGTGTATAATGTCACTGCTTTACTATGATAAGATACCCTGACAGAAAGCATCTTAGGGTAGAAATATTTATTTTAGCTCACAATTACAAGTTACAATTCGTTATTGTAGAGATTCAATGCAGGAATTTGAAACAGCTAGTCACATTCTGGAACAAGAGTAGAAAGAGAATGAATGCATACCTGCTTACTTAAGCTCACTTGCCTCTCTCAGTTATACAATTCTGGACTCAAACTCAGGGAATGCTACCACCCACATTAGGTGTGTATTACCACCTCAGTTAATGCATTCAAGGCAATCCTTTACAGATACTGCAATAGGACAACATGATCTAGACATAGAAGCTCTTCTCAAGTGATTCAATTGTACCAAATTGCCAATTAAAAATAACCATCACACCTGGACATTTTGTTCATTTATTTTCTAATTTTGGTAGTGACATTTAATACTCGGTTGACCCTAAATAAATATCTCAAGTTATTTTCCTTCCTCACTTCCATTTACCACATTGTATTTTCTTCCTCATTTTTTGTACAATAAACTCTAAGATTTCATAATGACTTCAATTTTTATCCAATACCTGTAGTTTTGAAGGAAAAAAAAGGAAAGATGACAGGTGGGCTATCATCATCGACAAATAAGCAGGAATTAACTGGGGTGAAATGACGAGTTTAAAGAAAAAAAAACTTATCATCATGTAAGGAATAATTGAGGGGTGAATCACGTTTTACCTTGCTGTAGGGATGAAGTCAATTAAATATACATTTGTTAAAGTCAGCATGAACAATGTCCTAATTATATGCAGCATTTACTAATAGCATGCTTTCCTCTTTGATGATGAAAATGTTTCATCCCAGTCTACTAAGTTTAATTTTCATTGGGAATAGTAACTCATAGAGTCAACCACCATCCACTCATGCTTTTTTGAATCCAGTATCAGGACTTGCACTGAGTGCAGAGCAATGATGTGTTTCCCTGTCTTCGGAGGAAAAAACTCTATTATTTTCTCAGTAAGTCTTCTCAGGACTTAAAAATATTTCCTTGATCTGAAGCACCTTTCAGCCTCTCAACCTTCCTTTCTTTTGTGATAGGTCACAATATTAATGGTCTAATTTGGGTTTATTTGAGGGAGGCTATAGAGAATACATTCACAATGTTCCAGACCTGCATTTAAGAAGTCTCTGGGGAGGGAAGAGTAGGATAAAATTATGAAATTTTATGCTGTAAGTGGCAGAATGTAGCTCAGTCCACACCATTCAGGAGGGATTAGCTTGTCGATAGAGTTAAGCTGATAGAACAGTCCATGAAAATCACATTTGAGTGTGCTGGAACAAAGATGGAAAACTACCAACTCAGGCATGAACAAGCTAGGGAACAGGAATGAAAAGAGAAGGAAAGGGAAGAGAGGGAATTGTACAAAGCTAAGTGTGGCTTGTGAATCAGCATGAGGAGACATGTAAGGAGAAAAGGAATGAGATGGGGACTAAATGATACAATTCTTTGTTCAAGAGTTTAGACCTCTATTATTAAGTCCCCATGGATTAGTTGTCTGTTTTATTTTTGGTTGGATTCATTGATTGAAGAGTGCTTCTCACTTGCATGTTGTGAAGGCAACTTCAAGTCCTTTTCCAAAGAAAATGGTCATAAATGTTACTTTGTAAACAGATCAATGATCTTGGAACTCTAACTGCAAACCATTGTTAATGGTCACCAAAACCCACTACTACAAAGTGAGCCATCATTGTGCCTGGAAGGGGCAATGAAGAAGACAGTATCTTTCCTACCATACAGAGAAAACATTAGAAGTGGAGCAGCTAGTGTTAAGAGGAATGAAGATTTATCATTGTATATCAGTGAAGTAATCATGATCTATAATGAAGTGCCAGGAAATATTTGTTTTTTTAATACAGTACTTATTGTATATGTGTGTGTCAGCCTGTCTGCTGAAGAGGCAGCAGCACAGGAGGCAAGGCTGTGAATGGCTTTGTCTTGAGTTGAAATATTGATTTCAGATATTAGTGCCAGTTTCGGGGAGGAACAAACAAATCAGGGGGCAGCGTGAATAATCTGAAGGGTCTGTGGGTTTTGGCATTACAGGTATGAGCCAGCAGATCAAGAGTGAGATTGGAGTTGAAGACACTAAAGAATAAATTCTGTGTCACTGCAAAATTGTGGGTCATGGGGTGACATTAGATCTCACCAGCAAAGGGGTGAGAGTTAAAAAGAGTTGGAGGTGTGGGCAGTCTTCCCCGTTTGAGGGATTTAAGTTTTAACTCTATTGTTGACTTCCATGTCCTGTTACTAAGTACAACCTGTTCTACACCTTTAAACTAACAAGTGAGAGAATGGAGAAGTTAATAAATTATAGAAAATTTTGATGCATAAAATGAAGTCATAAACTTGAATTCCTGAAACCAGTAGACCTATTTTCTGTTTTAAGCCATCCAGAGTTAGCTAACTGACTTTGACTTGAACTTTGAACTCGACTTGGAACTGATGCTGGTTGCTTCCCATTCTGACCTTTACCTGTTATTTAAAATGAAGTAGATAAAATACTTCAGTGATACAAACAGAGGAATAAGATACTCTGTATAAATCACTGGTTAATTTGTGTCTGAAGGACACAATCCCCCCACAAATACCCCAGTGTTCAAGTCTTAGTTATCCGCAGTTGCCATTGTCAATTACCAAAAGAGGGCCTGATCACGAGGGCCCTAAATTAATCAAAAAGTTGATTCATTAGAGAGCTCTTGTTCAACTGGTAGGAAAGACATTGTAATGGGGCTGTGTCTTTGACAGTTATCTCCTCCTGCCCTGCCTTTTTCCTGGCTCTCTCTTTTCTTCCTCAGCACTGTGAGCTGAGTAACTTTGCTTCTATAATCTTTCCACCATTCTTAACCTTAGGCTGTAGGCATTAGAGAAATCCAGTTATGAACCATACAGCCCAAGATTAATCGCACTATCTTTTAATTTATGCTTCCAGGAATTTGTTATGATATCTTTAACAGGGCAAAAACATTCTCCTTCTAAAGGAGTTGAATAAGAATGAAAAGTTTTTTTTTCTTAACTTCCTTATAATTCATCTAGTTCTAAACTAACAAATGAATTACATGTATGGACTCCAGCTACTTAGCCACATCCAAGTCCTTTTGCTCTTCTTTGTACTTCAGATATGAAATGAAAGTTTCTTTAGAGAAGGTTCAAGTGGGGAATCTGGATTATCAGAGGTCATTAAATCTAGCAATTTTATTGGCCACCAACTGTTTATTTATGTTTGTTGTACTGAGGAATTGAAGATCATGTTTCCCTTCTATTCTGTATTTTAGTTGAAAAATCTCAGCCACAAATTCCTCACTTGCCCAGAGCCCAGACTGCAGGGAGAATTAGTGGCTTCAGGGGAAAAAGGAAGGTTGGAGCACAGAAGTATAGCACTTCTATAGTACTTCAGCTCCTCAAGGTATTTGTGATTGATGTATTCAAGGAAATACCACAAGGAAACTAAAGAACATACTGAAACAATTTCTCCCATGTTTTCAAAATAAAGAAATCACTGCGAAACTTCAAAAGCATGAAGAGTTTCAGAAGAAAGAAAATTTGTTGAGGTGGCTATGGAAGAGATGGTAATAATAGCTGGATAGATTGGAAAGCTTCTTACAAACTTAGACTTCTCCCACCATCTGTAGGAGCTCCATGGTCTTTTACCGTCCATTCAACTTTCTACATGCTCATCTCTTTAATTACCATTTAGAGCTTGGTTGCAGTTTAGTGACTTTTCTTTCTTTGTATCATGTAAGTAAGAGGTTTAATGACCTCTGATGATATCAATGGATATCCCAGCAGCTTTTCCTTTCTTCCTTCCACATTATTCCCTTTTTATACTAAGATTGTTTAAACTCTAGAGTTTAAAACCCTTGTGATTACATACCCCTTGTTGCAGATGCTATGAATTCCCCCAAACAAAGCCTTCCTAATTATGCTGTTTACAACTCATAGTAAGAATTCTATTTTATGTCAAATCTAACACATATATACTCATTTGGTTGAAAATTAAACTTTTATTGAATGTGTTATGTATGATATGTTCTGAAACTTTGGCTTCTCTTCAACTCTACTTCATTTGCATAGGTGGGGAGGAAAAACTTCGGAGAAATATTCATCAAAGAGGAGGACCATTTGCTCCTCAGCTTTACTGAGTAAAAATGAATAAGTTTAACAAGCTGGTCTTTGTAGACCATTTGTAAGCAATCACTACAATCAATCCTGAATACTGTTCCATACCCCATAAATCAGAATGTGCAATGTGTGCTGGCTGCTTATAGGAAAGCATTCTTCAGTCAGGTCAATGTGGGTTTTCCAGTTCAGATCCATAATCATTATCAGACCCAAGCTGTAGCTCAGTAGTGGAGTACTTGCCTAGCATGCACTAGGTTCAATTTCGGTGCTTCAGCGGGGTGGGGGGCACTTTAATACCTAAACATTGTCTCATTACAGGGACATGTTCCCATTTTCAGGTGTTATTTTGACTTCTGTGTGGGTATACAGTTTAGTTCTAATCTCTGAGCCCCCCATGCCTTTGTTGATCAAGAATTGTCCATGAATTCCAGAAGCTTTGGGCATCTAATCAAGCATAATAAACTCAAGGTGATATTCTAAGTGAATTGCGTGAATTACATCTCTGAGCTTTGTTTTGTTTGTGATACTGTCAGCCTATTTTGTAGATGGAGAAACTGAATCCCAGGGGAGGTAAAATATTCTGCTATGTTATAGCAAGGCGCTGATGGGTATGTGATTTATATGTTGGCACATTAATGCTGTTTCTCCACTCCTATCAAAGGAGAAGTAACAGCTGTGTCTGTTAGTGAGCCTAAAGTGATCATGCTAACCCATGGTGTGCTGTGAAAACGTGAGTTAGGGGATCACGTGGTTCAGTTTTGTTCTAAGTACCTTGTATTTGCTTCTGGAGATACAGTAATTATTCTTGCTCCAGTCATCCCTCAGTCTTGAGGAGGAGGTGAGTAGCCACTTTTGGCCTTTGTTATCTTTGGCTTTCACTCATTGTCTACTGTTAGAATACCATAATTTCAGTCACTTCAGTGACCAATTATCTATAATTTTCAAACCAGCAATATAATTCAAATATTTTAAATATAGCAAACTCAATACTCAATGATAATCATATAGCAGGTGCACTTACGAATTATTAAATTCATTATGTCTAAATATTCAAATGATTCTAACTATATAAAGGATTTTGACAATACAAAGGGATAATTTAAAGTATAATTTAAGAACTAAATGGCCTTTCAAAGTCATTACTAAGGAAACTTTATTGAATTCCCTGTTAGAACATTCCAGCTAGTCTTCCAGGGACCCTTCTAGCAGTTTTTCCTTCAGTGCATTCTAAGTAGAGAGGAGAGCAAACTGCCAGAGAGAATTTAGTTCTGAAGTATAAACTTCAGAAGATGTATGATTAAAGTTAAACAGTAGCTGTTGGAAAAACAAGGAAATAAAACCTGGATCTATGCAGAATGATCCTCCTATATGAAAAGTAAGATATAGAAATCTATGTTGTTTTCAAGGATTGGTACTGACTGAAGGTCAGGATGAGTTAAGATTAGGCAAATGGAATTAATAAACTACCAATGAGCTTAAAGCTCATTCAGTTACCCATGAAAGATGTGTGTCATGATCTCACAGTGAGACTATCTACATGCTTCTGTATTAAAGAAACTGTCTTAGACATACTCCAACTCCATCTCCCCAGATGGTTTGGACCTGTGCTTGACTCTTATACATGAACTATTCAGAAACACTCAACAAAATAGTAATCTAAGTATTTCCACAATTCAATCTAAATACAAAGAGGGCATACCAGCTATAAGAGCAAAGGTGGTATGTGTGTGTGTGTGTGTGTGTGTGTGTGTGTGTATGTGTATTGTGTTAGCATATGCATGCAAGTGTATATGGTCTAAGTTAAATGTTCTCACGTTCTCTTATTTACTCAAAAACTAAGGTAGAAATGAAGTAAAACCACAATCATTTTTTTCTTCTCCCTATACTTTTCCAGTTGTATTCATTTCCTAGTTTATGAAACAGCAGTTACTGTGGTCATTTAGTAAATGAATGTCAATAATCAAATGAAATAACTCATTATCTACTTCAGCAACCTAGTTACTGTGTTTATTATAAAGCTTAAAGAAATAACAGTCCCGTGTAGACAATACTTTGTGTCTCAGAAGTTTTCAAATTCTCCATTATTTTTTCCAAATAAAGTTATTTACCCTAGGTATTTTTCTTCTTGTCCCACCACTAATCTTATCTTATTGTTACATTTTTGTATTTATTTAGAATACCAATAATATAACTAAATCATATGGACCTCAATGGGAGTAGTATTCAGTTTGTGTCACAGCTAGGCCTAGTTTCAGGAATTGGCCAAGACTTAATCAACTTGTTTTCTGAATGGGTACCTAGGGCAGTTGTAAATTATACTTGAATAATTTCTTTTTATTTGGTTGCAATATCTTATATTCTATGGATTTTTCATATAAGAGATGTTTCTGAATGAAAATCCTTTAAACACAATTTTTCTTGATATCATTGCTTCAGCACCAAAGCCCCCACTCTTTGTAGTTAAAATAGTAAAAGCTGCTGTGTTTTCAGTTCCCCACTCAGTGGAAGAATGTGGGGGATTTGTTGTTGTAACTGATCACAGGAGAGTATTTCATTCCTGATCTAGAGATGAAGACACTATTAAACCATAGAAGGGCACACCGCCCACAGTCTGTGTCAAACAGTTTCCCCAGAATCTTTAGTGTGTGGTGCTAACATACATTTAGGCTTATTTAGACCAATGTTTTCAAAATTCAAAATACAGGGTAGAATTACACACTGTGGTAGCCAAAGAAAATGATCTGTCTGTGAGCAAGTTGGCTAAAGATCTGTATGAGAACTGAGGACATGGGAAATAAAGTGATGTGCCAGGAATGAGATTTTGTCTTTGTGCAGCCACCTCCTGCAATGTGATCCTCAGGCCATGAAAGAGCAACCACAGATCCACCCATACATTGAAATATTGAAAGAATTTCAGATAATTTATAGTGATATTTCATAGTAGTTTATGTAACAATAAGGGGATGTATACTTGCCGAAACCTAAATAATACTTGGGTTGAAAATATATGGTTTCTCTTCAACTTTTGTTGAATAAGCTGGGGAATGTATCCAGGAATTAATTCTCCTGGTATACGCCTTATTTCATGTTGTATTTGCTGGTTTAGTGCATTCAGAAGATAACAGAAGGAGTTTTTTTTCCTTGCCAAAATTTATGTATACATATGATAGACAGACTCTGGGAAGCCTAAATCTCAAATACCAGTGGATAACTGTTCCTTAAAAAAAAGCATTTCATGCAATAAAAACAATACAATGCATGGGACTCGATTATAATTTAAACACTGTATTTTTCCTAGCCCTAACCCTGACACTACATTTTAAAATTAAAACCCTATCTGTGCTTTCTTTAAAGCCATGAGAAAAAGAGGTTATCTAAAATCACATGAACCTTCAGCATGTAAAATGTGTGTTCATAAGAAATTTGTAAATTTATCTTCCAAAAAGCTTAACAGTGCCATAGAGTTGAATGTGGCTGTGGTCTTTTAAGCAACGTGTGTATGCAGAAAAATAAAACATGTCTAAGGACATTTCTAGTTTCTTGGAAGGAATGCCGCTACATGCAGCACCCTGTATCAAAATGGAAACCCCAAATAAGAGCAATGTGGAAAAAAAAAGTTCAAGGCACTGAAAACATTTGGGCCAGATGATTTGAATGTCTTCCCAAACCTCTGAGAAGCATTAAGCTGAACCTCAGCCCTTTATCTTTGACAAATACCACACCGTGTTTCTGCTTGTTATTTTGTAGTCCTGGTGCTCCTGTCAGCTTGTTAAATGGAACTCTGGCTTCAGTCGGGAGATGATAATGTGGTAATCTCTGCGCTCTGCTTGCCTCTGAGTCCAGAGGAGCGG
This sequence comes from Mesocricetus auratus, assembly GCF_017639785.1. NCBI lineage: Eukaryota > Metazoa > Chordata > Mammalia > Rodentia > Cricetidae > Mesocricetus > Mesocricetus auratus. Next base: position 107,567,407 of record NW_024429189.1, read on the forward strand.
CTGTGCCCGACTGTGTGAGGCCGCCCAGTGCCAAGGGTAACTGCTGGCGGCTGGGCTGATGCAGAACAGTCTGTGCCAACAGACTGAAAATGTTTTCAGATCTTTAGATTGGAGCCTGAGCTTTACTTTTCAAAGTTTTATGTCCTCAGCATGGTTCGCAAAATAAATTACGAAACCAATTGCTTTAGGAGCCTCCAAGCCGTGACATTAAGGTGGCTGAGAGTCGTGGTTCTTGATGAAATGCGAAGGAGCAGCCTCAGAGTTGCTGTCCATCACAGGGAGGTTGGGCAAAGCCCTGGTGTGTGACAGCCTTATGTACGCGCACTTATTTTCATAAAGGATGAAAAAGAAGTGGAGCCATGCATTTAAGAATTCTCAAATTACTTCAAAGTAATCGGGAAGCATGGGATGTGCTTTTTTAAAGAATTGCTTATTTCCATGGAGACATTCTGGGGGGAAATATGCAAGATGCAGTGATTTCTCTGGTGCTAATCCTCATCCTGCAGTTCCTATTTCGCCTTCCAGCAAAAGGAGAAGGAAAGCACCGGAAAGCAGCTCCAGGAAGTACATGGCTGTCTTTCCTGTAGAGCTGAGTTCCAGATCTCTTCCTAGTGGGGAGCTGAACTGAACCATAAGTGTTACAGTGACCATAGCCACAGGATGCTGGATGCTAATCAAATTGAAAGTGTTGTCTGACTCTAAAGCTCAGAAACTCTTTGTGACCCTGTGGGTGAATGGGAATGAGGTCAAAGGGCATGACATTCATAGTTTTTAAACATGAGCTTGGAGACATGCCATTTTTCAGTATGAGCTTAGCTACTTAACGTTTCTGCCCCTCTTCTCCCTCATTTGTGAGTCAGAAAAGATCTGTCAATGATGTGGTTGCTGGAAATATCTTAGGGATGAATGGTACTCATACTCAAAACTTTGAAACAGATTAAAAGTAGGCAAGTGATTATAAATGGGCAAATGATATGCCTGCCATAAAACACACATGCTGAAACACTATCTGTAAACTGAGAAGGTGAAAGACACGTGCTGTTTGCCTTGCTTCTTTGAACTTGTATGTTTTAAAACACAAGGATATGGACAAAGACAAGAAGAATGACAAGCCCTCCTCACACCACTGCGTTTTCAGGTACATGCCCATACTCAATGGAACAGCAAATTTTTACAGACTATTGTGAGCACACCTAATACATAACAATTCTGTTTCTAAGGAAGAAAATTTTGGAGAAATGAGAAATGTAGGAGTGAGGGGGGTCTTGGTGAGTCTCCCAAAACTAATTATTTCATATCATATCCAAGGTACTATAAAGCAAATAGTAGCATGGCTATAAGGGAAGGAAAGGAATTAGCACTATATATACATCTTTAAGGTGGAGGACCCTAATGTAAGAGGGCCATATTTCTTACATGTGCTACCCAGTGTGTCCATTTCTTAAATTGCTGCCCAGCTGGTCTTATTTATTTGTTTTGTGAGATCATTTGACCCCACCCTCCATTGTGTATCTTTGATTCTCTCCAGAACCCTTCCCTATGGAGCCTGAGGTTAGCTTTTGTATGACATCGGGGTCTGTATTCTCCCATGTTATTTAAGCACAAAATGTTTCCTTATGGCAGAATTCTGTTGTAAGTCTTCAACATTGTTAACTCTTTGAAAGCACAACTGTCTGTAGGCAGCCAACTGTTCCATCGTGTGTCTTCAGGGAGGAATTCTGTTGTTTATGGTTCCTGACAGAGCCTCCTTGGTGGGCAAGTCCTACAAAACAATGCAGAGGCCTCTGTGACAGAGCAGGCAGCTGGTCTTTGATTTTTGTCCCGGGAACTCCCTCCACTTTCCTTGTGTGACAGCGGGACCAGGTAACCCAAGGAAGATCAAAACAGCATAAGCAGAGGAAACCTTTGAAACATAGACAGAAGCAATAGGGCAGTAAGCAAGAAAAAAAAGCGAAACAACAACAACAACAAAACCAAACTCAAATATCAAAAACGAAACAGAAGAGTAGGACAGGGTTGCATCTTGAGAGGCCAAAGAGAAAAAACTGAACTCAGGATAGACTCACAGTGACAGGCAACCAAAGGGCTGATGTCTGTCTTTTAGCCATTTCATCCCCGGGAAAGCCCTGAGGACAGAAGTGATAATTTTGGTGATACAAAGATGACAGAGTGGGAAGGGAAAGATTGCAGCAGTATGAAGATGTTTATGAGAGGATCTGGCAGCAAGGTCAGGGGTGGGGCTTCCAAGAGAAGCATTAGGTCTGCAGGGTTTTTATGAAGAGGCAAGTATGATGCCAAGGCTCATGGAAAGGCACCAAGTTACACAAGCAAAAAGGCAACTGACGTTGCTTAGAAAGTAAGACTGGGAATTCAAGATAAGTAGAAGACAGATTGGCCTTGGGCCCCAGGATTCCTCTTATATTGTGCAGAAGGGCAGGAATACCTTGTGTAATGGATTCTTCTTAGGCTACACTAGGGTAAAAGTATGATTCCCCTTCATTTAGTTACCAGGTCTCTAAAAGTCACTGTGAAATCCATGGCATTACATCTGTTTGTGATATTTTTGTTTTGTTACCTTTCTGGAGTTGATTAACAAATGACAAACATAGTCTTGTACTGACTCCTGCCAAACAATGTCCCCTCTGGCTTACATTTACCCACTTAAAAAAGAAAAAAAAAACTAGCTCAAGTCCTGGCATTTATTTTCTATAAAAGTCATTTTGCTAGATGTAGATCATGTTTCCAATTTGTCAAGATCTTTCTCTATTTTAATTTAAAGTCACAATGTATCATTGACCTACTCCAGCCTTGAGTCACCCATGCATTCAGATATCTGCTGGGTATCTTGGTCCACAGAGCTGTCTGAAGCTTTATCTTCCTTTCATCAAACACTGCACCCACATCCCCCACACTTATCCAGACTCCAGGGAAGAAGAATTAGATGGGATGCTTTGATGCTAACTGTGAAAGCCTTTCTTCCAGAGGAATCCTCCCAAATTGGATTAAGTGGATTCATTTGTGGTTTGTGGCGTTTACTTTTTAGGGAGGCAGGGATGTGAAAACTCTCCTGCTCTCTCTGTGTTCGTTCTCACAAATAGATGGATACTGTCACCTTTCAGGGCTTGTGCATCTGGAACGCCTCACAAACACATTGCTGGGAAAGTAAAAGTTCCAGAAAGAGCCTCATTTTCCCCTAGAACTGTGAAATTGAGTGGCCTAGTTTCTTCTGTGTTGTTGTAAATTCGCTGGAGTGTAATATAAGCAGCATTTTGAACCATTTGGGATAGCTCATGACTGAGTCATGCTTCCCGCCACACACACTTTCCCTTTATTTATCCCCTTACTTTTCTCTCTAATTTCATCAATGGCAATCTCTGATTATGGAAGTGACTCCAATCGTGCAACCTCTCATAACCGCATTGAGCTACCAAAATCAATCTATCTGTTGTTTTCAAAGACAGTTAAATAAGCAAGCCATTTATCCTCACCTCCTTCCAGGCAACTAGGGAGCAGGGCCTTTCGACTCCACTCTGTGCAAATCTGTGTGTTCCTAACCACTGCCTTTGCAATCAGTAATTTGGCTCAGTGGGTTTAATTCAAAGCAGGCACTCACATTCTTCAGATTATTTGTCTGTCTTCCAGGAAATCAGGGGGAGCAATACAAACAAGCACTGACCTTAAATTAAACCACAAAGGGATAGGGAATACACCGAATGAAGGATTCCAATTTCTAAAAAGTCAATGATACAAACAGAAAATATCTTTAAGTTCCACCTGGCCAGACCTCACGCTCCTCCCCACCCCTCCTTTTTCTTCCTTTCCTATAGGTACTCAAAATGTCTTCCAAGAGCAATTATTAGCAGTCAAATTCCAGGCGTCCACAGTGATTGCTTGATCTTGCTTCTTCCATCCTGCCCCCTGCAGGTGAGCACACCTGGGATCTCAGCCAGGACAGACATGGCCTAGTGATGTCTCTGCATCTCAAACAGCAGCGAGCTACTTAGCAGAAGCATCCTAGATGAATTCATTCCCATTTGAATTAACCCCAGCCTGGCTAACTACAGCAAATACAGGTCCTGGGATGGAGATGGAGTTGGCAGGTTTCCTGGAAAACCAGATAGGTTTTCTTCTTTGTGATCATGTTCAGCTTTCTCTTGCCCTGAGTTTAAAAGAACAGACGCAGTCTTTAATTTAGCTTTCCTTGTTTCAGTGACCAGGGTTGAACAAGATAATAGTAGGTTAGCACAAGTCCTTACATCTGCATGCCACATCTAGGACAGAGGTATCTCCAGTAAATCTGCATTTGTCTACCATTTCCTAAATGTAAGTAGACCAGAGAGCATCCCCCTTTGAATACCATTTAACCAGACATGTTCAGAGTTTGTTTTAATTTCACTAGTGTTTTCTCAGGTTTTAAGTATAGTCTCTCACCCTTCTCATTTAGTTTGGGGTTATTTTGTTGCTGTCTAGAATAGCTAACTTTCTAAGGCTTTCTATCCTTTTCTAGATATATGTAAACTTAGAAAGTTCTAGGTATTCACGGATCATGTAATATGTACAGGTAACTATTTCTTAGTTTATCAACTTACCTTTTGATACATTTCTAGTATAATCTTAATTCTATTCAATGAAGGTGGTTTGTTTTGAATAGGTCTTTCCTTCCTTCCTTCCTTCTTTCCTGCAGGACTTCAGTATATAACATTAGAGAGCTTAGGACTTAATGTGTATACAGGACTGTCTTTTAACCTATAGAGATCCTCCTGCCTCTGCTTTCCTAGTGTTGGCACTACAAGTTTTATACTACTATGTCTGAATGATTTTGTTGGTTGAAACAAGATATCATCATGCCACACAGGCCAGCCTAGAGATGACTTTGCATCCTAACTTCTCAGCAGTCTTTCTTCTTCTTTCTCATTAGTGCTGGGGTCACAGGCACAGCCACAGACCAAGTGTGAGGATGGCTTTCAGTGTGCATTTAAAAGTCTTATCACTTTTTTAAATTCATGAATCTTCTGTGAAGATGTGTTGTATTAATTTAATTAATAAAAACTAAAGGAGTTACATAAAGTCAAATATGAGAAAATCTACTTTGATGTTTTAGTTAGGTATTTTATAGGCATTCTCAATTCTTGTACCTTAAAAGAATTACCTGCTCTTCACATTTAAAAGAAATAATGCAGTTTCAAAGGTAACCGAACTCCAAATATGTGTTATAAGTTCAGTTAGCAATAGTATGAAACAGTGACTGGCTTTCAAAACATCTCACTAATTTTCCCTTTACCATACCTTGTGTTACATAATGTGGAAAACCTTTCAACATAGAAGCATCATCTCTGCACTGGGGCTGGTGTTCCTTGTCTGTGAGATGTGTGTTTGGGGTATTTAAGGAACACACTGGCATGAGTGCCACTGCAGTTATTTCCCATGACATTTTAAAAATCCATTTCTGTATTACATATTCCAATCTAGTGAAAATTAGATCTCTTCTATTTACATTTGGCAGCCACACTTGCTGGCCATGGCATGTGATGTGATTTTAAGCTGCTCATGTACATTTTAGGAGGAGATTGATTTACAGTGGTCTTTGCCTGAGACAAGCACAATTTAAATTAATTCTCATTGATCCAGAAACATTTAAGATTGACTTTGGAAAAAATTTAAGAACAGAAGGCTTAGGTTCTCTGTGAAGCATTTTGCTGGGCATTACTGTCATGTAGATAAAAGCATGGGACTAGGCATGCTCACCCCTCTTTGCTCTGGATTCATTATTAGTCACTACATACCTCCAGGCCAATCCCAGCTCCAGATGCCTAGTATCTGCCCAGGTGTTAAAGTATATGCTATTTGAAAATAGCAACATAAATAACATATCCAGAATGCTGCTGAGGCTGGGGCTTTGACATTAAGGCTGAGATATATTTAGAGTAAGGAATGATGCTTTGGTAAATTGTCACTGGGAGTTGAAGGATTGACCATAGGAACAGCAAAGTGCCACTGCTCAAATGAAGTGACTCACCAGAACATTTCCATACTAACTCACACTGTGTTGTACAGATCAAGTTTCTTGCAAGGATACAGTCAGTGTGTGCAGTTTTTAAGAATCTGTAATAACAGACATGCCCATTATTTAGACCAATCTGCCTCAGATTATTTATCCAGGCAAATCTCTTTTAGTATCTGGAGGCATATTTCTGATTGTTTTGGTTGTAAGACAACCCTGAGAGTTGTTGAAATTAAAGTCAGATCTGGGTTCTGGATTCCAGTAGAAGCTATGATCATCTTGTTATATGGGGCAAAATCTCCCAGCTTTTGTTAATCACTTATATATTTAGCTTCTCAGCTTATGCCACAACAGATACTGCAGATAAGTTGAAGTGCTTCCTACATGGTCAAGAACTATGATTGCTCAGCTTTTCTTTGGTATTTTTCTATACCCCTGAAGTAACTAGACTGGACTACATGCATAGCTTCTTAGTTACTTCTATTAGCAGTTTTGAGTAGGACTTATAAAATCAAATCACAAGATGCTGTACTTTCTAGTCAGTAAGTTTTGTATTCCTGATCATCGCATTCTTTAATTAGAAACCATAATGTCTGTCACTATATATTGCTGTATGTTGCTGATAGATTTGTATTGCTAGATAAATGACAGTTTTAATTTCTTCTGTGTTTTAACCTTCTATAAGTGTTCATTGCTCATTGCATGTTCAGCTTCTTTGAAACTCTAAACAGGCCACTCATATTCAGAGGGGAGATGTCACATAGTCATATACAGTGACTGGAACTGATTTTATATTACCTTGAATGGTTTTAAACTAAGACAGTTATCCATCTGGGCCAGGTCATCCATCAGTGAGACAAGTTCCTCTTACTGAATAATTTACTCACTCATGAAGTATTTTGAATGCCTATTGTGTATTTGAGCATATGGCTTAGGGTCATTATTTTAAAGCATGACTTATCAACAGAATTTCAGTACAATCTAAGTAAGCTAACTTATTTTTTAAGTGTTCCAAATATGATCAGAATATTGCTGTAGAATAGTCATGTGTGCCCATAAAGCTGTGTGTAAGACAGGATGTGGTGACTGGGAGCTTTTTCTCAAGCTTACCTCACAACCTGGTAAAATTGGTCTGTCCCCATTCTGGCTGCTTGTTCCTCCCACAGACACAGTGTCTTTGCCTGGTCCCCTGATTCACTGACTGTCCTTTCCACACTCTTGCTGGTTCCCACTATTGCCCCAATATTGAATAGCTGTTCTGTTTGGGTTTTGGATAAAACAGGTCAGCATTTATTCCTGGTGATCTAGCTAGACACAGGAGCTGGCTATGCTGCCACATTTGACTCCAAATCTCCTTCCCAGACCTCCCCTATGCTCACTCTATATTTCCTCTCAAATTTCTGGCAAGCATTTAAAATTTATTGTCTCCCTAACAAAATTATTTATCTAACATGACACTCAAAAACTTCATGCAAAGCAGGGCATTGTGACAGGACATGTGCCTTTATTCCCAACACTCAGGAGGCAAAGGTGTGTGGATGTCTTCATTTCAGGCCAGCCTGGTTTGCATAATGAGTTCTGGGCAAGCCATCAGTGTATAACGAGGAAAATAAAAACTTCGGTATGAGTGTTGTTTCCTACTATTTTGTTTTCATGCTCTCAGAAAATTTGTCAGCACAACCTTCTCTACACCTGCCCATCTCTTACACACATTGCCTTACATAGGACATCCTAGTCCACTTGTCCCTGTCACCATCACCCTTCACTTAAGACTGTTGCTGTAGCCTTTGTGTTTTCTCCATGTTTCACCCTTGTGTCACTGCAGGCCATCCTCAACATTGCAGCTGGAGTGGCACTTTGAAAGCCCTGTGGATCATGTCTCTGCTCTGCTCCCAACCTTTCCAAGATCACATTTAAGCAAGCCTAATCTTGATGAAGTCTACAGGATACATCCTTCCCTTACTGTTGGCTCCCTCACCTTCTATACACCATTTTTCACTTTCTTCCTTTGCCTCACATTCCTCAGCATTTACTTGGAAACCTTATTTGTCAAGACCGATGACCACACTATAACATTCACAAACTGGCATTATGCTTTCCTTTTCTTTTTATTCTACATATCTTATTATCACTAAACATATCTTGTGTCTTAGTTGGATATACATGAAAAAATACCATATACCTTGTTGCTTAACAACACTTTATTTATTAATTCACTTATTTATTGTGTGCATAAGCACACACATTCACTACACATGCAAGTAGACATTAGGGGACAACTTGTGGAAGTTGGTTTCCTTTATCTACCGTGTGGACTCTAGGAATAAAAGTGAGGTCATAAGATTTGCAGTAAGTACCTTATTTTATTTGCTAACTCATCTCACTATGGTTTCTATTTATGGAAGTTGACTATATGATAGAAGGTATATCTCTTCTTATTTGTAGATATGCTGTCTTGCTATGTTCTCATATCCTGTAGAACCATAGAGCACTATCCTCATTCTCTTCTTACTAGGGCACTATTGACATCAGATGGGCTCTACATGCTCTATTTCACCTAATTCTAATCACTTACAAAATAATCACAACCTACTGCCATAGTCTTGAAGAATGGAGTTCCCATCCCAAAATAATAAATAAATAGTGTGATACAGATGCATACATACCACAGCACCATACACTGCATTGTTTTTCTTGTTATTGATCTTCTGAACTAGAACATATTTCATGGGTCCTGATATTGTAATTGTTATTTCATATTGGAAACTACAGTAGTTAAGGTGACAGTTATATTTAAATCAATAAACAAATTATGATAGCAAATAGTGTTTATAATATTGACACAATACCCTTATATTTCCATGGTTTTTGATGGATTCTCTTGAATCTTTAATCTTCATTTCATTTGGAGATATGAATGACAGAAAATTAGGATAAAATAAGATTAGAGTTAGAACCTAAGAGGGAGAGCAAGAAAGGTGTTAGGCAGAGAGAAACATCTAGAAGCCATAGAAGGAAAGGCAGTAGCTTGCAGGTTGCTGTGGAACATATTACAGTAACTACTACCTCATTGCTATCTGGGCAAAAGTATATGGAGAATGTCTTTAACTCTGAGATGAGCTCAAACAATATGATTTCTTTTGCCTTTGCCTGATTACTGTATCTTTCTGAAATATCCAAAATGGACAACTGCAGTGTCTTCAGGTTCACTCTAATTGATAGGTCACCTACTTCAGGGTCTTTTGGGTTGGGAGGGAAAAAGGGAATCTCCAGAAAAGTTGAAAATAACCTGTCTTCCATTGCTTGGCAAGTGTCCCGTCAGTGATTAGTGTGAAAAAAAATGACTGTGGGCCATTAAAAACAAACAAACAACAAAACAAAACTTAAATTTTGGCTTAGAGCAATCATCTTAAGGTCAAATATGCTATAGACTGTGATAAGCTGGTTGTCCTATAGAGTGTATCTTTTCTCATCTGTTATAAAGTGTTTTAAATTAGATTAAAATTATTTTTAATTGCTTTTTAGACAAAACTATGCTATTTTTGAAAATGTAAGCCTTTAAGACAAAAATGCTGTTATATGGAAGAGTTAAATATAGTTACAGAAAGTCTAAGTAATGTCACATGATGCAACTGAACTAGGAAACAGCAGATTAGAACATTTCTTTCTGATGTTTTATGGAGAAAGGTAGATTAAGCAATCACCCTTTGTATGTAGCACTTTAGACTAAATCAGGATATTGCAGGGGAGGATACACAAGCAAATCCTCTAGTGTTGGTTCTCCACTGTACTCATCTCCACTGTATTCAGTAGATGCTGACACCTAGGTGGAAACCTGATGGCTAGCCTCCCATCTGAGGATTCCGACACAAAAGCAAAATCATTATTGTATTTTCTGCTACCCATATTGCTCCCCTATGAAACAATTTCTTTGTTGCTGCCCCTATTATAAAAATAAGAACAAAAGTTGGTGGTGGCACATGCTTATAATCCTAGCACTCAGGAGATAGAGGCAGAGGATGTCTGAATTTGAGGTCAGGCTGCTCTACAGAGTGAGTTCCAACTAACAAGGGCTACACAGAAAATCCCTGTCTCAAAAAATGAGCAAAAACAAACAAACAAAAAATAGAAGCAAAAATACAAATATGTTTACTGGGCCGTAGAAATGGCTCAGTGACTAAGAGCATTTTCTGATCTTGCAGGGTCTCTGAGTTAATTTCCCAGTACCTCACAACAGTCTATAATTCTAGCTCCAGGTGATTCAACATCCTTTTCTGATTTCTGCAGATGGCCTCAAATACACACAGACACACACAAAATGAACTTTGAAATGACCAAAGGCATGGCAGTAAGGAAAGCTGAAAACTCTAGCGTGTGTGCTCTATACTTACTTCCAGCTGCCTTAGGTCCTCTGCTTCTGAAATAAAAAGCTTTGGCTAAGCATCTCTCTTTCTTTGTGTTTGGCACCATGGTTTATTTTTCTTTTATTTTCAGCCAGGTGATTGACACTGGAAAATGCTTATTTCTCAGGACATCTTTAGACAGAGCCTGTTCCTATGTCTTATATTCATGAAAATAGGCCTATATATTTGTTGTTATAGCTTGGCAGTTTTTTCTCTCTCTCTCTGTATCTCAATAACAACTCAGAGATATATACAAATTAATGCTGGTTGGATATATGCCCATTTCCAATACCTTGTTAATACTTCTTAATATTATGAACTATAGTACTGTGGTAACAGGTCTAGAAAACATTTTAATACTCCTGACTTACCTTGGCAAACTCTGGATCACATAGATTTCACATTTAATGATTATTTATCCACCAGGCAATTCTCTTCTGTCATTCAAATCTCAAAAAGCTTTATGAAAGCATGAATTAATGATCAAACTTTCATAGAATTTCCCTGATCTCTTCTCCTTGGGCATGTATAAAGGGAATAACATTTTCTGCTTTGGAACTGGCACAGTGTATACAGAGGTTTCCCATGTTTGCGGCTCTTGAGCTGTGAAAGTTCCCAGAACCCTAGGTCATCTGTAGATTTGTGATTGAAGGAGTGCTTTGGCAGCTTACCTCTAAACAGCTACGGGTTTGTTGTACACCAGCATCTCCATTTTAATTGTGTCCTCTGTACATGATATCTTGGTACACTTCAATGTCTTCGTACACATCATTGTAAGACATGTAGATGGAGACACAGATTAGGATTTGTCAGTTGTGTGACTCACAAGAACTTAAAGTTATTCCCAACAGCTTTGGTGATCTAATAGAAATGGCTTCAGAGACAGACACATTATTGGCCTTGGGGCAAACTCATTGCATGGATCTGAGCTTTGCATGTTTGTAGAAATAATTGTGTCAGCATCAAGTGACACATATGACTAAGTAAGCTTCTTAGAAAAGTAGTTGCTTTTCCTAGTTTTGTTGTTCTTTAGGAAATGTAGAGAGAAGACATACATTGAGAAACCAAATGGGGAACAGATCCCTGTCAGAGATTCCCTGCAGTGTAAGTCCTAGTCTAGGAAGCTTCTCTTCCAACACCAAAACAAATAAACAAACAAACAACAAAATCCAATAGCAGCATTTGATGCCCTATCAGGACCAGAATGGAATGTCATAATCACAGTATCATCAATCGTCTTTGAAATTTTGTGAAACTAGAGTATCAGTTGAGAGTGAGTAACACTGTTCTTTAAAGGAGGAACCTGTGTGTATTGAATAAAATATTGACTATAAATATACAAAGCAGATATAAGTGAGCATGACTGGTTCAATTCATAAATGAGCAGTTGAAACAACTTTTTCATATTCCTCTATTAGGCTATTTACTTCTAAAACCTGTCCTTTAAAGTGGCCAGTGTAGGATAGCACTTTGTTTTATAGGCGCCTCATGATTTTTCTTTGTAAGCCATCATTTCTCTTCCCACTTGATCACAGCTATCTTGAAGATACTCAGCTTGTGTCATGATATGCTCTCCAACTATGAACAATCCAGTTGTCAAGTTCTCTTCTCAGTTACCCGGAGAAAGCCTGGGTGGTCTAGAGGTCCACAGACACTAAGTCTGTTCCCAGAAGAATGGACTGAAGCACCTGTGTTAGGACCTGTGGTGGCTTCAATGAGACTGTCCCTCACAGACTCAGCTATATGAACACTTGGTCCTCAGTTGGACATTCTTTGGGGTGGTCTAGAAGTGTGTCCCTGCAGAAGAAAGCATGTCAGTGGGGACAGGCTTTGAATTTTTAACATCTTACAGACATAAAATTCATCCGTGTTTTATCCTGGCTTTTAGCATGGGAACTTTCTAACGGGACTCACTTTCATGAAAGCTTGAGAGAGTTACAAAGATCAAGCTGTATGATTTGTGGATCTGAGGTGAACACAAATTCTTCCCACACTCTGAGGGTCCTTGTGATCTTGTGGATATGGCTGAGTTCTTAGTCCAAATGGCTTGATATAGAATCAGATGCCGCACTGTCAGGATTGGCTGTGGCAGGACTGGGGTGATGGTGGTGGAGTGCTCTAGATTAGTGAGCTGTGAACCTTGTCTCTTCATAGTACACCCTCCATATCACATCTAAGGGCTGAAATGTTAGAGCTTTTACCCTAGAAATTGGTTCCAAAATTTTTCATTGGAATAAGCCTTAGTGTCTCAAACTTTGATTTTAATGTCGTAATTTATGCCTTAATGGCTCTTTGTATATTTTAAGAATGTCTGTTGAAAATAGTCGTTTAAAAACATTTTACTATTTATAGAAAAATAACATGAGGTATTTGTCATTTACTAAAGATAATGGCTTCCTCTAAAACATTCATAATACTTGCTTTTAGTCTTATTTAAACATACATTCTAACTAACTTTTCCTGGAGACTATTTTAACTACACTACAGTTGGTAAGAGAGTGATGTCTCATAATCTGTGAAAGGCATGTTATTTTTATTATTATTGCAATCTATAACAACATGGATAGATAGTTAAAATCTTAGTGTTGACTCTTTCAGTTGCTATCCTGCCTCTCAGCATAGAAAACGCAGTCAGAATATTTTTTGAAGTCTATATTGTGACAAGTCCTTCAGTGTCTCACTTTGTTGTTATTTTCAGAATTCACCTATATGTTCTAGGACTGGGATTCACACACAGAGCATATGGCTCCCAGAGCCTGTGCTCAGGAGTACATTATGGCCACTGTCACTGCACTCTGTGGAATAGTTTACTTATGAAAGAGTATGGGATGCAGACATTTTGCCTATGTATATATGTATGACTTGTATGAATGTGTGTATGCATGCTTGCATGTATGTGGGAAAATTAATGTGTGCAACTTCATGTGAACATGTGTGCTCATGCATGTAGAGGTACCAGGTTGATGCTTGGTGTCTTCCCTGATTTCCTTCCAACTTAGATACTGAGACAGGGCTTCTCACTGAACCCAGAGCTTTCTGTTTCAGCTAGTCTAGTCGTAGCTATCGAACTTGCTCAGCAGATTCACTGCCTCCCTTCACCCTTCTCCCATGACTGCTGTGACTATAGGCAGACAGCCAGGAGCAACTGACATTTGCATGGGTTTGAAGGATTGAGAACCCTGGTCATTCTACTTTACTTGCTCAGTCATCTCCCTGAGCTCTCCTTATCCTTTCATGGTGCTTGCCCACTAGATTTGATGGCAATCATGATCTTAAAAGAAAATGAAATGAATTTTAAATTAGAAAAATTGAGAAGATTTTATATAAGACCCTATTGAGGGAGAGAATCATGTAGAAGCCCTGTGTGATCTCCAGTTTCAGACCAATCTCTAAAGGGACTGAGGGAATCAATACTCAGTACACACACACACACACACACACACACACACACACACACACACACACACACACACACAAACCCCAGCCCCCAACCACCACCAGAAGGAACTTCCTTCAGTGTATTGGAGAACAGGTGGGAGGAGAAGCCATAGGATGAGTTCACCTATGATAATAGCTCCAGACAAAGCATGAGGTCAAAGTTGGTGATCAGGCTGGGCAAACTAAATGGAAGATAACTTGGCACCACTGTGCCAGCCCTGTATTCACATACTCCTTTCTTCAGTACAACATTTCTGGTTCTTCCATTGTTACATTTAATCATTGTTTATTCACTTGACCTCTTGGTGAGTTGTAGGCATTTTGGGAATACCAAATTGGGCATCAGTTGCAGCTTGACTTGTGGAGCATGGTTCATTTCTGATGAGGACCTTTGGAGTTCTGATCCCATCTTCTGACATGGATTCTTATACCTGTGGTAAGTGTCTCAGAAGTTCTTGGAAAAGGTTTTCAAAGCATGGATTTTGTACTCCCAGGCCAAAGCTTAATCAATACCAGAAGCAAGCAGCATTTTTGTGTTGTTTTTAATTTCTGAGACAACACAGATGTAATAATCTAAACACAGGCATCTGGGATCCCTTGGTATAGCAGTTCCATCTCAGGGCATGTGCTAGACACCTGGTAGAGTTACCACTGTCCAGAAATCCAGGGACTTCCCAGTAGCACCAGACTTGTGAGTGTGATCTACTGGATTGCTTAGAGACATTTTTTCTAACCTCATTGCATTCCTAGGTGGTAAAGCTGACCTCTGTAGTCTCCTCACTGCCACAGTGAGCCACTGCCAGTGTCACTGAAGAAATCATGCCGGTCCTCTTTGTCTCACAGTCTAGAAAATAAACTAAGACTCCGGAATCCATGAGTAATCTTGGTTGCTACTGTTGTGACTGCCTGTTTCTCATGGTTTTACTACTTTTATTTGTTTATTTTGTACTAAATACAATATGATGTGGACTAATGTGTGCTACTATGACAATGTTGTACTAATAGGATAATGATTTTTATTGATTATGAATCACATTCATCGAACCTCTTCATCTACTCCAGCCTTCCACTCTCTCCTTCAAACATAGCAGATGAAAACTGAGAATCAGGAATTAGCTGGCCTTGCCCATGTCTAGAGGAGAAGGTATAAAAATGTCCTGGGATAGAAAAGGAAATCCCATAAGACACCCACTGATGCCATATTGTCACAGTGACTTGCACTTACTGAGTCTCTGCCGCCCTGGAAATAGTTATTTCCATTTTTTCTCTATTTCATACTCTACTTCTTGAAATACCTATTGACAAACTTTCTACTTCTTCAATAACTTTATCCAGGCTGTGCTTACATTACACGTTCCTGTGATCTTTTAAGATACTGTAGGTATGCTGGGCATTGGTGGCGCATGCCTTTAATCCCAGCACTCGGGAGGCAGAGGCAGGCGGATCTCTGTGAGTTCGAGGCCAGCCTAGTCTACAGAGTGATTTCCAGGACAGCCTCCAAAACAATACAGAGAAACCCTGTCTTGAAAAACCAAAAAAAAAAAAAAAAAAAAAAAAAAAAAGATACTGTAGGTATGTGAAGAAGACACTGGTATACTAAACTTGTACCTTATTCTTCTGGACACTGATGATGGTTATGTGCTACCTGAAATTCTATTGACTTCAAGGGTGTTCTGCCCATACAATAGTAGAGAAATGCACATTAAAAATGCCCCTTCTTTCCTAAGCAAACAAAGGGCCTAAGAGCTTCATTCTGACTTCCTTATCAATGCCACCAGTGCTGGCACTTTGCTGCAGTCTGAAGAGAGTGGCCTGTGGTCAGAACCCCACAGGAGCAATATGTAGGAGGCCGAGCCAATCACAGGAGCATAAAGTTACATCTTGAGAGCAGTAAGGGAACCTGCTCTGTGAATGGAACCTGCTCTGGGAATAGAATGAATGCGCCCTCTTCTGCAAGCCTTTTGTGAGGAAGAGATGGAAAAACCTAGATCAGACTTTACTGTATGGCCATATGGCAATCAGTGACAGTCAGGAAGAAAAAATATAGCTAGCTATTTTATAGTTTATGGAGCAACTAAGGGTAACATTAAGCAAGCAAGGATGCTCGGTTAAATAAATAAATAAATAGATAGATAATATAGACAGTGCGGTGCACAAGTGGGTGGGTAGAGACCTGGTACTGGAACATGTTGGGGAGTGTAGAGAAGGACTTTGCCATGGCAAAGAGCAGGAAGCAGAGGAGGAGGAGCTAGATGGTAAGATGGGGGCAGAGAGGTGGGTGAACTCAGGCACTAGATGGGTGGAAGGAGAAACGTAATAATGGTGTTTGCAGTTCTGTTTCATTTGGATCTCTGAATCCAAATCCCCCCTTTCCTACTCTATATGAATGTTCCCATTCATAATTAATTATGATTCTCAGGGGAATACCATCACCAACAATGAGGAATAAGTCTCTCACATTATTAAAACGAGAAGTTATCTTGATCCAAGTTAGAATTTATGTTCAGAGTTTGACCCAGTTGGAAGCAGGGAAGTCATTTGGCTCCAGTGCTTTACCTTTTGTCTGAAACAATAATAAGACCCGCCCCCATGTGGAACTGTTCACCCAGGACCTAACCAGGATGTAGTGCATAACAAACTCAACATTGAACTAAAACACCAACCTAAACAACATGAGCTGCTCTCCCTCCTCCCCTCCGTTCCCCCCACCTTCCCCACCGTGTATGTGAGATGCTGTGGTTCAAAACCAGAGCTTCGTTCTTCTAGGAAAATGCTCTCTTCTCAAGCTATATCTGCAGCTCTGTAAGCACTTATTTCAGGGTGGAGATGCTTGTCTTGATATATTGTGGAGGTCAGAGAATAACTTTCAGCTGTCACTTCTCTCTCCCATATGAAACCAGGGATTGAACTAAGGTACTTGGGCTTGGTGTCTAGTGCTATTTGCCACCATAACTAGTCACTGTCTAAATGAGCATTTAAAAATGGCATCATTACCCTAGATTTCTGTGGGTACTCTAATGCTAGGTTAGTCTTTTTTATTCTTAAAATCTCCCAGATGGTTACTTATCATTAAATGTCAATCATCTTTGTTTTAGATATATTCATAACATATATTAAATATCACATGTGACTTAAAAGAGGCCTGTTTTAAATATCAGTTGGGTAACAGTGCTAAAACATCTATCTTTCACCTTACTTTTTCCCATCCTCTCTTTCTTACCCCTTACTTCTTCTTCTGGTTAGCTACACCTTTTCCTCATCTTGTTTCCTTCTTCTCTTCACATATTTGAGAATGTTCTAGAGTGTGCAGTCTTGATAAAGCCTAGAGCAGTTTATGGTCTGAGAGGTTTCTTTTAAAAAGATTTCTTCCTTTCATGGTGTATAAACAGCAGCAGAGCCACTGAGGAGCAGAATTAGTGATGGTTTCACTAATCTGAATATTCAGTGCCGATTGTGAACTGGGAGGTTCATTGCCAGCCTTGTAATGTAATTTTTTAAAGGCTTACTGTTTGATCAAGTGTGACTTTTGACTGCATGTCACATTTTAGGCTTATGCATATGAATCTACAGTTTTAGAAAGAGCAAAATCTATTTCTGAATGTCCAAACTTCTGGTTGTATCTTTCCTCACTGCCTTCTGTCCTGACTAATAGACTCTATAATTTGCAAGGAAGGGCAGCCATTTCCTTGGCAGTATACAATCCAGGGTAGGGGCTTTGTGAATGTTAATTAAGTCCACCTTCAAGCACTTTACCTGCTATTTCAGAGGTTGACAACTTGCATTCATCACCTGAATGACAGCTGTTTCTAGCTACTTTTCTCTGAAATATAATAAGAAATTAAATAAACCTTTTGCATGCTAATCACTGACATTCTGAAATGACAGTTGAAAAGTGCTCAGTGTTAAGTCTAAGAACAACTTGAATTGAAGGATTTTGTCTTTATCAGGAAGTGTTTGAATTTTGACTAGATGTTTGTGAAATGTAGAGAGAAAGGGTGGCAGGTGGCTGGTAAGACAGTATTATCAAAAGTGAGATGAACCACTGTGAAATTTCAAATATCCTAAATGTCCATATTTAAAGAATTGGTCCATATACTCTTTATGCAGGTTGATGCAAATTTTTGAATGCACTTTAAGTTTTTTTCTGTAAAGCAACCTGCAGATAGAAGATGCAAATGTTTTTCCATCTAAAGTTGAGAATTGTCCTTTCAAGGTCTGTGAAGAATTGTGCTGGGATTTTGAAATGGATTACATTGAATTTGTAGTTTGCTTTTTATAAGATTGCCATTTTTACTATATTGATCCTACCTATCCAAGTGCATGGGAGATATTTCTATTTTCTGGTATCTTCTTTAATTTCTTTCTTTAATGACTCAAAAAGTTCTTGTCATACAGTTCTTTCACCTGTTTGATTAGAATTATCCCAAGATATTTTATGTTGTTTGTGGCTATTGTAAAGGGTGATGTTTCTCTGATTTCTTTCTCTGCTCCTTTGTTGTCTGTATATGTTAGGACTAATGAATTTTTTGAGTTAATCTTGTATACTGCCACTTTGTTGAAGGTGTTTATCATCTGTAGGAGTTCCCTGGTAGAATTCTTCAGGTTACTCATATAGACAATCGTATCATCTACAAATAGTGAAAGTTTTATTTCTTCCTTTCCCATTTGCATCCCCTTAATCTCCTTTTGTTGTTTTATTGCTGTAACAAGAACGTAAAGTACAAGATTGAATAGATATGGAGAGAGTGGACAAAGCAAATCGAAGAACACATCAGAAAAATCATACACCATGATCAAGTAGGCTTAATCCCAGGGATGCAAGGGATGGTTCAACATGAAAATCCATCAATGTAATCCACCATATAAACTATCTGAAAAAAAAAGCCACATGATCATCTCACTAGATGCTGACAAAATTCAACACCCCTTCATGATAAAGGTCTTGGTAGAGATCCAGGATAACAGAAACATACATAAACATAATAAAGGCAATATACAGCAAACTGACAGCCAACATCAAACTAAATGGAGAGAAACTCAAGGTGATTCCTCTAAAATCAGGAGCAAGACAATATCTCCATATCTCTCTATTATTGTTCTTGACGTTCTTGCTAGAGCTAATATTTCTGGTTTTTGACGGAATACTTTTTCTTTGGTGGTATATTCCACTCTTTCCTAATTTCAGCTATTGTTCATCAACCTGAATCTTACTTCTACTAAAGTCTTATTTGTTTTTCCCTCTGTACAAAAATTCCTGAAGTTAAGAGCATTTGTCTGAGTCCCCTTAGTAGAATCTTTTAGTATAATAAACATGATCAGAGCAAAGCTTTGAAAGGAATATCTTAGCTCTTAAGAAAGAATGGTCTAGACTCAGGCTGATATTGCTCTTTGCCTGTTAAAGGGAACTACTACAGAGTGCTCTCTTCTCTACATTCCTGGTTCTCTGCAAGGCTCTGACAGTGTCCTTCATTAAGAAATTGTGTAAGCCTCCTCATATATAAGCCTCATTAATATAAGTTTCTTTTTCTTATTTCAGACATTTGTTTTAGTTCTGTAATTACACTATTATATGACAGGGTTGGCCTATCTGGGTGCCCTGCTCTATGAATTTTATATTACATATGCTTTGTGGTAATTTCATAATCAAAATAATGGACGTTTTATTTTCCTAAATCCCCTTAGTCTTGTGATATTCCATTTATAGTCAAATAACTTCTTTACCCCTAACTCCTGAGCAGGTATTTTCTTGATAGTCAACTATTAAACAGAGAGGAGAGAAAGATAGAGAAAAATAAGGAAATATGGAATAATAATGGAAAATAAATGGGAGAAAGGGGAGGTGGAGGGATAAAAGGAAAGGAGGGAAGAGAAATTGGGGAGGAAGCTAGGATAATTGTTCATGACTATCATTGTTGGTTTTATGTGTTGCCTGCAACAATGTCTTCAGTATACTATTTGTTTCATTTTTGTCACATAAAATAATGAAATTGTTGACATGGTTGCTTCATTGGTTCTGGACTTGGAAAGTATGCCTTGATGCTTGAGGGTAGTTAGCCTTAATGACATTTGTTCTTGACCTGTGCTGTCAATTCTAGAATTGTCTGCTGTGAACTTGTTATTGCCCTTACCTGTCTGGGTTGAAACACAGGAGAAGGGAAGAACCACGCACTCTTGGAAGGCTTCTCTGTGGAATAGGGATTTTGATGTCAATCAAGAAGAACACTATTGCTCAATGAGATGATGATGCCCAGTCTCAGAATCTTTGCCCAAACCCACTTTAAGTAGACACTATTAACTTACTAAAGGAGAATTGGAAGTGAAGGAGGCACTACGTTTGAAAAGATGAGTGATCTTCCCATGAACTGGAGTTTCTCTCCACAGTATTCCTTCAATAAATGAATATTAATTACAAAGCTATTTCTAATGGATCCTTGTGTGTATGAAGGTGTGGAAATTACTTCTCTATTTACAATAACAAGAAACCCATCAACAGATGAATGAATGATGAAAATGTGGCACATGCATACACTGCAATTCCATACAGCTGTAAAGAAAACTAAAATTATAAAATGCTTAGGGAGAAGAATGGATCTTTAAAACACTATCATTGTAGATGACCCAGGTCCAGCAAGACAAATGGTTCCTTATCTCTTATATGTGCATTGTAGCTTCTAACCTTAATGTGTGTGCATTGTAGCTTCTAACCTTAATGTGTGTGCACTTAGGCGAGGAGTGAGGTTGTGAAGGTGCCAGGAAGCCTGAAAAGGATCCATGTAGGGAGAGGCTTAAGAGAGAGGGGTGTATGGGGGATAATAGAGCACACATGATAGGAAAGTGAGAGCAGGTAATATTAGAGGTAGAAAGGTTAAAGGTGAGATGGAGAGCAGTGAGATGGAGAAAGGGGGTTGAGGGAAGGTCAATCAAAAATGAGTTTGTAATGACAACTCTGTAAGGAAGCTTACTTTATAAGCTAATTAAAAAATAAAGAAAGGAGGATTGTTAGTTCTTCCTTACAGTGAGAAAATATCTGAAACAGCTAACTTTAAGGAGGGGGTAAGTATCCAGGCAAGGCTCCACATACATGGAATACCAGAACTCAGAACCTAGCAGGAAGACTGTGGTGGTAGACAGGGCTGTACACAATGAGGCCCTCCTGGAAAAAATGAATGAGAAATATTTATTTTGGTTCAGTGTCAGAAGTTTTGACCATGTGGTAGACATCATGGCACAGGAGGCCAGTCTCATGTAACGGCAGCTAAGAAGCAAGGTAAGGAATGGCTGGAAAATAACAAGGTCCCAGTATCTCCTTCAAGGGCTTACTCCCACTTTCCTAACTCTTCTCAAGTAGACCCCACCTTCTGAAGACTCCATCACTTACAAATATTACCGTGGACTGCTTCTGAGCCTTCAACATACTAGGTTTTAGCAGATGCTGCATTTTGAAACTGAAGTAAGAACTCAAAGATTTAAAGTATTTGGGAGAATAAACTGAGAAAGATAAAACAAGTGCATAGTCATCATAGCTGCACAAATATGAGTGTGTGTTTATCTGTGTGAAGGGAGAAAAGTAGCTGACTAGCTAACCATTTGGATTTTGAGGGGTGGATTTTGGTTTTAGTTTCATTTTGAGAGAGAGCTTCATTGTGTAGCCAAAGCTTGTCTCAGATCTGTTCCTTTGTTGCCTCTGCCTCTTGAGGACTGGAATTACCAGTATGCATCAGAGTATTTTCAAATTCCTCACATATACCTTTTCATACTCTTCTGTATGCAGTTTACCTGTTTCATATTCTGATTGAAACTTATTAATCTCTGCATTTGGTTGGGAGTTCCATAAAACATAAACTTGGTGACTTTTCTATAAGTATGAATTAATTTTTAAGTAAATGAATTATCATTGTATGTTAGTTTAGATATCTCAAGCACTTCACTAATTTTTAAAAAAGTGTATCTGAACACCAATGCATTTCTATATATTTTAATAAAAATATATTTAGGAAAAAAACACTATCCCTAAAATATTTCCTAATACTGTCCTGAAAATTCCCAGTACAAATATTACTTTAATAATCAATGAAAATAAATCCATACTTAGCATTATTCATTGTGTAAAATATAAGTACTTTTTCCTTTTCTTCGAGGTGATATTGCTTAAATAATACTATGTAATTTTTGAAGTAGGATTTTCACGTTTGTTGAGTTGTTTTAATATTATAAAACAAAAATCCAAAAATAACTAATTGATCAGTAATTTTGGTATTTGTTGGTTTATCTTCACATAAAGATTGCATTCATGAGTATTGAAAGAATAATATATGTACTTCAGAGAAAAAGACATGTATACAGATACACACATGCACACCTATAGAACCACTGTACTGCATCTTGAGCCCTGCTACTCTAGTGTGAGGTTTAAGTTCATTTTCACTTGGTATGATTTTTACAGTTTGAGTGGAAGATTCAAAGAGAGGAGGATTTGCTCTTTCTGTGTATATATAGTCTTTCAATATGATAGCCATTGGCACTCTAAGAAGGAAAGTGATTTATATGCCTGCCTTTTTCTGCAAAGTCACCAGAGAACTGTAAATTTAGAACTATGAATGTTGCTGATTGTCAGGCCTGGAATAAGTCTTAAAGCTGTGGATAAACAGGAGGTTGAGTTTGAATATTAACTTAGTGTAGCACCTGGTGAGCTCATGAACGGACCAGTACTGTGGCATGGCTGCTCTCTGGGAAGCCTGGAGGCAGACTTCAATCCCTAGATAGAAAAACCCTGAAATTCAGGAGCAGACATTCCAGTCAGTGCAGGATTGGGATGAAATCAGGTAACTGGCTATTGATACTAAAGAAGGAACCCTGTGAAGAGAAACCGGAGTCCATGGGAATACCATGACTCTTTCATCTCAAATTCTCCTTCAATGAGTTAATCATATCTATGTGAAGTACAATTTGGAAAAGATTCTTAGACTGCATCATCAGCTCAACAGAAAGAATGTTATTCTTGATTAATACCTTAGGGGAAATGAGAACAGAGAGTAGCTGGTCGCACATGGTCTACACATTACTGATTTTGCTTTTGAGTCACTGCTATAGGACTCTGCAGCCATTACTGAGAGGATATAGTACCAAAATGAACACAAATGTGAGAAATCCAAGCAGCATATATCTCCCTTATAGCTGTTTCTAAAATTTCTTTTCTTTTTTTAAGTTTACAGAATTTAACTTCATAAAATCATGAAAATTATCTGTGCCCAAAAGATAGCCTCTGACTCTCTGAAAGGAAGGAAGCCTTTGACAGGCAATTCCTTTCCCTTTGCTGCCTCCCCCAGCCAAGGCATCCATTTATCTTCCTGGAGTTTTTTTTTCCATGACAACTGGTACAGTACACCCAGCCTCTCTTCACAGTGGCTTCTTCCTCTCTATACTCAAGTGTCAGTGTGGCTGATGAGGAGAAATGCAGTTTTCTTGGAGATGAATTCTGGAACTCAGAGGCACTGCCACTTTCCAGGTTCCTTGGTGACTCTAATTTAACAAGTGTGCGTGATTTTTACAAATTGCTATTTTTCATTATTTCAAATTAACTTTACTCTGTCATCAAGCTATTGCATTACAATTCCTGTTCTAACTGATTGTGTGTGGAATTTGCATGATTTCATAAACACAGACGAGGAGAAAATGGAAATTGAGACTTTCAGGTTCACACCACTTGCTGAGTCTGTCTCACTGGGGGCTGATTTTGTTTGATTACAATGAGCTGAAGTTCATGATCAAGTGTAAGAAAAAAAGTGGTATAATGTTGCCAACCAATAGTTCAAAGGAAATATAGCTTAGATCTATTAATAAAATTGTGTCCTGAAATATTTGAAGTGCTATGATCTTTATTCCAGTAGAACTAGTGAGTGTTACATTTCCACATTTCCAGTTTATTTGAAGTTGTAACATAGGGCTACAGTCATATTTTTTAAACTTGCTCTCTCCCTAAGTTGACCTCATATAGAAAACAACTTGTTAATATTTAAATAGCCAAGCTCAGTGCTTTCTTCCTTCAAAAGCAGTCTACATGCTACTATTGATTGATTTCCTTGCTTAGTTTATAGTTTTTACTAGCTGAATTTTATAGTATTTTCTAGATGTATTTTCAACCAAAATTCACCAGTGGAAATAAGTGGTTTTCTCTTACATAACATTTATATATCAGCCTTTATTTTGTGAACTGTTTCCTTTAAAATGATGTTTTATATATTTGGTATCTAATGTCCCCACTTTGTACTAAGGAAAAAGTATAGAAAGTGTACTTGTTACATATTCCTGTAAGTCACAGAAGAAAGGAATCTGCTGTTGGTTGGTTTACTTAAAGTATAGAGAAAGGCTAGCAATAAGAAAGTACAGAGCCTGCAGAAAGGAAGAAGAACTAGATTGTGCTTTTTTTTTATTTTATGGTAAGAAAGCATGGTATGGGTAGTACGTGGCATTTATATGTAATAAGTAATAGACCAGAGAAAGAAGAGAGTTTGGCCATTTTATTTTTTAAATAAGATGAACATACTGGGTTTATTGGCTGTTGTCTTATTCATTCATTTGTTCATTCATTCAATTAGTCCTTAAGACAAGGTCTCAGGTATAGCCCTGGCTGTGGCCTGGAGCTCACTATATAGATCAGGCTGAACTCAAACTTGCAGAGATCTGCCTGCCTCTGCCTCCTGAGTGCTGTGCTTTAAGGTGTGTGTCCAGCTCATTGGCTGTTTTTGAGACAGTTTTACCTTTCTATAAAATGTGAAGGGCCCCCAAAACGTACACGTCTATTAAGCAAGCTGTGTTCGATATTTCAGGACGTGATAAAGAGAGTTTGTTGGCATACAGGTTCATAATTGCAGAGAAAGGCTAGAACACAGGGAGTTCTGAGGACAGCATCCTGTCATTTCAAAACTCAGTGAGTGTTACTTCTGTTTTTCAAATCACAAGCTAGGGGACTAGAGCAGGGGGTGGTGCTTGTTCATCAAGCCCCTCCTGCCAGCCACACCTTAAGCAGGATTAATTCTTATATGTATCTCCTACTAGGGTGGAGAATTGCTAGACAAGGTTTTCAGTGTCTGGGGCCAGAAGAGGAGTGAGTCTTACTTTAGAATATATTAACATTGGTCCTTCTTTAATTTGTTTGTTAACCTGTTTGCCTTTACCTCTTGGAGGAGGAAATATACAACTAATGAGTGTCATCAGAGCTCTCACATAGCGATAGGAATTTCTCCAATCTACAGAGCACCACATTATGTGAGATACCCTGAGTACAGGGTGACATCGGAGAGCACATTTATAATAACAGTATTGACACACACAAAATCAAGCTTTCCATACCTGAAACTTAATGAACTTACAAATAAACCGGGGCCATCACTGGACATCAAATGGAACTTAAAGATGCAGTGTACATTTGTATGCATTGACCACATTAATACATTTAATTAATGCACATAATTACTATATTACTTTTCAAAACATTCTGGAAGTGCATGAGGCCACCACTCCACACTTCAGTACTTCTTCTCAGACTACTGCCTTGAAATCTGAGGGTGATTGCTTTATTTCTTTCTGAGATTCTAGCTCTGAGCACCCCAGTGGCAATCATTGTGATTTTTCTGAAGTTTATGTCACTTTCTGATATTGGAGATAGGCTAGGCTATTAAAGAGTAGAAGGAAAGGAGACAGAGAGGATCAGGGACTTGTCTGAGGATGATAAAAGAGGCAGCCTATGGAAGTAGGAAGAGATGCACAAACATTTATCACAAACATTTACCTAGAAATTTAATACAACTGACTACATGTGGGGTCTTAGAATCCTTTAAAAATCTATTTCTTGAAAGGGAAACAAATGTTACAGTTGAGCATTCAGCTAATGTTCTTAAAGTAATTTAGTAGTCTGCATGAAGGCTTCCGTTTGCTTTATAAATTTATGTTCTCTCGTTGTTTTTATTGGTATTGAAATTGAAAATCTGACTAGCATTTATTTATGTAAATATTTGCATAGTCTAAGGAGAAATAGATAGATAGGTAGAGAGACAGACAGACAGAGAGAGAGAGACAGAGAGAGAGAGAGAGAGACAGACAGAGAGAGAGAGAGACAGAGAGAGAGAGAGAGAGAAAGCAACCAATCTTGCTCTCTTGCCCTCTGACCTAGTGCTTACCTCTGAGGTTTATTTGACATGGCAGGTAGTGACAAAAAGCTGCTTATGACATCTCTAGCAACATAATCTCACTTCTTGGTGACAAATGCTTCTGACAAACGGAAACCTAGCATTATTCTGAAGCAGAAAAAAATTGGAAATAATTCAGATAAAGGAAAATAAAAATGGCTTCTCTAGACATGTCAAATAAATTAGACCTCTGAGGAAGGACCATATTACAAGTGACAAAGGTAAAATAGAATGGATCTTTTTCTCTTGTAGTATTATTTTTGTTGTTGTCTGTTTTCAGAGAAAATTAGGAAACACAGAAGCAGGTCCATTACCATGCCACATTGTGCTGCTATGTTTGAGTAGTTTGAACTACAGTGCTAATTGAAAAACTACTTGGAAAAGTTAATCAGAGGTGACAGTAGTTAGTTGTGATGGAGGTCTTAACAATATTAATTGTAAATCTTTTTTGCTTCTGGAGTTTAAACTATGTTCATGAATTCCTTGCTTTTCAGTCATGAATTTTAGTATGAGACAGTTATTGGAGGGTAAAGAGAACATCCCGATTAATGTAGGGACAAGTGGAAACATCAGCATTGTTGTTGAGCTGTTAGCATGCTCTCCTGCTGGCACAGTGATTGATAAGTACAACTGAGTCAGGTATAGTATACATACAATCAGTATATATGTATGTATGTATGTACATTCTCCTAGAGTGCTTCACTACTCATTAATATCTTTCACTAAGCTAATTGATTTTG